>NC_134096.1:20909785-23394420 GCF_000715075.1 Nicotiana tabacum | reverse complement strand
AATAGTACTAAGATTAGATGACTACACAGTTCCATAGAATCGTCTGAATCACAATTTCTACGGTGCACGCCCATCACCTAGCACGTGCATCACCTCAACACCAACCACATAAAATGTAATTCAGGATTTCATACCCTCATAACCAAGTTTAGAAGTATTACTAACCTAAACTATGCAAATCTCTACTCCAACAAGCCCTTGCCTCGCGAATCGGCCTCCTAACAACTCCAATCTAGCCACAAAAAACTTGATACAATAAACACAAGTTATAGGAATCAATTTCATATGATAAAGCTAAGTTCTTTAACAAAAGTTAAAACATCAACTCAAAAAGTCAACCCTGGGCCACGTCTCAAAATCTGACAAAATTAACAAAATCCGAACACCTATTCAACCACGAGTCCATGCATACCAAAATTACTCGATTCCGATCACAAATCCACCTTCAAATCCGCAAATTAAAGCCTATGAAGTTTCTACAATTTTCCCCAATTCTTCTAACCCAAAACACTAATTAAATGATAAAAACAATGATAGATTCATGTATATTAACCAAATTTGAGTTAGAATCACTAACCCTAATATATTCCTTGAAAATCTCTCCTAGAATCACCTCAATCCAAGCTCCCAAATTCCAATTATGAAATAATACTCTAACCCTCATTTTTGAAATCTTATATTCTGGCTAGACGTTCCTCTTCACGATCGCAGAAATTCCCACACAATCGCGAAGAACAAAAAATCAAGCATCCCTCAAAGTACTCTTCGCGAATGCAAACAAACCGCCGCAAACGCGATTTACTGCCTCCTCAAAATACGTGATCGCGAACCTCGTCACCCAATCACGAAGAACAAATCATGTGAACTCCCAACCTCCTCCTTTCTTCTTCGCGGACTCGACCCAACTCTCACATTCGCGATTCACTAACTCCCCAACCTTCCCTATCACAGAGCCCTTCTCGCAAACGCGTATGACAAATTCCCAGCTGCCTATAACACTCTTTGTGATTGCATCTCCTTTTCCACGATTGCGATAGAGGAAACCAGCAAAAGAAAAATCAGCAGTTCCTCAAAGTTCAAAATACGCTGAACATGATCTGAATCACATCAAACAACACTGAAACTATAAATCATGCATCGATTCAAGCCTAATGAACTTATGAACTTCTAACTTCCAAAACTAATGCTGAAACATACAAAACCAACTCCGATTAATCTCAAATTTTGCACACGAGTCATAAATGGCATAGCAGACCTATTCCAACTCCCATAACCACAATCCGAGTATGGTAACAATAAAGTCAACTTTCGGTCAAACTTCTCAACACTCCAAACCTCAACTTTCCCAATTTTCAACAATTCAAGCCAAAATCATCTATAGACCTCCAACTCAATATCTGGACACACTCCTAAGTCCAGAATCATTCTACGGAGCTATCGGAACTATCAAAACTCCACTACGGAGCCATTTATATATAAGTCAACGTCCGATCAACTATTTTAACTTAGGCCTCCAACCTTGGGACTAAGTGTCCCAACTAATTTTGAAACGTCCCCGGAACAAAATCAACCACACCAGTAAGTTACATAATAACAAATGAGCACAGAATAAGCAATAAATGGGGGATTGGGACTATAATACTCAAAACGACCAATCGTGTCATTACAACTCCGCCCAATATGGGGTCTGGTATACACGACACCTCATTATAAATACCATTCAGCCCAATACGGAGCCTGGCGCACGCGTCACCTTGATATGAATATCAACATGGCTCTATGGCCCAAGATCAGTCATGAATCCACTCAAGTTTCCATATGCCAACAACTCACAGTATCACAATCAATTTACCACACAGAATATACCAACGTGCTCCAGGTCAGCTCAAATCCATGTCATGCACAAAGACACCAACAACATGTGATATAACATATAAAAGGAGCACAAAGACAGATATATAACACGCGGAAGTAATATTATGACTGAAACATATGACTATAGCTAAGGAAAGTAGCTCAACATAGCAAAGGTAGCCCTGTCATATCTTAACAGATAAGTAAATAGTCTAGACATGATTTATAGCATGCATAAATGCTCACATAGTCATACAAATATAGTATCAAAAAAGCATGGTAGCAAAACAAGGCATAAAATAGCCTAAGATCTACCAGTATCATGAATAACCACAGTGCACGTGTATATTATTGTCACCTCGCATATACGTCAGCCCCAACACATAACACATATCATAGCCAATGAGGGAATACCCTTAGTCCAAGCCTTGGCAAGATACTCACTTTAATCGAGCTAGTCTTCAACCTTGAATCGCATCAAAAACCTCACTCTAGCCCTCCAATTGCACAAATAAAAGTCTAAAAACATCATAGAAAGTCAATAATGCCATATGAACTGATCCTAATCCATAAAGCTTCGATCTTTAAAGAAATTACCAAAAGTCAAGAAAAGTCAAGAAAAGTCAATCTGGTCCTTCGTGCTCAAAACCCAAAACCAATGCTAAATCTGATGACTCATAACCTGCCGAGTCCAAATATATATTTAGTTTCCAAAATCCAGTCCAAATAGGTACTCAAATCCCCAAAATATACTTTCATAATGTGTAGACAAAAAAAGCTCAAATTTCTTTTCAAAATTTAAAGTTATAGGTGAAATCCATGGGTAATCAATATATAAAACCAAATCTAAGTGAAAATCACTAACCTCCAAGGTAGTAGTGAAAATGCTCTTTAGAATCTCTGCTTCTCGAAGTCTAGGGCTCAAAATATGAAACAATGGAAAATATCCCAAAAATGACAGCTTAATGTAACAACCCAATCGGTCATTTTGAGAATTTGCACTGTGTTTGGTGGTTCGAGGTCTTGAGTAGCTTCATGTGGTGTATTATAACTTGCGTGTATCGTCGGTTTTGGTTTTTGAGTGTTTCGGGATTGATTTGGAAGAATGATTCACATTTTAGACGCTTTAAGTTGGAAGAGTTGACCAAGTTTGACTTTTGATGTATTTGACCTCAGATCAGAGTTTTGTTGGTTCTGTTAAGTTCGGATGATGATTTTCGACTTGGGCGTATGCCTGAATTTGCATTTTGATGTTTCTAGAAGGTTTTGGCACTATTTGGCAAAAGTTGACAATTTGAAGTTTGGAAAGTTCATAGGTTTGATCGGGATTTGAATTCGATATTATCAAGTTCGGATTATTGTTCTAGGAGATGGATTAGTTTTTTTATTTCATTAGGAACCTGTGTGCAAAATTTGAGGTGATTCTGAGTTGTTTAGACGTGTTCGACGTAAATTTGGAAGTTTGAAATAGTTAATTAAGCTTGATTTGAGATATGAATCATGGTTTTGATATTATTATGTGTGATTTGAGGCCTCGAGTAGGTCCGTGTTATGATTTGTGACTTGTTGGTATGTTCGGACAGGGTCTTGGAGGGCTCGGGTTAGCTTTGGGGTAATTTTGGATCTTTTTGGATGATTTTTGTGTAGCAGGTTTGCTGGTATTGTAAATCATTACGATCGCGACAACACAATAATATTTGCGAGAATGTGATCACGAGAATCCAATCACGTTTACCAAAAGTTAGGTGTGTTGTTCTATGAGTTCGCGGTCTGGTGATCTCGTTAGTGAAGGCTGTTGATAGTCCAGGTGCTTTACACATTGTATTCTCGGCTGGGTGTCTGCCTTTGGGAACAATGGTATGCTCTGTTCATCACGTTCGTAAGGTTTGATACGCGAACGCGGAGGGTTATTCTGTTAAGTATGAAGTTGTGCTTAGCGATCGCGAAGGGTATCCTTGTAGCATTGTTATAAAGTGCTTTATTTCGAGGGTTTTGGTTATTTATCACATTTTGTGTTATGGAGCTCAGATTTGGGTGCTTTTTAGGCGATTTTCATGATTTGGATTGGGATCAGTCTTTTTGAAAGAACTAAAGGAGCAATTGCAGGATTTGCTTGATAAGGGATTCATTAGACCTAATTCTTAGCCCTGGGGTGCACCAATGTTTTTCGTGAAGAACAAGGATGGTTTGATGAGGATGTGTATAGATTATCGGCAGTTGAACAAAGTCACTATAAAGAACAAGCATCCATTGATGAGGATTGATGAATTATTTGATCATCTTTATTGTGCCAAAGTGTTTTCGAAGATTGATCTGAGATCTAGATACCATAAGTTGAAGATTAAGGCATCGGATGTCCCTAAGACAGCTTTTCGAACTCAGTATGGTCATTATGAGTTCCTAGTGAAGTCATTTGGTTTGACCAATGCCCCAGCAATATTTATGGATTTGATGAACGGGGTATTCAAGCCTTATTTGGATTCTTTTGTGATTGTATTCATTGTTGATATTTTGGTCTACTCACGCAATCGAGAGGAGCATGAGCAGCATCTTCAGATAATACTTCAGACTCTGAGAGATAGTCAATTTTATGCCAAGTTTTCAAAGTATGAGTTTTGGTTGGATTCAGTTGTATTTTTGGGCAATGGTGTATCATCCGGGGGTATTAAAGTAGATCCTAAGAAGATTGAATCAGTTTAGAGCTGGCCTAGACCTACTTCGGCTACAAAGATTTAGAGCTTCATGGGGTTGGCGGGTTATTATTGTCTGTTTGTGGGGGGCCTTTCATCTATCTCAGCCCCATTGAACAAGTTTACCCACAAGGGTGCTCTGTTCATATGGTACGATGAGTTTGAGTTGAGATTCCAAAAGCTCAAGACTACTTTCACCACAACTCAAGTTCTAGTTTTGCCGTCAATATTGAGTTCATATTTAGTTTATTGTGATGCTTTGATTATTGGCATCGAATGTATCTTGATGCAGGAGGGCAGGGTGATCGCTTATGCTTCACATCAGTTGAAGCCCTATGAGACAAACTACCCCATTCATGATTTAGAGTTGGTAGCCATTGTGCACGCACTGATGATTTGGAGGCATTATCTCTACGGTGTGTCGTACGAGGTATTCATAGACCATCGGAGTTTACAACACTTGTTTAAACAAAATGATCTAAACTTGAGGCAGCAGAGGTGGTTAAAGCTGCTAAAAGACTATGATAATTACATTTCGTACCATCCCACGAAGGCCAATGTGGTGTATGATTCCTTGAGTAGAAAGGCTGAGAGTATGAGTGGCCTTGCATATATGCCAATGTGTCAGAGACCACTAGCAATGGATGTTCAGGCGTTGGCCAATTATCTCATGAGGTTAGATGTTTTGAAGCCCTATCAGGTTCTGCCTTGTGTGGTTTCTCAGTCTTCTTTGTATGAGCGCATCAGAGAGTGTCAATATGACGACCCCTATTTGCTTGTACACACGGTGCAGCACGGCAATGCCAATGAGGTTTCTATTGGAGATGATGGGGTGTTGCGGATGTAGGCTCGGATTTGTGAGCCCAATGTGGATAGGCTGAGTGAGTTGATTCTTGAAGAAGCCCATAGTTCGTAGTATTCCATTCAGCCGGGTGCCGCCAAGATATATGTTACACCCCATGTTTCGTACGTGAAATTATGCCATTAGTAAATTGATTGGAGCTCGGAAATGAGAGGTTACATTCCGCATTTTCGTACGTTAAAGTTTCGTCGTAAGTAAATGGATGTAAGTTCGGGAATGAGATTTATTTTGGGATTATAAGTATTACACTATTTCAAATAAGTAATAGGTAAATTCGTGAATATTAAAGGGTAAACGAATCAAAGAAAATAAATTTCGTTGAAGGTTGTCAATTTGGGATAAAATACTGCCCGAGCTAAAAGACCCGGTATTTATGGACTAGTGCCATACAAGGTACCACATGACCATGATAGTAAGGTATATAAAGTGTGTTGAAAGTGAGTAGTATTTTAAGTAGTTTGAAACAATTCTTAATTCTGTGGATAACTGATTAATTGTGGGGATAATTATGGTATTAAGTAGGATTAAGTGGATAAGAATCTTTTTGGGGCTGCCACATGGCATTAAGCCAAGCCCAAGGTGGCAACAGTATGAATAATGAGTCATAAGACCTAAGATGTTTTGTCTACACGTAAGAATCATTGGATAATTAGCTTGGTTGGGTATCTTTATTAGTGATATAACTTGGAGAATAAGAAGGAAGTTATGGCAAGCTTACCACTTTATAACTTAAACCAGCAATGTTGGTGATTACGGGGTTTAATGGTTATTCATCCTTGCAAGTGTTATTTTTCAATGGAGTGAATATTAAATGGATAAGAAATAACGTGCTATGATATCAAGAATATCATACGGATTTTTTAATATTTCGATCCGCCGTTACGTGCTGTCGCAATTGACGTGTGTTAGAGGAATTTTTAAGAGAGTCGGCTCAGGTATGTTAAGGCTAAGCCCTTCCTTCATTTTGGCATGATCTTGTAATTACATGTGTTTGATAAATTACAGTATTCTCCTTATCGGGACTTCATATTTAATTGAGTATTGTATTTTTCCAGTCAAGAGAGCAGAGAGCCTATATATATAGTATTACAGTATTTTCATTACCATCGAGCTATAATCGATAGGCAGGCCCCTTTTGGTCAACCTATGATCAGATGGTAAGTTATATATCAAGCGTAATGTGGTTGAGCGACTATGAGCGAGCCCAGTTGGCCGAGATACAAAGCCTATTATGGCCGAGCACCTATGAGCGAGCCCACTATGGAAGAATAGTTGTATATATACCAAACCTTATAGGGGCGGACAACTATTTTACTTACTATATTGAGAGAGTTGAGTCGGTATCAGTAGGTAAGCATATCTTCAGATTATCTTTGACTCCCAGTTACTTTTAGTTATTATATTATCAGTTCAGTTTTAGCTTTCATTATATTGCCGTACATACTCGATACATTATTTCGTACTGACGTCCCTTTTGCCGGGGATGCTGTATTTCCTGAGTGCAGGTGCAGACAGACAGACGGGTAGACCTCCTCATTAGGTGTTGCCCAAGTTCAGTTTGATCGGTAAGCTCCATGCCCTTTGGAGTTTCCGGGTCTAGATCTTTATGTACATCGTATTTATATATGTATATATGTTATGAGTAGGTCGGGGCCCCATTCGATCACAATATATCCATCAAAAGAGGCTTGTAGACATATCCTATCAGTTAGTGTAGTATGTTGGGCTTGTAGGCTTTTTATGTATATTTTGTTGGTTTTCCAGCCGTAGTAGTTATGACGGCCTTGTCGGCCCAGCTTTATTTTGATGTTTAGTCAGCATTCGCAGTTGTCTTGTAATGTGTCCCATGGCCTAAGTATGACATTATCTATTCAAAGTCCCTTAATCGCAAGTTGGTACACAAGGATGGGTGAGGCACCAGATGCCAGTCTCGTCCCCCCCCCCCCCCAGGTTCGAGGCGTGACAAAAGTGGTATCAAAGCATTTGTGTCCTAGGGAGTCTACAAGCTGTGTCTAGTAGAGTCTTATTTATGGGTGTGTCGTGCACCACACTTATAAGAAGGAGGCTACAGGGCTTTTAGGACTATCAGTCTTTCTTCTTACTCTAGATTCTGTGGTAAAGCTTAGTTGTAAGAACTCAATTTCCTAAACTCTATCTTATTCATAATACGACGATGCCTGCATCTAGAAAGACAGTTGGTAAGATATTGCATGTGGCTATGGAAGAGTTGAGTCAGAGGAACTCAATTTTTCATGATGCTTACGATGAGTAAATGTAAGGTCTTTAGTAGATCATGTGTGTACTAAGACATGTATGCCTCTTGATAAGGAGCCTTAAGGTAAGAATATCTATCCACCCATATGATGAAAAGCAATGAGAGATTCAGAAGGTAGATACAAGCTTCAATGAGTAAAATGAGGAAGTTGAGAAGCGTACGAGGTACCCAATTAATGAAGATTATCGGTATTTTCAACTCAGGCAGAAAAATATAAGCATTGTGAGTTACCTTCAACAGTAACAGAAGTAGTATAAGAGAAGGACGGATATCAAGATCCGGCTGGAGTTAGAGTGACCCAAAATGGTGGATGGATTGTTTGCGTTAGTTGACATTTCCGAAGGATATTACAAAGGTGCTAATAGATCTCCTTGTGAGACACCCAGATGGTGCACTCTAGAATATTATAATTAGATGTGAATACTAGCATGATGGAAAATCCAGAAGATAGGCACTAAAAGCCTGGAAGGGATAAATATTACCTTAGTGTGGCTCCCGTCCTTAGTAGAGAGAATGTTAGGCAACCCGAAAAGCCAGTGGATGGAACAAGGGGAGATAAAAGCAAAAGAATGTCTTGTTGGAGTTTTCAGAATAAAGTGATAGACATAAATGTTAGCAGGGAAATAAGAAGAGATCTAATAAAGTATTATGAACAAGATGTGGTACATAGATGACGACGGTAGATAAAGAAATGATAGTATTACAGAGTCTAAAGTCAAGGGAAGGAAAAGACGAGAGGTGAAAGGCATTGAGACAACAAAGGAGTATAGGCCATAAAGTCACACCCTCATTTTGAGAAATAAGTTTGTGACTCTAACGTGATTACCAGAATGAAAAGTTAGACCCCAGAGTACTAGGAATCAATATGAACTGGTGAACAAGATAAAGTAAACATGAATTAGGGACTGAGTGATTTGATAATGGCTTGCATCATGAGAATTTCAGATTGAGTTCCGGCGATAATATAATGGAAAACAAAAGAAAATTCATGAGAAATTCAGAGAATGATCATTCACAAAGATGCTTCCCTAAAGCAAGAAATATGAGAAAAGTTAAGCTTAAAGGATTATGTGTGCCAGTTACACTACGTGTCTCGTGAGTACGGAATTTTGTTATCCTTGGTACAGAAGGATTACCGCAAGGCGAGTAAGGGTCATCGATGATGTGAAAAGAAGCCATAGATAAAGAGGTAAAGCATCTATACGTAGTTCATCGTAGCAATAAATCTTAGCACCTGCCTAAAGAGGGGAATATGGAGTGATGTGTCATTTAGTCAGTATTAAGTGATTCTAGTGACTATGGAATGGTAAAGGAAGAATGCGAAAAAAATGAGAAAGGAATGATATTGCACTTATTCAAATCCTACGGATATGCTACCACTCCAGAACATTATGCAAGCACGACATCAAGGAGGGGTAGTAAGGGTTCCAGCCTGGGATGTTTTTGATAAATAAGGAGCCAGTGTGAGAGGTAAGTTAAGACAAAAGAAATAACCTAAGAATGATTACGCGAAATACTGATAGAGAATGGGCCAACGAGTAGTTAGTAATTGATTCAGGAAGAGCCTAGTTATGGCTAGACAAGAGGATACAGACAAATCAATAGATCGTGCAAGACAAACATAGTGAACCCCAACATGAGGAATTCAGCCTCTCAGATATGACATCGTGACCCTTGATAAATATTCACATAGGAGTTGGAGTAGTTAAAGGTACTGTGTAAGTGTTACTGAAATAAAAGAGAATGCCATTGGAAAGACTGTCAAAATATCAAGTTCAGAAGCAACCCTACAAGCACACGAGTGTAAACTATGGATAATTATAGGCGAGGAAGGACATCAAATATTCCGTCGAGTATTCGGTGTAATAAGCTCGCAGCTTTACAAGAGTCAGAGGATCCTCCCTAAGTACTACAATGAAAGACTAGCTGAGGAAATAAGGAAGAAGGGTTTAACCTAAGCATAGTAACATGAAGAAGAAATGGTCTTGTAACAATAGTCTCATAACAAAATTGTATGTACTCCATAAAAAAATGGCACATACCATGGCTAATGAGCGGGAAGTGAAACCAAAAGTAATGGTCGAAATCATATGAGCTGCAAAAAAAGATAAAACAATCCGGCATACGTGGGAACTAAGACAAGCTAAGTATGCACGCAACAAGGGGGCAAAAAGACCAAGAAAAGTAATTGCTTATGTTTAAAGAAAGCTGAAATGGAACTAAATGAATTATTCGATCAATGATCCATAGTTAGCTACGTTATGAATGCACTTAAGATTTCGGAGTATTATCCATGCAACATATATATTGAGATTCATACAGTCGTACAAGACTCCGGTATAAGTTAAAAAGAAAGAATTGAGTTGAGGGTATAGACAAAGGATTGAATTGTTAGAAGATTGTACCATGGATATTCCATAGCACCCATGAAAGGCTAAAGTAATAACTATACCAGGAGCCGCAGATCGGAAGATAGCTTAAGCCTACATGAAGGCTGATCAGAAGGAAGAGGAAACTAAAAGAGTTTAATCAACTAAGTAAATCAGGAGTCTGATTATTGGACCCGGAAAATTATAGGAATCGTGATTTAGAACCTAGCAGAATCACTCTTAATAGCAGAGGTACAAGAGATATAGTACAACAACCATATTTCATAACGGCTCTACAATAAAGTCAGTTAGAAGAGTACCATCGTCAAGCTAAAGTATGGTAGAGCGACAAGGTTTTAGGATGACAGGAGTAAGGATGAGAAAGGGCTAGTGAGAAGGGGACGAGAATGGATAAGTCCTCAGGATTAAGCCCATGAAAACAAGAGAGCTAATGGTTCCTCTAAGTTATAGATAGATCAGTATAGCCTGAATGAACTCAAAGGAGTCTAAGACTAGTAGCATTCAGAAGAGAAGGAATGTTGCCTGGGTAGTAGAATAAGGGTGGAATTGGGGTAAATAAAGGATGATGTTTAGGCCTTCAATTGGTTAATGATTTGAAGAAGAAAAAAAATGAACTTCATTAATTGTACAGGATTAAAATACCCACGTAACGTGAATCACATTGGGATGCTATGAAATAGGATTATGGAAGTACAGTATCACCCCCAGGTGGATCAGTCTAATCGTTTCAGATGTTCCCCGATGAGACGTGAGCCCTAACAACAGTGTTACATAAGAGGTCAAGTCATCAAGTGGTAGATTATACATCAACATTAAGGTGAACCAACAATAGATGGATAAACGTTCAACAATATGAGATGAAATTAGGCCATCATTCTTAAGATGAACAGTAATGAAGAGGCATTAAAGGACTTAGATTTATACATATAAGATAAGCAACGAGAATAACCTGGAGTTTGGTGGCAGACCTCAGTAACGATAAATCGAAGTAAGAGTTATGGTATAGTATGACCTACCTAGATGCAGTAAAGTCATGCGGATATATAACCGGGTCTATGAAACAAGATATAACAATATTCGTAAGTTCAACAAAGTACCGAGCAAAGAACTTTAGTATACCTATAGATGCCCAGAGGGATATCTTGTCAAGCTATGTATATGTTTACAAAGTGAGGCATAGAGATTGGCTAAAAACTGGAGAATAAAAAAAGAAAGAAGAGTTGCATAGGCGCAATTATAAGGTTAGAGTCGTACAAGATGCATGATAGAAGGTAGAAATATTTACGAGATTGGAAGGATTCCGACTACAAGTCATGGTGTCAGAAAGAGGCCTAAAAGGGGGAATGCCCTGGCCTTTGGGATTATTCACAGAACAATTTCCTTGATGGCAAGGAGAGTACTAAAGTATTCGGAAGACATAACTTATGAAAATGATAAGTACATCAGTCAACATTCGAGGACGAATTTTCCAAAGGGGGGAATGATGTTACACCCCATGTTTTGTACGTGAAAGTACGCCATAAGTAAATTGATGGGAGCTTGAAAATGAGATGTTACATTTGCCATTTTCGTACGTTAAAGTTTTGTCTTAAGTTAATGGACGTAAGTTCGAGAATGAGATTTAATTTGGGATTATAAGTATTACACTATTTCAAACAAGTGATAAGTAAATTCGTGAAGATTAAAGGGTAAATGAATCAAGAAAAATGAATTTCGTTGAATGTTGTCAATTTGGGATAATATACGGCCCGAGCTAAAATACCCGGTATTTATGGACTAGTGCCATACAAGGTACCATATGACCATGATAGTAAGGTATATACAGTGTATTGAAAGTGAGTAGTATTTTAAGTAGTTTGAGATAATTCTTAATTCTGTGGATAACTGATTAATTGTGGGTATAATTATGGTATTAAGTAGGATTAAGTGGATAAGAATCCTTTTGGGGCTGCCACATGGCATTAAGCCAAGCCCAAGGTGGCAACAATATGAATAATGAGTCATAAGACCTAAGATGTTTTGTCTACACGTAACAATCATTGGATAATTACCTTGGTTGGGTATCTTTATTAGTGATATAACTTGGAGAATAAGAAGGAAGTTATGGCAAGCTTACCACTTTATAACTTAAACCAGCAATGTTGGTGATTACAAGGTTTAATGGTTATTCATCCTTGCAAGTGTTATTTTTCAATGGAGTGAATATTAAATAGATAAGAAATAACGTGCTATGATATCAAGAATATCATACGGATTTTTTAATACTTCGATCCGCCGTTACGTGCTGTCGCAATTGACGTGTGTTAGAGGAATTTTTAAGAGAGTCGGCTCAGGTATGTTAAGGCTAAGCCCTTCCTTCATTTTGGCATGATCTCGTAATCATATGTGTATGATAACGAGGCATAAAGAGAAGTTCATACTCCTCAATTTATATACATTATCCTAGTCTCATAAATTAAAATATTCTCCTTAGCGGGACTTCATATGTAATTGAGTATTGTCTTCTTCCAGTCAAGAGAGCAGAGAGCCTATATATATAGTATTACAGTATTTTCATTACCATCGAGCTATAATCGATGGGCAGGCCCCTATTGGAAAACCTCTGATCAGATGGTTAGTTATATACCGAGCTTACTGTGGCTGAGCGCCTATGAGCGAGCCCAGTTGGCCGAGATACAGAGCCTAGTATGGTCGAGCGCCTATGAGCGAGCCTACTACGGTAGAGCAGTTGTATATATACCGAGCCTTATATGGTTGGACATCTATTTTACTTAATATATCTTCAAATTATCTTTGACTCCCAATTACTTTCAGTTATTATATTATTAGTTCAGTTTCATCTTTCAGTATATTTCCTTACATACTCAGTACATTATTTCGTATTGACGTCCCTTTTGCTGGGGACGCTGCATTTTCATGCGTGCAGGTGCAGAATCAATGCATACATGAAAAATTGGATGTAACGCTAACACGGGAGGTAAAGCAAGCTTGGAAGTAGCTACGACAACCCACTTTAGGATCTTATAATGTCCAATATACCTCAGGCTCAAATTTTCTTTCTTTCTGAACCTCGTTACACTTCTCATAGGAGAGACATTTAGTGGTACATTATCTCTCATCATAAACATAATATCACATCTCTTCACATTGTTATAGAACTTTTGCCTACTCTACGCTATCCAAAGACTTTTGCCTACTCTAAGTTCTGACCTATCAAGTTTGGATCCAATAACTTCACCTCGCCACACCAGAAAAATCAACCAATAGGGGAATGATACAGACGATCATATAATACCTCAAACTGATCCATCTGATTACTTCACTGGTAATTGTTGTTATTGAAAAATTATGCTAATGGCAAAGGATCATCCAAATGGCCTCTATAGCCAATGAGACATACTCTTAACATGTCCTTTAATATTTGAGTAGTCCTCTTGGATTGTTCATAGGCATGTGGGTGAAATGTTGTGCTAAGCTCAACACATATACCCAATTCCTTAGTAAAGTTATGTGATACTTGAGCAAAGTTGAGTGATTTTATTTACAAAATAATAGTTTATGGACTTTAGTGCAATCAAGTAAAAGTTGAGTGACCCTTTATAATATCAACCCTTATTAATGTCTTTTTCAAAAAGAATTTTAGTTATGCTCAATAAGTTTTAGTTTCATTTTTATTTTATCCTTAATGACATACAGTTACAGAAATGGCATGTCATGCTTCAAATTTAACACAGTCAGATTCAATTAATACTTTTAGTATATTGTGCAAAGCTCTAATTTAAGCCCACGAAATAAAATCTTTTTTATACCCTTAAATTTTATGCCCGATCAAATTAAGTCATATAAAAAGAAATACCCTATGAATGCCACTATATATTCAATTTCAGATACTATATGACTCAATGTAGTAAAAATGTGTTGAACTGTTGACAAATAAGAAATCAAAAACACAGAATTTGAAAAACATACAAAAAAGAAAGAAAAAGAAAGAAATAAAATGTGATAAGACAATGTTAATTTTGTGTTAATTTGATTGATTGATAGAAATAAGAAGCCTGAACAAATGTTGTCATTAATCAATGGGGGATTTGCAAATGTACCCTATATTTGTGCCATTTTTTAACTTGTACTCTATTTTTAAAAATTATTGATTTGGTAACCAGCTAACAAAAAATCCATAATAATATGATAATTATACCCCTGACAAAAGATATAAAACCCGCATCACGCATTAATCGCGTGATCTACAACCTCATTCAAGAAAACAATCTCCTCTATCTCTCGTCAAAAGATCTCCTCCAACCCTGGTCGAGGATCTCCTCTTCTCTCAGTAGATTTATCAAAACACCAGAAATATCAACCAGGTTCATCTTCAGAATTCAAAATTACAAAATATATTGTAAGTATTGTAATTCATTTTCAGGATTTGTATTTGTAAGTAAAACTGATTGAACTTGAAAAATAAAATCTGAATTCAATTAACGTCTATAGATATTTTCACTTATGGTCATTTACAAATCACACTTGCATGGAATTGTTTGACGGATATAGCATGAAGTTTTCACTTATAGATCTTCAAAAACTTTTTAAAACTTCAAATTTAATGCGTGAAGGATATTGAATAAAGTTACTTCACATTGAAGTCTAAAGTTTCAATGAAACAAAAGTTAAAACTTTATTCTCATGTAACATGAAGTTGTTTCACATTGAACTCCGAGGTTTCAATCAATACAAGCTAAAACTTCATGCTACATTTAGCATGAAGTTGTTTTAGCATGCTAGTTACATTGGGGAATTAATTCAAGCATAAAGTACCTAAATCATGAACTAGCAAATTTTCATTTATGACGAGTTCTATATATGCAAGAGGCAAAGCAACTTCTATAAGGAAAGTATACTTCTCCACATCAATGCAAGAAAAGAGAAATATTTTCATTACGAAAATTCACAAATTATTTGTACCAACTTTAATCAAAAGTTACAATTTCAAACAAAAACATAAAATCCCTACCAAAATATAAAAAGAAGTCAATGAACTAGAACAAATCAACCCTTAATCAAATACAAGCTTCAGCATGTGTTCAATGAAATATAAAGCGAAAACTTCATGCTAATGTAGCATGAAATTGTTTCAAAGATATATAACATAAAACTTCAAACTAAACATGTTGAAATTTTGACTTAGAGTATATATATTTAAATGACTTTTTCCTAAACTTCATACTAAAATATGCTGAAACGTTTTAGTTCATTTGCTAAAACTTCATACTAAACATGCTGAAATTTTGTCCTGCAGTGTCATGACCAAAACTTCGCCTAGTCGTGATGGCACGTAACCCAACCCGTCAGGTAAGCCAATTAATAACTATCCAATTAAAATGAGATTTATTAAGAAAATAAATGATAATAAAACTTCTTTTATACAAGAATTTCCAAGGTTTGGTAGTACAAATCATGAGCATCTAAGATTTAGAATTTACAAGGCTGGTGTGAAATAAAATACATCATCTGTTTGAAATGTACATGAACAGATTTTCATAAGTCTAGAGCTACCATGAACAAGAGGCAACTCTAACTGGAACGCAGGTACATCTTCAAATCTAGCTCCCGCCGTGCACAACTACATCAGCCGCCAACATCTGCACCCAAGGTGCAGAATTGTAGTATAAGTACAACTAACCCTATGTACTTAATCAGTAATAAACCTAACCTTAGGTTGAAAGTAGTGATGAGCTGGGACAAGGGTCAAGGTCCAACTCCAATAACCAGCAATAGTTCATACCAATATAATAAAGATGGTACAAGAAATAGCTCAACTCGTTCACAGTTACAGAAAATAGGCATGTTTCCCAAGTATAACAGTAAATCTCAAATCTTTTACCAAAAATACCAAAGATATGTGTAAGTTTGAAAATTGTGATTTTTCCCAAAAACTTTCAACAACAGTTAAGAAGTCCCATTATCAGATGGCATAAAGAAAGTACATCTCTATGCCTACTTGTCAAAGTGCATGTGAATGTCATAAATATCACAAAACCGTGCAACATGAGGGAATGCATCTCTATTCCTGTGTGCCAAGTATACATGTCCATGCAATGCACCACATTGATGAACTCATGTACCCACATTCTCAGAGTACTCCATCTCACTGTCTCATACTCCCACTCATCATGCTCAACCACTCAACACACTCGGTCACTCATCACCGTACGGTACCTACTGCGGCGCGCAATCCGATCCCATCATGAATGAATAGATCATGATCTCACTGTGGTTGTGCAGACTCCAGAGGGGCGGATCCTGCCTAAGCGCTAATATAACCTGCTGCAGCGTGCAACCCATTCCACAATAGCCCTAAGGCTTGTTGCAGCACGGAACCCGATACACATATATCCATAAGGCTTGTTGTGGCATGCATCCTGATCCACATATATATAGCCATAAGGCTTGTTGCGGCGTGCAACCCGATCCACATATATATAGCCATAAGGCTTGTTGCGTCGTGCAACCCGATCCCCACACACATATATATATAGATAATACTTGCTACAGCGTGCAGCCCGGTCCCTCAGGCCCCAACTCAGTTATCAATCTCTCTAGTCTTTCGGGCTCACAAATCTCATGCCAATCAGCCCAAACAATGATAACATATTGTGACAACAAATGATAATAGAGATTGAGATATGATATGCAAATGAATGAATATGACTGAGTATGTAATTGCAATTTAAGCAAATATCTCAACAACAGAAATGACCTCAGTGCGCCCCAACAAAGTAAGCATATAGCCTAAACATGGATCAAAACTCAATTACACTATCACGTAGAAATTTTATCGATAAAGACAAGATTAAGTAACTACACAGTACCATAGAATTAATCGAGCCATAATTCACATGATGAACTCCCACATGCCCGTCACCTAGCATGTGCGTCACTTCAAACCAAACACATAACACGTATATTGAGGGATTCATACCCTCAGCACCAAGTTTAGAAGTATTACTTACCTCGAAAAAGCCAAATCCAATACCGAGCAGGCCAAGGGATGCTCCAAAAATGTCATATCGTTCGTACCGACCTCCAAACGACTCGAAACTAGCTAAAAGAAACTCAAATACATCAAATAATGCGAAATAAAACAAACTCAATCGATAAAGGTCGAATCTTTAATCAAAAGTCCAAAATCAACCCAAAAGTTCAACCCGAGCCCGCGCCTCGGAACTTGGTGAAACTTATAAAATACGACAACACATTTATTTATAAGTCCAACCATAATAGTTTCACTCCAATCCGACTCTGAATCGATGTTAAAAACTCGAAAATTTGCTTTATGAAGTTTTAGGCAAAACCCCCCAAATTTCCTCTTTAAATTCCATCACCCAATTGCCAAAAATGAAGATGTATTCATAAAATAAAATCAAAACCAAGTAGGGAAATACTACCCCAATCCATGTGGTGAAAATTTCTTCAAACATCGTCTCAAACCGAGTCCCCAGTCTCAATATATGATAAAAGAACCAAATATCTCGATTTATAGCATTCTGCCCAACATTTCGCACCTGCGACACATTAGCAGTGTTTGTGGTGTCACTTTTGCGACCACAATCACGCTTCTATGGAGAAGCACTGGAGGCCTGCCTTTGCACCTGCGGTAAAAACTCCGCTTCTGTGCATACGCAGGTGCGAGTCCAATCTGCGCTTCTGCGCTGACATTTACTTTTGCACCCAAACACACCGCATCTGCTCCTTTACGGATGCAAAGAATCATCCGCTTCTGCGGACTTCTGCTCCTACGACTCCTTTGTCGCTTCTACAACCATCGCACTTGCGCAAACTAGCAGCAGGCGCGATCACACCAGATCTGCCATCAGCATCTTAAGCCAAAAATGCTCCAAACGATCTGAACCTCGTCCGAAACTCACCCGAGACACTCGGGACCTCGTCCGAGTATACCAACAAGACCCATAATATAACACGGACCTACTAAAGGCCTCAAATCTCTCATAACAACATCTAAACGATAAATCGCACCTTAATTCAAACTTGGATGAGCTTTGAACTTTCAACTTCCAAAACTCGTGCCGAAACATATCAAATTAACTCGGAATTAACCCAAATTTTTCACACAAGTCAAAAATTACATAACGAAGCTATTCCAATTCCCGGAACCACAATCTTAATCTGATATTCTCAAAGTCAACTTCCGGTCAAACTTATGAACTTTCTAATTCTTTAAATTTCGAACTTTTTCTAATTAGTACCGAATCCTTCCAGAAATATCCAATTGCAAATCTGGGCATACGCCCGAGTCCAAAATCACCATACGAACCTAACGGAACTATCAAAACTCCATTCCTGGGTCAAATTCACAAAAGTCATAATGCATCATACGTAGCTATACATGCCCTCAAACTACCGAGAGATATGCAAATGCTCAAAATGACCGGTCGGGTCGTGACATGCAATATGTAATTTTGTAATAAGTTTTTCCTAAACTTTAGGCTAAACATGCTGATGTTTTTATGTTTATTTGCTAAAACATCAGACTAAACACGCTGAAGTTTTGTCATGCAGTCTGTAATTATTTAATGAGTTTTTGAAAAACATCAGACTTATCCATCCTGAAGGTTTTTTGTTTATTTCCTAAAACTTCTTACTAAACAAGCTGAAGTTTTTGTCAACTTCACACAAAACAAGCTGAAGTTTTTATGTTCATTTGCAAAAACTTCAGACTAAGCATGCTGAAGTTTTTTCCTGCAATATGTAATTTTCTAATGAGTTTTTGCTAAACTTCAGACTTATCCATACTAAAGTTTTTTTATTCTTTTCCTAACACTTCACACTAAACATGTTGACGTTTCCATACTGCAGGATAAGTTCGATTTGCCTTGTTATTACTTTCAATGGGAGATGGACTTTAGATTACAAATACTTGGACCATGATACAAAACTTGTTCTGGTTAATAAACAAGTATCATTCAACATATTCCTGAATAAAATTAGTGAAGTCAGAAATTTTGATGCAGCCAAATATGCACTAAAAGTACGGTTTGATATCAAACTAAAGACAAGCAAAGGAATTCTTGTAGTTTTAGATGAAGAACTCAGAACGTTTATACATTTGCTAACAACTAATTCATCTTTCATGAATTGCCATTTTGTCATAAAAAAAATACAACTACTTTCTAACAGTATTGGTGCTTTAAAATCTGCAACATTCAAACCATCTCTTCCACATAGAATAGATTCAAAACAACTTGTTGATTATAAACATGAAGTAGAATAGCGAATAATGGAAGTAGACAACGAGCGACGACCTTCTAACATTACAGCTGATTCAGAATCTGGAATGCTGCAAGAATTACCTGCCACTACAATAAATTCAGACTAGTTTGGTGAGTCCCAACAAGAAGAAGGACATCAAATAATGCAAATAAATAGCCAACACACAATCCAACAAAGTTTTTTATTATCTTCTGCAATGATAAGCAAGAACCAAGATCAAGAAAATACAGAAAATATACTGATAACAGCAGATACAATTGAAGAAATTCCTGAAACTTCTACTGCTTCTAAGAAATCAAGAAAAAGAGTGAGGAGAAAGCTCTAACAATCTCCACCGTGTAAAATACTTAGGCATGATGCATTGCCTGAGGAAATAAAATAGGATCAATTTTTGAGAACAAGAAGAGCATAACTAAATTTTTCTGCAACATGCAGATAAACCAAAAAGTTGAATTCACCGTTGTTAGATCAAGTTCAAAGAGATACGAGCTGAAATGCATCGTGGAGAAATGTGGTTGGATGTACGTGCTACCAGAATAAAAGTTTCCACACTTTTTAGAGTGATAAAATTTTATAACAATCATGAATGCTTAGTTGATGTAAGAAAATTTGATCTGAAGCATGCTACATCAAAATTTATAATTCGGCAAATTTTAAAACATGTTCGGGATAAAAAGATTGAGGTTAAACCAGCCTTTATAGAAAGTGAAATAAAACAAAATTATAATTAACATTGGATATCACAAGACATGACGCGTTATTCAAAAAGTTATTGCTTGTATAAAAGGAACACCAGAAGAGAACTGCCAGATTCTTCCTTCATACCTACACATGATGGTGCATAAAAACCCAGGGACGTACACTATCATAAAAAGTGATCAGCAAAATCGGTAAGCAAAACGATAATAAACATTAGTCTGAAGTTTCAACTGTTCCTATTTGAAAACTTCACACCTTATGATTTGTTTTTTTGTATTTCACCTGTACAGGTTTGCATAAATGTTCTTTTCTCCTGTGACATCAATAGTTGGTTGGAATTATTGTAGACCCTTGATTGCAGTAGATGCAACATTTTTAAAGTCAAAATATCGTGGTGTTCTGTTTGTTGCTGTATCAAAGGTTACAAACAATCAAATCTTTACTCTATCTTTTGGTGTAGAAGATTCAAAAATTAATGACGCATATATTTAGTTCTTCCGGGAAATGATAAAAGTAATAGAAATCCATCGTGAACATGTTTTCTTATCAAATAGAAACCAATTGATCGCACATGAGATTAGAAAAATTTTCCTGAAGCTCACCATGGTATCTGTCTGTATCACTTTGAGAAGAATCTAAAGCAAAGACAAGCAAAAAGCACGATGATAAATCTTTTCCAAAGCACTGCAAGGTCATACAAACGTGAAGATTTTAATTAGTTAATGTCCCAGATCAAAAGTGTTGACAAGAAAACATACAATTACATAAGGAAAGAGCCAACAGAAAGATGGGCTTGATCGTGGTTCCTACGACGACGTTATGACATGCTGACAACAAACACGGCAGAATCATTAAAATCCGTGTTACTAAAAGCAAAAGAGATACTTTTTTTAAGAATGTTAGATTTCATCCAAGAAATGTTACAACACTAGTTTCATGAACGGAGAAAAACAACACATGAAACTTTTAACAAAGTGTAAATATGGGCAGAAGAAGAGATAAATAAGAAGATAGACTTGGCTTGCAAAATATTTGTAAGTATATTTATTAACTTCATCATTTATGATCTGAAGCAATTAACTAATGCATAATGACTTCAGCTTTTATATCTGAAGTCATTGACTGCCTACTTAGAGAAAAACACATGTCAGATGTTTTTGCGTACTGTATTTTGCTTAACTATAACATGTTTTGTCTAAAGTAATAAACTAACGCATAATTACTTCATATTTTTATGCCTTAAGTGATTTACTGTTTATAGAGAAAAAACTTCATACTTTCTTTTTGAAGCCATAATTGTCACGACCCAAAACTCAACATGTCCTGACGGCACTTATCACAGTATTATGCAAGCCGACAACCACAAGTAACTATGCATTTTTAAACTGAAAACAAGATGAAACATGTTTAACATAAATAACTGTCTTAAACAGTCGATAAGAAACGCTGCGACTCAAATACAAAATTTCCAAAATTCGGGTGTCAGTGAGTACATGAGCATCTAAGAGACAATACAATCTAACTGCTAAAATAACTATGTAGAAAGATAGAAAAGTGCACATAAACTGAAAGGAAAGGAGAGTCGGGGTCTGCGGAAGCCAAAGCAGCTACCTCAAAAGTCTCTAAGCAATTGAAGCTCCAAACCTAGCAACCGTTGTGCCCAGAAGTACTTGGATTTGCACACGAAGTGCAAAGTGTAGTATGAGTACAACCGACCCAATGTATTCAATAAGTAACTGGAGTAAACTTCGATTGAAAGAAACGACGAGTTCAGATAGGTACAGTCCAATCCCAGATTATGACAGTATAGATATGACAGGAAAAATGACAATAATATCTCAGAGAAAACTCATAATCAGTTTGTACACAATACAGAAATGTAGACATGCTCTCAAGTTTAGCAGTTTAAACTCAACACGGATAAAATATGCCAAGTATGACTGATATGAGGAATGTTACATCTCTATATCTACATGTTGACTCTGCATGTCACATGTAATACATCACAATGATAACCTCACGTACTCACACTCTGAGAGTACTCAATTTGACTATCTCCACTCTCACTCATCACACTCAATCACTCAGCAATATACGGTACATGCGCCCACTACTGGAATATCAGACTACGGAGGGGCAAATCCTATCAAAGCAATAATATAAAGCCAATATGGCATGTTGTGGCGTACATCCAGATCCCATAATAATAATATATAAAGTCTACATGACCTGCTCCGACTTAAAGCCCGGTCCATAATAATAGAATACATAAAGACAAGAAGGCATGTTGCGGCATGTAGCCCGATCCACACCTCACTCACAACACGACTGTCAGGCCCCAACTCAGCCATCAATATCTCCAGTCTCTCGGGCTGACAACACTCATGCCAATCAGCCCAAAACAATGATACGTGATGTAACAATTAATGATATTAGAGATAGAGATATGATATATAAATGATGAATGCGATTGAGTACATAACTACAATTTAAGCGAATAACTGAACAACAAAAGAACGACCTTTGTGGGTCCCAAAAGTACCAACATATGGCCTAAACATGGTCGCTAACTTAAATCACATCTCAATTTCTCTAACACATGGAGAATACATGAATAATAACAAGATTAGATGACTACAGAGTTCCACTCAGACAACAAGGTCACAATTAATACGATGCCCGTCACCTAGCATGTGCGTCACCTCATCACCAACCACATAACACGTATTTCAAGGATTCATACCCTCAGAACCAAGTCTAAAAGTGTTACTTACCTCAAACCGCACAAATCACTACTCCAACAACCCCTTGCCTCGCGAATCGGCCTCCGAACAACTCGAATCTAGGCATAAACAATTTAATACAATCAACACAAGCTATCGAAATCAATTTCATATGATAAGCCTAGATTCATTAACAAAAGTCAAAAAGTCAACCCCGGGACAACATATCGGAATGCGACAAAATTAACAAAATCCGAAAATTTATTCAACAATAAGTCCAACCATACCAAAATTACCTAATTCCGACATCAAATCGTCACTCAAATCACCAAATCTTACTCTCCAATTCAATGGGTATTCAATATTAATAGATACAAATGACCAAAAGTTGCTTACCTCTAGAAATCTAGTGAAACCCCTCTCAAACATCGTCTCTAACCGAGCTTCCAAAGTCCAATGATGAGAAACGCCTCAAAACCCATGATTTTAACTTCTGTAGGGGCCTCTTCGCACATGCGAACTCCCTAGCCGCGTCTGCGAAAAAAGGTCCGCTCATGCGGAAGTAACTTAGAACCCCTACCAGCCACACCTGCGGCCCAAAATACGCACCTGCGAGATGGCTTTTGCGGTCCGCCTCTCGCTTCTGAACATCCGCGCCTGCGGATTCCCATCCGCTTCTGCGAAGCCAGCTACATCTACCAAATTCTGCATTTGCAGAGACTAGCAAGCATATGTGGAAACATTTCTCTCGCCATCGACCACTGCTCAACACCCACAAGACCGCACTTGCAACACCAGGCTCGCTTCTGCGGTCGTGCACCTTAGACCAATCCTCTGCAGGTGCGATCGCACCAGACCAACAACAACTCCTCTAGGTTCAATTTCAATTTGTTAACCATCCGAAATCCACTCGAGGCACTCGGGACCTAAAACAAATATACTAACAAGTCCTAAAACATGATACAAACTTAGTCGAGGTCTCAAATCATGTCAAAAAATATCAAAAATATCAGTCGCACCCCAATTCAAGCCTAATGAAATTAATGGATTTCCAACTTCTACAATCAATACCGAAACCTTTCAAACCAACTTCGATTTACCTCAAATTTTTCAAAAAAAGTCATAAATGACACAACGAACCTATTCCACCTTCCGGAGCCAAAATACCTGCCCGGTAACCACAAAGTCAACTCACGATCAAACTTCTCAACTCTCCAAACTTCTATTTTTCTAACTTTTGCCAATTCAAGCCAAAATCATCTACGAACCTCCACATCAATAACCAGACACACTCCTAAGTCCAAAATTACCATACAAAATTATCGGAACTATCAAAACTCCATTTCGGAGCGATTTAAACATAAGTCAACATGCGGTCTATTCTTTCTAACATAGGCTTTAAACTTTGGGACTAAGTGTCCCAATTCATTTTGGAAACATCCCCGGAACCAAACCAACCACCCCGACATGTCACATAACAACAAAGAAACACAGAATAGGAAATAAATAGGGGAACGGGGCTATAAAACTCAAAACAAATGATAGGTTCGTTATATTTTCCCCCTCTTAAACAAACGTTCGTCCTCGAACAGGCCTAGAATCATACCTGGAGTCGCAAATATGTATGGATATCGGTTTCGCATCTCTCGCGCGGTCTCCCAAGTAGCCTCCTCGACTGGATGACATCCCCACTACACCTTCACTAAAGTTATATTCTTTGACATCAACTTTTAAACATGCCGATCCAAAATGGCCACCGGCTCCACATCATAATACTTCTGGAGCATGGAACCATGAAACACTAGATGAACACTCGATAGATTAGGCAGAAATGCAAGCATGTAAGCCACCTCTCCAATCCTCTCAAGCACCTCAAAAGGATTAATATACCGAAGGCTCACCTTGCCCTTTTTCCTGAACCTCATAACACCCTTCATGGGCGAAACTCAAAGCAATATATTCTCCCCCACCATGTAGGAAACATCACGAATCTTCTGATCAGCGTAACTCATCTGTATAGACTGTGCCATGTGAAGCTGATCCTGAATTAACTTATCCTTGTCCAAAGCATCCTAAACCAAGTCAGTACCCAATAGCCTAGCCTCTCCTAGCTCGAACCAACTAACCAGAGACCGACACCATCTCAAATACAAGGCCTCATATGGCAACATCTGAATACTTTATTGGTATCTACTGTTGTAGGCAAACTCTGCAAGCGGCAGAACCTAATCCCAAGAACCCCCAAAATCCATGACATAAGTGTGTATCATATCCTCCAATATCTAAATGGTGCACTCGGACTATCCGTCCATCTGAGGGTGGAATGTTGTACCCAACTCAAACCATGTGCCTAACTCTCTCTGCACTGCCCTCTAAAATTTTGACGTGAATTGCGTACCCCGATCTGAGATGATTGACACGGGAGCATCGTGAAGGCGAACAATCTCGTGGATATATATCTCAGCTAACCGCTCCGATTAATAGGTAGTCCCAACTGGAATGAATTGCACGGACTTAGTCAACCGGTCCACAATCACACAAATAACATCAAACTTCTTCAAAGCCCATGGAAGCCTAGCTATGAAGTCCATGGTGATACTCTCCCATTTCCCCTCCGGAATCTCAAGCATCTAAAGCAAACAGATCGGCCTTTGATTCTCGTACTTCACCTGCATACAATTCATGTACCGAGCTACAAACTCCACTATGTCTTTCTTAATCCACCTCCACCAATAGTGTTGTCTCAAGTCCCGGTACATCTTTGCGGCACCCGGATGGATGGAATACAATAAACTGTGGGCCTTCTCTAGAATAAACTCACGTAATATATCTACATTGGGAACACCAATCCGACCCTGCATCCGCAACACCCCATCATCCTCAATAGAAACCTTCTTGGCATCACTGTCCTGAACTGTATCCTTAAGGACAAGCAAATGGGGGTCATCATATTGACGCTCTCTGATGCGATGATATAAATACGATCGAGAAACCACACAAGCTAGAACCCGACTAGGCTCCAAAACATCTAACCTTACAAACTGATTGGCCAAGGTCTGAACATCTTATGCAACTGGTCTCTCACCAATAGGAATAAATGCAAGGCTACCCATACTAACTGCCTTTCTACTCAAGGCATCGGATACCACATTAGCTTTCCCTTTATGATACAAAGTGGTAATAACATAGTCCTTTAGTAGCTCCAACCATCTCTGCTACCTCATATTTAGATCCTTTTGCTTGAACTCCGATGATCCGTAAATACCTCACATGACACACCGTAGAGAAAATGCCTCCAAATCTACAATGCATGAACGATGACTGCCAACTCCAAATCATGAAGATGGTAGTTCTTCTCATGAGGCTTCAACTAGCGTGAAACATAAGCAATCACTCTACCCTCCTGGATCAAGACACACCCAATACCAATCCGAAAAGCATCACAATATATTGTCTAAGAACCCGATGTTGAAGGAAAAACTAGAACTAGAGTTGTGGTCAAGGCAGTCTTAAGTTTCTAAAAGCTCTCCTCACACTCATCCTACCACCTGAATGGAGCACCCTTCTGGGTCAACCTGGTCAAAGGCACTGTAATGGATGAGAAACCCTCTACGAAGCGACAATAATATCCGGCCAAGCCGACAAAACACCGAATCTCAGTAGCTGAAGATGGTCTGGGCCAACTCTGAACCGCCTCGATCTTCTTTGGATCGACCTTGATCCCCTCACTGGACACCACATGCCCTATGAACGCCATCGAATTGAGCTAAAACTCACACTTGGAGAACTTGGCATAAAGCTTCTCCTCCCTCAACCGTTGTAGTACAATCTACAGATATTGTGCATGCTCCTCTTGGCTACGTGAGTATACCACAATATGATCAATAAATACTATGATAAACGAATCAAAATATGGATGAAATATAATGTTCATCAGATGCATGAATGTTGTTGGGGCATTGGTCAGCCCAAAAGACATCATAAGGAACTCATAGTGACCATAGCTGGTCATAAATGGCATCTTCAGAATGTCCGAGTCCCGAATCTTCAACTGGTGATACACATACCTCAAATCAATCTTAAAAAACACTCTAGCTCCCTAAAGCTGGTCAAATAAGTCATCAATGCGCGACAAAGGATACTTGTTCTTGATTGTAACTTTATTCAACTGTCTATAGTAAATACACATACGTATAGTACTATCTTTCTTCTTCACAAACATAACTAGTACAACCCAAGGCGACACACTAGGCCTAATGAACCCCTTATAAAAAAACTCTTGAAGCTCCTCTTTTATTTCCTTCAACTCTGCCGGTGCCATGCGATATAGAGGAATAGAAATGGGACGAGTGTGTGGAACCAAGTCAATACCAAAATCAATGTCCATGTCGGGTGGCATGCCCGACATGTATGCAAGAATCACATCCAGAAAGTCTAGAACTATCAGAATAGAATCAATAGTAGGAGTATCAGCATCAACATCTCTCACAACGGCCAAATATGATGAACACCCCTTCCAAACCGTCCGTTGGGCTTTCATGTATGAAATCACCCTACTGGGAACAAAGTCCAGAGAACCTCTCCACTCGATCCTAGGTAACCTCGGCATCGCCAATGTCACGGTCTTAGTGTGACAATCTAGAATATCATGACATGGCGACAACCAATCCATACCCAGAATTGCATCGAAATCAACCATACTAAGCATAAGAGATCAACTCTAGTCTCAAATCCCCCAATAGTCACTAACACGACCGATACACATGGTCCACAACAATTGAATCCTCCACAGGCATAGATACATGAACATGCAAAACTAAGGACTCACGGGGAGTATCTAGATTACGAGCAAAATATGATGATATATACGAATAAGTGGAACCAGGGTCAAATAATATAGAAGCATCCCTGTGGCATACTGAGACAATACATGTGATCACTGCGTCTGAAGCAAAAACCTCTGGCCTGGCAGGGAAAGCATAGCATCGAGCCTAACTCGTCACTTGATCGGCCTCCCCTATAGGGCGTCCCCTAGCTGCCTGAGCCCCACCACGAGCTGGCTGAGCGGTGATGAAGTAACTAGTATGGAAGTCATAACTGGACCCCTCTCCTAAATTGAACCTACCAAGAAATGGGTAAAATACCTCCCAACATGCCCAAATGCTTAAAATACCTACGCAATGCCTCCCGGCGGGTTTGTGGAACAAACTTCTCCAAGAATAGAACGGAGAACTCGTGGCATGTAAGTGGTGCAGCACTGGCTGGCCTGCTCAACTCATAGGCCTCCCACCATTTGAAGGCTGCCCCTGACAGTGAAAAACTAGTAAATAAGACTCCACTAGTCTCCAGAATACCTGTCGTGTGAATAATTCACTGGCATTGGTCTGTTAAATCCTGAGCATCCTCGAACTCAACCCCTCTGGATAATGGAGGCATGAGCCTCCTAAACTTCTTTAGCCTCTTTTGCTCCTCATCACTCATGGGGGCCCACCAAGGCCTGAGCAACTGCAACTGACGGGGTTGGTAGTACCCGGGTGTCTGAAGTCCCTGAACCACCTACTCTAGAGTACAGGCGGTGGGAGTCTGAGAAAATCCCCTGTCTTGAAAAGTGGCTGGTGCGGCCGGAACTGAAACCGCCTGAGCAAGGCTAGTGCATATCGTCAATATGTGAGTTAGAGCCTCCTGAAAGCCTGGAATAACAATGGTCACAGCTGGTGCCTGAGCTGGTCCCACTAGCTCAACCACATCTTGTATTTGCTCCTAGGCTAGAGCAATTGGTGGGTCTACCGCAGCTGCTGTACAAGTTGCATGTCAGCCTCTACCGCAACCTCGGCCTCTCGCGGCCCTAGCTGGTGGTATTGGTGGCCTTTTGCCTGATTCAGTAGCACGTTCCCTCACCATCTATGATAAAATAGACTAACAAAAGTTTAGTTCCCGGAATCAACAAATCTGCACGACAAGAATACAAGAAAGTGAAGTTTTAATAATGGTTTGGTAGCCTCTCTAAGATAAGTGCAGACGTCTTCGTACCGATCCGCAAGACTCTACTAAACCTGCTCATTACTCGTGAGACCTATGCAACCTAGGCTTTGATACAAACTTGGCACGAATCAAAACTTAATATGTTATGATGACGCCTATCATAGTACTAGGCAAGCCAACAACCCATGATCACTAATATAATATTCTCCCAAAATTTGGGTGTCACTAAGTACATGAGCATCTAAATGACAACATAAATCTAACTGCTAAAACAATTGTATAGAAAGATAGAACAGTGCACATAAACTGAAAGGTAAGGAGAGTCGATGTCTGTGGATGCCAAAGAAGCTACCTCAAAAGTCTCCAAGCAACCGAAGCTCCAAACCTAGCAAACGTCGTGCCCAAAAGTACTTGAATCTACACACGAAGTGCAATGTGTAGTATGAGTACAACCGACCTAATGTACTCAATAAGTAACAAGACTAACCTTGGACTGAAAGTAGTGACGAGCCCAGAGACTACAGTCCAATCCCAGATTATAACAGTACATATATGACAGGGAAAATGACAGTAATATCTCAGAGAGAACTCATAATCAGTTTGTACACAATACAGATATGTAGACATGATTTCAAGTTTAATAGTTTAAGCTCAACACAGATAAAATATTCCAAGTATGACTGATATGAGGAATGTTACATCTCTATATCTTAATGTCAACTATGCATGTCACATGTAATGCATCACAATGATAACCTCATGTGCTCACACTCTCAGAGTACTCAATTTGACTGTCTCCACTCTCACTCATCACACTCAATCACTCAGCATTGTATGGTACCTACGCTCATTGCCGGAATGTCAAACTCTGGAGGGGCGGATCCTTCCCAATAGCTAATATAAAACCAATATAGCCTGTTGCGGCATGTAGCCCGATCACATAATAATAATATATAAAGCCTATTGTATCATGCAGCCTAATCCATAATAAAAATATATATAAAGCCTAGAAGGTCTATTGTGGCGTGTAGCCCGATCCACACCTCACTCACAACACGGCTCTCAGGCCCAACTCAGCCATCAATCTCTCGAGTCTCTCGGGCTCACAATACTCATGCCAATCAGCCCAGAATAATGATACATGATGTAAACATAAATGATAATAGAGACAGAGATATGATACGCAAATGATGAATGCGATTCAGTACATAACTACAATTTAAGCAAATAACTCAACTACTAAAGAACAATCTTTGTGGGTCCCAACAGTACCAACATATGGCCTAAACATGGTCTCTAACATGAGTAACAACTCAATTTCTCTAACACATGGAGAATACATGAATAATAACAAGATTAGATGACGACACAGTTCCACTGAGACACCTAGGTCACAATTAATACGATGCCCGCCCACACGCCCGTCAACTAGCATGTGCGTCACGTGAGCACCAACCACATAACACGTATTTCAAGGATTCATACCCTTAGAACAAAGTCTAGAAGTGTTACTCACCTCAAACCTTGTAAATCACTACTCCAAAAACCCCTTACCTCGCGAATCGGCCTCCGAACAACCCGAATCTAGCCACAAACAACTTAATACAATCAACATAAGCTATCGAAATCAATTCCATATGATACGGCTAGGTTCATTAATAAAAGTCAAATAGTCAACCCCGAGCCCACATCTCGGAATACGACAAAAATATGAAAATCTGAACACCCATTCAACAACAAGTCCAACCATACCAAAATTACCCAATTCCGACATCAAATCATCAATCAAACAAGCAAATCTTACTCTCCAATCCCAGATCCAAAATCCCCCAAATTCCACCTTAAAAACACATAATCTAGGTGGGAAATTCAATGGGTATTCAATATTAATAGGTACAAACGACCAAAAGTTTCATTCCTCTTGAAATCTAGTGAAACCCCTCTCAAAATGTGCCTCCAACCGAGCTCATAAAGTCCAATGATGAGAAAAACCTCAAACCCCACGATTTTAACTTCTGCAGGGGCCTCTTCGCACATGCGGACTCCCTAGCCGCACCTGCGGCTCCGCTTCTGCGGAAAAAGGTCCGCTCATGCGGAAGTCACTTAGGACCCCGACCAGCCGCACCTACAGCCAAAAATACGTACCTGCGAGACCGCTTCTGCTGCCCGTCCCTCACTGCTGCACATCCACGCCTGCAGATACCCATCCGCTTCTACGAAGCCAACCACGTCTACCAAACTCCGGATTTGCAGAGACTAGCCCGCATATGCAGAAAACATTCTCGCACCAGAGACCAATGACCAACGCCCACAAGACCGTACTTGTGACCCCAGTCTCGCTTCTATGGTCGCGCACTAGATACCAATCCTCCACAGGTGCGATCGCACTAGACTAGCAACAACTCCTCTAAGTCCAATTTCAACTTGTTAACTAGTCTAAATCCACCTGAGGCCCCCGGGACCTAAGCTAAATATACTAACAAGTCCTAAAATATGAACAAACTTAGGCGAGGCCTCAAATAATGTTGAACAACATTAAAAATATGAGTCGCACCCCAATTTAAGCCTAATGAAATTAATGGATTTCCAACTTCTACAATCGATGCCGAAGACTATCAAACTAACTTCGATTGACCTCAAATTTTGCACACAAGTCATAAATGACACAACGGACCTATTCCAACTTCCGAAATGAAAATCGGATTCCGGTAATCACAAAGTCAACTCTCGGTCAAACCTCTCAACTCTCCAAAATTCTATTTTCCCAACTTTCGCCAATTCAAGCCTAAATCATCTGTGGACCTCCAAATCAATATCCGGAGACACTACTAAGTCCAAATTACCATATGGAGCTATTGGAACCATCAAAACTCCATTTCGGAGTAATTTACAAATAAGTCAACATATGTTCAACTCTTTTAACTTAGGTTTTCAACCTTAGGACTAAGTGTCCCAATTCATTTCGAAATATATCTGAAACCAAACCAACCGCCCCGGTAAGTCACATAACAAGAAACAAACACAGAATAGGCAATAAATGGGGGAACGAGGTTATAAAACTCAAAACGTCCGGTCGGGTCGTTACAAAAAAAAAACTAATATAATTGTTTTTACTTTTTTATTCCTTCTTAGGTGTTCAACCTTGATTCAATTTTGTTTAGAATTAATAATGAAGGAATGGAATTCATTATGGACTTAAAGAAGATAACTTGTGGATGCTTAGAATTCCCACTTGATGAATTGCACTGTCCGCACACAATTGCTTCTATCAGTAAGAGATATTTGTAGAAATCTGATTACTGCTCAAAATGGTATTCAAGGGAAACATGGTTCAAAACATATGAAGGGCATGTCAATACTATGTGAGAAAAAAATTCATGGGATAAACTACAGAATGTAGAATCACAAAACCTCCCGATGTAGAGATTCTACAAGGACGAAGACAAAAGAAAAGAAGAGGTATATCCCTGCGATTGAATCAGTACGATTGAAGTCTACCAAATGCAAGTCGTTGTAAATAAATTAGGCATAATAGAACAACTTGTTTGTCTTATCCACCGCCTCATCCATATTCCAAGAAACACACTGAAAAATACTCCAACATTCAATAATCCATGGGAAAAAACATCATTCTAAACGAAGATTGATTTTGAATTCAGACTTCATTATGGATTGATATATGTGAAATGTGATTGTTTTCATAGAAATAAAAAAAAACTCTTGGATTGCAAAAAACTCGTTTATATATTGCTTGAAGTACAAACCACTCATTTTTATTGGCGGATTATGAGTTTTGTTGCATTCTAAAAAAGTACGCAATCACTTCGGGAAAAAACTTTAAATGAAATACATATCTTTAACACACACACACGCACATTGTAACGACCCGAACGGTCGTTTTCCTTTCTAGAAACCTGTTCCCCTAAATACAACTCCCCATATGTGCTTTTAATATTTTATGCCTTGCAACGGTGGTTAGTTTGAGATTCAGAAGGGTGCGGGTTGAAATCGGGACAATTGGTTCCTTAAGATGGCCTTAAAAGGCTAAGTTTGACTTCGGTCAATATTTTGGGTAAACGCCCTCGGAATCGGGATTTGTCGGTCACTGATTGTTCTTCCCATTTGCGGAGCAACCCTTGCGTTTGCAAAGGGTAGGCCTAGCGAGCCTCTGCCTTCGCGATGCCTTGAACGCGTTTGCGATGTGTGTCTCCGAGGGCTAGAGCCGTTTTCCTTTGCAAACGTGAGGCCCTATTCCGTGTTTGCGAAGTAGGAGGCAGATGGGGAGTGAAGTTTTAAAACGGGACTTACGCTTTTGGGGGTCATTTATTACACTCTTGGGCGATTTGAGAGCTTTTAAGGAGGGTATTTCAACCTAGCTTTGTAAGGTAAGTAATTCCTACCTAATGTGAGTTTAATACATAGATTATGGGTGGATTTTACCATGAATATGTGTAGAAATTATGGGTTTAGATAAAAAAATCTAGGTTTTGATAAAAATGGGATTTTACCATGAAAATGGTTATGGAACTTGGTGAAAATCATATATTTATGTTTATAAGGTTCTGGGTAACAACGTTCTTCAAATAGTTCTGGAATCCGGGCATTTAGGGTTGGGTAACCTCTTTAATAGTTGGAATACGAACTCTTGAGCACGTATTGATTAGTTTGTATATTATTTGATTAGTTTGGATGGATTCGGCACCGACTTGAGGGTGTGAGCGCATTCTTGAATCGGAAAGTAGGCTTTGAGATGAGGTAAGTCTTTTTTCTAACCTTGTAAGAGGGAATTAACCCCATAGGTGAACTTAATCAATATGTACTTATATGCTTTGTAGATTTAGGCTTACACTATGCTTTGTTGATATTGTTGCTTGTTTATGCGTACTAGTTGTTGGATTGAAGTGGAAGTTGAGGGTTTCAATATTGAAAGATCCAAGTTGAATTTCTTATTTTTAGAAAGGAATTGAGAAATACTACGATGAATTGAGAAATTATATGTTCAACCGCTTTGCAAATATATTCCGCGAGCGGGGTACACTTCCACTACTCTCGTGGGAGCGGGCCGTTTGACCCTCGGCAGTGCACAGTATATTATTATGTATATTTGGATCGGTTCATACGTCCTCGGCATAACTCGTGTGTAGTGATACTGAAATCCCTTTTTTTTATATTTAATAATATTTCACGGACTTAAAAAGTGGAAGGAATAGATGAGAGAAATGATTTGATTCTTACTTGAAACAAGGATTTGCTTACTTACTTCTTATTTTGAGCGCTATTATTATTGTATATTACATGCTTAATTAGAACTTCACATTATTATTTTTTGGCCCTTTGTAAGTGTCGAAGTCGACCCGTCGTCACTACTTCTTCGAGGTTAGACTAGATACTTACCGTGTACATGTTGTCTAGGTACTCACGCTACACTTTTGCACTTGATGTGCAAAATCTGAGGCAGGTGCATCTGGTTACCAGTCTGGCACGCACGCTTGACTTCTAGCTCGAGTCTGCACGGTGAGCAGCCCTTCCGAACCGTTCAGCAGCAACCAGAGTCTCTCTTTTGGATTTATATTTCTGTCTATTTCCTTGAGACAGTATACTAATATTCTTTTGTATATTCTGCTAGTAGCCCACACACTTGTGACACCAGATCCTGGCACACACTAGTAGACTTATGATTTTGGATTTATTGTCATGACTTCGATTTTCTCTCAGTTGCTATTGTGTAATTACCTTACATCAGTAAATTTCTAAAACTTTTATAAATGAGAAAAGCTATTCACTTTGAAAACATATTAAAAGTGGAAACCACTAGATTTATCGGTGTTGGCTTACCTAAAAACGATGTTGGGTGCCATTACAGCCTATGATGAAATTGGGTCGTGACATTATGGTATCAGAGCACTAGGTTCACGTAGGTCTCACAAGTTATGGGCAATCCTACTAGAGACTTGCGGATCAGTGCGGAGACGTACGTAATTATCTTCGAGAGTCTATGGGATGTTAGGAAACTACCCTTTATTCATCTCCTATCATGCAGTTGATGGTGTACTAAGTTTCTTCCTCTTATTCTCTCACATATGGTGAGAACGCGCGCAACAGATGTTCCAAACCCGGGAAGGGTTGCTCCCCCTATGGCTAGAGGCCGAAGCAAAGGCCAGGGGAGGGCACCGGCCCGAGTTAGGGAGAGAATACATCCTAGAGCTACCGCAGTTGGACCACCAGCGGATCCAGTAGAGGATCCCATCATTGAGGAGCAGGGCAAGGTTGCAGCAGAGCCAGCCCCGGTAGATTTCATGTCAGCACCGGGCTTTCAGGAGGTCATGGGCTGTATACTACAGTTCATGGATTCTATGACCCAGGCTGGTTTGTTTCCAGCAGACCCAGCTGTATCTCAGGCGGGAGGGGGAGTACAGACCCATACTGCTCAGACACTTGGGCATGCAGATGCCGTGTATCAGACCCTGGGTACACTACCCTTGGGTGGGACCCAGCCAGTTATAGTGGTCGTACCTGAGCCTAGACCAACTGCGGTCGGCGAGCTACAGAAGTGTTTGGACAAATGGACTAGGCTTCACCCTCCGGTCTTTGGGGGTGAGCGACATGAGGATCCCTATGACTTTATTGATAGGTGCAAGGACAGACTGCACAACATGAGCATATTGGAGTCTCACGGGGTGGATTTCACTACCTTCTAGTTGGAGGGCAGCGCACGTAGGTGGTGGAAGGCTTATCTTCTTGGCAGACCAGCAGATTCTCCTCTTATGACTTGCGATCAGTTCACACGCTTATTCCTGGACAAGTATATTCCACCCTCCCAGAGGGAAGAGTTGCAGTGTCAGTTTCAGCGACTCCAGTAGGGTCATATGTCAGTGACCAAGTATGAGGCGATATTTTCTGAGTTGTCTCACCATGCACTTATGATACTTCCTACTGAGGCGGAGCATCTGCGGAGGTTCGTTGTGAGGCTGCACTCTAGAATTTAGGCTAGCATGGCTTGGGAGGTTGAGATGGGGACTCCCTATCAGTTAGTAGTGGAGATTGTTCGCAGGATTGTGGGTTACCGTCAGAGAGGTAGAGAGAAGATGCAGCGGGACAAGAGGTCTCATTTTTCTGGAGAGTTCAGATGTGCCCCAGCTGGGGGCAGAGGTCATATTTGGAGGGGTCAGCCCAGCAAGCCCCCACAGTCAGCACCACCACCTTCTCGAGGTATTCCAGTACGACCATATTTCAGCGCTATGCCGGAGAGTTCTTACCGGCTGCCGGCTATTCAGCGTTCTTCCAGTGGGTACTCCGGTAATTAGGCTTTGTCCAGTGCCTACTTCTGTGCCAAGTCAGAGAGTTCATATCGCCCACCAACTATCCAGGGTTCATCCGGTGGGTATTCAGTCTATCAGGGTCACACTTCGGGGCAGCAGTCCACTGCTCCTAGAGGTTGTGATGAGTTCGGAGATCCTAGTCACATGAAGAGGCATTACCCCAGACTTCGGGGCAAGGCAGTGTAGCAGGGTCAGCAGTCTATAATTATAGCTCCAGTAGCCGCACCGACCGCTAGACCACCTAGAGGCAGAGGGCAGGTGGGTAGGGGTCGTTCCAGAGGTGGAGGTCAAGCAAGTGAAAGCCAGCCAAGTGGCGCTCCAACCAAATTTTATGCTTTTCCAGCTAGACCAGATGCAGTGGACTCAGATGCCGTGATCACAAGTATTATCTCTATCTGCAGTAGGGATGCTTCAGTATTATTTGATCCAGAATGTACCTATTCGTATGTGTCATCTTTGTTTGCTCACTTTCTGGATATTCCTTGTGAGTCCTTGTGTACTCTTGTCTATGTGTCCACTCTTATGGGTGATTCTGTTGTTGTGGACAGGATCTATCGGTCATGTGTGGTCATATTCTATGGTTACGAGACTAAAGAGGATCTTCTGTTTCTTGATATGACCGACTTTGAGGTCATCCTGGGCATGAACTGGCTATCCCCATATCACGCCATCCTTGATTGCCATGCCAAGACTATTACCTTAGCGATGCCAGAGTTGCCTAGATTGGAGTGGAAGGGTTCATCTTTCAACACCTCTAGTCAGGTCATCTGTTTTCTAAGGGCTCGACATATGGTGAGGAAGGGTTTCTTGGCTTATCTAGCCTATGTTTGGAACACCACCGCATAGTCTCCGACTATTGATTCAGTGCCAATAGTCTGGGAGTTCTCTAAAGTATTTCCTTTTGATCTTCTAGACATGTCACCGGATCGTGATATCAATTTCTGTATTGACTTGGCTCCATGTACTCAGCCTATATCTATTCCACCGTACCGTATGGCTCCGAAAGAATTGAAGGAGTTGAAGGAATAACTTGAGGAGTTGCTAGCAAAAGGGTTTGTCAGGCCGAGTGTATCACCTTGGGGTGCACCAGTTTATTTGTGAAGAAGAAAGATGGGACTATACGAATGTGCATTGACTATCGCCAGTTGAACAAAGTCACAATTAAGAACAAGTACCCGTTGCCACGTATTGAAGATTTGTTTGACCAGTTGAAGGGTGCTAGGGTGTTCTCTAAGATCGACTTGAGATAGGGGTACCATCAGTTGAAGATTCGGAACTCAAATGTTCTGAAGACTGTTTTTGGTACTAGATATGACCATTATGAGTTTCTAGTGATATCCTTCGGCTTGACTAATGCCCCAGTGGCATTTATGGACTTGATGAACAAGGTATTCAGGCCTTATATCGATTTGTTTGCCATTGTCTTCATTGATGACATTTGGATTTACTCGCATAGCATGGAGGAGCAGGAGAAGCAATTGAGAGTGGTGCTTCGGACCTTGCGGGAACATAAGTTATATGCTAAGTTCTCCAAGTGTGAGTTTTGGTTAGATTATGGGGCATTCTTGGGGCATGTTGTATCAGGCAAGGGCATTAAGGTGGATCCTAAGAAGATTAAGGTAGTTCAGAGTTGCCCTCGTCCTACTTCGGTGACTGAGATCAACAAATTCTTGGGGTTCGTAGGTTATTATCGCCGGTTCATCGAGGACTTCTCATCTATTACAACATCGTTGACTAGATTGACCCAGAAGGGTGCTCAGTTTTGTTGGTCTGATGATTGTGAGGCGAGCTTCGAGAATCTCAAGATGGCTTTGACCACAGCACCAGTCCTTGTGTTGCCTTCCGGTTCGGAGATGTATACTGTGTATTACGATGCTTCACGCGTTGGCTTGGGTTGTGTATTGATGCAAAATGGGCTAGTTATTGCATATGCTTCACATCAATTGAATCCCCATGAGAAGAATTATCCGGTTCACGAATTGGAGTTGACCGTGATTGTTCATCCTCTTAAGATCTGGAGGCATTATCTATATAGGGTGTCTTGTGAGGTTTACAACGATCATCGCAGTTTGCAGCACTTGTTCAAACAAAGGGGTCTCAATTTCAGGTAGCGTTGGTGGCTTGAATTACTGAAGGATTATTACATCACCATTCTTTATCATCCGGGCAAGGCAAATGTAGTTTCAGATGCATTGACAGGAAGGCAGAGAGCATGATTTATTCATCCAGGCGCTACGAATATGTATCGTGACCTGAGGCAGCATTATTAGTGGCGTCGGATGAGGAAAGACATAGTTGAGTATGTACCTAGGTGCCTAAATTGCCAGCAGGTTAAGTATGAGCACCAGAGGCCCTGAGGCCTACTCCAGTAGATGACTATACTTGAGTGGAAGTGGGAGCGCATCACTATAGAATTCGTAGTTGGGTTGCCACGGACTTTGCGGAAGTTTGATGCAGTTTGGGTCATTGTAGACAGATTGACCAAGTCGGCACTTCCTTCCTGTGATGACTACGTATACTTCAGATAGATTGGCTCAGATTTATATCCCGGAGATAGTTCGGCTGCATGGTGTGCCTGTTTAAATCATTTCAAACAGAGGTCCTTAGTTTACTTCACATTTCTACAGAGCGGTACAGAGTGAATTGGGGACCCGTGTAAAGCTCAACACAGTATTCCATCCACAGACTGACGGGCAGTTGGAGTGGACAATTTAGATATTAGAGGACATGCTCAGAGCATGTGTGATTGATTTTGGAGGATAGTGGGATCGGTTCTTTCCCTTGGCTGAGTTTGCTTACAACAACATCTACCAATACAGCATCGAAATGGCTCCATTCGAGGCTTTATATGGTCGGTAGTGCCGTTCTCCCATTGGGTGGTTTGAGCCTGGCGAGGCTAGGTTGTATGGTACTGATTTGGTGAAAGATGCCTTGGAAAAGGTAAAGTTGATTCAGGAGCAACTTCGCACAGCCCAGTCCCGACATAAGAGTTACGTGGCTTAGAAGGCGCGTGACTTATCATTCATGGTAGGCGAGAAGGTTCTCTTGAAACTCTCGGCGATGAAGGGAATCTTGTAGTTTGGGAAGAAGGGAAAGTTGAGCCCAAGATTTTTAGGCCCATTTGAGGTGTTGAGGTGAGTTGGGGAGGTTCCTTATGAGCTTACTTTGCCTCCCAGTCTATCGGGAGTTCATCCGGTTTTCCACGTGTCTATGCTCCGAAGGTATCATCCCGACTTGTCACATGTGTTGGACTTTAGCACGCTTCATCTAGATGAGAGTCTGGGTTATGAAGATAAGCCAGTTTCCATTGTTGATAGGCAGGATCTCCAGTTGAGATCCAAGAGGATTTCCTCGGTAAAGGTTCATTGGAGGAGCCAACCAGTTGATGAGGCAACTTGGGAGTCTGAGGAGGACATACGGAGCAGATATCCACTCTTATTAAGCACTCCAGGTATGAATCTAAACTTGTTTGAGGATGAACGTTTGTTTAAGAGGTGGAGAATGAAATGACCCGACCGGTCGTTTGTCTTTCTAGAACACCGTTCACCTAAATAAGACTCCCCGTATGTGCTTTTACTATTTTTGACTTGCGGGGGTTGTTAGTTTGAGATACGGAAGGGTAGAGGTTGAAATCGGAACAATTGGTTCCTTACGTTGGCCTCAAAAGGTTAAGTTTGACTTCGGTCAACATTTTGGGTAAACAACCTCGAAATCGAAATTTGACGATCCCAATAGGGCTTGGGCGTATGCTCGGACCGAGTTTTGGATGACCTTGGAGCGTTTCAGCATCTAATAGTGAAGGTTGGTTCTGTAAAGGTTTAGAAGTTATTTAAATTTAGTTTGGAGTAGATTTTGGTGATATCGAGGTCCAAATGGAATTACGAGACCGGGAATAGTTCTGTAATCTCATTTAAGACTTGCACACAAAATTTGGTGTCATTCCGAGAAGTCTAAGTATGATTCGATGCGTTCAGAGCAATTTGGAAAACTTGAAGTTCATATTTTCATTCAATTTGGTTTTGGGGTGTGATTCGTAGTTCCTTTGTTGATTTTTGCATTTCGAGAGTTCGATAAGGTCCATATGATGTTTTCAGACTTGTTGGTGCCTTTGGATGGGGTCCCGAGTGGCTCGGGTGCGTTTCGGGCCCCTCAGAGCAAAGATAGAAAACAAAAACCAGATAATTCCAGTAATGGTTTCCTTCCTCGCGATCGTGGAAGGCCTCTCGCGTTGGTGAAGAAGGAATTGGGGCTGGGGGATTTTGTGCTACGCGATATCTAGTCCGCGTTCGCGAAGGTCTGGGACCGGTGACCTTCGCGTTCACGTGAGGTGACTCACGTTCGCGTAGAGGAGTCTAGGATGGGCTTGGGCCGCTGATTATTCTTCCCATTTGCGGAGCAACCCTTGCGTTCGCGAAGGGTAGGCCAAGTCAGCCTCCGCCTTCACGATGCCTTGGACGCGTTCGCGATGTGGTTCTCTGAGGGCCAGAGCCATTTTCCTTCGTGAATGCGAGGCCCCTTCCGCATTCGCGAAGAAGGAGGCAGCTGGGCAGTGAAGTTTTAAAACGGGACTTAGGCGTTTTGGGGGGTCATTTATTACACTCTTGGGCGATTTGAGAGTTTTTAAGGAGAGGTTTCGACCTAGCTTTGTAAGGTAAATAATTCCTACCTAATGTGAGTTTAATACATATATTATGGGTGGATTTTAACATGAAAATTTGTAGAAATCATGGGTTTAGATGAAAAACTTAGGTTTTGATAAAAATGGGATTTTACCACGAAAATGGTTATGGAACTTAGTGAAAATCATATATTTATGTTTCTAAGGTTATGGGTAACAACTTTCTTTAAAATTTTCTGAAATCCGGACACGTGGGCCCGGGGGTAAAATTTTAGAATCTTGCATTTAGGGTTGGGTAACCTCTTTAATAGTTGGAATACGATCTTGAGCACGTATTGATTAGTTTGTATATTATTTGATTGGTTTGGACTGATTCGGCACCGACTTGAGGGTGTGAGCGCATTCTCTAACTGGGAAGTAGGCTTTAAGACGAGGTAAGTCTCTTTTCTAACCTTGTAATAGGGAATTAACCCCATAGGTGAACTTAATCAATATGTACTTCTATTTGTGGGGGATACGTACGCACGGTGTGACGAGAGTTCGTGCGTAACTACTATTCATGCCTATGTCCGGGTAGATTTACGCTTACACCATGCTTTGTTGATACCGTTGCTTGTTTATGCTTACTAGTTGTTGGATTGAAGTGGAAATTGAAAGTTTCAATATTTAAAGATCCAAGTTGAATTTCTTATTTTTAGAAAGGAATTGAGAAATACTATGATGAATTGAGAAATTATATGTTCAACCGCTTCGCAAATATATTCCGCGAGCGGGGTAAACTAATACTACTCTCATGGGAGCGGGTCGTTCGCCTCGACATGATTTATTAATATATTATATGGTTCGGGCCGTTCGACCGTCGGAAGTGCATAGTATATTATTATGTATATTTGGATCGGGCCATACGTTCTCGACATAACTCGTGCGTAGTGATACCGAAATCCCTTTTTGTATTTAATATTGTTTCACAGACTTGAAAAGTGGAAAGAATAGATGAGAGAAATGGTTTGATTTTTACTTGAAAGAAGGATTTTCTTACTTACTTCTTGTTTTGAACGCTATTATCATTGTATATTAAATGCTTAATTAGAACTTCATATTATTATGTTTTTGGCCCTTAGTAAGTGTTGAAGTCGACCCATCGTCACTACTTCTTCGAGGTTAGACTAGATACTTACCGGGTACATATTATTTATGTAATCATGCTACACCTCTGCACTTAATGTGCAGGATCTGAGGCAGGTGCATCTGGTTACCAGTCTGGCGTGCATGCTTGATTTCTAGCTCGAGACTGCACGGTGAGCTGCCCTTCCGAGCCGTTCAGCAGCAGTCAGAGTCTCTCTTTTGGATTTATATATCTGTCTATTTCCTTGAGACAATAGACTAATATTCTTTTGTATATTCTGCTAGTAGCTCACACACTTGTGACACCAGGTCCTGGCACACACTAGTAGACTTATGATTTTGGATTTATTGTCATGAATTCGATTTGCTCTCAGTTGCTTTTGTTTAATTACTTACAATAGTAAATTTCTAAAACTTTTATAAATGAGAAAATCTATTCACTTTGCAAACATATTAAAAGTGGAATCCACTAGATTTATCAGTGTTGGCTTGCCTAACAACGGTGTTGGGCGCCATCACGGCCTATGATGAAATTGGGTCATGGCACACACACTTTCTCTCTCTCTCTCTCTCTCTCTCACACACACACACACACACACACAGATATATATATATAAGAGAAAACTGCAAACCTTTCTGCATGAAGTATTCATATATATAAAGTAATACTTCAAGCCTAAAAGGATGAAGTTATAGCCTTATATATAGGTATAAATGGATAGTGTTTCCAAGAAAACTTCAACCTATAAAGTCTAACTCTTAAACATTATAGTTACAGCCTTATATATGCCCATTAACGGGTAATGTTTGCAAAAACACTTCAGCTTATAAAGTCTGACTCTCAAAAACTATAGATGACAACTTCAGACCAAAAAGGTTGAAGTTTCTAACTTATGTATGATAACTTCATCCTTATAAGGCATGAAGTTTTAGGTTGACACGTACTATATTATTACATTAAAATAAGAATGCAGTCGTCAAAATTCAAATAAAAGATACAAAAAAACAAAACATGATTTTCATTATATAACATGTTACATAAAAAAAACCGCACAAAACAATAGAAATCCATAAAAACATTAACAAAATTACAGAAGAAAAACATTAAAAAGGGGTTAAAAAATTAAGCATCACCACCATCATGAGAACATTACTCATAAATTTCTTGATATCTCTCATCATCATACGAATCATAAATAATTATAGGATACTCGGGCAAAAGACCACAAAGTTTCATGAGATTGCACTACAAATTGTTGAATTGATCACGCAACTGATTTTGTTCAATTATTACTCTGTCCATAAGATAAGGCAGACTCTTCAAGCTATTTTCCATCTTGGCATAGTCGACCCTGATGGGAAATTTAAAAAGAATCGAACTATTGCACAACCTTGTTGAACGAGCTCGAATAACCTTCACAACTCCGTTCGAGGTTCAGCCTATTCTGGAATGATTCATCGGCAAAAAGTTGTGGTCTGATTCTTTCCCAATCAGCCTTTATTTGCTTCCACTTTTACATAAGATTAGTCATTGCTACGTTACTGTGCCAATTATACTTTAAACTCTCCCACTTCTGAATAAGTTCATACATTGTAAGCTTCCTGCTTCAGCTAGCATCAGACATTGTTTCTTTAAGAAAAGCTAAAAGGCTATGGATCAATATAAATTTAAAGAAATATGATAGAAGGCTATGGATTACTATGAAATTTTCAAGTGAAAAAAGGTTGTTAATATAGACAAAGCTAATACCTAATCAATTTAATATCTATAAATGCAAAGGTAACCTTTTAAGTCTGTTTACTCTATTACGTTTAGAGAAATTGAATATAACAAGATAAGTAGGTGATAAAGGACAACAAGTAGGTGATAAAATACAAAAAGAAATGTAACTTCGGCCTAATAAGTCCATACTTTTTCTATACTAAAAATATAACTTCAGACTAAAAAGCCAAAGTTTGCACCTAACCAATAGAAAGCCTTCATTTTATGTAATATAAAATAGGTGATAAAAGACAAAAAGTAGCTGGAAAATACTAAAAGATAAGTTTGAAGTTTCAAAATACAAAGGAATGTAACTTCTGACTAATAAGTGAACAGTTTTGAAAATATAACCTAAACTTTCATGCTAACGCATCATGAATTTGTTTCACATTGATATAGTCTTAGAGTAACCTTCTGAGTCTGAAGTTTCAAGGATATATAAGCTAAACCTTCATGATTATATGGCATGAAGTTGTTTCACATTGATATTGTCACGACCCAAAACACTAACCTATCGTGATGGCGCCTATCGATGGTACTAGGCAAGACGACCTTTCAATAATACTTCAATATTTCATAAAAAGGATAATTCAAAGCTTTTTCATACTAGAAATGTTTACAAAAAATCGGAGTTGAATTCAAAATAAAATGCAGAAAGATAGCCCCAAACATCGGGATGTCACCAAGTCATGAGCATCTAGATATCCAGTCTAATAAAAACAATGTTTAAGTATCAATACAGGAAAGAAAGAAAACATAGAAGGAGATACAAGGTATGTGGACGCCGGCAGCTACCTCGAAGTCTCTCAGGGCAACAATCACTCAACTCATCACAACAGCTCAAATCACTCGACTCTCAACCCTCCGTACTCACACTCAATAGGTACCTACGCTCACTGGGGGTGTGCAGACTTCGGAGGGGCTTCTTTCATCCCAAGCGCTATAACATAGTGCCATAGTATCGATACCTCACAGATAGGCCCTCAGCCTCACTCAGTCATCAACCTCTCTAATCTTTGAGGCTCTCGGAAATCACAAAGATCCACCCAAACAAAGATAACATAGTGTATTAACAAGAATGAAGAGGCTGAGATATGATACGCAAGTAAAACCATGACTGAGTACAAGACAACAATTAGCAAGTAATTTAACAAGTACGCAACCTCTATGGGTCCCAACAGTAGCATCACATTGCCTGATCATGATTTCAAACATAATTTGCAGTAAAATTTCTATAACACAAGAAGAGCATATAGCTAGCAACAAGTTATTCAACTTTACAGTTTCACGGAATGGACCAAGTCCCAATTCCTACGGTACACGCCCACACGCTCGTCACCTAGCATATGCGTCACCTCCAAAATACTCACATAATCCAATAATCTGGGGTATCATACCCTCAAGACTAGATTTAAAACTGTTACTTACCTCAAACTGCGCAAAATCCTACTCTGAAATGCCTCTTCCCCTCGAATCAATCTCCAAATGCCTCGAATTTAGCCACAAGCAGTAGGATATAATTAATATAGGCTAAAAGAATAAATTCCATAAGAAAAACACGAAATTATAAGCCAAAAAACCAAAATAGGCTCAAACCAGCCTCCGGGCCCATGTCTCAAAATCCAACAAAAGTCACAAAATACGAACACCCATCTACTGTCGAGTCCAACCATACAAGAATTACTCGAATCCAACCTCAGATCACCTTCCAAAACTCGAAATTGTAGCCTATGAAGTTTCTACCATTTCCCCCCAAATTTACAACTCAAATCCCTGATTAGATGATGAAAATAGAAATAGATTCATGATATATAGTCCAATCCGAGTTAGAATCACTTACCCCAATAATCTTCTTGAGTAAACCTTAAAATATCGCCTCACACCGAGCTCTCAATGTCCCAAAATCGAAATGGGAATCAAACCCTCGAAATTCCATTTTCTCCCCAGTTCTTCCGCATTTGCGGACATACTGTCGCACCTGCGACACCGCACCTGCGGAATTTCCCTCGCAGGTGCGGAAATAACTTAAGGTACGGTGTTCGCATCTGCGAGTAAGAGGTCGCACCTGCATGTGGGCACCTACGAGCAAGAGGTCGTTGAGTTCATGCACGCAAGAGGTCGCCTCCAGCTCACTCTCTGCATATGTGGAGCATCAAGCGCCTATGCAGGCTCGCGGATGCAGAAATTCCCTCGCACCTGCGACCCTTGGCCATCTCTTCCATTCCTGCTTTTGCGCTCTTTTACTCGCTCGTGCAAGAAAACTTCAGCCATTTGCCTAAGTTCAAATTCAAATCGTAAGCATCTGAAACACCCTTGAGGCCCCCGAGACCTTAACCAAATATACCAACAAGTCCTAAAATACCATACGAACTTAGTCGAGCCCTCAAAACACGTCAAACGACAACAAAAACATGAATCACCCTCCAATCCAAACTTAATGAACTTCGAAATTGTTTAATTCTACAAACGATGCCGAAACAAAACCACGTCCGGTTAACCTCAAATTTTGCACACAAGTCATGTACAATATTACAAACCTACTCCAACTTCCGGAATCGGAATCCGACCCTAATATCAAAAAGTCAACCCCCCGGTCAAACTTCCCAAAAATTAACTTTTGCCATTTCAAGCTTAAATTAGCTACATACCTCAAATTCACAGTCCGGACACGCTCCTAAGTCCAAAATCACCTAGTGGAGGTATCGGAACCAACAAAACTCCATTCCGGAGTCGTCTTCACACAATTCTGACTATGGTAAAAATCCTAAGACTTAAGCTTTCGCTTTAGGGACTAGGTGTCCCAAAACACTCTGAAACCAAACACAAGACCTCCCGGCAAGTCGCATAAGTAGAAACAGATACGGGAAAAGTAGTAAATAGGGGATCGGGGCTAATACACTCAAAACGACTGGTCGGGTCGTTACAGATATAGGCTCACATGAAACTTCAGACTTGATGATTAGTGTTTTCCAAGAAAACTTTAGCAGAAAAGATCTGTAAGTTTCAAGGATATAGTAAGAGAACTTCACACATAACCTAAACTTTATAATAAACATGCCGAAGTTTTGTCTTGCAGTCTATGATTTTGTAATGATATTTTCCCTAAACTCCATATTAAACATGCTGAAGGTTTTATGTTCATTTGCTGAAATTTCAGACTAAACATGCTAAAATTTTGTCATGCAGTATGTAATTTTTTAATGATTTTTTGCATAACTTCAGACTTATCCACGCTGAAGTTTTTTTGTTCAATTCCTAAAACTTCATACTAGACATGCTGAAGTTTTGTCCTGCAGTGTGTAATTTTGTAATAAATTTTTTCCTAAACTTCAGACTAAACATGCTGAAGTTTTTATGTTCATTTCCTAAAATTTCAAACTAAACATGCTGAAGTTTTATCATGCAGTCTGTACTTTTTTAATGAGTTTCTGCAAAGCTTCAAACTTATCCATCCTAAAGTTTTTTTGTTCATTTCCTAAAATTTCATACTAAACATGCTGAAGTTTGCAATTTATATTTTTGCAATGCGTTTTTTCCTAAACTTCAAACTAAACATACTGAAGTTTTTATGTTAATTTTCTAAAACTCCATACTAAACATGCTGAAGGTTTGTCTTGCAGTATGTAATTTTCTAATGAGTTTTTGCTAAACTTCAGGCTTATCCATGCTAAATTCTTTTTGTTCATTTCCTATCACTTCTCACTAAACATGCTGAAATTTCACAAAACATGCTTAAGTTCTTGATAAAAGAGATAAACGTATTTGATACAATCCAAGACAACTTCAGACTAATTAATGCGAAGAGAAGAAAAATTTAAAAGATAGACAACACATAACTCACCAACAATAATCTTTCTTCTCAAACCCAATTTTGTTTTCACTAATTATTTTCATTTACAATTCATTCTCTATGAGCCCATCTAGAGTTTTTAATCTTTCTTTCCAAACCCATGTTTTTATTCTCCATAGTCATGTCCTAGTTGCTCTTCTAGAGTTGCATAACTGTTTTCTTTCTTCCACTTTCCATGAGCCCAAATATTGGTAGCCAATTCTCTCCTAAATTTCAAAATATCACTTTGTTTGAATTTGACGACATCATCTTGCTTCAAACGCATCTCAAGGAACTTAAGAGCAAATATACCACAATTGACACTACAAAAAAACATGAAAAAAAATTGAAGATTAATTAACACAATCACACTTCTCTAAAAATAAAGAAAAAACCGTAAAAATAAGATGCATGGTAAACATATGCCAAACACATACTTGTTCTGTTGTAGGGGTGTGTTCATCCACTTAATCGTAAAACTTTTCGAAGTATTTTTCCCATAAGTATTATTTTGTGTGTGTCACGCCCTAAAACCGAGGAGCGCGACTGACGCTCAATCGAGCGAACCCGACCGAGAAAGCCTGTTAGATTCCTTCTACCCAAACTCATTCATGAATAAAGAGAATATATGTTTTACTTAATTAAACAATAAAGTGGCCATGTCTGCAATTACCAATTTCTTACCATACGTTTCACCATTTTTAAAATCTCAAATGGACAAGTAATACAACCACAACATAGCATAGTTTGTCTTTCCCAGTACCAATACACAACCCACACTATGTCTACGGAGCCTCTATAGATAAAGATGAGTACTATGATAATGCCGGCAACAAGGGCCCGGCTATACCTCAAACAGAATACACAAAGAACAAAAGATCCATGACCCCGGGATGAATTGGGGCTCACCAACTTAGCTGGGAAGAAGGTGTACTGCTATCACTGATCAATATCTTCTGCTGTGGAATCACATGCATCCATTTAAAGATGCAGCGCCCCCGGCAAAAGGGACGTTAGTACCGTCGAATAGTACTAGTATGAAAACAAAACACCAATTTAAGAATTCAGAAATACAAAATGAATATGATGAACCAGTGCGGCAATAGTATAATGTAGTTAACCGTTTAAACAAGAGCAAGCTTATTAAGAACTATCAATAACATTTATAGGATTTATGATGAGATCTTCTGTAACCATCTTCACACAAAGAGGCCCCGCTGCCTTACCCGATATATGCAGGTGCAAGTGTACGTACAATACCATAACTCTAATCAAGAGGCCCTGCCGCCTCACCCCAATATATACGGGTGGATGTATAACCACAGTGCTAAGAACTTACACAAAGAGACTATGCCGCCTCACCCCAATGTATGCGGGTGGTGGTGCCACAACAATACCAAAACTATACACAAAGCGGTCGTACCGCCTCACCGTAATGTATGCAGGTGGAGGTGCAGTCCCATAATACCATAGTCCCTACACAAAGCGGTCATGCCGCCTCACCCTAATATATATATACGGGTGGAGGTGTATCTCAATCACAATATCTATACCCTAATCCCCAGACAAAGCGGTTATGCCGCCTAACCCTAATACATGCGGGTGAAGGTGTATCACAATCATAATCTCTACACAACTTGGCATAATAACTTTCACATAAATCACGACTAGAAATTATAACATGTCGATACATAATCCATAGTTTGGGACACATCCTCAATTTATAATTCAATATGATAAGAGCATTTGAAACACGAATTGAATATATATCTTCATCACAAAACTTATCGGAATACTCCATTTATAATCAACATCTCTGAACTTACAAGGATATTGGGAATTCCAATTCTTAAAGAAGAGTTTAGCCAACATACCTCACTTGAGCTTCATTACACTTTAAATATTCCAGAATTCTTAGCAACTTCAATCTCTAGGATGAAAACCTAGTGAGTTTACCTTCTTAATCTTCTAAACCTTGGGCAAGAATTGAAGAAACATTATTGGAGAACACCTTATCACTCTAGGGCACCCTCTCTCACTCTAAAATGTCTGATAATAGCTCAAAAATGACCCAAAGAGTGTATTTAACGAAATATGGTCGGGTTTTAAAAACCCAAAAATGGAGCTCCGAAACAAGTTATGCGATCGCATAACCAATATGCGGACTTCATATCGGTCGCATAGTTGGTTACAAAATAGCCAAAAGAACTGTCTGTGTATGCGGTCATTATGCGGTCCGCAAAACTGTTATGCGGTCGCATAATGCACCGCATAATACTTATGCGATCGCATAGTCGACTGCGTAGCTGCTTCCAGAATGGCCCTCTCCTGCTCACTTTTGCGACCATTATGCGGCTCGCATAGTGGTTATGCGGTCGCATAATGGACCACATAAACGCACTTTTCCGACGAAAAATTTCCTTTACTTCCCTGTGCATTGTTCAACCCAAAATGTCCGTGCAGCGGGGAGAAAGCTCGCCGCGAAGAATTTCTATAATCCTTAAACAAGTAAGCCTAGTCCAGCACCATGAAACATTATTTTCTTTGCAAATTTTACCAGGCCTTACCTTAAGTACTTGAAATATTCCGGGGTGTTACATTCTCCCCTGCTTAGGATCATTCTTCCTTGAATGAGGGTCAAATTCTATTATTAGCACTTTATGCAACTCATTTTTTCATACCACACACCAGCAACCCCAAATATGACTAACTCCCTAAATTTCCAAATATTTCGCCAGAGTTTCCTTTGTAATTAGGCGTATCCACCTGTCAGAGAGCCCTAGAAACACATCCTAACAGCATATACATAATATAATAACATAACATAATACAAAACAACACCAACGGTGGCTTCACAAGCAATTATATTACCAGAACGGAACACCCTTAACACCAAATGTACAAGTCATACATATTTCATAGAAAGTAACTCTTAGAATCTTTTTCATAGATCACAACTTTATAAATACATGGTCATTCAAACAAAGAAGGATACTTTTTCTTCATTTCTTCCTCGGCCTCCCAAGTAGCCTCTTCAACATGTTGGTTTCTCCATAGCACTTTTAAGTATGTAATTTCTTTATTTCTCAACTTTCGGACTTGCCTATCAAGAATGGCAACTGGAATTTCTTCGTAAGTCAATTTCTCATTTACCTCAATAGTCTCAACTGGAACAATGAGTGTCGGATCTCCAACTACTTTCTTCATCATACACACATGAAACACCGGGTGTACTAATGACATCTCAGGCGGTAGCTCAAGCTTGTACGCCACCTCACCGATCCTCTGAATGATTTTTTACGGTCCGACATACCTCGGACCCAATTTCCCTTTCTTACAAAATCGCATTTCACCCTTCATGGGAAAAACTTTCAAGAATACCCAATCATCTTCTTTGAACTCCAAATCCCTAAGACGAACATCCGAATAGGATTTCTGACAACTATGAGCAGTCTTCAACCTCTCCTTAACAATTTTAACTTTTTCCATAGCCTGATGCACAAGGTCTGGCCCTATCAAATCTGCTTCCCCAATTTCGAACTACCCAATGGGAGATCTACATCTCCTACCATATAAATCCTCGAACGGTGCCATCTGAATTCTAACATGATAGCTATTGTTATATGCAAATTCTATGAGTGGTAAATAAGCATCCTAACTACCTTTGAAGTCCAGAACACAAACGCGCAACATATCCTCAAGCGTTTAAATAGTCCGTTCTGCCTGCCCGTCAGTTTGCAGGTGAAAGCCTGTATTGCGATTCACCTGAGTACCCAAACCTTGCTGAAATTTCTTCCAAAAATTAGCAGTGAATTGTGCTCCCCGATCAGAAATGATGGAAAATGGGGTGCTATGCAACCTGACTATTTCTTTGGTATACAACTGACTGCCCCACTCTGTCGGTAGACTTAACCGGCAAAAAGTGTGTTGATTTCGTGAGTCGATCCACAATCACCCAAATTGAGTCAAACTTGCACAGAGTGTGCGGTAATCCTACCACAAAGTCCATATTAATCATTTCACATTTCCATATTGGAATTTCTATGTTCTGTGCCATCCCACCGGGCCTGTGGTGTTCGGCCTTCACTTGCTGACAGTTCAGACATCTTGCTACATAGTCCGCCACATTCCTCTTCATATCATTCCACTAATAGACTTCCTTAAGATCATGATGCATTTTTGTAGAACCCAGGTGCACAGAATACCTAGTAGTGTGAGCTTCAGTCAAAATTCTTTCACGGAGACCATCCACATTTGGAACACATAGTCCCCTTTGGTACCTTAGTGTACCATCATTCATGAAAAGAGAAAAGGCCATGGTTTTATATTTATGAATCCCCTCTTTCAATTGCACCAACAATGGATCGTTGTATTGCTTCTCTTTGACTTCCACAACAAGCGATGATTCAGCCCTATTTTGCACAATTACCCCTCCCTCACTAGAGTCTGTCAGACGAACTCCCAAACTAGCAAATCGGTGAACTTATTTAGCCAATGGCCTTTGATATGCCTCCAAGTGTGCTAAGCTACCCATAGATTTTTGGCTAAGAGCATCCGCCACAACATTAATCTTCCCCGGATGGTATAAAATATCAATGTCATAATCCTTGAGTAATTCAAGCCATCTTCTCTGCCTCAGATTCAATTCCTTCTATTTGAAAATATATTGAAGGCTCTTATGGTCAGTGAATATATCCACATGGACCCCATATAAATAATGATGCCAAATTTTCAATGCAAATACCACTGCCGCAAGTTCTAAATCATGTGTTGGATAGTTCTTTTCATGATTCTTTAGTTGCCTAGAAGCATAAGTTATCACCTTCCCATGTTGCATTAATACACACCCAAGTCCGATTCTTGAAGCATCACAATATACCACAAATCCATTTATACCTTCTAGTAGAGTCAACACCGGCATCGTAGTCAATCTTGCTTTCAATTCCTGAAAACTCTTTTCATACACATCTGACCATTGGAACTTAATTGCCTTCTGCGTCAATTTAGTCAATGGAGAGGACAGAGTAGAAAACTCCTCCACAAACTTTCTGTAATACCCAACTAAGCCTAAGAAACTGTGAATCTCTGTTGGAGTTGTAGGCCTCGGCCAATTTTTCACAACTGAATTTTTTTGAGGATCAACCTTAATTCCCTCACTAGAAACTACATGACCCAAGAATATGACTGATTCAAGCCAAAATTCACACTTTAAGAACTTTGCACATAACTGGTGTTGATGTAGGGTTTGCAGAACTACCCTGAGATGACTGGCATGGTCTTCTTGACTTTGTAAATATACCAGAATATCATCAATAAAAACTATCACAAAAGAGTCGAGGAATGTCTTAAAAACTCGATTCATAAGATTCATGAAGGCTGCTGGGGCATTTGTTAGCCCAAAAAACATCACTAGAAATTCAAAATGCCCATACCGGGTCCTAAAAGTTGTTTGTAGAATATCCCGCTCCCTGATCTTCAATTTGGGATACCCGGATCTTGAATTAATTTTGGAGAAGTACCTGGCACCTTGTAATTGATCAAACAAGTCATTTATCCTTGGCAGTGGGTACTTATTCTTGATTGTGACCTTATTAAGCTGCCGATAGTCAATACACATTCGCAGCGACCCATCTTTCTCTCTTACAAAGAGGACTGGTGCACCCCAAGGCGACACACTTGGCCGGATAAAACCCTTTTTCTAACAAATCTCTCAATTGCTCCTTTAGCTCTTTCAATTCTACCGGTGCCATTCTGTAGGGTGGAATAGATATAGGATGCGTGCATGGCATCACATCAATCCCAAAATCAATCTCCCTGTCTGGTGGGATCCCAGGGAGTTTATCCGGAAATACTCCCAGAAATGTATTCACAACAGGAACGTACTCAAGTGTAGGTGCCTCAGCATCGGTGTCCGTAACCCAAACCAAATGGTAAATACATCCCTTGTTGATCATTTTCGTAGCCTTAAGGTAAGAAATAAACCTACCCTTTGGCACTACATCATCACCCTTCCACTCAATAACTAGCTCATTTCGAAATTCGAACCTAACAGTTCTGGTTCGGCAATCAAGCTTGGCAAAACAAGAATAAATCCAATTCATCCCCATTATCAAATCAAAATCAACCATTCTCAATTCAATAAGATCGGCCACGGTGCCTCGACCACGCAACGTGACAACACAATCCCTGTAAACCCGCGCTGCCAAAATAGACTCACCAACCGGAGTAGATACAGAGAACGACTCATGAAGCTGTTCTGGTTCTATCCCAAATTCCATAGCAACATAAGGAGTGACATATGACAAAGTGGAACCGGGATCAATATGAGCATATATATCATGATATTGGACAGTCAATATACCTGTGACAACATATGGAGAAGCCTTTGATTCCTGACATCTCCGCATAGCATAAAATCTGTTGGGTCCTCCCGAATTTTGTGCACCACCTCTAGCTGCACCACGCCCTGCGGGTGTTGGGGTGCCTCGAGCTGGAGGTGAAGAATTAGCTAGCTTTGTCGCGCCTCTGCCCACATTTCGGCGGGATGAGCGGAAATCTCTCAAAATGTGACCCCTCACACCACACCCATAGCATACAGGTAGGTCCATGAAACAGGACCCAAAGTGCATCCCCCTACACTTAGGGCATGGAAGCCTTCGTTGTTGAAACCTTCTGTCGGGCCGACCCTGTTGGTGGGTTCCCCTGTTGCCCTGACTAGGTCCAGATGACTGTGCACCCATCAAAGACTGGGCGAATGATTGGTATGGTCCTGATGACGCTCCCCTAAATGCCAACCTACCACCAAAAGAACCACCAAAGTTTCCCGCAGACCGGGCCTTACTGCTACTCTGATGCTCCATTCTATTCTTCAAATTGCGGGTATTTGTGGCTTGGGCAAATTCCACCATCTTACCATAGTTCATATCAGAATTCAAGGCAGCTGTAGAGGCCCCATTGATAACCAAGGGGCTAAGGCCCTGTACAAACCGGCACACTCTAGCCTCCATAGTGGGCAAAATATGAATAACATACTTGGACAGGCGCGCAAACTTCATTTGGTACTCCCACACATTCATACTACCCTACTTTAGGCTTTCAAACTCAGCGGCACGAGCTGCCTTAGTTTTGGCAGGCACGAAAAGATCCATAAAGGCATCTGTGAACTCACCCCACCTTGCCGAAGGGCTTCCCTCCTCACGAGATTCCTCCTATAACTCAAACTAAGAATAGGCCACCCCTTTCAGGCAGTATGAGGCCAACTCTACTCCCTCCGTCTCTGTAGCATGCATAACCTGGAGAGTTTTGTGCATCTCATCAATGAAGTCCTGGGGGTCCTCTTATGGATCAGTACCCGCAAATATACCACAATCAACACTATAAAAAAAACTGGAAAAAAATTGAAGATTAATTAACACAATCACACATCTCTAAAAATAAAGAAAAACCCATAAAAATAAGATGCATGGTAAACATATTCCAAACACATACTTGTTCTGTTGTAGGGGTGTGTTCATCCACTTAATCGTAAAACTTTTCGGAGCATTTTCCCCATAAGTATTATTTTGTGCGTGTCACGCCCCAAAACCGAGGAGCGCGACCGGCGCTCAATCGAGTGAACCCAACCGAGCACGCCTGTTAGATTCCTTCTACTCAAACTCATTCATGAATAAAGAGAATATATATTTTCCTTAATTAAACAATAAAGTGGCCATGTCTGCAATTATCAATTTCTTACCATAAGTTTCACCATTTTTAAAGTCTCAAATGGACAAGTAATACAACCACAACATAGCATAGTTTTTCTTTCCCAGCACCAATACACAACCCATACTATGTTTACGGAGCGTCTATAGATAAATATGAGTACAATGATAATGCCGGCAACAAGGCACCCGGCTATACCTAAAAAAGAATACATAAAGAACAAAAGATAGATGACCCCGGGATGAAGTGGGGCTCACCAAATTAGCTGGGAAGGAGGTGTACTGCTATCACTGATCAATATCTCCTGCTGTGGAACCACATGCATCCATTTAAAGATGCAACGCCTCCGGCAAAAGGGACGTTAGTACCCTCGAATAGTACTAGTATGAAAGCTAAACACCAATTTAAGAATTCAGAAATACAAAATGAATATGATGAATCAGTGCGGCAATAGTATAATATAGATAAGCGTTTAAACCAGAGAAAGCTTATTAAGAGCTATCAATAACATTTATAGGATTTATGATGAGATCTTCTGTAACCATCTTCACACAAAGCGGCCCTGCCGCCTCATCCGATGTATGCAGGTGGAAGTGTACATACAATACCACAACTCTAATCAAGCGGCCCCGCCGCCTCACCCCAATGTATGTGGGTGGATGTATAACCATAGTACTAAGAACTTACACAAAGCGACTATGCCGCCTCACCCCAATGTATGCGGGTGGTGGTGCCACAACACTACCAAAACTATACACAAACCGGTTGTACTGCCTCACCCCAATGTATACGGGTGGAGATGCAGTCCCACAATACCATAATCCCTACAAAAGGCGATCATGCCGCCTCACCCCAATATATATATACGGGAGGAGGAGTATCACAATCACAAAATCTATACCCTAATCCCCACACAAAGCGGTTATGTCGCCTCACCCCAATGCATGCGGGTGGAGGTATATCACAATCATAATCTCTACACAACTTGGTATAATAACTTTCACATAAATAACGACTAGAAATTATAACATGTCGATACATAATCCATAGTTTGGGACACATCCTCAATTTATAATGCAATATGATAAGAGCATTTGAAACACGAATTGAACATATATCTTCATCACAAAACTTATCGGAATACTCAATTTATAATCAACATCTCTGAACTTACAAGGATATTGGGAATTCCAATTCTTAAAGAAGGGTTTAGCCAACATACCTCACTTGAGCTTCCTTACACTCTAAATATTCCGGAATTCTTAGCAACTTCAATCTCTAGGATGAAGACCTAGTGAGGTTCCCTTCTTAATCTTCCAAACCTTGGGCACGAATTGAAGAACAATTATTGGAGAACACCTTATCACTCTAGGGAACCCTCTCTCACTCTAAAATTTCTGATAATAGCCCAAAAATGACCCAAACAGTGTATTTAACGAAATAGGGTCGGGTTTTTAAAACCCAATAATGGAGCGCCGGAACAAGATGCGATCGCATAACCGATATGCAGACCGCATATCGGTCGCATAGTTGGTTAAAAAATAGCCAAAGAACTGTCTGTGTATGCGGTCATTATGCGGTCCGCATAACTGTTATGCGGTCGCATAATGCACAGCATAACAGTTATGCGATCGCATAGTCGACCGCATAGCTGCTTCCAGAATGGCCCTCTCCTACTCACTTTTGCGGCTATTATGCGGCTCGCAGAGTGGTTATGCGATCGCATAAATTTCAAGGGTACTTGAAATCCCAGGCCTTACCTTAAGTACTTGAAATTTTCTAGGGTGTTACAGTACCCAAAATCCAAGCATTTGAGACAGTGTGGGATCAACCGGGCATAAATTTTGACATGTTCAAGCGCACGATCGTATGTTACACTGCCCATGGAATCATACACATATATAATTTTTATTTTAAAGTGCATAATTCCAAGAAAGTAATGCGTAGATAACTCCCCAGGTCTTGGTTTAGGTCGAAATGGAAAGAATACTTTATCGACAGATGCCCATGAGATACAACATGAAAGGTTAATGCCTCTTACGTAGTTGGCCACCTTTTCACCAGTTGATTCTTCAATAATCCAGGTAAATTCACTAAGTTCCTCAATCTCCACTTCTTCTTCAGATTCCACAGCTTCCTCGATCACCTCTTTTTTGACAACCCCTTTTCTCTTTGATTTGCTCTTTTTCTCCTCCATTTATCTTTTCTCCTTCATTCTCTTTTCTTTCCTTATTCTAGTTTTCTCCTTTTGTTCATTTAAAGGATGAACACGAGCCAACTTATTCATATACTGATCAAAAATTAAATTTGTTACTGCACATTTTGATTATGGATAACTTGGAAGGTGATAAAAATATTGCTTGTGCAAGAAATATACAGCCACTTTAATATGCTGCAAATGAACAGCATAAAAAAGAAAATATATGAACTTAACCACAATATAATTGAGAGTAAAAATTACGTTTAGGAAATAAACCAAAAAGCTTCAGCATGCATAAGTATGAAGTTTAGAAAAAACTCATTACAAAACTACAGAATGCAGGACAAAAATTTAAGCATGTTTAGTATGGAGTGTAAGGAAATGAACTAAAAAACTTCAGCATGTTTATTATTAAGTTTAGAAAAAACTCATAATAAAACTACAGACTACAGGACAACATCTTAAGCATGTTTAGCATGAAGTGTAAGGAAATGAACTAAGAACTTCTGTATGCATAAGTATGAAGCTTGCAAAAAACTCATTACAAAACTACAAACTGCAGGACTGTAATGACCCGACCGGTTGTTTTGAGCATTTGCATTTTGTTTATCCACTTGAAGTGTTCAGTAGCTTCGTACGATGTATTATGAGTCTGAATCGTCGGTTTTGGTTTTCAGGTATTTCAGAATTAGTTTGGAAGAATGAAATTCATGATTGAAGCTTTAAGTTGGTAGAGTTAACCAAGTTTTACTTTTTAGTATTTGACCTCGGATCGGAGGTTTGATTTTGGACTTGGGCGTACTCCCGTATTTGCATCTTTAGATCTCTAGAAGGTTTTGACACTAATTGGTGAATGTTGGAAATTTAAAGTTTTTGAATGTTCATAGGTTTGATCGGAAGTTGACTTTGATGATATCGGGTTCGGATTGTGGTTTTGGGAATTTCAATAGTTCTGTTATGTGATTTGGGACTTGTGCGCAAAAATTTGAGTTCATTCCGAGTTGATTTGATATGGTTCGGCACGAGTTTTGGAAGGTGAAAGTTAAAAGGTTTAGTTTGATTTGAGGCGCAATTCATGGTTTTGATATTGTTATGTGTTATTTGAGGTCTCGAGTAGGTCCGTGTTATGTTATGGGACTTTTTGTAATGTTTGGATAGGGTCCCGAGAGGCTCGGGTGTGTTTCGGATTAGTTTCGGATCATTTTTAGGTTTTGTGGCACTAGCTGAGGCTACTGGTTCTAGTGTGTCCGCATCTGTCTAGGACTGGTCGCAGATGCGATCCCGCAGGTGCAGAATATCTATCACAAAAGTAGAAGTGGCAGGCTGGGCATGAAGGTCGTAGGTGTGGGTGCATGGGCGCATCTGTGCGACCACAAATGCGGTTCTATATGCGGGGAAGATGATCGCAGAAGCGGGAAGATGATCGCAGAAGCGGTGGTTGTTGTGTTTGGTGTGTTCGCAGAAGCGAAGGCTGGGCCACACGTGTGAGTTCGCAGAAGCCGTAATTTGTTCGCAAATGCAAAAATGCATGGGCAGACTCTATTTAATTCGGGATTTTTGTTCTACTATCATATTTTAAGATTTGGAGCTCGGTTTTAGGCGACTTTGGAGAGGCATTTCACCACATAGATTGGGGTAAGCATTCTTGACTCACTTTTGATTATATTTCATGAATCTATCCTCATTTTTTGTAATTGGATTATGAATTTTAAAGAGATATTGGGGGGTTTTGTCTAAAATTTCATAAAGAGAATTTTCGAGTTTTGAGCATCGATTCGGAGTCGAATTTGAGTGAAACTAGTATGGTTGGACTCGTAATTGAATGGGTTGTTGGATTATGGAAGTTTTGTCGAATATTTAGGTGCGGGACCGGTTTTGACATTTTGGTTGACTTTGGGGCTTTTGAATAAAGATTTAACCTTTATTGATTGGGATTGTTTTCTTTGGAATTATTTGATATTCTTGAGTTGCTTTTGGATAGTTTTGTGCCGTTCGGAGCTTGGTACACGCGGGATGGCATTTCTAGAGTATTATTTGGCTTGATCGGTGTTGGATTTGACTTGTTCGAGGTAAGTAACACTTCTAAACTTTGTGTTGAGGGTATGAACCCCTGAAAATGCATGATATGTATTTGGTGTTGAGGTGACGCACATACTAGGTGACGGGCGTGTGGGCGTGCACCGTATGAATTATGACTCGGTTGATTCTATGGTACTATGTAGTTACCTCACCTTGTTTATATTCATGAAATCTCTACGTGCTAGAGTAATTGAGTTGTGATCCATGTTAGAAACCATGTTTAGGTTACATGCTTATCTTGTTGGGACTCACGAAGGTCATTTCTGTTGTTGAGTTATTTGATTAAAGTGCAATTATGTACTCAGTCACATTCATCATTTGCATATCATATCTTAGTCTATGTTGTCATTTGTTGCCACATTATGTTATCATTGTTTGGGCTGTTTGGCATGAAATATTTTAGTCCGAGAGACTGGAGAGATTGATGACTGAGTGAGGCTGAGGGCCTGTTTGTGAGTGATATTGTAACGAATTAGCTTGGAAGAATGATTTTTCATGTTAGAAGCTTAAGTTGAAATAGTTTACCGGATATTTACTTATATGTAAATGACCTCGAAATTTAATTCTGATGATTCCAATAGCTCTGTATGGTGATTTTGGACTCTTAGGAGCGTGTCCGGAAATTATTTGGAGGTCCATAGTGGAATTAGGCTTGAAATACCGAAAGTTAAATTTTGGGAAGTTTGACCGGGGGGTTGACATTTTGATATCTATGTCGTTATCCGATTCTAGAAGTTATTGCCCTTGATGTCTCATTTGCAGAAAGGTAAACCATTTGTCATTTGGAGTTGTGTACAAAACATTATGGTAGATACTACATGCTGTCTGGGAAGAGTTTGGAAATCTCTATTGCATAGGGCTGACTTTAGAAGCTTATATCTAGCAATATATAAGGAATTGGGAGATGACCAACAAATGAAAGTTACATCCCTTGGTGTCTAATTTTCACAAAGTTAAACCATTTGTAATTTGGAGTTTTGTACAAAACGTTATGACCATTATACAAGAGGCTTTCTGGAAGAGTTGGGGAGTTTGTTCTTCGCGATCGCGATTGGTTTACCACGATCGCGAAGAGAAATTTTGGGGCTGAAAAATTTTGTGCTTCGCGATCGCAAAGAGTCAATACCTGGGCAGTAGCTATATTTCGAGGTCTCAGCCATTTGTAACATATTTTGAGCTATAGAGCTCGGATTGAAGCGATATTTGAGGCGCTTTTCACCACATGAATTGGAGTATGTGTTCTATATCCGAAATTGATTATACTTCATGATATATGGTTATATTCATCATTTATTTCGGATATAAATGGAAGAAATCAAAATATTTGCAAAATTTTCCAAAAATGAAAATATAAGATTTGGAGGTCGAGTTGTTATCGGAATTTGATAAAATTGGTATGGTTGAACTCGTATCATAATGGGTGTTCAGATTTTGTAACTTTTGTCGGGTTCCAAGATGTGGGCCCCATGGACGATTTTTGAGTTAAATTTCGGATTTTTATGGAAAATTAGTATTTTCTTATAGAATTAATTCCAATAAATTTTATTGACTGAATCGAATTATTTATGGCTAGATTCAAGGTGTTTGGAGGCCAATTCACGAGGAAAAGACATTGCAGAATAAGAATTTCACGGTTTGAGGTAAGTAACAATTATAAATCTGGTCCTTAGGGTATGAAAGCCTGGAGTTTTTGTATCACGTGATTATTTTGGATGCGACGCACATGCTAGGTGACGGGTGTGTGGGGTGCACTGAGGGGATTGTGACTTAGTCCATCCCGTGGAACTGTAAAGTTGAACAACTTGTTGTTAGCTATATGCTCTCTATGTATTGAAGAAATTTGACTGTAAATCATGTTAGAAATCATGCTTAGGCTATGTGATAGTACTGTGGGAACCCGCAGAGGTCGCGTACTTGTTGAATTATTTGCTAATTGCTATCTTGTAGTAATTCATGATTTTACTTGCGTATTATACCTCAGTGTTTCTTAATTTTGCTGATACACTATGTTATCTTTGTTTTGGCTGATCTTTGTGATTTTCGAGAGCCGAGAGACTAGGAAGGTTGAGGACTGAGTAAGGCCGAGGGAATGTCGGTGAGGTAAGGATACTATGGCACGTGAGTTGTTCATGCAGGATATTATAGCACGTGAGTTGTCCTTGCAGATTATAGCGCTTGGGCTATATGAGTCCCTCCGGAGTCTGTACACCCCCAGTGAGCGCAGGTACCCATTGAGTGTGAGTGTTGAGGGATGGGAGCCCAGTGAGTCATTGTTGTCCGTAGATGTTGTACTTGCTTTTCATTTGTTGTTGCACTTAGTTGCTATCTGTCATTCTTGTGACATTTTTTGAAAGATTTTATATCCGAAATACATGAACTTGAACTGTATAGAATTGATTTGACTTAAAATGCTAGATTTGAAAGCATGTCTATTCTTTGCTGGAATTACTGAAAATGAACTATAACTGAGTAGCTCATCACTATCTTCATTTTCTTATTTATTATTGTTACTTACTAAGTTGGTTGTACTCATACTACACCCTGCACTTCGTGTGCAGATCCAGGTGTTCAGGGACATAGCGGGTGTTAATTCTTTCACGCAGTTGATTTTTCAGAGATTCTAAGGTAGTTGCCATGTTTCGCAGACCTTATCTCTCCTTACCTATCTCCTTATTTATTGTATTTAGTCTCAGACTATCATAGACCGTATTCTCCAGACTTGTAATCATATTAGATGCTCATGTACTCAGTGACACCAGGTTTTGGGGAATGTTCGTATTAGTATTTGTGGGATTTTGTATTGTATTTAAATATTATGTTTTTCAACTTAAAGAAAATCGGGGGTTATTGATTTTATCGTCTTGTCTAGTATTGAGATAGGCGCCATCACGACATGTCAGATTTCAGTTCGTGATAAGTTGGTATCAGAGCTCTAGGTTACATAGGTCTCACGAGTCATGAGCAGGTTTAGTAGAGTCTTGCGGATCGGTACAGAGACGTCTATACTTATCTTCGAGAGGCTGCCGAACCCTTAGGAAAAATTTCACTTTCTTGTATTCTATCATGCGAAATTGATTCAACTTGAAACTTAACTATTTAAATTCTTTCCACGTATTCGTGTGCGCATGTGAGTGCTTGGTAGCAGTTATGTATCGCCAGCTTGGGATTTTATGAACGAGGTTCAAGATATGTATTTTGTGTTTTGGTGATGGGCTAGTCTGGAGGACTTGAGGCCAGGTTTAGACCGCAGCTTAGGCTCAGTAGCTTCAGTTGTAACCTGTACATTTGGACTCATATATCCGGTAATGTCCCAACGAGTGGAATTTGTGGCTCGGTGAGTGGTGGAATGGCTTTGTGATAAGTATGATGTAACTACAGGATGTGTTAAAACGATTTGAATATGACGAGAAGTGTTTCCTTGAAATGTAAAGGAAGGCCATTGGGTGCTTTATTTTCGTTTTGATGTGACGTACAATCTCGAGTGTGAATGTTTTGAAAGATCTTTCATGTTATTAAATTTTGGGGAAAATTAAATTCTGGTGTCTGGTTAATGAGTTTGGACTAAGAAAGATTAAGTGATTTCATAGTAATTGTGGTTGCGAAAGGGTATAACAAGATGCCAATTTGAGACAAAGCGGGTGGGTTATCTCCTGCGCAGTAATCTATGTAGGTGTGTTCCTTATGATAGAGAGTTTCTTTTCTACTAGTGGGGCGTATGTGTTGAGACTTGAATTTGAATCGGGTTGATAAAATTTGACTTGATTGTCTTAAGAATAAATGCTAACTTAGCGGATGATTGAGGTATTTTATGGTGGGTGTTGCATAAGCTTGAGAAGAATTTTCGTAGAATTGACTGCAGTATTATGGCAGTAATGAAGTATGGGTATTGTGAGTTATCGAGTGTTTTGTTCTGTGGCTTTGAGCCAAGTGGGGGAGTCTGCTATTGACAATTCAATTTCATGGGTATATGTTAAATTTTAGTTTTGGTTTGAGGCATACTTATGGGTTAGTTATGACTTACAGAGGTGGAGATTGAGGATGACTCGGGTAAGTAAATTCCTGGATACAGGTTACATTGAACTTTATGAAATATAAAAATTATGGAATGATTAAGTTGTTATTTTGAAGGATGTAGTGTGCACGAAGTATGAATTCGATTGGTCATGTTAAAGCAGGGTTACTTCATTGAGTGTTGATCGTGCTAAAGGAGCACATGTCTTTCGGCCTGTTTGGGGCGGAGTAAATTAGACTTGAGCAGAGTGGATGTCTCTCGAGAGGGTTCTAATGGATTCAAAATGTATATGTGCAAATTAATTTTTTTTTGAATTTGTATATCACTAGAATCGGTTACTTACATTGGATGGTATCGGGATGTGCTGTAATTTTGTTTGACTATGGATTCTACATTTCAGTATAAGAAAGGAAAGAGGAACAATTTGAAATTTGCATAAGGTATTTTCAGAGTGAGTGTTACAGTTGTGGTATTTCTGGAGGTGCTTAAGAAGAATACAGTGGCTTATGGGCCTTAGGGCGGTGTAGTTTTATGTTAGGATGTCTTGTAGTGAGCTTTGGTTAAAGTAGTGGTGTTCTAACAAGAAGAAATGGAAACTTGAGGATAATCCAGAAGAAACTCGGAGAAAAAAGGACAAATGGGTAACATGATGGATCAATATGGTAATGGTATGCTCGGTTCTTTTAGTTCTTATGATGAGGTGAGGATTTACATGTGTTTTGTGGCAATACTCTCGGATTTGGCAACCTGTGTGGCTTGGTCGAGTTAGAGGAATTCAGTTCTTATAGCTTGGTTATGTGAAAATGGATTTCAAAGTGTTCATGTTGGTTTCTACCATGGTTTGAACTGGATATTTTCTACCGGTGTGGGGAACATGTTGTGTATTGTGATTTCTTCCTGGAAAGAAGCAAGAGAAAGGTTTCTAACTAATAAGGTATGTAGTTTGCTGGTGTCTCGGAGTTGATAATAGGATTCTTGTGCTTGTCACATGATGGCATAATAGATGCGGTGTGTTGTGCGGGATTAGGATTTACATGTACAAGGTGACAGTTCAGTCTTGAAGAGAAGGTAACGAATGTTGGATAGCATGGTCAGTTTCAGATATTTCGATGAATGTTATAACTGCTCGGTAATTCCTAAGAAGGGTGCGCATTTCAGAAGACGCGTTGTGTTTTGACTTACGGATGTTCATCGGTATTGCAGTACTCACCTGGTTGATAGACTGATGATATTTAAATTATTTCTATGTGGTACGGAGGTATTATGAAAGTATTCCTCATGGGAAGATCGTGAATGGAAGATGTGCTAGTCATTCTAGTGCTGGAGTTGGGATCAATTACGGTGATTCATGTGTTTGATGAATTTGGAGACTGAGAGTTCTCAGAAGTATATTGTTTCGGGTTGCGGCCTGTTGAGATGAGTATTTTCTTTAAACTTAGTTGAGGCACTAGTTGCGTTAATTATTTGTGATAGCTACGTGCTATAAGTGTGAATATATGTGAAGTTTGAGCCAATGTGCGAGCATCAGGGCAAGTATTCATACTCGAAAGAATGTTTAGGCTATTATATGCCTAGAGTTGACTGTTAAGCGTAAAGTTATAACATTTTTCATGTTCATACCTTTGTTGAAAACTATCTGGGCTACATTTGAGGTTACAAAAAGGCTAATTTTCTTGAATAAACGGGGAAGTTACTATTTCTGCGTTAAATTGCCGATTTGAAGTGTGATAGTAGACTTTGCACATGCTTACACTATGGCATGTTATTTATACCAGTCTAGGAGCATGAGAATCTTATTTCATTATCATACACAAGTGTACTTGTTTAATTGCTCTTGTATGATATGCTGGGACTGGAGGCCTATGACTATGCCGGGTGATTCATATTATTGGCACGTGAGTCGTCCATACCGTGTATGGGAATTTTATTTCTATGATAATTTATTTGATTTATTAATTTCCTTCCTCTACAATTGTGCATATGCGCCTACGATTATCCTCTTCACAAAATTTGAGGAGTTGGTTGTAACATTGCGGTTGTAGTGGTGCTTGTTGAACTTGCAATACGGTTCTCTTCCTTGAGACATCTCCCATATTTGGGTACATTGATTGCGCAGTTATGGCTTGAGTTATATTGATGTGGCGTGTCTATGGGATAGTTTTGTTTAATAATATAAGGTCATTGGACCTAGAATGGGTACTATCATGTTTGATTATAGTATATTCGGGAGGATAATATTGAAAGTCGGCTTAGAAAGTGATTATGGTTCTAGTTGGGGCGAGAGAGCTCCATGACTTGTTGCTCTGATAAGGGGTCATGAGATTTATGCATTTTTCTTTTATTATCAGTAGTGTACGAAGGTTTTTGGAATGAGGTTTGGCTTGATATGAGGTTTTATACTAGTACTTGGTTGGTTATGAGTAGTTACTTTGATCAGAAATGGTGTTACGAGTATACGAGTTGTGTAGTATGTTATGTGATTATATCAAGGATTATGGTTATGGTTGGATACAGCTTGTTCAGGCTTATACAGTGTGTAGATGTTAGATTCGGGTCTTGAAAAGAATTTTGGATGTTAGAAATTTGGCTCCAAGATTTTTGGACTAAGGTTAAATTAATGATTTTCAGTTTGGTTCGGTGGTCAGCCCTATATAGAATAGGATGACGTGATATCACCCCTCGGGTATGTGCGTGGTAAGGTGGAATAGAGATTTGAAGGTTAAGAACAACTCTTTGCACATTCGAGAACGAACGTATGTTTAAGTAGGGGAGATTGTAAAGACCCGACCGGTCGTTTTGAGCATTTACGCTCCTTTCAACTATTTGAGGTCTTGAGTAACTTCCTACGAGGTATTATGACTTGTGTGAATTGTCGGTTTTGGTTTTAAGGTATTTTGGAGTTAGCTTGGAAGAATGAATTTTCATGTTGGAAGCTTAAGTTGAAATAGTTGACCGGATATTTACTTATGTGTAAACGAACTCAAAATTTAATTCTGATGATTCCAATAGCTTCATATGGTGACTTTGGACTTAGGAGCGTATCCGGAAAACTATTTGGAGGACCGTATCCAGAAAACGTTGGACTTAGGAGCGATGAATTCCGTCCAAGGCTAAATACGGGCGAGAGACCGATAGCGAACAAGTACCGCGAGGGAAAGATGAAAAGGACTTTGAAAAGAGAGTCAAAGAGTGCTTGAAATTGTCGGGAGGGAAACGGATGGGGGCCGGCGATGCACCCCGGTCGGATGTGGAACGGTGACGAGCCGGTCTGCCGATCGACTCAGGTCGTGGACCAGCGTGGATTGGGGGGGCGGCCAAAGCCTGGGCTTTCAATACGCCCGTGGAATGCCATCTCCTTGATTATGGTAGGCAACGCGCGCCTCCGGCGTGCTTCGGCATCTGCGCGCTCCGAACGCTGGCCTGTGGGCTCCCCATTCGACCCGTCTTGAAACACGAACCAAGGAGTCTTACATGTGTGTGAGTCAACGGGGCGAGTAAACCCGTAAGGAGTAAGGAAGCTGATTGGTGGGATCTCCCTGAGGGGTGCACCGCCGACCGACCTTGATCTTCTGTGAAGGGTTCGAGTGTGAGCATACCTGTCGGGACCCGAAAGATGGTGAACTATGCCTGAGAGGGGCGAAGCCAGAGGAAACTCTGGTGGAGGCCCGCAGCGATACTGACGTGCAAATCATTCGTCTGACTTGGGTATAGGGGCGAAAGACTAATCGAACCGTCTAGTAGCTGGTTCCCTCCGATGTTTCCCTCAGGATAGCTGGAGCTCGCGTGCGAGTTCTATCGGGTAAAGCCAATGATTAGAGGCATCGGGGGCGCAACGCCCTCGACCTATTCTCAAACTTTAAATAGGTAGGACGGTGCGGCTGCTTTGTTGAGCCGCACCACGGAATCAAGAGCTCCAAGTGGGCCATTTTTGGTAAGCAGAACTGGCGATGCGGGATGAACCGGAAGTCGGGTTACGGTGCCAAACTGCGCGCTAACCTAGATCCCACAAAGGGTGTTGGTCGATTAAGACAACAGGATGGTGGTCATGGAAGTCGAAATCCACTAAGGAGTGTGTAATAACTCACCTGCCGAATCACCTGGCCGGGGGGTTGACCTTTTGATATCAAGGTCGGAATCTGATTCTGGAAATTGGAATAATTTCGTTATGTCATTTATGACTTGTGTGCAAAATTTAAAGTCTTTCCGAATTGATTTGATGTATTTTGGCACAAGATATAGAATTTCAAAGTTCAAAGTTCATTAGGCTTGAATTGAGGTGCGATTCGTGGTTTTAGCGTTGTTTGGTGTAATTCGAGGCTTCGACTAAGTTCGTATGATGTTTTAGGACTTATTGGTATATTTGGTTGAGGTCCCGAGGGGCTCGAGTGAGTTTCGATATGGTTTCGGCCCATTTCTAGGCCATATTTAATTGTTGGTTTCTGCCTACAGAGGTGTGCATCGCGATCGCGAACATTTGTTCGCGTTCGTGAAGAGCAAACGGCAGTTTAGGGCCTTGTAAATCACGATCGCGGAAGCTCTTTCACGATCGCGTAGAACAAAATCTCTGCTGCATTGATTCGACTTTGGAAGCTTATATCTCGCAATCTATAAGGAATTTGGAGATGATCCAAAATTGAAAGTTGTATCCCTTGATGTCTAGTTTTCATAACGGTAAACCATTTTTCATTTGGAGTTGTGTACAAAATGTTATGGTAGATAAACTATAGGCTGTCTAGGAAGAATTTGGAAATATCTGTTGCACATGGCTGAATTTGGAATCTTATATCTAGTAATCTATAAGGAATTGGGAGATGAACAACAAATGAAAGTTACATACCTTGGTGTCTAGTTTTTAGAAAGTTAAACCATTTGCAATTTGGAGTTTTGTACACAAAGTTATGACTATTATACTAGAGGTTGTCTGGAAGAGTTAGGGAGTTTGTTCTTCGCGATCGCGAAGGGCAATTTTGCGGCTGAAAAATTTTGTGCTTCGCGAACGCAAAGAGTAAATACCTGGGCAGTAGCTATATTTCGAGGTTTCAACCATTTTTAACATATTTTGAGCTATGGACCTCGGATTGAAGCGAGTTTTGAGACTATTTTCACCATATGAATTGGGGTATGTGTTCTATATCCGAAAGTGATTATACTTCATGATTATATGGTTATAATAATCATCTATTTCGGATTTAAAAGGAAGAAATCAAAAATTTTGCAAAATTTTCCAAAAACAAAAATTTAAGATTTGGAGGTCGAATTGTTATCAGAATTTGATAAAATTTCTTTGGTTGAACTCGTATAGGAATGGGTGTTCGGATTTTGTAACTTTTGTCGGGTTCCAAGACATGGGCCCCACTGGCGATATTTTAGCTAAATTTCGGAATTTTATGGAAAACTAGCATTTTCTTATGGAAGTAATTCCAATAAATTTTATTGACTGAATCGAATTATTTATGGCTAGATTCGAGGCGTTTGGAGGCCAAATCACGAGGAAAAGACATTGTAGAAATAGAATTTCACGGTTTGAGGTAAGTAACAGTTATAAATCTAGTCTTGAGGGAATGAAACCCTGGATTTTTTGTATCATATGATTATTTTGGAGGCGACGCACATGCTAGGTGATGGGAGTGTGGGGTGCATCGAGGGGATTGTAACCTGGTCCATCCCGTGGAACTGTAAAGTTGAATAACTTGTTGTTAGCTATATGCTCTCTATGTATTGAAGAAATTTGACTGTAAATCATGTTAGAAATCATGCTTAGACTATGTGAAAGTACTGTGGGAACCCGCAGAGGTCACGTACTTGTTGAATTATTTGCTAATTGCTATCTTGTACTCAGTCATGATTTTACTTGCGTATCATACCTCAGTTCTTCTTGGTTTTGCTGATACACTATGTTATCTTTGTTTTGGCTGATCTTTGTGATTTTCAAGAGCCGAGAGACTAGGAAGGTTGAGGACTGAGTAAGGCCGAGGGCATGTCGGTGAGGTAAGGATACTATGGCACGTGAGTTGTTCGTGCAGGATATTATAGCACGTGAGTTGTCCGTGCAGATTATAGCGCTTGGGTTGTAGGAGTCCCTCCGGAGTCTGTACACCCCCCAGTGAGCGCGGGTACCCATTGAGTGTGAGTGGTGAGGGCTGGGAGCCCAGTGAGTGATTGTTGTCCTGAGAGGATGTACTTTCTGTTCATTTGTTGTTGCACTTAGTTGCTATCTGTCATTGTTGTGAAATTTTCTGAAATATTTTATATCCGGAATACATGAACTTGAACTGTATAGAATTGATTTGACTTAAAATGCTGGATTTGAAAGTATGTCTATTCTTTGCTGGAATTACTGAAAATGAACTATAATTGTGTAGCTCGTCACTATCTTCAGTTCCTTATTTATTATTGTTACTTACTGAGTTAGTTGTACTCATACTACACCATGCACTTCGTGTGCAGATCCAGGTGTTCCCAGACATAGCGGGTGTTGATTCTTTCACGCAGTTGATTTTTCAGAGATTTTAAGGTACTTTCCGTGTTTCGCAGACTTTGTCTCTCCTTCCCTATCTCCTTGTTCACTGTATTTAGTCTCAGACTATCATAGACCGTGTTCTCCAAACTTGTAATCATATTAGATGCTCATGTACTCAGTGACACCAGGTTTTGGGGAGTGTTCGTATCAGTATTTGTCGGATTTTGTATTGTATTTAAATATTATTTTTTTCAAACTTAAAGGAAATCGGGGGTTATTGATGTTATCGTCTTGTCTAGTATTGAGATTGGTGTCATCACGACAAATCCGATATCGGGTCGTGATAAATATTGATGGGATCGGGCTGCGCACCGTAGTGGGTACTATTGACTCATGATGGGATCGGGTTGTGCACCGCAGTAGGTACTATTGACTCGTGATAGGATTGGGTTGCGCACCGCAACAGGTAGTATTGACTCATGGTGGGATCGGGTTGTGCGCTGCAGCGGGTACTATTGACTAATGATGGGATCGGGCTACATATTGTAGTGGGTACTATTGATTCATGAACGGATCGTATTGTGCGCCGCAACAGGTTTTATTATCGCTCAGTCAGGATCCGCCCCTCTGGAGTCTGACATACCAATAGTGAGCGCAGTATTATTGATTCATGATAGGATCATGTTGCGCGTCGTAGCAGGTACCGTACAGTGCTGAGTGACTGAGTGTGCTGAGTGATTGAGCGTGATGAGCGGGAGTGTGAGGCAGTGATATTGAGTACTTTGAGAGTGTGAGTACATGAGTTCATCAATGTGATGCATTGCATTTGACATGCATACTTGACATACATGCAAGGAGATGCATTTCTTCGTGTTACACGGTTTTGTGACAATTATGACTTCACATGCACATTGACATATAGGCATAGAGAAGCACATTCCTCATACTATCTGAGATTGAAACTTCTTATTTGTTGTTGAAAGTTTTTGGGAAAAATCACAGATTTCTGACTTACTCATATTTTGGTGATTTTGGTGAAAGATTTGGGTTTTACTGTTATACTTGAAAAGCATGCCTATTTTCCGTAACTATGAACGAGCTGAGCATCCTATCCTTGAGTTATTTCGTGTACTACTTTTATTATGTTGTTATGAGTTGTTGTTGGCTATTGGTGTTGGAATCTGACTGTTGTCCAAGCTCGTCACTGCTTTCAACCTATGGTTAGATTTGTTACTTATTGAGTACATGGGGTCGGTTGTACTCATACTACACTTCTGCACCTTGCCTACAGAATTTGGAGTTGATGTGGCTGTATATGGCGGGAGCTGGCATTGAAGATGTACATGTGTTCCGGTTATAGCTGCCTCTTATTCTTGGTAGTTTTAGAATTATTAATTTGCTTATGTATATTTCGGACAGATGTATTTATTTCAAACCGCTTTGTAAACTCTAAATCTTAGAAACTCATGATTTGTTCTACCAATCCTTGGGAAGTTGTGTAAAAGTTCAGTCAATTCAGCATTTATTTTCTTAGTAAGTTTCATTTGAATTGGATTTGTTGGTTATTGGCTTACCTAGTGGGTTGGGTTAGGTTTCATCACAACTAGTTGAATTTTGGGTCATGACAAGGACAAAACTTAAGCATGTTTAGTATGAAGTGCTAGGAAATAAACTAAAAAACTTCAGCATGTTTAATTTGAAGTTTATAAAAAAAACTCATTACAAAACTTGAGACTGCAGGACAAAAATTTCAGCATGTTTAGTATGAAGTGTTAGGGAATGATCTAAAAAAGTTCAACATACATAAGTCTAAAGTTTAGAAAAAACTCATTACAAAACTACAGACTGCAGGACAAAACTTCAGCATATTTTAGTATGAAGTTTCAGCAAATGAACTAAAAACCTTCAACATGCATAAGTCTGAAGTTTACCAAATTATACTACAAAAACTTCAAAACAAACATAAGACTGGAGTTTTAGGAAATATAGTTCAAAACCAATTCAAAAACAAATTTAATAACTTACATCATCCCCGAGATCAGAGTTAGGGTCCACAAGCTCGGTAAAGAATGACATTGGAATATCAATTCCATCTAATCTGATTGTCTTGGAATCATATTCCTCGGCATTCATCTTCAACCGGTCTGTAAATCTCTGCATCAATCCGTTGTCTTGCTTAACATAGTGGAAGGGAAATCTTCGTGAAATCTTTCCCGCTTTCCAATCTTGTCCCCTTGCCTTTTGTGTAGGAATGACGTAAGGAGATTTTGACTAAATACTCTCCATACGAATCCTTTTCCCTACTTTAGCTGGTTTTCTTTTTACTTGTTGCTCATGTTGCTTAGTCACAACTAACTGATGCGATTCAGCAGCTGGGGCAAAATCCACAGCCATAGGGGCAGCTACTTCTCTAATTCCCTGTTGTTCATGATCTTCTTTTCTCTCTTCACCAACAATAACAATAGTAGAACTACCTTCTAAACCAGTCTCTTGTGTACTACCCATTGAAAATGAACATAAATTGAAGTTTGGGATATCACTAGTGTCACGCAAAACGTTAGAAGAACTAGACAGCTTTCTTCTCTTAGGATTTGGAAGAAGTTTTGATGCATCAGATGAGATCTGAAAAACAAGGAAAATATATTCATAAATACAACTGATACATTAGTCAAACAAAATGCCTTGTAATCGCATTTCATTAAATAACTACCGCGTCTAAGTGTTGCGACACAAATGGTGTTTGCATACCAACGGATCCATTTGCATTACCCTAAAATATGCCTATATCTTCATGGGAAAAAAAAGACAAAAATATTAAATAATACTACAAAGACACTTCACACCTGTCTATGAGCCAATAGGTGTGAAAATATGTATTTCTCCTTTTTCATATAGCCGAATGAGCTCACCAACTTCTTTTTCGGCTGCATCGAATCTTTCTAAATAATCATCAAATAGCACAAAAAAGAAAAGAAAGTATGTGAAATTTCAAACTGAAAATAAAAACTTGGATAAAATGTAATAAGTTTGTGATGTTGATGAGCGCAAAACACACACTTAAATATGCTCGCTAGTCGAATATAGTATAATATAATATCGTATCCACAGGGATTGGAGTTAAACAGTATTTTCATAGTTTATAGCTTGGTTTCTATCCAAGATGATCAATAGTTGAGAATTATGTGATTAAAAACTAAAATTAACTAAGAATCTAGAGCTAATTGACTATGATAATCGCAACAAAAGTAAGCAAGGAAGATATCAATGGGAGAGAATAGGGATATATTGGATAGGTGCAAGATAATTTTCTGGGATTTAACTCTAGTTAATTCACTTATAATGTTCAAGTTAGTCTCTCGAGCTCATTCAATTATTAGTTCAAACGTTTAGTAGAAACTCCTCTCTCGATTAAGTCTCAACCTCACAACGTGAACCAATTTAAGCTCGGTGAAGATATGCAAGAGTTCGTAGTGGATTGGTCTTTAGGAGAACCTCTCTCAATTATCCTACTAACTAGGTCTAAACAATAATTCAACTAGCCTCTTTCGATTACTAAGAAGAATAAATGAATTCAACCAATAACATAATGCAAAGATATCACAAGTATGTCTCAATCGATTACATGAACATGTGAATATAGATGCAACAATTAAAACACCTAAAATGATTCAATTCATAAAAACTAGATTAATATCCATAAACAAATATCAATACACCAAATCCATCAATCCCTAAAGAGAACTACTCCATAGATATGGAGTAATTCATCACAAATATAAAGAAAAACATAAAACGATCCAAACTCTTGTCTTGAGTGAGGATTGAATGATGAATCCCTTGTGCTTTCGCTTCTCCACCTTCTCTCTAGCCTCCTTAGGTCTTAGATATGTCAAAAGTCAAAAACATAACATTTTTCCATGTATTTATACCAAGTAGGGTTGGGCCCAAACGAAACACCTTTTTCTACGCAAAATAGGACAACTACTCTGTAAATATTGCACAGGCATATCGCATGGGGCAACGTGCCATGCGGGGAGTTAGTGGAAAAGTTCAGAGAGTTAAAATCTATCAAGTAGTCGTATAATGTACACTTTTCTTAGAGTCCAACTTTTTGCTTCGATTTTGACATCCAGATATGGTATTTGACCCCCGAACATGATCCCGGCTTAATCATTTGGTCTTTTACTCAGACTTCAAATCTCCAAATAGCGAAAATTAGATCCATAACATTTACATAGCTCAGAATTCTCCTACAAGGCATAAAATACACAATTAGTGCAGAACATTAGCGATTAAAGCTCAAACTCAATTAAAGTGTAGTAAATTAGAGTGCAATAAGTGATTAAACATGAGATTATAGCCTACCATCAGATGTATAGAGTACCTTGACGTTTGCCTTCCACTGTGCTATCGACAAACTGCATACCTTTGTCTATCTCAGCTTCATTCAATCGTGCAGCATCGTCGGCGAGCCTTGGAGTATTCTGCGGAAGGATTTTCTCGACTCTATCTTCATGCAATGCAGCATCATCGGATAGTTTTTGAGTCGTGTCAATTGATGCACCATTGTTTTCAACTTCTATTGCATATTCATATGGGGGAAAATAAATGACCTAAAATATATATATATATATATACAAAAAATAACATAGAACATATTTATACCTGTAGTGACAACTTCCTGTATGTCTCCACCTAAAAATTCTTGTCAAATATCTAATGATTCCACAAACGCATTGCCTTTTCCAATAGGAGTACCCACATCAAAACTGGATATGTGTTCTTCTGTACCGATAGTGTCACGGCCCAATTTTCCAACGGTGAACTAGTCATGTGTTTGTTCTTGTTAATAATTTCAAAGTAGTTGATTTTATTTATTAAGAAAATGATTAGTAGGAATTTATAGTAAAGTAAAGCATAAACAAACGAAAGAGTAAATACAGTGAATTTAATACTCAAAACCATAAAGTGTCTACTAAAATACTCCCAAACCCCGTATTACAAGTGTATGAGCAACTAGTAGAATATACAAAAACCATCTATACTACTGTCTGGAATAGCTAGACAGAAAAATAAATACAAAAGAGAGATTGTGGGTGCTGCAGAACGGACACAGAGACCTGCCTCAGATCCTGCCCGATTAGTGTAGAAGTGTAGCGTGAGTACATAAACAATATGTACCCAGAAAGTATCTAGTCTAACCTCGAAGAAGTAGTGACGAGGGGTCGACATCGACACTTACTATGGGCTAATAAATGAAGTAGAGAAATTCTAAATAGGCATGGAATACATCAATAATAATAACGAAATAACGAACAACAAATAAGTGATTCTTTAACTAGGTGTCAATTAGGATCTCCAATTAGCACATACTAACTTCGAAAAATATGATCCATCAAGTAAATTATACTTTCTCAAGCCATGACAGAAATATCAATTGTAATCGGACTCCGAGCGTTATCACGCACGATTTATGTCGAAGTCATACGACCCGATCCAGAATAATGTATACACTTCCGAGGGTCGACCGACACGAATCATAGATGCATCTATTATACTGCCGAGGCATTCCTCCCAGTCCACAAGAAGAGAGAATACTCTACGAACTCCGATCTAACGGCTAAGACAAGACTAATATACAAGGAGGCACAATTTCTACTAAGGGTCAAGCAACCCACCAAAACTCAAAGTAATGAAATCCGGTCTATACGAACCCTTTATCAAGTTTTAATATAATATAAGCACTTAAATTAACAAGTAGAGTACAATTAATACAAGTATTGCATGATAGAGTCCTAAAACTACCCATAGATTTGAAAAATGAATTGAACATATATCTTCATCACAAAACTTATCGGAATACTCGATTTATAATCAACATCTCGTAACTTACAAGGATAATGAGAATTTCAATTCTTAAAGAAGCATTTAGCCAACATACCTCAATTAAGCTTCCTTAAACTCTAAAACATTCCGGAATTCTTAGAAACTTCAATCTATTTTTAAAATATAACAAATTGAACCACAATTAGGAAGATGATTATGGTTCTATCTCATTTGAGCATTTTATCAAACACTAGGTGTGCATTAAGGTTCAAGGTCCTTTTATGGAGGATTCCATCATCCCACAACCCAACCTTTACCATTTTTAGCTCAACAATCTTTCTATACCCTTTGATAACACATGCATGTAAAATAACCAACACTCTTGCCTAGAAATTATCTTGCTTATTATCCATTTCCACACAAAATTTGAAATTGAGGGTTAGGGTGTAGAATCTTACCTCTAGGATGAAGACCTAGTGAGTTTCCCTTCTTAATCTTCCAAATCTTGAGCAAGAATTGAAGAACAATTATTGAAGAATTACCTTCTCACTCTAGGGCACCCTCTCTCACTCTAAAATGTTAGATAATAGCTCAAAAATGACCCAAAGAGTGTATTTAACTAAATATGGTCGGGTTTTAAAAACCTAAAAATAGAGCTCCGGAACAGGTTCTGCGGTCGCATTTGCGACCACATAATAGTTATGCAGACCGCATATCGGTTGCATAAATGGTTACAAAATAGCCAAAAGAACTGCCTGTGTATGCGGTCACTATGCGGTCCCATAGTCGACCGCATAGCTACTTCTAGAATATCCCTCTCCTGCTCACTTATGCGTCCATTATGCGGCCCGCAGAGTGATTATGCGGTCGCATAATGGACCGCATAAATGCACTTTTCCGGCAAAAAATTTCCTTTAATTTTCGGTGCATTGTTCAACCCAAAATATCTGAGCCGCGGCTCGCAATCTCGCCGTGAAGAATTTCTATAATCCTCAAACACGTAAGCCTAGTCCAGTACCATGAAACATTATTTTCTTTGCAAATTTTATCAGGCCTTATACTTAAGTACTTTGAAATTTTCCGGGGCGTTATATTCTCCCCCCGCTTAGGATCATTCGTCCTCAAATGAGGGTCAAATTCGGTTATTAGCATCTTATGCAACTCAGGTTTTCATACCACACACCAGCAACCCCAAATTTGACTAACTCCCAAAAATTTCAAAAATTTCGCTAGAGTTTCCTTGGTAACTACGCCTATCCACCTGTCAGAGATCCCCAGAAACATATCCTAACAGCATATACATAATCCAACAATGTAGCATAATACAAAACAACACCAACTGTGGCCTCACAAACAATTATATTACCAGAATGCAACACCCCCAACACCAAATGTACAAGTCATACAAATTTCATAGGAATATCCCTTAAAATTTTCTTAAGGCACAACTCATAATTACATGGTTATTCAAATAAATAAGGATACTTTTTCTTCATTTCTTCTTTGGCCTCCCAAGTAGCCTCTTCAACATGTTGGTTTCTCCATAGCACTTTCACGGATGCAATTTCTTTGTTTCTCAACTTTCGGACTTGCCGATCAATAATAGAAACTGGAATCTCTTCATAAGTCAATTCTTTATTTACCTCAATAATCTCAACCGGAACAATGGTTGTCGGGTCTCTAACTACTTTCTTCAACATAGACACATGAAACACCGAGTGTACTAATGACATCTCGGGTGGTAGCTCAAGCTTGTATGCTACCTCACCGATCCTCTGAATGATTGTGTACGGTCCGATATACCTCGGACTGAATTTCATTTTCTTACCAAATCGCATTACACCCTTCATGGGGGAAACTTTCAAAAATACCCAATCATCTTCTTTGAATTTCAAATCTCTACGACGAATATCCAAATAGGATTTATGACGACTCTTAGCAGTCTTCAACCGCTCCTTAATGATTTTAACTTTTTCCATAGCTTGATGAACGAGGTATGGCCCTATCAACTCTGCTTCCCCAATTTCGAACCACCCAACGGGAGATCTACAGCTCCTACCATATAAAGCCTCGAACGATGCCATTTGAATGCTAGCATGATAACTATTGTTATATGCAAATTCTATGAGTGGTAAATGATCATCCCAGCTACCTTTGAAGTCTATAACACAAGCGCGCAACATATCCTCGAGCGTCTGAATAGTCCGCTCTGCCTGCCCGTCAGTCTGTGGGTGAAAGGCTATACTAAGATTCACTTGAGTACCCAAACTTTGCTGAAATTTCTTCCAAACATTAGCAGTGAATTGTGCCTCCTGATCAGAAATGATGGAAATTGGGGTGCCATGCAACCTAACTATTTATTTGATATACAACTGAGAATACTGCTCCATCGTGTCGGTAGACTTAACCGGCAAAAAGTGTGCTGATTTCGTGAGTCGATCCACAATCACCCAAATTGGGTCAAACTTGCGCGGAGTGCGCGGTAATCCTACCACAAAGTCCATATTAATTATTTCCCATTTCCACATTGGAATTTCTATGTTCTATGCCAACCCACCGGGCCTTTGGTGTTCGGCCTTCACTTGCTAACAGTTCGGACATATTGCTACAAAGTCCGCCACATTCCTCTTCATATCATTCCACCAATAGACTTCCTTAAGATCATGATACATTTTTGTACAACCTAGGTGCACAGAATACCTAGAAGTGTGAGCTTCAGTCAAAATTCTTTCACGGAGACCATTCACATTTGGAACATAGAGTCACCCTTGGTACCTTAGTGTACCATCTTCCATTCCAAGAGAAAAGGCTATGGTCTTATGTTTATGAATCCCCTCTTTCAACTGCACCAACAATGGATCGTTGTATTGCTTCTCTTTGACTTCCATAACAAGCGATGATTCAGTCCTATTTTGCACAATTACCCCTCCTTCACTAGAGTCCGCAAAATCAACTCCCAAACTAGCCAATCATGAACTTCCTTGGTTAATGGCCTCTGATATGCCTCAAAGTGAGCCAAACTACCCATAGATTTTCGGCTAAGAGCACCCACCACAACATTAGCCTTCCCCGGATGGTATAAAATATCAATTTCATAATCCTTGAGTAATTCAAGCCATCTTCTCTGCCTCAGATTGAATTCCTTCTGTTTGAAAATATATTTAAGGCTCTTATGGTCCGTGAATATATCCACATGGACCCCATATAAATAATGACGCCAAATTTTCAATGCAAATACCACCGCCGCAAGTTCTAAATCATGTTTTGGATAGTTCTTTTCATGATTCTTTAGTTGCCTAGAAGAATAATCTATCACCTTCCCATGTTGCATTAATACACATCTAAGCCTGATTCTTGAAGCATCACAATATACCACAAATCCATCTATACCCTCTGGTAGAGTTAACACCGGCGTCGTAGTCAGTCTTGCTTTCAATTCCTGGAAACTCTTTTCACAAGCATCTGACCATTGGAACTTAATTGCCTTCTGCATCTATTTAGTCAATGGAGAGGCAATAGTAGAAAACCCCTCCACAAACTTTCTGTAATACCCAGCTAAGCCTAAGAAACTACGAATCTCTATTGGAGTTGTAGGCCTCGGCTAATTCTTCACAGACGCAATTTTCTGAGTATCAACCTTAATCCCCTCACTAGAGACAACATGACCCAAGAATGTGATAGACTCGAACAAAAATTCATATTTAGAAAATATCACATACAACTGGTGTTGATACAGAGTCTGCAACACTGCCCTAAGGTGACCGGCATAGTCCTCTCGATTTCGTGAATATAGTAGAATATCATCAATAAACACTATCACAAAAGAATCGAGGAAGGGCTTAAAAATGCGATTCATAAGATCCATGAAGGCTGCTGGGGAATTTGTTAGCCCAAAAGACATTACCAGAAATTCAAAATGCCCATACCGGGTTCTAAAAGCTGTTTTCGGAATATCCCACTCCCTGATCTTCAATTGGTGATACCCGTATCTTAAATCAATTTTGGAGAAGTACCTGGCACCTTGCAATTGATCAAACAAGTCATATATCCTTGTCAGTGGGTACTTATTCTTGATTGTGACCTTATTAAGCTGTCAATAGTCAATACACATTCTCAGCGACCCATCTTTCTTTCTTACAAAAAGGACCGGTGCTCCCTAAGATGACATACTTGGCCGGATAAAACCCTTTTCTAACAAATCTCTCAATTACTCCTTTAGCTCTTTCAATTATGTCGGTGCCATTTTGTAGGGTGGAATAGATATAGGATGCATGTCTGGCATCACATCAATCCCAAAATCAATCTCCCTGTCTGGTGGGATCCCAGGGAGTTCATCCGGAAAGACTCCTGGAAATTCATTCACAACAGGCACGGACTTAAGTGTAGGTGCCTCAGCATCGGTGTCCGTAACCCGTACCAAATGGTAAATACATCCTTTGTTTATCATCTTTGTGTCCTTAAGGTAGAAAATAAACCTACCCTTTGGCACTACATCATCACCCTTCCACTCAATAACTAGCTCATTTGGAAATTCGAACCTAATAGTACTGGTTCGTCAATAAAGCTTGGCAAAACAAATATAAAGCCAATCCATCCCCATTATCACATCAAAATTGACCATTCTCAATTCAATAAGATCGGCGACAGTGTCCCGACCACGCAATGTGACAACTTAATCCCTATAAACCTGCGCGGCCAAAATAGACTCACCAAATGGAGTAGATACAGAGAACGGTTCATAAAGTTGTTTTGGTTCTATCCCAAATTCCATAGCAACATAAGGAGTGACATATGACAAAGTGGAACCGGGATCAATAAGAGTATATACATTATGAGATTGGACAGTAAATATACCTATGACAACATCTGGAGAAGCCTCTAATTCCCGACGTCTCCGCATAGCATAAAATCTGCTAGGTCCTCCCGAATTTTGTGCACCACCTCTAGCTGCACCATGCCCTTCGGGTGCTGGGGTGCCTCGAGCTGGAGGTGTTGTGGATGTAGTAGCTACAGAATTAGCTGGTTGTGCCACGCCTCTGCCCATATTTCGGCGGGACGAGCGGCAATCTCTCTGAATGTGACCCCGCAAACCACACCCATAGCATTCTGGTAGGTCCATGAAATAGAACCCAAAGTGCATCCACCCACACTTAGGGCATGGAAGCCTCCGCTGCTGAAACCTTCTGTCGGGTCGACCCTGCTGGTGGGGTCCCCTATTGCCCTGACTGGGTCCAGATAACTGTGCACCCATCGAAGACTAGACGAATGATTAGGATGGTCCTGATGACCCTCCCCTGAATGTCAACTTTCCACCACCACCACCGGAAGAACCACCAAAGTTTCCCGCGGACCGGGACTTGCTGCTACTCTGACACTCCATTTTGTTCTTCAATTTGCGGGTCTCTGTGGCTTGAGCAAATGCCACCATCTTATCATAGTTCATATCGAAATTTAAGGCAGTTGTAGAGGCCTCATTTATAACCAAGGGGCTAAGGCCCTCTACAAACCGACGCACTCTAGCTTCCATAGTGGGAAACATATGAATAGTATACTTGGACAGGCGCGCAAACTCCATATGGTACTCCCACACATTTATACTACCCTGCTTCAGGCTTTCAAACTCAGTGGCACGAGCTGCCTTAGTTTCGGTAGGCAAGAAATGATCCATAAAGGCATTTGTGAACTCACCCCACCTAGCTGGAGGGCTTCCCTCCTCAAAGGATTCCTCCCACAACTCAAACCACGAATAGGCCACCCTTTACAGGTGGTAAGAGGCAAACTCTACTCCCTCTATCTCTGTAGCATGCATAACCCGGAGAGTTTTGTACATCTCATCAATGAAGTCCTGGGGGTCCTCCTCGGGATCAGTACATGTAAACACTGGAGGATCTAACTGAAGAAACTTGTTCACCCTAGAACTAGCGGATTCTCCTGGATAACTGGAAGAAGTAGGCCCAACACTCGATCTCTGGGCCTGAGAAGCCACTATCTGTGTCAACATTTGTATGGTTCCCCTAATATCAATATCAGACACACCAGAATCAGAAGCTGGAGCTAGAGGTGGAACTGGAATATCAGTTGGAGGAACTGTTGCACCTTCTGTAGGTGTAGGGACAGGTGCGGTCTGATCAGTTGTAGTAGAGTCAGGCACTGTAGTAGCTGGAAGAATATTCTCACTCCTCGGGTGCTCACCCGCATCATCAATTATAGGATTAACTGTCACTCATAGGGTGACATTGGCTCTTTGAGCAGTTCTTGCCTTCTTCTTAGGTGCCATGTACTGAAAATTAGAGCAACGCAGGAGTTAAGGAGGAACAATCTTACAACCAGCTTTATCGCACGATCAAGAACATGAAAGAAGGGTATTATTCCTAAATGCACATGTAGCATCCTAATTATAGATGTTATCGACAACACACCGATAATAAGGACTCTACTAGACACGGCTCCAAGACATCCTAGGACAATTTAAAACCTTAGGCTCTGATACCAAGTTTGTCACGCCCCAAAACTGAGGAGCGCGACCGGCGCACAACCGAGTGAACCCGATCGAGCAAGCCTGTTAGATTTCATTCTACCCAAATTCACTCGTGAATAAAGAGGAGATGTACTCCGTTAATCAAATACTAAAGAGATTTCATTAACCGCTTCCATTTCATTCCCATTAACATCATTCAATATTTCCAAAATAGTACGAGTCTATATATTTAATGAAAAATATTTTGCCAAATACCAACAGTTCTAATCAAATTCCCAACATCAAATACTACCAATAACCCGTCTACGGAGCCTCTAAGTACAACTGAAGAGTAATATGAAAATGCCAGCAACAAGGCCCGGCTATACCTCAACCATAATACATAAAGAACAAAAGATACATGACCCCGGGATGAAGTGGGGCTCACCAAGTCAGTTGGGAAGAAGGTGTACTGCTATCAATGATCAATGTCTCCTGCTGTGGAACTACCTGCATCAATTTAAAGATGCAGCATCCCCGACAAAAGGGACGTTAGTACCGTCGAATAGTACTAGTATGAAAACTAAACACCAATTTAAGAATTTAGAAATACAAGATAATTATGATGAAGCAGTGCGGCAATAAAATAATATAGATAATTGTATCAACCATAGAAAGCTTATTAAAAGTTATCAACAACATTTATAGGATTTAAGATGAGATCCTTTATAACCATCTTCACACAAAGAGGCCCCGCCGCCTCACCCGATGTATGCAGGTGGAGGTGTACGTACAATACCACAACTCAAATCAAGCGGCCATGCCGCCTCACCTCAATGTTTGTGGGTGGATGTATAACCACAGTACCAATAACTTAACAAAGCGGCTATGCTACCTCACCTCAATGTATGCGGGTGGAAATGCATCAACGATACCAATACCAACACAAAGCGGTTATGCCGCCTCACCCCAATGTATGAGGGTGGTGGTGCCATAACAATACCAAAACCATACAAAAAGCGATCATACCGCCTCACCCTAATGTAAGCGGGTGGAGGTGCAGTTCCACAATATCATAATCCCTACACAAAGTGGTCATGCCGCCTCACCCCAATATATATATGCGGGTGGAGATGTATCACCATCACAATCTATATACCATAATCCCCACACAAAGCGGCCATGCCGCCTCACCCCAATGTATGCAGGTGGAGGTGTATCACAATATCTATACAACTGGGCATAATAACTTTCACATAAATCACGACTAAAAATTATAACATGTGGATACGTAATCCATAGTTTGGGACACATCCTCAAATTATAATGTAATATGATAAGAGCATTTGAAATACGAATTGAACATATATCTTCATCACAAAACTTATTGGAATACTCGATTTATAATCAATATCTCAGAACTTACAAGGATAATAAGAATTTCAATTCTTAAAGAAGCGTTTAGCCAACATACCTCAATTGAGCTTCCTTAAACTCTAAAACGTTCCGAAATTCTTAGCAACTTCAATCTATTTTATAATTATAACAAATTGAACCACAATTAGAAAGATGATTATGGTTCTAGCTCATTTGAGCATTTTATCAAACACTAGGTGTGCATTAAGGTTCAAGGTCCTTTTATGGAGGATTCAATCATCCCACAACCCAACCTTTACCATTTTTAGCTCAACAATCTTTCTATACCCTTTGATAACACTTGCATGTAAAATAACCAACACTCTTGCCTAGAAATTATCTTGCTTATTATCCATTTCCACACAAAATTTGAAATTGAGGGTTAGGGTGTAGAATCTTACCTCTGGGATGAAGACCTAGTGAGCTTCCCTTCTTAATCTTCCAAATCTTGAGCAAGAATTGAAGAACAATTATTGAAGAATCACCTTCTCACTCTAGGGCACCCTCTCTCACTCTAAAATGTCAAATAATAGCTCAAAAATGACCCAAAGAGTGTATTTAACTAAATATGGTCGGGTTTTAAAAACCCAAATATGGAGCTCCGGAACAGGTTCTGCGGTCGCATATGCGGACCGCATATTTGTCGCATAATTGGTTACAAAATAGCCAAAAGAACTGCATGTGTATGCGGTCACTAAGAGGTCCGCATAACTGTTATGCGGTCGCATAATGCACCACTTAACAGTTATGTGGTCGTATAGTCGACTGCATAGCTACTTCTAGAATATCCCTCTCCTGCTCACTTATGCGGCCATTATGCGGCCCGCAGAGTGATTATGCGTTCGCATAATGGACTGCATAAATGCACTTTTCCGGCAAAAAAAGTTTATTTAATTTTCGGTGCATTGTTCAACCCAAAAAGTTCGAGTCGCGGCTCGCAAGCTCGCCGTGAAGAATTTCTATAATCCTCAAACACGTAAGCCTAGTCCGGAACCATGAAATATTATTTTCTTTGCAAATTTTACCAGGCCTTATACTTAAGTACTTTAAAATTTTCCGGGGTGTTACAGTAATTTAGCTATTAGAGTAATTACCCAGCCCAAATTGGAAGATTCCTAAAATTCACCCCCGGGCCCATGTACCCGGATTTCAGAAATATTTGAAGATAATTGTTACCCATGACCTCCTTAACTCAAATATTATTTTATTCTAATTTCCACCACTAAAACTATGATCAAATTCCAATTTTACCTAAACCCTAGTTTCTTCACAAAATGTCACTAATTTCACAATATTTCCATGTTTAATCTACCTATAATTCGCATACTTAGCTAAAGAATTGATGGGGATCACTTACCTCTTGATATTGATGATATTCCCCCACAAAATGCTCTCAAAATCGCCTAAGACAAAGTGGGAAATGAGGCTAAGTCCCGTAATAAAAAGCCTTTGCACCAGTCGCAGATGTCGCATTTGCGACATCTTGTTCGCAAATGCTATGATCGCAAATACGACAAAAGCATTGCAAATGCGAAGAATGGCCATCTCTTCGAGGGTCGCAATTGCGACCGGAAACTTTTCAATTGCAAAGGCGGGAAAATTGCAAAAGCGACAGGAACGTTCGCAAATGCGAACCCCTCAATATTTTCCCAACCTCGCAAATGTGAATCCCTCCTCGAAAATGCGAGGTTCTCAAATGCGAACAAAACCTCGCATTTGTGAGACCTGCAGCACCAACCCAGAAAACCAAAAAAACTGAAGTTTTTCCACCACTCCGAACGCGTTCGAAACTAACCCGAGCCCCCGGTGCTCCACACCAAACATCCACTAAAGTCTAAAAATATCACACGAAGTCGCTCACGCGATAAAAATATTGAAATAATATCTAGAATCACCAATCGAATGCCAAAATGCATGAATTAAATCATGAAACTCAAGAACTTCTATAAACACTTCTACGCATCTGATTCCTATCAAATCAACTCAGAATGATGCAAAACTTTTCGTATAAGTCATAGATCACCATACGAAACTATTCCCAGGCTCGAAATCCTAAACTGGCCTCGATAATGCCAAAGTATACTCCAAACCAAATTTAAAGAACTAGAAAACCTTCAAGGTGCCAACATTAATCATTAAGCGCCGAAACGCTTCCGGGTAATCCGAAACCCGATCCGAACGTACGCCCAAGTCCAAAATCAACATACGAACCTATTGGAACCACCAAATCTCGATTCTGAGGTCGTTTACCCAAAACGTTGAATCAGGTCAAACTTGGCCATTATGGGCCATTATTAAGGAACTAAGTGTTCCAATTTCAACTCGAACCCATCCAAACCCAAACCAACCATCCCCACAAGTCATAAAACAGCAAAGACACATACAGAGAGTATTAATTAGGGGAATAGTGATCTAAAAAGCAAAACGACCGGTCGGATCGTTACAGACAGCTTCATCATCTGCACCTTTCTTGCTTTCTAGATTCTCGGTTGATAATTGTTCATCATATCCAGCAACTTTTCTCAGTCTATCAACACTAGAACCTTCCGCTTGAACTTGCCCTTCAACAGTTTGAACTTTCTCAAATACTTGAACTTAACCTTCAACAGTTGCTAGCTCAGCTCTTGCATTTTCAGCTGGAACTTTATGTAGTCCATCATGAGATTGAGAATCGAAGGACTCGTTCATCCTATCATATTGTTTATAGTTCATGAATTCAAAATCTGCATCGCCGTCATCTCTTCCTTTTGACTTGTCGACAATCTCAAACAACTTTTCAAACTTCATATCAAAATATTCCTATAAAACATTACTAACAATGATTTTGAATAAAATAATATCAATAGCAGGATAAAAGACTTCTCAGTAAATAAGTCTACCTTTACTTTTTTTCACAACCTCATCCACAATAACAGATCGCTCGACCTGTCGAAACTCTTGAACAACTTCTTTCACGATCATGCGCCTTTCTTCCGTTGTATGGTTTTTAACCTACCTCATTACTCTCTAGTATAGAAACAGAAACAGCACAACAATTTCAAAAATAATAAAGTATAAAACTTCAGAATAAATATGTATATAGTTTAACAAATACAGAACAAAATTTCAGCTCTAAGAATGCTGAATTCAGCAAATATAGAATAAAAATATCAGATAAAACATGTTGTAGTTTTATAAAATACAGGAAAAATTTCAGCTCTAAGAATGTTGAAGTTCATCAAATACATAACAAAAACTTTAGACAAAACATGTTGTAGTTTTACAAAATACAGAAAAAAATAGTTCAGCAAATACAGAACAAAAACTTCAGACAAAACATGTTGAAGTTTTGCAAAATACAGAAAAAAAACTTCAGCTTTAAAAATGCTAAAGTTCAGCAAATACAGAACAAAAATTTCAGACAAAATTTTCTATAGTTTGACAAACACATAACATAACTTCAGCTCCAATAAATATTGAAATTCATCAAAAATAAAATAAAAACTGCAGACAAAACATGCTTTAGTTTTACAAACACAAAAGAAAACTTCAACTCCTAGAATGCTGAAGTTCATCACAAACGGAACAAAAACTATAGACATGTTGTAGTGTTACAAACACAAAAGAAAACTTCACCTCCAAGAATGCTGAAATTCAACAAATACAGAACAAAAACTGCAGACAAAACATGTTATAGTTTTACAAACACAAAACAAAAATTTTAGCTCAAAACAATGTTGAAGTTCAGCAAAATACAAAATAAAAACTTCACATAAAATATTCTATAATTAAGCAAAAAATAGTATGAAAAACTTCAGAATAAAAAAAAATTACATAACATATTGTGTTAACTTAATCATCATCAAACACTGTTGTAGAACGTTTAAAACGACTTTGGATACGAGGCGATTCTCCAATTATTCTAGTTCGAATCATTTCTTTTGATCGACTCCGACTACGTGGTGATTCACTATTTAAAGGAACCAGATTCACTACCTCCAAACAACTGCGGTTGCATGGTAATTGTTGAATTAAAGGCATTGAATTCAATTCCTCTTTGGTAGGAATTATCTGCAATACCTAAATATCCGATATTTCAATTTAATAGAAAAAAGTATATTAAAAAAATTAAATAAAACTGATACGACATATTAACAAAACTACAGAAAAAAAAAAAGGAAAAATAAAGAATATTAACTTACACCATAATTACTGAAGTAATGCGCATGAAGTTCCTTAAATTTAGGATCTCCCAAACATGGATAACGTAACATCCTGGGAACCTGAGGGACATCATTGTATTAATAATTTTTCAAATACTTGTCCAGAATAGCTGGGAAGCGCTCATAGAACCAAACACATAATGGATATGGAAATCCTCTTACACTATACTCAACTGCATTAGTTTTGTCCTTGTTGTCCAAAACATGTTACATTAAAGTAATCAACTTCTCATAAGACACATTACCCAAGGATAATTAACACAAGCCTCATCATCTTCAACAATAGCTGCATACTCCTCCAACACAAATGATTCATATTTTCTTCCGAAGAAAATAGACTCCACGATAAGGATTTCCATAAGCTTCACAACATCTTCATCACTCTCGCATATGTGTTTAAAATTCACATCATCCTTTTTAATTTGATTCTGTAACATATACTCTCGAATGTCCTACAAGGTCACACCCTTAGACTTCCCAAAATAGCACTTCAGAATACTATCTCGTTTAATTGGTTTTTTAATATTATGTACCGTGATCCTCAAACCGCTCATAATGTAAAAGTCTTCAAGGTTGAATGACACATCATGGCCAAAAAACTTGAAACTAATGGAATCTCGATCAATAGTGAATACGCGAGAAAGAATCAAATAATGAACCAACTTCATGCTACAATGAAAATTTTCCATAGTCATGATATACTGAAATGTACAATTATTCAGCTTCTCCTGTTGTGCAGGACTCAAGAAAGTTGCAATTAAACCCTTCAAATCGTGGCTCCCCTTCTAGTAAGCACGACAGTTAAACCAATCTCGAAACTCATAATATCTCTCCCATGGTTTTGTAGGCACATCAACAGCGACTGAAGAAACTTTACGTATTCTAGGTGCTTTAGGATCTTTAGGTGCTTTAGATTTCATAAATGTCATCTGTTGAAAAAAATTATATTTGAAAAAAATAACTTCAAAACATTATGGCATAATTTATATTTTACAACTTTTATAACTTCAGACCAAATCAAAAGAATTATTAAAAACTTCAGAATAATTTGGCTTAAGTTTTACTTTAAAGCCATCTAACTTTAGACTTTACAGACTTAAGTTATGCTCGAAGTTATATAAACTTCAGACTTTAATAGCATCATCTATTTGAGTCTCAAAATTTTTAAAAATTTCAACGTCTCCAAGAATCATTGAAGAATATATAGCATTTTCATCAAAAACACAAAACACAGTTTCAAAAAGCCTAAAAACACTAATTGTAAAAGTAAAACCTAAGAAACTATTTTAGCACAAATAAAAATGAAAAATAATTTAACTAAGATTACTATCAACAACAAAAAATTCAGAAATTAAATCATAAAACTAATCGTAAATTAAAACCCCATACACAGTTATTGCAATGTGCAAACGCAACCATTAAAATTGTACCTGTGATTATACTTAATTTTGTTGGAGAAGAAACAGTTGCAAAATCAAACAGAATGCAATGACGAAAACCGTTTGATTTTAGAGAAGAATCAAAACCGCGAAGAAGGAGAGAGAGGCAGAGCCAAGAGACAATATGTCGTATGGTTGGAGAGAAATAAGTTTTTTATTAAAGAAGGGCAAAATCATCTTTTTAAAATACTTTTAACAAAAAATCGGGTACGAATACAAACAAAAAAATAAAATGAATACAAGTTAAAATTGGCCGATCAAATAAGGCACCCCACCCAATTTTTACTAATCAATGTACTTAAGAATGAAGAACCCCAAAAGTCCGTTGCTTTACGGGCAAACGACACTAGCGTGTAGGTTTGTGAAGCGCCACATTGTATTTCCCTTATAAGCAACATATTGCCATCCCCGTTGAAACCTGGATCACATGCACAAAAGTTAAGCCTCAAGGTCTCTTGCTGTCGCTGCAAGAAATAGAAGATATAAAAGTACTTAACCTATATATATTATTAGTGTAGAAAAAATTTACAAGTACTATAAAATATTATAACATACTATCTATATTATTCAGATTACCAATTTCACTTATTATGAATAATTATTTGTAGCTATTTCTAGGTGATATGCAAATAGTGTAAAAATTTATTTATACTCAATATATAAACGTTGAGCTCCACATATTTACTTACTACATCCTTTGCAATTTATATGTTGCTATTTTCTTTTAACCTTGTACAAAAAAGTAATATTTTTTTATTTTTTAAAATTATTTACTTTTTCTTTTGTGAGATGATTATAAACACACAATTATTTATGACTTGTTTTAAGTCACATATTTTGAACCTTTTTCTTAGCTAGCGTTTGGCCATAAATTTCCAAATTTATTCTGAAAAATCTGATTTGGGTGAAGTTGGGTTTGAAGATGAAAATGTGTTTGGATATCTGTTTTGGGTGAAGTTTTGTTTGGAAAAACATGAAACATGACTTATATCCACAAGTTCTAAAAACTATCACAAATACCCAACAATACCATTATCAATAACATTCATTATATTATCGCAAACCATAGTCCTGAACATAAATAAATTTGATACAAAATTATCATTTTTATAATGAACTACATGATACACTATCAGATGACCGAGAAGACGAAGCAACATCGTTACAAAATAATAAATGGTGGGCTCTTTTATAAAATATAAAAGTTTGGGGCAATTTTTAAAAAATATAATAGTGATATTTTGGCCCAAAACCAGCTATTGAGCTGATTTTGGGATTTGGCCAAAATATAGGCAAAATCTATGGCCAAACATGTATTTGCCAAATAAAATTCAAGTTTATTTTGACAAAATTTATGGCCAAACGGGTCCTTAAACTTCGTGCAAATCAAACACTATACATAAATTGGAATGTTATGAGTATATTTTAAAGGGAAAATGTTTAAACAAAAAAGGATTTTTTGTGCGGAAAAATTACACTCTTTGTCTGTTGGGCCAACATCCCAACCGATTTTGGTCCATATTTTTGCTTTTACCCTTAATTGGCCTAGGTTGTACATAAACTAATTTTGTTTTTACCTTTTTGCCCACATTACTATTCCCTCTCCTTTACTTTCTCTAAGGGAACTAAATTCTCACACCCTCCTTATCTAACTTTTGTGAAGGACGACAATTTGGTTCATATAACTTTTCTAGTTTGAGAAATCTGGATGATGAATTTGAGGAGATGAGGTTTTAAATTGTGTTCCAGGTCTGAAATTTTATTGAAGAATCACACCCTTCTTAGCTAGCCTCTATGAAAGACGAAAATTTGGTTCATATAATTTTTTCTAGTTTGAAGAATCTGGATGATGAACTTTAAGTTTCAAATTTAATTTAGATCTGAAATTTTATTTATTGAAGAAATATAGGTGTCGATTAATATTAGTGAAATTATTTAGGGTGCAGATCATCCTAGAATTTGTGATCCATTTGGTAATGCTTTCGACCCATTTTGGAAATTGAATTTTAGAGATTCTTAGTTATGTGGATTGTGTGTTGTTCTAATTGATTGTAAGAGGAGTTCAATCTTAAATTTGAAGTAATTTGGAATAGATTTGAGCTAGATTTAAGTTTAAATTTAAGAAGATGCGAAGTCAATTTTTGTATAATATAATATAATATAATAGTGTATATGGGTGTATAAATACCTCTTATACACTATTATACACTTTTATACATCTCTCTCTCTTTCTCTCTCTCTATACATCTTGTATATAAGTGTATAACATTGTATAAAAGTGTATAAGCGTCTACGTACGAACTTCTTTTATGAATTTTAGTTGCAATTCTTATTCCAAAGTAATCCAAATCTCCAATGACTTTAAATTTTGTAAACAACCTCCTTAGATTATTTCTAACAAATCTAAATAGCACTCACTCTGAATTTCTCACAAAATCATATTTGAAATTTAAAAACCAACTTATTTAAGCATTTGTTCAATAGTGTGGAGATACTTTAATAATCTAATTTTTACCACTTAAATAGATTTGATTTGTTGAAATAATGTTTGAGTCACAATTACTGATTTGAAGATTGGGTTAGAAGCTTGAGCTTTTAAAAGAAATTGCAATTTCGAAAACTTATTTGGAATTAAATATTAAATTTTGACCTATTATTTTTGGGGCTACAATTTTGCAAAGTTATATATAGGCTAACTAATTACAGTGTATGGGTGTGGACGGTATTTATGTGTAATTTTCTCTTAAAATAATATAAAATGTCTCTTTGGTGACGGTAATTTTGTACCAAAAAGTGTACAGAGTGCATAGCCTTTTTATTCCATTTCCAATAGTTTAAAATATTTTTGTCCCTTTTCACTTATAAAAGATAATAGCCTAGTAAAATAAAATACTCTATATATTCCAGTTTATGTAAACTTTTTCGCTTTTTGAGATTTTAACTATATGTGTTTTGACCAACATTTTTAAATATTTTTTTTATATTGACATGAGAAGAATTGCAGCTTATAATAGTCATTGTATACTTTTATAATATTCAAATTTTAACTTTAAATATCGAGTTAATATAATTCAGTTTAATTTGAAAATTTAGTCAAATTGACTCTAAAAAAAATAAAATAAAAAAAGTTCAGGTAAACGGAAACAGAGGGAGTACTCATTATCTTACTTTAATATTTACAACACTTAATTTCAGGCAAAACTTATCGGAAAATATACTAATTAAAGTGATAGTAGATGGTTACTCTTAACATAATCTACTTTAATGCAGCTCTTATGACAATTTAATTGCGTTTCTACATTAGTTTAGTAAAACCATGGAATTTCATTTCTCTATGTTTGGTGGCACGTTATAGATTTTACAGTAATTACAAAGATTCATTACCTGTTCTTCTAAAATAATTTTTCCTCTAATAATATCAGTAACTGCGGTGATGATTATTGCTATCACGAATTAACTGCACCATATAAAGGAAAAATTATCTTTTTGTTATGAGGGTTAGCTGGCACACTATTAAAAACTCGGTGGATGTTGAGTCCGCCTCTCTACCCTTATCAACTTAAATACGAGATTTTTGTTCTCATCAGAATGAACTATCGACATGCATCCAACCCACAAAGCCATGGCGACAAGTTTACGTAATTTGAAGTTTATGAAGCAGAAGATATAGTACTAATATTGGGATTAATAATACTTGGACTATTTAGCACTAGTGTTTTGTTTGGTTCATTGAATTAAAATAAGATGTACGATATATAATTCAAATATTTGTTTGATTTAAAACTAGATAAACTTGGATAAACATTTATTTTTACTTTTAGGCTTAGCCATGTTAAAGGAGTTTAGGAGAACTTTGAGGGAAGGTTATCTTTGTCGTTGAGTTAGTTTATCCAAATATCAGTTAATTCCGATATTGTTATTCCATATTGAATGTGATACCAATAATGCCAAAATTATGATATAAAATAGTCTCGAGTTTGCTTATCCTAAAGCCGGAAATTCCAACCAAATACGAGATAAAATAATACAACATTTGTATTTTTTTGAATTATTTTCTTTATATCCATGATAGTAAATGACCCTTAAAGTGAAGAAAAGTGGGATGGGTAGAGGTAGAGTTGAGTTCTTTCTGAAGAGAAATAATAGTGCAAATGTCCAATGATTGATTAGACGAAGTACCTAATTAGTGAATATATGAAAACTTAAATCCATAAATAAATAAATATATAATAGAACCCTTGCCTTTTCCTTCACCTCACACCTTTCCCCCAAAAAGAATCGGTACTTTGTCCATATTAGCATCATTCTAAACAAACAGAGCGTTTTAAATACCATGTTTCTTCCCCCACCCATTCTCTCACACAGACACACAGTAACATTACATAGCACAATGCCTATTTCACACTCTTCCTCCACCTTATAAATATCAGTGCCCCCCACAAAGTCATTCTTAGAAAATGGAATCCTCTTTCTCTTTTCTCTTTCTTGCTTTATTTCTCCTTTTTCTTTCTTCTCCTGCTCTTTCGTCCAATAATGACGATGAGTTTGTCCTATCTTCTACTAAATTTCCTGTACCAATGGCAGAAAAACTCATCAATCAGCTTAACTTATTCCCTAAGCATGATATCAATAAGGTTGAACCAGGGAAATCTGTAGCAACCACTGAGCAAAGACTCTTTGAGAAGAAATTCAATTTATCTTATCTTGGTGATTCTGGAGCCACTGTTCAAGACTTGGGTCACCATGCCGGTTATTATAGTCTTCCACATACTAAAGATGCAAGGTATAAATGAATAGCATTAATCGTTTAAATTATATGCACTTACAATATTAAGATTGTTTACTCCATCGACACAATTTAATCAATCATAGCAATTTACGTAATAATCTAGTTTTCAGGTTACCATAACTGATTATTTGTTGTTATAAGTCTTTTTGCACTGTTAGTTCACAAAACATAAACTAGATTACTGATAATTGGTTTTTGTTATTCTTTTTGCTTTGTTTTGAGCTTGTCTGATAGGTTTTTTGTACTGCTAGTTGTTTTATAGTGTCGGGTCAATGACTGGTAATTGTTATGGTTTTCATATATTTTCTGGCTTTTATGATGCTGTTATTATTCCTTTGGTTTCTGTTGATGGTACTGATATATTGTCTCTTTTCGTTTTCTTAAGCCGATGGTCTTTCGGAAACAGTCTCTACTCCCTCGGGTAGGGGTAAAGTCTGCGTACACACTATCCTCTCCAAACCCGACTAGTGGGATTTTAATGGGTCGTTGTTGTTATTTGCTTTGTTTTGATTTTAAAAAAGAAGAAGGAAATCTTGGCAGTGTTCACTGTTTTGAATTTTTTTTCACTTTTGGTGTTTTTGCAGGATGTTTTATTTCTTCTTTGAATCAAGAAGCAGCCAGAATGATCCAGTTGTTATATGGCTAACAGGAGGGCCAGGATGTAGCAGTGAACTGGCTGTGTTTTATGAAAATGGACCTTTCAATATAGCAGACAATATGTCACTTGTCTGGAATGATTTCGGCTGGGACAAGGTTCTTGTTTTTCCTTCCTTCTTTTTCTTTAAACATTAAGCCTATTTGTTTCAAGATGCGTCTAAACTGATTCAAACATCATTGTTTTAAAAAAATATAAGGTTAGATTTGTTGAAGATTATGATGAGAATACACTCCATTTTACTAAGATGTTATTCAAAAGAATTTCTATCATGCATAGTATCTTTACACCTAACTGCTCTTTGTTAATTGGGACTAGTAGAATTTTACATGTTCAAAAGGGATAAAGATTTTCTTTTTCTTGTTTCTTGAATAACGGTTGAGATCTTTGAACTAAGCTTTTTGCTTCTCTTCATTTACACGTAAAGCCCCTGGGAACCTGTTCATCTTAAATATTTTTTCCAATACCGACAGTGCCCTAATCACTTTATTTGCTTTCATTTTCCTGAATAAGTAAGATTCCTCTCCTGGAATTTCTGATAGATTTCTTGATTTAAGTAGCTTTTCAGTATCAATTATTTGCAAGCAATGACCACAATTGAAAATTTTGAACTGCATGCGATGAGTTCGAATTAAGCAAACCAATGGACTTCAAATATCAAATTGTTAAACTGAATTTCTCTTTTGCTTTGATTGTTAAGAATGATAACATGGAGCTTAATTGCAATTTGATAGGTCTCAAACCTAATATATGTGGATCAGCCAACTGGAACTGGTTTCAGTTATAATTCTGACGAGGATGACATTCGTCACGACGAAAGGGGTGTAAGCAATGATCTTTATGACTTCTTGCAGGTGTGTTACTCTCTGTTTTGTGCTGTTTCCTCTTTTTCTTTTTCTTCTCATTTTAAAACTCTAAATTTGGACTAGTATTAATATCAAAATAATTTGAATATTGTCATTCTAGTTTCCAATTTAAAGTAAAAAACCTTATCTTTTTTTTAATAATTACTAGGCCTTCTTCAAGGCACATCCACAGTATGAAAAGAATGATTTCTACATCACTGGAGAATCATATGCTGGGCATTACATTCCAGCATTTGCTTCGCGGGTTCATCAAGGTAACAAGAACAAAGAAGGAATTCAGATAAACCTTAAGGTACTTATAACTAATTAGTCCATCTTCTATCTTTTCCTCTCCTATAAAATCTTTTCTTTTCTTTTTGCCAATTCTCAATCGCTAACTCTTTTGCACTTATTATGCTGCTAATTGCGCGAATTATATTTGATTAGGGATTTGCTATTGGTAATGGACTCACTAATCCAGAAATTCAGTACAAAGCCTACACTGACTATGCATTGGATATGAGATTGATCCAAAAAGCTGATTACAATGCCATAGACAAGTCATACCCAAAATGTCAACAGGCTATTAGGCTTTGTGGTATTAATCTCACTAAAACACCACAATCTGTTTTCTTCATCCCATAATCATTCATTATTTTTTACATCAACTTTGTCCTATGCAAAAAAACGTTAGGAACTGATGGTGGAAGTGCATGCATGGCTGCTTATCTTGTTTGCACAGGCATCTTCAACAAAATTATGGATGTTGTGGGTGACAAAAATGTAAGAAAACAGTTTTTTTTATTTGCTCTCTTGGCTAATCATAATGTAACTAGGATCACATAGATTTCTAACCATAATATGTGTTAATTTGTTACCTTCGAGCTGCAGTACTATGATGTCAGGAAGACTTGTGATGGTGACCTCTGCTACGACTTCTCCAAGATGGAAACTCTCCTCAACGATGAACAAGTTAAGCATGCCCTTGGTGTCGGGGGTATTGATTTCGTTTCGTGCAGTTCTACAGTTTACCAGGCAATGCAGTTGGATTGGATGAGGAATCTTGAAGCTGGTATTCCTCCACTTCTTGAGGATGGCATCAAGCTACTTGTCTATGCTGGGGAATATGACCTTATCTGCAATTGGCTTGGTAAGCTTCATTCATTTGTTATCCAAAAGAACTGGTACAATCCTGAATTGGGAGAATCCTAGATTATGTGCAGTCTATTTAAACTTACCAATCCACAGTGTGAGATGAGCTTAAATGGAACGACCTTCGGAGAGGATTCATATAATTAGCTTCAACTTGCTTGAGATTGAGGCATAGTCAGGAGCAGATATAGCTCTTAACCTGCAGGTTCATTCATACCGAGTATTTTGAATGTGGAACATAGATCTCTATATGAAAACTCACTAAAATTTCAACAAATATTAGATCCGAACTCATAATTTTAAAAAGTAAAATAAGTTTAATGCTAAAAGTCCTAAAGTCTAACTCATCAAGGTTAAATCCTGCTAAATACTTGATCCGCCTCTGGGCATAGTTGTTGTAATCCAGAACTAAACTACTTTTCCCTGTATGGACAGGGAACTCGAGATGGGTGCATGCAATGGAATGGTCTGGGCAGAAAGACTTTGGGGCAGCCCGATCCGTACCCTTTACAGTAGATGGTGAAGAGAAAGGAATTCAAAAGAACCATGGGCCTCTGACTTTCCTCAAGGTCCATGATGCAGGTCACATGGTTCCAATGGATCAACCTAAGGCAGCACTGGAAATGCTCCAGAGGTGGATGCAAGGGAAATTGTCCAAGGAAGGTCACTTTGCTCATATGTAACTTCTTCAATTAATGAGTTACAATACAAAGATACAATAACAGTTTTACAAGTTCATATGTGGTTCCAGGAAATGATACTAATCATGTAAATACACTTCACCATTTCATGTTATCCTACACCTAGTTTGAGGAGAATGGTGTTCGTTCTGAGGTTACACTAAGCATTAAAATGTTGAAGAACCACAATCCAACTCTTTTAATTTGTTAATTTTACCCGACCTTGTGCATCAGGACAAACACTCCCCATATCATTGATCTCCGGTTAATAACCATGTCAAATATTTTGCATTTATAAATTCTACTAGCATTTATTTGCCCTTCCCACTAATGGCAAGCAGTAGCATCATGCTCTAACAATTTGAAGGGAAAAGAAAATGGCATGTAGGCATAGAACTTAAATTTAACAAGTACTCATGGATATTCTTACCGCACAACACTAGTTTATAACATCTTCAACGGTTCATTCAATTATTTGCAATCTGCTATATGAAAGGAGGGCTTAATAATGCTAGAAAGAACATATAGGAAGCAATTCAGCCATTCTACATGCAGATTCACCAAGGGGTTAACGCTTTCGCCTTTACTGCACCCAGAAAACCACATTCTAACAATGCACGGTAACAGAAAGAAAAATCCTTTTTCAGACTCATGCCATGTAATAATACTTGAATAAAAAAACAAAAATCTCAACAGCGCAACAAAATTTTCATTTTCCCCCTCTATGGTGATACATCTTTTTCATTGTTCTATATGGCTCAAGGATTATGAGTGAAGCACATTAATCTCCACATTTAAGAGGGGGAAAGTTTATATAGTTTCTCTCACTGAGATGGATAAATACACAGAAAATCCAGGTCTTATCAGCTAATGGGTTGGGATAGATTCTACATAAATTCCCAAATAACTGCAGCTTTCCATCTTTTAGCCCTCTATGCACTATAAGAATCAAATAACATTGCACAAAAAAATGGACACCTCTCGTTTCAGACCTCGCATCATGTAATAACACAACACCAGAAACTCATCCTTTCACCCCTCTGTAATAATGCATCTATATCATTGTGTGATTTTGCTCATGCAGTTTCGCTAATTTTCCTATAAATTTCATTCCTTAAAAACCCCTAAATCACAGATTGCTTTGGAATTCTCAAAAGGTCAGAAGAATCCTAGCCTTTAATTGACTGGTCATGCTCATCCTGAATGATTAGAAATTCCGTCTTTTCAATTCTTTATTTTTTCCCCCTCTTAAGTAGCATATTAGCTTGAAAGGGTCCTTGCCTTAATCTCATTCTCCTTTTTTTCCGGAAAATTTAAATGAAAAAGGAAAATGGCAGTTCAAGCTTCAAACTAGAATTTAAGAAAAAACTGAAGAATAGTCCAAGTACCAGGAAAAGGGAAGTTCCTGGCGAAGTCGAAAAACTTGTCTGCAGATCCAATTAAGAGTACCAGAATTTAACACCAAATTGATTCCTACTAAATGAAAGTACTTACCAGTAAACGTAACAGTCGCCTGTGACAGAGAAAGGGTATAAGCCATTGCTAAAACTGCAGTATTTGGGGATATGCCAGCGAGTCTTTTTACTTTAGATTTGAAATATAACTGCTGCAAGGGAACATGATTCGTGAATGGTGTATTTCTTTGGTAAGGAAAAAGATGAAAATCAAACTTCGACAAAAATTACATTTCGGTTCCTCTAGAATTCAAGATTTGTACTTTCTGCTAAATGGTTTAGACCTCATTTGTTTGCACTTAATGAACGTCTGAATCTTAATTATTCAGATCTCACACATTAAATACATTTATTTTTAAAGTCTGAATCTTAAATATTCAGATCTTAATCATTAAGTATGTTTGTTTTTTATACTTCACAACCACTTAATGAGGGTGTTCCTTAAACTATTTGGAGATCTTAATCAAGATTTGTACTTTCGTCTAGTGGCCCCTTAAACTTGAAGAAATTTGTCACACCGAAATCAAACTTACTCATTTTTTATTTAAACACTTCTACTTGATAAAAATACAAATAATAAACACCTCAAGTTGAGGGTGTTCCTCAGTTGTTCTGACATAATTGACACATCTAACGTCACATTGTTCGTCTATTATTGTTGGAAGTATAATTTATGGGCCATAATCGTTTTTAACCATTTTATCAAATTTCTAAGGAAATATAATTTATGGGTCTTTATGTTCTTCTTCGGCGGCCACCATCATGACAAATATCTTCCACCATGAACATACTATTCGTAAAACAGTGTTGATAAAAACAAAATAGAAAACAGAAGGTTAGAACAAAAAAATATAAAATTATTCTGAGCCCACAATTTTTTTTGTGTGAAATCTAATTCCCTCATTGTTGCCAAAGGTATTTGAATAATTCATGCAAAGATAGAACAAAAAACTATTTTATATGTAACGACCCGACCGCTCGTTTTACCTACTAGATCCCCGTTCCCCAAATTAAGGCTTCCCGTATGTGCTTTTATTATTTTATGACTTGCGGGGATGGTTGGTTTAGGTTTGGAAGGGTTCGGATTGAAATCTAAATACTTAGTTCCTTTATAGTGGCCTAAGGTGGCCAAGTTTGACTTGAGTCAACATTTTGAGTAAACGACCTCGGAACCGAGATTTGAAGGTTTCAATAGGTTCGTATAATTATTTCGGACTTGGATGTGTGTTCGGATCGGGTTTCGGGTAACCCGGAAGTGTTTCGGCGCTTAATGTGGAAAGTTGGTTCATTGAAGGTTTTCTAGTTCTTTAAATTTGGTTTGTAGTAGACTTTGGTATTATCGAGACCCGTTTGGGATTCTGAACCTGAGAATAGCTCCGCGTGGTAATTTATGACTTGTACGCAAAATTTGGTATTATTCCGAGTAGTTTAAGTATGATTCGACGCGTTCAGAGCTAATTGAAAATTTTGAAGTTCATAAGTTGATTCAAGTTGGTTTTGGGGTACGATTCTTGATTTTGATGTTGTTCTACGTGTTTTGAGGGTTCGATCGGGTCCGTATTATATCTATGGACTTGTTGGTGCGATTGGTCGGGGTCCCGGGCGGCTCGGGTGAATTTCAGACCACCCGGAGCTAAGTCTGGAAAACTAAATATGCTGGTTCTAGTTTCTTCGCTAACGCGGAGGTGGAGTCGCCTCCGCTTAGAAGGAATTGGAGACTGGGCATTTTTTCCCTTCGTTTTCGCATGCATGGGGCCGCGTTTACGAAGGTCTAGGTTAGGTAGCCTTCACGTTCGCACTTGAGGGCTCGCGTTCGCGTAGAACAAGGGCCTAATATGGTCAGTCGCTTTTACTCTTCGCGTTCGCGAAGGTGTGACCGCATTCGCGAAGGTGTGACCGCATTCGCGAAGCTAATGCTTCTCTCGCGTTCCCGAAGAAGTGCTTCACTTCCTAGTCCAGTTATGTCTTCGCGATCGCGAGCCTTCTTCCGCGATCGCGAAGAAGGAATTACTGGGCAGAATGGATCTTTAATACGGGACTTAGTCTCTTTTCTCTCATTTCCCACATGGTCTTGGGCGATTTTGAGAGAATTTTGTGAGAGATTTTTATCAACATCAAGAGGTAAGTGAACCCTATCAATTCTTAAAAACACAGATTATGGGTAGATTTAACATGAAATTAAGGAAAACATTGTGATATTTTGCTAGAACCTAGGGTTTGGTAAAAATGAGTTTTGACCACAAAATATATCATTTAAATGAGAATAAATTATATATTTGAGTTCGTGAGGTCATAGGTAAGATTTATATTCAAAAAAATTCGGAATTCGAGCAAGTGGGCCCGGGGTGAATTTTAGGAACTTTTCAAATTTGGTTGGGTAATTACTCTAATAGCTAAATTATGAACTTTTGAGCATATATTTATTAGTCTATACGACTTTTGGTTAGTTTCGTAGTCCTCGGTGTCGTTTGAGGAGTTCTAGTGAGGTTGAAGAGCCGGATTGAGGACTTGGGACCGAGGTAAGTCTGCCTAACCTTGTAAGAGGAAACTTATCCCCTTAGTTGTATTATTGTTGTGTGCTACTTGTTATGGGAGTTACGTACGCACGAGCTGACGAGAGTCCGTACGTAGTAATATTCATAATATGTCCGGGTAGACTTAGATTCACATCATGTCTTTATTTGTACTATTTATGTCTATCATGTGTATTAATTGTATTGATTAGGGCTGATACTGAGGATTTAAATTGAAGATAACGACTTAGCTTCTTAATTTAGAAAAATTGAGAAATACTTGATAAACTATAAATCCATGTCTTCTCGTCTTGCAAGTGCTTTCGCGAGCGAGGTAAACCTCTCTATACTTATGGGATTGGGTCGTTCGCCTCGGCATGATGGTAACACTACTCTTTTGGGATCGGGCCATTCGCCTCGGGATAATGGTAACACTACTCTTATGAGATAGGGTCGTTCGCCTCGGCAATTGGTAATATTATTCTTATAGGATCAGGCCGTTCGTCTCGGCAGTACTGAGTACCACTATTCCTATGGGATCGGGTCGTTCGCCTCGGCAACTTCGTGCTTAATAATTGGAATTAGATTTGGTTTGTTATTATTGAGTTAGCGCCTTCAAGGCCGATTATGACGTGCTTAGTTACTTGATAAAGACATATGTGTGGACTTACTGTAGTTACTTTATCTATTTTGTTTCTATTTGTTGTACACTCACCATGTCCACTTTATGTATTTATATTGTTATTTGACCTCTAGTAAGAGTCAAGTCGACCCCTCGTCACTACTTCTTCGAGGTTAGACTAGATATTTATTGGGTACGTGTTATTTTCCATACTCACGGTACACTTCTGCACTGATGTGTAGGTACTGAGACAAGTACAACCAATGGTCACATGAGCGCATAGTCGATAATCTACGGAGACTTAGGCTAGGGAAGGCCTGCAGCTCCTGTCAGAGGAAGAGGGCGTCCTAGAGTTGCTCCCGTTGTACTACCAGTGGATCCAGTGGAGGATCCTGTTGTTGAGGAGAAGGTTGAGGTGCCTGCAGCTGTGCCAGCCCTAACAGATTTCATGACTGCGCCGAGATACCAGGAGGTCATGGGCCGTATGCTGTGGTTCATGGACTCTATGACGCAGGTTGGTTAATTTCCAGTGGACCCTGTCACATGTCAGGCGGGAGGGGGAACACAGACCCCTACCGCTCAGGCTCAAGGGCACGCCGCTGTCGTTTATCAGACCACAGGTACACTACCTGTGGGCGGAGCCCAGCCAGTTGCAGTGGTTGTGCCAGAGGATGTACTAGTCGCGGTCGTTGATCAACAGAAGTGGCTGGACAAATGGACTAGACTTCGGCCCCTAACTTTGGGGGTGAGCGGTCAGAGGAACTTTAGGATTTCATTGACCGATGCAAGGATAGGCTACGAAACATGGGGATTTTGGGGTCCAATGGGATGGACTTCACCACCTTTCAGCTTGAGGGAAAGGCCCGCAGATAGTGGTAGGCTTACCTTCTTAGCAGGCCAGCAGGTTCACCTCCCTTGACTTGGGATGAGTTTACTCATCTGTTCTTGGAGAAGTACATACCACCTTCTGAGAGAGAGGAACTTCGGGGTTAGTTTGAGCGACTCCGTCAAGGTCACATATTTTTCACCGACTCTGAGGCGAGATTCACTGACTTGTCTCGCCAGGCAGCTATTATACTCCCTACAGACGTAGAGAGGGTGCGGAGGTTATTGCAGGTGTGCACCCTGAGATTCAGGTTCTTATGGCCCATGAGGCAGATATGGGGACTTCCTTTCATTATGTTGGGGATATAGCCCAGAGGATCGAGCGTATTCGCAACTGCAACGGAGAGTTTGTGCCGAGGAACAAGCGACCCCGGCAGTTTGGAGGATTCAGTGGCGGCCCACCTGCGGCAGAGGTCAGTTCCTGAGGAGTCGCCTAGCAGGCCCATGCAGTCAGCACCACCGCCTGCTCGGAGTTTCCGGCACGACCCTACTTTAGTGCCATTACAGAGGTACTTACAGTCTGCCAGCTATTCAGGGTTCCTCCAGTGGGTATTCAGGCTATCATGGTTAGACTTCAGGTCAGCAGCCCACTACCCCGAGGGGTTGTTTCTAGTGCGGGGATCTTGGCCACGTGAAGAAGTTTTGTCCCAAACTTTGGGGCAAGGCCAAGCAGCAGGACCATCATCCCATGATTACCGCACCAGCTACTGCACCGCCCGCCCGTCCGGCAAGAGGCGGAGGGCAGGTGTCTAGGGGTCGTCCTAGAGGTGGAGGTGAATCAGGTGGTGCTCCGACTAGATTCTATGATATCCTCACTAGGCCAGAGGCAATCGCCTCTGATGTAGTGATCACATATACTATTTATGTCTGGGATGCCTCAGTATTATTTGATCCAGGGTCTACTTACTCCTATGTGTTCTTCTCTATTTGCTCCTTATTTAGATGTGTCCTGCGAGTCCTTGGGTGTTCCTATATATGTGTCCACGCTGGTGGGTGATTCTATTATTGTGGATCGGGTCTACCGATCCTGTGTTGTGACTTTCTGTGGATATGAGACCAGAGCGGATCTTCTATGGATATGAGACCATAGCATGGTCCACTGGAAATAAACCAGCATGCGTCATAGAGTCCATGAACTACAGGATACGGCCCATGACCTCCTGGAATCCCGGGGCAGTCATGAAATCTGCTGGGGCTGGCACAGCTACAGGCGCCTCATCCTGCTCCTCAACAACAGGATCCTCCACTGGATCCACTGGTGGTACAACGGGAGCAACCCTATGGTGCCCTAGTGCTCTGACAGGAGCTGGAGCCCTTCCCTAGCCTCTACCTCAGCCTCTAGCAATGGGGGGAGAAGCTTCTCTACTGCCTGGTACATCCCCCGCGCGCGTTCTCACCATCTATGAGAGATCAATAGAAAGATACTTAGCAAAATATCAACTGCACGATTGGAGATAAAGAAAGAAAAGTTTCCTAATACCCTATATCCTCTCGAGGATAAGTACGAATGTCTTCGCACCGATCTGCAAGACTCTACTAGCCATGCTCATGACTCGTGAGACCTATGTGAACCTAAAGCTCTAATACCAAGCTTTCACGATCCAAAACCCATAGTAGGTTGCGTTGCCACCTAACACCGCAGTTAGGCAATCCCACAAATATTATTTACCCTGTTTTAACATTTAAATTAAAGTTTTCCTTTTAAAAGAAACAAAATAAGAAGGATCTCATGCATCCGTATCTATGCCTTTCTTAACCAAAATAGCAACACAATAAGTACATCCACTGTAGTGATAAGATGATAAGTACAATTATCTAATACATAATTTAGATGTGAAAAATTGTAGAAGACCAATTTCATATTCCATTTCTGGTTTTTGAAAAGGGAGACTGTCGTCCTTTGCTAAAGTTGTTTTGGTTTCATAGTCTTCATAAAAATATTAGTAAATATTAAGAAATAAATAGTATATGATTTAGCGAACTATAACTATCTTTTACTAAGTCTAAGACTTCTTTTAAATCCTATGTCTTTTAGGGCTTGCCTAGATTATTTATATGATTCAAAGAGATAACATAAAATATTCAATCAGATATGATAAATGTCATATACATGTGAGAAAGAAGGAAAGTAAAATTTAATAAAACAATAAAAGAAAAGGATGGACTCTGGTTTGGGCCTGGAAAGAAGCAGGCCCAGCAAATAGCAGGAATGGATATCATCAAACTTCAGACTCCCAAATGCACAGGTACAGGACTTGGGCCTGACTTCTTTGAGAACTCGGCAGGCCCAATGGTAATACATGTTCAAGAAAGAAGAAGAAGAAGGTTATTAGGTATGCTATCCAATGTACATAATTACACATGAAATAAAATAGTGTGGGCCTGAGGCAAATTATAATAACCATTAGCAATCTAGAATATAAAAATTAAACTAGTGTGGAGTCACATGTTGTAAAGTGATCCACATTGAAAGCCTTTAGTTGTCATTAAATACTAAAACCTAAAGGGAGTAGTAAATGTCAATAGATTAGAGGCTAAGGGTAGAGTTCCTTTCATGGCCAAAGTACTGTTTGGATCCCTGACACTTCAAAATTCCCAAGGGTCTCAAGGCCCAGGGCAGTGCTTGTGTCAGGGAGAGTAGCTTAACCAAGAACTAAACTTTACTCTTAACTACTCACACTCACTCTTACCTACATGTTTAGGTGCATGTGAGTCACTCAGAATATATACATTTCTTATAACAGCCAAATATAGAATATCATAGGATCATAAGATAGCCAATTCACATTGTTGTAACCACATTTCAAAGCTAAGTGTATGATTCACTGTGAATAACATGGTATATTAGGTATGCCCAAAGAAATCAACTTCAAGCACACATAGAGACAATGGCATTATCAGATTACTGTTAGGAACCCAAAAACTTGGATCATATGTCTTAAGAATAGAGTAAATGCATGGCCCAAACCTATAAAGTCCCTGGGCATAGACACATTCCCTTAATAGCCTAAGTCTTAACTTCTAGCATGTATATAATTTAACAGTCTCAATTAAAACTTCTAAAGAATATTAATAGAGATGTAAGTTAAGCACTTCAATTAAAACCTCTAAAAGTATTAACAGAGATACAAATTAACAACTACAATTGAAAATTTCTAAAGAGTACTAATAGAGCCTCAAGTAAACAGTCTTGCCTCATTCTAAAGAGTACTAATAAGTGCAGAGTATCCAAGGCAACACCAACAAGGAACACTTAGCAAAAATCATATTATGACAAACATGAATTAGGATGTATCCTCGTAGAATCAGGCTAACAATGTCACTATATGAGTTTTAGAAAGGGGTAAGGGTATCATTACATTGGGGAATCTGTTAAGCAAGTCAAGTATGGGATTTAGGGTATAGTGAAACCTAATTACAACACTTTAGCACAACAGATGAAGCATCAGAACATGAACACGTTTTAACCAAACATCATAGCTTATGTTAAGTGTATGGGAACTTTCAGAATCCACACGAGAGTGGTACAAGAATCTAATGAGCCTAGGATATGCTTATATAATGTGTTAAAGCAGTCATGAGTTTAATCAAATGATTAATGTCCTTCTAAAAATTAGCAGAATCAAAGAGGCATGCCAAAAAGAAGAGATGGGTTCAATGTCATGACTGGTATTCCAAAACCAAGATGACTGACTTATTTTTATCACTAAGCAAGTTCATATTTTATTTAAGTCTAGGTTGCCAGGTGAATCATTATAAAATGCAAATAACAACCAAGGCAAATTAGTATAACAATCATGGCAATTCTAATAAAACATAAAAGAGGTCTAAAACTAGCTATCATGGTTGTTTAAGAGTTCCTTAGTTGTTTTCAAAGTTAACTAGTAGATATAAATCAGCAGATGTTCATTAAGATCAACACATAGTTCTAATCTCGACAACTTAAGAAACTTGTGATTCTCGAGTCAATTTATCAACCATATGCCATTAACAAACACATGAAAATAGTAAGTTATTAGCTCATCATCAACAACATCATTTAGTAAGAGATAATAAAACGAATCATGCTTGCAAATTCAAACAATTTAAAAGGAGAGTAGAGTTGAGGTTTTACTGACCTCTTTTAAGGCAGCAAACCAAACAAGTGCTTAATTTAGCCGTTTAGAAAGCCAAAGACTCAAACTTCGATCAGTAAGCAAACTCATAACTAGAAAGAGAGAAAATCAAATATTGGGTAAGACCTTGAACTTCAATTGAAATTTTTTGAATGACACTATACTGTGTATTAATTTTCTTTTGATGTTAGGTGCTCTTTGGTGTGTTAGGTGATAGCATTTAAGGCTCATATTTATAGTTGCCATTGAAGCATTTAGGGTCCCAACCGATTCAAGTTAGATAGTGGACAGTGATAAAAGATTAATAATGATAGCAAGGTGGATAAAATCAGAGAAACACAGGGGAAAGAATCATCAAGAACATTACATGGGCACGAGTTTGAAGGATTCAACCATTGAGAGTGAGAATCCATCGGAAAACGAATGTTAATGATAAATATATAGATATCAACCATGCATGCTCTGATTTGAAAGAACGGGTGAGGGGAATCAAACGAATGAATTTTCGTCATTTTAGGTCTAGGGTTTCAAATTGGGGTTTTTGAATTTTAATGATGAATGGGGAAAGGTTTAGGCGGGATTCACGAATATAGAAGACATAAAGGATGATTTCTGCTAATGATTCATGACCTTGCACTAATTAATACAAGGTTTTGAGATTGATATGTAACGACCCAACCGGTCATTTTACCTACTAGAGCCTCGTTCCCATAATTAAGTCTTCATGTATATTCTTTTACTATTTTATGACTTGCGGGGATGGTTGGCTTAGGTTTAGAAGGATTCGGGTTGAAATTGGAACACTTAGTTCTTTTATATAGGCCTAAGATGGTCAAGTTTGACTTGAGTCAACATTTTGATTAAACGACCTCGCAATCAGGATTTAAAGGTTCCAATTGGTTCGTATGTTGATTCCGAACTTGGGTGTGTGTTCGAACCGGTTTTCGGTTAACCCGGGAGCGTTTCAATGCTTAATGTGAAAAGTTGGTTCATTGAAGGTTTTCTAGTTCTTTAAATTTGGTTTGGAGTAGAATTTGGTGTTATCGAAGTCCATTTGGGATTCCGATCCTGGGAATATCTCTGTGTGGTGATTTATGACTTATACACAAAATTTAGTTTCATTCCGAGTAGTTTAAGTATGATTCGACGTGTTTAGAGCTAATTGAAAAGTTTGATGTTCATAAGTTGATTCAAGTTGGTTTTGTTGTACGATTCTTGTTTTTGATGTTGTTTGACGTGTTTTGGAGGTTCGAGAGGGTCCGTATTATGTTTATGGACTTGTTGGTGTAATTTTTTGAGATCCCGGGTGGCTCAGGTGGATTTCGGACCACCTGGAGCTACGTCTGGAAAACTAAAAATGTTGGTTCTGGTTTCCTTCTTCGCGAACACGGAGGTGGAGTCGCGTTCGCGTAGAAAGAATTGGGGAGTGGGCATTTTTGCCTGGGACCGCATTCAGGTCTGTGTCCGGTAGCCTTCGCATTCACGCTTGAGGGCCCGCGTTCGCGTAGAACAAGTGTAAGGCCCCGTGAAATTTTACCTAGAATCCGAAGAGTTAAAGGAAAAAGTTTGCAGAACATGGCAGTTTTGCGGTCCACTACGCGATTGCAGAACTAGTTTGCTGACCACAGATCGGCTACTGATTGAAGCAGAAAGATTTGCCAATTTTGAGGACCATTATACGGCCATTATGCGGCCGTAGAACTATTATGCGGGCTGCATATCCCATCGCAGATCCAGCATGAGAAATTTTGGAAGGAGGTTCTGCGGTCCATTATGAGACCGTAGAAGTGGTATGCGAGCCGTAAAGCTATCGCAGAGTGAAGCAGAAATGCCCAGTTCTATAGGGCCATTATGCGGTCCATTTTCCGGATCGCAGAAGTGTTATGTGGTCGCATATGTGACCGTAGATCTGCATCGGGGTTTTATTTTTCCAATTTTAAATCCCGACCCTCATTTCATTTATCTAGCCTAAAGGTTCATTTTTTGGGGATTACATGATATTTTAGAGAGAGGAGAGGGCTATTATAGAGAGAGGAAAGGAAGGATTAAGGATTTCACTACTCTACTCTGATCAAATCTTGGGAATTTCATCAAAAGGAACTTGCTAGGGCTTCAAAATGTAAGAATTCCTTACCCCAAATCTTCAATTTTGGGTTTGGGTTAATTGTTGGTGATGAGGGTAGATTTTATCACATGCATGAGCTAATAGATACTGCGGGGAAGTTGTTGAACAGTCTTGGGTGGTTTTGTTGTTGAATTAGTTGAGGGAAAGGTCGGGTCACAGTCGTAACAACCCTTGCCATGCGAATTCCTCTAATCGTGCTTATAATTCTCTCCTCCTTTATAAATTGGCATCGTTAGGAGTGTTGGGACATTATTGTGGAACTACGAAAAGCTCTTTCGAGGTATGAAGGCTAAACTCTTTTTTCTGGTATTGGAATTCCCGTGTTCTTACAATACTCTATCGTGTGAAGTTCGAACATGGAACTCTATTGATGTGGGGTATTAAACTAGTAAAATTGATTCCCGATTGGCATAACATGTTAGAACTCTCGTGTTTTAATGATTCTCTATTTTTGATATAATTATGTTATACTCCTTTTGGGAAGAAGATCTTGTACGAAATCAATGTGATTAAACACTTATTTCTCAGATGATGAAACCTTACGAACTTAAACTTGTTTAGGCCAAAGGTGCCAAATGGTTGATTGGAAGGGAACTCTTTTGTACAAACTATTATCATTTTTGGGAATCCGAAGTGTGGCATTGTGAATACACCTCCACCCGCATACATTAGGGTGAGGCGGTTGGGCCGCTTTGTATGGAGTTGTGGTATTGTGAATATACCTCCACCCGCATATATTGGGGTGAGGCGGCAGGGCCGCTTTGTGTAGAGTTGTGGCATTGTGAATACACCTCTACCCGCATACATTGGGGTGAGGTGGCGACGCTGCTTTGTGTGGAGTTGTGGTATCATGAATACACCTCCATACGCATACATTGGGGGTGAGGCGGCAGGGCCGTTTTGTGTAGAGTTCCTGGTATTGTGATTGCACCTCCACCCGCATACATTGGGGTAAGGCGGCAGGGCTACTTTGTGTAAAGGTAGTTGTAGAGGATCCCCGACTTAAAAATTTATAAATGTTATTGAAATCTCTTAATAAATTTGCTATGGTTTTAACAAATATCTAAGCCTTTTATTGTTACCATGATTCATCATATTCATGTTGTATTTCCAAGTCCTTGCATAGGCATTTTGGTTTTCATACTAGTACTATCCGACATGTACTAACGTCCCTTTTTTGGGGGGCGCTGAATCTTTAATGGAAGCGGGTGATTCCATAGCGGAAGGCATTGACCAGTGATAGCGGTATACTCTCTTCCCAGTTGAATTGGTAAGCCTCACTTCATTTCGGGGCCATGCATTTTGAGGTATAGTCGGAGCCTAGTTACCGGCACTATCATTGTACTCTTTTGTATCTATTAGAGGCTCTGTAGACATGGTATGGTTTGTGTATTGGTATTGGGAAAGTCAAGATAGTAATGTCATATGTGTATTACATGTTCCACCTCAAACTATGAAAGTGTATGTATTTTGAGACTTTATAAATGAAGTAACTAATGGTGATGGAATTAACATTCTTCATGAACCTTCTTGGTCTTAATTAATGAAGTTTATCTTCTCTTTATTTATGGTTGAGTTGGGTAGAAGGCAATCTAGTAGGCTTGCTTGACCAGGTGATCTCGATTGAGTGCCAGTTGCGCTCCCCGAGGTCGGGGCATGACAACAAGGGCCTGGGGGTCAGTCGCTTCCAACTGCCCGTCAGTCTATGGATGAAAGGCTGTGCTGAGCTCTACTCGGGTACCCAACTCGCTCTATACTGCTTTCCAAAAATGTAAAGTGAACTGAGGGCCTCTATCTAATATAATGGAAATAGGCACACCATGCAATCGAATAATCTCATGAATGTAAATCTTGGCCAACCTCTCTGAAGAGTAAGTAATCACCATAGGAATAAAGTGTGCCGACTTGGTCATCCTACCGATAATGACCCAAACGGCATCAAACTTCCTCAACATCCGTGGCAACCCAACAATGAAGTCCTTAGTGATGCGCTCCCACTTCCACTCCGGTATAGCCATCTGTTGGAGTAGGCCACCTGGCCTCTGGTGGTCATACTTGACTTGTTGGCAATTTAGACATCTCTCCACATACCCAACTATGCCCTTCTTCATCTGTTGCCACCAATAATGCTGCCTCAGATTGCGATACATCTTCATAGTACCTGGATGAATAGAATACCGAGAATTACACGTCTCCTCTAGAATTTTCTCCCTAAATCCATCAGTATTAGGAACACATAAGCGACCCTGGCGTCGTAGAACACCATCCTCGCCGATAGTAACCTAATTGGCACCATCCTGTAGTATTGTCTCTCTAAGAACCAACTAGTGTGGATCATCGTACTGACGAGCCTTGATATGCTCAAGTAATGAAGACTGGGCCACAACACATACAAGAACTCGAATGGACTCTGAAATATCCCACCTCACAAGTCTATTAGCTAAGGACTCAATGTCAAAGCCAATGGCCTCTCATTTGTCGAAATGAAGGCCAAACTACCCATACTCTCGGTCTTTCTGCTCAAGGCATCTGCAACCACATTCGCCTTGCCTAGATGGTAAAGGATGGTAATATTATAGACCTTCAGTAACTCAAGCCACATGTGCTGCCTCAAATTAAGGTCCCTCAGCTTAATTAAATGCTGAAAGCTGCGATGATCGGTGTAAACCTCACAGGACACCCCATAGAGATAAATGCCTCCAGATTTTGAGAGCATGAACTATCACGGCCAACTCCAAATCATGAACATGGTGGTTGTTCTCATGGGGATTCAGTTGACGTGAAGCATATGCAATAACTCTCCCCTCATGCATTAATACATAACCCAATCTAACACGTGAAGCGTCACAATACACAGTATGCATCCCCGAACCGAAGGGCAACACTAACACTGGTGTTGTAGTCAAAAAGGACTTGAGCTTTTGAAATCTCGCCTCACAATCATCGGACCATCTGAACGGAGCACCCTTCTGGGTCAATGTAGTCAAGGGCGCTACAATAGACGAGAAACCCTCCACGAACCGATGATAATAACTTGCTAACCACAAGAAACTCCTGATATCGGTCGATGTGGTAGGACGAGGCCAATCCTAGACTACCTCAATCTTCCTGGGATCCACCTTAATACCCTCACCTGATACAACATGCCCCAAGAAAGCCACGGAATCCAACTAGAATTGGCATTTGGAAACTTAGTATAAAGCTTCTATTCCCGCAAGGTTTGAAGCATTAACCTCAAATGTTGCTTGTGCTCCTCCATGCTACGCGAGAAGATCAATAAGTCATCAATAAAGACAATGACAAATGAATCAAGATACAGCCTGAACACTCGGTTCATCAAATCCAAAATGCCGCCCGAGCGTTAGTCAAGTTGAAGGACATCACTAAAAATGCATAATGGCCATATCTAGTTCGAAACGCCATCTTCGGCCATATTTAGTCAAGGTAATAGTCTTGGCATAGCAATAAAGAATGGTATGATACGAGGACAACCAGTCCATGCCTATGATAACCTCAAAATCAACCATATCGAATAATAGAAGATCCGCTCGGGTCTCATATCCACATAAAGTCACCATACAGGACTGGTAGATTTGATCCATAACAACATAATCACCCACTGGAATGGACACATATACAAGAACGCCTAAGGACTCGCGGGACACATCCAGATAAAGAGCAAATAAATAAGAAACATAAGAGTAAGTAGACGCTGGATCAAATAATACCGAGACATCCCTACGGCAGACAAAAATAGTACCTATGATCACTGCATCGGAGGAGATTGCCTTTGGCCTGGTGGGGATAGCATAGAATCTAGCCGAATCGCCTCCTGACTGGACTCTACCTCTAGGACAACCTTACACACATTCCCTGCACCTCTAGCCGGACGAGCGGACGGTGTGGTAGATGGTGCGGTAAGCATGGGCTGATTGTCCTACTGCTCGGCCTTGCACCGAAGCCTGGGACAAAACCTCTTCACGTGGCCAAGATCCCTGCACTCGAAACAACCCCTCAGAGCGATGGACTACTGACCTGAAGTCTGACCCTGGTGGCCTGAGTACCCACTAGAAGAACCCTAAATAGCTGGCGGGCAGTAAGTACTCTCTAGAAAGGCACTGAAGTACGGTAGTACTGGAGCATTCCGAGTAGGAGACGGTGCTGACTGTATGGGCCTGCTGGGCTAACCCCTTATGAATTGACCTCTGCCCCTAGGTGAGGCGCCAATAAATCCTCCAAACTGTCAGGGCTGCTTGTCCCTCGGTGCAAACTCTCCTCTGCGGTTGCGAATATGCTCGATTCTCCAAGCTATATCCACAACTTGAAGAAAGGAAGTCCCCATCTCTGCCTCACGGGCGATAGGAACCTGAATCTCATGGTGCAGACCTGCAATGAACCTCTGCACCCTCTCTGCGTCTGTGGGGAGTATAATAGTTGCATAGAGAGACAAGTCAGTGAATCTCGCTTCATAGTCGGTGACGGATATATGACCCTGACTGAGTCGCTCAAACTGCCACGATGCTCCTCTCTCTCAGAAGGTGGTATGTACTTCTCCAAGAACATATGTGTAAACTGATCCTAAGTCAAGGGAGGTGAACTTACTGGCCTGCTAAGAAGGTAAACCTACCACCATCTGTGGGCCTTGTGCTCAAGCTGAAAAGTGGGGAAGTCCACCCCGCTGGACTCCAATATCCCCATGTTCCAAAGAATATCCTTGCACCGGTCAATGAAATCCAGTGGGTCCTCTGACCACTCCCCCCCAAAGTTAAAGGGACGAAGTATAGTCCATCTGTCCAACCGCTTTTCCTGATCAGCGATCGCGACTGGTACAACCTCTAGCATAGCCGCTACAACAGGCTAGGCTCCACCTGCAGTTAGTTCACCTAAGGACTGATAAATGGCAACGACATGCCCTGGAGCTTGAACGGTAGGTGTATGTGTTCCCCCTCCCACTTGACATGTGGCAGGGTCCGCTGAAAATAAACCAGCATGCATCATATAGTCCATGAATCGCCGCATATAGACCATGACCTCCTGGAATCCCGACACAGTCATGAAATCTACTAGGGCTGGCTTAGCTGCAGGTGCCTCATTCTGCTCCTCAATAACAGGATCCTCCAATGGATCCACTGGTGGTATGATGGGAGCAACTCTAGGACGCCCTCGTCCTCTGACAAGAGTTGGAACCCTCCTCTGGCCTCTGCCTTGGCCTATAGCAATGAGTAGAGCAGCTCCTCTACCGCCTGGTACATCATCTGCATGCGTTCTCACTATCTGTGAGAGATCAATAGAAAGATACTTAGCAGAATATCAACTGTAAGATAGGAGATGAAGAAAGAGAAGTTTTCTAACACCCGATAGCCTTTCGAAGATAAGTACATACGTCTACGCATCGACCTGCAAGACTCTACTAGGCCTGCTCATGACTCATGAGACCTTTGTGAACCTAAAGCTCTGATACCAAGCTGTCATGACCCAAACCCGTAATAGGTCGCGATTGCAGCTAACGTCGCCGTTAGGCATGCCCACAAGTGAAAATACTATTTAGTTACCCCTTTTAACATGTTAAAACAAAAGTTTTCCTTTTAAAAGAACGAATTAAACAAGATTTCATGCCACTGTAACAACTCTTTTTAAACAGAATACCAGCATAATACGTACATTCACTGTGGTGATAAACAAATATGAGTATAGTAGTACATAAATGCTACAAGTCCCCAAAACTAGGCGTCATAAGTACATAAGCAATCTAGAGAATATACAAAACTACTAAAACTACTGTCTAAAAGTGATAGACAGAAATAGTAAATAAGATAGAGGGAGACTCCGATGTTGTAGATCGTAGTAAGGCAAGTAGCTCACTACTAAGTCTTCGTAGATGATCGGATACACTCCTGTGTGACCATTGGTAGTACCTGTCTCGGTACCTGCACATCAGTGCAGAAGTGTAGCTTGAGTACGGAAAACAACGTGTACCCAGTAAGTATCTAGTCTAATCTCAAAGATGTAGTGACGAGGGGTCGACTTGACACTTACTAGAGGTCAAATAATAATAATATAAATGCCTAAAGTAGACATGGTGAGTGTACAACAAGTATCAATGAAGTAAATAAGAGCACTATAGTAAATCCACTCATGAGTCTATATTTAATTACCAACATATCATAACTGGTTGCGAAAATGCTAACTCGATTATACCCAAACCAGAACCCGTTTCTATTATTAAGCACAAAGTTGCCGAGGAGAACGACCCGATTCCATAGGAATAGTGTTACTCAGTACTGCCAAGGGGAACGAACTGATCCAATAAGTATATTATTATCACACTACCGAGGTGAATGGCCTGATCCTATAAGAATACTATTACTCAGTACCGCCGAGGCGAATGACCTGATCTCATAAGAATAATGTTACCATCATGACAAGGCAAACAACCCGATCCCATAAGAGTAGTGTTACTATCATGCCCATGCAAACGACCCGATCCCATAAGAGTAGATAAATGTACCTCGCTCGCGGAAGCACTTGCGAGACGAGAATACACGGGTTTATAGTTTATCAAGTATTCCCTAGTTTTCTGAAATAAGAAACTAATTCGATATTTCCAATTTAAATCCCCAGTTTCAGTGCTAATCAAGACAATCAATACACATGATAGTCATAAATAGTACAATTAAAGGCATGATGTGAATTTAAGTCTTCCCGGACATATCATAAAATATAGCTACGTACAGACTCTCATCACCTCATGCATACATAGTTCCCCACAGCAAGTAGCACACAACAATAATACACCCAAGGGGATAAGTTCTCTCTTACAAGGTTAGGCAAGAGACTTACCTCGATTCCAAGTGCTCTATCCGGCTCTCTAACCTCACAAGAACTCCTCAAATGGCGTTGAGGGCTCCGAAACTAACCAAAAGTCATATAGAATAGTAAATATACACTCGAATATTCATAATTTAGCTTTTATAGTAATTACCCAACCCAATTTGGAAGATTCATGAAATTCACCCCCGGGCCCACGTGCCCGGATTCTAAAAATGTTTGGATATAAAAGTTACCCATTACCTCCCGAACTCAAATATATAATTTATTCCAATTTTCTTTACCAAATTCGTGATCAAATCCCAAATTTACCAAAACAATAGGTTCTTCACAAAATCCCACTAGTTTCACCAACATTCCATGTTTAATCTGCCTATAATCCTCGTATTTAACTTAAAAATAGGTGGAGTTTACTTACCTTGTATTGTAGATGAGAATACCCCTCAAAAGTGCTCTCAAAATCGCCCAACACCAAATGAAAGTGTGTGGAAAATGGCTTAAGTCTCGGATTAAAAGCCCTCACTGCCCAGCTGCTTCTGAGGACCAAGTGTCGCACCTGCGACGCTGCACCTGCGGAAAATCCATTGCTGGTGCAGGTGCAGTTCCTACTAAGGTTGGTCAAGTCCGCATCTATGGAGAATCATGCGCACCTGCGCATCCGCTTCTGCGGAAACTGTCTGCACATGCGCACTCGCGTAGATGCGGAAAAAACCTCGCATCTTCAATCGCTGCTCCACCCACTACATGCCGCTTCTGCGGTCACTACTCTTGCACCTGCTTGTCTGCACCTACAGCCAAACCCTCCGTAGGTGCGATGACACCAGCATATTAGCAGGTTTAGCAGTTCAACCAAAGTCTGAAATGATCTGATTCAATCCGAATCATACTCGAGCCCCTCGGGACCCTGTTCGAGTATACCAACAAGTTTCAAAACATATAATGGACCTACTCGAGGCCAAAAATCATATCAAACAATATCGATTCTACAAATCGCAACCCAATTCAAGACTTTTGAAACTATGAACATATGACATCCGAAACCTACGCCAAATCTGTCACGACCACATCCTAGGGCCGCGATGGGAAACTGGAGCTAACTACTTATTACCACTAACATGCTATCTCATACTCATACATAAACTGCTAAAATCATAAATAAAGCTTTAAAGGGGATACATACTATATACTGGGATTTCATACAACTGGATGGCCGATAAGACCTACCATGACTGCTATACAAACTATATCTAAACCGCAGGATTCATGTCTACAAGCCTTTTAAGAATAACTGCTTAACTGAACATAAGAACGGGACAAGGCCCCACCATACCCATATATAACACTAAACATACCACTATACTCGCAACTCCAGAACAAATGAGTGCCTTCGAGTTTGCTACCTGTTGTCTTACTGATGTCTGTCTTTTCTTGGACTAGCTATACTTGTGGGCATGAAAACGCAGCATCCCCCCAAGAAAAAAGGACATCAGTACGACTGATGTACTGAGTATGTAAGGTAGAAATACAATCATAAAGAAACTAAGTAATATCATGGACAATAATAATGTAACTCAAATACATGCACTTATCTAAACAGTCTATATGTTAGCTTAGAAAGACAGTACAAGAAACAAGAAGGTAATTGAAGTATGTCAGAAGTACTGAGAATGCATATGAAACATATGGCATATTTGGAACTACCATCCTTAGTAAAATAAAGAGTAACATAAAGAAACTCGAAATATAACTGAAGTGCATCGCTTACCTTTGAATATGTTATCATACTAGTAATACCATATCTATATATGTGGTGTCTCTCATATCTTCATACAAACTATCATAATCTATATAAGTGCATGAACACTATCTCACTTAATGGCGTATGCACGCCCAAACATGTATATCCGTATGAATAGTCTCAATGCGTCTGAACGCTATGTGTCTGAACACTCATGCATCTGAACGCTATGTGTCTGAACACTCTGCGTCTGAACGCTATGTGTCTGAACACTCTGTGTCTGAACACTATGTGTCTGAACACTACTGTCTGAATGATTACTATATATATTTATATGCATCTAAAATTCTAAATGTCTATCTCATGTATAACTATAGAGTGCTAAACCAATATACGGAACATGCTATATTCATCATCTACATGTGTCTAAACACTTACAAATCCATACTATCTATGCACACATATATATATACATAATCGTCGCTTAACAGAGCTGTCGTGGACTTGCGGGCTGATCACAGAACATAAATGGACCTTTCCGAACCTCAAACTAACTCCTGGACATAGAGAATTGCATACCTCAAAGAGTCCATTATATACCACAATGGGTTGCACACTTCAAGCAATGGCCAACACTCACTCAATTGCGAACCTCAGAGCTCGAGTACGGGGAATTTTTAGTGAACTGGGTATAATCTTACAACTACGTATATGCCATTCTAACACAAACAAGACATGGAATTGAGATTCTCAAATAGATTATAACTGAGTTTCAAAGCTCATAATTTGGCAAGAAACAAGGAAAACTCACAATAAGATTCATAGTCTCATATGGATCAATTTTACCGTATTTGACAAGTTCATGCCTCTAAAAAATAAGGATAAACCTTACATATAACAAAGTCTTGAAGTTGAGCTTTCTAAACGGATTGTGGCTGAATTGCAAGGTTCATATCTTAATAATAACAAGGAAAGATTCATACTTGAACAATAGTTTTTCAAGAATCATATGAAGAAAATGAATTGTAACTTGACCAAACTCATGCCTATGAAGAAAGAAGTTAAACCTCACATACCTTAGCCTTTATTTTCTTCAAATCCTTATCAAAAGTAATTCTTGAAATATTACAGCAAGGTTTTCTTCAAATTAAGGTTGGCTTCAACAATTTAAACTCCTTAAAACTCAAGTAGGATATACAACATGAACACCCCCACGCCTCTCAAGTCTTGCATGAATTAATCTACCCAAAGTTACTGAATTTCTTGGACAATCTACAAGGAGAACATGAGAGAATATTTGGGGACTTGTTTTACCTCAAGAGGTTTTTGATATGTTCTGAAAAATTGTAGAACAAACTGAATATAAAAAGCCACCGCCTCACTAAGGTAGTAGGTGACTAAGCTCCATTTTTGGCAGCTTGAGTGACCCTGCTTTGAACCCTCATTTCTCCCTACTCTCAAATCATATCAACAAATGGTTTAATGTTTTGGAAACTAGATTCAACAAACTCCAACTTTAGTTTTTTAATCATCCTCAAATTCCTTATGGATTGGGAGAAAATTTGCATGTAAGTTGGCCTAGTGACCTGTCTGCTTTTGCCGTAATACTCTAGTGATGTTGTGTCAGCCCTACTTCGAACGCTCATAAATTTTTACTCTGATGTCGTGATGTACGGTCTTAATCAATTACATACATAGGCCTTCGATTTCATATATAATTTATCCCCAAAAGGCTCCATAAGCTAGGAGAAAAGCTGGTCGCAAAGTGATCTAGTTACATGACGTATCTTAATCGAAATTGCGGCAACTCAAGCCGACTTTTCTAATACGACATGTTTGGGATTATATACATAACGTATAATTGAAGTACAATATATGTGGCTTGTAAAATAAATTTCTAAACACGTCAAATCCTTTTAAATCGTACTTTGCACATCACGCGTAGAATAAATAAAGTCGCAATAAATAAAAACTCGGGGTGTAATAGAATCATACCAAAACAATTCCGATTGACCTTAAATTTTGCAAACAAGTCATAAATGACACAACTGACCTATTCTAACTTCTAGAATTGACATCCAACCCCGATATCAATAAAGTCACCTTCAACTTTCTAACTTTTGCCAATTTGAGCCTAAAAGACCTACTAGCCTTCAAATCAACATCCAGACATGCTCCTAAGTCCAAAACTATCATACGAACCCATTGGAACCTTCAAATCTTTTTTTCATGATCATTTACTCAAACTATTGACTCAAGTCAAATTTGGCCACCTTAGGCAACTATTAAGGAACTAAGTGTTCTGACTTTAATCCGAACCCTTTGCAAACTCAAACCAACCATTCCCGCAAGTCATAAATCAGTAAAAGCATATACGGGGGTCTTTATTAGGGGAACGGGGATCTAGAAAGTAAAACAATCGTTCAGATCGTTATATACCTACACTATCTTTAAAACTTCACTAAACTCACACAAGTCCTAACCTTTGAACCTGAGGTAAATCTTCTGTTGCTATTGTTTGTGTATAATAGCATGCCTTATTCTCCAATGAGATTAGTATGAAGCAAAGAGCTATTATAGAGAAGTGATCATGCCATTTGTTTAGAATGAGACAGGACTGTTAGCCTGGGGCTCTATTAATACTCTTTAGAAAGTTTCAATTATAGTTGTTAATTTGTATCTCTGTCAATACTTTTAGTGGTTTTAATTGAAGTGGTTAACTTACATCTTTATTAATATTCTTTAGAAGTTTTAATTGAGATTGTTAACTTTTATGCATGCTAGAGGTTAAGACTTAGGCTATTAAGTGAATGTTTCTATGCCTAGGGACTTTATAGGTTTAAACCATGCATTTACTCTATTCTTAAGACATATGATCCAAGTGTTTGGGTTCCTAACAGTAATCTGATAATGACCTTGTCTCTATGTATGCTTGAAGTTGATTTATTTGGGCATACCTGACATACCATGTTATTCATGGTGAATCATATACTTAGTTTTGAAATATGGTTACAACAATGTGAATTGGTTGTCTTATGATCCTATGGTATTCTATATTGGCTGTTATGAGAAATGTATATACTCATACCATGTGGTATCATGAGGTATATGGATTTACATTGAGTGCCTCATTGGTACCTAAACCTATAGGGAAGAGTGAGGGTGTGTAGTTAGGGGTATTTGGGAGTAGAGTTTAGTTCTTGTTAAGCTATACTTCCTTGACACAAGCACTGCCCTGGGCCTTGAGACCCTTGGGAAATTTGAAGTGTCAGGGATCCAAAGAGTGCTTTGTCCATGAATGGAACTCTACCCTTAGCATCTAATCCATTGACATTTACTACTCCGTTTAGGTTTAGTGTATAATGACAACAAAAGGCTTTCAATGTGAATCACTTTGCACATGTGACTCCACACTAGTTTAATTTTTATATTCTGGATTGCTAATGGTTATTATAATTTGCCTCAGGCCCACAATATTTTATTTCATGTGTAATTATGTACATTGAATAACATATCTAATGACTTCCTCCTCCTCCTCCTCCTTCTTGTTCTTTCTTGAACATGTATTATCATTGGGCCTGCGGAGTTCTCAAAGAACTCAGGCGCAAGTCTTGTACCTACGCATTTGTGAGTTTGAGGTTTGCTGCCATCCGTTCCTGCTGGACCTGCTTCTTTTCAGGCCCAAACCAGAGTCTATCATTTTCCTCTACTGCTTTATTAAATTTTACTATCTTTATTTCTCACATGTATATGACACTTATCATATCTGATTGAATACTTCATGTTATCTCTTTGAATCATATAAACAATTTATGCAAGCCCTAAAAGACATAGGACTTAAAGAAGTGTTAGACTTAGTAATAGATAGCTATAATTCGCTAAATCATATACTGTTTATTTCTTTTTCTTTACTAACATTTTTATGAAGACTTTGAAACCAAAACAACTTTAGCAAAGGACGATTGTCTCCATTTGCAAAAACTAGAAATAGAATCTAAAATTGGTCTTCTAAATCGCGCTTTTTCTACAAAAAATTGACCGTGTGCCATTTCCCACTCAAAGGGCTTCCAACGATTTCTTCAAAGTAAAAATAAGATTTGAAACCCAAGGTATATCTTAGACCCATTCCCTTACAATGCCCTTACTTTACTAGAGTTACGTAAATAGCCATTTTCATTTAAAGACAAAGTGTTTTATGACTTAACCATATCTCACAAGTTTTATAAGCACAAGCATCATATACTTTAAACTCTTTCAATCATAATATACAAAAATTCTCTTCAAGGCTTTATAAAGCTATATCCTTTAAAACAAAATACGTATGATCTTTTTTCAAATAATAAGTTCTAAACTAGATATACAATATGGCATAATTTTAGCAAGCAGAGTATAGACAACTAATCCTCTAAACCTAATCTAATACATATGGAGCTACCTCAGGTAGACTTCAGGGGGTGCCTAACACCTTCCCCTTAGAAGAACAAGAACCCTTATCCAAAATCTCAGTGGTTAGTAGACTAATAGAGAAATGATCTTAGTAATTAAATAGGTACCCTAGTATACCTTTAAATATTAGGCGACAACTCTCTTTTATCATCAACAGGGTAACCACTAGTTGAATCTTATTTTGACTCATGCAACATAGGGTGCAATAGGATATAATAGGTCAATTAGTATATTTTATATCTATGAACCGTCAAGATTTGGTATATACCTAGATAACATAGTCACATAATCAATCTTTAACCATCTTTGGTTCTCATTAGTGTGTTCATTTCAGCCACGGACAATGTGCATAGAGAATTGGCGGTATAAAATTATCCTTGAAGCGGCTTACACTTTATACTTATATAGATGTTCCTAAATGTGTAATACCGTTGATATACTATTCGATAATTTCATATAAAATATAGAAACTGTTGAAAAGCCTTAGTTTTTTGGTCAACTGAAATATTTTCATTAAATTAAAATGAACTTTCCAAAGCCAAGTAGAAGTAGAACTTCTACTATCTCAGTAGCAACTTGATGCTAGTTAATAACATATGAAAGTAAAAAATGTGGTATAAAAACTTATTACACTTCACCATCAACCTATACAAGACATTCTAGGGAAAATGATTCAAACCAAGTAATGCCTTTATCCATAGTCTTGTTCTGCTATCTCTGATATAAATATGTATTACAATCCCTCGATAGAGTCTATCACCATCAAAACTGGTCTGCTGAAATCTTAAATTATTTCTCTCGCGCCAGATAAGATACATAAGCGTAGCAAAGTTATAACTGGTTATCACAAACACTATCACAAACAGGTCAAATAAGGCATAAACATGTTGTTCATAAGATCCACAAACATCATTGGGGAATTAGTCAGCTTGAACGACATCACTAGAAACTCGTAATGGCCATACATGATTCTAAATATTGTCGTAGGTATGTCACGCTCTCTAACTCTAACCTAATGGTAGCCTGATCTCTAGTCTATCTTCGAGAAGGACTTGGCACCTTGAAGCTAGTCGAACAAGGCATAAATTCTAGGTAGGGGATATTTGTTCTTGATCGTAACCTTGTTCAACTTTCTATAATCTATGCACATACGTAGGGAGCCATCTTTCTTTTTCACAAATAAGACTGGTGATCCCCAAGAAGAAATGATGGGTCTAATGAAACCCTTATCTAACATATCTTTCAACTTCTCCTTAAGTTTTAATTATACTAGTTCCATCCTATAAGGAGGAATAGATATTGATTGCGTACCCGGCACTATATCGATGGGAATGTCAATTTCTCGCTCTGGAGGAAGACCTGAAAGCTCATCTGAAAATACGTTAGGGAACTGATTCAAGAGTCGACGTTTCCTTCTGTACGTCTCAAACATGATCTATATGATATAATAATCCCCTGGTAATCAACTTCCTCGCCTTAAGGTACAAAATAAATCTATCTTTTGGCGATGCAGAAACACCTTTCCATTATATAGTTGACCCTTATGGAAAATTGAACTGGACCGTCTTCGCTCTACCGTTAACATTAGCATAGCAAGAAGACAACCAATCCATACCAAGTATAACATCAAAGTCAACCATTTCTAACACAATCAAGTCAGTTATAGTACTATGGTTAACAATCACAATCGTGCAACCTCTAAAAACATGCCTAGCTACTACTGAATCACCAACTGGGGTGGCTACCTCAAAAGGTTTAATGGCTTCTTGTTCTATCCCAAACTTAGTAGCAATAAGGAGTAACATTTGATAGTGTGGAACCAGGATCTATTAACACATACACATTATGAGAATTCATTGATAAAGAACTTTTAACAACGTCTGGTAAAGCCTCCCGATGCTGACGACCAACCAGAGCATAGGTCCAATTCTAGGGAACGCCTATAGTAGGAGCTCCACCTCCGCCTCAACAGACGCGGTCTGAGGAATTTGCCGTTGCGGGTGTGCTGGTGCTGAAGAATCTGCAATTGGACTCGCTGGCTGAGCTGCAACACTATCACCCCTAGTCGGGCAATCTCTCATTACATGGCCTGACTCTCTAGAAATATAACATGCATCTACACACAATTGGCATCGGCCCAAATAACGTCTACCACAATCAGAACACCTAGAGTAAAGTGAACCACCCTGACTAGAAACACTTTGATGTGTGGATCTTGAAGCCCGTGATGCATGACAAGCTCTAGATTGTGGGGGTTGATCGGATCTTGGCCCCTGAAATCGTGAAGAAGTTCTAGCTGATATCGACCCCTGAAATCATGAAGGAGTGTTAGTTATTGGCTTCCTGACACTCTACTGTCAACTAGCACCAGATGTCTCACCAAACAAACCTAAAAATCTGTCTCTCTTGCTTGAGCTTCTATCTTTGTCAGCCCTCTGCTTCTGTTTTCTTTCCTCAAGGGCTAAGGCAAATGCCTGAATACGTGCAATGTCCACACCCGACTGCATAGATAAAGCCATACACTCATTTACCAAGTCATGGCCAAGTCCCGCTACATACCTATGTACCCTTTCCTCCATGACTGATATAGTTGCAGGAGAAAACCTCGCCAAAGAATTTAAGCGGTGGTTGTATTATGCAACACTCATACCTCATTGTCTCAATGTCAGGAACTGATCCAATCGTGCTCTAAGTGTCTCTGTAGGTAAGTAATGGCGGAGGAATGCCTCTAAGAACTGCCGCCATATAGTTGAAGTAACATTTGCTCCTGTAGACATATCCCAAGTGTTATACCAACCTGTTGCTAGATCCTGTAATATACATGCGGCAAATTCAACTAACTCTCTATATGTGGCATGCATAACTTTGAGGGCTCTGGCTACTTTGTCTAGAAAATCCTTGGGATCTTCTGTTGTACTAGATCCTTGTGAAAACTGGACGCTCTAATCTGAGGAAATCACAAATCCTAGAACCCATATTATCACCCTAAGGACTTGTATGCTTCTGTGTGGCGTGAGTAGCTGCAATGCTAGTCAACAATATGACAACCTCCCTGAGTATGTACATGAGATAATAAGGCTAATTAACTCATTAGGTTTCCTCTAGAATCGATTTAGAACCAAGGAACTCAAATTCGTCCAACTCTTCGAATTTCTAAAACATTCGGCAGAGTTTTCCCTAAAACTGGATGATCCCCCAAAAACAACACAAAGCACCATAATAAACACGGGAATGGATACCTTTCCAAGATGATAAAATCAAACTAAAGGAGATCCAGTTATCTACACTAGTGTCAAATGAACGACAAAACAGAATTAAGAATGTAATGCCAGCTCGTAGTGGCTAACTTGTGACATGAAAATCTAAATATGATATAGGAATATGTCACGCCCTGACTTCAAGGAGCGCGACCGGTGCTCAACCGAGATACCTCGATTAAGCAAGCCTGCTAGATGACTTCTACCTAGCCTTGCCCATTAATAATATAAGAATCAATACAAGTGATAGACATGAGAAGAGTCAAGTGTTCCACATTCTTTTTCCATTACTCAAAGGATATTCATTTATGATTTCCAAAATATTACAAGTTCATAAATATAATAAGGAAATAAACATGTTTGCCAAATACCAACACTTCTAGTTTAATTCCCAACATCAAACACCACCTACAAATGTCTACGGAGCCTGTAAATACAACAGAAGAGTAGTATGGAAGTGTCGTCAACAAGGCCCCGGCTATACCTCAAAGCACAAAATACAATGTCAAATGACATAAAGCCCGGAACAGATTAGGGCTCACCAAAACCCGCTGAATAGAGAGTAACTGCTAACGAGGATCAAAACCGCTCACTGACGAACCACCTGCATCCATTGAAGATGAGAGTCCCGAAAAAAAGAACGTTAGTACATATGGAATAGTACTAGTATGTAAAGCTAAACGTCCTCTTTCGGAATAGAATGCCAATATAAGAAGGGAAAAAAAACAATGGAAACAACAAGTAACAATTAACAATATCCAAATGCAAAGTTTAAAACATAACAATTTTCAAAATACAGATATAATATATATATATTTTTGGTTGGGAGATCATTAGCACCGATATACCACCGTGTTTTTAGCATCGAGTCCGATCTCCGTCCGATCGGCTAGACCATCTCACCCAAAGACATTTGATCTACACAAAGCTCAATTACAATCTCAATCACAATTTCAATTACAATCTCAATCACAATCTCACCACCATGTGTGGGGCATGGCATCCGATCATGACCCGATCGACTAGGGCATCTTACCACAATGCCGTATGGGTCGACATAAACCTTCGCTAGCAATCATCTCATCCCGATTAAGGGGAATAATTTAAATCACATCAATCGCATCCCAAATAAGGGGAATAATCACAATCCACTCCTACAATGACATGTGTGGTTTCAAGTGCGGACCGTTACAACCCACCCTTCCTTGGTTCGCTAATGATACTCCCAAAAATATTTTGTTTTTCACAAAAGGGAAATATAAGTACAAATATATTCACCTCATAACCTTTCACACTATATATAGCATTATTAGTACTTTCAACCATTGACAACATCATTATTTCCTTGGCTCTATTGGCCATATGTATGATTCTTCTTTTATGGCACGATGGTCGTATTTCATATTCCACGCTTTCATTTCCTTACTTTCAAGGATTATCAACATAAACATCAACATATAGAATATTTCGAAAGTCACAACTTTAGTTTTATTAGTAATGAAGGCTTTGAACAAAACACAACAAATTCCTTTCCAAAGTATGGAGGAAAATGACTAGCAATTTAAGTACGAGTTAAATTCATAAATGTGTGATACACCACTTATTCTTGAAATACCTTTTCCCAAAAAGGCAATATACAATTTCAACTCATGTGTATGTAAGAAATCAAATCACATTGGATCTATTTATAAAGGAGAGCATGGTGATTTACGATTGAAACACAAATTCAAATCAAGTACACTAGTTACAACAACCATGGCCACTTTTTATATCTCACTCTCAGTTCTTTCACCTTCAACATAGTCATAGTTTATCAACAATAAGGGCCTTTGGAAATAGGATTTTTATATGTATATAAACAATACGAGTGTTAAGTACATTGAGTTTGCTTCCACAACTTGGCATAATAACTTGCAATGAAGACATAATTTGAATGACAATATTTCGACCCATTGGTCTCGTTTGAATACATTCCCGAAGGAGAACATAATACGATTACACATTTCTAGTATATATCTTTCAACACAAGCTTATTCAGAATAGTCAAGTTTATAAGGTATAACTTGGAACATGGGAACTAGGACTTGGGCCAACCACACTTGAAACGTATGGGGACATCATGAAATTCGATTCTAAAAGAGAAGTTTAGCCAACATACCTTGTTTGAGCTTTCCTTAAGTTACTATAATGTCCCAATACTCTTAGAAAATTCAATCTATAGGAAGATAGGAAAAATCTAATATTAATTGGATGGATTCTCATGATACAACTCTCTTAGGAATTTTGTCAAACACCTACTATGCAAAAATCGACTACAAGGCTCTACAATGGTAATCCCTTCCTCCCTCAACAAATTTCAATAAGAAACTACTCAAAATAGTTCAACAACCCCACATAATACCACATAATGTCACATGCATGGCCTATCTCTAACTCTACAACCTACTTAGACACTAAACAAACATGCATGGATGATGTAGGACGAGAACTTACCAGGATAGGTGGCTGTCTAGTGAGTGGCTTCCATGATTCTTGAAGATTGGTACAAGAATGGGTGATTAGAATGTTAGTTATTCTCCTTCCCTCTCTAAAATATTCTTACTTCTCTCTAAAAGCATCAGACATTCGCTTCAAAATGAGCCCCAAAGGCTATTTATCAAAATAGGTCTCGGTTATAAAAGTAGGAAAATGGACCCTTTGAACTCAAGTCTACGGTCGCATAATGGAACGCATAACAAATATGCGGCCCGCAAAATGGACCGCGAAAGTGATGCCAAATATTAGGTTGGTATGGACAGGTCTGCGGTCACGTCTGCGGTCCGCAGACCACTTATGCGGCCGCGAAATGGTTGACGAGCGCAAAACACACACTAAGGAGAACCTCTCTCGATTATCCTCCTAACTAGGTTTAATCAACAATTCAACTAGCCTCTTTCGATTACTAAGAAGATTTAATGACTTCAACCAATAAAATATAATGCAATAATATCACAAGTTATGCCTCTCTAGATTATACGAACAAGTGAATATAGATGCAATAGTTAAAACATCCAAAACTATTCAATACATAAAGACTAGAATTAATTATCCATAAACAAGTATCAAGACACCAAATCCATCAAACCCTAAAGAGAACAACTCCATGGATATGGATTAACCCATCATAACAATGTTTAAGTTAATGGAAAACATAAAAAGATCCAAACTCTTGTCTTGAGTGAGGATTGAATGATGAAATCCTTGAGCTTTTGCTTGTCCACCTCCTCCTTGGCTTCCTTCGGTCTAATATGTGTCAAAATTCCATAAAATAACGTTTTGACATGTATTTATACTAAGTAGGGTCGGGCCCAAATGAAAACACCTTTTCCTGCGCGAATTGGGATAATAACTCTGTAAAAATTGCTCAGGCGCGCCGCATGGGGCGATGCGTCACGCGGAGCGGTTGTGGGAAACTTCAGAGAGCTTGTTCTGATAGGCTTTAGGAAAATTGGGCAGCCATGGTGCGCCACATGCCACCCCACGCACCGCGGCTCTGGGACTTTCTCTGAGTATAGAGTTTTCTTGCTTTTTAGCTATCCCGACATGGTTCTCGACCCCCGAACGTGATCCCGGCTTATTCCCTTGGTCTCTTACTCAGATTTCAAAGCTCCAAATCACTCGAATTCTTTCCATAACATCTACCTTGATCGGAATCACTCTTACAAGGAATAAAACACATATTTAGTGCAAAACACTAGCGATTAAAGCTCAAACTCAATTAAAGTGTAGTAAATTGGAGTTTAATAAGCGACTAAGACATGAGATTATAGACTACCATCAACACCCCACACTTAAACCATTGCTCGTCCTCGATAAATCAAACCACACTTTATATAGACACAACCTTATTTAGCCGATGATTGATTCAGTGCCAGTAGTCCGGGAGTTCGCCGATGTGTTTCCTTCTGACCTTCTAGGCATGCCGCCAGATCGTGATATTGATTTCCGTATTGATTTTGCTCCAGGCACCCAGCCTGTATCTATCCCACCGTACTGTATGGCTCCGAAATAATTGAAGGAGTTGAATGAACAGCTTGAGGAGTTGTTAGCAAAGGGGTTTGTGAGACCAAGTGTATCACCTTGGGGTGCACCAGTGTTATTTGTGAAGAAGAAAGATGGGACTATGCTGATGCGCATTGATTACCGCCAGTTGAACAAGCTTACCATCAAGAACAAATACCCGCTGCCGCGTATCGATGATTTGTTCGACCAGTTGCAGGGTGCTAGGGTGTTTTCTAAGATCAACTTGAAATCGGGGTACCATCAGTTGAAGATTCAAGACTCAGATGTTCCAAAGACTGCCTTCCGTACTAGATATGGTCATTATGAGTTTCTAGTGATGTCCTTCGGCTTGACTAATTCCCCAGCTACATTCAAGGATTTGATGAACAGAGTGTTTAGGCCTTATATTGATTCCTTTTTTATTGTCTTCATTGATGACATCTTGATTTACTCACATAGCCTGGGGGAGCACGAGCAACATTTGAGAGGGGTACTTCAGACATTGCGAGAGCAGGAGCTATATGCTAAGTTTTCCAAATGTGAGTTTTGGCTAGAGTCCCTGGCATTCTTGGGGCATGTTGTGTTAGGAGAGGATATTAAAGTGGATCCCAAGAAGATTGAGGCAGTTCAGAGTTGGCCTCGTCCCACTTTGGCGACTGAGATCAGGAGTTTCTTGGGGTTAGCAAGCTATTATCGCCGGTTTGTGGAGGGCTTTTCATCCATTGTAGCACCTTTGACTAGATTGACCCAAAAGGGTGCTCTGTACCGTTGGTCCGATGATTGTAAGGTGGGCTTCCAAAAGCTCTAGACAGCTTTGACTACAACACCGATTTTAGTGTTGCCTTTCAGCTCGGGGATGTATACAGTATATTGCGACGCTTCACGCATTGGCTTGGGTTATGTATTGATGCAGGAAGGGCAAGTTATTGCATATACTTCGTGTCAGCTGAAGATTCATGATAAGAATTACCCTGTGCACGATCTAGAGTTAGTCGTGATTGTTCATGCTCTTAAGATATGGAAGCATTATCTGTATGGGGTGTCATGTGAGGTATATACTGATCATCGCAACTTACAGCATTTGTTCAAGCAAAGGGATCTCAATTTGAGGTAGTGTAGATGGCTCGAGTTACTGAAGGATTATGACATCACCATTCTTTATCATCCGGGCAAGGCAAATGTGGTTGCGGATGCCTTAAGCAGAAAGATAGAGAGTATGGGTAGCTTGGCATTTATTTTAGCAGAGGAGAGGCCACTAGCTCTGTACATTCAGTCCTTGGCTAACAGACTTGTGAGGTTGGATATTTCAGAGCCCAGTCGAGTTCTCACATGTGTTGTTGCTCAGTCTTCATTATTGGGGCAAATCAAGGCCCGACGGTTTGATGATCCGCACTTGGCAGTTCTTAAAGAGACGGTACTTCAGGGTGGTTCTAAAGAAGTTTCTATTGGCGAGGATGGTGTTCTGCGACTCCAGGGTCATCTATATGTTTCTAATGTCGATGGCTTGAGGGAGAGGATTCTAAAGGAGGCACACAGTTCTCGGTATTCTATTCATCCAGGTGCTACGAAGATGTATCGTGACTTGAGACAACATTATTGGTAGCGGTGGATGAAGTAAGACATAGTGGAGTATGTAGCTAGGTATCTAAATTGCCAACAGGTCAAGTATGAGCACCAAAGGCCAGGTGTCCTACTTTAGCAGATGACTATACCTAAGTGGAAATGGGAGCGCATCACTATGGACTTCGTAGTTGGATTGCCGCGGACATTGCGGAAGTTTGATGCAGTTTGGTTCATTGTCAACAGATTGACCAAGTCGGCACACTTCATTCCGGTTGTGACTACCTATACTTCAGAGAAATTGGCCCAGATTTATATTAGGGAGATAGCTCGGTTGCATGGTGTATCTGTTTCCATCATATCAGATAGAGGCCCCCAATTCACTTCATATTTCTGGAGATCCATACAGAGTAAGTTGGGGACCCGTGTAGAGCTCAACACAGTTTTTCATCCACAGACCGACGGGCAATCAAAGAGGACAGTTCAGATATTGGAGGATATGCTAAGAGCATGTGTGATTGACTTTGGGGGACAGTGGGATCAGTTATTTTCATTGGCTGAGTTTGCTTACAATAACAATTATCAGTCCAACATCTAGATGGCCACATTTGAGGCTTTATATGGTCGGCGATATCGTTCTCTCATCGGGTGGTTTGAGCCCGGCAAGGCTAGGTTATATGGTACTAATCTGGTGAAGGATGCCTTGGAAAAGGTAAAGTTGATTCAGGAGCGACTTCGCCCAGCACAGTCCATACATAAGAGTTACGCGGATCAGAAGGCGCGTGATGTATCATTTATGGTAGGCGAGAAGGTTCTCTTGAAAGTCTCGCCAATGAAGGGTATTATGAGATTCGGGAAGAAGGGCAAGTTGAGCTCAAGGCTTATAGGCCCATTTGAGGTGTTGAGGCGAGTTGGGAAGGTTGCTTATGAGCTTGCTTTACCTCCCAGCCTATCCGGGTTTCATCCATTTTTTCACGATTCTATGCTCTGGAGGTACCATGGCGACCTGTCTCAGGTGTTATACTTCAGCACTATTCAGCTAGTTGAGAGCTTGGGCTATGAGGAGGAGCCAGTTGCTATTGTTGCTAAGCAGGATCGCCAGTTGAGGTCCAAGAGGATTTATATGGTAAAGGTTCAGTAGACGGGCCAACCAGTCGAGGAGGCAACCTAGGAGTTTGAGGTGGACATGCGGAGCAGATATCCACACTTATTCAGCACTTCAGGTATGAATCTAAACCCGTTCGAGGACGAACGTTTGTTTAAGAGGTGGAGAATGTAATTACCAGACCAGTCATTTTGCATTCTAGAACCCCGTTCCACTAAATAAGACTTCTCGTACTTGCTTTTGCTGATTTATGACTTGCGGGACGGTTGGTTCAGGATTTAGAAGAGTTTGGGTTGAAATCGAAACCCTTTGTTCCTTAAGGTTGGCTTGAAAGACCAAGTTTAACTTTGGTCAACATTTTTAGTAAACGACCTCTGAATCGGGATTTGACAGTTCCAATAGGTTCGTATGATGATTTCGGACTTGGGCGTATGTTCGGATCGGGTTTTGGGTGACCCGGGAGCGTTTCGGCGCCTAATAGTGAAAGTTGGTTCTTGAAGGTTTTTGAAGTTCATTAAATTTGATTTGGAGTAGGTTTTGGTTATACCGAGGTACGAATGGAATTTCGAGACCAAGAATAGTTCCGTAATGTCATTCAAGACTTGCACGCAAAATTTGGTGTCAATCCGAGTAGTCTAAGTATGATTCGACACGTTCGGAGCGATTTAGAAACTTGAAGTTCAAAGTTTGATTCAATTTGGTTTTAGGGTGTGATTCTTGGTTTTGTTGTTGTTTTTGCACATTTCAAGAGTTCGAGCAAGTCCGTATTATGTTTATAGACTTGTTGGAGTAGTTGGACGGGGTTCGTAGGGGTTCGGGTGCGTTTCGGACCGCCCGGAGTTGAGTTGAAACACACCAGATTTCTATTTCTGGTTTCCTTCTTCGCAAACACGATCAGACCCTCGCATTCGCGATGAAGGATTTGGGGTAATGTGGGCTTGCATGTGTTATCAAGGGGTGTAGGAAGATTGTTGAGCTAAAAATGGTAAATAATGGGTTGTGGGATGATGGAATCCTCCATAAAAGGGCCTTGAAACCTTAATGCACACCTAGTGTTTGATAAAATGCACAAATGAGCTAGAACCATGATAATCTTCCTAATTATGGTTTAATTTTGCTATGTTTCTAAATAGTTGAGGTTGCTAGAGTTTTCGGAACATTGTAGTAATTTAAGGAAGCTCAAACAAGGTATGTTGGCTAAACTCTTCCCTTAAGATTGAACCTCACATTATTCTTGTAAGTTTTAAGTTGTTCACCATGAATCGATTATTCCGAATAAGCTTTGTGACAAGAGATATATGTTCTGTATGTCGCGCCCCTCTTTCTCGCGAAATCAGGTTTCGAAACGTGACAATTCTTTTAAAGAAAGGTGTTAAAAGAGAGAGTCGCCACCTAACGGGTTTGAGGTGCGTTAGGGCAACTATTTGCAAATAACTCTGGTTTAACCAGTTTGCGTCACCAAAGATCAGGTAAGGGCTCAAATTACCTCGAAGAGAAAGTCTTAGGCACTCTTCGAGGTCCACAGCTGTGGGTCCCAGCCGAACTTGAATTATATGAATTATTCAAATAGTCAGAGAGAAAAACAAGAAATTTGAAAAAAAAATCATTATTAGAAAGTCCTTGAGTAAACACAGATAATTGGTTTAAAGACAAGATGGGGATCCTAAGTTTTTTAGCCTAAAGGATCACCCTGTGCAACATAAATAATACTTCGTAACTCCCTCGAGGTGGGGTGTTACTCGTATTATTCAGCAGGCACAGACAATCATCTTCTGCTACCCGATTACTATCTTTAAGTTTTTACCTAAAGCGCACTAGTTGATTCTAAACGGTGCCCTATACGTGCACTACCTATCTCATGCCTATGGCCCAGGAGATGTTTGGACCTCTATTTTGGATAGTTTCTAGACTTAGCTTAGGCTTCTCAGAAATGATAAATCTAGGCAACATACAAAACAAGTTGGACTTCATGTGAAGGCAATTAACGGCTCACGTTAGCCTCCACACTTAGATAACAAATGCACGCAAACAAATTAGGCGTTTGACAGTTTCAAAATTGAGACAAGTTAAAGCCATTAAGCCCTACAGACATGGTTTCTATGTGACCTTGGGATTCAAACGTGCAGGCAGTTTCAGAGCAAGATGCCATTTTAGGTACAATTTCTAAGCGACTACACAGTCGGCATGCTGATTACAGATTATAAGCAATTAAACCTATAGACATGATATCTAGGTGATTTATACGGTAGTTGGCAGTGATATCTATTGAAGATACTCAGAATTACTCAGTTTGATCCTATAGGCATGCTTTTTAATAGTGGCAACGAAACAGTGTTGAAAGTTCAATATTAACACTTAAAAGCGAGTGGTATTACCCTATAGGCAGGATTTCTAACGATTAACAATTGAAATTGATTTTTTATACTTAGCTCCTATAGGCATGTCTCCTAGGTGGGCAGTATAACAGCGAATTAACCAAGTAAAACCCTATAGGCATGATTTATAAATGCAGATTTTGTAGAACATAAGCTAACATAGCCCTATAGTCATAGTATCTAATGAATATGTTGCAGTTATGTAAATTGAAAGATTGGTCATTGACATTTTATTTCCTATAGGAATGGCATCTAATAAAACACATCGGAGCAGAATATGTTAAACGAATTAAACACTCAGGTCCTATGGGCAGGTTATCTAACAACACATAGGAGTAGAACATGTTGAGTAAATTAAACACCTATAGGCAGGATTTCTACCCGTTCATGCAAATATTAGAATAAATCCATTTTCTCAATTTTACTAACACCCTAATTGGTATTAAAGCATTATTACAGGCCCAATGAATGAATCAAATTACAAAGTTATAAAATCACTATAGTAGGCCTAAGACCGGCCCAAAGTACACCCAGCCTGGCCAGGCCTTCAAATTTCGTATCCATACAGGTTTTACCACAGCCCATAAGTCATAGCCAATCAAACCCAGAAAATAATCTTCATTTACACAAAATAGCCAAAATCCAGTAACCACAGTTGATTAACAACCATTTACACAAACCAATTGGTTCATTCAGTAGGTGAAAAGGGAGGCAGAATTGAGCAAATGGGACAAAGTGGCCACAGAACCTTAGACCCTAGTGTGTCAGAGTTCCCAAGGAATTCAAGAACCCAGGATAGTGCTCACACTAGGGAGGTTAATAGAGAATATTTAGGGGGCCTTGGCTTCCAACCGGCCCAGAATTTGACTCATAACAAGAAACAATCAAAGAAATAGTAATAAAGTAATAGGTTTGGAAAAGCATTTGCAAACACTTTAAGATAATCACATAATGAACATGAACTCGAGAAGCAAACTAATACATTAGGGCAGAGTTACATATGACAAGAAACAGGGAGCCTGGATTGCAAAGTCAGCAGGCAAGGGCATTAGACTAGTAAAACCAATTAATACAACCAGTTTAGAACTTAAAGGATCAAATTATACCAAACTCAGGATTAAACAGTATAACACAAACAGGATCAGGTACCATAGAGGGCATCAGTCAAGAAAGAAAGGATAACAGGTTATTAGAGGTAAAGAATTGGATACGGCAAGAACACATAGAGTGAAAATCATATTCGTAGGGGCACACTATACATTTAGAATGAAGGTCTTAAACAAACTAAGGCATATTAATGACAAAAACTGATCACTAGAGGCAAAACACATGGATTAAGCCATATAATCAAGGCAGAACATTCAGATTATCAGCAATCACCAAGCTAAACATGCTTCAATCTGTCCAAATTGACTAAGCTAGGTGCAAAGACATTATTAGGCTAGTAATTATAAGCAGAATTAGACAGAAAAGAGTCAAGGGAATACATAAAGTCATGCTGTTTCAGAAAATATGCTAAGTTAATGGAATAAACATTGCGAAGGTTTAGAAACTAACCGGTGATTGTTTAATAAACAAGAAAGAACAGCAAATAGGACCCAGAGTCTCAAATGTGTCAAGTTCCCAAGGATTTCAAGAACCCAGGGTAGTGCTCACACCCAAGAAAGGTAAAAAGAATAGAAAACTGGTGGCCTAGGATTTCAGCCAACCAAGAGCCCAAAACAGAACAAGATACTCAACGAGCACAGAGTAAAGCTTCAGTTTTAGTGGGAAAATAGTGATTGAAGTTCTGTCCCAAAAAGGGGAAGGGGAATGGGTTTTTATAGTAGTAGGAATCGAACAAACAAACAAGAAAATATAATCAATCAGACATAAAAATAAGGAAAGAAGAGCATGCAGAATCAATTAGAACCAATTTAGGAGAAAAATTAGGTCAAACCCTAGTTTTAGGGAAAACAAATATCAACGAAAAATACACAAAAACAGTAACATAGGATGAATATAGACACAAATAGCACTAAAAATCAGGGATTCGAACCAATTATGGTCTGATTTAAGGAAATCTGAAAACTCTAATTTTAGGGTAAGTAAGAATCAACAGAATATAAATGAATATTTGGACACACAGTAGCATAGGATGAATATAGACAGAATAATACTCAAAATTAGGGGTTTGAACCAATTTTGGTTCGATTTTGAAGAAAATCTGCAAACCCTAGTTTTAGGGTATGTAAGAATCAACAAAATATAAATAAAATCGGACTCACACGGTGTAGAATAAACGTGTGTAGACGGAATATCATCCAGATTCAAGAAATGGGAGTCAATCGGACAGAATCAGAGTGGTAATACTTGCCATGTTTAGGCAAGTATTAGGTAATACCATGGAGAATCAACCAATAGCGAAGATATACTAATATGGTAAGGAGATGAGAGGAAAATCCCATTAACCGTAGTATTAGGAGAGGGTTTTGAGAGGCGGCGGCTAGGGTTTCTCAAAGAAGAATAGAGAGTATAGAGGATTTAGGGGCGATGGGTGGTGAGAATAGTTAGGGTTTGGGCGGGTTTGGATAGTTAAAGAGAGGGGGTGAACGGGGGCCATTGAGAGATCAATGCCTGGGATTAAAGATAAATGAGGCGGGTCGTATAAAATAGGTATTGACCGAATTTTGTAAAGGGGTGTTTGGTTTGGGCTTGAGATTTATTGGGCTAGGGTGTTAGGTTTGGGCCAGCAATTGGTCCGAAAATGGGTGAGTTTTTAGTCTAGTTTTTAAATACCCAATATTTAATAAATAAATAATTTATAAAAGTAATTAATAAATAACAAAATATAATTTATGCACTAAAATAATTAAAAATAATTAATTAACATTATAAAAATATAAAAGTCATTTTCTGCATAAATAATGTAATTATACATGCATATGGGCTATTATTGCAAAAATGTGCAATTATCCCTAAAATGCAAATGCAATTATAAGAAATGCACTGGAAAAAAAATTTAAAACCTCATGCTGGTGTAAATGATAAGTTTAGATGATTAAATCATCATAAAAATAATTTGGAGGATAATTATTGAATATTTATATAATAAAATGCAGGAATAAATTAGTTTAAAGTCTTTAGAAATTATGAAAATTTATGAAAAATACTTGTGTATGTTTATAAATCAAAATGATGATGTATATGCACTATTTTGAAAGTATATATTTATATATTTAAAAATATGAGGGAAAATTGGGTATCAACAGGTGCCCCTCTTTACCCGGGAATGATGAAAGAATTGTCGAGTAAAGAAATAATGACCGATTTTGTCCGAATGGGGTAATTTTGAAAACTATAGGCCGAACCCTGGTTTCTGGTTTGCCTACATTTCCCTGGTTTTACATGAATTAGGCCATGTGTAGTTCTGGATCCTACGATGGAATAAACCGATGGAATTGTGGTAGGAACGGACAAGCTTTTCTGGATAGGACGATATCGGAATTGTGAATGGATGTACCTTGGAATGGTTATGGATATTTTAACGGTTATCATATGGAAATGGTCAATGGACGGTGGTTGGTTACATTTGAAATAATTGCAAGAATTGAACGCTGAACGAAAGTCGGAGCGAAGATTGCTCCCGTTAGGAGAACGGTTATTTCCTGGATTACCTGCAAAACTTAAAACACAATGCATGCAAGTATATATGGATTATTGCGAGAATTTAAACATGATGCAAATTTCCTTTGGACCATGAAAACTATCTTTGGACGATGGAGATAGTGTCCTTAGACCATGATGTCCTGGGCCATGAATTGCGTGATAAGGGATTCGCAGGCCATGAAATGATGTTCTCGGGCCATGAAAATGGTGCCTCTGAACTATGACGCCTTTGAATAATGATGTGTGCTATTGAGAGATCCTCAGGCCATGGCATGGTGTCTTCCGGCTATGAGGATGATGTCTTAGGACTATGATGCCTTCGGACAAAAATGGCGGTATTTAGCCCATGAGATGCAAAGACATGGCATTTGGGTATGCGAAGCGAAACAAGACAGAGCTTAGTCTTGTGTAAGATCGGGGGCAGAGCTTAGCCTGAGGTGGAGAATAGTGCTAAATTTCAAGTAGCATAGCATTTGGGGTTACACAAGGAAAGGCAGAGCTTAGCCTTATGTGATTAGGGAGGCAATGCTTAGCCTCATGCAAAGTGGGAGACGATGATTGGTCTCATGCAATTGAGGAGGCGTGGCTTAGCCTCATGCGGGATGGGAGACAATGCTTAGTCTCATCTAAGGAAAGACAGTGCTTAGCCTTGTGCAAGATTGAGGCATGGCTTAGTCTCATGCAAAATAGAGACAATGCTTAGTCTCATGCAGGGGAAGGCAGTGCTTATCCTTATGCAATTAAGGAGGCAGGGCTTAGCCTCATACAAAAATGGAGACAATGCTTAGTCTCATGCAGGGGAAGGCAGTGCTTAGCCTTTTGCAATTGAGGAGGCAAGGCTTAACCTCATGCAAAGGTGGAGACAATGCTTAGTCTCATGCAGGGGAAGGCAGTGCTTAGCCTTATGCAATTGAGGAGGCAGGGCTTAGCCTCATGCAAAATAGAGACAATGCTTAGTCTCCTGCAGGGGAAGGCAGTGCTTAGCCTTATTCAATTAAGGAGGCAGGGCTTAGCCTCATGCAAGATGGAGACAATGCTTAGTCTCATGCAATGAACAAATAATAAGTAGTAGCAGAGTATTTCTTAGCTGGAAATGTGTTTGCGCTTGGCAGCTTTGTCGTTATGAAGTGATTCTGAGGTGTGCCCGAATTTGAGAATATTTCTTGTTCCTACATCCAAAGGACAATCGTAAGTTTTACGGGGGAAGGTTGGTTCGTGCCTCCGCTTGTCTTCTTTGCTTAACTCTGTATCGAAGTCCTGCTTGAGTTACCACGGGTAGCATCTGGTTGTTTCATAAAAATAAAGTTTTCAAAAATGTGTGTGCATATGATGAAGGTAGTTATTTAAAATACATCAATATGCAATATCGGATAAATTAGATGAACCAATGACTCTGACACTTTAGAGATATTGCGACCTCCTTAGAATTTTGAGGGTCCTCCTCAAAATTTTGCCCCAGTTTACTTAGGCGATTCTCTGACCGTTATGCATATGATGACGTTGACTCGACTTGCTCCGGAATTTTGAGGGTCCTCCTCAACATTCTGCCCTAGTTTCTAGTTGTGGGGAAAATGAAAATTTTATTGAATTATGACCGAACCCACAGGGCTGCCTGCATATCCCCTCTTAAACGGGAATCAGGTTAAGCGTAGTTCAATTACATCAGATGAAGAAATGCAAACATTCTAAACATAATATCTTTTGATTGTGTCTGAATTGATAGGCTTTGGCCAAACCTCTCCGTCGATTTCTGTGAGTATGAGTGCTCCTCATGTTAGTACTTTGTGAACCATGTAGGGCCCTTTCCAATTGGGCGAAAATTTCGCTTTGGCTTCATCTTGATGCGGGAAGATCCACTTAAGTACCAGCTGCCTCGGTGCAAACTGTCTAGGTTTGACCCTTTTGTTGAAAGCTCTGGACATCCTATTCTGATAGAGTTGACCATAACACACTGCATTCATTCTTTTTCCATCAATGAGAGCTAATTGCTTATAGTGGCTTCTTATCCATTATGCATCACTGAGTTTAGCTTCTTGTATAATTCTTAAATATGGAATTTCAACCTCGGTAGGAATGACAGCTTCGGTACCGTAGACCAGCAAATAGGGAGTTGCCCCGGTTGATGTGCGGACTGTGGTACGGTACCCCAATAATGCAAATGGTAACTTCTCGTGCCATTGCTTGTGGTTGTCTACCATATTCCTTAGTATTTTTTTGATATTCTTGTTTGTGGCCTCCACGGCTCCATTCATTTCAGGCATGTATGCTGTGGAATTCTTGTGCTTGATTTTGAAGGTTTCGCACATAGCTTTCATTAGGTCACTATTGAGATTGACGGTGTTGTCGGTGATGATGGACTCTGGAACACCGAATCGGCAAACAATACGATCTCTGACAAAATCTGCGATGACTTTCTTGGTTACAACTTTGTAGGATGCAGCTTTGACCCATTTTGTGAAGTAGTCTATGGCCACTAAAATGAACATGTTCCCATTCGAAGCAGCGGGCTCGATTGGTCCAATGACGTCCATTCCCCAAGCGGCAAAAGGCCAAGGTGCACTCATTGCATTGAGTTCATTTGGCGGTACTCGTATCATATCTGCGTGTATTTGGCATTGATGACATTTCTAGACATACCTGATGCAGTCTGTTTCCATAGTCATCCAAAAATAACCTGCCCTCAGTATCTTTTTGGCTAAAACGAAACCATTCATGTGTGGTCCGCAAGTTTCAGAGTGTATCTCTTCGAGCAGTTTGGAAGCTTCCTTGGCGTCAACACACCGTAATAACCCTAAGTCTGGAGTCCTTCTGTACAGAATTCCTCTACTTTGGAAGAAATGGTTGAACAATCTTCGGAGCATGCATTTTTTAGTATGATTTGTATGTTCCGGGTACTTTCCTTTTGCCAAGTACTCCTTGATATCATGGAACCATGGATTCCCGTCTGCTTCTTTTTCAACATGAGCGCAGTAAGCTGGCTGATTATGAAACCTTACCGGAATTGGGTCGATGAAATTCTTGTCCAGATGCTGTATCATGGAGGTCAAAGTGGCCAATGCGTCTGCGGACTAATTCTGGATTCTCGGGACATGTCTAAACTCTATCTTTGTGAACCTCTTCATCATCTCTTACACATGATATAGATATGGTAATATCTTGGTATTCTTTGTAGCCCATCCTCCTTGCACCTGATGTACCGGAAGATCTCAATCACCAATTACCAGTAATTCTTGGATATTTATGTCAACGGCCAAATTGAGCCCCAATATGCAAGCCTCGTATTCTGCCATATTTTTGGTGCACGAAAATCTGAGTTTCACGGATACCGGATAATGTTGACTTATTTCTGACACCAAAACGGCTCTAATACCCACTCATTTGAAGTTTGCGGCTCCATCGAGAAACATTCTCCATCCGTCGTAGGCTTCGGCGATATCTTCTCATACGAATGATACTTCTTCATCAGGAAAATACATTTTTAGTGGTTTGTATTCTAAGCCTACAAGATTTTCCGCAAGATGATCCGCTAATGCTTGTCCCTTAACCGCCTTCTGAGTCACATAGACGATGTCGAATTCACTCAACAATATCTACCATTTTGCCAGCTTCCCTGTAGGCATGGGTTTCTGGAAGATGTACTTCAGAGGATCCATCCTTGATATGAGACATGTGGTATAGGCACAGAAGTAGTGCCTCAGTTTCTAAGCTATCCAGGTCAAAGCACAGCAGGTGCATTCCAGCAAAGAATATTGTGCTTCGTAGGGTGTGAACTTCTTACTCAGATAGTATATGGCATGTTCTTTCTTTCCCATCTCATCGTATTGTCCCAAGACACAACCAAAAGCCACATCTAATACGGAGAGATAGAGTAGCAGTAGTCTACTAGGTTCTAGCGGGACTAGGACTGACGGTGTGGACAAATATTCTTTGATTCTGTCAAAAGCTTTTTGGCAGTCTTCAGTCCAACTGGTTGCGGCATCCTTCTTTAACATTTTGAAAATCGGCTCACAGATCACGATTGATTGTGCTATGAAGCGGCTGATGTAATTAAGACGTCCGAAGAAGCTCATCACGTCTTTCTTGTTCTTTGGATATGGTAAATCCTGGATAGCCTTAACCTTTGACGGGTCTAGCTCAATTTCTCGGCGGTTGACGATGAATCCTAACAACTTTCCTGCGGGGACCCCGAAGGCACATTTTGCGGGATTTAATTTCAAATTGTACCTCCAAAGCCGATCAAAGAATTTTCTCAAGTTTGCTATATGATTTGTACTCTTCTTGGATTTGATGATGACGCCATCCATATATACCTCTATCTGCTTGTGTATCATGTCGTGGAAAATAATTGTCATGGCCCTTATATAAGTGGCCCTGGCATTCTTCAGACCAAACATTATCATTTTATAGCAGTACACCCCCCACTGTGTAATAAAAGTTGTCTTTTAGGCATCCTTTTTATCCATCCAGATCTGATGCTATCCCGTGATGCAATCCACAAAGGATTGGAGTTCATGCTTGGCGCAGTTGTCGATCAGTATGTGTATGTTAGGTAACGGGAAATCATCTTTGGGACTTGCTCTATTTAGGTCCCGATAATCGACGCATACTCTGACTTTCCCACCCTTCTTCGAAACTGGAACGATGTTAGCCAACCAAGTTGGATATTCAACCACTCTAAGAACCTTAGCTTTGATCTGCTTGGTGACTTCTTCTTTGATTTTTAGACTCATATCTGGCTTGAACTTTTTGAGATTCTGCTTTACTGGCGGACACATTGGGTTGGTGGGTAGTTTATGAGCCACTATGGACGTGCTCAAACAAGTCATATCATCATAAGACCATGCGAAAATGTCTTTATATTCTTTCAGGAAACGAGTGTATTCTTCTTTCTCTGATGGTGACAGGTGAATGCTTATGCAAGTTTCTTTGACTGTTTTGGAATCTCCCAAGTTGACTATCTCAGTTTCATCCAGGTTGGACTTAGGCTTGTTCTCAAAATCTTCAGCTTCTCTAACAATTTCCTCAGGTATTATATCCTCTTCTTCTATTTCTTTCGAGTCACTATCCTTATGTTGCGTTGTCTCATTACATGTCACAGTCGTAAGTTCATCGGAATAGGTAATAATAATGTTGTAGAGAAAAAACATACAGAATAATAATAAATACTAAAAAACAATGCATTAGATAAATCTTGAAAATGTCAAACAGGTACGGCTCGATGACCCGAGCAATTATTTCAAAACAAAACATGCTTAAAATAAAATAGTGAAAACGTCTTAAATGCTCATAAAAATTGCTTTTAAAATAAATGATGCTAATTGCCAGGCTACCCAGGAACTCGACGGGCCCTTGTTGGTGTGGCAGTCTAGTTCCTGAGAACAACTCCCTTCTCTACTGTCTGGATGATGAGGCCTTCCTCCTCCTCCTCCTCCTCAACTATTACACTACAGTCCATGTCTTCATCTTCTAAGAATAGATTCCTCAAATTAGCTAGCACTTCATCTTCTTCATATCCCCACATCATATCCGCTTGATGGAAGGACTGGCTCAAATGTGGTATCGGTTGCTCGAGAGGGTGATAGGGACCACGCCATGGTGGCGACCAATTTTGATACTCATGCCAAGTGTATTGATATCCCAGTCCAAAGGTCGTGCTGTGACGTTTTAACTGTATTAATTTGGTGATCCCTTGGAGATTCTTGCCGAGACCCTTGCCGGGTTCATACCCTGTCCATGCCAATATGCTTTCTATTTTGCTACTCCACTATTTGTCCTTCTCGATCATGTTAACATGCTCAATGCGATGGTAAGTCTCTCCCCTTAACTTCCTCATATTCTTCACAATCGGGACAGTCTGGTTGGTGTAAATAGGGTTACTCCCGTCTCCATGAACGATCACCTCCTGATGATTCCATTCGAACTTCACATCCTCATGTAGAGTAGACGCTACAGCCCCAGCGGCACGTATCCAAGGTCGTCCCAATAGCAGATTGTATGAGGCGGATATGTCGAGCACTTGGAATTCAATATCAAACCAAGTTGGACCCATTTGTAAGCAGAGGTTGGTTTCTCCGATTGTGGCCCTTTGAGACCCATCGAGCACTTTTACGTTCATAGTTCCTGCTCGTATCTCATGCAAACCTTTACCTAACCTCTTCAAAATAGTCAACGGGCAGATGTTGAGACTTGAACCCCCATCTATCAGGACCATGGCAATGAATTTGTCTTCGCACTGTACTGTGATATGCAATGCCCTGTTATGGCTCAACCCTTCTGGTGACAATTCATCTTCGTGGAAAGTGATATTATGGCATTCCAATACTTGTCCTACCATGTTGGACATCTCTCCACTGGTAATGTTGTTGGGTACATAAGCCTCATTCAACACTTTTATCAACGCGTTCTTGTATGCCTTAGAATTCTGCAGTAGTGATAGAATGGATATCTGAGCAGGGGTTTTGTTCAAATGATCGACCACAGAATACTCCCTTGCTTGCACCTTTATCCAAAGATCATCCGGGCCGGTTTCAATGACAGGCTGCCTGGAAGCGGCTTATTTACTTGTTCCCCCCAAATGCTCGGGCGTGTAAACCCTACCAGTTCTGGTCATACCTTGTGTTGCACCAGTTTTTTCCATTTTCCCCTTTCCTTTCTTCCTCGCTTCTATAGTATAGTCCCAGGGCACATCATTGGAATTAAAGGATGGTGTGGGTGCTACCGTTACGGTAAATCGTGTGGTCACTTCTACTTCGAACGGAGTTGGCGTGGCTGAGGGCGTTGTTACTTTAACCTCGAATAGAGTTAGTGCGGCTACCTCAACTTCAATCAGTGACTGTATATTTACCACAATAGGTGTGAGAGTGACTGGAGGCATTTTGGGATCATCCCCTTCTCGAATGAGCCCAATTTACCCTTCTGGATCCCATTCTTCATCAGTTTCTATCACATTTACCTCCTCGCCCCTGTGATCCGGGAGGGGATTGTTGCGGATATTAGGTGCAATCTCCTTTTCCTGTATAACTTTGGTATCAATCAGTGTCTGGATCTTATCCTTCAGAGTGCGGCACTCATCAATAGTGTGACCTTTTATGCCCGAATAGTAGGCACATGTATTGTTCAGATTGACCCATTTAGAGGAATTTTCCATGGCGACAGTGGGAATGGGAGTGACATAACCGGAATCTTTCAATCTCTCATACAACTGGTCAATAGGTTTGGCAATATGAGTGTATTGTCTGGGCGGCCTACGGTCGAAATCTGGTCTGGGTTTTTGGTAGTTTTGGCGGGCTGGTGGTGAGTGGTAATATGCTGGCTGAGTGTTGTAAGTGTGGTAGGGGTAGCGGGTTGTTGATATCTAGGAGGTGAAGGCTGATATGTGGGTGGAGGTGTTTGGTATGTGAGAGGAGACTTCGGACCTTGGGCTACCATCACTGCCCCTACTTCCTTCTTTTTAGATATACCGCCCGACTGCAAGGCTTTGTTCGTAGCCTGGAGTGCCTCAAAATTGGTTACCATTCCGCTTTTAATTCCCTCTTTTATTCTTTCTCCCAATTTGATGATGTCGGAAAAATTATGGTTTTCAATAACCATCAACCTCTCGTAATACTGCGGATCCTGAGCTCGGACAAAGAACTTGTTCATTTGCTCTACTTCCAACGCTGGCCTTACTTTTGCAGCTTCAGACCTCCACCGAGTAGCATACTCGCGGAAAGTTTCCGTTGGCTTCTTCTTGATATTTTGAATGTAGAAAACGTCTGGTGTGTTTTCTGTGTTAAACTTGAACCGATCCATGAAATCTGATGCAATTCTTACCCAATTAACTAATTTTTTGGGTTCTGATTGATGTACCAAGATAGGGCGTCTCCAGTGAGGCTTCTCATGAACAGCTTCATGCAGATTCTTTCATCCCTGCCAACTCTTACAAGCTTGTCACAATATGTTCTCAAGTGCACCTTCGGATCACCAGTTCCGTCGATCATTTCGAACTTAGGAGGTTTGTAACCCTCTAACAGTTCTACATCTGGCTAAATACACAAATCTTCATAATTCAAACCCTCAATGCATTTGCCTCATTTGACACTTTGAACCCTGCCAGTAAGTTTCTTGAGTTCCTCTGCCATGTTCTTGATGAGCAGGTCCTTCTCGGCGGATTCGCGAATGTATAGGGTATGTTATGGGGTGTGGGGTAAGGTTGCCACATATATGGGATTGCTTTAGTGGAATCTGGGAATCTGGGAGTAATGGTGGTCATTGGTTGAGTTTTGCGGGTCAGGAGTAGGCTGTGGTGCATTCTGAGGGGTATGGTAGGTGGTAGTTTGTGGGTACTGGGTCGGATGATGATGATGTTGTGGAGGATTTGGTACTGGTGGAGGATTAGGATTTTGGGGAGGCGTGGCGTATTGGTGAGGTGCGGGAGGATTTTGCTGGTGCTGGTTTTGTGTGTTTTGAGGAGGTGTTGGATTTTGGGCATTTTGTTGGTTAATGTCGGGAACATTCAGGGTAAGGGAAAGGTTTGCCAAGTTACGGACCTGCTCAAGTTCCCTTTGTAACTCCAATATCTTCTGTTCTAACCGTAAAACCAAGTCATTCTGCGTCGGAGTACTCCGACCATCCGAAGTTTCGACATTCTCAGCGTGCATAGCGTTGTCTTTCCTGATACCACTCATATCGTCCATCTTAGCTTTTCCTTTATTCTTGGGATCACTTAGAGGAGGAGGAGGTGGAGGACCTCTAGATCTGGTATGATATGCTGATGATGCCAGTATGCACAAACCAACCTTAAGGGATGGGAATAAACAAAGAAAAGAAGAAAAACAAAAGGTAAACAAGTTAGTAAGGAGTATTAAAAGGATATTTACGATATTTAAACACTTATTGAGGAATTATAAATTCGCATCCTAATTTGGGGACCTCATCATGCCCGAGGTAGGCCTAGCTACATATAGCTTTGGAGAAAACTCAATGCCGATAACTGTGTCATTTCATTAATATGGTAAATAAACCAAATCTCTACTAAAATGACAATAATTATAAAGAGTCACTAGTGGCATTTGCCTTATTACAATCAAATTCTAAAACGAATCTAGAAAACATCATTCCTAATCTACTCAGTCCCAGAGGACCTTCTCCAAGCTTGGCATTCTTAGCCCCATCAATTAGATTCCCCATGTCGCGCATGTCCAACAGTAGATACGCCCTTGCTAGATGTCCTCCTTCATTTCCCTCTGCGTTCTGACAATCCGAGACCATTTTCCTCATCTTTCTCTCAAGTTCCATCAAACCCTGGTCCAAATACTCCAACATTTCTATTGATTTAGTAGCCATTCCCCTCCATTCATTGATTGTCTCCATGTCCACTTTATGTTGTTCCAAATGCCTGGCCTCAGATTCAAAGACCCTTTTGCGCAACCTCCTGTATTTGACTTGTGCTTCAGCAGCGTCGTCGATGACCCTATTTCTCAAATCAACCCCTGGCTTGACCTCTCCTTCTATGTCATCGACCATCCATGATGGGTAGAAGTACAAATGGCCAACATGATACATGTCTGGCTCGATGGTATCTTTCTCCACAATAATCTTTTGATGCCACATGTGTTGTGCCTCGAACTTGAATGGAATGGCATTCCCTCGGAAGTCTGCTTTGTAATGAACCATTTTGGAAACTTGTGGTATAACATGTTTTCTCCCAACTTGCCTCATGACTCTGATAGGATCATAAGGATATATTCCCCTTAATCCGATTAGCACTAGATGAGGAACTTCTCTCGATCTGATGATGAATTCACTGCTAGGGAACCACTCGAGCATCCAATGTACCTTGTCATCAGTCAAATTGCTAAAGAAATGTACCTAGCTCACAGCGTTTCCCGGTTATGCAAACTTGTCTGGGATAAAAGTCATTCTCTTCGAATGGTGATAAGCTATGTGGTCATTCCATGGTCGTCGCGGAAATTCTTGATGGTATTGTCCTCTCTGAAGGTGTTCTAACAACCATATTTGCAGCAACAGATTGCAACCCTCGAAATGCCCATATCCCTTTTTGCAACGGTCCAAGGTTCGGTACATCTCAGCCACGATCATTGGGACAATAGTGTAAGTTTGCCCCTCAATTCCTTCCATTAGGGTCTTAGTGACCATAGCTAGGCGAGTGTGGATCCTTTCTCCTTGTATTGGGAATATCAGCATCCCTAGAAAATAGACAATGAATACAAAAACCCGAAGGTGAGTCAAACCCAAAGAAGTGATGGCAAATTCATCATGGTAAAGACGATATGACTTGCTGTGACCATAACGCTCGTAAAGGAAGTCGAATGGTATGTAAGATTTCTTCAGACATACTAACTCATCATTTTTAGGAAACCTCAAGAAGTACAGTTTTCCGGTACCAACAAGCCAGGGCTATCCCATGGGAGCCCGGCGAAGCTTACTATTTCCTCTAGAAGGGGAGTCATTTCTATATCACCAAAACGGAAGATGGCCCTTTTCTCATCCCAGAACATGGTGGCAGACTCAATTAACACATTGTTCGGCTTAATATCTAACAAAGAAGGTAAATTCCCGAGAACTCTTTTCACATGGTTTTTGTCACTCGGCGAGAGATTTTCCCACCAATCTAGCAACAAAGGTGGGATACTTCGAACCATGCCGAACCTAGGGACTTCGTGCCTCATTTCTGCAAAACAAATAAAGTTAGCCATTTCCCCCTCCGGATTCGACTATTTACACATTAATGATTAGCATATCTGCACATTTTCTCCAAATAATGCACATATCATGATTGTACCTATTGGGATTTAAGGAAATCCCGGAAGGCTTTGGACAAGGCTTGCCTTAGAGAGTTATTATGCGGACCACGTTCTAACTCATACTAGGTTTAGACATGATGCATGCACAGTTAATATTAGATTGGGAGTTTCTAAAAGAGTCTAGACCGGTACCGTCAAGTGGATAACTTGAGAGGGGAAGGCATGGAACCGTCGATTGCACCGCTGATCGATTAGTTTTACCACAAATAAGCCTTTCCAAATTTAAAAGGGTGATTTAGGAAGAGCGCGAACACTCATCAAGCGCCGCTATGGTATTAATTACGCACGAGCGGAATATGATGTGGAGCATGCTTTATGTAAAGATAAAACAATACGTTGTCAAGTATTTTGCATGATGAAGACAATAAACGCAGTATTAAATGGAGCGTAAAGATATAAAAAGAAAGGAAAACAAGGAAGAAGTTAGTTCGCGCAATGTGAAAGAATTGCAATAAAGCAAGCAAGGGGGTAGGGGTAGGGAGAGACATGATGTAGCAAATTTAAAAATGATTCGGAGCAAGTGAACATGAGGGACAAAGAGTGATAACTTGGCACCTCTCTTTGGCCAATAAACACATTTCTCTTTTTTCTTCTTTTTTTGGATTTTTCCTCATTCTTCTCTTCCCTTCAATTATTACTTATTACTTATATATATTAAAGAGACCAAAAAATTGATTTAAAACAATAACCGTTTGCCATTCAAAAGTCACGACCGTTTCCAAAGAATCATCAATATATTAAAAGTCCAAGAGTCTCCCTAGGTAAAAAGGCACAAAACTACGATTGCATTGTACAGCAACTCTTCGATAAAATATATTTTACAGAAACTCCTCTAGCAAAAGTGAGGCAATATTCACGAAGCTATTGAGCAATTGTTTTGCCGAAGAGCATGGAAATCCTGATCGTGAGTCTTAATTAATGCTGCTTGCAAGTCTACTAAGGATATTGCAGATGTAGAACCGTCCCTTATACATCCTATACGAACGGCCTATCTTGCAATTTCTCAAAATTTTACAATTAAATTATGAATTATTCCAATTGTGCTTGTAATCGCCAAAAAGGTCAGAGAAAATTTCATTATTCTTTTTTTTGTCTGAACCTTTACAAGCAATTTAAAATTTTCCTTCTTTATAGATCTCTAATTATGGTTGTATAAATTATGTAAACGTCCATTAACAAGGTAGAGAGCACGTGGACAATAGAACTTATTCGCAATAATTTCATTTGATTCTTAACCAGGACATGCAGTACGAGGGAACAGAAGAGATAAAGTAGCAAGAAAATGAGATAATAAGTAGCGGCAAAATGGGTTTAATAAGCAGTTTGTAAAACTTATGAAAATCATTTACTTCATCATTTGATCGCCATGGTAATCTTTTTTCATTGCTTTTATAATTAATTTCTTTACCAATTCTAAATTACATAATAATTTTAAGCTTTCATTCATTATAAAGATCCACTGCTGTGCAAAATTACTCCGGCCACCAAATCAATTCTGCTGGTGCTAAACAAAAGATCATGGGTGATAACCTATTGATTGCTGTATAAAATTCTTCGGATGGCATTATCAAGTCTTTCGGAGGCATAACCAGTGAAAATGAGTTCTTCGATTAACAATACCCATAAAACCTTTGGAGCATTGCATCATCTTTCTTCTTTTTTGGATTGGCAGGGTCTGAGTTATTTGAGCAGTTTCTTGGTATTATTAGTTGTTCATAATAAGTCTTCACATTTGTTGGTTCAGGATCTTAACAAGGGAAGACTAGAGTACTAGACTGCTTTTATGACCTCAATGCAGTACTACATATTCTGAATTTAGGATATTTTCTTTCATGTAAGAAAGTGTTAGCATGTTCTATCATTTATATACATGATTTTTTCAAGAATACAATAAGTTTTATAGTCCGGAAAAATGATACTACTGAAATTATGAAATACTTCTCTCAGTCAATATTTCAAGTTCAATTTGTGGCTATGAATTGCAGATAATTTATGTTATTTCATCTATATTATCAAAGAAATACACATATTTTCATCTGTTGCTTTAATGAAGATCCTTTACTTATAATTTGCAACTATTTGCTCCCTGCAGTGACTCCTGATTTGGTTGTTTGAGATAGCAATTTAGAATGTCAGTCGGCGAAAAAGCAAATGTGAATACATGTCTGATGTCCACTCTTTTTCAACTTTTTCTAAAAGATGAAATTGCTATTATTGGAAAATGAATTCCCTTTAAATTCAGAAATTCTTTGATTCTATGGGCATAAATAAGATTAGCTTCACAAGCAAATGAGCAAGCCCATGTACCTTAGCTGTTCTTTTCTTTCATGGTATCACAGGGGCATTGTTGTGATGAATTCAACCGTTGATGATATACAACAACAACAATCAAGTATAATCTCACAAGTGGGGTATGAGAAGAGTGGTGGGTATGCAGACCTTACCTTCATCCTAGAGAGCAGAGAGATTGTTTCTGATAGACCATTGGCTTAATAGTTGATGATATAAATACTATTATTCACGAGCCAAATAAGAAATAAGAAGCTTATATATCATGTTGAGTACGCTTTACAACTGCCAATATTCTGTTGTGAATCAATCAATTGCGACCCTTTCAGATTACTAGAAATAGAGTTTTCAAGAAATTAATTATTATACATGGTAATGGGAGACACTAGAATTTTGTATTCATAATTTCTTTGCATGTGTATGTATTTAATCTAATTGAAAAACAGAAAGTGAATAGTTTCATGACGAAACATTGTTGGAGATGCTATGCCGAAGTATAGTCAAGTAAAGACAATAACTTATGTTCTATAATCTGAATATATATATATATATATATATTTAATTAATTTTTTTTTGGAATGATCCTCATGGAATATATGCTATTGTAAGCTCTTTTTATTGATTCCCTTTAATATTAAAATTAAAGGAGGAGAGATGAAAGGGAAAAAGAAAAACAAAACAAAAAAAGAACAAGAAAGTCAAAAACCAAAAAAAGTGTAAAAACAAAAACCAACACAAATTTTGACATCGAGATGACAAATTTTATTTTACAATTTCTACAACTCTTTTCTTTGTTTTTATGTGTCTTCAAGGAAACGTGCTCACTGCCAGTCCTTCTATGTAGATGGAGTAGCCGTCAGTTCCTCCCTCTTGGTTACTGAAATTTCTATATTTTTTTCACTAAAATAAAGATCATAATCTTAAAGATTATAATATGATAGGTACCAAAGAGGATGGCAAACATTTAGTAATTGCAAAAATAATGAGTAACGTATATTTTGGAGTTATAACAGAAACAATATTAAGTGTAATAATTATAATATATTTAATAGTAAAAAGTTCACTGAAAAGGGAAAAACTTTTGGACGAAAAAATAACAAAGAATGAGAAATATAACCGCGCGAAGCGCGGATATACTCACTAGTTTAAAAATAATTTGGAGTAAGTGAACATGACTAGAAAATAAAGGAAAACGCACATTGTAACCAAATTAAGCAAAGATTTGCATATTAATACAAATTCAAAAATATAAGAAAATAGGGGAAAGGGTGTGCATGTAGCCATAAAAAGGGAAAATGGAAGCGGGATGTACATGTAACGATAAAGAACAAGGAAACACAATCATCAAAGAAGACTAATCTATATAGACTAAGTTCGCTATGGTAAGAGCCTAAAAATATCCCCAGCAGAGTCGCCATGCTATCGCGACCCTCGTTCTCGCAAAATCGGGTTTCGACACGTGACAACTCTTTTAAAGGAAGGTGTTAAAAGAGAGAGTCGTCACCTAATGGGTTTGAGGTGCGTTAGGGTACCTATTTGCAAATAACTCTGGTTTAACCAGTTTGCGTCACCAAAGATCGGGTAGGGGCTCAAATTACCTCGAAGAGGAGGTGTTAGGCACTCTTCGAGGTCCACAACTGTGTGTCCCGGCCGAACTTGAATTATATGAATTAGTCAAATAGTCAGAGAGAAAAACAAGAAATTTGAAAAAAAAATCATTATTAGAAAGTTCATGAGTAAACACAGATAATTGGTTTAAAGACAAGATGGGGGTCCTAAGTTTTTTAACCTAAAGGATCACCCCGTACAACATAAATAATACTTCGTAACTCTTTCGAGGTGGGGTGTTACTCGTATTATTCAGCGGGCACATATTATCATCTCCTGCTACCCGATTACTATCTTTAAGTTTTTACCTAAAACGCACTAGTTGATTCTAAACTATGCACTATGCGTGCACTACCCGTCCCATGCCTATGGCCCAGGAGGCGTTTGGACCTCTATTTTGGATAGTTTCTAGACTTAGCTTAGGCTGCTCAGAAATGATAAAACTAGGCGACATACAAAACAAGTTGGACTTCATGTGAAGGCAATTAAAGGCTCAAGTTAGCCTCCACACATAGACAACAAATGCACGCAAACAAATTAGGCGTTTGACAGTTTCAGAATTGAAACAAGTTAAAGCCAATAAGCCCTATAGACATAGTTTCTATGTGACCTTGGGATTCAAACGTGCAGGCAGTTTCAGAGCAAGATGCCATTTTAGGTACAATTTCTAAGCGACTACACAACTGGCCTACTAATTACAGATTATAAGCAATTAAACCTATAGACATGATATCTAGGTAGTTTATACGGTAGTTGGCAATGATAACTATTGAAGATAGTCAGAATTACTCAGTTTGATCCTATAGCATGCTTTCTAATAGTGGCAACGAAACAGTGTTGAAAGTTCAATATTAACACTTAAAAGCGAGTGGTATTACCCTATAGGCAGGATTTCTAACGATTAACGATTGAAATTAATTTTTTATACTTAGCTCCTATAGGCATGTCACCTAGGTGGGCAGTATAACAGCGAATTAACCAAGTAGAACCCTATAGGCATGATTTCTAAATGCAGATTTTGTAGAACATAAGCTAACATAGCCCTATAGTCATAGTATCTAATGAATATGCTGCAGTTATGTAAATTGAAAGATTGGTCATTGACATTTTATTTCCTATTGGAATGGTATCTAATAAAATACATCGGAGCAGAATATGTTAAACGAATTAAACACTTGGGTCCTATGGGCAGGTTATCTAACAACACATAGGAGCAGAACATGTTGAGTAAATTAAACACCTATAGGCAGGATTTCTACCCGTTCATGCAAATATTAGAATAAATCCATTTTCTGAATTTTACTAACACCCTAATTGGTATTAAAGCATTATTACAGGCCCAATGAATGAATCAAATTATAAAGTTACAAAATCACTATAGTAGGCCTAAGACAGGCCCAAAGTACACCCAGCCTAGCCAGGCCTTCAAATTTCGTATCCATACAGATTTTACCACAGCCCAGAAGTCATAGCCAACCAAACCCAGAAAATAATCTTCATTTACATAAAATAGCCAAAAACCAGTAACCACAGCTAATTAACAACCATTTACACAAACCAAATGGTTCATTCAGTAGGTTAAAAGGGAGGCAAAATCGAGCAATTGGGACAAAGTGGCCACAGATCCTTAGACCCTAGTGTGTCAGAGTTCCCAAGGGTTTCAAGAATCCAGGGCAGTGCTCATACTAGGGAGGTTAATAGAGAAGATTTAGGGGGCCTTGGCTTCCAGCCAGCCCAGAATTAGACTCATAAAAAGAAACAATCAAAGAAATAGTAATAAAGTAATAGGTTTGGAAAAGCATTTGCAGACACTTTAAGATAATCACATAATGAACATGAACTCGAGAAGCAAACTAATACATTGGGGCAGAGTTACATATGGCAAGAAACTAGGAGCCTGGGATTGCAAAGTTAGCAGGCAAGGGCATTAGACTAGTAAAACAAATTAATACAACCAGTTTAGAACTTAAAGGATCATATTATACCAAACTCTGGATTAAACAGTATAACACAAACAGGATCAGGTACCATATATGGAATCAGTCAAGGAAGAAAGGATAACAGGTTATTAGAGGTACAAAATGGGATATGGCAAGAACATATAGAGTGACAATCATATTCGTAGAGGCACACTATACATTTAGAATGAAGGTCTTAAACAAACTAAGGCATATTAATGACAAAAACGGGTTTCTAAAGATTAAGAATTAGGCAGAACACATGGATTAAGCCATATAATCAAGGCAGAACATTCAGATTATCAGCAATCACCAAGCTAAACATGCTTCAATCTATCCAAATTGACTAAGCTAGGTGCAAAGACATTATTAGGCTAGTAATTATAGGCAGAATTAAACAGAAAAGAGTTAAGGGAATACATGAAGTCATGCTGTTTCATAAAATATGCTAACATAATGGAATAAACATTGCGAAGGTTTAGAAACTAACTAGTGGTTGTTCAATAAATAAGAAAGAACATCAAATAGGACCTAGAGTCTCAAATGTGTCAAGTTCCCAAAGGTTTCAAGAACCCAGGGCAGTGCTCACACCCAAGAAAGGTCGAAAAAATAGAAATCTGGTGGCCTTGGCTTTCAGCCAGCCAAGAGCCCAAAACAGAACAAGATACTCAACGAGCAAAGAGTAAAGCTTCAGTTTTAGTGGGAAAATAGTGATTGAAGTTCTGTCCCAAAAAGGGGAAGGGGAAGGGGAATGGTTTTTTTATAGTAGTAGGAATCGAACAAACAAACAAGGAAATATAATTAATCAGACATAAAAATAAGGAAAGAAAATCAGGGGTTTGAACCAATTTTGGTTCGATTTTGAAGAATATCTATAAACTGTAGTTTTATGGTATGTAAGAATCAACAAAATATAAACAAAATCAGACTCACAAGGTGTAGAATAAACGTGTGTAGACGGAATATCATCCAGATTCAAGAAATGGGAGTCAATCGGACAGAATCAGAGTGGTAATACTTGCCATGTTTAGGCAAGTACTAGGTAATACTATGGAGAATCAACTAATAGCGGAAACATACTAATATGGTAAGGAGATGAGAGGGAAATCCCATTAGAAGAGAGATTAGGGAAGGGTTTTGAGAGGCGGTGGCTAGGGTTTCTCATAGAAGAAGAGAGAGTAGAGAGGATTTAGGGGCGGCGGGTGGTGAGAATAGTTAGGGTTTGGGCGGGTTTGGATAGTTAAAGAGAGGGAGTGAACGGGGGTCGTTGATCTTGAGAGATCAACGGCTGGATTAAAGATAAATGGGGTGGGTCGTATAAAATGGGTACCGACCGGGTTTTGTAATGGGATGTTTGGTTTGGTCTTGAGATTTATTGGGCTAGGGTGTTAGGTTTGGGCCAGCAATTGGTCCGAGAATGGGTGGGTTTTAGGCTAGTTTTTAAATACCCAATATTTAATAAATAAAAAAATTATAAAAGTAATTAATAAATAACAAAATATCATTTGTGCACTAAAATGATTAAAAATAATTACTTAACTTTATAAAAGTATAAAAGTCATTTTCTGCATAAATAATATAATTATACATGCATATGGGCTATTATTGCAAAAATATGCAATTAGCCCTAAAATGCAAATGTAATTATAAGAAATGCACTGAAAAAAAATATTTAAAACCTCATGCTGGTATAAATGATAAGTTTAGATGATTAAATTGTCATAAAAATAATTTGGAGGATAATTATTGGATATTTATATAATAAAATGCAGGAATAAATTGGTTTAAAGTCTTTAGAAATTATGAAAATTTATGAAAAATACTTGTGTATGTTTATAACTCAAAATGATGATGTATATGCACTATTTTGAAAGTATATTCTTGTATGTCTCAAGTTGTTCACCTTCCGAATAAGCTTTGTGACAAGAGATATATGTTCTGTACGTGTTCCAAATGTTATTGTTGTATTGTGTTACTATTGTGAGAACGTGTTCAAAGTATGGATTGCACATCTAAATGTTATAACTTCAAGTCGTGTTTCAAATAAAAACTATGATGCTAAATTGTGTGGAGATTGTGATTGGGATTACACCTCAACCCGCATACATAGGGGTGAGGCGGCAAGGCCGTTTTGTGTAGAGTTTTGGTATTATGGAATACACCTCCACCCGAATACATTGGGGTGAGGCGGCAATGCCGCTTTGTGTAGAGTTTCTTGTATTGTGATTGCACCTCCACCCGCATATATTGGGGTGAGGCGGCAAAGCCGCTCTGTGTAAAGGTAGTTGTAGAGAATTCCCGACTGGAAATTTATAAATGTTATTGGAAGTTCTTAACAAATCTGTTTGACTCTTAAGGCTATCTAAGCCCTATGATTGTTACCACGATTCATCATATCCATGTTGTATTTCCAAGTTCTTGAATAGATGTTTTGGTTTCCATACTAGTACTATTTGACATGTACTAACGTCCCTTTTGCCGGGGGCGCTGCATCTTTAATGGATGCAGGTGGTTCCACAGCAGGAGACATTGATCAGTGATAGCGGTACATCTTCTTCCTATCTGACTTGGTGAGCCCCACTTCATTTCGGGGTCATGTATCTTTTGTTCCTTGTGTATTATGTTTAAGGTATAGCCTGGGCCTTGTTACCGGCAGCATCATTGTACTCTTTTATATCTATTAGAGGCTCTGTAGACATAGTGTGGGTTGTGTATTAGTGTGGGAAAGTTAAACTAAAAATGTCATAATTGTATCTCATGCTTCCACTATAAAACTATGGTTGTGAAATGTATTGTTTTGGAGACCAAGTAATGAAGTTTATATCCTTTTTATTTATGGGTGAGTTGGGTAGAAAGAAATCCAGCATGCTTGCTCGACCGGGTCATCTCGGTTGAGCGCCGGTCGCGCTCTCCGAGTTCAGGGCATGATAACAATGACCCCTCCTCCTCGGTTACCATGATTTTGTACCATCACTCTGACAAATTCCTCACGATCTCTTGTTAAACTTTTCATAACATAACTCGAATTATCATCTCCAAACACACACTCGACCTCCTGGATGCTACACCATCTTCTTCAAGCGATCCCAACTCACATCATAGTACATACTTCATGTTGGATAGAAAATAAAGTTCTTTAGAGGATCTTTACTAGGAATCAAGCAACTCCTAACACTTCACATGAGATATCCCACCTGGGCAACCCCATATCGACATCTTCCAACAACATTGCCCTAATTACAACCATCAAAAAATTAGTTAATTTCCTAAGCCCACGCTAGCCCACCAGTCGAAGGTGCCCGCTCATTACCGTTAACATCAGATGAAGGTCCAGCGATGCATCCAAAACTCAAAGTCATATTGCATCCCAAGAAAATTCTTTTCGTCATATTCAAACTTCATAAGCACAAAGCCACTATCTCAAACGAAATACACAGACTTAGTCCCTTGCTCACTATGACAATAATCGTGCCAAGCTTCCTGGAAGCATGTGGCCATCCTACCACAAAATCCATACGATACGCTAACATTCCCACTCTGAGTTAACCATCCTCCGATGCCAACTACTCGACCTCTAGCAATTCAACCTCCGCGAGACACCTCCCACCATGTTCTTCCTCATCCTTCGCTACCCAAATACTACCTTAATTCATAATCCATGTCGGTATCACCCAAACTAATAAATTACTACCAATTCTAAGCCTCTTCGAAGATCATCTTTTTCAAGCCATCAATATTAGAAACACTTGTTCGACTTTGAAACCGCTACACGCCTCTTAGGCACCATTTCACAACACCCTACCCCGAAGGCAAATCAAAGAAGACCATAACACCGATGAGCCTTAATGCATTCCAACAAGAACTATGACACCATACCACAATAAAAATTCCACCACACTAAAAAATATCAAGTCTCGATACTCCATCAACCAAGGCCTGGTCATCCATAGTCCAATTGCCTTTCCCTCACCGGAACTAAATGCCAAACCTCTAAACCATGAACCGAGAAATCATCTTTTCTAGTTAGTCACTACCGTGACACATAAAAAAGGCACCATACCATTTACACCAACATTGCACTATAACAACACATGAACATTATAATACATTGTGAATAGCCTGAAAACCATAGGCAACACTAGCACTGGGCTGAAACAACTGAACACTCTTCCACAAGGCGACGATAATGGCCTGCCTGAATACGCAGGGAGAAACATCATGCACCACATCTGTAGTACCACTACAACTCCTCGATGCCCATTTGATAATAAGCTCTCATCATCGTATAAGAATGAGTAGGAAGTAAATGATGGCATAAGCTTCAATGAGATCAAATCGCACGACGGGGAATCAAGAATCGAAGTGCTCCTAACCTCCATGTAGCCTCCTCTCGAAGATAAGTATGGACGTCTCTGTAATGATCCGCAAGACTCTACTAGGCTTGATCATGACTCGGGAGACCCAAGTGAACCTAGAGCTCTAATACCAAGCTGTCACGGCCCAAAACCCACTATAGGTCATGATGGCGCCCAACGTCACCGTTAGGCAAGCCAACAGTCAACTACCACGTTAATTATTTATTTTATTATTTGTAAAATCATGAATCTTATTAGATAGAGAAATTAATGCATTAAAATCGTAAATACATACATTATGGATAAAATATAAATTAAAAATGTGTCAATGTGTCAATATAAAGAAAATCATAAACAAATTCAAGAACATCCCAAAACCCGGTGTCACAAGTGCATGAGCATCTACTATGAAGTGCAATAATAATACAACAACTGTCTGGAAAATGAAATAGAAAAGATAAAATAAATAAATAAGATGGAGACTGTGAGGGCTACGGTACGTGGCATAGGAAGCAACTCACCATAAAGCCCCCTCAACAGTTGCGCCTATGCGCTAGGATGACCACCAAATGAACATGTCAGAACCTACACGTTTAGTGCAGAAGTGTAGCGTGAGTACATAAATCAACGCGTACCCAGCAAGTATCTAGCCTAACCCTGGATAAGTAGTGATGAGGGGTCAACATCGACACTTACTAGTGGTCCAATAAATAAAATACAAGAATTATATGTAGACATGAAATACAACAGCATCAATAGAATAAGAAATAGTAATTAACATGAGCCTTTAACGAAATATCAATTTAAATTTTCCATATAGCACATGTCATCTCAACAAATAAGAATCGTCAAGTAATTTATCCAATCTCCGGTTACAATGGGATATCATGTAATTTCCAAGTTCAATCAAGAGGGAAACTCTCGTGGGTATTCGGACTCCTAGCAATTTTACGCACGAATTATGCTGAGGTCGTTCGGCCTGATCCATATAGTCGTGTACATACATTGCCAAGGTCATACGACCCGATCCATGGATGCATCTCATATATACATATACTGTCGAGGCGTTCGGCCCGATCCCCAAAAAGAGAAGAAACTTATCGAATTACGGGCCACGTGCTTACAACACAAGAACATGAGCATAAAGTAAACACAACTTTTACCAAATATCAAATATCTCTCATCAAACAACTCAAGGTGGTAAATCTCGGTCTAACATAATTCCAAATCAATTCCCATTATAAATTCAAGTAATTAAACTAACAAATTGAGTTCAAATAAGACAAATATTGCATGATAAAGTTCTAAGTCTACCTAGACATAAACATGCTTTTAGCTATGTACGGACTCTCGTCACCTCGTACATACGTAGCGCCCACAACTAGTAGCACATAATAATTTAATACCTACGGGGTAGTTTTCCCCCTCACAAAGTTAGACAGGAGACTTACCTCGCTCTGAAATCCCACAACCAGCTCCAATGTCTCTCTAACACCTCAAGTTGATGCCCATCAATCTAAAACTAGTCAAACAACCTGCAAACCAATAAAAATATACCCCAAAACTCTTAATTAATCAATTTTTAACAATTTTTAACTCCACTCGAAAAGTTGACAAAGCCAACCCTCAAGCTCACATGCCCGGATTTAGTAAATATTTGAAGATAAACATTACCCATTTCACCATGAACTCAAATAAATAATTCATTCTCAATTTCATGTCCAATTTCGTGGTCAGAATCCAAAAACACCATTTCTAGGTTTTCTTTCAAAAATTCCACAATTTCTATCGAATTCCATGTTAAAATCCATACATAACCCATGTATTTAACTCGAAACAAGTAGGAATAACTTACCTTATGATATATGGAGAAAATGATCTTCAAGAATCATCCCAAATAGCCCCACATGCGCTCCAAGAACTTAAAAGTGAAGAAATTAGCTGAAAATCTCGAAATTAGATGTTTAATACACCTGTCAGGCCTCCTTCTTCACAATCGCGGTCATAATCCATGCGATCGCGGTTAACAAAAGTTCCAGCAATGTTTCCTTCATCGCGATCGCGACCAAAATCTCGCGATCGCAATGTACAATTTGTGTTTTCTTCTACACAGACACTCTTCAATATAATTGCCATAACGCTTTGTAGAAAATTCTAAATGAAAAGGGTTCAAGTTTTGAAAAACTAGATTCAATGGGCTACAACTTTCATTTTCGGATCATCTGCAAATTCCTTATATATTGCAAGGAATAAGCTCTCGAAGTCAGATTACTGATAACAATAATTTCTTCTACGTGATCGCGATCTTCCTTCCGCGATCGCGATTCTCAATGGCCTGGAATGCAATTTCCTCTTCCCGATCGTGACCCAGACCTCCGCGATCACGAAGAGCACCCCTAGCATCAGATAACAACGGTTCAAAATGGCCTAAAAGTGGTTCGAAACCACCCCAAAACTCTCGAGGTCCGAGGAATCCCGTTCAAACATTCTAACAAGTTTATATACCCTATATAAACTTGTTCAAAGGATCATAACACGAATTACAACATCAAAACCAAGAATTAAAGATAAAACTAAATTTCTTAAACTCTCTTAACTTTCAAGCCTTCATGCTTTGCCGAACACATCCGAATCCCACTTAGACATTCCGGAATGACGCCAAATTTTACGTACAAGTCACAAATCACAATACGAACATATTTCAAGGCTCAGAATCACAAATGGAAATTGATAACACCAAAGTCCACTTCAAGTCAAACTTATGAAACTCTAAAACCTTCAAAATGCCAACTTTCCACATTATGCGCCAAAACGCTCCCGGACCATCCGATACTCAACTCGAACATACGCCCAAGTCCAAAATCATCATACGAACCTATGGGAACCTTCAAATCATGATTCTGAGGTCGTTTACTCAAATGTCAAACCTTAGTCAACTCTTCCAACTTAAAGCTTCTGAATTGAGAATTTCCATCCAAATCAACTCCGAACTTCCTGAAATTCAATTCCGACTACGTGTACAAGTCATAAAACATGAAGTGAAGCTACTCAAGGCCTCAAAACACTGAAAAACGTGCTAGAGATTAAAATGACCGATCGGGTCGTTACATATTCTATTTTTGTTCTCGTGCAGATGGCGAGAACACGCACTCATCTACAGCCGGACATGAGCCAGATCCCCCTATGGCAGCTACTACCAGAGGTAGAGGCCGAGGCAGAGCCAGAGCTCAGCCTAGAGCTCGAGCATAAGCACCCGCAGTGGATCCTTAAATTGATCACAAGAAGGAGGTTCCGGCTCAGACTGTACCCGTCAGACCGGCTCAGGTCCTAGAGGGGTCATAGTAACTCCAGTGATTCAGGACGTTCTAGTCCGTTTGGTGGACCTTATGGAGAGTGTGTCCTAGATCGGTACATTTTCGGTGGTACCAGTAGTCTCTCGGGTTGGAGGAAGAGCACAGACTCCCGCTACTCATATCTCGGAGCAGGTGGCTCCCTAGTATTAGACTCCAACAACCTTGCCAGTTGGGGTAGTTCAGCCGATTGTTGCGGCACAGGCCGGTGATAGGCCTGCTATGTCTACTGAGGCTTTGTTAAGGTTGAATAAGTTTACCAAGCTCTTTCCTATTCATTTTAGTGGTGCACCTTCTAAGGACCAACAGAATTATCTAGATCGATGCCACGAGGTGCTGCGGAACATGGGTATAGTTGAGACCAGTGGAGTCAATTTTGTAGTGTTTCAGATTACTGGTTCTGCCAAGAGATGGTGGAGAGATTATATGTTGAATAGACCAGTTGGTTCGCCTTCACTTACCTGGGATTAGTTCTCATAGCTATTTCTAGAGAAGTTCATCCTTGGCACCCTGTGAGAGGATTACTGCAGGCAGTTTGAGCATTTTTAGCAAGGTAGTATGATTGTTACCCAGTACGAGACTCGATTTATGGATCTAGATCGCCATGCCATTATCTTGCTCCCTACTGAGAGGGAGAGAGTGAGAAGATTCATCGATAGGCTCACTTTCACCATTAGGCTACAGATAGCCAAGGAGACTAGATATGATATTACTTCCCAAAGTGCCGTAGATATTGCTAGACGGATCGAGATAGTTCGTGCTCAGGAGCGGGGGCGGTGTCTAATATGAGGCCTCATCATTCTGATAGTTTTAGTGGTGCCTCATCTGAAGGCAGGGGTAATTTTAGTAGAGGCCATCCTCCCAGACCATTTAAGTCAGCGCTTCAGGCATCTCACAGTGCTTGAGGGAGTCATGGTCCTTTTGTGCCTCATTTTAGGCAGCCATCCTACAGTATACCATCAGCTCCTATCAGTGCACCTCTGATTCATAACTATCACCGTGGTTATTCGGCCCGTTCGGGTCAGCTTCAGCAGCTACAGTAGCAGGATGGGTGTTTTGAGTGTGGAGGTACTGGTCACATCAGAAGGTTCTGTTCAAGATTATTGGGTGGCATGCCACAACAGAGTTCTCGTGCCATGGTCCCGACATTGGTTGCTCCACCGCCCGCTCAGCCAGCTAGAGATAGGGGTCAGGCAACCAGAGGTAGAGGTCAGGCCGTTAGAGGTAGAGGTCGGGCCGCTAGAGGTGGATCCCATCCAGTTAGAGGCCCTAGAGGTGGAGGCCAGCAAGTTAGAGGCGATGTTATCATAAGTATTGTTCCAGTTTACCATAGATATGCTTCAGTTCTAGTTGATCCGGGCTTTACTTATTCCTATATGTCATCCTATTTTGCTTCATAGCTAGTTGTGCCTCATGATTCTTTGAGTGCTCATGTATATGTGTCCATGCCTGTGGGAGATTCTATTATTGTAGATCGTGTCTATCACTCGTGTGTGATCACTATTGGGGGTTTTGAGACTAGCGTAGATCTTCTACTTCTTGATATGGCAGATTTTGATGTTATCTTGGGTATGGATTGGCTGTCACCTTATCATGATATATTGGACTATCACGCCAAGACGGTGACCTTAGCCATGCCAAGGTTGCCTCAATTAAAGTGGAGAGAGACTCATGGATATTCTAGCAGTAGGGTTATTTCCTATGTGAAGGCTCGACGTATGGTCGAGAAGGGATGTCTAGCATATTTGGCCTATGTTCGTGATTCGAGTGCAGAGGTTCCTTCCATGGATTCAGTTCTGTTATGCGTGAGTTTTCAGAGGTGTTTCCTACAGATCTACCGGGGATGCCATCTGACAGAGATATTGACTTATGTATTAATTTGGCTCCGGGCACTCAACCCATTTCTATTCTACCATATCGTATGGCCCCGCCGGAGTTAAAGGAATTGAAGGAGCGATTGCAAGATTTTCTTGATAAACGGTTCATTAGACCTAGTGTCTCACCCTGAGGTGCGCCCGTGTAGTTTGTGAAGAAGAAAGATGGATCGATGAGGATGTGTATGGACTATCGGCAGTTGAACAAAGTCACTATCAAGAACAAGTATCCATTGCCGAGGATTGATGACTTATTTGCTCAGCTTCAGGGTGCCAAGGTGTTTTTGAAGATTGATTTGGGGTCTGGCTACCATCAATTGAAAATTAGGGTATCTTAGGTCCCTAAGACGGCTTTTCGGACTCGGTATGGGCATTATGAGTTCCTAGTGATGTCATTTGGGTTGACAAATACCCCAGCAACATTTATGGATTTGATAAACCGGGTGTTCGTGCCCTATTTGGATGAGCATGAGCAGCATCTTCAGATTGTACTTCAGACTATGACATATAGCTAGTTATATGCCAAGTTTTAAAAGTGTGAGTTTTGGTTAGACTCATTTGCCTTTTTGGGGCATGTCGTATCAGCAAAGGGCATAAAAGTGGATCCTAAGAAGATTGAGGCAGTCCAGAACTGTCCTAGACCTACTTCAGCTATAGAGATCCGGAGTTTCCTAGGTTTGGCGGGTTATTATTGCCGATTCGTGGATGGGTTGTCATCCATAGCATCCCCATTGACTAGATTGACCCAGATGGGTGCCCCATTCAGGTGGTCGGATGAGTGTGAGTTGAGCTTTCAGAAGCTCAAGACTGCTTTGACTACGACGCAAGTGTTGGTGTTGCCCACAGGTTCAGGATCCTATAGGGTGTATTGTGATGCATCTCATATTGGGCTTGGTGCAGTATTGATGCAGGATGACAGGGTGATTGCATACGTGTCGTGGCAGTTGAAGGTTCATGAGAAGAATTACCTTGTTCATGACTTAGAGTTGGCAACCATTGTTCATGCATTGAATATTTGGAGGCACTATCTTTACGGCGTGTTGTGTGAGGTATTCACGGATCATCGGAGTCTGTAGTATCTGTTCAAGCAAAATGATCTCAACTTGAGGTAGATGAGGTGGTTGGAGCTATCAAAAGACTATGATATCACCATTTTATATCATCCTGGGAAGGCCAATATGGTGGTCAATGCCTTGAGTAAAAAGGCTGTGAGCATGGGTAACCTTGCGTATATTCTAGTTGGCGAGAGGCCGCTTGCAGTAGATGTTCAGGCTTTGGCCAATCTGTTCCTGAGGTTAGATATTTCAGAGCCCAATCGTGTTCTAGCTTGCACAGTCTCTCAGTCTTTCTTGTATGAGCGCATCAGGGAGCGTCAGTATGATGACCCCCATTTGCTTGTCCTTAAGGACACGGTGTGGCATGGTAGTGCCAAGTAGGTTACTGTTGGAGATAATGGGGTTTTGCGGATGCAGGGTCGTATTTGTGTTCCTAATGTGGATGGGCTTCGTGAGTTGATTCTTAAGGAGGACCACAACTTCTGGTATTCTATTCATCCGGGTGCCGCCAAGATGTATCGGGACTTACGGCAGCATTATTAGTGGAGGAGGATGAAGAAGGATATAGTTGCACATGTAGCTCGGTGTCTAAATTGTCAGCAAGTAAAGTACGAGCATCAGAGGCTAGAGATTCCTGATGTTTCAGAGCCCAATCGTGTTCTAGCTTGCACAGTCTCTCAGTCTTCCTTGTATGAGCGCATCAGGGAGCATCAGTATGATGACCCCCATTTGCTTGTCCTTAAGGACACGGTGCGGCACGCTGGTGCCAAGTAGGTTACTGTTAGAGATGATGGGGTTTTGCGGATGCAGGGTCGTATTTGTGTACCTAATGTGGATAGGCTTCGTGAGTTGATTCTTAAGGAGTACCACAACTCCTGGTATTCTATTCATCTGGGTGCCGCCAAGATGTATCAGGACTTGTGGCAGCATTATTAGTGGAGGAGGATGAAGAAGGATATAGTTGCATATGTAGCTCGGTGTCTAAATTGTCAGCAAGTAAAGTACGAGCATCAAAGGCCTGGTGGTTTGCTTCAGAGGCTAGAGATTCCTGAGTGGAAGTGGGAGCGTATCACTATGGATTTTGTTGTTAGACTCCCACGGACTCAGAAAAAGTTTGACGTAGTATGGGTTATTGTGGGCAGGTTGACCAAGTCGGCACATTTCATTACAGTGGAAGTTACCTATTCTTCAGAGCGGTTAGCTGAGATCTACATCCGCAAGATCATTCATCTTCACGGCGTGCCCGTGTCTATCATTTATGATCGAGGTATGCAGTTTACCGCGCACTTATGGAGGGCCGTACATCGTGATTTAGGCACGCGGGTTGAGTTGAGTACAACATTTCACCCGAGACTGACGAACAATCCGAGTGCACTATTCAAATATTGGAGGTTATGCTTCGCGCTTGCGTTATGGATTTTTGGGGTTCTTAGGATCACTTCTTGCCACTAGCGGAGTTTGCCTATAACAATAGCTACCGGTCGAGCATTCAGATGGCTCCCTATGAGGTATTATACGGGAGACAGTGTCATTTGCCAGTTAGATGGTTTGAGCCGGGAGAGGCTCAGTTTTGGGTACCTGGTTCAGGATGCCTTAGATAAGGTCAAGATTATTTAGGATCGACTTCGCACCGCTCAGTCTAGGCAGAATATTTATGCCGACCGTAGAGTTCGTGATGTTGCATTCATGGTTGGAGAGAGGGTATTGATTCGGGTTTCACCCATGAAGGGTGTGATGAGGTTCGGAAAGAAGGGCAAGTTGAGCCCTAGGTATACCCGACCCTTTGAAATTCTTGAGAGATTGGGTGAGGTGGCCTACAGACTCGCATTGCCACCTAGTTTATCAACGGTCCATCCGGTGTTCCATGTGTCAATGCTCCGGAGGTATCACGGTGATCCGTCCCATGTGTTAGATTTCAGCTCAGTCCAATTGGACAAGGATTTGACTTATGAGGAGGAGTCGATGACAATTCTAGCCCGGCAGGTCCGATAGTTGAGGTCTAAGAGTTATCCTTCAGTTCGAGTGCAGTGGAGATGTCAGCCGATCGAGACAACCACGTGGGAGTCCGAGTCGGACATGCAGAGTATATATCCACACCTTTTCGACAGTCCAAGTACCTTTCTATGTCCGTTCGAGGATGAATGTTTGTTTTAGAGGTGGCGAATGTGATAACCCGATTGGTCATTTATAGTTTTACCCTTTATTTCTGTGTTTTGAGACCTCGAATAGCTCTGTTTAGCCTTTCTCGTTTTACGTGCGTAGTCTGTGTCTTTTCTGAAAAAATTTTATGCGAAAAATTGATAAAAATGTGAAATTTTGCATTAAAAATAATTTAAGTTGACTACGATCAATGTTTTTTTGTAAATGGACCTGGATCAGTGTTTTGACGATCTCGATGGGTCCGTATCATGATTTGGGTCAGAATTGAATTTGGAAGTCCCTAACTTGATTTAATGTAATTTGTTGAAAACTAGTGATTTGAAGGCTAAAAAGATTTCTAAGTTTGACCGTAGGTTGAATTTGTTGCTACCGGGGTTGGATTTCAGTTTCGAAACTTGTTATAGGTTCGTTTTAGTATTTATGACTTGTCTGCAAAATTCAGTGCAAAACGGAGTTGATTTGACGTGATTCTGACGTCCGGTTGTAAATTTTCATATTCTTGAGTTTCTTTGAAAAATATTGTCCATTTTGATGTTTGATTCGTAGTTCTAGGTCTTATTTTGATATTTTGATCGCACAAGCAAGTTTGTATGATGTTATTACACTTGTGTGCATGTTTGGTTTGGATCCCGAGGGGCTCAGGGGAGTTTCGGATAGGCTACGGACCATTTCAAACTTAGAAGAATGCTCGTTTTTGCTGATATCTGATGTCTGGTGCTTTGTGCTTCGCGATTGCGAAGCTACTTTCGCAATCGCGTAGGGGAACTGGGACAGGGGCGGAATTCCTTCATCGCGATGTGATGGCTGGGATGTGAACGCGAAGCTTTGGTCACGAACGTGGACAGCCTCTCGCGAACGCGTAGGGTTGAAGGGACTTGAGAAGGGGCATGGTTATTACTCTACGCGAACGCGAAGGCCTTGGGGGGGGGGGAGAAGCCTTCGTGAACGCGTGAGGAACATCACAAACGCATAGGCCATTCTGGCTCCTGTGTATTGCAAACACGTCATGCCCTTCGCAAACACGAAGAAGGCCTGATGCCCAGCCAATTAAATATCCCAAAGACGGGATTTTCCTCATTTTTCACCATCGTCTCATTAGAGCTCGGCCTAAAGACGATTTTGAAGAGAAATTTCATCACCATTGCATAGGTTAGTATACTTTAACTCGTTTTCTTCTATTTTCATCAATACCTATTGATTTATAACCTTAATATATGTTCTTTCATGTAGAAAATTAGGGATTTGGGAAGAATTGGGGGGGGGGGGGGTTGTAAAATTGATATTTAGACCTCGAATTGAGGTCAGATTTCAAAACTAATCACATAATCGGGCTCGGGGTGAATGAGTAATTGGGTTTTGGTCCGAATCTCAAGTTTTGACCAAGCCGCCCCGGGGTTGACTTTTGTTGACTTTTTGAAAAAAGTTTAAAGATCTTAACTTTATGTGTTGTAATTAATTTTTCTAGCATTGTTTGTTAATATTAAGTCGATTTTGGTTAGATTCGGTTGGTTCAGAGGTGAATTTTAGAGGAAAGGCCCCGATTGAGCTTTAATTTGCTTGCGGAGCAGGGCAAGTGTTGGGTCTAACCTTGATTTGAGGGAATTAGGAACCCTTGAGCTATGTGTTATGTGATTTACATGTATAGCGGCGTATATGCGAGGTGACGAGTGTATATACGCCGTCAAAATAGTTGTTTTCATGCTTTCCCATATTTCATTAATTATCTTATTCCATGTCTTAACTGTTACATGTCTTAATTGCTTTCTATGCCGTAACTTGTTACTTGTCATCTATTTACTCTTGTATTGAAATGCTCGTTTACTCCATGACTCCACGATTAATTGCTACTTGATTTACTTGTCTTACTTTTACACTTTAATTGTCATATATTTGGCTTGTCTTGTTGCCTTGTATTAATTGTAGTATTTCTTGATTTGGTACAAGGTTCCTTTATGGCTTTGCTTTCTTATTCTTTAATTATAGAGATTCTTGTTAATTGAGTTGTTGAATTGATCACATTTATTAATTTTGTTTATGGATCGGGTTACACGCCGCAACGAGTGAAATAAGGGAGAATTGATATTGATATAGTGGGATCGGGTTGCACGTCGCAATGGATTTTATATGTGATTATGATATGGTGAAATAAGGGAGGATTTATGATATTGATTCTGATTATATGGTAGGATCGGGTTGCGCATTTCAATGGATTTTATATGTGATTCTGATATGATGTAATAAGGGAGGATTATGATATTGATTCTGATTATATGATGGGATCAGGTTGCACGCCGCAACGGATTTTATATGTGATTCTGATATGGTAAAATAAGGAAGGATTATGATATTGATTTTGATTATATGGTGGGATCGGATTGCACGTCGTAACAGATTTTATATGTGATTATGATATGGTGAAATATGGGAGGATTATGATGTTGATTCTGATTATATGGTGAGATCGGGTTTCACGCCACAACGGATTTTATATGTGATTCTGATATGGTGAAATAAGGGAGGATTATAATGTTGATTCTGATATGGTGGGATCGGGTTGCGCGTCGCAACGTATTTTATATGTGATTTTGATATGGTGAAATAAGGGAGGATTATGATATTGATTATGATTATATGGTAGGATCAGGTTGCACTCCGCAACGGATTTTATATGTGATTATGATATGGTGAAATAAGGGAGGATTATGATATTGATTCTGATTATATGGTGGGATCGGGTTGCACGCCGCAATGAATTTTATATGTGATTCTGATATGGTGAAATATAGGAGGATTATGATGTTGATTCTTATTATATGGTGGGATCGGGTTGCGCGCCGTAACGAATTTTATATGTTATTCTTAATATTGATATGGTGAAATAAGAGAGGATTGTGTTTGTACGGTGGGATAGGGTTGCACGCCACAACAGATTGTGTGTTATACATTCATTGTTGCATTGTGTTAGCTTTGAGTGTTTTCATACGAGATTCTGAGGACTGAGGTTTCTAGTTTTACTGATTTCGAGGATCAAGTTTATTTTCATAAGTTAACTGCCTTACTTTTCATGTGTTCGTTTCCTGTTATTATTATTATTATACTGCGTACATGTTATTGTAAGTGACCCGCCTTAGCCTCATCACTACTTCGTCGAGGTTAGACTCGACACTTACAGAGTACATAAGGTCGGTTGTACTCATACTACACTTTATATTTCTTGTGTAGATTTTGGAGTCGGTCCTAGCAACAGTCAGTAAATTATTCGGATTGATTGCCTGACAGAGACTTGATGTACAACTGCACGACGTTCGCAAACCTGAAGTCCCCATCTACCTTATTCTAGATGTTTATTTCATTTCAGACACTCATGTTTTCATTCAGACCATTATTTGTATTACTCTAGTCGCTCGTGTACTTGTGACACCAGTGCTGGAATTGTATCTAGATATCGCTGTTGTTATAGATTTCTCACTCTATTTCAGTTTATTCAGTTTCTTGGTTATTATTTAATTTGAATTGTTAAAAATGGCTAAAAACTATTCTAACGTTGGCTTGCCTAACAAGTGAAATGTTAGGCGCCATTACGGTCCCGGGGATGAGAATTCCGGGTCGTGATACTTTTATATTACAAAAAAAAAGCGAGCAGACAAAAATATTAAATAAAATAATATGCTAATAAAAATTTCTATTAATAAAGTAAAAATACTAAACATTGGATAATAGAATAAAGAAAAATATAGAACAAAAATATTATTCAATTACTATATAAGTCTCTTTAAGATATTGGGTATATCATATTGACAAATAAGATGACAATTGAAATTTATTAAAGCAATACGATCTTATATGTTCAAACAAGTCCGATCATAATTTAATTTAATTAATATTTTTGAATATTGATCGCGAGTACAACTAATAATTCAGTGCCAAATTTATAGGGGTTTTAAGGTATCCTGCCAAAGCAAAAGGCCGAGGGCAACTTTAGCGAAAAGAAGGGGCTGAGGGCAACTTTAGCGAAAAGAAGGGGCTGAGGGCAACTTTAGCGAAAAGAAGGGGCTGAGGGCAACTTCGGCAGTTTAGGAAGTATATCAGTTCAAAGAAATATCCCCCCTTTGAGAATCGTCATTTTAACCATAAGATGGAGCTCATCTCTCTACACTTCTCGCCATTTATTACAAGTAAGATTACGTACCACAATTCTTATTTATCCCGTTATGCTTCACTTACCAGTGAGTTTGTCTTCGTTCTTGATGTTTAATTTGTTTCTGTTTGCCACCTGTAATGCTAACATTGTTATCCCCTCCTATCCATTGGTTAGAAATCAATAGCGCTATTGCATTGAGTTCGCATTTATCAGTTCCCACTGCAGAGTAAAGTGAGTACTATAGTGAAACGGTTCCATATAGTACGAATTGCATTGTGAGTATTCATATACGACCCCAACTAGCTATTTTGGATTGAGGCGCAGTAGTAGTTTTAGTCTGTACCATAGATGAAATTGTAACAAAAAGTAGTTGATGAAGTTGAAATATTGTGTTAACAATTGCAAAGTGATTGTGGATTAAAGGACACCACGGGCGATTTAATAGATTTTGTTCATATCAAATTCAATTGCATTTAATGTTATGTATGGTTGATAATGAACTTACCGTTTAGATAAGAAGATAAAGCTAAATTTCAGTCTGGTTTTTGAGTGTCTGGGGTTATTGATAAGTTTTGAGTAACTGAAGCAAGTACAATTCACATAGGTTCTGGTGCTAAGGGTTGAAGGTCATTGGATTTTTATGTTTACTTGGTATTCAGAGTTGTTGAGATGCAGGGAGAAACTAAGAAAATTATCAGAAACAGTGTTCACTAACAGTGATTGATGAGGCTGGTGTTGTATGTTGATGGGGGCAAATTTTCAACTCAAATGTTATTGTTTAGTGAAATAATGGACCTGTTAGTCTTCAATAAATGGACGGGGACAAAGCTATTGTCCTAGAACTGACATTAACAAAACCGGGAATTTTAAAAAAATAAAATACGTACAGCAAAGAAAGAAAAAGTTTTTAGAGCTAAAATTGGTTGAGGTTTCCCCTGGCTAATTAACTTGCCCTCAGCAAAAGTTCATACTCATGGGGATGTTCTTGGGTAGATGTGTGCCCCTTGTAGTTCTATGTTTGTTGTGGAAGGATTACCTATTATTTGCAGTTTCCTACTTGAAGTTTCCATAGTAGTTAGATGATTTCAAATACATGTTTAGCTTTTGATGAATGATTTTTACAACATTCGGTTCACATCTTCATTATGCTCATGCAAATGGCCTCTTCAGTGGGTTGTGCACTGCATCCCTGATTACACCCACCCCCTCACTCCCACCCCTATCTAGAACCCGGCCCACCCATAAGCCCATCCAATCACCTTTGTTCCACTCCTACTCTAAGTAATGTGTACGCAGACCTTACCGCTATCTTGTGAAGGTAGAAAGACTGTTTCCGATAGACCATCGGCTCGAGAAAAACTTTTCTCTAGCATGTTTGAAAAAGACCAAATATAAGAAAATAAGTAAGAAAATCACTTATCTTTTGAGAAACATTTTCTACGAAAAATATTTTCTTTTATACCAAACACACCAAAAAATATGAACTTATGCTAGCTCAGCTGAGCTATTGCTAGACTCAATCATCCCACAACTGATTATTTTTTTGGAACCTCCTATCAAGGGTCATGTCCTCGATAAGTTGAAGTTGCGCCATGTCATCTCTAATCACCTCTTCCTAATACTTCTATTAGGGCCGGAAACTCGGGTAGTGCGAAATTTAGCTAAACAACGCTATAATAATAATACCAAAGACAATGTAAGTTGATAATAACGACAATTAAAGCATATAAAAGAGGCACAAATTTAACGTGGTTCGGTCAGTATGACTTACGTCCACAAGCGGAGAGGTGCAATTTCACTATACCAACAAGAGTACAAAAGAGAGTATAATATTAGAGATAAAACTCTAATCAGCCTAAAATATCCTCGAGATAATAACCTCACAAGATCACTCCAAAGATGGGATTCACACAAGTATTTTCCAACACTCAACTCTCTTACAAAAATATTCTCAACAAATAAAGGAGGGGGAGAAGAAAAAACGAATTGAATCCTCAATCTTGTTGGTGCATCTGTGACATGAAGGAGGCTACCCTTTTATAGAAAATCAAGGCCAAAATATTTGGCCAAGGCCCAAGAGATAGCCACGTGAGACTTGTCTTGCTTGAATGAGAATGGGCCAACAAGGCGTTTGGTTACAAGGTCAAAGATATGGCCACATTACTAATCTCTACCTTAGTAATATTTTGGTTGATATAGTAAATTTGTTCCACTTTAATGAGCCAAATCATTATTCATAACGCCAACTGGAAGAGATTTCGTGAACATATCAGCAGGATTGTCTCTAGTATTGATCTTCTAAATAGAGACTTTTCCTTCAATAATGGTTTCTTGGATGAAATAATACTTGATATCAATATGCTTCGTCCTCTCATGATACATTTGATATTTAGTCAAGTGAATCGTATTTTGACTATCACAAAAAATGATAATACCATCTTGGTGTAAACTTAGTTCAGCAAATAGACTCTTTAACCATAAAGCTTCTTTGATCACCTCGGTCTTTCCAACTGATAGGGCAACCACCAATGCAAAATACGTAGCCTGTTAGTGATCTTCTTTTCCAAGATCACCTGCATAATCTCAGCCTACAAAACCAACCATAGTGTTAGTATGTCTCCTGAACTCCAAACATGTGTTTGAAGTACCTCGCAAGTATCTGAGAATCCATTTGATATCTTGCCAATGTGTTTTATCAGGGCAAGCCATATATCGACTTACTACACTCACTGCTTGTGAAATATCTAAATGTATACACACAATTGCATGCATAATACTATCGAGTGCACTGGAAAATAGTACCTGTGCTATATACCTCTCTTATTCCTCTAACTGCGGTGACTGAGCAGCTGATAACTTAAAATGAGTAGCAAGAGGGTACTCACTGGTTTAGCATCTTTCATGCCAAACCTCTCCAAGACCTTCTCTAAGTACTTCTTCTGAGTCGGGAATAGCCTGCTGGCTCCTCGATTTCTTTTGATCTTCATGCCTAGGATTTTCTTAGCTACTCCCAAATATTTCTTCTCAAATTCACTTTTCAGCTGACTTTTCAAATTGTGAATTTCTATCAAATTCTTAGCAGCAATGAGCATGTCATCAACATATAACAACAAATAAATAAACGGAAAAGGGCCAGAACTGCCCCTGAAGTATTGAAATTGGTACAAAATTGCCCTCCGTCCACCTATTTGAATAAAAATGCCCCTACCGTTATTTTTTTGGCTCAACATTACCCTTATTACTAACAGAAAATTTATAAAAAAAGATATTTTAAATAATATCCACGTGTCACCGTCCCATTGGCCTAACATAAACCCCAACCCGTAACCCGCCCAAATATTGACCCGCCCCAATTTTAAAACATAACTCTCTTTCTCTCTTTTCGCTATTTCATTTTAGTGAGCATTTACTTACGAGTGTATGTCTACTACTCCCTCTGTTTCAATTTATGTGAACCCATTTGACTAGGCACAGAGTTTAAGAAAAGAGAGAAGACTTTTGAACTTGTGGTGTAAAATGAGGCACATATATTTTGTGTGGCTATAAATCATTGCATAAAGGTAAATTGTTTCCAAATAAGGAAAGAGGTCATTCTTTTTGGCACGGACTAAAAAGAAAATAGGTTTACATAAATTAAAACGGAGGGAGTATTATTCATGAGGCAAACTCAAAATTGAGTTCTCTATTAGAATTATTTTTATGCAAGATGGAAGGAATTGTCATATTCTTCTTAATGCAAAAAGTTTAGATTCTTTTTATTTATGCAATGGATATTCTTTATTATATAATTTTCTTTATTTGAAATTTATGGGGAGGTTTCTTCACTATTTTTTGTCATTCCTCCGTGAAAATTTGAGGATTTGTTTTTCAATTTTTTTTATTGTTTATGTGATGTGTATTTCTATTTTTTATTTATTTCACTATTTATTCAATTAATATGTAAGCTTTTCTACTCCGTGTAACGGGTATTGTGCAATTGTCACATTTCATACACACTGGTTCATATGATGTACTAATAATAGTTAACAATTTTTTGAGATAATTTCTTCAGTATTTATTTTCTTATTTTGATTGTTATCATGGATTCAATTTTCTCGATTAGATTATTATGTTAAGTCTAGTAAAAAAAGGATTTTCTACTCATAATTTGCAAATGAGATAGGCTAATGTGTACGTTGCTATTTCCGGCGGATCCGCCGGTGAATTCCGCCCAAGTAGCAACAAGGCGGAGAGAGAGAGAGTTGTGTTTTAAAATCGGAGTGTGTCAATATTCAGACGGGTTAAGGGTGAGTTTAGTTATATTTTAGTTGAAGTTTAAGTTAGGCCAATGGAACGGTGACACGTGAATATTAATTAAATTTTCTTTTCCCCCCAGAATTTTCTGTTAGTAATAAGGGTAATGTTGAGCCAAAAAAATAACGGTAGGGGCATTTTTATTCAAATAGGTGGACGGAGGGCATTTTTGTACCAATTTCGATACTTCAGGGTTAGTTTTGGCCCTTTTCCGATAAATAAATGAACCATCATTTAACTTCCGGAAATAAACACAACTATCATACATGTTCCTCAAATAACCATGACCCAACATAAATGAATCAAATTTGTAATACCATTGTCTTGGAGACTGTTGTAATTCGTATAAGGATTTCTTCAACAATCAAATATGATCTTCTTTTCCTTCAATTTCAAATCCTTCGGGGGTTGATTCATGTATATTTGTTCCTTAAGTTCGCCATGTAAGAAAGTTGTCTTAACATCAAGCTGTTTTAATTCCAAATCATACATGACCACTAAAGCAAGCAAGATACCAATGGAGATGTGCTTAACAACAGATGAGAAAATATCATTAAAAACAAGTCCTTGTACCTGATTATAGCTCTTTGCAACTATTCGTGCCTTACACCTTGCATCTTCAACGCCTAAAATGCTTTCCGTTTTCTTGAATACCCATTTGCAACCAACAATTTTCTTTCCTGATGGCGGCTTCACAAGAGACCAGGTACCATTTTTGTGGAGAGACTCAATTTTTTCATTCATTGCAATCAGCCATTTGGCTGAACCAGCACCCAAAAACTACTTCTAAATATTTTGATGGTTCTTCAATTTCTTCAATTTCCTGTGCAACTGAAAAAGCAAATGCAACATAATCTCCAAACCATGATGATTGCTTACTTTCTCATCTTGGTCTATGTTTGGCCATGGAATACTCCTCTGGTTCGACTTCAGGAGTCTCAATTTTAGGAATTTCAGCTTCTGACTCAACTTTAGGAGTTTCAACTGTATTTTGCTCCAAAGTTGATAGCTTGGCTCAGAAGTATAAAGTTTTGTAATGCACAAGAGGAAAAGATGATTTTATTCATGAACCAGCCCGCTATTTATTTAGAGCATATACAAACTAAAACACATGTTTGCATCAGTGGACGTTCCGGATAAGTTAAATTAGTAGACATTAGCAGATAATTAGCAGGAAATAAAGAAGGATAAGGAGAAAGAACTCAAGTAATAAATGGAACTAACTAATATGATAAGATTTTGTGCAACAGAATATACTAGAATACAGGAAACTAACATATCTTAGCACTAGTAAATAGGAAGCTAATAACAAATTCCTAAACTGAAATATAACAAATATTATCCTTTAATACAACCCCGCAGGTTGGGGATGACTAGAACAAGCCCCAACTTGTGAAAATTGCACAGAAATGTTGTACATGGAAGAGGCTTGGTGAGAATGTTAGCAACTTGATAGTAGAGTGAAGTTGATGAACCTCAAGTATTTTTTGTTGAACTAGCTCATGAACAAAATGGAAATTAATAGCTACATGCTTTATCTTACTGTGAAAAGTTGGATTAGCACAAATGTAGGTGGTGCTAACGTTGTCACTAAGTACTGTTGGTGGAGCGGACAATGGAAAATGAAGCTCATGGAGCAAATTCATGAGCCAATTAACTTCAGAAACAATAGCAACAACAGCTCGGTACTCAGCTTCCATAGATAAGCGTGAGAAAGACCTTGCTTTTTGGAAGACCAAGAGATTGGTGAATTCCAAGGTAGACAACATAACCTATTATTCAGGTTCTGTCTTGTGGATTTCCAGCCTAATCAGTCAGAATAAGCAAGTAAATGCTCTGTTGTTTGTCGACTTAACTTAACTCCTATTGTGCTGGTGTGGTTCAAGTAGCGTAGCAAACGTCTGATGCTTTTCCAGTGAGACACTTTTGGATTATGCATAAACGGAGACAACTTGCGAACATCAAACTCGACGTCAGACCTAGTGAAGGATAGGCCGTGAAGCTTACCAATGATTCTTCTGTAAAGTAGCAGAATCGGCTTCAGAATCAACGAAGGAGTAGGTTGATGTCATCGGTGTTGGGAGACCTTTACAATTAGCCATATGCAATTTATCCAAAAGATCCATGACATAATTGTGTTGAGACAAATATATGGTAGTTGGCGTTGATGTTACCTCAACACCCAAAAAATAATGCAAGAGCCCAAGATCTCTTAGAGAGAATCATTGAGAAAGAGACCCAATGATGGACCTGACACTTCTCTCAACGTTTCCCGTAATAATTATGTCATCAACATAGATGAGAATGTAAACAATAACCTGAAAAAGTATGAAGGATATACAAAGATGAACCAAAATTGGACAACCCAATACTTGTCAAATAGTTAATGAGCTCAGTGTACCACGCCCGAGGAGCTTGCTTAAGTCCGTATATTGCTTTTTTTTTTTTTAGCCTGCAAATATATGTTGAATGTTCAGAGGACTCGAAACCAGGAGGTTGTCTCAGGTACGCTTCTTCTTCTGCAAGTCTGCCTTGTAAGAAGGCATTATTAACATCCAAATGATGAATAAGCCATGAGCGTTGGGCAGCAATTGCAAGGACCAAAAAGACTGTTATAGGCTTGAAAACGGGGCTGAATGTAGAATGATAATCCAAACTAAGACTTTGCATGAAATCTTTGGCTACTAGGCGAGCCTTATACCCAGTGTTTTAGATAGCGTGCGGCGACAAATAGCGACGAGGGTCTGCTTCACTGAGGCGAGAGGCGCCTTTTTGATGTGAAGCGACAATTTATACAAAAAAATAAAATATTATATATATAACTAAAAATTCAATAGCAATAATATATTAATTCAAAAAAATTAAAAATTCAAAAATCCAAAGTGAAGCTGTGAAAAATTGAAAAAACAAAAAACAGAGCAGAAAAAAGAAAGAAGAAGAGAAGAAGAACTGAAGAAGCTCTCTGAACTGAAGAAAAAACAGAGCTTTTCTCAGACTGTTCTGTTGAGTGCAACAACAGTGATAAAAAACAGAGCCAAAAAAAAAAAGAAGAGAAGAAGAAGAAGAAAAAGGAAGAAAAAACATAGCAACACAGACTTTATTCTGTTGTAGCAGCAGCGATAAAAAACAGAGCCCAAAACAAAAAGAAAGAAGAAGAGAAGAATTAGAAGAAAAAGGAAGAAAAAACAGAGCAACACAGACTTTGTTCTGTTGTAGCAGCAGCGATAAAAAACAGAGCCCAAAACAAAAAGAAAGAAGAAGAGAAGAAGAAGAAGAAAGAACAAAGAAAAAAATTGGACAGAGTCATAGAACAGAAACTCGAAGAAAGAAGAAAGGAGAAGAAGAAAGAAGAAAAGAGATTAAGAGAAGCATACCTGATGAAGAAACTTGAAGAAGAAAGGAAATAGCTGGTCTGCTGTAGGTCTGTTGTCGACTTGAAGGAGAAAGAGTAAAGAAATCGCGAGCCCTAATTTTTTGTTTTAACAGATCGCTGCTGCTGCCTTCTTCTTTTCTTTTTTGCAAAAAAGCGACGCTACAGGTCGCCACACGCTACAGAGGCAGACGCAGAGGCGCTCGCCTCTTTGAAAACGCTACGCCACACTGTAAAATAGCAATGGCAGCTCGCATCGCCTTGCCTCATGCTATTACCGCTGAGGCGAGCGCTATTTACAACTCTGCTTATACCTGTCAATACTGTCGTCATCAGGTTTAAGTGTAATTTTAAACAACCACTTACTGTCCACAACATTCCGAGAGGGATCACTAGGAACCAAATCCCATGTCTGGTTTCTGACTTAAGCATCATATTCTGCTTTCTCGCTTCTTGCTATTGGTGGTATAGTTGGGCTTGACGGTGGGAGCGGGAAATTGGTGGTGAGATATTGGTTTTGGCAAGAAAATTCTTGGGATTCAGGCTATTTGTTTTTTATCGGGTAACCATTGGGGGAGAAATGGTGGATGGTTTTGATTGTAATGGAGGAGCAAGAACGTGTTGGGGTTGGGATTCTATGAGTGGCTGTGGTTGAGGGGCTTGGACAGATGTGGTAACTTTAGAGGTCCGACGGCTATAGGTTTGGGTAATGGGTGGTTTACTTTTTGTTGCATGAGGAGATAGGATTGATTGAGTTGGGGAGGAAGAATCAGAGGTGTGTGTTGCATTATTGGGATAAGGTCGAGAATTACCGGAGGTTTGCGATGCTGCTGGAGAAAGAACGGAGCAAGACTTTTGTGCATGTGTAGACAACAACGGAGGTAGCTCCAAACAATGTGAATCTATTAGGATATCTGTTTGGCCTTTCGGCGGAGATACGTCATCCCAAGAAATTTTCATATTTTAATTTCTGTAATTAGAGAAAATATTGGCAAAAGGATAATTATTTCCAAAAAGTACTAACATCTCTCGAAAGATAGATTTTGGAGGTGGTTGGTTCAAAGCATTGATGGCAGTAATATTTATTTGAAAATCTCAATTAAACACAGGGCTTTAGTTTTGAATCAAGCTTGTTTTGTGAATATGCTTTTAGCCACGTTTAACATGAGCAACCAAAAATTTTGACGTTGTCATAATTTGGCAACTCTTGAAATAAAATATCATACAGACACTTGTCTTTTAAATTTGGAGTTATCATTCTGTTAATGAGAAAATTAGCTCGATGACATGCAAAACTCCAAAATATGGCTGGTAAGGAAGCTTGATGCATTAGAGTTTTGGTAGTCTCGACAATATGGCGATGTCGTCGTTCTACCAGAGCAACTCTTTGTAGAGTATAAGGTGGGAAAATTAAGTGTTCAATGCCTTGTGATTTTAAATATGAAGTTAAGCTTTGAAATTCACCACCTCCGTTAGTATAAAAAGGTAATATTTTTGTTTGAAACCAACGTTCGAGCAATGGATGTAGTGTTTTGAAAACATCTAAAATCTCGTTTTTGGATTGTATTGTACGGAGCCACAAGTATTTTGAATATTGATCGGCAAACAAAACATAATATCTTTTTCTAAACTGGTGAAGGTCCGCACAAATCACGGTAAATAATTTGTAGCGAGGTTTGACTCAGCAAAGATCTTGTAGAAAAAGATTATCTATGGCTTTTATTTGATTGACATGAATTACAAATCGAAAGAGACTCTTTCATAACTGGAATGGAAAATTTATTCAAAAGTATATCTAAATTATGGCATATTGGATGCCCCAAACGCCGATGCAACAAATCTAAAGACACAACCAAATTGCATTGCGATTGAGAAGAAGGGTTGTGTAGCGGCCATTCATATAGTCGTCCTCAACTCTCTGCCCTTGAACCAGTGGCCCCCCCATACTCAGATCATTCACAAGATAAGAGAATAGAAAGAATTCAATGGATGTTTTATTGTCGTGACAAAATTGAGAAACTGAAATTAAGTTGTTGGCAATGAAAGGGGAGCCAAGGATATTGGATAATTGAGAGCGGCAAACTCGAGCTGAGTGTCCAATGCGGTTACATAACTGGAAAACTAAATTGTTGTCTTGCTGATTGGTAGGACGATTGCGCCATTGCTGAGAACGATTCTGCTGCCTGTTGTTTTGACGCCTGTTGTTGTTGTTGGTGTTGGTCATTATTTGAGAGTTGGTCTTACGACCAACAACAACAGTGATTGTGGTAGAGGTGTGAGGCAGAGCATTGTGTTTGAGGAAAAGCTCATGGTCAATAAGCTTTTCAAATAGTTCTTCATACGAGATAGGTGTGTCACGTGCTAGAGACGGTTCTGAAATGCTGTTCTGGTCCAAGCCCATTGACAGCTGATGCTGATATCAAGCCTGAAGACAGGTGCTCCTGTAGTCGCAAGTTCATTGCAGAGACATCAGACTTGATTTAGATAGTCCATGACAGGAAGGCTCTCTTTGGTGAGATGAGCAAGGCAATCTCGCAAGTTAAATACACAAGTTTGCGACTTATTGGCATAAGCAATATGGAGGTAATCCCATGCTGCTCTGCGGTGGTTGCAGCAGCTACAATGGTAGCAGGAGTTGGATCGACTGACGCTAAAATAGTGTTTTGGATTAACTGGTTCTGACGAAACCAATTAACATAATCGGGATTGGCAATTGTCTGGTTGTTTGTTGTGGTGGTCTGGACAGGAGAAGGGACGGTCCCATCTAGATGGCCATAGAGATTGTGTTCTCTCATGAGCATGAACACTTGTGCCTTCCAGTGGGAGAAGTTAGCATGTTTGATCGGAAGAAGGGTAATCGGGTTGAATGAACAATAGAGGTGGTGCTTGTTGCATCGGAATTGGTAACAGAGAGTGCCATTTGTATTGGCTGGGTGGGTAACAAGAACCTTAGAACTCTCTGTGGAGAAAGATGTTATTGATACCATATAAAATTTTGTAATGCACCAGATGAAAAGATGATTTTATTCATGAACCAACATGCTCTTTATATAGAGCAAATCAAACTAAAATACATATAAAAATGGAACTAACTGATGTGATAAGATTTTGCACAACAGAATACACTAGAATACAGGAAACTAACAAATCCTAAAACTTGAAAATAGGAAGGTAATAATAAACTCCTAAATTAAAGGATAACAAATATTATCCTTTAATAAGAAGGAATGTCAATCTCAACCTCCACCTGCTTCTGTGTGCTCTTTCTTTTATCTGTATTACAAGAACTAGGAGACTCTTTTCTAGAATGTAACATAGAAGATTTATCAAAAGTTACATCTCTGCTAATTATAAATTTTGGTGCAATGGAAGCAGGATACCATAGTCTGTATCTTTTCACCCTAAATGCATACTCAAGGAAAATACACTTCTTAGCCCTTGGCTCTAATTTTTCATCCTTTACATGCATATATGCAGGGCAATCAAATATCTTTAAATCAGAATAATTAGCAGGAGTACCTGATTACATTTCCTCTAGATTCTTAAAATTCAGCGGTGCAGAAGGAGCACGGTTAACAATATAACAAGTTGTGGAAATAGCCTCTGCCCAAAAGGCGTTTGTCAACCCGACATCTAAAATCATGCAACGAGCTCTTTCCAAAAGAGTTTTGTTCATTCTTTCTGCTATACCATTTTGCTGAGGTGTCATCCTCACAGTGCGGTGTCGAGCAATTCTTTCATTCTTGCAAAATTCATTGAACTATCATTACAGAATTTTTAGCCATTATCTATTCTAAGTCGCTTAACTTGTTTTCCTGTTTGCTTCTCAATCAAAAATTTTCATTGTTTGTAAGTTAGGAAAACATCACTTTTATTTTTTAGAAAATAAACCCAAACTTTCCTTGAATAATCATCAATGAAAGTTAATATATACTTGATACCACTTTTTGACAGGGTCCCGGAAGGACCCCAAAGATCTGAATGAATGTAATCTAAAGTATCTTTTGTTCTATGGATTGTTGGAGATTTGAAGCTAACACTTTTCTGCTTCCTGAACACAGTGTTCGTAGAACTCTATATTCCCAGTACTTTGTCCACTCAAAAGACCTCTTTTGCTGAGGATGGAAAGGCTGAGGATGGAAAGACTTTTTCTCTCACATGCCCCAATTGCATATGCCACAATTTGGTGATGTTAAAATTAGACTTATCTGATATTGAAGCTACAACATCAGCTGTAACAGTGGATCCCAATAAAGTGTACAACGTACCAGATCTGCGTGCTTTCATGACCACAAGAACACCTCGAGAAACTTGCAGAACTTCATCTTTACCTGTGTATTTGCACCTAAGAGATTCTACAGTGCCCAAATAAATGAGATTTTTTTTCAAGTCAGGAACATATTTAACATTGTTGAGTGTTCTCACCACACTATCGTGCATTTTGATTCGGACTGGACTTTTACCAATGACGTTGCAGCCATCATTGTTGCTCGTCATGACAACTCCACCTTCAACAGATTCATATGTTGTAAACAAATCCCAATTGGGACACATATGATAAGAATAACCTGAATTCAAAATCTACTCATTGTTAGATTTGAAATATTATTAGTTACTAAAAGTATAGTTCTCTCAGTCTAATCAACAACTACACTTGCTTTGGCGGTGTTAGTATTCTTGTGCTCATTTTTCTTCTCTGTATGCTTTTTTTTGTTTTTCAACTAAAAGCATTCAGAGATAATGTGGCCTCTCTTATGACTATTTGCACACTACATTTCTGTATCTGAACTTTGACCTTGATTTAGACCCCCACTACTTCAATTTTTCTTATTAGATCTTCTTCTCACAAACAACTCTTCCCCTTGGTTCATACTAGTTTCTCCAATAATATCTTTATCTATCTATTCTTTTGATTTCAAAATAAATTCGATATCTTTATAAGAGATATTATCCTTTTCATAAAACATAGTATTTATTAAATGCTTAAATGACTGGGGTTGGGAAACAAACAATAACACGTCTTGATTCTCATATTTGATTTTAGCATCTATGTTACTCAAATCTGTAAGATGTATGAGTATAGAGGTACCTTCAACCATACGAAAAGAGTAGAGTTGTTGCTTTAGGTAAAGCTTATTTTAAACTATCCTTTTTCATGTACAGGTTTTCAGCTTTTCCCATATACCTTTGGCTGAGCTTTCTACGACAACTTCACGCAAAACCTCATTTGAGAGATTTAGAATGATACTAGCTTTTACCTTCTATGACGGCAAACTCATTGTCCATTTTATCCGGCTTTTTCTCCTTTTCTTTTCTTGCAGTGTTATGTCTAAGCCATCCTGAATTAGGATAGCTTTCATTCTTAATTGCCAAATCCCGAAATTTGTACTTCGGTCAAATTTCTCAATATAAGTCTTTGTTAGAGTCATATTGGCTATTGAAATTAACTCGGTTAGATCCAGCTCTAATACCAATTTGTTAGGATTGGAAACTCGGGTAGTGTGAAATTTAGCCAAACAACGTTATAATGGCAATAACAAGGACAATGCAAGTTGATAATAACGACAATTAAAGCATATAAAGACACAGATTTAACGTGGTTCGGTTAGTGTGACCTATGTCCACAAGCGAAGAGCAATTTCACTATACCAACAAGAGTACAAAAGAGAGTACAAGATAAAACAAAACTCTAATCAACCCAAAATATCTCCGAGAGAATAACCTTACAAGATCACTCAAAATAAGGGATTCACACAAGTGTTTCCCAACACTCAACTCTCTTACAAAAATACTCTCAATAAATATAGGAGGAGGAGAAGAAACAAGAATTGAATTCCCAATCTTGTTGGTGCATCTGCAACGTGAAGGAAGTTGCCCTTTTATAGAAAATTAAGGCCAAAATACTTGGCCAAGAGATAGCCACATGGGACTTGTCTTGCTTAAATGAGAATGGGCAACAAGGCCTTTGGTTACAAGGCCAAAGCTATGGCCACGTTACAACTTCTTTGGCCTACTTCTACCTTTCCTCAGGCTCACCATGGCCGACCTCTCACACCTCGCTGGGGCATCAATGCATCTCCTCTTCATATGCCTGTACAATCTCAGCCTCGCTTCTCGCATCTTGTCCACCACGAAGGCCACGCCCACCTTGTCCCGAGTATCTTCATTCTTAATCTTATCTCTCCTTGTATGCCTACACATCCATTTGAGTATCCTCATTTTCGCTACTTGGATCTTCTGGACATGGGAATTCTTGACTGGCTAATATTCCGCCCGATACAACATATTCGGCTGTAGAACTTACCTTTAAGTCTTGGTGGCACATTCTTATCACAAAAAACACCAGATGCGAGCCTCCATTTCATCCACTAAACCAATACGATGTGTGACATCATCGTCAATCTCCCCATTACCTTAGATTATTGACTCCAGGTATTTGAAACTTCCTTTCTTAGGGATAACTTGTGTAACAAGCCTAACGTCCCCGTCTGCTTTATGGGTCACGTCACTGAAAAAGGCACATAATGTACACTTAAAAATATGTGTATGATTGGACTTGAGTTAAATCGTGAACATAAGACTTAAATGTTAAGTAATTATGTAGAGTAGACGTTCTTCTTGAGCTGCCAAAAGGACATATTGGCATAACAAAATCCTTCGTTTAACGAAATGGCTATGCTTTGTAATTTAGTCGGTAAGACGATTGTTAGCTATATGATGTGATGGTTTCAAAATATTTCTCTATTTGTCAATATCCCTAAGTTGATTTGGGCATGTTATTGTGATTGTTTAATAGTTTAAGTACTGGAGCTTTCTAAAAATTTGCTACTTGTTTGTCATTTTAACTCTTGGATGGTACAGAATATATTGGTGATATAATGCAGTTTAAGCAAGTGCTATATAGTACGAGAGCCTAAATAATGAAGAATTAGCCAACATAAGCAGATTGAAATTGTTGCTGTATCCAATGCCAAACAGGTTTCCCAGTTTCAATACTTTAACTGCTTGCCCTGTTGTGTTCAAAGGCTTATGCTTAGCTGTCTAGTTTTCAGTATTCCTCTCTGTGAATTATTCCAGGATGTTTCTGAACTATTTGTGGAAAGAATTTTAAGATAATGGAAGATAAAAGGGTCAAATATATATTTTCTTATAGCTTATCTTGATTTTTGATCTTTGAAGCAACCGGAACATTGAAATCTAGAGATTGCAATGCGTTATCTACACGCATTTATCCTCTTGGTTCGACCAAGTCAAAAGAATCTGCTAGCAGAGTGTTCAGAGTAACTTCTGCACTTGCAGAAACAGCAGTGTCTATTGCAGTTGCTGCCACAGTTGTGGGTGCTGCAGCAACTATTCTTGTAAGGAGAACTAAAGCTTCTGAAGCAATTGAGGTGAGTTGAAAGCTGACAAGAGTTATTTCTTCTGATATAAATATTTGTTCATATCCTAGAGCAGCTCAATCAAATATTTAATCTTAGCGCTGAAATTACACTTAAGGACATTTTCTGATACTGATCTTGGAGTACAATGAAAATCTCGTTGCCTTCTATCCCAAAATGAACATATGTTTTATACCTTAAAAATATCGAGGAAGACACGGCTTTTTCTTCTACCATTGTTTGACAACATTTTCGTCTTTCAAGAAAAGAAGAAACATATTTGTTCGGTGAAGGGCAACAACAAAAAATGTTTTCTCCAGCAGAAAGCTTGCGAGTTAGCATTTTCAGTCAACTGTTGCATCAATTTGTATTCAGATATATCCTGCTAAATATTCTACTGCAACGAAAAAGGAAATGATATTTGTTTCTAGCAATTCAGTGAGGTTAACCTAATGTACCAATCTGTAGTTGGTTAGTTTCTGCTCCTCTTGGTTTGATTATTGATGTATCTCATCCGTATAAAAACTAAAATAGGCCAAGATTCGCCTAGCTTCTGATCAGAAAAAAGAAATTCAGAATTACTTTTGCATTTACGGTGGAAACAGTTCTTTCAGTTAGTAGAACAATTTTGCCATTTCATTATCCATTTTCAGCTTGTTCTCTCTTTGAAGCAAAGATTAAAGATTTGTGCAGTAGCAGGTTATTCTCCAAACTAACCAGAAAAAGAGAAATACTATGCAGAATTGTGAAGTTTAAGTAGGGGAGAAATCAAATGATTTGTAGCTCAAATGCACTTCTTATTATGCTCTTAGACTATCCCCTTTGATTGTTGTTCTTATCAATAGACAGGCCCCGCCGAAAATCTGTGAAGACTGCGGTGGCTCTGGAATTTGTGCAGAATGCAGAGGGGAAGGGTTTGTGCTAAAAAGGATGTCCGATGAAAATTCTGAGAGAGCAAGACTGATGGCAAAGAACGCAGCCACAAGATATACAGCAGGGTATGTTTTCCATTTCGTTAAGCCCCTCGTTCATATGCACTGAGCTCTAGCCTCTAAGTATATGAACTCATATCATGCATTTGGCAGGCTTCCCAAAAAGTGGAGCTACTGTATGAAATGCAACGCGGCTCGCTCCTGTAATTCATGTGGCGGCAGTGGGAAGTTGAACTAATTGTTAAATTGCCTTAGGATTTACCATATCATTCAATTGTGTCAATATAGTGGCAAAATTTGAAGAATATGTAGGCGGTATTCTATGCATATCCTAATTATGTATAGTTTGTCAATAATTCTTTTGGAATATGGTCTTCTTGTGATAGTGCTGTAACTTATCCATTTTCAAGACTCAATCTGATGTTTACATTTTCTATGTCCTTATTGAAATGAGGTAAATACTTCCTACGAGGTATGTGGAATAACATGATGCGATTTTCATACTACCTAAACTTCATAAACCAAAAAAGCATCGAGATATTTAAGATTCAGCTTCTTGATGTTGAATCTGGTATTTGTAATTCCACCACTTTTTAGGTAATGATTTGCCATAATAATGGCCATTTGCATCCTAAAGTATTGCTGCGCTTTATATTTTCTGATATTCGAAATTCATTGAGAAGCTTGCTTAACGCAAGTCTCATTTTAACCTTAACAGACCATTTTACTACCCAGGAAGCTCCGGTACTATTGAACTACCAAATGTGATTGGAAATTAGAGCTCCATGCTACTTTGCACTTCTACTCAAAATATCATGAATCCACAATTTAGTTATTTTATTAGGGAATTTTTCCTTCCTATGTAATATTTGAAACTTATTTATCAAAATTGTCCTAATTTTGTATGTTACCTGCCATAAACAAGGATTACTTATAAATTATATACAATCCATTATTAGTGCCTTAAATTAGAATATTTAGTTACATTTTTTTTTCTATTTTCTCTCCGCTCCTCTTTCAATAAGGATATTAGCAACTAGGACCAATCAACTAATCCGGTACTGAGTCAGCATTTTCCTTTCCAAATTCATTACTGGGACAGGAAGGAGCTAGGTTTGCAGTACAAATCAAGATTGCATCAATTGTAATGTAGTCTCTCGACTGTGTCGCAGTATTTTACTAGTAATGTCGGGAATTGATCAACACTCTACTACTCTCCATTCCGTTAATTAACCTTATGAACTTGGGTACATAGGTATGTCTAAGTATAGACCCTTTTGATATGTCATCGGAGATATTTTGATTGTAGCCGTGAAGTCTTTTTAATTCTTATCTTAACTGTTGTATAAAAAATATGATCAAAATATTAAGAGGTGAAGTCGCTTTTATTTTCTTGCAGACTTTACTTTCCACGAACAGTTTCCAGTTCAATCAGATTTGAAGTCTATACTCGATTAACTTTGAGGGCTAAAACGTGTACGCCATGAATCAGTGCACATGAGTCAATTTGGAATATTGTTGCTACAATATTCAAGTTTTTCAATTTAAACAAATATGAATCAGTGCACACGAGTCAATTTGGAATTCATTCTCTATCTTTCTTTCTTTAACAAATCGAATAAGAAAAGAATAATGTATGGTATATCAACATACAAATTTAAAATAAATTTTATACAAATTTGATAGATCTACAACAACATACATACAAAAAATAAATTTCATACAACTAAATATATAGTATACAACTTATTTACAACTTTCATACATAATTATTACCCAGTTAAATACAACTAGAACATCATACAACTTAAATATAATTTTCATACAAATTTATACAATATTTGTTTTGTATGTATTTTGTATATGATTTGTATATATTTTGTATGTGGTGTGTTATTCTCCCTCTCTGAAATTCCAATCAAAACTTCCTCTCTTAATACAATTTTGATACATATCAACAATTTTATGTAAAAAAATAATATTTATAACTTAAATACAACTTTCATATAACGACTCATACAATGTACAACTAATTTCCAACTTTCATACAATATTAAAAAAAACTACGAATAAATACAACCAAATATAGTTTTCATACAAATTTCATACAACTATTATACAATTTTATATGTATATTGTATGTCATGTGTTCTTCTTCTTCTTCTTCTTCTTCTTCTTCTTCAAATATCAATCTAAAAATCCAACCAAAATCAAATCTAAACTTTACCAAATACCCTCAAAAGCGAGATATAAACTCCATAGAATATTCCCAATCGTTTGCAATAACACCCAATCCAAAAAAAAAATATTTTTTGAAAATTCGAATTCAAAACTTCGAAACTTTTTAATGGCTGCCAATGATGGAGAGTCAAACACCTTTAAAATTTATTAATTGACAATTTCAATTCGAACAATCGAGCCAAATAATTAATATTCATCTGCTGCTAGCCCGCCATCAAAATGCCAACAAGAAAAGGGAAAGCCCAGAAAAGCTCCAAACTCCAAACTCCATCCATAACAAAATTAATCCCTTTCTTTGCCATTGTTAGAGAAAAATATGAGCTTTAGAAGAAAAAATCTTGTAGAATCAGTGTAGAAAGAGGGTTGATTTCTAAGAGACAAAGAGAAAAATCCTTTAGAATAAACTGTGGTTGGGGTTTGTTTGGGTAAGAAAGGAATTGTGAGGGTTTAAGGGGATTTACTAAATTAAAAGGCTACAATCAAGGGATACTCATTTAAAATTAATTTGTACATAATTAGTAAATTGTATATGACTATGTAATTAAGTTAAAACTTGATTAGGGAGGGTAAATAAGTTTCATATGTATTATAGATAGGTAAAAAATCTCTTTTATTAGGTTAGTTGTTTACTTGCCTTGCTTGGAGTTCCATTCTCTAATTAGTTGAATGGCCAGGTTTAGGGGTGGCGAATAAGTGGTTTGGGCTGAATTTGGACGGGTCAAGATGGGATGAAGTAGTAATTGGGTCATCGCTCAATCATGGCCAAAGTTTACTTGGGCTAAGATGAGTTGGGTCAATAGAATAATGGGTCATAACCCAACTCGCCTAACTTGACCCAAATTTTCAAATATCAATAAATATTTGGAAAAATTAAGCGACACGTCAAACATATACAATGTATTTATCATTTGCAGCTATACTTTTAGCAAATTTATCATTCTTAGCTATATTTGAAGTTATAGCAAATCCATGAAACAAGAGATTAATTATTTTGAACTGAAAGAAGAGAGAAACAAGCTCTCATAGCATAGTTGGTTAGAGTGTCTGCTTAGTTAGCGGAGGTTTTGAGTTCGACTCTCAGCAAGTATATTTTATTTTCTGTATTTCTTTCAAGGCGCCTTGGTTGTATTCGTTGCGCGTTTGAATACAGACGATAAATGTGATACATTTTGTATTCGTTACCCGAATGAATACAATTGCGCGAACGAATACAGTTGATACATGTTGTATTTGTTACGCGGACGAATACATTTGACATAGGTTGTATTTGTTGCGCATTTGAATACAAGCGATACAAGCTGGTAACAATTGAACAGTAGCTACGAATGGTAATTAGGCAAATTTAATTACTAGGTTCTAAACTATAGTGCTTTATGAAAATTCCTCGAAAATTATGCGACACGTCAAACATATAATTTTTTCTCAAATTAGTTCATACATATTATGCATTAAGCATTCTAGTACCGGAGGGGTGCCATCATGGGACTTCCCATTTTTAACCGAAAATAGAGAATGTTAACAGACTTTATAATTCTAATTTTTCTTTATGCCATTTTATGTTCACAATTTTGCTTTTTTTTTCTAATGTATAAATTTTACTATTTAATATCTAATAAAAAAATAAAGAAAAGAAAAAGCTTACTACTACTGCTTAATAGTATGAACACCTAATTTTTTCACCCTTTTAATCACCTAAAGAAGTCAATCTTATCTTTACTTTTGATTACTTCTTTCATGATTTTGTGCATTTTTATTAGCATTCTATTTCACAAAAATACCAAAAAATGTTTTTCTATTTTATTTGCCTATTTTTGTTTGCATCTTTAAATTATATATATCAAAAGGATTTACTTTTTAATTGTGCATTTTTAGGATAATTAAAGGTTGTAGGATTGGGCTAGTGGCATTTTAACCAAGTTGGGCCAGATTTAGCCCATGATTCGAACCCAAATGCACAAAACCCTCGGAATTGGCTCTGCCCGGGGGAAGACTGAAAGACGTAGTTTTTATTTAAACTACGTCATTTTTAAGTGAATTAAGATCCAATCTTGACCATCCATTGCCCTTCAAACCAATGGTCCGAATTTCCCCATATGTAAGGATTCTAAATGTAACGACCCGATCAGTCGTTTTGTGTAATTGGGCCCCGTTTTTCTTTTTTATGTTTCACACATGTGTGTTTATGCTTTTATGACTTGTGAGGTTGGTTAGTTTCGTTCCGGAAAGTTTTCAGGTTGATTTGGACCCTTGATTCTTGACGTAGAAGTTTAAATTTGAAAAGGTTGACCAAACTTTGACTTTTGTGAAAACGACCCTGGAACTGTGTTTTATGACTCTGATAGCTTTGTATCGTAATTTCGGACTTGGGCGTATGTCCGAAATTGATTATGGAAGTCCGTAGGTTGATTGGGTTGATTTGCCAAAATTTGGCCATTTGAAGTTGGAAAGTTTGACCGTAGGTTGACTTTTAGCTATCGAGCTCATAATTTAATTTTGGGACTTGGAATATGTACGTTATGTTATTTAGAACTTTTTTGCAAAATTTGGCGTCGTTCGGAGTTGATATGATAGGATTCAGACGCTTAGTTGTAATTCTAGAAGTTCTTGAAAATTTCTTCGGATTTCATGCATATTTGGGTTCGATTCATAGTTTTAGATATTATTTTTGAGCTTTGATCACGCGAGCGAGTTCGCATGATTATTTTAGAGTTGTTTGAAGGTTTGGTTTGGATCCCCGAGGGCTCGGATGAGTTTCGGACACGTTCCGGAGTAGGTTGGACTGGAAATTGCAGAAAATTAATGTGTGGTGCTCTGGTGTCGCAAATGCAAACACCAGGCTCGTATTTGCGAAGGTGACATGTGAGGGGCTGATGTCGCAATTGCGACCTCATCTTCGCATTTGCGAAGAAGTTAGGATTTGCACATAGTTCGCAATTGCGAACGAAAGCTCGCTTTTACGAAAGTCTTCTGGGATGGGCTAGGTTCGCAATTGCGATGTTCAAGTCGTAATTGCGAGTGAAGCAAGGGTCGCAAATGCGATCCCATCTTCGCATATGCGAAGAGTTTCCCCAATCCCTCGGTGCCACAATTTCGAGGCTTTATTCGTAATTGCGAGGGTTCGCAATTGTGACATCTGCAACTGATCAAATAGCTGGGAGACGAGATTTTTGAGTTCATTCTCTTATTTTTGAACCCTAGACTCGGTAGGAGATGACTTGGAGAGGAGCTTTTCGCCTACAAACCTTGGGTAAGCAATTCTCACCTAATTCTAATCATATTTCATCAACATATCTTAGATTTTAACATCAAAATCATGTGAATCAAAGTAGAAATTTGTGAAAATTTGTTAAGTTTTTAAAAAATAAGAAATTAAGTTTTGAGAGTCGATTTGGACTCGAATTTTGAAACTAATCACATATATGAACTCGTGGGGTCATGGGTAGACGGAATCTACCATTAGACTCGGATTTTGACCGGGCGAGCCCCGAGTTGACTTTTTGGGAAAAGTATAAAGATCAAAGCATTATTTAAGGGGAAAATGATTTCCGAGGGTTGAGTTGGGTTAGTCGAGGTAAGTGTCTTGCCTAACTTTGTGTGGGGGAACTACCCCTTAGGTTTGGTATTGTTTGATTCAATTGTGCTCAATAAAATCCATGTACGCAAGGTGACGAGTGGGTACACGGGTTGTACATGTTATTTGACCGTATTAGGCTACTTAGGCTATTTCCATGCTTGAATTGAAATGCCCTATCATGTTCTAAATTCTCATAGTCAATGTATCCTTAATTGTATTAGATTATTCGTACATTCCTTAGTTTACTTGCTTAGTACTTGTTCTACAACCCACTTGCTTAATTGCTCCCATGCTTAGCTGAACTTGTTGTCTCTTTAAATTGTTACATGCTATCTCTTCATTGATAATTATTATTATTTGAAATTATTGTCCGTGTTATTTCTTTCCTTATTTGATTTTCTACTCGAAGTAATTATTCATGCTATCCTCTTACATGTTGATTTTCATTATTTGAGGCTCATTGTTAATTATTATTTCCTTCATTGCAAGTTAGTCTTATCTAACATCATGGTTATACATTATTTCTCTCATTGTTGAGTTATTTGGTGTTGAAGTTGTGAAAGTCGTTACTACATTAAGGCGATATTGGTTATTGTTGAAACATCTATCTTGTTGAGCATTTTTCATTCATTGTTGTTGTTGATATTCTTGTATACGTTGTGGTGGAGCCGTGGGCTATTGTAATGACCCGACCGATCATTTTGCTTTCTAGATCCCCATTCCCCTAAATAAGATTTCCCGTATGTACTTTTACTATTTTATGACTAGCGGGGATGGTTCAGGATTTGGAAGAGTTAAGATTGAAATCAGGATGCTTAGTTCCTTAGTTGGCTTTTAAAAGGTTAAGTTTGACTTTGGTCAATATTTTGAGTAAACGACCTCAGAATCAGAATTTGATAGTTCCAATAGGTTCGTATGATGATTTTGGACTTGGGCGTATGTTTGGATTGGGTTTTGGATGACCCGGGAGCATTTCAGCGCTTAATATTGATAGTTGGCACCTTGAAGGTTTTAAGATTCTTTAAATTTGTTTTGGAGTAGATTTTGGTGTTATCGAGCTCCGTTTGGGATTCCGAGTCTAGAAATAGTTTTGTATGGTGATTTAAGACTTGTATGCAAAATTTGGTGTCATTCAGAGTAGTTTAAGTATGTTTCAGCGCGTTCTGAGTAAGTTAGAAGAATTTGAAGTTCATAAGTTGATCCTATTGATTTTGGGTTGCGATTCTTGTCACACCTCCTTTTTCCCGATAGGGGATAGGGGAGTTTTTCTAATTAAAGTGACATTATTCGAATTAGAATTATTTAATTAATTTCAGAGTCGCCACTCAGAATTATTTATTTACGGTGTTCCGAGTCACCATTTATTTTTAAAATTCCAAATCGAGGAAATTTGACTCCATTAAAAGTATGCGAAAACCAGAAGACCGAGTAAGGAATTCTATTAACCCGGAAGAAGGTGTTAGGCACTCCGTAATTCCGTGATTCTAGTACGGTCGCTTAATGATTCATACTTGGCTTATTTGATCTAATTACTCATTTTAGGACCTATGTGTATTTATCCTTTACCAATTTTAATTACTTGATTTATCTAAAGGATTACCTTAATGCGAATTACGCGTACTTATACCCGTTTAGTTTGGTGTGTCAAAAATAATGTCACGCGTACACAACTCACAACATTTGGTTTATTTAAGAAAATAGTCAAAGTCGCGCGAACGCGTACCTTGGATTTATTTGGAATCGAGATCACGTCACGCGAACATGTATGCAACCACGATAGTAGTTTAAAATCCGCGCCTAAAAGCATTTCTATGAGTATTTGATTAAGGCGTTTTATTTACTAAGAGTGTTTGACCATGGTCACACGAACATGTACCTTGGTTTATTTTGGTATCACAACGATGTCACGCATGCATGTACATAACTATAATAATTAATTTAATTATGAGTACCTAAAGTCATGCCTACGTTTCTAATACTATGTCGTATATCTAGGTATAAAGTTTCAGTACTAATGTTACATATTTGTTTGTATCTAATAGGGCAACTTATCTACAAACTGCCTATCAGGCCTAGATTTTTTAGAAGTTTGAGGCATGATCAGGACTGAGTCCAAATAGACTCTGGCCCATGATTATATTGTCCATTGTTTGGACCATACTACTGAATTAATTGGAAAAGAATTTGGGCCTGTTTGAGTCCAATTGGACTCTGACCCAATTAAGCATCTAATCAGTTGCACACATTTGATTCAGAGGTTTGGGCCTAGTAATAAGTTTGAATGACACTGGACCAATGCATATTTATTTGAATGAGTTTGAATTTAACATTGGTAATGACATATGTAAAATTTACCTATATTTTGTTTATACTTTAAAGCAGAAGTAAAAGGATCTTTGAATAAAACAAATCGAAATCTAGTTAAACTTGGCTAAATTTCCTACTGATTTGCATAAGTTTTTCATTTAAAATGCTAAGTTTAAAACTCATTTATATTTGAAAATCTTAAAGTGATTATCCTTAATCAAAGTGTTTGTTTAATTTAAAGACTAAAATCTAAAATACAGTTTCAGAGATCCAATTGGTTTGGGCTTGAAACTGTATCAAAGCTTGCTACATTAATTATCTTGTGAACATCCCAGTTTCATACAAATTTGAGTTATTATATATAATCACTAAAAAAGAAAAAGTAGTAAATGACTAAAATATTAAGCGGGTCTATATCATAAAAAGATGTAAAAAAAATGAAATTGTTACATTACTTGTTTTGACTAACTGAACAGTGATAAAATTTGCTTGTTATTACTTAAACAAATTTTCTAGATTATTTTTCCCTTATTCTCACTTCTGCATACAGATTTCATGAACACAAAGCTTTAAACTTATTTCATAATTTGCTGAAATTTTAACAGTACCACCTAATTTGCCTAGATAATTAATCCTTCATGAATTCACACATGATATATCACTCTACCAGCATCATTTAGGTGATAACTTAGCTTAAAACATCCAGTCAAATTCAAACCAACCACACACTTTATAACCAGTAAATGAAACTTCATAGCAAAAAGAATGGAAATTTACATTATTAAGGAGGTACCTTGACAGTAGCAAGAGAAATCAAAATAGTAAGAAAATAAGTCTTTGAATAAACTTTGAAGCAAAGCAGCAGCAATGAAACCATATTTCAAAAATAGGAAGATATGTTTTTGATTCTGAAAGATCAAGACTGATTCTCAGAAAAGAAAAGAAGGTTTTTCTCTTAAGGATGAAAGGAAAATTTCTTTCAGGCAGTGCAGAGATTTATGTGTGTATAATGTCACTCAAAATCTGTTTTTTTAATGAAAAGGGAAGAATGTATTTATAGAGTGAGGAGGTGAAAAGAGATAAGAATTAAGGTACAAAGAATCTGCCAGAATTCCCTATAAATTAGGGAAAATGGCATCTTCTTAACAGAAATGGACCAATTTCTAGTACCTTCCTTATCTCAGAAAATGGACAAGTGTCCAGATTCTGGATATTTTGGATCTTATCCCTATTTTTCTACTCAGCATTGGGACAATTTACCCTATTCCAGAAAGTTCTAGTACTTTTTGAATTAATTTTAGAATTAGGTTTCCAAAATCGACCCTTAAGGGTCTTGGAAGTACCTCAAAACCAGATTGGTTCTGGGCCTGAGTCGGGTGACTCTTGGCCTGAAGAGCTTGGGCTCTTAAACTTTTAACAAAGCTATGGGCCAGGCCCAATAATAATAAAATAACAAAGCTATGGGCCTGTCTATTTAGCTAGACCCAATTAATTTAAAAATAAATAACAGGAAATAAAACGCAACAGTAAGCAATAAATAAATAAATAAACTTAACAATGATTAATCTGTTTTAATTAATTAAGGCAAATAAAATAACAGATGATGTAAAAATTAATAGAATATATTTAAACCTTGATTTTGTATATTTTTTTAATTAAGTTCGATTTAATTAGTTAAACTTAAAGGAATATAGATGACAATAATAATTAATAAAAAATAAAAACAGAACAGATTATAACAATAAAAATAATTAACAAAAACAGAAAAATGACAGAAAATAGCCAAAACTTGTAAAAAAGAGTAGATCATCTAACCGTGAAAAAACTCTCATGCCAAAACTCCTGTCAGAGATCTGAGATCCTTGATGAGAGATCTTGGAAGGAGGATTTTTTGGCGTCTAGGTGGATTTTAGGGTTTTAAAAAAAAAATCTAGTCAGAGAAAAAACCCTCATGCCAAGACCCCTATCTTGGATCTAAGACCTGTGAAAGGAGTTCTTGGCCTAAGGATTTTTAGATGGACTAGGTAGGGCTTCTGGGAATTTAGATCTAAGATTTACCAAATTTGATGGGTTTTTTGGAAAATCTATTGGTAGGATAAGGATTAAGAGGGTGTGGGAGGTGTATGGTGTAAGTTTGAGTGGGTTTGGAGTTCCACCACCACCGTAGGGTGATTTCCAACGGTGGCGTGGGGGAAGGATTTTAGGGTGGCTAGGGTTTGGTGGTGGTTTAAGGTGGAGGAAGATGGTGGCGGCTAGGGATTTAGTTTGGTGTAGAGAGAGGTGAGAGATGGGGCGTCTCTAGGGCTAGAGAAAGTGAGACGTGAGAGCGCGGGGGGGGGGGGGGGGGTGAAGGCGTTTGGACATTTATATACTAAATGGGTGAGGGAGTTCCGAGCTGTTGGATCTCTTGGAGATCAACGACTGTGATTAATTGACATCTAAACGACGTCGTTTGATTTAGTGATGGGGCAGACCGGTTTTGGGGGTATTGGGCTTAGGCGCTTTTGGGTTAATTTTGGGGATTGGGCTGGTTTTACACTGGCCCAGTCCGAATTTAGGCTAACCTATTTTGTTTAATTAACTTTAAGTCTATTTAATTTAAACAAATCCTAAATTAAGTGCTAAATTACCTTAAGTTGTAAAACTAAACCAGCTACTCCCTCCGTTCCAATTTATGTGAACCTGCTTGACTGGGCAGGGAGTTTAAGAAAAAATGAAGACTTTTGGAATTTGTGGTCCTAAACAATTCAAAAATGGGTTTAGAGTATTTGTGTGGTTATAAAAGCTTTACATTAAGGGTAGAATTGTAAGTTTAAGCAAAATTATTTCCAAATTTAGAAAGGGGTCATTCCTTTTGGAATAGACCAAAAAGGAAATAGGTTCACATAAACTGGAACGGAGGTAGTATATATTTGTGTTATTTGCATAATTAGTTAATCTTCAATTATTAAAGGAAAAATCACTAATTTTAACGCTAAAACTAAAAATGTCAAAAATAAACCATTTTTGTGATTTTCTTCTAATAATATAATCAAATCATGTAATTAAGTGCTAAATTCAATAAAAACCTAATAATGATATATGATGAGGATTTAAATATTTTGTTGTTTTCTATTATTTCAAAAATGCTAAAAAATGCGTGAGAAATGCAACTAAATGCAAATAATTAACAAAAATCCAAAGAAAACATAAATATGAATAATTTATATATAAATTTTGTAGGAATGTTTTGGTAGGGTAAAAATTACATGCTCACAATTCTTAGTTTTAATGTTGTTTTCCGCGTTCCGAGGGTGTGAGCAAGTCCGTTTTATGATTTCAAACTTGTTGCTATATTTGGACAGGGCCTCGGAGGCCTCGAATGCCATTTGGACGATGCACGGAGGTCGTTTGGCCTTGGGTGAGCAGCTGAACCATCCAGCTTCTGGTGCAATCGCACATGCGGAGGGCCAGCCGCAGAAGCGGTCCAGCAGGAGCAGCCCAAGAACTACAAATGCGGGTGAGTGTGCGCACCTGCGAACGCGTAGGTGCGCTGGAGGAAACCGCAGAAGCGGCCAAAGCCGCAGGAATGACACGCGCGTCGAGGGAGAGGACCCGCAGAAGCAGGCCAGTGGTTCGCAGATGCGGAAGAAGGCCAACTAGGCAAGGGTCGCATCTGCGATGATAATTTCCGCAGATGCGGCCAACCCTTCGCAGGTGCGAAAATCGCTGGAGGCAGAATGGTTTATTTATTGCGGGACATAGGCTATTTTGGCTCATTTTCCTTCATCTCTTGGGTGATTTTGGAGCTCTTGGAGGGGGGTTTTCACCTAGCACTTTGAGGTAAGTAATTCCTATACAATGCGAGTTAAATACATAGATTATGGGTAGATTTTAATATGTAAATTTGTAAAAATCATGGGTTTAGATGAAAAATCTATGTTTTGATAAAAATGGGATTTAACCACGAAAATAGTTATGGAATTGAGTGAAAATATATATTTGAGTTCGTGAGTTTATGGGTAACAACCTTCTTCAAAATTTTCCGGAATCCGGGCATGTGGGCCCGAGGGTGAATTTCAGGAATCTTCTAATTGGGGTTGGGTAATTACTCTAATAGTTAAATTATGAACTTTTGAACGTGTATTGATTAATTTAAACAACATTTGACTAGTTTCGGATTTATTGGCACCGAGTTGAGGCTTTAGAGTGAATTTGAGGCGAGAAAGTGAGCTTGAGACGAGGTAAGTCTCTTATCTAACCTTGTAAGAGGGAATTTGCCCCATAGGTGATTTAAATTAATATTTGATTCTAATTGTGGGGGCTACGTACGCACGAGTTGACAAGAGTCCGTGTATAATTACTATTTATGCTTAGGTTCGGGTAGTTTAGGACCCAAATCATGAATTACTTATAATGTTGCACCCTACTTGTTAATTTAAGTGCATTAATGACATTAGAACTTGTTAGAGGAATTGTAAAAGACCGAATTTCTCTTACTTGAATTTTTAGTAGATTACTTGACCGTAAATGGAACATTTATCAAATTTTGTATTAGCCTTGTTATAACGTTTAAGTCAAATGCGTATAAATTATCCTCACTTCTTGTAGAGCGGGACGAATTCCTCGGCAGTAGATAAATGCATCTATGAATCGTGATGCACGTCTCTCGGTAGTGTACACGTTATTCTGGATCGGGCCATACGACCTCGGCATAAATCATGCTTAATAATACTCAGAGCCTAATCATACTTGATATTAGTTTGTGGCTTAGGAGGCTATATTTATTAAATGACGGGAATTTATTTAAAATGTGAATGAATTATTTGCTCCTGCTTGTTAATGATTTACTATAATTATTTACATAACTCATGCTTATTTAGAATTTCTATATTCATATTGTTAGCCCTTAGTAAGTGTCGAAGTCGACCCCTCGTCACTACTTTTTCGAGGCTAGACTAGATACTTACTGGGTACATGTTGTTTATGTACTCATGCTACATGTATGAACTAACCGTGCATGATTTGAGGTAGGTGCATCTGGCGGTCCTATCAGCGCGTATCCCAGATATCCCGAGGCCTAGTGGTGAGCTGCCTCCTGAGCCGTTCTGTAGCCCCTAGAGTCTCTCTTTTGTATTTATATTCTGTCTACTTTATTTTGGACAATAGTTAGAGTTTTGTATATTCTACTAGTTGATCATACACTTGTTGACACCAGGTCTTGGCGCACACACTAGTAGACTTTATGATTTTGGAGTACTTATATCACTATGTTTTCCACTCAGTTGTCTTCGCTTCATTTATTAGATTTTCTACTCCTTAATTTCTTATTAAATAGAATGTAATTACTTGGAAACTTATTAAAATGAAGAATAACCTGTTTAATTCACTATTGGCTTGCCTAGCGGTAACGTTGGGTGCCATCACAGCCCATAGGAGAAATTGAGTCGTGACAACATGGTATCAAAACACTAGGTTCACATAGGTCTCCCAAGTTATGAGCAGGATTAATAGAGTCTTGCGGATCGGTGCGGAGACGTCCGTACTTATCTTTGGGAGGCTATAGGGTGTTAGGAAACTACTCTTTCTTCATCTTCTATCATGAAATTGATGTGGTACTAAGTAACTTTCTCTTATTCTCTCATAGATGGTGAGAACGCGTGAAACAGATGTTCTAGTCCAGGGAGGAGCTACTCCCCCTGTTGCCGAGGGAGGGCTCTAGCCCGTGGTAGAGGACGAGGATGTCCTAGAGTTGCTCCAGCTATGCCACTAACGGATCCAGTAGAGGATTATATTATTGAGGAGCAGGGCGAGGTGCCTGCAGCAGAGCCAGCACCGGTAGATTTCATGTCCGCACCTGGATTTCAGGAGGTCATGGGCCGTATGCTACGGTTCATGGATACTATGACTCAGGCTGGTTTATTTCCAGCAGACCCGGCCACATCTCAGGCGGGAGGGGGAGCAAATACCCCTACCATTTTAGCTTTAGGGCATGCAAATACCGTATATCAGAACCCAGGCACACTACCCGTGGGCGGAGCTCAGCCAGTTGCAATAGCTATACCTGAGCCTAGACCAGCTGTGGCCGGCGATCCGCAGAAGCTATTGCACAGATGGACCAGAATTCATCCTCTGGTCTTTGGAGGTGGGTAACATGAGGACCCCCAGTAATTTATTGATCGGTGTAAGGACATACTACACAATATGAGGATATTGGAGTCCCATGGGGTGGATTTTTCTACTTTTCAGCTGAAGGGCAGGGCCCATAGGTGGTGGAAGTCATATCTCCTCGACAGACTAGCAGATTCACCTCCCATGACTTGGGACACATTCACTTGTATTTTTCTAGATAGGTATTTCCCGCCCTCTCAGAGGGAAGAGTTACGGTTTCAATTCGAGCAGCTCTAGCAGGGTTAGATGTCCATGACCGACTATGAGATGAGGTTCTCTAAGTTGTCCCGCCATACACTTAAGATCATTCCCACCGATGCAGAGAGAGTGCGGAGGTTCGTTGCAGGTTTGCACAGTGCCATTTAGTCCACCATGGCCCGAGAGGTTGAGATGGGGACTTCTTACGAGCTAGTTATAGAGATAGCTCGTAGGATCGAGGGTGTACATCAACGTAGCCGGGAGCAGGCTATGAAGGATAAGCGGTTTCGGTATTCTGGAGAGTTCAAAGATGCCCCGGATGGGGGCATAGACTAGTTTGTGAGGGGTCAGTCTAGAAGGACCACATATCCGACACCACCGCCTCCTCGGGGTGCTCTAGTGTGACCTTATTTCAGCGCCATGCGAGAGAGTTCTTACCGCCCACCAGCTATTCAGGGTTTTTCCAGTGGGTATTCAGGCCATCAGGGTTATACTTTAGGTCAGCAGTCCACCGTATCGAGAGGTTGTTTCGAGTGCGGGGATCTTGGTCATATGCGGAGGTTATGCCCCAGGCTTTGGGACAAAGCAGTACAGCAGGGTCAACAGCCTATGATCACAGCACCAGCTGCCCCACTAGCCATCCGGCTGCCCAAAGGTGGAGGGCAGGTAGGTAGGGGCCATCCTAGAGGTGGAGGCCAGTCAGTTGGAGGCCAGCCAGGTGGCACTCCATCTAGGTTCTATGCTTTTCCGGCCAGACCAGATGCAATGGCCTCAAATGCCGTGATCACAGGTATTATTTATGTCCACGGTAGGGATGCTTCAGTGCTATTTTATCCAGGGTCTACATATTTATATGTTTCATCTTTGGTTGCTAATTTCCTAGGTATTCCTCGTGAGTCCTTGGGTACCCCTGTTTATGTGTCCACTCCAGTGGGCCAGTCTTGCATTGTTACATTATGTGGTTATGAGACTAAAGAAGATCTTCTATTGCTCGATATGACCGACTTTGAGGTCATCCTGGGCATGGACTGGTTATCTCCATATCATTCCATCCTTGATTGCCATGTCAAGACTGTTACCATGTTAATTCCAGAGTTTCCTAGATTAGAGTGGAAGGGTTCATCTATCAGTGCATCTAGTTGAGTTATCTCTTATCTGAAGGCTCGACACATGATTGAGAAGGGATGTTTGGCTTATCTAGCGTATGTTCGAGATACTACTACAGAGACTCCGGCGATTGATTAAATGGCCGTAGTTCGGGAGTTCTCCGATGTGTTTCCTTGTGATCTTCCAGGCATGCCACCAGATCGTGATATCAATTTTTGTATTGATTTGGCTCGAGGTACCGAGACTATATCTATACCACCGTACCGCATGGCTCCGAAAGAGTTGAAGGAACAACTTGAGGAGTTGCTAGCAAAGGGGTTCGTCAGACCGAGTGTATCGCCTTGGGGTGCACCAGTGTTATTTGTGAAGAAGAAAGATGGGACTATACGGATGTGCATTGATTATCGCCAATTGAATAAAGTAACCATTAAGAACAAGTACCCATTGCCACGTATTGATGATTTATTTGGCTATTTGGAGGGTTCCAGGGTGTTCTCTAAGATCGAATTGAGGTCAAGGTACTATCAGTTGAAGATTCGGGATTCGGATGTTCCGAAAATGGCTTTCCGGACTAGATATGGACATTATGAGTTTCTAATAATGTCCTTCAGTTTGACTAACCCCCCGGCGACGTTTATGGATTTGATGAACAGGGTGTTCAGGCCATATATTGATTTAGTTTTCATTGTCTTCATTGATGACATTTTGATCTACTCGCGTAGCATGGAAGAGTACGAGCAACATTTGAGAGTGGTACTTTATTCTTGGGGCATGTTGCATCAGGCGAGGGTATTAAGGTAAAGTTTTCCTTGTCATACTACGACGACTAAGATCAGGAGCTTCTTGGGGTTAGAAGGTTATTATCGCCATTTTGTGGAGGGCTTCTCATCTATTGAAGCACCTTTGACTAGGCTGTCCCAGAAGGGTGCTCCCTTCTAATGGTCCGATGATTATGAGGTGAGCTTTCAGAAGCTCAAGACTGCATTGAATTCAACACCGGTGTTAGTGTTGCCTTCCAGTTCAGGGATGTATACTGTGTATTGCGACGCATCAAGCATTGGTTTGGGTTATGTATTGATGCAGGGGGGGAAAGTTATTGCATATGCTTCACGTCAGCTGAAGCCCCGTGAGAGGAATTACCATGTTCATGATTTGGAGTTGGCCGTGATTGTTCATGCTCTTAAGATCTGGAGGCATTATCTTTATGGGGTGTCCTGTGAGGTTTACACTGATCATCGCAGCAGTTTTTCAAGTAGAGGGATCTCAATTTGAGGCAGCGCAGGTGGCTTGAGTTACTAAAAGACTATGGTATCACCATCCTTTATCATCTGGGCAAGGCGAATGTAGTTGCGGATGCCTTGAGCAGAAAGGCGGAGAGTATGGGTAGTTTGACCTTCATTTTAGTAGAGGATAGGCCATTATCTTCGGACATTCAGCCCTGGGCTAACTAACTTGTGAGGTTGGATATTTCAGAGCCCAGACGAGTTCTTACATGCGTCGTTGCTCAGTCTTCACTATTCAAGCAGATCAAGGCTCGCTAGTTTGATGATCCGCACTTGTTGGTTCTCAGAGAGACGGTACTACAGGGTGATGCCAAGGAGGTTACTATCGGTGAGGATGGTGTTCTGCGACTCCAGGGTCGCCTATGTGTTCCTAATATTGATGGCTTGATGGAAAAGATCCTAGAGGAGGCACACAGTTCTCAGTATTCTATTAATCTAGGTGCTGCGAAGATGTATCGCGACCTGAGGCAGTATTATTGGTGGCGGCGGATGAAGAAGGACATAGTTGAGTATGTGGCGAGGTGCCTAAATTGCCAACAGGTCAAGTATAAGCATCAGAGGCCAGGTGGCCTACTTCAACAGATGACTATACCTGAGTGGAAATGGGAGCGCATTACTATGGACTTTGTAGTTGGGTTACCGCGGACCTTGTGGAGGTTCGATGCAGTTTGGGTCATTGTCGACAGGTTGACCAAGTCTTCACACTTCATTCCGATTGTGACCACATGCTCTGCAGAGAGGTTGGCCAGATTTATATTCAGGAGATTGTTTGGTTGGATGGTGTACCTGTTTCCATTATATCAGATAGAGGCCTTCAGTTTACTTCACATTTTTGGAGAGCAGTGCAGAGTGAGTTGGGGACCCGTGTAGAGCTCAGCACGGCCTTTCATCCGCAGACCGACAGACAGTCGGAGAGGACAATTTAGATCTTGGAGGATATGCTCAGAGCATGTGTGATTCACTTCGGAGGATAGTGGTATCGATTCTTGCCTTTGTCCAAGTTTGCTTACAACAACAGTTATCCGTCCAACATCGAGATGGCTCCATTTGCGGCTTTATATGGTCGGTGATGTCGTTCTCCCTTCGGATGGTTTGATCCCAGTGAGGCTAAGTTATATGGTACTAATTTGGTGAAGGATGTCTTGGAAAAGGTAAAGTTGATTCAGGAGAGACTTCGCACAGCACAGTCCAAATAGAAGAGTTACGCGGATCAAAAGGCGCATGATTTATCATTTATGGTGGGCGAGAAGGTTCTCTTGAAAGTCTCACCAATGAAGGGAATCATGAGGTTCGGGAAGAAGGACAAGTTGAGCCCAAGGTTTATAGGTCCATTTGAGGTGTTGAGATGAGTTGGGGAGGTTGCTTATGAGCTTGATTTGCCTCCGAGTCTATCAGGAGTTCATCCGATTTCTCACATGTCTATGCCTTGAATGTATCATGCCGACATGTCGCATGTGTTAGACTTCAACACGATTCAGTTAGATGAGAGACTGGGTTATGAGGAGGAGCCAGTTGCCATTATTGATAGGCAGGTTCGCCAGTTGAGGTCCAAGAAGATTTCTGCAGTAAAGGTTCAGTGGAGGGTCCAACAGTCAAATAGGCGACTTGGAAGGCCAAGGAGGACATGCGGAGTAGATATCCACACTTATTCAGCACTCCAGGTATGATTCTAGACCCGTTCGAGGACGAACGTTTGTTTAAGAGGTGGAGAATGTAACAATATGACCAGTTGTTTTGCTTTCTAGATCCTAGTTCCCCTAAATAAGACTCCCCGTATGTGCTTTTACTGTTTTTTGACTAGCGGGGATGGTTAGTTCGGGATTTGGAAGAGTTCGGGTTGAAATCGGGACACTTAGTTCCTTAGTTGGCCTTTAAAAGGCTAAGTTTGCCTTTGGTTCACATTTTGAGTAAACGACCTCAGAATCAGGATTTGACAGTTCCAATAGGTTCGTATGATGATTTTGGACTTGGGCATATGTTTAAATTGGATTTTAGATGACCCGGGAGCGTTTCAGTGCTTAATATTGATAGTAGGCACCTTGAAGGTTTTAAAGTTCTTTAAATTTGGTTTGGAGTAGGTTTTGGTGTTATCGAGGTCCGTTTGGGATTCCAAGTCTGGGAATATTTTTGTATGGTTATTTAAGACTTGCACGAAAAATTTGGTATCATTCTGAGTAGTTTAAGTATGTTTCGGCACGTTCAGAGTAAGTTGGAAGAATTGGACGTTCATAAGTTGATCCTATTGGTTTTGGGTTGCGATTCTTAGTTTATTGTTGTTTTCCGCATTCCGAGGATGCAAGATGATTTCAAACTTGTTGGTATTTTTGGATGGGGCCTTGGGGACCCCGGATGCCATTCAGACGATGCGCGGAGGTCGTTTGGCCTTGGGTGAGTAGCTAGACCATCCAACTTCTGGTGCAATCGCACCTACGGAGGGCTAGCCGCAGGTGAGAGCTGGTAGAAGCGAGCCAGCAGTTGCAAAAGCGGCCCAATAACCATATATGCGGGTGAGTGTGCGCAACTGCGAACGCGCAGGTGCGATGGATTAAACCGCAGAAGCGGCCAAAGTTGCAGGAGCGGCACGCGCATCGCAGGAGAGGACCCGCAAAAGCGGGCCAGTGGTCCGCAGATGCGGAAGTAGGCCAACTGGTCAAGGGCCGCATCTGCGATGATTGTTTTTGTAGATGCGGAGCCCCAGAAGCGGCCAACCCTCCACAAGTGCGAAAATCGTTGGAGGCAAAATGGTTTATTTAATGCGGGACTTAGGCTATTTTGGCTAATTTTCCTTCATCTCTTGGGTGATTTTGAAGCTCTTGGAGAGGGGTTTTCACCTAGCACTTTGAGGTAAGTAATTCCTATACAATATGAGTTAAATACATAGATTATGGGTAGATTTTAACTTGTAAAATTGTGAAAATCATGGGGTTAGATGAAAAACCTATGTTTTGATAAAAATGGGATTTAACCACGATTGGTTATGGAATTGAGTGAAAATTATATATTTGAGTTCGTGAGTTTATGGGTAACAACTCTTTTTGAAATTTTTTGGAATCCGGGCATGTGGACCTGAGGGTGAATTTTAGGAGTCTTCCAATTGGGGTTGGTAATTACTCTAATAGTTAAATTATGAACTTTTGAATGTGTATTGATTAATTTATACAACATTTGACTAGTTTCGGATTGCTCGGCACCGAGCTGAGGCTTTCGAGTGAATTTGAGGTTGGAAAGTGAGCTTGAGACGAGGTAAGTCTATTGTTTAACCTTGTAAGAGGGAATTTTCCCCATAGGTGATTTAAATTAATATTTTCTTCTAATTGTGGTGGCCACGTACGCACGAGGTGATGAGAGTCCGTGCGTAGCTACTATTTATGCTTATGTCCGGGTAGTTTAGGACCCAAATCATGAATTACTTGTAATGTTGCACCCTACTTGTCAATTTAAGTGCCTAAATGACATTAGAACTTGTTAGAGGAATTGTAAAATACCGAATTTCACTTACTTGAATTTTTAGCGAATTACTTGACCGTAAATGGAACATTTATCATATTGTGTATTAGCCTTCTTATAACGTTTAAGTCAAGTGCTTATAAAGTATCCTCTCTTCTTGTGGAGCGGGCCGAATGCCTCGGCAGTAGATAGATGCATCTATGGATCGTGCCACACATCCATTGGCAGTGTACACATTATTCTAGATCGGGCCGTACAACCTCTGCATAAATCGTGCTTAATAATACTCGGTGCCTAATCACACTTGATATTATTGTGTGGCTTAGGAGGCTACACTTATTAAATGACAGGAATTTATTTAAAATGTGAATGAATTATTTGATCCTGCTTGTTAATGAGTTACTATAATTATATACATAACTCATGCTTATTTAGAATTTCTGTATTCATATTGTTGGCCCTTAGTAAGTGTCGAAGTCGACCACTCGTCACTACTTCTTCGAGGTTAGACTAGATACTTACCGGGTACATATTGTTTATGTACTCACACTACACTTCTGCACTAACTGTGCATGATCTGAGGCAGGTGCATCTGACTGTCCTATCGGCGCGCATCCCAGATATCCTGAGGCCTAGTGGTAAGCTGCCTCCTGAGCCGTTCTGCATCCCCTAGAGTCTCTCTTTTGTATTTATATTCTGTCTACTTTATTTCAGACAATAGTTAGAGTTTTTTATATTCTACTAGTTGCTCATACACTTGTGATACCAGGTCTTGGCGCACACACTAGTAGACTTTTTGATTTTGGAGTACTTATATCACTATGTTTGCCACTCAATTGTCTTTGCTTCATTTATTAAATTTTCTACTCCTTAATTTCTTATTAAATATAATTTCATTACTTGGAAACTTATTAAAACGAGAAATAACCTGTTTAATTCACTAATGGCTTGCCTAGCGGTAACGTTAGGTGCCATTACGACCCATAGGAGAAATTGGGTCGTGATAGTTATTGTTGTGGAAATATTGATATTGTGGATTATTGGCAAATTATGCTATATGGTCACACGTGGTGCGAGTTGTTATTGTAATATGATATTGAGGCGCATGTGGCGGTATAAGGCTTGGGGTTGATGTGCATGCAGGGGTATAAGGTGGGACTTATGTACATATTCCTTGTAGAGGAACTATGTGAAGCCACGCAACGTCATAAGGTGGCTAAAGTGCGTGTAGCTATTTCGGGAAAACATTTTTCAAAACCCCTTTTCAAATGCAAGGCTCATGCAGCGGTATAAGGAGAGATTGTGATTGAGATTGTGAATTGTGAATACGAGGCGGTACCTCGATGTGATTCTTGATGTTTATTTCATGTTGCAAGGTGTTTTTGTGGGAAAATATATTTGTTGTTTCATTCCTTATTGCTCTATTGGTTGTTGCCTGTACACGATCATTGTAGTCCTTTAGTTGCTCATTTTATGCTATTTCTACTGTTGATTTCCGGTACTAGATCATGCTATCATCTTGATTCGTATTAATTGTCTCCTCGCATTCATTTATATATGTATTTCATTTTGATATTGATTATTTATATCCTAGTAGGTGTTTTGACCTGGCCTCGTCACTACTCTACTAAGGTTAGGCTTGATACTTACTGGGTACCGTTGAGGTGTACTCATACTACGGTTCTGCACATCTTTTTGTGGAGATCCAGGTATGTCCAGCTCGTGTCGGTCGATAGAGATTCCTGCTAGATGCTTCTACCGGATACATCAAGGTATGCCTGCTCGGCGTCTGCAGGCCTCGGAGTCCCCTTCCCTTACTTTTAGTTCTTGGGGATTGTATGATTGAGATTTTTCTTTTTAGAAGTTATATGAGTTTATAAAATTGGGTTTGAGTATTCTGTTATTTTTATCTGTTTAATTGCTATAAATATTAGGCTTACCTAGTCGTATAGACTAGGTGACATCACGACATCCTACGAAGGAATATTAGGATCGCGACAAGTTGGTATCATAGCTCTAGGTTCATAGGTGTTACGAGTCATAAGAAGGTTTAGTAGAGTCTTGCGGATGGGTATAGAGATGTCTGTACTTATCTTCGAGAGGCTATGAAACTGTTAGGAAAACTTCATTTCTTTGGTTCCTTATTATGCGAATCGGTTCATTTTGAAAACTAAATCTTTGACTTTCTATTCTCTCATAGATGGTGAGGACATGCACCGCTGGATCCGATTGTCAGACACTCGCGCTCCCAGCTAGAGCTACGATAGGCCGGGGCCAGGTCAGAGGCTGAGGACGGGCATGTGGTGCAGCCAGAGCACCTACCTGAGCTGCGATAGAGGAGCCACCAGTAGCTCTAGTCGGGGGACAGGCACCAGAGGTGCCTATTGCCTCCACAGCACTTCAGGAGACCCTCCCACAATTCCTTAGCATGTTCAGTACCTTAGCTCAGGCGGGGTTGATCCCACTTTCACTAGCAATATCTTAGGCTGGGGGAGGAGCATAAACTCCCCCGGCCCGTACCCCAGAGCAGCGTGTATAGGTGGAGCAGGTCCCAGAGGTTATACCGGTATAGCTTGTTTCTCCAGTTTAGATTGTGGTTTGGGCAGCAACATCTGAGGAAGAGCAACTTAGGCTCGAGAGGTTCAAGAAGTACCACCCTCCTACTTTAAGTGGGTTGGCTTCAGAGGATGCACATGATTTTCTTGAGGAGTGCCACTGTATCCTATAGACTATAGGTATTGTGGAGATGATTGGGGTTGCTTTTACTACGTTCGAGCTAAAGGGAGAGGCATATAAGTGCTGGTGAGCGTATGAGTTGGGTAGCCCAGCCGAGGCAGCTTCACTTATATGGGATCAGTTTTTAGAGTTTTTCTTGAGAGAGTTTGTTCCTCAGACCCTTCGGGATGCTTGACACACGGAGTTTGAGCAGTTGCGCCAGGGTGCTATGACAGTGTGAGAGTATGCTGTCCGATTTAGTGATTTGTCCAGGCATGCACCTGCCTTGGTTGCTACAGTCAGAGAGCGAGTCTGTAGATTCATCAAGGGGCTCAACTAGAGTATTAGATTCAGTATGGATAGGGAGTTGGAGTCAAATACTTCGTATCAGCAGGCCGTGAGAGGGATGATAGGGAGGCCAGGAGGCCTCATGGTACGGGAGGATTTAGTAGTGGTCATGTTGCAGCTACAGCCCGCCATGGTAGGGGATATGTTAGCCATCCTGTTCATTCAGCATTCCCAGCTTCTAGTAGTGCTCTAGTTGTCCCGGGGTCTTAGGTTGCACACTTTACGCAGCCACTTTCTAATGCACCTCCTACATAGGGTGCCTTCAGCGGTCAGTTCAGTTGACCAGGATCGAGCCAGTCCTAGTAGCCACACCCTCTAAGAGATTTCTTTGAGGGTGGTGATACCCTCCACATGGTTAGAGACTGCCTCAAACTCAGGAGGGGTGCACCTCCACAGGCCACTCAGGCTCCACGAATTTAGTCAAGCCCAAAGACTTCATAGACCATGGTTGCTGCCCTAGTTGCCACTCCACCCCCACAGCCAGCTAGGGTTGGAGGACGAACGGGCAAAGGTTGCCCTAGAGGGGGAGGTCCGGCCATATTTTATGTTGTTCCGGGTAGGACAGAGGCAATTGCTTCAGAAGAAGTTATTACCAGTACAGTCCCGATTTTCCATAAGGATGCATTAGCCTTATTTGATCCGGGATCCACTTATTCATATGTGTCATCTTACTTCGTTCCGTATTTGGGTATGTCTCGTGATTCTTTGAGTTCTCCTATTTATGTGTCCACACCCGTGGGAGATTCTATTGTTGTGGACTATGTGTATCAGTCGTGTTTAGTTGTTACTTGTGGTTTTGAGACCAGAGTTGATCTATTGTTGCTTAGTATGGTACACTTTGATGTTATCTTGGGCATGGACTGGTCATCGCCCTATCATGCTATTCTAGATTGTCACGCGAAGACTGTGACATTGGCTATGCCAGGTTTACCACGATTAGAGTGGAGTGGTGCATTAGATTATGTTTATAGCAGGGTTTTATTATTTCTAAAGGCTCAACGGATGGTTGAGAAGGGGTGTGATGCTTATCTAGCTTTTGTGATGGATGGCATTGCTGATTTTTCTACCGTTGAGTCAGTTTCGATAGTGAGAGACTTTCCAGATGTATTTCCAGTAGATCTTCCGGGCATGCTGTCCGATAGGGATATTGATTTTGGTATTGACTTGTCGTCGTACACTCAGCCTATTCCTACTCCACCATATCGTATGGCCCCGGTGGAGTTGAAGGAATTGAAGGAGTAGTTGCAAGAGTTGCTCGATAAGGGTTTCATTCGACCTAGTGTGTCACCGTGGGGGTGCTCCTATCTTGTTTGTAAAGAAGAAGGATGATTCTATACGCATGTGTATTGATTATCGGTAGCTGGACAAGGTTACTGTGAAGAACATGTATCCATTGCCACGCATTGATGACTTATTTGATCAGCTACAGGGTGCCAGAGTGTTCTTAAAGATTGACTTACGGTTAGGTTATGATCAGCTAAAGATTCGGGAACCGTATATCTTGAAGACTACCTTTAGGACTCGGTATAGTCATTACGAGTTCCTTGTGATGTCTTTTGGGCTGACCAACGCCCCTGCAACATTTATGCACCCGATGAATAATGTATTCCGGTCTTATCTTGATTTATTCGTCATTGTGTTTATTGACGACATCTTGGTGTACTCCTGTAGTCAGGAAGATCATGAGCAGTATTTGAGGATCTTGGTCTAGACTTTGAGAGAAAAGAAGTTATATGCAAAGTTCTCAAAGTGTGAATTCTGGCTTGATTCAGTGGCGTTTTTGGGTCATGTGGTGTCGAGTAAGGGGATCAAGGTATACCCTAAGAAGATTGAGGCGGTGCAGAGTTGGCCCAAACCTTCTTCAGCTACTGAGATCCTGAGTTTTCTTGATTTGGCCGGGTATTATCGTCGTTTCATAGAGGGCTTTTCATCTATTGCTGCACCTATGACCAGATTGACCAAGAAGGGTGCTCCGTTCAGATGGACCGAGGAGTGTGAGGTGAGATTTCAAAAGCTTAAGACTTCCTTGACTACGACCCTAGTGTTAGTGCTGCCTACGAGATCAGAGTCCTATATAGTGTATTGTGATGCGTCACGTGTTGGCCTTGGCGCGGTGTTGATGCAAGATGGTAGGGTGATTGCCTACGTGTCTCGGCAACTGAATACCCATGAGAAGAATTACCCAGTCCACGACTTAGAGTTAGCAGCCAGTGTTCATACATTGAAGATCTGGCGGCATTATTTGTATGGTGTTCCTTGTGAGGTCTTTACCGACCACCAGTTTCTACAACATCTGTTAAAATAGAAAGATATTAACTTGCGGCAGCAGAGGTGGTTAGAGTTACTTAAGGACTATGATATCACCATTCTATATCATCCTAGGAAGGCCAATGTGGTGGCCGATGCCTTGAGTCGAAAGGCGGAGAGTTTGGGTAGTTTAGCATATCCGGTGGCTGAAAGGCCATTATCATTAGAGGTTCATGATTTATCCAATTGTTTTGCTAGATTGGATGTTTCGAAGCTCACTCGAGTTCTTGCCTGTGTGGCTTCTCGGTTTTCTCTATATGACCGTATTAGAGAGCATCAGTATGACGACCCCTATTTGCTTGTTCTTAAGGACACCATTCAGCACAGCGATGCCAAAGAGGTTACTATTGGGGATGACGGTGTGTTGCGGATGCATGGACAGTTATGTGTGCCCAATGTGGATGGTTTGTGTGAGTTGATTCTTCAAAAGGCCCACAATTCGTGGTACTCCATTTATCCAGGTGCCGCTAAGATGTATCAGGATCCGAGACAACACAACTGGTGGAGGAGAGTGAAGAAAGACATAGTGGAGTATGTAGCTCGGTGGCTAAATTGTCAACAGGTGAAGTGTGAGAACCAGAGGTCGGGTGGTTTGTTTCAGAGACTTGAGATTCCAGAGTGGAAATGGGCGCATGTCACCACAGATTTTGTTGTTGGTCTTCCACGAACTCAAAATAAATTTGACGCGGTGTGGGTGATTGTGGACAGATTGACCAAGTCGACTTATTTCATTCCGGTAATGACTACCTATTCTTTAGAGCAGTTGGCTCGAATATATATCCGTTAGATTGTCCGACTTCATGGAGTGCCGATATCCATTGTCTCTAATCGGGGTACGCAGTTCACATCACACTTCTAGAGAGCTGTACAGTGTGAGCTAGGCACACGAGTTGAGTTGAGTCCAACATTTCACCCTTAGACTGACGGACAGTCCGAGCGCACTATATAGATATTGGTTGATATACTTCGCGTTTGTGTTATGGATTTCGGGGGGTGCTTGGGATCAATTCTTGAAAATTGAGGAGTTTGCCTACAACAACAACTACCAATCGAGTATTCAGATGGCTCCTTACGAGGCTCTATATGGGAGACAGTGTCGTTCTCCAGTTGGTTAGTTTGAGCCGGGAGAGGCTAAGTTGTTAGGCAGGGATCTGGTTCGAGATGCTTTGGAGAAGGCCAAGATGATCCAAGATCGGCTTTGTACAGCCCAATCTAGACAGAAGAGTTATGCGGATCAGAAGGTTCGTGATGTTGCATTCATGGTTGGAGAGCGAGTCTTGCTCCGGGTTTCACCCATGAAGGGTATGATGAGGTTAGGGAAGAAGGGAAAGTTGAGCCCTAGGTATATCAAACCTTTTGATATCCTTGAGAGGATTGGGAAGGTGGACTACAAGCTTTCCTTGCCACCTAGTTTGTCTGAGGTTCATTCGGTATTCCATGTCTCTATGCTCCAGAAGTATTATGGTGATCTGTCTCATGTTCTAGACTTCAGCACAGTCCAGTTAGATGAGGATTTGACTTATATTGAGAAGCCTGTGGCTATCTTGGACTGGCAGGTCTGGAAATTGAGATCAAAGGTTTTTGCTTCGGTGAAGGTTCAATGGAGGGGTCATCCGATCGAGGAGGAGACCTGGGAGACCGAGCAGGACATGTGGTGTCGTTATCCTTTTTGTGTAATTACGCCATGTTTCCCCTTTTTATGCTTCACATATGTTGTTTATCCTTTTATGACTTGCGGGGTTGGTTAGTTTCGTTCCGGGATGTTTTCGGGTTTATTTGGACCCTTGATTCTTGACTTAGAAGTTTAAATTTGAAAAGGTTGACCAAACTTAGATTTTGTGAAAACGACCCTGAAACTGTGTTTTTATGACTCTGATAGAGTCGTATCGTGATTTCGAACTTGGGCGTATGCATAGAATTGATTTTAGAAGTCCGTAGGTTGATTGTGTTGATTTGCCGAACTTTCCCCATTTTAAGTTGAAAAGTTTGGCCGTAGGTTGACTTTTAGATTTTGAGCTCGGAATTTGATTTTGGGACTTTGAATAGGTCCGTTATGGAATTTAGAACTTGTTTGAATAATTTGGCGTCGTTCGGAGTTGATTTGATAGGATTCAGACGTTTAGTTGTAATTCTAGAAGTTCTTGAAAATATCTTCGGATTTCATGCTTTTTTGGGTTGGATTCGTAGTTTTAGATGTTATTTTTGTATTTTGATTGTGCAAGAGAGTTCGTATGATATTTTTAGACTTGTGTGAAGATTTGGAACATCGAGGGCTCAGATGAGTTTTGGACACGTTCCGGAGTGGGCTGGACTAGAAATTGCAAAAAATTGATGTTTGGTGCTCTGGTGTCGCAAATGCAAACACTAGGCTTGCATTTACGAAGGTGACATGTGAGGGGCTGATGTCGTAATTTTGACCTCACCTTCGCATTTGCAAAGAAGTTAGGATTTGCACATAGTTCGCAATTGTGAACGAAATCTTGCTTTTGCGAAGGTTTTCTGGGATGGGCTAGGTTCGCAATTGCGATGTTCTTGTCGCAATTATGAGGGCAGTAGGGGTCGCAAATGCGATCCTATCTTCGCATTTGCGAAGCGTTTCCCCAAGCCTTCAGTGTCGCAATTGCGAGGCTTTATTTTTAATTGTGAGAGTTCACAATTGCGACATCTGCAACAGATCAAATAGTTGGGAGACAGGATTTTTGAGTTCATTCTCTCAATTTTGAACCCTAGACGCGGTAGGAGATGACTTGGAGAGGATATTTTCACCTACAAACCTCGGGTAAGTAATTATAATAATATTTCATCAACATATCTTAGATTTTAACATCAAAATCATGTGAATCAAAGTAAAAATTTGTGAAACTTTGTCAAGCTTTTGAAAACTAAGAAATTGAGTTTTGAGAGTCAATTTGGACTAGAATTTTGAAATTAATTATGTATATGAACTCGTGGGGTCATGGGTAGACAGAATCTACCATTGGACCCGGGCTTTGACCGGGCGAGCCCCGGGTTGACTTTTGTTAACTTTATGGGAAAAATGTAAAGATCAAAGCTTTATTTATTGTAATTGTTTTCTCTTGCATTGGTTGATGATATTGAGTTAATTTTGGGTAGATTTGAGCCATGTGGAGGCGAGTTTTAAGGGAAGCAATTTTTTAGGGTTGAGTTGGCTTAGTCGAGGTAAGTGTCATGCCTAACTTCATGTGGGAGAACTACCCCTTAGGTTTGGTATTGTTTGAATCAATTGTGCTAAGTGAAATCCGTGTACGCAAGGTGATGAGTGGGTACACAGGTTGTACGTGGTATTTGACCGTATTAGGCTACTTAGGCTATTTCCATGCTTTAATTGAAATCCCGTATCATGTTCTAAACTTTCATAGTCAATTTATCCTTAATATTATTAGATTATCCGTACATGCCTTAGTTGACTTGCTTAGTACTTGTTCTACAACCCATTTGCTTAATTGCTCCCATGCGTAGCTGATCTTGTTGTCTCTTTTAATTGTTACATGCTATCTCTTCATTGATAATTATTATTATTTGAAATTATTGTCCGTGTTATCCCTTTCCTTATTTGATTTTCTACTTGAATTGATTGTTCATGATATCCCTTACTTGTTGATTTTCATTATTTGAGGCTCATTGTTAATTATTATCTCCTTCATTACAAGTTAGTCTTATCTAACATCGTGGTTATACAGTATTTCTCTCGTTGTTGAGTTATTTGGTGTGGAATTTGTAAAAGTCATTAATACATTGAGGCGATATTGGTTATTGTTGAAACATCTATCTTGTTGAGCATTTTTCATTCATTGTTGTTGTTGATATTCTTGTATACGTTGTGGTGGATCTGTGGGCTATTGTTGTGAAAATATTGATATTGTGGATTGTTGGCAAATTGTGATATATGAGCACATGTGGTGCGAGTTGTATTGCAGTATGATATTGACGCGTATGCGGCGGTATAAGGCTTGGGGTTGATGTGCATGTGGCGGTATAAGGTGGGGCTTATGTGTGTGTTTCTTGTAGGGTAACTGCGTGAAGCCACGCGGCGTCATAATGTGGGCTAATGTGCATGTAGCTATTTCAGGAAAACTATTTTCAAATAAGGTTCACGCGGCGGTATAAGGAAAGATTATGAATTGTAAATATGAGGCAGTACCTCGATGTGATTCTTGTTGTTTATTTCATGTTGCAAGGTATTTTGGTGGGAAAATATATCTGTTGTTTCATTCCTTATTGCGCTATTAGTTGTTTCCCATACACGATCATTGTAGTCTTTTAGTTTCTCCTTTTATGCTATTTCTATTGTTGACTTCCGCTACTAGATTATGCTATCATCTTGATTAGTATTAGTTGTATCTTCACTTTCATTTATATTTGTATTTGATTTTCATATTGCTTATTTATATCCTAGTAGGTGTCTTGACCTAGTCTCGTCACTACTCTACTGATGTTAGGCTTGATACTTACTGGGCACCGTTGTGGTATACTCATACTACGCTTCTACATATTTTGTGTAGATCCAAGTACGTCCGCTCGTGCCGGTCAATAGAGAATCCTGCTAGTTGCTTCTGCAGGAGACTTCAAGGTATGCATGCTTGGCGTCCGCAGGCCTCGGAGTCCCCTTACTTTACTCTTAGTTACTGGTGTACTTTCTCGCAAACAGTGATGTATCAGATATTTTAGCTATTCCATAGTGCTTATGACTCTGTTCCACAATTCTTGGGGATTGTGTGCTTGAGATTTTGATTTTTAGTAGTTATATGAGTTTATCAAATTGGGTTTGAATATTTATTTATTTACATCTGTTTAATTGCTATCAAATATTAGTCTTACCTAGTCTTAGAGACTAGGTTCCATCATGACATCCTAAGAAGGGATATTGGAGTCGGGACACTAAAATCATATTATTTTGGCTCATCTTTCACCTAAATCATACCCTAAACCTCTCCCTCTTCTCTCTTCTGCTCCACTGCACTCCTCTAGTCTCTGCTATGCCAACAATAGGGAGTCCTTAGAAAATTGGAATGTCGTCACCGTCCGGCTAATACAACCTAGGGAGAATCACAACACAAAAGCTAGATATAAAGGTGGGAGAGCCCAAGGCTATATAAACTTTACATCAGCACTTTTTAGTACCGATGTGGGGATCAAGTCCCATTCCTTGCAATAGACCATAACAAACCACCATGCTTCGCATCCGTTGTCCTCGACGTCTTTGCGCTAGACATTTCAAGCCTCCGGCGAATAATGCACTACCGTCATCAACATCCAAGGCATGATGGGCACACAAGGTGGTGGGTGGCTCTGATACCATTGATACAAACTAAGGAGAACCACACCCCAAAAGCTAGCTATTAAGGCGGGAGAGCCCAAGGCTATATAAACCCTACGTCAGCACTTTGTAGTACCAATGTGGGACTCAAGTCTCATTCCTTACAATAGACCATAACACTGGCAATGAACAATCACCTCAAAACTATCAGCATATACTCTCCTTAATATCTTCTACCCGAATCTCCAAACTAGATCCCTCAAAACCCTCTCAATCTCTATGAATAGTAGATCTAAGAACTCTAACTGCCACCTTTTTGTTCAAATTTATGGAGACTGAGCCACCTCATCCACTTAACACCTACACGGATGGATAGATCTCGACAGGGGCTACCTTTCTACATTGGTCTTGACCCCAAATTCCGTCGACCACTTACGGCATAGTCACCGGTGATAGCCCAACCATTGCCATAATGGTCGAAAAGCCACTACCATTGCCGAGCCTCTATTTGTAATGACCTGATCTATATGTAGAGTAGAAGTAATAAGATATAGTCAGTTGGGTTCGAACATGGGCAAGAGTCATAATAAGAAATAACTAACTTCAAAAGGAATGACTAAGATTAAATTTCCATTAATGAGCAGCAAGGGACGAGATTTGGCCATGTCGACAGCTGGTTGTTATATATCAGACGAAGAGAGAGAGAGAGAGAGAGAGAGAGAGAAGGCTAACGAACTTCAAGGCTCACACTTCTTCCACTCTATTCTCTCTCATATTCTTCTCTTTCTTTCTCTTCTTCTCTCAAAATCTAACTTCTTCCCTTCTTCTAATCCTCTACAGATTCTATCAGCTATGGCGACGAATTATCATTTAGATAGCTTAGTTTAATTCTGCATTTTTAGATTTGTAATTTGATAACCATTTATAAAAAATCCAAAAAATTGTTCCAATTGTTTGCGATTTCATTTCATTACTGAATTTAGCTTAGATCCATAACTGGATCTTGACATTTGGTATCAGAGCCTCGATTCTGTGACTGTGTGGTGAGTATTATGGAAGGAACTCGCCTCAAACTGATGGATGACAAACTCGTTAGAGATGATGAAGTATTAGAGCAGGTGCTCACCAGTCAACTTGAATTTTGCGACACACAAACACTAATTTAAGGTACACTAGAACTAATTCTCGATAAGTTGATAGCTCTAGAAAGGCTTCCTAATAGAGCTCAAGGAGAAAATTTCCCAGGAGGATGTTACCTCTGCCAGTTCAAGAGATAAGACAAAACAGGAATCAAGATGTTCCAGTTCCCCCTCCTAAATGGGAATTGCCCCGTTTCAAAGTCCATGAACCAAAGGTATGGATTCAAAAATGTGAAAGATATTTTAATTTATATAGAACTTAAGACAATCAAAAATTAGAAACAGTTGCACTTTAATTGAATGGGTTGACTGAGACTTGGTATCACTCTCTCATATTGAGTAGGGGAGAGATTATTTGGGCTGAGTTCAAGGAGGAATTAATCTATAGGTTTGGTGATGCAATGATAGATGACATAGTAGAGGAATTCAATAAGATGAGTCATCTTGGTACTGTGGATGAGTTTCTGGGAAAGTTTGAGGATATGAAGGCTCAGATGTTAATCAGGAATCCTCATCTTGATAAATCTCATTTCATGTTCAGTTTCATAGGGGTTCTGAAGGAAGAAATTTGTTTCGGAGTGAAACTGTTCAAGCCTACTACACTGAAGTTTGCTATTGAGCAGGCTAGGCTACAAGAGATGGTAATAGAAGATGCTCAAAAGAAGAATAAGACTAGTATTAGACAACCAACTATGGGGAGAAGTACCACCAATGATAAGGCTTCAGGAACTCATATTGTTAAGCCCAATGCATTCAGACTTAGTCCTGAAGTGTATGGGTATAGGAGGAACAATCATTTGTGCTTTAGGTGTGGGGAAAAATACACACTAGAGCATCAATGTAAGAAGAAGCAGCTGAATTGTTTGGTGGGAGAGGTGGAAGTTACTCCAGAATGCCCTAGTGATATTGAGGACCCCTCTAGTGCAAACCTAATAATTGAAGGTGATACAGAGCAGGTTGTGCAGGAAGTTGTTTATATGAGTACATTATTAGGAAATAACCAAGGAGTTAACACAATATTGGTCAAGGGTTCTGTCAAAAAAAGGAACCCGGTCTTGCTGATTGATTATGGCAGTACTCACAACTTTATTGAGCAACAGTTGTTGATGGCAACTATGTCATGTGTACCTCTCACTGTAAAGACTTTATGTGGAAAATGCAGGGCAGGATTTTCAAGGAAGACTTGCTCATAATTCCATTATGTAGTTGTGACATTGTCATAGGAAATGACAGGATGAAGAAACACAACCCCACTAAATTTGACCATAAGAAGAACTGTGTTACCATAGGAAGAAAGGAAAATAAACGGGTGCGCATGGCGTTCTAGAAGAAGGCAAGCTGAACATGATCTCCAGTAGGACTATGGGAAAGGTGATTAAGAAAGGGAAAGCACATTTAGCTCATTTGTTCATAATTAACTCAGTTGTGACTAATGGCCAAGCACAAGTTGATGAAGCCATCCAAGAAGTGTTAGAGCAGTATGATGATGTGTTTACTGAGCCTAAATCACTACCTCATGTCAGAGCATTGGACCACTCAATCCCTCTCAAACCTGGTGCCATGCCTGTGAGTTTAAGACCCTACAGGTTCAATTATTATCAGAAGAATGAACTAGCGAGGCAAGTCAAGGAGATGTTAACAAATGACACCATTCAACAGAGTCAATCACCCTTTTCTTTACCAGCACTTCTTGTTAAAAAGAAGGATGGGACATGGAGATTTTTTGTCGACTATAGGGGGCTAAATGATATCACTGTAAAGGACAAATATCCAATTCCCATTGTGGATGATTTACTGGATGAACTTCATGGCTCTGTGATATTTTCAAGGTGGATTTAAGATCTGGCTATCACCAGATTGGGATGAAAGAAGAATATGTGCTTAAGACTGCCTTCAGGACCCATGTGGGCCATTATGAGTTCAAGGTTATGCTATTTGGGTTGACAAATGCTCCGGTCACCTTTTAAGCCTTGATAAATTAGGTTTTTCAACCATACTTGAGAAGATTTGTCTTAGTCTTATTTGATGATATACTTATCTATAGTGAATTATTAGAGAAGCATGTTGAACATTTGGCTATTGTGTTTGCCTTAGTGAGAGGCCATTCTCTGTTTGCTAAAAAATCCAAGTGCTCATTTGGCCAGCCTCAAGTTGAATACTTAGGCCATATAATCACTAAGTAGGGTATTTCCACTGAGTTTACTAAGATACAAGCCATAATCGAATGACTTAGACCTAGTTCAGTTAAATCTCTCAAAGGAGTTTTGGGACTAACAAGTTATGATAGGAAGTATATTACTGGGATGGCCAGTGTCCTATTTTAGTAAAGTCTTAACACCAAGGCACAGAGACAACTCAATTTATGAAAATGAATACATGGCTCTACTTAATGCATTAGATAAGTTGAGACATTACCTGCAATTCAAACACTTTATGATCAGGAGTGACCATCATAGCCTGAAATATTTGTTGGAGCAAAAGGTCACTAGTGTTATCCAACAGAAAGGACTGATAAAACTACTAGGGTCTGACTATGAGATATAATATAAAAAGGATGCTGAAAATAGGGTGGCAAATGCTCTTTCTAGATAGTATGAGAGTGGGAATACCACTCTGCCTCAGGTCACTAGACAACTAATGGCTATCAGTGCCTCAATTCCTACATGGATGTAGGAAATTACTTCAAGTTGTGAAAGTGATCCTCAAGACATGGATATGATTACTCAGCTTACAGTTGATCTGCAAGGTCCCAAAATGTGGCATTACTCTTCTCGTGTCCTCAATAAGAAAGGGAAGGTTTACATTGGGACAAATAGGATCCTCAGACAGCAACTGATTGCCCCCTTTCATGAATCACCAATGGGTGGTCATTCTAGGCAATTGGGGACCCCCAAAGGCTAGTACAACTATTCTATTGGCCTGGGATGAAGCATATGGTTATTAGCTTTGTGGCTAGTTGTGATGTATGTGTCACGAGTAAGGATAACAATGTGGCTTACTCGGGTTTGTTACAACCTCTTCCCATCTCTAACCATGTCTGGAGTCATATTAGTATGGATATCATTGAGAGGTTGCCTAAGTCTAGAAACAAGGATGTGATACTGGTAGTGGTGGACAAAATAACAAAGTATACACACTTCATAGCCCTATCTCATCCCTATACTACTGCAACAATAGCTGACATATTCTGGAAGAGGGTGCATAGTCTACATGGCACACCTTAGTCAATTGTTACTGATAGATATAAGATCTTCCTAAGTAATATTTGGCAGGCATTGTTCAAACTGCTGGAAACTCAGTTGCATTATAGTATAGATTATCACCCCCAAAGTGATGGTCAAACTGAAGGGTGAATAAATGTTTGGAGAACTACCTCAGATGCATGACTGCTAGGAGACCAACTAATTGGAAGCAGTGGTTAAGTGTTGCATAATGGTGGAACAACACCAACTTCCATACCAACTTGAGGTGTACTCCTTTTGAAGCTCTATATGGCTATTATCCACCCCACTTATCCATTGGTCCACTCCTGGAAAGTATAGTTCCAGCTGCTTAAGATGTTGTTATGAGAAGACAACAAATGCAACAATTGGTTAAGGATAACATATGTAAGGCACAAAAGAGGAAGAAGTACTATGCTGAATAAAAAAAAGAGGGCTGACAGAGAATTCTAAATTGGTGACATGGTTTACTTAAAGCTCTAGCCATAGAGGCAAACTTCTATTGCCTTAAGGTAGAATTTGAAGCTCAGTTCTAAATACTATCTCCCTTACAAGGTGCTTGCTCGAATTGGTAAGGTAGTATACAAGCTGGAATTACCTCCATATTCTAGAGTACACCCTGTGTTTCATGTATCACTGCTCAAGAAGAAGGTTGGCAACAAAGTGGTTGTGCAAACTGTACTGCCTAGCACTTGTGAGGATGGACAATTTCTTGTTAAACCAGTTGTAATCCTACAAAGACAAATGGTGAAGAAGAATAATGCAGCAGTTGTTAAAGTGTTAGTGTAATAGTTCAATTTGCCACCTGAAGATGCAACATGGGAGTACTATCAGTTTCTCAAGGCAAAATTTCGATTCTCATCCTTGAGGTCAAGGATGCTTTGAAGAGGGGGATGGTATGTAATGACTTGATCTATAGACAGAGTAGAAGTAATAAGATGTAGTCAGTTGGTTTCAAACACAGGCAAGAGTCATAAAAAGAAATAACTAACTTTCAAGATGAACTGCTACGATTAAATTTCCATTGATGAGAAGCAAGGGACGAGATTTGGCTACGTCGACAACTGGTTGTTATATACCAGACTAAGAGAGAGAGAAGGCTAACTAACTACAAGTCTCACACTTCTTCCACTCTATTCTCTCTCATTCTTCTTCCTCTTCCTTTCTCTTCTTCTCTCAGATTCTAACTTCTTCTCTTCTTCTAGTCTTCTGCAGATTCTATCAGCTATGGCGGAGAATTATCATTTAGATAGCTTAATTTAATTATGCATTTTTAGATTTGTAATTTGATATCCATTTTCCATTTATAAAATATCCAGAAAATTGTTCCAATTGTTTGAAATTTCGTTTCATTACTGAATTTCGATTAGATCCATAACCGGATCCTGACACTATTTTGAACCCGAGGCATGATCTTTTTGTTGATGATATCGGGATTGACCTCTGGTTCGCCAGAGTTTTCTCTCCCGATTCACCAATAAGAACAACTTGCTGCAGAGTTCACTTTGTCGTCAAGTTGGCGTCCCCACTATTGTCATGGGTGTTCGAAATTGGTGAAATCCTAATCCCTTTCTCCCTGTCTCTGATTTTATGTTTCCTTTATGATTTATTTAAGGTATAATTTAGGATTAAGTTATGTCTCATTTTTCTGTTTCATTTAATTCATATCTGCTTGTGTCATCGTTTAACTAGGTTGATTTGATTAATTAAGTTACTGTTAATATGTGTCTTGCCTCTTTTTTTATTTTATTTTTCTCTATGATTAATTGTGTTAGTATTGGGTTAATTTCTGAAGATTAAAATACTGAATTTTCTATTTTCGCACTTGTTAAGTTAGTGGGAAGTCATATTAAGGGTTAGAACTGAATGGTAGATGGGTGATAAGGTACGTGTTTGTTGCCTTTTAGTGTTTGGAGTAGGTATGAAAGTCCATTATCTCCTTGCTTGTCTGAAATTGGAGAAAAAGACTGTCCTTTCTTATCATTTTGGACAGAGTTTTGGTTCAACTTTGAACCACTTTCATGGCGCTCTCCTTTAAAAAGAGAGGTCTATCTTCACTTTAACATATAACATCAGAGAGGAAAAACAAGAGAAGTATCTTGAAAATTGAGTGCTTTTGAGGGATTTTTCTTATAACAAAAGCATTCCAAATATAAAAAGGTTTAGAAGTTAGTTTTTGGTTTCATTTTCCTTTGAAAGTTGATGAGTTTCTAGGTTAATTTTCTGGTTCACTTTGGATTAAATTGCTGCTAATCGTGTTATCTGCTGCATTCTGTAAAGAACCTTCAGAGTTTAACTTTACAGTTCTTTGTTCAAGTTTTCTACGTTAAGTGAACCCTTTACCTTTAATAGTGTAAATCTTGAATGAAGTTATGAAATATAAGTTTTAGAGCCCATTTGGATTGACTTATTTTAAGTGCTTTTAAGCCTTTTTGTAGTGTTTGAATAGAGTAAAAAAGTACTTTTAACGACTTGTTTTTAATCTAAAATGACAAAAATAAGCCAAAAGCCAAAAACTAGAATTTGTAACTTATGACTTGAAAACTATTTTGACTTAAAAATTACTTAAAATAAGCCCATCCAATCTGTTCGACTGTTTTTAACATGCTTTAAGTTGACTGGTATGAAATTGGATTTTTGAGCATCAGAGTCAATTTGCATGCCACATTATGAACTTTAAAATTATTTTCATTTCATATATAAATGATAGATATGTGATACTATGTTTTGTTTTCTTTTTGGAGTTTCAAGATATAAAAAGTGTGGTAGAAGTTTATGGAAATGTTCGCATTTGGAGAACGAGACCTTAATGATAGTTAAAAGTATGCTGGTTTTCTCTTTTATTTAGTTGTTTTTTGGTTTCGAGTTTTCTTTCGTTCCTAGGGTACTTTTGATTGAGGTTTTTTTTTTTGACTTTAATATCGTTCTCTCTTCTTTTTTTTCGAAGGAAAAAAAACTGATCTAGTCTTCATTTCCCGTGTCTGACTTTGGTGTTGGGAATCTTGTGTCAATAAATTTTGAAAAAATAGAATGTTTAAAGTATTTTATTGGACCGGACAATAGGCTTGTTTATTTTTGAAAAACAATTGTAGTTACTTGTGGATTTATAAGAAATTCCACAAACTACAACTAGTATTAAAATTATAAATTTTATAACAATTTTATAAAAAATAATATACTCTAGAAATATGGTAGATTCCCTATCAATGGGGAATCCTATTCTGAAACATATGCTTAATTTGTCCTTAAAATCTTCCAGTTTGTCAATTATTGATTACCACTATAAACACATTATGTTACCGCTTGACTTAATCATTCGTGTATTATGCATCAATCAAATCATATTCCTCTATATTGTAGATCAATCAAATGATATCCCCTTCCAAAAGAAATATGCATTTTTAGTTTTTAAAATTTACAAAATCTTAATTTTCTCTATTATTAGAACCCTATGCTATACACCATCCAAAAATCGCCAATGCTTCCCCAAATTTGATTTTTCTTCATCTCTCCATCAGCATAAAACCATGTTTGCTTCTCTCAAATATAAATATATAAAGGTTGAATCGATTTGTCCTCCCTCTCTCTCTTGCCTTTTCTTCTCTCTATTTGTAAGATTTAGCCTATAGTTTTTCAATGTGGCCTGTGAAAACGAGTACTTGCCTTCTAGATCAATCTATGATTTTTTATTATTGATGATATTTCATACTACATTTAAAGCAAATTGGCAATAGTTCAAAAAAATAAAAAAGCTCCCAAACATGTCGGAACCTATGGGCTACTGCTAATTGTTATTGAATAATTGACTGATGCTTTAGTTGAACAGCAGATGACAATCTAAAATTTGAGAGATGGTGGGGAAGAAAACTTGGAGAAGATGTTTACCCGTAAAACGATACAGTTAAATTTATACGTGGTTTCTAAACAAGTGAACTAATTTGATCCTGAAATAATGCGATAATTGAAGAAATACACGATACTTAGCCTTAGAATGTAAATTAAATAACAAAGATGATGATTCCGTAAACACGATTTCTGGGCACAACGATGATGAGATCAAAAAATAAGAAAGTAAAATTGTAGAAAACTTTGTATAGAATAAAGTGTAAGTTTTGCCGGATAATTCGTCCCCTTTCCAATGACAACTGAGCTCACTATTTATAGCTATCTCTAAAGAAGGAAGTCCTAGGATCATGTCCTCTTTTAATGTCAATTATGAAGGTCATTGATGAATACGTAACGGTGAGCATAAATTCCAAATTCTCTGTAACGGACCGTCGCTCTTAATGTTGTGGAATAGTTCCTATTAAATATTACCGGGCGTAGAGCATTTAACACCTTTATGAACGTTATCCTTTCCGGTGACAAGCGGAATGGTTGCATTCGGTCATCGGCCATCACTATCTTGAGTTCCACGTGTCCTACCTTTAGATGACCACGTGCCATATCATATTTCATTCTATATAGATAGTCCCCCTGCTTTCCGATGACATAACTTTGTGTTACCGGGAAGTTGGTTGAAATACCTTTTTTGTGGGAATTACTATAACTCCCTATGAAAGTCCCTGATAGTTGATTAGACGCATGTCTCTCCGCATTTAATGCCTCGAACACGCGTCATCCCATGATTCAGCACAGTTGAACAATGCCATGAACAACGCCGCAGCAGTACATTCTGTTCTTCCTTCATTACTTCTTATGCTTTTGTATGAATGTATTCTAAGTTTTACTTCTTCTTGTCTTGTAGGCCAACTTTCTTGCTTCTGAGGGCCTTGAAAGGCTGATTCGTGAAAAGGAAGAACTTACTTCTGAATGGAATCAACTTTTGGTGGAATGGGACCAAACTGCTCTCCGCTTCTCAGAACTGGAAACCAAAGCTACAAAGGCTGTTATTTTGGAGGCTCATTTGCAGCAAAGCAAGCAAGAAGTGATAACCCTTATCCAAGAAGTTGGGCCGCTGAGGGTTAGATTTGATGAAGCCAAGGCCAAATGGGTTGAAGTCCAGGATGCCGTTCTGCTGCAACCGAGTGCGAGGCTGCTACTGCCGAAAAAGTAGCCAACTTAGAAGCAGCCCTAAACTCCAAAATCGAAGAGCTTGCTGTTGTGGGGGTGAAACACGCCCAACTAGAAGAGAAGTACAGGAAAACTATCGAGCACAACATGCTCTTTAGTTCAACTATTCGCGACCTTGACGTCAGCCTCAAGTCTGCTATGTTTTCCCTGGAAAGCCTTTTTGCCAAGGTTTCCCAACTCAAAGAAGAACTTAAGCGTTGAGCAACTTCCCTCGTTATTGAAAGAACTTATGCCATGTACAGCATGAGGAGAAAAATCTTGGAAGAGGCCAAAGTTGGTATAATTGATGTTGATGACGAAATTACTAAGGCCCGAGAGCTTGCGTTGGCTGCAAAAAAAGGACTCCCAGCGCAGTCTGATGCTCTAGGTTCTTCTGATTCTAGTTTCGAGTTTTCGGAAGCTGAAGAGGGATCGGAAGGCAGTGATTCTGAAGACCAAACTGGGGAAAACGTTGAGCCATCAGTGGAAATACTTACTTTTCCCGGGGATGTGGATACTTCTCTTCCTCCTGGTTTCGTAGGCGCTGCAGTTTAGCTTTTTCTTTCTTTTCCCATTTTGTACTTTTACCGTTTTGGCCCGTTCTTATAAATAAAGACATATTTTTGCTCAAGTGTTGTTTGAGTCTTACTTTCGTTTGAATATCCATGCAAGTCTTGAACTTTTGCACCTGCTCAAGCATTCTGCGCATGTTGCTCTATTTGCGCTTTACTATGTGTAGTCTCGGATGCCTTTTCTTCGAAGCATTTTGGTTCCGAGTATTATCTCTTTTACGTGAGGGTTTCTATGAATATTTGTGCAAGTTTCCCTTTTACGTGAGGGTGTCTATGAATATTTGTGCAAGTTTCCCTTTTACGTGAGGGTTTATGTGTATATTTGCGCCTTCAGGTGTATTTTTTCCTGATGGCATTTTAGATACCGGACATTGATTCTTCCAGAACCAAGCCTTTAACGTGAGGGTTTTTATAAGAGAAGGCTCTATTATGTTTACGATGCTCTTGAAGAGGACGTCTCCTGTTCATTACGGCACTAACATTTGAAGTACTTGTTTAATTTTCAAATAACAAAGTTAGCTCATCGTTCAGACAAGAAACAAGATAAAAGTAAAAGGATTTCATTTTATTCCTTCTACTTTCAAAAAATACATAGGCATTTTGCTATGCAGAAAAGAAATTACCATTACTTGTGGCTATCTTGTACAACTGGTTTCTACGAGGCTGGCTGCACAGTCCCCGGTCCCGATGATGCATTTATTTTCTGGAGTTTTGGTCCTCGGTTGACGTGGCATTCATTGTTGCCGTATCCTTATATCATTCCCTCCCTAGTGTTCGAATGTGAAGAGTGCAAATTGGAACACTGGAAGTCTTGTATCTTCGAAGATTCCATTAATGAATTGCTAGGTAATCCTTCACTCGACAACATACCTTACTTCCCCTTTGGAATCCATGCTATTGAGCTAAAGAATACCTAGCAGTCCTCTGGCGGTTTGTGCTCGTGAATAGTCGGGTAACCTCCGTTCGATAGCAAACTTAACTTCCCAGTGGGAATTTGCTATCGAACCAAAGATTATCTAATCGTCTCCGAGTGGAAGCTTGTTTGTTTGCCTTGCTATCAAAGGTCTTATTGTTGCTGTCTTCGTAGTATGCTTTATGTCGCTACCTCATTAAAAATATTGCCAGAAAAACCCAATTGGGACAAAAACTGAAAGAAGGGAAAAAGAGTACAGCACATACTTTACGCTTGAAAAATGTTCATCAACAATAATATCTTTTGAGGTGTGCCACGTTCCAGTTGCTGGACAACTTGTCTCCATTCTAGTTCTCCAACTCGTATGAATCTTTCCCAGTAATAGCTGAAATCTGATAGGGACCTTCCCATGTTGGACCTAGCTTCCCCGCGTCTAGCTCCCGGGGTACTTTGGGTTACTTTCCTTAGAGCCAAGTCTCCAACTTTGAAATAATGGAAGTTGTCTCTTCGATTATAATATCACTCCATTCTCTGCTTTTGAGCTTCCATCCTTACATGCGCTAAGTCCCTGTGTTCCTCGAGCAGTTCTAAGTTGATTAGAATTGCTTCGTTGTTCTACTATTCATTTGTCTGAGAATATCTCAAAGTGGGTTCGCCCACTTCTATCGGTATTAGGGCTTCTGCACCGTAAACAAGAGAAAAAAGAGTTTCTCCTATGCTCGATTTGGCCGTTGTTCGGTAGGCCCATAGAACTCCGGGCAATTCTTCGAGCCATTTGCCTTTAGCTGCTTCCAACCTTTTCTTGAGGCTTTGAATAATCACTTTGTTCGTTGACTCCGCTTGACCATTTGCGCTCAGATGATAAGGAGAAGAGGTGATCCTCTTTATTTTCAAGTCTTTGAGGAACTTTGTAATTTTTGCACCAATAAATTGTGGTCCATTGTCGCATGCTATCTCTTTTGGTATTCTGAACCTGCAAATTATATTTTCCCACAGGAAATCGACCACTTCGCATTCTCCGATCTTTTGATAAGAACCTGCATCCACCTATTTAGAAAAATAATCAATCAAAATTAGAAGAAACCTTACCTTTCTGGGAGCCGGTGGCAGCGGACCGATGATGTCCGTCCCCCATTTCATGAATGGCCATGGGGACAAAACCGAATGTAAGGGTTGTGCCGGTTGATGTACTAATGATGCGTAGCGTTGGCACTTATCACATTTTCGTATGAAATCTTTGGCGTCTTGTTCCATGTGAGGCCAATAATATCCCGCCCATACCAATTTCAGCACCAAAGACTCTGCGCCTGAGTGATTGCCGCATATCCCTTCATGGATTTCTCTCATGACATAGTCAGCTTCTGACGCTCCTAAACATCGGGACAACGGGCCTTGGAAAGATTTTCTATACAATTGGCCTTTCCTGAAGCTATAACGTGCAACCTTTGCGCGTAATTCCTGTGATGCTTTGGGATCGTCGGGCAACTTCTCGTGCTCGAGGTAACTGATTATTTAATTTCTCCAGTCCCAGACTAGATTAGCTGAATTCACTTCATAGTAACCATCCGTATCCAGGACTAAGCTCATCAGTTGTACCACCATTCGGACTCCGATCCCTTTATTTCCATCGACGATCCTAAGTTTTCTAATGCATCCGCTTCTGCGTTATCCTCCCTCGGGATATGAGTAATTGACCACTCCCAAAATCGTGCCAAAAGAGCCTGGACCTTTACCACGTATTGTTGCATATGTTTTTCTTTGGTATCAAAGATCCCGTAGACCTGATTTACCACTAGTTGTGAGTCACATTTTATTTTGATAACCTCAAAATCAAGTCCCCTGTCCAATTCGAGCCCTGCAATTAAAGCTTCATACTCTGATTCATTATTAGTTAAAGGGATTGTTCTGATGGCCTGCCTTAAGGTTTCACCCGAAGGCGTGATTAAGACTATTTTGAGCCATGGCCCTTTTACATTCAAAGCTCCTTGGTTTTCAGAGATAGTAGTCTCGGACTAAAATCGGCCATGAAGTCAGCCAAGACTTGTGACTTAATTGCAATCTTTGGTTTATATTCTATGTCGAATTCACTCATTTCGACGGCCCATTTGGCCAATCTACTTGAGAGCTCGGGTTTTTGGAGGATGTTTCGCAAAGGAAAAGTAGTCACCACAACTATCAGGTGGCATTGGAAGTAGGGCCTCAGCTTCCGAGCGGCGACTAAGAGAGCTAGGGCCAGTTTTTTCAAATGTGGGTAGCGCGTTTCTGCTTCCGTTAAATTTTTGATAACGTAATAAATGGAAAATTATGTACCTTCGTCCTCCCAAACTAGTACCGCACTTACCGCAACTTCTGAAATCGCGAGGTAGACTAGAAGTGTTTCACCTTCTTTTGGTTTTGAGAGCAATGGAGGGTTCAATAAGTAATACTTCAGATCCCTCAGAGCCTGTTGGCACTCCGGTATCCATTAGACATTATTCTTCATTTTTAGCAGTGTGAAGAAGCGATGACATTTTTTCGATGACCAGGAAATGAACCTGCTCAAAGCTGCTAATCTTCCTGTGGGCCTTTGGACTTCCTTTATGTTCGAAAATTGATCCGGGATATCTTATATGGCCTTGATTTTGTCGGGGTTTACCTCAATTCCCCTTTGTGAGACCAGAAATCCCAGGAACTTACCCGAACTGACCCCGAACGCGCATTTCTCAGGTTTAAGTTTCATCTTATGCTTCCTCAGGATGTCGACTGTTTCTTGTAAATGCTTAAGGTGGTCACCTGCATTCAAAAACTAACCGAGCATATCGTCTATATAAACTTCCATGGTCATTCTTATTTTCTTTTCAAACATCTTATTTACGTGTCATTGATAAGTGGCTCCGACGTTTTTCAACCCTGAGGGCATTACATTGTTACAATATGTACCGAAATTTGTTATAAATGAAGTTTTTTCCCGATCTTCAGGGTTCATCTTAATTTGGTTGTACCCGAAATAAGCATCAAGAAAACTCATCAACTCGTGCCCGGTCGTGGCATCAATCATTTGATTGATATTTGGCAGTGGGAACGAGTCTTTCGGGCATGCCTTATTAAGATCTTTATAGTCTACGCATATGCCAAATTTATGGTTCTTCTTAGGAACTACTACTACATTGGCTAGCCAGTCCATATATCTTAACTCCCGAACCGAACCGATTTTAAGTAAGCGGGTTACCTCTTATTTGACAAATTTATTCCTGGCCTCGGCAATAGGGCATTTTTTCTACCTTACCGGAGGTATGTTGGGATCCAAACTCAGTTTGTGCACGGCTATTTCCATCAGGATACCTGTCATATCCTCGTGCGACCAAGCAAAACAATCAGCGTTAAGTTTAAGGAATTCAATAAAATATGACCTGAGCTCGGGGTGCAGTCCTGTCCCCAAATGAAATTTTCTTTCTAGGAATTCTTCGAACAATGTCACTTGCTTTAGTTCCTCCACCGTGGAATTCGTTGCATCCGTCTCTTCCAGAACTTGGAAATATTTTGGCACCTGATATTGTTCTGACGACTCTGCTCCTGGGCTAACTCCTTCTATCTCGGGAAAAGGCGCTAGTTCCTGTAATTGCTATGTCTGGAGCTCCTTCCCTTTGCTGCTGGAAACTGAGATTGTATTCATCTCCCTTGTTGTCGGTTGATCACCTCTTATCTTCTTGATCCCTTCGGGCGTTGGAAACTTCAGCAATTGGTGATATATTAAAGGTACAACTTTCATCTCGTGTAACCATGGCCTTCCCAGGATAATGTTGTATCACATGTCACCATCTACTACTTCGAAGAGAGTTGTTTTCATTACTCCTTTAGCATTTGTGAGAAGCAAAATCTCTCCCTGGGTTGTCACACTTTCAAGGTGGAAATCAATGAGGAGCTTTGTTGCCAGAATAATACTTCTGGTGAGTTTAGTTTTCTCAAATACTCTCTATTATATGATATTAGCCGAACTTCTTGGATCCACTAGAACACATTTAATCTTAAAATCTAACACATTTAAATAGATTACCAATGCGTCGATGTGTAGTAACAACAATACGTTTGTGTCCTCCTCTGTGAAAGTGATATCGTCTTCCTGGAGTCTTTTACTGTGAGTTATCGATACTTTCGTCTTCTCTGTTGCCAAAAAGGTGACCCCGTTAATCTCATTCCCCCCAAAGATCATATCAATTATTTGGCGTGGGGTTCTTCTCCTGCTTTCGGAAGTTCCGCGTTGTCTTTGTTACGACCATAATTATTCTTGGCTCGGTCACTCAATAATTCTATGAGGTGACCATTCTTCAATAATGTTGCCACCTACTCTCAGAGGTGTCGACAGTCCCCTGTTCGGTGACCGTTCGTCCCATGATACTCGCACCATAAGTTAGGATCTCTCCAGCTGGAATCAAATCTCATAGGTCTCAGGAATTGTGCATATTTAATGTTTCTCATGGCTGACACCAGCTCCACTATCCTGACGTTGAAGTTATATTCTGATAACTTGGGGGTAAGAAGGATCACGAGACCCCGACGTCTCCTTTTCCTGGAGTGATCTATTGTTTCGACCATGATCTGTCCCTCTGTTAGCGATGAACTTGTTTGCTACCCGAAAGTTTCTGCCACGGCATTCGGTCCGCTCGTAGGGAAAAACCCGGCCCCTCGAAGTCCGCCTATCCGCGTCGTAGTCATCCTTTTATTTTTCTCTGCTTTTCTCCCATCCTTTGGCCGATGATGTAGAACCGACCTGGCTATCTTCGATCCTTATCTCTGACTCATACCGGTTGTGTACACATGCCCAAGTTGTTGCTTGAAACTCAAGCATGCTCTCTTTCAGCTTCCAGGGAGCATCTGAACCTTTTGGATTCAATCCCTTGGTGAAGGTTCTACTGCCCATTCATCCGGGACGGCCGGGAGCAACATTCTTTCTTTATGGAATCGAGTAACAAACTCTCGTAATAACTCATATTCTCCCTATGCGATCCTGAATATGTCAGCCTTCCAGGCTTCTACTTTTCTGGCCCCGGCATGAGCCTTAATGAAAGAATCCGCGATCACCTCGAAGGAATCTATGGAATGCTCGGGTAATAATGAATACCACGTTAGATCTCCCCTCGTGAGAGTTTCTCCAAATTTCTTTAGCAATACAGATTCAATTTCATGAGGAGCTAAATCATTTCCTTTCACCGCCCTTGTATTTGTAGTAATATGCTCACGTGGGTCTAAAGCTCCATCATACTATGGAATTTCAGGCATTTTGAACTGTTTCGGGATTGGTTTTGATGTCGCACTCAGCTTGTACAGTAATTGAATATACTTCTTTGAGTTCGGGCCTTTCAATACTGGTGGCGCACTCAGGATTTGATCCATGTGGGCATTTACTTCCCTCATGAACCGCAAAATTTCATCCTTGAATGGATCGTTATCGTTGTTGAGACCGGATCTGCTCACCCAGCACCGTCGGAGCCAACTTCACCCCTGGGAGTGTTGTTGTCGACTCTCTGCGTTGTTTGGTCTGAGGGAACAATGGGAGAAATTGGATCTCATCTATTTGCATTATTCGAAGCACCTGATAGTGCCTGCTTCACTTCCATCATAACCTGATCCTGCCGCGTGAGATGGCTTAGAATGATTGTATGTTGCTCTTGCAGGACCCTCACCGCATCCACTGCATGCTCCTCATCAGCATCATCGGGAGTTGTCTCCCGAACCTGTTGAGGGTACCGCCTGTCATGCACCGGCATGGCATCACTTCCCTCACTGCAGGTGTCACTGATTGAATCCTCGAACTGAGGCTGATCCCCTCGAATTTCAGGGTTGCGTGTGTCATCAACAGTGTTATCTGCTAAATTTTGTGTTTTCTTTCTATGACAGATTAATCAAAACACATTAGTAAAAAAGGCAAGGATCAATTTAATTGCATGGTTGTCTAGGTCCCACGGTGGGATCTAAACTATTTACCCATAAAACGGTACAATTGAATTTATACGTGGTTTCTAGACAAGTGAACCAATTTGATCTTAAAATAATGCGATAATTGAAGAAATACACGATACTTAGCCTTAGAATTTAAATAAAATAACAAAGATGATGATTCCGTGAACACAGTTTCCGGGCACAGTGATGATGAGATCAAAAAGCAATAAAGTAAATTTGTAGAAAGCTTTATATAGAATAGAGTGTATGTTTTTCCAGATCATTCGCCCTTTTTCCAATGACAATTGAGCTCACTATTTATAGGTATCTCTAGGTAAGAAAGTCCTAGGATCATGTCCTCCTTTAATGTCAATTATGAGGGTCATTGATGAATACGTAACGGTGAGCATAAATGCCAAATTCTCTGTAATGGACCGTCGCTCTTAATGCTGCAGAATATTCCCTATTAAATGTTACCAGGCGCAGAGCATTTAATACCTTTATGAATGTTATCCTTCCCGGTGACAAACAGAATTTGCGTTCGGTCTTCGGCCATCCCTGTCTTAAGTTCCACATGTCCTCCTTTTAGACGATCACGTGTCATAGCATATTTCACTCTATATCCTCCAGCTTTCCGGTGACATAACTTTGTGTTACCGGGAAGTTGGTTGAAACACCTTTTTGGCGGGAATTACTATAACTCCCTCTGAAAGTCCCTGACAGTTGATTAGACACACGTCTCTCCACATTTAATGCCTAGAACACGCGCCATCCCATGATTCAGTACAACTTTTGCCGATTATCGAGGTAATCATGTCCATGAATTTAGCAGCCAAAATTTTACTTATACACCAAATTCTTTTCCTTTGCATTTCATAATTTCTCGAACTCCTGATTTGCATCTTTGCTTTCCATTCTTTCTCTAGTTCTCTTCAGACACAAAACCTTTTCCATCTTCTTTTTCAATAGCTTCTTCCTCTAAATGGGTTGTTTCTACAAAGAACAAGAACAAAATCGAAGACTCTGTTCCTTCAACGGTGGGTTCCATCATCCCAAGAAAACTCGGTGCCACAAAGGACCTAGAAAAGAAATTCCCTACTACTGAGGCTCGTACATGGGATGTTAGTAAGTACCCTTCTTCCATTCGTTCTTCCAGTATTCCTGCTATGAAGGAAGACTTTCGCTTCCAGGAGTTGGATATTATCGCTCTTGACCTATTTGAGTGAGTGACCCTTCCCAAGGAATGTTTTACATACTTATACACGTATCCCTATACTTTGGGTGCATTTTCTTTGAGTGGAGAGCTCGATTCCGTGATTGCAGAGTTTTTCCTTCGCTACCAAGTGTGTTTGGCACAAGTAAGCCCTTCAGTGTGGAGGAAGGTCGCTTGTCTTTGATGCTTGTTCCAGGAAACTGGAGAGGAGCTAACCTTAGCTTATATGATGAATCTCTATTCCCCCAAAATCTTCCGCAAGGGAATGATAAACTTCTACAAGCATGGCCACCATGCTTTGTTGTCCAGCATGGATGATGATAACGACCATGGGTAGATGGAACGGTTCGTTGTAGTTGCCACCAATGACATCATTCCGATAACGACTTCATCATTTCCGGCTGCTTGGAACCATACTCATAAGTTCTTTGTTTTGTATTTCGTTTTACTAGATATTCCTCTGTGGTCGTATCAACTCTTCACCCTTCGCATGTTTCAGCAAATCGATGGATCCCATAGGTAGTAGAAGGTTTGGACCGGTGGGTTCAGAAGATTTTAGACGTCAGAATGGCCGAAACTCGTTTGTGGAAAGAACTGGCCCTTAAATACGAGTGGAATGCAAAAAATCACGGTAATTTTAATTTACCTTACTTCCATTTTTCGTATATGAAGTACTTAGTTGAACCCTTCTCACTTGTTCAAGGAATTAGGTCTACCTGCAGGCTTTGTTGCTGTCCCCGAGGAGGACGTTTGGAATAATCCTACTGATGCAGCGAGGCTGTTTCAGGAAGCACTTACTCGAACAAGTATCTTTGGGTCTGTTTTGGGTGCAAACACTTCTTTACGGAATCCCCGGCCAGAGGATAAGCAACCAAAGAGAAGACGTTCCTCCGCGGCCGGGGAAATGAATAAAAGGGCAAAGACTGATGCCCCCAAGTCATCTCCAGTGGCAATGATGACTGGTCCTCCTTCCTGGTCGGTCATAGACACCGTGATGATTGATGATGATGATGATGAAGCTGCTGATGAAGGAGCTTCTTCACACAGAAGGAGACGATCCTCATCATCTCAACAGGATGCTAGACCTGTTGAGATAGTTACACCAACTAAAGACGATGTCTCGGCACTTTGGGGAGAATCTGATTTGGTAGAATATGCCAACTCCTGTTTTTGGGCCCCGATTGTTGTAACTGATTCTGCGGGGCTGAGTACCGGTTCCTTGTCATCTTTGGTTGGCGAGCATCCACCAGTCGGCATTGCATTTGTTGCAGCTGCTTCTCATTCTTCAACTCCATCAGCTTCATCTCCACCTTCACCAACACCAACAACTACTACATCACTTCTATCTTCATCCGTTCTTCCACCAACAGTTGCTACATTACCTCCATCGGCCTCACCTGACCATGAAGAGGGTGCTCATCTTCCACAGTCCCCAGTTCATGGGAATTTGGGGCAAAATTACGCTGCCCCTACTGAAGATCCACAAAGGAAGAGGAACGTTACTCTTTCGGTCTCTACCAGATGCAACTTTCTATCCCGGCCGATGGAGCTTGATAACTATCTAAAGCCTTTGGCTTCAGAAAAAGACTGGGAAAATATTCGGGCACTATCGGGAGAGTGCATGTTGAACAATTCCATGCACAACACCGCATCGGTACATTCTTTTCTTCCTTCATTACTTCTTCTACTTTTGTATGAATGTATTCTAATGTTTACTTCTTCTTGTCTTGTAGGCCAACTTTCTTGCTTCTGAGGGACTTCAAAGGTTGATTCGCTAAAAAGAAGAACTTACTTCTGAACGAAATCAGCTTTTGGTGGAGCGGGACCAAACTGCTCTCCGCCTCTCATAACTAGAAACCAAAGCTACTGAGGCCGTTATTTTGGAGGCTTGTTTGTAGCAAAGCGAGCAAGAAGTGGTAACCCTTAGCCAAGAAGTTGGGCCGCTGAGGGTTAGATTTAATGAAGCCAAGGCTAAATGGGTTGAAGTCCAGGATGACGTTCTTGCTACAACCGAGCGTGAGGCTGTTGCTGCCAAAAACGTAACCAACTTAGAAGCATCCTTGAACTCCAACATTGAAGAGCTTGCTATTGTGGGGGAGAAACACGCCCAACTAGAAGAGAAGTACAGAAAACTATCGAGCACAACATGCTCTTTAGTTCAACTGTTTGCGACCTTGACGTCAGCCTCAAGTCCGCTAGGTCCGCCCGGGAAAGCCTTCCTGCCGAGGTTTCCCAACTCAAAGAAGAAATTAAGCACCGAGCGGCTTCCCTCATTGTTGAAATTATGCCATGTGTACATGAAGAGAAAAATCTTGGAAGAGGCCAAAGCTGGTATCATTGATGTTGATGCCAAAATTGCTAAGGCCCGAGAGCTTGAGTTGGCTGCAAAATATGGACTCCCTACGCAGTCTGATGCTCCAGGTTCTTCTGATTCTGGTTTCGAGTTTTCGGAAACTGAAGAGAGATCGGAAGGCGGTGATGCCGAAGACTAAATTGGGGAAAACGTTGAGCCATCGGTGGAAACACCTACTTTTCCCGAGGATGCGGATAGTTCTCTTCCTTCTGGTTCTGTAGGCACTGCAGTTTAGCTTTTTCTTTCTTTTCCCATTTTGTACTTTTACCGTTTTGGCCCGTTCTTGTAAATGAAGACATATTTTTTCTCAAGTATTGTTTGAGTCTTACTTTCGTTTGAATATCCATGCAAGTGTATAACTTTTGCACTTGCTCAAGCATTTTGCACATGTTGCTCTATTTGCGCTGCACTATTTGTTGGCATTAAAAATTAAGGGCATTTTTTTAGAAGCCAAAAATGTATACTATATTAGTTTCAGTGTACATACGTTGCATGTGTTAGCTAAATTTATTAATAAAGAATTACATATAATAAGAATGAATTATGTATAATAGCAGTTGACGTCAAATAAATATAACATTTATTTAAATGGAATGTGAATGAGTGTTAACAGGTAATTCAAAACAATTGAATATTTTATAAATCATCCTAAAAAACTCACTATCCTCCAAATCTCAAAATTGGGAGTATTTTCATAAGTAAGTTAAAATTTATTGAAAAGTCTTTTCAACTATGATATGCAATCCACGATTAAGTTGTTTGGACTCTTCATTTTTGGTGTCGCACCCTTGTTGATACGATGTGGGTATGGGATTCGTATCAAATCTGATCAACCAATTTTAAGTACTTTGACCAAAATTAATGAAGAAACTTTAGACATATACAATGATTTTTTGAAACCAAAACAAAAGTTTGGGTGAATAAAAAAAAATGTAATATCTTGTATATAAATATTTTTATGTCAGGCCCTTTTCTTTTATCTCATTCTCGAATTTTCCTATTGATCAATATTTACTCCATTCTCGGAATACATTATAAGTATTCCACATAATGTCTCATAAATTAGACATATTTTTAAAACTCTACTTTTAGATATTTGAATTATTTTTAGGCGAATCTATGCACCCGTATGCGTACCTAGATCCGTACCTGTCACGACCTCAATTTTCCTCCGTAGGATGTCATGACGGCACCTAGTCTCTAAGACTAGGTATGCCTAAACAACATGAGAAAATAGTAAACAAAAGATTAGAATTTTAAAACTCCAACAATATCGTAAATAAAACTGTCAACCCAATAGGTACAATTCCCAAAACCTAGTGTGATATAAGTCACAAGATCTAGATACAATACCGAACAATCATATACTTCACTATCTATAAAAATGTAAAGAAACAAGGAAGAACAGGGTAAAGGGGGACTCCGAGGCCTGCGGATGCCGGCAGGTGTACCTCTATAATCAATTTCCAACTTTCGCCAAATCACGCCAAAACAACCTACAGACCTCCAAATCAACATCCGGACACGCTCCTAAGACCAAAATCACCATACAGAGCTATTGGAACCATCAAACCTCCATTTGGAGTCGTCTTCACATAATTACATTACCGGTCAACTCCTACAACTTAAACTTACAACTTAGGGACTATGTGTCCCATTTCACTCCGAAACTCACCTGAAACAAAAATCAAACACTCCGGAGAGTCACGTATCAACAATATAACATAGGGGGAGCATAAATTAGGGTATTGGGGATTAAATACTTAAAAAGACCGGCTAGGTCGTCACATCCCCCCAATCTTCTTCAAACAAACGTTAGTCCTCGAACGAGTATAGAGACATACCTGAAGTGGTGAAAAGATGAGGATAACGGCTACGCAAAATCCTCTTCTGCGACTAGTGGCTCGCATTTGTGAGCCTGCACATGCGGCAAATCCCTCTGTATGTGCGAAGACACCAAAAACCAGCCCAGCACTTCAGCAAATCACTAAGTCCAAAAATTATCCGATTTCCATCTGATTCACACCTGGGGCCCCCGGGACCCCGTCCGAATATACCAACTAATTCCAAAACATATAACGAACCTAATAGAGGCCAAAAATCACATTAAACAACAAATATTCTATGGATCGCAACCCAAATTAAAGCCAATGAACTATGAACTTCCAAATTCTGAAACCAACGCTGATTCATACCAAAACAACTCCGATTGACACCAAATTCTACACACAAGTCATAATTGACATTACAGACCTATTCCAAGTTCCAGAATCGGGATCCGACCCCGATATCAATAAAGTCCACTCCCGGTCAAACGTCCCAAATTCCTCTTATTTCCAACTTTTGCCAAATCACTCCCACACGACCTATAAATCTCCAAATCAACATTCGGACACGCTCCTAAGACCAAAATCACCATATGGAGATATTGGAATCATCAAAACTCCATTCCGGAGTCGTCTTCACACAAGTCCATCTACGGTCAACTCCTACGATTTAAACTTCTAACTTAGGGACTATGTGTCCCATTTCACTCTGAACCTAACCCAAAACCAAAATGAAATACCCCGGTGAGTCACGTAACCATAATATAACATAGAGGGAGAATAAATTAGGGGATCAGGGCTAAAATACTCAAAATGACCGGTCGGGTCGTCACATCCTCCCCTTCTTAAAACAAATGTTCGTCCTCGAACGAGTATAGAGACATACCTGAAGTGCGCTCGGACTGCCCATCCGTTAGAGGGTGAAACGTTGTGCTCAACTCAACTCGATTACCTAACTCATGATGTACGACTCTCATGATATGTGATGTAATTTGCATACTCCAATCAGGGATGATGGATACCGGCACACTATGAAGCTTGACAATCTCGCGAATATAAACACGAGCCAGCTGCTAAGAAGAATAAGTAGTCACCACTAGAATGAAATGAGACGGCTTGGTCAACCTATCCACAATCACCCAAACAACATCAAAATTTCTCTGAGTCCGTGAGAGCCCAACAACAAAATACATAGTAATCTTCTCCCATTTCTACTCTGGGATCTCTAACCTTTGAAGCAACCTACCAAGTCGATGATGCTTATACTTCACCTGCTGACAGTTTAGGCACCGAGATGCATACTCCACTATATCCTTCTTCATTCGTCTCCACCAATAGTGTTGCCTCAAGTCCTGATACATCTTGACGGCAAGCCATCTACATTGGGAACACAAAGTATTCCCTGCATCCATAATACACTGTCATCTCTAATAGTGACCTCCTTGGCATCACCATGTTGAACCGTGTCCCTGAGGACAAGCAGATGGTGGTTGTCATATTGACGCTCTCTGATACGGTCATAAAGAGAAGACCAAGAAACCACACAAGCCAAAACTTGGCTCGGCTCAGAAATATCCAATCTACCAAATTGGTTGGCCAAGGCCTGAATATCCAAGGCTAATGGCCTCTCTGCTACCGATAGATATGCTAAGCTGACCAAACTCTCCGCCTTGCAACTCAAGGCATCGACCACCACATTGGCCTTCCCGGGATGATATAAAATGGTGATATCATAGTCCTTAAACAACTCTAACCACCTCCATTTTTGCAAGTTAAGATCCTTCTATTTTAACAGATGATGTAGACTTCAGTGGTCGGTGTAAACCTCACAAGGGACACCATACAAATAGTGCCGCCAGATCTTCAAGGCATGAACAATAACTGTTAACTCAAGGTCGTGGACAAGATAATTCTTCTCATGCACATTCAATTGTCTAGACGCATAAGCAATCACCCTACCGCCCTTCATCAACCCGTTCCTAGACCGATACGCGATGCATCACAGTACAGTAACGATCCGACCAGTCGTTTTAAAACTTGTTGCATTGTTTCCCTATTTACTTATCATTTTGTACTTTATAACTGATATATGATTTTCTAGAGTAATTGGTTTAGGTCCGGTGAGGTTTTGGAATGAATTGGAATACTTAGTTCTAAGTTTTAAAGCTTAAGTTCAAATAGTGACCGAATGTTGACTAATGTGCAAACGACTCCGAAATAAAATTTTGATAATTCCAATACTTGTGTATGGTGATTTTGGACTTAGAAGCATGCCCGAAAAATTATTTGGAGGCCCGTAGTTAAATTAGGCTTGAAATGGATAAAATAGGAATTTAAGTTTGGAAGTTTGATCGGGGAGTTGACTTTTGATATCGGGGTCGGAATCCAGTTCTGAAAATTTTCATATCTCTGCTATGTCATTTATGACTTGTGTGCAAAATTTTAGGTCAATCGGACTTGATTTGATATGTTTCGTCATCGAATGTAGAAGTTGGAAATTCTTAAGTTTCATTAAGCTTGAATTGGGGTGTGATTGTGATTTTAGCGTTATTTGAAGTGATTTGAGGCTTCGACTATGTCAGTATGATATTTTAAGACTTGTTGATGTATTTGGTTGGGGTCCCGAAGGGCTCGGATAAATTTCGGATGGTTAACGGATCCTAAGCTGGACCTAAACAGTTGTTGCAAAACCTACTGCAATATTTCTGGTGGAAATGCAGAAAAATCGAGCCCAGAAATAGAGGCCGAGATAGAAGGCCGAGATCGAAAGCCGAGGATCGAAGGCCTATGATCGAAGCCATGATCGAGGGCCATGATCGAAGGCTATGCTTGAGGACCATGATAAAGGGCCATGATTGAAGCCATGATCGAGGGCCAAGATCGAGGACCACGATCGAGGCCCATGATCGAGGCCCAGGATCGAAGGCAGCCTGGACAGATCTGTAAATTATAAAGCAGGGGACTTCGTCCCATTCGCCAGTTTTGACAAATTGGAGCTTGAGCAGAGGCGATTTTGATAGATTTTCAAGGAAAAACATTGGGGTAAGTGATTCTAACTCGGATTTGGTCAATATACACGAATATATCATTGTTTTCACCATTTAATTAGTATTTTGAGATTGATATTTGGGAAAATTTTAGAAATCTTATAGAAACGAATTTTTGTGATTTCGGTGTCGGTTAGAAATTGGATTTGAGTAAAACTGGTATGGTTGGACTCGTAATTGAATGGGTTGTCGGATTTTGTGAGTTTCTCCGGATTCCGAGACGTGGGCCCCACATGCAATTTTTGAGCTAATTTCGGATTTTATTGAACAATGTAGTAGTTTCTTATGAAATTGATTCCTATAATTTTTGTTGACTGTATCGAACTATTTTGGTTAGATTTGAGCCATTCAGAGTTGGATAATAGAGTAAAAGGCCTACTAGTGGATTAAATTGGAGCAAGTCGAGGTAAGTGACTTGTCTAACTTTGTGTGAGGGAAATTCCCCCTAGGATTGGTATTGATGTGATCATTGTAATGTGTTGAGAGTCGTGTACACGAGGTGACGAGTGTGTACACAGGCTAAATGTGGAAAACTCTAGTTTTTAAATTATGTATATCTCTTTCACACATTAATTAAATTATTTTATCCGATTATATTCATCATTATTGATCTATATTATATTCCTAAATTTGCCTGACATTTTTTCTACTAATTGTTTTTACCTATTTGGTCGAAACTTTACTTTATTTTATTCAGTGCATTATTTGAAAGTTGAATTTTCTTAAATTAAATATTATTACAAAATATGAAGTATTTTACATTTAATAATTGGATTTTAAGTCAATATGTTAAATTTGTGAAAATATTATTTTTGCTGAATATTTTGTGAAGATATTTGTATTCATTGTGATTGAGCCGTGAGTTTTGTATTATGGAAATAATGGATATTATTTTGCTGAATATTTGGTGAAGACTTTTGTATTTACTGTGATTGAGTCGTGAGCTCCTTATTGTGGAAAAATATTCTGGTTGTTGATTTATTTTGGCAAGTTGAAATATTTGGGCACTTGAGGTAAAAATTATGATATATTATGATATTGATACGCATGCGTTGGTATAAGGTCTGGGTGTTGAAACGCATGCGATGAGATAAGGGTGTCTTGATACGCGTGGATAGTAGGGAAACTACTAGAAGTCATGCGGTGTGATAAGGGTGGTTAAAACGCGGGATGCTATTTCGGAAAAAATATTTTCTTTAAAATTAAATGTGAAGGCTCCCGTGATGATATAAGGAAATGAGATATTGTGAATTTATTTATGATTTGGGACTACGAGGCGGTACATCGGGAGTGCCCTTGTTGATATTGATTTAGGCCGTAGTTGCCTTTGATTATTGTTGTGATTTTCTTAAAGTTGAAAAGAATTCTGTTTTGTTTACATGAGGTATTATTTGCCATTATTTTGCGTAGTTAATTGGTGACATATTACTTACTTGATTCATTTACATTGACATTTCATTTTTATTATATTGTTAAATATTTCACCTTGTCTTTTATTATTCTAGTAGGGCCTGACCTGACCTCGTCACTACTCTATGGAGGTTAGGCTTGGCACTTACTAGGTACCGCTGTGGTGTACTCATATTACGCTTCTGCACATCTTTTTGTGCAGATCCAGGTACATCTTATCATACCAAGCATCAGTAATCTAGATGTACGAGGAGACTTCGAGGTATATCTGCCAGTGTCCGCAGACTCCGGAGTCCCCTTCTATATTATTATGTTGTCTTCCTTATTTGCTTTAGACTCTAATGTGTAGAGACATAGAGAATAAATTCTTAGAAGCTTGTGGCTTATTTCTACCGGGTTTTGTTAGTTATAATTATGTGAGTTGCAAATTTATTTATTTCATATTTCTATTTTTATTCCGCATTGATAAGCTTACCTAGTCTTAGAGACTAGGTGCCATCACGAAATCCTCCGGAGGAAAATTTGGGGTCGTGACAAGTACACAATATAAGACCCTGAACCCGAAGGCAACACCAACATTGGGGTTGTAGTCAAAGCTGTCTTGAGCTTTTGAAATCTCTCCTCACACTACTCGGTCCACCTGAACGGAGCACGCTTCTAGGTCAATCTGGTCATAGGTGAGGCAATAGACGAGAAACCCTCTACAAATCAACGATAATACCCCGCCAAACCAAGAGAACTCCAAATCTCCGTAACTGAAGACGGTCCGGGAGAACTCTGTATTGCTTCAATCTTCTTAGGATCTACCTTGATCCCCTCACTTGACACTACATGACCTAAACATGCCACCGAATCAAGCCAGAATTCACACTTTGAAAATTTTGCATATAACTTCTTTTCTCACAATATTTGGAGCACGGTCCTCAAGTGCCGCTCATGATCCTCTTGCCTCCGGGAGTACACCAGAATGTCGTCAATAAATACAATAATGAATGAGTCAAGATAGGGCTGAAATACATTGTTCATAAAGTGCATAAATGTTGTTGGGGCATTGGTCAGTCCAAAAGACATCACAAGGAACTTGTAATGACCATACCGAGTCCTGAAGGCAGTCTTCGGGACATCTGGCTCCTGAATCTTCAACTGATGATAGCCTGAATGCAAGTCAATCTTAGAGAACACTCTGGCACCATGTAGCTGATCAAATAGGTCATCAATACGTGGAAATCGATATGTGTTCTTCACTGTAACATTGTTCAACTAGCGATAATCAATACATATACGCATAGAACCATCCTTCTCCTTTACAAATAAGACGGGAGCACCCCAAGGCGACGCACTGGGCCAAGTGAACCCTTATAGAGTAACTCTTGCAATTATTCCTTTAACTCTTTCAACTCTATTGGGGCCAAACGATAGGGTGGAGTAGAAATGGACTGAGTACCCGGTAAAAGATCAATTCCAAAATCGACATCCACGTCGGGCGGCATGCCCGAAAGATCCGCCGAAAATACATCTAGATAATTCCTCACTACCGGAACTGACTCCACGGTAGGAGTATCAACACTAACATCCCTCACGAAAGCTAAATAAACATTACACCCCTTCTCAACTATATGCCGAGCCTTTAGAAATGAGATAACTCTGCTACGAACATAATCTAAAGCACCTCTCCACTCTATCCTTGGTAATCCTTGCATAACCAGCATCACGGTCTTGGCGTGACAATCGAGAATATCATGATAGGGCGACAACCAGTCCATGCCCAAAATAATATCAAAATCTACCATACTGAGCAACAATAGATTGGCTCTGGTCTCAAAACCACCAAGAACAACTAAACACGACCGATACACACGGTCAACATTAATAGAATATACCACAGGTGTGGACACGTAGATAGGAGAACTCAAAAAATCACAGGATACACCCAAATATGGAGAAAAATGAGACGACACATAGGAATAAGTGGAGCCTGGATCAAATAAGACGGATGCATCTTATGACTGATCGGAACAATACTTGTGATGACTGAGTCGGATGCAAGTGCCTCCATCCTAGTAGGAAGAGCATAATATCTGGCCTGGCCTCCCCCTCTAGGGAGACCTCTACCTCCTCGACCTCCATCTCTAGCTGGTTGTGTAGGTAGAGTGGCAATTGGTGTGGCGACCATGGGCTGAGAAGCCTGAGGACCCGATAGAATACACTGAGCCTAAGTAGTCGGTGGAGGTGTACCCCTCCTGAGTCTAGGGAAATCCCTCACCATATGATGAGTGTCACCACACTCAAAACAAGCTCTCAGAGGATATGGCTAGCTCGGGCCTGATCAGCTGGACTGACCACTGAAAGCACCCCGTGCAGGAGGTGCACTAGACAATGGTGGTGCATAATAGGGAGCCTGAGGCCTAGGAGTGGCCAGAATACCGCTGGAGGCTGGAAGTGCTGAATGAACAGGGTCACTCACATAGCCCCTACCATGATGAGCTGCAACTGGGGCACAAGTACCACTATATGTGCCAAAATCTTGAGGCCACTTGGCCTCTCTATCTTGAGTCCACACACCCTCAAATCTCCTAGCAAATCCCACTACTTACTGGTATGCGATGTCCATCTCCAACTCTCGGCCATGCTAAATCTGATACTAAGGTTGATCCCCTCAATAAATTGATGGGCTCACTCTCTAATAGTAGCAACCAAGGCTGGTGCATGCCTAGCCAAATCACTGAACCAGACCGCATACTCCAACACGGTCATAGAACCCTGGTGCAACTGCTCAAACTCTGCACACCATGTATCTTTAAGACTCTAGGGAACAAACTCCCTCAAGCACATATCCAAGAACTGAGTCCAAGTGAGTGAAGTTGCCTCGGCCGGACTACCCAACTTATTTTCTCGCTACCACTGATATGCCGTTCCTTTAAGCTGGAACGTAATGAAAACAACCCCACTAGACTCCACAATACCCACAGTACGGAGGATACGGTGACACTCCTCAAGAAACCCTTGGGCATCCTCTGAAGTCAAGCCACTAAAAGTAGGAGGGTGGTACTTCTTGTACCTCTCGAGCCTGAGCTGCTCCCCCTCAGAAACTGATGCCCTAACCTCGAGCTGAACTAGGGCGACCGACTGCACTAGTATGACCTCTGGGACTTGGTCAACCTAGACCCTCTACTCTGGGGTATGGGCGGCAGGAGTCTGTGCTCCTCACCCGGCCTGAGATATGGAAGGAGCAAGTGGGATCAACCCTTCCTGAGCTAAAGTGCTGAACATGCTCAGAAACTGGGTGAGAGTCTCCTGGAGTGTTGGTGCAGTAATAGGCGTCTCAGGTGCCTGCCCTCCAACTGGAACCACTGGTGGCTCCTTTGTAGTAGCTCATGCAGGTGCTCTAGCTACACCACGTGGACATCCTCGGCCTCTATCCCGGACCCGACCTCTCGCGGCTCTAGAGGGGACGCAGGTGTCTGGTCATCCGATCCGGATGTGCGTGTCCTCACCATTTGTGAGAGAATAGAAAGACAGAAGTTTAGAATCCTGAAGTCAACAATTTCGCACGATAAGGAATCAAAGAAGTGAAGCTTTTCCTAACAGTTCCATAGCCTCCCAAAGATAAGTACAAACGACTTTGTACCTATTCGCGAGCCTCTACTAAACCTGCTTGTGACTCATAACACCTATGAACCTAGAGCTCTGATACCAACTTGTCATGACCCCAATTTTCCTCCATAGGATGTCGTGACGGCACCTAGTCTATAAGACTAGGTAAGCCTAAACAACATGCGTAAATATTAAATAAAAGCTTAGAATTTCAAAATTCCAACAATATTGCAAATAAAACTGTCAACCTAATACGTACAAATCCCAAAACCTGGTGAGATATAAGTCACAAGCTCTCGATACAGTACTGAACAATCCTATACATCACTATCTATAAAAAATATTAAAAATTAAGGAAGAATAGGTAGAAGGGGACTCCGAGACCTGCGGACGCGGGCATGTGTACCTTGAAGTCTCCAAACGAAGCAACTCAGCACGCTAATATCGGGACTGATAAGATGTACCTGGATCTGCACAAAATATGTGCAAAAGCGTAGTAATAGTACACCACAACGGTACCCAGTAAGTGCCAAGCCTAACCTCGGTAGAGTAGTGACGAGATCAGGTCAAGGCCCTACCGATGATAATAAGAAATAAGACAGAAGACATAATGATATATTGATAATGCCAGAAGAAGTGAAACAATAAAGAATTTACGAAAAGTTAACAACACAGAATCAAGGCAGTCAATACAACACGAAAGGAAGACAAGGATTTGACATGTTAAGAAAAATAACAACCAAACAAATGCAACAAATAGAGGAAAGATCAATAAGGAGACCTACCGAGGCACCGCCTCATAGTCCCAAATCAAAAAGTAACTCACAGTCATTTCTTATGTAGTTTTGAAAATCATTCTCCCGAAATAGCACCCCGCGTTTTAGCCCACCTTATCTCATCATATGGCTTCTAGTAATTCCCCTACTAGCCACGCGTATCAAGACCACCTTATCTCACTGCATGCGTTTCAGCACCCATACCTATTCCATCGCATGCGTATCAATAGTAACAATGGTACGGCAAAGACCTCATGTAAATAGTAACAACATCACGACAGAAACCTCGTGTAAACAACCAAACAATCCTCTCAATAATAATACGAATGCCAAAACATAACAACTCAATAAAAATGATATTTCACAAATTACACTTTAACTAATAGAAACCACAACCTTTGCAACTCAATACCAAACTCAACAGCAAAATGTCCTAAGAATAGCAATTTCAAGTAAGGGTTCAACAGTTAAACAATGAATATGGAATAAAAGAAAATAAGTAATTCAAGTAAACATGTTGGGAAATTTGCAAATAATAGATACAACCAGTAGACATGTGAAATTAGACTAAACATGATGTCTATAACATATTAAAGTAACTCAATTAAAGAATGGAAGGAAACTACATAGCAAAAATCCAGAAATTTCACATTTAGCCTGTGTACGCACTCATCACCTCGCGCACACGGCTTTTACATTTCACAATCATTACAAAAATACCAAATCCTAAGGAGAATTTTCCTCACACAAGTTTAGACAAGTCACTTACCTCAAACCAAACTAACTCAATCAACTAGAAGGTCGTTCCCTCGATTTTTCGACTCCGAACGGCTCAAAGCAAGCCAAAACAATTGCATACTATAAATATAACTATAGGCAACTAATTTAAATAATGAAATTATGATCTTAGCAAAGAATTAAAAAATTACCCCAAAAGGTCGACCCGACCCCGCGTCTCGGAACCCGACCAAAAGTATAAAATTCGAATACCCATTCGATGTCGAGTCCAACCATACAAGAATTATCCAAATCCGACCTTATTTTGCCTTTCAAAATCCAAAAATTTAGTATAAGAACTTCTACACTTTTTTCCCAATTTCAAATTCCAAAACACAAATTAGAAGATGTAATTAACAGTAGATTCATGGAAATTAATCAAAAACGAGTCAAGAATCCTTACCCCAACAATTCCTTTGAACAACCCTCGAAATTTCCCGTTTCCGCCCAGTAAACTGCATATGCGGGCCCAACGTCGCATCTGTGACGCCTCACCTGCGGAAAAACCATTGCATGTGTTGTCCAAACTTAAGTCCAGGGGTTCCGCTTCTGCGGATAATAGCTCGCATCTGCGAGCCCTCTTCTGCGGAGAAACTACCACATCTGTGGTCAAGCCTGTTTCCCCAAGTTTCGTTTCTGCGAAGGAAGCCTTCTCATCCGCGAGTCCGCTTCTACAGACAAATGATCGCACATGCGATCCCAACTGGGCTACGCACCTGCGGCCAATCCCTCCGCATGTGCGAAGACACCAGAATCAGCCCAGCACTTCAACAAATCACTAAGTCCCAAAATGATCCGATTTCCATCCGATTCACACCCGGGGTACCCGGGACCCTGTCTGAATATACCAACTAATTTCAAAACACATAACGGACCTACTCGAGGCCAAAAATCACATCAAACAACATAAATTCTACGGATCGCAACCCAAATTCAAGCCTATGAACTATAAATTTCTAAATTCCGAAACCAACATCGATCATACCAAAATAACTCCGATTGACACCAAATTTTGCACATAAGTCATAATTAACATTATGGACTTACTCCAACTTACAGAATGGGGATCCGACCCGAATATCAATAAAGTCCACTCCCGGTCAAACTTTCCAAATTCCTCCAATTTCCAACTTTCGCCAAATCACTCCCAAACGACCTACAAATCTTCAAATCAACATCCGGACACGCTCCTAAGACTAAAATCACCATATGGAGATATTGGAACCATCAAAACTCCATTCCGGAGTCGTCTTCATACAAGTCCATCTACGGTCAACTCCTACGATTTAAACTTCTAACTTAGGGACTATGTGTTCCATTTCACTCCGAACCTAACCCGAAACCAAAATCAAATACCCCGGCGAGTCACGTAACCATAATATAACATAGAGGGAGCATAAATTAGGGGATCGGAGCTAAAATACTTCAAACGACTGGTCGGATCGTCACAGTACCCCCGTATCTTAGAATTTAGATCATAAAGGACCCGACCTCTAGATCCGCATCCGTATCGAACACCCGCACCCGAGTCCGAGTAATTGTTGGGACCTTGTTATTAATACTATATTTCGGCACTTTTCGTTTTTCTAATAGATAAAAAGTTATTTTTACTTATAACTACAATTTTATTCAACATAAGAAGCCGTAAAAAAGGCAAATAATATTTTGCTAAGGGCCTTCGTGCCTTTGATATATATATATATATATATATATATATATGAAATATAAAATATATAATACATTAATGGAGAAATTGGGGGAAAATGATATAATAGATTCTTTTAGTTGAGAGAGAATCTTAAGAGAGAGATATTAGGGATATGAAAATTTATAGATTTTAAAATAATTTTTATTTCTATAATGTTTTAAAAGTAGTTGTGATTTACTTAAATAAGTTTTAATTTGGTTGTATTATGCATAAATTCCTCTTTATTTTTGATGTTCTGTATTGATACATATTTGCTGGAATAAAATTCTATTCTTAATAAGAATTGTTATTGATTTGTTTTGGTTAATTTTCAAACCGTGTGCTATTTCATCTTTGTCTCAAGTTAACATATTTAGTGATTCACAAATTGTAAAGGAATATTTTCCTTCCTATATAATATTTGAAACTTATTTACTAAAATTGTCCAAATTTTATATATCACCCGTCCTAAATAAGTTTTTCTTACAATTTATATACAATTCATTATTAGTGCCTTAAATTAGGGGATTCTTTGCTTGAAAAATGGCGTAACTGAAGGGAACGATGTTCAAATTGTCTTTCCATCTAAACAAGACTCCTTCCGGTTGTGTGTTACTTATTTTAAGCCATAATTAGCACAACTCTTCTCTCTCTTTGCCATAATTACCTATTTTAAGGAAAGAATATGTATGGTACAACATCATACAAAATAAAGATAAATTTATACAAATTTAATATCTACAACTACATACATACGAAAAATAAATTTCAAACAACTAATTATATAGTATACAACTTATTTACAACTTATCTACAACTTTCATACATCATTCTTACCTAGTTAAATATAACTACAATATCATACAACTTAAATACAAATTTTATATAAATTTTATATAATATGTCCTTTGTATATAATTTGTATATATTTTGTTTGTGGTGTGTTCTTATGCTTCTTTTTCGAATTTTAATCTGAAAATCCATCCAAATCAATTCTAATCTTCACCAAATACCCTCAAAATCGAGAAATAAACTCCATAGAATATTCCCAATCGTTTGTAATAACACACAATCCAAACAAACAATAATTTTTGAAAATACGAATTCAAATTCAAAGTTTCGAAACTTTTTAATGGCTGTCAATGGTGGAGAGTCAAACACCTTCAAAATTTATTGATTGACAATTTCAATTCGAATAATACAACCAAATAGTTAATATTCATCTACTACTAGCCCCGCCATTAGAACACCAACAAAAAAAGGGAAAGCCCGTAAATGCTCCAAACTCCAGTCATGGCGAAATTCAAATCGATAAAAAATTAATCCCCTTCTTCGCCATTGTTAGAGAAAATTATGAGATGTAGAAGAAAAATCTTGTAGAAATCGGGGTAGAAAGAGGGTTGATTTCAAAGAGAGAAAGAAAGAAATCCTTTAGAAAGATTGGGGTTTGTCTGGGTAATTAAGGAGTTGTGAGGAATTTTAGAAATTTACTAAATTAAAAGGCTATAATCAATGGATACTCATTTAAAACTAATTTGTATATAATTGATAAATTATATATGACCATATAATTAAGTCAAAACTTGATTATAGAGGATAATTAAGTTTCATATACAGCATAAGTTGGTAAAAATCTCAATTGAAAATGTACTTTATCCGAAAAGTATTTAGTGGACCATTAGCTAAGTTATGCATTGGGCCATGGTTTTGTAGGGATAGAATAAAGAGCCCTTTTTAAAGAATCAAAAGCTCCTTTTTTGAAAAAACAAAAAGACAAAATATGCCTTTTTTGAAGATTTTATTACGTGCATCCCCGTTCTAATGACCAAGCTCCATCTAAGGCCCTCCAATTGTTTTCTGATTGTTTTGATTTTTTTTGTTATTTTCTTTTATATATTTTTTTTATTTTTTTTATTTTTTACTTTCTTTTATTTTCCCCCATATTGTTATTATTTTTTTCACTTTGTTTTTTTCTTTCTCTTACTATATTGCACCCTTTTTAAGATTCTTCCTTTTTTTAAAATTAGTTTTCTTTTTTTTCTTTTTATTCTTTATAGTAATAACCTCTCATTCTTTTTCACTTTATTTTTTTCTTCATTTTTAATGACTTTTTGCTTTATTATTTAAATTTTTTTATTTTGTTCTTTTAAGTAAAATCTCTTCGTCCAAAATATTTGTTACTTTTGTCACTTTCTTTTATTTTTCTTGTTTTATTATTATTTTTTAACTTTATTTTTTCTTTGTATTAAAATTCTGTACTCTTTTTATTTTTTTATTTGTTCTTTTATTTTATTTTTTGCAATTATTTTTTCTTTTATTTTTATTTGTTTTTTCTAGTAGCAATCGCTTACTCTATTTACTTTTTATCTTGGATTCTTTTTTAAATTTTGCATTTTTATTATTTTATTAATTTTATTCTTTTCAGTAAAATCTCGTCATCCAAATAGTGTATCACTTTTTTCTCTCTTTATTATTATTTTTCCATCATTGTTTTTTCTGTTATTTTTTCAGTAAAATTATTCTGCCAAATTTTTTATCATTTTCTTTCACTTTAATTTTATATTTTTTTCTAGATATATAACCGAGTCATAAATTAGTATTGGGATAATTTATTCATAATTGTTAATCGTTATAATTACCAAGCATTACCGTATCACTATTGTTTTATTTAAAAAATTTATTTATATTTATAGATGACTTATTTCCATTTTCTAATTTTTTTTTTAGGTTTTTTCTATAATAAAGAATTTGTCACGCTTCACCTTTCTTTGTTCTTTATAGTTAAATCAGTAAATCCTAGAATTTAGTATACTACACTAATCATGTATACCAATGTGTAGTATACCAAGAATATAAAAATATTACGATTCAAGTAAGAGGGCAATCCAGTGCATTAAGCTTTCGCTATGTGCGGGGTCCGGGAAAGAGTCGGACTATAAGGGTCAATTGTACGCAGTCTTACCCTGTATTTCTGCAAGAGGTTGTTTTCACGGGTCAAACCCGTGACCTCCTGATCACATAAAAAAAAAAAAAATATAAAAATCAAGTAAAAAAAACGAAAGGTAAATGGGACATAATTTGATGATGGTGACAACTTGGCTCATAGGAATGCCTACTTTTCATTTCACTGCTGACGCGTCAGCATTGAAAACTGTTCGTAATTTTTTTGACCTTTTTAGACAATATGTTTCTAGTTATAAAATAAAAGACACTAAAGTAAAGACAAGTATATAGAGAAACTGATATATTATTCAAACTTCAAACTTATGTGCATAATGAACTGAATTCTTCTCTATTTATAGAAGGAAAGAAGTTGTTGTGTAAGCTGCTACTGCAAGCTGCTTGTAAGCCGCTACTCTAAGTTGTTGTGCCAGATATAGATAATCTTCTATCATTAGTAATATTTATCCGAAATGATAAGCTTCTTCAGGAGGCTTATTTCCAATAGAGCACTAAATAGATAAGCATATTTACGGCGGAGTCTCATATAGATAAGTTTCTTCAGGAAGCTTATTTAAAACAGAGTACTAAATGAACATTCATAATATAATATATTTATAACACTTCCCCTTGGATATTCATTAAAAGATAATGTGTCTCATTAAAACCTTACTAGGAAAAAACTCCGTGGGAAAAAAAATCCTAGTAAAGGAAAAAGAGTACACATATTTAGTAATACGCATTGCTAGCTGCCTTATTAAAAACCTTATAAGGAAAATCCTATGGAAAAAAAAAAGTAAATCGCGTATTTTACTCCCCTTGATGAAAACCTTATTTTAAATATTTAAGTCTTCGCATTCCAATCTTGTATACCATCTTCTCAAAAGTTGAAGTTGGTAAAGATTTAGTGAATAAATCGGTCGGATTGTCACTTGAACGAATTTGTTGCACATCAATGTCACCATTTTTCTAAAGATCGTGTGTGTAGAATAATTTCGATGAAATGTGCTTCATTCTATCTCCTTTTATAAATACCCCCTTGCAGCATTGTCTTCGTATAAAATGGTGGGTCTTTTCTCACATTCCAAACTATATTTTTCTCGAATAAAATAAATTATTGATCTCAACTATACGCATTCCCTACTTGCTTCATGAATAGCTATTATTTCAGCATGATTTGAAGAAGTAGAAACAATAGATTATTTTGTGGAGCGCCATGATATGATAGTACCTTCACATGTAAAAACGTATCCGGTTTGAGATCTAGCTTTATGGGGATCAGATAAATAACCTGCATCTGCATAACCAACAAGATTTGCACTATCTTTGTTAGCATAAAACAAACTCATATCAAGAGTTCCCTTTCAATATCGCAATATATGCTTAATCCCGTTCCAATATCTCCGTGTATGAGAAGAACTATATCTTGCTAGTAAATTAACAGAAAATGCTATGCCATGCCTTGTAGCATTAGCAAGATACATTAGTGCACCAATTGCACTGAGATAGGGTACTTTGGGACCAAGGAGTTCCTCATCCTCTTCTGAGGGCCGGAACAAATCTTTATTCACTTCAAGTGATCGAATAACCATTGGTGTACTTAATGGGTGCGCTTTGTCCATGTAAAAGCATTTTAAGACCCTTTCTGTATAGGCAGATTGATGGATAAAGATCCTGTCTGCTAAATGTTCAATTTGCAGACCAAGACAAAATTTTGTCTTTCCAAGATCTTTCATCTCAAATTCTTTCTTAAGATATTCAATTGCCTTTTGGAGCTCTTCTGAAGTTCCAACAAGATTTATGTCATCAACATAAACATCAAGTATAACAAATTCTGAAGCCATTTTCTTTATAAAAATACATGGATAAATAACATCATTTATGTAACCCCTTTTTAGCAAATATTCACTGAGACGATTATACCACATGCGTCCAGATTGCTTTAAACCGTACAAAGATCTTTGTAATCTGATTGAGTACATTTCCCGAGATTTTGAATATGCTTCAAGCATTTTAAATCCTTCAGGGATTTTAATGTAAATTTTATTATCAAGTGACCCGTACAGATAAGCTGTAACCACATCTATAAGATGTATTTCAAGCCTTTCACGTAAGGCTAAACTAATGAGATATCGAAATGTTATGGCATCCATAACTGGTGAATATGTTTCTTCATAATCGACTCCAGGTCGTTGTGAGAATCCTTGTGCAACAAGGCGAGCCTTGTATCTTTCAACTTCATTTTTATCATTCTTTTTTTGCACAAAAACCCATTTATGACCAACTGGCTTTATACCAGCAGGTGTTTGGACTACTGGTCTAAAGACCTCTATTTTAGCAAGTGACTTCAATTCTGATTGCATTGACTCTTGCCGTTTTGGCCAATAAGATCTTTGTCGACATTCTTTGACAGATCGGTGTTCAAGATTCTTACTATCTTGCATAATGTTAAGTGCAACATTATATGCAAAAATATTATCCACCACTATTTCAGATCGATTTAAATTAATCCCATCACCAGTAGAACTTATTAAAAGTTCCTCACTGACTTGAGTCTCGGGTTCATTGATTTATTCAGGAATCTCAGAACTAATCAGATCTTGGGTCTCTTCAGGAGATCCCTTCATAATATTATTTTGATCATTTGTCGATTTTCTTTTTCTAGGATTTCGATCCTTAGAACCCAAAAGTCTACCACGCTTCAGGCGTGCTTTAGGTTCACTAGCTCTCATGCTAGTAGATGGTCCTGCTGGGACATCAATTCGGATAGGCCCATTCTCTGTAGGGATATGAGACTTAGTTATCCTTTTCAAATCAGTAAATGCGTCTGGCATTTGATTTGCTATATTCTATAAATGGATGATCTTCTTGACCTCCTGATTACATATAGGGGCACGTGGATCAAAGTGAGATAATGATGAAACTTTTCACACAATTTCTCTTTTGATTTCCTTTTTCTCTCCCCTAATTGTGGGAAATTTGTTTCATCAAATCGACAATCTGCAAATCGAGCAGTAAATAAATTTTCCGTCAATGGTTCAAGATAGCGAATAATAGAGGGTGATTCAAACCCAATATATATTCCTAACCTTCTTTGGGGGGCCATATTACTGCGCTGTGGTGGTACTACTGGCACATATACAACAAATCCAAAAATTCGTAGATGTGCAATTTTTGGTTCATGACCAAAAACTAATTGTGACGGAGAATATTTATTATAATGTATTGGTCTGAGACGGATAAGTGATGTTGCGTGCAACATAGCATGGCCCCAAACAAAAATGGGCAATTTTGTTTTCATAAGTAGTGGTCTTGCTATCAATTGCAGTCGTTTAATAAATGACTCTGCAATGTCATTTTGAGTATGAACATAAGCTACAGGATGTTCAACTTTTATTCCAACTGATAGACAGTAATTATCAAAAGCTTGAGATGAGAATTCTCCAGCATTATCAAGACGAATAGCCTTTATAGGATACTCTGGGAATTGCGCCCTTAATCAAATTATTTGGGCTAATAACTTTGCAAATGCCATGTTGCGAGATGATAGTAGGCACACATAAGACCATTTTGAAGATGCATCTATTAGGACCATCAAATATCTAAACAGGCCACTTTGTGGGTGAATAGGTCCACATATATCCACATGTATACGTTCTAAAAAGGCAGGGGACTCAATGCCAACCTTCATTGGTGATGGTCTAGTGATCATTTTGCCTTGATAACAAGCATCACAAGAAACTGGTACCCATTTCGGTAACAAGCACAACTGTACTAATCTTTGAATAGTACAAGTCAGAAGATAAAGTTGGTAACTTTTTTACAATGCATTTCTGACCAGAAATATTCTTTGTAATACAAAGATATTCCACATTCATTTCATCTCTTGTCTCAACATGATACCCATTTCGGCGGATATCTATAAAACTCAACAAGTTTCTTCGGGACTTGGAGGAGAATAATGCATTGCCGATAATAAGTTTTGTTCCCTTAGACAGAAATACAGTAGCTCTTCCGGAGCCTTCAATCAAACTTATATTACCAGAAATTGTTGAAACATTTGCTTTTTCCTTATGCAAATAAGAAAAGTATTTCTGATCTTTGAATATGGCATGAGTTGTTCCACTATCAATTACACAAATATCTTCGTGATTGGTCTTTGATCCAAACATAATTTGAGGATTATCCATATTCTTCAAAATGACATAAACAAAATAAATATGATAGTAAACATCATTTTCAAAGCATAACTTTTATTTATGTACAACAATTACATAACCATACTATCTACTACAAACAACAAAAAATAAAATATTTACATTTCACAGATTCACTACCGATCACATGACTTGTTTCTCCTTCCGGGAGTGCAAAATAATCAGCTACATCCAAATGCATGAAGTCTAAATTATCTTCAAAAATAAAATTTGCTTCAGCATTTTTCTCTGTCTTTTTCAGGGAGGCTTGATACAGCTCAACCAGGTGCTTTGGCGTACGACATGTACGTGACCATGCCATTTTCCTCCACATCTATAGCATGTATTTTCTGGCTTTGCTGCTTCCACCGCTTCATGCTTTTGTTCCTTCCTTTTCCACTGGTGGTGGTGAGGAGGGTTCTTTGGTGCATTGTTATTACCACGATTAGAGTTTCCTCCCCGATCACGACCATGACCACGACTGGGGCCACGTCCTCTTCCACGCTTAGCTTGGTGAAAGTTCGTCTCATTCACTTCAGGGAATGGACAAGACCCAGTAAGTCGTCTTTCATGGTTTTTCATTAATATCCCATTATGTTGCTCGGCTACAAGAAGATGTGAGATAAGTTCAGAATACCTTTTGAATTTCATCTCTCGATATTGCTGCTGTAGGACCTTTTTTGAGGCATGAAAAGTAGTGAAAGTTTTCTCCAACATATCATGATCAGTAATATTATCGCCACATAGTTTCAATTGGGAAATAATTCTAAACATAGCAGAATTATACTCACTGATAGATTTAAAATCTTGTAGCCTTAGATGAGTCCAATCATAACGTGCCTGTGGAAGAACGACCATCTTCAGGTGGTCATATCTATCTTTTAAATTATTCCACAGTATGACTGGATCTTTAACAGTAAGATATTCCATTTTCAGGCCCTCGTCAAGGTGCTGACGTAGGAATATCATTGCTTTGGCACGATCTTGGTTTGATGTCTGATTTTTATCTTTGATGGTGTCTGCCAGACCCATCGCATCAAGATGAATTCCGACATCAAGCACCCAAGACATATAGCTTTTGACCGATATATCTAGGGCTACAAACTCAAGTTTAGAAAGATTTGACATTATTTAGAAAAAGAAAGTTCGTACCTCTGATACTTTCAAAGTATTTTCTAGAGATGGCAGAGTCTCGTGCTGATAACGCGTTATAAAATAAAGACAGTAAAGTAAAGACAAGTATAGAGAGAAATTGATATATTATTCAAACTTCAAACTTATGTACATAATGAACTGATTTTTCCTCTATTTATAGAAGGAAAGAAGCTGCTACTGCAAGCTGCTACTCTAAGCTATTGTGCCAGATATAGATAATCTTCTACCATTGATAATATTTATCCATAACGGAGTACCGAAAGGATAAGCTTCTTCAGGAGGCTTATTTCCAATAGAGTACTAAATAGATAAACATATTTACGGCGGCGTCTCATATGGATAAATTTTTTCAGGAAGCTTATTTACAGCGGAGTACTAAATGAACATCCATAATATAATATATTTATAACATTTCTTAGTTTTTAGAGGCAATCCGGGAAAATAGGTAATTAGGGGATAGGTCGGATCATTATTTTGTTCTACTGGAGCATTTTTGTCCTTTGCCCTAGAATAAAATGGAACTGGGCCAACATGAGTTAAATATCTAACAAGCCCAAAACATTAAAAGCTAGCTGACCCATTCTTTAAACAAGCTGGCCTATCATGCAAAACCCAATGACCATAAAGCTATCCCAACTTTTATATATTAATTTAGTCAAATAATTACAATAACATCACACTTCTTTTAAAGTAACTTGATAGCTTAATAAATAACTTAAACGCTTGGCAATCATTAGGTACGCTCCAATAAAAATATTGTCTTTAGTGCGTACACGTTCGCGTGATGTGATCATGTCACATAAAATGCAAGCATATGTTCACGTAACTTGTTCCATACAATCTCTCAATAATTCTGATAATATCAAGCGGTAGTAGGCAAATCATAACTAATATAGCTCAAGAACATCCAAAAATTAGTTTAAGCCAGACATAAGTCAATAAAAATGACTGTACTAAAAGCACGGAACTCGGGGGCGCCTTACACCTTCTTCCTCATCAATATAATTCTTTGCCTAGCCTTCTATTTTCGCAAATCAATAATAATGGAGTTAACTTCCTTTTGATTAGGGATTCAATAAGGTAACTTGAAATATCAAAACTCAATTTCAAATGACGGCTCCGAAACAAATAAAATAATCCATTCTCAAACTGTAATTTTGATTGAAAAAACTCTTTTAACTTAACCTTATAACTGAGTTGGAGAAAAAAGAGGTGACAAATAGCTGTCCAAAAAATTATAAGCCTTTATTCGTCCTTTCTATATAAAAACTTTATAACCAAAACCCCTTGTCAAAAAAAGAAAACCGGGAAAGAAAAGGAAGGATGAATTGCAAAAGAACCTGACCAAAATTGAAAAAGGAAAGTTATAGACACGTTGTATGAAAAATAGAACAATCTTCAATACTAAGTTTTAGAAGTTCTGGACTTGCTCATGACGGTAAGCTGTAGCATATTCACGGGTCATGTTTGGACTGTGTCATGGGTCAACTTGGACTATTTGCAGTGTAGTGGGTCAACTTGGGCATGACCCATCTTAGCACATCAGTTAAATAGTTCTTGCCCGACCCGTTAAAATTTTAGACGGGTTAGGCAGGCCACATAGATTTGGGCTATATTTTCCAGGCTTAGCCTGGTTAGCACCCTTCGTCGTTTATTCTTTTTCCTATAGATTCACCTTTTTTCAAATAAAGAAAGAATTTCCTCAAGAAAGAATCTCTTACGTGAGATTGATTGTTGGATAGAATCTCCTCAAGTGAAGAAAGGGGCATGTAAATTGAGTGCTTTTTGAGTTCTTGGCTTGCAGTGTCCTGATTGAGAAACTAGTATTTCTATCTATTGACACAAATAATATCTTGAGTACTTTGATCAACTAGAAGAAAGGTAAGTCGAATTAGGATAAAGGAACTAGTTGGTTAAAGGGTGTTAGTCAAAAGAAGCAGCAGACATGACTGCAAAAGTGCAAGTAGACTTCAATTAAATAGTATAAATTCTTTGAACAACTATGAAGTAAGGAGAAATTTCTTGTGAGAAAAATTATATAAATATTGATGATAATGTAGGACGGTTATCCAACTTTGTTTGTATGTGTATGGTTTACGACTTTTCTTCTCTCTTCCTCTCTGACTTTGTAGTCATAAACGAAATTTGGGCACATGTTATGGAAATCCACTTGCTTGATTCTTTGTAATGGAAAAATACTAACTTACTTCATGAGATAGACGTGGTTTTCTTAGATTTCAGCAAAGCTATCCTCTTGTCTGCTTATGTAGGGAAAAAATTTTATTCACGGTGTTTACACTAATCTAATAAATATATATTATGTACTTATCTCTAAATTATAACTAATTAATGCATATTTTAACCTCAAGTTATCACTTAATTAAATATAATATATTAATGTGGTTTAACGTAATATTGAATGAAGTTAAATTTTTGCAGTCTCGTTTAGCATTCTATATAGCAGATAAGCATTCACTGAAACTTGAAGTTATCCTTTTTTTTTCCTTTTCTTTTCCCTGATTGCTTTCCTTTCTAATGTTTTTTTTTTCAATTGAAAACAAGAAAAATAATGTTGTTGATGACTGATAACGGGTTTCTTAATGTTTCCTACCAAGTTTGGGAAGGCTGACGGTTGACCTTAGCTGTCGTCGTTCTTGATTTTGCATCATGAATTTTCTTCCTTTCACGGCTAGAATACCGGAAAAAATCGTGCGAAAAAAATCGATCAAAATCGGTCGGTAATGGCCAATAACCGTCTAAAACACGACCATTTACGTGTGTTCGATATTTTAAAGGTCGGAAGAGCATACCGACCAAAGTCGGTCGAAAATTACCGACCAACCTCGGTCAGTATGCTTTACACGACCATCTGATAATTTAATTGAATTACCGACCAATAATGGTTGGAATGTTATTTTAATAATTTAATCTTACCAACCAACGTTTGTCGGTGTTTTAAATTTATTAATTTTGTTTACCGACCAACTTTGGTCGGTAATGAAAAATAAATTAAACTATAATATTTTATATATCGACCAACGTTGGTCGGTATTAGAAAATTTATATTTTTTTATAAATAATTAAAATTTAATAATACCGACTGACGTTGGTTGGTAATCTGGACATCGCAGCCAACTTACCGACCAAAGTTGATTGATATTGTTGTATTTCTGGGAATTCAATGTGCATTAACCGACCAACATTGGTCGGTATTTGATAATTTAATTTATTTTTTATTAGTTACCGACCAAGGTCGGTCGGTTTTCTGCGATTAATTTTGACAGAAAATGCCTGTTTTGGTAGCTACACCACCTGCCAAATTAAAACAGCATGCCAACCCCCAATTCACATCAAATAACCCTTAATTCACCACATACAACCCCTAATTCACCACAAATCCAACCAAACATCCAATTAATACTTTAAAACTAACAAAGTTCAATTAAACATCACAATTCAAAACCAAGCAAAAACTAAGTAATTACAACAAGTTCAAAATTGTTCAATCTAATTCAAAACTAGTTCTATTAGTCTAGTTCCAAGTATATCAAAGTATTGGTCAATGGGTATTTTTTACAACATCATCACCATCTAATAAACTTTCATCTACAAGACGGTAGAGAGAACAGTCTTGTGGATGACGGGAAGAACGATCACGGGGAGGACGGGAGGAACGATCATCACGTGGAGGTCGAGCCTCTGGCGAAGACTCACGAGACCGGGGCAACGAAAAAGCTCCAGTAGAAAGGAGAGTTCTGATATGAGCTTGCATACCAAGGAATTGAGCATCGCTAAGCCTTTCTCTTTCCTTGGTTGCTTCTAGCTTGGATATAAGCCTTGTCACTATCTCCTACATAGCCGATAGGCTCTCCCTATTAAGTGCCTCGCCCTGTGAGGAAGTCCCTATTCCTTGCATTCCACACCTGTAGCGATGCAATTTTTTCTCAGGAAGCCCATTTACCTTCCTCCTTTTTGGACCGCCAACAACCTCCAACCATATTCTTTCAGCATCCTCGTCCAAAGGTTGGTTTGGCTCTCCCGATTCATCAGCTGGCTGACTATGAATGAATTCCTCTACGTTACTTTGGTAGCGACCCTACATTATTTTAAATTAAATTAGTATTTAAAACAATCTTATAAAAGTAAATTATAACACTTAAGGAAAATTGAAAGCTTACATATATAATCTCTGCCGTTCCTCGACCTACCTATATGCATCCTCCTCTTTCCTATTCTGTTAAATATGCGTCTCCTTGAATATCTCATCATGGCTCATTGGACGCCCATACTTCTTTTTCTGAAAATAAATTAATTTAGTTAATAAATAGAATTGATATACTTAGAAAAGTAAAGACGTAATAATTTAAGCAATTATAAATCTTCTTCTTATTGTCCCGATGCTGATAGCAACCCCAGTGTGCAAGGAGCATCCTTTCTCGGATGAGCGAGCTTTCTTTCCTTGTTCGCTCCTCTTTAAGAACTCCTCGGTCTACCATTGCCTTAACAAATTATCCCATAAATGTTGCAGACACCAGCCATGCCTCTTGTTCTTCTTTCTACAATCTAAGAAATGATCCACCAATCTCTTACGGGCTTTATGATAAAAATTTGCAGCCACTTTCGAGCTATAGCGGTCTTCCCATGCACACTTGCTCTGCATTTCAAAAGTTAAATATTAGATGGAAACATCATAAATATAAATTATTATTATTCTTAAAAGAACATTTATATCTTAAACTGATTGAAAATTTGCTCCTTCAGCGAGTATGAGAAATCACTTCAAGTTGCATAAGGTCCATCATAAAACTTTTTGATCGCATTGGTGATTATCTTGGTAGTCTGTTTACCCGGCATAAACCTACAATTTAACAATAAAAATATTAGTAAAAATATTATAAAGTAATAAACGCAAAAATAACAAGTAACTCTTACACGTTACCCTCAGGGACTATGATGATTGTCACGCCCCGAACCTAGGAACGAGACAAGCACCCGGTGCCTCACTTAACCTGGCGTACCAAATTGCGACTAAGGGACTCTGAACACATAATGTCATACTTTGGCCATGGGGCCACCTTGGAAGACAATTTGCGAAGCAAAATATAAAACTGAATGGAAACTAGCGCTAACTAAATATCAATATAAAGCTAGGCTGACAAGGCCGTCATAGCTACTACAGCTGACAAACCACCAATTTATACAAACCCAACATACTGCACTAACCAACAGGATATGCCTACAAGCCTCTACTGATAGATGTACTGTGATCGGAACAGGGCCCCGACCTACCCATAACATATATACAGATATACATAAGATGTACACAAAACTCTAGACCTGGCAACTCCGAAAGACGTGGAGCTTACCGATCAAGCGGAACTCGGGAAACACCTACTGAGGAGGTCTACCCGTCTGTCTGTCTGAACCTGCACGCATGAAATGCAGCGTCCCCAAAAAGGGACGTCAGTACGAAATAATGTACCGAGTATGTAAGGCAATAAAATAACTGAAATCTGAAACTGAACTGATAATATGATAACTGAAATTAACTGGGAGTCAAAGATGATCTGGAGATATACTTACCTGCTGATACTGACTCAATTCCTTCAATATAGTAAGTAAAATAATTGTACGGCCTTATAAGGCTCGGTATATATATAACTGCTCTGCCATAGTAGGCTCGCTCATAGGCGCTCGGCCATACTAGGCTATGTATCTCGACCATGCTGGGCTCGCTCATAGGCGCTCGGCCACAGTAGGCTCGGTATATAACTTTCCATCTGATCAGAGGTTGCCCAATAGGGGCCTGCCCACCGATTATAGCTCGATGGTGGTGAAAATAGTGTAATACTGTACATATATATAGACCCTCTGCTCTCTTGACTGAATAAAGACAAACTAAACTGAATATGAAGTCCCAATAAGGAATAATATTGTAACTTATGAAACTAGAATAATGTGAATAAATTCATGAATACGAACTTCTCTTTATGTCTCATTATTAACACATGTAGCTACGAGATCATGCCAAAATGAAGGAAGGCTTAGCCTTAACATACCTTATCACAATCTTTCCAATCACCAAGTTGAACTCACCTCTTCACACCTTAATCTACAAGAATGATAATAATACTATCGTTAAGTTACGAAAGGTACAACTATCGCACAACGAACGACAAACCTATTTTGTATTAAAACGGGCAGCATCTCCCCTATAATATGCCCTTCCTCCAAATTCAAGATAACACCAACAATACAAGAACAGAACAATAACAACATATATACATCATTTTCCAGCCCTATATACACCATCAAATACTACAAAACAGCCCAACACACCCCAATCTCTTCGTACACAAAACGACCACCGTAGTAGTGTCAAACATCCCGAAAATGTTATGACGAACGACCAGCCAACCACCCTAAATTTATATGGTGTTTATAAACCCCCTTACTCCTCCAAAACTCCACAAAATAGTAGTAAAACACGCAGCCCAACAGCAACACAAAACAGTCCACAATACAGTCCGCTACAAGTGAATAACTCGAACTCACGGCTTCCGATCACCGTCCCGTGAGTTCTTACAAGTATAGAACGACTTACCATGAATTTACAGCAGAAAAAATGGATGAAAGAGAGCAGTAAACTCACCTTATTCGTTGGATAACTCAGCTCCTATCTTGGTTCTTCAAACTCTAAGTTTTACCTCCAATTGGAACTTGAAAGGGTGAGAAAATCAATTAGGGTTTGTGGGAACTTTTTTTTGGGAGGATTCTTTGCAGAGCTTATGTCTGGTTATTATGATCTATTTTAAGTCTAATATATGAAGAAAATAGGCCCTTAAAAGGCCTCTTTGGACGACCCGAAATGGCCCATTTTTTAGCTTTCATTTAAGCAAGTAGGTGACACACCTACTTGTCACCTAGCAGCTTGCGCAGTGTTGCAAAAATGCCCATATCTCTCTACTCCGATGTCGTATTGACAAACGGTTAAATGAGTTGGAAAATAGACTCGTAGATCTTTCATTTGATGGGTGGAAACACCCCATAACCCTAAGTATATTGGGAGAAAATCGCAGTTACATTTGACCCAAAGTTTCAGTAAAACTTATGAATGTAACTTGTGATGACTTTCATCGACTTTTGTTCCACAACTCTCTTGACTTCAAAACATAACAAACGGATGTCATACGACTAATATAAATCATAACATAATCTCCTTAGCATGTTAATCACCCTAGTCTCACCCCAAAGGTACGTGTTATAACATTCCCAACTTGTCGACTTTCGACGAAACATTGTTTTATTCAATTGCTTTAGCTTCTGAACTGTCCAACCCTCTTTGTACTTGTTGTTCATGATCTTCAATATTTGTAACCTCAGAGGTAACATTATTAACTTACTTTATATACTTTTAAATATTATCTCATTTTTGGTCCTACATTAGTTTGCTTACGACACATTTTTACGTACGAAAATATAGGGTGTAACAATACTCCCCCCTTGGGAACATTCGTCCTCAAATGTTTACTCTTGGAGACTTTGGAAACTTTTTCCAGAGTATCCTTCGTACACTAGGTTAAAACCAACCTGTACGTAGCCAAAAACATACTATGCATGCCACACATGGCCAATCTTTATAAATAGTAGCAATTTGCCTCACCGACCGTAAATCATAAATATTGAAAGTGAAAAATAAAAGCTTACCTGATGACCTGCTAGCCTACATAGAGCTATGTTGTAGCGTCCCATCTCCAACCATATCTTCAGTTTGAAATAGGTGGGGGTATTTAGACTTCATTTCTTCCTCTGGCTAGCCGTAGTATTCCTAGTCACCGTCATCTGTGCATGCAAACACCAACACATAAGTTTAATTCAAATTTCCTATAACTCAGTTCTATAGCACGATTTAGATTTCAAAGAAGTGTAACCAACTCCTAAATGCCCTGTAGTTCCTTGCTTATATAATGTGGTGCACAACACATCTATAAACAAGACCCTACTAGATACGGCTTGTAGACTCCCTAGGACAGAACTGCTCTGATATGATGATTGTCACGCCCCGAACCTAGGAACGAGACAAGCACCCGGTGCCTCACTTAACCTGGCGTACCAAATTGCGACTAAGGGACTCTGAACACATAATGTCATACTTTGGCCATGGGGCCACCTTGGAAGACAATTTGCGAAGCAAAATATAAAACTGAATGGAAACTAGCGCTAACTAAATATCAATATAAAGCTAGGCTGACAAGGCCATCATAGCTACTACAGCTGACAAACCACCAATTTATACAAACCCAACATACTGCACTAACCAACAGGATATGCCTACAAGCCTCTACTGATAGATGTACTGTGATCGGAACAGGGCCCCGACCTACCCATAACATATATACAGATATACATAAGATGTACACAAAACTCTAGACCTGGCAACTCCGAAAGACGTGGAGCTTACCGATCAAGCGGAACTCGGGAAACACCTACTGAGGAGGTCTACCCGTCTGTCTGTCTGAACCTGCACGCATGAAATGCAGCGTCCCCAAAAAGGGACGTCAGTACGAAATAATGTACCGAGTATGTAAGGCAATAAAATAACTGAAATCTGAAACTGAACTGATAATATGATAACTGAAATTAACTGGGAGTCAAAGATGATCTGGAGATATACTTACCTGCTGATACTGACTCAATTCCTTCAATATAGTAAGTAAAATAATTGTACGGCCTTATAAGGCTCGGTATATATATAACTGCTCTGCCATAGTAGGCTCGCTCATAGGCGCTCGGCCATACTAGGCTATGTATCTCGACCATGCTGGGCTCGCTCATAGGCGCTCGGCCACAGTAGGCTCGGTATATAACTTTCCATCTGATCAGAGGTTGCCCAATAGGGGCCTGCCCACCGATTATAGCTCGATGGTGGTGAAAATAGTGTAATACTGTACATATATATAGACCCTCTGCTCTCTTGACTGAATAAAGACAAACTAAACTGAATATGAAGTCCCAATAAGGAATAATATTGTAACTTATGAAACTAGAATAATGTGAATAAATTCATGAATACGAACTTCTCTTTATGTCTCATTATTAACACATGTAGCTACGAGATCATGCCAAAATGAAGGAAGGCTTAGCCTTAACATACCTTATCACAATCTTTCCAATCACCAAGTTGAACTCACCTCTTCACACCTTAATCTACAAGAATGATAATAATACTATCGTTAAGTTACGAAAGGTACAACTATCGCACAACGAACGACAAACCTATTTTGTATTAAAACGGGCAGCATCTCCCCTATAATATGCCCTTCCTCCAAATTCAAGATAACACCAACAATACAAGAACAGAACAATAACAACATATATACATCATTTTCCAGCCCTATATACACCATCAAATACTACAAAACAGCCCAACACACCCCAATCTCTTCGTACACAAAACGACCACCGTAGTAGTGTCAAACATCCCGAAAATGTTATGACGAACGACCAGCCAACCACCCTAAATTTATATGGTGTTTATAAACCCCCTTACTCCTCCAAAACTCCACAAAATAGTAGTAAAACACGCAGCCCAACAGCAACACAAAACAGTCCACAATACAGTCCGCTACAAGTGAATAACTCGAACTCACGGCTTCCGATCACCGTCCCGTGAGTTCTTACAAGTATAGAACGACTTACCATGAATTTACAGCAGAAAAAATGGATGAAAGAGAGCAGTAAACTCACCTTATTTGTTGGATAACTCAGCTCCTATCTTGGTTCTTCAAACTCTAAGTTTTACCTCCAATTGGAACTTGAAAGGGAAAGAAAATCAATTAGGGTTTGTGGGAACTTTTTTTTGGGAGGATTCTTTGCAGAGCTTATGTCTGGTTATTATGATATATTTTAAGTCTAATATATGAAGAAAATAGGCCCTTAAAAGGCCTCTTTGGACGACCCGAAATGGCCCATTTTTGGGCTTTCATTTAAGCAAGTAGGTGACACACCTACTTGTCACCTAGCAGCTTGCGCAGTGTTGCAAAAATGCCCATATCTCTCTACTCCGATGTCGTATTGACAAACGGTTAAATGAGTTGGAAAATAGACTCGTAGATCTTTCATTTGATGGGTGGAACACCCCATAACCCTAAGTATATTGGGAGAAAATCGCAGTTACATTTGACCCAAAGTTTCAGTAAAACTTATGAATGTAACTTGTGATGACTTTCATCGACTTTTGTTCCACAACTCTCTTGACTTCAAAACATAACAAACGGATGTCATACGACTAATATAAATCATAACATAATCTCCTTAGAATGTTAATCACCCTAGTCTCACCCCAAAGGTACGTGTTATAACATTCCCAACTTGTCGACTTTCGACGAAACATTGTTTTATTCAATTGCTTTAGCTTCTGAACTGTCCAACCCTCTTTGTACTTGTTGTTCATGATCTTCAATATTTGTAACCTCAGAGGTAACATTATTAACTTACTTTATATACTTTTAAATATTATCTCATTTTTGGTCCTACATTAGTTTGCTTACGACACATTTTTACGTACGAAAATATAGGGTGTAACAATGATCCTGCCATTGCGATCATAATGCACTACCTTTGGATCATCATCCTCAGCATGTATATCAGAGTCATGTGTAGACGGTGTAGATGGGGGCTCAGAGCTACGGTCTCGTAGGCAAAGTCCTGAAATGGATGGAGTTGATGATGAAGATGGTTGCGATCTCTGTGACTACGACGTAGCTGGATGCGATCCATGTGGCCGTGATACAGATGGTTGTGACCAATGTGGCTGTGATATGGATGATTGAGATCCATGTTGCTATGATATGTAGGGATGCGATCCACGTGGATTTGATGCAGATGGCTGCTATCCACATGGCTGTGAGGTAGCTGGACTGTATGTCGGACGTATAGTCTTATGGCCTTCTGATGGAAGACCCGGTGTCTGGATAAAGGTATATGCCTCGTGATGCTGTGTCAGCTCAGTATATCCGTGTGGTTGAGGATAAGACATAGGTACCTCTGAAGAGGGTGGAAATGAGGGAGTAGTATTATCCCCAAATTCTACCCTCCTCTTTCCCTTCCTAGCCTTTCCTCGACCCCGAGAATGTAACGACCCTCCCGGTCGTTTTGAGAATTAGCATCTTGTTTGATGGCTTTAGGTATCGAGCAACTTTGTATTATGTGTTATGTTTTGCGTGTGTGGCCGAGTTCGGTTTTTGGATGATTCAGGGTCAATTTGGAAGACATATTCTTATTTTTTGAAGCTTAAGCGGTAAGAGTTCACCGAAATTTGACTTTTGTGTAGACGACTCCGAAATGGCATTTTGATGATTCTAATAGCTTTGTATGGTAATTTTGGCCTTAGGCATGCGTCTTGATTTGGATTTAGAGGTACGTAGGATAATTTGAAGCATTCGGCAAAAATTGGAAATTTTTTATTAAAGTTTTGGAAGGTTGGGAGGTTTGACCGAGAGTTGACTTTGGTGATATCGGGGTCAAAATGCAATTCTGAGAGTTGGATTAGCTCCGTTATGTCATTTGGAACTTTCATGCAAAATTTGGCATCATTACAGGTTGATTTGATATGTTTTGGCGCGAGTTGTAGAAGTTAGAAGATTTGGAAATTTATAAGTTTGATTCGTGGTGCGATTTATAGTTTTGACGTTGTTTGATGTGATTTGATGCCTCGAGTAGGTCCATGTTATGTTATGGAACTTGTTGGCATGTTTCGACTGGGTCCCAGGGGCCCTGGGTGCATTTCGGATGGGCCACCAACCATTTTCTTATGTTTTGGAATGCTGATGTCCTTCTACGCGATCGGGAAGGCACAGACGCGATCGCAAAGGCACAGATGCGATCGCGTAGGCTGTTTGGTGAGTGACCCATTTTCCTTCTTCGCGTTCGCAATATAAGATTTGCGATCGCGAATGTGTACATTCTCCTTCATCACATTCGCATTCAGAGATCCGCGTTCGCGTAGCTCAGCTTTAAGAGCTGATGTATTTTCTCTTCGCGATCGCACATTCTGGTTCGCGATCGTGTAGTACATTCTTGGCCCATCAGTTAGTCCCTTCTTCGCGATTGCATGCATTTGTTCGCGACCGCGTAGTACATTTTCTGGGCAGTGGTCATTTCTTTCTTCGCGATCGCAATTGCATTTCCGCGATCACGATGTGTAAATCGCTGGGAAACAAAATATATTTCCAAAATTGTGGGTTTTGTCCATTTTTCATCTTTTGAGTTAGAGACCTCGGATTTGAGCGATGTTTGAGGGATTTTTTACGTGGTTGATTGGGGTAAGTGATCTTTACCTGGTTTTGATTTTATTTCATGATTTTATCTTTATTTTCATCATTAAATTAGAGAATTAAGTTGGAAATTTGGGAAAATTTGTAAAATCTTTCAAAAGTGTAAAATGATGATTTGAACGACGAATTGATATCAGAAGTTGATAATTTTGGTATGCTTGAACTCTTATCAGAATTGGTGTTCGGGTTTTGTGAATTTTATCAAGTTTCGAGGTGCGGGCACGGGGGTTGGCTTTTTAGTTCTTATTAAAGATTGAAGCTTTATTATCCGGAATTATTTCTTATGATTTTTATTTTTGATTTGATGTTATTTTGGCTAGATCTGAGCCGTCCGGAGGTTGTTTCACTCGAGAAGGTCATTTTAGAGTAACTGTCTAGCTTCCTTGACGTAAGTATCTTGCCTAACTTTGTGTGGGGGAACTCCACCTTAGGATTTGAGTCTTTGGTGATAATTGTGTCATGCGAAGGCCGTGTACGCAAGGTGACGAGTACTTGCTCAGGCTTATTTGTGGAAATTTGACCGTTTAGGGCTTTTAGGTTCTTATGTCCATTAAATATGAAGTTTTTTTGTCATGTTAAATTCCCCATTTACTAAATTCACCCTTACGTGTTTTATTTGGAATTAATTGCTTCATGTTTTCCCTTATTGCCGATTAAACTCTTATGTGCCTTAACTGAAGTTGTTGCCTCTTTTATTGCCATGTTATCTTTTTCGTAATTGTTTATCCTTGATTGAAGTTATTATTATCTTTTCCGTAATTGCCTATCATTAGTTGAAGTTATTATTATCGTTTTCATAATCTCCGTATCCTTAATTGAATTTATTGTATCTCTTCCGTAATTGCTCAACCCTAAATGAAGTTTTGTTATCCCTTATCATTGTTGACTTATCCTTATTTGAAATTATTGATTCATGTTATCCCTCTTATCGTTGAATTGTACTTTTGTGGAATCATTGCTACACATTATCTTTTTCTTGTTGAGCTATTCTTGTTGAGACTATTATTCCCTGTTGTGTCTTTCTTTGTGAGCTCGTTCTTCCGTTTCTTCATGTTTTGAAGTTCCTGAGTTGATTTACTTGACGTATTCTGGTATTATTATCGTCGTCGTCGTCGTTGTTGTTGTTGTTGTTGTTGTTGTTGTATTATGTGTTGTTGAGATGAGGGCTATGTTTGGTTGTGATATTGAAACTGTTTTGAGGAGATGTTGTGGCATGTGGGCACATATCGTGAAAGTCATTTATTTGAGTAGTTATGTTGTGGCATACGTGTTATTGTTGAGATGGTTGTTATGTTGTTTGCACGAGGTTTCTGTTGTGCCATTGTTATTATATTTGCACGAGGTTTCTGCCGTGCTATTATTATTATGTTGCACGAGGTTTCTGTCGTGCTGTTGTTATTATTGATACGCATTCGGTGGTATAAGGTCTGAGTGTTGAAACGCATGTGGTGAGATAAGGTGGGCTTGAAACGCGTGGCTAGTAGGGGAACTATTAGAAGCCATGTGGTGTGATAAGGTGGGCTAAAACGCGGGATGCTATTTCGGGAAAAATAATTTTTAAAAACTAAATGTAAAGGCTCCCGCGGTGATATAAGAAAAGTTTGTGATTCATTTTATGATTCGAGACTACGAGGTGGTACCTCTGTAGGGATCTTGTTGTTATTTCCCCATTCTTTTGTACTTGTCTTTGATTGCTGTCTTCTTAGCATACTATTAATTGTCTTCCTCCGTGTTGCACTATTTGCTTAGTTCTGTATAGCTAATCTTGTTGTGGTAGTCCTTTCTTCAACTTCATTGCTGCCTTTATTACACTGTACATTTCGTGGTGATCGTTTCTTATGTGTCATTCATTGTTTCTACTCTTATTTGTTGAGTTGAATTGTGGTAGAACACTTGCACAAGCATACACGTAGTGAAATCAACCATATCGGTTTTAGAAGATGAATCCGGACGTCATTGACCATCATACATACTCTTGTCTACTTGCCTTCGGTGTGAGGATTATCTATTGGCACGTGAGTCGTCCGTGCGGTTATGAGTTGTAATGTAGGCACAAGATGCCAAGTGATTAGGGTTCATGAATTGGGACCCATGAGGTGTGATTATGAGGTTCGGTACCTCGTGGAAATGCTTGAACAGATCTGGTGTGAAAGCGATTGTTCTTATTGAGATGTTGCTGGTATTCCTTTATTTGGTTTCACTAGACTTAGACTATGATCAGCTTACTCTACAACATTATTACCTGACTGCTTCCTGTTAAATATTAATGTTACTAGTGTATCATTGCAAGTATTGTTTTGTATCCTTATCCTGCTTAGCTTTATATTAATATTGTTTCTTTGTTAGTTCACCTTCACGTTTGTTCAGGTTGTTTAGTCCGGTAGGTGTCTTGACTGTCCCTCGTCACTACTCCACCGAGGTTAGTCTTGATACTTGTTGGGTACCGCTGTGGTGTACTCATACTACACCTCTGCACATTTTTGTGCAGATCCAAGTACCTCGGTTGTTGTGGATTATTAGCTGACTGGTCAAGCATTGCTGTGGAGACTCAAGGTAAACCTGTCGTCGCGTTCGCAGGCCTCGGAGTCACCTTCTGATATTTTACTTGTACTGTTTAATTCTATTCTGAACAAATGTATTTAAGGATTTTCTAGCAAACTCAGTAGAACTTATGACTTGTACTACCGATTTTTGGATTGTAAGTTCTGTATAAATATTTTTATTTCATAATTATTATTTGATGGTTGAATTATTCTATTAATTCAGTAAGTGCTAGGCTTACCTAGTCTTAGAGGCTAGGTGCCGTCACGACATTCTATGGAGGGAAATTGGGGTCGTGACAGAGAACTAGTAGGGTCATTGTTACCTTGACCCTTGCCTACCATCTGCAAAATATAATACATATTTAGATTTAAACATATAAGAAACTAGTTATAACACGAGAGTGCTTTAAAAAATCAACCTATTAATCCTCGTCGACGTATTGTTCCTCGTCCTCACTTTCTATAATTGTTACTTCATTTATATCAACTTCTTCCAATATGCGTTCACGATGCTCCAAATCATTTTCTAACTGATCATCCACTATTTGGTAAACACTAGTAATATCATTTTGATATGCAACATCTAACATATTCTCGACTTCCACCCTACCTACAGGCTTAGTTTTGATTACAACCCACCAATCGAACTTATTCCGCCGTAATGGATAAGGAGCATAATATACTTGTCTAACGTTATGTATAATTATGAAAGGATCATAGCGATCATACTCTCTCGTATGATTAACCTCAATTATGTTGCATTAGTGGTGTACTCTTATACCTCTTGTTAGATTTGGATCAAACCACTTGCATCTAAAGAGTATCAATTTTATATATGGCCAACATGTGTATTTTAGTTGTAATATTTCTTTGACCATACCATAATAATAAATATCTCCAACTTGGTTGCCATCACCACCTTGAACCCATACCCATGTAAGTCCCCGTAAAATTTCACAAAGGAAAAATAATGTTTCGTGGTGTCGAACTATGCTTACGTGTTTGAGGGTTATAGATCTCCCATTGGGTTGTTCGAGATTGGGGAAGCAGAGTTGATAGGTCCAGACCTCGTACATCAGGCTATAGAAAAAGTTAAAATCATCAAGGAGCGGTTGAAGACTGCTCAGAGTCGTTAGAAGTCCTATTCAGATATTCATCGTAGAGATGTAGAGTTCAAAAAAGATGATTGGGTATTCTTGAAGGTTTTCCCCGTGAAAGGTGTAATGCGATTTGGTAAGAAAGGGAAATTGAGTCCGAGGTATGTCGGACCGTACAGATCATTCAGAGGATCGGTGAGGTGGCGTACAAGCTTGAGCTACCACCTGAGATGTCATTAGTGCACCCGGTTTTTCATGTGTCTATGTTGAAGAAAGTAGTTAGAGACCCGACACTTATTGTTCCGGTTGAGACTATTGAGGTTAATGAGAAATTGACTTACAAAGAGATTCCATTTTCTGTTATTGATCGGCAAGTCCAAAAGTTGAGAAATAAAGAAATTGCCCCCGTGAAAGTATTATGGCGAAACCAGCAGGTTGAAGAGGCTACTTGGGAGGCCGAGGAAGAAATGAAGAAAAAGTATCCTTATTTGTTTGAATAGCCATGTATTTATAAAGTTGTGTTCTATGAAAATTTTAAGGGTTACCTTCTATGAATTATGTATCATTTGTACAAATTGAGGTTAAGGGTGTTCCTTTCTAGAAATATATTGCTTGTGAAGCCTCAGTTGGTGTTGTTTTGTATTATATTACGTCGTTGGATTATGTATATGTTGTTAGGATGTGTTTCTGGGATTATCTAACAGGTGGATAGGCCCAGTTACAAGGGAGACTCTGGCGAAACGTTTGGAAATTTAGGGAGTTAGCCAAATTTTGAAACTACTGGTGAGTGTGAATTAACAGTTGGGCCACATTTGATGCTAATAACAGATTTTGACCCTCATTCGAGGATGAATGATCCTAAGTGGGGAGAATGTAAGGCCCCGTAAAATTTTGCAAAGGAAAACTAATGTTTTGTGGTGCCGAATTGCGCTTACGTGTTTGAGGATTATAGAAAATTTGGGCAGAAAAATGCATTTCTGCGGCCCACTATGCGATCGCAGAATCACTCTGCGGAATGCATAATGATCGTAGAATAAAGTAGGGGCGAGGCGGTTTGGGCGAAAGTCTACGGTGCATTATGCGATCGCAGACAAGTTCTGTAGTGCATTATGCGACCGCAGACCCGTTCTGTAGTGCATTATGCAACCACAGAACAGGTTTGCGGGCCACATAACGACTGCAGACCCATGCATATATTTCCCCAGTTTTGGGCACCAAATTGTGCGGCCGATATGCGGATTTCTTATCCATTCTGCGGTTGCATATGCGACCGCATACCCTGTTCCGGAGCTTCATTTTTGGGTTTTTATAACCTTCCTTAAATACGCGCAAAGGACCATTTTTAGCAAAATTTATGATGTTTTAGAGAGAAGGGAGAATGTTTTAGAGAGTGAGGAAACCCTAGGCTAATTTTCATTAATCTTTGCTCAAATTTTGGAAGATTAACAAGGAAAACTCACAAGGTTTTCATCCTAGAGGTAAGATTCTATACCCTAACTCTCCATTTCGAATTTTGCCTAGAATTAGGTAATTAGCAAGACAATTCTTGGGTATTGGAGTTGTTTATTTTTCATGCATGTGTTATCAAGGGGTGTAGGAAGATTGTTGAGCTAAAATGGTAAAGAATGCGTTATGGGATGATGGAATCCTCCATAAAAGGACTTTGAAACCTTAATGTACACCTAGTGTTTGATAAAATGCTTAAATGAGCTAGAACCTTGACTATCTTCCTAATTTTGGTTCAATTTGTTATATTTCTAAAATAGATTGAAGTTGCTAAGAATTTCGGAACATTTTAGAGTTTAAAGAGGTTCCATTGAGGTATGTTGGCTAAACCTCCTTCTTCTTAGAATCGAATCCCATAGTGTTCATGTAATTAGTGTAAGTCCCAAATTGATCATAATAGAATTGGCTATTCCGAATGTGCTTGTGTTGAAATATATATGCTCAATATGTATTATAAATGCTTCATCATATCACCTTATCATTGAGGATGTGTTCAAAATATGGAATATGTGTTAAAAATGTTAAGACTTCAAGTCAAGATCGAAATAAAGGTTGTTATGCCAAATTGTATGAAAAGCCTCTATGTGCCTAAGATTCCCAAATTGCTCATATGTGAATTTAATGTCTTGAATGGGAAGCCTTATTGTTGTTGATAATGATAATGATGTTTGAATGTGGAAAGGGAAACTGGAATTATGAAATACAGCCAAGTGCCAAGAATGACTTTATAATTGTGGCCACTAGTGCCAATGAATTGAAAGGATGTGAGATGATTGACTGAAAAAGGTAATGTCTCGGGGTGAGACATCCTAGCCGATTGGGCCGTGATCGGACGCCATGCCGCACATATGGTGGTGATTGTGCTGGAAATTATAATGAAATTGTGATTATGGTTGATGTCTCAAATGAGACGACCTAGCCGATCGGGTCGTGATCGGACTCCGTGTAAGAATACAGTGGTATTGTGAATTATGGTATATCGCCACTAAAGATCACCCAACCTAATAACATGGAAGTTGACTTGAAAACTTATGTGATCCTTAACTTGATGTTTTAGTATTATTTTAAGCTCTTATTGAATTCGTGAATGTTCCCCCTTGTATTATTATTCATTCTATTGAGATAGTGTTTAGTTTTACATACTAGTACTATTCGACAGTACTAACGTACCTTTGGCCGGGGGCGCTGCATCTTTAAATGGATGCAGGTGGTTCCATAGCAGGCAGTGTTGATCAGCGATAGCGGTACATCCTCTTCCCAGCAGACTTGGTGAGCCCCACTTCATCCCGGGTCATGTATTGTATCTTTTGTTCATATTATTATCACGTTTTGAGGTATAGCTGGGGCCTTGTTGCCGGCACTACCATAACACTCTTTTGTATCTTTTAGAGGCTCCGTAGACACTATGTTAGTTGTACATGGGTGCTAGAAAAGTCAAACTAGTTATGTTGTGTTTTGATCACATGTTCCACTCAAACTATAAGAATATGTGTATTTTGAGACTTAAAAGTGAAGTTACTAATGAAATGATTTAGTATTGTGTACATGATCTCCCTACTGTCTAACTAACAAAATTATGTTTTCTCTTGATCATGGGTGCGTTGGGTAGAAAGCGTCTAACATGCTTGCTTGACCGGGTTCACTCGGTTGGGCGCCGGTCGTGCTTTCCGAGTTTGGGGCGTGACAACCCCGCTGTTGTTGCTATTTTATTCTTAGAGCAATCCTATGTATGAAACTTATAACCATTCACTACGTACTTAGACATTGTTGCGACCTGAAGCCCAGGTCCCCAAGATATATATTTCAAAAATTGATTTACACTATTATTTGAATTATTTACCTACATAGTGTTAAAAAATCATAAGTTAGCATAACCGAATATATATATATATAGCGGGAACTTTAGAAGAACATTATCAGGATAAACTTACAAACTGTTTGAACCACGTATCAAAACTCGTATATATAGCATCATGGCCAAATTGACCCACGAAGTGACTGTGACACATCAAATATTTTTAGTAGTTGCATCAATATATAATCACTGTATATTTTATATTTTGATAAATAATAAATCAATACTTACTTAAGAAATGATTGAACTTCGGGACAATTTAGCAACACATGCATTGTAGCTGACTTGTACTCCATATCACACAAACTTCTCTTTCTAACATCCCTAGAACATCGACATGGGTGATTAAAGATGGATATTGGTGGATATAATGGATCATTCACACATTCGACAGTGTGCCTATTGTGCCTATTCCTAGAACATGGCACGTTACTCTCAAATAATAAGAACAAAAATGTGCAGTTTCCTTTGCAAGATAGGCTTCACATATAGATCCTTCAATCCTATTCCTCTGCATAACAAATTGTTTACATTTGCCAATTGTCCTACATAATGTCATGTTAGCCAAGAACATTCAAATAAAATAGAATATTACATCAAACTTATAATATTACCTCTCAAAGGGATACATCCACCTGCATTGAACATGCCCTCCAAGTCGTGTCTCGTGTACAAGGTGGATTGGAAGGTGCTACATCACATCAAAGAAACCACATGGAAATATTTTGTCCATCTTACTAGAAGTTACACGAATGTTCTGATCCATCCGAAGTAGGTTTTCTTCCCTTAAGATGGTAGAACACAAGTCTTTGAAAAATAAACTAATCTCTGTGATTCCAAATTCTTTCAAGCAAACCACAAAATGCAATAGGCACTAAGGTATCCATGAAAACATGACAGTCATGACTTTTTAAATGGCTCAACTTCCCTATCTCCATATCTACTTTTTTCCCCAGATTCGGCGTATAACCCTCAGGCATCTTCAATTTCGTAACCCAATCAAAAATTTATCGTCTTTCCTCCAAAGTGAATGTGTAACTTGCTTTGGGCTTGAACACCTTACCATTATTCGCTGTCTGCAAGTATAATTTAGGTCACATGCAATATTCTTATAAGTCCATTCTAGCCTTCGGGTTATCTTTTGTCTTACCTTTAACATCCATCACTGTGTTGAACAAATTATCAAAATAATTCTTCTCAATATGCATGACATCAAGGTTATGTCAGAGAAGATTATCCTTCCAATAAGGAAACTGCCAAAATTTACTCCATTTCATCCAATTATGAGTAACACCATATCCGGGGAATCTAGAAGGTGGAGCCTCAGTAACTTTACTGAAGTTCTGGACCCTCTCCCAATTTTTCTCACTCTGAAAGTATAGGTGGCGAATCATATCCCACTTTATTCTTTTTGAATGCATTTTTCATCCTTCTAAACTCATGATCATCAGGCAAAAACAGACGGTGACAATCAAACCATGATTGCTTTCGGCCATGTTTCAAAATGAACGCTTTACCATTTTCCATGCAGTAAGGACGAGCTAGCTTCCCAGAAGTCATCCACCCAGATAATATTCCATACGTAGGACAATCATTAATAGTCCACATTAAATTAACACGCACGTTGAAAGTCTGCTTGGTTGATATGTCATATATTTCTACACCATCATATCACGACTGTTTTAGCTCATCAATCAAAGGTTGCAAATATACATCAATCAAACTTTTTGAATTATGTGGACCGGGGATAATACAATTTAAAAATATATATGGACTAGTCATACACAACTCAGGTGGTAGATTATAAGGTGTAAGAAAGATAGGCCAACATGAATAAGGTGTCGCAGATATAGAAATAGGCGTGAAACCATCCACACACAAACATAACCGATTGTTTCTTAGTTCACTAGCATACTCTAGATATGTCCTATCAAAGTTCTTCCAAGCTTCTCCATCTAAAGGATGACACATAACACCAGGTGGCCTTCTATTTTCAAAGTGTCATCTCATATGAGGAGCAGAACTCATCGACACATATAACCTCTTTAATGATGATGCAAATAGCCTCAAAGCTCTTAGAAGTACAACTACTGAGCTGAAATGACAGAATATACTTCCACAAGGCGACGACAATAGCCCAATCAACTACGCAGGGAGAAACATCCCGCACCACATCTGTAGTACCATTACAATTTCTCAATTTCTGATTTATAACCAGCGCTTCACGTCGCATAAGATTGAATAGGAAAGAAATGAAGGTATAAGCCTCAAAGGAATCAAATCGCACGATGAGGAATCAAGAAGGGAAGTGCTCCTAACAGCCATGTAGCCTCTCGAAGATAAGTACAGACGTCTCCGTACTGATCCACAAGACTCTACTAGACTTGCTCATGACTCGTGAGACCTAAGTGAAGTGCTCTGATACCATGTTGTCACGACCCAAAATCCGTTAAAGGCCGTGATGGCGCCGGACGCCACTGTCAGGCAATCCAACACTGAATAGTTAATTAAATCCTCATTTTAATAAAAAAAATTAAATCATAAATTTACTTTAATTTATCTAGTAAAAGATGAATTTATAGAATAACTAACATTGTTTTCCAATTCCAATAGTGAACATCCCATAATCATCCCAGAACCCGGTGTCACAAGTACATGAGCCTTTTCTAGAAATTTAAAATAAACTACAATAACTGTCCGGAATACAACTTGGACAGGAAAGAAAATACAATACTTTGAAGGAGACTCTACTGGCTGCGGTGCATCGTATAGAATGCAGCTCACCTAAGTCCCCCCCATAAACGCGCCTCTGCGGCCACAAGGCCTCTAAACATATGTGTACCTGCACAAAAATGTGCAGCAAGTGTAGTATGAGTACGTAAATCAACGCGTACCCAGTAAGTATCCCGCCTAACCCCGAAGAAGTAGTAACGAGGGGTCGACTTCGACACTTACTATGGGCTATAAATGGGATATCAATGATATAATTAAGTATGGATTATATGAACGGCTGCAAGCTCAATATTTTGAAGTAAGTAAGCAGTTCTTTCATAATTAAGAAATCTCCAAATTTATCTCCCATTATTTAACAATTTAACTCAGACCGAGGAGGCAATATCATTATTTATAGATTTCAAGGCAAGCAATACAAGCATGCGCAAATCATGCTGAGGTCGTACGGCCCGATACAACAAATATTTAAACTGTGCACTGCCAGAGGGTCGAATGGTGCGAACCATAGATGCATCTATTTAATCTACCTAGGCGTTCAGCCCGTTCAACAAAAGACAACTCATTCAAATAATCAATCAAGAATTCATCAAGGGGCAATTATCCATGGGAAATATAATTTCTCTTTTAAAAATAAAGACAACGATGTATATCCTTTTAGAAATTTATTAACACATTTCGATATGATTTAACCATTTTAAATTGACAACAAGATTTCAAATATTACAAGTAAAGCATGCTTTTGGGTCCTATGCTACCCGAACTTTGGCATAATAGTAGCTACGCACGGGCTCTCGTCACCTCGTGCGTACGTAGCCCTCACAAATAGGAGCACACAGTGATTTATTTTACCTATGAGGTAAATTCCCTCTTACAAGGTTAGAAAGAAGACTTACCTCGCTACAAAATTCCATAACCGGCTTCCGAGCCCTTCAAACAACTCAAACCGATGCCCAACGCTCCAAAACTACCCAAACAATGTGCAAACCAATGAAAATATACTCTAATACTCATAACAATTCAATTTACAACCATTCCCAACTCCGTTCGAAAAGTCGATAAAATCACCCTCGGGCCCACGTGCCCGGATTCCAAAGTTTTTTTGAAGATAATCATTACCCATAATCCTATAAACTCAAATATATAATTTATTCCCAATTCCATGAATTTGTGGTCAAAATCAAAAATACCAAATTCTAAGTTTTTCTTCAAAATCTCAAATTTCTACAAATTTTCATGCCTAAATCCGTGTATAATCCTTGTATATAACTCACAACTAGTAGAAATCACTTACCTCATGCTTGATGATGAAATCCCCCCTTCAAAAGCTCCAAAAATCTCCCCAAGCCGTGTGAAAAATGGGTGAAATGAACTCAAACCCCGCTTAAAAACATTCTGCCCAGCCCAGGTCCGTCCTTCTTCGCGTTCGCGACCAAAGGATCATGTTCGCGAAGGCCAAAGGTTCCTGTCCCAAATTTCCTCTTCGCTTTAGCGTCATACCGGTCGTGTTCGCGATGGCCAGCTGCCTAGACCCCTCGCGTTCGTGTATGCCAAATGGCCTTAGGCCCAGCTCATCATTTCTTCTACGCGTTCGTGATTTCCCCTTCGCGGTCGCGTAGTTTCCTCAGTCAACCTCTCCGCGTTCGCGACCTACACCTCGCATTCGTGATGAGTAATATCCTCCAGCCCACAAATCCTTATTCGCGAACGCGATCTCCTCCCCGCGTTCGCGATGAAAGATACTAGAACTAGCATCAGCAGCAGAAAAACATGGGAAAAATAACCCGAAACCAACCCGAAACACACCCGAGGCCCCCGGGACCCCGTCCAATCATACCAAACTGTCCCAAAACACAACACAAACTTGCTCAAGGCCTCAAATCGCATCAAACAACATCGAAACCATGAATCGTACCCCAATTCAAACTTAATGAACTTTGAAACTTCAACTTCTACAATCGATGCCGAAACCTATCAAATCACATCCGATTGTCATCAAATTTTGCACACAAGTCACATTTGACATTACAGACCTACTCCAACTTCCTGAATCGGGTTCCGACCCCGATATCAAAAATTTTACTTCCGGTCAAACATCTAAAGAACCTTCAAATTTCTAGCTTTATCCAAATAACTCCAAAATGACCTACGGACCTCCGAATCCACTTCCGGACGCGCTCCCAATACCAGAATCACCATACGGAGATATTCCCACATTCGGAAACCCAAACGAACATTGATAACATTGAAATTCACTTCAACCCAAATTTATGAAATTCTTCCAAAATGCTAACTTCCACAATAGGTGCCGAAATGCTCTCGGGTCCCAAAACCTGATCCGGACATATGCCCAAGTCCGAATTCTTCATACGAACCTATTGGAACCTTCAAATCCCTATTCCGAGATCGTTTACTCAAAAATCCAACCTTAGTCAATTCTTCTAACTTAAAGCTTCCGAAATGAGAAATGTTCTTTTCAAATCAACTCTGAACTTCCGAAATTTCAATTCCGACCACGTGTACTAGTCATAATACTTGAAGTGAAGCTGCTCATGGCCTCAAACTGATGAACGACGCGCTAGAGCTCAAAACGGCCGATCGGGTCGTTATAGAGGAGGAGGGGCGGCAATAGAGGCAGTAGAAGCGACGGCGGCGGCGACGCGGGGGCAGTGGCGACGTGGGTTGGGAAATGGAATTTGTGGGAGGGAAATATAGAAGGAGTGGGGAAGGGTGTTGTGTGTGTGACAAAGAAGAGAGTGGAGTTAGAAAATGTTGAGAATTAGAGAATAAGAGAAATGAGGGGGAAATGACGTATTTCAGATCTTGAATTAAAGGTACCGACCGATGTCAGTCAGTGATGTCGGTCAGTACACTTAAGTGACCGTTGACTGTGTTTGACCACAGTTAACCGACCGACTTCGGTCGGTAATTTTTTTTAAAAACCTAAATTATTATTTTGTGTTATTATTTCTTAAAATATTATAAATTTTAAAAATAATTATAAACTATAAGCATATATTTTATTCACATATATATTTACTAATAAATAATTATAAACTATAAGCCTAATCTTTATAAATAATTATTATATTACCTAATTACTTTTAATAAATTAAAGCATATATTTTATTCACACATATATAATTAATCACTCATAATAAAAAAAATAAAGGTATATATATGAGATGTTTATTTTATTCGAATTCCACATTTCGTCTTATATATTCATTCATTTTATAACTAATTACAAATCACATAGATTAATAAATATCGGTTGAGACATTTTACCTTTTGTATTCATCTATCTAAGTTAATTTTCTAAGTTATAATTAAGTATATGAGTCATTTCACACAAACACACACACACACATACATTATATTATAATTGATGATCAATCACATACATTACTACGCACGAAAACTTGATCAATTGATGAGTTGGTAAACCAATATTATTCTATTTTAAATATGTTTAATCGATTGTTATATTAACTCGTTTACTTAATGCTATTAGATTCTTTCGTTTATTTAATTTGTGATACATATATACATGTCAAAGAAGTTTAGTATTCTTCTATATTTCATTCATTCATCACTAATAATGCAAGAGATAGATTAATTGATATAGGTCGAGACGTTTTATTTTTGATATTCATCGATATAGGTCGAGACGTTTTGCTTTAATATTCATCGATGCATATAAGTAAATTATAAGTCGATGAATCAATTTACAAATAGATATATTTGATAATGATCAATTATACATACTAATTAGATTATTTCTTCTTCATAAGTTTATCCCCAAAATAACCCCACCCTGTGGCCCTAGCGCTTCGCGTTCTTAGATTCGGCTATGCCTCTCTCTCTCTCTATATATAGATATGTACACTTCATTGTACTACTTTAACTATATATAGATTGTTATAGTATATGTTGTGAGCACCTAATTTTTGTCCCACATGAAAATTACTCCTAAAATAGTCCAAAAATAATTTTAATAATTTTTATGAATTTTAGGAGTTTTTCTTTATTTGATTTTGCATTTAGTTGCATATTTAATATCTTAAAATCATAAGAAAACACCAAAAAATGTCAAAAATCTTCACTGTATAATGTTTTAGGTTTTATTTGCATTTTTAGAATTTAATTATGTTCATTAAATGCATTATTAAATTGAAAAAACAAAAGGGAATATGTTTGTCTTATTTAAATTTGGGCAAAAGACAATTCTTGCATCCCAAATCCCCTCAAACCCGCCTGGCCCAAATCCCCTCAAACTTGCCCAGTCCGATCTCCACAAACCCGCCTGGCCTAGTCCGTTAAACAACGCCGTTTATACCAAAACGACGTCGTTCCTCCTTCTCACTCCCTTAAACGCCCAAACCCTCCTCTCTTCTTCAAAGAGACGGACGGACCTGAACCCCCACCCTTTAGAAAACCCTAGCCGCCCCCATTAGTCCCCTCTCTCACTCTCACATATCCTCCTTCTCCTCCGCTCTTACACACTCACGAAAAGATTTTCTCACCCACAGACCCTCCTCTCACACGTTCTTTCTCTTTTCAACTCTCTCTGGATTCATTGACGCACACCCACTCATTCTGAATTCGAATTCAAAAATCAGATCTGAGAACAAAAACAAAAGCCCTAAAAAATGCAAAAATAGAGATTTCAAGTAGAACTTGAAGTGAAATCGAGCATTGAAGAGTTTATTCACACGTCCATGGGTTTTCAAGTTGATTTCAGCTGGTAATTGAGGCTGTTTTGCAAATAAACTGCAGTTGAGCTCCAACTTTTCCTCCTTTCTAGCCTTTATTTGGCAAATTTTAGGTTGATTCCTTAGCGACCAGGTACATATCTCAATCATGTATCTCCTCTCTGATTCGTAACGGAATTTTCTAGTTCATGTGCTTCAATTGTTTGAATCTGTTGAAATTTAGTTTGAGCATATTTGAATCTGTTGAAATTTAGTTTTAGCATAAGTGCAATGTTATAACATTGATTGAAGCGTTTGATTTAACTGATACCTGGAACATGTTGTGATTTAAGTGATAATGACAAAAACAAGTATGGAAATTGATGTTGTGTCTCGTGGGAGCAATTTGTGAGCATTAAGTGTTGTTAGTTTGAGGTGTAGTTAATGTTATGTGCAAAAATCTCGAAGTTCGGTTGTTAGATCTCGATTTTGTGTCTTGAACGTTTGAAGTAATATGCACAAAGTTCTGATTTGCCTTGAATAGTCAGTGTTCCATTTATGGTAAATCGAGATTCTATTTGAGGATTGAAAACTCATGCATGCTTGGAGCCGCTTCTCACCATTTTCCAGCCATGAAAGCCCTCTAAAAGCAGCTCGAAAAAGTCCATAAACTCACCTGAAACTTTCATGAAAATGACCAAAAAACGCAGCTCTTTTGCACAAAAACCAGCAACAAAACCATCTCCTACAAACACCTTAAACCATTGGGAAACAACTACGGAAAATAGCAAAAGAAACAGCTGAAAAACAGCCATGAAGGCGGTCCAAAAAACCAGCAAAAACGCAACCAAACGGCCTTCCTAAACAACCCCAAAACCTAGCTGAAGCACGCAACAAAGTAGCTTTAGCTTTCAACCAATAACCGCTGCTCTGTTTGGCGTGATTGAGCTGTAAATTTTTAGCTTTGGTTCAGTACTATAAAGGCCCATCTTTAACTTTTTTTTTGTTTTTTGAATTAATGTTGATTGTTATTCTTTTGAGTTTGAATAAATATTGCGCACACTATGGATGTTGTTTAATCTTAGTTCTCTTTGTGATCATCTCTTTGATATCTTGGATTAACATGTTGAAGTATTAGTTTTAAAGTTGGGGCAGTAGTTTGCACTTAAAAACTGTAACGACCCGAGCAGTCGTTTTGAGAGTAATAGCCCTAATCCCCTATTTACTGCTTCTCCCATATCTATTCCTGCTATTGTGACTTGCTAGGAGGTTTCGTTTTAGTTTTTGGAGTGTTTTGGGACACTAAGTCCCTAAATGGAGGTTTAAGCCTTACGATTTGGACCGTAGTCAGAACTGTATGAAGATGACTCCGGAATAGAATTTCGTCGATTCCGTTAGTTCTGTTAGGTGATTTTGGGTTTAGGGGTTTGTCCGGATTGTGTTTTGGAGGTCTGTAGCTCATTTTGGCTTGAAATGGCTAAAATATGAATTTAAGTTTGGAAGTTTGACCGGGGAGTTGACTTTTTGGTATCGGGATCGGAATCCAGTTCTGAAAATTTTCATAGCTCCGTTATATCATTTATGACTTGTGTGCAAAATTTGAGGTCAATCGGACTTGATTTGATAGATTTCGACATCGAATGTAGAAGTTGAAAATTCAGTTTCATTAAGCTTAAATTGGGGTGTGAATTGTGATTTTAGCGTTGTATGATGTGATTTGAGGTTTCAAATAAGTTCGTATGATGTTTTAGGACATTTTTGTGTATTTGCTTGAGGTCCCGAAGGCCTCGGGTAATTTTCGAATGGTTAACAGATCAAAAGTTGGACTTAAACAGCTACTGCAATTTTCTTGGAAATGCAGAAATCGAACCCAGAAATTGAGCCTAGGGCCGAGGGCCAGAATCGAAGCCAGGATCGATGCTCAAGATCGATGCTCAAGATTGAGGGCCAGGATCGAAGGCTCAGGATCGAGGGCCATGATCGAGGGCCATGATCGATGCCCAAGATCGAAGGTCAGGATTGAGGCCCATGATCGAGGGATGATCGACGCCATGATCGAGGGCCATGATCGAGGCAGGACCGAGGGTTGCCTAGACAGAATCATAAAACAAGGGACGTCGTCCCCTGTGCCATTTTTGACGAATTGGAGTTTGGGGAGAAGCGATTTTTGGGATATTTTCAGAGAAAACATCGGGGTAAGTGTTCTTAACTCAATTTGGTTAGATTACCCGAATCCATCATTTGTTTTCATCATTTAATTTGTGTTTTGAGATTTAAATTTGGGAAAAGTTTATAAAATTCATAGTAATGGATTTTTGAGATTTCGGTGTCGATTCGGAGTCGGATTTGGGTGAAACTGGTATGGTTGGATTCGTAATTGAATGAGTTATCGGATTTTGTGAGTTTTTCCGGATTCCGATACTTGGGCCCCACGAGCGATATTTGAGTTAATTTTGGATTTTTATTGAAAAATATAGTATTTTCTTATGAAATTGATTCGTATAATTTTTGATGACTATATCGAATTATTTTGGCTAGATTTGAGCCATTCAGAGTCGGATATTCTTGGAAAAGGCATTCTTACCAATTGATTGAGCTTGGTTCGAGGTAAGTGGCTTGCCTAACTTTGTGTGGGGGAACTCCCCGTAGGATTTGTACTGTTGTTTTTGATATATGAGCGCCGTGTACGTGAAGTGACGAGTACGTACACATGATAATTGTGTAAAAACCCGATTTTTCTACTATGTAATAATCTGATTTCCTTCTTATTTGAGTTCTATCAGCATGTGTGGTATCCAGCTAGACTAGCATGCCTACTTGCCTTAACTGTTTACTTGAACTACGTGCACCTTGTTTAGTGAATTTACCTGTCTTTACATAACTGGTACTTAGGTTGAACTGTAGAATTTCATGTTGTAACTATTGAATTCTATTGTTTGGCTGCATATTTATTTTGGGACTACGGAACGGTATTCCGAGAGATCCCCCTATACTACATATTTATTTTGGGACTACGGAACGGTATTTCGGGAGACCCCCCCTGTCTTGCATATTTTCTTTGGGACTACGAAATGGTATTTCGGGAGAACCCCCTGCACATTTACGTTTGGGACTACGAGACGGTATCTCGGGAGATCCCCTGTTGTATTTTTGTGTACTAAGCTGTTATCTTCTATGAATTCTTGTTAAATTTCAGTCCTTATTTTATTGCGATATTTCATTTCTGCCTTGCTTTATTATTATATATACCAGTAGGGTCATGACCTGACCTCGTCACTACTCGACCGGGGTTAGGCTTGTCACTTAATAGGTACCGATTATAGTGTACTCATGCTACTTTTCTGCACATATTTTTCGTGTGCAGATCCATATACTCCTTATCAGCCGCACTATCAGTGAGCTCGGACAACTTTGGAGACTTCAAGGTATATCTGCGCCTCTGCAGACCTCGGAGTCCCCTTCTATTTTTTCCCATGTCCATTATCATTATTATGTTGCTTCCTTATCTTTCTTTAGACCCTGATGTATAGATACATTGTGGATAAATTCTTAGAAGCTTGTGACTTATTTCTACCGGGTTTTGGGAGTTGTAATTATGTGAATTTTCAAATTTATTTATTTTATATTTCTATTGTTATTCCACATTGATAGGCTTACCTAGTCTTAGAGACTAGGTGCCATCACGACATCCTACAGAGGGAATATATGGGGTCGTGACAAGTTGGTATCATAGCTCTAGGTTCATAGGTGTTATAAGTCACAAGCAGGTTTAGTAGAGTCTTGCGGATCGGTACGGAGACGTCTGTACTTATCTTCGGGAGGCTATGGAACTGTTAGGAAAATTTCACTACTTTAATTCCTTGAAATTTGTTGAGGTCCGAAAAAAATAATTCTAAACTTCTATATTCTATTCTCTCACAGATGGTGAGGACACGTATGAGCGGATTTGATGACCAGGAACCCGTTCCCCCTGATAAAGCCGCGAGAGGTCGGGGTCGGGGAAGAGGTCGAGGACGTCCACATGGTGCAGCCAGAGCATCCGCATGAGCTGCTATAGAGGAGCCCCTAGTAGCTCCAGCTGGAGGGCAGACACTTGAGGTACCTGTTTCTGCACCAGCCCTCTAGGAGACTCTAGCCTAGTTTCTGAGCATGTTCAGCACCTTAGCTCAGGCTGGATTGATCCCACTTGCTCCTGCCACATCTCGGGCCGGGGAGGAGCACAAACTCCCGTCGCCGGTACTCTAGAGCAGCGGGTCCAGGTAGACCAGGTTCTAGAGATTGTACCAATGCAGCCAGTAGCTCCAACTCAGCCCGAGGTTAGGGCAGCAACTTCTAAGGTGGAGCAGCTCAGACTTGAGAGGTACAAGAAGTACCACCCACCTACCTTCAGCGGATTGGCTACAAATGATGCTCAGGGTTTTCTGGAGGAGTGTCATCGTATTCTCCGTACTATGGGCATAGCGAAGACAAGCGGGGTTTCTTTTAATACATTCCAACTTAGAGGAGTAGCTTATCAGTGGTGGCATGCTTATGAGCTGAGTAGTACGGATGATGCAGTTTCACTTACATGGACTCAGTTCTCGGATATGTTTTTGATAGAGTATGTCCATCAGAGCCTCAAGGACTCATGGCGCGCGGAGTTTGAGCAACTGCGCCATGGATCCATGACTGTGTCAGAGTATGTAGTCCGTTTCAGTGATTTGGCCTGACATGCACCGACCTTGGTTGCCATAGTTTGAGAGAGGGATTGACGGTTTATTGAGGGACTCCACCCCAGTATCTGGATTAGTATGGCTAGGGAGTTGGAGATGGATATTTCTTATCAGCAGGTTGTGAGTATCGCTAGGAGATTGGAGGGCATGCTTGCCCGAAATAGAGAGGAGAGAGAGGACAAGAGGTCTCGAGAGACTGGTTCTTATTCTTGTGCTCGTTCCCCAGTAGCTTGCCATGGTAGGGGTTATGTGAGTCGCCCCGTTCATTCAGCTCTTCCAGCTGCCAGCGGTGTTCCAGTTCCTTCTAGGCCCCAGGAGCCTTATTTTGCACCGCCATTATCTAGTGTGCCTCCTGCACTGGGTGTTCCTAGCGGCCAGTCCAGCAGACCTGGCCTGAGCCAATCATAGCAGCCACGCCCTCCCAGAGCTTGTTTTGAGTGTGGCGACACTCGCCATATGGTGAGGGATTACCCCAGGTTTAGGAGGGGTGCACCTCCACAGACTTCTCAGACACAACGTGCTCCACCGGGTCCTCAAGCTATGATTATAGAACCAGCTGCCACCGCACCTGCTCAGCCAGCCCGAAGTGGAGGCCGGGAGGTAGAGGTCGCCCTAGAGGGGGAGGCCAAGCCAGATATTATGCCCTTCCTGCTTGTACATAGGTAGTTGCTTCTAATTCTATCATTACAGGTAGTGTTCCAGTCTGTCATAGAGATGCGTCGGTATTATTTGACCCAGGCTCAACATATTCCTATGTGTCTTCTTATTTTGTCCTGTATTTTGGTGTATCTCGGAATTCTTTGAGTTCCCTTTTATGTGTTTACTCATGTGGGAGATTCTCTTGTTGTGGACCACCTGCATCAGTCGTGTTTGATTGCTTTTAGTGGTTTTGAGGCCAGAGCCAATTTATTATTGCTCAACATGGTGGACTTTGATATTATTTTGGGCATGGACTGGTTGTCACCCCATTATGCTATTCTTGATTGTCACGCTAAGACCGTGACGTTGGCTATGCCAAGACTTCCGCGATTAGAGTGGAGAGGTACCTTAGAGTATACTCCCAGCAGAGTTATTTCATTTCTTAAAGCTCAGCGAATGGTTGAGAAGGGGTGTGACGCATATCTAGCTTATGTGAAAGATGTCAGTATAGAGATACCCCTACAGTTGTGTCAGTTCCAGTAATGAAGGACTTTCCAAATGTGTTTCCAGTTGATATTCCGGGCTTGCCGCCCGACAGAGATATTGATTTTGGCATTGATTTGTTGCCAGACACTCTACCCATCTCTATTCCTCCATATCGTATGGCTTTTCCTGAATTGAAGGAGTTGAAAGAGCAGTTACAGGAGTTGCTTGATAAGGGCTTCATTCGGCCCAGTGTGTCACCTTAGGGTGTTCCTGTCTTATTTGTGAAGAAGAAGGATGGTTCTATGCGGATGTGTATTCATTACCGCCAGTTGAACAAAGTCATAGTGAAGAACCGGTATCCTTTGCCTTGTATTGATGACCTATTTTATCAGTTACAGGGTGCTAGAGTATTTTCTAAGATTGACTTGCGTTCAGGTTATCATCAGTTGAAGATTTGGGAGCCAGATATCCCGAAGACTGCTTTCAGGACTCGGTATGGTCACTATGAGTTTCTTGTTATGTCTTTTGGGTCGACCAATACACCGACAATTTTTATGCACTTGATGCACTGTGTGTTCTGGCCTTATCTTGACTCGTTTGTCATTGTGTTTATTGACGACATTCTGGTGTACTTCCTGAGTCGGGAGGATCATGAGCAGCACCTCAGGACTGTGCTTCAGACTTTAAAGGGTGAGTTTTGGCTAGACTCAGTGGCATTCTTGGGTCATATAGTATTGAGTGAGGGGATCAAGGTAGACCTGAAGAAGATTGAAGCAGTGCAGAGTTGGTCCAGACCATCCTCAACTACAGAGATCCAGAGTTTTCTTAGTTTGGCGGGGTATTACCGTAGATTTGTAGAGGGTTTCTCTTCTATTGCTGCACCTATGAGCAAATTTACCCAGAAGGGTGCTCCGTTCAGGTGGACCGAGGAATGTGAGGAGAGATTCCAAAAGCTCAGGACAACTTTGACTACATCCCCAATATTGGTGTTGCCTACATGTTCAGGGTCTTATACTGTATATTGTGATGCATCGCGGATTGGTCTCGGCACGGTGTTGATGCAGGACGGTAGGGTGATTGCCTATGCATCCAGACAGCTGATGGTGCATGAAAAGAACTGTCATGTTCATGACCTGGAGTTAGCAGCTATTGTTCATGCCTTGAAGATTTGGCGGCATTATTTGTACGGTGTTCCTTGTGAGATTTACACTGATCACCGGAGTTTGCAGCATCTGTTCAAGCAGAATGATCTTAATTTGTGTTAGAGGAGGTGGTTGGAGTTACTTAAGGATTATGATATCACCATTCTCTATCATCCCGGGAAGGCCAATGTAGTGGCCTATGCCTTGAGTCATAAGGCGGAGAGCTTGGGGAGTTTAGCATATCTACCAGCAGCAGAGAGGCCATTGGCGTTGGATGTTCAGGCCTTAGCCAGTTTGTGAGATTGGATATTTCTGAGCTAAGTCGAGTATTGGCTTGTGTGGTCTCTCGATTTTCTCTTTAGGATCGTATCAGGGAGAGTCAGTATAATGACCCCCATCTACTCGTCCTTCAGGACAGGGTTCGGCGAGGTAATGCTAGAGATGTCACTATTGGAGATGATGGTGCATTGAGGATGTAGGGCAGGCTATGCGTGCCCAATGTAGATGGTTTGCGTGAGTTGATTCTCCAAGAGGCTCACAGTTCGCGATACTCTGTTCATCCGGGTGCCGCAAAGATGTATCAGGACTTGAGACAACATTACTGGTGGAGGAGGATGAAGAAGAACATAGTAGAGTATGTGGCCCGGTGTCTAAATTACCAGCAGGTGAAGTATGAGGATCAACGACCAGGTGGGTTGCTTCAGAAGCTAGAGATTCCGTATTGGAAATGGGAGCGAATCACTATGGAGATCATTGGTGGACTCCCACAGACTTCGCGGAAGTTTGATGCAGTTTGGGTGATTGTGGACAGGCTGACCAAGTCAACTCATTTTATTTATATGATGACTACCTATTCTTCCGAGTAGTTGGCTCAAATTTATGTCCACGAGATCGTTAGACTTCATGGCGTACCGGTATCCATCATCTCTGACCGGGGTATGCAATTTACATCACAGTTCTGGAGAGTTGTACAACATGAGTTGGGTACTCGGGTTTAGTTGAGCACAACATTTCACCCTCACACTGATGGACAGTCCTAGCGCACTATTCAAATACTGGAGGATATGCTCCGTGCGTGTGTGATAGTTTTTGGGGGTGCTTGGGATCAGTTCTTGCCACTTGCGTAGTTTGCATATAACAACAACTACCATTCGAGCATTCAGTTGGCTCCGTATGAGGCCTTGTATAGTAGGCGGTGCCGGTCTCCAGTGGGTTGGTTCGAACCGGTCGAGGCTAGGCTATTGGGTACAGACTTGGTTCAGGATGCCTTGGAGAAAGTTAAGGTGATTCAGGATAGACTTCGCCTAGCCCAGTCCAGATAGAAGATTTATGCGGATCGGAAGGTTCGCGATATTGCATTCATGGTTGGTGAGCGGGTCTTGCTCCGTGTTTCGCCTATGAAAGGTGTTATGAGGTTCGGGAAGAAGGGCAAGTTGAGCCCTATGTATATTGGTCCTTTTGAGATTATTGAGTTGGGGAGGTGACTTACAGACTTACACTATCACCTAGTCTCTCTATAGTTCATCCATTGTTCCATGTTTCTATGCTCCGGAAGTATCACGTCGATCCATCTCATGTGTTAGACTTCAGTTTAGTTGAACAAGGATCTATCTTATGTTGAGGAACCAATGGCTATTTTGGACAAGCAGGTGCGAAAGTTAAGGTCAAAGGACATTGCTTCCGTGAAGGTTCAGTGGAGGGGTCATCTGGTCGAGGAGGCGACTTGGGAGACTGAACAAGATATGCATAACCGTTATCCTCATATTTTCACCACTACAGGTATGTCTCTATGCTCGTTCGAGGACGAACGATTGCTTGAAGAGGGGGGGGGATGTAACGATCCGGCCAATTGTTTTGAGAGTAATAGCCCTGATCCCCTATTTACTGCTTCTCACATATCAATTCCTGCTATTGTGACTTGTCGGGAGGTTTCGTTTTATTTTTTGGAGTGTTTTGGGACACTTAGTCCCTAAATTGAGGTTTAAGCCTTAGGATTTGGACCGTAGTCAGAATTGTATGAAGATGACTCCGGAATAGAATTACGTCGGTTTCATTAGCTCCGTTGGGTGATTTTGGGTTTAGGGGCTTGTCCAGATTGTGTTTTGGAGATCTGTAGCTCATTTAGGCTTGAAATGACTAAAATAGGAATTTAAGTTTGGAAGTTTGACCGGGGAGTTGACGTTTTGGTATCGGGGTTGGAATCCAGTTCTGAAAATTTTCATAGCTCCATTATGTCATTTATGACTTGTGTGCAAAATTTGATGTCAATCGGACTTGATTTGATAGATTTTGGGATCGAATGTAGAAGTTGAAAATTTAGTTTCATTAAGCTTGAATTGGGGTGTGAATTGTGATTTTTAGCGTTTGATGTGATTTGAGGTTTCAAATAAGTTTGTATATTGTTTTAGAACTTTTTGGTGTATTTTGTTGAAGTCCCAAGGGCCTCGGGTAAGTTTCAGATGGTTAACAGATCAAAAGTTGGACTTAAAAAGCTGGAAATGGAGAAATCGAACCCAGAAATTGAGCCCAAGGTCGAGGGCCTGAATCGAAGCCAGGGTCGAGGGCCAGTATCGAGGGCCATGATGGAAGGCTCAGGATCAAGGGCCATGATCGAAGGCCAGAATCGAGGTCCATGATCGAAGTCCAGGATCGAGGGCTAGGATCGAAGCCATGATCGATGCCCAGAATTGAAGGTCAGGATCGAGGCCCAGGATCGAGGGTCATGATTGAAGCCATGATCGACGCAGGACCGAGGGCTGCCTAGACAAAATTATAAAACAGGCCCTGTGCCATTTTTGACGAATTGGAGTTTGGGGACAGGCGATTTTTGGGATATTTTCAAGGAAAACATCAGGTAAGTGTTCTTAACTCAATTATGGTTAGATTACCCAAATCCATCATTTGTTTTCATTATTTAATTAGTATTTTGAAACGGAATTTTGAGATTTCGGTGTCGATTCAGAGTCGAATTTGGGTGAAACTGGTATGGTTTGACTCCTAATTGAATGGGTTGTTGGATTTTGTGAGTTTTTCCGGATTCTGATACGTGCGCCCTATGGGCAATTTTTGAGTTAATTTCGGATTTTTATTGAAAAATATAGTATTTTCTTATGAAATTGATTCATATAATTTTTGTTGACTGTATCGAATTATTTTGGCTAGATTCGAGCCATTCAGAGTCGGATATTCGTGGATAAGGCATTCTTACCGATTGATTGAGCTTGGTTCGAGGCAAGTGACTTGCCTAACTTTGTGTGGGGGAACTCCACGTAGGATTTGTACTGTTGTTTTTGATATATGAGCGTCGTGTACGTGAGGTGACGAGTACATACACAGGATAATTGTGTAAAAACTCGATTTTTCTACTAAGTAATAACCTGATTTCCGTCTTATTTGAGTTCCATCAGCATGTGGTATCCATCTAGACTAGAATTACATGCCTACTTGCCTTAACTGTTTACTTGAACTACGTGCATCATGTTTAGTGAATTTACCTGTCTTTACTTAACTGGTACTTAGGTTGAACTGTAGAATTTTGTCTTGTAACTATTGAATTCTATTGTTTGGCTGCATATTTATTTTGGGACTACAGAACGGTATTCTGGGAGACCCCCCTGTACCGTATATTTACTTTGGGACTAAGAAACGGTATTCCGGGAGATCTCCCTGTCTTGCATATTTACTTTGGGACTACAGAACGGTATTCCGGGAGATCCTCCTGTACTGCATATTTATTTTGGGACTATGGAATGGTATTTCAGGAGATCCCCCCCCCCTGTCTTGCATATTTATTTTGGGACTACGAAATGGTATTTCGGGAGATCCCCCTGCACATTTACGTTTGGGACAACGAGGCGGTATCTCGGGAGAGCTCCTGTTGTATTTCTGTGTACTGAGTTGTTACCTTGTATGAATTCTTTCTTGTTAAATTTCAGTCCTTATTTTATTGCGATATTTTATTTCTGCTTTGCTTTATTATTATATATACCAAGGTTAGGCTTGACACTTAATGAGTACCGATTATGGTGTAATCATGCTACTCTTCTGCACATGTTTTTCGTGTGCATATCCAGATACTCCTTATCAACCGCACTATCAGTGAGATGGGACAACTTTGGAGACTTCAAGGTATATCTGCCGCGTCCGTAGACCTCAGAGTCTCCTACTTTTCCCCATGTCCATTATCATTATTATGTTGTTTCCTTATCTTTCTTTAGACCCTGATATATAGATACATTGAGGATAAATTCTTAGAAGCTTGTGACTTATTTCTATCGGGTTTTGAGAGTTGTAATTAAGTGAGTTGCATATTTATCTATTTCATATTTCTATTGTTATTTCGCATTGATAGGCTTACCTAGTCTTAGACACTAGGTGTCATCACGACATCCTACAGAGGGAATATAGGGTCGTGACAAAAACTCACTGTCATTTTCTTCAATTACAAAAGAATTCCTTAGTCTCCTCTGATGTTTAATATTTCTTTCAAGTTTTTTGCTAGTTTCCTTGCTTAGTCACTATGGATAGGTTGTTGGGCCAAGGATAATAAATGACCAGTTGGACCTAAATTATGTAAATGGATAGAATAGCATGAATGTTTTTTAGTTGTAAATAATTTCTAATGATTAAACCCATCTTTCTTTTTCCCCAAGTTTAAATTCCATAATCTTTGACTTCCACATGAAATCCCAAACAAGTTTAGGAAATATAATCAATTTTGAACATCGTAGATTGCTTTAGGCGGGATGATTAAATCATCGTGGTCATGAGTACAGTTCCCGTGGCATGGTCACGATACGTAAATCCCAACTCAAGTGCGCGTTTCACGTGACTTAACAACTTCGAAATAATAATAATATTAACATGTTGTAAATCGCGGGTGTGTTTCGCGTGGTGCGATTCGCAATGTGTACAAAAATAAACGAGTGCGCGACATCGCGACTTATTCAAACAAATTTCATAAATATTATAAGCGGTTAAAAAGTTAAAAATGCACACTAGGTTTAAATCATGTAATAAATCAGATAATTAGGTCAAGTATTAATTGTTAAGCGACCGTACTAAAATCACGGAACTCGGGAGTGCCTCACACCTTCTCCTGGGTTAACATAATTTCTTACCCGGTCTTTTGATTTTTGCAGACTTTAAAACATAGTCAAATTTTTTCCGTTTGGGATTTAAAATACACTGGTGACTTGGGACACCATAAACTATCCCAAATGGCGACTTTAAATCTAATAAATAATCTCATTTCGGATAATGTCACTTTAATTGGAAAAACTCCCTATCCCTTTGGTAAAAGGAGGTGTCACATATGTTTGTGCATTTATTATTTGTATTACAAAATAAATTATTAATGCATTATATTTATATTATTTAGATAGTAAATTTTAATGTGATTCAAAATTTAGACTATGTTTGACCTATCAACCGACCGAAGTGGGTCGGTTATATTCTAGAAATTACATCTGCCGACCAAAGTTGGTCGGTAAAATTTTCTCATGTAATAACTGACCGACTTTGGTCTGTATATTCAACTATAAATTTTATAAAATATTTTAAATAATGATATACTTATTAAAATTTAAAAGTGTGGGTCCACATTACCGACCGATGTTGGTCGGTAATAAAAAAAGTGCTTTGACTAAGCAAGTCTGACCATTGCGTTCAAATATTTGACCAATATACCGATCGGTCGGTATGTAACTTTAAAAAATGTAAAATATTTTTTTTGTAGTTTTTGTCCGTTTTGGACGGTTTTTTGGTCGCTTTTGTTGACTGATCAAAGTTGGTCGGTATGGCTCTGTCGGATTTTTCCGAATTTTTAGTAGTGCTTGAAGCCTTAAAACTTAATATCATAACTCGCGCGCATGAATTTGTTACTATTCTGTATTCGAAAATATATTCAAAAATAAAAAAAACCGATATAAATCCAGAATATAGAATAACAGAATTATTTCGAGTCCACTGAATTCACAGTGTTTCCTTAAGGAACTTAATCCCCTCCTAGTACCCGAGGTTTAGGATTATTTTCTCCCAGAATAGAACGGATTACCAACACTGGTGTAGCGGTATTTCAAACCCCAGTGACAACGAACACAAAGGATAGTAGTAAATCACACTTGCTGCTTTCTTTTCTGTTAAAACGATGCAGAAAGAAGAAGGAGAAATCAGAATTTTCGTAAGGAAAATCTCAGGGTGAGTTCATATATTTATAGCCAAAAAAACGTTGGGTTATATTAAAGAATTACAACTCTTCATGTAAGGTTACAACTCAAAATGGATGTTTTATAAAACGACAGTTTTTGCAAGCCACCAAATTCAAATAATAACGGAGGAAAATTGAATTACCGTTATAGAAATGGTCATTAATTAATATTGCGTTAATGTTAAAAAATAAAGGCTGAGGCCGAAGCCGAGCGACGACGACGATGCGAGGCTTGTCTTCTTCTCAACTCTTTAAGAGCTGGAAGAAGTGCAATTGTATATATACCCATCAAAACTCTTTTCTTCCTCCAATATGGGACAATGTCCCTTTGTCAAAGAGAGAAATTCCAAAAATTTCATTTTCCCTCAATTTTCCATTCACTCTATTTTAAGCTATAAGAAGCTTAAACCCAACAATCTCCCACATGAAAGGGGAATGGCTATATCACGGAAATATGATGAATTTCTTGGAACCACAAACCTTCAGGTTGTTCAATGTAAATTTCATCCTCCAAATCTCCATTTAAGAATGCCGTTTTAACATCCATTTGATGAATTTCAAGACCATATACCGCAGCTAATGCTAATAACGTTCGTATGTATGTAATTCTTGTTATTGGAGAATATGTATCAAAATAGTCAAGACTTTCTCGTTGTCTATACCCTTTGACCACAAGTCTTGCCTTATATTTGTCAATAGTATCATCATCTTTCATTTTCCTCTTAAAAATCAATTTAGAACCCAATGATTTATTGCATAGAGGAAGATCAACCAATTCCCATGTATGGTTATTCAGTATGGATTCTATTTCACTATTCACTACCTTTTTCCAAAATAATGATTCAGAAGAAGTCATAACTTCTTTAAATGTTCGAGGCTCATTTTTCAATAAGAAAGTCACAAAATCTAGTCCAAATGAAGTGAACGCTTTATGACATTTACTATGTCTTGGATCCTCTTGATTATACGTACTTTCTTTTGTTTCCTCCCGAAGTCATTTAAATCCTTCACCAATCGACTCACATTGCTTTTTATACGGATATATACTTTCAAAAAATTTAGCATTATCTGATTCTATAACCGTATCATTATGAATGTCTAGATTATCTAATTTAAGAACCAGAAATCGATATGCTTTACTATTTGTTGCATATCCTATGAAAACACAATCAACAGTTTTTGGTCTTATCTTTACCCTTTTAGGTTTAGGAACTTGCACTTTTGCCAAACACCCCCACACTTTAAAATAATTTAAGTTGGGCTTCCTCCCTTTCCATTTTTCATATGGAATGGATTGTGTTTTGCTATGGGGTACTCGGTTTAATATCCGGTTAGCCGTAAGAATGGCATCCCCCCACAAGTTCTGTGGCAAACCAAAACTTATCACCAAAGCGTTCATCATTTCCTTTAATGATCGATTCTTTCTTTCTGCAATCCCATTGGATTGGGGCGTGTAAGGGGTCGTTGTTTGATGAATAATTCCATAATCTAAACATATTTCTTCAAAAGGAGATTAGTATTCACCACCCCTATCATTTCTTATCATTTTGATTTTCTTGTTAAGTTGCGTTTCAACTTCATTTTTGTATTGTTTGAATGCATCTATTGCTTCATCTTTACTATTAAGTAAGTAAACATAGCAATATCGAGTATTGTCGTCAATAAAAGTAATGAAATACTTCTTTCCGCCGCGAGATGGTATTGACTTTATGTCTCAAATATCTATGTGAATTATGTCTAAAGGATTTGAATTCCTTTCGACAGACTTATAAGGATGTTTAACATACTTAGATTCCACACATATTTGATAATTTGAATTGTCGCATTCAAACTTAGGCAATACTTCCAAATTAATAATTTTTCGCAAGGTTTTATAATTGATATGTCCCAAACGTATATGTCATAAATCATTTGACTCAAGTAAGTAAGAAGAAGTTGAAATATTATTATTGTCAATGACCATTACATTCATCATAAAAATGCCCTCAGTAAGGTAACATTTTCCTAAGTACATCTCGTTCTTATTTATTACAACTCTGTCTGAATCTAAAACTCACTTAAACCCGTTCTTGACGAGAAGTGAAATATAAACTAAGTTCTTCCATATTTCAGGAACATGACAAACGTTGTTCAGAGTCGCCACCTTGCCAGAGGTCATCTTCAGGAATATCTTTCCGTAACTTTCAATTTTGGCCATTGCAGAATTTCCCATAAAAATGGTCTTGTCGGGTCCAGCGGGAGCATATGAAGCAAGTGCTTCTCTAACAGCACAAACATGGCAGGTGGCACCAGAATCAATCCATCACTCTTTAGGATTTCCCACTAAGTTGCATTCAGACAACATAGCTCAAAAGTCATCAATATCATCATTTGTTTCAACCATATTTGCTTGACCCTTTTTCTTCTCTTTCTTTAGAGCATGACATTCTTCAGCTTTGTGTCCAACCTTTCCACAGTTGTGGCAATTTCACTTAAATTTCTTCTTACTGGGATAGTTGTTTGGTCTATAAGACTTCTTCCACTTCTTCAGATTAGTTGGAGCAATTTTAATAATATTTGCTCCCTTAATTGCTGAGTTCCCACGTGTCTTCTTTTCTGCAGCTTTATTGTCCTCTTCGATCCTCAATCGAACGATGAGATCTTTGAGTTTCATCTCCTTACGCTTGTGTATCAAGTATTTATTAAAGTATTTCCATAAATGAGGCAATTTCTCAATCATTGCTGTAACTTGAAATGCTTCATTGATGACCAAACCTTCAATGAAAAATTCGTAATTAGTAACAAAATTAATAACAAAATTAGTAGCAAAATTAATTCAGATTATACCTTAAGCAAGGAGATCGTGAATTAAAACTTGCAGCTCTTGAACTTGGGTAATGACAGGCTTGCTGTCTACCATCTTATAGTCCAAAAACTTGGCTACAACAAACTTCTTTAAACCGGCATCCTCAGTTTTATTCTTCTTTTCCAACGCATCCCATAGTTCTTTAGTAGTTTCTGCATTACTATAGACGTTGTAAAGATCATCCTCCAGTTCGCTAAGAATGTAATTCTTGCACAAGAAATCTGAGTGTTTCCATGCCTCAGTCACAGTAAAACATTCATTATCAAGAGTTGATTCCGGCAGAACCGGAACGTCCTCCTTGATGAACTTCTGTAGACTCAAAGTAGTCAAATAGAAGATGTTTTTCTATTGCCAACATTTGAAATCAATTCCGAAAACTTTTCTGGGCTTTTTCACCGGAGCCAGTGGTGACACAGAACGACTGGAAGTAGCAACATTGCTCGTAGAGCTAACCACGAGGGTTACTGTTTCTGTCATTTCTGTTAACAACAAAACACAAACAAAATTAATTAACGGCGAAGTATTTAAAATCTTCAAACCAAATAACTTTAACATAAACAGATTAAATGCGCCGATGAAGATTTTATTTCTTCAAACCGAATACAGAACGAGTAGAAAATCACAAAGATTTTAATCTCATAATGTCAACCAAGGAGTAGAAAATTCAAAGATTTTAGTATCCAAACTGAGAGTAGAAATCGCTAGGATTTAGTCTCCCACAAACAGAATATAAGATGAATACATAAAAAATAATTAAGTTCCTTAAGCTTGTTAGTATTTTGTATTCGAAAATTTATTCAAAAATAAAAAAACCCGATATAAAACCAGAATATAGAACACCTGGTACCCGAGGTTTAGGATTATTTCCTCTCAGGATAGAACGGATTACCAACACTGGTGTAGTAGTACTTCAAACCCCAGTGACAACGAACGCAAAGAACAATGGTAAATCACACTTACTGCTTTCTTTTCTATTAAAACAATGTAGAAAGAAGAAGGAAAAATCAGAATTTTTGTAAGGAAAATCTGAGAGAGAGTTCATGTATTTATAGCCAAAAAACGTTGGGTTATATTGAAGAGTTACCACTCTTCATGTTAGGTTGTAACTCAAAATGGATGTTTTATAGAACGACCATTTATGCAAACCGCCAAATTCAAATTATAAGGGGAAAATTAAAACAGAGGAAAATTGAATTACCGTTATAAAAATGGTCATTAATTAATATTGCGTTAATATTAACAAATAAATTTGGTCCAAAAAATTAATCAATCAATCAGATCATTTGACCAAAGCCGAAGCCGAAGCCGAGCCGAGCGAGCGACGACGACGACGGCGCGAGACTTGCCTTCTTCTCAACTCCATAAGAGCTAGAAGAAGTGTAATTGTATATACACTCATCAAAACTCTTTTCCTCCTCCAATATGGGACAATGTCCCTTTGTCAAAGAGGGAAATTCAATTTTTTTTATTTTCCCTCCATTTTCCATACACTCTATTTTAAGCTCTAAGAAGCTTAAACCCAACAATCCCCCACATGAATGGGGAATGGCTATACAATGGAAATATGCATGAAATATTGTGTGATTTACAAGCAAAGATTAATCGTATCTGGATAAGTAGGTTTCCCTTTGAACTTTCCGTAATGAACTTATGTCGGATATACTCGATCAATCAGTAGATTTGATATCTTTGAATCGTCAAACTTTTGTGTATACCTAGACAACCATAAGTCACACAATCAACCCTTAACCGTCTTTTGTTCTCATTGTTGTGTTCGTTTCACCCATGAACATCGCCCGGTTTCATAAGTGCGTAGAGAACTGGCCTTGCAAAATTCTCCTTGAAGCGGCTAACACTTCACACTTACATAGGTGATTCCTAAATATGTCATCCCATAGATACACTCTTTGATATACCCTGTATCAAATTTAGAAACCATTAAAGAGCCTTAATGCTTTATACGTGGTACTGAACATTGTCTCATCACGAGAACAGACCAAAACTTTTAGTTGACAATGTTGAACCGTCATTAATGACTTTGCTTGATCTCCTTGAACCTAGATCTTGGGATCTCCAGTCTTCTAGGGAGAGTTACCGCTCCGATGACTTGTTCTCGGCCACAGCCCCATTCCCCTCGATGACCTTTCAACTACATCTCTAGTTAGGTGATGATCTTAAAACACACACTAAAATATGCTCGCTAGTCGAATATAGTAAATTAAAATATCGTATCTACAAGGATTGGAGTTAAACAGTATTATCGTAGTTTGTAGCTAGATTGCTATCCAAGATGATCAACAATTTAGGTTTATGTGATTAAAACTAAAATTTTCTAAGAGTCTAAACTATCCACTAATGACAATCAACGCAAATATTGCGCAAATGAAGTTATCAACTGGGAGAAGATAGGGTTAATAGAATACGAGCAAGATAAATGTTTGGGATTTAACTCTAGATAATTCACTACTAATGTTCAAGTGAGTCTCTCGAATTCACTTGGTTATTAGTTCAATTGATTAGTAGAAACTCCTCTCTCGATTAAGTCTCAACCTCAAAAGATGAACCAACTTTAAGCACGTGAGGATATGCAAGAATTCATAGTGGATTGGTATTTAGAAGAACCTCTCTCGATTATATTCCTAACTACGTTTAATCAACAATTCAACTAGCCTCTTCCAATTACTAAGAAGAATTAATGACTTCAACTAACGAAATATAATGCAACAATATCACAAGTTATGCCTCTCTCGTTTACATGAACACGTGAATATAGATGCAACAATTAAAACATCCAAAACGATTCAATACGTAAAACTAGAGCTAATTATCCACAAACAAGTATCAATACACCAAATCCATCAAACCCTAAAGAGAACTACTCCATGGACATGAAGTAATTCATCATAACAATGTTTAAGTTAATAAAAAACATAAAACGATCCAAACCCTTGTCTTGAGTGAGGATTGAATGATTAAATCCTTGAGCATTCACTTCTCCGCCTCCTCCTTGGCTTCCTTCGGTCTAAGATGTGTCAAAAGTACATAAAATAACGTTTTTACATGTATTTATACTAAGTAGGGTTGGGCCCAGACGAAAACACATTTTCCTGCAGGCACTGGGATAATAACTTTGTAAAAATTGCACAGGCGTTCCGCATGGGGCGATGCACCACGCGGGGCGGTTGTGGGAAAGTTCAGAGAGTTAAAATCTGTCACGCAGTCGGAAAATGTACAGGCGTGGCGCGCCACATGCCGCGGGTGTACACCTTTCTCAGAGTCCGGCTTTTTTATCTTCAATTTTGACATCTATACATGGTATTCGACCCCCCGAACGCGATTCTGGCTTAATCCCTTGGGCTTTTACTCAGACTTCAAAGCTCCAAATAGATAAAATTATCTCCATAACACTTACATAGCTCAGAATTCTCCTACAAGGCATAAAATACACAATTAGTGTGAAACACTAGCGATTAAAGCTCAAACTCTATTAAAGTGCAGTAAATTGGAATGTAATAATTGATAAAACATGAAATTATAGCCTACCATCAACACCCCACACTTAAATCATTGCTCGTCCTCGAGCAATCAAACTACAATTTATAAAGACACGACCTTATTAGGCAACTCTCCTAACTCATTATACCACTACTATTTAAAATAGATTAAGCACAATAGTGTAACATCTTCACCTCAAGATTTGACTCAAAAGTACCATGCATTATTCATAAGTCGCTCACTTACTCTAACATAGAGGTCAACACATTGCCCTTCCTTCATGAATCAAGTGCCCTCACACAACAATAGAGAGTAGTTCCACACACAATAAATTTTAAGAACAATTAGGAACTCAAGATAGAAAGAATTCACTCACTCTCAGAAACAACATTCATATGCCACAAAATATGAACCATAGGCTTGCCCGTAGTGTACTACTCTACTAATCAAGCTCATTCAGTCAGGGATAAAGTAGGACTTTAACTGGTTGTAATGTAGGTTGTGGGATGGGTAGGATACATTTGGATATAAGAATGACTACACCTCCCTAAGCATTTTAATACATACATCTCATTGTTAAAACCCCACACTTATGTCAAACCAATACTCCACCTTCACATCAGTTTACATTAACTTCCAACTTCTTTAAGCACCAATTACATCAAGATTTACCACTATCATGGAGTATTTTGCACAATCATACAATATATTTTTTTTCAATTTAAGTGGCTCTTACTTTTTCACTACAGTGCACCTTTCTCTTTATTTCATTAGTTCCACTCAAAAGCCAAACCAACCACTCCAAACTTCAATTTTTACAAAGTTCACAATAAATTTAAGTGCTGACGAGAGGTTAAAGGTTCAAATAGATGGTCAATTCAAATCAAATGGGTAAGGCTTGTAATGTGGTTGCCAAAGAAACATGATTATATGCTCAAAGGGGTTAACTAAGATACATAACAATTAGGTGGGTAAAAGCATATAACTGACTCAACAAAGAAACGCCTATATCACTTCCAAGACTGAACAAAACTACTATTTCGCTTTGCAAACACACAAGGCAAGTTCTAGACATCAAATGCAATGCACAGAATACCACAAACCTCACACACGCATGGCACATAACTCACTCAGGATTGGATTCATCAAGACACTCTAGTCAAAGTAATTAAGCACAGTTAAGATCATACAATTTAAGGTACTTATGCAAGAGTAAAAAATGAGTCTATGCATCACAACTAAAGCACTCATTATTCTCAAGGCAAAACCAAGTCAAGAGATATTGCCTTCAACTAAAAACATAGCACAAGGTTTCCTACACGTAACAAAAATAAAAACTAACTACACCCGGTTCAAATAAAACCCTTGAAAAAGAACCGCGGCACAAAAAAAACATAGGGGGGATTATTACACTAACTACAAAAGAAAATCTTTTTATCTTTTCCTTTCGACTTTAATCCCTCAAGAAACCCGTCAAATGATATCCATCGTCAGGAAAATTCAAAAATTTTAAATTTTATTATGGTTTTTCTCATTTTTCTTATCTCTAACTACTAAAACAACAAAACTAAATTACTAATACAAATACATACAACATACAATTTCCCCCCTGCACTTTAAGTTGTGACATGTCCCCATGACACATAATTAAAAAGCATAGGGTGAAGGAAACTTCTCTGAATTTTTAGTCGGGATCCGAGTCGAAGTCGGGCTCCATTCCACGAGCCCGAACCAATGCACACATTCATGCAGACAACTTCTTCTCAGCCTTCTTGGGGTACACCCCACACTTATCTTTCTCAATCACTGGGACCTTCTCATTTGCGCTTTTCACTCTCCACTCAACACTTGCAGCTGGCTTCTCCTTTTTCACTCTAGTTGCTACATTCATCTCATACGTCACCTTCTCCTCACCCACTCTAAGCATGAGTTTTTTATCATGTATATCTAGTATTGCTCTACCTGTTGCTAAAAATGGTCTTCCTAGGATGAGGGAGACCTCCTTGTTCTCCTCTATATTTACCACTATGAAATTTACAGGAAATACAAACTTATCTACCCGAACTAATACATCTTCCACTATCCCCTCGGGTATTATAGTTGTTTGGTCTGCCAGCTGCAAAGATATTGGTGCATACCTTATCTCTCCAAGCTCATTCTCCAGTTTCCTGTAAATAGACAAAGGCATTAAATTAATTGAGGCACCAGAATCACGTAAAGATTTATCAAAGTTTAGAGTGCCTAATGAGCAAGGCATATTAAAATTTCCTGGATCTCCACACTTTTGTGGGAGTTTATTTTGCAAGATTGCGCTGCAATGCTCTGTGAGCTTGACTACCGATGTCTCTTCTATCTTTCTCTTCTTTGTCAGGATTTCCTTTAAGAATTTTGCATAAGATGGCATTTGTGAGAGAACTTCAGTAAATGACACATTTACATTAACTTGTTCCAACATATCCAGAAATCTCTCAAATTGCTTGTTCAGCATCTCTCTATAAAGCTTTTGGGAAAAAGGTAAAGAAGGCAGGTGCTTGCTCTCTTCAGATTCATCCCTTCTTGAATTCTCTTCCTTCTTCTTTTTCTCAGCTCCCTTCTTGCCTTTCTTTTTCTTAGTCTTTTTATCATCTTCAATTTTTAGCTCCTTCCCACTTTCCTTTTCAGGCGCAACTTCTTTGTGAATTGGAGTGGGATCTTTCAACACTTGTCCGTTTTTCAAGGTTACATCATTTACCGTTTCTTTGGGATTCTTTTCAATATCAATTGGCAGAGTACCTAGGATTCTCTCAGATAATATAATGCAATTTGTCCCACTGGTCTCTCCAAGTTACGCAAACCTATCCCAAGTTCTTTGATAGCTGCGCCATGAGCATCTAATCTCTCATCAGTCTTGACAATGAAGGATTTCATCAGATCTTCTAAACCAGACTGAATTGGATGTTGAGGCTAAAACTGCGGCCTCGGCTGATTCACAAAACCAGGAGCTCCTTGAAATCTAGAGTTATTTTGTTGCCATGCATTTGCTGTACCCCCAGGTGAACTCCATGAAAAACTGGGGTGCTTCTGACCCATTGCATTGAAGTTATAATTACCCACAACATTAACTTCCTCAGTTGAGGCTTGACAATCATGAGTAGGGTGTCCTCTTCTACATATATCACATACTGCGTGATTCTCACTTTGTATAGAAGCTAAGGTCATCTTCCTTATCTCCTTTGCCATGGAATCAAGTTGTACCTGCACAAATGTGTTAGCATCAACCTGGTGAACACCATTCGACTTTCTTCTTTCAGCAATTTCAATTAAAATATTGTATCCACAAGAATTGGAGTTAAACAGTATTATCGCAGTTTGTTGCTATATTGCTATCCAAGATGATCAACAATTTAGGTTTATGTGATTAAAACTAAAATTAACTAAGAGTCTAAACTATCTACTAATGACAATCAACGCAAGTATTGAGCAAAGGAAGATATCAATTAGGAGAAGATAGAGTTTATAGGATAGGTGCAAGATAAATGTTTGGGATTTAACTCTAGATAATTCAATTCAAATATTCAAGTGAGCCTCTCGAATTCACTTGGTTATTAGTTCAATTGATTAGTAGAAACTCCTCTCTCGATTAAGTCTCAACCTCACAAGATGAACCAACTTTAAGCACGTGAAGATATGCAAGAATTCATAGTGGATTGGTATTTAGAAGAACCTCTCTCGATTATCTTCCTAACTACGTTTAATCAACAATTCAACTAGCCTCTTCCAATTACTAAGAAGAATTAATCACTTCAACTAACGAAATATAATGCAACAATATCACAAGTTATGCCTCTCTCGATTACATGAACAAGTTAATATAGATGCAATAATTAAAACATCCAAAACGTTTCAATACGTAAAACTAGAGCTAATTATCCAAAAACAAGTATCAATACACCAAATCCATCAAACCCTCAAGAGAACTATTCCATGGACATGGAGTAATTCATCATAACAATGTTTAAGTTAATGAAAAACATAAAACGATCCAAACCCTTGCCTTGAGTGAGGATTGAATGATTAAATCCTTGAGCTTTCGCTTCTCCACCTCCTCCTTGGCTTCCTTTGGTCTAAGATGTGTCAAAAGTACATAAAATAATGTTTTTACATGTATTTATACTAAGTAGGGTCGGGCCTAGACGAAAACACATTTTCCTGCACGCACTGGGATAATAACTCTGTAAAAATTGCACAGGCGCGCCGCATGGGGCGATGCACCACGCGGGGCTATTGTGGGAAAGTTTAGAGAGTTAAAATCTATTAGGTATCCGGAAAATATACAGGTGAGGCGCGCCACACACCGCCCCATGCGCCGCGAGTGTACACTTTTCTCAGAGTTCGGTTTTTATTTTCTTCGATTTTGACATCTAGACATGGTATTCGACCCCCAAACGCGATCCCAGCTTAATCTCTTGGGATTTTACTCAGACTTCAAAGCTCCAAATAGCTTAAATTAGCTCCATAACATTTACATAGCTCGGAATCCTTCTACAAGGCTTAAAATACTCAATTAGTGCGAAACACTAGCGATTAAAGCTCAAACTCTATTAAAGTGTAATAAATTGGAATGTAATAATCGACTAAAACATGAGATTATAGCCTAACACCATTAGGCCTTTTGTAAGTGGATCTGACACATTGTCGCTTGACTTTACGTAGTCAATTGTGATGATCCCCCTAGAGAGTAGTTGCCTAACGATTTTATGTCTTCGTCATATATGACGAGATTTACCGTTATACATAACGCTCCTAGGACTTCCAATTGCCGCTTGACTATCGTAATGTATGCATATTGGTGCCAACGGTTTGGGCCAAAATGGAATATTTTCCAAGAAATTTTGGAGCCATTCGGCTTCTTCACCGGCTTTATCTAAGGCTATAAATTCAGCCTCCATTGTAGAGCGGGAAATACACGTTTATTTGGACGACTTCCAAGATACCGCTCCTCCACCAATAGTGAATGCATATTCACTTATGGACTTAGAATCAGTTGAACCGGTGATCCAATTTGCATCACAGTATCCCTCAATCACCGCAGGATAATTACTGTAGTGTAAAGCAAAGTCTTGGGTATGTTTTAAATATCCCAAAACTCGTTTTATCCCCATCCAATGAGATTGACCTGGATTACTCGAGTATCGACTCAATTTACTTATAGCACAAGCTATATCTGGTCGAGTACAATTTGTAACGACCCGACTGGTCGTTTTGAGATCTAGCGCAGTGTTCAACAGTTTGAGGCCATGAGCAGCTTCACTTCAGGTATTATGACTGGTACGCGTGGTCAGAATTGAAACTTCAGAAGTTCAGAATTGATTTGAAAATAAAATTTCTCATTTCGGAAGCTTTAAGTTGGAAGAATTGACTAAGGTTGTATTTTTGAGTAAACGATCTCGGAATCGGGATTTGAAGGTTCCAACAAGTTTGTATGATGAATTTAGACTTGGGCGTATGTCCGGACTGGATTTTGGATGACCCGGGAGCGTTTCGGCGCCTATTGTGGTAGTTGGCATTTTGGAAGAATTTCATAAATTTGGGTTGAAGTATATTTTAATGTTATCAATGTCCGTTTGGGATTCTGGGTCTGGGAGTAGCTCCGTATGGTGATTCTGGTATTGGGAGCGCGTCCGGAAGTGGAATTGGAGGTCCGTAGGTCATTTTGGAGTCATTTGGCTAAAGCTACATATTTGAAGGTTTTTGAGAAGTTTGACCGAAAGTGCACTTTTTGATATCGGGGTTGAAATCTGATTCCGAAAGTTGGACTAGGTCCGTAATGTCAAATGTTACTTGTGTGCAAAATTTTAGGACAATCGGATGTGATTTGATAGGTTTCCGCATCGATTGTAGAAGTTGAAGTTTCAAAGTTTATTAAGTATGAATTGGGGTGCGATTCATGGTTTCGATGTTGTTTGATGCGATTTGAGGCCTTGATTAAGTTTGTGTCGTGTTTTGGAACATGTTGGTATGATTGGACGGGGTCCCGAGGGCCTCGGGTGTGTTTCGGGTTGGTTTCAGATCATTTTTCCCATGTTTTTCTGATGCTGATGCTGGTTCTAGTATCCTTCATCACGAACGCGGGGAGGAGATCACGTTCCCGAATAAGGATTTGTAGACTGGATGATATTACTTATCGTGAACGTGAGGTGTAGGTCGCGAACTCGGAGAGGTTGACTGAGGAAACTATGGGAACGCGAAGGGGCAATCGCGAACGCATAGAACAAATGATGAGCTGGGCCTAAGGCTATTTGGCCTACGCGAACGCGAAGGGTCTGGGCAGCTGGCCTTCGTGAATGCGACAGGTATGACGCGAACGCGAAGAGGAAATTTGGGTCAGGAACCTTTGGCCTTCGTGAAATTGATCCTTTGGTCGCGAAGGCGAAGAAAGGCGGACCTGGGTTGGGCAGAAGGTTTTTAAGCGGGATTTGAGCTCATTTCACCCATTTTTCACATGGCTTGGGGCGAGTTTTGGAGCTTTTGAAGAGGGTATTTCATCATCAAGCATGAGGTAAGTGATTTCTACTATTTGTGAGTTACATACAAGGATTATTCACGGATTTAGACATGAAAATTTGTAGAAATTTGGAATTTTGAAGAAAAACCTAGAATTTGGTATTTTGGATTTTGACCACGAATTTGGGCATGGAATTGGGAATAAATCATATATTTGAGTTTATAAGGTTATGGGTAATGATTATCTTCAAAACAATTTCGGAATTCAGGCACGTGGGCCCGAGGGTGATTTTATCGACTTATCGAACAGAGTGGGGAATGATTGTAAATTGAATTGTTATGAGTATTAGAGTATATTTTCATTGGTTTGCACATTGTTTGGATAGTTTTGGAGCGTTGGGCATCGGTTTGAGTTGTTTGAAGGGCTCGAAAGTCGGTTATGGAACTTCGGAGCAAGGTAAGTCTCCTTTCTAACCTTGTAAGAGGGAATTTACCCCATAGGTGAAATAAATCATTGTGTGCTCCTATTTTTGTGGGGCTACGTACGCACGAGGTGATGAGAGTCCGTGCGTAGCTTCTATTATGCCTAAGTTCGGGTAGTCTAGGACCTAAAAGCATGCTTTACTTGTAATATTTCAAAACTTGCTGTCAATTTAAAATGCTTAAATCATATCGAAATGTGTTAATAAATTTCTAAAAGGCTAGACATCGTCTTGATTTTTTAAAGAGACATTGCCTTTCTCATGGATAATTGCCCCTTGATGAATTCTTGATTGATTAACTGTATGTGTGTGTTTATTTTTGGAACGGGCCGAACGCCTCGGCAGATTAAATAGATGCATCTATGGTTCGCGTCATTCGACCCTCTGGCAGTGCACAATTTAAATATTTGTTGGATTGGGTCGTACAACTTCGGCATGATTTGCGCATGCTTGTGATGCTTGCTTGAGATCTACAAAATTGATGTTGTCTCCTCGGCATGAGTTAAATTGTTAAATAATGGGAGATAAATTTGGAGATTTCTTAATTATGAAAGAACTGCTTACTTACTTCAAAATATTGATCTTGCAACCGTTCATATAATCCATACTTAATTATATCATTGATATCCCATTTATAGCCCATAGCAAGTGTCGAAGTCGACCCCTCGTCACAACTTTTTCGGGGTTAGGCGGGATACTTACTCGGTACGCGTTGATTTACATACTCATACTACACTTGCTGCATATTTTTGTGCAGGTACACATATGTTTAGCGGCCTTGTGGGAGCAGAGGCGCGTTTATGGCGGGGACTTAGGTGAGCTGCATTCTATACGACGCACCGTAGCCAGCAGAGTCTCCTTCAGAGTATTTTATTTTCCTTCCTGTCCAAGTTGTATACCTGACAGTTATTGTAGTTTATTTTTAATTTCTAGAAAAGGCTCATGCACTTGTGACACTGGGTTCTGGGATGATTATGGGATGTTCAGTATTGAAATTGGAAAACATTATTATTTATTCCGTAAATTCATCTTTTACTAGATAAATTGAAGTAAATTTACGATTTAAAAAAAATTATTAAAATGAGAATTTAATTAACTATTTAGCGTTGGCTTGCCTGACATCGACGTCCTGCGCCATCACGACCTTTAACGGATTTTGGGTCGTGACACAATTCATGATATACATTAAATATCCCAGCACATGAGCATAATCCACTTGTGATATTCTTCGGTCTTTCTTCTTTGCAAGTGCAAGATTCACGTCAATTGGAGTCTTTGCAACTTTAAAATCTAAGTACTTGAATTTTTTAAGTACTATTTTAATGTAATGAGATTGCGACAATGCCAGACCTTGAGGAGTCTTATGGATCTTAATACCCAGAATTAAATCAGCAACTCCTAAGTCTTTAATATCAAATTTGCTAGTTAGCATATGTTTAGTCGCAATTATGTTGGCAATGTCATTTCTCATTATCAACATATCATCCACATATAAGTAAACAATGACTATGTGATTTGTAATATTTTTAATGTACACACATTTATCACATTCATTTATTTTAAAACCATTTGACAACAATGTTTGGTCAAATTCGCATGCCATTGTTTGGGTGCTTGTTTTAGTCCGTAAAGTGACTTAACAAGTCTACATACCTTCTTTTCTTTACTTGGAACTACAAACCCTTCAGGTTGTTCCATGTATTTTTCTTTCTCTAAATCTCCATTTAAGAAGGCCATTTTAACGTCCATTTGAAGATTTTCAAGACCATATACCGCAACTAATGCTAATAACGTTCGTATGGACGTAATTCTTGTAACTGGAGAGTATGTATCAAAATAGTCAAGACCTTCTCGTTGTCTATACCATTTGACCAAAAGTTTTCCTTATATTTGTCAATAGTACCATCATCTTTCATTTTCTCTAGTTAGGACTTTTGTAAGTGGATCTGACACATTGTCACTTGACTTTACGTAGTCAATTGTGATGATCCCCCTAGATAGTAGTTACCTAACGATTTTATGTCTTCATCGTATATGACGAGATTTACTGTTATACATAACGCTCCCAGCCCTTCTAATTGCCGCTTGACAATCACAATGTATGCATATTGGTGCCAACAGTTTGGGCCAAAATGGAATATCTTCCAAGAAATTCCGGAGCCATTCACCTTCTTCACCGGCTTTATCTAAGGCTATAAATTCAGCCTCCATTGTAGAGTGGGCAATACACGTTTGTTTGTATGACTTCCAAGATACCGCTACTCTACCAATAGTGAATACATATCCACTTCTGGACTTAGAATCAGTTGAACTAGTAATCCAATTTGCATCACAGTATCCCTCAATCACCACAGGATAATTACTGTAGAGCAAAGCAAAGTCTTGGGTATGTTTTAAATATCCCAAAACTCGTTTCATCCCCATCCAATGAGATTGACCTGGATTACTCGTGTATCAACTCAATTTACTTATAGCACAAGCTATATCTGGTCGAGTACAATTCATGATATACATTAAATATCCCAGCACACGAGCATAATCTAATTGTGATATGCTTCGGCCTTTGTTCTTTGAAAGTGCAAGATTCACGTCAATTGGAGTCTTCGCAGCTTTAATATCTAAGTTGTAACGACCCGACTGATCGTTTTGAGCATCTGCACTTTGTTCGATAGTTTGAGGCCTCATAATGGGATTCCGTCAGTTCCGTTGGGTGATTTTGGACTTAGAAGCGTGTACGAGTTGTAATTTAGAGTCCCGTAGTCGAATTAGTCTTGAAATGGCAAAAAAATTGGATTTTTGGAAAGTTTTACCGGGAGTGGACTTTTTGATATTGGGGCCAGATTCCAATTCCGGAACTTGGAGTAGGTCCGTAATGAAAAATGTGACTTGTGTGCAAAATTTGAGGTCCATTGGGCGTGATTTAATAGTTTTTAGCATCAGTCGTAGAAGTTGAAGTTTCAAGTTTCAAGTCATAGAATTTGGTTGCGATTCTAGAAGGTCTTGAAGTTTCCTTTGATCTTTATGCGTTTTGGCATCCGATTCGTGCTTTTAGAGGTTATTTTAATGATTTGATCGCACGGGCGAGTTCGTGTTGTGTTTCTGGACCTGGGTGCATGGTTGGTTTGGAGCCTCGGAGGCTTGGGTGAGTTTCGGATTAGTTTCAGAATGATTTTTCATGATTGTTTTAGTGCTGGTATTGGTATCATCGCATTTGCGATCTTTTGGTCGCAAATGCGACTATCGCATTTGCGAAGCAGCCTCGCATTTGCAAACCCGGATTGCTGGGCAGGAATTTGCTTTTGCGAAAATTCCTCGCATTTGCGACGGTCCACCTTTTCGCATTTGCGAAACGTTTGGTCGCAAATGCTACATTAGCAGGAAAACCTCCAGTTTCCATTTGCGATATATTGTTCGCATTTGCGAACCCCCTGTCGCAAATGCGACATCTGCAACCTGCTAAATGCTGAGAATTCCGAGATTTGGCTTCATTTTGTTATATTTTGAATCCTAGCTTCGATGGGGGGCAATTTTATGAAGGGATTTTCATTCCAAATCATTGGGTAAGTACCTCTAATCAATTCTCAACTACATTTCATGAATTTATATAAGATTTAACATCAAATTCATGAGAAATCTAGAGAAAAATTTGGGAATTTTGTCAAAACTTTAAAAATGAAAATTTTGGATTTGAGAGTCGAATAAGACTCGAATTTGGAAACAAAAGACGTATTTGGACTTGTGAGACCCGGGTTTCGACCGGGCGAGCCTTGGGGTTGACTTTTGTTGATTCTTGGGAAATTGAATAAAAATCACTGCTTTATTAGAGGAAATTGTTTTCCCTTCCATTGTGTGATGTATTTAAGCCATGTTTGGCTAGATTGAGCCGAACAGAGGTGAATTTGTAAAGGAAAAAGCTAAATTGAGTATTGAGTTAGCCGAATTGAGGTAAGTGTCTTGCCTAACTTTGTTGAGGGAATTTTTCCTACTATTTGACATTATTTGCTACATGCACGGGTGATACATATATGAGGTGACGAGCATATAAGCATGTGCCGGGGTTAACCATACTCGAGGGTAAATTATGTTATAAATTGTGTCTAGTAGAATCACGTGACCTTCTTGTTTCATGCCTTACTTAACTCCTAGATACTAAGATCATAGTATTAAATGTCAGGAACTAAGACTTAGCTTGTTATAACTTGATTAAATTTGATGGAATTCTGAGAACACATTGATGTGTCTAATTCGCTCATCACTATGCATAATCATTAATACATTGCTATGGCCGGTATTCTTGAGATACTAGATTCTATACTTTTGTAGTGGATGATTTGTGAGATTTGTTGGAATACTTGAATAATAAGCTTCTTGCGGGTTTATTGAATTATTGTTGTCTTGGAAAGTTGTGATTGGGATTCATTTGAATATTCGTTTAAACACTCTCCTTGATGTTATTTATGCTTCATGCCTTGTTTGTCATTAATATACATATGCATGGTAAGGAAGAGTGTAAAGCACGAAGGGTGATGTCGAGCCATTGTTTATACATTATCATGTGAGGGAGATTGTAAAGCACGAAGGGTGATGTCGTGCCATATTATTGAGAGTAAAAGCATGAAGGGTGATGTCGTGCCATATCATTGTGAGTAAAAGAACGAAGGGTGATGTCGTGCCATGTTATGTGAGTAAAAGCACGAAGGGTGATGTCGTGCCATTACATTTATATTATCATGCTTTTGTGTTATTATGAGTTCATGGCACGAAGGGTGTTTTCGTGCAAGTGAGGACGAGGGACATGCATTATGTTGTGATATCCTTTTCTTGCATATATCTTCATGTCTTTACCTTAAATTGTTACTGTCGTACTTACGGTTCTTATGTGACTTGTCATCACTGTTTTGTCTTTATTCTCTATCTCAATTGCTGTTGTGTTGCCCATGCCTTCTACTTGCTTAACTCGTAAATATCATGCCTACTTCCTGCTGTTATAATAGCATCCATGTCATATCTGTTTTGTTGCACTTAGGTACAAGTATTCTTCAATGTTAGTCATTCTTGTCTTTACTTATTAACTTATAAAGATCATGTGTCCCCTTTCTTATTTGTTATATCTATCCTCATGCCTCCACCATGCTAGTTAGTTGATGTTACATTCCTTTTCCTAATTGTTATCATTACCTTTATGCTTTCTGCCTAGTATATTACTGATGTCCTTATGTACATTCTCGTTCATTATTACTACTTGCGTATTTCCTACTTTGTCATTTCTGTTATCGGTATTTTTGCCCTTCAGTTGTACTGTTTTTGCATATTTGGTGAGGATGAGATAAATGCACGAAGGGTGTTGCTGTTCCGTTGAATTTGATGTCTTGAGTGTTTCTCTCACACTATGAAAGTTTTGAGGTGATTATTGTGGTTCATTGGGTTTCCCTCTAAGGAAAGGATTGGTCAAGATATTAGAAACTGTTGGATTATGATCTCTTCTAGTACTCTGCTATTGCATTGTACATTCGTTCGTGTGCTCTATTCTGTTATACTGTAGTATAGTGCTATTGTTAGTTACATTACAAATTTTATCAGTGAGCATCTTTTAACTAAAAATCCTCGTCACTACTTCGACGAGGTTAGACAAAATACTTACTGGTACATGAGGTCGGTTATACTCATACTACACTTATGCACATTGCGTGCAGACTTTTGAAGCGGAGCTGCTCATGATGTCGAGAGCTGACCCTGAAGATGTTCGTGCATTCCGGATATAGCTGCCACTTGCCCTTGGTAGCTTTAGATTTTGTAAATCTGCTTATGTATCTTTCGAGCAGATCGTGTAATTATTTGTATCAGCTTTGTAAATTCTAAGTCTTATAAGCTCATGATTTGTACTACTAGTTCTTGTGTTAATTTGTAAAAGTTCGGACAATCCTTCACTATATTTCTATAATTTCTTTTGGCTTGTATTGTTTTGTTAGTTGGCTTACCTAGCGGGTCGATTTAGTTGCCATCACGACTTGTAATTTTTGGGTCGTGACAAGTTGGTATCAGAGCTCAAGGTTCATAGGTTCTACGATCCATGAGCAAGTGTCTAGTAGAGTCTTACAGATCGGTATGATGACGTCCATACCTATCTTCGAGAGGCTACAAGGAATTTAGGATAAACTTCCCGTCTTTCTTTCCTCATCGTGCGGCACTGATTCAGCTTGGAGCGTAACTATTTGAATTCCTTCCACGCATTCGAAGGCTTGTGAGCCATGGATGAGATACTAGATGTGATTCTTGTGTGTTGATGATGGGTCAGCCTGGAGAACTTGAGGTCGAGTTTTGACTGCAGCTTGAGCACCGGGATTTCAGTTGGGTGAGCATATACTTTTGGACTTATACGTCCGGTAGTGTCCCTATGAGTGGAATTTAGCAGGCGAGTGGTTGGATGACTAAATGACGAGTAGGATTTGACTGCGGGCTATGTTCAGATGATTTGAAGGTGACCAGAAGAGTCTGCTTGAGGTGTAAAAAGGGCTAATGGGTGCTTGATTTCTGTTTTGATGTGATGTATAGTCTCCAGTTATGAGTGTATTGAAATGTTTTCATGTTGTTTAATTGTGGAATGAATTTGATTCTCATGCCTCATTGATGAGTTCAAACTCAGAAAGATTAAGCGGTGGCATAGCAATTGTGGTTAGAGTTTAAGATTTACATTAGATAGTGTCGAGGTTCGTGGTATTTCTATATCATTGTGGATTATGCATTTCATTAACAGGAAGACTAAGTGGTGGAGGAAACAGCCTTACACTCAAAGAAGGTCTTATCAGAGTGGGTGCCTCGGTTGTGGTACTTTGGGGTGCTAAGAGGAAATGCAGCAGTTTATGGGCCTTAGGGCGGTGTGGTTTTTATACTAGAATCTCTTATGGTGAGCTTTGGGGTAAAGATCATGGTGTTGTCGCAAGGAGGGGTATCAACTTGAGAGTAATTTGGAAGGAACTTAGAGGAAACATGGCGGTTTGATAGTAAATTGGATCAACACAGTAATGATATGATCAGTTCTTTGGGTACTTATGATGTGGTGAGTCTCCACATATGTTTCATGGAAATGCTCATTGGGTTTTGGGCAACTGCATGGCTTGGTTGAGTTGGAGGGATGCAGTTCTGATAGCTTGATTATGTGCAAACGGATTCCAAGGGGTTCTTGATGATTTCTATCACGGTTCGAGGTGAATATTTTCTAGTGGTGTGAGGAACATGTTGCGTATTGGGATTTCCTCCTGGATGAGATCAAATAGAAGGTTTCTGACCGATCGGGATTGAGTTTTGTTTGCGCAGGGTTACGGTTCAGTTTTGAAGGGAAGGTCATGAATTTCTTAAATAGCACAGACAGTTTCAGATGTCTAGATATATGCCATTACTACTTGGTGTTGCCTGAGAAGGGTGTGCATTTCAGAAGACGCATTGTGTTTTGACTTACAGATGCAGCATTGATATTGCGGTGCTCGCCTGGTTAGTTGGCTGCTGAGATTCAGATTTTGTTATATGGCACGGAAGAATTATAGAAGTATTCCTCGTGCGATGATTGTATACGAGAGATGTGCTAGACATTTGGGCGGTGGAGTTGGGATCATGCAGGATGATTCGTGTGTTCTATGGATTTGGAGACTGGGAGTTCTCAGAAGCAGATTATCTCGTGGTTGTGGACTTTTGGAGGGCTATTTGTCCGTTCGGGGGTGACCGGAGTTGATATGGGGGCCCATTAGTAGGCCCAATGAGGATGTGTATTCTGTATTGGATCGGATTTAATTGCTCCTGCGCAGCTGTTACCACAGGTATATCGTTGGGTGGAATAGATTCTATCCGCGCCTTGGTCTGTGTTATGTGTTCCTCTCTTATGCTATGACAGGTTGTGAGGGTTATATGGTTCTTTGTACGCATATTGTAATTCAGTTTAGGCCTCATGGAGCTATGGGCGAGATGGCCTTCGTGATGTTGATTTGCTTATTGCACCCTTGCTGTGTTTGTCCTTCTCAGTATTGTGTGTTCCTAATAATTTTTCCCACAGTTATATTTTGTGCACTCTATTGTGTTTGATATTGACGCACATATGATCAGTGATCCCGAGTATTATGACCCTATGGGTACCCTATGTAGATTGATATGATGGGATCGGGTTGCACGCCGCAATAATACTGTGATGAAATGTAACTCCTGATGCTTACTTCATATAGTTTTTCTTTCACCTTGTTGAAAATAGTTAATAGAAAAATGCTAAAATTTCCCTGCTTGCTTAACTTGTTTAATAGTCTTCTAATTTAACTCTCTTACTGTTATCTGTCATGTCTAAATTGTTATTTGTTGGTGTTCGAGACCGTGTTGTGTGGGGCTACATATGATTATTGTTGATACTTGTTGGTGGAGCTGCTTGTATTGGCTGAGATGAGGTTTCCAGGCTTGAGATTTGCGCTATCGTATTGGGATGAGGAAGGTTTGGGAGAATAACGCTATATTTTGCTGAGGATTTGGGCAATGGACCTGGTCGAACAAAAAGGTTTCTTGGGTTAGTAATCAGATGAGTACTTAAGAGATTATGCTTGTTTCTTTCATCATCGGTAGGGTATGAAGGTTTTGAATGAGGCTCTAATCGATATGAGGTTTGCTACCGGTACCGGATTTGTTTTTGGGCAGCAATGATGGTCAGCAGTTCCTGCTGTGAGTATTTGAGTGATGGGGTATATCATGTGATTATATCTTGGGGTTATGGTTATGGCTTAATACAGCTTGTCAGACTTATACAATGTGTAGATGTGAGATTCAGGTTTTGTAATGAATTCTGGATGTTAGAGATTGTGTTCTAAGGTTTAAGGACCAAGGTTGGAGTAAGGATCTCTAGTTATGTTGTGTTGGCAGGCTTATATAGAGTAGGGTGACATGGGATCACCCCCGGGTATATGCATAGTAAGGTTACACCGTGGTTTAATAGCTTTGGGATGACCCCTAGCATGTTCGAGGACGAACGTGTATTTAAGTGGTGGAGGATGTAATGACCCGACTGGTCGTTTTGAGCATTTGCACTTCGTTCGGTAGTTTAAGGCCTCGGAATGGGGTTCTGTTAGCTCCATTGGGTGATTTTGGATTTAGAAGTGCATCCAGGTTGTAATTTAGAGGTTCGTAGTTGAATTAGTCTTGAAATGGCAAAAGTTGAATTTTTGGGAAGTTTGACCGATAGTGGACTTTTTGATATTGGGGCCGCATTCCGATTCCGGATGTTGAAGTAGGTCCGTAATCGCAAATGTGACTTGTGTGGAAAATTTGAGGTCCATTGGGTGTGATTTGATAGGTTTTGGCATCGGTCGTAGAAGTTGAAGTTTCAAGGTTCATTGATTTTGACTTGAGGTGCGATTCGTCGTTTCGAGGTTTTTATAAGTGATTTGAAGCTTCAATTAGGTTCGTTTTGTCACATGGGACTTGTCTACAAAATTTGGCACCATATGGAGTCGATTTGATATGGTTCGGACGCTTGGTTGTGATTCTAGAAGTTCTTGAAGTTTTCTTTGATCTTCATGCGTTTTGGCATCCGATTCGTGCTTTAGAGGTTATTTTGATGATTTGATCGCGGGAGCGAGTTCGTGTTATGTTTCTGGACCTGGGTGCATGGTTGGTTTGGAGCCTCGGGGGCTCGGGTGAGTTTTAGATTGATTTCGGAATGATTTTTCATGATTTTTGAGTGCTGATATTGGTGTCATCGCTTTTGCGATGTTTTGGTCGCAAATGCGACTATCGCATTTGCGAAGCAGCCTCACATTTGAAAACCCGGGCTGCTGGGCAGGAATTTGCTTTTGCAAAAAATTCCTCGCATTTGCGACGATCCCCCTTTTCGCATTTGCGAAGCGTTTGGTCGCAAATGCGACATTAGCAGGAAAACCTCCCGTTTGCATTTGCGATATATTATTCGCATTTGCGAACCCCCCTGTCACAAATGCGACATCTGCAACCTGCTAAATGCTGAGAATTTCGAAATTTGGATTCATTTTATTATATTTTGAACCCTAGCTTCTATGGGAGGCAATTTTATGAAGGGATTTTCATACAAAATCATTGAGTAAGTACCTCTAATCAATTCTCAACTACATATCATGATTTTAAATAAAATTTAACATCAAATTCATGAGAAATCTAGGGAAAATTTTTGGCATTTTGTCAAAACTTTGAAAATGAAAATTTAGAATTTGAGAGTCGAATAGGACTCGAATTTGGAAATAAAAGACGTATTTGGACTCGTGAGGCTATGGGTAGTCAAGACCTACCCTTGGACCCGGGTTTCGACCGGGCGGGCCCGGGGGTTGACTTTTGTTGACTTTTTAGAAATTGAATATAAATCATAGCTTTATTAATTGAAATTGTTTTCCTTTGCATTGTGTGATGTATTTAAATCGTCTTTGGCTAGATTGAGCCGAACAGAGGTGAATTTGTAAAGGAAAAAGCTAAATTGAGTATTGAGTTAGCCGAATTGAGGTAAGTGTCTTGCCTAACTTTGTTGAGGGAATTTTTCCTACTATTTGACATTATTTGCTACATGCACGGGTGATACATATATGATGTGACGAGCATATATGCATGTGCCGGGGTTAACCATACTCGAGGGTAAATTATGTTATAAATTGTGTCTAGTAGAATCACGTGACCTTCCTGTTTCATGCCTTACTTGACTTCTAGATACTAAGATCATAGTATTAAATGTTAGGAACTAAGACCTAGCTTGTTATAACTTGATTAAATTTGAAGGAATGCTGAGAACACATTGATGTGTCTAATTCGGTCATCACTATGCATAATCATTAATACATTGCTACGGCCGATATTCTTGAGATACTAGATTCTATACTTGTGTAGTGGATTATTTGTGAGATTTGTTGGAATACTTGAATAATAAGGTTCTTGCGGGTTTATTGAATTATTGTTGGCTTTGAAAGTTGTGATTGGGATTCATTTGGAATATTTGTTTAAACACTCTCCTTTTCGTTATTTATGCTTCCTGCCTTGTTTATCATTGATATAGATATGCCTGGTAAGGAAGAGTGTAAAGAACGAAGGGTGATATTGTGCCATTGTTTATACATTATTATGTGAGGGAGAGTGTAAAGCACGAAGTGTGATGTCGTGCCATATTATTAAGAGTAAAAGCACGAAGGGTGATTTAGTGCCATATTATTGAGAGTAAAAGCACGAATGGTGATGCCGTGCAATATTATTGAGAGTAAAATCATGAAGGGTGATGCTTTGCCATATCAGTTGTGAGTAAAAGCATGAAGGGTGATGCCGTTCCATGTTGTGTTAGTAAAAGAAGGAAGTGTGATGCCGTGCTATTGCATTTATATTATCATGCTTTTGTGTTATTGCGAGTTCATGGCACGAAGGGTGTTTCCGTGCAAGTGAGGACGAGGGACATGCGTTATGTTGTGATATACTTTTCTTGCAGATATCTTCATGTCTTTACTTTGAATTGTTACTATCATACTTACAGTTCTTATGCGACTTGTCATCATTGTTCTGTCTTTATTCTCTATCTCAATTGATGTTGTTTTGCCCATGCCTTCTACTTGCTTAACTTGTAAAAATCATGCCTACTTCCTGCTGATATAATTTCATCCATGTCATATCTGTTATGTTGCACTTAGGTACATGTCTTCTTCCATGTTAGCCATTTATGTCTCTACTTCTTAACTTATAAAGATCATGTGTCCCCTTTCTTATTTGTTATATCTATCCCCATGCCTCCACCGTGCTAGTTAGTTGATGTTACATTCCTTTTCCTAATTGTTGTCATTACCTTTATGCTTTCGCCTAGTCTGTTACTGATGTCTTTATGTACATTCTCGTTCATTATTACTACTTGCGTATTTCCTACTTTGTCATTTTTGTTATCGGTATTTCTGCCCTTCGGTTGGTACTGTTTTACGCATATTTCGTGAGGATGAGATAAATGCACGAAGGGTGTTGTCATGCCGTTGAATTTGATGTCTTGAGTGTTACTCTCACACTATGAAAGTTTTGAGGTGATTATTGTTGTTCATTGGGTTTCGCTCTAAGGAAAGGATTGGTCGAGTTATTGGAAACTGTTGGATTGTGATCTTTTCTAGTACTGTTTTATTGCTTTGTACATTCGTTCCTGTGTTCTATTCTGTTATACTGTAGTATAGTTCTATTGTTAGTTAAATTACAAATTTTATCAGTGAGCATCTTTTAACTAAAAAGCCTCATCACTACTTCGACGAGGTTAGACAAAATACTTACTGGGTACATGGGGTCGGTTGTACTCATACTACACTTCTCCACCTTGCGTGCAGACTATTGGAGCGGAGCTGCTGGTGATGTCGAGAGCTGACCCTTAAGATATTCGTGCATTTCGAATATTGCTGCCACTTGTCCTTGGTAGCTTTAGATTTTGTAAATCTGTTTATGTAGCTTTCAAGCAGATCGTGTAATTATTTGTATCAGCTTTGTAAATTCCAAGTCTTAGAAGCTCATGATTTATTCTACCAGTTCTTGGGTTAATTTGTAAAAGTTCGGACAATCCTTCACTATTTTTCTATAATTTCTTTTGGCTTGTATTGTTTTGTTAGTTGGCTTACCTAGCAGGTCGAGTTAGGTGCCATCACGACTTGTGGTTTTTGGGTCGTGACATAAGTACTTATATTTTTCAAGTACTATTTTAATGTAATAAGATTGCGACAATGCGAGACCTTGAGGATTCTTATGGATCTTAATATCCAGAATTAAATCGGCAACCCCTAAGTCTTTCATATCAAATTTGCTAGTTGGCATACGCTTAGTCGCATTTATGTTGGCAATGTTATTACTCATTATCATCATATCATCCACATATAAACAAACAATGACTATGTGATTTGTAACATTTTTAATGTACACACATTTATCACATTCATTTATTTTAAAACCATTTGACAACATTGTTTGGTCAAATTTCGCATGCTATTGTTTGGGTGCTTGTTTTAGTCCGTAAAGTGACTTAACAAGTCTACATACCTTCTTTTCTTTACCTAGAACCACAAACCCTTCAGGTTGTTCCATGTAAATTTCTTCCTCCAAATCTCCATTTAAGAAGGCCGTTTTAATGTCCATTTGATGAATTTCAAGACCATATACCGCAGCTAATGCGAATAACGTTCGTATGGGCGTAATTCTTGTAACTGGATAGTATGTATCATAATAGTCAAGACCTTCTCGTTGTCTATACCCTTTGACCATAAGTCTTGCCTTATATTTGTCAATAGCACCATTATTTTTCATTTTCCTCTTAAAACTCCATTTAGAACCCAATGGTTTATTGCCTGGAGAAAGATCAACAAATTCCCATGTATGGTTATTTAGTATGAATTCTATTTCACTATTGACTGCCTCTTTCCAAAATAATGATTCGGAAGAAGTCATAGCTTCTTTAAATGTTCGAGGCTCATTTTCCAATACGAAAGTCACAAAATCTGGTCCAAATGAAGTAGACATTCTTTGATGTTTGCTATGTCTTGGATCCTCTTGATTATACGTTCTTTCTTTTGTTTGCTCCCGAAGTCATTTAGATCCTTCACCAATCGATTCACATTCCTTTTTATACAGATATATACTTTTGAAAAATTCAACATTATCTGATTCTATAACCGTATTACTATGAATGTCGGGATTATATGATTTATGAACCAGAAATTAATATGCTTTATTATTTATTGCATATCCTATGAAAATACAATCAACAGTTTTCGGTCCTATATTTACTCTTTTGGGTTTAGGAACTTGCACTTTTGCCAAACACTCCCACACTTTAAAATAATTAAAGTGTGGCTTCCTTCCTTTTCATTTTTCATATGGAATGGATTACGTTTTGCAATGGGGTACTCGGTTTAATATCCGGTTAGCCGTAAGAATGGCTTCCTCCCAGAAGTTCTGTGCCAAACCAGAACTTATCACCAAAGCGTTCATCATTTTCTTTAATGATCGATTCTTTCTTTCCGCAATCCCATTGGATTGGGGCTTGTAAGGGGCCGTTGTTTTATGAATAATTCCATATTATAAATATATTTCGTCAAAAGGATATTCGTATTCACCACCTCTATCACTTCTTATCATTTTGATTTTCTTGTTAAGTTGCGTTTCAACTTTATTTTTGTATTGTTTGAATGCATCTATTGCTTCATCTTTACTATTAAGTAAGTAAACATAGCAATATCGAGTGTTATCGTCAATAAAAGTAATGAAATACTTCTTTCCGCCGCGAGATGGCGTTGACTTCATGTCGTAAATATCTGTGTGAATTAAGTCTAAAGGATTTGAATTCATTTCAACTGACTTATAAGGATATTTAACATACTTAGATTCCGCACATATTTGACATTTTGAATTGTCGCATTCAAACTTAGGCAATACTTCAAAATTAATTATTTTTCGCAATGTTTTATAATTAACATTTCCCAAACGTATATGCCATAAATCATTTGACTCAAGTAAGTAAGAAGCTGAAATTTTATTATTGTCAACAACCATTACATTCAGCTTAAAAAGGCTCCCAGTAAGGTAACCTTTTCCTAATTACATCTCGTTCGTACTTATTACAACTTTGTCTGAAGCAAAAACACACTCAAACCCGTTCTTGACGAGAAGTAAAATAGAAACTAAGTTCTTCCGTATTTCAGGAACATAACAAACGTTGTTCAGAGTCACCACCTTGCTAGAGGTCATCTTTAGGAATATCTTTCTGTAACCTTCAATTTTGGCCGTTGCAGAATTTCCCATAAAAATGGTCTCGTCGGGTCCAGCGGGAGCATATGAAGCAAATGTTTCTCTAACACCACAAACATGGCGGGTGGCCCTAGAATTAATCCACCACTCCTTTGGATTTTTCACTAAATTGCATTCAGACAACATAGCTCACAAGTCATCAATATCACCATTTGTTTCAACCATATTTGCTTGACCTTTTATCTTCTCTTTCTTTAGAGCACAAAATTCTACAACTTTGTGTCCAACCTTTCCACAGTTATGGAAATTTCCCTTGAATTTCTTCTTGATGGGATTGTTGTTTGGTCCAGAAGACTTCTTCCGCTTCTTCGGATTAGTTTGAGCAGTTTCAACAATATTTGCTCCCATAATTGTTGAGTTCTCACGTGTCTTCTTTTCTGCATCTTTATTGTCTTCTTCGATGCTCAATCGAATGATGAGATCTTCGAGTTTCATCTCCTTGTGCTTGTGTTTCAAGTAGTTCTTGAAGTCCCTCCATAAAGGAGGAAACTTCTCAATCATTGCTGCAACTTGAAATGCCTCATTGATGACCAAATTGTGATGACTCAAAAGGTCATCTTATGTTTTAAAACTCGAATCTGTGCTCTTAAGCCTTATAAATCTCATTTTTACCCTCCTCGATTTGCATGCGCAGTTTGGATAGGTTTTCGGAAAGCTTTTATGTTAAAAATTGATGAAAATAACAATTTATGCCTTAAAAGTTAATTTTAGTTGACTTCGGTCAACATATTTGGTAAATGGTCCCGGATCCATGTTTTGATGGTTCCGGTGGATCCGCATCGAATTATGGTACATGAGAGTATGCCCGGAATCGAATTCGGAGGTCCCTAGCTCAAGTTATGAATTTTTGATGAAAATTAAAAGTCTGAAAATTAATTATTTTTAAGAATTGATTGATGTTTGATATTGTTAGTACCAGGCCCTTATTTTATTTTCGGAGCCCGGTACAGGTTCATTAGGATATTTAAGACCTGTCTGAGCTATTTGGTGAGAAATGGAGTTGATTTGACGTGATTCGGACCTTCGGTTGAGAAGATAATAATTTTAAACTGTTCTTGAGAATTTCATTCGATTTGGTGCTAAATTCGGAGTTCTAGGTGTTATTTTGGTGATTTGATAGCGCGAGCAGGTCCGTATGACATTTTTAGACTTGTGAGCATGCTTGGTTTGGAGCCCCGAGGGCTCGGGTGAGTTTCAGATAGGTTATGGAGTGATTTTGGAACTTAGAAATTTGCTAGTGTAACTGGTGTCTGTAGCAGGCCTCTGATCTCGCAATTGCAAGACCAGGCTTCGCAAATGCGAACCAAGAAAGTATGGCAATTGCGAGGTTTTTATCGCAATTGCGAAGAAATCCTAGGCCAACAGTTCTCGCAATTGCGAGTTTATCTTCGCAATTGCGAAGGGGATCTCGGGAAGGGCATGTTCGCAAATGCGAACTTCTACCCGCAATTGCGATGGGCCAATTATCGCAAATGCAACATACTCTTCGCATTTGCGAAGGCAGCGGAAATGTGAAGGCTCTCGCATTTGCAATGACTCCTTCGCACTTGCGAGCTTCGCAATTACGAAGCTCAGGTCGCAAATGCGACATCCGCAGCTGATAACTTTCATTCATTCTTCATATTTTCAAAACCCTAAACCTTAAAAGGCGATTTTTCCAAGACCAAATATTCCCCAAATCATAGGTAAGTGATTCCTAACTCTTTTCTTTCAATCTTTTACATCTTATAACAAGATTTCAACCTAGAATCTAGAATTTTGATTGTGAAATTAGGATTTTTGGGTAGAACTTAGGAATTTTGAAATTTTAGGAGTTAGACCTCAATTTGAGATCGGATTCCAAAACTAATTAAATATTCGGGCTCGGGGGTGAATGGGTAAAAGGATTTTGGTCTGAACCTCGGGTTTTGACCAAGCAGGCCCGGGTCAATTTTTCGACTTTTTGGAGGAAAATTTAGAAAAATTTAACTTACGCAATATAATTGATTCCTTTGGAAATATTTGATATTATTCAGTCATTTTAAATAGATACGAGTGGTTTGGAGGTGAATTTAAAAGGAAAAGTTGTGATTGAGAATTAAGTGGCCTTCAGAGCGAGGTATGTATTGTGTCTAACCCTGACTTGAGGGAATTAGGAACCTTAGATCACTTGCTAAGTGAAATTCATATGAGCGGCGTATATGTGAGGTGACGAGTACTTATGCGCCGCCAATTTACTTATTTTCCATGTTTCTCTGTTTTTCTTATATTGTCTCATTCCTATGCCAAATTGCTACGTGTTATACTAGTGTTGTTCAATTTATCGTTCTTATCATGTTTACGGATTTTCTGGTGATAATTGAGTTTTTATTTCAAAGTTGAGATTGATATTATGGAACCAAATGTTGAAGTAAGGTTTGTACTTGTTATTCTATCTCCCTGTTGTTATTTATGCATTGCATTATGGTAAGGGAGAGTGTTAATGCACGAAGGGTGATGTCGTGCCATATTGTGAGTGTTAATGCACGAAGGGTGATGCCGTGCCATATTGTGAGTGTTAATGCACGAAGGGTGATGTCGTGCCATATTGTGAGTGTTAATGCACGAAGGGTGATGTCGTGCCATGATATGAGAGTTAATGCACGAAGGGTGATGTCGTGTCGTTCCTATTAATTTTATGGTGAGATTGAGAGTAAAGTACGAAGGGTGATGCCGTGCATTTTTCCTTACTGTATTCACTATTCCTGTTGATTCATGGTATATTGATTGCTTCGATGATCATTCTGTTGTAGTTCTTTATCTTGTATTCCCCTCAGTATGTTCCCCTCCCAACAATTTCGGTTTAGTTCTTCATTTCTATTATTTGTATATACACTGTTAAATTGTACAGGTTGATTTGTAGGTGCCTTGCCTTAGCCTCGTCACTACTTCGTCGAGGTTAGGGTCGACACTTACTAGTACATGGGGTCGATTGTAGTGATACTGCACTTTGCACTTTCTCTGCAGATTTTGATACCGGCTCAGGTTGATCGAGATTTTGCTATTGATCCGCTGTCCGGAGACTCAAGGTAGATCTGTCGGCGTTCACAGACCTTGAAGTCCCCGTCTATCTTTTATGTCCTACTATTTTCTTTCTTTCAGACTGTTGTGTTTCTTTCAGACTATTACTTGTAGTAAATTCTAGAATGCTCGTGAATTGGGACTCCAGATCCAGGTGGTAGTAATTAATACAGTTTTTATGATATTCTGCACTTTTTATATTTCACCTTAGTTAATTATTGTTATTTACTGAATGGAAATAAGGAATTGGTTTAATGATTCTCTAACGTTGGCTTGCCTAACAATTGAAATGTTAGACGCCATCACGGTCCTGTCGGTGGGAAATTTCGGGTCGTGACACAAACCTTCAATGAAAAATTCGTAATTAGTTACAAAAGTTAATACTTTCAACAAAAGCATTAATTATGATTATACTTTCAGCAAGGAGATCGTGAATTATAACTTGCAGCTCTTGAACTTGGGTAATGATAGGCTTGCTGTCTACCATCTTATAGTCCAAAAACTTGGCTGCAACAAACTTAGTTAGACCGGCATCCTCGATTTTATATTTCTTTTCCAACGCATCCCAGAGTTCTTTAGAAGTTTCTGCATTACTATAGACGTTGTAAAGATCATCCTCTAGTCCGTTAAGAATGTAATTCTTGCACAAGAACTCTGAGTGCTTCCATGCCTCAGTCATAATAAAACGTTCATTATCAGGAGTTGATTCCGGTAGAACAGGAACGTCCTCCTTGATGAACTTCTGTAGACTCAAAGTAGTCAAATAGAAGAACATCTTATGTTGCCAACGTTTGAAATCAATCCCGAATTTTTTTTTGGGCTTTTCTGCCGGACTTGGTGGTGGCACAGAACGACTGGAAGTAGCAACATTGCTCGTAGAGCCAACCACAGGGGTTACTATTTCTGTCATTTCTGTTAACAACAAAACAAAAATAAAATTAATTAACGGTGAAGTATTTAAAATCTTCAAACCGAATAACTTTAATAGAAACGGATTAAATGCACCGGTGAAGATTTTATTTCTTCAAACCGAATACGGAACATCCGAATCTCGAATCTTCAACTGATGATACCCCGACCTCAAGTCGATTTTAGAGAACACCCTAGCACCCTGCAACTGGTCAAATAGATCATCAATACGCAGCAACGGGTACATGTTCTTAATAGTAACTTTGTTCAATTGGCGATAATCAATACACATTGGCATTGTGCCATCTTTCTTCTTCACAAATAATACCGGTGCACCCCAAGGCGATACACTCAGTCTGACGAACCCTTTGGCTAGTAACTCCTCAAGCTGTTCTTTCAACTCTTTCAATTCTTTTGGAGCCATGCGATACAGTGGAATAGATATAGGATAAGTATCTGGAGCAACGTCAATACAAAAATCAATATCACTATCAGGTGGCATACCTGGAAGATCTGAAGGAAATACATCGGAGAACTCCCGAACTACAGGCACTGAATCAATAGCCGGAGTCTCTGCAGTAGTATCCCGAACATAGGATAGATAAGCCAAAACACCCTTCTCAACCATGTGTTGAGCCTTTGTAAAATAAATAACCCGATTAAATGAACTAACCGACGAACCCTTCCACTCCAGCCTAGGCAAAGATGGAATAGCCAAGGTAACAGTTCTGGCATGACAATCTAGAATAGCATGATATGGAGATAACCAGTCCATGCCCAAAATAATTTCAAAATCGGTCATCTCGAGCAATAAGAGATCTGCTCTAGTTTCATAACCACTGAATGTAATAATACAAGACCGGTATATCCGGTTCACAATAATAGAATCGCCAACAGGAGTGGACACATAAACAGGAGTACTCAAGGACTCACGAGAAATACCCAGGAATGGAGCAAATAGAGATGACACATATGAATACGTGGATCATGGATCAAATAATACTGAGGCATCTTTGCCGCAAACAAAAATAATACATGTAATCACAGCATCTGAGGCCTCTGCATATGGTCTAGCCGGAAAAGCATAGAATCGAGCTGGAGCGCCAACTGGCTGGCCTCCGCCTGACTGATCTCCACCTCTAGGACGGCCCCTACCCATCTGTCCTCCACCTCTTGGTGGTCGGACTACTGGTGGAGCAACTGGTCCAGTAAGCATAGGTTGCTGACCCTGCTGTACTGGTCTACCCCGAAGCCTGGGGCAAAACCTCCGCATGTGACTGAGATCCCCACACTGGTAACAACTCTTCGGTGCGATGGGCTGCAGACTAAGTGTCTGGCCCTGGGGAACTGAATACCCACTGGGAGGACCCTGAATAGCCGGTGGGCAGTAAAAACACTCTGGTATAGCACTGAGATAAGGTCACACTAGAGCACCTCGAAGAGGTGGTGGTGCTGGATATGGGGGTCTGCTGGACTGCCCCCTCACGAACTAACCTCTGCCCCCAGACGGAGCACCTATGAACTCTCCAGAGTACCTGAACCGCTTATCTCACATAATCTGCTCTCAAATTCGCTGATGTACACCCTCAATCATCCGGGCTATCTCCACAACGCGCTCATAAGAAGTACCCATCTCCACCTCTCGAGCCATAGTGTCCTGAATACCAGTATGTAAACCGGCTACAAACCTCCGCACTCTCTCCGCCTCAATAGGGAGTATCATAAGTGCATGGCCAGATAATTTAGAAAACCTTGCCTCATAATCGGTCACTGACATCTGGCCCTGCTGGAGCTGCTCAAACTAAAACCGCAACTCTTCCCTCTGGGAGGGTGGAATATACCTGTCCAGGAAGATACATGCGAACCTGTCCCAAGTCATGGGAGGAGAATTTGCTGGTCTGCCAAGAACATAAGACTACCACCATCTACGGGCTCTGCCCTCTAGCTAAAAAGTAGCAAAGTCTACCCCAAGAGACTCCAATATCCTCATGTTGTATAGTCTATCCTTGCACCTATCAATGAAGTCATGTGGATCCTCATGTCGCTCACCCCCAAAGACAGGAGGATGTAGTCTACTCCATCTGTCCAATAGTTTCTGAGGATCAGCGGCTACAACTGGCCTGGGCTCAGGTGTAGTTGCTACCACTGGCTGGGCTCCACCCACGGTTAGTGCACCCTGGGTCTGATATACAACAGTTGCCTGTCCATGAGCCTGCGCGGTAAGGGTCTGTGCTCCCCCGCCTGTCTGAGATGTGGCTGGGTCTGCCGGAAATAAACCGTCCTGAGTCATATTATCCATGAACCGCAGCATACGACCCATGACATCCTGAAATCCCGGTGCAGATGTGAAATCCACCGGAGCAGGCTCTGCCACAGGCACCTCACCCTGCTCATCAATAATGGGATTCTCTGATGGACCTACTGGCGGCATAAGTGGAACAGTCCTGGGACGTCCTCGCCCTCTACCACGGGCTGGAGCCCTCCCTCGGCCTCTGTCTCGGCCTCTAGCAACTGGGGGAGTAGCTCTTCCCTGGTCTGGAACCTCATTCGAGCGCGTTCTCACCATCTGAGAGAGAATAAGAGAAGGACATTTAAAACTACATCAATTGCGCGATGGAATATGAAGAAAGGTAATTTCCTAACACCCTATAGCCTCTCTAAGATAAGTACAGACGTCTCTGTACCGATCCGCAAGACTCTATTAGGCCTGCTCATAACTTGTGAGACCTACGTGAACCTAGTGCTCTGATACCATATTGTCACGACCCAATTTCACCTATAGGTCGTGATGGCCCCCAACACTACAGCTAGGCAAGCCAAATTAATAAATTAAACATATATTGACAAAATTTAAAACCAAGAAAAATAATAAAATCCAAATTCTACCAATGTGTGTGCCAAGACCTGGTGTCACAAGTGTATGAGCATCTAGTAGATTATACAAAACCTCAAATACTGTCTGAAATAAAATAGCTAGAATGAAAAATACAAGGAGAGACAAGGAGAGACACTACTAGCTACAGAACGGCTCAGAAAGACAGCTCACTACTATGCCTCTGGATAACGTGGGTGTAAGACGATAGGTCCCTCACTAGTACTTGCCTTAGGTCCTGCACAAAAAGTGCATCAAGTGTAGTATGAGTACGTAAACAACGTGTACCCAGTAAGTATCAAGCCTAATCTCGAAGTGGTAGAGACGAGATGGCCGACTTTGACACTCACTATGGGTCAATAATAATAATTGAAATACAACTTGGATATTTAAATCAGCATGATTTATATAATTTACAATAATTTATTTAATCAGTGGAAATAATCAAATTCCTTCAAATGTAAAAATTCTCAATATATTAATTAAATTCCTTCAATTCAAATAATTTCTAATTTATCAATTAAATCTCATTTAAAGGAGTAATAATTAATTCCTTAACAAGCAATAATAATAATTCATTGAATTCCAAGGATTTTCCAATTTATCAATTATCTTCGCAAGCTGAAATAAATTATTAAAGTATCGTGTAATTATTATTATTAAGCACGATTTCTGCCGAGGACGTATGACACGATCCATAGTGTCGTGTACACTGCCGAGGGACGTGCGGCGCGATCCATAGATGCATCTATCCTGCTGAAGCGTTCGACCCGCTCCACAAGAAAGGAGGACATTTTCTTATGTACCTCCAGAAGGAGAGTATATTTATTATGAGATAAATTTGGGAAGAGAACAATTTCTTTTAACAATTAATTGATTTAAACAGAAAATCAAGCATATGAGATTTCCATCCTTTAATATCTATATCTAACAATTCATAATATATTCATATATATCAATTAATATTAATTAGTCAAGGAATACAATTTATATAAGTAATTCATGCTTTGAGTCCTAAACTACCCGGATTTTAGCATTTATAGTAGCTACACACGGACTCTCTTCACCTCGTGCGTACGTAGCCCCCGCAATTAGCAATAATTATTCAATTTAATCCCTATGGGGTAATTTTCCTCTCACAAGATTAGACAAGAGACTTACCTCGTCTCAAAGTCCACTTTCCGATTATCGCATCGCGTAAAATTCTCGATTCAATGCCGAAAAATATGAAACTATTCAAAAGTTATATAAAATAATTGATATATGTTCAATAATTCATAATTAATCTATTAAATAAATTACCCTATCCAAAATAGTAAAATTCCTAAAATTCACCCCGGGCCCACGTGCCCGGATTCTGGAAAATTTTAGATGGAAACGTCACCCGTAATCTCAAGAACTCAAATATATAATTTCTACCCAATTCCATAACTATTTTTGTGGTTAAAATCTCATTTTTATAAAAATCTAGGTTTTTCACCTAAACCTTTGATTTCTAAGATTTACTAGTTATAATCTACTTATAATCTACGTATTTAACTCAAGGGGTGTAGAATTAACTTACCTCTAAGTTGTTAGTTGAAATCTTCTCTCAAAAAGCTACAAAATCACCCAAGAATGGAAGAAAATGGGCAAAAATGGTGAATTCCCGTTCTTTTAAGCTTTCTGCCAAACACGTCTTTTGCACCTGCGGAGGTTGGATCGCATCTGCGGCTTTCGCACCTGCGAAAAATCCTCACAGGTGCGAGTTTCACTCGCCTGGGCTAAGGTCGCTTATGCACACCCTTCTTCGTACCTGCGCGTACGCAGGTGCGCAAATTCTCCGCATCTGCGGTCGATTGCCCGCTTCCCTTTTCCGCTTCTGCGAAGAAATCTCGCATATGCGAGTGCCGCGCCTGCGAGCGTCTGTCGCATCTGCGAATGTCGCCCTGCGACTGGCCAAGCGCAGGTGCGATTCTGACAGTAGCTGGGAGCTTCAGTTTTGGCTCCAAACTTCCAACTTGTTCCGAGCCTCGTCCGATTGACACTCGGGGTCCCCGGGACCCCGCCCGAACATACCAACAGGTTTGAAATCATAAAACGGACTCGCTCGAACTCTCGGAACGCGTAAAACAACATCAAATCTAAGAATCATACCCTAAACCAAATTGATTCAAACTTAAGAATTTCAAGTTCTTCAATTTACTTCAAATGCGCCGAAATATACTTAAACTATTCGGAATGACACGAAATTTGCGTGCAAGTCTTAAATCACTATACGAAACTATTCCCAAACTCGGAATTCCAAAAGGACTTCAATTACTCAAAATCCTCCTCCAAACCAAATTTAAAGAAGTTTAAACCTTCAAATAGTTGATTTTTACTATTAAGCGTCAAAACGCTCCCGGGTTATCCAAAACCCAATTCGGACATACGCCCAAGTCCAAAATTATCATACGAACCTATTGGAACCGTCAAATCCCGATTCCGGGGTCGTTTTATCATAATGTTGACCGAAGTCAAACTTGTCCATTTAAAGCTAACTTAAGGAACCAAGTGTTCTGATTTCAACCCAAACTCTTCCAAATCCCGATCCAACCATCCCCGCAAGTCATAAATTAATAAAAGCATGTTCGGAGAGTTTTATTTTAGGGAACAGGTGTTTAAAAGTTAAAATAACCGGTTGGGTCATTACAAGTTATAGAAACGGTCATTAATTAATATTGCGTTAATATTAACAAATAAAGGCTGAGGCCGAAGCCGAGCGACGACGACGGCGCGAGGCTTGCCTTCTTCTCAACTCTTTAAGAGCTAGAAGAAGTGCAATTGTATATATATACCCATCAAAACTCTTTTCCTCCTCTAATATGGGATAATGTCCCTTTGTCAAAAAGAAAAATTCAAAAAAAAATCATTTTACTTGCATTTTCCATTCACTCTATTTTAATCTCTAAAAAGCTTAAATCCAACAGAATTATAATTTGGTGATAGCAGTGGTGATTCCAAAATATAGTACGGATTATCACCAAGGTCAAAGAGAAAAATGGTTATAGAGATCTAAGTCATATATCAAATGGTTTTTCTTGTATCAAACTAAGATTGACATAATAAAAAGACAATGGTATTTCTGTCAAGTGCCATTAGTAGAAAACTGATTGAAAGAATATGATGCCATTGGTTGGCAAAATGTGCATGTCTGTATATACACATATGAGAAAGGGACAACAAATAAAGAGTTTTTACCTTTTTTAACCACACTTCACTTTAATGTTGTAACTACTTTGATGACCAAATTACCCTTTTTTCTCTAATTCATCCTTCTAATGATCTGCAGCTCCACCCTATGTCACTTAAGATTGTTCAAATCCTCAAAATACTCCGTTCTTCTTTCTTTTTCTCTTTCATTCTTTCTATTTTTTCCTATTCACGCCCATATACCAGAATCTTTTCTTTTATGAAAAAAAAAAAGCATGCTTATTACATCAACTTTTAGCATTGTCTCCCCCTCTTTCCTTTTGTTTTGCATTTTTCAACTCCAGTTTATGTGGAAAAATAATGCACGATAGTTGTGCTTGATTATTAAAGTAATTTAAATAATAAAATAGAGAATGACTATAAAATGGAGTGCAGACATCACTTTCCTAACCAGACTATTCTACGGTTGTTTTTAACAATTAAAAGTAGGAGGAAAGACGTGTGAAGTTTGGGCTAGCTACTAATATCTGCTATTTATTTAATTTTTTAAAAGCATTCATGTTTATTTAATTACATAATTAGTCAATGCTTGGATAGGAAAATGTTTTTGAACAAGCTAAGCAATTAATAGTTATATAGAACAATAGCAGAATGCAAGGGAATCTAGAGAATATGTCAGGTAATCGATAGGTGATCAAGTACACTTTAGCTTGTGCTAAACATTTACTGAAATTGAGATTGTTATTCCAGTAAATTGATGCATGAGTTGAAGTTCCTAACAATTTCATATTGATCCATCGATCTTAGAAAACCAGCTTGATTTGAGGTACTCTTATAAGGAACTGATTGTTTGGTCTCATTAGAAAACATAATTCTTTTTCCGCCTAATTACTAGTACAATATTTGGTTTGGAACATAAACATTGTATTGCTAATTTAATCACGTCTCTAATAGAGAACTTAGCATAAAGCTTGATTTGTCAAAGTGTCTGCAAGGCTTTCCTCAACTGATTCTCATGTTCCTATTTGCGAGAATACACCAAGATGCCGACTAATAAACACTATCACAAGCATGTTGTAACGACTTTGCCGGTTGTTTTGAGAATTTATGTTCCGTTCAGCGGCATAAGGTCTTGAGCAGCTCCGTGTTATGTGTTACAACTCACGTGCGTGGTCGAGTTCAATTACGGATGATTTGGAGTCAAATCGAAAGAAGGATTCTAGTTTTGGAAGCTTAAGCGGTAAAGCTGACCGAAATTTGACTTTTGTGTAAATGACTCCGGAATGGGTTTTGGATGATTTCAACTGGTTCGTATGGTTATTTGGGACTTAGGCGTGCGTCTGGATTTAGATTTGGAGGTCCGTAGAATAATTTGAAACATTTCGGGGAAAATTGGAAAAGTTGAAGTTTGGAAGATGGAGAAGTTTGATTAATAGTTGCCTTTGGTGATATCAGGGTCAGAATACGATTCCAAGAGTTGAAACAACTTCGTTATGTCATTTGGGACTTATCTGCAAAATTTGGAGTCATTCTGGGCTGATTTGATAGGGTTCGGCGCGAGTTTTAGAAGTTGGAAGATTTGAAAGTTCATAAGTTCGATTCATGGTGATACTCGTAGTTTCGACGTTATTCGATGTGATTTGAGACCTTGAGCGAGTCCGTGTTAGGTTATGGAACTTGTTGGTTTGCTTAGACGGGGTCCGGGGGCCTCGGGTGTGTTTCAGATGGGCTACGGGCCATTTTCTTCTATTTTTTAATAGCTGAATCTGTCATCTGGTTTCCTTCATCGCGTTCGCTTCTGTGTCCTCGCGTTTGACTAGTGTTGTTTTGGAGGATGAAATATTTCTTCTTTGCGTTCGCATCCTTCCTCTAGCATTCGCGGAGTTCTGCGTTCCCCTTCTTCGCATTCAAAGTTGTTCCCTCGCGTCCGCGTAGTAGAAAATAGGAGCTGGGCACTAGAGACTTTTTCCTCTTCCCGTTCGCGTCTCTTTTCCCGCGTTCGTGAAGGTATGCCACCCCATCCTTCGCGTTCGCGCACCCCTTCACGCGTTCGCGTAGCCCAGTCATTGGACCATCAAATTATCCTCTCCGCGTTCGCGAGCCATCTTTTGCGTTCGCGAGCCATCTTTCGCGTTCGCGAAGCATATCTGGACAACCTTCATTTTTCCTTCTTCGCAAACGAGAGTAGTCTTCCGCGTCCGCGATTCTTTAACACCTAGGCAGCAGAATATATCTTCCAAATCGAGTGTTAGGCCATTTTTATCATATCTTAACTTGTAGAGCTGTGTTTTGAGCGATGTTTTGTGGGTTTTTCAAGCAAATCGATTCGGTAAGTGTTCTTCACCTAGAATTTATTATATTCCATGAGTTTGTCTTTATTTTTATCATTTAATTAGTATTTTGGGTTGAGGAAAAATGGGGTTTTGAAGAAACTTTCATAAATGAAAATTGATGTTTTGAAGGACCAAATGGTATCGAAATTTGTTAATTTTTGTATGGTTGAACTCGTATCGGAATGAGTGTTTGGATTTTGTGAAATTTATCGTGTTCTGAGGTGCGGGCCCGAGGGTCAACTTTTGGGGTGATTTTTAGATTTTGATAAAGATCGATGCTTTATGATCCGTAATAGTTTCTTATGAGTTTTATTTGTGCTTTGAAGTTATTTTCGATAGATTTGGGCCGTCTGGAGATCATCTCACCCGAGAAGTTCAGTTTGAGTATCGGTTTGTCTTCTTTTGAGGTAAGTATCTTACCTAACCTTGTGTGGGGGACTATCCCTTTAGGATTGAGTCTCTGTGCTAATTGTAGTCCGTGTACGCGAGGTGATAGAGACCTTAGGTCCTTATATTCACTGAGTATGAAATTATTTTTGTTATGATTATGTTCCATAATTACTAGTTTCACCCCTACCTGCTTTAATTGGAATTAATTGGTTCATGATCCACTCCTATTGCTTATTTGACTTAACTGAAGATTTTTTTTACCTCTTTTATTGTCATGCTATCTTTTCATAACTGCTTATCTCTATTTGAAATTATTATTATCTCTCCTGTAATTGTTTAGTCTTAATTGAGGTTATGATTATTTTCCCGCTGCTTATCCTCAAGTGAATTTGTTGTATCTTCTTCGTAATTGCCCAACCTTAAAAGAAATTTAGATATCATATATCTTAGATGACATGTCCTTAATTGGAATTATTTGACTCGTGTTAGCTCGCTTGTTGTTGAACCGTATATTGTGGGATCGTTGTTACATATTATCTCCTCCCTTGTTGAGCTGTTCTTATTACGCCTAGTATTCTCTATTGTGGTTATTCCTTATAAATTAATCTACTATTTTCTTTGTGATCAAAAGCCCTTGAGTTGATTTACTTGTCGTACTCTTGTATTTATTGTCACTATTGCTGTTGTATTTGTTATTGTGATGCACGAGGTTTCTGTCGTGCGGTTGTTGTTATTGTGATGCACGAGGTTTCTATCGTGCGGTTGTTGTTATTGTGATACACGAGGTTTCTGTCGTACAAGTGTTATTGGGTTCTACGAGGTTTCTGTCGTGCAATTGTTACTTTTGATATTTCCATATGCGGCGTGACAAGGCGGGATATATATATATATATATATATATATATATATATATATATATATATATATATGGGTTGCGCATGTGGCGAGACAAGGTGAAAATATTATTATGCACGTGTGGTGAGACAAGGCGGGCATTTCAGGGATTGATTTGTGATGATTCGTGATGGCCTAGGGGCATTCTTATTGTTGATATTTGTGTAGTGGTGCACTTAGCTGTGTGAGTTCTACTTCGTGGAAAATTGTGAAAAGACACTCTACGTGCTGTCCATTTCATTTTCTATACTTACTAGCTAACATGAACTATGTTAGAACACTTGCACAAGCATACACATAGTTAATCACTCTTATCGGCTACAAGGATGGACCTTGATATTGTTGAGTATTAAATTGGTAAAGAGGGCACATGATGCCAAGTGTTTAGGGCTCCGGAATTGGGACCTATGAAATGTGAATATTCTGAGGTTCGGTACCTCGTGAATGGTTATTGGATGGAGCCTGGTGTGAAAGTTGTTGTGTTTTGTTGAGTTGTTACTTGCCTTTTCTCTATCTGTGTTCACCGGATTTCAAACTGCGTCATTATTATGGTGTTCCGCTGTTAGTTGTTATTTTCCTTTCTTACTGCAATTACCGTATTAGTGTCATTGTCATTAAGCGTAGTCCTTATATAGATATCGTACTCTGTTGTTCCTACACTTTTATTTATTCAGGTTATTTAATCCAGTAGGTGTCTTGACTGTTCCTCGTCACTACTCCACCGAGGTTAGTCTTGATACTTGCAAGGTATCGCTGTAGTGTACTCATACTACACTTCTGCACATTTTTGTGTGCAGATCAAGGTATTTGATCGTTAGTAGTTATGCAGATCATTGTTGTGGAGACTCAAGGTAAATCTGCTACTGCGTTCGCAGGCTTCAAAGTCACCTTTTAGTTTTTGTATTGCACTGTTTATCCTTATTTCTGAACAGTTGTACATAGAAGTTTTCTAGCAAACACTCTGTAGAGCTTATGACTTGTACTACCGATTTTGGGGTTTTAAATTTTAAAGAGATTTCTATTTTAAATTATTAGATGTTATTTAAATATTGTTGTTGTTTCAATTAATGTTAGGCTTACCTAGTCCCTAAGACTAGGTGCCATCACAATACCTAACGGAGGGAAAAATTGGGTCGTTACACATGCTAAGAAATGACTTGAACACGACATTCATCAAATCATATACTCCCTATGTTTCAATTTATGTGAACCCATTTGACTGGGCACGAAGTTTAAGAAAAGAGAGAAGACTTTTGAACATGTGGTGTAAAATGAGGCACATATATTTTGTGTGGCTATAAATCATTGCATAAAGGTAAATTGTTGCCAAATAAGGAAGGAGGTCATTCTTTTTGGCACGGACTAAAAAGGAAATAGGTTCACATAAATTGAAACAGAGGGAGTAATTAAGTTGCTCGTGTATTTATCAATCCAAAGACATCACTAGGAACTCATAGTGCCGACAGAGAGGCCTAAAGGCCGTCTTCGGTACTTGTGTTGATGGGAGATAATGGGTAACTAGGGGCGGCAATTTGAGCCCAAACCCATCCAACCCGTCCAGAGATTAATGGGTTGGGCTTTAAACATTTTAGCTCATAGGTCTATTTGGGCTGAGCCCAAGTTAACCCAATATTTTTATAGCTCATTTTGACCCATGAAGTAGCCCAAATACAACCCATGAATCTCACAAAGGGATCTCAACCCAACTTAAGGCTTGTCTGGAAATTTACTTAATTGCCCCTTCATTAGAATCTGTATCTATGTTTAAAAAATGAGAATCAAGGTATTTAAATTTTAATGTAAATATGAATAATTTTGTAATTGAGTTGTGGTGAAATTTACTTATTTAAAAATAACATAAAAGATATTTTTCAACTTACAATTTTTAATTATTAATTTGTTATTTAAGAAAATATATTTTGATTCTCAAAATACTAATAGTATTTTTCTTCGAAAGAAGGGAGTACTTCTTAAGTGGAGAGTAGGGCTTCTTGTGTTACATTGTTTGGAAAAAATAATAACTACACAAATAGATATAAATCAAAGTTTGTACATAAAATTGTCTGGGTTATTTTTCTCAGAAAGATTAATCAACAAATTTTTCTGAATGAATTATTTATGGAACAATTCCACCATTGGGGAAAAAAATTCAACTAGCCAAACTTTTATCTTGCACAAAATTTTTATTCAAAAGACTTTCTGAAACATTTTTTTTATTCAACCGCTATTTTGCTTTTTTTTCTTCTTTCTTATACACTTTTAAATTTATTTACTTTTAGAAAGTTATAAAAGCTCATGAATAGTTGAGTATAAGATTAATCCATATGTATTTCTTAACTAAAAATTTAAAATTAGATATATAACAATTCATCGTCGGTGCATGGAATGAATAAATTATGAAGAAGCTAAGAAAGTAGGAAATATACATAGGTGTATAAAACATAAAAGGCGTTGTTTATACAAGATGAGTATGGTTCTAAATAATGGGTCAAGTAGGGGGTTGAGTTATAACTCATTGTTTGACCCATTTTGACCCAGTTCATCTTAGCCCAAGTACACTTTAGACTGAATTGGGCAATGACCAATATATTGACTCAACCAAACTTGACCTGCCCAAATTCAGCCAAATCCGCTCATTTGTCACCCCGTGGGTAACCAGTGTGATAGTTGAGGTGGGCAAAAACCTCAAACACCCCCGTTATGAGAGTGAGAGAGAGAGGAGAAGGAAACATGTAACTTAAATTTTAGGAAATTGAGGGTGTTAGTTAAAAGATGCCGTGGGCATGATTGAAAAGTCCAGGTAAGACTTTAAATAGTTTAAATTCTCAAAATAAACTATGAAGTGAGGCGAAGATGCCGGAGAGAAGAAATATATAAGTACGGCTGATATTTGAGGTAGGCTATCGCAGTCTGTTGGTATGTGTGCAATCGACGACTTCAGAATGCTTCTCTTATAATGTCTTACTTTGTAGTCAAAAAACAAAATTGAGCACATATTATGGTGCTCCACTTGCTTAATTCTTTATTATGCTGAAAAAAATATTACCGTACTTGCTTTATTATGAGTTAGACGTGTTTTCTTTGCTCAAGCTATCCTCTTGCCTACCTAGGTCTTCTTTACATTTTATCCCTTCTTTAATTTTTTTTGCCGGATTGTTTTATGCCTTCTTTACATTTTATCTTTTTCTTAATATTTGAAAACAAGAAATATAATGTAGTTGATGACGGCTAACGGTTGACCTTAGTTGGCGTGCTCTGGACTTGGCATATCAATATTTGAGGGTCAACTTATCAATCTAAGTGTTTTTGCTTTAGCTTCAATACATAATATCTTATCAATCTGAGCATGAATTTTCTTATTTGAAGTACTAAAACTAATATCATTGCTGGGATATATATACTATTAATCATGTTAAAATAATTACTACCTCCGTTCCGGTTTATGTGAACTTATTTCTTTTTTGGTCTGTTTCAAAAAGAATGACCCCTTTCTAAATTTGGAAACAAATTTGCTTAAACTTACAATTCTACCCTTAATGAGAAGGTTTTATAAATATACAAATACTATGGGGCCCTTTTTGAATTGTTTAAGACCACAAATTCCAAAAGTCTTTATTTTTTCTTAAACTTCGTGCCCAATCAAACAGGTTCACATAAATTGAAACGGAGGGAGTATATATTTAATTTTAATAAAAATTTAAATAGATATATGATGTATTTATTTGTGTGTCCTTTAGTTATATAATAGATGATCTAGTATATAGAGTTTAGCTTATGTAGAGGATAAAATCATCTGTTCTTATAAGTTATTAAAATTTTGTTTAATTCACAATCTATGTTGGAATTGGACAAGTCATTTGTAACAAAAGACTAAATATAATTTATTTTGATCATAAGTTGGATTATTCTGCTTATATGATTAGAGATTTTCTGTTTTACTTTACACTTGTAATCTAATTTGAATATGAATAAGACAAGAGGAACTAGTTGGTTTGACAGAACAAATGTATTCATTTTTAGTTAAAGGGTGAAAGTCAAAAGAAGCAGAAAACATGCCAGCATAAGTGCAAGTACGTAGACTTTAAATGGAGTAGTACAACCTCTCAAAATAAACAATGAAGTGGGGCAAAAATGGTGGAGAGAAAATTATATATAAGTACGGATATAATTCAGGAAGTTTTTTCTAGATGTTTGTGTACACTTTACGACTTCACTTTTCTTTTATCATCTTGTCTGACTTTATATCGTGAAAATAGAAATTTATTCACATGTCATGTTGCTCTACTTGCATGATTGTTTACGTGGTTTGGCTACGCATTGGACGCGGTTGTCGCATCATTTTTCTTTCTTTTTTTAAACCGCTCCGTCTTCGAATTTTACTACTGGCAATTGCTTATTGCTAATGGTCTTCGTGTATGAGACATGCATTAGCCACAGATGTCAGCTTCATTAGATTTCTTTGAATACTGGGAGTTATCCCATTTTAACTTTTCCCGTGCCTTTATTTTCTTTATTATAAATAGTATCTTATTTATTTATGGTGAATTTGTATATTTTAAAAAAAATTTAGGGTTTGTTAATTTGTGATTAAGTCACTTTTCCCCTCTAAATAGAGGTATTCTATTCCATTATAAATCATCTCAAATCAATAAGAATTTTTTCCCTCTACAATACTCTTCTTCTTCTTTTATTATTTTATAACACTTTATCAGCACGAGACTCTGACCAATTGACTAGAGGGCAGTTATTTTAATTTGTAGATATACTATTAATTAGTTGTCTAATGTTTGAGAAATTAAACCACCCGTAGAGAGAAGATATAGGAATTTGCGTGAGGCTCTTGCGTGAATGCATTGATATTCTTATACAATGCATCTGCTTTGATCACCAGGCTTTGGGATACGTACGTGCATGACGCTCAACTTGTACATAATATTGAACATAATGATTGTCAATATTCCATGAACTTCCTTCAGGAATAAATTTTGGATTGAACGTAAGTATTTTACCTTATTTTTCTCTTTAAAATTCTTGAAATTCTATAATTTGATTTTAAACACAAGCAAAGACAATAAAGTTTGATTATAACTCTAATGGAGTTAGAAATTATAACCATCCGAAGTGGTAAAATTTCTATGTCTTGATCAAATTCATGTATGATTGTGAGCACAAGAAGTGGAAACCCATCCCATTGAATTTGTTTCATTCTCGTTCCCTTAAGAGAATGTGATAGTAGTATGTGATAACTCTGAAAGAGTACAAAATTATTACCGTGAAGGTATCAATGGATGTGGAAGTGGCAATAGACGAAATTATAATCCCCATCATTGTGGTAATGAGATCAATAAGGATTCTCAAAATAATCTTTCACTCAGTGAAATTAATGTTTGTCATTGTCACGACCCGAAATTCCCACCTTCGGAATCGTGATAGTGTCTAACATTTCACTTGCTAGGCAAGTCAACGTTAGAACAATCTTAACTATTTTTAAACAAATTAGATTAAACAGAAATCAATTACTGAAATAAAGTACGGAAGACCATAACTACCGAATCATCAAAATACATCCCCGAATCTGGTGTCACAAGTACACGAGCTACTAGAATAATACAAATAAAGGTCTGAATAAAATTCAAGTTGTTTGAAAAATAATACACAACTAAGATAAGATATAAGGGGACATCAGAACTGCGGACGATGTACAGTTATACCTCAAGTCTCCTACCTAATCCCTAAGACTAGGTGCCATTACGATACCAAACAGAGGGAAAATTGGGTCGAGACAAATTTGACATGAGATTTTATTAAGAATATAGATCATTATGATCCATTCATGGTGTGAATGTGACAACATGTGATTTATGAATACATATTCATTCTTAAAAGAATATAAATGTTCTAGTGGTAGTGAATATACCAAACCTATCTCTAGAAGGAGGTTTGATAGAAATTAAGTAAATAATGTCATTATTATGGCATGAATGATCATTGGCCACGTACCTACTGTACGCCAAATATTTTTCGCAATGTGATTATTAAAGGACAACAGTAATGCAAGAAACAGATCTTGCATATAATTTTGACCATGACCATAATGGTATAACTTTCTCTTTGTGAGAGATATTCACCATATGGATGTTGATAAATATATGGTAGTACAAAATTAATTGAGAGCTCTAGAAGAGCCAATTATTACTATTTTGGAGGAATACAATTGATTATCAATAAGGGATTGAGTCGTAGTAAGTCTCAAAGAAATTTATTGAGTTTCTAAAGTATTTGCGAAAACAATTGGTTATATTGAGACTATAAATAAATGAATGATTTAATATCTTCTATTACTACAACTTATAACGGGGTAATATGTATGTGAATAGCTACCCACTTTATTATCCAGTTTGTACTACATAAATAAAAAATACCACAATAAAGTAGAAGTTTATTGATATAAAAATATGTATCATAAACTTGGAGTTTATTGATAATTGCACATATCATGGTGTAAACCTGAAGTTTATCAATATTGATAATTTATCCAATTGGAATAATTGGTTTAGCCATGTTAATTTTAGTATAATGTGCAAAAAAAATAAAAGAGAATTTACATGGGTAAATATTAAAGAACTAAAAATTTCTCTATAAATTCTCTTATGTTGCTTGTTCTCATTAATTAATAGACCAACTAAAATTGTGATTGAATCACATGAATGCTGGAAATATCAAAGGTGAATATGATCCCATTCACCTGGCATGTATACCACATAAGATGCATCTATGAGATGGTTACATATGCGACTATTATTAACCCGCAACCTGGTATTTGCGAAAAACTTGCTCAATAACTTAATTTAGAGCATAATTTTCAGATTTCCTATTCAAGACAGTTCATCTTGATAAGTTGGTTTATATCACATTGATTTAGCAAAATGATTTATTGAATGCCTCCACTTAATAGCTAAACTATTGTTTATGAGAACAAAGTCATCGATATCAATTTGATATACATTATATACGAAAGTATATTACATTCTCCCCTCACAAGTGGTTCAGGTTCAAGAACCAAATAGTTCCATCTTATTATTATTGATGTGCGGTGTATATTTTGATTAACACCATAACGCACAAAGGTGAGTTTTCAAAATTGAGGAAGCAAGTTAGTTTTTCTAACATGAGGGGAAGACATGATAAAACTTGAGAAAAAGTTACGCGGAATGAATTATCATTTCTACATCTAGATCCTCGAATAAGATAATATGGACTTGAAATTCATAAAAAGATAATTCATCTGTAATATATTGCAAAGCATACCAAACGCATTTGCTGACCTAAAGAAAGTAACTATATTCTCACCACAAATACTCTTATTAGAATAAGTCCTACAATGACAAAGTCTATGGTACGCTTAAAGCGTATAGAGAAATCGGTTTCAAGTAAAATTCTTGATAAAGAAGATGATCAAATGATAAAAATGATCATAATAAAGAGACAAGTGATCTAGAAGATCGCATAACATAACACTTCATAAAATCTTAGGAGAGGTTCAAGTACTTGAAAATATGAATGAAGAGATCTTTATGTTATGTCTTTATGAATAAAAGGAGGTTGTAACCGATATAAAATGTTCGTTGGCATCATCTATGATAACACAAAGTATAGCTGAGGATATTAAGTCTGTCGAATACGGACACAAAAATATTGGCCAAATGGAAGAGACATAATTCGAATAGAATTGGTAGTTTTGGACATGTAGTTTAGACACTTGAAAGTATAAAGTCAATGGTATGTGCAATCACTTTTATCTATCTTATATGTCTAGCATGATATGAAAACTTGATATGCATCTAAAGTCAATTTATATGGCTGATGTGATTTAACTTATACGACAATCTCTAAAGGATTTAAATTGCTTAAAGCATATACAATTCTTGGTCCTGAGGTACCACATCCTAAGTGTGATATGTGCACATATGTATCTTGCTATAACTATAAGCATAATATGATAGCGATAATTATTTTTACCTTTATAGAGATATTGAAAATGCCTTTCCACGACATTATATGAATACATTACATATTTATCAAGAATGATGATTTCAAGGTGCAATATATTCATTCAAGTTAATATGGTTGATTTGTTGATCAAATCTCTACCAACGATCTTTTGAAGATGGTGCACAAGATTGGAATGCGAAGGCTTAAAGATGTGAATTGATACTCTCATCAGGGGGAGTTAATACACGTTGTACTCTTTTTTCCTTACAAGATTTTGTCCCACTGAGTTTTTCTTGCAAGATTTTTAACGAGGCAACCCAAAGGTGTATTTCTAAATATGTGTACTCTTTTTCCTTCACTAGATTTTTTCTCACTGGATTTTATTTTAGTTAAGGTTTTAACGAGACATATTATCTGTTGGATATACATTCAATGGGGAGTGTTATAAATAGTATTTTATTTATGCTGAATGTCTATATTTTAAAGTGATTTTAGGGTTTGTTACTTTGTGGCTAAGTCACTTTTTCCCTATTAATAAAAGGGTTCTATTCCATTGTAAATCATCCCAAATCAAATAAGAATTCTCTCCCTCTACTTTTTTTCTGTAATACTCTTCTACTTCTTTTATTGTTTTATAACATTCTTCTAATAAATGAAAACTTGAAATATAATGTTATTGTTGACAAATAATGGATAATTAACTCTTGTTATTACTGTGCTTTGCTCATGTTTTTTTAGCCACACTTAGGCTTAATGGTTCCAATCTGCCCATAGATTAATAATTTTTACGAAACAGATGTAAAACTTGATAAAGGAGTACTTATTGCTGAAAATTTGTTTTATCACCATTTAATGCACTCAAAATTTCTTTTATTCCGCTTTTGGAAAAATCAGTAGAAAGCCATCTTTTAGCATTATTTCACTTTTATTCCTTTTTTTTCTGCATTTTAAAACTTCAACTTATAAAAAATAACGAGACACGATTATTGTGCTTGATAAGTAAAGCAAAACAAAATTGCGTGTGATTACAATTATTTTGACTGGAAATATCAATTTCCTAAACAGATTATTCAACTTCTAAGACTTAACAATTAAAAAGTTGGAGGAATGACGTGAATAGTATGGCCAACTACTAATTTCCATTGCTTACCTTTTTTCTTTTGGTAACAAGGACTTGATTTTATTTAATATCTTATAATAAGTCAATGCTTAGACGGAATTTAACAATGTAGTAGTAATATAGAACATGGTGGGTCACCGATGGATGATCAATTGCCGAAGAGACTTTAGCCTGCGTTGAAATTGAAAACTCTCATTTTTAGGTAGTATGGTATGTTTTTATCTAACAAATACATTGGCTTAGATTGCGTGGGGAGATCGTGAAATTTGCGTTAGTTATTCTTTTTTGAATCAGTTGTTTAGTAAATGATCCTCTTTTCATTTCTCTTGCAATTTATGAACTTTTAAGACCACGATCTTAAGATCCTTTTTTGAGCAAAGTAAAAGTCTTATGAGAAAATGTTAAACCTAGTCTAAAACTTTTTAAGATATTGCAAACATTAGACGACAATCTAATATTTTTTCTGTAGATTGAGCAGACTAAAAATTATATGAGCAAACAATAGGTCCAACCGTCCAACTCAAGGTTTTACAGAAGGGATTTTTACACAAATAGTCGGCATATTCATTGTTTATTTTTTCTAGTCATATACATAGATTATGCATTAATTATATATAATTATACACATATAGTATATAAATTATGCATATATTATATCTTCACCAACTATTTTTAGTTTAAGTGATTAGATATGCGGTTATTTGGGTTAATTCTTCTTTACATAAAGGGTAATTTTTCAAGGCCTATAGTTGCTCAACTTCTTAATATTGGGATCAAATCTAACCAGTGGCCTAAAAGGGGACATTAGAGTAAATTAGCCCAGAGATCGGTTTTATGGCCGTTAATACAAATGTTCTTTTAGTTATATGGCCTTTTGGGTAGGAGATTGGTAAATATTTAACGCAGTAAATAGGTAAATAAATCACTAAAAAATTTGTTTGTCATCTTCTTCTTAAAATTGTAACATGTCATAAGAGATCATTTTCTCAAATGTATATGTTTGTACTTTAATTCATTAATTAGTGGTATAAATAGTATTTTGAGCATTATAGCAAAATTAGCTACCCACAGGTTGAAATTAAAGATCTAACAAAAAGCATCAAGGTGATTTCATTCAGACGCGCCGATATACTGTCGTGGCATTTGCATCTATACCTAGTTTTGGAGTCACTATTTACCTTATGCTCACTCTCCACAAAAAATTGGAAGTCTACTCACTTTTCGGATAACTTCAAACATACGGTCTTGAAGTAGCAAAAATTTATGTCTGAAGTTTGAATTTCAGAATTTTTTACCTGAAGTGTGGCCTTATCAAAGCAAAACTTCAGATGTTTCGCCTGAAGTTTGGCCTGACTTGCAAAGGCAATCAAGCAAACTCCAGTTCATAGTGCAAGGTGTATGTGCTAAAAATTGTCATCATTATATGTGATCCTAATCGATATTAAGAAGGCCTTCGAAGGCCGCCACGTGTCAACAAGTTGATTTCAACGAATGGCGAAAAACGAAGGTCGAGAACGAGGACGAGTACTCCCTTTAGCAGAGTGCTTTATTATACACATACAAAATAGATCTTTTCTTCATATCTTTATCTTACTTTTCTCCCATGATCCAAGGAGAATCCGAATATTCAAAGGCTCATCTTTTTTCGGTTGACTCACTTGCAGTTATTTACATAAATGCCATTATTTATCATTTACTACTATTTATGCTATCTTCTTTATTCTTGGGCCATTGAATATCGCTTTACTGTTGCCCATTTATTGCTATTTGAACAACACTCGTGACATCTTACTATGAAATCAGTTAAGCAATATTTTGATTATTAATATTGTCTAAGATTAACTCTATTCTATTAGAAAATCTAACTGTTTAAACCTAGATCTAAATTTTGGGTTAAATAGCTTGGCGCCGTTTGTGGGGATCGAACTACGACCGCGACCCCTTCTATCCCCCGGTAAGGCAGGTCCAACAAAAGTTCAACCCTACCATCAATGAGGCCGTCCATGAGGAAGTTAAAAAGTTGTTGGCAAACAGCTATATCACGGAATCAAAGTACCCCAAATGGATTGCCAATGTAGTCATGGTCAAAAAGAAAAATGGGAAATGGAGGATGTGCGTAGACTTCACAGACCTTAATAAAACATGCCCGAAATATTCATTCTCGTTGTCACATATCGACTAACTGATCGATGCACCGGCAGGGCACGAGCTGTTAAATTTTCTAGACGCATACTCAGGTTACAACCAAATACTCATGGAGGAAGAAGACTACGAGAAAACTACATTCATCACCCACAGGTGAACATATTGTTATAGTGTCATGCCGTTGGATTGAAGAATGCAGGGGCTACCTATCAAAGGTTGGTCACAAATATGTTCAAAGACCAACTCGGAAAAACCATGGAGGTATATATCGACAACATTTTGGTTAAATCCGTGAAGGCAAAGGATCATATCGAGCACTTGAAGGAAGCTTTCGACATACTAAGAAAGTACGGAATGAAACTAAACCCCAAGAAATGCGCATTTGGCGTAGCCTCGGGAAAGGTTTTGGGCTTCTTAGTATCACAACGAGGAATTGAGGTCAACCCAAATAAAAGTAACGCTGTCGATGGGATACCTGAGCAATTGACTACTAAGAGGCAAGTCCAAAGTTTGACCGGTCGAACTGCAGCCTATCTAGATTTATCTTGCGGTCATCCGATAGATGTCACAGGTTTTTCGGGGTGCTAAAAAAGGATAACAACCTCGAGTGGACGCCCGAGTGCGTACTACCCTTGCTCTCGAAGCCCGAGCCCAGGGAGCACGTTCTTGTCTACCTAGCCATCTCCAAAGTAGTGCGGTCCTGGTTTAAGAAAATAAAGGTACGCAATCTCCTATTTATTATAACAGTAAAACACTTGTCGATGATGAGACGAGGTACCCATACCTCGAGAATAGGCTCTGGTCCTGGTCATAGCTTCACGAAAGCTTAGACCCTATTTCTAGTGCCACCCTATTTCGGTCGTCACCACTTTTCCTTTGGAAGCATTTTATATAAACCCGAGCTGTCGGGGAGGTTGGCCAAATGGGCCATCGAGTTAAGTGAGAACGATATCACATATCAGCCTCGAATATCAATAAAGTCGCAAGTGCTCGCCGACTTCGTCGTAAACTTTAGCGCAAAAGTAATGCCCGAGGAAAAAAAGGAAGTCGCTCAAGCTTCTCTTCAAACACATGACCTCTGGGTCCTATACACCAATGACGCATCCAATGCTTCTGGGTCTAGACTAGGACTCGTACTTGAGGTCCCTACCAGCGAAGTAATTCGCCAGTCCATAAGGTGCCCGGATATGACTAACAACGATGCCGAGTGTGAGGCCGTAATTGCAGGGTTAAGACTAGCACTCAAATACGGGGCGAACTATTGAAACTCCGCTGTGACTCTCAGCTCGTAGTTAATCAAGTTACAGGAACATTCCAAATCAAAGAACAAGGTTGCAGAAATATCAAATCGAGATCTGAAAATTGCTGCCCAATTTCAATGAATGCCAGCTGGACCAAATCCCGTGAACTCAAAGCATCGAAGCAGACAACCTCGCCAAATTGGCCGCCGCCACCAAAAGCATAACGGCCAGAGATAAGAGCGTAGTCCACCTTCTCAACTCGTCATTAGACCAAATCGAGGAAAAATCTTTAAATTTAACTTGGGAGTGGCGCAATTGTATTATTACTTATTTGTAGGATGGCATCCTCCCAAACGACAAAAAGAAGCTAATAAGCTAAGAATGAAAGCCGCTAGATACAACCTCCTTCACAATGACTTATACAAAAGAACATATGACAGTCTTTTGGCAAAATGCTTAGGTCCAAACCAAACCCAATGCATTCTCAAGGAAGTCCACGAAGGTCATTGTGGTGCTCATTCCGGTGATCGAGCACTCATGAATTGACTTATACGGGCCGGTTATTATTAGTCCACCATGAAGAAATATGCCTAAAATTCGTGAAGAAGTGCGAACAATGTCAGAAGTATGCCCCAATAATCCACCAGGCAGGCAAACACCTCCATTTGGTCACCTCTCCATGGACATTTATTAAGTAGGGAATGGACATCGTGGGTCCACTTCCACCAGAACGAGGTAATGTAAGGTTTCTTTTAGTTTTAACTGACTATTTCTCTAAGTGGGTGGAAGTAGGGGGATTCTCCCAAGTTCGTGAGCAAGAAGTAATCACTTTCATATGGAAAAACATCATCTGCCGATTCGGTCTATCTAAAGAAATAAGTTGTGACAACGGACCCCAGTTCACGGGAAGAAGAACCACCGAGTTCTTCGAAAAATGGCATATCAAAATAATACTTTCAACTCCTTACCACCCAGCTGGCAACATGCAAGCAGAATCATCTAATAAGTCAATACTAAATATCATGAAGAAGAAACTTGAAGAGGCAAAGGGACTATGGCCTAAATACTCCCAGAAGTATTATGGACGCACTGAACTACCCCGAAGACGAGCACATGAGTGATACCTTACTCCTTAGTCTACGAAAAAGAAGCAGTTATACAAGTCTAAGTCGGAGAACCCAGCCTAAGGTGCTCCCATAAAAGCGACACCAGTAATGACGAGAATAGGATACAAGATCTCGATAAGGTCGAAGAGTGACGAGACATGGCGTACATAAGGATGGTCATTAAGAAATAACAAGAAGAACGCTACTACAACAAAAGGGCAAAGGTTCGATTGTTCAAGATTGGAGACTACATACTCAAAGCCAAAACCCAAGCAAACAGGGATCCACGAGAAGGCAAGTTGGGAGCAAACTCGGACGGACCGTACAAAATTATATGCAAAGCAGACAAGGGCTCATTCCAATTAGAAACTATGGAAGGGAAGCTCCTACCAAATGGAATATCAACCATCTCAAGTACTTCAACTTCTAAAAAATAAGAAATGCCCCGTAAATCGTACACTTTTTTTTCTCACTTGATTTTTGTCCCAATAGGGTTTTCTCAAGGAGATTTTTAATGAGGCGACGAACGGGGCACTTCAAGTTGGAATACACGAGAGGACTAATTAATTCATTTTCTGACTCCTCCAGAATCTCCAAGTCGAACAATGAAGGGACTAGATATACTGGGACTGGAACGCTAGCCAACACCCGAAACTTATAATTTTCTCCAAATATTACTTAAGGGAGAAACATGATGTAATTGAAACAACAACGTTGAAATAATAAAGATGCACGTATGCCAAAACTACTCTCCAAAATGGTACGTTCAACTAGCTCGAACAACTCCTATCGGCCCATGGCCTTGACTTAACTTAAAGGTACGTTCGACCAGCTCGAATAACACCTATCGGCCCCTGGCCTCGAAGTAACATAAAGGTAAGTTCGACTAGCTCGAATAAGACCTATCATCCCCTGGCCTTGACCTAAATTAAAGGTACGTTTGACCAGCTCGAATAACACCTATCGGCCCCTAGCCTTGACCTAACTTAAAGGTATGTTCGACCAACTTGAACAACACCTATCAGCCCCCGATCTCGACTCAACTTAAAGGTGCGTTCGATCAAATCGAAAAACACCTATCGATCCTTGGCCACATCTCAGCTAAGAGACATACTCGACTTGTTTGAACAAAGGGTCGATACGACCCTTGTCTATTTGGCCCAAAGTCTACAACCACCTAGAGGATAACAACAAAAGGAATAAAGAATCAAACGTGCAAGCAAAAGAGAAAAATATGCAAGTACAGAAGTAAAACATGCAAGCACAAAAATAAAACAGAAATAAAAAAGGTGTGTATAAAACAAAAGTTAATTTTGATATTCAGATGAAGAGTTTTCACAAGAGCGCTCAAAGACGCCAACAAACATATACAATAAGTTAAAACAAAAACCAGTCACCATTACCATCTCGGCCTCCGACGCCCTCTCCAACTCGCCTAGACCGTAAGCGAAGTGATACCAAGCACCATCCGCGAGTCAGTCTACACCCTCTTCCTCATCCTCCTCGGAACCAGGTAGAGACATGGCACGATCATAGTCACAAGCGAGCCGAGCCTCACAATATTTGACTCGAGCATCCTCAAGGGCCGTCTCAGAAATAAAGCCCGACTTATTCAAATTGCGGATAACATCCAACAGGGCTTCAGCGTGGATCCATGCCTCGTACAACTCTCGAGGATTATTAAGATACTCAAAAGCATTAAATGCAGAGGGCCACACAAGCAGTTGTGCCTTCTCGGTCTCAAGAGCAGCAACTCAATCATATCAGAGTTTTCCTTGTCCAACTCTCCAATTCTCTCCTCAAGTCGATCCTCTTTAGCCTTAGCCGTTGACAGAGTATTATCCCGCTCAAAACGGAGAGTCATGTTCGCTAGCTCGCGAATGTCAACCTTTTGTTTGAGCATCCAGTCAGAAAGACTCTGCGTGCTCGAGCATCTATTGCTTCTCATAACCTTCCTCCGGAGAGCGTCCACTTGAAAATAAAACCCGTCCTACTGGCCTTGCAGCTGGTCCACCTGATTCTAGAGGCCGCTGCATTGGGCTTCCATGCCCTTACTTAGCTCAAGATCCTCCTCTTTTCTCCTAGTAGACCACTCGAGGATGTTGAGCCTCTCCACTGCCGCCATTAACTCGTGTTTTTCCTACAACTCTTCTCTGCCCCCCTCGCGAAGTCACCTCCGAGCTTCCCGGTACTTTCCATGGTACTCTCCGTACTTACCATTCAACTTTAGATAAATTTCTTTCCGTCTCCTCTCCCTATGAGCACTCTCAATTTCCAGAATGACCGTTTGCAAATCAAAGAAAAGGCAAAAGTTAAAACTTAGAAACGAGTTAAGACAACGGGAAAAGAACGAACAACAACCATACTTACCCTGAGAGCAAGACCGGCAATGTTCTTTGATAGGGTACTATCATTTATCTCCTTGAGGGTCACACCCTAGGTGTCGGAGAAGAAAGGACCGAGAGCAGGGACCACCTGCTCTGTATTTATCAGCAAATCACGATCCATTGGGATCGTGATGGTCCTTAAGCCTCTCGTCGTCCTCACCTCGATATGGGTGAGTCCCTCATCGATCATCCTAAGATCGTCAGGGTCCATATCAGAACCTGACTCATCGCCCTCGTCGATGATGTCCTTCCCTTTGTCCTCGTCAATCGGAGAAACATCCACTGTCGGCCTGGAAAATGAAGCCTCTTCTTGCCTTGCAGACACATAGCTGTCACCCAATGTCCTCTCCATGACCATCTCCCCCTCGGGACGCAAAGGCACACCCTCATTAGCTTCTTCCAGTGGTGGGGCCTCGGAGCTCGCCCCAATATGATCCCTAATGTGTATCGTCACCGTCTCTCAAAGCGTGAATTCACCTTCCGCTGACTCAATGGCCAAAGGAACTCTGCCTCCTGTATCCACAACTTTCCTTTTATGGGGCCATAGGTCCCCATCATTGGGTGAGACTTCATCATCCTCGTCGACAAGGAAAAATAAGGAAAGAGCGGTTGCAACAAAAAAAACACGGGTGAAGGCGGAAGGTGCAACGGCTGAAATGGGGGCGTAGACGAAAGGCGTAGCGGCCATTCTCCTCCTAAACGTGGGCAATGGTGCCCTACTCCTTCTTGTAGTCACCTTGACCGAACCTAAAATAGAAGAAGCATAGGGATTTATAACGACACAAGCCAATACAAAATACGATCACGACTAGAAGAGAAATATTACCTGTCGAGGGGAGGGCCGGTCTGAAATTCTGATATAAGCTCGGCCAGTCACGAATCCCTACAGTGTAGGGGAGAACCTGCTTGACCCAGTCAGCGAACGTATCGCCAGAGGAGGAGGACGACTAGTGGCTGCAGGGAGAGAAATATTATTCGACCAATTTAAGATGAAAGAAGTTCTTCAAAAGATAAAAACAAAAAACAAATCAAACACTTACGTGTATGGTTCCAACCCTCGAGAAAACCATTGACACTAACCACGATGGTCTCAGTCTTGACATAGAAGTAGTCGATCCGGAATTGCCGACTACCCTTGTTGTCCATATTCACCACCAAGCATTTGCCCCCATGATGTTGAAGGTTCAATATCGTCCCTATATAGAAGATAGGTGCGAACAGATGCACCAAGTGCCGCACCATGACCTCGACCCCGGCAAGTTCAATAAATTTTGATAGCATCTTGATGACCTTATAAACATAAGGGGCGGGTTGAGCGGGGCAAATGCCATAATGGCGGCAAAACTCCTCCACCAGTGGGAGAAGGGGGAATGAGTAGCCAATGGTACACGAGTAGGCATAGAGAGCATAATACCCGGGACGGTGAACGTGCACTTCATCCTCACCAGCGGGCATCAATTCTACATGGCTGATAAGACCGAACTTGGTTTTGAGTTTAGCCAAGTGCTTAGATGCCATCGAGCTAGCCTCAGGGTTGCGGGGGATGATCTCCTCCACTGAAGGAAGAGCTTCATCTTCTGCGGCGGCGACGACACCTTCCCCACGAGCAGGGAAAAAAATAGCCAAAGGAATGGTGTGCCTCTCTTCATCAACATTAGAGTGAAGATTAGTCATGGTTATGAAGTTTGTAGTAGATGAGAGTATAAGGAAAAGTTGAAAACCGGGAAGTAAAGAGGGTACAAGAATCACAAAAGAACTTGTGTAAGAACAAAGTTGATTCCCAAGAGAAATTTGAATAATGAGGGAAGAATCCCTATTTATAAAGATGAAGGCACGAGACCCGAAATGACTCATCATGTTTGACACAATAATTGAAACAGTAGAGCCAATCTAAAGCCGTATGTAAATCGATCCAATGCTTCGGGAACAGGCGTCATCATGACGAGTGACGTCATGACGTTACTCCTTCTCATGGACGAAACAGTTCCAATAATTCATCGGGGAAAACCAAGAGTTTGAAATATATGATTCACAATAAGCCACGTCACTTGTTCGTCACAACGACCACGACCGCTGTTATCTACTCATTGAACTCGCCCACGAAGATAACCTCAACAAGCGGAGGGACTAACTGTATGGGCTAAAAATTGTCATCATTATATGTGAGCCTAATAAATATTAAGAAGGCCTTTAAAGGCCGCCACATGTCATCACGTTGAGTTCAACGAAGGGGGAAGACGAGATCGAAGACTCAACGAAGGTCGAGGACGAGGACGAGGACGAGTACTCCCTTTAGCAGAGTAGCAACGACTAGTTTTAGAAATAAGACTTCAAAGAGAACATTCTGGTGAATATTCCTCGGATCTGTACTATTAGGATTTTTGTGGACCATGTGCCCTTATAAATAGAAAGATATGTAGCTATAGAGGGGGATTGGACACTCATTGTAAAAATAATATATTGATATTTTTTGAAGATTCTTGCTTTATTATATACATACAAAATAAACCTTTTCTTCAAATCTTTATCTAACTTTTCTCCCAAGATTAAAGGAGGATCTGAATATTCAAAGGATCATCAATCATTTATCATTGTCAGAGGAAATATCAAAGAATCTCATCCCTCTTCGGTTGACTCACTTGCATTTATTACATAAATGTCATTATTTATCATTTACTACTATTTAATGCTATCTTCTTTGTTCTTGGGCCATTGAATATCGCTTTACTGTTGCCCATTTATTAAAATTTGAATAACACTTGTGACATCTTACCACGAATTCAGTTAACCAATCATTTGAATATTAGTATTGGCTAAGTGATATTCGGCTTAATGTATGTATATTTTAATGTATATTGCCTCGCATTTTGCTCGTGTCTCGTAGATTTCGGATGTATAATATAAAGATTTATGCTAATTTGTGGTGTTTCTATGTGTAGGAATCATTCAGATGCTATTTGGGACGAAAGTGCCCGAATTGGAGAGAAAATGGGAAGAAAATACAAAAGTGGCAAGTTGAGCGCCAGAGCAGCGTGGGGCACTGCCTGTGATGCACAAAACAGAATGTGAAGAAGTTGAGAGCCAGGGACAGCGCCCAAGCTGCCCTTGGGCGCTCAAGATGTGAAAGTGTCCTATTTCGCCCAGGACTCGGTTATTTCGACCCCAAGACACCCCCAACCTCATATAAAAGCCAACCTAAACCTATTTTGGGGAGGGAGCGCCACTTTGAGAGAGGAACAAAAGTACGAAACACTCGGGAGCACGAATTTGATCAATTCTTCCATTCTTCTTCTAGTGTTCATTGATTTTATGTTTGAAAATATTATTTTTTATGTTTGTATGAACATGAGTGGCTAAGAACCTTATTATTCTGGGGTCATGGGTGCTACATGAATGTTGACGTTTGAAGTTTAAATTGACGAGTTTGATTTTATCATATTGGGTTCTTAATTATTTTATTGATTAGCTAACAGTGAAATACTATCTGCGAATCTAGAGTTGAACTCGAAAGTGAAAATTCTAGATTACATATAGGATTAAATAGAGCAAGTTCTTAAAACTGGGCATCGGGGAACGAATTCGCAATTAGGATAGAAATATACCTAATTGCTTTGCTTGGTTGAAATATAAGAAGTGTAAATGCGTTCTTGTTAGTCTTAATTCCATAGACATATAGGCATCAAGTTAGCTTGAATAGGCGAGTAAGAACTCGACTTATTCTGATGAGTAATATCAACCCTGTCAATCAACAATCCAGATAAATCATTTAGTCATTTCAATCCAAGAACGCAACATGATTGTTAGCTAGCCTATCACCCTGGAATATCCTCTCCTATTGATTTTTATTCGACATTACTTAAGTGTTGTGGTTGATTTCTAGTTATTTCATTGCTTGATAGTTTCTTAGATAGTAAACAAGTCACTTACATATTTTGTGAGAAATCTCTTGAATCGATAAGTTTTTTGAGTTTGAATCAGTTAAAAGTAAATCATAAGTCTCCGTGGGAACGATACTCTACTCACTACTCTATTACTTGACGACCACGTATACTTGCGTGAGTGTGTTTGGTCGCAACACTAAGATTAGCTCTATTCTATTAAAAAATCTAACTGTTTAAACCTAGATCTAAATTTTGGGTCAAACACAAGGCAAACTTCAGCTCATAGTGCAAACTTCAAACTAATTGGCAAAGCTCTCGCGTCAATTCTCAACAAAACCGAACCATTGGAAGCTTATTTAATACATGCACCAGTACTAAACAGCGACCCAGATGCTAAACATTCTAAATAAGCAAGTCGTAACTGATTAACAACAGAACAACCATTAGTGCCTCAGTGCACAAACTCTGTTGTAAAGCTTCAATTGTATATGTCTGAAGTTTGAACTGAAGAATCTTTTTTGCCTGAAGTGTGGCCTTATCAAAGTAAAACTTCAAATATTGGCCTGACTTGCAAAGACAATTGGAAAAACTTCAGTTCATAGTACAAACTTCAGACAAATTAGTATGAAGTTCTTCCGTTTGTAGTGCAAATTTAAGATAAAATCAGCTTGTTATATTTGAATTTCAGATAATTCTTTTTGTAGTCTGGCCTGATAGTTGCAAACTTCAGAAAAAGTTTAACCTGATAATGTCTGAAGTTTGGCCCTGCAGTCCCAAACTTTATACTCGTATCTTTGAAGACGTTCAATAATAGAGTCCCGGATGCTTCTTCGAGTTTTATGCTCCCGGACAATGTTCAATCACGTTTCCAATAAGGAATGCAGGTCCAAGGATTTCACTCAACTAATTTTGAATTAACAAATCTGAAATTGCAGTAGCAAAATCTTTGAAATTTGAAATCGAGACTCAAACAATTTTAATAGAGTTTCCTGTCTTGTACTTCTAATTCAAATATTCAAATCAATGTTGGTATATGTTCATTCAACTCCGTATTTAAATACCCAGATGATTTCAAGATAGACAACATCTCAATTACTGATTTGAGTTTTCAAGTTTCTTTAATGGTGATTTTAACTCAAAACTCATACCCTAGTACTAAATCACTGTGTACTTCATATCCAATCAATAATACTTTCACCGAGTCTCATGTGTTTGAGAGAGAAAAGAAGAAAAGGAAAAAAAGAGGAAGAAAGGAGTGCATAGGTCGCAGGAGGAAGAAGAGGAGGCGAGGACTGGTAAGAAGTTATGAAAATTAAAATATAGATTAAATAATTTAAAAATATGGATAAAAATTAAATAGGGGCGACCAAATAGGGCGCCCGTGTAATTTTTACTATACCGCCGTGACTGTTAGGATTTAATGCCATTTCTATTAATTTCATGCATTTACAGCAATCAAAATAGAAAAAAGACTGCACAACAAGTAATGATTGCATTTACTGATATCTACACACTCATATACAACTTATAACCTATACACTCATTTACTGATATCCACACACGCATTTATGCGATCACTTAGTTGAAACGTGAATTATCAAAGCCGTGTGAAACTTTTTATATCATCTTTGAATCTTTAAATTTATTTATTTTCAGAAAAAGGAATTATTTTATAGTTTTGTTCAACACCGGTCTATATTAACCCTGAAAAAAAAGACGTCCACATTTGTAACTAAAATAACCTTATTTAGTCTCATTATGTAATTAATCTGTTGTTTTATCGCAGATGTGTTAAGGTTGTTTGATCTCTTTATAATGGAGTGCGTAACTGATGTTGCAATTGCGACAAACGCTTTTGCGGGAGCTTCGCATTTGCAATGTTTGGCGCATTTTTGAGATTTTGATAGCATTTGCGACTTCTGCTGCTTAGGGGCTTAGTTCTCGTTTGCGAGCCCTGTACTGTGTTTGCGAGGGTCTGCAATTGGTTATTATGAGGCATTTCGAGATTTTAGCCTATTCTTCCATTTTTTGAACCCTAGACTTGGGAGAGGCGATTTTGGCTTGGAGATTTTCACATAAGGTTTTGGGGTAGATGATTTCTACACATTTTTTGTATTATTTCAGGAATCTTCATGGATTTTAAACACCAAAAATATGAAATTCTGAGAAAAATATGGGGGTTTTCCTACGATTTAAGAAAGTAAAAATTGAGGTTTTGATCTATGATTTGAACTTGATTTTGGAATCTAATCACATATTTGGACTTGTGGGGTTATGGGTAGTCGGGATCTACCCATTGACTCAGGTTTTAACCGTGTAGGTCCGAGTTGACTTTTTAGAAATTGAATAAAGATTGAAGCTTTATCCTATTGAAATTATCAAATCACTAATCCGAGATCGATTACTCAAAAGTAAAATCTTGATAACTCTTCAAACTTAAAGTTTCCAAATTGAGAAACATTTTGACAAAGCGGAGATCAGCACATATATAAACGTTCGCATAAAATGGAAGAAGTAACTGTCTCGAGCAATACAAGAGCAAGACCAAGTTAGAGTAGAATATTTTGAAAAAAAAAGGATATATGACAAAGCGTAGATAAGTACATATATAAACTATAATAGATTCATGATTGCATGCTTATAGCTGAGCAATAATTTGCAACCAATCACAATTCACTATTGTATCAAAACCGTACATTATTTCATCAAACGTGGACTGGAGTAGAGTTAGGCGGGGTAACAGCTGAGGAAATGATGTGCTTTCTTCCACGTTCAGATCGGCTATTCTCTGCAAATTTAATACTTTTGTGGTGAAGTCCTTTTTGTTTCTCATCATCAGTCCATTCTGAACAATAATAGTGTTCTTCATTGTACTTTTTATCTTTTGAAGCTGGAAGAAACATACTTCCCCACTGTGGAAAATGAATAAAAGCTATAGGGACAGTACATGCCACAGCCATGAACCCCATCCAAGTTAGCCCCGTCGCTGTAGAAAATCTTGTAGTTGAGAAGAAAATCAACTGTGTTAATCCACCTCCAAAGTTGCCTCCAGCACCAGTTAAGCCAGAGATTAAGCCTAATGATCTTCGCGACACGAAAGGGATGACACCATAGGTAGCACCACATGCAGCTTGAGCTCCAATGGAGAACAAGATCATGGCTACAATGGCTGTGGGAAGGGTTTCTGCTTTGCCAAGCCAAACACAGAATACTCCTCCAAATGTTTGCACTATCCACAAGATCCATAGCCTTCCTCTCATCCCAAATTTTCGTGCTGCTAAATCAGAAGCATATCCGCCAAAAGGACGAGCCACAAAGTTGATCATGCCATATGTTGCAGCTATAACACCTGCTGTGTGAAGCTTTAAATTGAACCTGTAGACATATTTTGCATGTCATTATAGGAAGTTCTAAATTGTATTAATAGGCTATGAATTACCTGTCGTAAAAGTACTCCACGATGACATTGTTCATGCAAAGTTGAACTCCCATAGAAAATCCGTAGATGAAAAAAAAGATCCATGTCCTGTAATTTGTCACTGCAAACCAAAATATCTAACAAAAGAAATAAACATGAAAGTCGATCGGTCAGCTATATATATATATATGTGTGTGTGTTTGTGTGTGTGTGTGTGTTTCTAATTAAGGAATTAGAAAAACTAACCTTAGAAAATTTATCCTTGTGTACATCACCCCTCTTTTGGAGAGTAGTAAGATTACCATCTGGTAAGTCTTGGCCAAGAATCAAGACCATAACCCCAACGATGATATGAAGCCATCCAGGGATGAAAAAGGCAATACGCCAGGCAGTGAATGGAGTTGCTCCAGTTAGTTGAATTATGTGAAAAAGGAAAGGCATAAGAAGTTGAGTGACACCACCTCCCATGTCTCCCCACCCAGCTGCAACACCATTAACAAGCCCAATAATCTGCCCATTAAACATGGTACTCGTCCAATATTGGCATGACACAAAAGTTGCCAGTGAAACTCCAATCATGAACCGAACAGCTACGTATCCCTGAGCTGATGACACAAAAGCAACTGAGAAAACAACAGGGGCTGTTAACAGATTGACAAAGGCACAGCCATATCTTGGTCCTATTAAGTCACAGAGTACACCCATGACAAGCCTAGAGAAAATGCTGCCAGAAACAGAAGCAACACCAGCATTGCCAATGTCTGATCTTGTCAAATCAAGATTGTCCCTAATTATGGGAACTAGGGGAGCTGCAGCAAAAGTGGAGATCAAACAGGTGAAGAAGGAGATCCAAGCAAGATGAAAGGATCTCATATGGGGTTGTGCAAATGAGAAGATTTTCAGAGTTTTTGCTTTGTGTTCTGAATCGACTGGCAAAGAAAATTTTGTATCAGAGGGTTGAGGTTGAGATGACACAGAAGAGAAGGCAAATGTTTGTTCTTTGCCAGTTAAACCATGCACAGAGCTGCCAATGGGACCTTCAGTATTAGCCATTATAAATATTTCTCACCACACAAAAGAAGTTGTTTGGAGAAATTCTTTAGAGAAAAAGCTAAGCAGAAAACTGAATGTGATTGTGGTTCTTTGAAGGGAAGGCCACGGCAATATTTATAGTGTCAGAGCGTTGACATTGTGAAAGCTCACAGATTGTTGGCATGCCATCACCTGCCTTTTTTTCTTTTTTTTTTTCTTTTTCTATTTGTGTCCTTTAGGTGGTACGTTGTTTCACCTATCAAGTATATCTTCTAGAGACGTGTCATAATATCTACTTATCTAGACGAAGTTTGATTGAAAACTTGTAGAATAATAATTAAACTCCAGTATATTCCTTTTATTGAAACTAAATGTTACTAATAATTTAGTTTACTTCATAAATGATGACTGCTTTGTTAATAAATACTTCATCCGTCTCAATTTTTATGAAACTCTTTTTTTAGTGAGTCTAATGTTCGGTTATAATTCCATATTTTAGAACATTATTTACCTTACATTTTATGTGTTTTAATGTTAAACTACATTTTATTTGTGCGTATGAAGTCTATTTTATGTGTAGGTACATTGGAGAGGAAAGTAGAGCAAAAAAAATATTTAAAGTCTAAAGCGTGCTCGAAAACAGTTGAAAAGAAGAAAGAAAGAAGTGAGTAGCGGAAAAATGAGGAAGCTAGCGAAGCGAGCTATTGAGCTCGCATTAGAGCTGGCGAGGCGAGCCTTTGAGCTCGCGTGGGAGCAGGCGATGCGAGGGATAAGGCGAGGTTGAGCTCGCGTGGAGGCAGGCATCGCATGGTCTGGGGCGAGGTTCATCTCGCGTGGAGCCTCGCGAGGCACGGTCTCAGGTGAGCCTGATCCGGATTTTGAAGGCTTAGTTCGTCTCCCTGTATGACTAGGACTAGGTCCATGTCATTTAGGTCTTTTCCTACACATATAAATATATATTAATCACCACTTTTGAGGAGGTTTTTTGATTGGAGGCAAGAATAGCTCGTGGAACACCCGTTGGGGGAAAGAATCATCGATTTCTACATTCCTTCATCTTTACATTATAATTTATTTATGCAAAATACTTGGGATATCGTTACTATCAGTATGAGTAGCTAAACTTCTAATCTAGGGTTTTGATGGAACCTATTGGAGTATGATTTTACTGTTACGTTAGTATAGATTTTCCGTAGTTTTTCTCTATTTGTTCAACTACGTTTATATTGTGGTTGGTTGAAGAGCTCTCAATCGACTATGCCTATTTAGTGTGTATTATTCGGAAGAGAGTACATATTTAGGTAGTTGTTGAATAACATCACTCCTAACGTATATGAGGGATCAATACGGAGGGTTTAAAGGTGGGATTAGGAATAACGAAACCTTAATGCTATCGGAGTGAGCCGTAACTTAGTGCTAGCTAGCGTAATTCGGGAGAATATGTCTAGTAAATTATGGTAGTTTCTAGGGAGAGAATTATAACAATCAGAGAGCTCATGATCGGTAGAGAAAACTTAGGCAAATTTATAGGAAATGTAGCGGAAAGGATTTCGACAATAGGGGAAATCAGAACCTTAGATCATTCCAAATCTTATCTACAACCTGTTCGTAGTTAGTTATTAATTGCTTCATTTTCATTACTTGATCTTTAGTTAGTAAACATCTAATTTATTATTTAATATTTCTGAAGATTGATTGAGTGAATTGGCGTGAGTCTAGTAGCTGTGATTAGTAGGTTAATTTCATGCGGGATTCGACCCCAGATTTATAAACTGGATTATATTTGCAATAACCGCTAGACCTCTTACGAGGCATAGTTGGGCGTGATCAAATTTTGGCGCCGTTGTCGTGGAATTAAAGGTGTTATTAATTGCAGCTAAAAGAAGTGCTAGAATTTTAAGTGTAGTCATTATTCTTCATTTTAAACTAAATACATTGAAATTCTAACATTTGTAGTCTTGGGTGTTATAGGTGCATACCTAGAAACTCCTCAAGAACTGGTGAATTGTTCGAAGCATTATCAGATCCTGAGAAAGTTTTCAAGGCACTGAATCATGCAAACAAGAAGGGCAAACAACAACAGAACATAATAGAACAAATCCAACCAGACATGGATGACAGAATAGAAAATCCAAACAATAGAAACAATGCGAATGACCCGAACAATTAGGGTGTGGTGCCTCTTGTGCCAGAAGCAGCATTGTATGATTGAGCACAACCCACCGCCGAAAATCTAGCAACCGCAATTGCAGTACCTCAGATACAAGCGAAATCATTTCAAATCACAAACAACAAGCTACATTTGTTGCAGAACAAGGGACTGTTCTCAGGGTCTTACATTGAAGATCCTCAGCAGCATCTGAAAAATTTCCTGTCGATATGTGCCACGCAAAGGCAACCTAATGTGACACCAGAGGCAATAAAGCTGTTATTGTTTCCATTCTCGGTGACGAGATGGGCTCAGACTTGACTTAATTCACTCCCCATAAAATCCATCACTACTTGGGAGGAATTAGTCAAGCAATCTTTGAATAAGTTCTACCCACCTAATAAGACTGCCAAACAAATTGATGAGATATTGAGCTTCAGGCAAAGACCAACAGAAACACTACAAGAAATGTGGAAGAGGTTCAAGGGTATGCTGGTTAAGTGTCCACATCATGGCATTCCATATCAGATATTGGGGCAGAGGTTCTACATGGGATTGGCAGACAACTTAAAGGCCAATGTTGATGCTTCAGCAGGTGGGGCATTTTTGAGCAAATCATTCAGAGAATGCAAGATCCTACTTGATAAAATGGCTCAAAACTCAGGATGGATGACAAGAGACTCTACGATCACTCATGTCGTTCACTCAGTGGCTTTGGACCCAAACAACTCCATAGCCGAAAATATGGCCACTCTAATGACGCAAATGAGTATCATCACCAAAAAGATCGATGAATCAGGTCAGAAGCAGCAGGTACACATAGTTGACGCGACTAATGGGGGCTTATGTACACAATGCATTAACCAACCATATGTATGCTCTTGGAGTGAGGAAAGTGACAACCAACATTATCAGAAAGATATGAACTATGTGGCCAACTATGGAGGACTGAGGCAAGGTGGTCAGAATTGGGGGCAACAGATTCAACAATATAGACCAGCACAACAGCAGTACAATAATAGCAACAATCCTGGAGTTATGCAACCACAGGGTCAAGTTGTGTCGTACCAAAGGCAACAGGATACAACCAGCAAAATCAGCAGCTAGCTTATCAACAGCCTAAACAAAAGCAAATAGTGAGACAAGATGATGGGTTGTCTGAAATTAAAGGAATGCTGCAATAATTGATTGGGTTCAATGAAAAAATGCAAGAGAGAGTGGACGCACATGAATCAACGATAAAAGGCATTGAGATTCAATTAAGACATATATCAATGGCTCTGAATAATCGCCCCCAAAGGACGTTCCCTACAGACACACAAGTCAATCCAAAAGAGCAGGGCCCGAAAAAGCTTATGGTAGTGAGTCTAAGAAATGGTAGAGACCTAGATCTAGAGTAAGAAATTACTCGCGAAAGCCGACCAATTGAAACACTTGTGCCAGTACCCATTGAGGTAGATGATTCAACAAGGTTAACTGAGGTGCCGATACAACACGCACAAGAGAGACAAGCAAAGAAAAAAAGGTGGCAAAGGAGACTGGGTAGCATAAGAAACGATAGTAGAAGCAGTGCCTAAGCAGGATAAAACTCAAATCACAAGAAGGAAGCAACCTCAGTCACCATTCCCATAGAGATTGGCCAAATATTAGAAGGATGAGCAGTATAAGAAATTCATGGAGATGTTGAAACAAATCCAGGTGAACATTCCACTAATTGACGCCTTGAAGGAGATGTCTGGGTATGCCAAAATGATGAAGGATTTGATGTCTCGCAAGTTTGACTTTCAAGACTTGGACACTATTACACTAACCCAGACCTATAGTGCTGTCGTGACGAGACCCATAGATGAGAAGTTGTCAGACCCAGGAAGCTTCACAATCCCATGCACAATAGGCAGCTATGCTTTTGCTAAAACATTGTGTGATTTAGGGGTAAACATAAACTTGATGCCCTTGTCTATCTACAAAAAGCTAGGAATTAGAAGAGCAAGACCTACATCCATGTTACTATAGCTAGCCGGCTGGACAGTGAAGAGGCCATCAAGTATCTTTGATGATGTACTTGTGTAGGTTGGAAAGTTTGTGTTTCAGGTAGATTTTGTCATTCTAGACTGTAGGGTTGATGAGGAGATTCCTATAATTTTGGGAAGACCCTTATTGGCCATTGGGAGAGCTCTAATGTTTTGTGAAACTGGAGAGTTAAAATTAAGGCTGAACGATGAAGAGATAACATTCAATGTGCAGAAGTCTATGTTGCGACCAAGTGAATTTGCTAACTGCTCTCTAATAGAAGTTGTGGATGTAATTTTGGAGGAGGAAGATGAGACTCCGAACGCTAAAGACCCTCTAGCAGCCTGTCTTATGAACTTAGAAGAAGTAGATGGAGAGGACTCGACGGAGTGGGTACATGCTCTTGAAGGCCAAGGGTTCTGGAAAAGAGAGCTCGAATTTGAGTCTTTACACTTAGAAGAAAGAAAGACTCCTCTAGCTAAGCCATCGATCGAAGAGCCATCACGGTGGGAATTGAAACCGCTACCACCTCATCTAAGGTATTCTTTCTTAGGACCTAACTCAACTTTACCTGTTATTATCTCATCTTGTTTGTTATATGTGCAGGAAGAACAACTTTTGCAGGTATTAATAGAGTGCAAAACTGCAATTGGTTGGACCATTGCAGACATTAAGGGTATCAGCCCAGCCTTCTGTATGCAGAAGATTTTACTGGAAGACAACCACAAACCTTCCATAGAACGTCAAAGAAGGTTGAACCCCAATATGAAAGAAGTCGTGAAAAAGGAGGTGATAAAGTGGTTAGATGTGGAAATCATTTTCCCCATCTCCGACAGCAATTGGATTAGCCAAGTTCAATGTGTGCCAAATAAAGGTGGAATGACTGTTGTGCAAAACGAGAACAATGAGCTGATCTCAACAAGAACATTCACGGGATGGCAAATTTGTATGGACTACAGAATATTGAACAAGGCCACCCGAAAAGACCAATTTCCCTTGCCATTCATTGATCAGATCCTAGATAGATTTGCTGGGAGGTCCCACTTCTGCTTTCTGGATGGATAATCGGGGTATAATTAGATCTCTATTGCCCCGGAAGATAGAGACAAAACATCATTCACCTATCCATATGGCATCTACGCTTTCCGGAGAATGTCGTTCGGCCTATGTAATACACCCACCACATTTCAAAGGTGCATGATGGCCATATTCACAGATATGGTTGAAGACATAATGGAAGTCCTCATGAATTATTTCTCAGTGGTGTGAGACTCGTTCGATGACTGCCTTAAGAATCTGAAAAGAGTGCTGAAAAGATGTGTGGAGACCAATCTGGTGCTCAACTAGGAAAAGTGCCATTTCATGGTACATGAAGGTATAGTCTTGGTGCACCTAGTGTCAAGTAAAGGAATTGAGGTGGATCGGGCAAAGGTTGATGTGATAGAAAAGTTACCACCACCCACTTCCGCCAAAGCAATATGAAGTTTCCTTGGCCACGCCGGTTTCTACAGACGGTTTATAAAAGATTTCTCCAAATTTGCTAACCCCTTATGTAAACTGCTTGAAAAAGAGCACCCTTTTGTGTTTTCTAATGACTGTAGGGTAGCGTTTGGGGAGTTGAAGAAAAAACTGGTGACTGTACCAATCATAGTGGCCCTCGACTGGGGGAAACCTTTCAAACTGATGTGCGATGCAAGAGACTATGCTGTGGGAGCAGTTCTTGGGCAACAAAAAGATAAAGTCATGCATCCGAGATACTATGCAAGTAAAACCTCGAGCGACACCCAACTGAATTACATAGTGACAGAGAAGGAGATGCTAGTTGTAGTGTTCACATTTGATAAATTCGGGTTATACCTGATAGGCTCAAAGGTAATTGCTTACACTGACCACGCTGCCCTCAGGTACCTAATTGAGAAAAAATAGTCAAATATGCGCCTAATTCGATGGGTGCTACTTCTACAAGAGTTTGACTTGGAAATCCGAAACCGAACGGGAACAAAAAACCATGTTGCTGATCATTTGTTCAGGCTTGAAGGAGCTGAAAAGAAGGTTGAGGTGGAGGAGATCATGGAGACTTTCCTAGATGAACAACTCTTAGCAATGAGCCTCGAGGCTACACCATGTATATAGATATTGCAAATTACCTGGCAAATGGTATTGTTCCCTATGACTTATTGTCTATGCAAAAGAAAAAGTTTTTTTGTGACTGTCGCATGTATTTCTGGGATGAACCATATTTTTTCAAGATTTGTCTTGATAACATGATCCAGATATGCATTCCCGGGATAGATCAATCTTCTGTTTTGCAGGCATGTCATGCTTCACCGTATAAAGGACATTTTGGAGGTGTAAGGACATCGACTAAAGTGTTGGAGTCAGTTTTTTATTGGCCAATGTTGTTTAAAGATGCACACTTCTGTGTGAAAAGTTGTTATGAGTGCCAACGGACGGGGAATATTTTCTGTCGACATGAGATGCCCATGAACCCAATTCAAGAGGTGAAAGTATTCGATGTATAGGGAATCAACTTTATGGGACCATTTGTCTGCTTATATAATAATAAGTACATACTTGTAGCGGTGGACTATGTCTCGAAATGGGTAGAAGTCGTGGCACTTCAACGAATGATTCGAAGGCAGTTATTGGTTTCCAGAGAACGAACATCTTCACCCGATTTGGCACTCCAAGAGCTATCATCAGTGATGGAGTCACCCACTTCTGCAACCGAGCCTTTGCAAAGTTGTTGGAGAAATATGGCGTTAGCCATAAATTTGCTACTTCGTATCACCCACAAACAAATGGGAAAGTCGAGGTGTCAAACAGAGAAATCAAGAGTGTTTTGACCAAAACTGTAAATGCTACTTAGACTGATTGAGAAAATTGGATGATGCGCTATGGGCTTACCATACTGCATTCAAAACTTCGATTGGTATAACACCGTATAAATTGGTGTTTGGAAAGGCATGTCACTTGCCGGTAGAGTTAGAGCATAAGTCCTTCTGGGCGTTATGACAACTGAATATGGACTTGGAGGCCACTGGAACTAGTAGAGTCACAGAGCTGCATGAACTTGACGAGTTCCGTTACCATGCTTTTGAGAGTACAAGGTTATATAAGGAAAGAATGAAACTAGTGCACGAAAAAAATATTCTTGTGCAAACTTTTAAGCCGGGAGATGTGGTATTATTATTCAATTCGAGATTGAGGTTGTTTCCAGGAAAATTGAAGTCAAGATGGTCAGGACCATTTCGTGTGCTAGAGATTCATCCCACCAGAGGCGTAGAGATTGCTTCAGAAGACGGTTCTCGCAAGTTCAGAGTCAATGGTCACAGGTTGAAACATTATTTGGGCATATATGAGACGGAAGTAGTATCGATGACTCATTTTCTAGAGCCAACAATGTTGAGCGAGCCTTATGTCGATTGCATGCGTCGTGCCGCGACGTTAAATCAGGTGCTTCATGGGAGGCAACCCATTGTAATATTACATTCGCCATGTCGTGACGTTAACTAAGGTGCTCATTGTGAGGCAACCCAATTCCTAGTTTATTTTTAGCGTAATTAGAACTTTTCTTTTCGTTTGTAGTGACTAACATGTTTGCAGGAAATTTCAGCGGATCGTACACTGGACCTCGCATCGCCAGGTCCCCATCGAGCTATGCCAGGCAGAAAGCCTCGCATTGCCAGCATTATTTCTCGCGTGGGAGCTCGCTTCGCATGGGTTACAGTGAGGTGAAACGTGCGTACTGCCTCGCTCCGCGCGCCCAACAGCTCGCATTGGAGCTCACTTTGCACAAGGTATAGCATTCCATTAGTGTCGCGTCGCCAGGTAAGTATTTTTTTCGGTTTTCCTTTAATCCTTTTGTTTTGTTCCTTTAAAATCCCTCCTTAAAACATAAACTAAACGCCTCAAACATCACTCATAACAATCTCACACACTCACGCCTCAAGAACCCTCCCTCACAAACCCTTTGAAGACAAGCATTCTCTGCTCCTTCCTTCACCTGCAACATCAATTCAAGGGCAATCCTTCCTCTTAAACATCCAAGATATGATTTCTACATCCATTCTTTGGTGATTTCGAATTGGGTGAATGCATGTCATTGGATACAAAGTTTTGGGGTTGTTCTTCATTGTAACAATGTGTTTGGGTGTCCCAACCCCATGAACCCCCATAGGAATGGTGTTGTTATTGGGTGAACAAGTAGTAGCATGGAACTCCCAAGCCGATTTAGGAGGGTGAGGTAATCCCTCATCCCTAAAAGCACTCCCATGGCACTAGTGCATGCTAAGTGTTTGTCATAATGCCTCAAAGGCATTCTTTGTCCCCATTGAAGCCCGAGTCTCCGGGAGTGTGAGACTAGTGCTATGTAGACATGCACCACTTTAAAATTTTAAGTGTGGGGTGGCTCACTGGTAACCTGATGCTTCGAAATTGGAGGAAGCACCCATGTGTCATTGCTTGATTCTCATACTAAGAAAAGATGAGGTGAAGTCTGAGTAACCTCGGAAATTTTGGAAAATCATGTGTTGAACTCTTAAGTGTGGGGTCGCAAGACCATGTTTGAATGTTGCAATGCGTCCTAAACTGATTAATGCTCACTTGTGTAGATATAAACTTGCCTCCAAGGAAGGACACCGATAAAGGCAAGGCCACATCCACTGCTCCGTCTAAGGCTCCCTCCGCACCTCTACTGAAGAAGAGAAAAGGGGGTGAAGCCACTTCAAGTCAAGTTGAAGGACTGCAAGTAGTGGCAGCAATAGCAGCCACTAGCCCACAATCTCAAGGACAGAGGGAGTTTGGACTCAAGAGCATACCTACACATGTTAAGGACTGGTACAAACGTTGTAGGCCGAGACATATACATCCAGAATCTGCTATTCATGAGCGTCACCTACAAGCCAACTACCAAGAAATCTGGAGAGGTATTAATGAGTTGGGGATGAGTTATGTGTAAAACAATAATGGGGATATCAATGTCAATCTAGTTCGATAATTTTATGCCGGTTTTTATCCAAAGGATCCTGAGCAGTTGTTGCCCATTCGGGGAAGGTTGATAGATTTTTCAGCCTCAGCAATATGTAATTTCTTAGGTGCTCCAGATGTTCCTCAAGAACCCTTGGACAATTTCATCACCCGTCCTACATATCGAGAACTAAGACACACTCTTTGTGGTGTCAATTTTGTGGCGGCGTGGGTTCAGGATAAGAAAACCAATCGTCATAGGAAATTCCCCAAGAAGAAGATGAGGGAAGAGGCTCAAGTATGGCTGAAATTGATTAATACACAGCTCCTACCTTGCAATCATGACACTCTTATTAGCCGTGAGAGGACGTGTGTGCTATATTTCCTCATGACTGGCCAGAGGGTAAATATGGGTCATTTGATTCTCTACCAGATGACTCAAGTGAGAACTAGTAAGAGAATTGATCGAATGCCCTTTGCAAACATGTTAACACAGTACTTGAGACAGGAAGAGGTGGAGGAGGAGAAAGCTTTCGATCACATCATTGATCAGCTCCTATGACTAATGGACATTACAAGCGTCCGGGTTAAGGAAGAGACTGTTATCCCATCAATGACAGGTGACGAGCGCAATGCTCGCGATGACAGCTTTATGGACCATTTTTATGGGATGATGGACTTACAACTTCGGATTGGGGGACGTTCGGCCACTACATAGGAGAGGGCCATATTGGAGGAGCATTTCCCGCTCAATGCTCATGTTCAGCAGTTGGTTGGGCTTGGTGATGGCTATAGACTCCCAGAGGATGAGGATGTCAACATACCTGAGCAGTCCGAGGCCGAGGCGGAGCAGTCAGATGATGATGATGATGATGATGATGATGAGGAGGAGGAGGAAGCAGAAGATGATGAATGGTCTGCCTTCGAGGATGAAGGCGATGACGGGGCTTGATCAGGGAGTTTTCATACACCCTACTCATTTTTTTCTTGTTTTGTCAGTTTGTGTATGCACTGAGGATATTGCATGAAAAATAAGTGTGGGGTCGTAACTTGTAAATATTAGTCTTATTTTAGTTATTTTTTTTAATATAATGTACTCATTTGTTTTTAGTTAGTGTCATCTTAGCCTTTTAGAAAACAAAATGATAAAAATGTGTAGTGTCGTCTTGCTAAGTAGAAAAATTGTACTCTTCTAGACGATGGATCTCTTAGATAATTTTCTTGAGGGAATTAAGTCTAAAGAAGAAAAAAAAAGATTTTCTTTGTAGGTAATGTAGTAATTCCCCCTTCATTTTTTATGGACCGCGATTCTTTTCCAAGGATTTTAGTTGAACCGGGTGTAGTTCATTTTAATTTTTAGGAGTAGAAACGAGTGGGCTATGAATTGAATTGCAGCGATATCTCTTAACTTTGTTATGTCTTGAGAATAATGATTACTCTGGTTGTGATGCTTAGGCTCAATGTTTGACTCTAGTATAAATACCTTAAATCATAGATTCTTAAATTTTCTTAACTGCTTTGACTAGAGTGTCGTGATAAAACCAATCCTGAGTAAGTTATGTTCCATGTCTGTGTGAGGTTTGCATGTATTCTCTGCATTGCAGTTGATGTATAGGACTTGCCCCGTGTGTGTGCGAAGTGAAATAGTAGTCTTGTTCAGTCTGGGAAGTGATATAGGCGTTTCTTTGTTGAGCCAGATGTATATAGTTTACCCGCCTAAATGTCATATAACGTAGTTAACCCCTTTGAGCCTGTAATTCTGTTTCTTTGGTAACCACATTACAAGCCTTACCCTTTGCTTGAATTGACCATATATTTGAACCTTGTCACCACTCATGAGGACTTGAATTGTGATGAATTATGTAAAAGTTAAATTGTGGGGTGGTGGTTTGGCTTTTGAGTAGAACAAATGGAATAAGGAGAAAGGTGCACCGTTTTGAAAAGAAAAAAATATATCAATAAAAGCCACGTGAATTGAAAAAGAAAGAAGAACAATATACATATAATTGTATTATATGAAAAATAATTCTTGATGATGGTGGTTAGTGTTGTAATTGTGCTTAAAGAAGTATGGGGTAATATACATTGAAGTAACGATGGAGTTTTAGTTTGACATAAGTATGAGCTTGAGTGTTAAAGTATATGTATTAAAGTGCTTAAGGGAGGTGTAGTCACTCATATCCAAATATATCCTACCCGACCCGTAGCCTACATTACAACCAATTAAAGTCCTACTTGATCCTAGACTGAATGAGCTCGATTAGTAGAGTATTACACTATGGGCAAGCCTATGGTGCATCATTTGTCGCATAGGAATGTTAATTCTGAGAGCGAGTGAATTCTTCCTATCTTGAGTTCCTACGGTCTTAAAATTTATTGTGTGTGGAACTAATCTCTTTTGTTGTGTTATGGCACGTGATTCATGATGGAGAGGTAATGTCGTTGACCTTCATATTAGAGTAAGTAAGTGAATTATGAATAATGCATGGTATTTGTGAGTCAAATCTTGAGGTGAGGATGTTACACCTTTGTGCTTAGTATATTTTAAAGATTCTTGGTGTGACGAGTTAAGGGAAATACTTAAAAAGGCCATGTCCATAAGTGTAGTTTGATTGCTCGAGGACGAGCAACATTTAAGTGTGGGGTATTGATGTTCGGTTATAATTCCATATTTTAATACATAATTTACCTTACATTTTATGTGCTTTAATGTTAAACTACACTTTATTTGCGTGTAATGGAGTCTATTTTATGTGTAGGTACATTGGAGATGAAAGTAGAGCAAAAGGAATATTTAAAGTCTAAAGCGTACTCGAAAACAGTTGAAAAGAAGAAAGAAAGAAATGAGCAGCGGAAAACTGAGGAAGCTATTGAGCTCGCGTTAGAGCTGGAAAGGCGAGACTTTGAGCTCGCGTGGGAGCAGGCGATGCGAGGGATAAGGCGAGGTTGAGCTTACGTGGAGGCAGGCATCGCATGGTCTGGGGCGAGGTTCATCTCGCGTGGAGCATCGCGAGGCACGGTCTGAGGCGAGCCTGATCCGAATTTTGAAGGCTTAGTTCATCTCCCCGTTTGACTAGGACTAGGGCCATGTAGTTTATGTCTTTTCCTACACATATAAATAGACATTAAACACCACTTTTGATAAGGTTTTTTGACTGGAGGCAAGAATAGCTCGTGGAACACCCGTTGGGTGAAAGAATCATCGATTTCTACATTCCTTCATCTTTACTTTATAATTTATTTATGCAAAATACTTGGGATATCGTTACTTTGAGTATGAGTAGCTAAACTTCTAATCTAGGGTTTTGTTGGAACCTATTGGAGGATGATTTTCCTGTTACGTTAATATAGATTTGCCGTAGTTTTTCTCTATTTGTTCAACTACGTTTATATTGTGGTTGGTTGAAGAGCTCTCAATCGACTTTGCCTATTTAGTGTGTATTACTCGGAAGAGAGTGCATATTTAGGTAGTTGTTGAACAACATCACTCCTAACGTATATGAGGGATCAATACAGAGGGTTTAAAGGTGGGATTAGGAATAACGAAACATTGGTGCGATCAGAGTGAGCCGTAACTTAGTGCCAGCTAGCATAATTCGGGAGAATATGTCTAATAAATTGTGGTAGTTACTCGGGAGAGAATTACGACACTCAGAGAGTTCATGATCGGTAGAGAAAACTTAGAAAAATTTATAGGAAACGTACCGGAAAGGATTTCGACAATAGGGGAAATCAAAACCTTAGATCATTCCAAATCTTATCTACAACCTGTTCGTAGTTAGTTATTAAGTACTGCATTTTCATTACTTGATCTATAGTTAGTAAATATCCAATTTGTTATTTGATATTTCTGAAGATTGATTGCGTGAATTGGCGCGAGTCTAGTAGCTGTGATTAGTAGGCTAATTCCCTGTGGGATTCGACTCCGTACTTGTAAACATGATTATATTTACAACGACCGCTAGAACTCTTAGGAGGCATAGTTGTGCGTGATCATAGTCCCAAAAGGAATGATGTATTTCTATATTTAGTAACAATTTAAATCTAAACTTCTCTTCTTGGACAATTCCTCATCTTTTGAGCTAGCTTTGAAGTTGATATCTAATCCCAAAGGTCAATTTTCTTATAACCTAACAAATAAATTATTACTCTCTCCATCCTAATTTTTGTGATGATATTTGACCAAGGAATATGTCATATATGTTTTTGTGATTACCCATAAAAAACCAAATATAACTAAGGAATTACACATGTAATTAACTACATTATCGCAAACAATATTACTCCCTCCGTTTCAATTTATGTGAACATGTTTGAATGGACACGGAGTTTAAGAAAAAATAAACACTATTGGAATTTGTGGTCCTAAACAAGTCAAAAAGGGCCCCAGAGTATTTGTGTGGTTATAAAAGCTTCTAATTAAGGGTAAAATTATAAATTTAAGCTAAATTGTTACCAAATTTAGAAAGGAGTCATTTTTTTTTAACGGATCAAAAAGAAAATAAGTTCACATAAACTGGTATACTTACAAGGGTGGATTCTGTACTTGTTAGGTTAGTAATTATACAGTGGTTTGGGACACACCCTTAAGAAATTCAACTAATTAAAATAAGAGGGAAAGTTTGAGTTTTTGGCAAAGTTGGAAGGGAAAAAAATGATTCCCATCTTAAACCGTGAAAGTAGCGCGGCTAATTAAAGTGTGCGGTTGGACATAAGAATTGTAAAATTCCAAAATAGGGGAAAAATATTTTTCAAGTGAAAATGGTATTTGAAATTTAAGAGTTGTGTTTGGACATGAATATAATTTTGGATTATTTTTGAAGTTTTATGAGTGAAAATTTTGAAAAACAGCTTTTTGAAGTTTTTCAAATTTTCAAAAATTTTCAAAATGCATCTTCAAGTGAAAATTGAAAATTTTATGAACAAACGATGATTTCGAAAATAGTGAAAATTTGTTGAAAAAAAAAAAAAATTTCTTATGTCCAAACGGGCTCAAAGTTTAGTCACTTTCTTAGCTAGTGCTTGGCCAGAGTTTCCCAAATTTGTTTTGAAAAATCTGATTTGGGTGAAGTTTGGTTTGAAGATGAAAATGTGTCTTGGATATTAGTTTTCCAAACATATTTCACTTTTTTTTTGAAAAAACATGAAACATGACTTATACTCACAAGTTCTAAAAACTATCACAAATACCCAATAATACCTTTATCAAATAACAATCATTATCACTATTACAAACTATAGTCCTGAACATAAATAAATTTGGTACAAAATTATCATTTTTATAATGAACTACATTATACACTATCAGATGACCGAGAAGACGAAGCAACATTGTTACAAAATAATAAAGGGTGGACTCTTTTATAAAATATAAAAGTTTGGGGCAATTTTTAAAAATGTAATAGTAATATTTTGGCTGGTTTTGGAATTTGGGAATTTCTCAAAATATGGATAAAATTTATGAACAATCATGTATTTGCCAAAAATAATTTGGCAAAATCTTTGGCCAAACCGGTCCTTAATATTGAGCAAGAAAAGCCATTTGTTTCACCACAATAAACATCAAAAGACTTTTTTACCCTTTGCTCTTCATTTCTTTTCTTTTCCAAATCCACGAAGTCTTGCTCTTAACAAAAAGGAAGACTCCCCTCTTTGTTTCTTCGCTCCTCTCTCCCCCATCACTGTTGTCTCAAGTAATAGAAAGTCATTAATTGTGCCATAGTAAATGAAATTGACGAACAACACATATGTCCTTTAATCTTTGGGTCATTGTGTTCTGAAATTCATTTGTAATAGTTTGAACTTTAGAACAATAGTATTCAAAAGTTCGCTTGTGATAATTCGAATCTCATAATATGATGTCTTAAAGTTTAAAGTAGTACAATTAAACTTCATGATACCGTGTAGTGAAGTTTGAAATACTACAAGTAAATTTCAGTACACACGGTTCCAAAGTCCAAAGTATTACTTGTTCATCATTCTCAGATTATTCGCATGTCATATGGAGTAAAATGAAAAACAAATACTTGATTATTTCTTCGCGGTGGTATTACACATGAATCTTACTGATAACAATATGAACAATTCGAATAGTGCAAAACCAGTATAATTGGTAACATGTTTAGATATTGTCACTTATTTTTAATAGATTTTAGTCAACGTTCCATATATGCATATTTGCAGAATATGCCAAATGGAATTGTTCGAGAATATGCCACATTGGGTGGTCATGATTTGGCTTTCTTAATCTCACTGTCCAAGGAACTAAATGCTTTAAAAAAAAATAAAAAAATCTCCACATTGCTACTCTTGACTTTACATGCAGTTGCAAACGAAAAAGAATGAAGATGAAGAAGCAGCCCAACAACAAAGAAAAAACAAACAGTGACTGTACTGGTAAAATATGGTCGTACCACTTCACAAGAACGGTAGTTCGACACGTGGTAAGTAATTAAAGAACCAGAAGATCGACCAAGAAGCAGAGGCGGAGCTAAGGATTTAAGTGTGTGGGTTTTAAATTTTAAAATAAAACATTGCTTCCAGAGGAATCGAACCCCCATATTTTTCAGCGAATCCACAACATTTACCATTGAACCAAAACCCCTTTTGTTACTGGGCTCGGCAGTATATATTTATATAGATTTGGTAAATATTTCAATACAAATACAGGGTTCCAGAAAAAATCACTGGGTTCGCCCGAACCCACACCCACAACTATAGCTCCACCCTGCCAAGAAGCACCTCCCGGAATGGTTCGACAGGGACCAGACAACATCATTCCAGGGGAAATCATCCGGAGAGTCTTCAGTGTATGGAGAGTGTACAGAGAAGCTGATCCTCCAACAACAAATTATGAAATATCTGGGATTTGACATTAACACTCTGGCCGTTTCAAATCCACCGGGCATAACAGGGGGAACGAGCCAATAGTACTCATAACAGACATGCGAGATTTTAGGGAGCAATTACGTTAATTGCTCACTATAAAAACTCCCTTCCTCCACAATTGTATTCCATTCAATTTTACGTTGACACTGTCATTGTACTGAAATCACGATTGGATCTAAAACTTCAAGCAGCCCAATCAGCTAGATCATTCCTTTTTGAGAATTATCAGTTAGTTTCTTCTTTAGTGCTTTCATATTGCTCTTGTCAACAAATATTTGCTTTATTTACATATTCCATGTTGACTAAGATCAACTTAATTGAAGTGAAATGATTGCTTGTGGCCTAATTCTTCAAATTTAATTAATATAACTTATTATTCAAATTTTAGGTTGAACAGTTTGGTGCCCACCGTAGAGTCCAAGTAATTGTGCATTTATTTCAAAACGCATTAGAACCTTTTACAACTCCCTTAATTCTCTTTTGATTCTCACTTGTTAACCGTCATTTGAAGGAATACAATATCTGGAATCACCAACCAGCCAAATGATCCACCTCAGCAAGTAAATCAAGCCTTAACAATGGGACAAACTCTGGATGACTAGAGCCCTGGAATTCACCATGCCCATCAATGGAGGATTCACATGAGATATCTTCTTATAGGGGCGGAGAGAAACTAGGGTTAGAAGAGACAATGAGAAGTGTTAGGATCGGTAAATCGGGTAGTGCGAAATTTAGCCAAATAATGTTATAATGAAAATAAAAGAACAATGCAAATTGATAATAACAACAATTAAAAAAGATAAAGAAGACACAAATTTAACGTGGTTCGGTCAAGGTGACCTAGGTCCACAAGCGGAGAGGAGCAATTTCACTATACCAACAAGAGTACAAAATTAGAGTAAATACTCTAATTAGTCCCAAATACCCCAAGAGAATAACCTCACAAAATCATTCCAAAGAAAGGGTTCACACAAGTGTTTTCCAACACTCACTCTCTTACAAAATACTTTATAATCAAATAAAGGAGGAGAAAGAAAGACAAGAGTGAAAAACTCTTGAATTGGTGTGTTTACAAATGAGGAGAAATTCCTCTATTTATAGCAAGAATTTTTTGACCTAAAGTGAATATTATGTCATGGCAAATGTCATGATCCACAAATTTTGTTATAGTGGATTTTATATCATGGAAAATGTCATGAAAATTTGCCCCCCACTTGAGAAGAAGCCAAATTAATGGCCATATTACAAATCTCTACCCTGGCCTAATTTCGGCTTATATATAGTAAATTTGCTCCACCTTCTCCGCAGAAACCCCAATAGGAAAAATCATTCTTTATAAATGCCAATCAAGTTTAGGAAAAGCTTGAACTTGGACACTAGAAGAGGTTTTGTGAATATGTTAGCAGGATTGTCTCTAGTGCTGATCTTCTGAACAAAGACTTTTCCTTCAACAATGGTTTCTCGGATGAAATGATACTTTATATCAATGTGCTTCGTCATCTCATGATACATTTGATCTTTAGTCAAGTGAATGACACTTTGACTATCACAGAAAATGGTAAGACCACCTTGGTGTGAACTGAGTTCCGCAAATAGACCCTGTTGCGACCAAACACACTCACGCAAGTATACGCGGTCGTCAAGTAATAAAGTGACTAAAAGTCGGATGTCTAACCCACGAGGACTTATGATTAACTATTAACTAAATTAGACTATCCTAATTATCTAAACAAGAATTAAACCTAAAAATATTTTATTCTAAACTAATTAAATAAAAAAATATAAATAATGAACTTTGAACAGGGAAATAGCAGATTTTTTATGATATCAATGTAATGAAAACGATCTATGGTTATGGGCTATCTAACAATCATATTGTATTCTTAAATTGAATTGACCGACTAATTTATCTAGCTTATTGGTTAACAGGGTTAATATTGATCATAAAAATCTGTCGAGTTCTTACTCGCCTATTCAAGCTAACCTAACGCCTATATGTCTATGGAGTTAGAATCAACAAGAACGCATTTATAATTCCTGTAAATCAACCAAGCAAGGCAATCAGGTATATGTCTATCCTGACCACGAATCCGTTCCCCGATGCCCGAGTTCAAGAACTTGCCCTACTCAATCCTGTATGCAATATAGAATTTCCACTTTCGAGTTCAATTCTAGATTCGTAGATAATATTCAATTGGTGATCAAGCAATCAAATAATTAGGCGCAAGATTGAATAAATAAACTAATATGATAAATCAAGAAGTCAAAATCAATATCCGAATAACAATAGTCATTAAAGAACTACAACACTAGAATGTGAAGTTTAGCTCCATATAGACATGGTAGCCAAACAACAAATCATACAAAGAAACATAAAGATTACTAAGTTTAGTGGGAAAAATATGAAACTTGATGAATTCCGGCCTCCACAGCATTGTCGTGGCTTTTTCCCTCTTCCCAATATGTTAGATGCCCTAAAAGAGGCATTTTTGGCTTATATATTGCGTACATAAGTCGTGGGACAAAGTTCTTCTATTCCTAATCCGACTTGGCTACAGGGATTGATGCTGGGGTGGATGCGTCGCACCCACCTCGTCCTCCACTTCTCAGCTTTGCATGCTAGGGTGGATGCGTCGCATCCACCCTTTGTTCCTCCTTCTCACCTTTGCCCAGGTGTGGATGCTATGGGCCGACTTCACTGCTAAGGGTGCACGAAATCCAACCCCTCTTCCTCTACCTAGAGCACCTTTTCCTCATATTTTTGTACTCCAAACACGCTAATTTATCACACACAACTCAATTAGTCATAAAACCAATAATTAAACCATGTTGGGCATTTTAAAGATCTAATAGCATCAAAAAGCGGTTAAAACATAGGTAAAGTAACATCAACACATATCGAAATATGTCCAACATCACCACCCCACACTTAAACCTTTGTTCGTCCTCGAACAAACCATCACTATAGTAGACGAAACAAAATTAAGCTCTTATAATTCAAAGCATACTACACCTATGATCATGGTCATTTGCCACAATTAGGCTCTAGAATATGCATCATATGCACTTACCTTTACTTGTGTCATTCTTTTAAAAATATTCAAAAAAAGACAACATGCTCACAACAATCCTAACCTCAAAAACCGACTCAATGTCACAATGCGCTCATGGCTTGAACACCCAACATCATAGAGAAGTCTAATAACGTTACCAATCCCTCGTGAAACCATGTGCCCTCACAACAAGAACAAGAGAGCGAGTTCAATCCACACATTCGAATCTCATGATCAAATATATTTTAATGACTCACATATATCAAAGAAAATCGCTCACTCTCACAAAGAAGTCACACGCATGCAATTGGTACCATAGGCTTGCCCTTAATGTAAATCTCTACTAATGTAAGCTCGCTCGATCTAAAATCTATTAGGACTTTTACATGGTTGTAATGTGGGTTAAGGGAAAGGTAGGATATATTTTAGGAATAGTGATTCAACCTCCTAAGAACTTTAACACATCATCAAATAACTTAAGCGCAAATTCTTCAACACCACTTCAATTTCACAAATAATATCACCCAACAATATTTCCTCTTTCTTTAAGAACTACTTTAATTCATACCCACTAGCAAGAACAAGACAACAATTTATTCATCTATATTTTTCTTTCTTTTTTTCCAATTTTTTCTCTTCTTTTTTCTTTCTTTCTATTTCCGCTAGTGGTGTATTATTTTACAAAATAAGTACACCTTTCTTCCTTTCATTGGTTCCACTCAAAAGTCACTCCACACTTAGTCCCTTCTTACTTCTTTTAGCACTCATCTAACAATTAAAGTGCTTTAAGAGGTAAAAGGATCAAAACAATGTCAATTAAGAATAAAAAGGATATAGGCTTGTAATGTGGGTACCAAATAAAAGTCAATAGGCTCAAAATGGTTAACTAGGGATAAATTTTATTTGCGATAAGCAATAAGCTCAAAAAGATCAAAGAAAGCCTAAAATCATTTTTCAAACCAAGCATCACCTCAAATTTCGCTTCAACTCACATACCGGGCAAGTTCTAGACACAAGTACAATACATGGACAACACAAAAACCTCACCACACATGGCACATGACTCACTAAGGACGATCACATTCCGACTCTCAAGCAATGGAAGTATTCACGGAGCCACGAGATATTAAGTATTAAACACAAGGTGAACATAAGTCATGTAAACGAGACATAGGCGCCACAAAACATGCTATCCAATTTAACAAGGCATCATCAATAAATTCAAATTATACAGAAGATACTACACATGCCAAAGCATAAATATGTTACTATCAAACAAGTCAAGGGCGCCTAGGTTCATCATTCTTGCTCCTTTTATTCCCTAAATTCATAATCTACTCGGAAAGAAAAAAAACTACCCGGTTCAAACTACATCCCATGGAAAAGAACCGAGGCACAAAGAAAAATCACAGGGGATTATTACTACCTAAAGAAAGCTAAAAGACATATTTTGGCTTTTTGTTTAGACTTTAATCCCTCGAGAAAACTGTCTAGGAAATCAATCGTCGGGAAAAGTCCAATTTTTCTACTTTTTTCATTTTTTTTTCCACAAAAGCTACTACACTTAAGATTGAGTACTACAACTAAGCTAAAATAGCAAGAAACTCATCCAAACGATCTCCTCACCCCAGACTTAAAATTTTGCAATGTCCTCAATGAACACTATAAATAATCAGAGGGTAAACGAGACTCCCTGGTAGGCCAAAGGCCGAAGCAATAGCGGCTCACGAGGTACTCAGACTTCCCCCATGCATCGTCCTTTGTGTGGGCACCCCACACTTAGTCCTCACCATCTAGCTCGCTTTTGCACTCTTCTAATGGCTTTGCTTCCTATGCTCATAATCCTACAAAACAAAAATAAATACTAAAAAATAATAAAAATAAAATAAAATAAAAAATAAACAAAAATAAAAGAAAGCAGTAAAGCTGGGTTGCCTCCCAACAAGCGCCTGATTTAACGTAGCGGCACGACGTGAACCACTTTTTGCCTCCTCGAACTTATGAATTGAGCCCCTAACATGGCATCCAGTTTGCGGCTATGCTCCAGTGGTGGGGCTACAAAGATAACCAGGCCAAGTAATAAAATTTTCACTCTACACTTCTCGGTCTTTAGATGAGGAATGTATTTTTTGCTTTTTGGCATGACAAATTCAAGAATACAAGCACTCTCATCCTCACTCTTTGACTCCCCTATAGGCTCAGATGGCTTGATTACTATCTTACTATCTAAACATAATGTGGAAAAATGATTGGAATGAGGACCAATACGCCCTAACTCTAGAATTGTATTACTCTTTACATCCTCATATTTACATACACAAGAATCTTCAAATATAACATTATCTACTTCCTCACATGGCTCTAGTGTACTTTTCTCAACATGGGCATCATCAACAAAAATATGCTCGAGTGATTGGATCACCACTTTTAGCTCCTCAATTTTGCGTATAAGCTCATTTTCAGCTTTACACAACTCATTACTATTTTTTTGGGCGTTAGACGCATCAACCTTTGTATTTAATTGAGCCTCTAAGTCGTGAATAGTAGTGCCAAATTTATCGATCTCTTGTCCCAATTTGGCTCTTCCTTCTATAAAGTATCTCATCTCATTTGTAATTTTCTCACGTTGAGCCTCATATATTTCTAATCTTTCGGATTGTTCCACCAGCAACATATGGCTCAAAATCTCCACTTTTTCAAAATTCTCTTCTTGTTGGTACTCGCTCTCTTCATTCAATTCTTCCATATTGGCCTTCATTCTTGTGATTGCTGCCCTCATTCTTTTCATATATTTTTTGAGTTCATCTTGTTGCTCTGCTACTTGCCTCAGAATATCCCTAATATATGCATCAGGCTCCATATCCTGCACTTCATTACCCCTATCAAACTCAAAAACATAATTAGAAAGATCATAATAAGGGCTCAGAGAAGGATGAACAGGATTAGGACAACCATCCCAAAGGCCATCTTGACCACCACACATATTACAAATATTCCACTCAAAGGATTGAGATTGTGCGCACAAATCGGTCCCGGAAATATTCTGACAATTTTCCACCAGTGGGGTCCTCCACAATATGGACAAGGATAATCAAAATAAGAATAACCATCATTCGAATAATTTTCATTCCAAGATGCCATATTAAAATAAATAACAAATAAAAACTAAACTAAAAAAAATGAATAGATAAAAAAATGTCTAATCTAGGAAAATAGCTAATTTCTAAGTCCTCGGCAACGGCGCCAAAAACTTGTTACGACCAAACACACTCACACAAGTATACGCGGTCGTCAAGTAATAAAGTGACTAAAAGTCGGATGTCGAACCCACGAGGACTTATGATTAACCATTAACTAAATTAGACTATCCTAATTATCTACACAAGAATTAAACCTAAAAATATTTTATTCTAAACTAATTAAATAAAAAAATATAAATAATAAACTTTGAACAGAGAAAGAGCAAATTTTTTATGATATCAATGTAATGAAAACGATCTAGGGTTATGGGCTATCTAACAATCATATTGTATTCTTAAATTGAATTGACCGACTAATTTATCTAGCTTATTGGTTGACAGGGTTAATATTGCTCATAAAAATCTGTCGAGTTCTTACTCGCCTATTCAAGCTAACCTAACGCCTATATGTCTATGGAGTTAGAATCAACAAGAACGCATTTATAATTCTTGTAAATCAACCAAGCAAGGCAATTAGGTATATGTCTATCCTGACCACGAATTCGTTCCCCGATGCCCGAGTTCAAGAACTTGCGCTACTCAATCCTGTATGCAATATAGAATTCCCACTTTCGAGTTCAATTCTAGATTCGTAGATAATATTCAATTGGTGATCAAGCAATCAAATAATTAGGCGCAATATTGAATAAATAAACTAATATGATAAATCAAGAAGTCAAAATCAATATCCGAATAACAATAGTCATGAAAGAACCACAACCCTAGAACGTGAAGTTTAGCTCCATATAGACATGGTAGCCAAACAACAAATCATACAAAGAAACATAAAGATTACTAAGTTTGGTGGGAGAAAGATGAAACTTGATGAATTCCGGCCTCCATAGCTTTATCGTGGCTTTTTCCCTCTTCCCAATATGTTAGATGCCCTAAAAGAGACGTTTTTGGCTTATATATTGCGTACAAAAGTCGTGGACCAAAGTTCTCCTATTCCTAATCCGACTTTGCTACAGGGATTGATGTTGGGGTGGATGCGTCGCATCCACCTCGTCCTCCACTTCTCAGCTTCGCTTGCTAGGGTGGATGCGTCGCATACACCCTTTGTTCCTCCTTCTCAGCTTTTCCCAGGTGCGGATGCTATGGCGGATGCTATGGGCCGACTTCACTGCTAAGGGTGCACGAAATCCAACCCCTCTTCCTCTACCTAGAGCACCTTTTCTTCATATTTTTGTACTCCAAACACCCTAATTCATCACACACAACTCAATTAGTCATAAAACCAATAATTAAACCATGTTGGGCATTTTAAAGATCAAATAGCATCATGCCGACTGCACTAGAATAAGGAACTTGTGCCACGTACCTCTCTTCTTCCTCTGACTGCGGGGATTGAGCAGCTGATAACTTTAAATGAGCAGCAAGATGGGTACTAACTAGTTTAGCATCTTTCATGCCAAACCTCTCCAAGACTTTCTCCAAGTACTTCTTCTAGGTCAGAAATAGCCTGTTGGCTTTTCGATCTCTTTTGATCTCCATGCCAAGGATTTTCTTTGCTTCTCCCAAATCTTTCATCTCAAATTCACTTTTCAACTGACTTTTCAAATTGTGAATTTCTGTTAAATCCTTAGTAGCAATGAGCATGTCATCAACATATAATAATAGGTACACAAATGAACCATCATTTAACTTTCAGAAGTAAACACAACTATCATAAATGCTCCTCGAATAACCATGACCCAACATAAAGGAATAAAACCTTTTATACCATTGACTTGGAGACTGTTTTAATCCATACAAGGATTTCTTCAACAAGCAAACATGATCTTTTTTTCCTTCAATTTCAAATCCTTCGGGTTGATGCATGTATATTTATTCCTCAAGTTCGCCATGCAAGAAAGCTGTCTTAATATCAAGTTATTCTAATTCCAAATCATACATGGCAACGAAGGAAAGAAAGACACGAATAGAGCTATGTTTAACAACATGTGAGAATACGCGTATCAAAAGCTCATTCATAGGCACAAAAAATGTAACTCGTAGTATCACCTATGCAATTTAATAGCTCATCCATAGGCACACAAACTGTATCTTATAGTGTAAACCCGTCCATAGGATATACTCTTATCTCTGTTGAACTATGAATTTTAGTTGTAACAACCCGATCAGTCTTTTTATATATTTGAGCCTCATTTCCCCATTTGATGTTTCCCGTGTGCTTGGTTGTTGTTTTGTTATTTTAGGGGATGATTGGTTTGGTCCCGGAAGGATTCAAAATGCATTGGAACACTTAGTTCTACTTTTGGAAGCTTAAGTTATAACAGTTGACCAAGGTTTGTCTTTTGTGTAAACGATTTCAAATATGTGTTTTCATGGTTCCAATATGGTAGACTTATGAGTACGTCCGAATTTGAATTTAGAGGTTTCTAGGATGATTTGGCTCGTTTTTCCCAAAGATGGAAATTCGAAGGTTTGAAAATTTTATAAGTTTGACCATGAGTTGACTTTGAGGCTATCGGGTTCAGATTATTATTTCAAGACTTGGAATACCTTTGTTTTGTCATTTTAAACTTATGTGCAATATTTGGTCTCATTCCGAGTGAGTTTGGTAGTAATCAGACGCTTCGTTGTGAATATTAGAGTTCTAGAATTTAAAGGCTTGCATGATGCATTTTGGTATTCAATACATTATTTAAGATGTAATTTTGATGATTTGATATTGCGAGCGAGTTCGTATGTTTATATACTTGTGTGTATGTTTGGTGTGGGGTTCGAGGTGCTCGGGTGATTTTTGGATTAGTTTTGAGAAGGTGCAGATTTTTGCTGGTGCTACAGAACTCGTAACTGCGATGCTCTGCTCGCATTTGCGATGATTCACATTTGCGTACAGAGGATTACATTTGTGATGTTAGGAAATGAAGGCCAGCTTCGCACTTGCGATGCTGATTTCGCAAATGCCACATCCGCCATTGCAAAGAGGATTCCACATTTGCGACAGTTGGTCGCATTTGCGAGCTTCCTAGTCGCAATTGCTATATCTGAGGCAGAGGGATCCAGTTTGCATTTGCGAGCCATTTCTCACAATTGCGAGGTTCACAATTGCAAACCCCTGGTCGCAATTGCAACTTCTGCAACTTATTATTTAGAAGGGAGTTCAGGACTTAGATCTATTTTCTCATATTTTGAACTCTAGACTTGGAGATGGGAGAATTGTGAAGAGGCTTTTCACACAAGGTAAGAGGGTAAGTGATTTCACTTTATTTTGATTATATATCTTGTTTTTTCATGGATTATTACACCTATATCATGGAGTTTGCAAGAGATATTTTGGGGTTGTTTTTTACTATGTTTTGAAAAATAGAAAATTGGAAATTTGAGAGTCAATTTGGACTCAACTTTTTAATCTAATTACATATTTGGACTCGTGGGGTTATGGGTAGACGAGATCTACCCCTTGACTTGAGTTTTGACCCTGTGGGCCCAGGATTAACGTTTGTTATCTATTTCAGAATTGGGTAATTATTGGAACTTTATTGTTTGAAATTAATTTTCTATAGCATTATTTGATGTTATTGAGTTGTGTTTTTGCTAGATTTGAGCAGGACGGAGGTGATTTTTAGAGGAAAGGATATTTTAGAGGATTGATTTAGGCTTAATGAGGCAAGTATCATTCCCAACCTTGTGTAGGAAAATACCCCTTAGGATTTTGCTTTATTTGCCTAATTTTATTATATGAAAAGAAACGTCTACACGAGGTGATGAGTGTGTACATGGGTGATATGCGTTGTTTATAACCAGATTAGACCTTAGCCTTCTAATTTGACTTATGTTGATGATATGATTTATATGAAACATGGTTAATCATTTTGTGACTACATGAACTTGAATGCTACAATTGATTTAGCCGTAGTCATGCTTTATATGTTAAACACCCTTCAACATTTTTATTATTATCATGTCCTTGTGTACCTTGTTGACAAATTATGAGTTTATGTATTTTGATGGTAAATTGGCATATTTCATTTGAGATGATTATGAAACATGGGGACAAATTGGATAGATTAATTGGGTGTCGGCACAAGGTCTTACGGTGCGATTGTGATTCTTCCCTTTCTTCTTTTTCTTCTTCTTCTTCTTCTTCTTCTTCTTCTTCTTCATTATTATTATTATTATTATTATTATTATTATTATTATTATTATTATTATTATTATTATTATTATTATTAATATTCATATGTGGCGATTCTTGATTTCGCATGTGGCAGAATAAGGGTGTCATTTCTTGATTATGAATATGCGGCGAAATAGGGTGGTACTTTTGATGATGTTCATGTGGTAGTACTAGGGTGATATTTCTTGATCATGCACATGCGTTCTTTAAACATCTTCATGTATTTCAACAAGTCTTTAAATTATATTTAACATGCTATCATATGCCTTAGTTTCTACTTGATGATTTGTTCGTCAAAAATGGAGTTTTCCAAAGTTGAGTTGTTGTCACATGTTTGAACAAGTTTTTTTGTATTGTATTCCGGTATATATTCTTATTTCCAGTTATTGATATATTGCACATGTTCTTTAACTAGTGAGTATCATATGACTTCAACCTCGTCACTACTCCATCGAGGTTAGTCTTGATACTAACTAAGTACATGTTATCTCGTACTTATACTACACTTCTGTATATTTTTGTGTAGATTAGGGTGCTGGAGGCAGCAGACTTTTAGAGTGAGTGTATACGTTGTTTCCTAGGATTCAAGGTAGTATTGCATGAATGCTGCAGTCCCGTGGAGTCCCACGTTTATGCTGATACTGTTCTTTTAACACTCAAATAATTTTGTAGTTGAAACTTCTTTATATATTTGGTTTAGAGCTCATGACTCTATGCTATCTAGTTTTGGGGATTTTTATTGTGTATTGCTATTTTTTGCTTATGCTATCACTATTTCTGTTGTTTATGCTAATTCAGTGTTACTATATCATGTTTTGATGATTTAATGTTGTTGATGTGATTGGCTTATCTAGTCTTGAATGTTAGGTGCCATCATGACCCCTTATGTGGGATTTTGGTCGTGATAAGTTGTTATTAGAGCCCTAGGTTCATAGGTTCTATGAGTCAAGATCAAGTCTAATAGAGTGTTGCGGATCGGTACTGAGACATCTGTTTTTATCATCGAGATGCTACATGGCTGTTAGTAAACTTCACTTTCTTGCATTCTTTATCATGCATATTTATTTATTCCAAAGTTTGAATCTTTAATCTTCTATTCTCTCACAGCTTGTGAGAACATGTTCTTGTAGGATCAACTGAGTAGGCACCAATGCCCACTGTTAAAGCCGCGAGAGGCCGGGGCCGAGGTAGAATCCAAGGTGGGGCATGCATTGTAGGTAGATCCCCTACTAGAGCGTCAGCTGTGGACCTGCCATTAGCTCCAATTGAGGAGCAATAACCAGAGCATGCCCCTGAGGTGCCTACGGCTACATCAGGACTTCATGAGACTTTGGCCCACTTCATAAGTATGTTTGAGAGTTTGGACCAGGGTTGATTTCGGTTGCACCAACTACTTCAAAAGCTGGGGGAAGAGTCCAGACTCCCGCTGTATGTACATAATAGCAGTTGCGTCATGTTTACCAAACACCAGGTATTCTACCGGTGCACCGAGTAGTTGTAATTCAGCCTGAGGTAGGGCCAGTTATGTCTACTGAGGAGCAAAAGAGCTTGGAGAGATTTCAGAGACTTCTTCCTCCACAGTTTAGTGGATAGGAGTTTGAGGATGCACATGATTTCTTGGATTAGTGTCATTCGAGTTTGTGTACTTTGAATTTGGTGGAATCGAACGGAGTCGACTTTACCACCGTTCAGTTTATGGGGAAAACATACAGCTGGTGGTAGAATTTTGAGACGAGTAGGCCAATTAGTGTAGCACCACTTACATGGTCCCAATTCTCTTATCTTTTATTGGGGGAGTTTATCCCATAGACCTTCGAGGACGAGTTTCATAGCGAGTTTGAGCATTTGTGCTAAGACGGTACGTTTGTGAGCCAGTACGGTATGAAGTTTACAGAGTTATCTTGCTATGCATCTCCTTTGGTTTGTACTAAGAAGAAAAGAGTAGGTAGATCTGTTAAGGGACTCACCTATAACCTTAGATTTGGAATGGCTCAGGAGATAGAGATAGAGACGACATTTCATTAGGTTGTGGAGATTGCTAGAAGGTTAGAGCATATTTGGGGGCATGAGAGAGAGGATAAGGAGGCTAAGAATCCTCATGGTTTTGTGGGATTTAGTAGCTTTTACTCTGGGGGGAAAGGTTCATCATGGTAGAGGCTTTATTAGTCATCCAATTCAGTCTGCAGGTCAAGTTTTACGTAGTTCTCTATCTAACCATTAATTTCAGAGCACTCGTACTAGACAGTAATCCTTTAGTGCACCTCCTTCACGGGGTTCTTACTACTGTTATTCCACTCGCCGGTGACAAACTCAATTCTATCAGCCACATCAGCAGAGAGGTTATTTTGAGTGTTGTGATACTAGGCATGTTATGATAGATTGTCCCGCACATCAGATGCGTGTACCTCAATAGGTTACTGAGGCTATCATTATACTACACCACATGCACAACCAGCTAGAGGTGGAGGACATACAGATAGAGGTTTTCCTAGAGGGGGAGGTTAGGCCCGTTGTTAGGCTTTTCCTGGTAGGACTAAGGTAGTCACATAAGATGGAGTCATTATAGGTATTCTTCTGGTCTGTCATAGAGATGCTTCAATTTTATTTGACTCGGATTCTACTTATTCTTATGTGTCATCCTACTTTGCTTCGTATTTGGATATCTCTCATGTTTCTTTGGATACTGTTGTGTATGTGTCTATACCCGTTGTGGATTCTATTGTAGTGGATCATGTCTATCATTCCCGTGTGGTTTCTATTAGGGGATATAAGACTAAGGTTAATCTTTTGTTTGTTAATATGGTGAATCTTTATGTAATTTTAGGTATGGATTAGTTATGTCCGTACCATGATATTCTTGATTGTCACGCTATCACTGTGATGTTTGTTGTGCCGGGGTTGCCGAGGTCGGAATGGAGAGGTTCTTTGGGTTATATTCCTAGTAGAGTAGTTTCCATTGTAAAGGCTCAACGAATGGTTGAGAAGGAGTTTTTGGCGTATTTAGTCTTTGTTAGAGATGTCAGTGCTGATACTCCTACGATTTATTCAGTCGCCATAGTGAGAGAGTTTCTGTATGTGCTCCCTACAGACCTATCGGGCATTGTATTAATTCGAAACCAGACACTTAGCCCATGCCAATTCCACTGTATTGCATGGCACTAGCATAGTAGAAGGAGTTTAAGGAAGAGTTGCATGAATTGTTGGATAAAGATTTAATCAAGGCAAATATGTCACCTTAGGGTGCACCTGTTATATTTGTGAAGAAGAAGGACGATATAATGAGGATGTGCCTTGCCTACAGGAAATTCAATGAGGTTACCATCAAGAATTATTATCCACTGCCTCACATTGATGATTTATTTTATCATCCTTTGAGCACTAGGGTGTTCTTGAAGATAGAATTGAGATCGGGGTACCATCAGTTGATGATTGGGGCTTCAAACATTCCTAAGATGGATTTCAAAACCCATTATGGGCATTATGAGTTCTTGATAATGTTATTTGATTTGCCCAATGCCCCAACAACCTTTATGCACTTGATGAACTGTGTGCTTGAGCCTTATTTTGATTCCTTTGTCATCATGTTCATTGATAATATCTTATTATATTCCCGTTGTAGTGAGAAACACGTGCAACATTTGAGGATAGTGCTTCCGGTTTTGAGGGAGAATAAGTTATATGCCAAGTTAACTAAGTGTGAGTTCTAGTTTGATTTGGTGGCCTTCTTGGGCCATATGGTATTTAGTGAAGGGATTAAAGTGGATTCGAATAATATTAAGGCAGTTCAGAGTTGGCCCAGACCTTCTACCGATACAAAGATCCGGAATATCCTAGTGATGGTTTGGTATTATCGTCCCGTTGTTGAGGGGTTTTCCTCTATTGACTAAGTTGTCTCAGAAGGGTGCTCCATTATAGTGGTCATACTAGTGTCAGGAGAGCGTTCAGAAGCTCAAGATGGCCTTGACCACATCTCAAGTGTTTGTGTTGCCTTCAGGATCAAGTTCTTATACAATTTATTGTGATGCTTCGCGTATTACTCTCAGGTGCTGATGTAGGATAGTTGTGTTATTACCTATGCTTTGTGTCAGTCGAAGCTTCATGAGAAGAACTGATAATCGGCTTAATGTATGCATATTTTGATATATACTGCCTCACATTTTGCTCATGTCTCGACGATTTGAGGTGTTTAATATGATTGTTTGTCCTAAATTTGGTATTTCTATGTGTAGGAATCATTCAGATGCAATTTGGGATGAAAGGGCGCGCATTGGAGCGAAATCGGAACAAAATTGCAGAAATGGAAGTTGAGCGCCACAGCCAGCGTGGGGCGCTTGCTGTGGCGCACTTTACAGAAGCAAAGAAGTTTGAGCGCCAGGTCCAGCGCCCCACGCTGGCCTGGACGCTCACAACGGGAATTCTCCTGTTTTGACTAGGACTCGGTTATTTCGACCACTAGATGCCCCCAACTCATATAAAAACCAACCAAAACCTATTTTTAAAGGAGGGAGACGGATTAAAAGGAGAGGAGAGGCACAAAACACTAAAAAGTGAGGATTTGATCAATTCTTCCATCCCTTTCCTAGTATTCATCGATTTTATGTTTGAAAATACAATTTTTGATGATTGTATGAACATGAGTGGCTAAGAACCCTATTGTTCTAGGGTCATGGGTATACATGAATGTTGATGTTTGAAGTTTAAATTGACGAAGTTGATTTTATCATATTGGGTTGTTTATTTAATTCTGTTTTAAATTATTTTGCTGAGTAGCTAACAGTGAAATACTATCTACGAATCTATACTTGAACTCGAAAGTGGGAACTATAGATAGCATATAGAATTAAATAGAGTAAGTTCTTAAACCCGAGCATCGGGGAATGGATTCGCAATTAGGATAGACATATACCTAATTTCCTTACTCGGTTGCAATACAGGAATTGTAAATGCGTTCTTGTTAAACTTAATTCCATAGACATATAGGTATTAAGTTAGCTTGAATAGGCGAGTAAGGACTCGACAGATGCTTACGAGCAATATCAACCCTGTGAGTCAACAATCCAGATAAATCAATTAGTTACTTTAACTTAAGAATACAGTATGATTGTTAGATAACCCGTGACCCTGGAATATTATACCATATTGATTTTTATTCAAAACTATTTAAGTGTTGTGTTTGATTCTTAGCAATTCATTACTTGATAGCCTTTAGGTAGTAATTTAGAAAATTATATATTTTGTCAAAAATATTTTGAATCGATAAGCTATTCGAGTTTAAATTAGTCAAAAGTTAATCATAAGTCTTCGTGGGAACGATACTTTATTCACTACTTTATTACTTGACGACCACGTATACTTGCGTGAGTGTGTTTGGACCCGACAAGTTTTTGGCGCCACTGCCGGGGACGTAGAAATTAGATACTTGACTAAGTTAAGCTTTTATTAGTTATTTGTTCAAGTTTTAATTTTCAGTTTGCCTTGTTTGTGTTAACGCATGATCTTCTCTTGAATGGGGAGGAGTAGAAGTGCAAACAACCTCATTCCTCTTGATCCAGAAATTGAACGAACACTACAAAGAGTGAGAAGGGAACTCGAAGCTAGAACGAGAGTAGAAAGAGAGTTGGACATCGTAGTTCAACCACAGCCAATAGAGATGGCAGGTAATGAAGAGCGTCTGGTTATTGAAGCCGCAAGGCCCAATCTTGCGAATATGACTCAGGCTATTGTGAAGCTTGATATCACTGGGCATTTTGAACTCAAACAGTACATGGTACAGCTGATTCAGTCCATAGGACAATATGTGGGTCTATCTCATGAGGACCCGCAGAGGCACATTCAGAACTTCTTGGAAATTACGGACACTTACAATTATCCCAACGTTTCCAAGGACTATGTCAGGCTGACACTATTTCCCTTTTCACTGTTGGGGGAAGCTAAGGAATGGTTGCAAAAGGAGCCTACGAACTCAATCCACACTTGGGATGATCTAGCAAGGAAATTCTTAATCAAATTTTTCCCAACTAAGAAGACAAAGTCCCCGAGGATCCAAATTCTTGGGTTCCAACAACGGGATGGCAAGACACTTCGTCAAGCTTGGGAAAGATACAAGAAGCTACTCAGAGACTGCCCGCATTATTGTCAGACTGATGAGGTATTGGGTCACACTTTTGTTGATGGGTTAGATGAAGCATCAAAAATGAATCTTGACTCAGCTTGTGGAGGTAGTTGCATGGCGAGGCCATATAGTGAAATATAACTCTTGCTAAATAACTTCACTGCCAATGACCATAATTGGCAAGGAGAGGGGGATTCAAGAAGGGCAATTAAACAGAAGGCAGCCGGGTTGATTGAGCTTGATGATTTCTCCGCCATGAGAGCCGATATAGCAAAATTGGCAAATCAGATGAATAGAATGACAACGCAACAAACACAACAAATGCAACATGTACAGCAGATGTCTATTTGTTGCGAACTATGTGGTGACAGTCATATAAGTGACATGTGCCCCACGAATCCTAAGTCTATATACTATGTGGGACAATAGAGCAGGGGTCCAATGAATCAGCATGTGCAATATGGGAATACCTACAATCCAAATTGAAAGAATTATCCTAACTTCTCATGGGGAGGAAATCAACAGAATCAGAACCAGTATAAGACCCAAGGAAATTTCAATCAACCTGAGAGACCACCCCTACAAACAGAAGAGAGTACGAATGACTTGCTGAAGAAGTTGTTGCTTGATAATGAACAACTCAGGAGCGATTTCAGAAATCTTGAGAGGCAAATCAAAATACTAGACTTGCAGGCGCGCTTCCCAGTGATACAGAGAAAAACCCTCAAGTTAATGCAGTTACACTCAGAAACCGGAGGGAACTAGAAGAAGTGCCAAAGAAGAGAAAGAACAGTCCTATACCTGAGAAGGAACTAATCCCTAAGGCAATACACGAGTCAAAGAAAAATGATTCAAGTTCAGAGCCAGTGGAGGCTGCAAGGCCACCACCACCTTTCCCTCAGAGATTGCAGAAAAAGAATGATGATCGCATGTTCAATAAATTTCTCTCTATGTTAAGCCAAGTTCAATTAAATATTCCGTTGGTGGATGTACTTCGTGAAATCCCAAAATATGCTAAGTACATAAAAGATATAGTGGCTCACAAGAGGAAATTGACTGAGTTTGAAACAGTTGCACTTACTGAGGAGTGCACTTCAAGGTTCCAAAACAAACTTCCTCAAAAGCTTAAGGATCCTGGCAGCTTCACCATCCCTATACAAATAGGTAATATTAACGTGGGTCGTGCCCTTTGTGATTTGGGGGCAAGCATAAATTTAATGCACTTGTCATTATTTAAGCAATTGGGTCTGGGAGCTCCAAGACCAACCACTGTGATGTTGTAATTAGCTGATAGGTCCATAGCCTACCCTGAAGGAGTAATTGAAGATGTATTGCTGCAAATTAGAAAATTTATCTTCCCAGCTGACTTCATTATTCTTGATTTTGAGGCTGATGAACAAGTTCCAATCATATTGGGATGACCTCTCTTGGCTACTGGTGATGCAATAATTAAAGTGCGAGAGGGAAAAATGATTATGAGGGTGGACAACGAGGAAGCAGATACAAAGCGATCCAACTTCCCCGACACTATGAGGAGCTCTCTATGATATCTGTTGTGGAGGTGGATGAGAAACTTCTTGACACGATTGTATATCTAGACGATTCTCTAGAAAAATCAATCATGATGTTTGATAGCTTGGAGATTGATGATGAGGTTGAGGAGATGATGCATATCCTAGATGCATCATGTGCTTACATGCAAGGAATAAACCCGTTTGAGACCCTGAATAGGCCAAGTGGCCCCCTCCAAAGCCGTCAATTGAAGAAGCTCCAAAATTGGAGCTTAAACCCATACCCCTCACCTTCAATATGCTTATTTGGGAAGTTCTGATACTTTACCTGTTATTGTTTCTTCTGACTTGTCTAAATTGCAGGAAGAAAAGTTGTTGAGAGTGTTACGTTAGCACAAGCGAGCAATTGGGTGGACGATGTCTGACATCAAAAGCATTAGTCCAGCTTTCTGCATGCATAAAATCCTCATGGAGGATGGACACAAGCAAAGTGTAGAGCAACAACACCGCCTAAATCCAATCATGAAAGAGGTAGTAAGAAAAGAAGTTATTAAGTGGCTTGATGCAGGTATTGTATTCCCAATCTCTGATAGCAAATGGGTAAGCCCCGTTCAATGTGTGCCAAAGAAAGGGGGGATGACTGTAGTGGTTAATGAAAATAATAACTTAATTCCTACAAGAACTGTCACTGGGTGGAGAATTTACATAGATTATAGAAAATTGAACAAAGCCACCCAAAAGGACCACTTCCCCCTTCCCTTTATTGACCAAATGCTTGATAGGTTAGCAGGACAGGAATATTACTGTTTCCTAGATGGTTATTCGGGGTATAATCAGATTGCTATAGCCCTAGAAGACCAAGAGAAAACCACATTTACATGTCCCTATGGCACGTATGCGTTCAAGAGAATGCCCTTTGGTCTCTGTAATGCACCTGCGACTTTTCAAAGGTGTATGATGGCTATTTTTACTGACATGGTTGAAAGATTTGTAGAAGTATTCATGGATGATTTTTCTGTGTTTGGATGTTCTTTTGATAATTGTTTAACGAACCTTGATAAAGTGCTAGCTAGGTGTGAAGAGACAAACCTGGTACTCAACTGGGAAAAGTGCCATTTCATGGTACGTGAAGGTATAGTTTTGGGGCACAAGGTGTCAAAAGATGGTTTACAGGTGGACAAAGCAAAGGTGGAGGCAATTGAAAAATTGCCCCCACCGACATCCATCAAAGGCATTCGCAGTTTCTTGGGCCATGCAGGTTTTTATCGTCGATTCATTAAAGATTTTTCAAAAATTTCTTCTCCATTATGCAGGCTTCTAGAGAAAGATGTCACCTTCAAGTTTGATGATGCATGTATGAAAGCATTTGAGGAACTGAAGGAAAGGTTAGTGACTGCACCAATTATCATCGCCCCAGATTGGGGACTGCCATATGAGTTGATGCGCGATGCAAGTGACATAGCAATCAGAGCTATTTTGGGGCAAAGAAGGGGTAAAATATTTCACTCCATTTATTATGCGAGCAAAACTATGAATCCAGCTCAGATGAATTATACAGTTACTGAAAAAGAGTTGCTTGTAGTGGTATGGGCATTTGACAAGTTCAGATCTTATCTAGTGGGAACCAAAGTTGTCGTCTACACAGATCATTCAACTATCAGGTACTTGTTTGAAAAGAAAGATGCCAAGCCGAGGCTGATTCGTTGGGTCCTCCTCTTGCAAGAATTTGACTTAGAGATCCGAGATCGAAAAGGGACAGAAAATCAAGTGGCTGATCACTTGTCCAGATTAGAAAGTCGGAACCATATAGCTGAAGGAGAGTCAATCAAAGAAACATTTCCTGATGAGCAGCTATTAGCAGTCACCTCAGGTGAAGCCCCATGGTATGCGGATTATGTAAATTTTATTGCAAGTGGGGTGACACCATTAGAATTAACACCTGATAATAGAAGAAGATTCTTGCATGATGTGAGGCTCTACATATGGGATGAGCCATTCTTATATAGGCAATGCGTAGATCAGTTGGTGCGAAGGTGTGTTCCTGAAGAAGAGATGAATGCAATATTGCATAGCTGTCATGCTTCGCCATATGGAGGTCATCACGGTGGGGATAGAACCGCCCAAAAAGTGCTGCAATCAGGTTTTTATTGGCCAAAATTATTTAAGGATGCACATGCCTTTGTTAAAAATTATGACAGATGCCAAAGAACCGGAACTATCACAAGGAAGCACGAGATGCCCTTGCAAAATATTCTGACAGTAGAGCTTTTTGATGTTTGGGGGATTGATTTCATGGGACCGTTCCCATACTCTAATGGTCACATGTACATTTTGGTGGCGGTCGACTATGTTTCTAAGTGGGTGGAGGCCATTGCTCTGCCTACTAATGACGCAAAGGTAGTGGTAAGTTTTGTAAAGAAGCACATCTTCACGCACTTTGGGACTCCAATAGTGTTGATAAGCGACGGAGGAACTCACTTTTGTAACAAATTGCTGAATAATAGTCTTGTAAAATATGGAGTTAAGCACAAAGTCTCCACTGCCTATCACCCCCAAACGAGTGGTCAAGTAGAAGTTTCAAACAGAGAGGTAAAGGAGATTCTGGAGAAAACAGTAAGTGGAAATAGAAAAGACTGGGCAGGTAAGCTGGACGATGCATTATGGGCATATCGAACTGCATACAAGACTCCCATAGGTACTTATCCGTACAGGTTAGTTTGTGGGAAAGCATGTCACTTGCTAGTCGAGCTTGAACATAAAGCTTATTGGGCGATCAAAAAGCTAAATATGGATATGGACTCAGCTGGTGAGAATAGGCTGCTGCAACTCAACGACCTTGATGAGTTTCGATTGCATGCATATGAAAATGCCAAATTATATAAAGAAAAGACGAAGAGGTGTCATGACAAACACATTCAACATCGAGAGTTTGAGCCGGGTCAAGAAGTTCTTTTGTTCAATTCAAGGTTGAAGCTATTCCCCGGAAAGCTTAAGTCGTGTTGGGCAGGTCCTTTTGTTGTGGTAAGTGTGAGGCCTCACGGAGCGGTGGAACTACGTGATAAGAGCTCAAGTGGTACCTTCTTGGTAAATGGCCAGAGAATAAAACATTATTGGGGTGGTGACATTGCACGCCACAAGACCTCCGTGAACTTAGCTGATGCTTAAACATGTGTTGAGTCGTGCCGCGACGTTAAATTAGGCGCTCGTTGGGAGGCAACCCAATGTCTTTACCGCTTTCGTAGCATAGTTTATAAAAAAAAAAAAAAAATAATTCGCCGAAATGAGCGCCCAGGCCAGCGCCCCACGCTGCCTGGGGCGCACTTTACAGTGTCCTCAATGCTCCAGCGCCAGCCCCAGCGTAGGGCGCTGGGCTGGCGGTCCAGGTAAATTTTATTTTATTTTATTTTTCGTTTTCTTTATTTAATTAAAAATACCCTACCCAATTACCCAATTACCCATATACACTAACATCCCAACCCATACCCAATAACCCAAACCCACTCCCCCACCTAACCTAAATACACACTCACAACCGAAAAACAAATCCCATTCTTCCACACTCACGCTTTCACCTTCTTCTACCCCTTTTCTCTCAAATTTTCAATATTCTTCAATCAATCTTGCTCAATTCCATCTCAAGAATCTAAGGTATGTTCTTCTTCTTATCTCTTTTCTTGTATTTTGGAAGTTCTTAGAGTAGTGTAGTCTTATCTCTTTCCCCCCTTTCTTACAAAACCCTAGGTTCTTAAACATATTTGGATGGTATGGTAGGTGGATTGATTATACACAAAACATTGGTGCAAAAACTTTGGTTGCGCATTTGTGATTGAAGTAGTAAACTATAATTCCCTCTACTTCATGTAAATTTGGGAGGCCCACCTTCTCCTACCAGTGTTGAAATAGAAGAGCAAAATTAATGCCCACAAGGTGTTTGCTAAAAAGCTTAAGAGAGTAAATTTGAACACCGATGAAGTCTAAGTAGCCGAGTGTAGATATATATGAGTTTGGGTGAAGTGTGGGGTGTTGTGGGGGTATTGTCTCTTGTTGTAAACTTTTGTAAGTGTAGTTAGTGTAGTAATGTAGATTTTAACCTTGTTATGTTTGCATTATAGTTAAGTTACGGCCATGATAGGCTAATTGAATTTTATGGCATAGGGAAGTCTAAGTACCTATAGCCTTGTGATGACACATTGGTGCACATTGGATCAATATTATGATTCGCTTATACATAACCTTCGGTTTTAAGTGTGGGGTCATCTTGCCTCTCACGATGACCTTAGGAAACGTCTCTTGATTCATTCTCATCTTTGTGTTTATTATGTGTAGGTTGATATGGCTCGTGACGATGCCGCTAAAGGAAAAGGGGTGGGGAAATCCTCCACTACTGCTCCCCCTCAAAAGTAACGCAGGCAAGGCGAGGGCTCCTCCCGACAAGCCAAAGGAAAGCAACAGGTTAGTGGGTCTGAAAGGCCACCAAGGCCTCGAGTGGAACTTGTTCGGGAGGATGCCATCAAATAGCATGATACTTTTGTTCCATATGGTCGATATGTATCTGAAATGGGGATAAATGTGAAAGATTTAGAATGGAACTGCCCAGATATACTTGCTACATTGATTGCAAAGAAGATGGATAAGCTCCTCGAATGTCCGGGCCCGACAAATCTCAGCATGGTAAGAGAGTTGTATGCTAACTGGAACGAGAAAAATGATATATCGTAGGACAGAGGTCAGGAAATTCCAATGGATAGGGAAGCCTTATGTCAATTTTTGGGAGTGGATAGTCCTAATCCACGAAGGCTTCGAAAGTTCGTCAAAAGTCCAAACTACCAAGCAATACGTCACACTCTTTGTGGCGTTGATTCTAATGCAAGATGGACGCCAACGAAGGGCAATATTCACCTTGAAATGCTTCGTTTTGACTTCAACAAAACGGCCAAGGTTTGGCAAAATTTTGTGCAAGCTAGAGTAATGCCCGTTGAACATAATACTGAGTGCACTCGAGCTCGAGTGTGTGTGATTTACTTTTTGATGATCGGGCGCCCCATAAATGTGGGTGAGCTCATGCTTAGGGAAATGGCCCGCACCCGTTTTGGAGGAAGGATAAAAAGGTTTTTCTTCGGCAACACCTTAACACAATACATGCTCTCTCGTGGGCTGCCAGAGTACCCTAGCTATGATGAGGTAGTGGAGCCGCCCAGAGCATTGTTAGACATCACATCCATGCTAGAACCCACATCCAAGCTCACCCAAGCTGCTAGGAATGAGAGGAACGAAAATTTTAACAGGTATCTTTATAAATCCCTTAATGTTATTATGAGCAAGCTTGGGGTGTCAGATGGGGAGCGCACGCAGATGTGAGGTGATCTCTCCAGTTCTTCCAAGGAGATGCTGGGCATAGCACCAGGCAGTCCCGTTCATCCATCTGAGGATGAAAACACGGACGAAGAATCTGATAATGCGGATGATGATGACGATATGGGACCAATGGCTTTGGTACCCTTTGGGGATGATGATGCGCACATTGCCGCCGCTGGTTGGCATCATGATGAGCCAGAATCTGACTAACAGGGAGTTCTTTCATTCCACCTTACTTTATTTTCGAATTTATTTAGCATTGGGGACTATGCTTTTCTTTAAGTGTGGGGTGGAAGATTCTCTATTCTTTCTATAGTATTATATTAGAGTATTGTTAGTTTCTTATTTTTTATAGTTAGCTAGCTTCTTATTTTTAATAGCATAGTTAGTAGTAATTAATGGATCTGTTGGACAATTTTCTTGAGGGATTAATGTCCGATTAAAAATACCAATAAAGTTTTTTTTTTTTTTTTTGATAGTTAGGTAGTATCCCTTGGTTTTTTTTGGATGCCGGTTCTTTTCCAAGGGTGTAGCTCGAACCAGGTGTTTTGTTTTATTTCTTTTTAGAAGTAGGATAAGGGAGAAAACTGAGATTGATCTGAGGTACCTGTTGACATCTTTGGTGTTGGTAAATTAAGTTAGGTCATTCTCTTTATCTTCCTGCGTATATGATTTGAATTGTAATGCCCAAGTAAATTCAAGTAGCTTACTCTTTGACGCCGTTTTCTCAGTTGATTGACTTGTATACCACATAGCGCAGTGTTGCTTAAAGATCCTCAACTTGATAAGCTTGCTTGACTTGAGAGTCGAACAAAACCGTCTTGAGTGAGTCAAGTGCCATGTGTGTGTAAGGATTGTTAATATTCTGTGCTACCCTGTGTAGTCTAGAACTTTCCCCGTGTGTTAATCAACGCGAAATCATTAAGTTGTGCTAGTCTAGGAGATGACATAGGCATTTCTTGCTTGACCATAAAAGTGCTTGTTACTGACAGATAAAATTTTCCCATTGCTATCCCCTTTGAGCTTATAGACCGTTTCCTTGGCGACCACATTACAAGCCGTAATCCTAATTGTTCTTAAGGTGAGATTGTTGAACCTTAACCTCCTAAGGCACTTAGTCTCTAAAAGTAGTAAGGTGAGAAATTAGGAAGTGGCGTCCGAGTGGAACCATGAAATGGTCCTTAAGGTGCACTAAAATTGTGAATAAAGGTCACTAGTTTATGAACTTCAATGTACGGAGTGTGTTATTTAAAAAAAAAAAAGGCGTTCAAATAATAAAGAAAGATACACACCTCCTAATCTCTTTCACTAGTTCTAGTGAATCTATAGAGATGCCTGATGGAAAAGTGGCTATGTTATTTATGGTGTATGACAAGTGAATGGGTTGAGAAGATATGGCGCTTGAATTATGAGGATAGTGTATTAAAGTGCTTAGGAGGGTTAGTCACTACTCCCAAATGTATCCTACCCGTCCCTTAGCCTACATTACAACCTTAAAGTCCTAATTGATCCTAGAGTTAGCTAACTTAGATTAGTAGAGATGTACACTACGGGCAAGCTTATGGTATGACCACTGGATGCACATGAATTCTTTGGGAGAGTGAGTGAATGTTGTTCAATTGTGTGATGTCCTTAATTTATGTTCAATGACATATTTAAATCTGTGGACTACTTTGTATTCACTATTTTGCTTGTGGTGAGGGCACTTGATCTCATGACGGATTGGTGATATTGTACACTTTCTTGTGTTGGGTGAGTACCTGAGTTGAGGATGCTTAGTGGTAACGATTCGTCTCTTGAGGTAAGGTGGTTGTGGAGAGGTTGCTTGAGTTGATTGAGTTGGTTGAAAAATATTGAGTATATTTGGGCTATTTAAAAACGGGAAGAATGTAAAATTTGTTTGTTCATGCTTAATTGCCGACATCGATCATAGTCAAAAGGTAGAGTGTTTAATTGAGTTAATTGTGCGGTGCTCTTTCATAGTGCTAAGTACCTTTTGGGGGTGCTAATATAGTTCCATTTCTCGAGGACGAGCAAGAGTTTAAGTGTGGGGTGTTGATAATCGGCTTAATTTATGCATATTTTGATATATACTGCCTCATATTTTGCTCATCTCTCGACGATTTGAGGTGTTTAATATGATTGTTTGTGCTAAATTTTGGTATTTCTATGTGTAGGAATCATTCAGATGCAATTTGGGACGAAATGGCTCGAATTGGAGCGAAATCGGAATAAAATTGCAGAAATGGAAGTTGAGCACCACAACCAGCGTGGGGCGCTCGCTGTGGCGCACTTTACAGAAGCAAAGAAGTTTGAGCGCCAGGTCCAGCGCCCCACACTGGCCTGGACGCTCACAACGGGAATTCTCCTTTTTTGACTAGGACTCGGTTATTTCGACCCCTAGACGCCCCCAACTCATATAAAAGCCAACCAAAACCTAATTTTTAAAGGGGGGAGACGGATTAAAAGGAGAGGAGAGGCACAAAACACTAAAAAGCGAGGATTTGATCAATTCTTCCATCCCTTTCCTAGTATTCATCGATTTTATGTTTGAAAATACAATTTTTGATGATTGTATGAACATGAGTGGCTAAGAACCCTATTTTTCTAGGGTCATGGGTATACATGAATGTTGATGTTTGAAGTTTAAATTGACGAAGTTGATTTTATCATATTGGGTTGTTTATTTAATTCTGTTTTAAATTATTTTGCTGAGTAGCTAACAGTGAAATACTATCTACGAATCTATAGTTGAACTCGAAAGTGAGAACTATAGATTGCATATAGAATTAAATAGAGTAAGTTCTTAAACCCGGGCATCGGGGAATGGATTCGCAATTAGGATAGACATATACCTAATTGCGTTACTCGGTTGCAATACAGGAATTGTAAATGCGTTCTTGTTAAACTTAATTCCATAGACATATAGGTATTAAGTTAGCTTGAATAGGCGAGTAAGGACTCGATAGATGCTTACGAGCAATATCAACCCTGTGAGTCAACAATCCAGATAAATCAATTAGTTACTTTAACTTAAGAATGCAACATGATTGTTAGATAACCCGTGACCCTGGAATATTATGCCCTATTGATTTTTATTCAAAACTATTTAAGTGTTGTGTTTGATTCTTAGCAATTCATTACTTGATAGCCTTTAGGTAGTAATTTAGAAAAATATATATTTTGTCAGAAATATTTTGAATCGATAAGCTATTCGAGTTTAAATTAGTCAAAAGTTAATAATAAGTCTTCGTGGGAACGATACTTTATTCACTACTTTATTACTTGACGACCATGTATACTTGCGTGAGTGTGTTTGGACCCGACAAGAACTATCCGGTGCATGATTTGGAGTTAGCAACTACTGTGTATGCGCTCAAGATTTGGAGGCATTACTTATATAGTGTGTCTTGTGAGGTTTATATGGATCATTAGAGTCTCCATCATCTGTTTAAACAGAAATATTTGAATTTGAGGCAACGAGGGTTATTAGAGCTGTTGAATGATTATGATATCACTATTCTCTATTATCTCCTGAAAAGCCAACGTAGTGGCAAACGCCTTTAGTAGGAAGGCAGAGAGCATGGGGAGTCTAGCATTCATTCCAATTGGGGAGTGTCCTTTAGCTATGGATGTGCAGGTGTTGGTCAATAGATTAGTGAGATTGGATATTTTGGAGCCGAGTAGAGTCCTTTCTTGTGTTGTATCTCGATCGTCCTTGTTTGAGCGCACTCGTCATTATGATGATCCCCACTAGATTGTCCTTAATTACATGGTGCAACACAGTGATGCTAAAGAGGTGACCATTGGTGATCATCGGGTTTTATGACTTCAGGGTCAGATTTGTGTTCCTAATGTCAATGGCTTGAAAGAGTTGATTCTTGATAAGGCTCATACTTCATGGTATACTATTCATCTAGCCTCTACAAAGATGCATCCTGACTTGATGCATCATTATTGGTTGATGAGGAGTAAGAAAAATAATTTTGGACATGTTTCTAGGTGTTTGAATTGCCAATATGTCAAGTATGAGCATCAAAACAGGATGGTTTGCTTCAGAAGATTGATATACCGGAGTGGAAAGGGAACACACTATTATGGACCTTCTAGTAGGGTTTGCACAGACATTGAAGAACTTTGATGTCGTTTGGGTCATTATAGATCAGTTGGCCAAATCGACACATTTTATTCCAATCATGACTTTTTACACTTCAGAGCATTTGGCTAGGAACTACATCCGAGAGATTATTTGCCTATATGGTGTACCTATTTCTATCATCTCAGACAATTGCACTCAGTTTAGTTCGCACCTTTGGAGGGTGGTTGAACAAGAGTTGATCACGTAGGCTCAATTGAGTACTATATTTAATCCTCAAATGGATGGGCAATCCGATCAGACCATTCAGATCTTGGAGGATATGTTGAGGGCATGCATTGTTGATTTCGGAGGATAGTGGGACCAGGTTTTACCTCTAGCGGAGTTTGCTTATAACAATAAGTATCAGTATAGTATCCAGATAGCTCTGTGTGAGGCCCTATATGGGAGGTAGTGTCGTTCTCTGGTTGGTTGGTTTGAGCCCGACGAGACTAAGTTATTTGGAACATACTTGGTCTATGATGCTGTGGAAAAAGCGAAGTTAATTCAGGAGAGGCTTCATTCAACTCAGTTTAGGCTGAAGAGTTATGCGGACCGGAAGGTTTGCGACATGGCTTTCATGAAGGGTGTGATGAGGTTTAGGAAGAAGGGCAAGTTGAGTCCGAGGTTTATTGGTCCTTTTGAAGTGTTAGAGAGAGAGTTGTCAAGGTTGATTATATATTTGCTTTGCCTCCTAGTCTTTCGGAAGTCCATCCGGTATTCCATATTTATATGCTTAAGAAGTATCATAAAGATAAGTCATATGTTTTGGACTTCAACATAGTGCAATTGGATGTGAACCTGGCTTATGAGGAGGAGCAAGTGACAATTTTGGATAGGCAGGTCCTAAAGCTTAGGTTTAAAGATATTGCATTGTTGAAGGTGCATTGGAGAGTCAACCAGTCGAGGAGGTGACTTGGGAAACTGAGCATGATATGCAGAGCAGATATCCTCGTCTTTTTGGCACTTCAGTTATGACTCAAAGCTTGTTCAAGGAGGAACATTTGTTTAAGAGGGGGTAAATGTAATGACCCAACTGGTCATTTTGTGTATTTGATCCATGTTTCCAAGGATGGTTGGTTTGGCCCCGGGAAGGTTTTAGGGGTGTATTGGAGCACTTAGTTAAATTTTTGGAAGCCTATGTTATAAGAGTTGACCAAGTTTCACTTTTATGTAAATAAACTCAGATCCTTATTTTGATGGTTCTAATAAGTTCATACTGTGATTTTGGGCTTAGGCGTATGTCTTAATTTGTATTTGGAGGTTCCTAGGATCATTTGGCTCTTTTTGCCAAAAGATGGCAATTTGAATGTTTAGAAATTTCATAAGTTTGACCATGAGTTGACTTTCAGGCTATCGGGTTTGGATTATTTTTTCGGGACTTAGAATAGGTCTTTTTTATCATTTAAAACTTATGTGCAAAATTTGGTCTCATTCTGAATGTGTTTAGTAGGAATCAGACGCTTGGTTATGAATATTAGAGTTCCTGAATTTGAACGCTTGCATGATGCATTTTGGTATTTGATTCATGGTTTTGGATGTTATTTGATTGTTGAGATTGCAAGCGAGTTCGCATGAGATTGATATATTTGTGTGGATATTTGGCGTGGGCCTCAAAGAGCTCGGGTGAGTTTCAGATTGGTGTCAGATTAGTTTGTAGATAGTTTAGATTTTTGCATGTGCTGTAGACTTCACAATTGCGATGGTCGGCTTGCATTTGCGACACTTCGCATTTGCGGAGTGAGGATCACATTTGCGATGTTAGGAAGTGAAGGCCAACTTCGCATTTGTGAAGTTGGTGTCGCAAATACAACATCCCATTTGCAAGCTATCTTGTCGCAATTGCTATATCTGAGGTGTAGGGATCTAGTTCGCATTTGCGAGACTCACAACTGTGAATCACCAGTAGCAATTACGACTTCCATGACTTATTATTTAGAATGAATTTCGGGACCTAGACCCATTTTCTCATGATTTGAACCCTAGACTTGGAGAGGGACAAATGTTGAAGAGGCTTTTGAGAAAAGGCAAGAGTGTCAGTGATTTTCACTTGATTTTGATATTAGATCTTATTTTTTCATTGATTATTACACCTAAATCATGGAGTATGGAAGAGAATTTTTAGGGGTTTTTGACTTTTGTTTTGAAAAAAAAAAGGGAATTTGATAGTCGATTTTGACTAAGTTTTCGAATATAATCAAATATTTGGACTTGTGGGGTTATGGATAGCCGGGATCTACCCCTTGACTCGGGTTTTGACCATGTGAGCTCGAGTCAGACTTTTGTTAATTTTTTGAAAATTGGGTAAAGATTGGAACTTTATTCTTTGGAATTGATTTTTATTGCATTATTTGATGTTATTGAATTATTTTTGGCTAAATTTGAACAAGACAGAGTTTATTTTTAGAGGAAACGCTGTTTTAGACTATTGTTTTGGGCTTATTGAGGTACGTATCTTGTCTAACCTTGTATGGGGGAATGCCCGTTCGGATTTTGCCGTGTTTTTCTAATTGTGTTATGTGAAAAGTAATGTGTATGCAAGGTGACGAGCATGTACACAGGTGCTATCTATGGTTTATGACCGGATTAGACCTCATGCTTCTAATATGCTTTATATGAAACATGCTTAATCACTTGTTGACTACATGAACTTGATTGCTACAATTAATTTAGTTGTAGTCATACTTTATAAGTTGAACACCCTTCCACATTTTTATTATTGTCATGTTTTTGTGCACCTTGTTAACAAATTATGAGCTTATGTCTTTCGATGGTAAATTGGCATATTGCATTGTGATGAGTATGGAAGGCGTGGATATGTTGAGCGGCTTGGTTAGATGTTGGGACGAGGTCTTTTCCATGCAATTGTGATTATTGTTATTCACATATGGAGAAATAAGAGTGGCATTCTTGTGTTGGCACATGTGGCAAAATAAGGGTGGCGATTCTTGATTATACACATGTGGCGGAATAAGGGTGTTATTTCTTGATTGTGCACATGAGACGAAATAAGGGTGACACTTTTGATGGTGTTCGTGTGGGAGTGCGAGAGTGATATTTCTTGAACATGCACATACATCCGTTGAACTTCGTCATGTATTTCAATAAGTTTTAAGTTGTATTTAATATGCTAGCATATGCCTAAGTTTTTACTTGATGATTTATTTGTCAAATAGATTTTTCCTTCGTTGAGTTGTTATCGCATGTTTTAATGAGATTGTTGGTATTGTTTTTTGTTGTATATTTATTGTTGCCAGTTATTGACATATTTCACATGTTCTTTGACTAGTGAGTATCATATGACTTGAACCTCGTCACCACTCCACTGAGGTTAGTGTTGATAATTACTAAGTACATTTTGTCTTGTACTCATACTATATTTTTGTACATTTTTTTTGTAGATACGGGTGCTGGAGGCAACAGACTTCGAGAGTGAGTGCATACGATGTTCACGAGGATTCAAGGTAGTGCTGCATGAACGTCGTAGTCTCTTGGAGTCACATCCTTTTTGATTATACAGTTATTTTCACACTTAAATAGTATTTTATTTTAGACTCTTTTATGTATTCGGCTTATGACTCTGTACTACCTGGTTTTGGGAAGTCGTATTGTGTATTGTTAATTTTGACTTATGTTATCACTATTTCTATTGTTTATTTTAATTTGGTCTTATTCTATCATATTTTAATTGTCACGCCCCAAAACTGGGGAGCGCGACCGGCGCTCAACCGAGCAAGCCTATTAGATTTCTTTCTACCCAAACTCATCCATGAATGGAGATAATACATATTTTTAATAATTAGATAAAAAGGTGTTACAACCACAACATAACAGAGTTTGAGTTTCCCAGCAACAATACACAACTCACACTATGTCTACGGAGCCTCTAATAGATACAAAAGAGTAATAATGCCGGCAACAAGGCCCTGGCTATACCTTAAACACAATACACGAGGAACAAAAGATACATGACCCCGAAATGAAGTGGGGCTCACCAAGTCTGCTGGGAAGAGAGTACTAGTATGAATGACAAAACATCCTCTCAATAGAATGATAAATAATACAAACAAGAATATCATAATATCAATGTAAGCCTTAAACAACATCAAACCTCAATTTAGGATCAAGACAGAGTTTAAATTAATTTCCATATCTCACATTGGGAGATTTTTAGTATCGATATACCATTGTTCACAATACCATTATTTACAATACCAATAGCACTGTACTCTTAGCACGGAGTCCGATCATGACCCGATCGGCTAGGATATCTCATTAGAGACATCAACCACAATTACTATCAATATCAGTACCACCGTCTTTAACACGGCGTCTGAGCACGACCCGATCGGCTAGGCTATCCATTAGGGACATCGACCACAATCACCATTTCAATTACGATTTCCAGCACAATCACAACCATATGTGCAGCATGGAGTAAGATCATGACCCGATCGGCTATGATGTCTTATTCGAGACATGAACCTTTTATATCAATCAACGCATTATATACTTCTTTCACATCTTTTTACTTCATTAGCACTAATGACCATAATTATAAAATCATTCTTGGCACGTTGGCCGGATTTAGTATTTCATGCTCACCTTTTCAGTTTCTAACATCAATATCATCAACAAGAACAATAACATTTCAAATCAAGGCATGTAGTACATATGTGAGCAATTAAGAATCTAAGGCACATCGAGATTCTTCACAAAATTTGGCATAATAGCCTTTGTTTGAACTTGACTTGAAGTCGAACATTATTAATGCACAGACCATACTTGAACACACCCACAATTGATAACATAACATGAATAAAGCATTTAAGATACTTATTGAACATATATATTTCAACCCAAACTTACTCGGAATAGCCGATTTTATCATGAACTGCTCGGGTCTTATATAAATTACGTGAATATCGTGGGATTCAATTCTAATAGAATAGTTTAGCCAACATACCCCATTGATATTCCTTAAATTCGAAAATATTCCTGAATTCTTAGCAACTTCAATCTTTAGAATGAAGGCCTTGTGGATTTTTCTTATTAATCTTCCAAGATTTGAGCATAACTTGATGAATAATTAGCCTAGGATTTTCTCTCTCTCTAAAACACTCTCCCTTCTCTCTAAAACACCAGATTTTTAGCTCAGAAATGGCCCAAAGTATGTATTTAACGAAGTAGGGTCGGGTTTTAAAATCCAAAAATGAAGCGCCGGAACAAGGTCTGCGATCGCATAATTATGGCCGTTATCGCATAACAAATCTAGTAAGGTTTTATTAGATTTAGTGTATTCAAAATCATGAATAACGGGTTCTATATAGTCTAGGAATAACTTTCCTAAAATTTTAGGAAACTTAAATCTCAAAGTCAACTCTTGGTCAATGCAAATCTCAATTTTGGTGAACTTGGTAAAAATCCAAAACAAATGTCATAAATAGTTTATCCATAAGTTGTAGAACTGAAATTTGTAATCAAACTGCAAACTTGATGTCATTTGTATACTCAAATCATCATTTAGGTGATTTAGGTTTTCTCCCAGTTTTCCTTTGATTTCACCTCAAATCCATGTTTCTAAGATGAAACTAATGATAGATTCATGATATAATGATACATGTGAGTTAGAATCACCTACCCCAATATTATAAATAAAAATCTCTTAAAGAATTACCTCAATCTGAGCTCCATAGCTCCCAATATAGCTAAATGAACTCTATGATCAAAATGGGGCTATTTATACAAGTGCTGAAAAATGGAGGATCTTTCAGGAAAATGGCTGTTGTTGTACTTTTTTTTGTTTTTGCTGGATTTTGCCTTAAAAGCCTTCCCCGAAAAACTCAAAAATCAGCCGAGTCCCCCGGGACCCCTCCAAACCATCTCAACAAGTCAAAATACCCTATATGACTTATCCAAAGTCTCAAACCACAAAGAGAAACATCACAACTTGAAGTCAAGGTTCAAATCAAGCTTATAAAGTTTTAAGTCTCCAACTTCCAGGCAATAGTATTGAATCGCACCCAAACCTCTCAGATCGTAATTCGAACATATACACAAGTCCAAAATAATTATACGAAACTATTGGAATCTTTAAATGGTGAATCCAAATTCATTTAGTTAAAATGTTGATTTTTGTCAACTCTAAGCACTCTAGGCCTCTAGTTCAAGTTCTAGTATTCAAAACCTTTCTCGAATCCTTCAGAACCAAACCACCCATACTCGTATGTCATAAAATACAAAATAAATCTATAAAATGTCTCTAATTAAGGACGAGGTACTAGAACTCAAAACGACAACTCAAGTATGCTTAAGAGCCTTAAAGCCCAATCTTTGTGCATTAGTGACGGAATACCACCAAACCTCTCGGGGCTAAAAACAATAATACACATAGGACCAAGAACATCATATGAACCAATTCAAATTTCGAAGTGTGAACCGTGGAGTAAATACTCTAATAGAGGATTAAAGTAAATTATTGCAATCCTTAACTCACTAATTACATGCAATGGAGTTGAACTCGTCATGAGACACGATCCATTATTCATACAAGTTCAAATAATTAATATAAACATATAGGAAGTTTCCAATAACTAGGGTATGATAAATTCTCAAAATAAATGGTTGGGTCATTACGACTATAAACTTTGTGATGGTTTTACCTAGGGGTGTTCATAGTCGGGTTTTTTCGGTTTTTTTATTAAAACCAAAACCAAACCAAATTTGATCGATTTTTAAAATTCAAAACCAAAATCAAACCAAAGATAAAAAGTATCAGTTTGTTTGGTCGGTTTTGTTCGGTTTTCGGTTTAGATCGATTTTTCGGGTTTTTATGAACACTCATAGTTTTACCATGTACCTTGAGGAAGCCTAATGTAGCTTGGGTCATTATTTGTAGATTGTCTAAGTTTGAATACTCCATACCTATCTTGTCTACCTACTTCTTGGAGAGTTTGGCACAGATATCTAACAGTGAGATAGTTTATTTTTATTGAATGCCTATTTCTATCAATTTATATTAGGGTACACGGTTCACACATCACTTTTGTAGAGTTGTAAAACATGATTTAGGTACGTAGGTTGAGCTTCGCATGATGTTTTACCCACAAACTGATGGTCAGTCCTAGTGGACTATTCAAATTCTTTAAGATATGTTGAGAGAATGTGTGATTGATTTTGGAGGTTATTGGGAATAACTTTTATCTTTGGTGGAGTTTGCTTACAATAACAATAACAAGTCACACATTTAGATGGCATGATATGAGGCTTTATATGGTATGCTTTAAGGTTCTCCAATATTTTGGTTTAATCCTTGTAAGGCTAGGTTGTTGGATACATATTTGGTATGCGATGCCTTGGAAAAGATCATGTTCATTCAGGAGAAGCTTAGTATAACTGAGAGAAGGCAAAATAGCAATGGGGTCCGAATGGTTCGTGATTTTGTTCTTACATAGGGTAAGAATATACTTTTGAAAGTTTCTCCTATGAAGGATCTAATAAGGTTTGGGAAGAATGTAAGTTGAGCCCAATGTTTGTTGGCCAATTTGAGGTATTAGAGAGGGTTAGTGAGGTAACTTATAGGCTTGATTTGCCTCCTAGCCCATCGAGCGTATATTCAATATTTCATTTTTCTATTCTTCGGATGTATAATAAGGATAAATCACAAATTTTGGACTTCATTACAGTGTAACTGGATGAGAATTTTACTCTATGAATAAGAGTCTGTGACTGTTTTGAATAAATAGGTTCAAAGCTAAGGTCAAAGGAGATTTCTTTGGTAAACGTGCTTTGTAAGGGTTAGCGGAGCAACGGGATACTTTGGAGACCAAGTCATACATGTGGAGCATATATTCACACCTTTTTGGAAGCACAAATACATTTCTAAGTTCCTTCGAGGATGGACGTTTATTTAAGAGGTGGAGAATGTAACTATCCAATTGGTTAAATTGATTTAGCACTATGTTCCTTAACTTAAATCTTAATGTAGATTCATTTAGTGCTTTATGACTTGTGGATATAGGTGGTTTGAATCTTAAAGGATTTGGCAAGGAATTGGAACATTATCTTTCCATTTATAAGGATAAAAGGCTAAAGCCCCTTACCCCTCAAATCTAGTTATATCTCCTTGGCTCATGTTTTGAAACTCGAAATAAGTTTTTTGATGAATTTGGACTTATATGTATGCTCATATTAAGATCTGAGGGGCTCGGGAGAATTTAAGCACCATTGTATGAGACATGGAAATTTAAGATTCTTAAATTTGACTTTAATCGAAATTTTTAATTTTTGCACTTCTCTTCATTTTTCGAGCCTTTGAATAGGGCATATAGGATATATGGACTTGCTGGGATGGTTTGAAGAGGCTAGGGGGATCGGCTGAGTTTTGGGCGTTCGGGAAAACATTTTGGACGAAAGTTATAAAGCCTAGACCAGATTGCAGTTGATGGTCTAAAGGCTCGTGTCATGAGCACCCAGGGCGTTTGGCTTCAAAGAGACATACCTCTCTAGAGCCAGAACAAAGGCGCCGACCTCTGCGCCACCAGCATAAGTGAATACAAAAATCACATCGTCAAAGGTGGAACCTTTGACTCTTTAATTGACGATGCATTCCATGGTCAGTAAGCGGTGGCTGATAGGGCCCCGTTCACTAAATATCTTTGGATGTTTTCCTCCTTTTGTAAAAAGTAACCATCTCGTATATAGACTTTATTTCACCATTTTGGGAGATAGGGAACTCATATTCTCCTCCCATTTTGAAGGATCTTTCAATTAGGATATTGGGTTAAGAATTTCTAACACGAATCTATGATCACAATATGAATCTATCATGATTTCTTTTTACAAATAAGGAATAAAGAGGTAAAAATAGGGGGTTTGACTAGAAAGATAAGAAAGTTACTTTTGAAGATTTGAACATTGTTTTGGACTCAAATTGAGAATCCAATCATATATTTGGACTTGAAAAGTTATGGGTCATCGAGGTTCGGCTTATATTTCGGGGTTTGACCACGTAGTCTTGCGGTTGATTTTTGTTCACTTTGTTTGAAACCTCTCTTTTGCTTATGGAATATAGTACTTCGACTTTATTTGATATTGTGGTGTATTCCTTTTACTAGATCGAGCCCGATCATTAGAGTTTTAGCGAGAAAATGTTGTTCTCAAGGAGTAAAGCTAGCTCGAGTAAGAGGTACATTGGGTTTTTGACTTCAATGAGGGAAATTTTTCCAAATGGACTTGCTTGCAACGTGATATGTATTTTGGGTAGCATATAATTCGGGGTACCAAGGGTATATGCGGATGCCATGCACTTCTATGTTTAGATGATAACCCGTGTTACTTTGGGCTCTGGGAGTATAGGTACCTGTGATTCTTTTGGTGCTTGTTGGACACATGGCTTGTGTCAGACAAATGAATTTGTGCTGTGAGTTGTTGAGAAAGGGATCCTGAGCATGCACACATTTGTTTAGACTCATGCAGTGAGTTGACATAATTGTTGTTGACACGTATCACGTCTTGAGGTGAGAATTGAGGTGTTGAGGTGTTATTTGATCTGTATGGACTGTATTGTTTGAGCTTTTGCACTTATTTGATAATATTATGCTTTACTCTGTATATTATTATGTTTTCACTTGATTATTTGACTGCTAGTAAGTGTCGATATATACACTTTATCTCTACTTCTTCGAAACTAGACTTGATACGTACTGGGGTACTGTAGTTTGCACTCATACTACATTTCTGCACATTTTGCAAGTGCTGAAATTGATATTGGTGGTGTACATCCGACTGAGTAAGAGATCTAGAGAAGACTTCGTGGCGAGCTGTTATACTTAACCGATACATGGCAAATGGAATTCCCCTCCCCACTTGTCTATTTAGTCTCTCTACATCCTTCAGACAGACACTGTTATTCAACTTACATTCTAACTCTTGTTAGATGCTTGTTATAGTTGTTACACCGTGTTTTGGGCTATGTTGATAGTCGTAGTCGTGTTTAGATTCTATATCAGATAATTTCATCAATATTACTGGTTGAGACTATTTCTGTTTTCTTTTTATATTTTCATTATGTTAAGGATTTATCTAATCTGCTTTAAATTATAATTGATTAAGAGGTGACTTGTCTAGCAAGCGAGTTAGGTGTCATCACGATCTTAAATGTGATTTTTGTGTGTGATATAAATTGAAGGCGCTCTTTCCGTGTAAATCTTTGATAGCAAGAGTCCAAACCGTAACACTTACAACTAATGAACAAAGTAGACTTGAACGAATTATTTTAAATTATAAAGCTGAAACGACATAGTGGGAGCATACTCTAAGATCACTAGAATCATATTAGGTACCAAAATTCGTCATGTGACGTGTGCAGAAACTTACTCTACCAATTTATAATACATTTTACGCCAACCATTCGATATAATATACCAAATATAAAAAGCTAAAACTTAAAATTTCCTCAAGTAGTTGCTTATTTAAACAATAATGAGTAAGAATAACATTTGATGTTTGAAGTCCAAGAGGGTACGGTCATTACGGTTCCGTACCTTTTCATAAGATATTGGGCAGTGGACGAATGCACCTTTCATCCAACCAATTTGGACTTTGGAGGCCTGCTCTTTGATCACGCCTGCTTCATTTTTGACTTAGAAATTACAAGTTCCTATTTAATTATTGATAGAAGTTTTTAACTTGTAGCTAATTGTCTCAAGTTACACTTAATTTAAAACTTTAACTTATATACACAAATAATGTAAAGAACTTTAACATTATCAGTTCAGTTTAACGAGTTGATAATTATAATATTAGACTTACTGGTTGGAGTTATTTTGTCATGACCCCAACTTCCCATCTTAAGATGTCGAGATAACACATAGTCTTTAATAATAGGTAAGTCTAACATGCATTGAGAAATAGAGGAAATAATCGTAAAACCTCAAATTAAACCATTAAACTATCATAATAAAACTCATTAATACAACTATCAACAATTGACCAAAACTTGGTGGAACAGAGTTATAAGCTTTACAAGAATGTATTACTAGTCTCGAAATCCAATACTGCTTTGGAACAAGAAATAAACAGTAGAATATCTAAAAGTAAAGGGTGACTACAAGACCTGCGAATATCGAGCAGGTTTACCTTGAAATCTCCAGAAGTAGCTGACCAATCACTGGCATCCAACACGAGCAGATGTACCTGGATCTACACAACAATGTGCAGAAATGTAGCGTGAGTACACCACAACGGTACCCAATAAGTATCAAGCCTAACCTCGGTAGAGTAGTGACGACGCCATGTCAAGACACCTTCTAGGAGAAAAGAAACTAAACAGAGTATAGCATAGTCTAAATATGGAAAATAAGGAAGTAAATGGGAAGTAAACAGTTCAATAATGTAAGCTAAAAACGGAGCTTAAAGCAGTAAAGGTATCTAGGAGTAAACACGTGATGAAACAACAAGGAGGAAAACACAGATAATTACAAGTAAAACAATTAAGAACAATAAGAACTGTTCAACAAACAAGCCCTTTCAACATGGGGTGTACAAAAAGAATCACAACCGAGGTATAACCTCGTATTCAGATTTCACAATTTCAATCACAATCTTTTTCTGATATCACCGTATGAGCCTAATATTTAGTTTTGAAAATTATTTTTCTCGAAATAGCTACATGCCTTTTAGCCCATCTTATCTCACCGCGTGGCTTCAAGTAATTCCTTTACTAGCAACACGTGTATCAAGCCATCCTTATCTCACCACATGCGTATCAACCCCTATCCTTATACCACCAAATCCTTGCCAATGTCACAACACAATAATAACTCGCACCACAGGTGTCCATAAGCCACAATTGTAAAAATCAACAGTACCAATATTTCCACACCAAATAGCCCATGGCTAAACCACAATATATACAATAATCTCAATAATGACATAATGAATGGGAAATACTCTACAAGGAAAGATATTTCAAAAATCATTGACTTCAACCTCAATGTGATAATAGATTTAACCACTTCAACGTCAATAACGCAACAAGGAGACAATTCCCACGAGATAACAACTTCAAGTAAGAGTAGTGCAACAATAAAGAGGTAAAAAGACAATAAGGAAGGTAACAACTTCAACTAAAGCATATAAGAGCAAATAAAATAAGAGGCAGGACAAGTTTGAACAACGTCAAATAAAGGATGTAGAGTAGATCAACACATGTAAGAGTAGATTAACAACAAAAGACGTAACATGATATGACAATTCAAGTAAAGGCATGAAAAGAGTCAAAATAACCTAATCTAGTAAAATACCACATATACCACGTGTACTCACTTGTCACTTCTCCTACACGTCTTCCACATAACACAAATAATACAATCAACCCAAATCCTAAGGGGTAGTTCCTCCACACAAAGTTAGGCAAGATACTTACTTCAACTAGGCCCACTCAACTCTCGAAAATAGATTTTTCCCTAAATTTTACCTCCACACGGCTCAAATCAAACCCCAAAAAACTTAATAACATCAAATAATGCAAATGAAACTAATTACAATAGATAAAGCAATGATCTTTACACATTTTTCAAAAAGTCAATAAACGTCAACCTCGGGCTCGCCTTGTCAAAACCTAGGCCCAAGGGTATATTCCGACTACCAATAACCCCATGAGTCCATATATGTATTTTGTTTTCAAATCCGAGTCCAAATCAACTCTTTAAACCAAAATCTTCATTTTTCAAAACTTTGACAAAAATTTCCAACTTTCCTCATTGATTTTTATAAATTTGATTTTAAATCTAAGATACAATTATGAAATATAGTTGAAAATTGATTAGAATCACTTACCCAATGTTTGTAGATAAAAATCCTCTCTCCAAAATGCCTCCTACCGAGTCTAGGGTTCTAAAATATGATAATATGATATAAAATCCCGACTTTTCTAACTTTTGTTCAGTTGTAGATGTCGCAATTGCGAAGAAAAGCTCGCAATTTCGGCAATTGCTTAGCCTACAGGGACATCGTAAATGCTACTAATGGGTTCGCAAATGTGAACTATGTCCCATCGCAAATGCGACATAATCATCACAAATGCGATCCTACCCTTCCCGGGCACTATTTCCAAAATGCGAAGGGGAAATTCGCATTAGCGACTTCTGACCTCCCCTGCCTACTTCGCAATTGTGAGGCCGGTGCTCGCAATTGCGACATCAGAGCACAAACACAACAGAATTTCAGTTTCAGTTCAAAACAAATATGCGTCACGTTTTAAACTCATCCGAGCCCTCGAGGCTCTAAACCAAACATGAACTCATGCCTAAAATCATCATACAAATTCGCTCGCACGATCAAAACATAATATTAACATCTAAAACAACGAAATATCAAAATGCATGAATATCAAAGGAAAGTTCAAGAACTTCTAGAATTACAACCAAGCGTGTGAGTACTTTCAAATCAACTCCAAATGACACCAAATTTTGCACACAAATTTTAAATAGCATAATACAACTATTCTTAGTCCCAAAATCAAATTCCGAATCCGATAGCTAAAAGTCAACCTAGGGTCAAACTTCTAAACTTAAAATTGCCAGTTTTTGGTAAAACAACACAAATCAACCTTCGGACCTCCAAATGTGAATCCGTGCATAGAACCAAGTCCAAAATCACGATACAAACCTATCAGAGCCATACAAATTCCGTTCCTGGATCGTTCTAATGAAAGACAAAGTTTGGTCAATATTTCTAACTTAGGTTTCTAAGCCAAAAACCAAAGAGTCTAAATCAACTCGAAACCTTTATGGAACGAAATCAATCAACCCGGTAAGTCATAAAGACAAAATTACGCGTGTGAAACATCAAAAGGGGAAACGGGGCGCAAATACACAAAATGACTGATCAGGTCAGTTCATTCTCCTCCTCTTACCAAATATTCATCCTCGAACATGCTTAGAGACATACCTAAAGTGATGAAAAAGTGAGGATAACGACTTCGCATGTCGTGCTCAATCTCCTAGGTCGCCTCCTCGACCGAATTACCCCTTCATTGAACCTTCACTGAAGCAATACTCCTTGACCTCAACTTTCGGACCTTCCTATCCAAGGTGGACACCGGTTGCTCAACATAAGTCAAATTCCTGTCTAATTGGACTGAGCTACAATCTAATACATGGGACGGATTATCATAATACTTTCGGAGCATGGAAACATGGAACACCGGGTGGACCGCTGATAGGTTGGGTGGCAATGCAATCCTGTAAGCCACCCCATAAACTATCTCAAGGATCTCAAAAGGACCGATATACCTAGGGCTCGATTTTTCTTTCTTCCCGAACCTCATTACACCATTCATGGGTGAAACCCACAGCAAAACCCACTCTCCTACCATAAATGCTACATCACGAGCCTTTCGATCAGTGTAACTCTTATGTCTAGATAGTGATGTATGAAGCCGATCCCAAATCAATTTGACTGGATAAACACTTAGGTTCTTGCCTTAGCAGACTTAGACTAACTTGGAATCTAGATTTATTTATACATTTCTTTGATTATAGATAAAATTGAAATTACATGCTTACTTGCTTTATTTTCTCTTTATAATTATCATGCTTATTGCTGCTACACCCTTGTCTGTTACTGCTTTATATACACACTGTCATCATATTTCTTCCAACCGAGTCATGGTCGTACATTATCACACACTATGGCACATGCGAGTTGTCTTTTACACCCAGTCGAACCTTTTTTTCAAAACTCTCTAGTTTCAGAGAATGGCTTAGTCAGGTCAAGTGACATAACTTCTCGCAGCCATCAGTCAAATTCAAAAGTAGGAAACACTATACTCTAGTAAAATAGTCCTTGGCACCGACACACAATTAGTAAATCCACCCTAATGTCAATGGGTCATGCACCCAACGACATGACTTAAAGACAAACAAACTTGACAAGACACTTAAAGATTTGAAGCAAACACTTACCCAAATATTTTTCTTTTACCTACCTCAGAAAATGGAAATCAACCGAAACATCCCTGAGAGCAGTATGGTAATGGGAGAAACACATAAGATGAAATAGTGGTGGAAGATTATTCATCGAAACATGGAGATGAGGTTCAGACGCACTTGGGGACATTAACCGCATTGCTGAACATCCGATCAGACAGGGTTCTCACTCACCTATTGATAGAAATTTGGGATCCAGCTAAGGTTGTGTTCAAATTTGCCGACTGTGAGTTAGTACCGATATTGGAAGAAGTCACAAGATCCACAGAGAAGCTGTTCAGCGGAAGAAAGACAATTTTACCAGTTACTATGCCCGATTACCGGTTCTTGGATGCCTTAGGACTAACCAACTGTATGAGTGTCATAAGTATCAAGGATGGATGGGTGATCCTCGACCAGTTGTTCGACAAGTTTGGGCACCGTGAAAGCTTTGAATGGTCATCGGGGGTGTTTCAATGTGACCAAGCAATGTGGGTGTCACGACCCGAAATTTCCACCTTCGGACCGTGATGGCGCCTAACATTTCACTTGCTAGGCAAGCCAATGTTAGAATAATATTAACCAATCTTTAAATTATTAATAATCAAGGAAACAAAAGTAGAAGCAAAGTTTGAAATATAGTGAAATAATCCATAAAAATAACGGTCTCTAAATACCATTCCAGAATTGGTGTGACAAGTAAACGAGCTTCTAGAAAAAATACAAATAAAGGGCTAAATAAAATAAAGTTGTCTGAAAATAAACACACAGGTAAAGTAAAATAGACGGGAACTTTAGAACTGCGGACGCCATGCAGTTACACCTCAAGTCTCCTATGGTAGCTGAAATCCGAGCAAGTCTATGGTACGCCACTGGGACCAACTCCAAAATATGCACAAGAAGTGCAGAGTGTAGTATCAGTACAACCGACCCCATGTACTGGTAAGTGCTGAGCCTAACCTCGACGAAGTAGTGACTAGGCTAAGGCGGTTCACTTACATTAACCTGTACGCAATATTGATAACAACAACAAATAATAGAAATAAATCAGGTAACTCATTTATAATAAATGAAGACAACTCAGCCGCCATAATCCATTATTATTTCAACCAATTCTGTTGCAGCGTGCAACTCGCTCTCACAATATATTCACTTTCGGTTCTGTTTCGGTGTGCAACCCGCCCCTCCAATATATTCATTTTAATCAAGTCTATCATATATTTATTTCAATCAGTATATATATACATAGACTTTTAAAGAAGTCTGTTGCGGCGTGAAATTGGATCCACCAATATTAACTTTTCATTAAGTTTATTGCGGCGTGCAATCGGATCCCCCAATATTGACTTTTAATAAGTCTGTTGCGGCGTGCAACCCGATCCTCCAATATTAAGTTTTTAACAAGTCTGTTGCGGCGTGCAACCTGATCCTCCAATATTAACTTTTAATATGTCTGTTGCGGTGTGCAACCCGATCCTCCAATATTAATTTCTTATAAGTTTGTTGCGGCATGCAACTCGATGCTCCAATATTTCCATTTTAATCAATTCTTATAGAAGAAATTTCCCAATAAATGCAATAATTAATGTAAAATCATAAGACAACAAGAATACAACAATTATAATTTAATTATGAAACAAACAATGACAATTAATAATTTATTATAGAAATCAGGGCAAAAATAGGCAGTTTAATATTTAATATGCTAAATGTCAAATAAAAAATTAAAACACATAATTCAAATAGCATGTAACAGTTAATGCAGGAATTCAAGAATTAATATTTTGACAAAGAATAAGAGAGAAATAATTATTATAATAATTAATTTATGATTAAAAATAATTTATGATTCTTCAAGTAAGCAGACAAACAATTAATTTGACGACGTACAGACACTCATGACCTCGCCTATACGTCGTTCACATGCAATTCACATAACAAATAATTTAAGGGTTCTATTCCCTCAGGTCAAGGTTAACCATGACACTTACCTCGCTTTGAAAATTCCATTCAATTATTCAACCACAACTTTTCCTTTTAAATTTGCCTTCGAATGCTTCCAATCTACTCACAAACAATTCAATATATTCAATACTAATCATAGGAATTAAATCCATATGAATTTACACATTTTCCGGGTAAAAATCTAAAATTCATTAAAATATTTGACAATGGGACCCACACCTCAAATCCCTAAAAAACTAACGAAATCCGAACACCCGTTCCGATACAAGTTCAACCATACGAAATTTGCCCAATTCCGATATAAAATGGACATTCAAATCTTAAATTTTTGTTTTTGGAATATTTTATAAAAATCTGATTTTTCTTCCATAAATTCACGGATTCATGATACAAATGAGTATGAAATCATTCAATATAATCAATATAGGATATGAAACACTTACCCCAATGTTTTCCCGTGAAAAGCGCACAAAATTGCCTTACATGAGCTCAAAAATGGGAAATATTTGAAAATGGGTCGAAACCCATTTCAGGAACTTAAGTTCTGTTTCTGAGATTTTTACTCTTCGCGAATGCGGTGAGTGCCTCGCATTCGCGAAGCACATTTTTGTGCTGCCAAAACTTTTCTCTTCGCGAACGCGAAGGTAACGTCGCGAACGCCAAGCCTTGCCAAATTTACCCTTCGCGAACGCGAAGCTTTAACGCTTGGTGCTCGGCCAGGCATCGCCTTGTACGCGAACGCTTACACGCGTTCGGGATGAGCACTGCCCTCTTCCCTTCTAGAATGCGAAGAGTAAACTTTATCTGCCTCCAGTTTCTTCTTCGCGAATGCGAGCCACCTCTCGCGAACGCGAAGAAGGATACCAGAAGCAGATTTCTATAGTTTTTCCCATGTCCAAAAATGGTTTGCTAACCACCCAAAATCAACCCGAGCCCTCAGAGCTCCAAACCAAACATGCACCCAATCAAAGGAAGTTTTCAAGAAAACTTTAAAACTTATATTTTTACAACCAGACATCGGAATCACGTCAAATCAACTCTGATTCTCATCAATTTGGCAGACAAGTCATAAATATTATATTGGACCTATACCTGGCTCCAAAACCAAAGTACAGACCCGAGGTCAATAAATCCAACATCACTAATTTCTTAAAACTCATTAAGCTTTCAAGCTTTTAATTTTTCATCAAAATTCCACATCTGGAGCCAGGGACCTCGGAATTCGATTCCGGGCATACTCCCAAGTCCCAAATCACGATACGGACCTACCAGAATTTTCAAAATACTGATCCGGGTCCGTTTTCTCAAAATGTTGACTAAAGTCAATTTAGTTGAGTTTTAAAGCTTTATTTCACATTTTAATTTATTTTTCACATGAAACCTTTCCGGAACATTTTACGGACTGCGCACACAAGTCGAGGAATGATAACTGGTGTTTTTTGAGGTCTTAGAGCACATAATTACTTACTAAATTTAAAGATGGCATTTTGGGTCATCACATTCTCCACCTCTAAAATAAACATTCGTCCTTGAACGAAATTAGAAAAAGTACCTGAGCTGGAGAAAAGGTGTGGATATTTACTCCACATGTCCAACTCAGACTCCCAGGTAGATGCCTCTACCGGCGGACCTCTCCATTGTACCCTAACTGAAGGATAACTCTTTGACCTCAACTGTCGGACCTGTCGGGCTAGAATAGCCACCGGCTCGTCCTCGTAAGTCAAATCTTTGTCCAATTGGACTGAGCTAAAATCTAACACATGGAATGGATCACCATGATATTTTTGGAGCATAGACACATGGAACACCGGATGAACCGGTAATGCAAGCCTGTAGGCTACTTCACCCACCCTTTCAAGAATTTCAAAGGGTGTGATATACCTAGGGCTCAACTTGCCCTTCTTTCCGAACCTCATTACACCTTTCATAGGTGAAACCCGGAGCAAGATTCGTTCTCCAACCATGAATGCAATATCACGAACTTTACGGTCCGCATAACTCTTTTTCATAGACTGAGCTGTGCGAAGTCAATCTTGAATAATCTTGACCTTATCCAAGGCATCATGTACCAAATTAGTACCCAACAACCGAGCCTCTCCCGGTTCAAACCAACCAACTGGTGATCGGCATCGCCTTCCATATAATTCATCATATGGAGCCATCTGAATTCTCGACTGGTAGCTATTATTATGGAGCCATCTGAATTCTCGACTGGTAGCTATTATTATAAGAAAACTCCGCAAGTGGTAAGAAATGATCTCAAGAACCTCCAAAGTCTATAACACAAGCGCGAAACATATCTTCCAATATCTGAATAGTGCGCTCTAACTGTCCGTCTGTCTGTGGATGAAATGATGTACTCAACTCCACCCGCGTGCCTAAGTGACGTTGTTCAACTCTCCAGAAATGTGAGGTAAACTACGTACCTCGATTTGAAATAATTGACACGGGCAGACCGTGAAGGCGAACAATCTCACGAATGTAAATTTTAGCTAACCTCTATGAAGAATAGGTAACTGCCACATGAATGAAATGGGCTAACTTGGTCAACATGTCCACAATGACCCAAACTGCATCAAATTTTCTCTGAGTCTGTGGGAGCCCAACAACAAAATCCATAGTGATACGCTCCCACTTCCACTCAGGAATTTCTAACTTCTGAAGCAAACCACCAGGTCTCTGTTGCTCGTACTTAACTTGCTGACAATTCAGACATCGAGCTACACCAATAATGTTGCCGCAAATCTTGATACATTTTGGCGGTACCTGGATGAAAGAATACCTGGAACTGTGTGCTTTTTCAAGAATTAATTCACGAAGCCCATCCATAATAGGCACAAAAATATGACCCTGCATTCGCAGAACTCCATCCTCCCCCACAACAACCTGTTTGTCATCACCGTGCCACATCGTGTCCTTAAGGACAAGTAAGTGAGGATCATCATACTGCCTCTCTCTGACGCGCTTATATAAAGAAGACCGATCGACTTTGCAAGCTAGAACCCGACTGGGTTTTGAAACATCTAACCTCACGAACAAATTAGCTAAAGTGTGAACATCTATAACTAATGGCCTCTCACCAACTGGAATATATGCAAGACTGACAATACTCACAGCCTTTCTACTAAAGGCATCAGCCACCACATTGGCCCTTCCGGGGGTGAAACAAAATGGTGATATCATAGTCTTTCAATAACTCCATCCATCTTCTCTACCTCAAATTAAGATCCTTTTGATTGAATAAATACTGGAGGCTACGATGATCAGTAAATACCTCACAAGATACACAACAGAGGTAATGCCCTTAAATCGTCAGCGCATGAACAATGGCTGCCAATTCTAAGTAATGAATAGGATAATTCTTCTCGTGAACTTTCAACCACCACGACGCATATGCAATTACCTTGCCATATTGCATTAATATTAAAACCAAGCCCAATGTGAGATGCATCACAATATACCATATACGATCCTGAACCTGTGGGTAATACCAACACTGGCGCCGTAGTCAAAGTGGTCTTGAGCTTCTGAAAGCTCATCTCACACTCGTCTGACCATATAAATGGGATACCTTTATGGGTCAATCTGGTCAATGGGCTTGATATATATGAAAACCCTTCCACAAACCGACGATAATAACCTACTAAACCCAAGAAACTCCGGATCTCTGTAACTGAAGTAGGTCTAGGTCAATAATGAATAGCCTCAATCTTCTTAGGATCCACTTTTATGCCTTCTGCCGATACAACATGCCCGAAAAAGGCAACTGAGTCTAACCAAAATTCATATTTTGAAAACTTGGCATATAACTGATTATTCTTCAAAGTTTGAAGCATACTTCGAAAATGCTGCTAATGCTCCTCTCATCTGCTGGAGTAAATTAAGATATCATCAATGAATACAACCATAAAAGAGTCTAAATAAGGCTTCAACACCCGATTCATCAAATCTATAAATGTTGTTGTCGCATTTGTCAACACAAATGACATCACTAGGAACTCGTAATGCACATACCGAGTCCGAAAAGCTGTCTTAGGGACATCGGATGCCCTAATCTTCAACTGATGGTAACCAGATCTCAAATCAATCTACGAAAATACCTTGGCGCCCTGAAGCTGGTAAAATAAATCATCAAATCTTGGCAGCGGATATTTGTTATTGATAGTGGCTTTGTTCAACTGCCGCTAATCTATACATATCCGCATAGATCCATCTTTCTTCTATCCAAATAATACTGGTGCATCCCAGGGCGAGACACTAGGTCTACTGAATCCCTGATCAAGCAATTCTTGTTACTGCTCTTTCAATTCTTTCAACTCTGGCGGGGCCATACGGTAAGGTGGAATAGAAATGGGCTGAGTGCCCGGAGAAAAGTCAGTACAGATGTCAATATACCGTATACGATCCTGAACCTGTGGGTAATACCAACACTGGCGCTGTAGTCAAAGCGGTCTTGAGCTTCTGAAAGCTCATCTTACACTCGTCTGACCATATGAATGGGATACCTTTATGGGTCAATCTGGTCAATGGGCTTGATATATATGAAAACCCTTCCACAAACTGACGATAATAACCTGCTAAACCCAGGAAACTCAGAATCTCTGGAACTGAAGTAGGTCTAGGTCAATTCAGAATAGCCTTAATCTTCTTAGGATCCACTTTTATGCTTTCTGCCGATACAACATGCCGGAAAAAGGCATCCGAGTCTAACCAAAACTCATATTTTGAAAACTTGGCATATAACTGATTATTCTTCAGAGTGTGAAGCACACTTCGAAAATGGTGATAATGCTCCTCTCCTCTGCTGGAGTAAAATAAGATATCATCAATGAATACAACCACAAAAGAGTCTAAATAAGGCTTCAACACCCGATTCATCAAATCTATAAATGTTGTTGGAGCATTTGTGAACCCAAATGACATCACTAGGAACTCGTAATGCCCATACCGAGTCCGAAAAGCTGTCTTAGGGACATCAGATGCCCTAATCTTCAACTGATGGTAACTAGATCTCAAATCAATCTTCAAAAATACCTTGGCACTCTGAAGCTGATAAAATAAATGATCAATTCTTGGCAGCGGATATTTGTTATTTATAGTGGCTTTGTTCAACTGCCGCTAATCTATACACATCCGCATATAGCCATCTTTCTTCTTTACAAATAATACTGGTGCACCCCAGGGCGAGACACTGGGTCTAATGAATCCCTGATCAAGCAAGTCTTGTAACTTCTCTTTCAATTCTTTCAACTCTGGCGGGGCCATACGGTATGGTGGAATAGAAATGGTATGGGTGCCCGGAGCCAAATCAATACAAAAGTCAATATCTTTGTCGGGTAGCATCCTCGGCAGATCTATAGGAAATACTTCTGAGAATTCACGAACAACTGGTACTGAGTCCATAGAATGTACATCCGTACTGGGATAGCGAATATAAGCCAAATAGGCTAGACACCCTTTCTCTACCATACATCGAGCTTTCATATAAGAAATAACTCTACTGGAAGAATAGACAGGAGTTCCTTTCCACTCTAACTGAGGTAACCCCGGCATAGCTAGGGTCACCGTCTTGGCATAACAGTCCAATATAGCATGATAAGGAGACAGACAATCCATACCCAAGATGACATCAAAACCACCATATCAAGAAGTAGAAGATCCACACTAGTCTCAAAATTACCAATAGTAACCACACACGAATGATAGATATGATCTACTATAACAGAGTCTCCCACCAGTGTAGATACACACACAGAAGAACTCAGTGAATCATAAGGCACAACCAAATATGAAGCAAAATAGGAGGACAAATAGGAATAAGTAGATCCTGGATCAAATGGGACTGAAGCATCTCTATGGAAAACTGGAATAATACCCGTGATCACGTCATCAGATGACTCGGCCTTAGGCCTAGCTAGAAAAACATAAAATCGGGGTTGGCCCCCAGCACTCTGAAATGTTTCTCTGGGACGGCCTCTAACTAGCTGGCCTTCACTTTTAATGGCATGACCTCCACCTCTAATGGCCTAACCTCCACCTCTAGCTGCGTGACCCCTACCTTTAGCTGGCTGAGCAGAAGGTGAAGCAACTGGTGCCGGTATGATGGCACGAGAATCCTGCCGATATCTGTTACTTGCCAATCTAGGGCAATACCTCCTGATGTGACCAATGTTACCACACTCATAACACCCATCCTGATGCCGTGGATGCAAAAGCTAAAGCTGACCCAGATGGGCTAGATAACCGTTGTAGTAACTCTGGAGTGGTGGTACATTGATAGGAGCTGAATGTGCACTAAATGCTGGCTATCCATAGTAAGGTATAATAGGATCGTGACTCCCTGAAGCACTGGGAGATGCATGAAGTGCTGAATGAAATGGTTTGGGAGAATGACCCCTACCAAAATTACACCTGCCTCCAGACAAGGCACCACTGAAACCACCAAACTGACGAGGCCTCTTATCAGACCTCTGCCCTCTCTCATGTGCAAGAACTATCTCGTTCCTCCTGGCGACATTAGCGGTCGCCTGAAAGGAAATCTCACTTATAGTTTCCTTGGCCATATGAAGTTTGATAGGGTAGGTGAGTCCCTCAATAAACATACCCGGTCTCTCTCCCCCCGTAGGTAGTAAAAGGAGAGCATGACGGGCCAAATCCACAAAACGGGACTCATACTAAGTAACAGTCATACTGCCCTGCTGTAGACGCTCAAATTGCTTGCGGAATTCCTCTCTCAGTGTGATAAGGAGGAACTTCTCCAGAAATAGCTGAGAGAACTGCTCCCAGGTAAATGCAAGTGATCCAATTGGTCGGGTCAATGTATAATCTCTCCACCACCTATTGGAAAAACTCGTCATCTAGAATACAGCAAAATCAACTCTATTGGTCTCAACTATACCCATGTTCTGCAGCACCTCATAGCAGCGTTCAAGATAATCTTATGGGTCCTAAGAAGGTGTACCACTGAAGTGAAATAGAAAGAGCTTAGTGAACTTATCCAGTGTCAATAAGGCCTCAAAAGACATGGCGGGCCTTTCACTGGTCTGTGCCGTAATAACTGGCTGAACTACCCTAACTGGCGGGGCTGCTGGAGCCTGATTCTGGGGAGCCATCTACTCCAGAGCTGGAGTAGTGGGAGTTTGCGCTCCTCCCGTATCCTCTGAGACGGCTGGTGCCACTGAAAATGTACCATTCTGGGCCACACCCTCCATAAGACTTACCAAACGGACTAGAGCGTCCTGAAGTACTGGAGTGGCTATGAATCCTTCCGGGACCTGAACTGGTCCAACTGGTACATTCTGAACTGGGACCTCCTCCTGAAGGTCTACCTGAGGTTCTACAGCAGGTGCGGCTGCTCGAGCTTTGGACTGAGATCTACCTCGGCCTCTAACACGACCTCTGTCTCGACCTCTACCCAAGGTCATAGTTTCCACTGGGGGTTCTGGTCCCTATCCATCGGTAGAGGTATTACGTGTTCTCACCATCTGCGAGAGAATAAGAGTAATATAGTTCAATCATCGATGACGGAATAAAATTGCACGACAAAATAAGAAAGAAGTGATATTGTTCATAAACTTCATAGCCTCTGAGAGATAAGTACAGACGTCTCCGTACCGATCCTTTAGACTTTACTAAGCTTGCTGTGACTCGTGAGACCTATTTAACCTAGTGCTTTGATACCAATTGTCACGACCTGAAATTCCCACCTACAGACCGTGATGGTGCCTAATATTTCACTTGCTAGGCAAGCCAATATTAGAATAATATTAACCACTTTTTAAACAATCTTTAAATTATTAATAATCAAGGAAACAAAAGCGGAAGTAAAGTTTAAAATAATAGTGAAATAATCCATAAAAATAATGGTGTCTAAATACCATCCCAAAATTGGTGTGACAAGTGCACGAGCTTCTAGAATAAATACAAATAAAGGTCTGAATAAAATAAAGCTGTCTGGAAATAAATACACAGCTAAAATAAAATAGAAGGGGACTTCAAAACTGAGGACGCCGTGCAGTTATACCTCAAGTCTTCTCTGGTAGCTGAAATACGAGCAAGTCTATGGTACGCCGCTGGGACCAACTCCAAAATCTGCACAAGAAGTGCAGAGTGTAGTATCAGTACAACCGATCCCATGTACTGGTAAGTGTTGAGCCTAACCTCGACGAAGTACTGAAGAGGCTAAGGCGGTTCACTTACATTAACCTGTACGCAATATTGATAATAAGAACAAATAATAGAAATAAATCAGGTAACTCATTTATAATAATTGAAGCAAACTCAGCAGTCATAATCCATTATTATTTCAACCAATTCTGTTGCAACGTGCAACCTGCTCTCACAATATATTCACTTTCGGTTCTGTTGCTGCGTGCAACCCGCTCCTCCAATATATTCATTTTAATCAAGTTTGTCATATATTTATTTCAATCAGTATATATACATAGACTTTTAAATAAGTCTGTTGCGGCGTGCAATCCGATCATCCAATATTGACTTTTCATTAAGTCTATTGCAGCATGTAATCCAATCCCCCAATTTTGACTTTTAATAAGTTTGTTGCGGCGTGCAACCCGATCCTTCAATATTAACTTTTTAGGAAGTCTGTTACGGCGTACAACCCGATCCTCTAATATTAACATTTAATAAGCCTGTTGCGGCGTGCAACCCGATCCTCCAATATTTCCATTTGAATCAATTCTTATAGAAGAAATTCCCCAATAAATGCAACAATTAATATAAAATCATAAGACAACAAGGATACAACAATTAAAATTTAATTATGAAACAAACAATGACAATTAACAATTTATTATAGAAATCAGGGAGAAAATAAGTAGTTTAATATTTAATATGCTAAATGTCAAATAACAATTAAAACACATAATTCAAATAGCATGTAACAGTTAATGGAGGAATTCAAGAATTAATATTTTGAAAAAGAATAAGAGAGAAATAATTATTATAATAATTAATTTATGATTAATAAAAATTTATTATTTTTCAAGTAAGCAGGTAAACAATTAATTTGACGACGTATAGACACTCGTCACCTTGCCTATACGTCGTTCACATGCAATTCACATAACAAATAATTTAAGTGTTCTATTCCCCCAAGTCAAGGTTAACCCCGATACTTACCTCGCTTTGCAAATTCTAATCAATTATTCAACCATAAATTTTCCTTTTAAATTTGCCTCCGAAAGTTTCAAATCTATTCATGAACAATTCAATATATTCAAAACTAATCATAGGAATTAATTCCATATGAATCTACACATTTTCCGGATAAAAATCCAAAATTTATTAAAATATTTGACAGTGAGACCCACGTCTCAAATTCTGGAAAAACTCACGAAATCGGAACACTCGTTCCGATACGAGTTCAACCATAAAATATTTGTCCAATTCCGATATCAAATGGACCTTCAAATCTTAAATTTTCATTTTTGGAAGATTTTATAAAACTCTGATTTTTCTTCCATAAATTCACGGATTCATGATATAAATGAGTATGAAATCATGCATTATAATCAATATAGGATAAGTAACACTTACTCCAATATTTTCCCATGAAAACCGCCGAAGAATCGCCTTATCCGAGCTCAAAAATGGGAAAGAATTGAAAATGGGTCGAAACACCATTTCTAGAACTTAAATTCTATTTCTTGGATTTTTACCCTTCGCGAACGCAGTCAGTGCCTCGCATTCGCGAAGCACATTTTTGTGCTGACAAAACTTTGCTCTTCGTGAACGCGATGGCAATGTCGCGAACGTGAAGCCTTACCAAATTTACCCTTCGCGAACGCGATACACCCTATGCGAACGCGAAGCTTTAGCACTTGGTGCCCGACGAGGCATCGCCTTCTACACGAACGCAAACGCTTCCACGCGTTCGCGATGAACACTGCACTCATCCCTTTATGAACGCGTCCCCTTCTTCGCGAACGCGAAGAGTAAATTTTACCTTCCTCCAATTTCTTCTTCACGAACGCGAGCCACCTTTTGCGAACGCGAAGAAGGATACCAGAAGCAGATTTCTACAGTTTTTCCCAAGTCCAAAAATGGTCCGCTAACCAGCCGAAATCAACCCGAGCCCTCGGGGTTCCAAACCAAACATGCACCCAAGTCCTAAAATATCATACGAACTTGCTCGCATGATCAAATCACCAAAATAACACCTAGAACTACGAATTAGATACTAAATCAAAGGAAGTTTTCAAGAAAACTTTAAAACTTATATTTTTACAACCGCACGTCCGAATCACGTCAAATCAACTCCAATTATCATCAAATTTGGCAGACAACTCATAAATATTATATTATACCTATACTGGCCTATGGAACTAAAATACGGACCCGAGGTCAATAAATCCAATATCAGTAATTTCTTAAAACTCATTAAGCTTTCAATCTTTTAAATTTTTATCAAAATTTCATATCTCGAGTTAGGGACCTCGGAATTCGATTTCGGGCATACGCCCAAGTCTCAAATCATGATACGGACCTACCGAAATTGTTAAAATACTGATTCGGGTCCGTTTGCTCAAAATATTGACTAAAGTTAACTTAGTTGAGTTTTAAAGCTCTATTTCACATTTTAATTCATTTTTCTCATGAAAACTTTCCGGAAAATTTTACGGACTGCGCATGCAAGTCGAGGAATGATAAATGGTACATTTAGAGGTTTTAGAACATAGAATTACTTACTAAATTTAATGATGACATTTTGGGTCATCACAGCGGGAGAGTCTCAGACCTATCACTTTCTTAATGGCCCTGTTGGGACTACTGGTCTTCCCACAGCGAAAGGGTCGTATCAACATCAATTTGTTACTAGTAGTTCTGGTGACCTTGCGAGGCAAACTTCAAGCTACTTTGGTGCCGATGGTGTTAGCTGAGATGTTGAGGGCATTGTACGCATGTGCACGAGGGTATGCTTTCTTTAAAGGTTGTAACTTGCTGCTTTAGATCTGGGCTACTGTGTAAGATTTTCTTACGTTTTGGTGGTCTAATAATTTTAAGGCCCATAATTAATATTTAATTAAGGGTTGGCACATATTATTTTATTAGTTTACGTTTCCCTGCCATATATATGTACCTACTCTGTCACAACACCGTTGGCCAAACCTTGATCAATTGTTATAGTTTATTGATCTAACTTATTTAAGTACTGATCTCGGTGTAAGAATATGACAAAAGTATTTCTATGTACTTGAATAGATTTTGTATTATATAAGTTGTGATATTAGAAGATAATGATTATAATGATGTGCAAGAATTTGATGATACGGGAGTAACTTAATGATGCCCTAATGTCATAAGTTGATTTGAAACTAGTTATTTATTTCTTTGAATGTATAATAATCTGTTTTGGGCTATTAGGTTGGTGAAACTATTAATTGTTAATTTATGTATGTAATTAATATTTATATAGTTTGTTATTCACCAAAGTGATCAAACTAGATTGTTTAAAGTACTCATATACATAAAATATTTAGATATTTATTTTATGTATGCACTTTTGTTATATAGTTTGTTACTCACCAAAGTGGCCAAACTAGTTTGTTTATGAAAATATGCATACATAAAATTATAGTTTATCCATGAAATTAATGAAATGCCTATAATTAAAAATTAGTGGATAAATTAATTTTCACTATTGCTAGAACTTAAGGATTTACCCAAAGGTGAATCAATTATTCTATTAGTAGTGAATATGATGAGGTAAATTAATATTCTTAGTCAAATATATATTGTCTGTCCAAAGATGGCATATATATTTGGTTAAAAATATTTAATTACCTATTAAAGACTAAATGACATTTAAATTATGATAGTGTGTCGTAGTATTTACCCAAAGGAGAATTGCAATATGCTTTAACTATTTTGTTGAAGCCATATTGATTTGTGAGCATGTATTATCTATTTTGCAGCTATTCCTTTTCATTCGCTTGCTTCGTCTGTTACCGTGTTCAACGGATTGAACTTCTCTGAATGGCGTGAACAAGTCCAGTTCCACTTAGGTGTGATGGATTTTGACTTGGTTCTGCTGAATGATAAGCCTGCTGCCATTTCTGATTCGTGCAGTGCGGATGAGGAGTCTTTCCATAAAGCATGGGAATGCTCTAACAGGCTAAGCCTTATGTTTATACGAATGAATATTACCAACAACATTAAGAGTACTATTCCACAAATAGAAAGTGCCAGGGAATACCTGAAGTTTGTGGAAGAACGTTTTCGTTCTGCAGATAAGTCTCTCGTTGTTACATTAATGGCTGAACTCACGACCATGAAGTTTGATGGGTCGCTTAGTATGCAAAACCATATAATCGAGATGACTAACATTGCTGCAAGACTTCAGACCTTGGGGATGAAAGTGGATGTTTCTTCTTGGTTCAGTTTATTCTGAACTCGTTGTCTCCTGAGTATGGACCTTTTCAAATTAACTATAACACTACTAAGGATAAGTGTAATGTTAGTGAATTGTCCAGTATGCTTACTCAGGAGGAGTTAAGACTTAAGAAACAAGAGAGTCATTCAATTAACCTGATAGGTCAAGGAGCTTGTAAAGGACTTAAAGTGAATCCCAACAAGTTCAAGAAAAAGAAAGCACCTGCTAAAGCTCCATAGGATGCTAAGAAGGAACATAAGGCAGATACGTGTCGTTTCTGTAACAAGGAAGGACACTATCAGAAAGATTGTCTGAAAAGTAAAACTTGGTTCGAAAAGAAAGGTACAATTAGTGCTTTTGTATGTTTCGAATCAAATTTAATAGAAGTTCCTAATACTACTTGGTGGCTTGATTCTGGTGCAACTCCTCATGTATCTACTACGTTGCAGGGATTTCTTACGATCCAAACTACAAATCCAAATAAGGATTTCTTATTCATGGGAAATCGTATGAAGGCTCCAATTGAAGGCATAAGGACCTATCGTTTGGTCATGGAGACTGGACGTCACCTTGATCTATTACATACTCTTTATGTACCTTTAGTTTCTAGGAATTTGATTTCTCTTTCAAGACTTGATGTTTCTGGATTTGATTTAAAGTTTGGAAATGGATGTTTCAATTTATATAAGAATGCTAGTTTTTATGGTTCTGGTTTTCTTAGTGATGATTTATATAAATTGAAACTTGATATTGGTTTTTTTGAATCCCTTCTTACTGTTCAACATAATGTTGGAATTAAACATAGTTCACTAGATGAAAGTTCAACTAACTTGTGGCATAGACGTTTGGGTCATATATCCAAAGAAAGGTTAGAAAGATTAGTAAAGAATGAGACTCTTTCGAATCTAAATTTTACTGATCTTACTATATATTTGGATTGCATTAAGGGAATGCAAACCAAGCATAGTAAGAACGGTGCCACAAGAAGCACCCAGCTTCTTGAAATTATACACACCGATATTTGTAGACCCTTTGATATTCCATATTTTGGTACAGAAAAATATTTTATCAGTTTTATCAATGACTTTTCACGTTATGGATATATCTATTTGCTGAAAGAAAAAGCTCAAGCAACAGATGCTCTCAAAGTGTTTGTTAATGAGGTTGACAGGGAATTAGATAAAAAGGTTAAAATCATTAGGTGAGATAGAGGTGGTAAATATTATGAAAAATATAATGAGTCAGGACAATGTCCAGGTCCATTTGCAAAGTTCCTCGAGTAACATGGCATATGTACATAGTTTTCTATGCCATGAACCAACATAATGGTGTTGCAGAAAGGCGTAATTGAACACTTATGGATATGGTTAGGAGCATGATGAGTAATTCCTCATTATCCAAATCATTTTGGATGCATGCTCTTAAAATCGCTGTATATTTATTATATAGGGTTCCTACTAAGGAAGTTCCAAAGACCCCTTTTGAACTGTGGATAGGAAGGAAACCTAGTTTAAGGACCTGCATGTTTGGGGTTGCCTAGTAGGAGCTTATAATCCACGAGAAAAAAAATCAGATTCTCGAACAGTAAGTGGTTACTTTGTTGGTTACCTAGAGAAATCTAAAGGGCATGTGTTTTACTGTCCAAACCATAGTTCGAGAATTGTTGAAACTGGTAATGCAAGATTCATTGAGAATGGTGAAGTTAGTGGGAGTGTTGAAAAATAATGTGTGGAAATAAAAGAGGTGATGGTCAATATTCCATTACCCATGAATGTGCCTACTTCCACACAAATACCAAATATAATTCCAGTTGTTGAAGAACACTTTGACAACACCGAGCAACATTTGGATGAAACACTTAATGAAGAAACTAACTCACAAATATCTAACACAAATGAACCACAAGAAATGCCATTAAGAAAATCTCAAAGATTTAGAAAATCGGCTATTTCGGATGATTACGTGGTTTATTTACAAGAGTCAGATTTTGACATTGGTCTTAATAAGGATCCAGTTTCATTTTCACAAGCCATAGAAAGTAATGAATTTGACAAATGGATTGATGCCATGAAGGAAGAGCTAAAATCCATGAAATACAATAAAGTCTGGGATCTCGTTGAATTGCCAGAAAGTTCTAAAAGAATCGGGTGTAGATGGGTCTTTAAGACCAAACGTGATTCAAATGGCAATATTGAACGATACAAAGCCAGACTTATTGCCAATGGTTATACTCAAAACGGAGGCATTGATTATAAAGAGACCTTTTCACATGTCTAAAAGAAAGACTCGTTAAGAATTATTATGGCTTTGGTGGCTCATTATGATTTAGAGTTACACCAAATGGATGTGAAAACTGCCTTTCTTAATGGAGACCTCGAGGAGGAAGTTTATATGGACCAACTAGATGGTTTCAAAACTAAAGGAAAAAGTCAAATGGTGTGTAAACTGAAGAAGTTAATATATGGACTTAAACAAGACTCATATCAATGATATATAAAGTTTAATTATACCATAACATCTTTTGGATTTGTGGAAAATACAGTTGATCGGTGTATATACCAAAAGATCAGTGGGAGCAAGTTTATAGTTTTAGTCCTATATGTTGATGATATTCTACTTGCTTCTAATAATTTAGGCATATTGCGTGAGACTAGAGATTTTCTCTCTAAGAATTTTGAAATGAAAGATATGGGTGAGGCATCCTATGTGATAGGAATAGAAATATTCCGTGATAGATCACAAGGATTATTGGGATTATCTCAGAAAGGCTATATCGAAAGAATTCTAGAGTGATTTAATATGAACAATTGTTCAGCAAGAATTGTTCCAATTCAAAAATGAGACAAATTTAGTCTCATGCAATGCCCTAAGAATGATGTAGAACGAAAGGAAATGGAATCAATTCCTTACTCTTTAATTGTTGGTAGTCTGATGTATGCTAAGACTTGCACAAGACTGTATATTAGTTTTGCAGTCAGAATGCTAGGAAGATATCAGAGTAACCCAGGAATTGATCACTGGAAAACTGCAAAGAAAGTTTTGAGGTACCTGAAAGGAACGAAGGATTACATGCTCATGTATAGGAGATCCAACTATTTGGAAGTTGTTGGATACTCAGATTCAGATTTCGCTGGATGTATTGACAATAGAAAATCCACGTTTGGTTATTTGTTCCAACTAGCTGAAGAAGCAATATCTTGGAAGAGTGCCAAATAGTCTGTCATTGCTACATCCACAATGGAAGTAGAATTTGTGGCATGTTTTGAAGCCACAATTCATGCATTATGGCTGCGAAACTTTATTTCAGGACTTGGGGTTGTCGACACCATTACCAACCCGCTGAAAATTTATTGTGATAATTCTGCAGCAGTGTTATTCTCCAAAAATGATAGGTACTCCAAAGATACCAAGCATATGGAATTAAAGTACTTTACCATCAAGGAGGAAGTTTATAAACAAAGAGTGTCACTTGAGCAAATTAGAATTAATCTCATGATTACAGACCCGTTAACAAAAGATTTACAACCAAAGACATTTAAAAAACATGTACATAGAATGGGTCTTGGCTGTATTTATGATTTTTGACACTCTCAGCTCATTTGCGTGTTTCTGATATACATTAATGATTTCCTATTTCTCATATTGGTGTACACATTATTGTTTTGAGATGTTGCAGGATAAGTCTCAATGAGACATTATTGTAGACCATAATATTTTATAGCTTATGAACCTGATGCGATAAATTACTAATGTTGTAGTATATGGAAGGTAGTATGTAGACAAATTATATATAACCGCCATAACTCACATTTACTAGTTTATCGTATTGTGGTATTTATGATAGACATTATAAAAGAGATTTGTTTATGCGCAACTAATGTTCCTATATTAAATATTAGTATTATGTGATTATTGGGCCAAGTGGGAGAATGTAAGATTTTCTTATATTTCAGTGGCTCAATAAGTTTAAGGCCCATAATTAATATTTAATTAATGAGAAAATATCATTCGTCCGATCAGTTACTTGATGGACGTACCGGATTAAATGAGTACGTTTATAAATTGGTCTTTTCCCCACCCATTAGGGTTACCATATTTTATTTTATATCTTCCATCACTATAAAGTTAGGACAAGGGTGGGAAACCAATTTACCAATTGACGCTTCCGCCTCACGATAATAGCTTCCGCTTCAGGTATGTTTTCTGTAATGATTATTTGTAAGATTATCATGTTCAAGATTCTGGTATGAATTGAAGTTTATGTTTTACATACTGAATATTTCTTCTAGCGAGAGGCCACCATTGACTACTTCATGGGCGTCAGCAATATGATCCTTATCCACAATGAAAGAATGAGACATTGGGTTTGCCACATGGGCAAGAAGAATGGAGGGAAACACTAACCAATCTGACTGGAGAATGGATCAACTAGAAGCTCTCCTTGTTAGGTGATAGGGTAATCTTGAGAACTCTTCATAAATACTTTATTGAGTTGATCGGACTGGAAGGTATTTAACCATACTCACCCCTGCGGGTCCTCAGACAGTTCGGGATGATCCAAGATGTGCCTTTGTGGACAAGGACATCGCTATACGATGATGAGTACAATGGGTAGATTCCAATTCCCAATATAAGAAGGCTAAAAGAAGAGTGAAATGACCAGGTCAAAATGCCTATGGGTAAAACCTCGTGGTGTACTCCTGAGTATTATGTTTGGATTAATGAGAAGGAAGAGCTGGCCCGGCCAAGCAGAGAGGTTATAGCCTGGTTAGAGGACGCGGTGTCTGCATTACAGATTTACCATGAGATCGTACCACATTACCTGGTGACCACTTCAATGCACCGTCAGGTGGTTCCACAATCCATTGACCACATGTTGCCACCTACTGATGACGATGATCGGGTAGTGGAATGCATATAGATAGAGTCAAGCAAAGAGCCAGAAGAAGCTCCGGAGGAGGAGATAGAAGAAGAGAAGGATGTGGGAAACAACTCTGGGGATGGTTATTAAAGTTGGTTGATTTCACCTCTTTCCCACTTTGTACCTTTATCCTAGTTCTCTCTTAAATTTCCAAAAGGGCAAGTTGTCCAAGTCCATACAGTTATATGAAACTTTGATGTAATCTTTGTTCCCACTTGTATCAGTCCAAATTATCAATGAAAATAAAATTGCTTCGGATCTAAATGTGTCAAGTCTAAATGTTTGTCAAATCTCTATGAATTAGGCCTACCTCAGACTATGTGAGGTCCCTGCCAATTCTAGGAAACACGCTAGCTGTAATGCACGAAGTACTTACTCTATGTGATTTCCTTCTTGTATAAATGAAAAAACTGACTCTTATTCCTTTTTTTTCTTTTTTCTTATTTTTTTGTAGCTTTATTATTATCCCCAAAAGAAAATAAAGTTGGTTTGTGTCGACCAAAACTGATGGAACCACCATACAATACAAGGTCAAAGGGAAAGATGTCAGCCGCAGAAGACCCAACTGAACATGATTTGGTCATAGCCGACATCCTGGGACGATAGGGGGGAAACGACAACACCAAGAATGATGAACGCATGGCCATGATGGCTCAGGATATAGAGTCTCTAAGAGAGGAGGTACAACATATCAGGGAACTAGCGCACCTAGATGTGACAACACTTCTTCAACTACCTCGATTCCCTTCTTTGGATTCACTCCCTGACCGCTTTCCTTCCAGCTCGCGCCAAAACAGCAACACCCCATCCTCAGCTCCTACCACTCAAGTCGTACATCTAGTAACCCTCGCTAACCCACCAAATCTCCTAATTCATACTCATATGTACCACAATATACTCAGACATCATAAAACCCACCTATTACCACCAATGCAACTACCCCTCCTCGTTATGGGGTCACTTTTACTACCAACCAACATATACCTATGGCAAAATCCGCCACCATAAGTGGTATGTTCCCCCTGTATATGCCATTTCTGAACCTACCTTTACAATACCGATCACGGTCAATGTGCCTTTTGAGATTGACCAATACGCCGAGATGGGGAGAGAAGCCAGGCATAAGGAAGAAGAGTCGGTATCTGAACAGTTACAAATGTTGAGAAGGCAAATGAAAAGCCTCCAAGTTGCCCGAGGAAGTGAAAGTTTAGACTACGAGGATTTGTCTATTCATCCACATGTGGATATACCAGTATGATACAAACCCCCTAAATTCGAAATCTTCGATTGAACGGGGAACCCTCATGCACATTTAAGGGCATATTTTGACAAGTAAGTCAAAGTGGGAAGGAACGAGAAGCTAAGGATGAATTTTTTTATAAGATGTTTGACGGGAGAAGCTATCACCCGGTATACTCAACAATATCCGCCAAATTGGAGAACTTGGAAAGATATGGCAGAGGACTTCATGAATTATTTTCGATTCAACAAAGAGATCACTCCCGATCGGTTCGAACTGGTGAACCTGCAGAAAAGACTATCCGAGTCATTCCAAAAGTATGCACGTCGATGGAGGTCATAGGCCGCCAAGGTGCAATCACTACTGGACGACAGTAACCTAACCAAGTATTTCATTATAGTCCATGAGGGAATATACTTTCAAAAGATGATGGGAATGATGGGACAAAAATTCCATGAGTTGGTCAATATGGGAGATTTCTTAGAAGAGGGCATAAAATCTGGTAAAGTAAAATCCATTGCAGCATTGCTACGACTAGGAAGGCCATCCAATTGGGGTCAATCGGTAGGGGAAAGAAGAAGAAAGATGAGGTCTCGACAATCGTCCTTACTACCAACCCAACCCGCATCATGGAAGCACCTCTCATTCCCCAAATAACCATTCATCACCACCCACTTACGCTCCAGTCTATAATACCAAGCCATATTACCACCCTCAACCACAATACAACCCTCTTCGAGCCAACAATAACCAAAATCCACAACGACCATATGCTCCTATCCAAACCACTACTTATCAAAACCGACATGTTTATGCATCATACCCTCGTACCAATTTTTATGAGAGAGGTTCTAGGACTTATAACCTGATTATCGAGCCCTTGGCCCAATTATTCGATAGATTGAGAACAACAAGATTGATACATCCAATCGAAGTAATGGTTCCTGAACATCCCTCCAAGTATTTTGATGCCACTAAAAGATTCATGTACCACTCTAATGTACCTAGGCATGATACTGAAGATTGTTTTAAGCTGAAAAATGAAATTGCAACCCTGATCAAGAGTGAATCCATTCAGGGTACTCCGACACTGCCCAATGTGAATCACAATGAGCTACTAAATCACCAAAACTAGGGAGCCAACATGATCACACTTGACGGAGAGTATGACCTAAAGGGAATAATTGTCACTATAGGAAATGCAGAAACTGCCAGGATCACTCCTCAATGGGCTCCAATTATTACAGTACAATTGAGGCCTACGGTGACGGTTTAGACTTATCCGCAACATCCCACCGCTGCTACAGGAGACGAGGAAGGTCGGGAGTATAAAACCGTCCCATAGACATACAAACAAAAAATAAAGGCCAAAATAACAGCCTCTACTGCAACCCATGGTATGACCAAGTTTGGGGGATGCTACGTTCCTGAAGATGTCAATCGAGGAAACCCGGGGAGAGAGCAAATTCTATGGAAGAATATACCAGACCTAGAAGACACCGAGTTTTGAATAATATTGGCAAGCGAAAAGTATTCTATGGAGGACTAGCTGAAGAAAACTTCAGCACAAATATCAATCATGGATCTATTAATGAGTTCCAACAGTAATAAGGATGCCTTATTGAAATTACTAAGTGGGGTAAGTGTATAGAGTAACACAACTAGCGAGGCGCATGCCGCGATAATTTGGGAAAAGGTCGAAGCAAACATGATCACCTTCAGAAGAGACAAACTCATGTCAAAGGCACATATCACAACAAGGCTCTTCACATCACTGTCAAATGCAGGGACAAAGTGGTGTCCCGGGTGCTGGTCGATGGAGGGTCAGCAGTCATTATTTGTTTTCTCTCCACCCTGTGGGATTTTGGAATTCATTTGAGGGTAGTCAAGGAAAGCCATGTAAGGGTGAGAGCCTTTGATGGTTCTCAAAAGGATGTTATTAGAGAAATTTATTTATCCTTGAAAATGGGGTCGGTCGATTTTCCGGTGCTGTTTCAAGTAATGGATATCTCCTGTACCTACAACTTGTTGTTGGGCAGGCACTGATACATATGGAAGGGGTCGTGCCATCCACTTTGCACCAATGCATGAAATTTGAGTGGGGATGTCAGGAGATCATGGTTCATGGTGAATGGGGTCACTCCGCCTATTTGATGTATGTTGTTCCATTCATGGAAGGGCTAAACGAAGTTGCCTTCCATGCAGACTACCGAGATGGAGAAGACTAAACAAAACTTGGAAATGCAGTATCTGTATATATCCAAGTTGGATCTGAGAGAGATGATGAAATATGGATACATGCCAGGAATAGGGTTAGGAGCCAAGTCAGACAGAATCACATAGCCAATTGAACATAATGGGCATAAAGGAAGGGTTGGCATATGATATCAGCCTTTGGAAAGGAAAGCTCATACCGTTAGCTCCGGGAAAAAGGTTTTTGTGCCAGAGCATGTTGCAAGTCCGGGACAAAGTTGAGTACCCAAAGATGATATCATCGACGCGATGAGAAAACTATTCGTGAATATAATTGAAGAATCCTTATGACTGTCGGGACTGACATCAAGACACTGACTATCAGGGATGTCGAACCAGGGGAAGAGCTACAGCATTGGACCGCCAGTCCACCTTTGGTTCACCGGGAGTCTTGGTAGTATGGAACTGTAACAGTTTTCTTTTGAAAAGCACACGGTCAATTAAGGCCAGTATCGTGACTGTACCTTTTTGTCATTTGCCTCTTGAGAACGCTTAAGACATTCCCCTTTTGATGACATAAAAGAATCATTTTCTCAAATATTGCAACTTCATTTACCGCTTTAATTTATACATAACTTTTCTTTTCAATAATCAATCTGCTAAAAACTAGCATTTTGAAATTATGACATGTAACGACACCACTAAGCGCAACGCCCAGATTACGAGGTGTATGATGAGAGCATGATGCTCGATAATCTCCTACAAGAGGTCGAGCAGTTGGAGAGTTAGAAAAAGCCTAACCTCGAAGAAACAGAAGTGGTCAATCTTGGAAGTGAAGAAGACGTAAAAGAAACCAGAATTAACATTCACCTTGAAGCCGAGTAGAAGGAAAAACTGATTGAGCTCCTCCGACAGTACATCGATGTGTTCGCATGGTCAATGATGACATGCTGGGATTAAGAACTGACATTGTCTCGTATCGACTACCCACCGATCCTACCAAACCAATAGTGAAGCAAAAATCCAAAAAATTCAAACCTAATTTAAGTCTAAGGATAAAGGAAGAATTGACCAAACAGATAGAGGCGAATGTGGTAAGGGTCACCAATTATCCATGCTGGTTGGCAAACATCGTCCAGTACCCAAGAAAGAAAGAAAGATCATAATATGTGTGGACTACCGAGACCTCAACAAAGCTAGTCCAAAAGACGATTTCCCTCTGCCAAATATCCACATCTGCATCGACACTTGTGCGAAGCACGAACTGCAGTCGTTTGTAGATTGTTTCGCTGGGTACCGCCAAATGTTGATGCACGAGGAAGATGCAGAGAAGACGGCCTTCACCACACCTCGAGGAGTCTACTATTATAGAGTTATGTTGTTTGGTCTCAAGAACGCCGGCGCCACCTACATGAGGGCCACGATGACTCTCTTTCACGACATGATTCATGAGGAGATCAAAGTGTATGTGGATGGAATCATCATAATGTCTTGAAAGCGTTCTGAGCACATCGATGACTTGAGTAAATTAAACCCAGCAAAGTGCGCGTTCAGAGTCGTCACTGGAAAACTATCGATCTTCATTGTAAGTAGGAAGGTATTAATATTGGACCCATAAAAACTAAGTCTATTCAAGATTTACCACCACCGAAGAGCAAGAAAGATGTCATGAGTTTCCTAGGCTGATTAAATTACATCAGTCGCTTCAAAGCCCAGTCTACGGCAATATGTGAACCCATTTTCAAACTGTTGAAGAAAGATGCCACCAAAAAATGGATAGAACAGTGCCAGAAAGTCTTCGACAAAATCAAGGAGTATCTCTCAAAGCCACTAGAGTTGGTTCCTCCCGAACCAGGGAAGCCATTGTTACTCTATTTGTCACACTTGGATAATTCCTCGACTGTGTATTGGGGCAGCATGATGAAACTGGGAGAAAGGAGCAGGCCATCTACTACTTAAGTAAGAAGTTCACGCCATGCGAGACCAAGTATACTTTGATAGAATGCGCTTGTTGTTCTCTGAATTGGAATGCTCTAAAGCTAGGGAATTACATGTCAGCATACACTATGCATCTAATATTGTTGCTCGACCCACTCAAGTACATCTTCTAGAAGCTGATGCCTACCGGAAAACTAGCTAAATGGCAAATTCTCTTCAACTAATTTGACATTGTGTACATAACTCAGAAGGCTATCAAAGGACATGCTTTAGCCGACCACGTCACAGAATATGGTGGATGGTGATTACAAACCACTTAACACATATTTCCCCGATGAAGATGTACTATTTGCCGGAGAGGATATTGCATAATCGTACCTTCGGTGGAGAATGTTTTTCGATAGAGCAACAAATTTCAAAGGAGTCAGAATTGGGGCAGTCCTAATTTAAGAATCTGGATAGCATTATCCAGCATTAGCAAAGAGAAGATTCCCTCGCACCAACAATATGTCTGAATACGAAGCATGAATCATTGGAATCAGAATGGCAGTCGATATGAACATCAAAGATCTTTTGGTCATAGGAGATTCTGATCTATTGATACACCAAGTCCAAGGTGAATGGTCCAGATACTTCCGTACCTGCACTACGTGAAGCAATTGTGCAAGAAGTTCACAAAGGTTGAGTTCAAGCACGTCCCCAGGATTCAGAACGTGTTCGTCGATGCCCTCGCAACCCTATCATCTATGATTCAGCATTTCAACCGAGGTAGAGATCAGGTATCAACGTGCATATTGCTTCCCTGTAGATGAAGAACCAGATGGTAAACCATGATATCACAACATCAAGCGATTCCTCGCAATTAGAAAATGTCAAGAGGATGCTACTAATGGTCAAAAGAGAGCCTTCAGGAGGCTGGCAAACCACTTATTCCTTAACGGGGAAGTCTTGTACAGGAGGACCCCACACTTAGGTTTGTTGAGATGCAAAAATGCTACCGAGGCAACCAGACTACTAGAGGAAATAGATGTAGGAACGTGCAAACCCCACATAAATGGGTACACATTAGCCAAGAAGAGCTTGAGCTGGATACTTTTGGATAACTATGGAAAGCGACAGTATCCACTACATGCAAAAGTGTTACCAGTGTCAGATTTACGGGGATTTTATCCGAGTTCCACCAAATGAGTTAAACGTAATGGGTCCACCTTAACCGTTCACCTCCTAGGGCAGGGACGTGATTGGGACCATAAAGCCCGAAACATCAAACGGACATCAGTTCATCTTGGTAGCTATCAAATATTTCCCTAAATTAGTTGAGTCATCTATTTACAAGGTCGTCAGAACGATGGTAGTGGAAGATTTTATCCAAAACTACATCGTCTGCAGATTTAGGATACCGTTGTCTATCATCACTAACAATATCACTAACCTTAATAGCGACCTCATGAGAGAAATCTGTGAGAAATTCAGATTCATCCACTACAATTCCACAGCCTACAAGCCATAAATTAATGGGACAGTAAAGGCAGCCAACAAGAATATCAAGAGGATTATGCAAAATACAGTGGACAATCACAGACAATGGCATGAGAAACTACCTTTCACTTTACTAGGTAATCGGACTACCATGAGAACTTCCAACGGGAGAACGTCGTATATGTTGGTATACGACACCGAAGATATGATACCCGCAGAGGATGAGATATTGTCTTTAAGAGTCATTCAAGAGGAAAAATTGGACAACATAGAGTGGATACGGGTCAGGCAATAACAACTCATGATCATTGATGAGAAAAGAGTGGATGCACTATCTCATTGTTAGCAATATTAGAACAGGATGGCCATTGCATTTAACAAGAGAGTGAAGACTCGCCAATTCACACCGGGGCAGTTGGTTTTGAAGAAAATCTTTCCCCACAAAGAAGAAGCCGAAGGAAAGTTCGCACCAAACTGGCAAGATCCTTACGTGATTCAGCGAGTACTGTCGGGTAGAGATTTAATCTTGGTATAAATGGATGGAAGAGTCAACATGAAGCCTATCAACTCAGATGCAATCAAGAGATACTAAAACTGAAGACAAAAAGAGTTAGGTTTTTTATGTAACAGAACTACGTTCAACCTGACTTCCCACGGAGGGATACATAGGCAACCCACATAGGATTTGGTGTCTCCTTCCTTTTCTCTTGTAATAGAAAAACCAAATATCCCTTTTGTATGTTGCTTAGGAACTACACCGACTTGATTTCCTCAAAAAGGAATACATAGGAAATCCTCATCGGATTCAGTCATCTTTTATAATTGAACTACGTTTTTGCCTTATTCCACTTGGATAGGTAGGCTGTCTGAGTCAGACTCATCCATTTTTATTATTAATCTTATCATCTCACATCTATTGTAATTGAACTACATCTTGACCTGATTCCATTTAGATACGTACGTTGTCTGAGACAGGCTCAGTCATTTTCATCATAACCCACGAACTACATTCAGACTTGATTTTCTTGGGGATAAGTATGCAACATGATAGGGTTCAGTCATAACCTTAGGAAAGCCATGTAATGCATTATTTCAAATTAGGACGCATTCGCGACAGCAAACAACCGCGTTTGTCAGAAACATCATGCAAGATCGACAACAATAGGAAAAAGTTTTCAAGAGGATACGCTCGTGTGTAGAGAACCTTTCGTAACATGTCATAATCCGGAGCGATGACATTTGCCTTAAAAACATAGTATTTTCAAAATATTTTCTAAAACACAACACATATACCATAATCTGTTCCATCTAACGAACCTCGTGACACAATCATGTCCAATGCCGAGGCAAACAAACACTGTGATCGACACAAACCAACTCCCCCCCCCCCAAGATGTTTTCTTTGAGTGCAGGGTAGATAGGGAGTAAGGAAGCACTAAGACCGCACTGGGGCAAATGATGGACTCGCCACTTGCCTAAGATTATCTCTTTTCTTTTTTCTCTTAGAAGTTTCTAGTACATCTAAATCTAACTTTTGAATCCTTTGTAGGTACCCCGGAATCTGACAGCTGATACGAAAAACCTATACATAGCAAATCGCATGATCAACTAATAGGAGCATCTTGTACAAAACTAGTCGTCGGCTTCACCAATTGAAGCCCTACACATAGCAAATCGTCTGCTCAACAAATTGGAGAATACTGTACGAATCAAATATTGTCTTCACCGATTGAAGTTTTGAATATAGCAAACTGTCAACTTAACTAATTGGAGCATCCTGTACAAATCAAACGTGAACTTCACCGATTGAAGTTCTGTCTATAGCAAACCGTCAGCTCAATCAATCGGAGTAGCATGTACAAATCGAATGCCGGCTTCGCCAACCGGAGCATTGTATAAAGCAAACTACAAACTTCACCAACAAAATAATTCACATCACCGCTCCATTGCAAAGGATACCAGAATAGACAATCGCAAACCTTGTCACTGACGTCCTACCAATCGATGGATACACCTTAGCTTCGCAGTGAAGAGTATCTCTTGGGCATGCTTTCATTTTGTTTGTTATTATTTTGAATGTTTTAACGTTTTGCTCATGCAGCTTCAGGCATGATTACAGTTTAGCCAATCACTCCCGAGCGGAGATTACTTTACATTTCAGTGCAAAGCTCTCCCAATAAGCGGAAACACACTTTACAGATCAAGTTCTCCCGAGAAGCGGCGATATTTCTTAGTGCAAAGCTCTCCCAAGAAGCAGAGACGCACTCTACCAATCATGATCTCCCAACAAGCGGAGAAAATTTTCAAATGATCCAATAGCTACGGAATGGTACACAGCCCGGCTAACAAAACGATTCAAGATTAAGTTTCACATCATCCCGATCTCAAATAATGGCTCGCCGGTAGCCAAGCATCATCATTCCTGCATCATTTACGTTGCATCTTAATATATTCTACATTACAATATATTGGTATGTGTGTATTTTATTTATTTTGCAGGAACAAACACCGCAAAGTGGAAATTATTCTTAGCAACAGACCAAACTACAACGCTTTGGGGACAACAAACCCATTAGTGGGCCTAAGATCCAAGCTCAAGACGATCAATGAAACTCAAAAATTTGAAATCCTTCAAATCAAGCAGCAAAATTCAAGCTATCAGGAGTTCCCAATCTCCCGTCTCTCCGTATTGTCATAATACGATACTGGGGCAAATTTCTGCGAGTGCCGCTTTCTCAAAGTCTTCACTCTAAAACTATATGAGGTCTGGTCCTTATTAATCCCGAGGTATGTAAGTAATTCAAAGCTAGAATTCGGCCCTAATATCTCTTACATACCCAATATTCCCAAAATCTTCCAAGATTCTTCCATAACTCAATCCTACAATTAACCATATCCGGTAATATGCGCCTGAACGTCGGGACAAAATTGGTTTTGGTTCAATTTCTTTGCCCGAAAATGCTTTCATCGTCTCCGGTCAAAGAGGGGCAATTGTTGACGGCAAATTTTGACCCACCCTTTTTATATTAATTTATTTATACTTAATAATTTACATCAAATGTTTTTAAAGTGTTTTCTAATAACAAATAATTATTTTCAAAAATTAACCTAGTATTAAATTAATCGCGTAGTATTAACATTATGTAATTAAAAATATATTTACTAGTTTTAAGATTATTAAAATAATTCTTATATATACATTGCGTAGCTTCTATAATTAATTTCATAAATTACTCTTTTATTTCTAGTTAATTAGATTATTACGTGAAATTCGAAATTGGTGTTACAATCTAGGAAAAATAAAGTGTTTTGCAAATAGTTAATTAAATAATTAGTAGTATATATAGTAATTATAATTTTACCACACTTATTGAAAATTATTAAAAAGGGGTTAAAAGACAAAGGGGCCACAATTGCAATTCTCAAACCAAAGGAGAAATAACCATTTTAAAATTATTTTGGCCCAATTACTCAAGCCCAGTCCGAAATTACCCAACCCAAACACCCATCTCTTTCCCTGTTACGATCCAAGGCACCTTAATTGCACCAATCACAACACGCCACATCACCCTCCCTCATCACTCACATAAGAAGCACAAACGCTAATGAGCCGTTGATCAATTTAATCGACGGCTCACGCTTATTCTCTGATTCCTCATGTAATTTTAATACCCGTCCCCCATATACCTAATCTCAACCATCCAAAACCCCATTATCTAACGACCAATGACTTTCCTACTTAAATTATTTCTATAAAATCTAATTACCAAATAATCGGAGCTGTTGATCAAAATAACCAACGACTCCCGTTCTATCTCTCATCCTTAACCCGGAGACCAACTCCCATTCACCCCAAAAACCCTACTTATTTCCCTTTGACCAGCCGCCTTCTTTTTACCTTCCTCTCTTTATTCTCTCAGACCCCTACAGACCTGAATCAAGCAAAACTTTCCCAAATCCGTGTAAAGTTTCAAATCAACCCAGAAATGATTCCTATTTCTAGCTAAATCCGTGAATCCTGTTGCCTTCTTACCTTTTTCAACATTGAGGTTCCAAATCTCCAAATCCGAAAACCCTAGCCAAGAAACGAAACTTCAAATCAGCCATGGTCTTTCAAATCCATGGCATGCATGGCTATCCATCATGTCACTATACTACGAATCTTGGTGTTTTATTTCCGTTTTCACTATTTAATCTCAAATCCAAAAAATGAAACCTCAAATCGACTGAGACTTTCTCTGTTCTTTTAAATCAAAGCATACGAGGAGCCGTTTCAGAGCTTCATCATAATTATTTAGTACCCTCTTGGGGTTTTATTCGATGGGTTTTCCTTTAGTGGTCGACTGCTCTCCACTCAGGTAATGACTATCATGAATTCCCCTCTGTCTTTGAGATGTTTCACTCGATTTGCTATCATCATCGACCTTTCATCACTTTCTATTACTGATTTGAATCTGAAACCCTAAGAGACTTAAATGGCACTCTAAATAGAGTTTTCTAATGGTCTTACCAACACGACCTAACACAAAAAACACACACCTAACATTGAAGAAAAAACTCTACACTATCCTCTAAGAATAATTCTAATTTTTCAAAATCTAGGATTTCCTTACTAAATCTTGTTCTTTATTTTCTAAGTACTATCGATGCTTCAAGCTTGAAACCTCTGAGGTCTTAAGAATCTAAGAGATATCCTCGTTTGGTCTGCTTCTTTCAAAAAGGTCAGTACATTCTTCATATCTCTCTTTTGCTCATCGACTTTGAATACTACTAATGTGCTAGTTATCTTCTCAGAATTACAATAGTTTACAGTGTTTGCAATATGTATGGGAATGCTTATGATCTACTAGTATAATGTCTACTTGTGATTATTTGTCATGCATTTTGAGTCTGTAATTGATGATTGATCAGGTTAATAAGTGATTCTTGATGATTTTCATTTATGAGTTCCAATCGTCTACATGTTTAAGTTGTAATGTGTCTTGAATGATTGTTCATACTTACCTAAACTTCACAGCCTTTCATTGATGATTTTTGAGTGATCTTTGCCTATATATATTGTTCGTTGTATTCTATTAGTCTTATAGTCGAGTCAATTATTTGATAATCATAATTGAGATGAATCTGAAGGTTCCTAAGTTCATATCATCTACCATTTAACTTAAGAATGAAAATCTTAGTGTTTATATCCTCTTCCTATCTATACTAGTATTTGTTAACTTTGAAAACAACTAATGGGCAATCACTATGACATTCTCATGGTTATACCTAACTGTTGGATGCATTTGTATGAAACCATCGAGTTAGACTGTCTTCTTTTGATGAACCTTTGCAATATATATTCTATTAAGATTAGGCTATATTCCTCTTCATACAACATGTCATGATCATTGTCTGGTTATACTCAACTGGTAATTATTGTATAATTAAACTTGGTTGTCTCATGATTAGTTAAAATCTTCAGATACATGTTTAATTCAAAACTTACTTGGTGTAGTACTTCCCTATCTTTAATCTATTTGAACTACTGTTGGTTTTGTGAAGCTTACATGCATCAATCATTCTGTTATAATCAAGTGATAATTTTAGAAGCTGAAGCATGACCATTTCATACTCAGATACAAAGCCAGACTTATGTCTCAGTTAAACTTGTTTTGATACATGCTTCCTTTACCTGTGATTCCCCTTTTCATTAACATGTTTAACTTTATCATGTAATGTGCAAGGCTCCCCTGTCTATATGAAGTCACTACTTCACTTACCTTGCATGTGTATAGCTGACTAAATATTGCAAGTGTTCCTGTCTGACTCTATAATTCCATGTTCTTGTCTTAAATTGTGCTCAGTCCTTTCCCTGTTATTAAACTGAAATTGAACACGATCTTAAACCTTGTGAGAAGCCCCTTTGTTGATACTTTTGAACATGACGACTTGTTTAAGGTTAATACTGTTAGGGGCATGAATCTATTGAGTCCTTAGGAATCCCATGTTTAAACCTGTGAATCTTGTAGTGATGTTGAGAGTTTAATCATGTTCCTGGTATTCTTAATATCCTCTGTAAAATGGTTAGCCATAACTGTTTTATCTGAATCCTTACTGATGACCTTTAAAGTTCTGAGTAGCGTTACTAATCCCTGCATGTGCTAGAAGAAAGCCAATCAATTCACAGTTGGTTTTCCAAAGACAAGAGCATTTGTATATTTATGTTGTTGCATATATGAATCCTATATAGCTTGCCTTACCTTTGAGTGTGCTCTTCTCTAATTGATTAGACTTTTAATTGTTCTTGTGATATTTCTGCTCCTCTCCTGTGTGTGCTCGAAAGTTACACCTATAAATTCACTTGATATGTATTCCTTTATTTGGTATCAAATGTAGACTGTGTTCTTTTGTTAGGAGGGAAAGTATATTTTTGTGGTAAGTAATGCTAGCATTTAGTTTACATTGAAAGAACCTCACTGGCATTTAAACCTATAAGCAAAATATGTTGTTAGTGGTTAAGCGTATTTGAGAATGGAGTTTAACTCTACTTTGGGCTTCCCCCACGGCACAAGTATTACCCTGGGCCTTGAGTCCCTTGGGAACTTTGAAATGTCGAGGGATCCAAATGGGACATCGCCCTTGAGTGGAACTTCCTCCTTAGTCCTTAACTCATTAACGCATTTTATTCTTTATGGGTTTAGTGTTTAATGACAACGAAAGGTTTTCAATGTAAATTATTTGTCATGTATAACTACCACATTAGTATAATTTCCCATAGTATTTGGATATTGATAGTTCCTTGTTCTAGTCGTTTGTTTATATACATTTCATGCATGGTTGAATATTTTTAATATATGGAGTGTGTGTCTAATGACTTTTCTCTCTTTTGGGCATGTACATCATTTGGGCCTACTGAGTTCCTAAGGAACTCAGGCCCAAGTCCCAGGCTTGTCGCATTTTTTTGGAGGGTCCAGTCAGCTATAGCCGTATCTTTCAATTGCTGGGCCTACCTTCTTGAGGCCTAACCATCAGAGTCTAGTCTTCTTTACCTCATTTCCTTCGTTATTATTTAATGCTTCATTAATCTAGTTTACTGCTTCATTACTTTCACCTACTACCTTCTCGTTTTATCGTATTTTATTATCATATATTAGATAATGTATTTTATCTTCATGATTTAACATCACATGTAACATAAGCAAGCTTCAAATAATATATGATGTAAAAGGAATTAGCTAGTAACTAATCCTCATTTCTCTAATACTAATCTGCCCGCAACATTATAATCTCCTCACTCACTTACCTTTTCTTAAAGTCTTTTGAAGCCGAGATTTTAGTCAAAACAACGCCCTATTTTCAGAAAGAAAAATCAGAAAAGAATCATCGGTCTTACAAACAAGAGGTAAATCAGATCTTTGTAAACAGTAAAGCACTGTCGCCCCAAATGAATTTTCAAAGATCCCTCCTCTTCAGATTTTTGAATCAAGGTACATTTAGGTTCACTTCCTTACAAACATCTTTTAAAGTTATATAAACATAAATTCCCTAAGTTAACTCTTTTCATAACTTAACCTTTTTTACAAGCCTTATAAAATATGGACTACTTTCAAAACTCTTTTAACCTATCCTTTAGATATATATAGTAAGCAACGCTTTTAATAGTAATTAAGCACAATATAAATAACTTATTCTTAAAATTAGTCTAAGTCCTATGGAGCTGCCTCAAGTAGATCTTAAGGGGTGCCTAATACCTTCCCCTTAGAAGAACAAGAACCCTTACCCATAATCTCATCGGTTAGTAGACCAATCAAAATTGTAACTCAGTAATTAAATAGGTACCCTAATATACCTTTAAATATTAGATGGAGACTCTCTTTTATTAAAAACAGAGAGACAACATATTGAATCATGTCTTGGGTAGTGCAAAATAGGGTGCAACAATAAGTACATAGCAATAAAGGAACCACGTAATAATCAGAGGAATGCAACAATTATTACAACAGAACAGGACAAGTGAAGAACGTGACAACTAAAGTGTGCAAGTACAACAGTTGAGGCAAATAGCAATTAATCACGGAGCTATGTAAGGGACTCAACAATTAAGAGGTAACAAGAGAGTAAGGAAGGCAATAACTTTAGCTAAAGCATATGCGGGCAAAACAATAAGTAAGAGCTAGAACAAGACAAACAACATCAAATAGAGCATGTAAGAGTAGATTAACAATGAGGGATATAGCATGTCATGTCAATTCAATTAAAGTCATGGAAAGAGTCTAGATAACCTAAACCGGTCAAATGCCACATATATCCCATGTACCCACTCGTTACTTTGCGTACACAACTTTCAGATAACACAAATAGTACAATCAACCCAATCCCAAGGAGTAGTTTCCCCCACACTACGTTAGATATATTACTTACCTCAAAGAAGCCAAACTAATACTCTAAAAATATCTTCTCGTATGAACCTCTCCGAACGGCTCAATCTAGCCAAAATAACTTGATATCATAAATAAAACTCATAGGAAGCAATTATGGTTAATAAAGCTTCGATCTTCAATGAAAACTAAAAAGTCTACTAAAAAAGACAACCCTGGGCACACATATCGGAACTCGACAAAATTTACAAAATTCGAACACCTATTCCGATACGAGTCCAACCATACAAGAATTATTAACTTCCGACATCAAATCGGCCTTCAAATCCTCATTTTATATTTTTGAAAGTTATTATAAAAATTCTCATTTTCTCCAATTCAAATCACTAGTTTATTGTTAAAAAAAAGATGGAATCACGAAATTCAAGTAAGGGGAACCAAGACAATTATTTCAATCAAATCATTCCTAACACACAAGTCACAACAAGAACTACCCGAGCTACCACTCCTCGTAAATCTCAAATCATAAGTCACAACTTCCAAATCTTACAAGTATAGCAGCTTGTGCCTACATGTTTCCAAATAACTTTCGCACGACAAAGTCTACGTGCTATCATGTACATCATATCCATGTAAATTACTAAATAAAATATTCGAGAGATTTATTTATATACGATAATTCATAATAACAATCTTAAATAAAGTAGGGAATCGAATGAGGAAATGAGTTTATTTTAGAAATCATCTGGTTAAAGAAAATAACATTAAAAATAAATGAAGCATTAGATAACTTACCGAATTAATATAGAATTTATTGAAATAAAATATAATAACGATTTTTAAGTAAAGTAAAAATATCAGATAGGATAAGGAGTTTAAAATGAGAAATCAATTAAAGTAAAATGTGACAACTTTTAAGAATAGTAACGTACCGAATGAAACGACGGGTTCCAATTTAAGAGTCACGTAAGATAAGTATGTTAAAAAATCTTTTACTTAAAACCGTTTTGTTACTAACAGCTCAACATTGTATGAGATAATGACTCAAAGTAGTAAATTCATTTTGAAAATCAATTCACCAAAATAATAGTAATAGGAAAGGAAAAAATAAAATGCTGGGAAATCAATAAACTAATGAAAACAACACAATCTTCGAAATTAATAAATCCAAAAATATCAGCCCGCAGAATCTCACATGATAAATTCTCTAAGCTAACACAATACAATAATGAATACAACTCACACAATCCATTGCGGCGCACAACCCGATCCCACTGTACAAACACAATCCTCCCTTATTTCACTATATCAATATCAAGAACCACATATAAAATCTGTTGTAGCACGCAACCCGATCCCCCCCCTATCAAGATCATATCCTCCCTTATTTTACCATATCACATGATCCTTCCTTATTCCATCCGTTGTAGAGTGCCACCCGATCCCACCATATTATCATTTATCAATATCATAATCCTCCCTTATTCCACCGGTTGCGGCGTGCAACTCGATCCACAAGCAATTTAAATTAACAACAACAATCCAATACTCAATTTACAAGAATTTTTACAATCATAGGGTATGAGTACACGGCAATAAAGGAACCACGTAATAATCAAAGGAATGCAACAATTATTACAAGACAACAGGACAAGCGGAGCCCATGACAACTAAGGTGTGCAAGTACAACATTTAAGGCAAGTAGCAATTAAGTACGAAGCCATGAAAGGGACTAAACAATTAAGAGGTAACAAGATAATAAGGAAAGCAATAACTTCAGCTAAAGCATTTAAGGGCAAAACAACAAATAGGAGGTAGAACAAGTACTAACAACGTCAAATGGAGCATGTAAGAGTAGATTAACAATGAGGGATATAAAATGTCATGCAATTCAATTAAAGGCATGGAAAGAGTCTAGATACTCTAAATCGGTCAAATATCACATATAGTCCGTGTACCCACTCATCACCTTGCGTACACGACTTTCAGATAACATAAATAGCACAATCAATCTAATCTTAAGGGGTAGTTTCCTCCATACAAAGTTAGTCAAGTTACTTACCTCAAAGAAGCCAAATTAATACACTAAAATGGTCTTACCGTGTGAAACAAATCTTCGGACGGCTCAATCTAGCCAAAATAACTGAATATCATAAACTAAAATCATAGGAAATAATTCTGGATAATAAAGCTTTGATCCTTAATGAAAACTCAAAAAGTCAACCACGAGCTCGCATCTCAAAACCCGATAAATTCACAAAATCCGAACACAATTCTAATACGAGTCCAATCATACCAAAATTATTCAATTTCGATATTAAATCGGCCTTAAAATCCTTATTTTATATATTTTTGAATATTTTAAAAGAATTCTCATTTTCTCTAATTCAAATCACTAATTTAATGTTAAAAATAAAGATGGAATCACGAAATATAATCAAATCGGGATAAAGATCACTTACCCCAAACCAACACGTGAAAATCCCCTCCAAAATCGCTCAAATCCGAGCTCTTTAACTCATAAAGTTATAAAATATCAAAAGCCCTCGAAATAGAGTACCTATATTTCTGCCCAGGTATTCCTCTTATGCGATCCCGGAACAAGCATCTCTATCGTGAAGCATGAAACTTCTGCCCAGAGAAAATAAGCTTCGCGTTCGCGGCACATACCTTGCGAACACAATGAACAATTACCTAAAGCTACGCGAACACATCCATCCTATCCCGAACACAATGAGAAATATTCCACCATCCCCCAGCTCCTATACGCGAATGCATAGAAAATGACACAAACGCGGACAACAAACAACTGGAGCTTCGTGAACGCGTGAGCACCATCGCTTCCACAATGAAAAAAATCAATGATCTCCTTGAATCACTTTGTTGTCTAGGCTTAACATTCGTGACCGCGAAGACCAACAGGCACACCAGAAACCATCAACTCTAAAGCATGAAGAAATAGCCCGTAGCCTATCCAAAACACACCCGAGGCCCCCGGGACAATGTCCAAACATACCAACAAGTTCTATAACATAATGCGGACTTTCCCGAGGCCTCAGATCACATCAAACAACATCAAAACTACTAATCGCACCTCAAATCAAACTTAATTAACTTATAAACTTTCAACTTCTACAACTAGCGCTGAATAATGTCAAACCAATCTAAAGTGACATGGAATTTTGCATTCAAGTCCCAAATGACACAACACAGCTATAACAACTCCCATAATCAAAATCTGGACCTGATAACAACAAGGTCAACTCCCGGTCAAACCTCTCAACCTTCCAAACCTTCAACTTTCTAATTTTTGCCAAAATGCAATAAATTAACGTACGGATCTCCAAGTCAAAATACGGACACACGCCTAAGTAATAATTTACCATACGAAGCTATTGGAATCATCCAAATACCATTCCGGATTCGTCTACAAAAAGGTCAAACTCTGGTCAACCTTTTTTACTTAAGCTTCTAAAATAAGAATTATGCTTCCAAATCAACACTGAATTATCCAAAAAACGAACTTGACCACTCACGCAAGTAATGATACCCAATACGAAGCTACTCGAGATCTTAAGCCACCTTACAAAGTGTAAATGCCTAAAATGACCGGTCGGGTCGTTACATATTTATAGATTTTAGGAAATTTTTCGTAATTATTCTGGATTTATAAAATATTCCATAATCTACAACTACTAAAAGATAACATATTCTATGACAAATATATAAAAAAATATACTCTACAAAAATGGTAGATTCCATATTAAGGGGGAATCACATTATGACACGTATCCCATATAATTAGCCCCAAACAATGCTCCATTTTGTTAATTATTTAATACAACGTTAATAGCGTATAACAGAAATTACTATAATATTTTACATTACATTCGGTACAAGTAACTAGTTACCAGATTGTATACGGTCAAAATAGATTTTGCTTTTCCTACGTTCAATCGAGATCGAGTGGCAATAAACCGAAGTAGGATTTTGGCAATAAGCTCCGAAGACGGTACAAAAGGGGCTCGAGTCCGAAGGCTGCTCGAGGAGTCGGCTCAATAATCTTATCGATCCCGAGGCATTGCTTCGAGGTCGAAAGTGCATCACGCCCACCCCGAAGGTCGAGCTCAAGCCAAGACGGAAAGGCCGACCCAGTGAAGGGTTCGAGCCAGTATCGAGTTCACAGACAAGAGCCGTTACAACCGCACCAAGAGAGAGAATCTTGGCGGGAATCGAGGAAGAGACAAATCATCATGGGTTTTCCATTATATATTTTATTTTATTATTTTTGTTATAAATAATGTAATGTCCCTCTATTATAAAAGTGGGGTTCCTTGTAAACATTGGGGACATTGGATAGATTGAAAAACAACAGACCTGTTCTTATAGACAAAGATTCCTCCTTGTGCCTCACTTACTTCGTCCTATCCATTTTTTCTGTTCATCATTCTCATAGTCAGAACACTTGCATTGTTATCTTTGTATCAAAGGATATTACGTATCCTTAGAACCATACATAAATTTAGCATTATCCGTTTTTTCGGGTAAACAATTTGGCGCCCACCGTGGGTCTAAGGATAACGATGATTGTTTGATATAAACCTACAGTTCTTACAACTTCAAATCAGCAATGGCTTTACCTATCGACCACGAAGCCGACCTTCAAGATGAAACCAACAACTTGGCACCCGGGGTCGGAAGCCCCTTCGATAGTGCCACTGAGGTTCGAATTGAAGCACCCAAAATTTGAGCCGAAGTACCATTGGATGTCAATTCATAAATAGCTCTAGTGGTGCATCAGCGTTCCGAACCGGAAAGAAGCATTCAGGGCGGTACTCGATCCGTAGCCCGAGACACCCATATGTAGTGGAAATTGGCGCCAGCTTGCATATGATCTTCGAGATGCTACAAGCCCAACAAGTAGCGATAGCTCAGTTAAAAAGCCAAACCCATATACAGAGCAGGCCGAATTCCAATCCGCTTCAAGAAATCACCCCCAGAACGAAGCCCGTCGTAGTAAAATCGAACGAGCAAGAATCGGGGGCCACCCACGAAATTACTAAATTGCTCGAGGAGCTCACAAAATGAGTCAAAGCCAATGACAAGAGACTGTAAAAAAACAATGCCAGGGTTGATCAATTTCCGGGGGCTCCACTAATGATAAAAAGGGTTTGATTCAAAAAAAAATCATACAAAAGCCTTTTCCCTCGAGTGCGGCCCCAAAGCCAATCCCCAAGAAATTCCGTATGCCCGAAATTCTCAAATATATCGGTACGACCCATCCTAACGAACATGTCACCTCTTACACATGTGCCATCAAAGGTAACGATTTGGAGGACGATGAGATCGAATCCGTGTTGTTGAAAAAGTTCGGGGAGACCCTCTCGAAGGGAGCAATGATCTGGTATCACAATTTACCACCAAATTCCATCGATTCTTTTGCCATGTTAGCAGATTCATTCGTAAAGGCACATGCTGGTGCCATAAAGGTTGCAACAAGGAAATCAGACCTTTTCAAAGTAATGCAAAGGGGTAATGAAATGCTGGGGGAATTTGTATCCCCATTTCAAATGGAACGCATGGAATTGCCACCGGTCACAGACGATTGGGCCGTACAAGTTTTCACCCAAGGGTTGAACGAACTAAGTTCGACAGCATCACGTCGGCTAAAACAAAATTTGATCGAATATCCAGCAATAACTTGGGTAGATATACATAATCGATATCAATCAAAAATTAGGGTCAAGGATGAGTAGTTGGGAGCTCTGTATGGACCTGCGCATCAGAGCAGGACAACTACTAAAAGCCAAAGGGAGATCGACAGAAAACAAAGGTTGAACAGAGACCGATACCAACCGTACGTCATAGATCGGATGAAAAAAGGTTCGGCACGCAATACAGTTCGGAACAATCGAAGGATTGATCGAGGGCAAAATTGTCGGGGACTTATGAGCACGAACGAATTTGATAAATATTTTGATCCTATAGAAGCACCTCAGTTATCAGATTATAACTTCAGCGTTAATGCCTCTGCCATCGTGTCGGCTATCGGACGCATCAAAGACACTAAATGGCCTCAACCCATGCAGACTGATCCTGCCCAAAGGAATCCCAATCAAACGTGTGAATATCATGGAATCCATGGGCACAGAACGGATGATTGTAGGCAATTAAGAGAGGAAGTAGCCCGCTTATTTAACAAAGGGCACCTTCGAAAATTTATGAGTGATAGGGCGAAGAATCATTTTAAAAATAGGGATTTCGGCAAGCAAAACGAGCAAGAGGAGCCGCAGCACGTCATTCACATGATTATCGGTGGTGTCAATACCCCTCAGGGACCGGCGCTTAAACACACTAAAACATCGATTGTGAGGAAAAAGCAATCTCAGACTCAAGATTACGCACCCATAGGGACTTTTTCCTTCGGTGATGAAGATGCAGAAGAAGTCATCCAACCTCATAACTATGCACTGGTAATATATGTACTCATGAATAAAACTAAAATTAATGGTGTTAATCGACCCAGGTAGCTCGGCCAACATCATCAGATTGAAGGTCGTGGAATAGCTCGGTCTGCAGGACCAGATCGTACCCGCGACTCTGGTTCTAAACGGATTCAATATGGCATGTGAAACCACCAAAGGCGAGATAATCCTACCAATAAACGTGGCCGGAACCATCCAGGAAAGAAAGTTTCACGTGATAGAAGGCGATATGAGATACAACGCCCTTTTTGGAAGGACATGGATCCACAACATGAGAGTTGTGCCTTCGACCCTACATGAGGTCCTCTAATTTCCAACATCGAGAGCTGTCAAAACACGGTACGGAGAAAAACCGGCCACAAAAGAAATTTTCGCCGTTGAGGAAGCGAAATCAATATCCTCACCTTCGCCGATAAAGGGATCGGGCTCAGAAGGAGAACGGAACACCAAATAGCAATCACAAATGTCGGTTTCGACCCACCTAGATAACCAGAAGATGATGATCAGAGGATCCCTCAATCCTTCGTGATCCCCGATGATTCCGATGCCACCAAATCAACAATTGAGGAACTGGAGAAAATCATATTAATCGAACATTGGCCCGAACGAAAGGTATACCTGTGGATGGGGTTGATCCCCAAACTCAGGAAAAAACTTGTTTGATTTCTTAACGATAACATTGATTTTTTTTCCTGGTCCCATTTAGATATAACAGGGATCCCACCGGACATAACGACGTATCGGTTAAGCTTGGACACTAGGTTCAGACTGGTAAAGCAAAAAAGAAGACCCTAATCCGATGAAAAGAACGCATTCATAAAGGACGAGCTAACCAAACTTCTCAAGATAGGGTCCATTCGGGAGATGAAATATCCCGAATGGTTAGCCAATGTAGTTGTAGTGCCTAAAAAGGGAGCAAACTTAGAATGTGTGTGGACTATAAGGATATGAAAAAAGCATGCCCCAAAGATTCCTTTCCGCTGCCCAATATCGATCGCATGATCGATGCCATGGCCGGTCACGAGATCCTCTCTTTTCTCGATGCCTATTTTGGGTATAATCAAATCTAGATGAACTCGGAGGACCAGGAAAAGACTTCATTTGTCACCAAATATGGAACATATTGCTATAATGTGATGCCCTTCGGACTAAAAAATATAGGTGTTACTTACCAACGCCTAGTAAATAAAATATTCGAAGAACAAATAGTTAAATCAATGGAAGTTTATATTGATGACATGCTAGTGAAATTCCTACGCTCAAAGGACCATTTAACCCATTTGCAGGAAACATTCGAGATTTTGAGGAAATACAACATGAAGCTCAACCCTGAAAAATGTGCTTTCGGGGTCGGCTCGAGCAAGTTCATCAGCTTCATGGTGTCAAATTGGGGAATCGAGATTAACCCCGAAAACATCAAGGCCATCGAAGACATCGCCATCGTGGACAGTGTGAGAGTTGTACAAAAGCTAACTGGACGGATTGCAACCTTAGGCCGATTTATTTCAAAATCATCAGATCAAAGTCACAAGTTTTTCTCTCTACTAAAAAAGAAGAACGATTTTGCTTGGACACTGGAATGCCAACAAGAATTAGAGGAACTACATCGATATCTATCAAGCCCCCACTTCTTCACACTCCAAAAACAAACGAAAAACTTTGCTTGTACTTGGCAGTATAGGAAGTCGCCGTAAGCAATGTCCTAGTTCGAGACATTGGCGCTTTCCTATTTATTTTATAATCAGACCTTAGGAGAAGTAGAAACCAGGTTTCCACAGCTAGAAAAATTGGCTCTTGCACTGATAAGCGCCTCTAGAAAGTTAAGACCGTACTTTTAATGTCACCCCATATGCGTATTAACCACCTACCCACTTCGTAATATTTTGCATAAGCCCGAACTATCAGGCCGATTGGCCAAGTGGGCCGTCAAACTCAGTGGGTACTATATCGAATAACAACCCCGTACATCCATGAAGTATCAAATTTTAGCAGACTTCGTGGCTGATTTCACGCCAACCCTCGTACCCGAAGTCGAAAAAGAACTCCTGTTGAAATCAGGTACATCATCAGAGGTATGGACCCTTTTTACGGACGGAGCCTCGAACGTAAAAGGGTCATGACTTGGAATAGTTTTGAAATTGCCCGTGGGTAACACTATTAGGCAATTTATTAAAACTGCCAGGTTGACTAACAACGAGGCCAAGTATAAAGCCATGATTGCAGGTCTCGAGCTAGCTAGAAACTTGGGAGCAGAAGTCATTGAAGCCAATTGTGACTATTTGCTGGTGGTGAGTCTAGTAATCAAAACCTTCGAAGTACGAGAAGGTAGAATGCAAAGGTATTTAGACAAACTACTTGTCACTTTGGACCATTTCAAACAATGGACTATACGACGTGTTCCACGAGAACGGAATAATGAGGCCGATATGCTTGCAAATTTGGGATCGTCGGTCGAGCTAGATGGCTTGAGCTCGGGGACTGTCGTTAAACTTTCGGGATCGGTAATCAAAGACGGTCACGCCGAAATAAATTCTACAAGCCTAACCTGGGATTGAAGAAACAAGTATATTGAATACTTAAAAAGCGGAAAACTCCCATTGGACCCTAAAGATTCCAGGGCCTTACGGACTAGAGTAGCTCGATTTACGTTGGCTTCCGACGGAACGCTATATCGAAGGAAATTCGATAGGCCATTGGCGGTATGCTTGGTCCCAAGAGATACCGATTATATCATAAGGGAAGTACACGAGGGCACTTGTGGGAATCACTCCGGTGTCGATACATTAGTTCGAAAAATAATCAGAGCAGGGTATTAAGGACAAAGATGCGAAGGAATTTGTTCGAAAATGAGACAAATGTCAAAGGTTTGCGTCAATGATCCATCAACCCGGAGAACAACTTCACTCAGTCCTATCCCCGTGGCCGTTCATGAAATAGGGAATGGATATCGCCGTCCCTCTGCTATCGACCCCAGGTGAAGCCAATTTCATTTTATTTATGACTGACTATTTTTGTAAATGGGTTGAAGCACAGGCGTTCGAGAAAATAAGAGAGAAAGAAGTTATAGACTTTATTTGGGATCACATCGTTTGCCGATTTGGGATACCCGCCGAAATAATATGCAACAATGGGAAACAATTTGTTGGCAGCAAAGTAACAAAATTCTTTGAAGATCACAAAATATGAAAGATACTATCAACCCCATACCATCCCAGTGGGAATAGATAGGCTGAATCAACGAAAAAACTATCATTCAAAACCTAAAGAAGAGGTTGAACGACGCTAAAGAAAAATGGAGGGAAATCCTGCCCGAAGTCCTTTGGGCATATCGGACGACATCGAAATCCAGTACGGCGGCGACCCCATTCTACTTAGTATATGGGTCCGAAGTGTTGATACCAGTCGACGTCGGTGAACCCAGTACCTGATTTCAATTCACAATCGAATAATCAAATAACGAGGCTATAAATACCAGCCTCGAATTATCGGACGAAAGATGAGAAACTGCTCTCGTCTAATTGGCCGCCCAAAAGCAGCGAATCGAAAGATATTATAATCGAAGGACCAAGCTCCGCCATTTCAAACCCGGGGACTTAATGTTAAGAAAAGTCACCATCAATACCCAAAATCCGAACGAAGGAAAACTAGGACCAAATTGGGAAGGACCATATCAGGTGCTCGAGAACGTCGGAAAGGGATTGTACAGGCGCGACATTATAAACGGCAAACAGTTATCAAGCAGCTCGAATATATCATATATAAAACGACACTACTGCTAAGGTATGACCTTTCCATATTCATTTACATTTCAAAACTGACCCTTACAGGAGTCCGAACAAGATCTAAGATGGATCTTCCGGTTGAAAGCACGCGTTGCACTCTTTTTCCCTTAGACCGATTTTATCCCAAATAGGTTTTCGGCAAGGATTTTAATGAGGCAACCATTGATCGTGATGCACTTACAACAATATCTGAGGCCTCTTTACAATCGACCTCGAATACTGGGGGGCAGTAGGCCCTCAAATACATCGAGTTCAGATGCAAGAATGTTATTTCGCAACGACAGGGTTCCCATAGGAAACATTGTAAGAGGCAAATGGTCGAAACGAACCATGCTCATGTAGATTGCCCCGAACTTAGGAGTAAAACGTGAACACATGTGTAATGACTTGCAAAGAAAGTCCTCCCTTTTTACCAACGTCCAAGAAAATTCCTCTATTTTTGAGATTTATTGCACACGGGCTAATTTGATTTCTAGTTCAAGCAAGCACTCACTCGACCATTATGCCTACGGGCAACATTACTTCGAGTTCGAAACATTCACTCGACTAATAAGCCTATGGGCTACTTATATTTTTGAGTTCGATTAAGCACTCACTCGACCATTACTCTTACGGGCTACGTTACTTCGAGTTCGAAACATTCACTCGACTAATAAGCCTACGAGCTACTTTGATATCGAGCTTGAGCAAACACTCACTGGACCATTACGCCTACGAGCTACATTACTTCGAGTTCAAAACATTCACTCGACTAATAAGCCTACGGGCTACTTCTATTTTCGAGTTTGAGCAAGCACTCACTTGACCATTACACCTACGGGCTACGTTACTTCAAGTTCAAAACATTCACTCGATTAATAAGCCTACAAGCTACTTTGATTTCGAGTTCGAGAAAGCACTCACTCGACCATTATGCCTATGGGCTACATTACTTTAAACTAGAAACGTTCGCTCAACCATTATGCCTACGGGCTATATTACGTCGAGTTCGAATCATTCACTTGATGGCAAATAAGCCTATAAGTTGCTTTCATTTTAATTTTGAGCGAGGACTCACTTGACCATCACGCCCAAGGGCTAGATTTCTTCAAGTTCTAATCATTAACTCAACTAGCAAGCCTAAGGGCTACATCACGTCAAGTCTGAAAAAACAATCGATCGATCATAGAAACTAATAAGTCAAAATTTGATTAAAGTCTTCACAAAAACAAGTCGACCAAGTTGTATATATACAAAATCGTCTACATGATTGATTGGCATAATAGATACAGAATTATCTACATGATATACAAAAGATTAATTAAGAACTAAGCTTCCTGGTCATCATCAGGGGCGTTCGCTTCTCTGTCGGGATCTTCCCCGTCCTCAGATCCACTCTTGCCCCCGTCATCATCATCATCATCAGAAGCCAATGATTCAGCTTCAGCTTCGAGCTCTTTAGCCTTTTTTATTTCTTCAGCAAGATCGAAACCTCGACCGTGTATCTCCTCGAGGGTCTCCCTCCGAGACCTACATTTAGCAAGTTCGGCAACCCAATGAGCTCGAGCATCAGCAGTATTTGCCGCTTCCCGTGCCTCCATCTCAGCAGCCTCGACATCAACCCGAAATATAGCAATGGACTTATCCGCCATGACTTTCGACGACTCAACCTCCCCTTGGCCTCAGCAAGACGTGTTTCAAGCTCCTCGATCCTCTTAGCCTGAGCCGACCCCTTTTGCTTGACTCTTCGAAGATGAACATCGACCGATAGTAATTTGGTCAAAATGGTTTCCTTTTCCGTAGCCAGGTGGCCGATAGTCTCTTTCCACCAATTACATTCAGCTTTGATTTGATCGACTTCTTCCCGAAGTAACCCAATCTTTTCAACCTTTGCTGCAGCTGAGACAACGAAGGGTTAACTTCCACAATTGAGTCAGACCCATACTTTAACAGAACGAGGCTCACCTGTTTATCGAGTTCGGCCCTTCTGCTTAGATGTCCTTTATAGCCTTATCCTTTTGGGTGCAAAGATGCCGCATGGCGTCTCTCTCACCAGAGACCTTCTAAAGCTCGGCCTCACACTGATTGAGATCGACTCAAAACCTATTAATGGTATGCACAGTAGGGAAAAAACACAAGTCAAGTATGGAAAAGAACAAAGAGGCCAAGTGTAGAAGAATCATTACCCGAGTAATGAAATGGTGGGCCTCCTCTAGCAGAAGAGAAGCGTCACCAATATGGGAAGCATCATCGACTCCAGTGTAGCAATCCCAAAAAGGGTCCCCTACACTAGAGCATCCGCCCATATCGGGGGTCTTCAATTCTCGAGCTTCCTTTAACGCCTCCTCGGAAAAGGTTGGAAGAGAAGGAGAATGACCCACTGTCATAACCCCGAGCAAATCACTCGGGGTACTCCGATCGATATTCGGGATTTCAGGACCGACCCCGACCGTTACAGCCGCCACCGGCTCAGGAGCTCTAGCAACGTTGATGGCTTTCGCAGATCGGATCACCAAAGCCGAGGCATTATCTTCTTCTTCTTCTTATCTCAGTCGTTGGACCAAGTCAATCGGAAGGGCAATTTCCTTCCTCCTCACCCTCTGAGTTTTGGGCTTGGGGTCCTCTGACCGAGAGGCAGCTCTTCGCTTCTTATCTTTCCCCGGTTTCGGGACTAGGGACTTGGTTTCTTCTTCACCGCTCGATGGCCTCAAAGCGGCATCCTTGGTTACACTTGCATGAAAGGAAATCAATAACATATAGCCAAATCACGGTTCTTGGCCTCCCATCTACCTTTAGCCAAAGCACGCCAAGCGCGTTCGACATAAGAGGAAGTCGAGCCTAACTTTCGAACCCAGTCCTCGAGGTCATGTACCTCTAGTGGCATCCAAGGGGCAGCTGAATATCGGAGAAAGACATCAGAAAAAATCGGGAAAAGACACGAAAAACAAACAAGAAATACTTACGGTCGAAATTCCATTCCTCGGGGAACGACATCTTCTCTTCCGGAATAAGGTCATGGGTCCTCACCCGAATATAATAACCCATCGAACCCCGATCCTTGTCTTCGTCGATACTTGACATCAAAGCCTTCGATGCCCGACGGTGAAGTCTGATTACTCCTCAAATGATTTGAGGCTGATACAATCATATGAGGTGATTTAGAGAAAAATCCAGCCTTCCAACTTTGATAGAGAAGAAGCGAAGTAAGATTACTATACGCCATAGAGATGGATGAATTTGACCGAGGGTGACCTGATATCTTTTGCAGAAATCAATGATCATCGGGTCACGGGTCCCAACGTGAAGGGATAAGTGTAAACACTTAAAAAACCCTCCATATGAGTGATGACGTTCTCTTCGGGAGATGGGATCTGCAATACAACCTCGGGACCCCAGTTGCAGTCTTTTCTGGCGGCCTCAAGATGACCCTCCGTAATAGATCAAATGTCCATCGACACATGCTCGAATTGACCCGTAACGGATGAAGGATTCTCAACCTTAAAATCGATCTTCATAGTGCACGGGCCGGGAACATAGTCATAGGTGGACGGCTCCGCCGGTGCCTTGTCGTCGGATGGCCGTGAAGAAGAAGCTTTCTCCTTCTGAGTTACAGTTTTCGAAGTTTTGTCCATTGATATGATAGGAAGAAAGAAAAAGGAAAATGAAAAATTGACGACACCAAAACTATGGTGTAGATGGCTCTAGGGCAACAAAACAGAGGGAAAAGATGAGAGAATTTGGTAGAGCGAAGGCATAAAAGTGGCAAAAGTTAGATGGAAGGGTTATTTATAGGCTCGCATCACGCCGATTCAATATCAGAAATGGTCGACCATCATCTCACAAACATTAAATACCTTGAAAGACTAATTCGATGGGACAACTATCACATACGTCATAACCGGTCCCTGATAAAACGTCAGCTTGTTGTCCGATCGAACCGTCGAAGATCATGTTGATTCTCACCATATCCTTTATGAGAATCAAGGGGACTATCTGTATACGGTCAAAATAGATTTCGGTTTTTCTACGTTCGATCGAGATCGAGTGGCAAGAAATCGGAGTAGGATTTTGGCAATAAGCTCTGAAGACGGTACAAACGATGCTCGAGTAGTCGGAAGTGCATCACGCCCACCTCGAAGGTCGAACTCAAGCCAAGACTGAAAGGCCGACCTAGTGACGGGTTCGAGCCAGTATCGAGCTCACAGACAAGAACCGTTACAACCGCACCAAGAGAGAGATTCTTGGCGGGTATCGAGGAAGAGACAAATCATCATGGGTTCTCCACTATATGCTTTATTTTATTATTTTTGTTATAAATAATGTAATGACCCTCTATTATAAAGGTGCGGATCCTTGTAAGCATTGGGGACATTGGATAGATTGAAAAACAATAGACCTTTTCTTATAGGCAAAGATTCCTCCTTGTGCCTCATTACTTTGTCCTATCCATTTTTTCTGTTCATCATTCTCATAGTCAAAACACTTGCATTGTTATATTTGTATTAAAAGATATTACGTATCCTTAGAACTATATATAAATTTAGCATTATCCGATTTTTCGGGCAAACACAAATATATCAAAAAAGATCTCATCTCTCTCTATCTATGCAAAATTAGTCAATCAAATAAAGAGGGCCCAAAATTTTAGCAAACTTTCAAGGGATACGTATCCAAAGGAGTTCCCCAAAAAGATATACAATGATAGATTTTATATGTAGATGGAACAAATTACGGTATATATATATATATATATATATATATATATATATATATATATATATATATATAATGATAGATTTTATATGTATAGATGGAACAAATTACGGTATATATATATATATATATATATATATATATATATATATATATATATATATATATATATATATATATACACACACACACACACACACACATATACTATACACAGTATAATATACACAAAACACAAAACTATAGTATATGTAATATTACAATGATACGTTATAAAGAAAACTTGAGGAAGAGATGAAGAAGAAGCAAACTTGGGGAAAGCCTCGGAGATTTTCGGATGATGGAACGGTGTTTTAATAGAGAGCGAAAATGAAAATCTTGTAAAATTTTAAAATGAAAATACATGTTTGTTTTAAAACTGGATATACTTTGATTGTATTAATGACTAATAGATGGATAGTTGAGACATTATAGGAGTCTAAAAAAATAGTCATTCTGCAATTGATTACTTTAAAATTTGTTTATACCATTATCCCACATTTAGGGGGAGTAATTTTAGGAGTTTATGAAATTATAAAGTTAAAAAGTTGTAAGAAATTGTATTTTATGGAATTTTCTCAAAGTAGTTGTATTGTTTTTAAATAAATTTAAAAAAAATGTTGTATTATGTGTAAATTCCTCGAATTGATTTAAGTTCAATCCACATTTTCGTTTTCTTAGTCAAATACTTTCCATTTGTATACGGTCGTTTCATCTTATGTAGTTCTTTAGTACGAATCAAGTTATTGATACCCCTGTACAAATTGGGGAAAACGTTTGACATACAAATTGAAAGTCGATTTAAGCAAATATTTATAATTCAGTGCTTTAATAGTTCAAAAAATAATTGGTAACTTTAATGATACAAAATATAATTTTATGAATTTACTAATACAAAGAATAAAGTACAGTTTCACGCGTGACATTAAATCAACGAATTATATTTAATTAAAAAGCTGAAAGATAAAGTAGGAGGACTCATAAGATCTCAAGAATCAAAATTAGGTGCCAAAGGTTCGTCATGTTGCAGACACTTATACCCATTTAGAAAGCATTTTGCGCCAACCATTGAATACAATATAAATGCAAATGTTATTCTTATAATATTCTCAGGAAGTTTGGCATGACATGTAAAACAATTGTATATTAAATGAAAAGGCATCAATTTGCGTTTACTTAATGAATAAAGAATAGTAATTGAAGTTTGAAGTCAAGGAGGGTACGGTGATTACGGTTCCGTACATTTTCAAAATATATTAGCGTATGGTCAAAGGCACCTTTCATGACAACAAATTTGGAGGCCTGTCTCTTTGCTCACGTTTGTTTCAGCGTCCATTTTTGACTTACTATTTACATGCTCCTATCTAATTATCAACAAATATGTCTAACTTGTAACTATTTTTTCCAAATGATATTGTAACGATCCGACCGGTCATTTTGTGTATTTGAGCTCCGTTGCACTATTTGATTCTTCTAGTATATGTGTTTGTGATCTTGTGACCCATGGTGGTGGTTGGTTTGGCTTCAGGAAGATTTGAGAGTGAATTGAGACACTTAGTCTCATTTTGGAAGTTTAAGTTGGAATAGTTGACCAAGGTTTAGCTTTTGTGTAAACGATATCAGATTGGTATTTTGATGGTTCCAATAAGTTCGTATGGTGATTATGGACTTAGGCATGTGTTCGGAATTGGATTTGAAGGCTCCTAGGATGTTTTGACTCTATTTGCCGGAAGTTGGCAACTTAAAGGTTTGGAGAGTTCATAGGTTTGGCACGGGGGTTGACTTTAATGATATCGGACTTGGATTGTGCTTCGAGCCTTGGAATAGGTTTATATAGTAGTTTGGAACGTGTGTGCAAAATTTGATTAAAATCCGGATTGATTCGGCTTGAATCGGACGTTGGTTTAGATGTTGGAAGTTCTTGAACTTAAGAAAAGGATTTTGATCGTTTATTCTTGGTTTTGATGTTATTCATGGTGTTTTGAGCCATTTGATAAGTTTGGATTAGGTATAGAGAATTGTTTGTATGATTGGATGGGGCCTCGAGGGGCTCGAGTGTATTTCAGATAGTTTTGTTGTACGCTCGCATAATCGGTTCTGGTATGTCGAACCTGCGGAACTTATGGAGCAGGTACAAGGTCGCAGGAATTGAAGGAAGGTCGCATAAGCGGTGGTTGGCTGGGATAGGGAGTCAACATGTGCGGAGGCAGTTGTGCAGAAGCGATTGAGCACCTGTGAAGGCGTAGGTGCGGTTCAGCAGAAGCGAACAAAATAAAGTAGAAGCGATGGTCGGTTGTTTTATGTGAAATTCGCATCTGTGATGGTTTTGACGCAGGTTCGATATCACAGAAGCGACCCAGTGGTCTGCATATGCGGAATCACTACTAGACCTCTTATATTTCGAGGGTTTGGTCCATTTTTATTATTTTGAGTTTTGGAGCTTGGCTAGAGGCGATATTTGGTGAGATTTTTATCACCACTTTGAGGGTAAGTGCTTTCTACTCGATCTTATTAATATATCTTGTTTTTTCATGAATTATTACACGTAGATGGTGGGATTTGAAAGAGAATTTGGGGTTTTTGACTATAATTTTAGAGAGTATAAATTGTAAATTTGGAAGTCAATTTTGACTCGGTTCTTGATTCAAATCCTATATTTGGACTCGTGATGTTATGGGTAGTCACGATCTACCCCTTAGCTCAGGGTTTGACTATATAGACTCGAGTTGCCTTTTTTTTAAATTTTACTTTTGAGGATTTGATTAGAAATTCGAACCTTATTATTTGGATTTGATTCCTATGGCTTTGTTTGATATTATTGAGTTGAATTTGACTAGATTCGACTCGTTCGAAAGTCGATTTGTGCGGGAAGGCTATTTCGGAAGGTTGAAGACTACCGGGTAGAGGTAAGTCTCTTGGTTTATCTTTTCTAGAGGAAACTCCTAGGATTTTATTTGATTGATGTGCGTTTTAGGTATTGAGGGTGGTGTATATAGGAGTTGGTGAGCGTATATGCACTTACCAAGTAACATCATGACCGGGTAGAATTGGGATACTTTATGTCATATTTTGATTATGTGCTCATTTGGTACACGATTTGCTTGGCTTCTATGAATATGTTTGCTCTCTTATTCATGTAGATTATACCTATGTTTATGATTATTTATGAAGGCAGGAAAAATTATTCTTGATATGTTTAATTGCTTTAAGTATTCATAGTCATATAGAAATTCCATGGGCACATATCTGCATAATTTTTATTAAGTCTTTGTGCATCTTTTATATGTAATTCTTGAGCATATGCATACATTTTGTATATGGATACTTAATTTGGACCGAGGATTTTGGAACGAATGGTAAGGTCATGCAGAGGAAGTACAATTACGGCATACATGACACGATGAGGCAATTTTTGATTATATGTGAGCTATCAAGCTTCTTTTTGGGCTTAGATAAAGATCAGTCCCTCTAGAGTCAGGAAATTACCCATGTTACTTTGAGCCCTATGAGCGTAGTTGATACATGAATTGTGTATCAAATAGATACATGAATTTTGAATTTTGTTATGGTGATACATGGATTTTGTATTGTGGTACATGGATCTTGTACCGGCTATGGCAAAAGATTGAGTTTGAGCATGCATAGATATCTTTGACATGTGTAGAAGCATTCATTTAGATGCTAATTGTTACATGTCATCTATGTATACTAGTTGGGAACCTCAACTCCGTTGATTGAAGCATGCCTTCTTTAAATGCAATAGATAAGCAACGTTATGATCATCTCTTGATTTGGAAAAGCATGCCTTATGCTTCTCGAAACTTGATATATTTGATTCTAGTTATTCATGAGATTATTTACTGCTTCAGTTCAAAGCTTTATTATTTATACATGTATTGTGAATATCTTGATACCTATAGCCTCGCCACTATTCTTCGAGGTTAGACTTGATACTTACAGAGTACCGATTGTGGTGTACTCATACGATGCTCCTGCACGTCTTTTTGTGCAGATCCTCATGTAGGTACTGGTGGAGCCTCTTCATTGAGCCAAGGCATTTGTACGGATACTTAAGGTGAGCTACACTTCATGGATTTATTTCGTAGTGCCCGAGTCCCTGTTCTTTTACTATTGTCTCTCTATTTTATTATTTCAAACATCTTTGCTAATATTTTCAAACTTGTGCATGTTCAGTAGTTGTCTGTGTACTTGTGGTACCTAGTACTAGGGGTTGTACTATTTTGGTTATGTTCAAGGCATGTTATGATTGTATCTTACATTTTACTGCTTTTAGAATTATTTCTTTCTTTATTTATGATATGACTTTGTTAATTAAAGAAAATTAGGCTATTTTATGTGTCACGACCCAAAATCTCACTAAGTCGTGATAGAACCTAACCCAACCCGCTAGGTATTCCCAATACTATAAGTCACTTCTATAAATAGAAACCAATAGAGATATCGAATGAAATAGCCAAAAGAGTTCAATACAACCATCTCAAAACCGGTAGTACAAGTGACGAGCTACTAAGAATAAGAGTACAACTCCAGTTTGAGGAAAGATACATCATATATTCGAAATTTATATAAATAAAAATATAAATTCTAAACTACCATGAACAAATAGTAGCTTGTATCTGGAGTGTCGGTGCATCTTCAATGCTATGCCATCAAACTCCGCAGCTGCTCATTTACAAATATTTGCACGCAAGATACAGAAGTATAGTATGAGTACAACTGACTCCATGTACTCAGTTAGTAACTTGATTAACCTCGATGAAGTAGTCACGAGGTTCTTATTTCAAAAGATACTCACTAATATATCATGTGTAGTTAAATTGCAATAGAGATTACTATTGAAAATAACAATGTAGATAATGTCGCACCCCGTTTTCTCGCGAAAGTGTGTTTTGACGTGTCACAACTCTTTTAAAGAGCTATTAAAAGAGAAGAGTCACCACCTAACGCTTTAAGGTGCGTTAGGGAACCTATTCGCAAGTAACTCTTGTTTTAACTAGTCCATATTCACCAAAGATCGGGTAAGGGCTCAAATTACCTCGAAAAGAAGGTGTTAGGCACTCTTCAAGATCCACAACTGTAGGTCCCGGTCGAACCTTAAACTATGTGGATTATGTAATTAAGCAAGGTGAATAAATAAACAAAGGGAAACATAAAAGTCAAAGAGTCTTATCATAACATATAATAATTTGTACAAATCCCTGATGATTATAAAGATACAACTACATTGATTTATATTAAATGACTAGGTGTAAATAACAAGTACATAAAGGAAGGGGGGGGGGGGGGCTAATTGTTTTAGCCTAAAGGATCACCCCGTGCAACATAAATATTACTTCGTAACTCCGTTAAGATAGGAATTGCTCATATTATTCAGCGGCACATACTATCACCTACTTCTACCCAATTACTATGTCGAAGTTGTTACTTAAAGGCATTCTAATTCAACTCTAAATTGTATCCTGTACATGCACTACTCGTCCCATACCTATGGTCCAGGAGGCTTTGGACCTACTACTTTGATAGTTCTAGACTCTCCTTAGGTTGCTAAAAATGAGAAAATTAGTCATGTATTCAAAACAAATAAGACTAAACATAATCAATACCAAAGGCTCAAATTCACCTCCTCGTATAGACATGAATGCACGTTGTCAATTAGGAAAACAACACTAGCAATGTTCAGGTTATTTAAACGGATAACTATAGATAAGCATGTTTGGTATGTTAAATTGTTCCAAACCTATAGGCATGGTTTCTATGGGATTTTAACTACTCAGCAATCAGTACAAATTCCTATAGGCAGGATTTCTAAATGACTGATTTCAGGTGTCGCACAGGTAGTGTCGTTGTTCCAAGTTAACTAGTTTACAAGTTACCTGTATTACAAACCTATAGATATGATTTCTAAGTAATTTACGCAATGGGCAGTGAAGGCTATTAGAAACTAGGGATTACCAGTGTTTGATTCTATGGGTATGCCTTCTACGCTAATAACAGTAGGCGAGATTTATAATAATTGGTATACGTATTCCTGTAGGCATGCTATCTAGGTGGAAGTGTAATAAAATGGTGGGAGCATTTGATTAAGATACCAGTGTCCTATAATCATGATATCTAGATGGACAGTACACCAAAGATAAAAGCAATTTGACTAACCAACTATATGAAGTCCTATAGGCATGATAGCTAGGTTAGCAAAAGCATATACGTCCTATAGGCATGCTGTCTAAACAAACAGTAATAACAAGTATGGCGGTTATTAGCATGTTTAAGATAGTGTACAAATATTAGACAAATTTGGTGAGATGTGTGCAATTCCTAGAGACATGATTTACATTGGTGTACGAAATAACAAATAAGACATGTTGAACGAAATAGCAAATATAACACATAGACCCTATAGGCATGTTCTCTACCCTTTGTGCAAGAACAAAGCACATCCATTCCCCAATTTCACTATACCACAATTATTCGTTATTACAAGTTACAAGAGTAGAATAGAATAATACAAACTTAAAGATGACTGAAATACAGGCTGAAACAAGTACGGGCCACCATCAAAAAGTGCAGGCCCGTTATAAAATAACCAGTGAATTTGCGGGCCTTCAGTAGCCTCACCAACCAACAGACCCAAATCTCAGGCTCATAAGGATAGTAGAATATTCCTGAATCCAGTGCCTGGGTCCAACAACACATATGGCCCAACACCATGCCCAACGAATAACTTATTTAGCCAAATGGATGTCAAACATAACCACGCAAATGACAGAGCTCTCGGAGGATAAATTTAAACAACTTTTCCACACTTAACTCCTAAAGTTGTAACTAACAACAGTTCTAGCCAAAGAACGTAGACAAGATCACATAAAATACTGACAATTCTATAAGGCAGGTTCATGCTTGTATTCTCAGAAACAAAGCTAAAGGGTCTTAGGATAGTGAACTATTCTAAATAGTTTTAAAAGTAAAATGATTCAGAATTGTTACATCTCGCATTTTCGTACGCTAGAGTTTCGTCTTCAGATAATCGACATAGACTCGGGGATGAGATTATCTTGAGATTATAAACATTTATTCGATTTATAATAGGCGATAAGTAAAATTCCATGAACGTTAAAGGGTAAACGAATCAAAGAATATGAGTTTCTTTGAAGATTGTCGATTTGGGAAAACATTACGGTCCGAGCAATAGTACCCGGTATTTATTAACTAGTGTCATACAAGGTACTACATGACCATGATAGTAAGGTGTATAAGATATGTTAAAAGTGAGTAATATTTTAAGTAAGTTGAGATAATTCTTAATTATGTGGGTAATTGGTTAATTGGAGATTACCTAGTTAATTAAGGAGTTGTTGGGTGATTAATTAAAGAATTGGGATAATCCTTAATCCCTCACCAATGTGGCAGCACCCCCATTTTCCCATTTTATGACTCTTAAAGGAGATTAAAAGGTGGCACACTTGAAAAGGTTATGTGACACCAAGCTTGAAATGTGGGGGCCACCTAAAGGATAAAGGTAACATTTCTAAGTTCAAAATTAATTGCTAAGGAAAGAGTTTCAGCAAATATTTCTTTGCATAGCAACGTTTCTTAAGAAAGAGTTTCATCAAAGATGATTTTGCAATAAGCAATGTTATTGCTTCTAGCATTTCAAACGAAGACTACTTAATATTAGAACAATGTGTTTGCGATTCTAAGGAAGTACGGTGCAATCTATCCCAAGAATATCATACGAATTTTTCTCTACTCCAAGTATGTTAAGGTTAAACCCTTCCTTCATTTTGGCATGATCTCGTAACTACATGCGTTTGATAACGAGGCATAAAGATTAGTTCATACTCCAGAATTTATATACATTATCCAGTTTCATAAGTTAAAGTATTTTCCCTTATCGGGACTTCATATTCAATTGAGTGTTGTCTTCTTCCAGTCAAGAGAGTGCATGGTCTATATATATATACAGCATTACAATATTTTCCCTACTATCGAGCTATAATCGGTGGGTAGGCTCCTATTGGGCAACCTCTGATCAGATGGTAAGTTATATACCAAGCCTACTGTGGCCGAGCGCCTATGAGCGAGCCCAGCATGGCCGAGGTACAAAGCCTACTATGGCCGAGTGCCTATGAGCGAGCCTACTGTGGCGGAGCAGTTACACGTTCCAAGCCTTATAGGGTCGGACAACTATTTTGTTTACTATATTGAGAGAGTTGAGTCGGTATCAACAGGTAAGTATATCTCTAGATCATCTTTGACTCCCAGTTACTTTCAGTTATTATATTATCAGTTCAGTTTCAGCTTTAAGTTATTTTATTTCCTTGCATACTCAGTACGTTATTTCGTATTGACGTCCATTTTTCAGGGGACGCTGTATTTAATGTGGGTAGGTTCAGACAGACAGATGGGTAGACCTCCTCAGTAGGTGTTGCCCGAGTTCAGCTTTATTGGTAAGCTCCACATCCTTCTGAGTTGCCGGGTCTAGAGTTTTATGTACATCATGTATATGTATATAAGTAATGGGTAGTTTGGGGCTCTATTCCGATCACAGTACATCCATCGGTAGAGGCTTGTAGACATATCTTGTCAGTTAGTGCAGTTTATTGGACTTGTAGGCCTTGTATGTATATTTTGTTGGTTTGTCAGTAATAGTAGTTATGACGGCCTTGTCGGCCCAACTTTATATTGATGTTTAGTCAGCGTTAGCTTCCATTCAATTTTATATTTTGCTTCACAAATTATCTTGCAATGTGGCCCCGACCAAAGTATGACATTATATGTTAAGAGTTTCTTTAGTCGCAAGTTGGTACGCAAGGATAGGTGAGGCACCAGGTGCCAGTCACGCCCCCCAAGGTTCGGGGCGTGACAAAAGTTAGCCTAAAGGACTTTAGACACATAAAAATCTAATAGAGTTAAGTAGAGCATAGCATTTACGTGAAAGTTTTAACATGAAAGGTCTAATGAAAACAACATAACAAAACAGGTTCATGATCGAGCAATTACTTAGTTGAGGATGAGAAAACTTGAACATACTAAGTATCAGCAAAACTTATAGTAAACAAAAGACATGCCATTTTTCAAATCAATAGGACAAACAAGCATCAAGCCTTCCACTAGTTGGCTACCTATAGGTGAAAATGCTGGTTATGAGATTTACTCTAGAGGTATTAACTAATACTGGAGAACACATGGCCGATCAAGTTAAGAAAAGCACACAATAGAGTTAGAAATAGAATGGGAACAGGTCAAGCTAATAGTAAAACTTCATAAGGATAAAGAGTTGGGCATGAATATCTCAACAGGAATTAAAACACATTCTGGGCATGAGTTGGTTATCTAAATAGTACAAAACAAGGCAAGAACCCAAACTCAGAATAAACATCAGGTATAAGTAATCAACTATTCATAAATATAATGATCAAAAATCATTTAGGTTGGACACACATAATGAGCATGCATTAAGGCTAGAACATTAGGCCAACTATTTAGATAGACATGCAGGGAAATAGCAAATTATGCATAAATGATTCAACGTGAAGAAAGTAATTCTAAGCAAGAACATAGTTCCATAAGGGGTTTTAGTACAAGAAATCAAAACAAGGTTCAACAACCATCAATTTGGTTTTAATTATGAATCAGGCAGGCATCATGAATCAACTTAGCTATCCACACACGAGTTAAACTCAGGGCTTGCATAGAATTGCGGCTAGTGGAACTACAACGTAATATTAAAACAGGCAGAATTGCATACGAAATGGCATAATATCAAAATTAACTCAGGAAAAGTCAAGTAGCACTAATGCACATAACACAAACAAAAAGAACTAGAATTTATAGAGCATAGGGAACTAACCAGTTGCAAACGAAGCGAATAAAGAATAAGAAACTCAGAATTTCAGGAATAGCAACAATTGTAGGAAAGTAATGAAAACCCCGAAATCTCCAATGATTTAGAGTTCACAAGAGCCTCGAAGTGGGCTTCTAGCAGTGTTTGCACTGGGGGGGGGGGGCTAATGAACGGATTTCGGTGCCCTTGGCTTTCAATCGGCCAAAATCAAAATCTCAGAATAGTATAGAATGAGTAAGAGTGAGAGAATTGTAGTGGTAATTAAAGTTTATCCCAAGGGGAAATTGGGGAGGGGTTTATATAGTAGCAAAATTGATCACACAAACAAGGAACAACAACCAATTAAACATTAAAAAGAAAAGAATAGCATGCAAAATCGATTAGAATAAATTTAAGAGGAATCAGGCAAACCCTAGTTTGAAATGAAGAACAAAAATAGTAAAATATCTCACTGAATCGGACCCATAAGGCCTGGTAGTGAGTGTATCATGTCAAAAACATTAATATAATATAGAATCAGAGTTGAGAGAACACCAATGACTCAGTTTCGATAAATAATCGAGTACCAAATGCTTGTATCGTTTAAGAGATGGTATGTGTCTTCGTGTGTGCAAGAAAGGAAAGGAATCATGGAAGATTTTCCATGTGATTATCGGATTGGGACTGGGGTTTGAGTGGGGTGACTAGGATTTGTAGAAGAGAGGAGATGGTTTGAGAGGGTATAGAGGCGGTGGGTTTGGGAGGAGTAGTCTTTAAGGTTTTAGGGGTTTGGTTAATTAAAAGGGTGGGGGTGATCTTGGGCAGTTGATCTTAAGAGATCAATGACCAGGATTAAGGAATAGGCGAGGCGGGTTGTTAAATGGGTCACTACCGGGTCAGTTGCAGGGGTTGTTTGGATTGGGCTTTGGGGATTATTGGGCGAAGGTGTGGGTGTTTGGGTCATTAAATTGGCGTGGAAGTGGTTTCAAATTTAGGCTACAAATTAAATACACAAAATTATTTAAATAAAAATAATTAGGGAAACATAAAAAATTACTTATACAATAAAATGGTTGAAAATAATAACTTAACAGGTTAAAAATATAAAAATGCTATTTTAACATGAGTAATGTAATAATTGTAATTATGCATAGCATATAGGCTATTATTGTAAAATTATGTAAATACCTTAAAATACCAATATGATTATATAAAAATGAATTAAAGGTATTATGAAACATATATGTGGATGCAAATAATAAAATTATATGATTAAGTCATCATGAAATAATTTACAGGGGTAATTAATATATGTTCGAGTAATTTAAATGCGAGAAAATCAATTTTAAAATTTGAAAATTATGGAAATATTATAGGAAACACTTATATAATCCCAATAAATGAGATAATAGTGAAAAATAATATTTTGACAGTATATATAATATCTATAAAATATGAGGGCAAAATTGGGTATCAACAACTACCTTTCTATACCCAGAAATGATAAAAGAGTTGTCGGGCAAAGAAAATAATGACAAATTTTGTCCAAAATGAGTGGGGGATGATGCGTTTTGAAAAAAGAGCCTGAACCCTGGTTCTTGAGCTGACTACATATCCCTGGTGTTACGGGAATCAGGTCTTGTGAAGTTCTGGATTTAACGGGGAACGAAACCGATGGAGTTGTTGTACGAGTGATCGCATGTTTCAAAAAGGATCTTTTGGATGCGTTAGTATCGTGAGTAACATATGATTCCAGGTGGGGTAATAAATGCAAATTCAACGTTATGGATGTATAAGGCAGATATTTGGACGGTCATAGAACTAAGAGTAATCAACTACTGATTATCAGTTACGTTTGGGGTGATCGAAGGGTGCGAACATTGTGAACGGAAACTGGACCCAGAATTGCTCCTATTTGTAGAACGGTTACCTCCCGAGCTACCTGCAAAACGTAAAACACGATGCATGCGAATATATATGGGTTATTGCAAAAATTTAAACATGATGCAAATTCCCTTCGAACTATGAGAGTTGTCTTTGGACGATGGGGATGATGTCCTTATACTATGATATCCCGGGCCATGAAGCGTTTAACAAGGGATTCGCAGGCCATAAAATGGTGTCCTCGGGCCATGAGGATGGTGCCTATGGACTATGACGCCTTTGAATAATGATGTGCATATTTTGAGAGATCCTCAAGCCATGACATAGTGTCTTCAGGCTATGAGGATGGTTCCTATGGAATTTGATGCCCTCGAACAATGTGGCGGTGTTTCAGCCCATGAAATGCAAGTATATGGTAATATCAATCGCTTGATAAAGGAAATAGGTGATGCTTATTCATTCACTAAAATGAGACAAGACAAGGTTTAGTCTTATATGATATGAAGGCAACAATAGCCTGTTGAGAAGAAAAGAGATAATTCTTAATCTTATGCAGTGTAGCAGAGATAGAGTTTTGTCTCATGCGAGGGAAGGCGATGCTTAGCCTTATACAATAATGGAGATGGTGCTTAGCCTCGTGAGAGAAAGAGAGACGGTGCTTAGTCTCATGCGAGGAAGGCATTGTTTATCGCCTTATGCAATAATGGAGACGGTGCTTAGTCTCATGCGCGGAAAGGCAATGCTTAGTCTTATGCAATAAAGGAAGAAAATGTTTATGATTATACAGTAATGGGGACAGTGCTTAGTTTCATGCAAGAAAGGAAGTGTTTATCCTTATACAATATGGAGGCAGTGCTCAGCCTCATGCAAAGGATGTAGACAATGCTTCGTCTTATATATGGTGACGGTAGTGTTCAGCCCTATGCAAAGAGTAGATACAATGCTTAGTCTCATGCAAGGAAAAGAGACAGTGTTTGGTCTCGTGCAAGGAAAGACAATGCTCAGCCTTATGCAATAATGGAGACAGTGCTTAGTCTCGTGCAAGGAAAGGAAATGCTTAGCCTTATGAGATAATGGAGACAATGCTTAGTCTCATGCAAGAAAGGAAGTGTTTAGCCTTATGCGATGATGAGGGCAGCACTTAACCCTATGCAATAAGATCAATGATTGAATGTGAGAGGGCGAAGTATTTCTCAGCTTGATGCGTTTGCTTTTGGCAACCTTTGTCAGTGTGAAGATAGTGATCTTGTTGTGTGTATATATTTGCGGGCGTTCCTGTTATATCTATTTTGTCTGCATTCAAAGGAAAATTGGAGGGGATAAAGGTTGGTTCGTGGTCTTGATTCCTTGCTTTGCTTTTGTTCCAGTCTCGCGGTCCTGTTTGAGTTATCTTGGGTAACGTCTGGCTACTACAGAAAATGAAATTTTCGGAAAATATGCATTTACGCTAAGTTATTTATACAAGAATGGAGTTTGTTAAAAGTGTGTGGTGATGCAAATAATGCTTGAATCGTATACCGCGATACTTTTTGAGATATTGCAACCTCCTTAACTCATAATTTCGAGGACTATCCTCAAAATTCTGCCCCAGTTTAATGCCTACTTTGGGCAGTACTCTTCTTGGTGATCCATGACACAATAAGATCTAACAACTCGAAGTCTTGCCCCAGTTTCTGTCCATAGGGGGAATGATGATTTTATTATGATGTGAATGAACCCACAGGGCTGCCTACGTATCCCGTCCTAAACGGGATTCAAGTCAAGCGTAGTTCAGGTTAGACCAAATAGAAATTGCAAACATAATCTTAAACATAATATCTATTGATTGTGTCTGAATTGATAGGTTTTGGATGTATCTCTCCATCCATCTATGTAAGTATAAGTGCTCCTCCTGTCAGTACTCGGTGAACCATGTTGGGGCCTCGCCAGTTGGGTGAGAATTTCCCTTTTGCATCATCCTAATGTGGGAAGATTCATTTCAGTACCAATTGCCCCTGTGTGAGTTGCCTTGACCTAACCTTTTTGTTGAAAGCTCTTGCCATTATATTATGGTAGAGTTGACCATGACACACTGCGTTCATTATTTTACCATTAATGAGAGCTAGTTGTTCATATCGGTTCCACACCCATTCTGCATCGCTGAGCTCGACTTCTTGTATGATTCTTAAGGAAGGGATATCCACTTAGACAGGAATAACGGCTTCAGTACCATAAACTTGTGATTTCCGATGACCATGAACCTTTCATAATACTGTAGATCTTGAGCTCTAACAAAGAACTTGTTCATTTGTTCTTCTTCAAGCACTGGCCTTACCTTTGCAGCTTCTGACCTCCAACTAGTAGCATACTCGTGGAAGGTTTCGGTCAGCTTCTTCTTCAGGTTATAGATATAGAAAATGTCTGGCGCATTCTCTATGTTGAACCTGAATCTATCCACGAATTCTGATGCCATACTTATCAATTTACCTACTTCTTTGTGTTTGGATTGATATACCAAGACAAATCGTCTCCTATAAGGCTTCGCATGAATAATTTCACGTAGATTTGTTCATTATTACCCACTCCTACAATCTTGTCGCAATATGTTCTTAGATGCAACTTCGGATCACCATTGCCATCGAACATTTCAAACTTTGGAGGTTTGTAACCCTCTGGCAGTTCCATATCTGGCTGAATACATAGATCATCATAATTCAGACCTTCAAAGCCTTTCCAATCTTCAACACTCTAGACCCTCTCTGTGAGTTTCTTGAGTTCCTCCGCCATGTTTCAAATGAGCAGTTGCTTATCAGTCGATTCAGACATGTATAGGGTTTTTTGTGGGGTATGGGGTAAGGTTTCTACATATATCGGATTGCTTTGATGAGTCCCTATAACTTGGATATATGTGTGATCGCTGGTCGAGTTTTATGGATTAGGAGTAGGTGATGATGCATTTTTTGGGTGTGATATGTAGTGGTTTGCGGGTATTGAGTTGGATGATTGCGATGTTGTTGAGGGGTTTGCACTGGTGGTGGGTTGAGGATCTGGGGAGGTGCGGGATTATGATACTGGTGTGGAGGATTTGGAGCCATGGGTGGTGGGTTCTGGTTTTGTGAGTTTTGTGGTGGTGTTTGGTTTTGGATAGTCGGGTTTTGCTGGTTGATATCGGGAACATTGAGAGTAAGGGAAAGGTTTTCCATATTTTGGACCTGCTCAAGATCGCCCTGTAGTTCCATGATTTTCTGCTCCAAGCATAAGACCAAATCGTTCTACCACGGAGTACATTTACCATATGATGTTTCAACATTTTCCGCCACAGCAGCATTGTCTTTCCAGATACTACTTAAATCATCCATTTTCCCTTTGCCCTTGCTTTGATTTTCGGGTCGATAGGTGGAGGAGGAGGTGGAGTACCTCTAGATCTATTGTGGTATGCCGACGATGCCAGTATGCACGAACCAACCTTTGTGAATGGGAATAACTAGAAAGAAAGAAAAAGAAAAAGGTAACCAAGTTAGTAAGGTGAAATAAAAGAGTGTTTGCAATATTTAAACATGTTTCACAAAGTCATGTAATAGAATACGTCCTCATTTGGGGACCTCATTGTGCATGAGATAGGCCTAAGCTACACATAAACATGGAGAAAAATGGTGCCCATATTTGCTTTATTTCATTAATGCGAAAGTGTAACGACCCGATTGGTCGTTTTGGGAATTTGCACTTCACTCGGTAGTTTAGGGGCATGAGTACCTCCGTATGATGTATTTTGACTTGTGTGAATCGTCGGTTTTGGTTTCCAAGTTATTCGGGACAGATTTAGAAGAATGATACTCAACTAGGGAGCTTTAAATTTGGAAGAGTTGACCAAGTTTGACTTTTTAGCATTTAACCTCGGATTGGAATTTTGATAATTTCGGTAGGTCCGCTGGGTGATTTTGGTCTTAGGAGCGCGTCCGAATTGTGATTTGGAGGTCCGTAGTGGAATTTGGCTTGAAATGGCGAGAGTTGAAATTTTGAAACGTTCGACCCAGAGTGGACTTTTTGATATCAGATTGGGATTATGATTCTGGGAATTGGAGTAGCTTCTTTATGTTATTTGGGACTGTTGCGCATAATTTGAAGTCATTGCGGATTGATTTGCTATGTTTCGACATGAATTATTGAATTTGAAAGTTCAAAGTTCATAGATTTCGATTTGAGGTGTGATTCGTCATTTCGATGTTGTTATGCATTATTTGAGGCCTCAAATAGGTTCGTGTTATGTTATTGGACTTGTTGATATATTCGGACGGGGTCCCGAGTGGCTCGGATGAGTTTTGGACGAGGTTCAGATCCTTTTTACTTCATGTTGCTATTGTTGGTCCTGGTGTGACCGCACCTGCGGCTAGTTTGCGCATGTGCGATGGTCGCAGAAGCAACAAAGGGGTCACAAGAGCGGAAATAGTACTGGGTGAGGAAGACCGCAGAAGACGAAATTTGGGCGCATACGAGGATGCGCATGTGCGAGGTGATGGAACGCAGGAGCGAGGTGTTTCGTAGCTGCGGATGGTGGCTCGAACCTACGATTTTGCAGAAGCGGATATGTTGTCCGCAAGTGCGAGGGTCGAGTCCTCATCTAATTCTGCAGAAGCGGAGGTTATGCTGCAGAAGTGGCTAATGTGCCGCAGGTGCGAAAATAGTGGCATAAGCTATAAATCGAGGTTTTGGTTCTTTCTTCATATTTTGAGATGTGGGACTCAGATTGAGGTGATTGTTAAAGCAATTTTCATCATAAGGATTGGGGTAAGTGTTCTCTACTCGGTTTTGGTTATATTTCCTTAATCTATCTTCATTTTTTGGTAACTGGATAGTGAATTTTAAAGAGGAAATTGGGGGTTTTGGCCTAAAGTTTCATAATATGAATTTTTGGGTTTTGAACATCGAATTGGAGTCAAATTTGAGTGAAACTAGTATGGTTGGACTCGTAATCGAATGGGTTGTTTGATTTTATAAATTTTGTCAGGTTCCGAGGAGCGGGCCCGAGTTTGGTCTTTTGGTCGATTTTGGGCTTTCAATTCAAGATTTGATCGTTTTCGATCGGGATTGGTTCCTTTAGGGTTGTTTGATGTATTTGAGTTGTTTTTGGTTAGTTTTGAGCCGTTCGGAGGTCGGAATGTGTGGGATGGCATTTTAGGAGCATTTCTTGGCTTGCTCGGTGTTGGAATTGGCTTGTTCGAGGTATGTAACTCTTGTAATCTTACTGCTGAGGGTATGAAACACCGGAATACGTGTTATGTGATTGGTATTGAGGTGACGCACATGCTAGGTGACGGGCGTGTGGGCATGCACCATGTGAACTGGGACTCTGTTGTTTCCATGGAACTGAATAGTGGCCCTATTTTCTTGATATCCGTGTTTTCACCAGGTCATAAAGTAATTGAGCTGTCAATCATGCTAGATATCATATTTAGGCTTTATGTCGATACTGTTAGGACCCATATTGGTCGTTTCTTGCTGTCATTTCATTGATATTTCATACACAGTCATATTCATGCATTCATATCATATCTTAGTCTCATTTGTTATTTATTGATACATCATATCATTGTTGTCGGGCTAGTTTCATGATATTGTGAGCCCGTGAGTGAGACTAGAGAGATTGATGATTGATTGAGGCCGAGAGCCTGATTATTGAGTGACAGTTATGGGATCAGGCTGCACCCTGCTGCATGCTATATTTATTTATTCCTGGATTTGGCTTATGATAGTGCTTGGGTTGTAGGAGTCCCCCCGGAGTCTGTACAGACACCCAGTGAGCGCGATTGATTATATTGAGGGATGGATATTCCCTGGACATGGATCTTGTCTGAATCATTTATATACCTAGAGGCGGATCTTCACCATAGGGCCGGATTGGCCATCCTCGGTACTGAGTGATTGATGATCAGTGATGTATATATTCCGAGATGGATCTTCCCTAGGCCGCATGGGCCATATACAATATCAAGTGGTTGAGCATGATGATTGGAAAGTGTGAGACAGTGAGATTGAGTATTCTTAGAGTGTGAGTACATGATTCATCTCTGAGATACATGGCATTGGCATGCACGCATGACATACAAGCATAAAGAAACATTTTTCCTCATTCTGTACAGTATCACGTCATCTATGACTTTTTACACACATTGATATGTGGGCATAGAGAGGCATTTCACACTTGTTATCTGGAAAGAAAATGAAACATCTTATTTATTATTGAATTCATTTTGGGAAAAATTATTGTTTTCAAACTTATTCATATTTTTGGCAACTTCGATAAACGATTTGGGTGTTCACTGATGTACTTGAAAGGCAGAACCATTTTCAGAAATCATGATTTTGCTGAGCATTTTTATCTCTGAGTCACTCCTTGTATTATTTGCTTTAAGTTGTTATGGACTGTTGTTGGCTATTGGTGTGGACCCGACCTTGGTACAAGCTTGTCATTACTTTCGACCTAAGGTTAGGTTTGTTACTTATTGAGTACATGGGGTCGGTTGTACTCATACTACACTTCTGCACCTTGCATGTAGATGTTGGCTGCTGATGTTGCTGTATTCGATGGTAGCTGGATTTGAAGATGTACCTACGTCCTGATTGTAGCTACCTCTTGTTCGTGGTAGTCTTAGATCTATAAGACTCTGTTTATGTACTTTTCAAACAGACGATGTATTTATTTCATTTCCACTTTGTAAACTCTATTAGTAGAAGCTCGTGATTTGTACTACCAGTTCTTGGGGAATGTATAAGATAAAGATAATTCTTTACTTAAATTGCTTTATTAATTATTATTGGAATTGTTTAGTGGTTGAGTGGCTTACCTAGTGGGTCGGTTAGGTGCTATCACGACTAGTCTGATTTTGGGTCGTGACAGAATGTGAGCCAAAACAATCTTTTACTAAATGTACAGTAATATAATAAAGTTACTAATGGCATTTAGCCTTATTACATTGAAATCTAATCTAAGATAGAAAGCAGTAAAGAACATAATCTTCTAATATACTTGGTCCCTGAAGGACCTTCTCCATGCTTGGCTCTTTTGACTCCATCAATCATGTTTCCCAGATCGCGCATATCTAGTAATAAGTAAGCTTTTGCCAGCTTTCCTCATTCATCGTTGTCCATGCCTTGGAAATTCGAAAGTCTTTTTCTCATCTTCCCTTCTAGCTCCATCAGTCCTTGTTCCAGGTATTCCAATCTTTCTATTGACTTAGTGGAAATCTCTTTGCATTCCCTTATTACCTCCATGTTCACCTTGTGTTGCTCCAATTGTTTAACTTCGGACTCGAACACCCTTTTGCATAGCCTCTTGCACTTTACCTGTGCCTCAACCACTTCATTTATGATCCTATCATTCAAATTGACCCCCGGTTTGACGTCCCCAGCTATGTCATCTTCCAGCCATGATAGATAGTAGTATATATGATCGGCGTGATACTTGTTTGGCACAATAGTTTCTCCTTCCACAATGATCTTATTGTTCCACATGTGTTGTGCTTCGAACTTGAACAGGATGACATCTCCTTTGAAATATTCCTTGCATTAGATGAAGTTGGAAATCTGAGGTATGACTTGTTTTCTTTCAGCTTGTCTCATTACCCTTGTAGGAGCGTAAGTGTAGATGCCTCGCAGCCCGATCAGTACCAAATGAGTAGTTCCTTTTGATTTGATGATGAACTCACCACTAGGAAACTATTCAAACATCAAATGCACTTTCTCATCTATCAAATTGTTGAAGAAACGCACCTAACTTACATCATTTCCAGGCTTTGCAAACTTTTTGGGAATAAATGTCATTTTCTTTGGGTGATGGTTGTCTATGTAGTAATTTAGTGGCCTTCGCAGAAGCTGTTGACGATACTCACCCCTCTGAAAGTGTTCCAGCAGCCAGACTTGCAGTAATAGATTGCAACCCTCAAAGTGTCCAAACCCACGCTTGCACTGATCTAGAGCACGTTACATCTCAGCTAAGACCATGGCTAAGCTAGTATTAATCCTTTCTCCTTTCATAAAAAAAGTCAACATCTCCAGGAAGCACACAATGAAAACATAAACCCGGTGATGCACGAATCCTAATGAAGTAATGAATAGTACAACCAGTTCTTGGGTAATGTATAAGATTAAGATAATTCTTTACTTAAATTTCTTTATTAATTGTTATTGGAACTGGTTAGTGGTTGAGTGGCTTACCTAGAGGGTGGGTTAGATGCCATCATGACTAGTCGGATTTTGGGTCGTGACAAGGTGGTATCAGATCTCTAGGTTCATAGGTTCTACAAGTAATGAGCAAGTGTCTAGTAGAGTTTTGCGGATCGGTATGATGACGTCCATACCTTTCTTCGATAGGCTACATGACATTTAGGATATATACTTCCCATCTTTCTTTCCTTATTGTGAGGAATTGATTTAGCTTGAGACATTACTCTTTGAATTCCTTCTACGCATTCGTATGCACACATGAGCACTCGGTATCAGATGTGCATCGCCGGTTTGTGATTCCGTGAACTATGTTTGAGATGTATATTCCGTGTTCTGGTGATGGGACAATCTGGAGGACTTGAGGCCAAGTTTAGACCTCAACTTAGGCTCGGTAGCTTCAGTTCTAACCTGTACATTTGGACTCATATATACGGTAATGTCCCTACGAGTGGAATTTGTGGCTCGATGAGCTGTGGAATGGCTTGGTGATGACTATGATGTAACTGCAATATGTGTTAAAATGATTTGAATGTGACGAGAAGTGTTTCTTGAACTGTAAAGGAAGGCCATTGGGTGATTTATTTCATTCTACTGTGACGTACAGTCTCGAGTGTGAATGTTTTGAAGGATCTTTCATGTTGTTAAATTTTGGAATAAATTAAATTCTCATGACTAGTTAATGAGTTTCGACTCACAAAGATTAAGTGATTTTATAGTTATTGTAACTGCGAAAGGTTATAATAGGGTACCAATTTGAGGCAAAACATGTGGGTTATCCCCTGCGGAGTAATATACGTAGGTATGTTCCTTATAATGTGATTGGGGAGTTTCTTTTCTACCAGTGGGGCGTATGTGATAAGATTTGAATTTGAATCTGGTTGAGAAAGTTGACTTGAGTGTTAAGAGAATGAATGCGAGCTTAGTGGATGATTTGGGGTACTTTGATGGTTGGCATTGTATGAGTTTGCGAAGAATTGTTGTTGTGCTGATTGCGGTATTATGACAGTAATAGAGTATGAATATTGTGAGTTATCGTATGTTTAATCTATGGCTTTGAGCCAAGTGGGGTAGCCTGCTGCTGACGGTTTAAATTCATGGTTATGTGTCAAATTTCTATTTTGGTCTGAAGTATACTTGGGAATTAGTGTTGACTTACAGAGGTGGAATTCTAAATACAGATTATATGGCACTTTATGGGTATATGAAAATAACGAGGTGAGTGAGTTGTTATTAGTGAATAGTGTAGTGCGCACTGAGTATGAATTTGATCGGTGGTATTAAGGCAGGGTTACTTTATCACGCCCCATCCTCGGAAGGCGCGACCGACGCTCAACCGAGTGAACCCGGTTGAGCAAGCCTATTAGATACTTTCTACCCAACTCACTCGTGATCAAGAAAATACATGATTCATTAATTAGACGGAAGGAAGTTCATACATACAATATTAAACCGTTTCATTTGCTATTTAGCCTTTTAGTCTCAAAATACACAGATTCTTATAGTCTGAGTGGAACAAGTGATCAAACACAACATATACTTGTTTAGCATTCCCAATACCTATATACAACCCACATAGTGTCTACAGAGCCTCTAAACATACAAAGAGAGTAAGAACTCTCCCTCTCACTCTAAAATATCATAAATGTGCTCACAGTGGTCTATGGGGTGTGTTTTAACGGAATAGGGTCGCGTTTAAAAACACAAAAATAAAGCTCCGGAATAGGTTTTGCGGTCGCATAATGCACCGCAGAACGGTTCTTTGGTTGCATAGTGCAACAGAGAACCTCCCTCCAAAAATTCCCAAGGCGGGATATTTGACAAGATTGCGGCCCGCGAAATGCTAATGCGGTCGCATAATAGTCGCGAAATTGACATAAAAAATGCCCCAGAAAATTGCCTCACTCTGCGACCAATCTGCGGTCCGCAGAGTGGTTCTCTGGCCACAGAATGGGCCGCAGAAATGCGTACTTCTGCCCAACATTTTCCTTCTACTATTATTAACCTCTATGCCTATTTTGGCATCACGGTATTCGGGGTTTTAGGAAAACATTTTATGGGGCCTTACATCTTCCCCCACTTATGATTATTCGTCCTCAAATGAGGATCATGTCTACTATTAGAACCTTATGCAACTAAGTTTTTTCTTACCCTACATCAGCAACCCCAAATTAACTAACTCCCTAAATTTCTAAAAATTTCGTTAGAGTTTCCTTTGTAACTAGGCCTATCCACCTGTCAGAGAGCCCCAAAAAACACATCTTACAAACATATGCACAACACAATGACGTAACAAACTCATAACAGTACCAACCGTGGCCTTATAAGCAACATATAATCAAAAGGAACACCTTTACATTAACTGAACAAGTGATACAAAATTCAAAGGTGACAAGTTGATAAAAAGAAAGGATTACGCAACTATTCAAACAAGTAAGGATACTTCTTCTTCATTTCTTCCTCGACCTCCCACATGGCCTCTTCAACCTGCTGGTTTCGCCATAACACTTTCACGGAGGCAATTTCTTTATTCCTCAACTTTCAGACTTGTCTATCAAGAATGACAACCGAAATTTTTCTTCATATGACAATTCTTCATTAACCTCAATGGTCTCAATCGGCACAATCGCTGACGGATCTCCAACTACCTTCTTCAACATAGACACATCGAATACCGGGTGCACTAATGACATCTCGGGTGGTAGCTCAAGCTTATACGCCACCTGACCGATCCTCTGGATAATTTTGTATGGCCCGGCATACCTCGGACTGAATTTACCCTTTTTCCCAAACCACATAATACCCATCATTGGGGAAACCTTCAAGAATACCCAATCATTTTCTTTGAACTCTAAGTCTCTGCGACGAACATCCGAATAGGATTTGTGACGCCTATGAGCAGTTTTTAACCACTCCTTAATGATTTTAGCTTTTTCCATAGCCTGGTGCATGAGGTCTGGCCCAATCAACTCGGCTTCCCCAATCTCGAACGACCCAATGGGAGATCTACATCTCCTACCGTATAATGCCTAAAATGGTGCCATCTAAATACTAGCATGGAAGTTGTTGTTATAAGAAAACTATAGGAGTGACAAATGATCATCCTAGCTACACTTGAAATCCAGAACACAAGCACACAGCATGTCCTCAAGCGTCTGAATAGTCCGCTCTGCTTGCCCTTCGGTCTGTGGATGGAAGGTTGTACTAAGATTTACCTGAGTACCCAAACCTTTCTGAAATTGCTTCCAAAAATTGGTCATGAATTGAGCCCCTCGATCGGAAATGATAGAAATTGGAGTGTCATGTAGCGTAACTATTTCCTTGATATATAATTGAGCATACGATTTCGCTATGTCGGTAGATTTAATAGGCAAGAAGTGTACTGATTTCGTGGGTCGGTCCACGATCACCCAAATTGAGTCAAACTTGTGCGGAGTGCAAGGTAATCCTACCACAAATTCCATATTAATCATTTCCCACTTCCGCATTGGAATTTCTATATTTTGTGCCAACCCACCAGACCGTTGATGTTTGGCCTTCACTTGGTGAAACTTCAGACACCTTGCCACAAAGTATGCCACGTTCTTTTTCATGCCATTGCACCAATAGACTTCCATGAGATCAGGATACATCTTTGTAGATCCTGGATGCACGAAATACCTAGAAGCGTGAGCCTCGGTCATGATTCTTTCCCGAAGACCATCTACATTCGGAACACATAGTCGCCCTTGGTACCTTAATGTACCATCATCCATACCAAGAGTAAAAGCCATAGTTTTTTGTTTTTGAATTCCCTCCTTCAATTGCACCAAAAATGGATCATTGCATTGCTTCTCTTTGACTTCCACAACAAGCGATTATTCAACCCTATTTTGCACAATTACCCCTCATTTATTAGAGTCAGTAAGACGAACTCCCAAACTAGCCAATTGATGGACTTCCTTGGCCAATGACCTTTGATATACCTCCAAGTGTGCTAAACTACCCATAGATTTTAGGCTAAGAGCATCCACCACAACATTAGCTTTCCCCAGGTGATATAGAATATTGATGTCGTAATCCTTGAGTAACTCAAGCCATCTTCTCTGCCTCAGATTCTATTCCTTTTTTTTGAATTTTATATTGAAGACTCTTGTGGTCCGTGAATACCTCCACATGGACCCCATACAAATAGTGATACCAAATCGTCAATGCAAAAACCACCACTGCAAGTTCTAAGTCATGTGTTGGATAATTCTTTTCATGATTCTTAAGTTGCCTAGAAACATATGCTATAACCTTTATGTGCTTCATTAGCACACACCCAAGCCCAATTTTGAAGCATCACAATATACCACAAATTCATCTGTACCCTCTGGCAGGGTCAACACCGGTGTTGCAGTTAATCTTGATTTCAACTCCTGGAATTTCCTTTCACAAGCATCAGACAATTGGAACTTAACCGCTTTCTCAGTCAATTTAGTCAACGGAGAGGCAAGAGTAGAGAACCACTCCACAAACTTCCCGTAATACCCTACTAAGACCAAGAAACTGTGAATCTCGGTGGGCGTTGTAGGTTTAGGCCAATTCCTTATTGCTAAAATATTTTAAGGATATACCTTAATTCCTTCTCTAGAGACAACATGACCCAAGAATGTCACAGATTCGAGCCAAAATTCACACTTTAAAAATTTCGCATACAATTGGTGCTGATGAAGAGTCTGCCAAACTGCCCTGAGATGACCGGCATGGTCCTCCCGACCTTGTCAATACACAAGAATATCGCCAATGAACACTATCATAAAGGAGTCGAGGAAAGGCATGAAAACCCGATTCATAAGATCCATGAAAGCTGCCGGGGCATTTGTTAGCCCAAAAGATATTACCAGAAATTAAAAGTGCCTATACCGGGTTTTGAAAGCTTTTTTCGGAATGTCGCCAAGTATCTAACACCCTGTAACTTATCAAAGAAATCATCTATTCTTGGTAGTGGGTATTTGTTTTTGATTGTGACTTTGTTGAGCTGCCGGTAGTCAATACACATCCTCAATGATCCATCTTTCTTCCTCACAAAAGAGAACCGGTGAGCCCCATGGCGACACACTCGGTCGGATGAAACCCTTCTTTAACAAATCCTTCAAATGTTCCTTTAGTTCTTTCAATTCAGTTGGTGCCATCCTGTAGGGCGGAATACATATAGGCTGCGTGCCTGGCATCACTTCAACCCCAAAATCAATCTCCATGTCCGGCGGAATCCTAGGGAGTTTATCAGGAAAGACCCCTGGATATTCATTCACAACTGGCACAAACTCGAGTGTAGGCACCTCAGCATTGGTGTCCGTAACTCGGACCAAATGATAGATACACTTCTTGTTAATAATCTTCGTGGCCATAAGGTAAGAAATAAACCTACCCTTCGGCACCACATTGTCCCCCTTCCACTCAACAACTGGCTCATTAGGAAATTCAAACCTCACGGTTCTAGTTCGGTAGTCGACCTTAGAAAAACATGAATAAAGCAAATCCATTCCCATAATTAAATCAAAATGAACCATCATTAATTCAATGCGATCGGCCACGGTGTGCCGACCACGCACCGTGACAACACAACCCCTATGAACTCGTGCGACCAAAATAGACTCGCCAACTGGAGTAGATACAGAGAACAACTCAGGAAGCTATTTCGGTTCTATCCTAAATTCCATAGCAACATAATGGATAACATAGGACAAGGCGGAACTGGGATCAATAAAAGCATATACATTATGAGTTTGGACAGTCAATATACCTGTGACGATATCCGGAGAAGCCTCTGCACTCTGGCGATCACTCATAGCATAGAATCGGTTGGGTACTCCTGAACTCTGCGCACCACCCCTAGTTGGACCACACCCTGTTGGTGCTAGAGGTTCTACAACTGGAGGGGTGCTGAAGATGTAGCAGCTGCAGAACTGGATGGTTGTGTTGTGCCCCTGCCCGCACCCTGGCGGGATAATCGACACTCCCTCTAAATATGACCCCTTATTCCGCACCTGTAACATATAGGTAGGTCCATGTAGTAGATTCCCAAGTGCATCTTCCCACACCTGAGGCATGGGGGCCTCCGCTGCTGCAGGAATCTCCCTCCTGATTGGCCCTGATGGTGGGGTCCCGTGCAGCCCTGATTAGTCCTGAAGCGACTCCCCTACTGCTGAATGTGCCCCGCTGGCGGTGCACTGGATGATGACTGAGCATGAGACTCGGTTGGCCCTGATGACCCTCCCCTAAAAGCTAATCTTCCCCCACCAAATGACTCCCCAAAGTTGCCCACGGACTGGGCTTTGCTGGTACCCTCTTGCTCCATTCTATTTTTAAACTTACGGTCCTTTATAGATTGAGAGAATGCTACCATCTTCCCATAGTTAATGTTTGAATTCAAGGCAGCTTTAGCGGCCTTATTAATAACTAAGGGGCTAAGGCCCTGCACAAACCGACGCACTCTAGCCTCCATAGTAAGCAACATGTGAATAGCATATTTTGATAGGCGCACGAACTCCATGTGATACTCCCACACACTCCTACTACCTTGCTTTAGATTCTCAAACTCTGCTTCACGGGCTGGCCTAGACTCGGCAGGCAAGAAATGGTGTATAAAGGCATCAACAAACTCAATACATCTCACTGGAGGGCTTCTCTCCTACCGAGAGTCCTCCCACAGCTCAAACCAAGAATATGCCACCCCTTTTAGGTGGTAGGCGGCCAACTCCACTCCCTCCGTCTCAGTAGCGCGCATAATTCGGAGAGTCTTATGAATCTCATAAATAAAGTCTTGTGGGTCCTTCTCGGTATTAGAACCCGTGAACACCGAAGGATCCAACTGTAGAAACCTGTTCACCCTGGAACCACTAGAATCCCTTTGTTGGCTAGAAGATATGGGTGCAACATTCGACCTTTGGGCCTGAGATGTCAGTATCTGAGTCAGTGTGTGAATAGCTCCCCTAAGATTCCCATCAGAAATACTAGAATCGGAAGCTGAGGCTAGAGGTGGAATTGGGATATCAGGTGGAGGAACCGTCGCACCCTCAATAGGTGTTGGAATTGGTGTGGCCTGGGCTGGTGTAGTGGAATCAGGTAGTGTAGAAGTCAGGGGATTATCTTCACCCCTCGGGTGTTCATCCGCATCATCAAATAATGGGTCAACTGCCACTCCTAAGGTGGCGTTGGCTCCTTGGCTAGTTCTTGCTCTATTCTTAGGTGTCATATACTGTAAGTTAAAAAAATGCACGAGTTAGAGGAGGAACAATTGCTCATTTAGTTTCATCGCACGATCCACAATATCAAAGAAGGGTATTATTCCTAAATGTCCAAGTGGCCTCCAACCTATAGATGTGGTCGATAACACACCGATAAGAAGGACTCTACCAGACACGACTGCGAGACTTCCTAGGACACTTTAAAACCTTAGGCTCTGATACCAAGTTTGTCATGCCCCATCCTCGAACGGCGCGACCGACGCTCAACCGAGTGAACCCAGTCGAGCAAGCCCGTTAGATACTTTCTACCCAACTCACCCGTGATCAAGAAAAGACATGATTCATTAATTAGACAGAAGGACGTTCATATATACAACATTAAACCGTTTTATTAGATATTTAGCCTTTTAGTCTCAAAATACACAGATTCTTATAGTCTTAGTGGAACAAGTGATCAAACACAACATATACTTTTTTAACATTCCCAACACTTATATACAACCCACATATTGTCTACGGGGCCTCTAAAAATACAAAGAGAGTAAATATGGTGTCGGCAACAAGGCCCCGCCGGCTATACCTCAAAAGGTGACCATAATATAAACAAAAGGTATAATACATGACCCCAGAATGAAATGGGGCTCACCGAGTCCACTGAGAGGAGGATGCAACACTGTCTGTGATCAACATTGTCTGCTATGTAACCACCTGCATCCATTTAAAGTTGCAGCACCCACGGTAAAAGGGACGTTAGTACCGTCTAATAGCACTAGTATGTAAATCTAAACACCAACTCAATCGAATGAATAATAATAGAAGAGAAACAATCAAGAATTCAATAAGGGCTTCAAATAATATTAAAACAACAAGTTAAGGATCATATACGTTTTCAAGCCAATTTCCATATTATTAGGTTGGGTTATCTTTAGTACCGATATTCCACAATTCACAATACCTCTGTATTCTTACACGGAGTCTGATCTCGACCCGATCGGCTAGGTCATCTTATTTGAGACCTTACCACAATTTCATTATAATTTCCAGCATAGTACCACCATGTGTACGGCACGACGTCCGATCACGGCTCGATCGGCTAGGCCATCTCATTTGAGACATCAACCCTTTTCACAATTTCATCCACAATACCACCGTGTTCTTACATGGAGTCCGATCTCGGCCCGTTCGGCTAGGACATCTCATTTGAGACATTACCTTTTTAAGTCAATCATCTCACATCGTACTTATTTTATGTACTTTCAATTTATTGGGACTGGTGATTACGATTACAAAGTCATTCTTGTCACTTGGCCGTATTTCGTAGTTCCATACCCCTTTTCCACATTGAATATCATTATCATTATAACTAAAAATAAGGCTTCACATTCAAGACATTAAATTCACATATCAGCAATTTGGAAATCTTAGGCACATAGAGGCCCTTTATACAATTTGGCATAACAACCTTTATTTCAATCTTGACATGAAGTCTTAACATTCCTAACACATATTCCATATTTTTTAACATATTCTCAAATGGCAAGATGACATGACGAAGCATTTAGCATAAACATTGAGCAAATACCCTTCAACACAACCACATTGGGAATAGCCAATTCAATAATAATCAAGGACTTACTCCAATTACATGTACACCATGGAATTCTATTCTAAGAAGAAGGGGTGTAGCCAACATACTTCAATCTATTTTAGAAATATAACAACTTGAACCAAAAATTAGGAAGATGATCATGGTTTTAGCTCATTTGAGCATTTTATCAAACACTAGTTGTGCATTAAGGTTCTAAGGCTCTTTTGTGGAAGATTCCATCATTTCCCAACCCACTCTCTGCCATACTCTCTGCCATATTTATCTCATAACCTTCCCACATGCTTAAAGGATAAATGCATGCAGGACAACAACCCCCACACCCATAATTGCCTTTCTGATTACCCCATTTTTGCAAAATTTCGAAACTGGGAGCTAGGACATAGATTCTTACCTTTAGGGTGAAGACTTCCTTTGTTAATCCTCGATGATTGAGCAAGAATTTATGGGTAATGGGTATAGATTGCTCCCCCACTGTAAGAACTCTCCCTCTCACTCTAAAATATCATAAATGTGCTCAAAATGGTCTATGGGGTGTGTTTTAACGGAATAGGGTCGGGTTATAAAAACCCAAAAATGAAGCTCCGGATTAGGTTCTGAGACCGCATAATGTTAATGCGGTCCGTAAAATGACTGCAAAATTGGGGGCCAAAACTAGAGAGGAACTGACCAGGTTTGTGGTCACTATGTGGCCTGCAGACCTATTCTGCGGTCGCATAATGCACCATAGAACGGTTCTGTGATTGCATAGTGTACCGCAGAACCTCCCTCTGAATAATCCCATGGATGGATATGAGACAAGAATGCATCCCGCGAAACGGTTATGCGGTCGCATAATGGTCGCAAAATTGATATAAAAAATGGCCCAGAAAACTGCCCCACTCTGCGACCAGTCTGCGGTCCACAGAGTGGTTCTGCGGCCGTAGAATGGGCCGCAGAAATGCGTACTTCAGCCCAACATTTTCCTTCAACTCCCAGTGCACTGTTCAATCCAAAAGGTTTTGCCTCTGCTCGCAAACTCGCCGCGAAGAAGTTTCTACTACTTTAAACCTCTACGCCTACTTTGGCATCACATAATCTGAGTTTTTAGGAAAACCTTTTACAGGGCCTTACATACTTCTTTGAGTGGTGATGTTCTAATGGGTCATGTGTCTTTTAACCCGTTTGGGTGGTGCAATTTTTAGATTTGAGCAAAATGGGTGACTCTCGAGAAGGTGCTAATGGGATCAAAAACGTATAACTAGCAATTGAAAATTTTTCGGATTCGTATATTGCTAGAATCGGTTATTTATATTGGTTGGTGTCGGGACTTGCGGTAATTATGTATGACTATGGATTCTATATTTCGGTATAAGAAAAAAAAGTGGGACAATTTTTAATTTACATAAGTTCTTTTAGAGATGATGCCTCAGTTCTGGTGCTTTTTGGGTACTTGAGAGGGAATCCAGCGGCTTATGGGCCTTAGGGAATTGTGGGTCTATGCTAGGGTTTGTGGGATGAGTTGTGGTTAAAGATCGTGGTGTTTTAGCAAGGAGAAGTATCAATTTGAAGACAAATTCGGAAGGGACTCGGAGGAATATGACAACTTGGTCATAGGTTGGATCAATAGGGTAATGGATATGCTCGGTTCTTAGGGTGATTATGATGTGGGAGTTTTCTATAGGTGCTTTGTGGCAATACTCTTGGGTTTGATGACCTGCATGGGTTGGTCGAGTTAGAGAGATTCAGTTCTGATGGCTTCATTATGTGTAAATGGATTCCAATGCATTCTCGAGGATTTCTACTACGGTTTGAGATGGATATTTCCTACCGGCCTGAGGAACATGTTGAGTATTGTGATTTTCTACCGGATGAGATCAAATGGAAGACTTCTGGTTGATCGGATATGTATTCTACTTGTGACCCAGAATGATTATGAGGTTCCCGTATTTTTCATATGATGGCATGATAGATGTAGTGTGTTTGTGGGATTAAGGTTTGCGTGTGCAAGGTCATGATTTAGTTTTGAAAGGGAGGTCATAAATATTTAAAGGGCATGGATGGTTTTTTTCGATATTTAGATTAATGCTAACTATTTGGTATTGCGTGAGTAGAGTGTACGTTTTAGAAGGCACACTATGTGTATTCTACACCAAGTCGGATTTGTTTGCTCCATACTTCTACTATTGAGGGATGTGCCATTCGGTTCATGTTGAGCTTATTCGTGTCCTAAAATGATATGTGAGTTAGTCTTCTATGCTACGAGGAGTTATGATTCATTGGTTATATTATTTCGGGTTTTGTGTGGCATTGTGTCATTTGCTTCTCCGTGGTTATGGTAATGCACTTTGGGTACTTGATGTCGAATTTCGCGTGGTTATTGATTTCATATGGAGCAGTATTTGGATGGGGTCACGCATTGCAGCGGAGTTATGTTGAGATATGATCCCTTGTGTTAGATTTGTGTGTATTGGTTCTATAGTGTGTGATAGGTTCTTAACATTGCATTGTGGTGGTACTTGTTGAGCTAGCGGGCCAGTTCTCCCGTCTGAGTCAGTTTTCTATGATTTGAGTATATTTGGAATGTTGCTTATTGGTGCACGGATTACACTGGTTAGATGGTATTGATGTGGCATGTCACTAGAGTGGTCGTGTTGGATGAGATGAGATTATTGGACCTAGAATGGATACTATCGGAATTCATTACAGCATATTTGGAAGGATAATATCGAAAGTCGGCTTAGAATTGGCTATAGTTCTTATCGAAAGAGAGGGAATTCCAAGACTGGTTAATCCGATGAACGGTTATGAGTTCTATGTGTTTCATTCATCATCGACAGTGTACGAAGGTTTTATAACGAGGTTTTGTTTAACATGAGGCTTATTACCGATATTGGGTTGTTTTGAGCAGCTACTGTGATTAGAAGTTATTGCTATGAGTATTTGAGATATGCGATATATCATGTGATTACATCTTGGATTATGGTTATAGCTTGTTCAGACTTATACAGTGTGTAGATGCGAGATTCTGACCTTATAAAAATTTCGGATGTTGGAAATTGGATTATAAAGATTATGGGCTAAGGTTAGAATAATGATCTTTAGTTATGTTGTGTTGTCAGGCCTATATGGAATAGGGTGACGTGGGATCACCCCCAGGTGTGTGCATGCTAAGATTACATGGCAGTTGATGGATTTGAGAACAACTCTAGGCACGTTCGAGGACAAATGTATGTTTAAGTGGGGGAGGATGTAACGACTCAACCGGTCGTTTTGAGCATTTGCTCTTCACTCGATAGTTTATGGGCGTGAGTAGCTCCGTATGATGTATTTTGACTTGTGTGAATCGTCGGTTTTGGTTTTTAAGTTTTTCGGGACTGATTTAAAAGAATGATCCTCAACTAGGGAGCTTTAAATTTGAAAGAGTTGACCAAGTTGGACCTTTCATCATTTGACCTCAGATCGTAATTTTGATGATTCCGGTAGGTCCGTTGGGTGATTTTGGACTTAGCAGCGCATCTGGATTGTGATTTAGAAGTCCATAGTTGAATTTGGCTTGAAATGGTGAGAGTTGAAATTTTGAAAAGTTTGACTGGGAGTGAACTTTTTGATATCGGATTTAGATTGTGATTCCGAGAATTGGAATAGTTTCATTATGTTATTAAGGAAATTGTGCGCAAAATTTGAAGTCATTCCAGATTGATTTGCTATGTTTCGGCACAAGTTATTGAATTTGAAAGTTCAAAGTTCATAGATTTCGATTTAAGGTGTGATTCATCATTTCAATGTTGTTATGCGTGATTTGACGACTCGAATAGGTCCGTGTTATGTTATTGGACTTGTTGGTAAATTCGAACAGGGTCCCGAGTGGCTCGGATGAGTTTTGGGCGAGGTTCGAATCCTTTTTACTTCATGTTGCTATTAGTGGTTCTGGTGTGACCGCACCTGCGGATGGTTTGCGCAGGTGCGATGGCCGCAGAAAAGACGAAGGGGTTGCAGGAGCGGAAATAGTGCTAGGTGAGGAAGACCGCAAAAGCGGAGATTTGGGTGCATATGCAGATGCAGATGCGCAGGTACGAGGTGATGGAGCGCAGAAGCGAGGTGTTTTGTAGGTGCCTATGGTGGCTCGCACCTGCGATGTCGCAGAAGCGGATATATTGTCCGCAGGTGCGAGGGTCGAGTCCTCAGCTAATTCCGCAGAAGTGGAGGTTATGTCGCAGGAGCGGCTAGTGTGTCGCAGGTGCGAAAATGCTGGTAGAAGCTATAAATGGAGGCGATTGTTGGAGCAACTTTCATCACAAGGATTGGTGTAAGTGTTTTCTACTCGGCTTTGGTTATATTTCCTTAATATATCTTTAATTATGGTAATTGGATTATGAATTTTAAAGAGGAAATTGGGTATTTTGGCCTAAAGTTTCATAATATGAATTTTTGGGTTTTGAACATCGAATTAGAGTCGGATTTGGGTGAAACTAGTATTGTTGGACTCGTAATCGAATGTGTTGTTGGATTTTGTAAATTATTTTGGGTTTCGAGGTGCAGTCCCGAGTTGGGCTTTTGGCCGATTATGGGCTTTTGATTCAAGATTTGATCTTTTTCGGTCGTGATTGGTTCCTTTAGCATTGTTTGATGTATTTGAGTTGTTTTTGGTTAGTTTTGAGCCGTTCGGAGGTCGAAACACGCGGGATGTCATATTAGGAGAATCGTTTGGCTTGCTCGGTGTGGGAATTCGCTTGTTCGAGGTAAGTAAGTCTTCTAATCTTAGTGCTAAGGGTATGAAAACCCGGAATACATGTTATTTGATTGGTATTGAGGTGCCGCACATGCTAGATGACGGGCGTGTGGGCGTGCACCATGTGAATTGGAACTCTATTGTTTCCATGGCACTGAATAGTGGCACTATTTTGTTGATATCCGTGTTTTCACCATGTGATGAAGTAATTGATGGTCAATGATGTATATATTCCGGGATGGATCTTCCCTGGGCCGTATGGGCCATATACAGTATTGAGTGGTTGAGCATGATGAGTGGAAAGTGTGAGACAGTGAGATTGAGTACTCTGAGAGTGTGAGTACATGATTCATCTCAGATATACATGGCATTGGCATGCACACATGACATTCAAGCATAGAGATGCATTTTTTCTCATGTTGTACGGTATCACGTGATCCATGACTTTTTACACACATTGATATGTGGGCATAGAGAGGTATTTCACACTTGTTATCTGGAAAGAAAATAAAACATCTTATTTATTATTGAAAGGTTTTTTGGAAAAATTATTATTTTCAACCTTTTTCATATTTTTGCCAACTTCGGTAAACGATTTGGGTTTTCACTGATGTACTTGAAAGGCAGAACCATTTTCAGAAATCATGATTTTGCTAAGCATTTTTATCTCTGAGTTACTCCTTGTATTATTTGCTTTAAGTTGTTATGGACTGTTGTTGGCCATTAGTGTGAACCCGACCTTAGTACAAGCTTATCACTACTTTCGACCTAAGGTTAGGTTTGTTACTTATGGAGTACATGGGGTCGGTTGTACTCATACTACACTTATGCACCTTGCATGCAGATGTTGGATGCTGATGTTGTTGTGTTTGATGGGAGCTGGATTTGAAGATGTACCTGCGTCCCGCTTGTAGTTGCCTCTTATTCGAAGTAGACTTAGATCTATAAGACTTTGTTTATGTACTTTTCAAAAAGATGATGTTTTTATTTCATTTGCGCTTTGTAAACTCTATCCTTAGAAGCTCATAATATGTACTACCAGTTCTTGGGGAATGTATAAGATTAAGATAATTCTTTACTTAAATTGCTTTATTAATTGTTATTGTAATTGGTTAGTGGTTGAGTGGCTTACCTAGCGGGTGGGTTAGGTGTTATCACGACAAGTCGAATTTAGGGTCGTGACAAAAAGTGAGCCAAAACAATATTTTACTAAATTGACAGTAATATAGTAAAGTTACTAATGGCATTTAGCCTTGTTACATCGAAATCTAATCTAACCTAGAAAGTAGTAAAGGAAATCATCTTCTAATCTACTTGGTCCCTGAAGGACCTTCTCCATGCTTGGCTCTTTTGACCCCATCAATCATGTTTTCCAGATCGCACATATCCAGTAATAAGTAAGCTTTTTCCAGCTTTCCTCCTTCATCGTTGTCCATTCCATGGCAATCCGAAAGTCTTTTTCTCATATTCCCTTCTAGCTCCATCAGTCCTTGTTCCAGGTATTCCAATCTTTCCGTTGACTTAGTGTCAATCTCTTTGCATTCTTTTATTGCCTCCATGTTCACCTTGTGTTGCTCCAATTGTTTAGCGTTAGACTCGAACACCCTTTTGCGTAGCCTCTTGCACTTTACCTGTGCCTCAGCCACTTCGTATATGATCCTATCATTCAAATTAACCCCCGGTTTGACGTCCCCAGCTATGTCATCTTTCATCCATAATAGATAGTAGTATATATGACCAGTGTGACACCTGTTTTGCTCAATAGTTTCTCCTTCCACATGTGTTGCGCTTCGAACTTGAACGGGATGACATCTCCTTAGAAATATTCCTTGTACTGGATGAAGTTGGAAATATGAGGTATGATGTATTTTCTTCCAGCTTGTCTCATTACCCTTATAGGGGCGTAAGAGTAGATGCCTCGCAGCCCGATCAGTACCAAATGAGTAGTTCCTTTTGATTTGATGATGAACTCACTGCTAGGAAATTATTCAAACATCCAATGCACTTTCTCGTCCATCAGATTGCTGAAGAAACGCACCCAACTTACATCATTTCCAAGCTTTGCAAACTTATCAGTAATAAACATCATTTTCTTTGGGTGATGGTTATCTATGTAGTAATATAGTGGCCTTCGCATATGCTATTGATGATACTCACCCCTATGAAAGTATTCCAGCTGCCAGACTTGTAGTAATAGATTGCAACCCTCAAAGTGTCCAAACCCACGCTTGCACCGATCTAGAGCATGTTACATCTCAGCTAAGATCATTGGAATGATAGTAAAGGTTTGTCCTTCCATATCATCCATTAATGTCCTGGAAACCATGGATAAGCTAGTATGAATCCTTTCTCCTTTCATCGGAAAGATCAACATTCCCAAGAAGCAGACAATGAAAACACAAACCTGGTGATGCATGAATCCTAATGAAGTAATGGATAGCACTACCAGTTCTTGAGGAATGTATAAGATTAAGATAATGCTTTACCTAAATTGCTTTATTAATTGTTATTGGAATTAGTTAGTGGTTGAGTGGCTTACCTAGTAGGTGGGTTAGGTGTTATCACGACTAGTCGAATTTTGGGTCGTGACAAGGTTGTATTAGAGCTCTAGGTTCATAGGTTCTACAAGTCATGAGCAAGTGTCTATTAGAGTCTTGCAGATCAGTATGATGACGTCCATACCTATCTTTGAGAGGCTACAATGCATTTAGGATATATACTTCCTATCTTTCTTTCCTTATTATGCGGAATTGATTCAGCTTGAGACATAATCAATTAGGGACATGATCAATTATCCCAAATTCATTAGGCACCACATTTTCATGAAATTGAGACTGTAAAATTTTGATACCTTCCTCAGCCATTTGTTCATTGCCTTCAATCCAGCTGCCTTCACTGTTTTGAATCCTCTTTAGTTATAACCTTTTTCTTCTCCCATTCACCAGAGCATGAAAGAATTTGGTATTTTAATCCAGAATTCTTCTTCAAGAGCTAAATATCTAATGATTTTTGCTTGCACTTTATTGAGCATTTCCCTATTCATTCGTGTTGGATTGAGTTCAAATTGTGCTTCATGCACCAAAACCACCTCTTCCAAGCTTGAAACTTTCTGAAATATATCCCCATATGTAGCTTTACTCTGTAGTGATAGTGCTCTTTTCAGCTTCTTCAATTTACTATTGAAAACAGTGAAAGAACTAGCGTGAAAGTTAGATTTATTCTCAGCAATCCAGTTCTCCTTCACAACATCTTGAAAAGTATTATGCTCCATTTAGAAATTCAGGAACCTAAACAGCTTCTTGATAGGCGATTGATTTGGATCACAAGTAATCAATAAAGGACTGTGGTCAGAACCAATTTTTGAAAGATGAGTTACCTCCACTCTGAGAAATAGTTGCTGGAATTTCATGTTGCCCAAGACTCGATCAAGTCTTTTGAAAATGAAGTCCTCTTCAGCCCTACCATTCCACCATGTGAATATGCTTCCCTTGAAACCAAGATCATTGAGATTACAAGTGTTAATACAGTGCCTAAAGTCATCAACCTCATTCAAAGGAACTGGTAAACCTACAAATTTCTCCTCCTCATACCATATCACATTGAAATCCCCACCAAAAATACATGGAACAATCATATCACTTGCCAAAGCATCCAAAGTGTCCTATAGTTCTATACGCTCAATGTGATCACATTTAGTATATACTAAAGTGAGGATAATTTCTTGTTGAGTACTGATCTCGATCAATCTCAAAGTGAGCCGTTGGTGCATGTCAAATAACACTGTTACCTCAAAACCATCATCTACAAAAGCCCATATTTTATTAAAATATTGACAAAAGCCTGTGCAATTCCAAGTCTGCTCCTATATCTTTCTAGCTTTCTCGATTGTTGCATTGGTTCCATTAACCCCACAAACCTAAATTTGTGTTGTATATGCATTGTAATGATCCGTTCAAAGGCTTGTTTTGTCTCCACATATATGATATTCCAAATGAAGGCATTCATAATTAAACGATGGATTTAGAACATACCCTTCTTGTTTGCACTCCAGTACCTGGGATACTAGAACTTTCCTTTAGCTATTTCTACCAACTGATTTAACCTTAGCAATTTGCCTAGGAGATAGGTCCCCTTGCCTTGCTATATTCATGAAATTCTGTGCAGTTGACTCCCCATCCATGTAAAAACGATTCTTCTCCCCCCTGTTCTCCTCTTCAACATTCTTGTGTTGTTTTACCAGTTGAGTCTTAACATGCTTAGGAGCTAATACAGTGTAATTTTAGGAAGTTTTGGGATTACTAGAGCTTCAGGTAATTATGGATCATCTGATGAGGTGATATAATCATTGGTTTGAGAATTTACTGAAGTTAAGACAATATCAGGTATGGTATTGATTATGTTGAGGGTTATTTTTTTTATAAGGCTATTTGTGGTTTAGGTTGTGCTTTATCTAGTGGTTTGGGACTAGGTTTCTGGCTAGGTTCGGTATTTCTCACTTGTTCTGCACTTGTATTATCCTTCTACACAGCTGGTTGAATATCATCCATTTTTTTCTCCTCTCCTATAAATTGAACCAAATCGTCTAAATATTCCCCACACAATTGTGTTCATTGTCAATGCAAATTTCACCCTCTTCAAAATCTTCCTCTACTTGATCGCACCATAATTTGCCACAAAGTTTAATCTTGTCCACTTCGTTTTCGACTTCACGTGTTATAAAAGTATCCTTTGATTGAGATTGAATCTCCTGACAAGATTAATTTATGGCAACAAAATTAACATTTGTTTCCTAACCAAATGTCCTATTAACCCATTGAGCTATGGATTCTTTATGTATAGCTTCTTTACTCCAATTCCCACTTGGATTAAAGTTTGGAGCCTTATGATTAAGGCCTTTATCAGTTGTCTTAGGCTAAATACTACTATTACAAATAGGAGAAGTCACATTCTGGACATTACTTGTCTTTCCCACTTGAACCTCTTGAACTTTTGAATTGACTGCCTCATTTTGTCTCTTTTCTGCCTCCAGCAATGCAAATTTGTTAGTAATACTCAATGGAGCATTACACTGCTCCACAACCACCAGTTCCTTTCCTAGTCCTTCATTAATCTGGGTAGTAGCAGATTGAAAATTCTGCTTTCCAGTATTCTTCACCTTATTATCCCTAATTTCTTTCCACTGTTCAGATACATTACCAACAATCTTACCACTAGTTAGGATCATCAGAGGGGCCTTCTTCTTACCCTTCTCCGCTACAATGCCTCTATCAGCTTGTTTGTTCTTATTGTTATCCACCAGTAATTCAGAATGGATCCTCTAGCATTCGAAATCATCATGTCCTTGTATTCTGCATTCTTTGAAATATTTGGGCAAGAAATCATATTAAATCTTGATCCATTCAGTCCTCACTTCTCAAGTAGCTTCATTCTCGATGTCCATTCGAACCTTTTAGGCAAATCAACCAGTAAATCAACCAGAACCTAGAACCTTAACACGTGCACAACTAGGTCGAGTCTTATTTATTGTAGCCATATCAAGATGCATAGGATTTCCAATAGCTGAAGCTAAAGAGAATAAGCACTCTTTAACAAAAAAAGGTAGGTAACAATTCTGGAAACGAAATCCAAGCAATGGCCATTGGTGTTACCTCTCCTGCTTTGAATTTAACATCATAAATAAGCGATCGTAGTAGGTATTCAAAAACATTCTTATATTTAACATAAAATGCACTTTTCGACGTAAGAGTAGTGAAATCTTTTGATAAGGACAAACGAATTAATACTAGCCTATCTCTAAAATATCCAATGTTACATTCCCCTTTGACACCACATTGAACTAGGATAATACGACGCAATTCTTGTAGTTCTGGCCATTTGTATGAGAACTTACCCAACACTGCATATTGTAAACCTTCAATGACATTCATTCGATCGACTTTTATTTCTATGAATTTGACCAAAGGCTTCCCATGTAGAAACGGTGTTGGTTTGAAAGGAATTGACTCAACTGTAGCCTTCTCTCCAGTGTTCTATTGTGTGGGATTATTTAACGTGACTGGATTCAAGATGTTTTTGTAATCTAGTGGTTGGTTATTGTGATTTTTGGGGGGTTTTGATGGGGCAAGAACGGGGAAGGCTGACCAGCTAGTCATGCACCACTCTCGTGAAATCGCTTATTGGTCGCCCAAGTTTTCTCTAACCTAAAGCTTTTGTGTTTGAACTTTGTAGTGCTAATTCAGTAATTTTTCTTTTTCTTTTTATTTTATTTTTCTCTTTTTATGGTTGGTGTTCTTTAACTATGCAGGTTACAGGTTCATAGTGGTGCGTGACTAGAACTTCTGCGAAGGAAGTGCTACTATACGAGCCATAAATTCAAAAACAACTATGACAGCTGAAGAAGGTAAGAAATCTCACTGAGACAATAGAAATGGTTGGTAAATCCTTAACCAAAAAACTTATGGCTGGAATTGGTGTTGATAATGTGGATTTGGCTACAAAAGAGGCAACTCAACGAAGAGAACAAGCTGTAAGGGATGCTGAGGAAGCAGCTATTAAAGATGCACAACTTATCTATAAAGAATAGAGAGGTCGTAGAATTGCTCAAAATCAACCTTTGGATGCAGACCAGTTTGGAAACATAGCTCCCATGCACGGGAGACCACTTGGAGATTATGCTAGACCTATGTTACACAGGTCTACAATCAAGGTTTATCCAGTGTTCGACCACCTCCAATTGCATCTAATAATTTTGAGTTGAAGCAAAGGTTGCTCCAAACCCTTCAAAACTGTTGTGTCTTCAAAGGGAAGCTAAACAAAAATCCAAACAACCATCTAATGGACTTCGAGGAGATTATGAACACCTTTCAATATAATGGTGTGTCACATGATGCAGTTTACTTAAGGGCAATCCCCTTCACACTTAAAGACGATGCAAAGCACTGGCTTCAGAGCTTGCCCCAGGGGTGAAATATAACATGGGAGGAGATAACAATAACATTTCATGATAAATATTTCTCCTCAGCTAAAACGGGTAAGTTTAGAAGAGAAATCCATAACTTATGCCAGAAAGATACAGAAATTGTGTTTGAAGCTTGGGATAGGTTTAAGGAATTAGTTTGAAAGTGTCAACATAGAGGAATTGAACGCTGGAAGCAACTCCAGAATTTTTGGGATGGATTGAGACCAGCCTCACATAGAGTATTGAGCAATGTAGCAGTAGGTCCATTGATGAAGAAGACTCCAAAGGAGATAGTCACAATTCTTGACGAGTTATCTGAAGATGCAAATCAGTGGCCCTCTGAGAGTGCTGAAAGAAGAAGATCAAATGGTGTTCACCAAGTTGATGCGATGACTTCTGTGCAGGTACATCTTGATGCCATGGCCAAGGAGATTAGGAAGCTGACCTTAGCGCCGATACATAATGAGACTCATGCACCCTGTGATATATATGGAATATGACACCCTACTCATGAGTGTCAAGCCTTAACTGAGGACGTGAATGCTGTGGTCTAGAGGATCTATTGAAGGCTTTAATTATCAAGACTGATGATAGGCTTGAAAACCATAGCGCAACTATAAGGGAACATGGAGCAGCTGTCAAAGAAATAGGTACTGGTTTTCTAAACTTTGAAAGACAGGTTGGGCAACTAGCCATACTATTGTCTAAGAGGATTCCAGGAACTCTACTCATTGATACTGAGAGAAACCCCAAGGAAACAATGAATGTTGTAACTCTGAGAGGTGGGCAAATGTTGAAAGATCCCACCTTGAACCAAAAAGAGGTGGTATTTAATAAGGAAAATGGGGAGTAGCAGAAGAATGATAGTGATAAGAAGAAGAAAGGCAAGAAGGGAGCGGACAAAAAGAAGAAAGAGGAAACTTCGAGAAAGAATGAATCTAATGAGCGCGAGCATATGCCTACTCTACCTTTCCCTCAAAAGCTATATAGAAAAAAGCTGGACAAGTAATTTGAAAGATTTCTGGATATGCCAAATAGGTTAATGTAAATATTCCATTAACAGAAGTGCTCTCCCAAATGCCAGCTTATGCCAAATTCTTGAAGGAGACCCTAACAAAGAAGAGGAAGGTAGATGAAATCTTAGTGGTGAAGCTCACAGAACATTTTAGTGCGATATTGCAAAACAAACTCCCACAAAATAATATACCTTGCTCTTTAGGCTCTATTAATTTTGATAAATCTTTATGTATTCTGGTGCCTCAATTAACTTAATGCATCTATTTATTTAAAGGAAATTGGAGAAGGATATTGGAAAGATAAGGTTAGTGCAAATATCTTTGTAGCTGGCAGACCAAACGACTTTGACACCCGAGGGGATAGTTAAAGATGTCTTAGTTAAGGTAGATAAGTTTGTATTTCATGTAGACTTTATAGTGGAGAATATGGAGGAGAACGAGGAGGCACCTGTCGCGACCCCAAACCCAACCGTCATGATGGCGCCTATCGAGGAACTAGGCAGGCCAACTACTCAACTAGATCACCAAGTAAAAACTTTTAAAATAAAACAGAAACAGTTAATATTTAAGAAACAATTTAAAAACCGAACGAAAACCACAACGCAATACAAATCTCTCCCAAAAATCGGGGTGTCACCGAGGACATGAGCATCTATACAATGATATAGTCTACTACAATGTTTGAGGAAATAAGAATTGAAATACAGATAAATATAATGAAGGAGAGTTAAAGTCTGCGAACGCCATGCAGCTATCTCTATAGTCTCCGAGATCTCGACTCCTTACTCAGCAACCGCTGTAACTAGAAGTGCCTGAATCTGCACACGAGTTACATGGTGTAGCATTAGTACAACCAACTCAGTAAGTAACAAACCCAAACTGTGGACTGAAAGTAGTGATGAACTCCACCGGCACAGTTCAATACAGAAAATAACAGTGCATAAATGTAGACATGCTTTCAAGTTCCACAGATATCTTAAAGCAGTAAAATGGACCAAATCTGAATGATATGAAGAATATAACTCCTCTACTTCTACCATATACCAATGCACATATTGTGTGTGATGCATCATCCTGACTGGCTCATGTGCTCACACACTCAAATGCTCAATCACTCGGTATTGTATATGGACCAAACGACATAGGGAAGATCCATCCCGAAATATATACATCACTGACCATCAGTCACCCAGTACTGAGTAGGGAAAATCCAGCCCGTGCAGAAGATCCATCTCCAGGTATAAAATACTTCGAACAAGATCCATGTCCTGGGAAGATCCATCCCTCAATAATATCAACCGCGCTCACTGGGGGTGTGTGCAGACTCCGGAGGGGATCCTTCATCCCAAGCGCAATCATAAATCAGTATAACTACTGCGACATGCAACACGATCCCATTAATATCACTTATAATCAGGAACACAGCCTCACTCAGTCATCAATCTCTCTAGTCTCTCTCTCACGGGCTCACAATGTCATGATACTTGCCCGAAAACAATGATATGATGCATCAATAAATAACAATAGAGACTGAGATAAGATATGAAATGAATGAATATGAATAAGTACGAAATATCAATGAAATCAGTAAGACAACAACAAGAGACTACCACTATAGGTCCCAACAGTACTGACATAAGACCTAAACATGATATCTAGCATGAGTGATAGCTCAATCACTTTATCACATTATAAAAACACGGATATCAACAAGATAGAACCACTATACAGTGCCATGGAGTCAACCATGTCACAATTCTCACGGTGCACATCCGCACGCCGGTCACTTGGCATGTGCGTCACCTCAATACCAATCACATAACACATAATTCGGGATTTCAAACCCTCAAATCCAAGTTTGAAAGTGTTACTTACCTCAATCCGGGCTAAACTTTACTCCAAAATTCCCTTGCCTCTCAAATCAGTCCCCAAACGTCCCAAATCTAGCCACAAGCAGTACAATACAATCAATATAGGCTAAAGGAATCAATTCCACAAGAAAAATACTAAATTATAACCAAAATCCTAAATCGGCCAATACCCGCCCCCCAAGCCCACGTCTCAAAATCTGACAAAAGTCATAAAATCCAAAATACCATTCACTCACAAGTCTAACCATACCAAATTGTATCGAAATCCGACCTCAAATGGCCATTTAAAACTCAAAATTAACTCTCCAAAACACCCAAATTTCACCTCAAAACTCACCAACTAGGTGTAAAAATCAGTGAGGAAACGTAATCATTGAAGAAAATGGACACAAGGATCTTACCTCAAGAATTCTCCTTAAAACGCCCTATCAAAATCTCTAGAATCCGAGCTCAAAATGTTATAAATGGTGAAATATCTTGAAGTCTCGCATTTATGGGTTTTGACTAGGTCTTCTGCACCTGCGGCAACTTGGCCGCTTCTACGCAAACCGCAGGTGCGGAACTGCCCTCGCACCTACGCCATTATCCAAATCTATGCCCAAGGTCCGCTTCTGTGCGCGCATGTCCGCATCTGCGGCCTCTGTCCAAATCATCCTTGGTCGCTTCTGCGGTCCTTTTTCTCACTTCTGCGAGCTCGCATTTGCGGTTCCCAGTTCGCAGATGCGATTACACCAGTAACCCTCAAACTTCAGCAGCTCTTCAACTTCAAACCTTGATCCGTTAACATCTCGAAATTAACACGAGCCCCCCGGGACATCAACCAAATATACCAATAAGTCTTATATCTCAATACGAACTTAGTTGAATCCTCAAATCAGCTCAAACAACGTCAAAAACACAAAAGATACATGGATTCAAGCCTAATGAACTTCGAAATTTCCAAATTCTATAAACTACACTGAAACCTATCAAATCACGTCCGATTAGCCTCAAATTTTGCACACAAGTCACAAATTTTGCACACAAGTCTCAAATTTCTGGAATCGGAGTTTTGCCCCGATATCAAAAAGTCCACTACCGGTCAAACTTTCCAAAATTCCAACTTTCACCATTTCAAGCCAAATTCTACCATGTTCAGAATCACCCAACGGAGCTAACGAAACCATCAAAATTCAAGTGGAATAAATTTACACATAGGTCGACATCCAGTCGACTTTTCCAACCTAAATTTCCAATTAAGAGACTAAGTGTCTCATTTCTTTATAAATTCTCTCCGGACCCGAACTAACTAACGCGATAGGTCATATAACAGCTATAAACCACAAATAAAGCAGTAAATGTGGGAACAAGGCTACAACTCTCGAAACGACCGGCCGGGTCGTTACAACCCCCCTCATCGTATGAAGACCATTATTAGCAACGAGTAAATATTAGATATACACGATAGAAAGCTCATACTTCAACTTGGACCCCGACTAGAGATTCAGGGAAGTTTTATTTACCCTATGCTTTTTAGTTGTGTGTCATGGGGACATGCCACAACTTAGTAGTAGGAAACTTTATGCTATGAATTGAATGAAAGGCAATATCTCTTAACTTTATTACTCCTTGAGAATAGTAAGTGCTTTAGTTGTGACACTTAGGCTCTGTTTTTGACTCTTGTATAAGTACTTTAAACTGTAGGATTTTAACTTTGCTTAACTGCTTTGACTAGCATGTCTTGATAGTCCAATCCTGAATGAGTTATGTGTCATGTGTGTGTGAGATTTTTTTGTATTCTATGCATTGCATTTGATGTTTAGAACTTACCCCGTGTGTTTGCAAAGCGAAAAAAGTAGTTTTATTCAGTCTTGAAACTGATATAGGCATTTCTTTATTGAGTCAGTTATATGCTATGACCCACCAAATTGTTATGTATCTTAGTTAACCCCGTTGACCCTGTAATACTATTTCTTTGGCAACCACATTACAAGCCTAACCCATTTCTTTAAATTGACCATCTATTTGAACCTTGTACCTTTCGTGAACACTTAAAATTTGTTGTGAACATTGTAAAAGTTGAAGAAAAAGAAATAAAAAAGTAACTCTTGATGTATAATTGTGGAAAATGTTATTTAATGGTGGTGACTCTTGATGTAATTGTGCTTAAAGAAGTAGGGAGATAATGTATATTAAAGTGCTTAAGGAGGTGTAGTCACTCTTATATCTAAATATATCCTACCCATCCAGTAGCCTACATTACAACCAGTGAATGTCCTACTTGATCCTTGACTGAATGATCTCGATTAGTTGAGTAGTACACTACGGGAAAGTCTATGGTGCATCTTTTGTAGCATATGAATGTTATTTTTGAGAGGGAGTGAATTCTTTCTACCTTATCTTTATAAATTCTCTTAAATTTTATTGTGTGTGGAACTACTCTTTATTTTGCTATGAGGGCACTTGATTCATGAACTAAAGGTAATGTCGTTGACCTCTATGTTAGAGTAAGTGAGTGGGTTATAAATAATGTGCGGTGCTTGTGAGTCAAATCTTGAGGCGAAGATGTTACGTTAGAGTGTTTAATCTATTTTAAATATCCTTGGTGTAATGAGTTATGAGAGTTGTTTAAAAAGTCGTGTCTACATGAAGTGTAGTTTAAGTGATCAAGGACGAGTAATGGTTCAAGTGTGGGGTGTTGACGGTATACTATAATCTCGTATTTTAGTCTCTTATTGCACTCTAAATAATTGCACTTTGATTGATTGTGATCTTTAATCGCTAGTTGTTTGCACTAAATGTCTGTTTATGCCTTGTAGGAGTGATTCCGAGCTTTATAGATGTTATGGAATGAATTCGAGCTATTGGAGCTTTGAAGTATGAGTAAAATCCAAGTGATTAAGCCGTGATAGTGTTTGAGGGTCGAGAATGTCATGACCCAAAATCCACCTAATCATGATGGCACCTAACCCAACCCATCAGGTAAGCCAATTAACACTAACCAGTTTAAATGAGATTTATTAAGAAAAAAATGATAATAAAATTGCTTTTATACAAGAATTTCCCAAAGACTGGTAGTTCAAATCATGAGCTTCTAAGATTAGAATTTACAAAGTTGGTATGAAATAAATACATCGTCTGTTCGAAATGTACGTAAATAGATTTTTATAAATCTAAGGCTACCATGAAAAGAGGTAGTTATAAACGGAACACAGGTACATCTTCAAATCCATCTCCCGACGGTCGCAGAAACATCCAACATCTGCACGCAAGATGCAGAAGTGTGGTATGAGTACAACTGATCCCATGTACTCAATAAATAACAAACCTAACCTTAGGCTGAAAGTAGTAATGAGCTGGATCAAGGGTCAGAGTCCAACTTCAATAACCATAAACAATTCATAACAACATAGTATCAATAACCTCAAAATAGATGCTCAGTTCATATAAAATTCCGGAAAAATAAATGCTCCTTTCAAGTATACAGTTAAACCTAAAACCTTTGCAGAAATCACCAAAATATGAGTAGGTTTGTAAAACTGTGATTTATCCCAAAACTTTTCAACAATACTTAAGATGTTTCATTTTTCAGATAGCATGAGAAAACTACATCTCTATTCCTACATGTCACTATGTAAGTGAAATCATGAATGACACAATGTCATACATCATGAGGAAAAATGTATCTCTATGCATGTATGTCACGTGTGTATGTCAAATGCAATATATCTCAGAGATGAACTCATGTACTCACACTCTCAGAGTACTCAATCTCACTGTCTCACACTTTTCACTCATCATGCTCAATCAGTCAGTACTGTATAAGGCCAAATCAGCTCGGGGAAGATCCATCCCGGAATATATACATCAACTGACCACCAGTCACTCAGTACAGGATAGGGCCAATCCAGCCTGTGGGGAAAATTCATCCCCAAATATAAATGATTCGGGCAAGATCCATGTCCAGGGAAGATCCATCCCTCAATATAAATCCACTACGCTCACCGTGGGTGTGCAGACTCCGGAGGGGCTCCTTTTAGCCCAAGCGCTATATCTGCACGGACAACTCACGTGCTATAGTATAAATATATGGATCCGCACGGACAACTCACGTGCCATAGTATCAACTCACGTGCTACAATATCAATATCTAGTTCCGCACGGACAACTCACGTGCTGCACGGATAACTCACGTGCCATAGTATCAATAACCTCACAATTAGGCCATCGGTCTCACTCAGCCATCAATCTCTCCAGTCTCTCGGGCTCACTATGTCATGAAACTAGCCCAAAATGATGATGTGATGTATCGATAATTAACAACAGAGACTAAGATATGATATGCAATGAATATATATGACTGAATACGAAATTACAATTTAAAAATATAATTCGACAGCAGGAATGACCTCAGTGAGTCCCAATTATACCATCATTTGCCTAAGCATGATTTCTAACATGAGTCATAACACAGTTTCTCTAACACATGACAAATACACGGAAAAATACAAGTTAATTGACTACACAACTCTCAATTTCTACGGTGTACGCCCACACGCCCATCACCTAGCATGTGCATCACCTCCAAACAAAACCACATAATGCGTGATTCGGGGGTTTATACCCTCAACACCAAGTTTTGAAGTGTTACTTACCTCGAACAAGCCAATTCCAATACCGAGCAAGCAAAGAGATGCTCCAAAAATGCCATCCCATGCATATCGACCTACGAATGGCTCGAAACTAGCCAAAAGCAACTCTCAAGTACATCAAATAAATCCTAAGGAAACAATTCCAAATAATAAAGGTCGAATCTTAATCAAAAACTCGAAATCGACCCAAAAGCCCAACCCGAGCTCACACCTCGGAACCAGTTGAGACTCACAAAATCTGATAACCCATTCAAGTACGAGTCTAACCATACTAGTTTCACTCAAATGCGACTCCGAATCGACGTTAAAAACCCACTATATGAAACTTTCGGCTAAAATCCCCAATTTTTCTCTTTAAAACTCATAATCTAATTACCAAAAATGAAGATAAAATCATCAAATATAATCAAAACAGCGTGTAGAACACTTACCCCAATCCTTGTGATGAAATTTTCCTCCAAATTCACCTCAATCGGAGTCCCACATCTCAAAATGTGAACAAAATGACCAAACCCTCTATTTAAAGCTTCTGTCCAGTCATTTCTGCTTCTGCGGACACAAAAGCCGATTCTGCGGTGTCGCTTCTGTGACACGAGCTCCGCTTCAGGGGACACCACTAGCTAGCTGACCCCACGGAGATGCAGATCTCTATCTACTTCTGCGCCCCATCCATCGCTTATGTGATAACGCAGATGCAGCCCAAAACTTCGCATCAGCGATGCTTCCAAACATAGTTGTTTCCGTTTCTACGATGGGCTGCTCGTTTCTGCGGAGTCACTTCTGCGACCAAGCTTCCACAAAAGCGGTTGCACCAGCAACCCAAAATTTCCTGCAGCTTCAATCAGGCTTCAATCGATCTGGACCGCGTCCGAAACTCACCCGAGCCACTCGGGAACCCATCTGAATATACCAACAAGTTCCTTAACATAACACGGACCTACTCGAGGCCTCAAATCACACATAACAACATTAAAATGATGAATCGCACCTCCAATCTAACTTAAATGAACTTGAATCTTTCAACTTCAAAAACCCGTGCCAAAACATATCAAATCAACTAGGAATAAACTCAAATTTTGCTCACGAGTCCCAAATGACATAACGAAGATATTTTAATTCCCGGAACCAAAATCACAATCCGATATCCAAAAGTCAGCTTCCGCTCAAACTTATCAACAATCCAAGCCGTCAAATTTCCAACTTTCACCAATTAGTGCCCAGTCCTTCTACGGACATCCAAATGTATATCCAAAACCACCATCCGGAACTAATGGAACCATCAAAACTCTATTCCGGGGTCAAATTCACAAAAGACAAACTTGGTCAACTCTTCCATCTTAATGCTTAAAGCTTAAATCATGAAATTCATTCTTCCAAATTGATTCCGCTTAAACTGAAAACCAAAACCGATGATTCACGTAAATCATAATACATAACACGAAGATACTCATGCCCTCAAAAAGTCAAGAAAGTCCGTACTCTAAGAATCCCCCACTACTGCGGCGCGTGGGGCGCCGTGCTTGTGAATTTCCCTGTTGTCTGTCAGAAATCAACTCTCTTGCTTTCCCCACTAATGCCCTGCATGGTGTGTTGCCCCGCGCGACACCTGCATAAAATTTACAGAGTAATTGTCCCATTTCACGTATGAAAAGGTGATTTCATTTGGGGCCGCCCCTCCTTGGTATAAATACCTTGAAAAATGTTGTTTATGGGACTTTTGGACACATTTGAGACCTAGGGAGGCTAAGGAGGAGTTGGAGAAGCAAAAGCACAAGAAGTTCATCATTCAATCCTCACTCAAGACCCGAGTTTTGATCGTTTTATGTTTTCATTTACTTTAAACATATTTGTGATGAATTGCTCCATATCTATGGAGTAGTTCCCTTTAGGGTTTGATGGATTTGGTGTATTCATATTTATTTGTGGATTATAACTTTAGTTTTATGTATTGAAGCAATTTTGGATGATTTAACTATTGCATCTATATTCACTTGTTCATGTAATCGAGAGAGGCATAACTTGTGATATCTTTGCATTATCTTGTTGGTTGAATTCATTCATTATTCTTAGTAATCGAAAGAGGCTAGTTGAATTATTGATTAAACCTAGTTAGGTTACTAATATAAAGAGGTTTTCCTAAAGACCAATCCACTACGCATTCTTGCATATCTTCACGTGCTTAAATTATTTCATCTTGTGAGGTTGAGACTTAATCAAGAGAGGAGTTTATAATAAACGTTTGAACAAATAATCGAGTGAATTCCAGAGACTCACTTAAATATTAGAAGTAAACTGTCTAGTGTTAGATACCAAACAATTAACTTGCACCTATCCAATCAATCCCTATTTTCTCCCACTGATAACTTCCTTGCTTACCTTTGTTGCGATTGTCATTAGTCAATTAGCTTTAGATTCTTAGTTAATTTTAGTTATTAGTCACATAAATCTAAATTGTTGATCATCTTGGATAGAAATCTAGCTACAAACTATGATAATACTATTTAATTACAATCCATGTGGATATAATATTATATTATACTATATTCGACTAGCGAGTATATTTAAGTGTTGTGTTTTGCACTCGTCAAATTGTTTTGAAGTCTTATAGGCATGATAGCTAGGTTAGCAAAAGCATATACATCTAATAGGCATGTCGTCTAAACACACAGTAATAACAAGTTTGGCGATTAATAGCATGTTTAAGATAATGTACAAGTATTAGACAAATTAGGTGAGGTGTGTGCAATTCCTAGAGACATGATTTCTATTAGTGTACAAAATAACAAATAAGACATGTTGAACGAAATAGCAAATAGAACACATAGACCCCATAGGCATGTTTTCTACCATTTATTCAAGAACAAAGCACATCCATTCCCCAATTTTACTAAACCCCTAATTATTCGTTATTACAAGTTATAGGACCAGAATAGAATAATACAAACTCAAAGATAACAGAAATATAGAGTGAAACAAGTGCGAGCCTCCATCAAACAGTACATGCCCGCTATAAAATAACCCAGCAAAGTTTTGGGCCTTCAACACCCTCACCAACCAACAGACCCAATTCTCAAGCTAATAAGGACAGTATAATCTTCCTGAATTCAGTGCCCAAGTGAAACAATACATATGGCCCAACACCAGGCCCAGCGAATAACTTACTTAGCCAAATGGATGCCAAACTTAACTATGCAGATGACAGACCACCCGCAGGATTAATTTAAACAACGTTTTCACACTTAACTCCTAACGTTAAAACTAACAACAGTTCTAGCCAAAGCACATAGACAAGATCACATGAAATACTGACAAATCCACAAGGTAGGTTCATGCTTGTATTCTCAGAAACAAAGCTAAATGGTCATAGGATAGTAAGTTATTCCAAAGAGTTTCAAAAGTAAAATGATTTAAAATTAGCCTAAAGGAATTTAGACACGTGAAAATCTAATAGAGTTAAATAGAGCATAGCCTTCACACGAAAGTTTTAACATGAAAGGACTAGTGAAAACAACAGAACAGAACAGGTTCATGATCGAGAAATTACTTAGTTGAGGCTGAGAAAACTTGAACATGCTGAGTATTAGCAAAACTTATAGTAAACAGAAGACATGCCAATTTTCAAATCAATAGGACAAACAAGCATCAAGCCTTGTACTAGTTGGCTACCTATAGGTGCAAATACTGGTTATGAGATTCACTCTAGAGGTCTTAACTAATACTGGAGAACACAGGGCTCAACAAGTCAAGAATAGTGCACAATAGAGTTACAAATAGAATGGGAACAAGTCAAGCTAATAGTAGAACTTCAGAAGGATAAAGAGTTGGGCATGAATATTTCAACATAAATTAGAACACATTCTGGGCATGAGTTGGTTATCTAAATATTACATAACAAGGCAAGAACTCAAACTCAGAATAAGCATCATGTATATGTAATAAACTATTCATAAACATAATAATAAAAAATTATTCAGGATGGAAACACATAATGAGAAAGCATTAAGGCTAGCATATTAGGCCAAGTATTTAGATAGACTTGTAGCGAAATAGCAAATTATGCATAAAGGATTCAACATGAAGAAAGCAATTCTAAGCAAGAACATAATTTCATAAGGGATTTTAGTGCAAGAAATCAAAACAAGGTTCAACAACCATCAATTAGGTTTAACTTACAAATCAGGCAGGCATCGTGATTCAACTTAGCTATCCACCTACGAGTTAAAATCAGGGATTGCATAGAATTGAGGCTAGTGGAACTACAACGTAGTAGTAAAGCAGGCGGAATTGCATACGAAATAGCATAATATCAAAATTAACTCAGGAAAATCTAAGTAGCACTAATGTACATAACACTAACAGAAAGAAGTAGAATTGCGAGAGTGTAGGGCAATAACCAATTTCAAACAAAGCGAATAAAAAATAAGAAACTCAAAATCTCAGGAATAACAACAATTATAGAAGAGTAATGAAAACCTTGAAATCCCCAATGCTTCAGAGTTCACTAGAGCCTCGAAGTGGGCTCTGAGCAGTGCTTGCACTGAGGGAGGCTAATGAACTGATTCCGGTGACCTTGGCTTTCAGCCGGCCAAAATCCAAATCTCAAAATAGTATAGAATGAGTGAGAGTGAGAGAATAGTAGTGGTAATTAAAGTCTGTCCCAAAGGAAAATTAGGGAGGGGTTTATATAGTAATAAAATTGCACACCCAAACAAGGAAAAACAATAAATTAAACATAAAAAGAAAAGAATAGTATGCAAAATCAATTAGAATCAATTTAAGAGGAATCAGGCAAACCCTAGGTTGAAACGAAGAACAAAAATAGTAAAAGATCTCACTGAATCTGGCCCATAGGGCCTTGTAGTGAGTGTATCAGGTCAGAAACACGAAGATAAGACAAAATAGGGGTTGAGCGATTACCAATGACTCAGTTTTCATAAATAATCGAGTACCAAATAAGCGTCTACGTCTATTCAAGAAAGGAAAGGAATCACTGAAGATTTCCATGTGATTATTGGATTGGGACTGAGATTCGAGTAGGGCAGCTAAGGTTTGCAGAAGAGAGGAGATGGGTCAAGAGGGTATAGAGGCGGCGGTTTTGGGAGGAGTAGTCTTTAGGGTTACAGGGGTTTGGTTAATAAAGGGGTGGGGTGATCTTGGGCCGTTGATCTTGAGAGATCTACGACCAGGATTAAGGAATAGGCGGGGCGGGTTGTTAAATGGGTCGCGACCGGGTTAGTTGCAGGGGTCGTTTGGATTGGGCTTTGGGGATTATTGGGCTAAGGTGTGGGTGTTTGGGCCATTAAATTGGTCCGGAATTGGCTCCAAATTTAGGCTACAAATTAAATACACAAAATTGTTTAAATAAAAATAATTAGCAAATAATAAAATATTACTTATGCAATAAGATGATTGAAAATAATAACTTAACATTATAAAAATATAAAAATGCTATTTTATGATGAGAAATGTAATAATTGAAATTATGCATAACATATAGGCTATTATTGCAAAACTATGTAAATAGCTTAAAATAGCAATATGATTATATAATGAAGTAAAGGTATTATGAAACATATATGTGGATGAAAATAATAAATTGGATGATTAGTTCGTCATGAAATAATTAAGAGTGGTAATAAATACATGTTCAAGTAATTTAAATACGAGAAAATCAATTTAAACGCTTTGAAAATTATGGAAAAAGTACAGAAAGCACTTATAAAATCGCAATAAATTAGATATTAGTGAAAAATAATATTTTGACATTATATATAATATTTATAAAATATGAGGACAAAATTGGGTATCAATAGATAACATGAACAAATACGATAAATAGTAAAATGATTAACTAAAAGAAATAACCATCAGGTTTCTCAATATCACAACCAATGTTTTTCCTAACAGTTGAAGTCAAGAGGATAAGGCAATATCCACTAAAACAATGTAGTCAACCCACATATCGTCGTAATAAGAGGAATGTGTTCAAGATAGCAAATCAAATGTCATGGTAACACCCTTTGTGCATTTACCTCATCCTTACCAAACATATGCAGGTATGTCAAATCAATTGGCATGAAAACACCCTTCATGCATTAATCTAATCCTCACCAAGCATATACCAACCAGGTAGAAAGAATACAAATAACAGTAATAACAAAGTAAAAGGGACACATATAACAGTAACAAATAAGTCAAAAGCATATGGCTAACGGTAGCAAAGAAGGTAGGAGGTGTGGAAGTAACAATAGCAAATAAGGTTAGAGAATATCGATTTCGATAGCTACCAAGGTAGAAGGTATATATAAAAGGACAACAAACAAGCTAGAAAGCATAGATGTAAACATAACAAACAAGAAAGGAAGCATGGATGTAACAAAAATAAACAAATAGAACACATAGATAGAACAATAATGAATATGTCGAAGGCATAGACGGGATAATAAAATTAAAATTAAAATGCATAGACGTAATAAAAAAAATCAAGCAAAATAGAAAACATTGGTGCAACAACAACAAATCAGAATTATACGTGAACGAAAGGAAAAATAATATAATGCATGTCTCTCATCCTCACTTGCACGGAAACACCCTTCGTGTCATTATCATATCACTCTTCGTAACCAAGCAGAAAAACACACTTGGTGCAATAATAATAATATCAAGAAGCACAAAAACACCATTCGTACAAAAATAATAATGTCAAGAGACATGAACACGCCCTTTGTACCTAAATCACTCTTCCTCACAAGCACAAAAAATATCATTCATGCAATCCACTCATCCTCACCAAGCATATATACATCACACCAAGCAAGGTAGGAAGAATGGATAACATCAAGAAGAGTGATTACGCATGATACACCACATGATCAATAATTATAGCTTTTGCACCAATAAATAAATCAATGAACTTCAAGAACCCCATTGTTATCAGTAAATTGTTTTCTTTAGCTAGGCTAGAAGATCCTTCTCGTTCCTTTTAGATATTTGGAGCTATTCTTTTTTTTAAAAAATAAGATCGATAATATTTGGAGTTCCCTTTATCTTTCTTGAGCCGAGGGTCTACTACACTGGGTAAGTTGTTGCAGTTGTTATCAATATCTTGTGTTATTTTTTATTTGATCTTCTCACACAGAAACGATTTCAATGGGACACTGCAATTGAAGGTGCCATACAGGATAAGTTTATGAGCAAATGTGCAGAACGATACAAGGGTATGTTATCTGAAGCAAGACTTTGTGAGAAGAAGCGCAAACATATTCCAGTATCTATTTGGGAGAGCTGGAAGCCTCACTGGGAGACTGAGGCTTTTAAAGCCAAGTCCGCGCAATGCTCAAGGAATCGACTAAGTGAGAAAGGTGGTGAAGGGTCTGGTCCCTCACGCCATACAGGAGGCTCCAGAACTCACCGAGAACATGCAAGACTACTGGTATATTCATATTTCTTTAGCCAAGTTATAATATCTCCAGAGCTAGTGATTATGTATTAATATAGTGAACGTGATTTTCAATTTTAGGCTAAAGAACTAGGAAGACCAGCTCATCCACATGAGCTTCTGAAGAAGACACATGTCAAGGCGAACAAGGAGTTTGTGGACCAGAAATCTAAGAGCACATATGTAAGTTACTATAACTTGGCTGCCATTTTTTGACAAGTAAAAGTAAAGCACCTATCTTGGCGATTACATATATCATATTACCAATTTTGAGTGAGTGATACCCAAAATTGGTCTTACAATTTGAACTAAGAAATGTAGAAACTTGTAACCTATAACAGTATAAACGAAACAGAATATAAACTAGCCATATGGATATAAATCGCATGAGCGCCCACTGTCTCCAAAATTGATTCGTCTTCTGCCAAGAACTGGGCAGATCGTTGTAGCTCTTTGAATAATTTGTTGACATCTTCATTATTTGGCTTGAAAGCGTAGCACAAACTTTGAGCACTAAATCAAATGAAAATAGTACATCCTTCAGTTAACACGATATTCGTGCATTGTTTTGTGTGATTCCTTATTGATTTGTTCAAACTAGTCTTGAGATTCCATTGCATCCTTTTATGTCTTCTGTTAACTCCCCATATTTGGTAAATATCCTGTGAATCACCTTCCACATTTGAAACTTCGAGTTGTCCAGGTCTATAGCACAATGAGTTTCCTTTATGATAATGTAGTGTACCTTCCTAGAATGTAGCGATGTCCAGTATAATATCAATGTATCATTCCCATGAATCACATCCTAGAAAACTATACTTATATAATACAGTGCATATTCCCTTCTGAGAGCCCTCCAAATGTAGCTCCCAAAGTCAGTCAGTAGCGTGGCCAAAGAACTCGGCAGTGGCTTTCCTCTGAGATGCAGTAAATGTGAGTCCCTCATTTCTTTATGGAAAAACGGCAGAAACATAGTGGTTTGGACATAATTGTGTATTCTGAGCATATGCCCTCCGAGATTGAGAGCACAGATCGTCCTAAGTATTTTTGATTTACTCCATGGTTCCATGCTTATGCCTACTATTGATACTTGTTCATGGGAGTGAGCATCAAGTGCTAATACCACCCAATGAAATTGTATCAAATAATAAGGCATGAATACAGTAGCTTTCCCTGCAAAAAAGAACACAATGTTAATATAAACAAGACCCACCATGTTCTCCTCCCTAAGGATTTGAACAAGGCAGGTATGTATGTTTATATCCCCCTCCATTGTGTTCACCTTCTCGTCCCCTTTCAATCTCTTGAAACTCTTATCCTTAAGTATGGGCATTGAAGTTTATCGTTATTCACAATCCTTTTCCCTGTACTGTCCAGTTGTGCAAAAGAATCACACTCCATAGGTCCTACATCAAGAGCATAATTAGCTAAGTGATCAGCTAGTTTGTTGCCTTCGAGATATATATGCGTTATGATAGCGTTACACTCCTGTAACAACTTCCTTATTTCCTCCACATGCTCTACAATTCCCCATGGTGTACTCCATCTTCCTTCAATGACATTCTTCAATAGCATAGAATCTGTTTGCACCCAAATAGGAGATAGCAGCTGAGCTTTACATAGGTACTGCCTCTGCTTCTGTGTTTGTAGTTTCATGAATCTCCTGCCCGTGTGCATAAATAATATCCTCTAATGAATCCCGTAGACAGTAACCAATTGAACTCTTGCCTGGGTTCCCTCTCGTAGCACCATCAGTATTCAATTTTAGCCATCCTTCTCCAGGAAACTCCCAGATGATTCATTGAGCTCTTTTAAATTTTTTTCTTGTAGAATTTTTGCATTTAAATTTGCTCATTTGTCCTTTGGATTTATAGAATATAGATATTCCTATAAGAAAGCATTTTTGAATACGACACTTAGATCTATAGTGCATATGCTTTATAAGGTATGTGTGCCATTAAATTGTTTATACACTTGCATATTCTTCTATTTCTTTTTGGGTTTTATATCTTAATCTTTTCCGTTTTTGCTCTTAAAGTAGTATAATATATGTGTGATTGAAACTCCTCTGAGATTCATAATTGTAGTCTTTATTAAGAATATTAGGTTCTGTAGCTGTGTCTAATGCTGGGTTTTGGTGTCTTAAAGGCATGTGATATTCTCTGCATTTCCTTTGTGACTGATTGTTCCCCGTAGTAATAATTTTCTCTTTAGTAACTTTATAACTGTCTTGCCGAATTCGTCATATAATTGTATCATAAAATGAGAGTGTAACACAACCTTTGTATCCTCTTTAACTAATTATTTTATCTATAGAATAACAAAACCTGTTGGATTTCTAAACAGGAGTTAGACTTCCATCTTACTTTACCTTTGAGATTTTATAAATATGCACATATAAGCTATATAACATGTCACTGTTGAAAGTTATTACTTCTTTATCTGAAAGTATAACAAATTGATGACAAACAAGTAATGCAATTTGTAAGGAAAAACATGGTTGTGTACATCAAAACAGTTTTCTTTAAGGTGTTGTTATTGACATTTGAGTTTTTAGTTTTGTTGCCTTTATGACTGTGTTCTTGATGTTTTCTCTTTCAAAAGTTATTATTATAGAGTTTATATCATTTTTTTTTGTTCAGGATGCCATAATGTCTAAAATTGCGTCTGCGTCTCAGCCTGAAGATGGGTCAAGTGGGCTAATGATATATGTATTGCTACGATCTGATTTAGCACATCAACAAATCTCACAAATAGTCCATCATATTTAATCAAGTTGTACTAAGGTAAAGCATCGTCACTAGCATTGATATTTGCACTCATATTATCATAGAAATCATGTAAAGCATAAGTCAAAAAAAAAATCGTAAAGTTCAACAAGGCGCAAAGAATCATATAATCTATCCCGAGCATGGATAACCCTGGCACATGCATATATGTTCGTCACCTCACATATGCATCACCCCCGCATGTAACAAACAATATCATTTTATTAGGAAACATTACCTTAACAAAGCTAGGCAGGACATTTACCTCATTTCAGAACAAATTCTACAATCCAATAACGTCTTCCTTAGAAATACTCCTCAAAACCTAGTCAAATATCATCTAGGGAAGTCAAACAATGCTAAAGAAAATATTCCCAATCAATAAAGATTCAATCTTTGTTAAAATCCGAAAAGTAAACAAAAAGTCAACCCGGACCCATATGATCTAAATCTGAAATCGGAAAATTCCGATGACACAAAACCCCATGAGTCCAAATATATAATTAGTTTTAATATCCAACCTAAAATGGAGGTCGAAATCCTCAAAGTTAGCTCTCGTAACTTTTACCCAAAAACCCCCAATTTCAATTTTATGAAATCTTGATTTTAAGAGTAAAATTTGTGATAAATCATGGAATTAAATAAGAAATAAGAAATAATTACATTAGGAGTTGGGGTGGAAATCCTCTATTAATCAAGTCTTAACGAAATCTAGATCTCAAAACTGAAATAAATTGAGCTAATCTCAAAACCCTCCCTATAACCCAGTTGCATATGTCAAATGCGAACAAATGCATCGCAAAAATGATCCGCAACATCCCAAATGTTACATTGTCCACTCCCTCCCTTTTCTTTGCAAATGCGACCTCCGCATTTGAAAACCTATCATCGCAAATGCGATAACAACGGTATTGGAAATGGACAACTTCCCAAATATTATCCAAAATCACCGCAAATCTTAGCCGAGCCCCAAGAAACCCCATCCAATAATCAAAACGTATATATAAACAAAACACAAACTTTCTCATAAGCTCAAAATATTAAAAATCAAGAATCAAACTTCAAAACTAAAGAATTTCAAATGTTATTAAACTTAAAGTTCTAACTTCGAACTGAACGTCCTATACCTATCAAACAAGCTTGGAATGCCACAAAAGTTTGCACACATGCCCCAAATAACGAAACAGAGCTATTCCAATTTCTGGAACAACAATCTGAACCTGATAGCCTCAATATTAACTTCCGGTCAAACTTATGAACTTTCTTAATCTTCAACTCCCCAATGTTTGCCAAATAGAGGCAAAACAACCTAGGAACCTCCAAATCCAAATCGGGGCATATGCCTATATCTATAATCATCATACCAACCTACTGCAACCCTCAAATCGTGATTCTAAGATCGTTTACAAAAATATAACACATTGGTCAATGTTTCCAACTTAAAGCCTTTAAAATGAGAATTGTCTTTCTAAAACTCTCTCGAACCTCTCTGAAACCATAACCAATGGCGCACGCAGGTCATGAAATATCCAATGAACCTACTAGAAGCCTTGATTTGCAAATCATAGCATTAGAACTCAAAATGACTAGTTGGGTAGTTACCACTTGATTAGCAAGTATGGCTAGGTGCCATCATGAGCCTAATAGAGTCTAGGGTGTGTAGGTCTCACGAGTCACATGCACGCCTTGTAGAGTTATAGATTGGTATGGAGACATGTACTTATGTAACAACCCGACAGGTCGTTTTGAGAATTATAGTCCCGTTCGCCCATTTACTACTCAATTTGTGCTTTTACAGTTGTTGTATGACTTGCCGGGGTAATTGGTTTGGGTCCGGAAGTATTTCGGAGGTAAATGAGTCATTTTGTCTCATAATTGAAAACTTAAGTTGGAAAAGTTGATCAGATGTTGACTTATATGTAAACGACCTCAGATTTGAATTCTGATAATTCCAATAGCTCCGTATGGTGATTTTTAGAGTTAGGAGCATGTCCAAAAATATTATTTGGAGGTTCGTAGTGGAATTAGGCTTAAAGTGGCAAAAGTTAAAAACTTTTTTGGGAAGTTTGACCGGGGATTGAATTTTTTATATCTGGGTCGAAATCTGATTCTAGAAATTGAAATAGTTTCGTTATGTCATTTACGACTTGTGTGCAAGATTTAAAGTTATTCCGGATTGATTTGATGTGTTATTGAACAAGATATAGAATTTGGAAGTTCAAAGTGCATTAGGCTTGAATCCGGGTGCAATTTGTGTTTTTGATGTTGTTTGACGTGATTTGAGGGTTCGACTAAGTTCGTATTGATGTTTTAGGACTTGTTGCTATATTTGGGTGAGGTCTCGGGGGCCTCAGGTGAGTTTCAAATGGTTAACGAATAAAATTTGGACTGCTGCCTCTGATGTGATTGCACCTGCGAGGGTCTTGATCGCAGGTGTGATGCCGCAGGGGCGGCGGAGTTGGCGCAGATGCGGAACTGGGGCTGGCCTTGGGTCTTCGTAGGAACGGCGAATTTTGCGCAAAAGCACAACCGCAAAAGCGATCTGGGCTGGTCAACCCATTCTTGCAGAAGCGAGTTGTTTTCTGCATAAGGGAGGGTCGCAAGTGCGACCTCTTGACCACATCTGCGAAAGTGCTGGACAGAACCCTTTAAGTTCGGGGTTTCGCTATTTTTCACCATTTCCGGATTTTGGAGCTCGACTTGGGTAATTTTGAAGAGGAAGGTTTCCACACAACTTGGGGTAAGTGTTCTTGACTCCCTTGTGATTATATTTCATGAATTAATCTTCATTTTTGGTATAAAATTAACGAATCTTCAAGAGAAATCAAAGGAAATGTCTATCATTTCATAAAACGAATTTGAGTTTTGAACATCGTTTTGGAGTCGAAATTGAGTGCAATTTAGTATGGTTGAACTTGTAATTGGCTGGGTTGTCGGATTTTGTGAGTTTCGTCGGATTCCGAGATGTGGGCCCCACATGCGATTTTTGGAGTGTAATTTCAGATTTTGTGGGAAAATATTTGTATTTTGATATGGAATTAAATTCCTATAAATTGTGTGGACTGAATCAAATTTATTGTGGCTATATTCGAGCCATTCAGGAGTTGATACGCACAGAATAGAATTTCTGGAGCATTTTGATCTTGCTCGCAATTGGATTCGTCTTGTTCGAGGTAAGTAACTCTTCTAATCTTGGAGCTGAGGGTATGAACCCTGAATATATGTATTATGTGAATTTTTGGGAGGTGGCGCACATGCTAGGTGACGAGCGTGTGGGCGTGCACCATGGAAATTGTAACATAATTGTTTCCGTGGAATTTTTAGTCAAATAATCTTGGCATTTTCTATGTAGTTTTATGTGCTAAAGAAATTGAGCTAAGAATCATATTAAATATCATTTTCAGGCTATGTGCCAGTATTATTGGGACCCACAAAGGTCATATTGGTGTGAATTATTGGTTTAAATTGAAAATTCATACTCAGTCACATTCATGTCATTACATATCATATCTCAGTCTCTGATGATATTTATTGATACATCATATCATCATTTTTGGGCTATTGTCATGACATTGTGAGCCCATGAGAGAGAGACTGGAGAGATTGATAACTTAGTGAGGTTGAGGGCCTGATTCTGAGGATAATTATGGGATCGGGTTACACGCCACATCAAGCCATATTGGCTTTATATATTTTATAAATATGGGATTGGGCTGCACGCCACAGCAGGCCATATTGGCTTTATATACTTTATTATTATGGGATCGGGTTGCACGCCGCAGCAGCTCAGATTGGCTTATTATAGCACGTGAGTTGTCCGTGCAGATACAGATATTGATACTATAGCACGTGAGTTGTCCATGCAGAACGCGAGTTGTCCATGCAGATTATAGCGCTAGGGCTGAAGGAGACCCTCCGGAGTCTGAACACACCCCCAGTAAGCGCAGATACCTACTGAGTGCGAGTGCCGAGTGATTGGGAGGATTGTGTGACTATGAGGATTGAGTAACTGTGAGGACTGAGTAACGGGAAGGACTGAGTGAATTCATACCCTGAGAGTATGCATATGAGTTCATCTCTAAGATACATTGTATTGACATGCACACATGACATAGAGGCATAAAGATGTATTTTTTCTCATGATGTACGGTATTACATCATTCATGATTTCTCACACATGTTGGTAGATGGGCATAGTGATGCATTTGTTTTACACTGGTTATCTGCAAAGAAACTAAATGAAACATCTTATTTATTATTGAAAGGATTTTGGGAAAATTATTATTTTCAAACTTATTCATATTTTTGGCAACTCCGGTAAACAATTTGGGTTTTCATTGATGTACTAGAAAGTCAGAACTATTTTCAGAAATCATGGGTTTGCTGAGAATTTGATTGTTGAGTTACTTCTGGTATTACTTGTTTAAGTTGTTATGAATTGTTGTTGATTATTAAAGTTGGGACCCGACCTTGGTACAAGCTCGACACTACTTTCATCCTAAGGTTAGGTTTGTTACTTATTGAGTATATGGGGTCGGTTATACTCATACTACACTTCTGCACCTTGCGTGCAAATATTGACTGCTGATGTTGTTGTGTTCATTGGGAACTGGAACTGAAGATGTATATGCGTTCCGGTTATAGCTGCCTCTTGTTCATGGTAGCCTTAGATTCATAAAACTCTATTCATGTACTTTTCAAATAGATGATGTATTTACTTCATACCAGTTTTGGAAACTCTAATCTTAGAAACTCGTGATTTGTACTACCAACGGGTTAGGTTACTTGCCTTATTAATTTCATTGGAATGGGATAGTTGGTAATTGTCTTACCTAGCGGGTTGGGTTAGGTGCCATCGTCACAAGGTGGTATCAGAGCTCTAGGTTCATAGGTTCTACAAGTCATGAGCAAGTGTCTAGTACAGTCTTGCGGATTAGTATGATGACGTCCATACTTATATTCAAGAGGCGAGGCATTTAGGATATATGTACTTCCCATCTTTCTTTCCTTATCGTGCAGAATTGATTTAGCTTGAGACATAACTCTTTGAATTCCTTCTACACTATCGTATGCGCACATGAGCGCTCGATATCAGATGTGCATCGCTGGCTTGTTTTTCCATGAATGATGTTTGAGATGTGTATTCCGTGTTTTAGTGATGGGTCAGTCTGGAGGACTTGAGGCCAGGTTTAGACCACAGCTTAGGCTCAGTAGCTTTAGTTGTAACCTGTACATTTGGACTCATTTGTCCGGTAATGCCCCTACGAGTGGAAATTTGTGGCTCGATGAGCAGTGGAATGGCTTTGTGATGAGTATGATGTAACTGCGGGATGTGTTAAGACGATTTGAATGTGACGAAAAGTGTTTCCTTGAAATGTAAAGGAAAACCATTGGGTGCTTTATTTTGGTTTTGATGTGACGTACAATCTCGAGTATTAATGTTTTGAAGGATCTTTCACGTTAAATTTTGGGACAAATTAAATTCTCATGTCTAGTTAATGAGTTTGTACTCAAAACGATTAAGTGATTTCATAGTAATTGTAATTGTGAAAGGGTATAACAAGATACCAATTAGGTGTATTCTTTATAATATGAATGGAGAGTTTCTTTTCTGTCAGCAAGGCTTATGTGATGAGATTTAAATTTAAATCTGATTGATCAAGTTCACTTGAGCGTTAAGAGAATAAATGCAAGCTTAGCGGATGATTGAGGTATTTCATGGTTGGTGTTGCATGAACTTGAGAAGAATTTTCGTTGTACTGAATGCGGTATTATGGCGGTAATAGATTATGGATATTGTGAGTTATCGAATGTTTAAAATTATGGCTTTGAGCCATGTGGGGGAGTCCGCTATTGACAATTCAATTCATGGTTATGTGTCAAATTTGTTTGTTTTGGTCAGAGGTATACTTGTGGATTAGTTATAACTCCAACGTTTGATTAGATATGTTCTTTTGGTCATACTGCTAGTAGAGTGATTTCATTTATGAAGGCTCGACGGATGGTTGAAAAGTGGTGTTTGACATGTCTGGCGTTTGTTAGAGTTATCAGCACTTATACTCCTAAATTGAGTAAGTTCCAGTAGTGGGGGAGTTTCCAAATGTATTTCTTACAGACCTATCAGGCATGCCAACCGATAGGTATATTGATTTTAGTATTGACTTGTGGCATGTACTCAACCCATAACTATTCCATCGTACCATATGGCATCAGTTGAGTTGAAGGAATTGAAGGACCAGCTGCAAAAGTTGTTGGATAAGTGGTTCATCAGGCATAATGTGTTACCTTGGGGTGCGCCAGTGTTGTTTGTGAAGAAGAAAGGTTGCTCCATGAGAATATGTGTTGACTATAGGAAGTTGAACAAGGTTACCACCAAGAACAAGTTTCCATTGCCTCACATTGATGATTTGTTTGTTCAGCTTCAGGGTGCTAGGATATTCTCAAATATTGACATGAGATTGGGGTACCATAAGTTTAAAAGCATAAAGTTCAACAAGGCACAGAGAATCATATAATCTACCCCGAGCATGAATAACCCTCGCACATGCACATACGCTTCTCACCTCGGATATGCATCACCCCCGCATGTAGCAAACAATATTATTTTATTAGGAAAATTTTTCTAAACAAAGCTAGGCAAGACAATTACCTTATTTCGAAACATATCCCATAATCCAATACCGTCTACCTTAGAAATACTTCTCAAAACAATCACAACCTAGTCAAATATCATCTAGTGATGTCAAACAATGCTAAAGGAAACATCCCTAATCAATAAAGGATAAATCTTTATCTAAATCCAAAAAGTCAAATAAAAGTCAACCCTAGTTCCGATTACCCATAACTCCACGAGTCCAAATATATAATTATAATCAAGATCCAATCTCAAATGGAGGTCTAATCCCAAAAATTAGCTCTCATTAGTTTTACCCAAAACCCCTAGTTTCTACCATATGAAATCTTGCTTTTAAGAGTAAAAATCTTTGGCAATTCATGCAATTTAATAATAATAAAAAAAGAAGCAAAACGTCTCTCAAAAATCGCCTCCTAACGAAGTCTAGGTCTCAAAAATAGAATAAAATGACCTAATCTCAGAACCCATCCCTATAACCCAGTTGTAGATGTCGCAAATTTAACAAATGCATCGCAACTGCGAAGCCCACAAATGCGATCCCCAACACTGCAAATGTGAAACTGTCCATTCCCTCCCTTTTCTTCGCAAACGCAAGGTGACATTTGCAAACTTGTCATTGCAAATGCGATAACAAAAGTACCAGAAATGGACAACTTCCAAATAATTGTCCAAAACCATCCCGAAACTTACCCGAGCCCCTCGATAACCCATCCAATAATTCAAACACGTATATAAACCTAACACAAACTTGATCATAAGCGCAAAACATAAAAATAAACAAAAATCATGAATCAAGCATCAAATCTCAAGAATTTCAAATATTCTTAAACTTAAATTTTTAACTTTGAGCTGAACGTCTGATACCTATCAAACCAAGTTGGAATGTCATTAAATTTGCACACATTCCCCAAATAACAAAACATAGCTATTCCAATTCACGAAAAAACAATCTGAACTCGATATTCTAAATGTCAACTCCCGGTAAAACATATGAACTTTCAAATCCTTCAACTTCCTAACTTACTTCCCAACATTCGCTAAATAGAGGCAAAAACAACCTAGGAACTTCTAAGTCCAAATCCGGGCATACGCCTAAGTCAGAAATTACCACACTAACCTACTACATTTCTCAATTCTCGATTTTCATGTCGTTCACTCAAAAGTCAAACTTTGGTCAATTCTTCCAACTTAATGCTTCCGGAATGAGAATTTTCTTTCCAAAATTATCCCGAACCTCCCGAAAACCACAACCAATGCAGCACGCAGGTCATAAAATATCAGATAAACCTACTAGAAGTGTTAAATTGCAAAATAGAGTGATAGCACTCAAAACAACCGGTCGGATCGTTATAACTTGCTTAGCAAGTACGACTAGGAGCCATCACGATCCTAAGATAAGATTTTAGATCTTGACAAGTTAGTATCAGAACTCTAGATGTGTAGGTCTCATGAGTCATGAGTAGGTCTAGTAGAGTCATATGGATCGGTACGTAGACATCTGTACTAATCTCCAATAAGCTATATGACGTTTGGAAACATCCCTTTCTTTCATTCTTTCTCACGTGGCTTTATTGATCCGAAGTTTGAATCTTTGTCCTTCTATTCTCTCGCAGCGGGGGAGAATACATTCATTTGGGGAAGCTGGGCAGGCACCAGTACCCAAGCCAGGGTCGAAAGATGCCTGGGCCGAGGTATATATAGGGGTGAGGCAGACATCACAGTTAGAGGCCCTACTAGAGCTGCCGTCATGAAGCCCCCGTCTAGGAGCAGGTTCTTGATCATAGTGAGCCGGTTTGACCAACTTAGGTCTGAGAGAGTTTTATTACTACCCCAGTAATTCATGATGCTGAATTCGTTTGGCTGGAATTATGGAGGGGTTTGGCACAGACCGGAGTACTACCTGTGGAACCAGCTACTTCTCAGGCCAGGGGAGGGTTATAGACTCCCACTACTCATACCCATGAGCAGGTTACTGTTGTGTATCATACACCAAGAGTGATACCGATTGGGGTACATCCTCACTTGGTTTCTGTTAGGCCAATAGCGGAGGCCTCTATGTCTCAGGAGGAACAAAAGAGGTTTGATCGATTCACGAATATGGGTACTTCATAGTTCGATGGTGATCTTTTGGCAGATGCATAGGATTTCTTAGATGGTTTTTAGGAGATTTAGCAGAATATTAGTTTGGTTAAGTCGGTCAATTTCACTACTGTCCATCTTAATGGGCCAGTCAATAGGTGGTTGCAGCGTGTCACCTTTGGGTGCACCAGTGTTGTTTATGAAGAAAAGGTATTGCTCCACGAGAATGTGTATTGACTATAGTTAGTGGAGCAAGGTTACCATCAAGAACAAGTATCCACTGCCTCCAATTGATGATTTGTTTGATCAGCTTCAGCGTGCTAAGGTGTTCTCGAAAATTGACTTGAGATTGGGGTACTATTAGTTGAAAATCACAAAGTTCAACAAGGCACAAATAATCATATAATCTACCCCGAACATGGATAACCCTCGCACATGCATATATTGTCACACCCCACCTCGGGGAGCGCGACCGATGCTCAACCAAGACAACCAGATCAAGCAAGCCTACTAGATACTTTCTACCCAATTTGCCCATGAATAGAGTGGAGATGCAGTCCATTAATTAAAGATTGAAAGGATTTAATAAACAACACCCATTTCATTGCCATTAGCAGCTTCATTTAAAATTTCCAAAATATTACAAGTTTATAGATATAATGAAAAACATATTTGCCAAATACCAACAATTCTAGTTCAATTCCCAACATCAAACACCACCCACAACCTATCTACGGAGCGTCTAAGTACAACAGAAGAGTAGTATGGAATTGTTAGAAATAAGGCCCTGACTATAACTCATAACACAACGTACAATATCAAATGACATGAGGCCTAGAATAAAGTAGGCCTCACCAAAACCTGTTGAATAGGGATTAACTGCTAACGAGATCCAAAGATACCCTCTGATGACCACCTGCATCCATTGAAGATGCCCCCGACAAAAGGAACGTTAGTACATATGGAATAGTACTAGTAGGTAAAGCCAAATGTCCTCTTTCAAAATAGAATGCCAATATAAGAAAGGAAAACCATGGAAACAACAAGAAAGGATCAATGATATCCAAATGCCAAGTTAAAACATAAAAATTTTCAAAATGCGAAGATAATAATGTGAAGATGATAATCAAAATATGAAGATAATGTTAATTTTGGTTGGGAGATCTTTAGTATCGGTATACTACCTTGAATTTAGCATGAAGTCCGATCACGGCCCGATCGGCTAAGCCATCTCACAAGAGATATTCAATCACAATAACATCGCCTTTTTAGCACGGAGTCCGATCTCAGCCCAATAGGCTAAGCCGTCTCACCAAAGACATCCAATCACAACAACAACAACATAAAGCAGCCCTGCCACCTCACCCTAATATGTGCGAGTGGATGTGTAATCACAATCACAATCACCACCATGTGTGCGGCATGGCGTCCGATCTCTACCTGTTTGGTCAGCTTCAGGGTTCTACGGTGTTCTCAAAGATTTACTTGAGATTGGGCTACCATCAATTGAAATCACAAAGTTCAACAATGCACAAATAATCATATAATATACCTCGAGCATGAATAACTCTTGCACATGCATATACGCTTGTCACCTCGCATATGCATCACCTCCGCATGTAGCTAACAATATTATTATATTAGGAAACATTCCCTCAACAAAGCTAGGTAAGACACTTACCTTATTCCGAAAATTCCACGATCCAATATCGTCTACCTACTGAAATATCATCTAGGGAAGTCAAACAATGCTAACGGAAACATCCCCCCATAAATAAAGGTTCAATATTTGTCAAAATCCTAAAAATTCAACAAAAAGTTGACCCGTGCTCACATGGTCTAAATTCGAAATAAAAAATCCCGATGACTCAAAACCCCACAAGTCCAAATATATAATTAGATTCAAGATCCAACCTCAAATGGTGGTCCAAATCCGTAAAATTAGCTCTCATATGTTTTACAAAAAATCCCAATTTCTACCATATGAAATCTTGGTTTTAAGAGTAAAAATATATGGAAAATCTTGGAATTAAATAAAAAATAAGAAAACATTACCTTAGTAGTTGGGGTGGAAATTATCTCAAAAATCTCCTCTTAACGAAGTCTAGCTCTCAAAAATGAAAACATTGACCTAATCTCGGAACCCTTCCATATAATCCAGTTGCAGATGTCGCAAATGTGAAAAACAATATCGCAAATGTGAAGCCCGCAAATATGGACCCTAGCATCTCAAATGTGACACTTTCCATTCCCTCCCTCTTCATTGCAAATGCCAGGTGGCATTCACAAATGTGTCCTCCGCATTTTCGAACATGTCATCGCAAATGCGATAACAAAAGTACCAGAAACGGACAACTTCCCAAATATTGTCCAAAACCATCCCAAAACTTACCCGAGCCTATCAAGACCCTATCAAATCACCCAAACATTGTCTTGTTCATAAGCTCAAAACATAAATAAAAAAAAACATCATCAAGAATCAAGCATGAAAACTCAAGAATTTCAAATGTTCTTAAACTCAAATTTCTATATTCTAACCGAATGTCCGACTCAGAATGCCATCAAATTTTGTACACATCCCCCAATTAACAAAACAAAACTATTTCAATTTTTGGAACAACAATCCGAACCCGATAGCCTGAATGTTATGTCCCGGTAAAATTTATGATCTTTCCTAACCTTCAACTTCCCAACTTTTTCCAAATAGAGGCAAAACAACCTAGGAACCTCCAAATATAAATCTTGATATATGCCTAATTCAAAATTACCATAACAACCCACTCGAACGTGCAAATCCTGATTCCGAGATCATTTACTCAAAAATCAAACCTTGGTCAATTCTTCCTACTTAAAGCTTCCGAAATGAGAATTGTTCTTCCAAACGTCTCTCGAAACTGTCAAAAACCATAACCAATGATGCACATAGGTCATAAAACATCCAATGAACTAACTAAAAGCCTTGAAATACAAAATAGAGCGCTACCTCAAAACGACCGGCCGGGTCGTTATAGCTTGCTTAGCAAATACGGCTAGGCTCCATCACGAGCCTAAGGTGCGATGTTGGATCATGACAAGTTGGCATCAGATATCTAATATGTGTAGGTTTTATGAGTCATGAGCATATCTAGTAGAGTCACATGGATTGGTACGGACACATATGTACGTATCTCCAATAAGATACATGATGTTAGGATACTTCCCTTTCTTTCATTCTTTATTGTGAGGATTTATTTATCCGAAGTTTGAATCCTTATCTTTTTGTTCTCTCATAGATAGTGAGAGCAGGTTCATCTGGTCCAGATGGGCAGGCGCCAATGTAAGACCCCGTAAAATTTCACCTAAAACCCGGGGTTTCGTGGCTCCGAGAGAGAGTAATGTAAATAATTTTTTTTGGTAGAGCAGGGCATTTTTGCAGTCCACTATGCGACCGCAAAATCACTCTGCAGGCCGTAGATCGGCCGCATAGTGCAACAAAAAATGGCTAATTTTGGAAAGTCATTTTGCTGTCCAATATGTTACCGCAAAATGCTTTTGGGGGCCGCACAATCCTTCGCAGATTCAGCATGATGATTTCGGGAGGGGAGTTCTATGGCGCATTATGCGACCGTAAAACGGGTCTGTGGACCGCACAATGGGTTTGCGAACCGCAGACCTGACCCGAACAACCTAGTTATTGACATCACTTCTACAGACCATTTGTTGGACCGCATATCCATTTTGCGGTCCACTCTGCGACCGCAAAGCTATGTTCGGAGGGTCAATTTTTTTGATTTTCAGAGCCGACCCTATTTTGATATACAGTCGTTAGGGACCATTTGTAAATATAAAGTTTGATATTTCTAGAGAGAGGAAGTGCCATAGAGTGAGAGGGGAAGTACCTAAGCTTATTGTTCATCAATTCCTGCTCAAAAGTTGGAGAATTCACAAGTAAAACTCACTACGTATTCATCCTAGAGGTAAGTTCTACTCCCTAGCCTTCAATTTCGGGATTTAACTAAAAATAGGTAATGAGAAAAGAAATTCTTGGGTGTTGGGAGTTGTTCATTATGCATGCATGTACTATTAATATTTGTGGGAAGATTGTTGAGCTCAATTGGGTAGACTTTAGGTATAGGACGCCCTTGAAATCATAATGTTCACCTAGTGTTTGATAAAATGCTCAAATGAATTGGAACCATGAACTCCTTCCTAATTTATGTTCAATTTTGTTATGTTTCTAAATATATTAAAGTTGCTAATATTTACGAAAATTATAGTAATTTAAGGAATCTCAAAGCGAGGTATGTTGCCTAAACTTCTCTCTTAGAATTGAGTCCTACGATGTCCTTTTAGGTCCCGAGTTGTTCATTATAACTTGACTATTCGGAGAAATTTTTGTGTCAAAAGATATATGTCCAATAATTATTCCAAATGCTCTTGTCATGTTAGGTTACTATTTGAGAATGTGTCAAAGTATGAGCTGCGTATCTAAATGTTATAACTTCAAGTTGTGATTCAAATGAAAGCTATTATGCCAAATTGTATAGAACTCTCAATGTGCTTAAGACTCTTATTTGCTCACATGTGTTCTCAAAGTCTTGAATAGAAATACTTTGTTCTTGAGAACCGTGATGATGTTTGAAATTGAAAGAGGTGATAACGAAATATAAAATACGGCCAACGTTCCAAGAATGATATTACATTTGGGCCACTAGTCCAATGAAACTGAGAAACGTGTAAAATATGTTGAAATAAGTTGTAAATCCTTTAAATAATAAATTCTTTGGGAGTATCATTTAGTCACCGAGGAAGGGTAGGTCAAAATAACCTAACCCCGAAACTACATGTGCCGGTATAGGAGTGATTCAAGGGTAAATCCCCGTGTTGATGTGATGAGATTGTTTCCCCTTACATGGGATGAGATTGTGGTGTTGAGATATTTTCCCTTAAATGGGGTGAGATTACTGCTAGCAATATGTGGTGTGATGTGGACCCACACAACATTGTGGCGAGACGGCATAGCCGATCGGGTTGAGATCGCACGCCATGCCGCACAAATGGTAATGTTGTAAGTGGATGTCTCGGGGTGAGATGGCTTAGTTGATCGGGCTAAAGATTGGACTACATGCTAAAAGCACGGTGGTATATCAGTACTAAAGATCTCCCAACTTAAAAATATTGAAACTTAATTGAACTTTACTTTTCTCCTAACTTCTCCCTTAATACTATTTGAGGCTCTTATTGATTTCATGTTTTCTTCTCCTTTTACTGTTACTCATTCTATTGAGAGGGTATTTAGTTTAACATACTAGTACTATTCCATATGTACTAACGTCCCCTTTTTCGGGGGGCGTTGCATATTTAATGGATGCAAGTTGTTCCATAGCAGGTGGTATTGATCAGTGATAGCAGCACACCCTCTCCTCAACAGACTTGGTGAGCCCCATTTGTGTATAATGTTTTGAGCTATAGCCGGAGCCTTGTTGGGGAAATCTTGAATGAAGTTCTAACGGTAATGAAATTTAGATTGTTCATGTAACCTTCTGATTGTGTAATTAATGAAATGTATCTTCTCTTTAATCTTGGGTGACTCAGGTAGACAACATTTTGCATGCTGGTTCGACCGGGGTATCTTGGTTGAGCATCGGTCGCTCTCCTCGAGGTCGGGGCATAAAAATCTCGGTATCAGAGACTAAGGTTTTAAAGTGTCCTAGGTTATGTCAGAGTCGTGTCTAGTAGAGTCCTTCTTATCGGTGTGTTGTGGACCACAACTATAATTAAGAGGCTACTTGGGAATTTAGAAATAACACCCTTCTTTAATGTTCTAGATCGTGCAATAGAACTGATCATAAGAATGTTCTTCCTCTAACACATGCATTACTCTAATTTTCAGTATATGGCACCTAGGAAGAAAGCATGAACTGGCCAAGGATCCATTGTCACCCCAGGAGTGGCAAATGATTCTTTACTTGATTATGCGGGTGAGCACCCGAGGGGTGAGAATATTCCCTCGGCTACTACACTGCCTGACTCTACTACTCCTTGTCCGACTGCAGCAATCCCTACTCCTACTAAGGGTACAATTTTTCCACCTCTAGCCCCAACTTCTGGTCCTGGTGTTTCTAATGGGGACCTTAAGGGAGCCATATAGATGTTGGCTCAGATAGTGGTTTCATAGGCTTAGAGATCAAATGTAGTACCTGCTTCTTCCAGCCAACAAGTGGATTTTGCTAGTTCCAGGGTGAACATATATCTTCAGCTAGATCCTCCGGTGTTCATAAGTATTGATCCTGAGGAGGAATCGAGAATTTATTGATAAGATGCACAAAACTCTCCGAGTCATGCGTGCTACTGAGATAGAGGGAGTGTAGTTGACCTCCTACTGCCTGAAAGGGGTTTCCTATTCTTGGTTTGAGATGTGGGAGGACTCTTGTGAGAAGGGGAGCCCTCCGATGAGGTGGAATGAGTTTGATGATGGGCGAGACTAAGGCAGCCTGTGATGCTGAGTTTAAGAGTCTAAAACAAGGTAGCATGAGTGTGTGGAAGTATCATATGAGGTTTAGGCATATGTCCAAGTATGTCGTCTACATGTTGCCCATTATGGAGGCTATAGTGCGCTGATTTGTGCAGGGCCTTAATCACTTAGTTATTAATAAGGGCGCTACAGTTGCTTTTAATTCTAATATGAACTATGGTAAGATGGTTGCATTTGCTCAAGCCACAGAGACCCACAAATTGAAGAACTTAATGGAGCGAGAGGTCAGCAATAAGGCCCGGTCTACAGGCAACTTTGATGGTTCTTCTAGTGGTGGTGCTAGGACAGCATTCAGGGGAGGGTCGTCAGGGACATCCCAGTCCTTTGCTCAGTCTCCGGTTAGTACACTTCCATTAGGGCCCCGTCATCAGCGGTGGAGTCATTTTAGGCCCAGTTAGGGCAACAGGGGACCCCACTAGTAGGATCGACATGGAGGGAGATTCCAGCAGCAGTAGAGGCCCTCATGCCCTAGGTGTGGGAAGATGCATTTCGGGGCCTGCTTCAAAGACCATACCATATGCTATGGGTACCGTATGAGGGGTCACATCTAGAGAGTTTGATGTCCGTTCTGCTAGGGTGTGGGGAGGGGTATGACATGGCTATCCAGTTCTACAGCTGCTACATCCACAACACCTCCTCTAGCTAGAGGCATTCTAGCACCTAGAGGGCGTAGTGAGGCTAGGGGTGGTGCGTAAAGTTCAAGAGGAACCAACAATTTCTATGTCATGAGGGGTCGCCACAGTTCAAAGGCTTATCCAGATGTTGTCATAGGTATATTGACTATCCAATATCATGACGTATATGCCCTTATTGATCCCGATTCAACTTTGTCATATGTCACTCCTTATGTCGCAATGGAATTTGGGATAGCACCGAAACAACTTCATTAGCCGTTCTCTGTATCATCACTTGTTGGTGAGTCTTTTGTGGCTGTGCAAGTTAATAGGGATTGTGTTGTCACAGTGTGTGGTCGGGACAACATGGTTGATATTATTGAATTGGGTATGGTTGATTTTGAAGTAATAATGGGGTTAGCCTGGCTTTATTCTTGTTTTGCCAAGCTTGATTGCCGAACTAGGACTATTTGGTTTGAATTTCCAAATTAGCAAGTTATTGAATGGAAAGGGGATGATGTGGTGCTGAAGGGTAGGTTTATTTATTACCATAAGGCCATGAAGATGATCAACAAGGGGTGTATTTACCATTTGGTTCGGGTTACGGAAACCGATGTTGAGGTACCTACACTTGAGTCTATGCCTGTTGTAAATGAATTTTCGGAGGTCCTTCCGGATGAGCGCCCCGGAATCTCACTAGACAGGGAGATTGATTTTGGGATTGATGTAATGCTAGCAGCTTATATCTATTCCACCTTACAGAATGGCACAGGCAGAATTGAAAGAACTAAAGGAACAATTGAAGCACTTTCTCGAGAAGGGTTTCATTCGGCCGAGTGTGTCGCCTCGGAGCGCACCGGTTCTCTTTGTAAGGAAGAAAGATTGGTCACTTAGAATATGTATTGACTATCGACCTCTCAACAAGGTCACAATGAAGAATAAGTACCCATTGCCAAGAATAGATGACTTATTTGATCAATTGTAGGGTGTTATGTATTTCTCAAAGATTGATTTAAGATCCGCGTATCACCAATTAAAGACCAGGGAGCAGGATATTCCGAAAACCACTTTCAAAATCTAGTATATGCAATTTGAATTTCTGGTAATGTCTTTTGGGATAACAAATGCCCCGACAACTTTCATGGATCTTATAAATCGAGTCTTCAAGCCTTTTCTTGACTCCTTTGTGATAATGTTCATTGACGATATTCTTGTATAATCAAGAAGTCGAGAGGACCATGCCGATCATTTAAGGGCAGTTCTACAGACTCTTTATCAACACTAGTTGTATGTGAAGTTTCTGAAATGCGAATTTCGGCTTGAAACTGTCACATTCATGGGTCATGTTGTCTCTAGAGAAGGAATTAAGGTTGACCCTTAGAAGACTATAGCGGTGAAGAATTGGCCAAGACCTACAACTCCAATAGAGATTCACAGTTTCTTGGGCTTAGATGGGTATTACAAAATGTTTGTGGAGGGTTTCTCTACTCTTGCCTCTCCGTTGACTAAATTGACGCAGAAGGCAGTTAAGTTCCAATGGTCAGATTCTTGTCAAAGGAGCTTCCAAGAGTTAAAATCAATATTAACTACGGCACCGGTGTTGACCATAACAGAGGGTACAGATGGGTTTATGGTATATTGTGATGCTTCGAGAATCGTACTAGGGTGTGTATTGATGCAACATGATAAAGTGATCGCTTATGCTTCTAGGTAACTGAAGAATCATGAGAAGAACTATCCAACACATGACTTAGAGTTCGCGGCGGTGGTTTTTGTATTGAAGATTTGGCGTAATTATATTCACAAACCATAAGAGCCTTCAATATATTTTGCAAGCAGAGGGAATTGAATCTGAGGTAGAGAAGACGTCTTGAGTTACTCAAATATTATGACGTCGATATCCTATATCACCCGGGGAAGGCAAATGTTGTGGCGGATGCCCTTAACCACAAATCTATGGGTAGTTTGGATCACTTGGAGACATATCAAATGCCATTGGCCAAGGATGTTCACACATTGGCTAGTTTGGGAGGCCGTCTTGTGGACTCTAGTGAAGGAGGGGTGGTTGTTCAAAATAGGGTTGAATCATCGATTGTTGTGGATGTCAAGGAGAAGCAACACGACGATCTATTGTTGGTACAACTGAAGGAGGGGATTCATAAACATAAGAATATGACTTTTTCTTTTGGCATGGATGATGGTACACTAAGGTACAAAGGGCGATTATGTGTTCAAAATGTAGACGATCTTCAGGAAAGAATCATGACTGAGGCTCACACTTCTAGGTATTCTGTTGCACCCAGGATCTACAAAGATATATCATGATCATAAGGAAATCTACTGGTAGAAAGATATGAAGAGGAATTCAGCAGATTGTGTGGCAAGATGACCAAATTGTCAGCAAGTGACGTTCGAACACCAAAGGCCCGGTGGGTTGGCACAAAATATAGAAATTCCGATGTGGAAATAGTAGATGATCAAAGTGGACTTTGTGGTAGGTCAACCTCGCACACCTCACAAGTTCGACAATTTCTGTGATTGTCAATCGACTCACGAAATTAGCTCACTTCTTACTTGTTAAGGCTACCGCGCTGCAAAATAGTATGCTCAGTTATATATCAAGGAAATAGTCAAGTGCATGGCACTCCAGTTACTCTTATCTCAGATCGAGCAGCACAGTTCACGACTAAGTTTTGGAAACAAATTCAGCAAGGTTTGGGTACTCGTGTAAATCTTCATATAACCATCCATACACAAACCGACGTGCAGGCAGAGATGACTATTCAAACGCTCGATGATATGTTGTGAACTGGTGTTCTTGACTTCAAGAGTAGCTGGATGATCATTTGTCACTCATAGAGTTTGCCTACAACAACAGTTATCATGCTAGCATTCAGATGGCACCGTTCGAGGCTTTATATGGTGGGAGATGTAGATCTTCCATTGAATGGTTCGAGATTGGGGAAGTAGAGATTATAGGACCAGACCTTGTGCATCAGGCTATGGAGAAGGTTAAGATCATTATGAAACGGTTGACAATTACTCAGATCTGTCTGAAGTCCTATTCAGATGTTCGTCGTAGGGATTTGGAGTTCAAAGAAGATGATTGGGTATTGTTGAAGGTTCCCCTATTAAGGGTATAATGAAAGGAAAATTGAGTCTGAGGTATGTCGGACCGTACAAAATCATTCGGATAATTGGTCAGGTGGCTTCCAGGATAGAACTACTTCCCAAAATGTCTTTAGTGCACCCGGTGTCTCAGGTATCCATGTTGAAGAATGTGGTTGGAGATCCGTCGCTTATTTTTTCGGTTGAGATTGTTGAGGTTAAGGAGGAATTGACTTATGAATAGATTCTAGTTTCCATTATTGACAGGCAAGTCCGAAAGTTGAGAAATATAGAGAGTGCCTCCGTGAAAGTGTTATGGCGAAATCAATAGGTCAAAGAGTCCACTTGGAAATCCGAGGAAGAGATGAAGAAGAAGTATCCTCATTTGTTTGAATAGCTATGTAGTTGTGTCCATGATGTCAAAAGCTAACTTTCTACTAATTATGTTTCCCCTATATAGTTTATGTTAAGGATACTCCTTCTTGGTAAAATAATATCTATGGGAGTTGTTCATTATGTATGCATGTACTATCAATGTTTGTGGGAAGATTGCTGAGCTCTATTGGGTAGACTTTGGGTAGTGGGATGAAGTAATCCACCATAGGAGTACCTTGAAATCATAATGTCCACCTAGTGTTTAATAAAATGCTCAAATGAGATGGAACCATGAACTTCTTCCTAATTTGTGTTCACTTTTGTTATGTTTCTAAATAGATCAAAGTTGCTAATATTTCCAAAACATTATAGTAATTTAAGGAAGCTCAAAGCAAGTTATGTTTGCTAAACGTATCTCTTAGAATTGACTCCTACGATGTCCTTGTATGTCCCGAGTTGTTCATTGTAACTTGACTATTTTGAGAAAGTTTTGTGGCAAAAGATATATGTCCAATACGTTTTCCAAATGCTCTTGCCATGTTAGGTTACTATTTGAGAAAGTGTTCAAAGTATGAGTTGCGTATCTAAATATTATGACTTCAAGTCGTGTTTCAAATGAAAGCTATTATGCCAAATTGTGTAGAAATATCAATGTGCTTATAACTCTTATTTGCTCACGTGTGTACTCAAAGTCTTAAATAGAAATGCTTTATTGTTGATGAACTGTGTTGATATTTAAGAGTGAAAGAGATTATCATGAAATATGAAATACGGCCAACATTCCAAGATTGATATTACATTTGGGCCACTAGTCCAATGAAACAGAGAAACGTGTAAAAGATGTTGAAATGAGTTGTACATCCTTTAAATAATAAATGCTTTGGGAGTAACATTTAGTCACCAAGGAAGGGTAGGCCGAAATAACTATAAGGACCCGTAAAAATTTAAATCAAAAACTCGGGGCTTCATGGTGCCAAGAGAGATTTCTTACGTTATCATAGTAGAAATTCTTCGTGGCTCGCAAGCTCGCCGCTGTTTGGACTTTTTGGATCGAACAGTACCCCACAGACTTATAGTAAAATGATTCATAAAAGGTCGCATTTCTGCGGCCCATTATGCGGCCGCTTAATCACTCTACGGACTGCATAATGGTTGTAGAGTGAAGCAGTACGTTGGCTAATTTGAGGTCAGCTTTGCGGTCGATTATGCGACCGCATAACCACTATGTGGACCGCATATCGATCGCATAACCCCTTTTGGGTTTTTGCGGTTGGAGTTCTACGGTGTATTATGCGACCGCAAAACGAGTATGCAGACCGCATACTGGTCGCATACCTGGGCCGTAACTTTGCGGACCGCATAACCTTTATGCGGTCGCATATGCGACCGCAGACCTATGTCGGGCCACCAATTTTCTTAATTTAAAACCCGACCCCCATTCCGTTAAAATACCCCTTTAGTCCATATTGAAGTTCATTTATCATATTTCTAGTGTGAGAGAGAGAGGGTTCTAGAGGGTGGGCCTAATTTTCATCAATTAATTTTTAACCATCACTCAAGGCTTGGAAATACTCAAGTAGAACACCAAATTCTTCATCCAAAGAGGTAAGATTTCATCACCCAGCTCTTAATTTCAAACATAGCTATAATGGGGTACTGGGGCAATAATTCATGGTTATGAGAGTGGTTCATCTTGCATGCATGTGATAAATAGTGTGGGAAAAATAAAAAGTGAACTAGAACTATGAATATTTTCCTAATTTTGGGTTCAATTTGTATATTGCTAAAATAGATTGAGGTTGCTAAGGGTTCCGGATAATTGTAGAGTGTAAAGAAGCGCAATTGAGGTATGTATGGCTAACTCTTTTCTTCCTAAAATCGAACTCCTGGTGTCCGAATATTTGGTGTAAGTTCCGACTTGATCATACTAGAATTGCTTGCCTTAGTGTGTTGGGTTGGAAGATTCATGTTCCCTAATTGTTTTAGATGTTTACCATGTCATCATGCTATTTGATAATGTAACTATGATTTTCCAAGCCCCTTCCCTTATGTATGAAATGCCTTATGTGATGGTACTTATCGACACGAATGATGATGTTACTTGAACGAATAAAAAAGGGAAAGACTTGGATTGTAAAATGTGCCAAAGTGCCAAGAACTATTTAATAAATGAGGTTGTTTGTGCCATGTAATGAAAGATGGGAAATAGATGTGAATTGAGTGAATAATTGAAAGAGGTATGTCTCAAATGAGATGTCTTAGCCGATCGGGCCAAGATCGGACGCCATGCTGTACACATGGTGGCATTTGTGTTGGAATTATTGATTTACATTAAGGATATGGATATGTCTCACTTGGGATGGCTTAGCCGGTCGGGCCGAGACCGGACTCAGTGTAAAAACACGGTGGCATTATGAGTTGTGGATTTGGCACTAAAGACTATTAACCTAAAAGATGGAAAGATTGAATTGGAAATTATGTGATCCTTACTTGATGTTTCCTAGTATTTCTGTGAAGTACTTATTGATTGTTGTGACTACCTTCCCTTTGTTTTACTGTTCATTCTACTAAGATTGGTGTTTGCCTTACATACTAGTACTATTCCACAGTACTAATATCCCTTTTGCCGGGGGCGCTACATCTTTGAATTGATATAGGTGGTTCCATCGCAGATAGTGATGCTCTCTTTCTCTCCTCACAGTAGTCTTGGTGAGCCCCATTTCTCCCAGGGGTCATGTAGTCCTTCTTTTGTATAAGTTTTCACATTTTGAGGTATAGTCGTGGCCTTGTTGCCGGCATTGTCATGTTGCTCTTTTGTATTCTTATAGGCTCTGTAGACGTTTATGTAGGTCATTTATGTATGTTGGGGTGGTCGTTGGATCGAGTTGTATTTTGGAAACTCAACTATGGCATAATGTATATACGGAAAATAAACTAGCAATGTTTATATAACTGATCCCTCCTCTGTTTTACAAACGGTGATGTGATCCCTTTTTGGATTATGAATGAGTCGGGTAGGAAAGGTTTAATAGGCTTGCTCGACCGGGTCCACCCGGTTGAGCACCGGTCGTGCTCCCCTAGGTTGGGGCATGACAATAACCTAACCTCGAAACTATATGTGCCGGTATAGGAGTGATTCAGTGGTAAATTCCCGTGTTGATGTGATAAGATTGTGTCCCCTTACATGGGATATGATTGTGGTGGTGAGATATTTCCCCTTTAATGGGATGAGATTACTGCTAGAAAGATGTAATGTGGAGTCGACCCACACGACATTATGGTGAGACGGCTTAGCCGATCGGGTTGAGATCGGATGCCATGCCACACACATGGTGGCGTTGTGAGTTGATGTCTCGGGGTGAGATGTCTTAGCCGATCGAGATGAGATCAGACTCCGTGCTAAAAGCACGGTGCTATATCGGTAGTAAAGATAGCCTAACTTAAGAATATTGAAATTTACTTGAAATTTTCTTTTCTCCTAACTTGACGCCTTAATACTATTTAAGTCTCTAATTGATTTCATGTTTCATTCTCCTTTTACTGTTACTCGTTGTATTGAGAGTTTGTTTAGTTTTACATACTAGTACTATTCCATATGTACTAAAGTCCCTTTTTGTCGGGGGAGCTACATCTTTAATGGATGCAGGTAGTTCCATAGCAGGTGGTATTGATCAGTGATAGCAGCACACCTTCTCCATATCTGACTTGGTGAGCCCCGTTTCATTTTGGGGTCTTGTAACTCTTGTCTTCTGTGTATATTGTTTTGAGGTATAGCTGGAGCCTTGTTGCCGGCACCATCATGCTACTCTTTTGTATCTATTATAGGCTCCGTAGACATATAGTAGGTGGTACCTTTTTTCGGGAAGTCAAATTAGAAATGTAGTATTTGTATCATATCTTTCCACTTCTAAACTATGAACATGTAATGTAATATTTTGGGGAAATCTTGAATGAAGTTCTAACGGTAATGAAATTTGGATTGTTCATGTAACGTTCTCATTGTCTAATTAATGAAATGTATCTTATCTTTAATCATGGGTGATTCGGCTAGATGACATTGTGTAGGCTAGCTCGACTGATGTATCTCACTTGAGTGCCGGTCGCACTCACCAAGGTCGGGTCCTGACAGCCAGTACCTAGGCTTGGGTCACGAGACCTAGAAAGTGAGGAAAATCATCAATGGCTACAAACATGGATACATGGGGAATTAAACCTATGTAGCGATCTAATGTATTTCATGATTTTACTAAAATGATCGAGTTTATGTTAATTAGCCTTGGATATTTATTCTTTATTAGCTTTTTACGAAGACTAACAAACTTCCTAATTGAATTATCCTAAAAACAATTAAGAGATTAAGAGTACCTGATATGGCTACAAATAGTTCAATCCAATTATAACGACCCAGCCGGTCGTTTTAAGAGTTGTAGCCCTGTTCCCCCACTTACGGTCCAATCCCTTCTTAAATTTTGTTATGTGACTGGCCGGGGTAGTTTGTTCGGGTCCGGAGTGGTTTCAGAATGAATTGAGACACTTAGTCTCAAGGTTGAAAGCTTAAGTTGAAAAGGTTGACCGGATGTTTACGTATGGGTAGACGACTCCGAAATAGAGTTTTGATGATTTTGTTGGCTACGTTGAGTGATTTTGGACTTAGGAGTGTGTCGAGATTCTGAATTGGAAGTCCATAGTTATATTAGGCTTGAAATAGCGAAAGTTGGAAATTTTGAAGTTTGACCGAGAGTGGAATGGGGTTATGGAAGTTGGAATAGGTATGTTGTGTCATTTCTGACGTGTGTGAAAAGTTTGAGGTGAATCGGACGTGATTTGATAGGTTTCGATATCGTTTGTAGAAGTTGGAATTCCTTAGTTTCAATAGGCTTGAATTGTAGTACGATTCGTGTTTTTTATGTTGTTTGATGTGATTCCAGGGCTCTACTAAGTTCGTGTCATGTTTTAGGACTTGTTGCTGTGTTTGGTTGAGGTCCCGGGGGCCTTAGGTTGATTTTGGATGGTTAACAGATCAAAAATGAGACTTAGAGCATTGCTGAAGCTGGGAGTCTTCTTGTGTGATTGCACCTGCGAGGGGATTGGCCGCAGGTGCGGCTAGAGTGTCACAAAAGCGAGATTTCTCTGGCTTGGGTGTATTGTAGGTGCGAAAGTAGGAGCGTACCTACGAGTCCGCATAAGCAAAATACTGGTCACAGGTGCGGGATTTGGAACTTGGCTCTGGGCGCGCAGAAGCGGACGCGGGGCCGCAGGTGCGAGCCCTTGGATGCAAAAGTGGAAGGTTGAGGGTTAAGTGTAACTCCGCAAGTGCGTATTTCAAACGGTAAATGTGGTTTCGCATAAGTGGCTAAAGGGACCGCAAAAGCGGAGCCACTAGCAGTGCTTATTAGTTTAAGGGTTCGCGCATTTTTATCATTTTTGGATATTTCAAGTTCGGGATTACGCAATATTTAGAGGCGTTTCGAGGGGTTTCTTGAGGTAAGTCATTTGTGGTTAAATTTATTCATTAATTATGCTTTCTAATTGAATTTTCCGCCTACATTGTGTGGTTTTGAGGTGTAATTTGGGGGTTTGAGAGTTTAAATTGGAGATTTGGGTATCGATCTGGTATTTGATTTTGGTAAATTTGGTATGGTGAGACTCGTGGCGGAATGGGATTCCGGATTTAAGGTGACACACATACTAGGTGATGGGCGTGTGGGCGTACACCATAGTAATTGTGACTCGGTCAATTCCACGGAACTGTATAGTTGAATAATCTATTGTTATCCGTATATTCTCCATATTTTATAGTAATTGAACTGCAGATAATGTTAGAAATCATGCTTGTGCTATGTGTTGATACCGTAGGGACCCCCAGAGATCGTGTTACATGTTGAATTATCTGTTAAATTGCCACTATATACTCAATCATAGTTCTTACTCGCATATTATATCTCATTCACTGTTATTGTTTTATTGATGCATTATATCATCGTTGTTTGGGACGTTTATCATGATTATAGAGAGCCTGAGAGACTGGAGAGATTGATGATTGAGTGAGACCGAGGGCTTGATTGTGAGGATATTTATGGGATCGGGTTTCACGCCGCATCATGTTTATTTGATTCATACCAAGATTATCTTATTATATCGCTTGGGCTGAAGAAGCCCCTACCGAGTCTGCAAACCCAAACTGAGCGTAGGTACTTACTGAGTGCGAGTGCCGAGTGACTGTGAGGAATGAGTGACGGTAAGGTTGGAGTAGATAGTAGGACTGAGTCACTGTTACTCAAAGATTATGCACTTTATTAGAATACTGTGTACTTCGGTTGGCATATATCACTGTCATGTAGTTTCTCATGGATACTATATCCTGTTTAAATTTAACTTGACATGAATTAACTGTTTTGGCTTCAATTGTCGAACTTGAAAATATGTCTATTTTCATGTATTTTATTTTCTATATTTAAAATGTCAATGTGAAGCTCGTCACTACTTTCAGTCCAATAGTTAGTCTTGTTCCTTACTGAGTTGGTTGTACTGACGCAACACCCTGCACTTCGTGTGCAGATCCAGGTGTTTTCGGACACGGTGAGTGTTGATTATGTGAGTAGTTTGATCATTCGGATATCTCGAGGTAGTTTCCAGGCGTTCGCAGACCATGACTCTCCCTCCCTATCATTCAGCTTTATATATTTACTTTCAGTTTTTCATTAGATAGACGCTTATGTACTTAGTGACACCCTGATTCTGGGAACTTCCGTATTGAGTTTTGACTTTCTATCCTGTTTTTGAGAGCTTTAACTATTTAAACCTGTGTTATTTCATTTTTTTCATTTAAAAGTGTTGGAAATGTTTTAAGGTGACGGCTTGCCTAGTACCACGTTAGGCGCCATCACGACATTCTAAGATTCAGGTCGTGGCAAGTATGTATTAGAGCCTAGGTTAGACATGTCTCAAGAGTCATGAGCAGGTTTAGTAGAGTCCCGCGGATCATAAGGGAGACGTTTGTACTTATCTCTGAGAGGTTGTCGAGCACTTAGGAAACTTCACATTATTGTATTTTTGTCGTGCAGATTTGTTGATTCTGGTAACTAAACTTCTATTATTCTATTGTCGCACAGATGGTAAGGACACGTGCTACCGGACTTGATGGACAACCACTAGTACCACTAGTACCACCAGGTAGGTCCATGAGAGTCCGATACCTCAACGTTGTGCATATGCGAGAGCAGGTGATGCAACAACTTCAGACGCTGGGGGTATCGCCTGCCCAGCCGGTTGCAGTTGCTCAGGCCCAGCTAGGTCCCGTTATGAGTGAGGATGAGCAGAAGAGACTTAAGAGGTTTGGGATACTCTAGCCTCCATCATTCAGTGGGGTTGAGTGACATTATGCTCAGGACTTCTTGGATATGTGTCATCGAATTCTTCGTAATTCGCTTATTCTAGAGACTAGTGGGGCCTCGTTCACTAATTTTCATTTTAATGGGGCTGCATTCAGATGGTGGGATGCCTGTGAGAGGAGCAGGTCAGTCGGTGCTACAGCAATTTCAAGGCATGAGTTCTCCGTTCTCTTCTTCGAGAAGTTTGTACCACCAACCCGTAGTGAGGAGCTACGCAGGTAGTTTGAGTAACTACGTCATGATGGTATGTTTGTGACCTAGTATGATATAAGATTTTAGAGTAGGCTCATCACACAGTTTGGTCGGTTCCTACTGAGATGGAGAGGATTGGGAGGTTCTTTGATGGCCTCACCTATTAGTTGCATTTTGCTTATAACTCGGGAGTGGGTATCCGGTGGTACTTTTGACGAGATGGTTGATATTGCTCAGCAGATAGAGATGGTCCGTAGTCAGAAGCGTGAGGAGAGGGAGGCCAAGAGGCCTCAAGGTTCGGGTGGTCCTCGTGGTGTTCATTCTGGGGGACAGTCTTACCACAGCAGGGGGTCCTCCTTATATGCACGCCCAGATGGGTCGTCCAGTTCATCGTGGTGCATCATCCAGCGACGGTTCATATAATGCTTGTCAAGGTCAGTCATCTTTCACTGCCCTTCCAGCTCAGAGTTCATCCCGTGCTCCATCAGTTCAGGGTTCATCTATGCCAGGTCCTTCTAGTAGTTACTCTGGTACTCGGGGCCTAATTCAGTCCCCACCACCACCAGGGAGTTCTTTTGAGTGCGAGGCATCTGGGAATATGTGGAGACAGTGTCCTCTTTGGCTGGTAGGTCCAGTGCAACAAAGGAGTCAGGCTGCGACTTCCACACCAGTTACTTCACCACCCGCCCAGCCAGCTCGGGGTGCAGCCCAGACAGCTAGGGGTCTCCTTAGAGGGGGAGGTCCATCAGGTGGCGATCAGGCCCGATTCTATGCTATTCCTCCAAGGCCAGATGCTATTTCTTTAGAAGCTATGATCACAGGTATTGTCTCAGTATGTCACAGGGATGCTTTTGTATTATTTGACCCTTGTTCCACTTATTCATATGTATCATCGTATTTTACTCATTATCTAGATATGCCCCGTGAGTCGTTAGTCTCATTTGTTCATGTATCCATGCCAATGGGTGATACTATTGTTGTGGACCATGTATATCAGTCATATGTAGTTACTATTGGGGATTGTAGACTAGAGTTGATCTCTTTTTACTTAGTATGGTTGATTTTAACGTGATCTTGGATATGGATTGATTGTCCCTATGTCCTGCTATACTGGATTGTCACGCTAAGACTGTGACGTTGGTGATGTCTTGGTTGCCAAGGATCGAGTGGAGAGGTTCTCTAGATTTTGTTCCCAACAGAGTGATTTCATATATGAAGGCCCAACGGATGGTTGAGAATGTTTGTTTATCTTATTTATCTTTTGTGAGGGATGTTGGTGCTGCTACTCTTACTATTGATTCTGTTCCGGTGGTGCGAGACTTTTCTGATATATTTCCTACAGATCTGTCTGACATGCCGCCCGACAGGGATATTGACTTTGGTATTGACTTGGTGTCGGGCACTCAGCCCATTTATATTCTTCTGTAACGTATGTCACCGGCTGAATTGAAGGAATTGAAAGAGTGCTTCAGAAACTTCTTGATAAGGGGTTTATTAGGCCTAGTGTGTCTCCTTAAGGTGAACCAGTTATGTTTGTGAAGAAGAAGGATGGTACTATGCGGATATGCATCGACTATAGGCAGTTGAAAAAAGTTACAATCAAGAACAAGTATCCTTTGTCGTGTATTGATGATCTATTAGACAATCTTCAGGGAGCGAGGGTGTTCTCTAAGATCGATTTGAGGTATGGGTGTCACCAATTGAAGATTCGGGACTTGGATATTCTAAAGACAGCATTCAGGACCCACTATGGTCATTATGCTTTTATTGTGATGTCTTTTTGGCTGACCAATGCCCAAGAAACATTCATGCATCTGATGAACAGTGTATTTCAGCCTTATCTCGACTTGTTTGTCATAATATTCACTGATGATAACCTGGTGTACTCTCGTAGCCAGGAGGAGCATGCGCAACATTTGAGGATTGTGTTGTAAGGGTTGAGGGAGGAGAAGTTTTATCCCAAGTTCTCTAAGTGTGAGTTTTGGTTTAGTTCGGTGGCGTTCTTGGGGCACGTGGTGTCCAGTGAGGGGATTCAGGTGGATCCAAAGATGATAGAGGTGGTTCAGAGTTGGCCCAGGCCATCCTCAGCTACTAATATTCAGAGCTTTCTCAGCTTGGCCGATTATTATCGTCGCTTCGTGCATGGTTTCTTGTCTATTACATCAGCTTTGACTAAATTGACCCAGAAGGGTGCTACTTTCAGGTGGTCAGATGAGTGTGGAGAGAGCTTTCAGAAGCTCAAGATTGCCTTAACCACATCTCTAGTTCTAGTTTTGCCTTCAGCTTCAAGATCTTATACAGTGTATTGTGATGCTTCTCGGATTGGTGTTGGGTATGTCATAAAGTAGGAGGGTAGAGTGATTGATCATGCTTCGCGTCAGTTGAAGCCTCATGAGAAGAACTATCCAGTTCATGATTTGGAGTTGGCTGCCATCGTTCATGCATTGAAGATTTTGAGGCATTATCTCTACGGTGTGTCTTGTGAGATATTTAAGGATCATCGGAGTCTCCAGCACTTGCTCAAACAAAAGTTTCTAAATTTGGAGCAGCAAAGATGGTTGGAGTGGCTAAAGGACTATGATATTACCATTCTATGTCATCCCGGGAAGGCCAATGTGGTGGCCTGTGCCTTTAGTAGAAAGAGAATGAGTATGGGTAGCCTTGCATTCCTTACTGTTGGTGAGAAACCTCTTGTAGTAGATGTTCATGCCTTGGCTAACCAATTCGTAAGATTAGATGTTTCGTAGCCCAGTCGGGTTCTAGCTTGTGTAGTTTCTCGGTCTTCCTTATTTGATCGCATCAAAGAGCACCAGTATGATGATCGTCATTTGGTTGTCATTAATAACACAGTTCATCACAGTGATGCCAATGATGTTACTATTTGGGATGATGGGGTGTTGGGGATGCAAGGCCGGATTTGTGTGCCCAATGTAGATAGGTTACGTGCGTTGATTCTTAAGGTGGCGCATTGGTCGCTATATTCCATTCATCCGGGTGCCGCGAATGGGATTTGTAGCTCTATGCCTTAACTGTCAGCAGATGAAGTATGAGCATCAGAGACCGGGTGGATTGCTTTAGAGGCTTGAGATTGCAAAGTGGAAATATGAGCGTATCACCATGAATTTTATAGTTGGAATCCCATGGACTTCGAGGAAGTTTGATGTTATTTAGGTGATTCTGGATCAGCTGACCAAGTCCGCGCACTTTATTCCAGTTGGGACTACGTATTCTTCACAATGATTGGTTGAGGTTTACATCCGTGAGATTGTTTTTCCTTCATGGTGTGTCAGTGTCCAAAATTTCATATTAGGGTACGCAATTTACATCGCAGTTTTGGAGACCAGTACAACGAGAGTTGGGGACCCAAGTTGAGTTGAGCACAACATTTCACCCTCAGACGGACGGACAGTTAGAGCGTACTATTCAGATATTGGAAGACATGCTACGCGCTTGTGTCATTGATTTTGGGGGTTCTCGGGATCAGTTTTTACCACTCACAGAATTTTCCTACAACAATAACTACCAGTCGAGCATTCATATGGCTCCGTAAGAGGATTTGTATGGGAGACGGTGTCGATCCACGGTGTGTTGGTTCGAGTCGGGTGAGGCTAGACTATTGGGTACTGACTTGGTTCAGGATGCTTTGGACAAGGTTAAATTGATTCAGGATTGGCTTCGTATGGCGCAGTCTGGATAGAAGAGTTACGCCGATAGGAATATTTGTGATGTTGCTTTTATGACTGGGGAGAAGTTATTGCTTAAGGTGTAACCCATGAAGGGTGTTGTGAGGTTCGAGAATAAGGGCAAGTTGATCCCTCGGTATATTGGGCCGTTTGAGGTGCTTCAAAGGATTTGACAGGTGGCTTACAAGCTTGCCTTGCTACCTAGTTTGTCAAGTGTTCATCTAGTATTTCAGTTTTCTATTCTCTAGAAGTATGTCGGCGATCCGTCTCATGTTTTGGATTTCAGCACAGTTCAGTTGGATGGTGATTTGACTTATGATATGGAGCCAGTGGCCATTTTGGATCGGCACGTGCAAAAGTTAGGGTCAAAAGACATAGCTTCAGTGAAGGTGCAGTGGAGAGGTCAGCCATTCGAGGAGGATACTTGTGAGACCGAGCGGGAGATGCAGAGCAGATATCCACACCTATTTTAATCTCCAGGTACGTTTGTAGACCTATTCGAGGATGAACGTTTGCTTAAGAGGGAGAGGATAACGACCCAGCCGGCCGTTTTGATAGTTGTAGCCCTGTTCCACCACTTACTGTTCATTCGTTGCTTCATTGTTGTTATGTGACTTTCTGGGGGTAGTTGGTTCGGGTCCGGAGGGGTTTCAGAATGATTTGAGACACTTAGTCTCAAGGTTGAAAGCTTAAGTTGAAAATATTGACTGGATGTTGACTTATGTGTAGACTATTCCAGAATGGAGTTTTGATGGTTCTGTTAGCTCCGTTGGGTGATTTTGGACTTAGGAGTGCTTCCAGATTGTGAATTGGACGTCCGTAGTTGAATTAAGCTTGAAATGGAAAAAGTTGGAAATTTAGAAGTTTGACCGGAAGTGGACTTTGTGGATACGAAGATCGGAATGGGATTTTGGGAGTTGGAGTAGGTCCGTAGTGCGATTTTTGAATTCTGTACAAAATTGAGGTCAATTGAACGTGATTTGATAGGTTTCGGCATCGTTTGTAAAAGTTGGAATTCAAGTTGATTTCGGATGGTTAACGGATCGAAAATTAGACTTAGAGCATTGCTGAAGCTAGAAGTCTTCTTGTGTGATCGCACCTGCGAGGGGATTGGCCGTAGGTGCGGCTAGAATGGCGCAGAAGCGAGATTGGTCTGGTCTTGGGTGTATCGCCGGTGCGGAAGGAAGAGTGCACCTGCGAGTCCGCAAAAGCGAAATTGAGATCGCAAGTGCGGGATTTGGAACTTGGCTATGGGCGCGCAAAAGAGGATGCATGGTCGTAGGTGTGAGCGCTTGGCCGCAAAAGCAGCATGTTGGGGGTTGAGTGTAAGTCAGCAGGTAAAGATTTCTAACCGCAAATGGGTTTGTAATTATTATCATTTTTGGACATTTCAAGCTCGGGATTAGACAATTGTTGAGAAGATTTTCGAAAGATTTATTGAGGTAAGTCACTTGTGGTTAAATTTATTCAATAATTATGTTTTCCCATTGAATAACTCTCCTAGATTATGTGGTTTTGAGGTGTAATTCGGGGGTTTGAGGCTAGGGATTTGGAGAGATTAAATTGGAGATTTGGGTGTTTATTTGGTCTTAGATTTTGGTAAGTTTGGTATGGTTAGACTCGTGGCGGAATGGGCTTCTGAATTTTGTGACTTTTGTTGGATTCAGAGACATGGGCCCGGGGATCGATTTTTTAGTCGATTTTTTGACTTTTGATGAATAACTTAGTACTTTCTTATTGAGTTGATTCCTTTAGCCCGTGTTGATTGTATCGAATTATTTGCGGCTAGATCCGAGGCATTTGGAGGCCGATTTACGAGGAAAGGGTGTGTTGGAGTAGGGATTTGTACGGTTTGAGGTAAGCAATAGTTGTAAACTTGGTTATCAGGGTATGAAACCCCGAATTTTGTGTCATGTGATTGGTGTTGAAGTGACATACATGCTAGGTGGCGGGCGTGTTGGCGTACACCATAGTAATTGTGACTCAGTCAATTGCACGGAAATGTATTATCTATTGTTATTGGTATATTCTCCATGTGTTATAGAAATTGAACTGCAAATCATGTTAGAAATCATGTTTAGTATATGTGTTGATACTGTAGGGACCCCCAGAGGTAGTGTTACATGTTGAATTATCTATTAAATTGTCGATTTGTACTCATTCATAGTTTTTGCTCGCATATTATATCTCAGTCTATATTGTTCTTTACTGATATATTATATCATCGTTGTTTGGGCTATTTATCATGATTATTGAGAGCCCGAGAAACCGGAGAGATTGATGACTCATTGAGGCCGAGGGCCTGATTGTTAGGATATTTATGGGATCGGGATGCACGCCGCAACATGATTATTTGATTCATGCCATGGTTGCCTTATTATAGAGCTTGGGCTGAAGGAGCCCCTCTGGAGTCTGCACACCCATAGTGAGCGCAGGTACCTACTTAGTGTGAGTGCAAGTGCCGAGTAAATTATTTTGGCTTCAAATGTCAAACCTTTGCGAACTTGATAGTGGCGAGCGCAGAATCGGTGTATAAAACTTAGGCTCGCTAGTCAAAGGTAGTATAGGATTAAATTGTCTCCACAAGGATTGGTTTAAATAATATTCTAATAAATCTTCAGCTCAAAACTATTTAGGATAATAAAGCTTTGATTGATGTTATTATCAACTACAAATTAAACTACGATAATAAACCTTTGATTGATGAGCGCAGGTACCTACTTAGTATGAGTGCAAGTGCCGAGTGAATTGTTTTGGCTTCAAATGTCAAACCTTCGCGAACTTGATAGTGACGAGCGTAGAATCGGTGTATAAAACTTAGGCTCGCTAGTCAAAGGTAGTATAGGATTAAATAATGTTCTAATAAATCTTCAGCTCAACACTATCCAGGATAATAAACCTTTGATTGATATTATTATCAACTACAAATTAAACTACGATTATCTATTCTAAGAAACTAATGGCAATTTAATGATTAAGGAGCAATGTTTTAATATCACGGTGAGAGGTAAGGGTTGTGACAAGATATGTGATCAACTATTGTTCTGGCTAACTCTGGGTTAAGTTCATTCTTAATTTCTATTGACTCCTTCGATTTCAACAGATGATTAGGATACGTTAGGGATTCAAACTCTTCTTCTGAATGAATGAGAGTTCCCTTAATCAACAGAATAAGAGGTCCTATGAACATATGCACAAACGCATTGAATGAATGATCGTTCGAAGAATACATCTCGATTATTCTTCTAAACTAGGTTAATTTATAACTCTCTAAGTTCATTCGATTACCTAGAAGAGGCATAACATCAACCAAAATAATATGGCACAATGCAAATTGCAGAAACACTTCTCTTTCGATTAAAGTAAAACTATAATAAGCTTTGAAATCCAATTAATAAATCATTCAATAAATTCGGGAAATTAACAAAGAGTAAAACCCAAAACAATAGTCAAATCACAACATCCGTCAATAACTCTAAGCAAGATTACTCCATAATGGAAAAAGTATTCATCACAAGAGTATTAGAGGAACAAGAAGACATTACAATTCCCAAATTCAAACCAACTTCCGTATTGAATGAATTGGATCAAGTATTTTGCGTCTCCGTTGTTTCCTTCCTTATTCTCCACCGTAAGTTGCTCTCCAAATCCAAGATACCCTCTTTTTAGATGAGTTGGGCTTCATATAGGTCAAGAGGAGTCGCCTCCAAAATTACAAAAATAGGCTTGGGAAATTTTTCGGACCAGACGTGCGCGGCCGCGCACCTAGGCAGGTGATCCCGCATATGGCTGCACACTTTGGATAGTGTTCTGCTCCACCTGCGCGCCCAATGTGCACTCCACAACCATGGCTTTTACTCAGACTTCAAAGCTCCAGAATAGCTCAAATTAGTTCCACAACCTCATCGTAACTCGGAATCGCTCCTACAAAGCATAAAAGACACACTCAGTGCAAAATACTACCATTTAAAGCTCAAACACTAGTGAATTGCTGCAAATTAAAGTGCAATTAATGGTCAAAATACGCAATTATAGTCTACTATCAACTGCACTTCCCCAAGCTATTTTAATACATATACTTAACCATTCAAGACCCCACACTTATGTCAAACCATACTCCACATTCACATCAATAAATATTTTTAACCCCCAAGTTCTTTAAGCACACTTACATCAACGGGCACCACTATCAATGAATAGTTTGCACAACAATTCACTTTTTCTTTCTTCCTTTTTTTTTTCAATTCAAGTGGCTCTTACTTTTTCAAACCAGTGCACCAGTCTCCTTATTTCATTAGTTCCACTCAAAATCCAAACCAACCCCCCCATACTTCAACTTTTACAAAGTTCACAAAAATTCCAGGTGCTCATGGGAGGTAAAAGGTTCAAATAGAGGGTCAATTCAAACAAATGGGTAAGGCTCGTAATTTGGCCGCCAAAGAAACAAGATTATAGGCTCAAAGGGGTTAACTAAGATACATAACAATTAGGTGGATAAGGCATATAACTGGCTCAACAAAGAAATGCATTTATCACTTTCTATACTGAATAAAACTACTATTTCGCTTTGTAAACACATAAGGCAAGTTCTACACACCGAATGCAATGCATAGAATAACACAAAATATCACCCCACACATGGCACATACTCACTCAGAATCGGACTCATCAAGACGCTCCAGTCAAAGCAGCAAAGCAAAGTTAAGAACATACAATTTAAGGTACTTTTACGAGAGTCAAAAACTGAGCCTAAGAGTCACAACTGGAGAACTCACTATTCTCAAGGCATAATAGAGCCCATAGATGTTGCTTTCCATTCAAATCAAAGCGTAGGGTACCTACTCCTAACAGGAAAAAAATAACTAACTACACCTGGTTCAATCAAAACCCTTGGAAAAGAATCGCGGCACAAAGAAAAACCAAGGGGGAATTAATACATTACCTGAAAGGAGAAAATCTTTTTGTCTTTTTATTTCAACTTTAATCCCTCAAGAAACTCGTCGAATGATATCCATAGTCGGAAAAAATCAAAAAAATTTAAAAACTTTTATGTTTTTATTTTCAATTATCTCTAACTACCACAACTAACAAAAACAAACTACAACATCCAACAACAAATACATACAACAAAACAAATTTCCTCACCCCACACTTTAAATGGTGGCATGTCCCCATGACACACAAAGAAAAATGAAAAGATGAAGAAAACTCCCATGATCAAGTCAGTCCGTGCCGGAGACGGTTTCGGGATCCAGATGACAAGCCCGACCAAGTTCACGCAACCATGCCATGATATTCTTCTCGGATTTAGCATTCTCGGTTGTTTCCTAACCGCCATCTGAAGTTTTCCCAACACCCGGCTTATTTGGTAGAGAAGTAGAGAAATCCTCATTTCCTTCTTTGGGCTCATCAGATTCCTTGCTATCTGGCTCAGCAGGCCCAGCAGGATCCTTCCCGATCACAACTTTATCAACCCGAAATTTATGTTCGCGCTTTACTTTTCCATCCATGTCCCTATTTTCTGGTAATCGTGTCCTATGGCATAACCGAGTAAGTATTGATGGGAAAAGGAACCCATACCTTTGCACATGACAACGTATTAGCATCTCGGCCTGAAGGATCTGAGCCATATCAAAATCGTGGCTATTGACAAAGCACCAAATTAGAGCCGCCCGAGGACCATTCACCTCAGTGGTGTTTCCTGAAGGCAGCAAGCGTTTATTGATAATGTAGAGCTAGTGCTTTCTTTCAAATCTCAGCGAAGCCGAGTGAAATATTTGCCCCTCCTTTATCCACACTACCTCTTTCACAGGTACACAAATAGTTGCGAAGAACATGCGTCACATGTATGGTTCTCTGCTGTGCATGGCGCAGTAGTCAACTGTATCCGCATCGTCCACTAATTCCAGGCCCTTCGGATGGCCTCATTGGGGAAGACATGGGCGTCATGTTCCGGGCAGTTTGCATAAAACTCTCGAGAAAGGTTTGCCTCTTTAGGTTCTTCAAAGAATATCCCCAAGTGACGCTTGACCAATTCATGATACACACGGGGACAGTCATTCTGGATGGACACAATATCAATTCCCCTCTCTAGTATGGGCGTTTTGCTAGCCTTGTGCTGGAATAGTTCCTGGGCTTCCCAGAAAACAAATTTGTTTTGATCATACGGGCGAGCAGATGCGAAGGTAGTTACTAGGATGTGCCCGCTTGTCCACTTGTGGAGGCACCTGTGGTTTTTTATTTCTTGGATGGCGCCATAGTACCCATAACAAACTGTCAACTATTAGCCAATAAATCACATGGCGAACTAAGAGAGGCGACTGAGACTTCATCCTTACACTTGGTCACAACATTACGCACAATCTCATTGACGAAATTTCACAAACACATAACAAGCACAGTTTTTCCTACCCCCCGCCCCCCACAACTCAATTTCAGCCCTAATTAGACGAAGGATACACCAATGTCACACACAACCACTATATGGTCAGTCTCTATGGTGAAACCCGACTTCCCACCCCACAAGACAAGGAGCATAAAATGAGATAAAATAAAAACAAAAATCTGCTACAACACAAGAAACATCAAATATAATAACTAAGAAAAGAGAGAGAGAAAGCAGCTCACTTACATGAAGGACTTGGGAGAGAAAACGTGTGAGGTTGGGTGAAGGGAGAAGAGGGGGGTAGTTTATCTTACAAAGAGGGGGTGAGAGAAGGAGGGTCGAATTAAGGTTTTTTATTGTAGAGGAGATAAAAAGGCAATTTTAGAATTGGGGGTTTTTAGAGGGGGGAGTCCGAAATTAAAATGAAAAGGGAAAAACTTACTTGAAGCGGTCGGTGCACGGTCGCTCACTTAAGGCAATACACTGGTGAAATTGTGCGACTAGGTGCGTGGTCACCCCATCAGATCCGCAGCCACGCACGTCCCGCTTCGTATAACGTTGCCTGTTGCGTGACCAAATGCGCGAGGTGCCTACCCCAGGTGCGTGGTCGCACGTGGATACACACAAAAGGTGTCTTTTAGACACCTTAATTCCTACCTTCCGCGACATGTACCTTCCTGCACCTACCACATCATACTATACATTAATTTCTATCTATTCTATACTATAAATAATAGTGAAAATATAACTAGTAGAAGAGTTAGAAGTAGTTCTGACTCAACCAGGCATCCTCAACTGATTTTGATGCTCGAGTATTGCTGAGCAAACCCTCCAGCAAGATACGGTTTTAGTCTGTGCTTATTCACTTTGAAACTTTCCGTTCCGTCCTAGTTCTGGATCTCAATTGCCCCATATGGTGATACATATTTCACCATATACGGTCCCGTCCACCCAGACTTAAATTTTCCGGGAAATAATCCAAGTACACTATTGTACAGTAAGATTGTGTCCCCTTTATGAAACTCATTTGGCTTAATCAGAAGATCATGCCACCTTTTAGTCTTTCCCTTATAAATCTGCACATTTTCGTACGCGTCCAGTCTAAACTCCTCCAATGCATTCATCTGCGCCAACCTGTATTCACCTGCAAGACTAAGATCAAGATTAAGCATATTAACTGCCCAATAAGCTTTATGTTCTATCTCAATAGGTAGGTGAAACGATTTTCCATACACTAGATTGAATGATGAAATCCCTATGGTTGTTTTGAACGCAGTTTTGTACGTCCATAGAGCTTCTTCCAACTTTACCGACCAATTCTTACGATAAGCACTAACCATCTTTTCAAGAATTCATTTAGGTTCATGGTTAGCCACTTTGACTTGCCCACTAGTCTAGAAATGGTACGAGGTTCTCGTTTTGTGTGTGACCCCATACTTGGACAGGAGTGCAGCAAACTGCTTGTTCACAAAATATGACCCATTGTCATTGATAATCACTCTAGGTGTCCCAAAGTGGTTAAAGATATTTTTCCTTAAGAATTCACACACCACCAGAGCATCATTGGTCTTAGTAGGGATTGATTCGACCCAGTTAGAGACACATTCAATGATTACTATGATATACTCATAAGAGTGTGACGATGGGAACGGACCCATGAAGTCAATTCCCCAAACTTCAAAAATTTCACATACCATAATGGAGTTGAGAGGCATTTTGTCCCTCTTGCTAATATTACCTGCCCTTTGACACTTGTCCCATGCAGTTACCTACGCTCTCGCATCTTTGTACAAGGTAGGCCAAAATAAATTGGCTTCTATGACCTTTCCTGCAGTGCGATTCCCGCCATAGTGTCCTCCAGCTGCTTCATCGTGGCAATGACAAAGAATGCTTGCCATTTCTCCATCAGAAAGACATATTCGAATCACTCCATCTGCACACAATTTAAACAAGAAAGGGTCATTCCAAAAATAACATCTTACATCACCTTGCAACTTCTTTTTCTGATATGAAGTTAAGTCGCGTGGTAGCCACCCACTAGCCAAGAAGTTGGCTATGACGGCGAACCATGGTGGCCTATCGGAGACTGCTGGAATGGAAAAACTCTTCTCATCTGGGAACTCTTCCTGAATGTCCACCGCTTCAACATGTGGTTTCTCCAATCGTGACAGGTGGTCAGCCACTTGATTTTCCGTGCCCTTCCCGTCCTTGATTTCTAGATCAAATTCTTGCAGCAATAATAGCCACCGCATCAGACACGGTTTGGTCTCTCTTACTCAGCAAATATTTTAGTGCTAAGTGATCAGTATGCACTATTACCTTGCTTCCCACCAAATAAGATCTGAACTTGTCGAAAGCAAAGGCTACTGCAAAGAACTCTTTTTTTTGTGGTAGCATAGTTCATTTGAACATTATTCAAGATCTGGCTTGCATAGTAAATGGGTCGGAACAGTTTATCACTCCTATGGCCCAACAATGCTCCTACTGCCACATCACTGGCATCGCACATTATCTCAAAAGGCTCACTCCAGTTAGGAGTCACCATTATGGGGGCACTCACTAGCTTCTCCTTCATCAGTTCGAATGCTCTGAGACACTCCACATCAAATACAAATTTTACATAGTTAGCAAGTAATGTAGTCAAGGGCTTGGTAATGATTGAAAAATTCTTAATGAACCTATTATAGAAACCGGCATGCCCCAAAAAACTTATGATGCTCTTCACTAAGGTCGATGGTGGGAGCTTGGCTATCATGTCTACTTTAGCTCTGTCAACTTGAATACCTGCAGTTGTGACTTTATGGCCCAGGACTATCCCCTCCTTAACAATGAAGTGACACTTTTCCCAGTTGAGTACCAAGTGAGTGTCCTCACATCGTTTGAGAACAAGTTCGAGGTTCCTCAAGCAATCTTCAAATCCATGAACACCTCCAGACACTTCCCATTTAAATCTGAAAATATTGACATCATGCATCTCTAAAAAGTAGCTGGTGTATTGCATTGCCCAAAAGGAATTATCCGGTATGCAAAGATTCCGGACAGGCATGTAAATGTGCTTTTCTTAACATCCTCGGGAGCAATGGGTATCTGATTATACCCTGAATATCCATCTAAGAAATAGTAACATCTATACCCCGCCACCTTCCAACATCTGATCAATGAAATGAAGAGGTATGTGATCCTTCTTTGTTGCATCATTTAATCTCCAGTAGTCAATGCACATCCTATACCCGGTATCTGTTTTGTTAGGAATTAGCTCGTTGTCTTTTGTTTTTTACCACCGTCATGCCCCTTTTTTCCGGCACAACCTGTATAGGGCTGATCTATTGACTATCAAAGATGGAAAATATGATGCTCCAGTGTATAGAACATAGGCTCGCTAGTCAAAGGTAGTATAGTATTAAATCGTCTCCATAGGGATTGATTTAAATAATGTTCTAATAAATCTTCAGGTCAACACTATCCAGGATAATAAACCTTTGATTGATGTTATTATCGACTAGAAATTATACTAAGATTATCTATTGTAAGAAACTAATGGAACATTAATGATTAAGGAAAAATGATTTAATATCAGGGTGAGAAGTAAGGGTTGCGACAAGATATGATCAACTATTGTTCAGGGTAACTTTGGGTTAATTTCATTCTTAAGTTCTATTGACTCCTTCGATTTCAACAGCTGATTAGGCTACATTAGGGATTCAAACACTTAATCCGAATGAATGAGAGTTCCCTTAATCAACCTAATAACAGGTCCTATGAATATATGCACAAACGTAGTGAATGAATGATCCTTCGAAGAATACCTCTCGATTATTCTTCTAAACTAGGTTAATTGATAACTCTCTAAGTTCTTTTGATTACCTAGAAGAGTCATAACATCAACCTAAATGATATGGCATAATGCAAATTGCAGCAACACTTCTCTTTCGATTAAAGTAAAACCACAATAAGCTTTGCAATCCAATTAATAACTCATTCAACGAATTAGGGTAATTAACACAGAGTAAAACCCAAAACAATAGTCAAATCACAACATCCATCAATAACCCTAAGCAAGATTACTCCATAATGGAAAAAGTATTCATCACAAGCGTATTAGAAGAACAAGAACACATTACAATTCCCAAATTCAAACCAACTTCCGTATTGATTGAATTAGATCAAATATTTTGCGCCTCCGTTGTTTCCTTCCTTATTCTCCCCCTTATGTTGTTCTCCATATCCAAGATACCCTCTTTTTAGATGAGCTGGGCTTCATATAGGTCAAGTGGAATCGCCTCCGAAATTACAAAAATAGGCTTGGGAAATTTTCCGGACCGGACGTGTGCGGCCGTGCACCTAGGCAGGTGATCGCGCATATGGCCGCGCACTTTGGAAAGTGTTCTGCTCGACTTGCGCGCCCAGTGCGCGCCCAGTGCGCACTCGTGCACCTAGGTTGCTTCCTACTCCATTCTTCGTTTCTCTTCGTCAAGTGCATTACTGTTCGTTGCTCCTGGATTACGGTCCCAACTTAATCTATGGCTTTTACTCAGACTTTAAAGCTCAAGAATAGCTCAAATTAGCTCCACAACCTCATCGTAAGTCGGAATCGCTCCTACAAAGAATAAAACACACACTCAGTGCAAAATAATACCGTTTAAAGCTCAAACACTAATAAAGTGGAGGAATTAGAGTGCAATTAATGGCCAAAATATGCAATTATAGTCTACCATCAGATAGCATGAATTAACCTTAGTGCGCGTGCCTGTTTCAATTGAACTTGACATGAATTAACTGTTTTGGCTTCAAATGTCGTACCTAAAAGCGTGTCTATTTTCCTGTATTTTATTGTTTGTAATTGAACTGTCTTTGTGAAGCTCATCACTACTTTCAGTCCAATAGTTAGTCGTGTCTTTGTGAAGCTCGTCACTACTCACACTACACCTTGCACTTCGTGTGCATATCCATGTGTTTCCGGACGCGGTGGGTGTTGATTATCTGAGCAGTTTGATCATTCGGATATTTCAAGGTAGTTGCCCGGCGTTGGCAGACCTTAACTCTCCCTACATATCTTTCAGCTTTATGTATTTACTTTCACCTTTTCATACCTAGTAATTTTAGACTCATGTTTTATAGACGCTCATGTACTCAGTGACACCCTAGGTTTGGGATCTTTTGTATTGAGCTTTTATTTTCTATCCAGTTTATGAGAGTTTTAACTATTTAAACATGTGTTATTTAATTTTTTCATTTAAAAGTATTGAAAATGTTTTGAGGTGTCAGCTTGCCTAGTTCCACGTTAGGCGCCACCATGACAGGCATAGTCTTGGGTCTTGACATATATCCATAGGTAAAATCTATAAAATGAGGGTTAACACCTCGAGTTCTTATTAATTAATCATTCCCAAACACTAATTATCTTTTTCAAGATTAATTTTGAAGTTAATGGCCGAGTCCTAGGGTTAGCTAATCCCTTTGGAAACATTAAAGAACAAGAATAATTAAAGAAACAATAACTCACATCATAATAAATAGAAACCATTCCATAAATAAGTATAACATCAGATTTAATCCAAACTTGAATAATGAATATTCCTATAAACAAGATCAAGTGTTGGAATAAATACTACACACTTAGATATTCAATACAAAGCAAGGAAGTGAATAAATGAGTAAAAATGGGTAAGAAATTGTCAATCAAAAGCATCAAATCTTCAACATCAAAGTGTGTGTGAAAGAACCCTAGCTCCAAAACTTGTGTTCTCTAGTCAATACAACCAACAAGTAGCCAAAGATATTTCCCAAATGAGCTGGGTCGAGTAATGGTTTGGAACCAAAAAATGTGAATTTCTAGAACTGTCAAGTTTTTCCGCCAATTTCTTCCTTGCTTTCGCGATAATGCCTTCGCGTTCGCGAAGGTTTGACTTTTGAATCTTCGCGTTAACGATCATGCCTCCGCGTTCGCGTAGGTTTTACTTTTGAAGCTTTGTGTTCACATTCATTCCTTCGCGTTCACGAAGGTTTGACATCTGAAGCTACACGTTAGTAAGCCTCCTTCGCATTCGCGAAGCGTAATTCATTGGGCAGAATTCATTTGTTCATTTTAGCTCCTTTTGACTTATTTTCACTTGGTTTCTTCCCGATCACTTATAAATAACATAAAACCTATAAAATAGAAGTAAACGACATTAAACACAATATTTTATCAACCAAATATAGGAAAAATATAAGATCAAAGAAGAGATAAGTTGGTAAAATACTAACTTATCAAACCCCCATACTTACACTATTACTTGTCCTCAAGCAATCAAAGCACAAAATCTCCTTCAAAGTAATCAATTCAATAGTGCATCAATATCATACCAAGTCAAAAAGTCTACATTAACCACTAACATATGACTTTAATCGGTACCAATAATTAATCCAAGGCATATGAATCACCAACAACTTCTTAAAACTATCATTTCATTTCAAGTGCTCAAACACTAAGTTAATTGTAGTATCAATCAAGTCATGGAACTAAAGCTTCAAAATTTCCCTCTTCGTTACAAAATAAGTTTTCTTTTGTTCATCCCTTCCAAGTGGAAAAAGGAACAATGTAACAACTCAAATCTCAATGTGTTGCCACAAGCAAGAGAGAATCCCACACTCATAAATTTCAATTCAAACCATAACTGGAATATCAAGTGGAAAGAATTAACTCTCTTTCACAAAGATGTTCAAAGTAGTACCATAGGCTTGCCCTTCATGTATTTCTCCAATAATATAGAAATACTCGGTTCAAAATCAATTAGGACTTAAAGGGATATAATGTAGGCTTTTGGTTAAGGTAGGGCACAATTTTGGTTAGAGTGACTCAAAACCTCCCTAAGCATTATAATTTTTCAACAATCAAAGTACACTTCCTTCAAAAATATTTCCACCCTTTCTTCATTTTTCATTTTATCACCTAGTCATCCATTTATTCACAATTCCTTCCTTTTCTTCTCTTATATGTATATATTTTTTTTGTCTTTTCAACCTTTCACCTTATAAGCAACTTCCACATCATAACTTTTCCAACCGCCACCCCCAAACTTAGGCTTTAAGCCTATGTTCACACTTTCAAAGCACTTAGGGAGGTGGGATGCCAAAACATAGATCAATAAAGAACAAAAGTTTAAAGCATGTAACATGGTTGCCAAAGAAAAGTATAAAGGCTCAAAAGAGGTTGACTAGGGAAAATATCCAAGGGTAGAAAATTTAAGGCAAAAGAACGGTCCAAGGGAGGCCTAACATTATTTTTCAAACCAAATTAGTCTAGGATTTTGTTTGAAGCATATTCCGGTCAAGTTCTAGAATACAAATCATGCAAAGGATTTCACAACCAACCTCACCACACATGGCATATGCAGATTCGAGTGAAATATGTATCCAAAACCCAATTGAAACAAATGAACTCAAAAAAGCCACTCATAGACTAAAGATACTACTTAATGAACTTAAGAGCCAAATATTGAATCTAAAAGTCATAACGAGAATCATTACTTCAGTCTCTTTTCTTCTTCATAAATCAAGAATTCATATGCCCAAATTTAAATCATGATGGTATCAAGCAAGCCACAAATTAGCCATGGGGAAAATTTTCACAACTCAAATCACTTATACTCCTAAATTAACTAAAGGTACATCTAAACTACAAGACTAATTCCCTTCATAAAGTCTTCACACCATCCATCATAGGGTAAAGTCACCCGATTCAACACAAAAAATAATTTTCGGGAAAGAACTGTAGCATAAAGAAAACCCTAGGAGTTTATTGAAAAGTATATTACTACTAAAGAAATAAAATTAATATAAACTTAAAAAATACGAAAGAAAGTAAAATAACAAAAGTGACTAATCCACAACTACATTAATTACAAAACAAGCTTGGCAAGGGCATATGATCATCCATAATAATAACACAAGCCCGACAAGGGCACACAATATCCATAAAAACTCATAAGCCCAGCAAAGGCATAAGTCACGCATAAATATAAATATATAAATAAAGTGTTCCACCCCCAACTAAAATCACTGCAGTGTCCTCACTGCACAATATAAAAACAAAAGAATAATAGTTAGAGGGGCTCCCTGAAATCGGCCTCAGTCTGAGCCGAAGGTGGAAAGAAATTTGAGCTCCTTCTCCTAAACATCATCCGAGTCATTCAAACCATAGAACGAACTCTGCTTAACCATCATCGTGTTCAGGAGTTTTCTCTTTTTCTTTTCGTCCTTCTTGAACTTTCTCTGCCGCTTTTCAATCTTCCCTTGCCGATGACTCGTATTTTCCAGCCTCCTATTCATGGCCTCCAATTTTCCCGTTATTGCCTTTTTCTCTTTGACCACACCACGGATGGTGGGGCAACAGTGCCAGTAGATGTGCGAGCCCTAGATTGGCCAGTAGGAAGGCCAGCTATAAGCTGTCTAATGTGTGCATCTACTTCATGTATCTAACTAGAGAGGTGACGCATGGTATGAAAGCCAGACTGGAGTGGTCATATGTGGTCCTATGACCCTGGTGCAAGTGTAGAGGATCCAGCGGGATCAGTGCTGGTCTCAAAGAAGTGCCCAAATGAGAAGGATGCAACATCAATACTCTTCTTTTTCCTCTTGTTATTGGACACCCTTTTCAGCAATGGGTGGATCATCGGCTTTCCCGGAACTATCTCATCACCATTTGGCCGTTTCAACAACCCAGCATCATAGCATAGTCGAGTAATCAATGATAAGAAGAATAGGCTTTTGGACCTCCTATGGGTGGCTTCCTCGATTTCTCTAACAATGTGTTATCCCACGTTCACGGGTAGTCTATCCATGATCGCAACAATTATCAGCGCCCTCTCTGGTGTCACATCAATGTCATTTGTAGAAGGAAAGATCCCCGCATAAAAAACAGAAACCCAAGTCTTTGCCTCCACAACGAACTCATGAGAAACCAACACCTTTGTGCAATGTCAACCAATTCGGGGTCACCTCGTCATACAGTTTGTCCACTAACCATTGGTTTCCTTTTTCTTTTGCTCTGTCTCAGTAAACCGCATTATCAGCATTCGGAAGGCCATAAATTCCATTAATTATCTCAAGGCTGAAGTTGACTTGCACACCGCGAATACTAGTAATGAAGGCTCATTGGAAATAGGTCCTCAAGGCATTTGCATAAAATTCCAGCACCACTATGTAGTTGGCATCATTTGGTTGAGGGGAAAAACAAATCCACCTACTTTCTACCAATCTTGTGTAGAAGCCCATCATTTTATCTCCCTTGTGTAGAAGCCCGACATTTTATCTTTAATTTTGTCCATGTTTAAGTCTCTATCCTTCCCAATGGTTTTAGATAAGAGTTCATCATATTCTTGTTCACATTCCGCAGATAAAAAACTGTCATGAACAAAGGGCTCCTCTTTTTCAGCTTTAGGTACATGTTCTTCCTCAATTACATTGTGTTTCGGATCTATTTTATGCCCAAATTACCAATAAAATAGACCAACAATGGTAAAAGATCATATATACAGTTAAAACAATATATTAGTAAGTATTTAATCCAAATAAATAGGTCAAAACGGTCCCGGACTGCCAGATATTTCTCTTCGCATTCGCGAAGAGAAAAAAATATTTTTCCCAGAAATGACCTTCGCGTTGGTGACCAGGTCATCGCGTTCGGGAAGGTCATCTTAATCGCCCAGACATATTTTTCTTTCAAGCATTTTTTCAAATAGTTTGTTTGCACTATCTTCTTGCTCGTTATTTTTAGTGTGATTGGCTCTCATCATGCCCATGATTTGTCAATAACATTCACACACTCACACTCAACCAACCTCACCCAACAATCAATCATAATTTCACACATATGTTTCACTTTAAAAATTAAAATTTTAAGCCCCAAAACCCCAGAGCAGGCTGCTCTTCAATTATTTCACAACAAGAACAAGATGAAGCAGTAAATATACAAGTAGAAGAGCCACACACCTTGAGAATGTGAGTGAAGATTGCAATGGAGTTTAAGCAAACGGAAAAATTGGAGATTGGAGGCGATTTTGGAAAAAAGGTCCTTGAAGAAAGAGGGAGGGTGTAACTGATTTCCAGTGTTTTAAAAGTCTTAACATACCTGACGGGCCGCATTCGTGAGGGAACAATCGCCTTTGAGAAGAGTAAAATTTTCCTTATCAATCGCGAACGCGCGATAGTTAGCGTGAACGTGAAGCGTTATAAAATTATTTACCCTTCCCGAACGCGATGTACCACCGCCAACGCGAAGCTTTGCTTCTGCAATATTCAGCAACTACTGGTGTTTGGCTATTTGGGCACTCCAACCTGCTCAACTCAACTCCAAAAATTTTGAAACTTTGCAGATTAGTCAAAAATAATACACTAAGCTAATATAAAAGAGAAATTTTCAAAAAATGACATAAAAATCTGAAAATGGCGAGTGGCCTATAATCAAGCGCCGCATTTATTGTCGTGGCACAATAACTACCAACTTCACCACTTTTCTCTCCACTCAGAGGTTATGAATTGGGAACCCAAGTTGGAATCAAGCTTGTGACCACGAGTGTTGAGGAGTGGTATGTGGATGAAAAAGCCAAAATTCAAATTCTTCATGTTTCATTTCTTGGCTTTCTTTTGAGGAATGTCATTCTGCATTTTTGAACTTTCAAATTGTAAGATGTATGCATCTTGTTTCTATCCTTTACACTTCTATATGGATTTACACGGCTCAATTCCCATATCACTATGAAATACCAAAGTTAAAAAGTGCTTGGAATGAGATATTAACCTCCCAACTTGCAACTCTTTTGGGATGTTGACATCCTCTTTTCCCCCTGACTAGAGTCATTCTCAACCATCTTTTCAACTATACTGGTTGGCCCTATTTTATTTTTTCTTGGCATCACCAACAAGCATGGAGTAGGTTGGTGGATGTTCAATTCATGATTCAAGCTCCAAGCCATTTTGGAGACTATTTTCCAAAATCTCCTTTAAGGGTTTTTGCTCCTTGCTTCCTTCTTCAAGTAGGTACTTCATCATGAGTTTGAGCTCTCCATTTTGATCATGCTCACTTTCTCCTACTTCCAATCCCCTATACATGTCAAAACAAAAAGTCGAATCGTCATAGTGGGGATTTGGGGAAGGGAAGGACAAATAATCACAATTTCCTACATGGCCATTTTGACCACCACACTTATCATCAATATTCCACAAATGGGTTTGTGATTGTGCACACAATCCGCCCCCGGTAGAATTTAAATAATATTTCCATGAGTGTGGTCCTCCATAATAAGAACAAGGGTCATCAAAGTATGAAAAACTACCATCCGACAAATATTTGTTATATGATGCCATTTTAAAAAATTATGAAAATAAACAAGAAAACAATTAAGAAAATAAACTAAGATATAAAAATAATTACATAAATATTCATAAGTTTGAACCAAATAACGTGCGCTTACTTCTCAAGCTACCCAAATGAGCCAAATCTTTCCCCGGAAATGGCATCAATTTTTTATGAAGTTCAAATCACCTACTAAAAAGTAAGAGAACACGGTCGTATGTAATATAATATACCCAACGATGAGTTGAGGTTGAATCTCATTGAGAGCAATATGTAGGAAATTATGCTAAATAAGAGAATTATCGCTTATAATGCTAAGCCAAACACTAATAAAGGTATTTTGAGAAAATATTTATAACTAAATGCGAAAATGTAAACTAACCTATAAAGCGAGTAAAATGATCAATGGCTACAAGCATGTATACATGGGGAATTACACTCAAGTAATGATCTAATGTATTTCACAATTTTAGAAATATGAGCGAGTTTATGTTCATTAGACTTAGATATTAATTCTTTATTATCCCTAAAACAATTAAGAGAATAAGAGCACTGGATGTGGCTACAAGTAGTTTAATCCTATCCCTAAGTAGAATCTATAAAGTGAGGGTTAACGCCTCAAGTTCTTGTTAATTAATATTTCTCAACCCCTAATTATCTTTTCCAAGATTAATTTGAAGTTAGTGGGGGTGTCCTAGGGTTAGCTAATCCCTTTAGAAGCATTAAAGAACATGAATAATTAAGGAAATAATAACTCACATCATAATAAATAAAAATTATTCAATATATAAGCATAACAAGAGGTTTAGCCAAACTTTACTAATGAATATTCCCATAAACAAGATTGAATTGTTGGAATAAATACTACACACTTATATATTCAATACAAAGCAAGGAAATGAAGAAATGAGTAAACATATGTAAGAAATTCTCAACCAAAAGCTTCAAATCTTCAAAACCCAAGTGTGTGTGCAAGAATTCTAGCTCTAAGACTTATGTTCTCTAGTCATGAAGACCAAATATTAGCCAAAGATATTTTCCAAATGAGCTGCATCGAGTATTAAATGGTTTGGGACCAAAATATTTGAATTTCCAGAACTGCCCAGTTTTTCCGTCAATTTCTTCTTCGCGTTTGTGGTAATGCCTTCACGTTCGCGAAGACTTGACTCTTGAAGCTTTGCATTCATGATCATGCCTTCGCACTCGCGAAGGTTTGACTTCTGAAGCTTCACGTTGGCGAAGGTTTGACTTCTAAAGCTACGCGTTCGCGATCCTCTTTCGTGTTCGCGAAGGGTAATTCATGGGCAGAATTCATGTGTTCATTTTAGCTCCGTTTTGACCTGGTTTCACTTGGTTACATTCGGATCACTTCTAAAACGCATAAAACCTGTAAAATATAAGTAAACGACATTAAACACACTATTTTATCAATGAAACATAGAAAACAATATAAGATTAAAGAAGAGATAAGTTGGTAAAATACCAACTTAATAGATATTTCGAGCACCTTCAACAGGATCATTTGTCTGTGACCGAGTATTAGATGAGATTCACCACGCTATCCTGTCATATAGATTTTATGATCCCCATCGAGGTTGAGAAGGTGAAGACGATGTTCATTGAGGGGTTGAATTTAGATATCATGATTGTTATGGCTAGGGAGGCGGAGATTAGAATTGTATTTCTTCAGGCTATGGACATAGCGTGTAGGATTAAGTCCATTTAGGGTAAGAGAAGGGAGGCCATGGTTATGAGGGGCATGAGGGCCCGACATTCCAGCGGTTTTAGTGGTACCTCATCTAGAGCTAGGTCTCACTCTTGGAGAGGCCATCCTATCAGGTAAGTCTTTAGCTTATCAGCCCGCTCGTGGTGCTCCAGTTTAGTCTTCATTTAATGCACTATAGGTGCAACGTTCATATCGTACTCCTTTCGCCTAACATTCTTCTAGTGGGTACTCAGTTTATCAGAGATAGCCTTAGATTCAAAAGCCATTCTCATCTCCAGGTTGTTTTGAGTGTGGAGAGGTGGGGCGTATCATGAAGGATTGCCCCAGATATGGTAAGAGGCAAAGTGATTGTCATGCTAAGATCGTGATGTTGGCTATGTCGGGCTTACCAAGGTTTGATTAGTGAGGTTCTTTTGGTCATACTTCTAGTAGAGTGATTTCATTTTTGAAGGATCAGCGGATGGTTGAGAAGGGGTGTTTGGCGTATCTAGCGTTTATTAGATATATTAGTACTGATACTCCTACTGGCATAGATACATGAAAAGGTGAAACTAAAGACACACAGGGCATATCCAAATAACTAGTAAAATAGGATGATACATATGAATAAGTAGAACCAGGGTCAAATAATGTTGAAGAATCCATGTGGCATACTTAAACTATACTTGTGGTAACTGCGTTTGAAGCAACGGTCACTGGCCTGGCAATGATAGCATAGAATGGAGCCTGACTGCCACATGATCGGCCTCCACCTCTAGGGCGACCTCTAGCTGCCTGAGCCCCACCCCGAGCTGGCTGGGCGGGTGGTGAAGTAACTGGTGCGGACGTCATAGCCTGGGACCTCTATTGTGGTGCCCTACTCAATAACCTGGGTCAATCTCTCTTGAGATGGCTCAAAACCCCAAATTCGTAGCAACCCCTCCTGGCGAGCTATTAACCTGGATAACCCGAGGAACTGTCGATAGAAGCCTGGGAAAGTGAAGCATGGTAAGAACTCTATGCTGGTAATGCACTAAACGATGACTGACTCGAACGATCATTGTAGGAACTATGGATAACTGATGCACCACGATGAACCGGACGAGCCATCTGAGCAGGCCTATAAGGACGATCCCTACTATGGTGGGACTGCCCTCCATAAGAAACATCACTAAAACCACTTGAACCATGAGGCATCTTGGCCTCCCTCTCCTCATGCTCCTGACTAAGAGCTAGCTCAAGCTGTTTAGCAACATCAACCACCTTGTTGAACCTAGCAGCTGATGCAATCTGCCGAGTCATGACAAACCGTATTCCACAGTTGAGGCCATCAATGAATCTCCTAACCCTATCCCTCTCTGTGAGAACCAACCAGATCATGTGACAAGCCAACTCTGAAAATCTCATCTCGTACTAGGTCACGGACATACCCTTCGGGCTTGGCTGCTCAAACTGCCTACGTAACTCCTCCCTGCGGGTCGATGGCACAAACTTCTCCAAGAAAAGAATAGAGAACTTGTGCCATGTAAGTGGTGCAATGCCGACTGGCTTGATCCTATCATAGGCATCCCACCATCTGAAGGTTGCCCCTGACAACTGAAAAGTAGTAACTAAGACCCTACTAGTCTCCAGAATACCCGCTGTGCGAAGAATCCACTGACACCTATTCAGGAATAATGGAGGCTTGAGCCAGAGCAACTACAACCGGGTTGGATGGTAGTACCCCTAGTGTCTGAAGTCCTTGCACCACCTGCTCTGGAGTACGAGCGGCAGGAGTCTGAGCACCTCCCTGCCTGAACAAGGCTAGTACAAATAGTAAATATCGGGGCAAGAGCCTCCTGGAGGCCTGGAATCCCAATCGGCATAGCTGGTGCCTGAGTTAGTCCCACCACCTCAACCACATATGGAATCTTCTCTTGAGCTGGAGCAATTGGCCTCTCGTGGACCTAGCTGTTTGTATTGGTGGTCGTCCTCCCAATTTGGTAGCACGTGTCCTCACCATCTGAGACAGCATAGAATAACAGAAGTTTAGTTTCCAGGAATCAATAAATCTGCATGACAAAAATACAAGAATGTAAAGTTTTTCCTAAGATTTCGGTAACCTCTCGATGATAAGTATAGACATCTCCGTACCGATACGCAATACTACTAAACATGCTCATGACTCGTGAGACCTATGTAACCTAGTCCTTGATACCAACTTGTCGCGACCCAAAAATCTCATATGTCGTGATGGTGCATATCGCAATACTAGGCAAGTCGACAATCACAAATAACCACGCATCTTTAAATTTAAAACATAAAGAAATAAGTTTAATACTAAAATCTCATAATAATTGATAAGAAAATACTGCAACTCAATACAAAATTCGGGTTTCACTGAGTACATGAGCATCTAAATGACAACATATTTTGACTACTAAGAAACTATCTAGAAAGATAGAACAATACTAATAAACTGAAAAGAAAGAGAGTCAAGGTCTGCGAATGCCAAGGCAGCTACCTCGATAGTCTCGAATAGATAAATCTCCAAAGCTAACAACTGTCGTGCCCAAAAGTACCTAGATATGCACACGAAGTACAAAGTGTAGTATGAGTACAACTAAACCAATATTCTCAATAAGTATTGTAAATAAATATAGCAAGGTAAAAGGAGCACAAATTATTAATGATACTAGCTATGTGTAGTTTCATCTTTAATTCCGGTGCAGAACAATATTAAAATCAAATCATCATATTTAGTAAGTAAACATCCATGTGTGTATGCGTACAATTTCTCAATTACTCTTCTCAAACCATTTTTTGGCATATATGGGTGACATACAGTTAAATCAGATAAATGATCAAGGAAATTGCAAGTGTACATGAAATGCAAAATCCAACAAAACACTAGCCAGATTCCCTTACTTTTCCGTATCTGTTTCAAATCATTGATCAGTATTCGCAATATCCGCATGTACACCATCAAGAGAGAAATATGAGAGGGTGATCCTAGGGGGGGTGGATCAATTTACACACGCAAGCATGACCAATTCAACGTGCTGCCAGCCCAGCATGATCACATGCTCAATATCATAACTCGCCTGGCATGGTCACAGGCATAAGTGTACAATCCGCCTGCATATCAACACAATCCTCCCGGTGTGGTCACATGCATAACAACACAATCTTCCCGATGTGGTCACAAGCATAACAACACATTCCACTCGGCATGGTCACAGGCCTAACAACACAATCCATCCGGCGTGGTCACGGGCATAACAACACAATCCGCCATGGTCACAGGCATAACAACACAATCCGCCGTAGTCATAAGCCATACAACATAATCAGCTCTGCGTGGTCACAGACCTCTAGTCCAAATATATCAGACATGAGCAATTAAATAAGTATACATGTATTAAACAAGTGAATATCAAATCTCATGCTCCTGGACTGGTATAAACGACATGATAAAGTGTAGGCATGTGCAAGTGTATAATCAAAGCTTAAAGCGGGAATTTTTAGCGAAGAATAACATTTGTCAGTTCATTCAAGGATTAAGCCCCTACATAGACTCAATCCTATCTCTAATAGTTCACAACAATGTCACAAATGTATGAAGCATCATAGATTAAGGTTTAACAGTCAATTCTAGGCTTATAAGGGCCTAAGCACAACCCGGAGATGAATAAATATCCATGTACCCGCACATAGGTTTATCCCCATGCATGTGCGCACCACATAGCACGTAGCTATGACAACAATTCAGGAAACTAGTGCCTCAACCGATTTTAAATAAGATACTTACCTCAAGCAAATCAAATCACTCCACTAGCAAGCCCTTCCCAAGCGTATCGACCTCCGGAAGGCTCGAATGTAGCCAAAAATAACATAATATCAAACAAAAGCTATAGGAATTGATTCCAAATAATAAAGCTAATATCTTTGACTAAATTTAAAAAGTCAACCCCAGTCCCACATCTTGGAATCCAACAAAATTAACTAAATCCGAAACCCATTCAACAATGAGTTCAACTATACCAAAACTACCCGATTCTGACATCAAATCATCACTCAAATCCCCAAATCTTACTCTATCCAAGCATACCAACACATCCCAAAACACGATAGGAACTTTGTCGAGGCCTAAAATCACATCAAACAACATCTAAAACATGAATGGCCCTCCAATTCAAGCCTAATGAAACTATTGCATTATCAACATTCCAACTTCTCCAAACATCAACTTTCGCCAATTCAAGCCAAAATCATTTACGCACCTACAAATCAATATCCAGACACATACGGAGCTACCAGAACCAACAAATCTCCATTGTAGAGCCGTTTACACATAAATCAACATTCAGTCAACTCTTTCAATTTAGGCTTCCAACATTGGGACTAAGTATCATAATTCATTTTGAAACATCGCTGCAACGAAACCAACCACCCCAAAGAGTCACATAGCAACAAATGAGCATAGAATATATAGTTGATTGGGGAACGGGGCTATAATACTCAAAATAACTAACCGGGTCGTTACAGTTCCTAACATGGAAGCTTAAGTTGAAAGTGTTGACTAAGTTTGAATTTTTGTGTATTTGACCTCGGATCATAGTTTTGATGGTTCAGTTAAGTCTGTATTTGAGTTACGGTGTTCCTATATGATTTTTAGGCTAATTGCCGAAATTTGGAAGTTTGATGATTAGGATAGTTGATAGGTTTGAATCATAGTTGACTTTATGGTTATTGATGTCCTTTTGGTATGCCGAGCCTTGGAATAGCTTCGTACAGTGATTTTTGACATGTGTGCAAAATTTGGGGCCATTCTGAGTTGTTTAGACGTGTTCGGTGTAAGTTTAGAATTTGGAAATCTTAAATAGTTCATTAAGCTTGAACTGGGGTGCGATTTGTGGTGTTTTTGTTATTTTGTTGGAGTTAAGGTCACGAGCACATCAGTGTTAGGTATTGGTACTTGTTGGTAAATTCAGAAGGGTTCCCAAGGGGATCGGGTGAGTTACGAATAGGTTTCGGATGATTTTGGATTAGCTGAGATTATATGTTCTTCTGTTCTCGCATTTGCGAGGTATAGGGTTCAAATTCAACAGTCGCATTTGTGAGATTTCGTTTTCATTTACGAATCTGGGCGATAAGGGCATTTTTTCCATTTGCGAGGTGGGAAGCCGCATTGGTATGCATTTGTGAGCTTACTGTCGCACATGCGTTATTGGTCTACAAAGGAAGATTTGTATTTGGGAAGCATTTGATCGATTATGTGAGTAGGCAGTTGAGTTGGGACCTTCGCAATTGCGAAGGGTAATGTTGTAATTGCAACTCTAGCTGGGCCAGCTAGGTTTGTAAATGCGATCCTTTGGTCACATTTGCGAGGGTCGCAATTGTGAGCCTTTGGTCGCAAATGTGAGAACTTTAGCTGATACTGAGCGGACATTTCAGGGTTTGAATTCATTTTATCACAATTTGAAATTTGCAACTCAGATTGAGGTGATTCCATAAGTGATCTACCCACTTTGATTGAGTAAGTGTTAAGACTCACATTGGAATATTATTCATGATTGTATATTTGATTTTTTCTACTCCTTCGGGGTAGGGATAAGGCCTGCGTACACACTACCCTCCCCAGACCCCATTAGTGGGATTTTACTGGGTTGTTGTTGTTGTTGTATTGTATATTAGATTTTTGCATTAGATTGGTGAATCTAATAGTGAATATGGGTTTTGGCATAACTGTTCTAACGTGAAAATTTTGGATTTGAACATCGATCGGAGTTAGATTTTGATGAAACCTTTATGGTTGGACTAATATTCGAATGGGTTGTCGGAAATTATGAGTTTTGTTGGGTTTCGGGTTGCGGGCCCAGGGATAATTTTTGGGTTTACTTCGCATATTTGTTAAAAAATCGACCTTTATCGTTTGATTCCTATGGCATTATTTGATGTTCTTGCGCTGATTTTGGTTAGATTTGAGCGGTGAAGATATCGGTTCTCACCGGAAAGCATTTAAGAGTATTTATTTGGCTTGGTTGAGGTAAGTATCTTGCCTAATCTTGTTGAGGGAATAACCCTTAGTATATAACCTTGTTTGTTTAACTGAAATGTGTGAGAAGTGATATATATAAGAGGTGACGAGTGTATATACGGGTGCTTTGTATGATTCATGACCGAGGTAGTATTTAGGTGGTACTATGCCTTTATTTTGACATTGTGCTTCATGCTATCATGCTTTAAATTTTTGTATGACTACGTGAGCTCTATGAATCATGCTAGAGATCATGTGTAGGCGTTGATTTTCTGTTGAGTATGATATGTGTTGTTGTATGGCGTAACCGACTGATTTGTGATGTTGTTGTACACTCGCACATACATACACCTTAACATGATATCTTCTTCATTCTATGCGTATGTGATTTGATACCCGTTATTCGTATACATGTAATCTTGTATCTGCCTTCTATGTCATGGACTGGATTAGCAACACTTGAGTGTTCCATGCAGAATGAGTTATTTTGGCACGTGAGTTGTCTGCGCGGTGATTATGATTATGTCACGTGAGTTGTCGATGCAGTTGTTGCACGTGAGTTGTCCATGCAGCATGTGAGTTGTTTATGTAGTGTGTAAATAAGGATCCATCACCCTAGGGTCACCCTCTCATGTTTCTCTCTTGATGGTGTATGCGCAGATTATAAGAAACCGACGGGCTTCTCATTATTCTAGTTACGGAAACGTTATCTTTGTTAGAATTTGCATCTCTTCTCTATTTGCAATCTCTTTTAATGCATATATGATTTTATTACATATGCTAGCTCTGGAATGTATACATGTCCTTATCCATATCTTCTATATAAGCTATTATACTTGATGAGATGAGACACGGTACATATATTCTCTATATGGAAATCCATGTGACTTGACTTGGTTAATCATTCATCGCTTCTCTATATGTAATTGTTGAAGGATTACTAGAGTAATCATGCATATATTGTATATATGCACTTGTTGAAGGATTAATTGATATTTCATTCATATATTCTCCATATGCAACTGCTAAGGATTATCTGGTACTTCATGCATATCCTCTCTATATGCAATTGTATGAGGATTATTTGATACTCTACACATCTCTTCTCTATATGCAAGCTTGATTATTTAATGATGTTGGACGCATGTCTTCTCTATAAGTTGAGTTGTTGAACTGGAATAGTATCTGGCCATATCTTCTATATATGTTGTCGTTGATGTGTTATCTGATAGCAGAAGCATACCTTTTTAACATGTTGAGTTGTGCATTTTATATAATATATATATATATATATATATATATATATATATATATATATATATATATTGAGTAGGTTGTACTCATACAATACTTCTTCACCTTGCATGCAGATTTTGGAGCTAAGTTGTGCGTGACGGAAGCTGGCATTGAAGATGTACTTGCTTTTTCCGATATAGCTACCACTTGTCTTTCGTAGCTTTTGATTCGTACTATGTTCATGTATATTCCAAACAGGTGTTGTATTTATTTATGTACCCGCTTTGTAAATCTAAATCTTAGTGGCTCATTAACTTGTACTACCAAACCTTGGGATATTGTATGGAAATTCAACTATTTTATTTATTAATTATTAATGATCTCCATTGCAATTCGTTTAAATATTTTTTAGCTTACGTAGCGGGTTGGGTTGGGTGCCACCATGACTAGGAGAAATTTGGGTCGTGACAAGTTGGTATCCGATCTCTAGGTTCATAAGTTATACAGTCATTAATAAAATGTCTAGTAGAGTCTTGCAGATCGGAATGATGATGCCCATACCTATCTTTGAGGGGCTACAGGCATCTAGGAAACTACACCTTGTTTATTTCTTTATCGTGCGACATTTATTCAGCTTGAAGCTTATATCTTCGGTTTCTTTTTATTCACTCGTATTTGATATTAAGAACTAGGTATTATCTTTGCACCGATAGCTTGTGATGTCATGGATGAGGTACGAGATGTCTTTTATATGTTATGGAGCTAGGCCAGTCTAGAGGATTTGAGGCCAAGTTCAACCCGCAACTTGGGCTCGGCAGTTTCAGTTGTGTGACTATGTCCATTTGGACTTATATATCCGATAGTACACCTAGGAGTGGGATTAATGGCTCAGTGAGTTTTGAAATATCTATATAATGAGTATTATGTGACTAAGTACTATGCTCAGGTAGTTTGGATGAGACGGGAAGTTTTGTTTGCGATGCAAAGGGCTATGGATGCTTGATTTCTGTCTTGATACATTGTATAGGATCGAGTTATGAGTGTGTTGATGTATATTTTGCTCAATTGAGGAATGAAGAAGATTACTATATCTTGTTAATGATTGTATAGTCAGGGAAGATTATTACATGGTGATTGTTATCATTGTAGGGTCATAGAGAGATGTCGATTTGAGGCTAAGCAGGTGGGAAATATCATGTGAGATTGTGTGAGGTTGTGTGATCCTTATAAGATTCTGTGAACAGTTTTCTTTCAATACAGTTGGATGTATGTGCTGCAATTTGAGTTTGGAGCGCTTGAAGAAGTTCGCACGAGGATGAGTATGCATTTGGCAGATGATTTTGGGTGTTCTAAGACTAGTGCTATATGAGCTTATGAAGAATTCCGCTGAATAACAGTGCGAGAGTATGAAAGGAAGAGCAACGTGAGTTATCAGGCGATGTGGTATATGGCTGCGAGCTCTGTGGGGGAGTCTACCCTTAACAATCAGATCTTATGGGCATGTGTTATTGCAGTTCCTGGACTAGGTGATGCTTGCGATTTGGCTATGATTTGAGAAGGTGACCTTGAGGAGGATTTGATCGAAGAATTTGTTGAGTGCATGATATACTATGATTTATTAATATATAAAGGACATGAATCGACTTAGGTTTGCTTTTTGTTGTGGATATAATCGCTTGGTTGCTTCTTTTAGTTATTCATATACTGGTAGGATGCACATTATTCAACATCTATTGGTTGTGTCTTAGCGATTATTTCAACATGAGTGACTTTCTAAGAGGTTCTAACGGGTTCAAGATTCATATGTGGCACTTAAGGATTCCAGATGTGTGTATGGCTAAGGTTTGATATTTGTATTGAATGGTGCCGAGGCTTGCAATATTTCTATATCATTATTGATTCTACCTTTTTGTATTAGGTAGATCAGAGAAAAAACTTCATATTCATAAAATGTCTCTTCAGAGTAGGCATTTCGGGTTGCAGTACTATTGGGTGCATGAGAGGGGTTAAAGTGGCTTATGGGCCTTCGGTCGATGGAGTGTATACCGAACTAGATTGGGATTCAAAGGACAAGATTATGGTTTAGTTTTTAAAAGAAGGTTATGTTTTCTAGAGAGCATCAAAAAAATTGGATGTTAGTGGATGCTAGCATTATTTGATATTTTCTGAAAAAGGGTGTGCGTTGTAGAAAACACGCTGTGTATTGACTTATGGATCATTGACTAGTATTACGGTAATCGTGGTTGTTGACTATTAATGTTTAGGTTTTTCTCTATGGCGCGGAAGATGTATCAAAGTACTTCTCATTATGTGATTGTGTATGGGTGATGTGTCAGTCATTGAGTGGGAGAGTCGAGGTCAGTTATGGAGATTACTACATTCTTCTGGATCAGAGACTAGATGTGCTCAATGGTAGCCTATTCCTTAGTGACGGACCGTGAAAGTATGTTAAGGGTTAGATCGCTGATTGTATGTGTTATAAATAGGTTACTGTGGATTTTGGAATGTTACTTACCTATTCAGTGATGATCATAATTTGATTTGGGGGTTATTGTTAGGCCTAATGAAAATGTGTATCTTACATCGAATCGAGTTTGTTTACTTCTGTACTGCAATTGCGTTGAGTGTTTATCAGGCAGAATGGATGTTATTATTGTCCTGATCAATTCCATATGTTACCCCCTTATGCTATGATGTGTTGTTAGGTTACTTGATTATTCACACATTTGTGATGGTCTTATTTCGACCTTGCATCTATATATTTAGCGAGATGGCTCCTGAAATATTTTCTCTTTTATGGCACCATAGATGTTCTTGCCTTTCTTGTAGCAAATTATGTTATCTGTCTCCCCGGTAATGTTTATGCACTGTACGTTCTTGTTTTGATGCACATATGTTTGGTGAGCATGATAATTTTAGCCTGATGGGTATTTTCATGTGGATTGTTATGTTGGATCGTGTTGCATGCTTCAATAACATCATGTTTTGTTATAATACCTTGTGCTACTCAGTGTGTTTCGTTTCTCCCTTGTGGGATGGATCTCTGCATAGTGATTTTGAGGTTGTATATGTTGAACTTTTGGAAAATTCTCCGATTTGGTTCTTCTTCCATTTTTTTTATCACATTCATGATATTACATATTTGGTGCAAGGATTGCATTGCATGTGATTCTAGGAGGCATTTTGTGTGCATGTTGGTTGAGCAGCTTGTACTGGGTGAGATGAGGACATGGGACTCAAAATTTGTGCAATCGGACTTGGATGAGGTATTCTTGAAGAAAAATGTCATTAGTTAGCTTATGATTTGACGATGGTTCTTGTAAAGCGAGAGAGCTCTAAAACTTGTTGAGTTGGTGGGTGTTTATGAGTTTCTACATATTTCTTTTTTCATTAGCAGTATTTCAAAGGCTTGGAACGAGGTTATTTTTCATATGGGATGCACTACCGGTACTGGGATTGGTTATGGGAAGCTGTTGTGGTATGAAGATATTACTATGAGCACATGAGTTATGTGGTACTTCATCTGTTTACATCTTGGGAATATAATTATGCCTTTCCGCAACTTGAGGAGACTTCTTCAGTGTATATATGCGAGAATCGGATCTTACAAAAAATTTTGAATGTTAGATATTGGTTCTAAGGTTAACGGGCTAAGTTTGAAGAAAGAATCTTCAGATGGTTTGTGGTGATGTGGGATCACCCATAGGTATGTGTATGATTAGCTTATACAATGATTTGATTAGCTTGGAAGGACTCTTGGCACGTTTGAGGACGAACGTATGTTTAAGAAGGGGGGAATGTAAGGACATGGAGGGTCGTCTTGTGTATTTCAGCCTCCTTCCCCTATTGCTGTGTCATCTATGCTTTTTTGTTTTTTCGAGACTTGCAGAAATGGTTGGTTTAGTTCCGGAAAGATTTTGGCTTGCTTTGGAACACTTAGTTCCAAGCATAGAAGCTTAAGTTGGAATGTTGACCAAGTTTGACTTTTATGAATTGGACCTCAGGTCGGAGTTTTGATGGTTCCTTTTAGTCCGGATGGTGATTTTGGACTTGAGCGTATTCCCAGATTTGAGTTTCGGTGTTCCTAGATCATTTTGAGGCTAATTGCCGAAAGTTGGAAGTTTTAAGGTTTGGAGAGTTAATAAGTTTGACCCATAGTTGACTTTCTGGTTATTGATTTCCGTTTGGGATTCTGAACCTTGGATTAGGTTCATATGATGATTTTTGACTTGTGAGCAAATTTTCGGTCATTACGAGTTGTTTAGATGTGTTCGGCGTGAGTTTGGATTTTTGAAATTTGAAATAGCTCATTAAGCTTGAATTGATTGTGTTTTGTGGTTTTGCTGTTGTTTTGTGGGATTTGAGGCTTCGAGTAGGTCCATGTTATGTTTTGAGACCTGTTGGCATGTTCTCACGGGGTCTCGAGGGGCTCGAGTGAGTTTCAGATTGGTTTCAGATGGTTTTGGCTTAATTGAGATTGCTGGTTCTTTTGTTCTCGCATTTGCGAGGTATAGGCCGCAAATGCAACTATCACATTTGCGAGGTTTCTTTTGCAGTTTTGAATCTGGTAGAAATGGGCATTCTTCATATTTTCAAGACGGGGGCCGTATTTGCGAACAGTGATTGTCCGCAATCGTGGGCTTAGTGTCGCACTGGCAATAATGGTCTGTAGAGGAAGGCTTTGGATTTGCGAAACACTTGATCGATTTTGCACAGATGAATTGGGACCTTCACAATTGCGAAAGATACTGTCATAATTGCGACTTTGACTGGGTAGGCTGGTTTCACAAATTCAATCCTTTGGGAAAATTTGTGAGGGTAGCAATTGCGAGCCTTTGGTCGCAAATGTGAGACCTGCAGCTGAATACTTAGAGGCCATTTCAGGGTTTGAGTTTATTTTATCATATTTTGAGGTTGGGAGTTCGGATTGAGGTAAATCTTGAGGACATTTTAACCCCACTTGGATTGGATAAGTATTTTGACTCAGATTTGAGCATTATTCATGATTCTATCTTTAACTTTGGCATTTGATTTGTGAATCTAAGAGGGGGAAAAATTGGGAGTTTTGGCAAAACTTTTTTGAAGTGAAAAATTGATATTTGAATATTGATTCGGAGTCGGATTTGATGAAACTTGTATGGTTGGACTCGTATTCAAATGGGTTATCAGAAAGCGTGAGTTTTGTCCAGTTCTAGGGTGCGGGTCCAGGTTGACGTTTTGGTTTTCTTTGAATATTTGTTAGAGATTCGACCTTTATCGTTTGGATTTGATTCCTATGACATTATTTGATGTTACTGAGTTCTTTTTGGCTAGATTCGAGCCGTTCAGAGATCAGTTCACGTTGGAAGGCATTTTAGAGTATTGATTTTGCTTGATTGAGGTAAGTATATTGTCTACTATTATTGAGGAAATAACCCTTAGGATATGACCTTGTTTGTTTAATTTAAATATGTGAGAAGCGATGTATATACGAGGTGGCGAGCTTATATATTGGTTCTATGTATGATGAATGACCGGGTGGTGTTTAGGTTGTACTGTGCCTTTATTTGGATATTGTGCTTCGTACTATAATGCTTTAAATGTTTATATTACTACATGAGCTCTGCGAATCATGCGAGAGATCATGTGTAGGTGTTGATTTTATATTGAGCATGATATTTGCTATTGTATAGCGTATCCGCCTAGTTTGAGTTGTAGCTGTACACACGCACATGCATGCACCATAGCATGATATCTTCTTCAGTCCATGAATATGTCATTTAATATCCGTTATTCGTATACATGTATTCTTATATATGCCTTATATGTGTGATCCATATGGGATGAGTTATTTTGGAACGTGAGTTGTCCGTGCGGTTGTTATTATTGGCACATGAGTTATCGGTGCAGCACATGAGTTCTCCGTACAGTGTGTGGATAAGGATCCATCCATATAGGTTCCCCCTCTCATGTTTCTCTCTTGATGGTGTACACGCAGGTAATGAGAAACCGACAAGTTTTTGGTTGTCATGATTATGGAAAGGTCATCATTTGTTGGACCTTGCATCTCTTCTTTATTTACAAACATAGGATGTATACATAATTTTACTGCATATCTTCTTTATATGCTAGCTCTGAATTGTATATATGACTTTATGCATATCTTCTTTATATGCTACCTTACTTGATGAGATGAGACACGATACTTATCTTGTCTATATGAATCTGTGTGACTTGACTTATTTAATCATGCATATCTTCTCTATTTATAATTGGTGAAGTTTTAATTGAGTAATCATGCATATCTTTTATATATGCACTTGTTGAAGGATTAAATATTTTCTCCATATGCAATTGCCGAATGATTATATGGTACTTCATGCATATCCTCTCTATATGCAACTATAGGAGGTTCATTTGTTACTCTTCACTTATCTTCTCTATATGCAAGCTTGATGATATAATGATGTTGGACGCATATCCTCTTTATATGCTAAGTTGTTGAACTGGAATAGTATCTCAGCCTATCTTCTTTATATGCAGTTGTTGATGTTTTAACTAATATTAGAAGCATACCTTCTTTACATATTGAACTGTTAAGGGACTTGCACACATCTTCTCTGTGTGGATTGTGTGGTACTTGTGTTTCCTTTTTAGACTTTGTTACTGCTGCTAGGTATATGGATATGTTATTGAGATGTGCAGGTTATATACATACATATAAATATATATACATAGTGAGTATCCTTCCCTGTAGACCTTGTCACTACTTTACCGAGGTTAGTCAGGATACTAACTGAGAACATATGGTCGGTTGTACTTATACTACACTTCCGCTCCTTGTGTGCAGATCATGGAGTTGAGTTGTTATGGATGAGGGAGACTATCATTGAAGATGTACCTGCTTTGCGGATATAGCTACCACTTGGCCTTGGTAGCTTTGGATTTGTACTTTGTTTGTGTATATTCCAAACATATATTGTATTTATTTTTGTACCTTCTTTGTAAATCTGAATCTTAGTGGCTCATGACTTGTACTACTAAACCTTGGGATGTTGTATGGTAATTCAACTATTTTATTTATTAATTATTTAGGATCTTCATTAGAATTGTGTTAATTATTGTTTGGCTTACCTAGCAGGTTGGATTATGTGTCATCACGACTAGGTGAAATTTGGGTCGTGACACTAACTCGCTACTATACACCCTGAAGCAACTCATTCTTCACCATCAATAACTTCATCTTCTATTGGAACAGAACCATATTCCTCGCCAGTAACATCCTCTACACCATCAACATTTTGTTTCTATAGCGGAACAATATTCTACATGAATACCAGTCTGAGCCTCTTCAAGTGGAGGCTCTTCAATAGGTTGTTGTGCATTTATATTATCTGGACAACCTTCATCTTCTGCCCTAGATGACATATTTATTGAGTCACTACTATATTGGGTAACTTCTGGCACACATAAATAGCAACTTGGAACCATAGTATCAGCAACCTCCTTAATAACATGTAAAACATACACATTTAATTCTCAATCCTTACAGTGGCAAGCAATAGTATATAAAACCCTCAATAGATATGTACCCCAGCTCCCTTGTATAAAAACGAAATTCAAAAAGGGAGAAGTGTTCCTGATCAATAGAAAATTCGTTCATCACTATATTGGTAATATAATTTGTATCTAGAGATTTGATAAAGGTTCCACCATGGTGAAAGCATACAATATAGACATATTTTACCCTACATTGAGAAATAAAAAGGAAGAAAAAAGGCATGTTAGAAAGATTCGGAAAAAAAAAAGAACAAATAAAACTCTAACTTTGGGTCTAAGATTCCAAAAACAACATTACTACCATGCAACCACAAAAACAAACTATGTATAAATATGTAAATAGAGTGTTACTTACTAGTAAAAAATGATGAAAATGGATTAAGACAGACAGATTTGGGAGCATGAAGAAGAGGCTCACAGTGAAACTTTTGAGTTAGGGTTTTTTTTTATGGATTGTTGAATGAAAAAATGGGGATGGGTAATCTAACATAGTGTAGTGTATTGATGTCACGACCCAAATCCCACCATAGAAGTCGTGATGGTACCTAGTCTCCAAAATTAGGTAAGTCAATCACTTACAACGGTTAAATCAATAAGGACATAGTATAATAAAACAAGTTTGTCATAATTGTTGAAATAAAGGTAGTACAAGCCAAATCAGCGATAACCACAAGCATATTCCCGGAACTAGGTAGTACAGAACTACGAGCTCTAATTAAATATATAGAAATATCTCAATATATAATATTGTTTGGATAGTGAAGTAACAATATAAAATTAAGGAAAGGACTTCAAAGTAATACGATGGTCAATGCAGCTACCTCGAATCCTTATAATTAAAGATGCTCTCGTTGCTTGGGTCTGATACCTCCAAATCCTGTATCAACATAAAAATATGTAGAAGTGTAATATGAGTATACCACAATCGGTACTCGGTAAGTATCAATACTAACTTTAGTAAAGTGGAGACGAGATTCAAGTCATGTAATACGCACTAGTCAAAATAACCTATGAAATAGATCAAATACTGGCAACCAAAAAACAACATTGCAGAAAACCAATAGAAATAACCTCAGCAGAATAAGTGATAACATTCCAATACAAGTAATGGATTAGTTTCAAAAACAAATAGCATTAATATGAGCTTTAGGATTTGCCTCCGTGTCACTTGGAAGGGACCCAGCTGGCCGAGTATTTTTGGCACTAGAAAGTTGTCCCATTTGTCGTACCAGATTTCGAATGGCTGCATGTTGATTTTGAATGGTTGTTGCTTGACTCTGATTGTTAGTCATTATCTTCTTATACATCTATATTGCCCATTGGGTTTGTTGGTTGTTTAACCTATGGTGGTCTATATTGTTAATGAGGATATTATGGCCTGTATTAATTTTGAGTACCTTGGTTTCCACCCCATGACACGTTTGGGTGGTTCCTCCAGTACGAATTGTAGGTGTTCCAATACTTGTTTTCCCGGCCTCATTTGCATTACCCACAAAGCATATCGACTCGGGATTTGCTGGGAATAAATCACTCGTGTGACCCTCTCCATAAACTTCGCAAAATGCTTGTACTTGTTACACTAGTTGAGCTTGCTGTTTATTGAGAACCATGTCCATTTTCTTAAAATGGTAGGCCAATGTAGCAACTTGTGCCGATAATGAAGAAACAATATACAGATCAATAACCTCTGTGGTTTTATGGACAATATATCTATTCGTTTCCCCTTGCCAATCATGATTACTTTTGGATATTTTGTTCAACAATGCATAAATTGCATCAAAACCTTTCTCAACTCTTGACCACAGGCTGCAACACCTTTATAGTTTGATTTTGATGAAGACAATCTCGAAGTAGCCCCTTGAACCTTTCCCAAGCAGAATATAAGGTTTAGGAATCGATAGTAGAAGTTGGAAATCTATTAGTTTCAATAGGCTTGAATTGGGGTGCGATTAATGCTTTTGATATTGTTTGATGTGATTTGAGGCTTCGACTAAGTTCGTATGATGTTTTAGGATGTGTTGGTATGCTTGGATGGGGCCTCGGGGGCGGGGGCCTCGGTTGAATTATGGAAGGCTAACAGATCAAAAAGGGGACTTAATGCATTGCTGAAAAGATTGAGGTTCTGGTGTAACCACATCTGCGGTGGGATTGACTGTAGATGCGGAACCGCAGGTGCAGCTGGAGTGTCGCAGGTGCGAAAGGGGTCGGGCTTGGGGATTAGTGCAGAAGCGATCATGCTTTCGCAGAAGCTAAGCCGCTTCTGTGATGGATGTTCCGCAGAAGCGGAATTTAGCGTGCTTTGCAGGAATTGCATATGCGGATTGTTCCCGCAGGTGCAGGTGCAGGCACACAAAAGCGCTTGGTCAACCGCAGAAGCGGGGTTTTGGCTGCAGAAGTGGCAGGTTGGTGTTTTAAGTTATCTCAAGAGAAGCGAGACTTTCTCCACAAAAGTGAAACCGCAGGTGCGGTCATTTAGCCGCAGAAGCAAAAATGCTGGACAGAGATTTAAAATCGAGTGTTTGAGTTCTTCTCTCATTTTGAGAATTTTTAGGGTGCGGACTAAGACGATATTTGGAGAGGTTTTCACCTATATTGTAGAGGTAAGTGATTTTTATCATATTTTTTTCATGCATATTGAATACCCGTTGATTATTTCACCTATTTATCATGAATCTAAGTTAGAATTTGGGGATATTTGACCCATGTATTGGAGAGTAAGATTTGGGGATTTGAGGGTCGATTTATAGTCGATATTGGATGATTTTGGTATGGTTGGACTCGTTATTGAATGAGTGTTCGGATTTTAATTAATTTTGTCGGGTTCCGAGACATGGGCCTGGGGATGACTTTTTGAATTTGGTTAATAACGTTTACTTATCATATGGAATCAATTCCTATAGCTTGTATTGATTAAATCAAGTTGTTTGTGAGTAGCTTCGAGTCGTTCGAAGGCCGATTCGCGAGGCAATGGTTTGTTGGAGCATTGAGTTGTGCACTTTAAGGTAAGTAACACTTCTAAACTTGGTACTGAGGGTATGAATCCCTGGATTACGTGTTATATGGTTGGTGTTGGGGTGACGCATATCTGTGTAGTTATTTAGTCTTGTTTCTATATATGTAATTTTTATGTGTTAGAGTAATTGAGTTGTGATTCATGTTAGAAATCATGTTTAGGATATGTGCTTATTCTACTTGGATCTACTGAGGTCATTTCTGTTGTTGAGTTATTTGCTTAAGTTGTAATAATATACTCAGTCTTATTCATTCCTTTGCATATCATATCTCAGTCTCTGTTATCATTCACTATTACATCATGTTAGTATTGTTTGGGCTGAGTGGTATGAGATATGTGAGCCCTTGAGACTGGAGAGATTGATGACTGAGTTGGGTGCTTGAGAGTCGTGTTGTGAGTGATACTATGGATCGTACTGCACGCCGCAGCTGGCCATATTGGCTTTTATTGGCTTATTTATTATTATGGGATCGTACTGAACGCCGCAGCTGGCCATATTGGCTTTTATTAGCGCTTGGGCAGGATCCGCCCCTCTAGAGTCTGACATGCCAGTAGTGAGCGTAGGTATCGTAAAATGCTGAGTGATTATGTGTGATGAGTGGGAGTTTGAGATAGCCAGATTGAGTACTCTGAGAGTGTGAGTATCTGGAATTATCACTGTGATGCATTAAATTTGACATGCATATTGACATGTAAGCGTAGTTATGTAACATTCCCCATGCTAGTTGTACTTGACATATTTTATCAGTGTTGAGCTTAAATTATTGAACTTGAAAGCATACCTAAATTTATGTACTGTGTACGAGCGGAATGTGGAAGTTCTCTGAGTTATTACTATCATTATCTTGTTATATCCGTGTTTTCACTATATTGATTCAGACTGTATATTTCTGAGCTCGTCACTACTTTCAGCCCAAGGTCAAGGTAGCTGCTATGATGCCCGCAGACCTTGACTCTCCTTTATTTTATTTCAGTGTTGTTCTATTTTCTAAGACAGTTGTACTAGAGTTTTAGACTATGTTGACATTAGTAGCTTAAGTACTCGGTAACACCAGGATTTTGGGATTTGTTGTCGTTGAGTTTCAGTTGTTTTTATCAGTTATCTATGAGATTTTCCATTGTCGAACTTGTTAAAAATCATGTTTTAATTCAAATATGTAGTTATTATGTAGTTATCATGACAGGTTGGGATTTAGGTCGTGACAAGTTTGTATCAGAGTACTAGGTTACTTAGGTCTCACGAGTCATGAGCATGTTTAGTAGAGTCATGCGGATCGGTACGAAAACGTCTGTACTTATCTTCGAGATGCTGCCGAACAATTAGGAAACTTCACTTACTTGTATTCTTATCGTGCATATTTGTTGATTCTGGAAATTAAACTTCTATTATTCTATTCTCTCACATATGGTGAGGACACGTGCGACTGGATCGGACTGACGGCCACCAGTACCACCAGCTAGGGCTGCGAGAGCCTGGGGCCATGGTAGAGTCTAAGGTGCAGCTAGTACTGTAGTTACACCACCACTTATGGAACCACCAATTGCTCCAGCTTAGGAGTAGATACCAGATGTGGCTGAGTCGGTAGGATCGGCTCTGGAACTAATTGTGCCCATTGTGATTCCAGTCCTTCAGGAGGCTTTGGCCCAGATATTGACTGTATGCACTACTCTAGCTCAGGCGGTTTTAGTTCCGGCCGCACCAAACACTTTTCAGGTCGTGGGAGGTTCTCAGACTCTCGCCGCCCGTACTCCAGAGCAGGTAGTTCAGGAACTTCAGACACCGGGGGTACTACCAAACCAACCAGTTGCAGCTTGTCGGGCGCAGGTTGGTCTACCTATGAGTGATGAGAAGTAGAAGAGACTAGAGTGGTTTGGGAGGCTCAGGCCTCTATAGGTCAGTAGGATACTTAGGATTTCTTAGCCAGGTGTCAATGGATCCTTCGCACGGCGGGTATTCTGGAGAGTAGTGGAGTATCATTTACTACTTTTCAGCTATAAGGGGCAACCCTTAGATGGTGGAAGGCCTATGAGTTGAGGAAGTCAGTCGGCGCTGCACCACTTACGTAGCATGAGTTCTTAGTTCTCTTCTTAGAGAAGTTTGTTCAACAGACTCGCAGAGAGGAGTTGCGTAGGCAATTTGAGCAGCTACGCCAAGAGGGTATGTCAGTGATCCAATATGAGATGAGATTTTTAGAGTTGGCTCGTCACGTAATATCATTGGTTCTCATAGAGAGAGGGGGGATTAGGAGGTTCATTGATGGCCTCAACTATGGATTGCGCTTCGTCATGACCCGAGAGATTGCGTCGGGTGCGAGGTTCGACGAGCTGGATGATATTTCTATACGCCTAGAGCAGATTAGTAGTTAGGAGCATGATAAGATGGAGGCAAAGAGGCCTCGTGGTTCAGGCAGTTTCAGCAGTGCCTCGTCTAGAGGATAGTCCAACTATAATAGAGGTCCTCCTTATAGACCTACTCAAATGGCTCGTCCGGTTCATCGTGGTGTATCAGCTAGCCATGGTTCATATAATGCTCATCCTGGAAATTCATCGCTCAGTGCCCTCCCAACTTAGAGTTTATCTCGTGCTCCATCAGTTCAGGGTTCATCTCTACCACTTCCTTCTAGTAGTTATTCTAGTTCTCGGGGTCTTATTCAGTCCCTGCCACCATTGACAAATAGGAGTTGCTTCGAGTGTAGAGAGTTTGGACATGTGAGGAGGTATTGTCCCCGTCTTTTGAGAGGTCCAATTCATCAGAGGGGTCAGGTTATGACTTACACACCAGTTACTTCACCACCCGCTCAGCCAGCTCGGGGCGGGGCTCAGGCAGCTAGAGGATGCCCTAGGGGAGGGGGGTCGATCAGGTGGCGGTCAGGCTCGATGCTATGCTTTTCCTTCCATGCCAGAGGCTGTTGCTTTAGACACAGTGATCATATATATTGTTTCAGTGTGCCACAGGGATGCTTCCATATATTTCACCCTGGTTCCACTTATTATTATGTATCATCGTATTTTGATCATTATTTGGATATGCCCTATGATTTCTTTGTTACACATGTTCATGTGTCTACACCGGTGGGTGATTCTATTATTGTGGACCGCGTATATCGGTCGTGTGTGGTAACTATTAGGGGATTCGAGATGAGAGTTGATCTCTTATTTCTTAATATGGTTGATTTTTACATGATTCTAGGCATGGATTGGTTGTCCCCGTGTCATTCTATTCTGAATTGCCACACTAAGATCGTGACATTGGCGATGCTGGGATTGCCTAGGATTGAATGGAGAGGTTCTCTAAACTATGTTCCCAGTAGAGTGATCTCATATTTGAAGGCCCAATGGATGGCTGGGAAGGAATGTTTGGCATATTTGGCCTTTGTGAGGGATGTTGGTGTTGATACTCCTACCATTGCATCTGTTCTGGTATTACGAGACTTTCCAGATGTGTTTCCTGCAGACCTGCCGTGCATGCCACCCAATAGGGACATTGATTTTGGTATTGACTTGGTGCCGGGCTAACACATTTCTATGCCTCCATATCATATGGCACCAACATAGTTGAAGGAATTGAAATAGCGGCTTTTGGATAAGGGGGTTCATTAGGTCGAGTGTATCGCCTTAGGGTGCACCATTTTTGTTTGAGAAGAAGAAGGATGGTACTATGTGATTGTGCATTGATTATAGGTAAGTGAACAAAGTTACGATTAAGAACAAGTATCCTTTGACGCGCATTGACGACTTACCTGACCAGTTTCAGGGTGCTAGAGTGTTCTCTAAGATTGATTTGAGGTCTGGGTATCACCAGTCTATGATTCGGGACTTTGACATTCTGAAGACGACATTCAAGACCCGACATGGTCACTACGAGTTCCTTGGTATATCTTTTGCGATGCCCAATGCCCTAACAACATTCATGCATCTGATGAACAGTATATTTTAGCCATATCTTGATTCGTTTGTCATAGTATTTATTGATTACATACTGGTGTTCTCTCGTATCCAGGAGGAGCATACGTAGTATCTGAGGATTCTACTACAGGCATTGAGGGAGAAGAAGCTTTATGCTAAATTCTCCAAGTGTGAGTTCTGGCTCGATTCGGTGGCGTTCTTGGGGAATGTGGTGTCTAGTGAGGGGATCAAATTACATCCGAAGAAGATTGAGGCAGTTCAAAGTTAGCCCAAGCCGTCTTCAACTATTGAGATTCAGAGTTTTCTTGGCTTGACAGGATATTATCGCCACTTCGTGGAGGGTTTCTCGTCCATTGCTGTACTTTGACTAGATTGACCTAGAAGGGTGCCCCATTCAGGTGGTCTAATGAGTGTGAGCAGAGCTTTCAGAAGCTCAAGACTGCCTTGACCACAACTTTAGTTCTAGTTTTGCCTTCAGGATCGGGTTCATAAACAATGTATTGTGATGTTTCTCGACATTATATTGGGTGTGTCTTGATGCAGGAAGGTAGAGTAATTGCTTATGCTTCATGCCAGTTGAAGCCTCATGAAAAGGACTACCCCGTTCATGATTTAGAGTTAGCAGGCATTGTTCATGCATTGAAGATTTGGAGGCATTACCTCTATGGCGTGACTACGCCGGTCGCGCTCCCCGAGGTCGGGGCGTGACAAAATATAATTCTATAATAGTGGCACTGCAAGTTACCAATTTTTGACGAACTCAAATGACAGAAACAATCACATAATGCAGACTCTATTTGATTTTAGAAATATGCCAAAACTTTTGACATTTTTGTTATAAAAACTCTGAAACAATGCCTCTGTATTTATAAGCAACGAAAGGGTTAGATAGATAGGTGCAACTAATAAAATGGTTAAAAAATACACCTAGAATGCATCGGACATAAAGTACATTAATAAAATTATTAAAAAATACTTTCAACTAATGGGCATTACTTATAAATTATTTCTTCTGTTACATGTTATCTTTCACTAAGTTTGCATTGATTTCAGAGTATTAACTTCTTTAAAGACAAAATATAAATTATATGCCTTAATTAATTAAAATTAATGGGAATCCTCTCATCCGCTCCCTCTCTCTATATATATCAAGAGTCTATTTGACTAAACATTTAAAATTCGCATATTTTAGGAAGTTTTTGTTGTTAGAGGTGCTTTTAAAAAAAATACTTTTAAAGAGTATCAGTTTACATTTGATCAATCTATTCAAGAAGCGCTTTTGTCAAATATTCAAATAATAATTTGTATGAATAATCTTTCAAAACAATGCTTTTAATATTACATTATAAATAAACATATAAAGATTCACTTTACAGTTATTGGAGTACTGTTTAACTAGATAAATAGTATTGAACAAAGAGATCCTTGAAATAACTATCATTTGTAAAAATTAGTTACAAGTTAGAAATATTTGTTGATAATTAGATAGGAGCTTGTAAATAGAAAGTCAAAAATGGACGCTGAAACAAAGGTAAGCAAAGAGACAGGCCCACCAAACTTGTTGTCATGAAAGGTGCCTTTGTCCTTAGCATTAGGCTAATATCTTTGAGCAAAATTCATTTATATCTACTTGGGTCAAACTTATATCATCCGGTAGTTATAAAATGATCACATACAATTGATAGTTTAAAAACAATAATAAATGCTAGCAAATGTAAATGATCTAAGATATGAATTTCTTTAAATCGAAGGTAAACAGGCTTGAATTCTTTAAACCGGAGACCGAGCCGATTCATCTGTAAGCAGCTTGTGATTGATTTCAGTTTAAAACAAGGTATGCAATGGTCGGCCGCCGCGAGCTGCCACGCGGAGGTGGCGATGAGTGGCCGAGTATGCCAACCCAACTTTAAACACCCATCGTTCTCTTCAACTCTGTTTGACCGAATTTAACACTTTTTCTACAGCCCCAGGTCTTGCTAATAATCTGTGCAACTCGAAAACAGAATTAACAACCACCACTTCTGTTTCAATACTTGACCTTAGATCGAGAATCTCATCATCAAGATCTGCTAATGAGTTTGCTACAAATCCCTGAAATTCGAATTTGACCCCAATAGTTTCAGCTAATTGCGCTAACTTCCACCCAACTTGTTGCAAAGCGTCAGTGTTATCTGGTTGTGTAGGTCCACTTCCAGTAAGCCTAAATACTTAAAGCTAACGCTTGAATAATATATATACACTTTTATACCCCATGCAACTGTCTATACACTTTGAATACATAAAAGTAACCGTCACTATACAAAATCTATACAAAATAGACCGTCACTATATAAAATATATATAAAATAGACTGTCACTATATAAAAAATATATAAAATAGACTGTCACTGTATAACTAATATTCTATATATTGTCACTATATAAAATATATACAATAGACTGTCACTATATAAAATATATACAAAATAGATTGTCATTATACAAAAATATACTAAATAGACTGTCATTATACAAAATATATACAATAGACTATCACTATACAAAAAATATACTAAATAGACTGTCACTATACAAAATAGACTATAACTAAAAAAAATATACAAAATAAACTGTCACTATACAAAAAATATATAAAATAGACCGTCATTATACAAAAAATATACAAAATAGATATTACAGACTATTAAATGTAATATGTTTTGACCGAATGTACATTTTGTTTCAATGGCGAAAAATATGAAATATTAAAATTTTAAGGAGTTAGGGAGTCATTTTCTCAATATCTTTTGAAAATGTACGGAACCGTAATCACCGTACCCTCCTTGACTTCAAACTTCAATTGCTATTTCTTTATTCGTTAAGTAAACGCAAATTGATGCCTTTTCTTTTAATAATACCAAATTTTTACATGTCATGACAAACTTCCTGAGAATATTATAAGAATAACATTTGCATTTATATTGTATTCAATGGTTGGCGCAAAATGCATTCTAAAAGGGTATAAGTGTCTGCAACATGACGAACCTTTGGCACCTAATTTTGATTCTTGTTATCTCTCAGTTTTGTAATTAAAATTGATCGTTGATTTAACGTCACGCGTGAAACTGTAATTTATTCTTTGTATCAGCACAATCATAATTTGTGTATCATTAAAATAATAACAATATTTTATACTATTAAAGCATTGAATTATAAATATTTGCTTAGATCGACTTTCATTTTGTATGTCAAAAGTTTTCACAATTTGTACAGGGGTATCAATGGCTTGATTCGTCTGAATTTGAATTACATAAGATGAAACGACCCTATTCATATAGAAAAAAGCATAATAAGTGCAATAAAAGGAAATCTTATATACCAAAAGTTTAAATTCATAATAAGTGCCAATTATTCAATAGCAATAAACGATAGGAATATAGATAAATCATTAGTATTATACTGGAAAATGTCAGGAATAGAATTAACACCTGGAAGTAAGATATTTACAGCTAGATGTAAAAACTTATACGTCTTAACAACAAAACATAAAATAGCAGCAAGAAATAAAATTAATAAAATCAAAATAGAAAATCCATTTGAAAGAATAGTTACAGTTATTGACAATAATGAATACAGTTATAAAGAAATTGATATGGAAGAAGATTTAGAAATAGTAAAAGAAAGATTAAGTACATCAAGGAAGTCTCTAAAATTCCAGAGCTAGAAGGTGACGTTGAGAAACACCTAAAAACTCATAACAGTTTGTTAAATGCAGTTGCAGGAAGCAGCACAGCTAGCAGTTCATCTGCAAAGAAAAAGGAAGAAATCAAACCTAGATATACAAATACAAATATGAATAATTTATTTTCAAAACCGTTCATACAGAAAAATATCCAAAATACCCAAAAAGAAATATTCCTACCACCACAGATAAATACCTACAAAGAAAGTCTGAACCAAGCCAAAAAGACATACAACCATATAACCCGTACATATATAGATAACATATACAAAATACAAAATTTCCTAAACAAAAATCCAAGATCCCAAACTACTCAAAATCCAGATGAAGATTATGTCACTCATTATCTAACAGGATATAATAAACTAATAGCACTACCAAATACAAATGCAAAACTAGTAGCTACTTGCTACAATTACGGATTACTAGACACAGTATATACACAGACAGGACAAGAAATAACTACCATACCAGAAGTATATAGAGCATTTATGCAGTACAAAAGAATAACCAAAGGAACATTATTCTATATACGATTCTATTCAGCTACAGCAGAGATACTATATGAAGAAATAAAACTCATCATACAAGTTATCAAGATCGGACTTACCAGGGAGATGCTAGTACCAGAAAAAATAGAGGAACAAGAAAAGATAGAAAAAATAAATATTCCAGATTTTTATGCAAATAAAAGGATTATCGGAATATCCACTATACTAAATGAACTAGCAAAAACTTACAGTCCAGTACCCACCGAAAACACGGAGATCAGCGCTAAAAGAGAAGGTTTAAGAGAAAGATGGAGAGAGACATTGTTATAAAAAATTCTAACGGTCATTGACAGGTGTGTTGTGTACCGCATGGTCCTGCCAGGTGTTAGTTTAATACATCAAGTACTTTGGATCGTTGAAATTGTTTGTACAGCAGAAGTATTTAAGAGGAGACGAAACTCATTATCGCTTCCTACTTTGCTTAAAATCAAGATGAAGCCTTTACACGGCAGAAATATTTAAGATGGAATGAAAATCATTTTTGCTTCCTACTTTACCAAAAATCAAGCCCCCTCCTCTCTTCTAGTTTAGTTTAACTTTTAAATATTTCCGAACAAAGCAGAATTTGCCATTGATTGCACAATCAGTTACGAATCAATAGTGTAACGGACAATATGTGTAATCAATTATTGTGGCGGGCAGGTAATAAATGAGATAAACAGTTACGAATGTGATTACTATTTAAGCACCAATTTCCCATATTTTATTCCATCTGAGAATGATTACTCAATTCCCTGTCACGATCCAAAACAATCACCGATCATGATGACGCCTAACTTACTTACTAGGCTAGCCTGTCATGAAATAACATTACTAAAAATCTGCTAAAAATTGATCAAATATTTTCGATCAACGTTGGTCGGTCAAAAAAACCGACCAAAAACCGTTCAGGTTGGACGGAAACTGGAAAAAAAATTATATATTTTTTTAAACTAAATACTGACCAACGTTAGTCGGTAAATTGGTCAACGAATTGACCCAGCTGGTCAGATAAGAAAATTTTAGATTACCGACCAACGTTGGTCGGTAATCTGGATCCAATTTTTAAAATTTTAATAATTATTTTATTATTTAAAATATTTTATAATATTTAAGAATTTATATTTAAAATTACCGACCAACGTTTGTCGGTTAATGTAGGGGAAGCATTTACCGACCAACTTTGGTCGGTAATTGTTATTTTCTGCAAAATAACCGACCAAAGTTGGTCGGTTATTACGTCAACATTGGTCAAACTTTCGAATTACTTTTATATTTACTATCTAAATAATATAAATGTAATTCGTTAACACTTTTGTAATACAAATAATGAATACACTAACATATACTATATATAACATGCTATTTGTAAATTGATTCATCGACTTATAACTTACTTAGATGCATCGATGAATATTAAAAACAAAACGTTTGACCTATATCGACTAATAGTAAAAACAAAACGTCTCGACCTATATCGATTAATCTAGCTATGCCATGCATTATTAGTGATGAATGAATGAAAAATAAAAGAATTAATACTAAACATCTTTGACATATATATATATATATATATATATATATATATATATATATATATGGATCACAAATTAAATAAACGAAAGAAGCTATTAGTATTAAGTAAACGAGTTAAATTAATAGGTCAAACATGGTCAAACTTTAACAAGCTATATATATACACACTAACATATACTATAACAAGCTATATATATATATAGTTAAAGTATTACAGTGAAGTGTGTGTGTGTGTGTGTGTGTGTGTGTGTGTATATATATATATATATATATATATATATATATATATATATATATATATATATATATATATATATATACACGAAGCGCTAGGACCACAGGGTCGAGTTCTTTTAGGGATAGACTTGGGAAGATACTAATTAGTATATATACTTTAACATCAAATATATCTATTTATAAATTGATTCATCGACTTATAACTTACTTAGATGTATCGATGAATATTAATCGATGATTCATCAAAACGTCTCGACCTATATATCGATTAATCTATGTCATGCATTATTAGTGATGAACGAATGAAAAAAGAAGTTATTAGCATCAATTACAATATAGTGTATGTGTGTGTGAGAGAAATTACTCACATACTTAATTATAACTTAGAAAATTTACTTAGATAGATGCTATTATAATTTATTAAAATTAAATAGTTAATATAATTATTTATAAAGATTATGCTTATAGTTTATAATTATTTATAATAATTGCAAAGTTAAATAAAATAAATGCTTGTAGTTTATAATATATTTTTTTATAGTTTATAATATTTTAAGAAAAAAAACACACAAAAAAAAGAATTTAGTTTTTTTGTTTTTTAAAAACCGACCAAAGTTGGTGGGTTTTTGGTCAAACGGTCAACACTTAATGTACTGACCAACTTTGGTCGGTAATTCTGAAATCAGAATTGAAAAACGGGGGAACCCCCATTTCTCTCTTATTTTCCCCCCTCCCTTCTGTATTTCCCTGACTTAAAACCTTCCCCTCTCCTTCTCTATTTCCCTCACATAAATCCCATTCCCCACCTCGCGTCGCCACCGCCCAGTCCTCGCCGTCGCCGCTGCCACTGCCACTTCCGCCCCTCTCCTTCTTCATCTCCTAAAAATTCTAGGTTTGAATTACAACCCATTTATTTATTATATCTAGTTTTTGTTAATTAGGTATGAATTAGTTTCAATTGATTAGTGTTTCAATTATTTGAACATTGTATTTTATTAAGGATTAGGGTTTAGGTCTTGTTTCAATTAGTTTTGTTAATTAGTTTTATTAACTAATTAGTTTTGTTAATTAGTCAATTAGTTATGAATTAGTTTTAATTGATGAGTGTTTCAATTTTGAGTTTGTATTGTCTTGAATAGTTTAGTTAGAATTGAATTATTAACTTTGTATTGTCTTGAATAGTTTAGTTAGAATCTAGGGTTTACGGTTTGTTCTTGTGAATCGAACTTTTGGGGTATGAGTTGAATTTCTTTAGTTTAGTTAGTTTATGTTTAAACTCGTAGGATATGAATTGAAATTTTAGTTTTTAGGATTTGTTCTTGTGAACTGAACTTTTAGGATATGAATTGAACTTTTAAGATATGAATTGGACCTTTTGGATATGAATTGAACTTTTAGGATATAAATTGATGTAATTAGGAAAAAATAATTATTTGAATTAACTAAAAAAGATATAATTAATTTATAAATGTAGAATAAATTAATTTGTTCTTGTGAATCGAACTTTTAGGGTATGGGTTGAATTTCTTTAGTTTAGTTAGTTTATGTTTAAACTCATAGGATATGAATTGAAATTTTAGTTTTTAGGATTTGTTCTTGTGAATTGAACTTTTAGGTTATGAATTGAACTTTTAAGATATAAATTGGACCTTTTGGATATGAATTGAACTTTTAGGATATAAATTGGTGTAATTAGGAGTCAATTATTATCTTGAATTAACTAAAAAAGATATAATTAATTTATAATTATAGAATAAATTAATTTATTCTTGTAAATCGAACTTTTAGGGTATGAGTTGAATTTCTTTAGTTTAGTTAGTTTATGTTTAAACTCGTAGGATATGAATTGAAATTTTAGTTTTTAGGATTTGTTCTTTAGTTCTTGTGAATTGAACTTTTAGGATATGAATTGAACTTTTAAGATATGAATTGGACCTTTTGGATATGAATTGAACTTTTAGGATATAGATTGGTGTAATTAGGAGCCAATTATTATCTTGAATTAACTAAAAAGATATAATTAATTTAAAATTATAGAATAAATTAATTTGTTCTTGTGAATCGAACGTTTAGTATATGGGTTGAATTTCTTTAGTTTAGTTAGTTTATGTTTAAACTCATAGGATATGAATTGAAATTTTAGTTTTTAGGATTTGTTCTTGTGAATTGAACTTTTAGGGTATGAATTGAACTTTTAAGATATGAATTGGACCTTTTGGATATGAATTGAACTTTTAGGATATAAATTGGTATAATTAGGAGCCAATTATTATCTTGAATTAACTAAAAAGATATAATTAATTTATAATTATAGAATAAATTAATTTATTCTTGTGAATCAAACTTTTAGGATATGGGTTGAATTTCTTTAGTTTAGTTAGTTTATGTTTAAACTCGGAGGATATGAATTGAAATTTTAGTTTTTAGGATTTTTTCTTGTGAATTGAACTTTTAGGATATGAATTGAACTTTTAAGGTATGAATTGGACCTTTTGGATATGAAATGAACTTTTAGGATATAAATTGGTGTAATTAGGAGCCAATTATTATCTTGAATTAACTAAAAAAGATGTAATTAATTTATAATTGTAGAATAAATTAATTTATTCTTGTGAATCAAACTTTTAGGGTATGGGTTGAATTTCTTTAGTTTAGTTAGTTTATGTTTAAACTCGGAGGATATGAATTAAAATTTTAGTTTTTAGGATTTGTTCTTGTGAATTGAACTTTTAGGATATGAATTGAACTTTTAAGGTATGAATTGGACCTTTTGGATATGAAATGAACTTTTAGGATATAAATTGGTGTAATTAGGAGCCAATTATTATCTTGAATTAACTAAAAAAGATATAATTAATTTATAATTGTAGAATAAATTAATTTGTTCTTGTGAATCGAACTTTTAGGGTATGGGTTGAATTTATTTAGTTTAGTTAGTTTATGTTTAAACTCGTAGGATATGAATTGAAATTTTAGTTTTTAGGATTTGTTCTTGTGAATTGAACTTTTAGGATATGAATTGAACTTTTAAGATATGAATTGGACCTTTTGGATATGAATTGAACTTTTAGGATATAAATTGGTGTAATTAGGAGCCAATTATTATCTTGAATTAACTAAAAAAATATAATTAATTTATAATTGTAGAATAAATTAATTTGTTCTTGTTTTATTTGTATAGATGGAACATCGTACTTGGATGTACAATAGGAATTATCCTAATCGGCGGGGATTGCGGGTGAATTTTGTAGAAGGAGTTGATGACTTTATTAGACATGCAATGCCACTTCCACCATACCAAAGTGAAGGAGTAATTAGGTGCCCTTGTGTCAGGTGCGATTGTATAAAGTTTAAAAAATTTGAGGAAGTTAAACTTCATCTTTATAGGAAGGGGTTTATAGAGAATTACTTTGTATGGACTAATCATGGAGAGATCGATGGTAGCCGTGGGATATTTCATAACATGTTTGTTGGTGAAAGTAGTAGGTCGGTGGAGAATACAAATCTTGATTCTAGAATTCAGGATATGGTTGCGGATGCTTTTGGGATGCACTTCGGGGGTGAGCCCAATGAAAATGTTGAAAAAACTCCTAATGATGACGCAAAACGTTTTTATGAACAGTTAGAGGAAGCTAGTCGTCCACTACGTGAAGGAAGTTCGCACTCTGAGCTGTTTGTTGCAGTTAGATTACTAAGTATCAAATCTAATTGGAATATTTCTCAAGCAGCCATGGAATCTTTCATTGACCTTATGAGTGAACTAGTTGACCCTAATATCAACTTACCTGGTGATTTCTATAAGGCAAAGGGATTGGTTTCTAAGTTAGGACTTTCGTCAATGAGAATTGAGTGTTGTGAAGATGGTTGCATGTTATATTATAAAGATGATGCAACTTTAGACAGTTGTAAATTTTGCGAAAAGCCTCGTTTCAAGAGGCTTTTCCAGCGGGAATATTGTCATTGTCAAGGTGATGCATTATTTACCTCTTATACCTAGGTTAAAGAGGTTACATACGTCGATAAGTTCTGCTCCTCATATGAGATGGCACTTTGAAAATAGAAGACCAACTGGTGTTATGTGTCATCCTTCAGATGGAGAAGCTTGGAAGCACTTTGATAGGACATATCCAGATTTTGCTAGTGAACCAAGGAACATTCGGTTAGGTCTGTGTGCAGATGGCTTCACGCCTTTTTCTATATCTGCGACACCATATTCATGTTGGCCTGTCTTTCTTACACCTTATCATCTACCACCTGAGTTGTGTATGACTAGTCCATATATATTCTTAAATTGTATTATCCCCGGTCCACGTAATCTGAAAAGTTTGATTGATGTATATTTGTAACCTTTGATTGATGAGCTAAAACAATTGTGGTATGATGGTGTTGAAACATATGACATATCAACCAAGCAGAATTTCAATTTGCGTGCTAATTTAATGTGGACTATTAATGATTTTCCTGCGTATGGAATATTGTCTGGGTGGATGACTGCTGGGAAGCTAGCTTGTCCTTACTACATAGAAAATAGTAAAGCGTTCACTTTGAAACATGGCCGAAAGCAATCATGGTTTGATTGTCACCGTCAATTCTTGCATGATGATCATGAGTTTAGAAGGATGAAAAATACATTCAAAAAGAATAAAGTGGAATATGATTCTCCACCTCCGATACTTTCAGGTGAGGAAATTTGGGAGAGGGTCCAGAACTTCTGTAAAGTTACTGAGGCTCCACCTTATAGATTCCTTGGATATGGTGTTAATCATAATTGGACGAAACAGAGTATATTTTGGGAGTTTCCTTATTGGAAGGATAATCTTCTCCGACACAACCTTGATGTCATGCATATTGAGAAGAATTATTTTGATAATTTGTTCAACATAGTGATGGATGTTAAAGGTAAGACAAAAGATAACCTGAAGGCTAGAATGGACTTACAAGAATATTGCAGGCGGCCTGAATTATACTTGCAGACAGCAAACAATGGTAAGGTGTTCAAGCCCAAAGCAAGTTACACATTCACTTTGGAGGAAAGACGATAAATTTGTGATTGGGTTACGAAATTGAAGATGCCTGATGGTTATGCGTCGAATCTTGGAAAAAGGTAGATATGGAGGTAGGGAAGTTAAGCCATTTGAAAAGTCATGACTGCCATGTTTTCATGGAGACCTTAGTGCCTATTGCATTTTGTGGTTTGCCTGAAAGAATCTGGAAACCCATCACAGAGATTAGTTTGTTTTTCAAAGACTTGTGTTCTACCACATTAAGGGAAGAAAACCTACTTCGGATGGACCAGAACATTTGTGTAATTTCTAGTAAGATGGAAAAAATATTCCCATGTGGTTTCTTTGATGTGATGGAACACCTTCCAATACACCTTGTACACGAGGCACGACTTGGAGGGCCTGTTCAATGCAGATGGATGTATCCCTTTGAGAGATAATATTATAAGTTTGATGTAATATTCTATTTTATTTGAATATTCTTGGCTAACATGACATTATGTAGGATAATTGGCAAATGCAAACAATTTGTTAAGCAGAGGAATAAGATTGAAGGATCTATATGTGTAGCCTATCTTGCAAAGGAAACTGCACATTTTTTTTTCTTATTATTTTGAGAGTAACGTGCCATGTTCTAGGAATAGGCCCAATAGGCACACAGTCGAATGTGTGAATGATCCATTATATCCACCAATGTCCATATTCAATCAACCAAGCCGATGTTCTAAGGATGTTAGAAAGAGAAGTTTGAGTGATATGGAGTACAAGTCAGCTACACTTCATGTGTTGCTAAATTGTCCCGAAGTTGTACCATTTCTCAAGTAAGTGTTGATTTATTAGTTATCAAAATATAAAATTTACTGTGACTACATATTGATGCAACTACTAAAAATATTTGATATGTCACAGTCACTTCGTGGGTCAATTTGGCCATGATGCTATATATATGAGATTTGATACGTGGTTCAAACAGTTTGTAAGTGTATATATATGTAGTGAATGTATAAAAATTGATTCATAAGTTGTGATAACTTATGAATTTTTTTAACAATATGTAGGTAAATAATCCAAATAATGGTGTAAATCAATTTTTGAAAGATATATCTTGGGGACCTGGGCTTCTGGTCACAACAATGTCTAAGTACGTAGTGAATGGTTATAAGTTTCATACAGAGGATTGCTCTAAAAATAAAAATAGCAACAACAACGGGGTGTGGGTTCAAGGTGGTGATGGCAACCAAGTTGGAGATATTGATTATTATGGTGTGGTCAAAGAAATATTACAACTAGAATATACAGGTTGGCCATATAAGAAATTGATACTCTTTAGATGCAAGTGGTTTGACCCAAATCCAACAAGAGGTACAAGAGTACACAACCAATACAACATAATTGAGGTTAATCATACGAGGGAGTATGATCGCTATGATCCTTTCATAATTGCACATAACGTTAGGCAAGTGTATTATGCTCCTTATCCATTGCGGCAGAATAAGTCCGATGGGTAAGTTGTAATAAAAACTAAGCCTGTAGGTAGGGTGGAAGTTGAGAATGTGTTAGATGTTGCATATCAAAACGATATCTCCAATGTTCACCAAATAGTGGACGATCAGTTAGAAAATGATTTGGAACATCCTGAACGCATATTGGAAGAAGTTGATATAAGTGAAGTAACAATTATAGAAAATGAGGACGAAAAATCAACTGATGAAGCTCAAACAAGTGAGGACGAAGAATTCTCGGACGAGGAATAATACGTCGATGAGGATTAAAAAGTTGGTTTTTTAAAGCACTCTCGTTTTATAGATAGTTTCTTATATGTTTCAATCTAAATGTGTATTATATTATGCAGATGGCAGGCAAGGGTCAAGGTAACAATGACCCTACTAGTTATCGGGGTCGAGAAAAGGGTAGGAAGGGAAAGAGGAGGGTAGAAAATAATACTCCCTCTTGTCCACCCTTTTCATAGATGCCTATGTCTTATCCTCCACCACACGGCTATACTGAGCTGCCACAGCATCACGAGCCGTACACCTTCATTCAGACACCAAGTCTTCCATCACAAGGCCATAGGACTATACGTCCGACATACAGTCCAGCTGCCTCACAGCCATCTGCATCGCAGCCATCTACATCACATCCACATGGATCACATCCCTACATATCACAGCCACATGGATCGCATCCATCCATGTCACAGCCACTCGGGTCACAGCCATCGGTATCACATCCACTTGGGTCGCATCCTGCTATGTCGCAGTCACAGGGATCGCAACCATCTTCATCATCAAATCCATCTATTGCAGGCCTTCGCCTGCGAGGCAGTAGCTCTGACCCGCCTACACCGTCTTCACATGCCTCTGATACAAATGCTTCGGATGGTGATGACGAGGTAGTGCATTATGATCTATATGGCAAGATCATCATAGTCCCTGAGGGTGATGGGTAAGTATTATTCATTATTTTTGCGTCTATTGATTTGTAACATTTTTACTAAGATATTAATGTGTTTTTATTGTTAAATTGCATCTTCAGGCCGGGTAATAAGACTACAAAGATAATCACCAATGCCATCAGAAAGCTTTATGATGGCCCTTATGCGACTTGGACTGATTGCCCATTCTTACTGAAGGAGCAAATTTTCAATCAATTTAAGGTATAAATGTTCTTTTAAACAGTTTAATAATTTATAATTATAATGTTTCCATCTAATATTTAACTTTTGAAATACAGATCAAGTGTGTATGGCAAGACCGCTATAGCGCGGAAGTGGCTGCAAATTTTCATCATAAAGCTCGCAAGAGATTGGCGGATGCTTTCTCGGATGCTAGAAAGAAGAATAAGAGGCCTGGCTGGTTACTTGAGAATTTTTGGAATGATTTGCAAAAGCAATGGCTTACCGCAGAGTTCTTAGAGAGGAGCAAAAAAGGAAAGAAAACTCGCGCATCCGAGAAGGGAGGATCCTTGCAAACTGGAGGTGCGATCAGCCTAGGGACAATAAAAAGAAGATTGATACGTAATTGCTTAAATTATTTTACTTTTCTAAGTATATATATTCTATTTATTAACTAAATTAATTTGTTTTCAGGAAAAGAAGTATGGGCGTCCAATGAGTCATGATGAGCTATTCAAGGAGACGCATATTGTGAAGAAAAAGAAAGAGGGGAATCAAGATAGGTGGGTCGAGGACCGGGCCTCGACTGCATATGTAAGCTTTCAATTTTCTTTACGTATTATAATTTACTTTTATAATATTTTTGAAATACTGATTTAATTTAAAATAATATAGGGTCGCTACCAAAGTAACGTGGAAGAATTCATCTGTAGTCATCCAGCTGGTGAATCGGGTGAGCCAACCCAACCTTCGGACGAGGATGCTGAAAGAATATGGTTGGAGTCTGTTGGCGGTCCAAAATGGGGGAAGGTATACGGGTTCCTACTAAAAACTTCCATCGCTATAAGTGTGGAATGCGAGGAATAGGGACTTCCTCGCAAGGCAAGCAACTTAATAGGGAGAGCCTCTCCGCTATGTGGGAGACAGTGACAAAGCTCACATCAGAGCTAGAAGCGGCCAAGGAAAGAGAAAGGCTTAGAGATGCTCAATTCCTTGGCATGCAAGCTCAGATCAGAACTCTCCTATCTAGTGGAGCTTTTCCGTTGCCCCGATCTCGTGAGTCATCTCCAGAGGGTCGACCTCCACGTGATCGTTCCTCCCGTCCTGCTCGTGATCGTTCCTCCCGTCCTCCCCGTGATCGTGCTTCCCGTCCTCCATAAGATCGTTCTCTATACCGTCTTATAAATGAAAGTTCATCAGACGTTGATGATGATGTTGTAGAAAACACCCCTTGACTTTTATATACTTTGAACTAGACAAATAGAACCAGTTTTGAACTAGTTGTAATTAGTTTTAACTTGGTTTTGGATTTTTATGTTCAATTGAACTTTAATTTGTTAGTTTTAAAGTATTTATTGAATGTTTTGGTTGTTGTTGTTGTTGTTGTTGTTGTTGTTGTTGTTTGTTGTATTGGTATGCTGGCAGGTGGTGTAGCTGCCAAAACAGGCATTTTATGCCAAAATTAAACCCAGAAAAACCGACCAAAGTTGGTCGGTTTTTAATAAAAAAAATAAATTATTCCAAAATACCGACCAAAGTTGGTCGGTTAATGAACATTGAATTCCCAGAATTCAACATTACCGACCAACTTTGGTCGGTATTTTGCCTGCACTGTTGAGATTACCGACCATAGTTGGTCGGTAATGTTTAATTTTAATTATTTTAAAAATATATATATTTTCAATTACCGACCAAAGTTGGTCGGATTTTTTTAAATTTTAATAATTAATAAAAAAAATATAATTTAGTTAAACCGACCAACTTTGGTCGGTAAAATTAAATTAATAAAATATATTTCCGACCAAAGTTGGTCGGTAAGTACTTAAACTTGTCAGATGGTCGTTTTAAGCTACCGACCATCAAAACACCGTCCACACCCTAACTTTGGTCAGTAATTTCCGACCAACTTTGGTCGGTAAGCCATTCCGACCATCAAAACACCGTCCACACTGTAATAGTCGAGTTTTGGTCGGTAATTGGCCATAACCGACCAACTTTGGTCGGTTCTTTTGGTCGGTTTTTAGCTAATTTCTAGTAGTGTAGTAGCGAAACATGATAATGAATTGCATAAAAGATAAGTCTGAAAGACAATTAACAATAGATAGTATCAAACAATGATACAACTCCCCATAAACTCGCTCTACAATAAGAATATAAATCTGAAATAAAGAAATAATGTCTGAAACAACAACAATAATGAAACATAGGAAGAGATGCTGGGACTGCGATCAGGAAACATCTTTGTCTCGGTCTCAACAGCACGGCAATCAGCTCAGCTCACAAAGCTCGACACGGTCATACTCATGTATCTGCACAATTAAGAGTAGAATATTCTATGAGTACAAACGACCCCATATACTCTGTAAATATTATAACAATCCTAAGTGTCACGACCCAACTCCACCGGAGCTGCGATGGCGTATAACACTTCTTGCTAGGCAAGCCAGCAGTTCCATAATAACAGTAAATTCAATAAAACGGTATTGTAATAAACTCAACAGCTGAGAAATCATGAAATAACTGTGAAACAACAGTAATACTTCTACAACGATCCGAATGATCTGGTGTCAATGAGTACATGAGCACTACTGAATAACAAAATACAAGGTCAAATCTTCAATACAACTATCTGAAATATATAACAATAATAACAGACATAAATGAAAGAGAACTTCAAAGTATACGGACGATATAGTAGCTACAACGTAGTCTCCCAAAAGCTGAAACCAACACAACTTTAGCAATCACCACGTCCGGAAGTACCTGGATCTGCACACGAAGTACAGAGTGTAGTATGAGTACAACTGACCACATGTACTCAATATGTAATAAACCTAACCTTCGGCAGAAAGCAATGACGATCTCTGGAGAAACTGTTATAGACCAATATTAATAACCAATAACAACTCAAGATAAAGAAAAACAATATAAGTAAATAACTCAATGATATCTTGTTTATCTCATTAATATTTCAGGAATTTAGATATACTTTCCAAGTATAACAATTAAAGCCCAACACATTAAAACATTTCAGTTACTAGCTAGCATTAGTAAAGTACATATCTATGCCTACATTTCAAATATACATGACATCTCACTATCATCATAGTAAAACCTTCAAGAATAACCACACTTATCACATACATGGTGCCAGGAAAAAATCCCTTACCATCACACATAAATGCCTCTCACCAAAACACGTATATATAACACTATGCATGTGCTCACTGCTGGCATGTCGGACTTCGGAGTGGCGGATCCTACGCAAGCGCTAATCATAATCACATAGCCTAATAGTGGGGCCTGGTGCACACGTCGCCCCAAATCAATAACACTTATCCCTATATGAGCCTCACATACGTATCACCACAAAATCAATAATACCAATCTGCTCTATGGCTCAAGCTCAGTCATCAACTGGTCAAGTCTCACTTAACCACATTTCACAGTATTCAATTCAACAATGTTACACATATGAGGCATCAACAACATGTGAGGAATCAAATAAGAAAGTACTGAGACAGATATATCATACACGGATATAGCATCATGACTGCGAGTATGTGAAGAATTAAGGCAAATAGCTCAGAAACAGCAAGAATAGCCCTATCGTGTCTCAACAAATAGCGCATATCCTAGACATGATTTCTAACATGAATCAAAACTCAAATAATCATATAGATCTAGAAAACTCGGATATCAGGAGGCATGACAAAAAGATAAATCTCACAATAGTCTAAAAGCCACCTCAAATCATGAATACTCTGATGTGCACACACACGCCTGCCACCTAGCGCTTGTGTCACCCCTATACATCTCATATAACATAGTTCACATAGTTAATTACCCTCAAATCCAAGTATAGATATGTTACTTACCTCAAACAATAGAGATAATACTCCAAAAATCATGTTCCACATGATCACACCCACAACATACCTCAATAAGAGATATGACATGGTCGTATACAATAATAATTACCCAACTAGGAGTCAGATTCGAATCCACTGGAGTTATGATGGGAGTTAGGAGTATATATTTGAAGCAAGCAAATGTGTTATCTAATATTACACTTTCACAACAAGGTTTTGCTTTCTATTTCTATTGTTACTGTAATGAATGCATGATATAGAAAATAAATTATAAATAAATGTTTTCGAGATTTTTCCAATTGGATTGAAGGCCTAGGGTTGTGACCATGACCTAGGTGTTTGCCTAATGGGATAAATACATTAATGCTTATTTTCTTGATTGGGGTGTCTTATACCTCTCAACTCTACATTACTTACTAAATACCTCGCGGTCAGAGAGTGATTTTGTCCAATTTGGCATTCTCAAGACCAAATGGGTATCAACCAAAACAGTTGATAAGAGCTCAAGTCTGGTTATTACTATTTCTAGGTTCCTTTAATTAGGTTAATCAATCTCTCAATTAACCCAATTCCTTGTTAGCTAAGTTATACTAGACTAGGTCTCTCTTTCTCAAGTAGAGACTAAGTCCAATAGGCATGAATCAATGTTTGCAACCATTAATTCTAAAAATTGAAGCATGAACTAAGCTAAATAATCAACACTCAATTATAAACAAGCACTAAATTAAATACCCATAAGGTTTACACACTAGGGTTGGGTCACAACCCTAGTAAAAGTCTAGTACTCATAATGGAAATTGCAGAAAATAGAAAAGCAAATCTAATTAAACTAATAATGGAAGATTAAAATTATGAAATCTAATGTTAAAACACCAAAATAATGTAAAACTTCTTAAAGTAGTAAAGAAAAACGGCTACAGCAGCTTTAGATGTTCAATCATGACCTAATTTTGTGAAACTCGTCTATTTATACAGGGCCAAAAATCTCGGACAAACATGCCCCTCAGTAGGTTCTGCGGCCGCACAATTCTATGTGTGGTCCGCATATTTCTACAACTGGCATGAAATGGAACTCTGCTGCTGCACATTTCTGAACTGCGGTCGCGAGGTAATCTCTGTGGCCGCGCATTTATGGACTGCGGCTGCGAGGCAATCGTCTGTAGCCGCACATTTCTTGTGTGGTCCGCAATTCACAAAGGCTCCTGGACTTGGTCTTTTTGCATACTCTCTGTTCTTTGACTCTTAGAACAGTTCTGTGGCCGCACAATTCATGTGTGGTCCGCACATTGCTGAAAGTTTTGCTAATTATTTCTTCTTGGTTTGCGGCCGCAAAAGGAATTCTGCGGTCCGTAAGTTCTTATGCAGCCATAGAATTCCTTATGCGGAATGCACATTTGTGCTTCTGTGCCCTTTATTGCCTTCTGCTTCGGAACACTCATTTTTAAGTCGCATTTCATCTCGGGAGACCAAACTTCTAGCATTCCTGCAATTTTGCACAATTTTATTAGTTTCGGGAACACAATTCAATACTTTTGGACTAAAACAAAAGCTAAAGGGTGCTAATAAGCAGTCAAAATAATCACTTATCACCACACGAATCGGCCTTCGAGCGACTCAAATCTAGCCAAAGAAACTTAATATCATCGATAAAAGCCATTGAAAATAATTCCAAATGATAAAGCTAAGGTCTTGAATCAAATATGCAAAGTCAACCCTGGGGCCGCAACTCGAAATCCGACAAAATTCACAAATTCCGAACACCCATTCAAATACGACTCCAACCATACCAATTTCATCCAATTCCAACCAAAAATCGACCCTCAAATCATCAAATCTCACTCCCCAATAACATACCCTAAAATCCCCAAATTTCACCTTAAAGTCACATAAACTAGGTATAATAATCAATGGGCAATCAATATCTATTATCAAAAGTGATTAATCTTCACTTACCTATTAAATTGGATAAAAACGTCTCTCAAAATATCACCCTTAGTCGAGCTCCACAACTCCCAAAATGAGAAAAACAATAAAACCTTTTGAATATAAACTCTGCCAGCGATTCCGCATCTACGATTACTTATCCGAGGCCCCCGAGACCCCATCCAAACATACCAACAAGTACCAAAATATAACACTAACATACTCGAAGCCTCAAATGACATAAAACAACATTAAAATCATGAATCACACCATGATTCAAGCCTAAGGAACTAATGAACTTCAAACTTCTAAAACTCTTGCCGAATCATATCAAACCAACCCGGAATGATGTCAAATTTTGCATATAAGTCTAAAATGACACAACGGTCCTACTCCAACTCACGGAACAAAAATCACAACCCGATATCAACAAAGTCAACTCTCGATCAAACTTATCAACCTTCCAAACCTTCAACTTTTCTACTTTTGCCGAAAAGCTTCAAATAAACCTATGGACCTCCAAATCAAAATTCGAACATACGCCTATGTATAAATTCACCAAACGAAGCGATTGAAATCATAAAAACTCCATTCTAGAGTCATCTACACAAAAGTCAAACTCCGATACACTTTTACAAATAAGGCTTTCAACCATGGGACTAAGTGTCCCAATTCACTCCAAAGCCTCCCCGAAACCAAACCAACCACCCCGAAAAGTCACATAACCACAATTACACATATTTAAAGAATCAAATAGGGGAAACAAGGTTAAAATACTCAAAACGTCCGGCCGGATCATCACATTCTCCCCCTCTTAAACAATGTTTTGTCCTCAAACGGGTCTGTAATTGTTGATACCCAATTTTTCCCTCATATTTTTATAAACATCATGTATGTTTAAAAATATTCTTCCTGCATCATCACCAATTTACGAGAGTCCTACAAGTATTTTCTATAATTGTTCATAATTTTTAAAAGCTTTAAAATTAATTTTCTTGCATTTAAATTACTTGAATATGCATTGATTACCCTCTAAATTATTTTGTAGTGACTTAATCGTCCGGATTTATTATTTGCATCCACATATATGTCTCATAATATTTTAATTGCTTTTTATATAATTATATTTATATTTTTAAAGCTATTTTATATAATTTTACAATAATAGCCTATATTCTATACATAATTGTATTTATTATGTTATTTATATCAAATAATAGCTTTTCTTTTATTTTTCTAATGTTAATTTGTTATTTTACTGCACGAATAATTTTTTTTATTATTTATTAGTCACTTTTTATAATTTAAATATTTAATCAATTTCGTGTATTTAAATCATGTCCCAATGTTTGAGTTAATTACAGATCCAATACACTAGCCCAAACCCCAAAACCTTAGCACAATAACCCCAAGCCCAAATCATACAACCCCTAACTTGATTGCGACCCGCCTTACAATCCGCCCCACTTCCCCTTTAATCATGGTCGTTGATCTATGATCAACGGCCCACAATAGCCCTTCCCCTTTCATATATCTCCATAACCTAAAACCTAGAGACATTTTCCCCACCCAGCCTCCTCTACATTCTTTCATCTCCCCACTCCAAAACCAAACCTAGCCTCCTCCTCCCAAATCCCCTCAAAACCCTGCTAAATCATGAAACGTTTTTACGATCTGCTTACCTTATTTGCACTATCTCATTATCATTCATATGCTTGTGGTATTACTTAGTACTTTCCCGATTTTTTCAAGTATTACCTTTCTGAATCGAGTGCCATTGTCCTCAACCTACAAGATTAAGATGAAAATCTATCTGTATACATTCTCAACAAGTTAGTATGGGTCCGATTCACCGAGATTCTTTGCTAATTTTTTGACTACTCGTCAAACTAGGGTTTGTCTAATTTTTACCTATTCTGAATTGGAATAGGGTTTGTCCATCTTCTATGTTTGCTGGTTAAACTTCTACCACTATATAAACCCCTTCCCCGTTACCTTTTGAAGCCTCAAGGATTATTGCTGAATCATTGCATTATTCTCTCATTCCCACTCATTATACTCTGAAATTTGAGACCTTAGTCGGCTGAAAGCCAAGGTAATTCGAATTTGATTGTGTTCTTTCTCAGTGCGAGCATTGTCCAGGATTCATTCGAGACCCTTAGGAACTATGATGCACTAGGACTTTTGGAATTATGATGCTATTTGCTACTTTTAATTGAATTACTTCTGGAAATTTCTCTTCTCATTTCCTTGTTCGTTAATTGGTAACTGGTAAGTGCCTTCGGCCTTTGCAGTTTCATTCTCTGTTTATGTGTGTTATTTCCTTGTATATCTATGTCATTGAGACATTTGTGAATCAATATGCTACTATGTCATCCTTGTTTGTATCCTATTTGCTTTGATGTTATTCCCGTGGTTCTGTATTTTTATAGCATCTAAACTAGCCAAAATTCTTACTCTGATTCTAGCTTTCTTAATCATGTCTAGTCTGGTGTGTTTGTGTGTGTCTGAATGCTTACATATATTGCTTTTCCTGAGTTTATCTTCTACCATATTTTGAATTCTTGTGATAAATCAATTTATGCCTAGAATATGTTCTAATTCCTGTTAAATCATATATGTATAGCTTAATTCTTGATCACGTTGATTAACCAAACATTGACAAGTTCTAATCAGATGACAAACTTTGGTTAGAACTGTTGTTAATTACAAGTTTAGGAGTTAAGTGTGAAAAGTGGTTTAATTAATTCCATGAGCGGTTTGTCACCTGTATGGTTATGTTTGGCACCCATTAGGCTAAGTAAGCTATTCGCTGGGCCTGGTGTTGGGCCATATGTGTTGTTGGACCTGGGCATTGGATTCAGGAAGATTCTACTATTCTTGTGAGCTTGAGATTTGGGTTTGTTAGTCGGTGAGGCTTCTGAAGGACCAGGAATTCAGTGGGTTATTTTATAGTGGGCCTATACTGTTCGATGGGGCCTGTAGTTATTTCAGACTGTATTTTGTCATCTTTGAGTTTATATTATTCCATTTTGGTCTTGTAACTTGTAATAACGAATAATTGTGGCGTTAGTGAAATTGGGGAATGGGTGTGCTTTATTCTTGCATAAAGGGTAGAGAACATGCCTATGAGGTCCATGTATTTTATTTGTTATTCTATTTGACTTGCTCCACTTTTGCACGCTAATAGAAATAATGTCTATAGTAACCGCACATATCTCACGTAATTCGACTAATACTCGCTACTTCAAACATGTTAGCCGTTACTATACTTGATTTCTATGTTATTACTGTGTGTTTAGACAGCATGCATATATGATGTATAACATATAGTTTGTCGATTTAGAAACCATGCCTATATGAAATCACACACTTCACTCAACTTGCCTAATGCCTGTACATAATTCAAAAGCATGATTGTTTGACTAAAAATTTAACATGTTCTCATGTCTACTTCTATATGATATTATATAGCCTATAGGGTTGTAATCATACATATCTTTGTTAATGCTCATCTAGATACCATGACTATAGGTTCTTAACTAACTAATCAGTTGCTTCTATTATTTTATTATACTGCTACCTAGATAGCATGCATATGGGATAAGTATGACAAAATCGAGTTCATATACCAACCATTAGAAATCTTGCCTATAGGATATTGTTACTTGCCTAGAGAGCATGTCTATAAAATCAAACATTGGTAATTCCAAATTTTCTAATAGCTCTTACTCCCCGTTGCGCAAACAACTTAGAAATCATGTTTATAGGTTTTATAACACCTGTAATCTGAAAATTAGTTAATTTGGAAAAGCAGCATTGTCTGTACGACTTGAAATCAGAATCATATAGAAATCATGCCCATAGGACTTAACGGCTGAAATTCGTCTAAATCTAGAAATTCTCTACTATGTAGCCTGGAACTTGTTTGCGTGCTTTGTCGTTATGTGTGGAGGCTAACATGAGCCACTCTTTGCTATTGTGTGCAATCCTACTTGTTTTGAATGCGCGGTTAGTTTTATCATTTTGAGCAACCTAGGTAAAGTCTAGAACCACCCAAATAGAGGTCCAAAGCCTCCTGTACCACAGGTATGTGACGGGTAGCGCACACATAGGGTACAGTTTAGAATTGAATTAGAGTGCCTTTAGGTAACGACTTCAACATAGTAATTGGGTAGCAGGAGATGATAGTTTGTGCCAGCTGAATAATATGAGCAACTCCCTACCTTAAGGGAGTTGCGAAGTATTATTTATGTTGCACGGGGTGATCCTTTAGGCTTAAAAACATAGGACCTCCCTTTTTCTTTATATACTTATTATTTACACTTAGTCATCTAATATAGACCAATGTAGTTGTACCCTTGTAATCATTAAGGATTTGTACCAATTCTCATGTGTTATGATAAGATTCCTGGACTTCTATACTTTCCTTTGTTTATTTGATCACCTAGCCTAATAACATAATCCACATAGGTTAAAATTTGGCCGGGACCCACAGTTATGGACCTCGAGGAGTGCCTAACACCTTCTCTTTGAGGTAATTTGAGCCCTTACCCGATCTTTGGTGACACGAACTAGTTAAAACATAGTTATTCGCAAATAGATACCGTAACGCTTCTTCAAATCGTTATTTAGCGACTTTTTTATTTTAATTACCTTCCTTTAAAAGAGTTATCACACGTCAAAGCCCGCTTTCGCGAGAAAACGGGGCGCGACAATAATCATACATGGAGTCTCAAAAAGGTAAGGATATCTACTCCACATCTCATGCTTGGCCTCCCAAGTGCCTCCTTGACCAGCTGACCTCTCCAATGATCCTTCATAGATGCAATATTCTTTGACCTCAACTTTCAAACCTACCAATCCAAAATAGCCACCGGCTCCACATCATAAGTCAGATCTCCCTCAAAATGTACAGTGTTGATGACCAAAGCATGTGTCGGATCACCACAATACTTTAGTAACATAGATATATGAATAATTGGGTGAACTCCCGATAGACGAGGTGGAAAGACAAGTCTGTAGTGTCATGGACCAAACTCGGGGAGCGCGGCCGATGCTCAACCGAGTGAACCCGACAGAGCAAGCATATTAGATTTCTTTCTACCCAAGTCATCCGTGAATGGAAATAATACATATTTCATTAATTAGACAAAAATATGATCATGTCTGCAATATCAACTTCTTACCATAAGTTTCATCATTTTTAAGGTCTCAAATGGACAAGTAATACAACCACAACATAATATAGTTTGACTTTACCAGCACCAATGCACAACTCACACTATGTCTACGGAGCCTCTAATAGATACAAAAGAGTACTATGATAATGCCGGCAACAAGGCCCCGACTATACCTCAAACACAATACATGAGGAACAAAAGATACATGACCCCGAAATGAAGTGGGGCTCACCAAGTCAGCTGGAAAGAGGATGTACCGCTATTGCTGATCAATTTCTCATGTTGTGTAACCCCCTGCATCCATTGAAGATGCAGCGCCCCTGGCAAAAGGGACGTTATTACATATGGAATAGTACTGGTATGAATGACAAAACACCTTCTCAATAGAATGATAAATAATACAAACAAGAATATCATAATATCAACGGAAGCCATAATCAACATCAAACCTCAATTTAGGGTCAAGACAGTGTTCAAATTAATTTTCATATCTCACATTGGGAGATTTTTAGTATCGGTATTCCATTGTTCACAATACCATTATTCATAATACCAATACCACTGTACTCTTAGCACGAAGTCCGATCACGACCCGGTCGGCTAGGTTATCTCATTAGAGACATCAACCACAATTACTTTCAGTATCAGTACCATTGTCTTTAACACGGAGTCTGATCACGACCCGATCGGCTAGGCTATCCATTAAGGACATCAACCATAATTACAATTTCCAGCACAATCACCACCATGTGTGCGGCATGGTATCCGATCATGACCCGAACGACTAGGCTGTCTTATTCGAGACATTAACCTTTTTATATCAATCGTCACATTTCATATTACTTTCACATATGTTCATTTCATTGGCACTAATGGCCATAATTATAAGATCATTCTTGGCACGTTGGCCTTATTTAATATTTCATGCTCACCTTTCCACTTTCTAACATCAACATCGTCAACAACAACAACAACAATTAAAATCAAGGCATCTAGTATACATGTGAGCGATTAAGAGTCTAAGGCACATAGAGATTCTTCACAAAATTTGGCATAATAGCCTTCGTTTGAATTTAACTTGAAGTCGAACATTTCTAATGCACATCCCATATTTTTAACACATCCTCAATTGATAACATAACATAAATAAAGCATTTGCAATACTTGTTGAACATATATCTTTCAACCCAATCTTACTCGGAATAGCCAATTTTATAATGAACCACTCGGGACTTACATAATTCGCCTGAATATGGTGGGATCCAATTATAAGAGAAGAGTTTAGCCAATATACCTCCATTGAGCTTCCTTAAACTCTAAAATATTTCGGAATTCTTAGCAACTTCAATCTATTGTAGAAATATAATAAATTGAATCAAAATTATGAGGATGTTCATGGTTCTAGCTCATTTAAGTATTTTATCAAATATTAAGTGTGCATTAAGGTTTCAAGGTCCTTTTATTGAGGATTCCACCATCCCACAATCTAATGTTTACCATATTTAGCTCAACAATCTTTCTACACCCTTTAATAACACATGAATGTAAAATAAACAACTCTCATGCCCAAAAATTATCTTGCTAATTACCTATTTCTAGACAAATTCGAAATTAAGGTTAGAGTTTAGAATCTTATCTTTAGGATGAAGACCTTGTGGGTTTTCCTTGTTAATCTTTCAAGATTTGAGCAAGAATTGAAAATCAATTATTGAGGAACACCATCTCACTCTAGGGAATTCTCTCTGACTCTAAAATGTCAGATGTTTGCTCAAAATGGCCCAAAACGTGTATTTAACGAAGTAGGATCGAGTTTTAAAAACCCAAAAATGAAGCTCCAGAACAGGTTCTGCGGTCGCATATGCGATCGCATAATGGTTATGCGGTCCGCGAAATTGTGGTGCCAAACTAGAAATTAACTGACCCGGTCTGCGGTCACTATGCGGCTCACAGAGCTGTTATGCGGTCACATAATGCACCGCAAAATGGTTTTGCAGTCGCATAGTGGCTGCGAAATTGACATCCAAATTGGCCCAATTAACTGCCTCACTCTGCGGCCATTATGCGGTCCGCAGAGTGATTCTGCAGTCGCATAACGGACCGCAGAAATATATTTCACAGCCAAACATTTTCCTTTACTTTCCAGTGCATCGTTTAACCCAAAACGTCCGAGTACAATCCTCAAACACGTAAGCCCAATTTGGTACCACGAATCTTTATATTTAAGTAGTTCAAAATTTTTTGGGGTATTACATTCTCCCCCGCTTAGGATCATTCGTCCTCGAATGAGGGAAAAAATCCGTCATTAGCATCAAATGTGGCCCAATTGTTAATTCATACTCACTAGTAGCTTCAAAATTTGGCTAACTACCTAAATCTCCAAAAATTTCGCTAGAGTTTCCTTTATAATTGGGCCTATCCACCTGTCAGAGATTCCCAGAAACACATCCTAACAACATATACAGAATCTAATGATGTAGCATAATATAAAACAACACCAACTGCAGCCTCACTATTACCAGAAAGGAGCACCCTCAATGCCAATTATACAAATGATACATAGTTCATAGAAAGCAACTCTTAGAATTTTCATAGATCACAACTTTATAAATACATGGCTATTCAAACAAATAAGGATACTTTTTCTTCATTTCTTCCTCGGCCTCCCAAGTAGACTCTTCAACCTGTGGTTTCGCCATAGTACTTTTACGGATGTAATTTCTTTATTTCTCCACTTTCAGACTTGCCTATCAATAATAGAAACTAAGTCAATTCCGCATTAATCTCAATAGTCTCAACCGGAACAATGAGTGTCGGGTCTCCAATTACTTTCTTCAACATAGACACATAAAACACCGGGTGTACCAATGAAATCTCTGGTGGTAGCTCAAGCTTGTACTCCACCTCACCGATCCTCTGAATAATTCTCTACGGTCCGACATACCTCAGACTCAATTTTCCTTTCTTACCAAATCGCATTACACCTTTCATGGGAGAAACTTTCAAGAATACCCAATCATCTTCTTTGAACTCCAAATCCCTACGACGAACATCCGAATAGGACTTCTGACAACTTTAAGCAGTTTTCAGCCGCTCCTTAATGATATTAACTTTTTCCATAGTCTGATGTACGAGGCCTGGCTCTATCAACTCTGCTTCCCCAATTTTGAACCACCCAATGGGGGATCTACATCTCCTACCATATAAAGCCTCGAAAGGTGCCATATGAATGCTAGCATGATAACTATTGTTGTAGACAAATTATATGAGTGGAAAATGATCATCCCAACTACCTTTGAAGTCAAGAACACAAGCGTGCAACATATCCTCAAGCGTCTGAATAGTCCACTCTGCATGCCCGTCAGTCTGCGGGTGAAAGGCTGTACTGAGATTCACCTGAGTACCCATACCTTGTTGAAATTTCTTCCAAAAATTAGCAGTGTATTGTGCTCCCCGATCAGAAATAATGGAAACTGGAATGCCATGCAACCTGACTATTTCTTTGATATACAACCGAGCATACTGTTCCGTTGTATTGGTAGCCTTAACCGGTAAAGAGTGGACTGATTTTGTGAGTCGATCCACAATCACCCAAATAGGTGTCAAACTTACGAGGAGTGCGAGGTAATCCTGCCACAAAGTCCATATTAATCATTTCCCACTTCCACATTGGAATCTCTATATTCTGTGCCAACCCACCAGGCCGTTGGTCTTCGACCTTCACTTGCTGACAATTCGGACACTTCGCCACAAATTTCTCTTCATTCCTCTTCATATCATTCCACTAATAGATTTCTTTGAGATCATGCTACATCTTCGTAGAACCTTTGTGCACGGAATACCTGGAAGTGTGAGCCTCGGCCATGATCCTTTCCCTGAGATCATCTACATTTGGAACACATAGCTGCCCTTGGTACCTTAGTGTACCATCATCCATGCCAAGGGTAAAATCCATAGTTTTATGTTTTTGTATCCCCTCCGTCAATTGCACCAACAATGGATCATTATATTGTTTCTCTTTGACTTCCACAACAAGCGATGATTCAGCCATATTTTGCACAATTACCCCTCCTTAACTCGAGTCCGCAAGAAGAACTCCCAAACTAGCCAATCAGTGAACTTACTTGGCCAATGACCTTTGATATGCCTCCAAGTGAGCCAAACTACCCATAGAGTTTTGGCTAAGAGCATATGCCACAACATTGGCATTCCCCGGGTGATACAAGATATCGATGTCGTAATCTTTGAGTAACTCAAGCCATCTTCTCTGCCTCAGATTCAATTCCTTCTGCTTGAAAATATATTAAAGGCTCTTATGGTCCGTGAATATATCAACATGGACCCCATATAAATAATGACACCAAATTTTCAATGCAAATACCATTGTCGCAAGTTCTAAATCATTTATTGGATAGTTCTACTCATGATTCTTTAGTTTCCTAGAAGCATAAGCTATCACCTTCCCATGTTGCATTAATACACACCCAAGACCAATTCCTGAAGCATCAAAATATGCCAAAAATCCATCTGCACTATCTGGGAAGGTCAACACAGGTGTCGTCGTCAATCTTGCTTTCAATTCCTGGAAACTCCTCTCACATGCATCTGACCACTAGAACTTAACTGCCTTCTGCGTCAATTTAGTCAACGGAGAGGCAAGGGTAGAAAACCCTTCCACAAACTTTCTTTAATACCCTGCTAGGCCCAAGAAACTACGGATCTCGGTTGGCGTTGTAGGCCTCGGCCAATTTTTCACAGCTGCTATCTTTTGAGGATCAACCATAAACCCTTCACTAGAGACTACATGACCCAAGAATATGACAGATGCAACCTAAAATTCACACTTTGAAAACTATGCATATAACTGGTGCTGATACAAACTCTGCAACACTACCATGAGATGATCAGCATGGTCCTCCCGACTCCTCGAATAAATAAGGATATCGTCAATGAACACTATCACGAAGGAGTCTAGGAAAGGATTGAATACCCGATTCATAAGATCCATGAAGGCTGCTGGGGCATTGTTAGACCAAAAGACATCACCAAAAATTCAAAGTGCCCATATAGGGTTCTAAAAGCTGTTTTCGGAACATCCTGCTCCCTAATCTTCAATTGGTGATACCCGGATTGTAAATCAATTTTGGAGAAGTACTTAGTACCCCGCAATTGGTCAAACAAGTATTCTATCCTTGGCAGTGGGTACTTATTCTTGATTGTGACCTTGTTAAGCTGCTAGGAGTCAATACACATTCTCAGTGATCCATCTTTCTTTCTTTCTTACAAAAAGGACTGGTGCACCCCAAGGCGACACACTCGGTCGGATAAAACCCTTTTCTAACAAGTCTCTCAATTGTTCCTTTAGCTCCTTCAATTCTGTCGGTGCCATTCTGTAGGATGGAATAGATATAGGATGTGTTTCTGGCATCACATCGATCCCAAAATCAATCTCCCGGTCTGGTGGAATCTAGGGAGTTCATTTGTAAAGACTCCCGAAAATTCATTTACAACAGGCACAGACTCAAGTGTAGGTGCCTCAGCATCGGTGTCCGTAACCCGGACCAAATGGTAAATACACCCTTTGTTGATCATTTTCGTGGCCTTAAGATAAGAAATAAACCTACCCTTCGGCACTACATCATCACCCTTCCATTCAATAACTGGCTTATTTGGAAATTCAGACCTAACAGTTCTGTTTCGGCAATCAAGTTTGGCAAAACATGAATAAAGTCAATCCATCCCCATTATCACATCAAAATCGACCGTTCTCAATTCAATAAGATCGGCCACGGTGTCCCGACCACGCAACATGACAACACAATCCCTATATCCGGTTCTATCCCAAATTCCATGGCAACATAAGGTGTGACATATGACAAAGTAGAACCTGGATCAATAAAATCATACACATCATGAGATTGGACAGTCAATATACCCGTGACAACATCTGGAGAAGCCTCTAAATTCTGGCGACCCCTGATAGCGTAGAAACGGCCGGATCCTCCACAACTCTATGCTCCACCCGTAGCTGCACCATGCCCTGCGGATGTTGGAGTGCCTCGAGCTGGAGGAGGTGCTGCGAATGTAGTAGCTGCAGAACTGGCTGGTTGTGCCATGCCCCTTCCCGCACCCTAGTGGGAAGAATGACAATCCCTCTGAATGTGACCCCTCAATTTATATATGTAGCATATGGGTAAGTCCACGTAGCATATTCCTAGGTGCATCTTTCTACACCTAGGGCATGGGGGCCTCCTCTGCTGCTAGAATCTACCACCATGACGACCCTGCTGATAGGATCCCCTGTTGCTCTGATTGGGCCTGAAATGGCTCCATTGTTGCTGTTGATTGGGCCCTGATGGCGGTGCACTGGCCGAAGACTAAGCAAAGGTCTGTGATGGCCCTGTCGACCCTCCTCTAAAGGCTGACCAACCTCCACCAGAAGAACCACCAAAGTTGCCCGTAGACCGGGCCTTATTACTACCCTCTCGCTCCATTTTGTTCCTCAATTTATGAGTCTCTGTTGCTTGAATGAATGCCACCATTTTTCCATAATTCATATCAGAATTCAAGGCTATTGTAGCGGCCTCATTAATTAATCGGCGCACTCTAGCCTCCATAGTAGGCAACATGTAAATAGCATACTTGGACAGGTACGCGAATCTCATGTGGTAATCCCACACACTCGGGCTACCTCGCCTCAGGTTCTCAAACTCAGCAGCATGGGATGCCTTAGTCTCGGCAGGCAAGAAATGATAAATGAAGGCATCGACAAACTCTTCCCATCTCGCTGGATGGCTCTTTTCTTCACGAGACTCCTCCCATAATTCAAACCAAGAATATGCCAACTCTTTCAAGCGGTAGGAGGCTAATTCCACTACCTCCGTCTCATTAGAACGCATAACTCGGAGTGTTTTGTGCATCTCATCAATGAAGTCATGTGGGTCCTCCTCTGGGTTAGTACCCGTGAACACTGTAGGATCCAACTGGAGAAACCTGTTCACCCTAGAACTAGTAGAATCCCCTGGCTGACTAGAATAAGTGGGTGTAACATTTGATCACTGGGCTTAGGAAGCCACTGTTTGAGCCAATATACCCAAATTTCACCTTTAATTCATATAAAATAGGTGTAATAATACATAGGTAATTATTATGTAACACCAAAATCAAGTAAAACTTACTTACTCCTTCAATTGTAGTGAAATTCTCTCCAAATATTGCCTCCAACCGAGCTTCACAACTCCAAAGAATATAAAATGACCAAACCCTCCGAAATATAAAACCTGCCAGTGATTCCGCATTTGCGGTAATACCGTATATGTGGTATCGCACCCGCGGTCAAAACCTAGTATCTACGAGTTCACTTAAAAAACGACCAACTGCTTCTGGAATCTGCGGCTGATCCTGCACTTCTGCGCCCTACAGTCCGCATCTGCTGACCCAACCTTCCCAACCAAGCATCGCATCTGCAGCCACCCTGACCGCTTCTACGGTCTCGTACCTGCGGCCAGACCCATCGTAGGTGTGAAAATAACATAACTCAACAATTCTTCATCAAAGCTAACATAGTAAAAAATGATCCGCAATCAATCTAAAACACATCTGAGCCCCCTGGGGTCCCTATCCAACAATACCAACCAATCCCGAAACATAACACGAACCTACTCAAGGCCTTAAATTACACCAAACCACATTAAAACTTTGAATCGCACCTCAATTCAAGCCTACTGACTAATGAACCTTCAACTTCCAAAACTCATGTCGAACCATATCAAACCAACTCAGAATGACCTCAAATTTTGCATACAAGTCCCAAATGACACAACGGGTATGTACCAACTCCAGAAAACGCAATCTGAACCCGATATTAATAATGTCAACTATTGGTCAATACTATCAACCTTCCAAGCCTTCAACTTTTCAACTTTTACAAATTCAAGCCAAAACAACCTAGGAACCAGCAAATCCAAATTCGTATATAGGCCTAAGTCTAAAAGCACCATACGAAACGATTGGAACCATCAAAATACTGTTCCGGGGTCATTTTCACAAATGTCAAAATCCGGTCATCTCTTACAATTTAAGCCTCCAACAAAGGGACTAAGTCCCCCAAATTAATCTGCAACTCTCTCGAAGCCAAAACAAATACCCCGTCAAGTCACATAATGACAACTACTCATACGGGGAGCTTCAAAAGGGAAAATAGGGCTAAAATATACAAAATGACTAGCTGGGTCGTTAAATTCTCCCCCTCTTAAACAAACATTTGCCCTCGAACGAGTATACAGACATACATGTAGTGCCAAAAAGGTGAGGATATCGGCTTCGCATATCATGCTCGGTCTCTCAAGTCGCCTCCTCGATCGGTTGACCTCTCCAATAAACCTTCACCGATAAAATATTTTTCGACCTAAACTTTCGGACCTGCCTGTCCAAAATAACCACCAACTCCTCAACATAGGTCAAACCCTTGTCCAATTGCACTAAGATGAAATCTTACACATGTGATGGATCACCATAATACTTCTGAAGCATAGAAACTTGGAACACCGGGTGAACTCCCGATAAGCTGGGTGGCAATGCAATTCAGTAGGCCACCTCACCAACTCGCTCATGAATCTCAAAAGGGCCAATATACTGAGGGCTCAACTTTCCCTTCTTCTCGAACCTCGTCACATCCTTCATGGGGGGAAACTCTTTATAGAACCCTCTCAGCCACCATGGATACCACATCACGAGCCCTCCTATCGGCATAACTCTTTTTCATAAAAAGCGTTGTACGAAGCCGCTCCTGAATCAATTTTACCTTCTCCAAAGCCTCACGGACCAAATCAATGCCCAAGTACCTAGCCTCCCTAGGATAAAACCAACCAACTGGAGAATGACATCGCCTCCCATATAAGGCCTCAACGGAGCCATCTAAATGCTCGAGTCGTACTTGTTGTTGTAGGCGAACTCTGCTAACAGTAGAAACTGATCTCAAGAGCCCCCTAAATCAATTACACAAGCACACAACTTGTCCTCCCGAATCTGAATAGTGCGCTTAGACTATGCGTCCATTTGTGGATGAAATTCCGTACTTAGCTCGACCAGTGTGCCCAACTCAGGCTGCAAGACTCTCAAAAAATGTAATATGAACTGCATGCCTCGATCAGAGATAATAGACACTGGCACACCATTAAGGCGAACAATCTCACGAAGATAAATATGAGATGACTGTAATGAAGTGTGCGGACTTGGTCAGTATTTCCACAATAACCAACACAACATAGAATCTCCTCAAGTTTAGTAGAAGTCCTAATACAAAATCCATGGTGATGCACTCTCACTTCAACTCCAGATTATCAAGCCTCTGAAGTAAAGCACCCAGACTCTGATGCTCGTACTTAACCTGCTGACAGTTCAAACATCGAGCCACATACTCTACAATATCATACTTTATCCTTCTCCACTAGTAGTGCTACTTCAAATCATGGTACATCTTTGTAGTACCAGGATAAATGGAATACCGCAAACTTCGAGCCTTCTAAAGAACCAGCTCTAGCAACCCATCTACATTGGGTACACAAATCCGGCCCTGAAGTGTCAATACCCCATCATCACCAATAGTCACCTCCTTAGCATCACCATGCAAATATGAACATGACTGAAGAACGTTGGGAATTAGCCCTAGTTCGAATGGTGGCTCCAAATCAAAGGATAGAAATATATTACAATAGAATGACCAATGCCAATTTAAAACTAGGGGTTTTGCCCTTGGAAAGGTACTTCCTACAACACAATATATTAATGCCGATAAACTTGGACCAAGTTGGGATGGTCGACCATACCAGGTTCTAGGGAATTGCTGGAAAAGGGGCATATGAGTTAGAAACTATGGATGGGAAGGTCCTACAATCAAATTGGAATGTAGCACATTTGAAGAAGTATTACTTCTAAAGGAATGCCCACAGTCAGGTACTTCTTGTTCAGTATTTGTTTATTCATATAGTTTACTAACATTCTCAGGCAAAAAGCTAACCCTGACCGAAGGATGACAATAGACCTGAATTGGCACGAAAAATTATTAATTATTCTTGGTCAAAATCATAACAAGTTTGACTGGAAGGTTTAAGCGTCGTCTCATCTAAGAAACCTCTAAACCCAAGTCTCGTATGTATCTCCTTTTCAAAAATAAGACCAAGGGAAGATATTGGAATCTTTGTGAAGAACAGTATCTAAGTCCTCACGCTTCAAACTCAAATGTTGGGAGGACTATATGATGTATGTAGATAGCATAGGAAGTTTAGTGCAATATGATTCAACATAAGTGTATTTCCAAAGAATTTGTAAAGTCTACAACATTCTCAACAAATTCTGGCCTAATAGTTATAAAAAATTTGTTCCTGAAGGAATGATTATAGCTTCTAAAGATACTTGTAAGATGTAGAAACAATTACAGAATAATGTATTTCCCAAACAGATTTCCAAAAAAATTATAATTGAAATACAGTAAGATAAGATATTGTATTACCATAAAACTAATTGTATTATTATTGAGTCACGGCCCCGAATTCTCACCTTAGGATATCGTGATGGCATCTAATCTCTAAGACTAGGTAAGCCTAACATATATTGAAAGATTGCAGAAACAGTAACATTAACATCAAATTAAACTGTTAAGCTATCGTAATGAACCCCAATAGATACAACTGACAAATAACTCCCAGAATCTGGTGGAACTTAGTCATAAGCTCTACAATAGTGTACTAATGGTCTCGAAATATAGTACTATTTAGAACAAGAAATAAACAATAATATAACTAAAAGCAGAAGGTGACTTCGAGGCCTACAAACGTCGAGCAGGTGTACCTTGAAGTCTTCGGAGATAGCTAATCAATGACCGGAGTCCAACGCGGTCAGATGTACCTGGATCTGCACAAAAATATGTAGAAGCTTAGTATGAGTACACCACAATGGTACATAGTAAGTATCAAGCCTAACCTCGGTAGAGTAGTGACGAGGCTAGGTCAAGACACCTACTAGGATTAAAAAAACTAGAAAGAGTCTAAATATGGAAAGCGAGGAAGTCAATAACAAGTAAGCATTTCAATAATGTAAGCTAACAATGGAAATTTAAGCGGTAAAGAAAACAAGCAGTGAACACATGATGAAACAACAAGAAGAAAATTACTGATAAGTACAAGAAAATCAATGAAGAAACAATAAGAACTGCTCAACCAACAATGCCTTTCAACATAGGATGAGCAACATGAATCACAACCGAGGTACCACACCTCAGAGTCTCACTTCACAGTCACAATCACAATCACAATCACAATCTTTTCTTATATCACAGCGTGAGCCTTGCATTTATTTTCTAAACCGAAATAGCTACACGTGTTTTAGTCCCCTTATTTCACTGTGTGGCTTCAAGTAATTCCCTTACTATCAACACGCGTATCAAGCCCACCTTATCTCACAGCATGTGTATCAACCCCTATCCTTATACCACCACTTGCGTATCAATGTCACAACATAATAACAACTCACACCACAAGTGTTCATATGCCACAACTTGCCAAATTAACAATACCTACGTTTCCATAATAATTAGCCCACGACTCAATTACAATGTGTACAAGAATCAAAATAATGACAAAATAAATGAGAAATGCTCAACAAGGAAAGCTATCTCAAAAATCAACAACTTCAACCTCAATGTGATAATAACTTTCACAATCTCAATGCCAATAATCCAACAAGAAGATAATTCCCACGAAATAATAACTTTAAGTAAGAATAATACAAAACATAAGGGAGGTAACAACTTCAACTAAAGCATATGAGAGTAAATATAACAAAGTAAGAGATAGAACAAGTGGTAAAAAGTCAAATAAAGCATGTAACAGTAGATTAACACATGCAAGAGTAGATTAACAATGAAATATATATCACGTTATGAAAATTCAATTAAAGGCATGGAAAGAGTCTAAATAGTCAAAACTGGTCAAGTACCACATATAGCCCGTGAACACACTCGTCACCTCATGAAATTATCTTCCACATAACACAAATAGCACAATCAACCCAAATCCTAAGAAGTAGTTCCCTTACACAAAATAAGGAAAGATACTTACCTCAACCAGGCCAAATCAACCCTCGAAAATAACTTTTTCCCTAAAATCTGCCTCCACACGACTCAAATCTAACCAAAAATGACTTAATATCATCAAACAGTGCAAGGAAAAGCGATTACAAAAGATAAAGTTATGATCTTTACACATTTCTCAAAAAGTCAACAAAAGTCAAACATATACCCACCCAGTCAAAACCCGGGTCCAAGGGTAGATTCCGACTACCCATAACACCACGAGTCCATATACGTGATTGGTCTTCCAATCCGAGTCCAAATCGACTCTCTAAACTCAAATATTTATTTTTCAAAACTTTGACAAAAAATCCCAATTTTCCTCTTTGATTCTCATAAATTTGATTTTAAATTTAAGATATAATCATGAAATATAGTTGGAAATTGAGTATAATCACTTACCTAATGTTTATAGATGAAAATCCCCTCTCTAAATCGTCTCCTACCGAGTATAGGATTCTAAAATATGAAAAATGAGGCTTGATTCCCGACTCCCAGCCCTTTTAATCAGTTGCAGCAATTACGAACCCTCACAGCCTCTTAAGAAGTCGCAATTGCGATAGAGGCTTCATAGTTGCGAAGCTGACTTCCTTCTTAAAAGTGCCCAAGTGGTCGCAAATGCGACCCCAACCTAAGCATATGCTGACTTCGCAATTGCGAAAGGGAAAATTCGCATTTGTGACTTCTGACCTCCCCTGCCCACTTTGCAATTGCGAGGCTGGTGCTCGCAATTAGGACATCAGAGCACCACCACACCAGTAAATCCTATTTCAATTCAAAACCATACTGAAATGCGTCTGATACTAATCCAAGTTCTTGGGGCTCCAAACAAAATATTCACACAAGTCTAAAAATATCATACAAACTCGCTCACTTGATCAAAACATAAAAATAATATCAGAACTACAAATTGGACATCAAAAATCATGAATTTCAAAGAAATGATCAAGAACTTCTAGAATTGCAACCAACCGTCTGAATCCTATCAAATCAACTCCAAATGACACCAAAATTTTGCAGACAAGTTCTAAATAGCGTAAAGAACCTATTCTAACTCCCAAAACCAAATTCTAAATCAGATAGCCAAAAGTCAACCTACGATCAAAATTTGGAAAACTTATAAACCTTAAATTGTCAACTTTTGGCAAAACAACACAAATCAACATGTGGACTTCCGGATTAGATTTCGGGCATACGCCTAATTCCAAAATCACTATACAAACCTATCTGATCCATCAAAATACCATTCTAGGGTCACTTTCACAAATTTCAAACATTGGTCAATATTTCTAACTTAGCCTTCTAAGCCAAGAACCAAATGGTCCAAATCAACCCAAAATCTTTTCGAAACGAAATTAGCCAACCCCAGAAGTTATAAAACCATAAATGCAAATGTGTGAAGCACCAAAAGGAAAAATGGGGCTCAATTATACAAAACGATCGGTAGAGTCGTTACATATTGAAAAGTAGTTATATTGTTCATAAGCAAATGCATATTTCAAAGCATTATGAAAAGTTGAGTTATATCTCAAGTTGTTTAATACATGTATAAGTAATAAGGATACTAAATTTTATTTTATACCGAACGTGAAGATGAGACGTCATCTTCATTAGTGTCAAAAACATAAGAGGGCCCTCTTTTATATCAAAGCCTAAATGGACTCAATTAAGACTAGAGAAATTAGCCTCAAACAAGGCTATGAAATGTCATATAGATAGCAAACAAAAAGCAAAAAATATTTGTGAATCGAAAATATTATCAAGCAAAAAATTCCTCCTTAGAGGCAAATTATGCAAGAAAACGAACATGCATAATTGTCCTTAACATTAGGCAAAAAGCCCATCAGAAGTTATCTCAAAAGCAAATGAAGTATTTTTCGTAGGTTAGTTCTGGAACCCGGGGAAGCAACTTGAAAAGCTGAAGAAACTTTAGAAGGTGAATCATCGACATGAGGAGGATTAACTAGAAGTGCCAGGGTCTAAGGAAGCGATTCAGTGTACTCATCCATGCCTTCCTCATCTGGTAAGTATAGGTTCAACCTATCTCCAAACAAATTATCTTTGTGGGAAGAACCCATAAGTTGTTGGGATGCTTCAATTACTTCTTCAACCTTTTCTAATTGTTGAAGCATAACATGTTGGGCTGCTTCAAAAAACTCATCAAGAGCTTCCTTCAACATGCCGCAAAGAGTACGTAACGTCCAGCTTACGTCCATCCTGGACTGAATCTCAAGAGCTTCGTACTTCTCCTTTAAACCCTCATTTTTAGCACGAAGGTTCTTATTTTCCACTTCAGAATCATCAAGTGAGGTTCTTAAGGGATTAAAGGATGTTTCAAGAAATCTCACCTTATCCATCGAAGCACGAAGATCTTCTCTGTCCAGCGTGTTCTCTTGAATCCATTGGCCCGCCACATCTCCTTTTGATCAATAAGTTATTTTAAACTCTGAACCTTTTCAATAGCCTTAGAGTGTTGTTCAACAAAATTTACTTCCATTTGTCCATCTTTCCTTCTATTTATTTTATTTCCGCTTTTGTTACTGCTAGATCTGTGGTCACCACTTTGACTTGTTATTGGAGAGAATCATTTCTCTATACAAAATTTCTTTCTCAATTTTAAGAATTTGAAATCGGGCTTTCCAGTCACTAGCCTCCACGATTAACTCAGTAGTATGATTCTTGAACCATGAAATTCTTTTCATGAACTTTGTACAAGTCAAAGTAATATGTAGCATTAAAATGAGATTGATATATTGTTCAAATTCGAGATTTAAGAAAAGAAGAGAAGAGAAGGAAAAATATAGATACCTTTTCTTCTCGAGGGAACCAATAAGATTTTTCAACCCAAAGGTAGCCCGGTCAGGACGACTTAGGAGACTCATCTCTTCCAGAACTTTTATTACAGCTTGACGCATTTACACATTTTTAGAGGGACCAGCCTCATCCTGAGTAGGGACATTAGGGAATGGTCCCGGAGATACAGGGGAAGAAGGAAGCACGAGAACTAAAGTTTAATTTTCACTAACAAAGGTGGAAGGATGGTCGTCACCATCATAACCACCAAAATTGATATTAAATAAATCCCTAATAGACACTGCGGTCGACACTTTAAGATCATCTTCAACTTCCACAAAACAGAGATTTCTCAGGTTCATCAACCAGCTAAAGTTGAGTTTCATGAAGGGTTGATTTAGGGATTGCTTCGGTCAGCCCTTGATTCAACATGCTTTTGCTTGATCTAAACCTTTTCTTAAAAAGGGTAACCGCTTCTTCTTTCTTCTCCTCGGAGTCATGAATTTCCTTGCTCTTTCTTTTCAAAGAAGCCAACGTCAAAATATGTTTTTGGGCCTCTTTAACCCCGAGTCTAACAACCGGAATAGTAGGTTGAAATCCTCGAATTCCAAATCTTACCAGACCATGTCAAATTATTCTATTTGGAAAAGAAACATAAATCATTTAACGGAAGTAGAAAGATAGATCACCGCGAGTTTTCACTCTCCATCCAAAATTCTCAGAGATATATCTCCATGTTCTTCGATCTAGGGGGCTGAAAATAACATCTACACTACCGAGGCATGAAAATATGCGGCTTCTCCATTTATCTCCATAACGACTAAGAAATATTTATACAATCATTGCGGTAAAAAAAATAAAAACAAGAGTTTATGAAAATTACGAGAAAAATTCCACGCCTCAGGAAAATGGAGAGCACCGGGCTCAATCAACTCTTGTGTAGGAACAACTACGAACCTATTGTACCACCCTCTATCTCAATCATCTTCGGGGTCAACAATCATTTGTTTTTCTACTAAAGTTAAGAGTAACAACCTCGATACCAAAATTTTTGGAAGAATAGAGATAAAGGAGGTGACAATGAGTGAAATTTACCAAAACTAAATTTGATAAAAAGCGGAGGCAGGACACAACTCTCATACTCCCCGGCCAATTTGTGCTAGACAAGCATTGAAGTGACGATAAAATTCCTCTCTAACCAGATCAATTGGAGGCTAAGATCCGAGGTTAAACTGATGCGTATATACAAACGAGTAACCTTTACGATAACAAGTTACTCTTTCATCATCACAAGAAGCCTCTACAGGGAAATCCTCTCTCCAATGGCAATCTTTAGAGGAAGATCTGGTAACAGAAATCCCTCCATAGCACTAGGAATCACTTCTTCTTGAAATGGAGGCTAGGCTACAAGGCTTCCTCCTCCTCTTCTAGACCTAGTAACTCGTCAAATGTGATAGTGCGACGAAGGAAGGATTCAGGATATGAAGAAGCATACGGAATAGAGTTCTTGGGGGCATGATTGAAGTGAATAAAGTAAAAGAAGTGCAGATGAGAAGGTTTAAAGAGATACGAATATAGAAATTTTGGATTATTTCTCTTCGAAGTCATAGAGCCATCATTGCCTAGGAAACCACCGTAAATTCCAAAGCCAATCACATAGCATCACGTGTTATTAAATGCAAGCGATGCACGACGTTTCGCTTCTGTAGCACCCAACTGGAATTTTGGGCTGAAAAGACAAATATTTTTTTAATTCGCGCCAAAATACTATTTACCACTTCCCGAATAATTCTCCTAAAATTATTCATGGGAGGACTATCCATATTGATAAAACCTAAACTACCATGTGGACAAATCAAGGCCAAATAAAGGCCTAACATATATAGATGTAACTACTGGTATCATATCCATTAGTGCCGGAATCCGAGAGTGTAAAAGGAAGGAAGGTCAGTCAAAAACCCAAATAAATGGAGCGATTATTGATCCCACTGGATCCCTTGAATAGATTATGTATTAACTAACAAAGGAGGCATCATTGTGCAAAGTAAACGAAATTATTAGTAACATTTAATTTCTAATAAAAGGAATATAGCTAGTGCTTAATTATTACGTATACTATGGATTTTCAACGAAACTTCGTCTAGATATTATGACACATCTCCAGAAGAAATACTTGTTTGGTGAGGCCAACAATCTCTGAGCTTTCACAATGTCAACGCTCTGACACTATAAATATTGCCGTGGCCTTCCCTTCCAAGAACCACAATCACATTAAGTTTTCTGCTTAGCTTCTTATCTAAAGAAATATTTCTCCAAACAACTTGTTTTGTGTGGTGAGAAATATTTATAATGGCTAATACTGAAGGTCCCATTGGCAGCTCTGTGCATGGTTTAACTGGAAAAGAACAAACATTTGCCTTCTCTTCTGTGTCATCTCAACCTCACCCCTCTGATACAAAATTTTCTTTGCCAGTCGATTCAGAACACAAAGCAAAAACTCTGAAAATCTTCTCATTTGCACAACCTCATATGAGATCCTTTCATCTTGCTTGGATCTCCTTCTTCACCTGTTTGATCTCCACTTTTGCTGCAGCTCCCCTAGTTCCCATAATTAGGGACAATCTTGATTTGACAAGATCAGACATTGGCAATGCTGGTGTTGCTTCTGTTTCTGGCAGCATTTTCTCTAGGCTTGTCATGGGTGTACTGTGTGACTTAATAGGACCAAGATATGGCTGTGCCTTTGTCAATCTGTTAACAGCCCCTGTTGTTTTCTCAGTTGCGTTTGTGTCATCAGCTCAGGGATACGTAGCTGTTCGGTTCATGATTGGAGTTTCACTGGCAACTTTTGTGTCATGCCAATATTGGACGAGTACCATGTTTAATGGGCAGATTATTGGCCTTGTTAATGGTGTTGCAGCTGGGTGGGGAGACATGGGAGGTGGTGTCACTCAACTTCTTATGCCTTTCCTTTTTCACATAATTCAACTAACTGGAGCAACTCCATTCACTGCCTGGCGTATTGCCTTTTTCATCCCTGGATGGCTTCATATCATCGTTGGTGTTATGGTCTTGATTCTTGGCCAAGACTTGCCAGATGGTAATCTTACTACTCTCCAAAAGAGGGGTGATGTACACAAGGATAAATTTTCTAAGGTTAGTTTTTCTAATTCCTTCATTAGAAAAACACACACACATATATATATATATAGCTGACCGATCGACTTTCATGTTTATTTCTTTTGTTAGATATTTTGGTTTGCAGTGACAAATTATAGGACATGGATCTTTTTTTTCATCTACGGATTTTCTATGGGAGTTCAACTTTGCATGAACAATGTCATCGTGGAGTACTTTTACGATAGGTAATTCATAGCCTATTAATACAATTTAGAACTTCCTATAATGACATGCAAATTATGTCTACAGGTTCAATTTAAAGCTTCACACAGCAGGAGTTATAGCTGCAACATATGGCATGATCAACTTTGTGGCTCGTCCTTTTGGCGGATATGCTTCTGATTTAGCAGCACGAAAATTTGGGATGAGAGGAAGGCTATGGATCTTGTGGATAGTGCAAACATTTGGAGGAGTATTCTGTGTTTGGCTTGGCAAAGCAGAAACCCTTCCCACAGCCATTGTAGCCATGATCTTGTTCTCCATTGGAGCTCAAGCTGCATGTGGTGCTACCTATGGTGTCATCCCTTTCGTGTCGCGAAGATCATTAGGCTTAATCTCTGGCTTAACTGGTGCTGGAGGCAACTTTGGAGGTGGATTAACACAGTTGATTTTCTTCTCAACTACAAGATTTTCTACAGCGACGGGGCTAACTTGGATGGGGTTCATGGCTGTGGCTTGTACTGTCCCTATAGCTTTTATTCATTTTCCACAGTGGGGAAGTATGTTTCTTCCAGCTTCAAAAGATAAAAAGTACAATGAAGAACACTATTATTGTTCAGAATGGACTGATGATGAGAAACAAAAAGGACTTCACCACAAAAGTATTAAATTTGCAGAGAATAGCCGATCTGAACGTGGAAGAAAGCACATCATTTCCTCAGCTGTTACCCCACCTAACTCTACTCCAGTCCACGTTTGATGAAATAATGTACGGTTTTGATACAATAGTGAATTGTGATTGGTTGCAAATTATAGCTCAGCTATAAGCATGCAATCATGAATCTATTATAGTTTATATATGTACTGATCTGCGCTTTGTCATATATCCTTTTGTTCAAAATATTCTACTCTAACTTGGTCTTGCTCTTGTATTCCTCAACAGTTATTCCTTCCATTTTATGGGAACGTTTATATATGTGCATATTTTAAATTTGGAAGTTTAAGTTTGAAGAATTACCAAAGTTTTTCTTTTGAGTAAACGATCTCGGATTGGTGATTTGATAATTCCAATAGGATAAAGCTTAAATCTTTATTCAATTCCCAAAAAGTAAACCCGGGTCCACACAATTAAAACCTGAGTCAATGAGTAGATCCCGACTACCCATAACCCCACGAGTCCAAATATGTGATTAGACTCCAAAATCAAGTTCAAATCATAACTCAAAACCTCAATTTTTATTTTCTTAAGTTGTACGAAAGCCCCCGTATTTTTCCCAAAAATTTCATATTATTGATGTTAATAATCCATGAAGATTTTTGAAATAATACAAAAATGTATAGAAATTACCTACCCAAAGCCTTATGTGAAAATCTCCAAGGCAAAATTGCCTCCCAAGTCTAGGGTTAAAAAAATGGATGAGTTAAAATCCCAAAATGCCTCGTAATGAGTAGCAGAAATCGCAAATGCTACCAAGAACCTCACAAATGCGCCAAACATTGCAAATGTGAAGCTCCCATCGAAAAGCGCTTGTCGCAATTGCGACATCAGTTTCGCACACCATTATAAAGAGATCAAACAACTTAACCCATCCAATGTGGAAACACTTAACATGTAGGATTAATTACATAATGAGACTAAATAAGGTTTTTTTAGTTACAAATGTGGACATTATTTTTTCTTCTTAGGGTTAATATTGACCGGTGTTGAACAAAACTATAAAATGATTCCTTTTCTGAAAAAGAAATAAATTTAAAGATTCAAAGAGGATATAAAATGTTTCACACGGTTTTGATAAATCACGTTTCAACTAAGTGATCGCATAAATGCGTGTGTAGATATCTGTCCCAAAAATTAACCGTCGTGATGGTACCTATCGTGGGACTAGGCAAGCCACTACTCAACTAACTCAACACATTAACAACTTTTAAAAATATAGGCGAAAACAATTAATATTTAAGAAAATCCCCTTTTTTTTGGAACCGAAATAACCCACAACACAATACAATCTATCTCAAAACCGGGGTGTCACCGAGTATATGAACATCTATGTGAGAAGACAGTCTACTAGAATATCTAAGGAGTAAAAACTGAAGTACAGATAAGGATAATGAAGGAGAGTCAAGGCCTACGAATGTCATGCAGCTACCTCGATAGTCTTTGAGATCATGTCTCATCAATCAGCAGTCGCCGTGACCAGAGGTACCTGGATCTGCACACGAGATGCAAGGTGTAGCGTGAGTACAACTAACTCAATAAATAAGAAACCCAAACTGTAGGCTGAAAGTAGTGACGAACTCAACCGGCACAAATACAAAAGAAATAATTGTTCAGAAATGTTGGCATGCTTTCAAGTTAAATAGATAGTTCAAAACAGTAAAGTAGATCAAGTCTAAACAATGTGAAGAATATATCTCTTCTACTTCTACATGCCAATGTACGTACTGTATGTGATGCACCATGCTCTCAAATGTTCAACCACTCGATACTGTATATAGCTCATACTGCCTAGGGAAGATCCATCTCGGAATATATACATCACTAACTATCAGTCACCCAGTACCAAGGAAGGCCAATCCAGCCCTATGGAGATGGATCTTCTCCAAGTATCAAGTACTTCGGACAATATCCATGTCCAGGGAAGTTCTATCCCTCAATAATATCAACCGCGTTCACTGGGGGTGTGTACAAATTCTGTAGGGGCTCCTACAGCCCAAGCGCTATCACAAATCAGTATAACCGCTGCGGCATGCTGCCCGATCCCATAACTGTCACTCACAATCAGGCTCTCGGCCTCACTTAGTCATCAATCTCTCCAGTCTCACTCACGGGCTCATAATGTCATGAAAACTAGCCTGAAACAATGATATGATGTATCGATAAATAACAAATGAGACTGAGATATGATATGAAATGCATGAACATGACTGAATACAAAGTATCAATGAAATCAGTCAGATAACAGCAAGAAACGGCCACTAGGGGTCCCAACAATACTGACATAAAGCCTAAACATGGTATCTAGCATGACTGACACCCCAAAAATACACCATCTAGGTGGAAAATCAGTGGAAAAACGTAATTATTGAAGAAAAAAGAACACAAGGAACGTACCTCAAGAATCCCCTTGAAAATCCTCTCAAACACCTCCAAAATACGAGCTCAAATTGTTAGAAATGGTGAAAAATCTCGAAGTCTCGTATTTAAAGACTCTCGCCAGGCCTTCCACACATGCGGCAACTTGGCCACTTCTGCGATCTCGCAGGCGCGCCCCCAACGCCTGATTCTGTGCTAAACTCCGTACTTGCGCCCCATTTTTCCGCACCAGCGCACTCGCTTCTGCGAGACAAACCTCCGCTTCTGCGGAGTCAAGCTTCAAGGCCAAATCCGCTTCTGCGGCCCTTCTGCCGCATCTGCGGTCGCGCAAATGCGGGAACATCATTGCACCTGTGACCTTCTGCTGCTTCACTCCCTTGGACGCTTCTACGGGCATGCACGTGTGATGAGACTTCCGCAGGTGCGATTACACCAACTGAGTCCAAACTTCAGCAGCCTTATAACTTCAAATCTTGTCCCGTTAATCACTTGAAATCAACCCGAGGTCTCCGGGACCTCAACCAAACATACCATGAAGCCCGAAAATATCATACGAACTTAATCGAATCCCCAAACCACCTCAAATAACATCAAAAACACGAATTACACGGATTCAAGCCTAATGAACTTTGAAATTTCCAAATTCTACAAACGACGCCGATACCTATCAAATCACGTCCGATTGACCTCAAATTTTACACACAAGTCAAAAGTCCGGAATCGGAATCCGACCCCAATATAAAAAATTCCACTACCGATCAAACTTTCCAAAATTTCAACTTTCGCCATTTCACGCCTAATTTTACTCCCGACCTCCAAATCACAATTCGGACACGCTCCTAAGTCCAGAATCACCCAACGGAGCTAACGAAACTATCAAAATTTAAATCCGAGGTCGTTTACATATAAGTCGACATCCGGTCGACTTTTCCAACTTAAGCTTTCAATTAAGAGACTAAGTATCTCAATTCACCCTGAATTCTCTCCGGACCTGAACTAACTAACCCGATAAGTCATATACAGCTATAAAGCACAAAAGAAGCAGAAAATATGGGAACGGGGCTACAACTCTCAAAACAACCGGCCGGGTCGTTACATCATTCCCCTCTCAAACAAACATTCATCCTCGAACGGGACTAGAAACATGCCTGGAGTCTCAAATAGGCATGGATATCTTCTCCACATCTCCTGCTCGGTTTCCCAAGTAGCCTCCTCCATGGGCTGACCTCTCCACTGCACCTTTATTGAAGCTATATCCTTTGACCTCAACTTCCAAAGTTGCCGATCCAAAATGGCTACCGGCTTCACATCATAAGACAAATCACCATCCAACTGAAACGTACTGAAATCCAAAACATGAGACAGATCACCGATATACTTACGAAGCATAGAAATATGAAATACTGGATGCACACGCGACAAGCTAGGTGGAAAGGCAAGCTTGTAAACCATCTCTCTAATCCTTTGAAGTACCTTAAAAGGCACAATGAACCGAGGGCTCAACTTGACCTTCTTCGCGAACCTCATAACACACTTCATTGGTGAAACCTTCAGTAGAACCTTCTCCCCAACCATGTAAGACACATCACAGACCTTCCTGTCTGCATAGCTCTTTTGTCTGGACTATGCCATGCGAAGCTGCTCTTGGATTAATTTAACCTTGTCCAATGCATCCTGAACCAAGTCTGTACCCAAAAGCCTTGCCTCACCAGGATCAAACCAACCAACCGGAGATCTACACTGCCTCCCATGCAAAGCCTCATGCGGGGCCATCTAGATGCTCGACTGATAACTGTTATTGTAAGCAAACTCCGCGAGTGGCAGAAATGGATCCCAAGAACCCCCAAAATCAATGACACAAGCACGTAGCATGCCCTCCAATATCTGAATAGTGCGCTCGGACTATCCTTCGTCTTAGGGTGAAAAGTTGTGCTCAACTCAACCTGGGTGCCTAACTCTCACTGCACGGCTCTCCAAAACTACGACGTAAACTGTGTGCCTCTATCCTAAATGATGGAAACTGGAACACCGTAAAGGCGAACAATCTCTCGGATGTAAATCTCAGCCAACCGCTCCGAAGAATATGTAGTACCAACTGAAATGAAGTGCGCTGACTTGGTCAGCCGATCCATAATCATCCAAATAGAATGGAACTTCCTCGAAGTCCGTGGGAGTCCAACTACGAAATTCATGGTGATCTGCTCCCACTTCCACTCTGGAATCTCTAACCTCTGAAGCAATCCACCCAGTCTCTGATACTCATACTTCACGTGCTGACAGTTAAGGCACTGAGCTACAAACCCCACTACATCCTTCTTCATTCTCCTCCACCAATAGTGTTGCCTCAAGTCCTGATACATTTTCGCGGCACCCGGATGAATGGAATACCGTGAACTGTGGGCCTCCTCAAGAATCAACTTATATAGCCCATCCACATTGGGCATACAAATCCGACCCTGCATCCTCAATACCCCATCATCTCCAATAGTCACATCTCTGGCATCACCGTGCTGAACTGTATCCTTAAGGACAAGCAAATTGGGATCATCATATTGGCTCTCTCTGATGCGATCATATAAGAAAGACTGAGAAACCACACAAGCTAGAACCCGACTGGGCTCCGAAATATCCAATCTCACGAACCGGTTGGCCAAATCCTGAACATCAACTGCAAGAGGTCTCTCCCCAACGGGAATGAATGCAAGACTACCCATACTCATCGCCTTTCTACTCAAGGCATCGGCCACCACATTGGCCTTCCCGGGATGATACATAATGGTTATATCATAGTCTTTTAGCAGGTCTAACCATCTCTGCTAGCTCAAATTTAGATCCTTTTGTTTGAACAAGTGCTGGAGACTCCGATGATCCGTAAACACCTCACAAGACATATCGTATAGATAATACCTTCAAATCTTTAATGCATAAATGATGGCAGCTAACTCCAAATCATGAACAGGGTAGTTTTTCTCATAAGGCATCAATTGGCGCGAAGCATAAGCAATCACTATATCCTCCTACATTAACACACACCCAATGTCGATCTGAGAAGTATCACAATACACTGTATAAGAGCCTGAAGCTTACGGCAAATCTAGAACTGGAGCTGTGGCCAAGGCAGTCTTGAGCTTCTAAAAGCTCTCCTCACATTCATCCGACCACCTGAAAGGAGAACCCTTTTGGGTCAATTTGGTCAAGGGCGACGCAATAGATAAGAAGCCCTCCACGAAGCGACGATAATAACCTGCCAAGCCGAGAAAGCTCTAAATCCTTGTAGCTGAGGTCGACCTGGGCCAACTCTGAACCGCCTCTATCTTCTTCGGATCCACCATAATGCCCTCACTGGACACTACATGCCCCAAGAATGCTACTGAACTGAGCCAAAACTCACACTTGGAGAACTTGGCATAAAGCTTCTCCTCCCTCAACCACTACAACACAATTCGCAGATGCTGGGCATGCTCCTCCTGGCTATGGGAGTACACCAGGATGTCATCAATGAACACTATGACAAATGAGTCAAGATAAGGCTGAAACACATTGTTCATCAGATGCATGAACGTTGTTGTGGTGTTGGTCAGCCCAAAAGACATCACAAGGAACTCATAATGACCATAACGGGTCCTGAAGGTTGTCTTTAGAATATCCGAGTCCTAAATCTTCAAATGGTGATACCAAACCTCAAATAAATCTTGGAGAACACCCTCGATCCCTGAAGCTGGTCGAACAGATCTTCAACACGCGGCAAAGTATACTTATTCTTTATTGTAATTTTGTTCAACTGCCTGTAATCAATGCACATTCTATTGTACCATCCTTCTTCTTTACAAATAACACCGGCGCACCCAAAGGTGACACACTAGGCCTAATAAACCCCTTATCAAGGAATTCCTGAAGATGCTCCTTCAATTCCTTCAACTCAACCGGTGCCATGCGATATGGTGGAATAGAAATGGACTGAGTTCCCGGCACCAAGTCAATATCCCTATCGGGCGGCATGCCCGACACGTCTGCAGGAAACACCTCCAAAAATTCCCACACCACCGGAAAAAAATCAATAATAGGAACATCAGCACTAACATCCCTCACAAAGGACAAATAAGATAAACAACCGTTGGGCCTTCAAATATGAAATCACTCTACTGGGAACATAGTCTAGAGAACCTCTCCACTCAATCCTTAGCAACCCCAGCATCGCCAATGTCACAATCTTAGCATGACAGTCCAAAATAGCATGACATGTAGACAACCAATCCATACCCAATATCACATCGAAATCAATCATACTAAGCAGCAAGAGATCAACTATGGTCTCCAATCCCCCAATAGTCACTACACACGACTGATACACACGGTTCATAATAATAGTATCGCCCACCGAGGTAGATACATGAACAGCTAAAGCTAAAGACACACGGGCCATATCCAGGTAATGAGCAAAATACGATGATACATATGAATAGGTGGAACTAGGGTCAAATAAGACAGAAGCATCCCGGTGACATACTAAGACAATACCTTTGATCACTGTGTCTGAAGTAATAACATCTGGTCTGGAAGGAATAACATAGAATCAGGCTTGAGCGTCACCTGATCGGCCTCCCCCTCTAGGGAGACCCCTAACTGGCTGAGCTCTACCCCAAGCTGGTTGAGTGGGAGGTGAAGCAACGGGAGCTGAAGTCGTAGGCTGACTCCTCTACTGAGATGGACCTCCCGTAAGGCGGGAACAATACCTCTTGATGTGACCCATATCTCCACACTCGAAATAACCCCTCCCTGCGGATGGCGGTGGAGATTGGAGAGAGCCCCGAGCACCAGAATACCTGCTAGAAGGACTCAGTGCCGATGAGCCCTGAACTGAAGGTGCATGAGATGAACTCTGAGCTAGTTGGGCACTAAGAGATGAATGGACCTGATGATAACTACATGAACCGTGGATGGATGATGCACCATGGTGAACTGGACAACCCGTATGAGCATGCCTATAAGGTCGACCCCTGACGCGGTAAAACTATCCCCCTGAAGGAACACCGCTGAACTCACATGATCCACGAAGCCTATTGGCCTCCATCTTACCCCGCTCCTAACTGCGAACCATCTCTATCTTCCGAGCAATGTTGATAATCTCATCAGAAGTAGTGCCAGATATCCTCTCCCTAGTCATAAGAAACTACAACTGATATGTGAGGCCATCGACAAACCTCTGAATCCTCTCCCTATCAGTGGGAACTAGCCAAACTGTGTGATGAGCCAACTCAGAAAATCTCATCTTGTACTGTGTCACAGACATGCCATCCTGACGAAGCTGCTCAAACTGTCTATGCAGCTCGTCTTTGTGAGATTGCAGCATGAACTTCTCCAAAAAGAGAACGGAGAATTCCTAACATGTAAGTGGTGCTGCACCGACCAGCCTGCGCCTCTCATAAGCCTCCCACCATCTGAAGGCAGCCCCAGAAAACTAAAAAGTAGTGAATGAGATCCCACTGGTCTCCAGAATACCCGTTGTCCGAAGTATCCGATCACACCTATCCAGAAAACCCTGAGCATCCTCTAACTCAGCACCACTAAATGATAGAGGTTTAAGCCTTCCAAACCTCTTCAGTCTCCTCTGCTCATCGTCTGCCATAACGAGGACTACCGTAGCCTGATCATCTACAGTCGGTTGGGCTGGAAATGCCCTCGGTATCTGGAGTCCCTACATGACCTGATCTGGAGTACGGGCAATAGGGGTATGAGTACCTTCCCCCGCCTGAGAAGTGGTAGGTACAGCCTGAGCCGAAACCACCTAAGCAAGGCCAATGCAAACTGTTAATATCTAGGCAAATGCCTCCTAAAGGCCTAGAATCACAATGGGCACAGCTGGTGCCTCAGCTGGTCCCACAGGCTTGTCCATAACTGGAACTTGCTTCTGAACTGGAGCAACCAGTGTATCAGTAGGTGCTGCCGTAGCTACTGTGCGAGCTACCTATTTTCCCCTTCCGCGGCCTCTACCGCGACCTCGGCCTCTCGCGACCCTAGCCGGTGGTACTGGTGGCTATCCATCCTGCTTAGTAGTACGATTTCTCACCATCTGTGAGAGAATAGAATAGCAGAAGTTTAGTTACCGATATGAACAAATCCGCACGACAAGAATATGTAATTTCCTAAGGGTTCGGCAGCCTCTCGAAGATAAGTACAGACGTCTCCGTACCGATCCGCAAGACTCTACTAAACCTGCTCATGACTCGTGAGACCTGTGTAACCTAGGCTCTGTTACCAACTTGTCACAACCCAAAAACCAACTGTCATGATAGCGCCTATCATGGAACTAGGCAAGCCACTACTCAACTAACTCAACACATTAACAACTTTTAAAAATATTGGCGGAAATAATTAATATTTAAAAAAAAACCTTATTATTTTTGGAATCGAAATAACCCGCAACACAATACAATCTATCCCAAAACCGGCGTGTCACTGAGTACATGAGCATCTTCGTCAGAAGACAGTCTACTATAATATCTAAGGAGTAAAAACGAAAGTACAGATAAGGATAATGAAGTAGAGTCAAGGCCTACGAACGTCATACAGCTACCTCGATAGTCTCCGAGATCCTGTCTCATCAATCAGCAGTCGCCGTAACCGGAGATACCTGGATCTGCACACGAGATGCAGGGTGTAGTATGAGTACAACCAACTCAGTAAGTAACAAACCCAAACTGTGGGCTGAAAGTAGTGACGAACTCAACCGGCACAAATAAAATAGAAATAATTGTGCAGAAACGTAGGCATGCTTTCAAGTTAAATAGATAGTTCAAAACAATAAAGTAGTTCAAGTCTGAACAATGTGAAGAATATATCTCTTCTACTTCTACATGCCAATGCACATACTATATGTGATGCACCATGCTGACAGCCTCATGTGCTCACGCTCTCAAATGCTCAACCACTCGGTACTGTATATGGCTCATATGGCCCACGAAAGATCCATTCCGGAATATATACATCACTGCCCATCAGTCACCCAGTACAGAGGAAGGCCAATCCAGCCCTATGGAGAAGATCCATCTCCATGTATAAAGTACTTCGGACAAGATCCATGTCCAGGGAAGATACATCCCTCAATAATATCAACCGCGCTCATTGGGGGTGTGTACAGACTCCGGAGGGGCTCCTACAGCCCAAGCGCTATCACAAATCAGTATAATCGTTGCGGCGTGCTGCCCGATCCCATAACTGTCACTCATAATCAGGCTCTCGGCCTCACTCAGTCATCAATCTCTCCAGTCTCACTCACGGGCTCACAATGCCATGAAAACTAGCCTGAAACAATGATAAGATGTATCGATAAATAACAACTAAGATTGAGATATGATATGAAATGCATGAACATGATTGAATACAAAGTATTTAAGAAATTAGTGAAATAACAGCAAGAAATGACCACTAGGGGTCCCAACAGTACTAGAATAAAGTCTAACATGGTATCTAGCATGATTGACAGCCCAATTACTTTGTCACATGATGAAAACACGGATATCAACAAGATAGAGTCACTATACAGTGCCATGGAATCAACTAGGTCACTATATTATAACTTCAAATCTTGACCCGTTAATCACCTGAAATAAACTAGAGGCCCCCGGGACCTCAACCAAATATACCATCAGGCCCCAAAATATCAAACTTAGTTGAATCCTCAAACCACCTCAAACAACATCAAAAACACGAATTACACACGGATTCAAGCCTAATAAACTTTAAAATTTCCAAATTCTACAAATCACGCCTAAACCTATCAAATCATGTCCGATTGACCTCAAATTTTGCATACAAGTCAAAAATGACGCCACAAACCTACTGCAATGTCCGAAATCGGAATCCGACCCCTATATCAAAAAGTCCACTACCGGTCAAACTTTCCAAAATTCCAACTTTCGCCATTTCAAGCCTAATTCTACTCCCGACCTCCAAATCACAATCCAGACACGCTCCTAAGTCCAGAATCACCCAACGGAGCTAACAAAGCTATCAAAATTTAAATCCAAGGTCATTTACACATAAGTCGATATCTGGTCGGCTTTTCCAACTTAAGCTTTTAATTGAGTGACTAAGTGTCTCAATTCACCCTGAATACTTTCTGGACCCGAACCAGCTAACTCGATAAGTCATATAACAGTTATAAAGCACAAAAGAAGTAAAAATGGGGGAACGAGACTACAACTTTCGAAACGACCGGTAGGGTCATTACAATATCAGTAAATGAGTTTATAGGTTGTAAGTTGTATATGAGTGTGTAGATATCAGTAAATGCAATTATTACTTGTTGTGCAGTCTTTTTTCTTTTTTTATTACTGTAAATGCATGAAATTAACACAAATGGCATCAAATCTAACTGCCACGTTGGTATAGTAAAATTATTTGGTCGTCCTCATTTAACCTATATCTATATTTTAAAAATTATTTAGGGTCTATTTTGAAGGCCACTCGGTAATTAGAATTTGTGTAATTACTAGGGTAGTAATTACACAGCCTAGTAATTACATAATATAGTAATTACGATGACCTATTTGTTTGTCATAACGTAATTATAGTGTAAATACAAGCGTACTGTGTTGGCTGCACAAGTGTAATTACACAGTTAGATTAAATTTTTAATGAAGTAATTATCAAACTTAAAAGTTAATATAATAAATATATTCCTATAATTTATTTATTATAAGTATAAATGATACTATCAGATTTAATAGTTAAGATGCATATTTGTTTCTTGAATATACATTAATTAGTAATCATATATTTATAACTAATATTGTAAAATAATTTTTATATATATTTAAAATTAATAATATTTAGTTTAATTAATTATAAAAACTAAAAACATACGTTTTGTAAGAACATCATGGAATGCATGTTTGATAAAATAAATTAATATTTATAAATATAATATCATAACATTATTCAAATATTTGACAAAACTAATCTATCAATTCTAACTAAAAATGAACAACATGCAATGTCAAATAACAAGCCAATATTACTAAAACAAGTAAATTGAAACCATAAATATAACATAATTTTAAAATCCAAAAAAAAAAACATATGTCAAGCTCCAACATAATAAAAATAAGCTCCAATATAACTTAAGATTAGGAAACATAATAAGTTTATAACCTCATTCAACAACGAAATTCTATTTTAATGACATCACTCATTATATGCCACATTTGTTAATGACTCATTATTTGTAATATTAGGAGGTAAAGATTCCATGGGACGCCCTATTTGGTTGCCCCCATTTAATATATACCCATATTTTTAAAATTATTTAACCTATATCCTAATTTTTACAACTTCAGACCAGTCGTCACCTCTTCTTCTTCTTCCTGCGACATGTGCGCTTCTTTATTCCTCCTTTGGTTTCCTTTTCTTCTTCTTCTTCTTCTTCTTTTACTTTTATCTCTAAAACACATGAGACTCTGTGTAAGTATTATTGATTGAATATGAAATATATAGTGATTTAGCACTAGGGTATAAGTTTTGCGTTAAGTACATTGTATTATGCTGAATATAAGAACACGGGTTCGGGATTAATACCAGTAACGGGGTTACATGGCCTGGTTATCATGGTGAGATTAACTTCTTGGATGCATCTTATTTCACTGTCTCCAATTTCATAGTGGAGAATTATTGGCTGCCTTGGACTAGAGTCCCTTACACTGGCGGTTTATATTTATAAGCAAGATTTGTTTTCTAGGTCTTTTATTTATTTTGGTTGTGTTCTTCGGCTAATTCCAAGTGATCATTGTATCTTCTTTATTTGTTTGTTTGCGAGTTTGGTTTTTTGATCTTTTATTAATTTTATTATTTCAAGAAAAGATGTCAGGCAATAAGATATTGGAATTAACTATCTTTATTATCATTACATTTACAATTTTTCTGAAATTTGCAACTATCAGACCAAATTTCAGAAAAAATTATCTGAAGTTCAAATATAACAAGCTGATTTTATCTGAAATTTGCACTACAAACTAAAGAACTTCAGACTACTTTGTTTGAAGTTTGCACTACAAACTAAAAAATTTCTAATTTGTCTGAAGTTTGCACTACAAACTGAAGAACTTGAGACTAATTTGTTTGAAGTTTGCACTACTAACTGAGGAACTTCAGATTAATTTATCTGAAGTTCACACTATGAACTGAAGTTTTTTCAAGTGCCTTTGCAAGTCAAGCCAAACTTCAGGCGAAAATATCTGAAGTTTTGCTTTGATAAGGTCACACTTCACGCAAAATATTCTGAGATTCAAACTTCAGACATAATTTTTTACTACTCCAGACCCATATGTTTGAAGTTATTTGAAAAGTGGGTAGACTTGTAATATTTTTGTGCAAAGCGGGTATAGTTCAATAGTGACCCCAAAACTGGTATAGATGCAAATGGTGTAGTTTCAAAAACTAGAATAATAACACATTTACCCTAAATAAGAAAATAAAACAAATAAGAAATAAAATATACGAGCAACTATATGGAATCACAAGAAGTAAAGATGGAGAAATAAAAGATAAATAATATACAAAGAAAAATATATTTTAAAATTAAAAAGGAAACTAAAAGGTAAAAAATTAAAAAAAAATTAAAAAAAGAAATTAAAATAATGGAAATAGAAAATTATAAATAAATAAAAATAAATAAATAAATTAAAAAGTAACATTGTAATTACACAATGTAATTACCACCAATTCTCACCTCCCCCCTTGAGAATTAGAGAGCGTAATTACACCTCTCCAATTACACCCAATTCCATGCTGACCGAGTAATTACTTGGCCAGACAAACATGTCAAACTGTGTAATTACATCCAATTACACCCAAATCAAATTCCTGGGTGGCTTTCCGAACATGCTCTTAATTTTGTAACGACCCGACCGGTCGTTTTGAGTATCATAGCCATACTTTCCCCTTTACTACTCAATTTGGGATTTACAATTGTTGTGTGACTTGCCGGGGTAATTAATTCGGGTTCGGTGAGGTTTTGGAATAATTAGTTCCAAGGTTTAAAACTTAAATTGGAAAAGTTGACCGGATATTGACTTATGTGTAAACAACCTGGGAATTTAATTTTGAGGATTTCAATAGCTCCGTATGGTAATTTTGGACTTAGGAGCATGCCCAGAAAAGTTTTTGGAGGTCCGTAGTGGAATTAGGCTTGAAATGCCGAAAGTTGAATTTTTGGAAAGTTTTACAGGGGGTTGACTTTTTGATATCGAGGTCGGAATCCGATTCTGGAAATTGGAATAGCTTCATTATGTCATTTATGACTTGTGTGCAAAATCAGAGGTCAATCGGACTTGATTCGATAGGTTTCGGTATCGAATGTTGGAAATTTCATAAGACTAAAGTTTCAAGGGAGTCCGCACAAGACCTAACATCAAATGAGCATAACTCTCATGATACAAAGTGTTTTGTATTACCTATCAAATGAAAGATTCTTGAGTCTAGTTTCTAATGCTTCAAACCATTTGTCATTTGGACATTCCTACAAGAAGTTATGATCAAATTACCAAAATCTAGAAAAATATGATTATGCGGCAAATTGTGCGACCGCAAATCAATTATGCGAGCTGCAAAATAGGTTTACGATCCGCAAAATGGTCGCCGATATGCCCAGCTTACACCGCTTCTAGGCCTCATTTTTGCGATCCATTGTGCGACCCTCATACCTATTTGGCGGTGCATTGTGCGATCGCATACCTGTTTTCGGAGGGGGGATTTTTTTATTTCCATAACCCGACCCCATTTTGATAAATAGGCTTTGGGGCTTTTCATCAAATTATTGTCCAAGCCTAAAATTCCAACAAGAAATCCCTCGAGTTCTTCATCAAAGAGGTAAGGTTCTAACCCCTAATCTTCAATTTCGAGTTTGGGTAATGATGGGTGATTAAGAGTATGATTCTTGGGTGTAAGAGTATTATTTATACGTATCAATAAGGTTTATGGAAAGAGTGTTGAGTTCAAATGGGTAAAGATCGGGTTGAAAATGGCAGAAATCTTCAAAGACTTCAATTGAAGATTTGAGGGTCGAGATGATGTCGGAATTTGATGAAATTTGTATGGGTAGACTCGTGGTTGGATGGGCATTAATATTTTGTAACTTTTGTAGGGTTCTGAGACGTGGGCCCCATGGACAATATTTGGGACGTAATTTCAAATTTTGTAAAAAATATTAGTATTTTGATATGGAATTAATTCCTATAAATTTTGTGGGATGACTCATAATTAATTGTGACTAGATTCGAGCCGTCCGGAAGTTGATACGCGCACAATGGAATTTCTAGAGCATTGTTTAGCTTGCTCGGCATTGGATTTGGCTTGTTCAAGGTAAGTAACAATTATAAATCTGGTCCTGAGGGTATGAAGCCCCGGATTTTGGTATCATGTGATTATTTTGGAGATGACGCACATGCTAGGTGACAGGCGTATGGGCGTGCACCGAGGGGATTGTGACTTGGTCCGTCCCGGGAAACTGTAAGGTTAAAAAATTTATTGTTAGCTATATGCTCTCTATGTGTTGATAAAATTTGACTGTACATCATGTTAAAAATCATGCTTAGGCTATGTGATAGTACTGTTGGGACCCACAGAGGTTGCGTACTTGTTGAATTTCTTGCTAAATGCTATATGTACTCAGTCTCTGTTTTTACTTGCACATTTTATCTCAGTCTCTGTTATTATTATTGATACATCATATCATTGTTGTTTGGGCTGATCTCATGATTATTGAGAGACCGAGAGACTGGAGAGATTTAAGACTGAGTGAGGCTGAGGGCCTGATTGTGAGATATTGATACTATAGCATGTGAGTTGTTCGTGCAGCACGTGAGTTGGCCGTGCAGATCCTTATATTATACTATAGCTCGTGAGTTGGCCGTGCAGCATGTGAGTTGGCTATGCAAATCCTTATATTATACTTAGCACGTGAGTTGGCCGTGCAGATCCTTATATTATACTATAGCATGTGAGTTGGCCGTGCAGCATATGAGTTGGTCGTGCGGATCTAGATATTTATATTATGGCACGTGAGTTGTCCGTGCAGCAGGTGAGTTGTCCGTGCAGATTATAATGCTTGGGATGTAGGTGCCCCTCCAGAGTCTGTACCCCCGTGAGCGCGGGTACCCATTGAGTGTGAGTGATAAGGGCTCGGAGCCTAGTGAGTGATTGTTATCCTAGGAGGCTATACTTACTTTCCATTTGTTGTTGCACTTAGTTGCTATCTTCCATTGTTGTGAAATCTCTGAAAGATTTTATAACTGGATTACATGAACATGAACTGTATAAATTTATTTGACTTAAACTGCTGGATTTGAAAGCATCTCCATTCTTTGCTGGAATTACTAAATATGAACTGTAGTTGTGTAGCTCGTCACTATCTTCAGTTCTTTATTTATTATTGTTACTTACTGAGTTGGTTGTACTCATTTTATACCTTGAACTTCGTGTGAAGATCCAGGTGATCCCGGATACAATGGGTGTTGATCCTTTCACACAGTCAATTTTTTCGGAGATTCAAAGGTAGTTGCCATGTTTCTCAGACCCTGTCTCTCCTATCCTATCTTTTTATGTATTATATTTGGTCTCAGTTTATTTTAGACCGTATTCTCCAGACTTGTAATATATAGATGCTCATGTACTCGGTGACACCAGGTTTTGGGAGTGGTTGTATCGGTATTTATAGTATTTGTGGATTTTATTTAAATATTATATTTTCAAACTTAAAAGAAATTATGGTTTACTCGACTTGCCTAGTTTCGAGATAGGCGCCATCACGACAGGTTAAAATTTAGGTCATGACAAGTTGGTATCAGAGCTTTAGGTGACATAGGTCTCATGAGTCATGAGCAGGTTTAGTAGAGTCTTGAGGATCGGTACGGAGACGTCTGTACTTATCTTCGATAGGTTGTCGAAGCCTTAGGAAATTTTCACTTTCTTGTATTCAATTGTGCAAAATTGATTTAGCTTGAAAAATAACTCTTTGAATTCCTTCCACGCATTCGTAAGCGCACATGAGCGCTCGGTATCAGTTGTGCATTGGCGACTTGTGATTCCATGAACGATGTTTGAGATACGTATTCCGTGTTTTGGTGATGGGACAGTCTGGAGGACTTAAGGCCAGGTTTAGACCACAGCTTAAACTCGGTAGCTTCAGTTGTAATCTGTACATTTGGACTCATATGTCCGGTAATGTCCCTACGAGTAGAATTTATGGCTCGATGAGCGGTGGAATGGCTTTGTGATGAGTATGATGTAACTGCGGGATGTGTTAAGACAATTTAAATGTAACGAGAAGTGTTTCCTTGATATGTAAAGGAAGGCCATTGGGTGCTTTATTTTTGTTTTGATGTGACATACAATCTCGAGTGTGAATGTTTTGAGAGATCTTTCACGTTGTTAAATCTTGGGGCAAATTAAATTCTCGTGTCTGGTTAATGAGTTTAGACTTAGAAAGATTAAGTGATTTCATAGTAATTGTGGCTGCGAAAGGGTATAACAAGATGCCAATTTGAGACTAAGCAAGCGGGTTATCTCCTGCGCAGTAATCTATTTAGGTGTGTTCCTTATGATGTGAATAGCGATTTTTTTTTCTGCCAGCGGGGCGTATGTGTTGAGACTTGAATTTGAACCTGGTTGAGAAAGTTTTCTTGAGTGTTAAGAGAATGATGCGAGATTCGCAGATGATTGGGGTATTTTATGGTTGGTGTGTCTTGAGCTTGAGAAGAATTTTCGTTGAACTGATTGCGGTATTAAGGCAGTAATAAAATATGGGTATTGTGAGTTATCAAGTATTTTAATTTATGGCTTTTAGCCAAGTGGGGGAGCCTGCTATTGACAATTCAATTCATGGTTATGTGTCAAATTTTTTATTTTGGTCTGAAGTATACTTGGGAATCAGTGATGACTTGCAGAGGTGGAGTTCGAGAATTACTCGAGTAAGGAGATTTCTGGATACGGGTTATATTGCGCTTTATGAGTATATGAACATCGTGGGATGAGTGAATTGTTATTTGTGAATGATGTAGTGTGCACGGAGTATGAATTTGATAGGTGGTAATAAGGCAATGTTACTTATTTGAGTATTGATTGTGCTAAAGGAGTACATGTCTTTCGTCTCGTTTAGGATGGAGTAAATTAGATTTGAGCAAAGTGGATGACTATTGAGAGGGTTCTAATGGATTCAAAATGTACATGTGGAAATTGAATTTTTTTTTCGAATTTGTATATCACTAGAATCAGTTACTTACATTGGATGGTATCGGGACGTGCGATAATTCTATTTGACTATGGATTCTATATTTCAGTATAAGAAAGGAAAAAGGAACAATTTTAAATTCGCATAAGGTATTTTTAGAGTGAGTGTTACGGTTGGGGTATCTATGAAGGTGCTTAAGAAGAATACAGTGGCTTATGGGCCTTAGGGCGATGTAGTTTTATGTTAGGATGTCTTGTAGCGAGCTTTGGGTAAAGTAGTAGTGTTCTGACAAGGATAAATGACAACTTGAGGATAATCCAGAAGAAACTCAGAGAAAATAGGACAAATGGGTAACATGCTGGATCAATATGGTAATGGTATGCTCGGTTCTTTTGGTTCTTACGATGAGGTTGGGCTTTACTGGTGTTTTGTGGCAATACTCTCAGATTTGGCAACCTGTGTGGCTTGGTGGAGTTAGAAGAATTCAGTTATGATAGTTTGGTTATGTGCAAATGAATTTTAAAGTATTCATGATAGTTTCTACCATGGTTTGAACCGGATATTTTCTACCGATGTATAAAACGTGTTGTGTATTGTGATTACCTCCTGGAAAGAAGCAAGATAGAGATTTTCAACTAATAAGGTATGTAATTTGGTGGTGACTTAGAGTTTATAATGAGATTCGTGTGCCTTTCACATGATAGATGTGGTGTGTTGCGCGAAATTAAGATTTACATGTACAAGGTGGAAGTTCATTCTTGAAAGGAAGATCACGAATTTTGGACAGAATGGTCAATTTTAGATTATTAGATGAATGTTATAACTGCTCGGTAATCCCTGAGAAGGTTGGGCATTTCAAAAGGCGCATTGTGTTTTGACTTACGAATGTTCATTGGTATTGCAGTACTCACCTGGTTGATAGACTGTCGATATTTAAATTATTGTTATGTGGCACGGAAGAATTATGAAAATATTCCGTATAGGAAGATCGTGAATGGAAGATGTGTTAGTCATTTGAGTGCTAGAGTTGGGATCAGTTACGGTGATTCATGTGTTCGATGAATTTGGAGACTGGGAGTTCTCAGAAGTATATTGTTTCGGGGTTGCGACCAATTTGAGGTGACTATTTTATTTAAAACTCGGTGTAGACACTAGTTGCATTAATTATTTGTGACAGCTATGCGCTATAAGTGCGCATATATGTAAGGTTTGAGTCCATGTGCGGGCATTAGAGCAAGTATTCATACTCGGAAGACTGCTTAGGCTATTATATGCCTAGATTTGACTGTTAAGCGTAAAGTTATAACGTTTCCCGTATTCGTACCATTGTTAAGAACTACCTGGGCTATACTTGAGGTTACAAAGAAGATGATTACCTAAATAAATGGGGTAGTTACTAATTCTGCATAAAAAATTGCCGATTTGAAGTGTGATAGCAGACTTTGCACATGCTTACACTATGGCGTGTTGTTTATACCAGTCCAGGAGTATGAGAATCTTATTTCATTATCATATATAAGTGTACTTGTTTAATTGCTCATGTATGATATGCTGGGACTGGAAGCCTGTGACCATGCTGGGCAATTCATATTATTGGCACGTGAGTTGTCCATGCCGTGTGTGGGAAATTTATATCTATGATAATTTATCTGATTTATTAATTTCCTTCCTCTACAATTGTGCACACGCGCCTACACATATCCTCTTCACGAAATTTGAGGAGTTGGTTGTAACATTATGGATGTGGTGGTGCTTGTTGAACTTGCAATATGATTCTCTTCCTCGAGACATCTCCCATATTTGGGTACACGGATTGCACAGTGGTGGCTGGAATTATATTGACGCGGCGTGTCTGTAGGATAGTCGTGTTTAAAAATATAAGGTCATTGGACCTAGAATGAGTACTATCAGGTAAATTGAAATTTGACTAAAAAAGTGATTATGGTTCTGGTTGGGGTGAGAGAGCTCCATTACTTGTTGATCTAATAAGGGGTCTTGAGATTTCTGTGTGTTTCTTTCATTATTAGCATTCTGCGAAAGTTTTAGAGTGAGGTTTTGTTTGATATGGGGTTTAATACTATTACCGGGTTGCTTTGGAGTAGTTAATGTGAGAGAAAATGGTGTTGCGAGCATGCGAGTTGTGTAGTATGTTAAGTGATTATATATAGGGTTATGGTTATGGCTCAATACAACTTGTTCAGACTCATACAGCATGTTGATGTGAGATTCAGGTCTTGAAAAGAAATTCTGAATGTTGGAAATTGAATTCCAAGGTTTATGGGCTAAGGTTGAAGTAATGATTTCTTTTTTATTTATGTTGTGTTATCGGGCCTATACAATTTACACGGAATAGGGTGGCATGGGGTCACTCCGGGTATGTGCGTGGTAAGGTGGAATAGAGATGCGAAGGTTAAGAATAACTCTTGGCACGTTCGAGAACGAACGTATGTTTAAGTGGGGGAGAATGTAATGACCCGACCAGTAGTTTTGAGTATCATAGCCCTATTTATCCCTTTACTACTTAATTTGGGATTTACAATTGTTGTGTGATTTGTCGAGGTAATTGGTTCGGGTTCGGTGAGGTTTTGGAATGAATTGGAACACTTAATTTCAAGGTTTAAAACTTAAGTTGAAAAAGTTGACCGGATATTTACTTATATGTAAACGACCTCGGAATTTAATTCTGAGGATTCCAATAGCTCAGTATGGTGATTTTGGACATAGGAGCGTGTCCAGAAAAGTTTTTGGAGGTCTGTAGTGGAATTAGGCTTGAGATGCCGAAAGTTGAATTTTTGGGATGTTTGACCGGGGGGTTGACTTTTTGATATCGAGATCGGAATACGAATCTGCAAATTAGAATAGCTTCATTATGTTATATATGACTTGTGTGAAAAATTTGAGGTCAATCGGACTTGATTCGATAAGTTTCGGCATCGAATGTAGAAGTTCGAAATTTTATAAGACTAAAGTTTCAAGTGAGTTCGCACAAGACCTAACTTCAAATGAGCATAAATCTCATGATACAAAGTGTTATATAATGTATTACCTATTAAAACGAAAGATATTTGGGTCTAGTTTCTAACACTTCAACTTGTTTGTCATTTAGACATTCCTACAAGAAGTTAGGACCAAGTTACCAAAAGTTAGAAAAATGCGATTATGCGGCAAATTGTGCGACCGCAAATCAATTATGCGAGCCGCAAAACAGGTTTGCAACCCGCAAAATGATCGCTGATATGCCCAGCGCACACCACTTCTGGGCATTAGTTTTGCGATCCATTGTGCGACCCGCATACCTATTTGGCGGTGCATTGTGAAATCGCATACCTGTTTTCGGAGGGGTAATTTTTCTATTTTCATAATCCGACCCCATTTTGATGAATAGGCTTTGGGCTTATTTTGTGATAATTATCTGATGATTTTAGAGAGAAGTGAGAGTGTTCTAGAGAGAGGAAGTAGATGAAGTATCATGTTCATCAAATTCTTGTCCAAGCCTTGAAATCCAACAAGAAATCCCTCAAGTTCTTCATCAAAGAGGTAAGGTTCTAACCCCTAATCTTCAATTTCGAGTTTGGGTAATGATGGATGATTAAGAGTATGATTCTTGGGTGTAAGAGTATAATTTAAACGTATCAATAAGGTTTATGGAAAGAGTGTTGAGTTCAAATGGGTAAAGATTGGGTTGAAAATGGTAGAAATCTTCAAAGACTTCAATTGAAGATTTGAGGGTCGAGTTGATGTCGGAATTTGGTGAAATTTGTATGGTTGGACTCGTGGTTGGATGAGCGTTAATATTTTGTAACTTTTGTCGGGTTCCGAGACATGGGCCCTACGGGCGATGTTTGAGGCGTAGTTTCGGATTTTGTGGAAAATATTAGTATTTTTATATGGAATTAATTCCTATAAATTTTGTTGGATGAATCAAATTAATTGTGACAAGATTCGAGCCGTCCGGAAGTTGATACGCGCAGAATGAGATTTCTATAGCATTGTTTAGCTTGCTCGACATTAGATTTTGCTTGTTCGAGGTAAGTAACAATTATAAATCTGGTCCTGAGGGTATGAAACCCCGGATTTTGGTATCATGTGATTATTTTGGAGGTGACGCACATGCTAGGTGACCGGCGTATGGGCATGTACCGAGGGGAATGTGACTCGGTCCATCCCGGGAAACTGTAAAGTTGAATAATTTATTGTTAGCTATATGCTCTCTATGTTTTGATAAAATTTGACTGTAAATCATGTTAGAAATCATGCATAGGCTATGTGATAGTACTGTTGGGACCCACAGAGGTCGCGTACTTGTTGAATTGCCTGCTCAATGCTATATGTACTCAGTCTCAGTTTTTACTTACACATTTTATCTTAGTCTTTGTTATTATTGATACATCATATCATTGTTGTTTGGGCTGATTTCATGATTATTGAGAGCCCGAGAGACTAGAGAGATTTATGACTGAGTGAGGCCGAGGGCCTGATTGTGAGATATTGATACCATAGCACGTGAGCCGTTCGTGCAGCACGTGAGTTGGCCGTGCAGATCCTTATATTATACTATAGCACGTGCATTGGCCTTGCAGCACGTGAGTTGACCGTGTAGATCCTTATATTATACTATAGCATGTGAGTTGGCCGTGCAACACGTGAGTTGGCCATGCGGATACTTATATTATACTATGGCACGTGAGTTGGCCATGCGGATCCAGATATTTATATTATGGCACGTGAGTTGTCCGTGCAGCACGTGAGTTTTCTGTGCAGCACGTGAGTTGTCCGTACAACACGTGAGTTGTCCGTACAGCACGTGAGTTGTCCATACAGATTATTGGGCTGTAGGAGCCCCTCCAGAGTCTATACACCCCCAGTAAGCACGGGTACCATTGAGTATGAGTGATGAGGGTTGGGATCCTAGTGAGTGATTGTTGTCCTGAAAGGTTGTACTTGCTTTTCATTTGTTATTGCACTTAGTTGCTATCTATCATTGTTGTAAAATCTCTGAAAGATTTTATATCCGAATTACATGAACATGAACTGTATAAATTGATTTGACTTAAACTGCTGAATTTGAAAGCATGTCTATTCTTTTCTGGAATTACTGAATATGAACTGTAGTCGTGTAGCTCGTCACTATCTTCAGTTCTTTATTTATTATTGTTACTTACTGAGTTGGTTGTACTCATACTACACCATGCACTTCGTGTGCAGATCCAGGTAATCCCGGATATAGTAGGTGTTGATCCTTTCACACAGTCAATTTTTCAAAGATTCAGAGGTAGCTGCCATATTTCGCAGACCCTATCTCTCCTTCCCTTTCTTTTTATGTATTGCATTTGGTCTCAGTTTATTTTAGACCGTATTCTCCAGACTTGTAATATATAGATGCTCATGTACTCAGTGACACCAGATTTTGGGAGTGGTTGTATCGGTATTTGTAGGATTTGTGGATTTTATTTAAATATTGTATTTTCAAACTTAAAAGAAATTGTGGTTTACTGAGATTTTTGACTTGCCTAGTTTCGAGATAGGCGCCATCACGACAGGTTAAAATTTGGGTCGTGACAAATTTATACCCTAATTTTGATAACTTCAGACCAGTCGTCGCCTCCTCTTCTTCCTCCTACGACATATGCGCTCCTTTCTTCCTCTTCTTCTTCTTCTTCTTCTTCTTCTTCTTCTTCTTCTTCTTCTTCTTCTTCTTCTCTCTCAAACACATGAAACTTTGTGAAAGTATTATTGATTGGATATGAAGTATAGAATGATTTAGCACTAGGGTATGAGTTTTGAGTTAAAGTCACCAATATAGGAACTTGAAAACTCAAATCAGTAATTGAGGTATTGTCTAATCTTGAAATCATCTAGGTATTTAAATATGGAGTTGAGTGAACGTATACCAACATTGATTTGAACTAGAAGTACAAAGCAGGAAACTCCATTAAAACAGTTTGAGTTTCGAGTTCAAATTTCGAAGATTTTGCTACTGCAATTTCAGGTTTGTTAATTCAAAATTAGTTGACTGAAATCCTTGGACCTGCATTCCCTGTTAGAAACGTGATTGAACATTGTCCAAGAGCGTGAAACTCGAAGAAGCATCCGGGACTCAATTATTGAATGTCTTCAAATATAAGAGTATAAAGTTTGGGATTGCATGGCCAAACTTCATACATTATCAGGTTAAACTTTGTCTGAAAATTGCAACTATCAGGCCAGACTTCAGAAAAAATTATCTGAAGTTCATATATTACAAGCTGATTTTGTCTAATGTTTTCACTACAAATTGAAGAACTTCAGATTAATTTGTCTGAAGTTTGCACTATGAACTGAAGTTTTCTCGGTTGCTTTTGCAAGTGAGGCCAAAATACTATTTGTACCACTAATTAATGAATTAAAGTACAAACGTATACATTTGAGAAAATGATCTCTTATGACATGGTACAATTTTAAGAAGAAAATGACAAACAAAATTTTTAGTGATTTATTTACTTATTTACTGCATTAAATATTTACCAAAATCTCATACCAAAATGGCCATATAACTAAAAGAATATTTGTATTAAGGGCCATAAAACCGATCTCCCGGACTAATTTACTCTAGTGTCCCCTTTTAGGCCATTGGTTAGGTTTGGTTCCTATATTAAGAAATTGAGCAAATATAGGCCTTGAAAAATTACCCTTTCTGTAAAGAAGAATTAATCCAAATAGCCGCTCACCCAATCGCTTAAACTAAAACTAACCGGTGAAGGTATAATATATGCATAATTTATGTACTATATGTGTATAATTACGTATAATTAATGTATAATCTATGTATATGGCTAGAAAAAATAAACAATGAATATGACCGACTATTTGTGTAAAAATCTGTTCTGTAAAACCTTGATTTGGACCTATTGTTGGTCATATAATTTTTAATCTACTCAATAGACAAAATATTAGATTGTGGTCTGATGTCTGCAATATCTTATGCAATTTTAGACTAGGTTTAACGTTTCCTCATAAGACTTTGACTTTGCTTAAAAAGAATCTTAAGATCGTGGTCATAAAAGTTCATAAATTTCAAAGAGAAATGAAAAGAGGATCATTTATTCAAAAAGAATAACTAACGCAAATTTCACGATCTCCCCACGCAATCTAAGGCAATGTATTTGTTAGATAAAAACATACCATATTACCTCAAAATGAGAGTTTTCAATTTCAACGCAGGCTAAAGTCTCTTCGGCAATTGATCACCCATCGGTGACCCACCATGTTCTATATTACTACTACATTGTTAAATTCCGTCTAAGCATTGACTTATTATAAGATATTAAATAAAATCAAGTCCTTGTTACCAAAAGAAAAAAGGTAAGCAATGGAAATTAGTAGTTGGCCATACTATTCACGTCATTCCTCCAACTTTTTAATTGTTAAGTCTTAGAAGTTGAATAATCTGTTTAGGAAATTGATATTTCCAGTCTAAATAATTGAAATCACACGCAATTTTGTTTTGCTTTACTTATCAAGCACAATAATCGTGTCTCGTTATTTTTTATAAGTTGAAGTTTTAAAATGCAGAACAGAAAGGAATAAAAGTGAAATAATGCTAAAAGATGGCTTTCTACTGGTTTTTCCAAAAGCGAAATAAAAGAAATTTTGAGTGCATTAAATGGTGATAAAACAAATTTTCAGCAATAAGTACTCCTTTATCAAGTTTTACATCTGTTTCGTAAAAACATGAGCAAAGCACAGTAATAACAAGAGTTAATTATCCACTATTTGTCAGCAATAACATTATGTTTCATGTTTTCAATTATTAGAAGAATGTTATAAAACAATAAAAGAAGAAGAGTATTGCACAGAAAAGTTGAGGTAGAGAATTCGTATTGATTTGGGATGATTTATAATAGAATAGAACCCCTTTATTTATAAGGAAAAAATGACTTAGCCTACACAAGGTAACAAACCCCAAAATCTCTCTAAAATATAGACAGTCACCATAAATAAAATATTATTTATAACACTCCCCATTGAATATCTATCCAACATATAATGTGTCTCATTAAAACCTTAACTAAAATAAAATCCAGTGAAAAAAGAATTCTAGTGAAGGAAAACGAGTACCCATGTTTAGAAATACGCCTTGGTTGACTCGTTAAAAACCTTGCAAGGAAAATCCAGTGGGACAAAACCTTGTAAGGGAAAAAGTGTACAACGCGTATTAACTCTCCATGATGAGAGCATCAATTCACATCTTTAAGCCTTCGCATTCGTGCACCATCTTCAAAAGATCGTTAGTAGAGATTTGATAAACAAATCAGCCATATTAACTTGAATGAATATATTGTACCTTGAAATCATCATTCTTGATAGATATGTAATGTATTCATATAATGTCATGGAAAGCCATTTTCAATATCTCTATAAAGGTAAAAAAAATTATCGCTATTATATTATGCTTATAGTTATAGCAAGATACATACGTGCATAAATCACACTTAGGATGTGGTACCTTAGGACCAAGAATTATATATATTTTAAGCAATTTAAATTCTTTAGAAATTGTCGTATAAGTTAAGTCATATATGCCATATAAATAGACTTAAGATGCATATCAAGTTTTCTCTCCACCATTTTTGCCCCACTTCATTGTTTATTTTGAATGTTTGTACTACTCCATTTAAAGTCTACGTACTTGCACTTATGCTGGCATGTTTTCTGCTTCTTTTGACTTTCACCCTTTAACCAAAAATGAATACATTTGTGCTGTCATACCAACTAGTTCCTCTCGTCTTATTCTTATTCAAATTAGCTTTCTTTTAGTTGTCGTATCTTTATTTGAAGAAAATTAATCAGCGGATCTGAACTCCGGGACGGATAGAAATTTTTTGATAGAAAACGTTGGGAAATGAAAAGTTTTTAGTTGCTTTGGGACAGGTCACAGGATCTCCAACCACAGTGGCCAGTAAAAAGAACCTATATGAATCAATTTTCGATTCAACATATTATATTAGACTAGAAGTGCAAAGTAAAACAAAAAATTTCTAATCATATAACCAGAATAATCCAACTTATAATCAAAATAAATTATATTTAGTCTTGTGCTACAAATAACTTGTCCAATTCCAACTTAGATTGTGAATTAAACAAATTTTAATAACTTATAAGAACAGATGATTTAATCTTCTACATAAGCTAAACTCTATACACTAGATCATTTACTATATAACTAAAGGACACACATATGAATACATCATATATCTATTTAAATCTTTATTAAAATTAAATATATAATTGTTTTAACATGATTAATAGTATATATCCCAGGCCTCCCAGCAATGATATTAGTTTTAGTACTTCAAATAAGAAAATTCATGCTCAGATTGATAAGATGTTATGTATTGAAGCTAAAACAAAAACACTTGATTGATAAGTTGACCCTCAAATATTGATATGCCAAGTCCAGAGCACGCCAACTAAGGTCAACCGTTTGCCGTCATCAACTACATTATATTTCTTGTTTTCAATTATTAAGAAAAAGATAAAATGTAAAGAAGGCATAAAACAATCCGGCAAAAAAATTAAAGAGGGATAAATTCATGTTTTGGCTAATGCTTATCTTCTAGCTATACAGAAGACATTAATAAGCACACCGAACGTCCACGTTAAATTCTATTAATTTATTATGTTTAAAAGGGACAAAATGGGGTTAAAATATAAATTATTAACCATGACTTAAAAATAACAGTATAAGTAAAGACACATAAAATTGGCGGATCTACGTTTGGAGCTATGGGTGCCGAAGCACCCATTGACTTAGGCCAAATTATTTTATGTGTTCATAGATAATACTTCAAAAATTCAATAATTGATCATGAGCCCAGTGTGATCATGTTTGAATAAGATTAGTGAAGCACTACTGATCTATAAATTCTGAATCTTTCACGGCATATTGAAGTATTTATTGGGTTGGTGTGATAACTCTTTTCCACAGAAGACCTAGGTGGGCAAGAGGATAGCTTGAGCAAAGAAAACATGTCTAACTCATAATAAAGCAAGTACGGCAATATTTTTTTCCAGCATAATAAAGAATTAAGCAAGTGGAGCTCCATAATATGTGCCCAAATTTCTTTTATGACTACAAAGTAAGACATTAAAAGAGAAGAAATCCGAAGTCGTAAATTGCACACATGCCGACAGATTGCGATAACCTTCCTCAACTATCATCCGTACTTATATATTTTTTCTCTCCGGCATCTTCGCCTCACTTCATAGTTTCTTCTGAGAATTTAAACTATTTTAAGTCTTACATGGACTTTTCAATTATGCCCACGGCATCTTTTAACTAACACACTCACTTTCCTAAAATTTAAGTTACATGTTTCCTACTCCTCTCTCTCTCTCTCACTCTCATAACGGAGGTGTTTGAGGTCTTTGCCCACTTCAACTATCACACTGGTTACCCATAGGGGTGACAAATGGGCGGGTTGGGTTGAATTTGGGCGAGTCAAAATGGGTTGAGTCAATAAATGGACCATTACCCAACTCAGTCCAAAGTGTTCGTGGGCTAAGATGGGCTGGGTCAAAATGGGCCAAACAATGGGTTATAGCCCAACCCCCTACTTGACCGATTATTTAGAACCATACTCATCTTACAAAAAAAAGCCTTTTACGTTTTATACTATTTACCCGAAAAATGGATAGAGTTGAATTTATACGTAGTTCTAAGGGTACATGGTATATCTTGATACAAATCGTATAAGCAGAATATCGAGTATTGACTGTCAAGAATGAAAACACTAACGAAGTTGAAGGGAGTGTGATTTATGAATAAGCCAGATGAAAATAATGTATAAAGCTCAAAATGATAATTTCTCAATATGGAGCATATGCACACTATCTGAGTTATGGTGTTTTTAATGCCTCCATCCTTTTTCTTTACAGAGATAATAGCCATCCCTCTTATAGTAGGGGATCCTACTTTAGATATAATTAAAAATACATAGTGGGAAACCATGATAAATCAACTTTTCCCTTTTTCTTGTCACGATTCTCTCCATAAGTGTGGCTGTAACGACTCTTGTCTATAGGCTTGATATTGACTCGAGATCAATACTGAATCGAGCTCGTTATTGATTCGAGCTTGATTTTGACTCGAGGCCCGGTATTGATTTGGGCTCAGCATTGGTCGGTCGGTCCTTGGCTCTCAAGCTCGATAACGTTACTTCGCATCGTGGTTCGATTTGGATTTGAGCTCAATAATGACTTCGAGCTCGGTATTGATCCGTCCCTGAAACTCGAAGCTCGGTGACCCTGCTTCGGATCTTATCCCGAAATTATGAAGACGCTCTTCGGCGCTCTTCGGTCCATTATATTCCCATCTCAACCAGTCGTACGAAGGCCGAAATTGGTTTTGACTGTATACAGATAGTCCCCTCATTTCTCGGGAAGGATATGGCGAGAAACGATATGATTTCCCAATGGCTTGATCAGATATACACTAATGTTAGCATCGAGCCCGACCATAACGTACGTGATAACTGTCCCGTTGGTTCGGTTTACCAAGGCATTAAATGCGGGTCAGATGGTGGTCAGCCACTGCTGATATTGAACCGCCATTCCCCAATCTATAAATAGCTTCTCTTTTTACCATTTATCACTTTCACATCTCCAGTTTCCAAATATTCTAAGCGCTTTTTCGCATCTTCTGAGTTTATCTGCAAGCCTCTGATTTTTATTGCAAAATCTTCCTTTTGTGATTTTCACTGCAAATCCTTTCTTCAAAATACCACATCTTTGTCATCTCCTTCTATTCTTGATCTTCAAAACCAAAATGGTGAAAACATCAAAAATTGTTCCTCAAAAAGAAAAGGCTTCTTCTTCACAGCCTGTCGCCGACAAAATATCGGTGGTGCCATGGCCTGAGGAGTGTGTTCCCGGGCGTGTGTTCTTACCTCCGATTTTAAGGTCGATAAAGGCTTGTTGGTTCTTGGCCGATACGAGCCAGTATCAAGGTATATGTGTTCGATAACCGAGGAGCATCTCGAACAGATAAGAAATGATTGTAATTGGGAGAACAAAGAAGTGGTAATCCCGTCTCCCGAAAAGGATATTACTAGCCATGTGAAATGGGTTTTAGGTATGTATACTTACCCTTTTACGTTAGGTCCTCTCGACCTTGTTATTATTGATTTTTGCCGTCAATACTAAATAACCCTAGGCCAAATCCATCATTCTTCTTGGTGGATCATTATTTTGATCCGTTTCTTTGTGAAAAAAATCGAGGGGATGCCTTTCACTCTCGACCACCTCATTCGATTGTACAGCCCCCGCCTCGTTCGAGGCGGGTTAATAAAACTTTAGCACCGGGCCACTAAGGTTCTGTTCTCGAGTATAGATGAGGATAACGAACGAGGCTGGATGGGTAGGTTCGTTCGAGTGAAGACGTCGGACCTAATACCGGCCGAGAAGATGCCATTTCCCAAGGAGTGGAACATGAAGAGTAAGTGTAACTCTGTTGTTATCTCCTATTATTTTTCCCCTTCGTTTCTTTCTCACAGATACCCCCTTTTATGATGCAGCGGTTCCTTGGATGCCCGGTGCAGTTCCTGACCTCAAGAACTGGGTACGGGACCTGGCTTTGACCTCTATATATGCCGAGCGCTCATGGCGTGATTTGTCAAAGGGCCGATGGGAGGCCAAAAATCATGGTAAGCCTCTTTCTCGTATCATTGATAGTTCGAACGAAGTATTTTCCATATATTTAATCTATTTTCTTGTGTGTAGGCCGGGCAAAGATGTGGTTTTGAGGCCCCTGTCCGTTGAGGAAGAGCCTTTGACCTTTGCTCCAAAATCGATGAAGGATAATAAGAGAAAAAGGGCCTCTACTTCCGAAGATCCAAAACCGAAGACGAGGATGGCTCGCAAGCCGAGGAAGAATACCATGCCTTTGACCGAAGAATCAGTTCGACGTCTAAGTAATGAAGACGAGGAAGAAGAAGATGATGGGTCCGTACTGGTGGCCCGAGTGAAGAAAACCATTGATGCATCAAAGGCAGCTGGATCGATGGTGGTTTGTGTGTCTCTGCCTCAAACTGAGGTGGTATCGGAGAAGGATTCAGGAAAAGTACCCGAGTTAATGGAGATCGAGGATGACTCCCACCGAAGCCGACAACCGGTGGGTATATCCGAAAGGGTTGATCCTGAAGCTCTCTAAACCGGGGAGAACGCCCTAAGCGGCTCGCTTGGGGAAATAGTAATCAGAGACTCGCCTACTCTCCCTGCCTTTTCTGAAAGGGCGATTCGAGAGGCCCAAGCTTTGGAGGCCCTTGAGGTAGACGGTCCTCACGAGGGAGAGGACCCTTTTTGTGATTTGTTTACTGGTATAGAGGATGCTTCCAACCCTAGTGATGTATTGGGTCTTTTTCACGAAGTGCAGCAGGCTCTGAATAGGGTAAGCCTTAACTCACTTCGTTGGTACCACCTTTATGTTTGTTTTTCATTTCTAACTTTTTTTCTTCTTTCTTTGTGGGCCGCCACGGTTCATCAAGAAACGTGTTCTCGATCTCGAGCTGAGCTGCGCCGGTACGGAGCAGACCGATGACGGGTCACGGAAGAGAGGAACGCCCTTAGACTCCTTTTCGGGCAAAGGGAAGAAGAAATCAAGGACCTCCGAGCTGAGTTGGCCAAGGCTTATCAAGACCAGACCGACCTGACTGAGCATGTAATGATAATCTTAAAAATCCATGGGGCTCGCTTCCAGAACGGTGGCTAATATTTCGATCTCACAGATGCAGCAGAAGCTTGAGGTGATTGGGAAGTTTCGTGAGGAGGTCGATATGATAAGGGTAGAGACCTTGGGATGGAAATATGGTATGGACCGTCTTACCGTAGAAAAAGAAACTTCTCAAGCCCAATTATCATCGGCCGAAAACCAACTTCAAGACATGAAGGAGAAGAGCTCGGTCCAAGATCTAAAAATAGAGGAGATCGAGGCTCGGTTGGCCTCCGAACTTGCCAAAGCCAAATATGATGCTGAAAAAGCAAAGGCCAATGCAGATGCATATGTGGCCGTCTATCGGGCCGACGCTGAACCCGCTCAGGTACAAGCAAGAGAGGCAGTCTAGACCGCTAAAACTCGAGCACATTGGGCTGCTGAACTCGAGGAGATCCATGCTCGAGGTTTGATCTCAACGAAGATATAAAAAGGGCTAAAGAGCTCAAACCCGATGCTGAAGCCTTGGCATCCGATGATGACAAAGATGAAGATGGGAGCAAGAGTGGGTCTGAGAGCAGGGAGGAGCCCGATGGAGAAGAGACTGCCTCCGGAGATAACCAGGAGACTTAGAGTTTTTTCTATATTTTGTGTAGGGTCCTTTTCAGATGTTGTAAATACTCTTGAATATATATAAAGATCTTTTACTTTCTTGACTTGTTTCTGTTTTAATTTCTACCTTGTGAAGTTCTTGTTTCATTCATTCCTTATGAAAGTTTTCATAAGTTCAAGGTCTTAGGCAATTTGATCGAATTCGTACCTTTATATCCTTTATAACCGAGTGGGTGTTTGCTTAAACTTGAAGCGGTGTAGCCCGTAGGCTTTATGGTCAAGTTAGTGCTTCGCTCTAACTCGATGTAATAGTTAGTCCGTAGGATTTTATTGGTCGAGTGAGTGATTTGCTCGAACTCGAAGTATGGTAGCCTGTAGGCTTAATAGTCGAATGAGTGTTTTTCTCGAACTCGGAAAAATTGTTAGCTCTAAGGCTTAGTAGTCGAGTGAGTGATTGCTCAAACTCGAGATAATTGTTAGCCCTTAGGCTTAGTAGTCGAGTGAGTGATTTCTCGAACTCGAAGTAAGAGTAGCCCTTAGGCTTAATAGTCGAGTGAGTGATTGCTCGAACTCGAAGTATGAGTAGCCCTTAGGCTTCTATTGGCCGAGTGAGTGCTTTGCTCGAACTCGAAGTAAGGTAGCCCGTAGGCTTAGTAATCGAGTGAATGATTGCTTGAACTCGAAATAATAGTAGGTCATTGGCTTACTAGTCGAGTAAGTGATTGCTCGAACTCGAGATAATTGTTAGCCCTTAGGCTTAGTAGTCGAGTGAGTGATTGCTCGAACTCGAAGTAAGAGTAGCCCTTAGGCTTAATAGTCGAGTGAGTGATTGCTCGAACTCGAAGTATGAGTAGCCCTTAGGCTTCTATTGGTTGAGTTAGTGCTTTGCTCGAACTCGAATTAAGGTAGCCCGTAGGCTTAGTAATCGAGTGAGTGATTGATCGAACTCGAAATAATAGTTAGCCCTTAGTCTTAGTAGTCGAGTAAGTGATTGCTCGAACTCGAGATAATTGTTAGCCCTTAGGCTTAGTAGTCGAGTGCGTGATTGCTCGAACTCGAAGTAAGAGTAGCCCTAAGGCTTAATAGTCGATTGAGTGATTGCTTGAATTCGAAATATGAGTAGCTCTTAGGCTTCTATTGGTCGAGTAAGTGCTTTTCTCAAACTCGAAGTAAGGTAACCTGTAGGCTTAGTAATTGAGTGAGTGATTGCTCAAACTCAAAATAATAGTTAGCCAGTAGGCTTAGTAGTCGAGTAAGTGATTGCTCGAACTCGAGATAATTGTTAGCCATTGGGCTTAGTAGTCGATTGAGTGATTGCTCGAACTCGAAGTAAGAGTAGCCCTTAGGCTTAATAGTCGAGTGAGTGATAGCTCGAACTCGAAGTATTAGTAGCCCTTAGGCTTCTAATGGTCGAGTGAGTGCTTTGTGTGAACTCGAAGTAAGGTAGCCCGTAGGATTAGTAATCGAGTGAGTGATTGCTCAAACTCGAAATAATAGTTAGCCCGTAGGCTTAGTGTGGGGCTTGGCCTCGTTGATTTTTCGGTTGGCGGTCCTGATTTATGGGGTAGTGGTCGGCCCTTAAGCCTATTTGCATAATAGATCATGAAATAGCGGATGGGTTTTGAGACGTGAGATATCGGCAAAGAAGAAATTTCTCTTTATGTCGTTATACATGTGTTCATGTTTTGTACCAGGGATTGAGCAAACTACACGAGCATGGTTTGTTTTGACCATTTGGCTCATACAATATTTCCTATCGAAACCCTTTTGTTATGAAGTAAATTCCTTGCATCAAACATGACATATGAACTTGATATATTTGAGGGTAACGCCCACAGTATTCGAGGTTGATTGTAACGAGGCCTCAGATACTGTTGAATTGCTCTACGTTAGCACGATTAATGGTTGCTTCATTAAAAACCTTGCCCAAAAACCCATATGGGATAAAATCGGTCTAAGGGAAAAAGAGTGCAATGAGTACTTTCAGGCCTAAGGCTTTGTGCTGAATAACCCATTCCTGTTCTTGGTCGAACTCCTACAAGGGTTAGTTTCGAAATATAAACGAACATGGGAGGGTCATACCTTAGTAGTAGTATCGTTTTAGGTGCGACACATTCCAATTGCTTGGTAGTTTGTAACACCGAGGTTGTAGGATCCTTTATCGATGATTTCGAGTACCCGATACGGTCCTTCCCAGTTTGGACCCAGTTTTCCTTCATTTGGATTTCGGGTGTTGAGGGTGATTTTCCTTAGCACTAAGTCCCCGATTTTAAAATGGCGAAGATTGGTTCTTCAATTATAGTATCTTTCGATCCGCTATTTTTGGGCGGCCAATCGGACGAGAGCGGCTTCTCGCTTTTCATCCAATAATTCGAGGCTAGTATTCATAGCCTCGTGATTTAACTCTTCTGTTGTATGTCGAAACCTCGCACTGGGTTCCCCGACTTCGACTGGAATCAAAGCCTCAGAACCATATACTAAGGAGAACGGGGTTGCCCCCGTACTGGACTTTGATGTTGTTCGATATGCCCAAAGGACTCCAGGTAAAATTTCTCTCCATTTCCTCTTAGCGTTGTTCAACCTTTTCTTTATGTTTTGAATGATAGTATTGTTCATCGATTCTGCCTGTTCGTTCCCACTAGGGTGGTACGACATTGTTAATATCCTTTTTACTTTATGGTCTTCGAGGAATTTTGTCACCTTCTGCCGATAAATTATTTTCCATTGTCACACACTATTTCAGCGGGTATCCCAAATCGACATACTATGTGATCCCAGATGAAGTCTATAACCTCTTTCTCTTTCACTTTCTCGGATGCCCGTGCTTCAACCCATTTAGAGAAATAGTCAGTCATAAATAAAATGAACTTCGCTTTACTGGGGCTGACGGTACAGGGACGACGATGTCCATTCCCTATTTAATGAATGGCCATGGGGATAGGACTGAGTGAAGTTGTTCTCCGGGCCGATAGAGCATCGGTGCAAACCTTTGGCATTTATCACATTTTCTAACAAACTCTTTAGTGTCGTTTTCTATGCTATCCCAGCAGTATCTTGCTCTAATGATTTTTTGAACTAGTGATTCGGCGCCGGAGTGGTTCCCACAAGTGCCTTCATGGACCTCTCATAAAACATAATCGGTATCACCTGGTCCTAAGCATACTGCTAACGGTCCATCGAATGTCCTTCTGTATAACGTTCCATCTTCAGCCAATGTGAATCGAGCAGCTTTGGTTTGTAGGGTCCTCGCCTCTTTAGGGTCCGATGGGAGCTTTCCGTTCTTCAAGTATTCAATATATTTATTCCTCCAATCCCAGGTTAAGCTTGTAGAGTTTATCTCGGCATGACCTTCCTCGGTCACGGATTTTGAGAGTTGAACGGCAATACCCGAGTTGATCTCGTCTTCCTTGACCGACGACCCCAAATTTGCAAGTGCATCGGCCTCATTGTTTTGTTCTCGAGGTACATGCTGTAAAGTTCATTCTTTGAAACGGTGCAAAGTTACCTGCAGTTTGTCCAAATACCTTTGCATTCTATACTCTCGAACTTCGAAGGTTTTGTTTACTTGGTTTACCACCAGTAAAGAGTCACACTTGGCTTCAATGACTTCTACTCCCAAGCTTTTTGGCTAGTTCGAGACCTGTAATTATGGCCTCGTACTCGGCCTCATTGTTAGTCAACCTAGAAGTTTTGATAGATTGCCTAATAGTGCTATCCGTGGGCGGCTTCAAAACTATGCCTAGCCCGGACCCCTTCACATTTGAAGCACCGTCTGTGAAGAGGTTCCATACCCCCGATGATGTACCCGATTTTAACAAGATTTCCTTTTCCACTTCGGGTACGAGGGTTGGCGTGAAATCGGCTACGAAGTTCGCTAAAATTTGAGACTTGATGGCCGTCAGGGGTTGATATTCGATATCGTACCCACTGAGTTTGACGACCCATTTGGCCAATCGTCCCGATAGTTTGGGCTTGTACAAAATATTCTGAAGTGGGTAAGTGGTTAATACACATATGGGGTGACATTAAAAGTACGGTCTTAACTTTGTAGAGGTGTTTATCAGTGCAAATGCCAATTTCTCTAAGTGCAAATACCTAGTTCCTGCTTTCCCTAAGGTTCGACTTATCTAATAAACGAGAAATTACGTACCTTGCTCTTCTCGAACTAGGACACCACTTACCGCTATTTTCGATACTGCTAAGTACAAGTAAGGTTTCCCATCTGCCTTTGGAGTGTGAAGCAGTGGTGGGATCAATAGGTATCGCTTCAATTCTTCTAATGCCTGTTGGCATTCCGGGGTCCAGGCAAAACCATTCTTCTTTTTGAGTAGAGAGAAAAATCGGTGGATTCGATCTGACGACCTCAAAATGAATCGGCCTAAGGCATCTATCTGTCCTGTTAGCTTCTGTACGGCTTTTATATTGTCCACAAAGGTGATGTCTTCGATGGCCTTGATTTAATCGGGGTTTATCTCGATCCCCCGATTCGATACCATGAAGCCAAAGAACTTGCCCGAACTGACTCCGAAAGCACATTTCTCGGGGTTGAGCTTCATGTTGTATTTCTTTAAAACCTCGAACATTTCTAGTAAATGAATCAAATGGTCCTCTTCGCGCAGGGACCTAACTAACATGTCGTCAATATAAACTTCCATTGATTTACCTATTTGTTCTTCGAATATTTTATTTACTAGGCGTTGGTAAGTAGCTCCTACAATTTTTATCCCGAACGGTATTACATTATAACAATAGGTTCCATACTTGGTGATAAATGAAGTCTTTTCTCGGTCCTCCAGGTTCATTTGGATTTGATTATACCCGAAATAGGAATCAAGAAAAGTAAGGATCCCGTGGCCGGCCATGGCATCGATCATGCGATCGATGTTAGGTAGTGGAAAAGAATATTTGGGGCACGCCTTGTTTAAATCCTCATAATCTATACACATTCTACATTTGTTCCCTTTTTTAGGAACTACAACTACATTGGCTAACCATTCAGGATATTTTACCTCCCGAATGGACCCTATTTTGATAAGTTTAGTTACCTCAACCTTTATGAATGCGTGCTTTATCTCGGACTGGGGTCTCCTCTTTTGCTTCACCGGTTTGATCCAGGGGTCCAGGCTTAGCCGATGTGACCTTATCTCCGGTGGGATCCCTGTCATGTCTAAATGGGACCAAGCAAAACAATCTATATTATCAATAAGAAATTGGATAAGCCTTTCCTGAGTTCGGGGGTTAATCTCGTTCCCAGGTATACCTTTTTCTCGGGAAGGTACTCGATCAATATAACCTATTCCAGCTCTTTGACCGTTGATTTGGTGGCATTGGAACCTTCGGGAACAATAAATGTTCGAGGGGTCAGAAAATCATCCTCTTCTTCTTCTTCTTTTTCTTCTATATCCTGCTTCCCCAATTCGGTCGAGGCTGATAGCTGTGATTGCTATTTGACTTCCTCTTTACCTTTGATGCTCGACCTTTCCGAGGTTGATAGTGTCGATATTGGTGTTGCCTCATCAACTGCAAACATTTCCTTTGCAGCATGCTGCTCCCTGTATACTATTTTTACACCGTCCGACGTCAGGAATTTCATCCTTTGGTGGAGGTTCGAAAGGACTGCCCTCATACTGTAGATCCAAGGTCTTCCGAGCAAGGCATTGTACCTCATGTCACCCTCGATTATGTGGAACTTGGTATCTTGAATTGTTCCAACCACGTTCACCGGTAGAATAATCTCCCCTTTAGTTGTTTCACTGGCTATATTGAAGCCGTTTAAAACCCGAGCTGCGGGCATGATTTGATTATGTAGGCCGAGCTGTTCCACGACCTTCGATCGGTTGATATTCGCCGAACTACCTGGATCCACTAAAACATGCTTAACTTGAACTTTATTTAATAAGATAGAAATTACAAGAGCGTCGTTGTGGGGCTGAGAAATGCCTTCTGCTTCTTCGTTGTTGAATGACAAAATGCCTTCAGGCATATAATCTCGGGTTCGTTTCCCCTAGTGGTTGATACCTTAGTGTATTTGAACATGGGTCCTTGTGGAATGTCAACCTCACCGACGATCATATGAATGACATATTGAGTTGCTCCTGTTCATTTTTTCAGTTGGCGTCTCTTTCTCTAAAATGATTCTTGGCTCGATCGCTGAGGAACTCTCGAAGGTGGCCCTCGTTGAATAGACGGGCTACCTCCTCCCTTAATTTTCTACAATCCTCGGTCTTGTGACCATGCGTGCCATGATACTTGCACATCAAATTTAGGTTTCTTTAGAAAGGATCGGTCTATATGGGTCTGGGCCACGTAGTATCTTTGATCCTTCTGATTACTGATACAATGTTTGATGCATCGATGCTAAAGGTATATTACGATAACCGAGGTACCTCTGTTTGATCGGCATACTTGTCAAAACCACTTTTGCTCATAAGTCCTTGAGAACTCTATCCTCGATCACTTCTTCAATTGTTCCGGGCGGAATTGCGTCTTGAATCATTTTTCCTTAGATTTTCAGTATATGGTTGATATCGGTCAGTTCGACCTTCGCTCCCTGTCGATGTCTCTATGATTCTTAACTACCGACCTGTTTAGATGTACTGCACCGGAGGGGGCTCTTACTTGGTCATCCTAGACCCTGATCTTTGATTGATATCGATTGTGCACATCTGCCCAGGTCACGTCCGGATATTCGATCAGACATTGTTTCAACTGACGTGATGCTATCGAACTCCGCTCGTTCAACCCTTGGGTGAAAGCTTGAACGGCCCAATCATCTTTGACCGGTGGCAATTCCATGCGTTCTATTTGAAATTGGGACACAAACTCCCTCAACATTTCATTATCCCTTTGTCTTACCTTGAAATGGTCTGATTTCCTCGTTGCAAACTTTATGGCCCCTGTGTGTGCATTTACGAAAGAATCTGCTAACATAGCGAATGAGTCGATGGAATTTGGTGGCAGGTTATGATACTAAATCATTGCTCCCTTCGAAAGGGTCTTTCTGAAGTTTTTCAACAGCACGGATTCGATTTCATCATCTTCTAAATCGTTACCCTTTATGGCAGACGTGTAAGAGGTGATGTGTTCGTTGGGGTCGATCGTCCCATTATATTTAGGAATATCGGGCATGCGGAAATTTTTGGGGATCGGTTTTGGAGCTACACTCGGGGGAAAAGGCTTTTGCACGAATTTTTTGGAATCCAACCCTTTCAACACTGGTGGTGCCCCCGGCATCTGATCTACCCTTGAGTTATATATTTCCATTTTATCATCTTTTTCTTCTATCCGTTTTGTGAGTTCCTCGAGTATCTTAGCAATTTCGGGATTAGTCCTCGATTCTTACTCATTTTACCTTACTATAGCTAGCTCCGTTCTGTGGGTGATTTCTTTGGGTGGACTGAGCTCCGGTCTGCTCGGTACCTGGGTTTGACTCCACAAATAAGGTATAGCTACCTGTTGAGCTTGCAATATTTTGAAAATCATATGCAAGTTGGTTTCGTTTTCCTTAATGTTATGGGTGTCTCGAGCAGCAGATTGAGTACCACCATGAATCTTATTTTCAGGTTCAGAACGTTGGTTTGCCTCAATAGCCACATGCAAATTAACATCTAATAGTACTTCGACTAGGGCCCCAACGACATCGACACGTGGCATTTCGGCCCGGGCGTCAAGTTGTTATTCTCACCTTGAAGGCCAACTTCGTTGTCGATAGGTAAGGCCATTAATTGAGAGTTCGTTCTTGCTAATCCGAAATCAAAGACACTTTCGACTACAAGCGTAAAATGGTGTGTTTTGCAGATTCGTATCAAATAACCACTGTTATCCTCAGCCCCACGGTGGGCGCTAAACCGTTTACCCCAAACACAGATAGAGTTGAATTTGTACGTAGTTCTAAGGGTACGTGGTATATCTTGATACATATCGTATAAGCGAAAATATCGATATTGACTGTCAAGAATGAAAATACTAACGAGGTTTAAGGAAGGATGATTTATGAATAAGAGAGATGAAAATAATGTATAAAACTCAAAATGATAATCTCTCAATATGGAGCATATGCACAGTATCTGAGTTATGGTGTTTTTAATGCCTCCATCCTGCTTTTTCTTACAGAGATAATAGCCATCCCTCTTATAGTGTGGGGATCTTACTTTAGATATAATTAAAAATACATAGTGGGGAACCATAAAAAATCAACTTTTTTATTTTTCCTGCCGAGATTCTCTCCCTTAGTGCGGTTGTAACGGCTCTTGTCTATAGGCTCGATATTGACTCGAGCTCGATACTGAATCGAGCTCGATATTGATTCGAGCTTGATTTTGACTCGTGGCCCGGTATTGATTCGGGCTCAGCATTGATCAGTCTTTGTCTCTCAAGCTCGATAACGTTGCTTCGCATCGTGGTTCGATTTGGATTCGAGCTCAATAATGACTTCGATCTCGGTATTGATCGGTCCCTGAAACTCGAAGCTCGGTGACCCGGCTTTGGATCTTATCCCGAAATTATGAAGACGTTCTTCTGCGCTCTTCGATCCATTATGTTCCCATCTCGACCAGTCGTACGAAGGCCGAAATCGGTTTTGACCGTATACATATACACCTATGTATGTTCTCTACTTTCTTAGCTTCTTCATATTTATTCATTCCATGCACTGACGATGAATTGCTATATATCTAATTTTAAATTTTTGGCTAAGAAACACATATGGATTAATCTTATACTCAACTATTCATGAGCTTTTATAACTTTCTAAAACTAAATAAATTTAAAAGTGTATAAGAAAGAAGAAAAAAAGCAAAGAAAATAGCGGTTGAATAAAAAAAACAATTTCAAAAAATCTTTTGAAGAAATTTTTTGTGCAAGATAAAGGTTTGGCTAGTTGAATTTTATTTTCCCGATGGTGGAGTTGTTCCATAAACAATTCATTGAGAAAACTTTGTTGATTAAATCTTTTTGAGAAAAATAACCTAGATAATTTTCTGTACACACTTTGTTTTATATCCGTTTGTGTAGTTATTATTTGTTCTTTACAATGTAACACAAGAAGCCCTACCTCCCCTCTCCCCCCTCCCCCCCACTTAAAGAAGTACTCCCTCCTTTCTAAGAAAAATACTATTAGTATTTTGAGAATCAAAATATATTTTCTTAAATAACAAATTAGTATTTATTAATTGTAAGTTAAAAAATATATTTTATGTTATTTTTAAATAAGTAAATTTCACCACAGCTCAATTACAAAACTATTCATATTTACATTAAAACTTAAATACCTTGATTCTCATTTTTAAATATAGATGCAGAAACTAATGATGGAGCAACTAAGTAAATTTCCAAACAAACCTTCAGTTGGGCTGAGATCCCTTATTTTGGGTGAGATTCATGAGTTGTATTTGGGTTACTTCATAGATCAGAATGAGCTATAAAAAATGGTGGGTTAACTTGGGCTCAACCCAAATAAACCCATGAGCAAAAATATTTGTAGCCCAACCCATTAATCTCAAGGCGGGTTGGATGAATTTGGGCTCAAATTGCCACCCCTAGTTACCCATTATCTCCGATCAACACAAGTATCGAAGACAACCTTTAGACCTATCTGCGGGCACTATAAGTTCCTAGTGATGTCTTTGGATTGATAAATACACGAGCAACTTATATGATTTGATGAATGTCGTGTTCAAGTCGTTTCTTAGCATGCTTGTGATAGTGTTTATTAGCCGGCATCTTGGTGTATTCTCGCAAATAGGAACATGAGAATTACTTGAGGACAGCCTTGCAGACACTTTGACAAATCAAGCTTTATGCTAAGTTCTCTATTAGAGACGTGATTAAATTAGCAATACAATGTTTATGTTCCAAACCAAATATTGTACTAGTAATTAGGCGGAAAAAGAATTATGTTTTCTAATGAGACCAAACAATCAGTTCCTTATAAGAGTACCTCAAATCAAGCTGGTTTTCTAAGATCGATGGATCAATATGAAATTGTTAGGAACTTCAACTCATGCATCAATTTACTGGAATAACAATCTCAATTTCAGTAAATTTTTAGCACAAGCTAAAGTGTACTTGATCACCTATCGATTACCTGACATATTCTCTAGATTCCCTCGCATTCTGCTATTGTTCTATATAACTATTAATTGCTTAGCTTGTTCAAAAACATTTTCCAATCCAAGCGTTGAGTAATTATGTAATCAAATAAACATGAATGCTTTTAAAAAATTAAATGAATAGCAGATATTAGTATCTAGCCCCAACTTCACACGTCTTTCGTCCTACTTTTAATTGTTAAAAACAACCGTAGAATAGTTTGTTTAGGAAAGTGATGTCTGCACTCCATTTTATAGTCATTCTCTATTGTATTATTTAAATTACTTGAATAAGACATTAGTAAAAGAGAAGCAATCTGAAGTCGTAGATTGCACGCATACCGACAGACTGCGATAACCTTCCTCAACTATCATCCGTGCTTATATTTTTTTTCTCCGGCATCTTCGCCTCATTTCATAGTTTATTCTGAGAATTTATACTATTTAAAGTCTACTTGCACTTTTCAATCATGCCCACGACATCTTTTAACTAACACCCTTAATTTCTTAAAATTTAAATTAAAGGAGGGAGCCAAAGGTCTACCGGAAATAACCTCTCAACCCCAGGATAAGCGTAAGGTCTGCGTACACAACTACCCTCCCCAGACTTCGCTAGTGGAATTATACTGGGTTGTTGTTGTTGTTGTTATTGCTGCTGATGTTTCCTACTCCTCTCTCTCTCTCTCATAATGGAGGTGTTTGAGAGTTTTTTTGCATACCTCAACTATCGCATTAGTTACCCATTATCTCCACCAATACAAGTACCGAAGACGACCTTTAGGCCTCACTCCAGGCACAATGAGTTCCTACTGATGTCTTTGAATTGATAAATTGTCATGACATGAAATCTCAATTACAAGACCGTGATTACACCTAACACACACTTGCTAGGCAATCCAACGTTAGCTAAAGCATTAACCAATTTTAACAATTTAAAGGCAGAATATTAATAATTTAAAAATGATATAATCTGAAATGCATGTGAGTAATACAATCGTAACACAGTCTAAACATATCCCAGAAATTCGGAGTCATAAGTACATAAACGACTAGAATACTACAAATATGGTATGAAATAAAATACAACTGTCTGAAACTACATGAACAGTAAAAACATGATAGAAGGGGACTTTAGCGACTGCAATCGCCGAGCAACTCTACCTCAAGTCTCCTGCAGAAGTCGGATCCGAGAAGTCTCCTCTACGTGCCGCTAGGACCAACATCGGGATCTGCACAAGAAGAGCAAAAGTGTAGTATGATTACAACCGACCCCATGTACTCTATAAGTGTCGAGCCTAATCTAGATGAAGTAGTGACAGGGCTATGACAAGACACTCACTATAAACCTATATAAATAATAATAAAAGACAACAGATGTAACGACCCAATCAGTCATTTTGAGTATTTGCATTATGTTTAATTGTTTGAAGTCTTGAGTAGCTTCATATAATGTATTATGACTTGTGTGAATCGTCAGTTTTGATTTTTAGATGATTCAGGATTGATTTGGAAGAATGATTCTCAACTAGGAAGCTTTAAGTTGGAAGAGTTGACCAAGTTTGAATTTTATGTATTTGACCTCAGATCGAGATTTTTATGGTTCAGGTAGGTCTGGATAGTGATTTTGGACTTGGGCGTATGCCCGAAATTTTATTTGGATATTTCTAGAAGGTTTCAGCACTATTTGGCGAAAGTTAACAATTTGAAGGTTTGGAAAGTTCATAGGTTTGACTAGGAATTAACATTCATATTATCGAGCTCGTATTGTTGTTTTGGAAGTTTTATTATATTTGTGTTGTCATTTGGGACTTGTGTACAAAATTTAGGTTATATTTTCTTGAATCAGACGTTTGGTTCGATGTTTGAAGTTTATGAACTTAGGAGATTGATCTTGATCGATGATTCGTGGTTTTGATATTTTTATGCATGATTTGAGGCCTCGAGTAGGTGCGTGTTATGTTTTGGAACTTTTTGGTATGTTCGAACGGGGTCCCGAGGGGATCGAGTGTATTTTAGTTTGATTTCGGACCATTTCTACTTTGCATACATTGCTGGTTTTCTGCTGTTATATGATGCCTCTGGTGTTCTTCGCGATCGCATAGGTCCAGCCGCAATTGCATAGTGTGTTTAGTCTGCTGGTGATTTTTTCATCACGGATGCAATAAATGGAACGCATTCACGAAGGTTGAAATGATTGTTCTTCACGTTCGCGCCTTGGGTCATGCATTCGAGTAGGAGAGCTGGGGCTGGAGGAATTGTCTTCATGTGCGCTAGGTCTTTGAAGCATTCGCGAAGGTCTGGTCCGGTTATGCATCGCATTTGCGAGGACTATTCCGCGAATGCGAAGAGTAATTTTGTTGTCGACTGAGTTTATGTTTTACGAATGCGAGGCTTCTTCCGCATTCACATGGATTGGGGTAAGTGTTCTCTACTCGGTTTTGATTATATTCATAATTCCATTTTCGATTCTCGAATTTGATTGATGGTTTCAAAAGAGACATTTGGGTTGTTTGTCCAAACCTTTTTAAATTGAATATTTGAGATTTGAACATCGATTCAGAGTCGTATTTGAGTAAAACTAGCAAGGTTGGATTCGTATTCGAATGGGTTGTCGAAATTTGTTAGTTTTGTCAGGTTCCGTGTGCTAGCCCGAGTTTGACATTTTGGTTGACTTTGAGTAATTTATTAATTATTCGATCTTTATCATTTGGGTTTGTTTCCTATGATATTATTTTATGTTATTGTGTTATTTTAGGCTAGTTTTGAGCCGTTTGGAGGCTAATTTGCGCAGATGGCTTTTATAGAAGTATTGGTTGGTTTTCGCGGTATTTGATTTGGCTTGCTTGAGGTAAGTAACATATCTAAACTTGGATTTAAGGGTAAATATTACTGAGAACTATGAGAATTGAGATGGGTAGGGGGTGACGCACATGCTAGGTGACGGGCGCGGGTGCATGCATCGAGGTATTCATGATACATGTAGTTGTTAGGCTATTATATGCCTTGTTTTGCTATCATGCTTCTTTGATATCATATTTTCTCCATTTATGTGACTATGTGGGATATAATGCATGCTAGAAATTATGCCTAGGATACCTGTTCAACTTTTTGAGACATGATAGGGCAATATTTGACATATTGAGCTATTTACTTTAGCCGTAGTCATACTGTACAATCATGATAGTTACATCCGCATATTATATCTCGGTCTCTATTCATTTTTGATATGTTGTCTCACATGTTATAGGTGTCCTTGTGCGCGACAAAAGCTTGAAATGTATTTGAGAAATATTGTGTTATTCCATGTTATATAATTGGATTGTGTTTCAGTGAGATGTCTGCATAGTGAGACTTGAGCAGATTGTTGACCTATGTGGGCCATAGAGCCGTATTGATATGGATATTTGGATCGGGTTACACGCCGAAAGAATTATATTGCTATTGAGGTGGCACATATGGCAGACCCCACATTGGGCTAAGCTATAGTGATTTTAGGTTACGCGTGCACCATGCCCCACTATTGGGCTAAGTGATTATGATTAGCGCTTGGGTAGTATCCACCCCTCCGGAGTCTGACATGCCAGCAGTTGGTGCATGCATAGTGCTATATACACATTCTCGATGATGGGTAGTTATTCCAGGAACCCATACAGTTTTAAGTGTGATTATTTTGATGGATCCATGGTGATGAAGCGGGGCATTTGAGCCGGGCACTTGAAGTTTGCTAATAAGTTCACCGTGAAACTGAGTTCTTGACATGTATATCTGACATGTAGGCATAGAGATGTACCTTCCTCATGATAGACAGTGCCATGATATTTGATTATTTGACATATATATTTGACATGTAGGCATAGAGATGTACCTTCCTCATGATAGACAATGATATGACATCTGATTACTTGACATGTATATTTGACATGTAGGTATACAGATGCTTTTTCCTTATGCTAACTGGTAAATAAAAAGCCTTATCTCATGTTTTAAATTGGTAAAAACACAGTTCTTTTAATAAACTCATGTTTGATGTATTTCAGTAGAGTGGGACTGCTATACTTGAAAAGTATGTCTACTTTTCCGTATCTGCGAACGAGCTGGGCATTACATCTCTTGTGTTATATATCTTTATTGTCTTTACTACACTGTTGCCAGCTATTATTCGCTATTGATCTTGGACCCTGACTATCTTTTGAGCTCGTCACTACTTTCAACTTAAGGTTATGTTTGTTACTTATTGAGTACACAAGGTCGGTTGTACTCATACTACACTTCTGCACCTTGCGAGCAGATCTTAAAGCTGATGTTGTTGTGTACGGCAGGAGCTGACATTGAAGATATACACGCGTTCCAGTTATAGCTGCCACTAGTCCTCGGTAGCTTTAGATTTGCAAATTTTGTTTATGTATATTTCGAATAGATGATGTATTTTTTTGTATCGGATTTGTAAATTTTATGTCTTAGAAGCTCATGATTTGTATTACCATTCCTTGGGAGTTTGTATAGAAATTCAATGATTTTACTTATTGACTCTTATTATTCTCATTTGAGTTGTGTTGACTGTTAATTTGGCTTACCTAGCAGGTTGAGTTAAGTGCCATCACGACTAGATGAATTTTGTATCGTGACAAGTTGGCATTAGAGTCTAGGTTCATAGGTTCTATGACAAGTGTGTAGTAGACTCTTGCGGACAGTATGATGATGTCCATATCTATCTTCGAGAGGCTACAAGGCATCGAGGATAAACTTCCCATCTTTCTTTCCATATCATGCAACAATGATTTAGCTTGAAGGGTATCTTTTTGGATTCCTTCCACTCACTTGTATGTTATGTTAGCGCTCAGTTTCAGTTGTGCGTCGACGACTTATAATTTCTTAGATGAGGTGCGAGATGTGTTTTCTGTGTTCTGGTGATTGGCCAGTCTGGAGAACTTGAGGACTGGTTTTGACCGCAATTTGGGCTCGGTGATTTCAGTTGTGAGAACATATACTTTTGGATGTATATATCTGGTAGTATCCTTAGGTGTGGGATTTATGGCTCGGTGAGTCGTTGGATGGTTATATAATGAGTATGATGTGACTTCGGAATGTGTTCAGAGGGTTGGGATGTGACGAGAAGAGTTTTCTTAGGATGTGAAATGGACCATTGGGTGCTTGATTTCTGTCTTGATGTGTTGTACAGTCTCGAGTTATGAGCCTGTTGAGGGATCTTTCAGTTGTTCGTTTGTGGAATGAAGTGTATTCTTATATTTTGTGGATGAGTTCAGACTCGGGAAGATTTAGTGATTGCATATTTGTTGTGGCTATGGATGGGGCATGGAGAGATGCCGGTGTAAGGCTATGAAGGTGGGTTATCTCCTGCGAGATGTTCTAAGGATGTGTGATTCTTATGATGACTATGTGGAAAGTTTCTTTCCACCGGTAGGTTACAAGTGTTGCAGTTTAAGTTTGGATCACTTGAGGAAGTTGGCTTGACTGTCACGAGGATGAATATGATTTTAGCACATGATTTGAGGTATTTTCATGATTGGTTCTACATGAGCTTATGGAGGATTTAGTTGAATTACAGTGCAAAATTTTGGCAGTAATAGAGTAGAGATATTGTAGGTTATCGAATGTTGTGTTCTATGGCGTTCAGCCAAGTGTGGGGGGGGGGGGGGTCCATTGACGATCAGGTTGCATGGTTATGTGCTATATTAGTTTCGGCCTGAGGCATGTTTGTGGATCAACTATGACTTGGAGAGGATGGGTCTGAGAATGACTCGAGCAAAGAAATTTCTCGATGAACATTGTATTACCCTTATGGATATATGAAAATTTGGGAGTGATACAGGCTGCTATTCATAGTGGAGGTAGTGTGCACGGAGTAGTGATTCACTCGGTTGCTTAGAGATATGGTTTACATCTTTGGGTATTGGTGTGCTAATGGGGCACAGGTTGGTCGGCTCGTTTAGGTGGTGCATTTTAGATTTTGATAGGGTGGATGACTCCCGAGAAGGTTCTACTGGGTTCAAGATTCATAAGTTGTATTTGAGGAAATTTCTGAATTTGTAAAAGGCTAGGATCTAAGATTTGCATTAAAAGGTGTCGAGACTTGCGGTATATCTATATCATTAGAGGTTCTACATTTCAGTATCAAAGAGGTTAAGGAAACAATTTTAGGTTCGCAGAAGGTCTCTTTGGAGTGGTCATTTTGGTTGCGGTACTATTGAGGGCTTAAGAGGTTATACAATAGCTTATGGGCCTTAAGACGATGTGGTTTTGTGGTAGAATATCTTGTGGTGTGCTTTGGGTAAGGGTCGTAGTGTTCTGGCAAGGAGAAGTGTTAACTTGAAGGTAATTCAGAAGAAACCCATAGAAATAGGTCAACTTCGTAGTGGTTTAGATCGGCATGGTAATGTAAATGATCATTTTTTTTAGTTCTCTTGGTGTGGTGTGGTTTTACCGGTATTTTGTGGAAATACTCTTAGGTTGATCAACTTGCGTGACTTGGTTGAGTTAGATGAATTCAGTTCTGATGGCTTGGCCTTGTGCTAATGGGTTTTGATGAGTTCTTGATGATTTATACCATGGTTTGAGATGGATATTTTCTACCACTATGAGGAGTATGTTGCGTATTGTGATTTTCTCCTAGATAGGATCAAGTGGAAAGTTTTTGGCTGATGGGACATGTATCTTACTTGTGATTTTTATGGTTGATAATAAGATTCTCATATTTTCATATGATGGCATAATAGATGAGGTGTGACGAAGGAGATTGAGAATTGCATGTGCAAGTTTGCAGTCCAGTTTCGACGGGAAGGTCATGAGTTCTAGGCAATATGTACCGTTTCTGATGTTTAGAAGAATGTTGGCACTATTTGGTAATACCTAAGAAAATCATGTATTTCAGAAAGGCGCAATGTTTTTTTACTGGCGGAGGCTTGGCTGGTATTGTGGTAATCACCCGGTTGATCAACTACTGGTGTTCAGATTTTACTGTGTGGCACGGAAGAATAATGGAAGTATTTACCGTGGAATGCTTGTGAATGAGGGATGTGTCAGTCACTTGAGTGGTCGAGTTGGGATCGGATATGGAGATTTTTTTATTCTTGTGGTTTGGAGACTGGGAGTCCCAGAGGTGTATTATTCCTTAGTTGTGGACCTATGGAAAATATTGCCAGAGTTAGACATCTAATAGTATGTGTTACGGTTAGTTTATGTGGAATTTTGGAAGGTTTTTTTATCTAATTTTAGATGACAGGAGTTGATATGAAGTCCCATTGGTAGGCCTAATGAGGATGTGCATTCAACACCGGGTCGGACTTGTTGACTCACCACTACTATTGTTGAGGAATCTGTCATTCGGTTCGAGTTGAGCTTGTTTGTGTTCTGATATGTTCTATGTGTTTCTCTTCTATGCTATGATGGGTTGTGATCTGTTGGGTATTTGCACACATGATGCATTACTATTTGAGACTTGTCGCAAAATTCGAGCGAGATGGTTTTTGGGGTGTTGAATGGTTGATTATGCCTTGGTTATGGTCTTCCTCTTTGTGGTAGGTGGTGTTACCCATTTCTCCATTGTTATGGTCATGCACTTTGTGTGTTTGATGTTGATATGGGTATGGTTGTTGATTTTGGGCATTATGGCTCGAGGTATTTCATATGGGTCAATGTTTGGACTGGGTCACACATTGTGGCAGAGTTATGTTGGGATATGATCCTTTGTGTTAGATCCATGTGTCTTTGTTCTACTACGTGTGATGGGTTCATAGCATTGCGCTTGTGGTGGTATCTGCTGAGCTTGTGGGATGGCTCTCTCATTTGATTCACGTTCCATTTTAGGGTACATTTGAGTTGTTGCTTATTGGTGCACGAATTGCATGGTGCATGGATGTAGATGATATTTGTATGGCGTGTCGGTTGAGCAGCTTGTACTAGATGAGGTGAGGCTATTAGATTTGGGATGAGTGCTAACGAATTTGATTAAGGTATATTTGGAAGGATAATGACACTAGTCATCTTAGGATTTGGGCTATGGTTCTTGTTCGGCAAAAAGGCTCCACGACTTGTTGATTTGATGTGTGGTTATAAGTTTTTGCGTGTTTCTTTCATCGTTGTTAGTGTACGAAGGTTTAGAACAAGGTGTTATTTGATATGAGGTTTGTTACCATTATCAGATTCGTTATTGAGCGACTATTGTGTCCGAAGGTTATTTCTATGAGTATCTGAGTTACGTGGTATATCCTGTGATTGCATCTTAGGTTATGGTTATGACTTGATACAGCTTGCTCGGACTTATATAGTGTGTGGATGCGAGATTCGGGTCTTGTAATTGATTTCAGATGTTGGAGATTTGATTCTAAGGCTTATGGATTAAGGTTGAAGTAAGGATCTTCAATTATGTTGTGTTGTCAGGCTTGCATGAATTGGGGTGACGTGATATCACCCACGGGTATGTGCATGGTAAGTTTATACAGTGATTTGATGGCTTTGGAACGACTCTTGACACGTTCGAGGACGAATATATATTTAAGTAGGAGAGAATGTAATGGCCCAACCAGTCGTTTTGAGAATTTACATTCCGTTCAACTGTCTCAAGTCTTGAATAGCTTCATATGATATATTAGGACTTGTGTAAATCGTCAGTTTTGGCTTTCAGGTGATTCGTGATTGATTTGGAAGAATGATTCTCAACTAGGAAGCTTTAAGTTAGAAGAGTTGACCAAGTTTGACTTTTGTGTATTTGACCTCGGATCAGAGTTTTTATGGTCCCGGTAGGTCCGTACATTAATTTTGGACTAGGCATATACATGGAATTTCATTTGGATGTTTCTAGAAGGTTTTAGTACTATTTGGCGAAAGTTGGCAATTTAAACTTTTGGAAAGTTCATAGGTTTGACCAGGAGTTGACTTTGATGTTATCCGGCTCAGATTGTTTTTTGGAAGTTGTAATATGTTTGTTTTTCATTTGGGACTTGTGTGCAAAATTTGGGTCAATTCCGGATTGGTTAGGCTTAAATCGGACGATTGATCTTGATCGACGATTCATGGTTTTGATATTATTATGCTTTGCAACTTCGTGATTTGCGCGGGATGGCATTTCTAGAAGTATCGATTGTCTTGCTCGGTATTTGATTTGGCGTGCTTGAGGTAAGTAATATATCTAAACGTGGATTTGGGGGTAAATATCCGTGAGAACTATGATAATTGAGATGGGTTGGGTGACGCACGTGTTAGGTAAAGGGCGTGGATGCCTGCACCAAGGTATTCATGGTACATGTAGTTCTTAGGCTATTATATGCCTTGTTTTGCTATCATGCTTATTTGAAATCACGTTTTCTTCATTTACGTGACTACGTGGGATATTATTCATGCTAGAAATCATGCCTAGGCTACCTGTTCAATTGTTTGAAACATGATAGGGCTATTTTCGCCATGTTGAGCTATTTTCCTTAGCCGTAGTCATACTGTACAGTCATGATAGGTACATCTCTGTCACTGTGCACTTTTGATATGATGTCTCACATGTTATTGGTGTCCTTGTAAGCGACACCAGTTTGAACTGTATTTGAGATATATTGTGTTATTCCATGTTATATAATTGGATTGTGTTTCTGTGAGATGTTTGCATATTGAGAGTTGAGCGGATTGTTGACTGATATGGGCCATAGAGTAGTATTGATATGGATATTTGGATAGGGTTGCACGCCGCAACGATTATATTGACATTGAGGTGACGTGCATGCTAGACTGTCATGACCCCAATTTCCCTCCGTTGGATGTCGTGACGTCACCTAGTCTCTAAGACTAGGTAAGCCTAACACTTACGAAATAAATCGAGGAATTCAACCATCAACTGATAAATTTGAAATAGAAATCTTTATAAACAACTTACAATCCCAAAACCGGTAGTACAAGTCATAAGCTCTACTGAATTTGGTAGAAATATCCCTAAATACAACTGTTCGGAATAGAATTAAATAGTACAAGTACAATATCAGAAGGTAACTTCGAGGCCTGCGAACGGATGACAGTTTTACCTTGAGTCTCCATAGCATGCTCGACCAGCTAGCTAATAATCAACGATATTTGAGGCACCTGGATCTGCACAAAAATGTGCAAAAACATAGTATGAGTACACCACAATCGATACCTAGTACGTATCAAGACTAACCTCAGTAGAGTAGTGACGAAGTTCAAGTCATGTGATATTCACTAGTTAAATAACCTAGGCAATATATCAAAATAAACAAACAACAGAAGGTATAATTGAAAACAACAATAGCAATCTCTTTAAAACGTGTGATAACAACTAAATATAGTAAAAAACAGGAAGCAGTCAGGTAATAGTGCTATAGAGTAAGCTGAATATAGTCTAAGTTCGGTGATACCAAATAAAGGAAAACCAGCAACAACTAAATAAGAACAACCGCTTTCACACCAGATCTGTCAAGCATTTCCACGAGGTACTACACCTCATAATTACAGCTCGCAAGTTCTAATTCATGAACCCTAATCACTTGGCATCTTGTGCCCGCATTACAACTCATAACCGGACGGATGACTCACATGCCAGGAGAACAGCTCTCACAAAGAAGGCAAGTAGACAAGAGTATATGTAATGGTCAATAGCATCAAGATTCATTTTCTTAAACGGATATGGGTGATTCATCTACTTGTATGCTTGTGCTAGTGCTCTACCACAATTCAAGTCAACAAAAGAGAGTAGAGACAATGAATGGCACATAAGAAACGATCGCCACGAAATGTAAAGTGTACGCAAGACATCAATGAAGTTTAAGCAACAACAAACACAACATGATTGACTACATAGAACTAAGCAAATATTTCAACACGGAGGAAGACAATTAATAGTATGCTAAGGAAACAACAATCAAAAAACAAGTACAAAAGAATGTGGAAATGACAACAAGAGCCCTACCGAGGTACTGTCTCGTAGTCTCAAATAATAAAATGAATCACAACCTTTCTTATATCACCGCGGGAGAATTTATATTTAGTTTTGAAAATCATATTTCCCAAAATAGCATCCCACATTTTAGCCCACCTTATCACACTGCATGGCTTCTAGTAGTTCCCCTACTAGCCACGCGTTTCAAGCCCATCTTATCTCACCGCATGAGTTTCAACACCCAGACCTTATACCACCGCATGCATATCAATAATAACAACAACACGTCAGAAAACTCATGCAACACAATAACAACCGCATGGCAGAAATCTTATGCAAACACAGTAATGACCGCACGACAGAAACCTCGTGCAAACACAATAACAACCGCACAACAGACACATCATGCAACAACATAACAATTCTCTCAACAACAACACATGTGCCAAAAATAACAACTCAAATAAATGACTTTCACAATATGTGCCCACATGCCATAACATTTCCTCAAAACAGTTTCAATATCACAACCACACATATCCCTCAGCTTAACGACACTGAATACAACAGCAACAACTATAATGACACGAGAATACGACAAGTAAATCAACTCAAGAACTTTAGAACACAAAGAAACGGAAGAACGAGCTCACAAAGAAGGGCAAAACAGGGAGTAATAATCTCAACAAGACTAGATCAACAAGGAAGAGATAATGTGTAGCATTTATTCCGCAAAGTACAATTCGACAATAAGAGAGATAATACGAATCAATAATTCTAAATAAGGAGAAGTCAACAATGATAAGGGATAACAAAACTTCATTTTAGGTTGAGCAATTACGGAAGAGATACAACAAAATCAATTAAGGATAAGTAATTATTAGGGAAGGATAGCATGGAAATAGAAGAGGCAACAAATTCGGTTAAGGCACATAAGCGTTTAATAGGAAATAAGGGTAGAACATGAAGCAATAAATTCCAAATAAGACACGTAAAGGTGAAACTAGTAAATGAGGGATTTAACATGACAAAACAACTTCATATCTAATGAACATAAGAACCTAATAGCCCAAAACAGTCAAATTTCCACAAATAAGGCTGAGCATGTACTCGTTACCTCGCGTACACGGCCTTCACATGACACAATTAGCACCAACGACTCAAATCCTAAGGGTTAGTTCCCCCACATAAAGTTAGGCAAGATACTTACCTCAAGGAAGCTAGACCGTTACTCTAAAATGACCTTCTCGAGTGAAGCAACCTCTGGACGGCTCAAATATAACCAAAATAACTTCAAATCATAAATAAAACTCATAGGAAATAATTACGGATAATAAAGTTTCAATGTTTAACAAGAACTAAAAGTCAACCCCCGGGCCCACACCTTGAAACCTGATAAAATTCACAAAACCCAAATACCCATTCCGATACGATTTCAACCATACAAGAATTACCAAATTCCGATATCGAATCACCCTTCGAATCCTCATTTTACATTTTGAAAGATTTCTTCAACAATTTCCATTTTTCCTCAATTCAAAACACTAATTTAATAATAAAAATAAATATGAAATCAGGAAGTATAATCAATTCTGAGTGAATAACACTTACCCCAATGATTTTCTTGAAAAACCCACGAAACAACACTCAAAACCGAGGTCTACAACTAAAGATATGGTAAAAATGGCCAAACCCTCGATTTGGAAAATATATTCTGCTGCCCAGGTAACATGCATCACGATCGCGGAAATTCGTAAGAGATCGAGAAGAAGGAATCATAAGCTGCCAAGAGAAACACTACACGATCGAAAACAAAGGAATGTGATCGCGAAGGTGAAATATAACTGCCCAAAGAAAAGCACTACCGTGATCGCAAAAAGAACAGTGCGAACGCGGACATCTGACTGCATAAGCTTTGCGAACGCGTGACCATGATTGTGTTTGAGATGAACAAAATCCCTGAGATCCAAGAAACCTTACGCGATCGCATCTTCATCTTCGCGATCGCGAAGAGCAACAACGACACCAAAAACCAGCAACTCAAATGACTAAAGAAATGGCCCGTAGCCCATCCGAAACACACCCGAGGCCCTCGGGATCCCTTCGAAACATGCCAACAAGTTCCATAACATAACACGGACCCGCTCAAGGTATTAAATCACATCAAATAATGTCAAAACTACGAATCACACCACGAATCAAACTTATGAATTTTTAAATCTTCCCACTACCAAACCCCGTGCAGAAACATACCAAACCAACTGAGAACGACGTCAAATTTTGCATGCAAGTCTCAAATGACATAAAGGATCTAATCTAACACTTGGAATCATAATCCAAGCCCGATATCAATAATGTCAACTCTCGGTCAAAGCTCTCAACCTTCCAAAACTTCAATTCTCCAATGTTTGCCAAAATGCTTCAATTTACCCCACAGACATCCAAATACATATACGGACGTGCGCCTAAGTCCAAAATCACCATACAAAGCTATTGGAATCATCAAAATGCCATTTCGTAGTCGTCTACACAAAAGTCAAATTTTGTTTAACTCTTACCGCTTAAGCTTCTAAAACAAGAATCCTTCTTCCAAATTGACCCTGAATCATCTGAAAACCGAGCTTAGCCGCACACGCAAGTCATAACACATAATACAAAGCTGCTCGAGACCTTAAGCCGCTGAACGGGATGCAAATTTGGAAAACGACCGGTCGGGTCATTACACAGACCCCACATTGGGCTAAGTTATACTGATTTGAGGCTACGCGTGCTCCATACCCCACTATTGGGCTAAGTGATTATGCTTATCGCTTGGGTAGGATCCACCCCTTAGAAGTCTTATATGCCAGCAGATGGCGCAGACACATTGTTATATACACGTGATCGATGATGGGAAGTTATGCCAAACACCCGTATAGTGCTAAGTATGATTATTTTGATGGATCCATGATAATGAAGAAGGGAATTTGAGCCAGGCACCTGAAGTGTGTTAAGATTGTGTGTTACTTAATAATTCACTATGAAACTGAGTTCTTGACATGTATATCTGACATGTAGGTATATAGATGTACCTTCTTCATGCTAGACAGTGATGCGACATTTGATTATTTGACATGTAGGAATAGAAATGCACCTTCCTCATGATAGATACTGACATGACATCTGATTACTTGACATGTATATTTGACATGTAGGCATGGAGATGCATTTTCCTCATGCTAACTGGTAAATGAAAAGTCTTATATGATATTGTAAATTGGGGAAAACACAATTCTTTTGATAAACTCATGTTTAATTGATTTCAGTGGTAAGATTTAGACTGGACTGTTATACTTGTAAATCATGTCTACTTTTCCATGTCTGTGAACGAGTTGAGCATTACATTGCCTGAGTAATATACCTTTACTATCTTCACTATGGTGTTATGAACTGTTATTGGCTATTGATTTTTGACTCCGACTATCTTCTGAGCTCGTCACTGCTTTCAACCTAAGGTTAGAGTTGTTACTTATTGAGTGCATGAGGTCGCTTGTACTCGTACTACACTTCTGCACCTTGCGTGCAGATCTTGGACCTGATGTTGCTATGTATGGTAGGAGCTGACATTAAAGATGAATCTGCGTTCCGATTAGAGCTACCAATAGTCCTTAGTAGCACTAGATTTGCAAAATCTGTTTATGTATATCGATCAGATGATGTATTTATTTCGTACCGTCTTTGTAAATTCTAAATTTTAGAAGCTCATGATTTGTATTACAAATCTTTTTGAGTTTGTATAGAAATCCAATTATTTTGCGCATTTACTCTTATTATTCTCATTTGAGTTGTATTGACTGTAAATTGTCTTATTTAACGGGTTGGGTTAGGCGCCATCATGACTAGATGAATTTTGGATTGTGAAAACATGAATACAGAGAAAAGCAATTAAACTCGTAAGAACGGACCCAAAAGTAAACTAACAGAGGGCCCAAGAATACCATCATTTCAAAATAATTATATCACAATACCAGAAGTACATTACAACCACAATACTACAACACATCATACTCTGTTACGGTACGCAACCCGATCCTAACATTTATCACAATGTCTGTTGCGGCATGCAACCCGATCCCAATATCACAACAATATCTATTGAGGCATGCAACCTGTTTCAATTATCAATTCATTTCAATACTATTGTGGCGCTCAACCTGTTCCCAATATCAGTTCATTAGCATGAATAACTCAAAACAACCCAATTCCATAATCTCAACAGAAAAGGAAATATAGCGTACAGAACATCAAGAAACTACCAGTACATACAGAGAATAACCAATACCTCGTATTCATAAACCTTAACAAATCATCATTACAAGAATAGCTAAAGGAATCCCCAAAAATCAGAATAACATAATAAGGTGCAACAAGTAATGTAAAGACAATAAAGGCAAGTAAAAACATGAGACAATGAAGATATACAATTTATACAGGTAGGAACGTATAGAATGTAACCATGTATTGAGTGAGGAATGAATAAATCGAAACAAGTAACAACTAAATAACAGTAACGAGTAAAGCATGGATAACAAGTAAGAACATGTAGTAATCAAAGCATGTAACGAAATATAGCAAGGAATAAATAATGACACAAAGGTAAATAGCCCAACCCACATGCTTTAACCCATGACAGTGCATATACACCCGTCACCTCGCATATAGGCCACCCCCACACATAATTCAATTAACAAATACACCAACAAGTCCTAATTCTCTCAAGTCAAGGTTAAACACGATACTTACCTTTTTCTGCAACAAAATCAACAACACATCACGACATTTACTTTCGAACAAACCTCAAAACAAACCAAATCTTGCCAAATATCGTACTAACAATTCAAAATTAGCTTTAGAAACTACACAAGATCAAAAATGTTCAATTTTGATCATTTTTGAAAAAGTTAACAAAAGTCAACCCTGGGCCCACTTAGTCGAAATCCAATTTTCGGACCAAAATCAAATTACCCATTCACCCCCGAGCTCGATTATGAGATTTGTTTCGAAATTCGACCTCAATTTGAGGTCTAAATATCAATTTTACAGCATCCCTAATTCTACCCAATACTCCTAATTTCTACCATGGAATTCACAGATTAAATGTTAAAAAAGTCATGAAAAGTAATGAAGAATTGAGAGAAAATGGATTAGAGCTGCTTACCAGTGAATTTGGGATGAAAATGTTCTTCAAAAATCTCCTCTAGAGTGTTTGGGGTTGAGAAATGGTATAAAATGAACTAAGTCCTGATTTTCTCTTCTTTTACTCAGCTACGGTTATCGCAATTGCAAGCTAGTTCGTAATTATGATACCCGCATTTGCGAAACACTGATTGCAAAAGTGACAAGTGCAACAGGCCCCAAGTAGTTGCAATTGCGACTGCCCCCACGTTCACATTTGCGATCAAAGCATCGAATTTTCGAAGCTGGCCAGCCTTCCTAAGTGTCGCAAATGCGAAAAGTATTTCTCATTCGCGGAGGTCCCACCGTCAGCATTTGCGATCAAAACTTCACATTTGTGAAGTGTCCATTTGGCACGCCCCAAACTCGAGGAGCGCGACCGGTGCTCAATCGAGTGAACCCGACCGAGCAAGCCTATTATATTTTCTTCTACCCAAACTCATCCATGAATAAAGAGGAGATGCACTCCATTAATCAAACACTAAAAATATTTTATTAACAACTCCCATATCAATTCCATTAGCAGTTTCATTCATAATTTCCAAAATATTACAAGTTTATAGATATAATGAAAAATATGTTTGCCAAACACCAACATTTCTAGTTCAATTCCCCACACCAAACACCACCCACAACCTGTATACGGAGCCTCAAAGTATAACAGAAGAGTAACATGGAAATGAAGGCAATAAGGCCCCGGGTATACCTCAAAACACAAAGTACAACATCAAATGGTATCAGGCCCGGAATAGAGTAGGGCTCACCAAAACCTGCTGAATAGGGAGTAACTGCTAACGAGGACCAAAGTTGCCCGCTGATGAACCACCTGCATCCATTGAAGATGCAGCGCCCCCGGCAAAAGGGACGTTGGTACATATGGAATATTTCTAGTATGTAAAGCTAACTGTCCTCTTTCAAAATAGAATGCCAATATAAGAAAGGGAAACCAGAGAGGCAGCAAGTCACAATCAACAATATCCAAATGGCCAGTTAAAACATAATAATTTTTAAAATATGAAAATAATATATAATTTTGGTTGAGAGATCATTAGTACCGATATACCATCGTATTTTTAGCATTGAGTCCGATCACGCCCGATCGGCTAGGCCATCTCCCCATGAACAATGTGTTTTGACATGTAGTGCGAAAGAAAGGTGTTACCAAGAGTAGTACCACCATGTGCGCAACATGGCATCCGATCTCCACCCGATCATCTAGGCCTCCTCCCCACATATGCCGTGTGGGTTGAATTTTCCAAATCACAGTTATTTTCAATCTCATCCCAATTAAGGGGAATAATATCATCCCAATTAAGGGGAATAATATCATCCCAAATAATAGGAATAATCACAATCCACTCCTACACCGGCATGTGTAGTTTCGGGTTTGGGCCTTTTGATCCACCCTTCCTCGATTTACTAATGATGCTCCCAAAAATATTTTTGTTTTGCACATAAGGGAAACAAAAGAACAAATATATTTACCTCAGCATCTTTAACCTTGTATAAATCTCCTCTAGTATTTTCAACCAATCACAACAATATTATTTTTTTGGCTCTGTTAGCCATTCACAAGATTCTTTATTTAAGGCACGGTGGCCGTATTTCAAATTTTACACTTTCTTATCTTTCCTTCCATGAATCATCAACATAAATATCAACATATATAATATTCCGGAAATCACAAGTTTAAGTTCGTTAGAAATGAAGGCTATAAATACAATAGATTTCTTTCCAAGAAATGGAGTAAAATAATTGGCAATTGAAGTGAAAGTTAAAATCATAAACAAGTAGTACACCATTTATTATTGAAATACTTTTTCCCAAAAACGGTAATACACAATTTTCACTCACGAATATGTAAGAACGCAAAACACATTGAAAATTCCCACCAAGCATAGCATTAGTTAAAACAGCCACATATGGCCATGACTTGAGTACATAAGCTTTTAGGCAATTCTATTTTTGAAATAATTTTGGAACAGTTGAATCAAAGCTCATTTAATAATCTTTCTCACATCATCTTATTTCATTGGCACCACTAGCCACAAGTATAATTTTTATTCTTGGCACGTTGGCCACACTTTATATCCCCAATTCACTTATTTGATTTTCAAGCATTTTTATAGATTATCAACAACAAGACATTTCCAATCAAGACTTTAGGTACACGTATGAGCAATTAAGAGTCTTAGGCATATCGAGGTTTTCTCACACAATTTGGCCTACTAGCTTTCATTTGAAACACGACTCAAAGCCATAACATTTTAATACGCAATAAACACTTTGAACATATATATTTTGACATAAGGCTCATTCGGAATAGTCAAGTTTATAAGGGATAACCTGGAACATAGGAATTAGGAACTTGAGCCAACAATACTTGAAACTTACGAGAATATTATGGAATTCGATTCTAAGAGAGTAGTTTAGCCAACATACCTTGTTTGAGCTTTCCTTAAGTTACTACAACGTCCCAACACTTCTAGCAATAACAATCTATAGGAAGATAGCGAAAATCAGATAATAGTTAAAAGGATTCACATGGTGTAACTCTCTTAGGAATTTTGTCAAACACCTAGTATGCAAAATAGACTATAAAGCTCTACAATGGTAATCCCTTCCCCCCTCAACCAATATCGACAAAAAACTACCCTAACTAGTTCATTAACATCACATACTACAAGATATTGATACATGCATGGCCTAATTCCAACTCCATAATCTAATTAAACCTATAACAATTGCATGAAGATTTTAGGACAAGGTCGTACCCGGGTAGATGATGGTCTAGTGAATGGCTTCTTGATTCTTGAAGATTGGTGCAATATTGGCTGATTAGAATGCTAGCTTTCCTCCTTCTCTCTCTAAAATGCTCTCACCTCTCTCTAAAATCATAAGATAATCGCCCCAAAATAAGCCCCAAAGTCTACTTATTACAATGGGGTCGGGTTATAAAAATCAGAAAATGGACCCTCCGAAAGCAGGTATGCGGTCACATAATTGACCACAGAACAGGTTTGCGGTCCGCAAACTGGACCGCAAAATGGTCCTAAATATTCTGGGCTAGACTGGCCAGGTCTGCAACCGTTCTGCAGTCCGTAGACCACTTATGCGATGTCAGAATGAATTATGCGATCGTAGGATGGGCGCAAAACAACTTTCAAAATTCAACAACTCCTTGCTCAACTCCGCGATCATTATGCGGCCCGCAAAACTATTCTGCGGTCGCGAAACAGACCGCAAAATTGCCTTATTCTTCCAAAAATTTCCATCAACTTCTCAGTGCATTCTTCAACACCACGAAACCTTAAATTCCTTGGCAAAATTTTACGGGGCCTTACATCATTTCCCAGCTCCCTTCGCAGATACAAGCAGTCTTCCCAAAAGCAAGGCTCGCATTTGCGAGATCTGCAAGTTGACACTAGAAACAATTATGCATCAAGTGTTCTAAACTCATCTGCAATGCACCCGAAACACACCCGAGCCTCTTGGGCATCAAACCGAACATGCCCACAAGTTTAATAACATCCTAAGAACTCGTTCGCTACCTCAAATCATTAAAATAACATCAAATAAGATGAATCGATTCTCAAAACTCAAGAATTCCAACTTTAAAACTCATTTCCAATTTTTTCACATAGCGCACCGAAAAGTGCTCGGGTCACCATGCACCCCAACCAAATATGCGTACTAGTCCAAAACATCATACGAACCTATCAGAGTCATCAAAACACCGATCTGAGGTCGTTTAACAAGAATGTTGTCCGTGATCAACTCAAGTCTCATTTTAGGCCAAAAATCATATTTTCGTAAAGTTTTTACATAAAAGATTTTTGAAAAATAATACAGACAATGCACGTAAATCAATAAATATCAAAGGAATCTATAAGATGTCTCGGAACATGGAAATTAAGAATAGTACTCGAAATAACCTATCGGGTCTTCATATTCTCCACCTTTAGAAGAAATGTTCATCCTCGAACGAACATAAAAAAAGTACTTGGACTGGTAAAAAGGTGGAGGTATCTACTACGCATATCAGACTCAGACTCCCACGTAGCCTCCTCAATTAGCTGACCTATCCATTGCACTTTCACGAAAGGAAAACTCTTTGATCTCAACTTACGAACCTGTCAGTCTAGAATAGCCACCGGCTCTTCCTCATAGACCAAAGTTTCATCAAGATGCACCGTGCTGAAGTCTAAAACATGTGATCTATCCTCATGGTTCTTCCGAAGCATGAAAACGTGAAATACTGGATGTACCCCACTAGGCTAGGAGGAAATGCAAGCCTATAGGCAACCCCCCAATTCTCTCCAAGATCTCAAACGCGCCAATAAACCTCGAGTTCAACTTGTCCTTCTTCTCGAACGACATCATGCCCGTCATGGATGACACTCGGAGAAGAAACTTCTCACCCACCATGTAAGCCACATCTTGAACCTTCCGGTCCACATAACTCTTCTGCCTGGACTGAGTTGTACAAAGTCGCTTTTGAATCACTTTAACCTTCTCCATAGCATCACATACAATATTAGTGCCCAACAATCTAGCCTTTCCAGGCCCAAACCAGCCAATCGGCGAATGACATCGCCTCAAATATAAGTCCTCGTACGGAGCCATTTGGATGCTCGACTGATAGTTGTTATTGTAGAAGAACTCCGCTAGAGGTAAGAAATGGTCCCACAAACCTCCGAAATCAATAACGCAGGCACATAACATGTCCTCCAAGATCTGTATAGTGTGCTTGGACTGTCCATCCATCTGAGAATGAAACGTGGTACTCAAATCTACCCGCGTGCCCAACTCACACTACACGACTCTCCAAAAATGTGATGTGAACAGCATGCCTCAGTCAGAAATAATGGAAATAGGCATACCGTGTAAGTGGATAATCTCCTGGATGTAAATTTGAGCCAACCGCTTTGAAGAATAGGAAGTCATCACCGGAATGAAGTGTGCGGAATTAGTCAACCGATCCACAATAACCCAGATTGCATCATACTTCCTCAAGGTCCGTGGTAATCCTACCACAAAATCATACAGATGCGCTCCCACTTTTACTCTGGTATCTCTAATCCTTGAGTCAATCCACCCATTTTCGGATGCTCGTGCTTCACCTGTTGGAAATTCAAACACCGAGAGACATAAACATCAATATCTTTATTCATTCTACGTCACTAATATTGTTGTTTCAAGTCACGGTACATCTTTCTGACAACTAAATGAATAGAATAACGTGAACTGTGCGCTTCCTCAAGGATCAACTCTCTCAACCCATCAACATTTGGAACACAAATCCGGCCTTGAAGCAGCATAACACCATCATCTACGATCACAACCTCTTTAGTACCATTCTTCTGCTCCGTGTCATTCAACACCAACAAGTGAGGATCATCAAACTGACGAGCCTTGATACGCTCTAACAACGATGACTATGCCACTACATATGCAAGAACCCAACTAGGCTCAGAAACATCCAATCTCAAAAACCTATTGGCCAAAGCCTGAACATCTATGGCTAGTGGCCTCTTTGTTGTCGATAAATATGCCGAACTACCCATGCTCTCAGCCTTCCTACTCAATGGTGATATTATAGTCTTTCAAAAAATCTAACCATTTCTACTACCGCAAATTAAGATCTTTCTTCTTGAGTAGATGCTGGAGACTCCGATGGTCGCTAAAGACAACAACTGACGAGATGCATAGGCAATCACCCTACCGTCTTGCATCACCACTGAACCAAGTCCAACATTGGGTTGTAGTCAATGCAATATTGAGCTTGTGAAAGCTCAAATCAAACTCGTCGAACCATCTGAAAAGAGCACCCATCAGGCTTAACTTGGTCAATGGGTCCGAGATAGATGAAAACCCCTCCACGAACCGGCGATAGTAACCCGCTAAACCAAAGAAACTCTGAACCTCTTTAGCTGAAGTAGATCTAAGCTAGTTCTGAACTGCCACAATCTTGTTAGCATCCAACTTAATGCCCTTGGAAGATACAACATGGCCCAAAAAGGCAACTGAGTCCAACCAGATCTCACACATTGAAAACTTGGCATATAACTGATGATCTCTCAAAGTCTAAAGTACGATCTGTAAATGCTGCTCATGCTCCTCTTGATTGCGGGAGTAAACTAAGTTATCCTCAATGAAGACAATCACAAAATAATTCAGATAGGGCTTGAACACCCGGTTCATCAAATCTATAAAGTCTACTAGGGCATTAGTCAAGCCAAATAGCATCACTAAGAACTCATATTGACTATACCGAGTCCAAAAAGTTATCTTAGGGACATCCGATATACTAATCTTCAACTGATGGTAGCCAGACCTCAAATCTATCTTCAAAAACACCTTGGCACCCTGAAGCTAGTCAAATAAGTCATCAATCATCGGCAACTGATACTTGTTATTGATAGTGACCTTGTTCTACCTGTAGTCAATAAATATCCTCATAGAGCCATCTTTCTTTTTCACAAACAACATTGGTGCACCCCAAGATGAGACACTAGGTCTAATGAATCCCTTATCAAGAAAATCATGCAACGTTTCCTTCAATTCTTTCAACTCAACTGGGCCAGCCGGTATGGTGGAATAGAAATAGGCTTAGTGCCCGGAACCAAGTCAATGCAGAAGTTGATATCTCTGTCGGGTGGCATGCCCGACAAGTCTATAGGAAACACCTCCACGACTCACGCACAACCAGAACCGAATCCATAGAAGTAACCTCCGCACTAGAATCACGGATATTGGCGAAATACGCCATACACCCTTTCTCGACCAAATAATGAGCCTTCATATATAAGATGACCCTGCTAGTGGAATTACCAGGAGTCCATCTCCACTCTAATCGGGGCAACCTTGGCATGGCTAACGTCACAATCTTTGCATGACAATCCATAATAGCATGATAAGGCGATAACCAATCCATGCCAAATATCATGTCAAAGTCCACCATATCAAGTAATAGAAGGTCGACCCTAGTCTTGTAACCTCCGATATTGACCAAACAAGCACGATAAACCCGATCTACAACAACAGAATCCTCAACCGACATAGTCACATAAATAGGAGCACTCAAAGAATCACGAGACATATCCAAATATGACACAAAATAGGATGATACATACGAATACGTAGAGCTCGGATCAAACAAAACTAATGCATCTTTATGGAAAACTTGAACAATACTTGTGATGACCACATCAGACGACTCTACCTCAGGTCTAGCTAGAAATGCATAACAATGGGGAGCCCTACCAATCTAACCTCCACCTCTCGAATGACCTCTAATTAGCAGGCCTCCACCTCTAACGGCTTGACCACTACCTCGGGCTGCCTGACCCATGCCTATAGCTGGCCGAGCGGGTAGTGGAGCAACCGGTGCAAGAATCATGGCACGAGTACCCTACTATGGCTTGATGCTCCTCAATCTCGGACAATACCTCTTGATATGACCTACATCGCCATACTTGGCTGGTGTAACTGTTGAGTCTGAGACGATCCCTGATGACTCGAATGACCACCATAGTAACTCTGTAGCAGTGGTGCATTAATTGAAGCTGAAGGTGCACTGAACACTAGCTGCTCGGAATGAGACCCATACGCGTCGTGACCACCTGATGAACCATGAGACACTTGCAGTACTGGCTGAACCGGCCTGGTAGGATGGACTCTGCAAAATGAACCCCTGCCCCCAGACAAGGCACCACTAAAACTACCAAAATGATGAGGCCTCTTCTTAGATACTACCTCTCTGTTCTGTCCATGCATCCTCTCAATACGCTTATCTATCTCCACAATCCGAGTAAAAGAAATATCATCCTCTGTCTTTCTGGCTATCTGTAGTCTGATATGATAAGAAAGGCCATCTATAAATCTCCTCACTCTCTCCCTCCCAATAGGGATCAAGACAACTGCATGGGGAGATGGGCCCATAAATTTGGTCTCGTACTAGGTAATAATCATGCTACACTGCAGTAGACGCTCAAACTGGCTGCGGTAGTTCTTTTTCAAAGTAAAAGGGATGAACTTATCCAAGAATAACTGTGAGAACTGATCCCAAGTGAGTGGAGGTGAACCTGCTGGTCTGCCTTGAACATAGTCCTGCCACCACCTCTTGGAAGAACCATGCATCTGAAACACAGTGAAGTCGACTCTATTGGACTCCACAATACCCATGTTGTGCAACACCTCATGACAACGATCAAAGAAATCTCATGGGTCCTCAGAAGATGTAACAACTAAATGAATAAGAAATAGCTTAGTGAACTTATCTAACCTCTTCAGCCCCACGGACGACATTGCGGGTCCCTCCCTGGGATATGTAGCAATGACACACTGAACTGCTCCAACTGTTGGGACTACCAGAGTCTGATATTCATGAGCCATCATCTCTAGTGTGTGAGTAGCAGGAGTCTGAGCTCCTCCCCCACCCTAAGAGATGGGTGGTGATATAGGAAATACACCGGCGTAGGCCACGCTATCCATGAAACCAATAAGATGGATAAGAGCGTCCTGAAGTACGGGGTGACAATGAAACACTCTGGGACCTGAGCTGGTCCAACTAGCACGGCTGGAGCAGGGATCTCCTCCTATTGCTCGATCAGAGGCTCTGAAATAGGCGCTGCTGCACGGGCGCCAGGCTGAGCTCTGCCTTCCTCTCTGGCTCAACCTCAGCCTCAGCCCCTACCCTTGGTAATGGCCATAACATAGTGCTCCAGCTCCTGCTCGGTTGTGGATGTTGTACCTGTCCTCACCATATGTGAGAGAATAAGAATAGAATGATTCAAACTTCAGTGATAGAATAAAGTCGCACGATAGAGAAAGAAAGAAGTGACATTTCCTAAAGCCTTATAGTCTCTAGATTATATGTACACACGTCTCCGTACTGATCCTTTAAACACTACTAAGCTTGCTCATGACTCGTGAGACCTTGGTAACCTAGTGTTCTAATACCAACTTGTCACGACCCGAAATCCCTCCATGATGGCTCCTAACATCCACTTGCTATGCAACCCAACGTTAGCTAAAGCATTAACCAGTTTTAACAATTTAAAGGAAGAACATTTATAATTCAAAATTGATATAATCTTAAATACATGTGAGTAATACAACCGTAACGCAGTCTAAACATTTCCCTGATATCCGGAGTCACAAATACATGAGTGACTAGAATACTATAAATATGATATGAAATAAAATATAACTGTCTGAAACTAGATGAAAAATAAAAACACGATAGAAGGGGACTTCAGGGGCTGCGATCGCCTAGCACATCTACCTCAAGTCATGTAAAAATCGGATCCGAGCAGTCTCCTCTACCCTCTGCTAGGACTACACAAGAAGTGAAGAAGTATAGTATGAGCACATCCGACCCCATGTACTCTCTAAGTGTCAAGCCTAACCTCAACGGAGTAGTAATGAGGCTATCAAGACACTCACTATAAAACATGTACGAATAATAACAAAAGACTATATAAATACAGAGAAAAGCAATTAAACTTGTAAGAACAGACCCGAAGGTGAACTAACAGAGGGCCCAGAATAACATCATTTCAAAAATACTCATATCACAGTACTAAAAGAACATTACAAATAAAACACTACAACACATCATACTCTATTTCGGCGCGCAACCCAATCCCAATATTTATCACAATATCTGTTGCGGCGTGAAATCCGATCCAAATATCACATCAATATCTGTTGCAGCATGCAACCCGTTCCCATTATCAATTCATTTCAATACTGTTGTGGTACGCAACCCGTTCCCAATATCAATTCATTAACATAATCAACTCAACATAACCTAATTATTTAATCTCAGCACAAAAGGAAATATAACGTATAGAACATCAAGGAACTATCAGTACAAACGGAGAATAACCAATACCTAGTATTTATAAACCTCAGAAATCATCATTACAAGAATAGTAAAAGGACTCCCCAAAAATCAAAATAACATAACAAAGTGCAACAAGTAATGTAAAGACAATAAAGGCAGGTAAAAATATGAGACAATAAAGATATACAATTTATACAGGTAAGAATGTATAGAAGGTAAATAGGTATTGAGAGAGGAATGAATAAATCGAAACAAGTAACAACAAAATAATAGATAACAAATAAGGCATGGATAACAAGTAAGGACATGTAGCAATCACAGCATGTTATGAAATATAGCATAGAATTAATGACGACGTAAAGGTAAATGACCCAACCCACATGCTTAACCCATGACAACACATATACACTCGTCACCCCACATATACACCATCCCCACACATAATTCACATAACTAATAAACTAACAAGTTCTAATTCTCTCAAATCAAGGTTAAACACGATACTTTCCTCTTTCGCAACGAAATCAATAATTAATCACGACTTTTCCTTTCGAACAAGCCTCCAAATCAATAAAATCTAGCCAAATATCATTCAAACAATTAAAAATAAGTTTTAGAAGCTGCCCACAAATGAAAAAAGGTTCAATTTTGATCATTTTTGAAAAAGTCAACAAAAGTCATCCCCGGACCCACTTGGTCGAAATCTGAGATTCAGACCAAAATTTAATTACCCATTCACCCCCTAGCCTGGTTATGTGATTTATTTTGAAATCCAACCTCAATTTGAGGTCTAAATCTCAATTTTATAAAATCCCTAAATTCTACCCAAAACCCCTAATTTCTACCACGGAATACATAGATTTGATGTTACAAACTCATAAAATGTAATGGGGAATTGATTGAAAATGAATTAGAGTGGTTTACCGATGAATTTGGGAAGAAAAACGTTCTTCAAAAATCCCCTCTAGAGTGTTTGGGTTTGAAAAAAGATATAAAATAAGCCTTGTCCCGATTTTCCCCTATTTTACCTAGTTTCCGGTATCGCAATTGCGAACTCGAGTTCGCAATTGCGAATCCCGCATTTGCGAAACATTGACCGTAAAAGCGACGAGTGCAACATGCCCCAAGAAGATGCAATTACGACAAAAGGTTCGCATTTGCGATTGCCCCCACATGCGCATTTAAGATCAAAGCTTCGGATTTGCGAAGCTAGCTAGCCTTCCCAAGTGTCGCAAGGCGATATGTATTTTGCATTTGCAGATCTCCTGCCATCCGCATTTGCGATCAAAACTTCGCATTTGCAAAGTGCCCATTCCCCAGCTCGCTTCGCAGATGCGAGCAGTTACTCGCAAAAGCAATGCTCGCAATTGCGAGATCTGCAAGTTGACACCAGAAACAACGATACATCACCCAAGCGACGCTCAAATCTGCAAGTTGACACCAGAAGCGAGGCTCGCATTTGTTCCGGACTTATCTGCATGCACCCAAAATTGACCCGAGCCCCTCGGGCTCCAAATCGAACATGCACGCAAGTGTAATAACATTCTACGAACTTGCTCGCTAACTAAAATCATCAAAATAACATCAAATAACACGAATCGATCATCAAAACTCAAGAATTTCAACATAAAAATTATTTTCATTATTTTTCACATAACGTTCCAAAATAAGCTCGGGTCATCCCGAACCCCAACCAAATATACGTACAAGTCCAAAAATATCATACGATTCTATCGGAATCGTCAAAACACTGATCCACGGTCATTTACTAAGAATGTTGACTGTGATAAACTCAAGTATCATTTTAGGCCAAAAATCACATTTTCTTCAAAATACATAAAAGCTTTTCGGAAATCAACACGGACCACACACACAAATCGATAAACATCAAAGGATGCTATAAGAGGTCTCGGAATACAAAAATTAAGGCTAGTGCTCGAAATGACCTATCGGGTCATCACATAAATACACGAGCAACTTATAAGATTTGATGAATGTTGTGTTCAAGTCATTTCTTAGCACGCTTGTGATAGTGTTTATTAGCTGGCATCTTCAGTGGCGTAGCCACATACAAAGAAGGATGGTCGGTTGAACACCTTTCATCGAAAAATTATACAGTATATATAAAAAAATTATACTGTATATATAAATCAAAAATTACTTTTTATATATGTATATTAAATCTTGAACACCCTTAACGAAAATTTTTGGCATTGTCACCGGACATCTTGGTGTATTCTTGCAAATAGGAACATGAGAATCACTTGAAGACAGCCTCGTCGACACTTTGGGAAAACAACCTTTATGCTAAGTTCTTCAATTGTGAAATTTTATTAGAGACGTGATTAAATTAGTAATACAATGTTTATGTTCCAAACCAAATATTGTACTTGTAATTAGGCGGAAAAGGAATTATATTTCCTAATGAGACCAACCAATCAAGTTCCTTATAATAACAACAATAACAATAACAACAACCCAGTATAATCTTATTAGTGGGGTCTGAGGAGGGTAGTGTGTATGCAGACCTTACCCCTACCCTGGGATAGAGAGGTTGTTTCCAAATGACCATCAAAATCGTTTCCTTTAAGAACTCCCCACCTAGCTTTTGGGGCGACTCGAACTCACAACCTATTGGTTGGAAGTGGAGGGTGCTTACCATCAGAGCAACCCACCTTGTCAATCAGTTCCTTATAAGAGTACCTCAAATCACGCTGGTTTTCTAAGATCGATGGATCAATATGAAATGTTTAGGAACTTCAACTCAGGCATCAATTTACTGGAATAACAATCTCAATTTCGGTAAATTTTCAGCACAAGCTAAAGTCTGCTCAGCACTTGATCACTTATCGATTACCTGACATATTCTCTAGATTCCCTCGCATTCTGCGATTGTTCTATATAACTATTAATTGTTTAGCTTGTTCAAAAACATTTTCCAATCCAAGCATTGACTAATTTTGTAATTAAATAAACACGAATGCTTTTAAAAAATTAAATAAATAGAAGATATTAGTAGCTAGCCCCAACTTCACACGTCTTTCCTCCTACTTTTAATTGTTAAAACAACCGTAGAATAGTCAATTTAGGAAAGTGGTGTCTGCACTCCATTTTATAGTCATTTTTTATTTTATATTTAAATTACTTTATTAATCAAGCACAACTATCGTGCATTATGTTTTCCACATAAACTGGAGTTGAAAAATGCAAAACAAAAGGAAAGAGAGGGAGACAATGCTAAAACTTGATGTAATAAGCATGTTTTTTTTTTTTCATATAAGAAACAATTCTGGTATGGGCGTTGAAGGAAAAGTATTTTATTATAAATATTTGAATGCTCTCTATAGTTCTTACAAATCTGCATAAATAATTATAGTTTGGGAGCTGGTGACCGGTGCATCATAAATTGGGTGTTGATGACAAAGTGCATCAACGGAAGTTGAAGACACGTGCTTCAACAAAATTGGTTGTTGGTGACAAAGTACACCAACGAAAATTGATGTAACGACCCGATCGGTCGTTTTGAGAATTAGCATTACGTTCGGTGGCTTAAGCTCTCGAGTAGCTTCATATTGTGTATTATGACTTACGTGTGCGGTCGGATTCAGTTTTCGTATGATTTGGGATTGATTTGGAAGAATGATTCTTGTTTTAGAAGCTTAAGTGGTAAGAGTTGACTGGAGTTTGACTTTTGTCTAGATGACTCCGGAATAGTATTTGGATGATTCCAATAGATTCATATGGTGATTTCGGACTTAGGTGTATGTCTGGATTTGAATTTGGAGGTCCGTAGGTTGATTTGATGCATTTTGGCGAAAGTTGAAAAGTTGAAGGTTTGGAAGGTTGAGAGGTTTGATCGGGAGTTGGCTTTATTAATATCAGATTCGGGTTGTGATTCCGAGAGTTTCCATTGTATCATTTGGGACTTGCATGCAAAATTTGAGGTCATTCTGAGTTAATTTGATATGATTCAGTGCGAGTTGTAGAGGTTGAAGGTTTATTAGTTACTTAGGCTTGAATTGAGGTGCGATTCGTAGATTTGATATTGTTTGATGTGATTTGAGGCTTTGAGCAGGTCTGCGTTATGCTATGGAACTAGTTAGTATATTTGGACGGGATCCCAGAGGCCCCGAGTGTGTTTCGGATAGGCCACGAGCCATTTTCTCATGTTTTGGATTGCTGATCTAATATCTAGTGTTTTCTTATTCGCGATCGCGAGTTTAAGGACGCATTCGCGTAAGGTAATTTGGGGACATGCAATATTTGTTCTTCGCATTAGAGAATATGCCAACGCGTTCACGAAGCTTGGAAGACTTTTATCTTCGCGTTCACATATTGTAGTCCACGATCGCGCTGAAGGTAAGGCGGGAAGGGCATCCGGAAATTTTATCTTTGCGTTCGCGAGTGCAGCGATTCGTTCGCATAAAGTCTGAGATCTTGGTTACCACATTCGAAAACCTAATGTCGTGTTCGCGTAGCACAATTTTACAGTTGATGGATTTTGTTCTTTGCGATCGCGAAGTATGTTCCGCGATAGCAATGTATATATCTGGGCAGAATATAAAAGTACTCTATTTTGAGGGTTATGATATTCTATCACTTTTTGAGTTAGAGAGCTCAGATTGGGCGATTTTGGAGGAAACGTTTCACGTGTAGGATTGGAGTAAGTGTTCTTTACCCCGATTTTATTATATTTTATGATTCCATCTTTATTTTTATCATTAAATTAGTGATTTGAATTAGAGAAATTTGGGGGGGGGGGGAGGTTGTAAAAGGTTTCTAAAATGTAAAATGAGGATTTAATGGTAGATTTGATATCAGAATTGGATCATTTTACTATGGTTGGACTCGTATCGGAATGAGTGTTAAGATTCTGTGAGTTTTGTCGGATTCCAAGGTGTGGGATTGGGGTTGACTTTTTAGTTTCATTAAAGATCGAAGCTTTATTATCCGTAATTATTTTCTATGGTTTTTATTTATGATATTAAGTTATTTTGGCTAGATTCGAGCCGTCTGGAGATTGTTTCAAAGGAGAGGGTCATTTTAGAGTATTGATTTAGCTTCTTGGAAGTAATTATCTTGCCTAACTTTGTGTGGGAGAACTACCCCTTAGGATTTGAGTTGTTTGTGCTATTTGTGTTATGTGAAAGCCGTGTACGCGAGGTGACAAATGCATACTCAGACTTATATGTGAAAATTGACCAGTTTAGACTCTTAGGGTTTTTTATCTATTTATTTGAAATTGTTAGCACACGTTATATCTTTTATTTGTCATGTTTATTCTCACATGCTTTATTTGAAGTTGTTCTTATATGTCATATTCTTTACTTGTCAAGTTTACTCTTATATGCTTTATTTGAAATTGTTACCTCTTTTATTGTAATGTTACCTACTTTATTATTGAGTTACTCTTAATTGAAATTGTTGTTATATGATATCCTCTTGTTGCCAATTTATTCTCATGGATTTAGACGTAGTTGTTGGTTCATGCCATCTTTTCATTGTTAGCTTATTTCACTGTAACAACCCGGCCGGTCGTTTTGAGAGTTAAAGCCTCGATCCCCTATTAACTGCTTCTCCCATATCTATTTCTTCTACTGTGACTTTCCAGGAGGTTTCATTTTGGTTTTTGGAGTGTTTTGGGACACTTAATCTCTAAATTGAGGTTTAAGCCTTAGGTTTTGGTCCGCGGTCGGAACTGTGTGAAGATGACTCCGGAATGGAGTTCCGTCGGTTCTGTTAGCTCAATTAGGTGATTTTTGACTTAGGGACATGTTCGGATAGTGTTTTGGATGTCTGTAGCTCATTTAGGCTTGAAATAGAAAAGACCAAAGTTTTGGAGATTTGGACAGGTAGTGAAAATTTGATACCGAGGTCGGATTCTAATTCCAAAAGTTGGAATAGGTTCGTAGGGTTGAATATGACTTGTGTGCAAATTTTGGGGTCAATTGCACGTGGTTTGGTTGGTTTCGGCATCGGTTGTCAGATTTGGAAGTTTCAACTTCTTTAAGTTTGAATCGGAGGATGATAAGTGATCTTAGCGTTGTTTGATGTGGTTTGAGAGCTCGCCTAAGTCTGTATGGTGTCTTAGGAGTGGTTGGTATGTATGGTTGAGGTCCGGGGGGGCTCGGGTGTGTTTTGAATACTTAACGGATTGCGTTTGGGACTTATGTAATTGCAGAAGCTGCAGCACCTGGTATAAACACACATGTGCACTTTGGGCCGGAGGTGCGGTGCCGCAGAAGTAGCCACAGAGCACCCGCGCGAGCTGCGATAGAGGAGCCCCCAGCAGTTCCAGCTGGAGGGCAGGCACCGGAGATTCCTATTGCTGCACCAGCCCTCCAGGAGACTCTAGCCTAGTTCATGAGCATGTTCAGCACCTTAGCTCAAGCTGGATTGATTCCATTAGCTCCTGCTACATCGCAGGCCAGGGGAGGGGAACAAACTCCCACAACCCGCACTCCTGAGCAGAGGGTCTAGGTTGATCAGGCCCCAGAGTTCATTCATATGCCGCCGATAGCCCCGGTTCAGCATGAGACTAGGATAGCCACTTCTGAGGTGGAGCAACTCAGACTTGAGAGGTACAAGAAGTACCATCCACCTACCATCAGTGGATTGACTACAGATAATGCTTAGGGTTTTCTGGAGGAGTGTCATCGTATTCACCGTACTATGGGCATAGCAGAGACGAGTGGGGTTTCTTTTACCACCTTTCAACTTAAAGGAACAACCTATCAGTGGTGGCGTGCTTATGAGTTGAGTAGTCTGGATGAGGCAGCTTCACTTACATGGACTCAGTTCTCGGACATATTTTTGAGAGAGTATGTCCCTCAGAGCCTCAGAGACTCATGGCTCGTGGAGTTTGAGCAGTTGCGCCACGGTGCTTTGACTGTGTCACAGTATGCAGTCCGCTTCTGTGATTTGGCCTGACATGCACCGGCATTGGTTGCCACAATTCGAGAGAGGGTTTGTCGGTTTATTGAGGGACTCCACCCCAGTATCAGGATTAGTATGGTCAGGGAGCTGGAGATGGATATTCCTTACCTGCAGGTTATGAGTATTGCTAGGAGATTAGAGGGCATGCTTGCCCGGGATTGAGAGGAGAGAGAGGCCAAGAGGTCTCGAGAGACTGGTTCTTATTCTGGAGCTCTTGCCCCAGCATCTCGCCATGGTAGGGGTCATGTGTGTCGCCCCATTCATTCAGCTTTTCAAGCTGCCAGTGGTGTTCCAGCCCCTTCTAGGCCCTAGGAGCCTTATTATGCACCGCCAGTATCTAGTGTGCCTCTTGCTCGGGGTACTATTAGCGGCCAGTCCAACAGACCTTGACCGAGTTAGTCACAGTAGCCAGACATAGGATGGTTTCACCTCCACAGACTTCTCAGCCACCATGTGTCCATCAGGTCCTCAGGCTATCATTCCAGCACTAGCCACCACCCCATGTGCTCAGCCAGCTCGAGGTAGAGGTAGGGGAGGTCGAGGTCGCCCTAGAGGGGGAGGCCAGGCCATGTATTATGCTCTTCCGGCTCGTACAGAGGCAGTTGCTTCTGACTTTGTCATTACAGTTATTGTTCCAGTCTGTTATAGAGATGCGTCGGTATTATTTGACCCAGGCTCTACGTATTCATATGTGTCCTCTTACTTTACCCCATATTTGGGCGTATCTCGGGATTCTTTGTGTTCTCCTGTTATGTGTCTACTCCTGTGGAAGATTCTTTTGTCGTGGACCATGTGTATCGGTCGTGTTTGATTGCTCTTAGTGGTTTTGAGACCAGAGCTGATTTATTATTGCTCAATATGGTAGACTTTGATGTTATTTTGGGCATGGACTGGTTGTAGCCCCCATTATGCTATTCTTGATTGTCACACTAAGACCGTGGTGCTAGCTATGCCAGGTTTACCGCGATTAGACTGGAGAGGTACCTTAGAGTATACTCCAATCCGAGTTATTTCATTTCTTAAAGCTCAACGAATGGTTGAGAAGGGGTGTGACACATATCTAGGTTATGTGAGAGATGTCAGTATTGATACCCTTACAGTTGAGTCAGTTCCAGTAGTGAGAGACTATCCAGATTGTTTCCAACTGATCTTCCGAGCATGCCGCCCGACAGAGATATTGATTTTGGAATTGATTTATTGTCGGGCACTCAGCCCATCTCTATTCCTCCATATTGTATGGCTCCTCTTGAATTGAATGAGCTGAAGGAGAAGTTATAGGAGTTGCTTGATAAGGGCTTCATTCGGCATAGTGTGTCACCTTGGGGTGCTCCGGTCTTGTTTGTGAATAAAAATGATGGTTATATGGGTATGTGCATTGATTATCGCCAGTTGAAAAATGTTACGGTGAAGAACATGTATCTAGTGCCTCGTATTGATAACCTATTTGATCAGTTACAGGGTGCCAGAGTGTTTTCCAAGATTGATTTACGTTCAGGCTATCATCAGTTGAAGATTCGGGATCCAGATATCCCGAAGAATGCTTTCTGGACCCTATATGGTCACTATGAGTTTCTTGTTATGTCTTTTGGGCTGACCAATACCCCAACAGCCTTTACGCATTTGATGCACAATGAGTTCTGGCCTTATCTTGACTCCTTCGTCATTGTGTTTATTGACGACATTCTAGTGTACTCTCGGACTCGGGAGGATCACGAGCAGCACCTGAGGACTGTGCTTCAGACTTTGAGAGAAAAGAAGTTGTATGAAAAATTTTCTAAGTGTCAGTTTTGGCTAGACTCAGTAGCATTTTTGGGCTATGTAGTATCGAGTGATGGGATCAAGGTGGATCCGAAGAAGTTGGAAGCAGTGTAGAGTTGTCCTAGACCGTCATCGGCTACGGAGATCCATAGTTTTCTTGGTTTGGCGGGGTATTACCGTCCTTTTGTAGTGGGATTCTTATCTATTGCAGCGCCTATGACCAAGCTGACCCAGAAGGGTGCTCCGTTCAAGTGGACATATGAGTGTTAGGAGAGCTTTTAGAAGTTCAAGACGTCTTTGACTATAGCCCCAATATTAGTATTGCCTATAGGTTTGGGGTCTTACACTGTATATGGTAATGCGTCGCAGAATGGTCTCGGTGCGGTGTTGATGCAGAATGGTAGGGTGATTGCCTACGCGTCCAGACAGCTGAAGGTGCATGAAAAGAACTATCTTGTCCACGACCTTGAGTTAGCACCTATCGTTCATGCCTTAAAGAAATGGTGGCTCTATTTGTACGGTATCCCTTGTGAGATTTACACCGCTCATCGGAGTTTGCAGCATCTGTTCAAGCAAAAGGATCTTAACTTGCATCAACAGAGGTAGTTGGAGCTACTTAAGGACTATGATATCACCATTTTTTACCACCCGGGTAAGGCCAATGTGGTGGCCGATGCTTTGGGTTGACGGGTGGAGAGTTTGGGGAGCTTAGCATATCTTCCAGCAGCAGAGAGACCCTTATCATTGGATGTTCAGTACTTAGCTAGCCAGTTTGTGAGATTGGATATTTTTGAGCGGAGTTGAGTGTTGGCTTGTGTGGTCTCTCGGTCTTCTCTTTATGATCGCATCAAGGAGCGTCAGTATGATGACCCCCACCTGTTTGTCCTTAAGGACACGTTTCAGCACGGTGATGCTAAGGAGGTCACTATTGGGGATGATGTCGTATTGAGGATGCATGATAGGCTATGTGTGCCTAATGTAGATGGTTTGCATGAGTTGATTCTTCAGGAGGCTCAAAGCTCGCGGTACTCTATTCATCCGGGTGCCGCGAAGATGTATCAGGACTTGAGGCAGCATTATTGGTAGAGGAGGATGAAGAAGGACATAATAGAGTATGCAGCTTGATGCAGTTTGGGTGATTATGGATAGGCTGACCAAGACATCTCATTTCATTCCTGTGATGACTACATATTCTTCCGAGCAGCTCGCTCGAATCTACATCTGTGAGATGGTCAGGCTTCATGGCGTACAATATCTATCATCTCGGATCGAGGTATGTATTTTATATCACGGTTATGGAGGGCCGCACAGCATGAGTTGGGTACTCAGGTTGAGTTGAGCACAACATTTCACCCTTAGACGGACGGACAGTCCGAGCACACTATTCAGATATTAAAGGATATGCTCCGTGCTTGTGTAATAGATTTTAGGGGTGCTAGGTATCAATTCTTGCCACTTGCGGAGTTTGCCTACAACAACAATTATTAGTCGAGCATTCAGATGGCACCGTATGAGTCTCTGTATGGTAGACGGTGTCGGAATCCAGTGGGTTGGTTCGAGCCGGGCGAGGCTAGGTTATTGGGTACAGACTTGGTCCAGGATTCCCTGGATAAGGTGAAGGTGATTCAGGATCGAATTCGCACAACCCAGTCTAGACATAAGAGTTACGTGGACTGGAGGGTTCGCGATGTAGGATTCATGGTTGGAGAGTGGGTCTTGCTCCGAGTTTCACCTATGAATGGCGTTATGAGGTTCGGGAAGAAGGGAAAGCTGAGCCCAAGGTTCATTGGTCCCTTTGAGGTGTTGCTACGTGTTGGGGAGGTTTCTTATGAGATTTCCTTGCCTCCCAATCTAGTAGGAGTCCATCCAGTTTTCCACGTTTCTATGCTCCGAAAGTATCACGGCGATCCGGCTCATCTATTGGATTTCAGCTCAGTCCAGTTGGACAAGGATCTATCGTATGTTGAGTAGCCAGTGGCTATTTTGGAAAGGCAGGTTCGAAAGCTGAGGTCAAAGAACATTGCTTCTGTGAAGGTTCAGTGGAGAGTTCAGCCGGTCGAGGAGGCAACTTGGGAGACCTAGCATGTTATGCGCTGCCGTTATCCTTATCTTTTCACCACTTCAGGTATGTCTTTATGCTCATTCGAGGACGAACGATTGTTTTAAGAGGGTAAGGATGTAACGACCCGTATAGTCGTTTTGAGAGTTATAGCCCCGATCCCCTATTAATTGCTTCTCCCATATCTATTTCTGTTATTGTGACTTGCCGGGAGGTTTTGTTTTAGTTTTTGGAATGTTTTGGGACACTTAGTCCCTAAATGGAGGTTTAAGCCTTAAGTTTTCGACTGTAGTCGGAACTGTGTGAAGACGACTCCGGAATGGAGTTCCGTCAGTTCCGGTAGCTCTGTTAGGTGATTTTGGACTTATGGCGTATCCGGATAGTGTTTTGGAGGTTTGTAGCTCATTTAGACTTGAAATGGCGAGAGTCGGATAGCGTAATTTTGATACCAGGGTCGGATTCCGATTCTGAATTGGAATAGGTCTATTGTGAATATGACATGTGTGCAAAATTTGGGGTAATCAGACGTGGTTTTGTTGGTTTCGGCATCGGTTGTCGGATTTGGAAGTTTCAAGTTCTTTAAGTTTGAATTAGAGGATGATAAGTGATTTTAACGTTGTTTCATGTGGTTTGAGGGATCGACTAAGTCCGTTTGGTATATTAGGACTACTTGGTATGTTTGGTTGAGGTGCCGGGGACCTCAGGTGTGTTTCGAATGCTTAATGGATTGAGTTTGGGACTTATGCAATTGCAGAAGCTGCTGCACCTGGAATAAACGCACCTGCACACTCTGTGGCGCAGGTGCGGTGCCGCAGAAGCGGCCATGGATCCGTAGAAGCAGTTTTGGCCGTGTCAAGTAGGGGCCATAGGTGCGGCGATGGATCTGCAGAAGCGGAAGAGGAGCGCAGGTGCGGACCCGCAGATGCGACACTTGTTCGCAGATGCGGACCAAGTTCCCTTAAGTGATATTTCGCACATGCGATGGTATTTCCGCAGGTGCGGTACCGCATATGCGGTTGAAGGCTTGCAGAAGTGAGATCTCTGGCAGAAAAAGGGCTAAGTGCGAGAGTTTGATTTCATTCTTCATTTTAGGACATGAGAACTCGGGATTTGGCATTTCTTTAAGGGATTTGCAGAGGATGCTTTGGGTTAATGATTCCTAACTTGATTTTGGTTATATCCTACTAATCTATCATTAATTTCATCATTAAATTTCGGATTTGGATAGAAAATTGGAAAGAATTTCTTCAACTAGGATTTTGGGTTTTGATTGGGATTTTGACATCAAATTTGGATAATTTTGTTATGAGTAAACTCGTGAGTGAATGTGTGTTCATATTTGGTGACTTTTACTCGATTCCGAGACGTGGGCCCGGGGAGCCTTTTTAGGGCGATTTTCCAATTTCTTACTTTAGCTTTGATTTTAGTAGCTAGATTAGTTCTTTCTAGTTATATTTATGATATGTAATTGATTTTGGCTATATTTGGACCATTCAGAGTCGGATCTTTATAGAAAGAGCATTGTTACAGATTAATTGAGCTTGGTTTGAGGTAAGTGCCTTGCCTAACCTTTTCATCTTATCTGAGTATACTAGCATATGTAGTTATCATGTTCGCCTAGAATGGCATGTTTAGGTGTCCTAATTTCCTATTTGAACTCTTTGCAGCATGTTTAGAAGAATCCCTCTTCTTTCTTGACTTGTATTTAGTCTAAATTATAGGTTTCGTGCTGTAACTGTTATAATCATTTGTTTGAGCTGTGTATTTACTTTGGGACTACGGGACGGTATCCCGGGAGATCCCCCTGCATATTTATTTTTAGACTACGAGGCGGTTCCTCGGGAGTTCTCCCTGTACATTTACTTTTGAGACTACGAGGCGGTTCATCGGGAGTTCTCCCTGCATATTTACTTTTGAGATTATGAGGCGGTACCTCAGGAGATCTCCCTGTACTTTTATTTTTGGGACTACGAGACGGTATCTCGGGTGATCCCCTACTGTTTATCCTTGTGTTATGCGTTGCTACTTTGCTATGTTCTCTTTGTTTAAATTCTAGTCTCTTATTATATTGTTATACTCTCCTGCTTATTTATTATATACCAGTAGGGCCTTGACCTGACCTCGTCACTACTCGACCGAGGTTAGGCTTGGCAATTACTGGGTACCGCTGTGGTGTAGTCACGCCCTTTCGTGCACATATTTTTCGTGTGCAGATCCAGGTTCCTTTTACCAGCCTCGTCCTTAGTTGCAGTCGCTACTGTTTTCGGAGAACTTCAAGGTACACCTGCCCGCGCCGTAGATCCTCAGAGTCTCCCTCTACCCCCTATATTGATTCTTCTCTTATTTCTATAGAAACTGATGTATAGAACAATTAGAACTTCGCAGAAGCTTGTGACTTATGGTGTTCCGGGTCTTGGGAGTGTTATGTATATTTCGAGAGTTGACTATTGTATATGCCGAGCGGCATCTCAATTGCTTATTAAAATATCTGTTACTGTTAGTTCTTAAATTTTCATGTTTTTCATTTCATTTCTGCAAGTGTTAGGCTTACCTAGTCATAGAGACTAGGTGTCATCACGACGATTCAGGGAGGGAGAATTTGGGTCATGACATGTTATATCTTTTATTTGTCATGTTTATTCTCACATGCTTTATTTGAAGTTGTTCTTACATGTCATATCCTTTACTTGTCAAGTTTACTCTTATATGCTTTATTTGAAGTTGTTACCTCTTTTATTGTAATGTGACCTACTTTATTATTGAGTTACTCTTAATTGAAATTGTTTGTTATATGATATCCTCTTGTTGCCAATTTATTCTCATGGATTTAGATGTAGTTGTTGGTTCATGCCATTTCTTTTCATTGCTAGCTTATTTCACACACTAGAATTTGGATGTTTGCCATTTCATAGAAATATCTTTATTATTGAGTTTCTTCTTAAGCGATTAATTGAAGTTGAAGTTATTGAAAGTCATTAGTCTATTTTAATTGAAGTTGTGTTTAAACAGGATGTTGTTCATTGTTGAGTTACCTTCCCGTTCATGTTGTTGTTATTGAGATTCTATACATGTTGATGGCCAACTTTTACCCTCCCTTTTTAAATTAGTTTACTTATACTTAATAATTTACAATATATATTTTTAAAGTATTCTCTAGTAATAAAAACCTATTTTTACAAATTAATTAAGTATTAGTTTTAAAATTTTTCATGTAATATTAATATTATGTAATGACAAATATACTTACTATTCAAAGATTATTAAAATAATCTTTATATATACATTACATAGGTTCTATAATTAATTTAATGAATTACTCTTTAATTTCTATTTAATTAGGCTACTATGTTAAAAATCCGAAATTAGTGTTGCAATTTAGAAAATAAAGTATTTTTATAAATAATTAACTAAAATAATTAGTAGTATATATAATAATTATAATTTTACCACATTTTATTGGAAATTGTTAAGTCTATTTATATTAATTTCAAAAAAGGGATTAAAGGACAAAAGGCTACTATTGCAATTCTCAATTAAATGCAAAATGATCATCTTTTAAATTATTTTTGGCCCAAACGTGCAAGCCCAGTCCGAAATATGCCCAGTCCAAATACCCCATCCCCATTCCAATGTGGCAATCCAGGTCTCTATCTTTGCACCAATCACTGCGTGCCATGTCACCCTCCCTCACCACTCACAAAACAAACACACTCGCATCTGAGCCGTTGGTCCATCTGATCAATGACTCACATTTATTCTCAAATATCTTCTTTTGATTTTAAACACCCGCCCCAGAGATCTCATCCCCACCGTCCAAAATCGCATCATCTAATAGACACCAAAAATCCCCCCTAAAAATCCTAAATGATCAAATTATCCAGGCCGTTGATCTTCAAATCCAACGGTACATATTTTATCTCTCGTCTTTAACCTAGAGACAGACCCCTATTCCCCCAAACCCTAATCATTCACTCAAAGACCTGGCCGCCCTCATTTTTTTCCTCTCTCTTTTCTCTCATCTCCATCAACTATCAATCTCCCAAAACCTTCCACATATTTGTGCAAGGTCACGTGAAACCACTCTAAATCGTCCCTTCTGTCCTTGCTACACCACAAATTCTACTGATAATTTCCAATTTCATCATACGTATTCAAGACCACTAATCTGAAACCCTAAGCTCGAAAAGGAAAACCTTCAAATCACCTGATTCTCCCTCATAAGTCAAAGATCGAGGCTGAAACCACTCTTTGCCTTCTGAAATCCGCGAATCTAGCCAGATATTTCATATCTCATCACTCAAAATTCAAAATACCCAAACTTGAAACCCTAGACTAAAAAATGCAACATCCAATCTCCGAATTTCCTTCGTCTTCTATCAAATCGGAGCATGCATGGAGTTCATCATGAGGATTCGATGTCCAGAGGTCAACCTTAGTGACATCTAGACATTAGGGTTTAATCGCTGAACCAAAACTTCAATAGTCGATGCTCAGGTATACTCGACCCTGATTTTCCCCTCTGTCTCTCAGATTTTCACTCGATTTTGCTATCATCATCAATTTTTTGTTACTTTCCACTCATGATTTTGAATCCGTTCAAACCCTAGAGCCTTAATGGCACTATAAATTATAACGACCCAGCCGATCATTTTGAGGGTTATAGTTACGTTCCGTAGTTACTACTTACTTCATGCTTAATTACTGCTATGTGACTTACCGGGACAGCTGGTTCGGATTCAGGGATGTTTCGGAAGGAGTTGAGAAACTTAGTCTGAAGGTTGGAAGCTCAGTTGAACGGATGTATACTTATATATAAATGACTCCTGAATGGAGTTTTGATTGTTCTGATAGCTTCATTGGGGGATTTAGGACTTAGGAGTGTGTCCGGATAGTGATTTGGAGGTCTGTAGTAGAATTAGGCTTGAAATGGTGAAAGTTGGAAAATTAGAAGCTTTGGAAATTTAAAAGTTTGACCGAGATTTGTCTTTCTAGTTATGGGGCTCTGATTGGGCTTCTGGGAGTTAGGGTAGGTCCGTTGTATCATTTATGACTTGTGTGCAAAATTTGAGGTCAATCGGACTTGATTTGATAGGTTTTGACATCGATTGTAGAAGTTGGAATTTTTTAGTTTCTGTTTGGCTTGAATTGAAGTGCGATTCATATTTTTGATGTTGTTTGATATGATCTGAGGCCTTGACTAAGTTCGTATCATGATTTAGGAGTTGTATGGATATTTGGTTGAGGTCCCGAGGTCCTCGAGTAGGTTTTGGATGGTTAACAAATCAAATTTTGGACTTGGAAGAATGCTGAAGATTGCTGGTGTTCAGGTCTGGTTTCCTTATACGCGATCGCGTGGGATGGTCCGCGATCACGTAGGCTAATTTGGGTAGCTCAGGTTTTTGTTCTATGTGATCGCGAGTCCTCGTATGCGATCTAGTAAGCTGGGGAACCAGTGCAATGCGAACGCGTGGTTTAAGCCGCGTTCGCGAAGAGGAAAGGATGAAAGAGCTGGTCACACGCGTTGTTCTCTGCGAACGTGTGGGTCTATCCGTGATCGCATATGCCTGGGAAGCGTATGCTTTGCATTAATGTGAGTTTGTATGTAATCGTGTAAAGCATGTTCTAGGGACAGTGGAGTTTGTGCTTCGCGACTGCGATGATTTTCCCGCGATCGCGAAGAAAGGATATCTGGGCAGAACTTAAATATTTCAAAAATGAGGTTTTAAGTCATTTTGCACAATTTGATTTTAGGAGCTCGGTTGGAGGCGATTCTTGGAGAGATTTTCACAAGTGATTAGGGTAAGTGAGTCTCACTTAGTTTTGGTTAAATTCATGATTATACCTTTGATTTCATCATTTAATTAGTGATTTGGATTGAAAACTTGGTGGGAAATGGAGGAAACGTCTTAGGCCTCGTGGTATCGGATTTTGAGCTAGATTTTGGTATCGGATTTGAGTAATATTTTTACGGTTGGACTCGTGGTTGAATGGATGTTCGTATTTTGTAACTTTCATCGAATTCCGAGATGTGGGCTTGGGGGGTTGACTTTTGAGTTAACTTTTTGACTTCTAATTAAGAACTTAGAATTTTTATATGGAATTGATTCCTTTAGATCGTGTTGATTGTATCGAATTGTGTGTGGCTACATTCAGGGCATTTGAAGGCCGATTAGCAAGGCAAGTGCTTGTTGAAGTAGAGTTTTGCACGGCTTGAGGTAAGTAACACTTCTAAACATGGTTCTGAGGGTATGAAACCCTGAATTTTATGTAATGTGATTGGTGTTGGGTGACGCGCATGCTAGGTGATGGGCGTGTGGGCGTGCGCTGTAGAAATTGTTATTTAGTCAATTCCATGGAACTATGTAGCTATCTTATCTGAACGTTATTATTGTACTCTAAGTGTTAGAGCACTTGAGCTGTGATTCATGCTAAAAAACATGTTTAGGCTATATGCTGGTACTATTAGGACCACAATGGTTTTTCTTTGATGTTAAGTTATTTTCTTAATTGCTTTTATGTACTCAGTCACATTCATCATTGCAAATCATATCTCAATCTCTGTTACCATATATTGTCACATCTTGTATCTTTGATTTGGGCTGCTTAGCATGAGTATTGTAAGCCAGAGGGACTAGAGAAATTGATGACTGAGTGAGGCTTAGGGCCTATTTGTGTGTGACATTTATGGGATCGGACTGCATGCCGCAACAGACTTTATTGATTCATGCCAGGATTTGGCTTATTATAGCGCTTGGGCTGGATCTGCCCCTCCAGAGTCTACACACCCACTGTGAGCGTAGTTGTTATTAATTTATTTGCATTTGGGTTGGATGTACCCTGGACTTAATTGAATGTGGGCTGCATCTGCACTATACAATGATGAGTGATTTAGGGTGATGAGTGAGAATTGAGACAACCAGGTTGGGTACTCCGTGAGTGTGAGTACGTGAGGCTTTTATTGTATTGCATCACATACGATATGCATATTGGCATGTAGATATAGAGATGTTACATTCTCCATGACTTGTCATATTTTATCTGTTCTGAGTTAAATTATTAAACCTGGAAGCATGCCTAAATTCTTGTACCGTTAAATAAATATTATGAATTTCTGAGACATTACTGTCATATTTTCCGTGCATTTCCATACTATTAATTCTGTATGTGGGCTGCAATGCTCGAGGCCGTCACTACTTTCAGTCCAAAGGTTAGATTTGTTACATATTAAGTTGGTTGTACTCACGCTACATCCTGCACTTCGTGTGCAGATCGAGGTGTTTCCGGTCATGGTGGTTGTTGATTCACAGAGTTCAGTCATTCGGAGATTATCGAGGTAGCAGCCCTGGCATCTGCATGCCTTGACTCTCCTCCCCTATCCCTCAGTTTACTTATTCAGTTTCTGTATTTCTTAGACAATGTATCTGACTTAGTATTGTATAGATGCTCATGTACTTAGTGACAGCCTGGTTTTTGGAAAACTTCAGTATTGGTTTGTGACGGTTTTATCCAGTATTTATGAGATTTTTACGTATTTAAACCTGTTTTAGTATACTTTAAATTTGAAAGTGTTCGTAATTTCTAAGTTGTCGACTTGCCTAGTACCATGATAGGAGCCATCACGACAGGTTGAGTTTTGGATCATGACAAGTTAGTATCAAAGCTTATGTTACACAGATCTTAAGAGTCATGAGCAGGTTTAGTAGAGTCTTGTTGATCGGTATAAAGACGTTTGTACTTATCTTCAAGAGGCTGCTGAACCCTTAGGAAAACTTCACATTCTTGTATTCTTGTCATGCGAATTTGTTGATTTCGTGAACTAAACTTTTGTTATTCTATTCTTTCACAGATGGTGAGGAAACGTGCTACTGGACCGGATAGACAACCACCAATACCACCGGCTAGGGCCACGAGAGGTCGGGGTCGCAGTACGGGCAGAGGCACAGCTTGTACAACAGCTAGAGAAGCACCTGCAGATCCACTAGTTGCTCCAGCCCAGGAGTAGGTTCCAGATGTGGTTGAGCCAGTAGGTCTAGCTCAGGCACTAGTTGTGCCTATTGTGATTTCAGCCTTGAGGAGTGGGGTCTCATTTACTAGTTTTCAGTTTACTGGGGATTCCTTCAGATGGTGGGAGGCCTATGAGTGGTGCATGCCAGTCAGTGCAGCACCACATTCATGGCATGAGTTCTTCGTTCTCTTCTTTTAGAAGTTTATGCCATAGACCTGCATGGAGGAGCTGTGCAGGCAGTTCGAGTAGCTACATCAGGAGGGTATGTCTGTGACCTAGTACGAGATATGGTTTTCTGAGAGGGAGAGGATTAGGAGGTTCATTGATGTCCTCCACTATCAGTTGCATTTTGTTATGACTCGGGAGAGTGTATCGGGTGCTACGTTTGATGAGGTAGTCGATATTGCTCGGTGGCTAGAGATGGCCCACAGTCCGGAGCTTGAGGAGAGGGAGCCCAAGAGGCCTCATGGTTCGAGTGGTTTCAGCGATGTCCCTTCTGGGGTCAGTTCCACTACAGCAGGGGTCGTCCTTATAGGCTCGCCCAGATGGCTCATCCAATTCATTGTGGCACATTATCTAGCCATGGATCATATAGTGCGCGACGAGGTCAGTCATCTCTCTGTGCACTCCAAGCTCAGATTTCATCTCGTGAACCTTCAATTCAAGGTTCATCTGCACCAGATTCGTCTAGTAGTTATTCTGGTTCTCGGGGTCTGCCTCACTATTTGCCACCATTTTCCGAGAAGGGATGTTTTGAGTATAGAGAGTTGGGTCATGTGAAGAAATTTTGTCCCTGCCTTACGGGAGGTCCAGTTCAGCAGAGGATTTATGCTACAACTTCAGCACCAGTTACTTCACCACCAGCCCAGCCAGCTCGGGGCGGGGCTCAGGTTGCTAGGGGTCACCCTAGAGGGGGAGGCCGATCAGGTGGTGGCCATGCTCAATTCTATGCTATTCCTACCAGGACAAATACCGTTGCTTCAGACACAATGATCATATGTATGGTCTCAGTATGCCACAGGGATGCTTCTGTATTATTTTATCCTGGTTCTACTTATTCCTATGTATCATCAAATTTTGCTCATGTATCTATGCCAATGGGCGATACTATTATTGTGGACCGTGTATATCAGTCGTGTGTAGTGACTATTTGGGGATTGGAGACTCGAGTTGATCTCTTATTGCTTAGTACTGTTGATTTTGATGTGATCTTGAGTATGGATTAGTTGTGTCGATGTCATGCTATTCTGGATTATCACGCTAAGACCATGACGTTGGTGATGCCAAGGTTGCTAAAGATCAAGTGGAGAGGTTCTCTAGATTATGTTCCCAGTAAGGTGATTTCTTATTTGAAGGCCCAACGGATGGTTGGGAAGGGGTGTTTGTCATATTTGGCCTTTGTGAGGGATGTTGGTGCTAATACCCCTACTATTAATTCTGTCCCGGTGGTGCAAAACTTTCCGAATGTGTTTCCTGCAGACCTATCGGGCATGCCTCTCGATAGGGATATTGACCTTGGTATTGACTTGGTGCCGGGCACTCAGTCCATTTCTATTCCCCCTTATCATTTGGCACCAGTTGAGTTGAAGGAATAGAAAGAGTATCTTCAGGAACTTCTTAATAAGGGTTTTATTAGGCCTAGTGTGTCACCTTAGGGTGCACTAGTTCTATTTATGAAGAATAAAAATAGTACTATGCAGATGTGCATCGACTATAGGCAGTTTAACAAATATATAATCAAGAACAAGTATCCTTTGCCGCGTATTGATGATCTATTTGACCAGCTTTAGGGAGCGAGGGTGTTCTCTAAGATTGATTTGAGGTCTAGGTATCACCAATTAAAGATTCGGTACTTGGATATTCTAAAGACATCATTCAAGACCCATTATGGTCACCATGAGTACCTTGTGATGTCTTGGGTTGACCAACACCCCAGCAACATCCATGCATTTGATGAACAATGTATTTCATCCATTTCTCGACTTGTTTGTCATAGTATTCATTGATGATATCTTGGTGTACTCACGTAGCTAGGAGGAGCATGCCCAACATTTGAGGATTGTACCACAATGACTGAGGGAGGAGAAACATTATGCCAAGTTCTCCAAGTGTGCGTTTTTTCTTAGTTTGGTGGCATTCTTGGGGCACGTAAAGTCCAGTGAGGGGATTAAGGTGGATCCAAAGAAGATATAGGCGGTTCAGATTTGTCTCAGACCATCCTCAGCTACTGAGATTCAGAGCTTTCTTGGCTTGGCTGATTATTATCATCGCTTCATGGAGGGTTTCTCGTCTATTGCATCGCCTTTGACCAAATTGACCCTGAATGGTGCTCTTTTCAGGTGGTCGGATGAGTGTGAGGAGAGCTTCCAGAAGCTCAAGACTACCTTGACCACAACTCTAGTTCTAGTTTTGCCTTCACCGTTAGGCTCTTATACAATGTATTATGATGCTTCTTGGATTAGTATTAGGTGTGCCTTGATGCAGGATGGTGGTGTGATTGCTTATGCTTCGCGCCAGTTGAAGCCTCATGAGAAGAACTACTTTGTTCTTGATTTGGAGTTGGCATCCATCATTCATGCACTGAAGATTTGGAGGCATTATCTCTATGGTGTGTCTTGCAAGGTATTTACGAATCATCAGAGTCTCCAGCACTTGTTCAAACAAAATGAACTTGTTCAAACAAAAGGATCTAAATATGAGACAACAGAGATAATTGGAGCTGCTAAATGACTATGATATTACCATTCTGTATCATCCAGTGAAGGACAATGTGGTAGCCGATGACTTGAGTAGAAAGGCGGTGAGTATGGGTAGCCTTGGATTTATTCCTGTTTGTCGGAGACCGCTTGCAGTTGATGTTCAGGCCATGGCCAACTAGTTCGTGAGATTAGATGTTTCGGAACCCAATCGGGTTCTAGCTTGTGTGGTTTCTTGGTCTTCCTTATATGATTGCATTAGAGAGCGCCCATATGATGATTTCAATTTGCTTGTCCTTAAAGAAACAGTTCAGCACGGTAATGCCAAAGATGTTACCATTGAGATGATGTGGTGTTGAGGTGTAGCGTCAGATTTGTGTGCCTGATGTAGATGGGATACATGAGTTAATTCTTAAGGAGGCCCATAGTTCGCGGTATTCCATTCATCCGGGTGCCGCGAAGATGTACCAGGACCTGAGGCAGCACTATTTTTGGAGAAGGATGAAGAAGGTTATAGTGGGTTTTGTAGCTCAGTGCCTAAATTGTTAGAAGGTGAAGTATGAGCGTCAGAAACCAGGCGGATTGCTTCAAAGGCTTGAGATTCCGGAGTGGAAATGGGAGCGTATAACCATGGATTTTGTAGTTGGGCTCCCACGAACTTTGAGGAAGTTTGATGCTATGTGGGTGATTGTGGATAGGTTGACCAAGTCCACATATTTCATTCCAGTTGGGACTACATATTCTTTGGAGCGGTTGTCTGAGATCTACATCCGCGAGATATTTTGACTTCACGGTGTGCCGATGTCCATCATTTCAGATCGGGGCGAGCCGTTTACATCACAGTTTTGCAGAGCAGTGCAGCGTGAGCTGGGCACACAGGTTGAGCTGAGTACAACATTTCACCCTCAGACGGATGGGCAGTATGAGCGCACAATTCAAATATTGGAGGATATGCTACGCGCTTGTGTCATATATTTCAGGGGTTCTTAGGATCAGTTTCTGCCGCTCGTAGAGTTTGCCTATAACAACAGCTACCAATCGAGCATTCAGATGGCTCAGTATGAGGCTTTGTATGAGAGACAACGTTGATCTCCAGTAGGGTGGTTTGAGCCGAGCGAGGCTAGGCTACTGGGTGCTGACTTGGTTCAAGATGCTTTGGACAAGGTTAAATTGATTTAGGATCGGCTTCGCATGACACAGTCTAGATAGAAGAGTTACGCCGATTGGAAGGTTTTTGATGTTGCTTACATGGTTTGGGAGAAGGTACTGCTCAAGGTTTCACCCATGAGGGGTGTTATGAGGTTTGGGAAGAAGGGAAAGTTGAGCCCTCGGTATATTGGGCCGTTTGAGGTGCTTTAGAGGATTGGAGAGGTGGATTACAAGCTTGCCTTGCCGCCTAGTCTATCGAGTGTTCATCTAGTATTTCATATTTCTATGCTCTTGAAGTATGTCGGCAATCCGTCTCATGTTTTGGATTTCAGCACGGTTCAGTTGGATGGTGATTTGACTTATGTATTGGAGCCGGTGGCTATTTTGGATCGGCAGATTCGACAGTTGAGGTCAAAAGACATAGCCTCAGTGAAAGTGCAGTGGAGAGGTCAGCCCGTCGAGAAGGCTACTTGGGAGACCGAGCGAGTGATGTGGAGCATATATCCACGCCTATTTGAGACTCTATGTACGTTTCTAAACCCGTTCGAGGATGAACATTTTTTTAAGAGGGGGAGGATGTAACGACCCGACCAGTCATTTTGAGAGTTGTAGCCTTGTTCCCCATTTACTACTTATTTCATTCTTAATTGTTGCTATGTGACTTACCGGGGTAGCTGGTTTGGATCCGGGGATGCTTCGGAAGGAGTTGAGACATTTAGTCTCAAGGTTGGAAGCTTAAGTTACAAAGGTTGAACGGATGTGGACTTATATGTAAACGACTCCAGAATAGAGTTTCGATGGTTCCAATTGCTCCATTGGGTGATTTCGGACTTAGGAGTGTCCGGATAGTGATTTGGAGGTCCGTAGTTGAATTAGGCTTGAAATGGCGAAAGTTAGAAAATTAGAAGCTTTGGAAATTTAGAAGTTTGATCGAGAGTTTTCTTTGTGGTTACCGGGCTTAGATTTGGTGTCCGAGAGTTGGAGTAGGTCTGTTGCTTCATTTATGACTTGTATGCAATATTTGAGGTCAATCGGACCTGATTTGATAGGTTTCAGCATCGATTGTAGAAGTTGGAATTTCTTAATTTCCGTAGGCTTGAATTGAGGTGTGATTTGTGTTTTTGATGTTGTTTGATATGATTTGATGCCTCGACTAAGTTTGTATTGTGATTTGGTAATTGATGGTATATTTGGTTGAGGTCTCGGGGGCCTTGAGTGGGTTTCAGATGGTTAACAGATCAAATTTTGGACTTGGAAGACTACTAAAGATTGCTGGTGTTCAGGTCTGGTTTCCTTATACGCGATCGCTTGGGAAGGTCCGCGATCGCAAAAGCTAATTTGGGCAGCTAAGGTTTTTATTCTATGCGTTCGCGAGTCTCGCTATGTGATCGTGTAAGCTGTGGAATTAGTGCACCGCGAACTCGACTTAGAGGAAAGGAGGCAAGAGCTGGTCACACGTATTGTTCTATGCGAATGCGTGGGTCTATCCACGATCGCGTAGGCCTGGGAAGCCTATACTTCACTTTCGCATGAGTTTGTATGTGATCACGTAGAGGAAGTTCTGTGGGCAGTGGAGTTTGTGCTTCGTGATCGCGAAGATTTTTCCCCGATCGCAAAGAAGGGACATCTGGGCAGAACTTAAATATTTAAAAATGAGGGTTTGAGTCATTTTGCATAATTTGATTTTGGGAGCTCTGTTGGAGGTGATTCTTGGATAGATTTTCAACGGAATGATTAGGGTAAGTGATTCTCACTTAGTTTTGGTTAACTTCCATGATTATATCTTTGATTTCATCATTTAATTAATGATTTTTAATGATTTAGGTTGAAACAATGGGGGAAAATGGAGGAAACTTCTTAGGCCAAATTATGGGGATTTGAGTGAGATTTTGGTATAGAATTTGAGTAATTTTTGTATGGTTGGACTCTTGGTTGAATGGGTGTTCGTATTTTATATCTTTCATCGGATTCCAAGATGTGGGCTAGGGGTTTACTTTTGAGTTGACTTTTTGACTTTTGATTAAGAACTTAGAATATTTATATGGAATTGATTCCTTTAGATCATGTTGATTGTATCGAATTGTTTTTGGCTTGATTTGGGGCATTTGGAGGCTGATTCTCGATGCAATGACTTGTTGGAGTAGAGTTTTGCAGGGCTTGAGGTATGAAACCGTGAAGTTTGTGTAATGGGATTGGATTTGGGGTGACACGCATGCTAGGTGACAGGTGTGTGAGCGTCCACCATAGAAATTGTGATTTAGTCGTTTCCAGGGAAATGTGTAGCTATCTTATCTGAGCATTATTACTATACTCAAAGTGTTAGAGCACTTGAGCTATGATTCATGCTAGAAATCATGTTTAGGCTATATGCTGGTAATATTGGGACCCACGATTGTCGTTCTTTGTTGTTGAGTTATTTTCTCAATTGCTGTTATGTACTGAGTCGCATTCATTATTGCATATCATATCTCAATCTCCGTTACCGTATATTGTCACATCTTATATCATTGATTTGGGCCGCTTATCATGAGTGTTGTGAGCCCGAGGGATTGGAGATATTGATAACTGAGTGAGGCCGAGGGCATGTTTGTGAGTGACATTTATGGGATGAGGCTGCACGTCGCAGTAGATTTTATTGATTTATGCCAGGATTTGGCTTATTATAGCTCTTGGGCTGGATCTGCCCCTCTATAGTTTGCACACCCAAAGTGAGTGCATTTGCTATTGATGTATTTGCATTTGGGCTGGATCTGCCCTGGACTTAATTGCACGTGGTCTGGATCTGCCCTGTACAGTGATGAGTGATTGAGGGCGATGAGTGATAATTGAGATCGTCAGGTTGAGTACTCTGAGAGTGTGAGTACGTGAGGCTTTTATTGTGTTGCATAACATACGATATGCATATTGGAATGTAGATATAGAGATGTTACATTTCTCTTATCATTAAGACTTGTCATATTTTCCGTAAATGTTCGTAGTGTTAATTCCGTGTGTGGGCTGTAATGTTTGAGCCCGTCACAACTTTCAGTTCAAAGGTTAGATTTGTTAGTTATTGAGTTGGTTGTACTCATGCTACACCCTGCACTTCATGTGCAGATCCAGGTATTTGCGATCACAGTGGTTGCTGATTCACAAAGTTCAGTTATTCGGAGATAATCGAGGTAGCTGCCCTAGCGTCCACATGCCTTGGCACTCCTCCCCTATCCCCCAGTTTACTTATTCAGTGTCTGCATTTCTTAGACAATGTATCTGAGTTAGTATTGTATCGATGCTAATGTACTCAATGACACCCTGATTTTGGGAAAACTTCATTATTGGGTTGCGGCGGTATTATCTAGTATTTATGAATTTTAATGTATTTTAACATGTTTTAGTATACTTTAAATTTGAAAGTGTTGGTAATGTCTGAGTTGTCGGCTTGCCTAGTATCATGATAGGCTCTATCATGACAGGTTGAGTTTTGGGTCATGACATAAATAAGGCCTTTAATGTTCTCACCTAACATCATCTACACAACTACCTAACACTGAAAAGAATACACCTAGAATACTTAGCAAAGGCAAAAATCAGTATAGTAGTTGTAGAATTTCTTCGACTAAGCTCTTACTCGAATTCTGATTTTTCTCTGAGGTATTCATTTGGTTGAAGTCTCTGAGTTCTTGGGTCCTAACGACTAAACGTGTTCTATTTGGTCTGCTTCCCTAAGAAAGGTTACTGCACCTTCACCTACTCTTTTTCTAATTATTTAACTTGAATGGCATGTACATGTTGTTGTTTTTCTATTAGCTGTATTAGCTTATAATGTTTGTCATTATCCTATAAAGTGTTATCCTAGTTCATGTTAAAGTGTTGTTGATCTGTGGTCATTCCTCATATTTTCATAATCTCTTTATTTGTTATTGACTCAACTGTTACATGACTTCACTGATTTGCATCTCTAAATCTAAACAGTCTACATGATTAAGTTTCCTTTATGAGCCTTAATAACATTCAGATAGCTAATATGATTATACTTCCTTAATGTGCTCTAATGACTCCCATGCTTGTTCAAACTTCACAGATTTTCTGTCAATAGTTCTATTGTGATCTTTGTCTTTGTACACTATTTTTTCCTGCATCATGTTGTCTTATGGTCGAGATCACTGTCTGATAATCCTCATTAGGACAAAACCTGAGAGTTCATAGTTTACACCCTTCACCATTTAACTGAAGTCTGAGAAATGCATGTGTTTTAAATGCTCCCTTTAACTATACCTGTGTTTGTTAATTCTGAGAACACCACTCTGAGTTTTCTTTATTATGATAATCTTATGTCTGATTGATTGGCTGCACATATATGAGATAGTTTTACTAACTTGAACTCTTGGGAATACCAATAATCCTTCTGTACATACTCTAGTAAGGTTAAGTTACCCCTTTTAATAAAAATAGGTCATGTGTTTTGTTAGTTACAATTGAATAGTAACTCATGTTAATCTGAACATAGTTGTCTCATGTTTAGATATAAAATCTCAGTCTGTATATATGAGTTGAACTTATTTTGGCATAACACTTTCTTTGTCTTTAACCACCTCATAGCATTGCTGACTTTGTAAAGCTTACTCTGCCTTTGTAAAATCATTAAAGTATCTGTGCAAAGTTGATGTTATATGTTTCCCTGTTTTGGCTTCATGATTCCATTCCTTTGTTTAAAAATGGGACTCCGTCCTTTCCTTACTGTCAATTTGAACTGAATCAGATTTTTAAATCTTATGAGAAGTTCTTCATTGATACTACCTGAACATAATAGTTTATTTAAGGTCAATACTGTTATGAATGTGATCCTGTTGAGCACCTTAGGAATTCTATCTTCAAATCGGTGAACCTGTAGTCATATTGAGAGTGTTGATCATGTTTATGATATATTTGATAAGTTTTGTAAAAGTGGTTAATTGTAATTGTTTTGTTAGAACCTTTACTGATGTCCTTTCAAAAGGTTCCAAGTAGTGATATTAACTCATGCACGTGCTAGGGCAAGACCTAAGCTAATCAATTTATAATTAGTTTATTAGGGTAAACATAGCTACACTTTCTGGGTTGTGGCACACCCGAGTTATGTGTTCTTTACATTTCCTTTGAGTGTATTTCCCGAGTGTTAGACATTTAACAGTATATCATGATATTTCTGTTTCTCTCCTATATGTGCTCGAAGTTTGATCTTCAGATTACTTGATGGGTGTGTTGGCCATTTGGTATTAGAAATGTAATCATAAAGATTGTTTGCATGTCCCTATGTTATTTTGTTGGGAGGAAAATATACTCATGTGGTATGGGGTATTATGGTAATTAGTTTACATCAAAAGGGCCACATTGGCATTTAAACCCACAAGAAAAAATAAGTCGTTAGTGGTTATGGTATCTGAGAGTGTAGTTTAACTCTAGGTTGGGCTGATCTCCCCGACCCAAGCATTGTCCTGGGAACTTTAAAGTGTCAGGGGATTCAAAGGCGGCATTGTCCTTGAGTAGAACCCTCTCCTTAGCCTTTAATTCATTGACACTTTTGGTTCTCTAGGGGTTTAGTGTTTAGTGACAACGAAAGGTTTTCAATATAAATTATTTGCCATGTATAACCACCACATTAGTATAAGTTTTGTCATAGCATTATAGTATTGATAGTTTGTTACATTTTTGCTTCTATCATCTATTTATATTTTTGGTGCCTAACTAAACATATAGAATATGTATCTAATGACTTTGTTTTGGACATGTAACTTTTTTTGGGCCTACTAAGTTCTAAGGAAATCAGGCCCAAGCCCAACACTACTGCATTATTGGGAGTTCGGAGTCAGCTGTTATCGTCCTTTTACTGCTGGGCCTATCTCTATAAGGCCCAATTACCAGAGTCCAGTCCTCTTTCCCCCAACTCTTTTATTATTGTCTATTACTTTGTTAGTTTAGCCCAATGTCTTGTTGCATTTGTTATATATTTGTTATTGTTCTATCTCACATGTTACTGTCATATTTTCTGTAAATTTCTGTATGTGGGCTGTAATGTTCGAGCCTATCACTACTTTTAGTTCAAAGGTTAGATTTGTTACTTATTAAGTTGGTTGTACTCATGCTACACCCTGCACTTTGTGTGCAGATCTAGGTATTTCCGATCATGGCGGTTGCTGATTCATAGAGTTTAGTCATTCGGAGATTATCGAGGTAGCTACCCTGGCGTCTGTAGGCCTTGACTATCCTCCCCTATCCCTCAGTTTACTTATTCAATTTCTTCATTTCTTAGACAGTGTATCTCACTTAGTATTGTATAGATGCTCATGTACTTAGTGACACCCTGGTTTTGGGAAAACTTCAGTATTGGGTTGTGATGGTTTTGTCCAGTATTTATGAGATTTTTACGTATTTAAACCTATTATAGTATACTTTAAATTTGAAAGTGTTGGTAATATCTAAGTTGTCGGCTTTCCTAGTACCATGATAGGTGCCATCACAACATGTGGAGGTTTGGGTAGTGACACAAATAGTGCCTTTAATTTTATCACCTAACATCACATACACAACCACCTAACACTTAAAAGAATACACCGAGAATACTTAGCAAAGGCAAAAATTAGTATAGTAGTTGTAGAATTTCTTCGACTAAACTCTTACTCAAATTATGATTTTGCTCTGAGGTATTCATTTGGTTGAAGTCTCTGAGTTCTTGGGTCCTAACGGCTAAACGAGTTCTATTTGATCTGCTGCCCTAAGAAAGGTCAGTGCACCTTCACCTACGTTTCTTCTAATTATTTTACTTGAATTCCATGTACATGATGTTATTTTTCTATTAGCTGTATTAGCTTATAATGTCTGTCATTATCCTATAAAGTGTTATCCTAGTTCATGTTAAAGTGTTGTTGATTTGTGGTCATTCCTCATGTTTTCAGAATCTCTTTAATTGGAATTTACTAAACTGTTACATGACTTCAATGATTTTCATCTCTGAGCCTAAACAATCTACATGATTAAATTTTCTTTATGAGTCTTAATAACATTCAGATAGCTAATATGATTATCTTTCCTTAATGTGCTCTAATGACTCCCACGCTTGTTCAAACTTCAAGGATTCTGTCAATAGTTCTATTATGATATTTATTATGATTTTCATCTCTATACACTGTTTTCCTACATCCTGTTGTCTTATGGTCCAAATCACTGTGTGATAAACTGCATTAGGACAAATCCTGAGAGTTCGTAGTTTACACCCTTCATAATTTAACTGAAGTATGAGAAATGCAAGTGTTTTAAATGCTCTCTTCCTCTATACCTGTGTATGTTAATTCGGAGAAAAACTCTCTGAGTTTTCTTTATTATGATAATCTTATGTTTGATTGATTGGCTGCACATATATGAGAAAGTTTTACTAACCTGAACTCTTGGGAATACCAATAATCCTTCTATACGTACTCTATTAAGGTTAAGTTACCTTTTTTCATAACAATAGGTCATGGGTTTTGTGGGTTACAGTTGAATAGTAACTGTTGTTAATATGAAGATAGTTATCTCATGTTTAGATATAAAATCTCAGTTTGTATATCTGAGTTGAACTTATTTTGGCATAACACTTTCTTTGCCTCTAACCACCTCATGGCATTGCTGACTTTGTAAAGCTTAGTTTGCCTTTGTAAAAATCGTTAAAGTATTTGTGCAAAGTTGATGTTATATGTTTCGCTGTTTTGGCTTCATGATTCCATGCCTTTGTTTAAAAATAGGATTCGGTCCTTTCCTTAGTGTCAACCTGAACTGAATCAGATCTTTAAATCTTATGAGAAGTGCTTTATTGATACTACCTGAACATAATAGTTTATTTAAGGTCAATACTGTTATGAATGTAATCCTGTAGAGCACCTTGGGAATTATATGTTCAAATCGGTGAACCTGTAGTCATATTGAGAGTGTTGATCATGTTTATGATATATCTGATAAGTTTTGTAAAAGTGGTTAATTGTAAGTGTTTCATCAGAACCTTTACTGATGTCCTTTCAAAAGGTTCCAAGTAGTGATATTAACTCGTGCATGTGCTAGGGGCAAGACCTAAGCTAATCAATCTATAATTAGTCTATCACGGTAAAAATATCTACATTTTCTAGGTTGTTGCACACTTGAGTTCTGTGTTCTTTACTTTTCCTTTGAATGTATTTCCCAAGTGTTAGACATTTAACAATATATCATGATATTTATGTTTCTCTCCTATATGTGCTAGAAGTATGATCTTCAGACTACTTGATGGGTGTATTAGCCATTTGGTATTAGAAATGTAATAATAAAAATTGTTTGTGTGTCCCTATTAGTAGGGGGGTATTATGGTAGTAAGTTTACATCGAAAGGGCCTCATTGGCATTTAAACCCGTAAGGAGAAATAAGTCGTTAGTGGTTAGGGGTATTTGGGAGTGAATTCTAACTCTAGGTTGGGCTAATCTCCCCGGCACAAGCATTGTCCTGGGAACTTTGAAGTGTCGGGGGATTCAAAGGCGGTATCGACCTTGAGTAGAACTCTCTCCCTTGCCTTTAATTCATTGACACTTTTGGTTCTCTAGGGGTTTAGTGTTTAGTGACAACGAAAGATTTTCAATGTAAATTATTTGCCATGTATAACCACTACATCAGTATAAGTTTTCACATAGCATTATAGTATTGATAGCTTGTTACATTTTTGCTTCTATCATTTGTTTATATTTTTGGTGCCTGACAGAACATATAGAATATGTATCTAATGACTTTTGTTTGGACATGGACCTTTGTTTGGGCCTGCTGAGTTCCTAAGGAACTCAGGCCCAAGCCCAACACTGCTGCATTATTGCGAGTCTGGAGTCAGCTCCTATCGTCCTTTTACTGTTGGGCATGTCTCTATGAGGCCCAATTACCAGAGTCCAGTCCTCTTTCCCTCAACTCCTTTATTATTGTCTACTGCTTCGCTAGTTTAGCCCACTGTAGCATTTGTTATATCTTTGTGATTGTTCTATCTCACATGTATATAACACTCAGATATGGGATTACCTGCTTTATTTTTATACTTTAATATCATATAAAACTTAGGTAACCCCTAAATAATATAGGATTTAAAAGGAACTAGTTGGTAATTAATACCTATTTCGCTAATTACATTTGTTTATATCATATTATGTTTTCGCTCACCTACTTTTATTAACAAGATTTTGAAGTCCATAGCTTAGAAAAAATAATGGCCCTCATTTTCAAAATGAAATCTGACCTGCATTGCAAGCTTTATCTTCAAAGAGGCAAAAATCGGAATTTTCATAAGAAGTGAAGTACTATCGCCCTAAAGGATTTTCAACAAAATGGTATTTCTTAAAGTCCTCAAATCAAGGTATATCTTAGGCTTATCCCATATCATTCGAGTAATATACACCTCCATGCTTTAAAATAAGTTAGATCCTTCTCACATACTTTTTAAGTATTAAACATCCTTATATCTCTTTTCAAAAGGCATTTTCAAGTATATACAACACTATTTTCTCTATAATTCATACCCTTTTTAAATTATACCTACCTTTTGTAAGAATTATGTCCTAATGTATGGTAAGCCATGTCTGTAAAACTCTGATTAAGGCATAGTATAAATAATTGATCCCAAACCTAGCCTAAGTCCTATGGACCTACCTCAGGTAGATTTTAAGGGGTGCGTAATACCTTCCCCTTAGAAGAACAAGAACCCTTACCCATAATCTCACCGGTTAGCAAACTAATAAAGAATACGACTTAGTAATTAAACAGGTACCCAATATACCTTTAAATATTAGGTGGCGACTCGCTTTTATTAATAACAGAGAAATCACAAGTTGAATCTTCTTTCGACTAGTGTAAAATAGGGTGCAACAACATGGCGACTCTGCTGGGGATTCACACTTAGGTTCTGACCTTAGCAGACTTAGGCTAATTTGGCATCTATATTTATTTGTATATTGCTTTAATTGTAGATGAAATTACATTTATGTGCTTACCTGCTTTATTTTCTCTTTATGCTTACTATCATGCTTATTACTGCTGCACTCTTATCTGTTACTGCTTTATATACATTGTCATCATATTTTTTCTATCGAATATTGGTCGTACACTATCACACACAATAACACGCAAGGATTTTCTTTTACACCCCTCCGAACCTTCTTTTTAAAGCTCTCTAGTTTTAGAGAATGGCTTTGTCAGGACAACTGACATAACTTCTCGGAGCCTTCAGTCCAACTCAAAAGTAGGAAACACTCTACTCTAGTAAAATATGTCATACTCCATAAACCTTAGGTGAGTTGATCCTTGGCATCGACTCACGATTAGGAAGGCCACCCTAATGTCAAACGGGTCATGCACCCAACGACATGACTTTTGTGGAAAGACAAACAAACTTAAAGATCTAAAGTAAATACTTACCAAACATATTTCTTTTACCCACCTCAGAAATATTGAAATCAACTTAAACATCCCTGAGATTAGCATGGTAATGGGAGCACCATATAAATTGAAATAGTGGAAGAATATTTGCCGGGAACACGGAGATGAGGTTCGGACATACCTGGGGACATTAACCGCATTACTGAACATCCGAGCAGAGAGGGTGTTCACTCGCCTTTTAATAGAATTTTTGGATCCGGCTAAGGTGGTGTTCAAATTTGTCGATTGTGAGTTAGTACCGATATTGGAAGAAGTCACAAGTTTCACGGAGCTGCCGTTCAACAAAAGGAAGCCAATATTGCCAGTTACTATGCACAGTTACCGGTTCTTGGATGCTTTAGGCCTGGCAAACAATTGGAGTCTCAGAAGTATCGAGGACTAATGGGTGTGCCTTGACCATATGTTTGACAGATTTGGGCACTGTGTAAGCTACGAATGGTATTTAGGAGAGTTTTAATGTGACCAAGCGAAGTGGGAGAGTCTCAGTCCTATCACTTTCTCAATGTCACTATTGAGACTTTTGGTCTTCCCGTAGTAAAGGGGTCGGATAAACATCAACCTATTACCTATGGTTCTGGCGACCTTCCGTGGCAATTTTCAAGATACTTTGCTGCTAATTGTGTTAGCTGAGATGCTGAGGGCTTTGTCCGCATGTGCACGAGGGTATGATTTCTTTAAAGGTTGTAACTTGATGCTTCAGATCTGGGCTACTGAACATTTCTTCCAGTGAGAGGCCACCATCGAGTACTTTGTGGGTATCAATAACATGATCTGCAGCCACAGCGAAAGAATGAGACATTGGGTCTCCCCACATAGGCAAGAAGAGTTGAGGGAAATGCTGACAAAACTAAGCGGGGAATGGATCAATTGGAAGCTATCCTGGTTAGGTGGAAGAGCAATTTTGAGGTCTCCTTAGAAATACTTCATTGAACTGCTTAGACATGAAGGTATTCTACCATATTCACACTTGCGGGTCCTCAGAGAGTTCGGGATGATCTAAGATGTGCGTCTGTGGACAAGGAAAATGCTATACGAGGATGAGTACAATAGGCATATTGCAATCCCAAGGATAAGAAGGCTCCAAGAAGAGTGGAACGACCTGGTCCCAATGCCTATGCGTCAAAACTCGTGGTCTACTCCTGAGTATTACATCTGGATCAACGAGGAAGAAGAGTTGTCCTGGCCAAGCAGAGAGAGTATAGCCTGGTTAGAGGACGTGGTGGATGGTTTGCAGATTCACCATGAGATCCTGCCACATTACTTTGTGACCACTTCAATGCACCGTCAAGTAGTCCCAGGATCCATTGACCATATGTTGCCACCTGTTGAAGACGGTGATCGGGTAGTGCAGTGCATCAAAATAGAGTCTAGTACAGAGCCAGAAGAAGATCCGGAGGAGAAGTCAGAGTTCAAAGATGGCGAGGAGGAGTTTAAGGAAGACTCGGAGGAGGATCCGGAAGAGAAGCCAGAAGAAGAAGAGGATGTGGGAAATAACTTAGGGGATGCTTATTAGAGTTGGTTGATTTCCCTTTCTTTAACGCTTTGTACCTTTATCCCTAGTTCTCTATTTACTTTCCAAAAAGGGCAAGTTGTCCAAGCCCATATAGTTTTATGAAATAGTGATGTAATCTTTGTTCACACTTGTATCTGTCAAAATTATCAATGAAAACAGATTGCTTTGGATCTAAATATTTCAAGTCTAAATGATCAATGAAAAAAGATTGCTCTGTATGATTTCCTGCTTGTATAAATGAAGAAACTGACTCTTGTTCATTTTTCTTTTCTTTCTACTTATTTTTCTTTTGCTTTATTATTACCCCCGAAAAGAAAAGACTGTTGGTTTGTGTCGACTAAAACTGGCGGAACCACCATAAAATCTAAGGTCAAAGGGAAAGATGTCATCAGCAGAAAACCTAACTGAACATGCTCTGGTCATAGCCGACATCTCGGGGCAAACAAAGGAAAGAGACGACACGAGGAATGATTAACATGTGGCCAAGATGGCATAGGAAATGGATTCTCTAAGGGAGGAGGTACAACATATCAGGGAACTAGCGCACCTGGCCGTGACAACACTTCCTCAACCACCTCAATTCCCTTCTTTGGATTCAGTCCCTAACCACTTTCCTTCCGCATCACGCCAAATCAACAACACCCCAACTTCAGCTCCTACCACTCAATTCATACCTCCAGTGACCCATGCTAATCCACCAAATCCCCCTATCCACACTCCTTACGTACCACAGTACATTCAGACACCATAAAACCTTCCTATTACTACCAATGCAACTCATACCTCTCCTTATAACGGAGTCACTTTCACCACTAACCAGCACATACATGTGGCACATGCCGCCACCCATGAGCGGTATGTTCCCCCCTCCCCCCCGTATATGCCATTTTTGAACCTAACTTTACAGCACCTGTCACGGTCAGGGTGCCTTCTGAGATTGACCAATACGCCGAGAAGGAGAGGGAAGGAACAAGAAGTTTAATATCTTTGATAGGACGGGTGATCTCCACGCACATTTGAGGGAATACTGTGACAAGTTAGTTGGAGTAGGGAGGAACGAGAATCTAAGGATGAAGTTATTTATAAGAAGTTTGACGGGAGAAGCATTCACCTGGTACACTCGACAAGATTCGCGAAATTGGAGAACTTGGCAAGATATGGTGGAGGACTTCATGAATCATTTTCAATTCAACAAAGAGATCAATCCCGATCGATTCGCACTGGTGAACCTACAGAAAAAACCATCCGAGTCTTTCCAAGAATATGCACGTCGGTCAAGTATTTTAGCAGAGTCCAGGAGGGAATATATACTTCAAAAAGATGATGGGAATTATGGGACAACAATTCCTCAAGCTGGTTAAGATGGGAGATTTCTTAGAAGAGGGCATAAAATCTGGTAAAGTACAATCCATGGCAGCACTTCAAGTGGCCAGCAAGGCCATCCAATTAGGGTCGATCAGTAGCGGAAAGAAGAAGAAAGATGTCTCAGCAGTCGTCCCTTACTATTAACCCAACCCACATCACGAAAATCCTTCCTATTCCCCAAACAATCATTCACCACATCCCATTTACACTCCAGAATATAACACCCAGCCATATTACCATCCTCAACCTCAATAAACTCTACTCGAGCCAATAATAACCAAAACCCACAACGACCATATGCTCTTGTCCAAACCACTACTTACCAAAACTGACCTACATATCCACCATGCCCTCGTACCAACTTTGAATAGAGGGGTCCTAGAAATTATACCCGATTGTTAAGCCTCTAGCCTAATTGTTCGAGAGATTGAGAAGAGTGGGATTGATACACCCAGTTGAAGCAAGGGTTCCTGAATATCCGTCCAAGTATTTTGATGTAACTAAAAGATACATGTACCATTCCAATGTACCTGGGCATGATACTGAAGATTGTTTTAAGTTGAAAAATGAGATTGAAACACTGACCAAGAGCGGAGCCATCTAGTGCACTCTGGTGCCGCCCAATGTAAATCACAATCCGCTGCCAAATCACTGAAACAAGGGAGTTAAAATGATTACAGTAGACGTAGAGTATGACCTGAAGGGAATGATTGTCACTATAGGGAATGCAGAAGCCACCAGGATTACAGTACAATTGTGACCTACAGTGACTGTTCAAACCTATCAGCAACAACCTATTATTGCTACATGAGACAAAGAAAGTCGGGAGTACAAAAACGTACCATGGATGTACCACCAAAAGAGGAAAGCCAAAATGGCAGACTCTGCCATAGCCCATGGCATGACTAGATTTGGGAGATGCTACGCCCCTGAAGATGTCAATCGAGGGAACTTGGGAAGAGACCAAATTCAAAGAAGGAACATAACAAACCCAGAAGCCACCAAATTTTGGAAGAGAATGTCAAACAAAGAGTATTATGTGAAGTAGTTTTGACAGTCATAAAGACGCTCAATTGAAAGTATTAAGTGAAGTACGTGTACCAAGTAACACCACCAGTGAGGCACTAGCCGTAACAATTGAGAAAATGGTCGAAGCAAACATGATCACTTTCAGAAGAGACGAACTTCTTGTTGAAGGAGCAAGTCATAACAAGGCCGTTCATGTAACTATTAAATGTGGGGACAAAGTGGTGTCCCGTGTGCTGGTCGATGGAGGGTCAGGAGTCAACATTTGTCCACTCTCCAACCTACAGAAGTTAGTATTTAATTTAAGGGAAGTCAAGGAAATCCACATGAGGGTGAGAGCCTTTGATGGTTCGCAAAAGGATGTCATTGCAGAAATCTATTTGGCCTTGCTAATCGGGCCGGTCAAATTTCCGATATTGTTTCACGTAATGGACATCTCCTCTTCCTACAACTTGTTGCTGGGAAGGCCCTGGATATATATGGCAGGGGTCATGCCCTCCACTTTACACCAATGCATGAAATTTGAGTGGGGATGTCAAGAGATCGTGGTTCATGGCGAGTGGGGTCACTCTGCTTATTTGTAGTATGATGTTCCATTCGTTGAAGGGCTTGACAGAGTTACTTTCCATGCAGTGGAAATCATGCAGACTACTGAGATGGAAGAGACTGACCATAATCTGGGAATGCAGTCACCGTATAAATCCAAGATGGCTGTGAGGGAAATGATGAAATATGGATACAGGCCAGTAAGTGGGCTAGGAGCGAGGTCAGACAAAGTCACAGAGCCATTTGAACATAATAGGCAGAAAAGAAGGCCCGACATAGGATATCAACCTTCAAAAGGGAAAGCTCGTATCGTTAGCTCTGGAAAAAAGGTTTTTGTGCTAGAGCATGTTGCAAGTGCGGGTTAGAGTTCAGTACCAGAAGATGATATCGTCCACGGGATGGGAAAGCTGTTTGTGAATATGATTAAAGAATGATGTGAAGGGACTGGCATCAAGACACCAACTATCAGGGATGCCAAACTAGGGGAAGAGCTACGGAATTGGACCGCCAGTCCATCTTTGGTTAACCGGGAGTCTTGATAGTATGGAACTGTAAAGTTTTCTTTTGCAAAAGGCACAGTCAATTGAGGCATGCACCGTGCCTGTACCATTTTGTCATTTGCCTCTTTTGAACGCTTAAGATGTTCCTCTTTTGATGAAATAAAAATAATCATTTTCTCAAATATTGCAACTTTATTTATACTTAGCTTTCCGTTTCAGTAATCAAACTGCAAAAAACCCGCATTCTGCGATTATGACATGTAACAAAACGGTTGAGCACAACGACCTGAATTACGAGGTGTACGATGAGAGTATGATTCCATACAATCTCCTGCAGGAGATCGAATAGTTGGAGAGTCAAAAAAGGCGTAACCGCGAAAATACGGAAGTGGTTAATCTTAGAAGTGAAGAAGACGTAAAAGAAACCAGAATCAACATTCACTTAGAAGTTGAGCAGAAGAAAAAACTGATTGAGCTCCTCCGACGGTACATTGCTGTGTTTGCATGGTCATATGATGACATGCTGGGATTAAGCACTGACATTGTCTCGCATAGACTACCCACCAATCCTACCAGATCGCCGGTCAAGCAGAAACCCAGAAAATTCAAACCTGATTTGAGTCTGAGGATAGAGGAAGAAGTGACCAAGCAAATATGGTGAGGGTCACCAACTATCAAAGATGGTTGGAAAACATCGTCCCAGTACCTAAGAAAGATGGAAAGATTATAATATATGTGGATTACTAAGATCTTAACAAAGCTAGTCCAAAGGATGATTTCCTTCTATCGAATATCCACATCCTCATCGACAACTGCAGTCGTTTGTAGATTGTTTAGCTGGGTACCGCCAACTCTTGATACACGAGGAAGATGTAGATAAAATGTACTTCACTACGCCTTGTGTAGTTTACTGCTATAGAGTCATGCCGTTTGGTCTCAAGAACGTCGGCGCCACCTAAATAAGGGCCATGACGACCGTTTTTCATGACATGATTCATAAAGAGATTTAAGTGTATGTGGATGATGTCATAAAAAAGTCTCAAAACAGTTCAAAGCACTTGGACGATTTGAGGAAATATTTCGAACGACTGTGACGGTACAGTTTGAAATTGAACCCTGCAAAGTGCGCATTCAGAGTCCCCGCTGGAAAGCTGTTGAGATTCATTGTAACCAGAAAGGGGATAAAACTAGACCCATAAAAAATCAAGGTCATTCAGGAGTTATCACCACCAAAGAGCAAGAAAGATGTCATTAGTTTCCTGGGTAGATTGAATTATATATGAACCCATTTTCAAGTTGTTGAAGAAGGATGCTACAACAAAATGGACAGAAGAGTACCAGAAAGCCTTCGACAGAATCAAGGAGTATCTGTCAAATCTGCTAGTGTTGGTTCCCCCCAAACCATGGATGCCATTGTTACTTTATTTGTTAGTATTGGATAACTCTTTCGGCTGTGTGTTGGGACAGCATGACAAGACTGGGGGAAAGGAGCCGGCCATCTACTACTTAAGTAAGAAGTTCATGCCATGCAAGGCCAATTATATTCTGATGGAACGCATTTGTTGTGCTCTGACTTAGATTGCCCAGAAACTAAGGCATTACAGCATACACTACACATCTGATATCTCGGCTCGACCCGCTCAAATACATCTTTCAGAAGCCGATGCCTACCATAAAGCTAGCTAAATGGAAAATTCTCCTCTACGAATTTGACATTGTGTACATAACTCAAAAGGCCATCAAAGGACAAGCTTTAGCCGACCACATCGCAGAAAATCTGGTGGATGGGGATTAAGAGCCACTTACTACATATTTTCCCGATGAAAAAGTGTTATTTGCTGGAGAAGATATTGCAGAATCGTACCCTGGATGGAGAATGCTTTTTGATGGAGCAGCAAACTTCAAAGGAGTCAAAATTCGGGCAATCTTGATTTCGGAATCTGGACAAAACTATTCAGCATCAGAAAAGATAAGATTCTCGTGCACCAATAATATGGCTAAATACGAAGCGTTCATCCTTGGGATCGAAATGGCAATCGACGTGAACGTCAAAGAACTTTTGGTCATTAGAGATTCCGATCTATTGATACATCAAGTCCAAGGGGAATGGTCCACCAAGAATGTCAAGATACTTCCATACATGCACTACGTGAAAGAGCTATGCAAGAAGTTTATAAATATTGAGTTCAAGCACGTCCCCAGGATTTAGAACGAGTTCGCCGACGCCGTTGCTACCCTATCATCTATGATTTTGCATCCAGACAAGAACTACATTGATCCTATAAAGGTCGAAATTAGGGATCGACATTCCTATTGCTTCCATGTAGATGAAGAACCAGATGGTGAAATAGCGACCAGAGAATACCCAGAGAATGCTACTAATGGTCAATAGTGAGCCCTCAGGAGGCTGGCAAAACACGTTTTCCTCAACGGGGAAGTCATGTATAGGAGGACCCTAGACTAGGTTTATTGAGATATGTAGACGTTGTCGAGGCAACCAGACTATTGGAGGAGATACATGCAGGAATGTGCATACCCCACATGAACGTGTTCACATTAGCCAAGAAGATCTTGAGAGATGGATACTTTTGGATGACTATGGAAAGCGACTACGTAGAGAAGTGTCACCAGTGCAAGATTTACGGGGATTTCATCCGAGTTCCGCCGAATGAGTTAAACGTAATGGGTTTACCATGGCCGTTCGCTGCTTGGGGCATGGACATGATTGGACCTGTAGAGCCCGCCACATCAAATGGACAATATTTGATCTTGGTAGCTATCGACTATTTCACCTAATGGGTCGAGGTATCTATTTACATGGCCGTCACAAAGAAGGTAGTGGCAGATTTCATCTGGAACAACATGTCTGTAGATTTGGGATAGAGGTGTCGATCATCATTGACAATGCCGCTAACCTCAGTAGTGAAGTCATGAGGGAAATCTGCGAAAATTCAGAATCGTCCGCTGCAATTCCAAAGCCTACAAAACACAAATGAATGGGGCAGTCGAGGCAGCCAACAAGAATATCAAGAGAATTCTACGGAAGATAGTGGACAATCACACACAATGGCACGAGAAACTACCTTTTGCTTTACTGGGTTACCAGACTACCATGAGAAAATACACTGGGGAAACACTGTATATGTTGGTATATGGCACTGAAGTTTTGATACTCGCAGAGGTTGAAATATCGTCTTTAAGAGTCATTCAAGAGGCAAAGTTGGATGACGTAGAGTGGATACGGGTCAGACATGAGCAGCTCATGCTCATTGATGAGAAAATATTGGAGGCAGTATGTCATGGTCATCTATATTAGCACAGGATGGCCAGTGCATTCAACAAGAGAGTTAAATCTTGCCAGTTCGCACCGGGGCAGCTGGTCTTGAAGAAAATCTTTCCCTATTAAGAAGAAGGCAAAGGAAAGTTCGCACCAAAATGGCAAGGTCCTTACGTGATTCACCGAGCATTGTCGGGTGGAGCTCTAATCTTTGCAGAAATGGATAGAAGAGTCAACACAAAACCTATCAACTCAAACGTAATCAAGAGATACTATGTTTGAAGACAAATAGTGTTAGGTTTTGCTGTAACAAAACTACGTTCAACCTGACTTCCCACGGAGGGATACGTAGGCAACCCACGTAGGGTTCAGTTTCTCTTCCATATTTCTCTTGTAATAGAAAAACCAAATATCACTTTTGTATGTTGCTCAGGAACTATGCCGACTTGATTTCCTCATAAAGGAATATGTACGTGTCACGACCCATAATCCACCTAGTCGTGATGTCACCTAACCCAACCCGTCAGGTAAGCCAATTAACAACTATCCAATTCCATTAATATATAATTGACTCTAATACACTCCCTAAGGACTGAAAGTACAAATCATGATCTTCTAAGATTATAATTTACAAAACTGGTATAAAATAAATACATCATCTGTTCGCAATGTACATAAATAGATTCTTATAAATCTAAGGCTACCATGAACAAGAGCCAGCTACAACCGGAACGCAGGTACATCTTCGGATCCAGCTCCCAACGGACACAATAATATCAGTAGGCAACATCTGCATGCAAGATACAGAAGTGTAGTATTATGTCACGACCCAAACCGATGGGCCGCGACGGGCACCCAGTGCCTTACTCAACCGAGTACCAACGTACCGTATCTTTCATATCATACTATCATTGGAAAAATAGGCCAAACGGTCCATTATGGGCTAACCAGAATAAACATAGAACGACCCAACCTAATATAGAAACTTAAATACATGACATATGTGCCTATGAGGCCAACATGATCATTTGTAAATTCAAAACATACGCCGACAAGGCCGTACAATCTTTCACGTACATGACATATGTCTACAAGCCTTTAAGAGTACATAAATTTCATAAAGGTCAGGACAGGGCCCCACCATACTAATCAGTACATTTCCTAATCATACTGACCATATAAGCAACTCCGAAACAAATGGAGTGTACCAACATCTTCCGCTGTGCTGATTGTCTACTTGTAGGACTCTCGACCTGTCTATCGAGACCTACGGGCATGAAACGCAGCATCCCCAGGGAAAAGGGACATCATTACAAATAATGTACCGAGTATGTAAGGAATGAAAACCAGCAAATAATAGACATGAAGAAACATGGAGTAAAAGACTCGACATGTACGTCTGCATAGCTCTGTGAATCATTTCATTTTTATAACGTCATGCATATGCATATAAATGTCATACCATGCATAGGTATATGTGTTCATAAAATCATCAAGCCTCTGAGGGCATCCCATCCTATCATTTCGGCCACTGTGGGCAAATCATCAACGTATACCAGTTGATCAGGTGATGGTGCGTATATAACGCCGTAACCTTTTCCCATATCCCATATACATATATATATATATATATATATATATATATATATATATATATATATATATACTCGTATATAACGCCATCTAGTCATGGGTCAATGTGCATGTATAAATGCATGAAATGCATATGAAATACATTAATAGGACTTTCTCAAAATGTCATAAAAATAATATGCCTGTCGGATAAATTTTATCAAAAACGTATTTTTCTGAGACCCATGAACAGAAGATATAATAATAATTCACATGGGGAACCAAGAATATAGACACCTCTAATATTTCTATGAATAGAGACATTTATGGAAATTGTGCATTTGCTCGTTTCGTTTGTATCATATTGATCATGCCAAAAAGAAAGAAGGGATAGCCTTAACATACCTGGAATAGGGAAAAATCCGAATATATCCTTGAAAAAGATTGCACCGCACTTCTTTAGAACAACAAAATTTTACGTTGCTACGATTCTAACAATTCTCGTTGGAAATGTTTTGGTTGCAAGAGTTTTGTTGAAAGCTTACTGGATAGAGTTTGAACCGTAAATTCTATGAAACAAATTCTGGTTTGAAAGTGTCTTGCATAAGAATTTAGGAAGAAAACTGTCATGCCCCGAACCTAGGAGCGAGACAAGCACCCGATGCCTCACCTAACCTGGCGTACCAAATTGCGACTAAGGGACTCTGAACACATAATGTCATACTTTGGTCATGGGGCCACCTTGCAAGACAATTTGCGAAGCAAAATATAAAACTGAATGGAAACTAGCGCTAACTAAATTTCAATATAAAGCTAGGCCGACAAGGCCGTCATAGCTACTACAGCTGACAAACCACCAATTTATACAAACCCAACATACTGCACTAACCAACAGGATATGCCTACAAGCCTCTACTGATAGATGTACTGTGATCGGAACAGGGCCCCGACCTACCCATAACATATATATAGATATACATAAGATGTACACAAAACTCTAGTCCTGGCAACTCCGAAAGACGTGGAGCTTACAGATCAGGCGGAACTCGGGAAACACCTACTGAGGAGGTCTACCCGTCTGTCTGTCTGAACCTGCACGCATGAAATGCAGCGTCCCCAAAAAAGGGACGTCAGTACGAAATAATGTACCGAGTATGTAAGGCAATAAAATAACTGAAATCTGAAACTGAACTGATAATATGATAACTGAAATTAACTGGGAGTCAAAGATGATCTGGAGATATACTTACCTGCTGATACTGACTCAACTCCTTCAATATAGTAAGTAAAATAATTGTACGGCCTTATAAGGCTCGGTATATATAACTGCTCTGCCATAGTAGGCTCGCTCATAGGCACTCGGCCATACTAGGCTATGTATCTCGACCATGCTGGGCTCGCTCATAGGCTCTCGGCCACAGTAGGCTCGGTATATAACTTTCCATCTGATCAGAGGTTGCCCAATAGGGGCCTGCCCACCGATTATAGCTCGATGGTGGTGAAAATAGTGTAATACTGTATATATATATAGACCCTCTGCTCTCTTGACTGAATAAAGACAAAACTAAACTGAATATGAAGTCCCGATAAGGAATAATATTGTAACTTATGCGACTAGAATAATGTGAATAAATTCATGAATACGAACTTCTCTTTATGTCTCATTATTAACACATGTAGCTACGAGATCATGCCAAAATGAAGGAAGGCTTAGACTTAACATACCTTATCACAATCTTTCCAATCACCAAGTTGAACTCACCTCTTCGCACCTTAATCTACAAGAATGATAATAATACTATCGTTAAGTTACAAAAGGTACAACTATCGCACAACGAACAACAAACCTATTTTGTATTAAAATGGGCAGCATCTCCCCTATAATATGCCCTTCCTCCAAATTCAAGATAACACCAACAATATAAGAACAGGACAATAACAACATATATACATAATTTTCCAGCCCTATATACACCATCAAATACTACAAAACAGCCCAACACACCCCAATCTCTTCGTACACAAAACGACCACCGTAGTAGTGTCAAACGACCCGAAAATGTTATGAAGAACGACCAGCCAACCACCCTACATTTATATGGTGTTTATAAACCCCCTTCCTCATCCAAAACTCCACAAAATAGTAGTAAAACACGCAGCCCAACAGCAACACAAAACAGTCCACAAAACAGTCCGCTACAAGTGAATAACTCGAACTCACGGCTTCCGATCACCGTCCCGTGAGTTCTTACAAGTATAGAACGACTTACCATGAATTTACAGCAGAAAGAATGGATGAAATAGAGCAGTAAAATCACCTTATTTGTTGGATAACTCAGCTCCTATCTTGGTTCTTCAAACTCTAAGTTTTACCTCCAATTGGAACTTGAAAGGGAGAGAAAATCAATTAGGGTTTGTGGGAAATGTTTGGGAGGATTCTTTGCAGAGCTTATGTCTGGTTATTATGCTCTATTTTAAGTCTAATATATGAAGAAAATAGGCCCTTAAAAGGCCTCTTTGGACGACCCGAAATGGCCCATTTTTGGGCTTTCATTTAAGCAAGTAGGTGACACACCTACTTGTCACCTAGCAGCTTGCGCAGTGTTGCAAAAATGCCCATATCTCTCTACTCCGATGTCGTATTGACAAACGGTTTAATGCGTTGGAAAATAGACTCATAGATATTTAATTTGATGGGTGGAAAACCCCATAACCCTAAGTATATTGGGAGAAAATCGCAGTTACATTTGACCCAAAGTTTCAGTAAAACTTATGAATGTAACTTGTGATGACTTTCATCGACTTTTGTTCCACAACTCTCTTGACTTCAAAACATAACAAACGGATGTCATACGACTAATATAAATCATAACATAATCTCCTTATCATGTTAATCACCCTAGTCTCACCCCAAAGGTACATGTTATAACATTCCCAACTTGTCGACTTTCGACGAAACATTGTTTTATTCAATTGCTTTAGCTTCTGAACTGTCCAACCCTCTTTGTACTTGTTGTTCATGATCTTCAATATTTTTAATCTCAGAGGTAACATGATTAACTTACTTTATATACTTTTAAATATTATCTCATTTTTGGACCTACATTAGTTTGCTTACGACGCATTTTTACGTACGAAAATATAGGGTGTAACATCACTCCCCCCCTTGGGAACATTCGTCCTCGAATGTTTATTCTTGGAGACTTTGGAAACTTTTTCCAGAGTATCCTTCGTACACTAGGTTAAAACCAACCTGCACGTAGCCAGAAACATACTATGCATGCCACACATGGCCAATCTTTATAAATAGCAGCAATTTGCCTCACCGACCGTAAATCATAAATATTGAAAGTGAAAAATAAAAGCTTACCTGATGACCTGCTAGCCTACATAGAGCTATGTTGTAGCGTCCCATCTCGAACCATATCTTCAGTTTGAAATAGGTGGGGGTATTTAGACTTCATTTCTTCCTCCGATTCCCATGTCATCTCTTCTACATTCTTGCTCCTCCATAAAACCTTTACGGAAGCTACCTCCTTATTTCGTAGATTGCGGATTTGTCGGTCTAGGATGGCAACTGGAATTTCCTCGTATGTCAAGTCCTCTGTAATCTATACATCATCCGTGGGCACCACTCGGGTATGATCGCCAATGCACTTCCGTAGCATAGATACGTGAAAAACCGAATGGACAGACTCCAATTTTGAGGGCAACTCTAACTCATAAGCTACTTGGCCCACTCTCCGAATGATCCTATAAGGCCCAATATACCGTGGGCTAAGCTTTCCTTTCTTTCCAAAACCTCATCACGCCCTTCATAGGTGATACCTTTAAGAATACCCAGTCATTAATCCTGAACTCTAAGTCTCGTCGCCGCACGTCAGAATATGACTTCTGACGACTCTGAGCTGTCAACAGTCGCTCCCGGATAACCTTTACTTTCTCTATGGCCTGCTGAACCAGGTCTGGCCCATGTAACCCAGATTCTCCAACATCAAACCACCCTATAGGAGATCTGCACTTACGCCCATACAAAGCCTCGTACGGAGCCATCTGGATACTGGAGTGGTAACTGTTATTATATGCAAACTCGATAAGAGGTAGATGTTCATCCCAACTTCTTTTAAAATCCAACACACATACTCGTAACATATCCTCGAGCGTCTGAATTGTGCGCTCGGCTTGTCCATCAGTCTGTGGATGAAAAGCTATGCTGGGATTCACCTGAGTCCCTAGACCTCTCTGAAATGACCTCTAAAAATGTGCTGTAAACTGAGCCCCACGGTCAGATATAATAGAAATTGGTACTCCGTGTAGCCGCACTATCTCCTTAATATATAACTTTGCATAATCTTCTGCTGTATATGTAGATCTGACCGGTAGGAAGTGAGCTGATTTCGTGAGCCTATCGACTATCACCCATATGGAATCGAACTTACGATTAGAATGAGGTAAACCCGTGATAAAGTCCATGTTTATCGCCTCCCATTTCCATGTCGGGATCTCTATAGTCTGCATTAGCCCTCCAGGCTTCTGGTGCTCTATCTTCACTTGCTGGCAACTAGTACATTGGGCGACAAACTCAGCAATGTTCTTCTTCATATCATTCCACCAGTACACATCCTTAATGTCATGATACATCTTCGTCGATCCAGGATGGATGGAATACCATGAATAATGTGCCTCTGACATAATCTTGTCTCGTAGCCCTGCTACATCTGGAACACACAAACGACCCCTGTATCTGAGAACCCCATCTCCCTTGAGCTCTAACAATGGCTTCTTCTGCTGCAGAACTCGCTCTCTCAACTCGACCAACTCTGGGTGCTCGTACTGCCTTTCCTTGACTTCAACTATGAGGGATGATTTTGCAGTGTTTTGGATTACAACTCCACCATCCTCAGAATCTACTAACCGAACCGCCAACAAAGCCAATTGATGAATCTATCTAGCTAATTGTCTTTTCTCGGGCTCTACATGTGCTAAGCTACCCATAGATCGGCGACTTAAGGCATCTGCTACAACATTAGCTTTCCCTGGATGGTAGAGAATGTTAACATCGTAATCTTTCAATAACTCAAGCCATCGCCTCTGTCACAAATTCAACTCTTTCTGCTTGAAAATATATTGTAGGCTTTTATGATCAGTAAATACATCAACATGAACACCATATAAATAATGCCGCCATATCTTAAGTGCATGGACAACCGCAGCTAACTCGAGGTCGTGGGTCGGATAATTCCTCTCGTGCTTCCTCAACTGCCTTGAAGCATACGCAATTACCTTCCCATGTTGCATCAGGACACATCCTAACCCGACACCTGATGCATCACAATACACTGCATAACCCTCTAGACCCTCTGGAAGTGTTAGAACTGGAGCTGAGGTCAACCTGTTCTTAAGCTCTTGGAAACTCCGCTCACAAGCCTCTGTCCATTGAAACTTAGTTTCTTTCTGTGTCAACTTCGTCAATGGTGCTGAAAGGGAAGAAAAACCCTCTACGAACCTCCGATAGTATCCTGCTAAGCCTAGAAAGCTACGAACCTCTGTCGGAGTGGTAGGTCTAGGCCAAGATTTCATGACCTCAATCATCTGAGTGTCCACCTTTATCCCTTCATCTAATACAATATGCCCCAAGAATGCTACAGACTTCAACCAGAACTCATATTTAGAAAACATAGCATACAACTTACGATCACGGAGGGTTTGGAGTACCGCTCGCAGGTGGTCCGCATGCTCATCCTCTGAACGGGAATAAACCAGAATATCATCAATAAATACTATCACGAACATATCTAAAAATGGTCGGAATAGGCTATTCATCAAGTCCATAAATACAGCGGGTGCATTAGTCAACCCGAAGGACATGACAAGGAACTCGAAGTGGCCATATCGGGTCCTGAAGGCTGTCTTCGGAATATCTTTTTCCCGAACTCTGACTTGGTGGTACCCCGACCTCAAATCTATCTTTGAAAAGCATCTAGCCCCCTGCAACTGATCAAACAAGTCATCGATCCTTGGAAGTGGATACTTATTCTTAATAGTTACCTTGTTCAACTGCCTATAATCGATACACATCCTCAGCGAGCCGTCTTTCTTCCGCACAAATAGTACTGGTGCACCCCAAGGTGAGGTACTGGGCCTAATGTAACCTTTCTCCAGCAAATCTTTTAACTGCTCCTTCAACTCCTTCAATTCGGCAGGTGCCATTCTATACGGAGGGATGGATATTGGTTGAATTCCTGGAAGCAAATCGATGCTAAAATCAATCTCTCGCTCTGGAGGAATACCTGGAAGCTCATCTGGAAACACATCTGCATACTCTTTGACTATGGGAATAGACTGAAGTGTAGGTATCTCAGCATCTGCATCTCTAACTCGCACAATATGATAAATGCACCCTTTTGCGATCATTTTCCTCGCCTTCAGATAGGAAATAAACCTACCTCTGGGTGTTGGTGTATTACCTACCCATTCAAGGACTGGCTCACCCAGAAAATGAAATTTGGCTGCCTTTGCTCGGCAATCAACTGTGGCATAGCAAGCTGCCAACCAGTCCATGCCCATGATAGCATCAAAATCCATCATCTCTAGCTCAACTAGGTCAGCTGAGGTCTGACAACTACAAATTATCACCGTATAACTTCGGTAAACCCGTCTAGCAATAATCGATTCTCCGACCAGTGTAGATACCGCAAAAGGATCACTTAGTATTTCAGGCACTATACCAAACTTCCTCGCGACAAATGGGGTAATATACGATAATGTAGATCCTGGGTCTATCAAAGCATAAGCATCGTGAGAGCAAATGGTTAATATACCTGTCACAACGTCTGGTGAAGACTCCTGGTCCTGTCGACCCGCTAAAGCATAGATACGTTTCTGATTACCACCTGAACTGGAACCTCTACCTCTACCTCGACCTCTACCAGCCGAAGACTGAGACTCGCGCCTTGAAGGATGCACAGACATAGATGATCCTGTTGCTGAACTCGCTGGTTGTGCCATTCCCCCCGAATCTCTATTTGGGCAATCTCGCATCATATGCCCCGGACGCCCACATATATAACAAGCATCAGAACCTGTTCGGCATTGGCCCAAGTGTCCTCTACCACAGATGTTACACCGTGGAGGAAATGACCATGTCTGCGCAGATCCTCACTGTCGCTGCAAACCCGATACCCGTGAGCTCTCACCTGGTCCTGACTGAGTATAGCGGTCATACCTGTAACCCTGTAACCGAGGTGGCGGAGGCCTAGGTGGCCGTCCGAAGTACTAGGTCCTATAACTACCTTGAGATTGCTCCTGAGACCTGGGAAATCTCATCCTCTTACGTTGCTCTTGCTCAGCCCTCTCTGTACCCTGCTGCCGACGCCTACCCCTTTCTATATTCTGGGCGAATGCCTGAATCCGGGAGATATCCATACTATCCTGCAATGCAGCGGTGGCACATGCCTTGGTTAACTCTGGGGCTAACCCTGCTATAAACTTGTGAATCCTGTCCCGCATAGTAGAAACTATGGATGGTGCATATCTGGCCAATGAGTCAAAATGGAGACTATACTCTCGAACACTCATATTACCCTGCTTGAGGGCTAGAAACTGATCGACTCGAGCCTGTCGGATCTCCCGCGGTAAGTACTGGTCAAGGAAAGCATCTGAAAAATTCTCCCAAATAGCTGGAGGTGTATCACGTCCCCTGGACCTCTCCCATCCCTCATACCAAAGGATGGCTATATCTCGGAGTCGAAAAGCTGCTAGCTCAACTGCCTCTTTCTCCGTGGCATGCATAACACGAAAGATCCTGTGAAGCTGATCTATGAAATCCTGCGGGTCCTCCCTCTGATCTGTCCCCGTGAACTCTGGGGGACTCAAAGCAATAAACTCTCGGACCCTTGAACTCCCAGACCCCTCAGAAGTTCCTGCACTAGCTGATGCCCTAGCATGTTGCTGGGTAGCTACCAACTGTGTCAACAAATGCACCGCACTCCTTAAGTCCTGATCTGATGGAAGTGGAGGGGGAACTGGATGTGTGGTTTCCCTAGGAATCTCCGTAGTTGGTGGAGGAGCCGGTAATGGCTGAGTAGGGGTCTCCCCTTGAGCCTCAGACTGGGCCCCATCTACTGGGGGTACCCTGCTGGTCCCCTCACCTACTACTGTATCTCTCCTCTGGCTAGCCGTAGTCTTCCTAGTCACCGTCATCTGTGCATGCAAACACCAACACATAAGTTTAATTCAAATTTCCTATAACTCAGTTCTATAGCACGATTTAGATTTCAAAGAAGTGTAACCAACTCCTAAATGCCCTGTAGTTCCTTGCTTATATAATGTGGTGCACAACACATCTATAAACAAGACCCTACTAGACACGGCTTGTAGACTCCCTAGGACAGAACTACTCTAATACCAAGTTTGTCACGCCCCGAACCTAGGAGCGAGACAAGCACCCGATGCCTCACCTAACCTGGCGTACCAAATTGCGACTAAGGGACTCTGAACACATAGTGTCATACTTTGGCCATGGGTCCACCTTGCAAGACAATTTGCGAAGCAAAATATAAAACTGAATGGAAACTAGCGCTAACTAAATATCAATATAAAGCTAGGCCGACAAGGCCGTCATAGCTACTACAGCTGACAAACCACCAATTTATACAAACCCAACATACTGCACTAACCAACAGGATATGCCTACAAGCCTCTACTGATAGATGTACTGTGATCGGAACAGGGCCCCGACCTACCCATAACATATATACAGATATACATAAGATGTACACAAAACTCTAGACCTGGCAACTCCGAAAGACGTGGAGCTTACCGATCAGGCGGAACTCGGGAAACACCTACTGAGGAGGTCTACCCGTCTGTCTGTCTGAACCTGCACGCATGAAATGCAGCGTCCCCAAAAAAGGGACGTCAGTACGAAATAATGTACGAGTATGTAAGGCAATAAAATAACTGAAATCTGAAACTGAACTGATAATATGATAACTGAAATTAACCGGGAGTCAAAGATGATCTGGAGATATACTTACCTGCTGATACTGACTCAACTCCTTCAATATAGTAAGTAAAATAATTGTACGGCCTTATAAGGCTCGGTATATATAACTGCTCTGCCATAGTAGGCTCGCTCATAGGCACTCGGCCATACTAGGCTATGTATCTCGACCATGCTGGGCTCGCTCATAGGCGCTCGGCCACAGTAGGCTCGGTATATAACTTTCCATCTGATCAGAGGTTGCCCAATAGGGGCCTGCCCACCGATTATAGCTCGATGGTGGTGAAAATAGTGTAATACTGTATATATATATATAGACCCTCTGCTCTCTTGACTGAATAAAGACAAAACTAAACTGAATATGAAGTCCCGATAAGGAATAATATTGTAACTTATGAGACTAGAATAATGTGAATAAATTCATGAATACGAACTTCTCTTTATGTCTCATTATTAACACATGTAGCTACGAGATCATGCCAAAATGAAGGAAGGCTTAGCCTTAACATACCTTATCACAATCTTTTCAATCACCAAGTTGAACTCACCTCTTCGCACCTTAATCTACAAGAATGATAATAATACTATCGTTAAGTTACGAAAGGTACAACTATCGCACAACGAACAACAAACCTATTTTGTATTAAAACGGGCAGCATCTCCCCTATAATATGCCCTTCCTCCAACTTCAAGATAACACCAACAATACAAGGACAGAACAATAACAACATATACACATCATTTTCCAGCCTTATATACACCATCAAATACTACAAAACAGCCCAACACACCCCAATCTCTTCGTACACAAAACGACCACCGTAGTAGTGTCAAACGACCCGAAAATGTTATGAAGAACGAATAGCCAACCACCCTACATTTATATGGTGTTTATAAACCCCCTTCCTCATCCAAAACTCCACAAAATAGTAGTAAAACACGCAGCCCAACAGCAACACAAAACAGTCCACAAAACAGTCCGCTACAAGTGAATAACTCGAACTCACGGCTTCCGATCACCGTCCCGTGAGTTCTTACAAGTATAGAACGACTTACCATGAATTTACAGTAGAAAAAATGGATGAAATAGAGCAGTAAACTCACCTTATTTGTTGGATAACTCAGCTCCTATCTTGGTTTTTCAAACTCTAAGTTTTACCTCCAATTGGAACTTGAAAGGGAGAGAAAATCAATTAGGGTTTGTGGGAAATGTTTGGGAGGATACTTTGCAGAGCTTATGTCTGGTTATTATGCTATATTTTAAGTCTAATATATGAAAAAAATAGTCCCTTAAAAGGACTCTTTGGACGACCCGAAATGGCCCATTTTTGGGCTTTCATTTAAGCAAGTAGGTGACACACCTACTTGTCACCTAGCAGCTTGCGCAGTGTTGCACAAATGCCCATATCTCTCTACTCCGATATCGTATTGACAAACGGTTTAAGGAGTTGGAATATAGACTCATAGATCTTTAATTTTATGGGTGGAACACCCCATAACCCTAAGTATATTGGGAGAAAATCGCAGTTACATTTGACCCAAAGTTTCAGTAAAACTTATGAATGTAACTTGTGATGACTTTCATCGACTTTTGTTCCACAACTCTCTTGACTTCAAAACATAACAAACGGATGTCATACGACTAATATAAATCATAACATAATCTCCTTATCATGTTAATCACCCTAGTCTCACCCCAAAGGTACATGTTATAACATTCCCAACTTGTCGACTTTCGACGAAACATTGTTTTATTCAATTGCTTTAGCTTCTGAACTGTCCAACCCTCTTTGTACTTGTTGTTCATGATCTTCAATATTTTTAATCTCAGAGGTAACATGATTAACTTACTTTATATACTTTTAAATATTATCTCATTTTTGGTCCTACATTAGTTTGCTTACGACGCATTTTTACGTACGAAAATATAGGGTGTAACAAAAACCAAACTGTGTAATGTTATGACACCAAGCTTATAATGTCTTACACTTACTTACACGTAAGTGCCTTATAACTTTAGATGGCCACTAAGCCAATATGACTAAGAGTCATAGGTCATAGTAGTGGCTTGCTGCCACGTGGTGGAGGGGGTGGGAATTATTAATCTTATCCACTTATTAGGTCATTAGGTAATGTCCTGTTACCCGGTAATTAACTAATTATCCGTATAATTAAGAATTATCTCGAATTACTTAAAATACTACTCACTTTTAACATACTTTATACACCTTACTATCATGGTCATGTGGTACCTTGTATGGTATTAGTCCATAAATACGGGGTATTATAGCTTGGACCGTATTTTATTCCAAATTTCCAAACTTTGACGAAACTCATTTTCTTTGATTTTCTTACCCTCTCACCTTCATGAATTTACTCGTCACTTGTTTGAAATAGCATAATGCTTATAATCGCAAAATAATCCCATTCTCGAATTTACATCGATTAACTTACGAGGAAACTTTAACGTACGAAAATGTGGGATGTAATATTGCATTTCGGAGTTTTCATTAATTTACTTATGGCTTACTTTCACGTACGAAAATATGGGGTGTAACATATTAGTACAACCGACCCCATGTACTCAATAAGTAACAAGCCTAACCTTAGGTTGAAATTAGTGACGAGCTTGTACCAAAGTCAGAGTTCAACTCCCATAACCAATAGCAGATCATAACAACATAAAGCAAGTAAAACAAAAAGTAACTCAGAGATAAAATGTTCACCTTAAATCATGATTTCTGAAAATAGTTCTGCCTTTCAAGTACATCCGTGAAAACCCAAAACGTTTACTGAAGTTTCCAAAAATATGAATAAGTTTGAAAATAGTAATTTTCCCTAAATCCTTTCAATGATAATTAAGATGTCACATTTTCTTTCCAGATAACCAGTGTAAAACAAATGCATTACTATGCCCATATGCCAATATGTGTGAGAAGTCATGAAAGACGTGATACCTTATAGCATGAGGAAAAATACATCTATATGCATGTATCTCATAGATGAACTCATGTACTTATACTCTTAGAGTCCTCAATCTCACTGTCTCACACATTCAACCCATCATGCTCAATCACTCGGTACTGTATATGGCCAATCCGGTCCAGGGAAGATCTATCCCGGAATATACACATCAATTGATCATTAGTCACTTACTATAGTCGGTTCCAATCCAGCCCGTGGAGAAGATCCATCTCCAGGTATATAATGCTTCGGACAATATCCATGTCCAGGGAAGATCCATCCCTCGATAATATCAATTGCGCTTACTGTGGATGTATGCAGACTTCGGAGGGCCTCCTTCAGCCCAAGAGCTATATAAAGCCGATATGGCCTATCGCGGCGTGCAGTCCAATCCCATAACAATAAAGCCTATATGGCCTACTGCAAGCAGGCAGCCCCGATCCACATAATAATAATAATATATATAAAGCCAATATGGTCTGCTGTGGTGTGCAGCCCAATCCCAAAAAGTATCCTCACAGTCAAGCCAATATGGTCTGCTGTGGCGTGCAGCCCAATCCCAAAAAGTATCCTCACAGTCTGGCCCTCAGCCTCACTCAGTCATTAATCACTCCAATATCTCTCTCACGGGCTCACAATGTCATGAAACTAGTCCAAAAAGATGATATGATGTATCAATGAATAACAACAGAGATTGAGATATGATATGTAATGAATGAATATGACTGAGTATCAAATTTCAATGTAAAAAAACAACTCAACAAAAGTAACGACCTCAATAGGTCCCAACAGTATAAGCATGTATCCTAGAAATAGTTTCTAACATGGATCATAACTCAATAGCTCTACTACGTAGAGATTTTTTGATTTCAGATAAGCTCATGATTTGTACTACCTCAACACCAAATACATAACACGTATAATCAGGGTTCATACCCTCAACTCCAAGATTTTTAATAGTTACTCACCTCGAACAAGACAAATCCAATGTCGAGCAAGCTAAACAATTCTCCAGAAATCCCATTCTGCACGTATCAACTTCTCAACGGCTCACGATCAGAAGCCGCCAGGGCACAACCTCCGTTGGACGATAGTGAATTGACTAAGTATTTCATCAAGGCCCAGGAAGGAATATACTTTGAGAAAAAGATGGGTATGATGGGACCGAAATTCCACAAACTGGTCAAGATGGGAGATTACATAGAAGAATGTACAAAATCCAGTAAAGTGCAATCCATGGTTGCACTACAAGCAGCTAGCAGGGAAATCCAATCAGGGTCGAACGGTAAAGAAAAGAAGAAAAAGGAAAAAGTCTTTGCAGTCGTCCATTACTATCAACCCAACCCACATTATGGAGACATTTCTTACTCCCAAACCACCACCACCCGCCTACGCTCCAGTCTACAACACACAACCATATTACCACTTCCAACCTCAATAAAACCCTCCTCGAGCCCATAACAACCCGATCCAAAATGATCATATGCTCCTGTCCAAACCACCACTCATCAAAACCGACCCACTTATGCACTCCGACCCCTCTCGAATTTTGAAAAAAGAGGTCCCAGAAATTATACCCCGATTGCTGAACCTCTAGCTCAAGTATTTGAAAGATTAAGGAGAGAGGGTTTGATACATCCAGAGGAAGGAAGGGTTCCTAAGTATCCCTCAAAGTATTTTGATGCAACCAAATGGTTCGTGTACCATTTAAACGTACCCGGACATGATATTAAAGACTGTTTCAAGTTGAAAAATGAAATTGAAATATTTATCTAAAGTGGATCCATTCAGTGCACTCTGGCTCCGCCCAATGTGAATCACAATCCACTGCCAAATCACCGGAATCTAAGGGCCAACATGATCACCTTGGATGAAGAATATGATTTGAAAGGAACTATTATCACGATAGGAAATGCTGAGGCCGCAAGGGTCCCACTTCCAAGAGCTCCGATGATCACAGTACAACTGAGACCTACGGTGATGGTTTGGACTCATCAGCGACAATCTAACAATGCTAATGAGGATGAAGAGAATCAGGAGTCCAAAACCGTCCTATGGACTTATCAGCAAAAGGGAAAAGCCAAGATGATGGATTTCGCAGCAGCCCATGGTATGACCAGGTCTGGGAGGTGCTACGCTCCCGAGGATGCAAATTGAGGAAATTTGGGAAGAGAGTAAATTCAGAGAAGAAACATAACAGACCCTGAAGCCGCAAAATTCTGGAAGAGAATGTCAACCAAAGAATACTCCGTGGAGGAACATCTGAAGAAAACTCTGGCGCAAATATCAATCAAGTATCTATTGATGAGCTCCGATAGTCATAAAGACACCTTAATGAAAGTAGTGGGTGGGGTAAGCATGCCGAGTAACACCACCAGTAAGGCAGTGGAAGCAACCATTGAGAAACTGGTCGAAGCAAATATGATTACTTTCCGAAATAATGAGCTTCCTGTAGAAGGCGTGGGTCACAACAAATCTCCACATAACACTGTAAAATGTGAAGACAAGATAGTGTCCCGAGTACTGGTTGATGGGGAATCAAGAGTTAATATATGCCCGGTCTCTACTCTACGAGAGTTGGGTATCCACTTGAGAGAAGTCAAGGATAGTCATGTGAGAGTAAGGGCTTTCGACGGGTCGCCAAAGGATGTCATTGGGGAAATTTATTTGGCTTTGCAGATTGGACCAGTTGAATTGTCCATACTATTTCAAGTGATGGACATTTCTTATTCATACAACCTACTACTAGGAAGACCCTGGATACACATAGTAGGAGCCATCCCATCTACCCTACACCAGTGCATGAAACTCGAGTGGCGTTGTCAGGAATCATGGTCCATGGTGAATGGATCCAGTCAGTTTATCTGGAACACGCGGTTCTATTCATAAAATAACTAGACGGGGTTGAAATCATGCATACCACCTAAATAGAAGAGACCGAGCAAAACATGGGAATGCAGTCTCCGTATAGAACACAGATGGCCATGAGGAAGATGATGAAATATGGATACATGCCAGGAACTGGGCTTGGAGCCAGATTAGACGAGATTACAGAACCAATTGGGCAGAAAGGAAGAGCAAGAATAGGATATCAAACGCCAATGGGAAAAGCTCATACTGGTAGCTTCGGTAATTATTGATAACAAAAGGCTTCATTGTGAATCCCTTGGATATCTGTGACTCCACACTAATTTTCATATTCTAGATTACTATTTAATTGTGTGATTCGACTTAGGCCCATGATAGTTTGTTTCATAAATAACTATGTACACTGAAATAGTATATCTATTGACCTTCTTTCTTCCTTTTTGAACATGTATTGTAATAACTCGATCGGTCGTTTTGAGAACTAGCATGTCATTCGGTGTTTTGAGGCCTTAAGTAGCTTCACTTCATGTATTATGACTTGAACGCATGGTCGGGGATGAATTTAGGGAAGTTCAGAGTTGATTCGGATGGAAAATTCTAATTTCGGAAGCTTTAAGTTGGAAGAATTGACTATGGTTTGAATTTTGAGTAAACGACCACAAAATTGGGATTTTAAGGTTCCAATAGGTTAATATGATGATTTCAGACTCGGGCGTATGTTCAGATCTAGTATCGGATCGCCCGAGAGCATTTTGGCGCTTATTGTGGAAAGTTGGCATTTTGAAAGTTTAAGAATTTCTAAAGTTTGATTTGAAGAGAATTTTGGTGTTATCGATGTCTGCTTGGGGTTCCTAGACTTGGAATAGGTTTGTATTGTGATTTATAACTTGTACTTAAAGTTTGGCATCATTCCAAAAAGTTTAAGTACGATTCGGACACATTCATCAAAGTTTGGATGTTTAAAAGCTAAAAGAAGGATTTTGATCATTGATTCGTATTTTGATGTTGTTTGGTGTGATATGAGGACTCGAGCAGGTTCGTGTCATGTTTTGGGACTTGTTGGTATGTTCGGACAGGGTCCCGAGGGGCTCGGGTGAGTTTCAGATCATTTCTAGGCCATTTTTAACTGTTGGTTCTTAGCTACAATGGTGTGCATCGTAATCGCGGACATTGGATTGCATTCGCGAAGAGAAAGATGGGAGAAAGGGGTTTGTGAATCGCGTTCGTGGAGGCGGATTCGCGTTCGCGAAGAAGAAATTTTTGATGCACATCGCTGAATTTTGAAGCTTATATCTTGTAATCTATTATGAATTTGGAGATGATCCAAAAATAAAAGTTGTAGCCCTTGGTGTCTAGTATTCAGAAAGTCAAACCATTTGTCATTCAGAGTTTTTTACAAAAGGTTATGACCATTAAACTAGAGGATGTTTGGAGGAGTTGGGAAGATAGTTCTTCGCAATTGCGATTGGTTTTCAGCGATCGAGAATGGTAAATACCTGGGCAGAAGCTATATTTCGGGGGTTTGGCTCATTTTCACCTTATTTCTTCCGTGGGAGCCGACTTTGAGTGAATTGGATTGACATTTTCATCATCAAACTTTAGGTAAGTGATTTCTACACCTTGTGAGTTAAATACATGGCTTATATATGGATTTAAACATGGAAATTAGTAGAAATTGTGATATTTTTGTAGAAAACCTCGAAATCATATTTTTGGATTTTGACCATATCATGGAATTGAGGATAAATTATATATTTGAGTTCGTGGCGTTATGGGTAAAGTTTATCTTCAAAACATTTTGGAATCCGGGCACGTGGGCCCGAGGGTTGACTTTAGACTTTTCGAGTGGAGTTGAGAATTATTATAAATTGATTAATCATGAGCTTTGGAGTATATTTTGATTGAATTTCACCTTGTTTGACTAGTTTCAGATCGTTTGGCTTTGAGTCGAGAAGTTAAAGAGGCACTGGAGCTGGTTATGGAACTTCGGAGCGAGGTAAATCTTATGTCTAATCTTGTGAGGAGGAAACTACCCCCTATGTGATGTAATTGTTATGTGCTACTAGTTGTGGTTGCTACATAAGCACGAGGTGATGAGAGTCCGTACGTAGCTAAAGCATGTTTATGTCCGGGTAGACTTAGGACTTTATCATGTAATATTTTAATTATTTGAACTCATTCAGCTGGCTTAATTGATTGAATTTATAATTAAAATTGATTTAGAAATATATGTATATATTAGGACTAGACTTATCACCTTGAGTGTTTGGCAAGTAATATGAGAAACGGTAATGGTTATATTCACTTTGTGCTAATGTACTGTATTGTAAGCACGTGTCTCGTAACTCGGTAATTTCATTCCTTTCTTGTATAGCGAGCCGAACACCTCAGCAGTATAATAGATGCATCTATGGTTCGTGCCGCTCGACCCTCGGCAGTGTACACAATATTCTGGATCGGGTCGAACGACCTCGGCATAATCGTGAGTTAATTCGCTGGCAGCCCGAATATTCACGAGATTATCCTTCCACTTATGCCTGACATTTTATATGGTAGTTCTTATCTGTTTGATACTGATACTTGATACATCAGAGTTGTTGAGGTAGAATACAAGACTAAGACATTCATACCTTCAAAATAAATTTTGGAAGATTATGTAACTTACAGATTTATCCCATTATTGCTGTGTTCTTCATATATGGTTATGATTTATTATATTGCTTTATTGGATCTCTAGTAAGTGTCGATGTCGACCCCTCATCACTACTTCTCCGGGGTTAGGCTAGATACTTATTGGGTATGTGTTGATTTACATACTCATACTGCATTTCTGCACTAAATGTGTAGGATCTGGCAGGTTTATTTGGTGGTCACCTTGGCGCATAGGCGTAGCTGCTGAGGGGACTTTATGGTGAGCTGCAAATTCTAGGCTATGTATCACAGCCCACAGAGTCTCCATCGTATTACTTACATTATCCTGTCATATTTGCATTCCAGACCAATGTTGTATTATTATTGTACTCCTTAGTAAATGCTCATGCACTTGTGACATCGGGGTTTGGGATATTCTAGTTGATGACCATGGATTTGTATATTATTATCACCTTTTATTTCCTTTTTCAGACTACTAATTATGTACATACCCGTGATTTTAGAGATGTAAACCTCCTTACTTAATTACAATTATGATTTTGAAAGTAATAAAATGAATAATTAAGTTGTTATTTCATCGTTGGCTTGCCTAACGGCGACGTTGGGTGCCATCGCGACCTATAGTCGGTTTTTGGGTCATGACATCTTGGCATCAGGGTTCTAGTTTCCCTCGGGTCTCATGAGTCATGAGCAAGTCTAGTAGTGTCTTGCGGATCAGTACAAAGATGTTTGTACTTATTTCGAGAGGCTACAGGATTGCTAGGAGGACTTCCCTTCTTTATTCCTTTTCGTGCGGTCCGATTCCATTAAAGCTTATGCCTTCATTTCCTTCCTACTCAATCTTATGCGACGTGGAGTGCTTGTTAGCAATTGGGCATCGAGGAGTTGTAGTGGTACTGCAGACATGATGCAGGATGTTTCTCCCTGCGTATTCGGGGAGGCTATTATAGTCGCCTTGTGGAAGGGTGTTTTGTCATTTCAGCCCTGTATCAGTATTTCCTATGCTTTTGAGGCTATGCACAGATTGTTATGATGTTCATGTGTTGTTACTGTGTAGTGTTGGTGTAATGGTAAGGTGTTTGTTTATGTGTCGAGGCATTGAATGACTCGAAAGGAGGATTACTCAGTGCATTGCTTAGAGGTTCGGCATTTAATTCTAGCGGAAGAAAGGCAATCGGGCTATGGATGTTCAGGCTTTGGTTGATGCAGTAACAAGACTTGATATTTTTGAGCGTGGTGGAATTCTTATTTGTTCTTGTTTAAACGTATTACGGTTCGCCGGCATTATGGTCTTATTTGGTTTGCCTTCGGGCAGAGTGCTATAAAATGGTGTCGGAGAAGCGGTTGTTAGAGATGGCGATGTGTAGCGGTTTCAGAATCAAATAGGTGTTTCTAATGTTGATGGCTCGAGAAAGATGATCTTCGAAGAGGTATAGAGTTGGTAGCAATTTATTAGTTCAGGTGCTATAGAGATGGATTTTGATTTGAGGCAACATTTGGGTAGCGAAGGATAAGGAAGGACATGGTGGGAGGAGTCCCATGGAGGTTGAATTGCTAGAAGGTCAAGTGTGAACAGCAGAGGTCGAGAAGTTGCTTAAGGAGATGGTTAAACCAAAGTAGGAGTGGCAGAGTAGCGTGTGGATTCTGTGGTAGGATAGCCACGTGCCTTGAGAAAGTTTAGAGCGATTTGGGAGTCATGGTGGAAAGTGACTAGGTCTACAGATTTTATTTGGGATGGAGGCTATTGTACTGAGGAAGATTGAATATGGCAGAAAGAGTTTACTTGAAATGAAGAGGGGTGTAAAAGCTTGATTATCGTTTTGGATGCAACATGACTTTGATTTTGGAATGTATTGTCGTACTTTCAGTTGATGTCAATGGGGAATGGGCAGGCTTGTATAGCCGGTGGACGAGCATGGGCTCAAGAGGGTTTACTGATTTCGTAGTAGTTGTACCCAGTGAAACATTGTTGGAAGATGTTGGTATAGAATTCCATAGATGGGCTATCTCATGTGGGCAGGTTAGCGATCACGTGATTTTGATGAAGTTTCTACGAAGAGCTCTACTTACTACTCGGCATAAGGTCGAATATGCGATTATGGCTGATAATTTCGAATGTTCATGAAAAGTTTACCAAGAGACTTCGAGAAATTTGGCGGGTTAATGGTGTGAGATTATAGTGATTGAGAAGGAGGAATCTTTGCGGGTTCTACATTATGTGATGGTAGCTTAAAGCTAAGTGGGGGAGCCCACTGTCTACGATTGGATCGCGTGGTTGTCTGCTTGTGCGGTTTCTAGTTATCGGTGCATTGGTGGATCATTTATGACTAAGAAAAGAGAATATCAGTTGTAATTCAAGTAAAGAACTTGATGAATGTGTGCTATATTTTGCCTTATCAATTCATGTGCAGGTTTTGGGAAGACTCAGAGTTTATTCTTCTTGTGGAGGTGATGTATAAGGAGAAGAATTCATCCGGTTGCTTCTTCGGGAGTGTTCATGTGCTAACAGAGCATTGGAGTTTGATTATACTCGGGACCAGGTCAGAGTGGGTGACTCTCAATAGTGGATCTAATGGGTTCAAGGATGTAAGCGCGATGTCTAAGGATTTTGAGTTTGTTGTGTAGTTAAGGATCGAGTTTTTGTAGTGGGTATTGAGATAATATGATCTCGTGATTTGGGTCACTCGAGATAAGTGTTGATCGAGTTTTGTTATGTTTTTGAATGGAGCTATTATTAATTCTAAGGCAGGTCAAGAGTAAATTAGAGGAAGTTGGGTCGGTTGTTAATGGATTGAATCAGCATGATTGTTGCAATGATCAGTTTCTTCGACGCGTTAAGTTATACAGGTGGTTGGTGGTTGTATGTACGGGCTTGATAGCCACCATAATTTTATTGATTTGGGAGGTATTTGATTCTAATAGCCTTGTTATGTGTAAATGGATCCCGGAAGAGTTATGACGATTTAAACCACGACTTGAGGTTTGTATTTTCTGCCGTTATGGGAATTCAGTTTCGTGTTGCAATGGTTCTTCTGAAATGAGTTAAGTGGAAGGTTTCTAGCCAATGAAGTGTTTAATCTACCAGTAGTTCAAGGGTTATGGTGAATTCTTGTACTCTCATGTAGAGGCATGGTAAATGAAGCGGGCGGTATGGAAATTTGGAAGTTGAGGACCAAGGTCGAGTTTGGTGTTGATAAGAATGTCACAAGCACGAAGGAGCAGGAGAAGACTTCAGAGGTTCAGAGTAAGCTGGCATTTTCTTTAGTGTCACCTGAGAACGGTGTCCTGTATAAGAGGCTTTGCGTATTGTTTTGCGGATTCTTGATTTGCTTTACCGAATTAGTACGGCTGGTGGTATGGAGGTGCAAACTTTGCTACTTGGTGCGGAAGTTCGTGGGAGTGCGTCCCACGTGGAAAATTGTATAAGTGTAACATGTTAGTCACTTGATTGTTAAGGATTGAAACTAAGTATAGAGATTCTGGTACTATCGCTAATGTGAGAGTTTATGCTTGAAAGGCGCTCTAATCCTTTGGTTATGGCCTGTGGGAGTTTGTTCCAAATTGGACGGTTGCTCATGTGTGTCATGAATATGGCCATTGTGGATCCTTGAAAGGTTGTTGGCCCAGTATGGTATGATCAGAATTGTCTTGAGGTCCGTTAGTGGGTCTAATGTAAATGTGTGCTCTACGTCAAGTCGGATGTGTTCATTCAACATAGCACTGTTTATAGAGGAGTCTTCGGGTGATGGATGTTAATCCCGTCGTCAGCTATTCCATGTAATACTCTATTGTGCCATGTGGGTTGTGCGGCGGCTTGATTATTCGCACATATGTTATGATCCCGTGTAGTTTATGGTGTTATATGTTTACCGATATGACTCTCGAGATGCAGGTCATTTATTGCACCTTAGTCGTGCTTGGGTTTTTGTAGCGTATGACACTATCTGTCTCCCCAGGATTGTATTATGCACATGGCGTGCTTGTGGTCGATATTCGGGAATTTTGTAAGTATAAGCATTACGGCATGATGGGTGTTTCCTTATTGATTATTGTGTGGATCAGGTGGCATGCTGCCACCGGTATATTGTTGGATCGGGTGACACGCCGTCATGGGTATGTTGTGTGGATTGGGTTGCGCACCGCAACAATGTCATATTCGGATCGTTGCACGCCGCAACAATGTCATATTCGGATCGGGTTGCACGCTGCAACATTGTCATAGTTGGATCGGGTTACACGTCGCAACATTAGGATAAATTATATATTTGAGTTTGTGGCGTTATTGGTAAAGTTTATCTTCAATACCTTTCGGAAATCCGGGCACGTGGGTCCGAGGGTTGACTTTATTAACTTTTCGAGCGGTGTTGGGAATTGTTATAAATTGATTAATCATAAGCTTTGGAGTATATTTTGATTGAATTGCACCTTGTTTGACTAGTTTCAGATCGTTTGACTTTGAGTCGAGAAGTTAAAGAGGCATTGGAGCTGGTTATGGAACTTCGGAGTGAGGTAAATCTTATGTCTAATCTTGTGAGGAGGAAACTACCCCCTAGGTGATGTAATAGTTATGTGCTACTAGTTGTGGGTTCTATGTACGCACGAGGTGACGAGAGTCCGTACGTAGCTAAAGCATGTTTATGTCCTGGTAGACTTAGGACTTTATCATGTAATATTTTAATTATTTGATCTCATTATATTGGATTAATTAATTGAATTTATAATTGAAATTGATTTAGAAATATATGTAAATATTAGGCCGAGCCTTATCACCTTGAGTTGTTGGCAAGTTATTTGAGAAACGATAAAGTTTATATTCACTTTGTGCTCATGTACTGTATTATAAGCACGTGTCTCATAATTCGGTAATTTCCTTCCTTTCTTGTGTAGCGAGCCGAACACCTCGGCAGTTTAATAGATGCATCTATGGTTCGTGCCGCTCGACCCTTGGCAATGTACACAATATTCTGGATCGGGCCGAACGACCTCGGCATAATCGTGAGTTAATCCGCTGGCAGCCCGAATATTCATGAGATTATCCTTCCATCCACTTATGCTTGGCATTTTATATGGTATTTCTTATCTGTTTGATACCGGTACCTGATACATCTGAGTTGTTGAGGTAGAATACAAGACTAAGACATTCATACCTTTAAAAGAAATTTTGGAAGATTATGTAACTTACAGATTTATCCCATTATTGTTGTGTGCTTCATATCTGCTTATGATTTATTATATTGCTTTATTGGATTTCTAGTAAGTGTCTATGTAGACCCCTCGTCACTACTTCTCCGGGGTTAGGCTAGATACTTACTGGGTATGTGTTGATTTACGTACTCATGCTACACTTCTTCACTAAATGTGCAGGATCTGACAGGTTTATTTGGTGTTCACCTTGGCAGCATAGCTACTGAGGGGACTTTATGGTGAGCTGCAAATTCCATGCTACGTATCGCAGCCCCATTGTCTCCATTGTATTACTTACATTATCCTGTCTTATTTACATTCCAGATAGATGTTTTATTATTATTGTACTCCTTAGTAAATGCGCATACACTCGTGACACCATATTTTGGGATATTTTAGCTGATGACTGCGGATTTGTATATTATTATCACCTTTCATTTCCTTTTTCAGACTACTAGTTATGTACGTACCCATGATTTTAGAGGTGTAAACCTTCTTACTTAATTATAAATATAATTTTAAAAATAATAAAAGGATTAATTAAGTTGTTAGTTCAATGTTGGCTTGCCAAACAACGACGTTGGGCGCCATCGCGACCTATAGTGGGTTTTGAGTCGTGACATTTATTACCATTGGGCCTACCGAATTCTCAAAGAACCAAGGCACAAGTCATGTACCTGTGCATTTGGAGGTCTGAAGTCTGCTGTTGTCCGCTTCTACTGTTTGCTGGGCCTACCTCTCTTCAGGCCCAAACCTCAATAACTACTTCCTCTGTACTACTTTATTTTCGTTCGTTAATGTTTTACACCTGTATATAACTCTTGTCATATTTGAGTGAATGTTTTACTCTATGTTTTTGAATCATGTTGATATTCTAGGTAAGCCTAAAAAATATATAGGATTTAAATAAATGTTAGACATAGTTGTAGATAGTTATAATTCATTAATCATTTATACTATTCATCTCTTAATCTTTACTAACAATCCTTACGAAGTCCTTTGGAACCAAAATGGTTTTAGCAAAGGTTGACAGTCTTCTCTTTCAAAAATCAGAAACAGAATCCGAATTAGTCTTTTAATTGAGTTTTTCTACAAAACAAAATCAAACAACTAATGTTGCCCTACCGAAGGGGATTCTAACGATTTCTTCAAAGTCAAAATATGAGGTTTGAAACTAAGGTACATGTCACGCCCCAAAATCGAGGAGCGCGACCGGCGCTCAACCGAGTGAACCCACCGAGCAAGCGTGTTAGATTTTCTTCTACCCAAACTCATCCACGAATGAAGATAATATATCTTTTCCTTAATTAGACAAAAACGTGTTCATGTCTACAATACCAATTCAATACCAATAGTTTCATCATTTTTAAAGTCTCAAATGGAAAAGTAATATAACCACAACATAACGTAGTTTGTCTTTCCCAGCACCAATACACAATCCACATTATATCTACGGAACCTCTATAGATAAAGAAGAGTACAATAATAATGCCGGCAACAAGGCCCCGTCTATACCTCAAACAGAATACACAAAGAACAAAGATACATGACCCCGGGATGAAGTGGGGCTCACCAAGTCAGCTGGAAAGAAGGTGTACTGCTATCACTGATCAATATCCCCTGTTGTAAAACCACCTGCATTCATTTAAAGATGCAGCGCCCCCGGTAAAAGGGATGTTAGTACCGTCGAATAGTACTAGTATTAAAACCAAACACCAATTTAAAAATTTAGAAATACAATATGAATATGATGAATCAAGGCGGCAATAGAATAATATAGATAACCTTTTAAACCATAGCAAGCTTATTAAAAGCTATCACTAACATTTATAGGATTTAAGATGAGATCCTCTGTAATCATCTTCACACAAAGCGGCCCCGCCGCCTCTCCCGATGTATGCAGGTGGAGGTGTAAGTACAATACCACAACTGTACTCAAGTAGCCCTCCCGCCTCACCCCAATGTATGCGGGTGGATGTATAACCACAGTACCAAGAACCTACACAAAGCGGCTATGCCGCCTGACCCCAATGTATGCGGGTGGAAATGCATCAACGATACCAATACCAACACAAAGCGGCTATGCCACCTCACCCCAATGTATGCGGGTGGAGGTGAATCAATGATACCAATTCCAACACAAAGCGGCTATGCTGCCTCACCCTAATGTATGCGGGTGGAGGTAAATCAACGATACCAATGCCAACACAAAGCAGATATGCCGCCTCACACCAATGTATGCGGGTGGAGGTAAATCAACGATACTAATGCCAACACAAAGAGGCTATGCCGCCTCACCCCAATATATGCAGGTGGAGGTGAATCAACGATAGCAATACCAACACAAAGTGGCTATGCCGTCTCACCCCAAAATATGCGGGTGGAGGTGTATCACAATCACAATCTCTACACTACTTGGCATAATTTCACATAAATCACGACTTGAAATTATAACATGTGGATACACAATCCATAGTTTGGAACACATCCTCAATTTATAATGCAATATAATAAGAGCATTTGAAACTCGAATTGAACATATATCATCATCACAAAACTTATCGGAATACTCGATTTGTAATCAACATCTTGGCACTTACAAGGATAATGGGAATTTCAATTCTCAAAGAAGAGTTTAGCCAACATACCTCACTTGAGCTTCCTTACACTCTAAATGTTCTGGATTCTTAGCAACTTCAATCTATTTTAGAAATATAACAAGTTGAACCAACATTAGGAAGATGATCATGGTTCTAGCTCATTTGAGCCTTTTATCAAAAACTAGGTGTGCATACGGTTTCAAGGTCCTTTTATGGAGAATTCCATCATCCCACAACTCAATCTTTTTCATGCCTAGTTCAACAATCTTCCTACACCCCTTGATATCACATGCATGTAAAATAAACAGCTCTCCTGCCCAAAAATTATCTTGCTAATTACTCATTTTCAGAAAATTTCAAAATTAGGGGGTTAGGGTGTAGAATCTTACCTCTAGGATGAAGACCTAGTGAGTTTCCCTTCTTAATCTTCCAAAACTTGAGCAAGAATTGAAGAACAATTATTGAAGAGCACCTTCTCACTCTAGGGCACTCTCTCTCACTCTAAAATATCAGATTATAGCTAAAATAATGGCCCAAAGAGTGTATTTAACGAAATAGGGTCAGATTTTAAAAACCCAAAAATAAAGCTCCGTAACAGGTTCTACGATCGCATAATCGATATGCGGACCGCATATCGGTCGCATAACTGCTGACCAAAACGACCAAAATTTTGTCTGCGTCTGCGGTCACTATGCGGTCCGCATAACTGTTCTGCTGTCACATAATGCACCGCAGAACAATTATGCGGTCGCATAATCGACTGCATAATTGCTTCCAGACTGATTCTCTCGTGCCTCACTTTTGATGCCATTATGCGGCCCGCAGAGTGATTCTGCGGTCGCATAATGGACTGCAGAAACGCGCTTTTATGTCAAAAAATTTTCTTTACTTTCCGATGCATTGTTCAACCCAATTTGGCACCACAAAAAATTATTTTTCTTTTGCAAAAACTTATGGGGCCTTACAGTACATCACATACCCAATTCTTTACAATACCCTTACTTCATTAGAGTTATAAATAGCCACACCATTTAAATGCAAAGTTTTTTATAACCTAGCCTCATTTTACATATTTTATAAACACAAACATTATGTACATACTTCGAAACTTTTTCAATCATATATATATATACCAATATTCTCTTCAACGCTTTATAAACCTATACCCTTTTTTAAGACTACATATCCTCTTATAAAGCAATAAGTTCTAAATTAAAAGCCTTACCTCTTTAAACACTAGTTAAGCATAATACAAACAACTAGTCCTTTGAATTTAGTCTAAGTCCTATGGAGTTACCTCAGGTAGATTTTAAGGGGTGTCTAACACATTCCCCTTAGAAGAACAAGAACCCTTACCCATAATCTCACCGGTTAGCAGACTAACAAAGAATATGACTTTAGTAATTAAATAGGTACCCTAGTATACCTTAAAATATTATGTGATGACTCTCTTTCATCAGCAACAGAAAAATCACAAGTTGAATCTTATTTTGACTCGTGAAAAATAGGGTGCAACACTTAGTACTATACATTTACTAATGTGAATTTTGATACTACTTCTCTATTAATATAACATAGATATATATTTTCTAACTCTGGAAATATTTTTTTTTTTTTAACTTATGTTATACTATTCAAAATCCTTCAATTATCTAAGTTTATTGATATTTTTTTGAGTGCGATTTATTTAATTTTTATTTTTTAATTAATTCAATATATAAATATCATAAAATTATCTTTATCTCCCTTTTTTCGTACATTTGTTTCTATTGTAATAATTGATTAGTTTTTAAAAAATTTTGCAGTTTATGGAAAATTTAAATAATATAATAATTTTTTTACTATATTATAATTTTTAATTCATCAAAAGTATAAAGAGATAAGCCTTTTATTATTTATATAAAAAACTACCAAAATAATTATTAATTTGTTATATATATATATATGCTTACCTTATGTATAATATCCAAATAGTATATTTATATTTAGCTTTTATTATGAAATTATGAGTTCTATTTATTAATTAAAATTTCATGCATGAGAAAATGCATGAGAAATTTAATTAGTATATACATTTTTACGTTATCACTTGATTTATTTTTCTTTTGTTATTCTTCCTTTAAAACTATTTGTTTGTTATAATTTTAGTTACATGTATATGTACGATTTTTTTCATCATAATTCTAATTAGAAGTGGTATATTTTTATATTTACCCAAATATTTATATTTTATTTCTTTTTTGTACCTTGCTTATGTAATTGTATTATCCGTTACTTAATATTATTAAATTGTCATAGGGATCATTAATAAATTACCGATTAATATAATACAATAAATATAATTTTTTATTACTCTTTAAATTTAACTTGACTTTATCACGCATGGCTTTCTCATAAATTGTTCGATATTTAAATTTATCAATAATATTTTTGAGTATCTGTATTTTGTCAAATAAATTTAAAGTGGGGATAGAATCACATTATATCTATCCTACTCTTTATACATTAATTTTTGTTCTACAATATTTTGATTTTTTCATTATGTTTATCTATAATACGAATATTATTGTATTGTTTTTCTAAATGGATGGTGTTGAATTATTTCAAAAGTTAAACAGAGAAGTTCTTTTAATAGATGTCATAAATCTTAGACTTTATTCTATTCCTCATAATTATTTCATTATGTGAAATTATCAATAATAGTTTTGAATATTATTTTGATAGTTTATTCTATTTTTTAAGTTAATTTACAGTATGATTAGCCTCACACTATATTTATTTTTATTTTTTTATATATTATTGTACATTTTATGATATTGTAGTTTTCTTTTTTCATATCGTATTTTACTATAACTCAAAAAATAATATATATTATTCTAAATTTTAAGGACTAATATTTCAAAGTAGCTGCATGATTAGTAGATCTAATTCAGTCGCTCCTTCAATTTTCTATAAAGTTCTAACTTTTTTCTATCAAATTCACACAACCATCTCCTATAATTTTCTATCCATTTCTTCGCTACTTCAATGTACCTATTGTTTCAACCCTTAATTCCTCTTTTTTTTTTCCTTAACCCTAAATGAAAATAAAGATCATATATAACAAAGCAAGCAACATCATCAACTACATCATAATATTTTCCAAAGAGTTTATTTTTCAACTATAAATTGCATCTTTCATTCACATCTTTAAGAAGTTGGAACTTCATTTTAATTTAAAATTCATTCACATTCAAATTTAGAAATATTACTAATGGTTATGTCACTTGGCATCATATATATATATATACTACTACTATATTGGGAAGAAAATACTCCCCAACTTAAATGAAAAATGTTTTGATTTCTTTATTTTTCTTTTTTTTATTTTAAAATAATTGTAAAACTCCAACTTGAAACTGCTCACCAATTTGAATTGGTAATTTTGTTATTTTAAAAATAATTTTAAAACTCCAATTTTGTTGGAGATTTGTCCTAAAGATCTATACTTGTTATATTATGGTTATACCACTTAGCATCATATAATTATGAAAAAGGGCAAAATATACCCCTCTACTTTCGGATACTGTCTACATTTAACCTATGTTATACTATCTAGCCAAATTTACCATTGTCGTTATACTATCCAGCCAAATTTACCCCTACCATCAGCAAACTTTTAAAAACTATCCCTCAGTCTGTACGGTGACCCAGAATCTCCAAATCATTTTAATTAAGTCACTTAATCTTCTTCTTGATCCACTATTTTCGAAGTAATTGGCATTTATATATTTTTTAATTGGAAAAAAATAATAGAAAGAAATATTAAAATAATACAACGGTTAGTAAACAAAGTATAGTAAATTGAAGAATCTAAGTTAGGTAGCTTGTTTAAATTTCAAAAGTATTTACAACATCCCAACTTTAATGAATTCGCTGCACCAAAGGTATGAAGACTTTGCAAGTATTAGTGATAGAAGTTGAAGTTCCTTGGATAATTTATATTATCGAATTCAACTTTGCTTTAATCAAATGCCTATGCATTGTGCACTTTTAAGTTAGTCGATCGAACTCAATACTAACTAGATAATAACAGAATATATTCAAATATACATGTACATACATGATGATCATCTTTATATAATACACAATAAATAGACCCATTGAATTACAAGGTGTGTATATTGTTGAAAAATAAATAAATTTTAAACCAATTCAAAACTCATTATCACAAGAAGAGAAGTTGGGCATTGGTAATTAAAAATATCCATAAATAATATGTATAGTCTAGTACCTTTAGCATTCACATAAATAGTAATTTCTGAAAATAGTGGATCAAGAAGAAGAATAAGTGACTTAATTAAAATGATTTGGGAGATTCTGGGTGACCTGATTGACTGAGGAGTAATTTTTAAAAGCTTGCTGATGGTAGGGATAAATTTGGTCGGATAGCATAACGGAGGTTAAATATAGACAATATCCGAAAGTAGAGGGGTATATTTGGCCCTTTTCCCTATAACTATTTATTATTTTCGTTTTTTATTTTAAAACTCCAGCTCGAAATTACTCCCCAATTTGAATTGGTAATTTGTTTTTCATTTTATTTTTTTATTTTAAAATAATTTTAAAACTCCAACTTTATTGGAGCTTTGTCCTAAAAATCTACACTTGTTGTATTATGGTTATACAACTTGCCATCATATAATTATTCATTTCTCTTATATATAGATTAGGAAGAAACTACTCCCATATTTAAACTGAAAGTTTTTTTATTTCAATATTTTTGTTTTTTAATTTTAAAATTAATTGTAAAACTCCATCTTGAACCTATTCATCACATTGAATTGGTATTTTATTTTTTAATTTCTTTTTTAATTTTAAAATAATTTTAAAACTCCAACTTTGTTGGAGATTTGTCCTAAAAATCTACACTCGACTTTTTAGTCTTTAAATTGAAAGATTTGCTTTTATATATATATATATATATATATATATATGTGTGTGTGTGTGTGTGTGTGTGTGTGTGTGTGTGTGTATTTGTAACGACACGACCAGTCATTTTACTTTCTAGATCTCCGTTCCCTTAAACAAGACTCCTCGTATGTGCTTTTGCTATTTTATGACTTGCGAAGATGGTTAGTTCGGGTTTGGAAGGGTTCGGGTTGAAATCAGAACACTTAGTTTCTTAATATTGGCTTTAAAGGGTTTAGTTTGACTTGAGTCAATATTTGTAGTAAACGACCTCAGAACCGGGATTTGACGGACTTGGGCATATGTTCGGATTGGATTTCGGATGACCCGCGAGCGTTACGGCACTTAATATTGAAAGTTGGCGCATTAAAAGTTTTCATGTTCTTTAAATTTTGTGTGAAGTAGGTTTTAGTGATATCGAGGTTCGTTTGGATTTCTGAGCCTGGGAATAGTTTAGTATGGTGATTTTAAGACTTGCACGCAAAATTTGGTGTCATTCCGAGTAGTCTAAGTATGATTCGGCGCGTTCGGAGCAAGTTAAAAACTTAAAGTTCATAATTTGATTCAATTTGGTTTTGGAGTGTGATTCGTAGTTTTGATATTGTTTTACGAGTTTCAAGAGTTTGAGAAGGTCCGTATTATATTTATGGACATGTTGGTGTAGTTGGATAGGGTCTCGGGGGGCTCGGGCGCGTCTCAGAACGCCCGAAGCTAAGTCTAAAACTGCTGGTTTGTTGGTTCTTGTTTCCTTCTTCGTGAATGCGGAAGGACCCTCGCGTTCGCGATGAAAGATTTAGGGACTGGGAGCTTTTGATTGTGATGACCCAAAATGTCATCTTATATTTTAGAACTCGAATCTGCGCTCTTAAACCTTTAAAATAATCTTATTTTGACCTGCCTCGATTTACATGCGCAGTCCGGACATATTTTCGAAAAGCTTTTATGTTAAAAACTAATGGAAATAAGAATTTTTGCCTTAAAAGTTGATTTTAGTTGACTTCGGTCAACATTTTTGGTAAACAGACGTTGATCCGTATTTTGACTGTACCGGTGCGTCCATGTCGAATTATGGTACCTGAGCGTATGCCCGGAATCGAATTCGGAGGTCCCAATCCCAAGTTATGAATTTTTGATAAAAATTAAAAGTCTGAAAAATTAATTACGTTTTTTAATTGATTGGTGTTTGGCATTGTTAGTGCCAGGTCCGTATTCTGGTTCCGGAACCCGGTACAGGTTCATTATGATATTTAAGACTTGTCTATGAAATTTGGTGAGAAACAGAGTTGATTTGACGTGATTCAGATGTCCAGCTGAGAAAATAGAAACTTTAAAGTGTTCTTGAGAATTGCATTTGAATTGGTGCTAAATTCGTAGTTCTAGGTATTATTTTGGCGATTTGATCGCGCGAGCAAGTCCGTATGATATTTTTAGGCTTGTGTGCATTCGGGCGATGTGCGAGTTGAGTTCAAACCTCAACAAGGCTGATGGTGCACCAAATCTGGTGTGCCCGCACCTGCGAGCCTTTGGTCGCAGGTGCGAGCGATAGCCCCGCAGGTGCGATCCAGGCCTGGACTTTATTTTTCCGCAGATGCAAACTTCTCTCCATAGGAGAGGGACCGCAGAAGCGGAACCTCTTCCGCAGGTGCGGCCCCAGTTGGCCCAGTACTTTTCCGCAGAAGCGCACGCCCTATCCGTACGTGCGAATGCGCAGGTGCGAAGGTCGCTGGACAATAAGTTCATTTAATTCGGACTCCAGCCATTCTTCTTCTCGTTTCAAAAGGATAGGAGCCCTAGGGCGATTTTTCAAAGATATTTTCTTCCCCAAATCATAGGTAAGTGTTCCTTAACTCGTTTCTTTCAATCTTTTACTTCATTTTACAAGAATTCAACCAAATATCTAGAGTTTTCATGGTAGAATTAGGGGTTAGGTGCAGAAACTAGGGATTTTGGAAATGTGAGGATTTAGACCTCAATTTGAGGTCGGATTCCAAAACTAGTTATATATTCGGGCTCGGGGGTGAATGGGTAAGTGCATTTTGGTCCGAACCTCGGATTTTGACCAAGCGGGCCCCGATTTTTCTACTTTTTAGAGGAAATTTTTGGGAAATTTAATTTATACAATATAATTGATTTCTTTAGCAATATTTGATATTAGTGAGTCATTTTTGAATAGATACGAGTGGTTTGGAGGTGAATTCCAAAGGAAAAGCTGTGATTGTGAATTAAGTGGCCTTCAGAGCGAGGTAAGTATTGTGTCTAACCCTGACTTAAGGAAATTAGGAACCTTAGATTACTTGCTAAGTGAAATTCATGTGAGAAGCGTATATGTGAGGTGATGAGTACTTATGCGCCACAAATTCACATATTTTCCATATTTCTCTGTTTTTCTTATATTGTCTCATTCCTATGCCTAATTGCTACGTGTTATACTAGTGTTGTTCAATTTATCGTTCTTATCATGTTTTCGGATCTTCTGGTGATAATTTTAATTAAGTCACTTAATCTTCTTCTTGATCCACTATTTTCGAAGTAATTGGCATTTACATATTTTTTTAATTGGAAAAAAATATGAGGTTTTAGAGGTTTTCAAGTTCTTTAAATTTTGTTTGAAGTAGGTTTTAGTGCTATAGAGGTCTGTTTGGATTTCTGAGCCTGGGAATAGTTCAGTATAGTGATTTAAGACTTGCACGCAAAATTTGGTATCATTCCGAGTAGTCTAAGTATGATTCGGCGCGTTCGGAGCTAGTTAAAAACTTAAAGTTCATAATTTGATTCAATTTGGTTTTGGGGTGCAACTCTTAGTTTTGATACTGTTTTACGAGTTTCAAGAGTTCGAGAAGGTCCGTATTATGTTTATGGACATGTTGGTGTAGTTGGATAGGGTCTCGGGGGGCTCGGGTGCATCTCAGAACGCCCGAAGCTAAGTCTAGAACTGCTGGTTTGTTGGTTCTTCTTTCCTTCTTCGCGAACGCGGAAGGACCTTCGCGTTCGCGATGAAAGATTTGGGGACTGGGAGCTTTTGATTGTGATGACCCAAAAGGTCATCTTATGTTTTAGAACTCGAATTTGCTATCTTAAACCTTAAAAATAATCTTATTTTTACCCGCCTCGATTTACGTGCGCAGTCCGGGCATATTTTCGGAAAGCTTTTATGTTGAAAACTAATGGAAATAAGAATTGTTGCCTTAAAAGTTAATTTTTGTTGACTTCGGTCAACATTTTTGGTAAACGGGCCTGGATCCGTGTTTTGACTGTCCCGGTGCGTCCGTGTCAAATTATGGGACCTGGGCATATGCCCGGAATCGAATTCGGAGGTCCCTATCCCAAATTATGAATTTTTGATAAAAATTAAAAGTCTGAAAATTTAATTATTTTTTTTGAATTGATTGGTGTTTGGCATTGTTAGTGCCAGGTCCGTATTCTGGTTCCGGAACCCGGTACAGGTTCATTATACTTCATTCCAACTTTATTAGACATTTGTTTTTCTATTCTTTCTTTAGTTTAGTTAGTATTTATTTTTTATTTTAGTATGGCATCTTGGAATGAGAATTATTCGATTGATGGTTATTCTTATTTTGATGATCCCTGTCCATATTGTGGAGGACCCCACTGGTGGAAAAATTGTCAGAATATTCCCGGGAGCGAGTTGTGCGTACAATCTCAATCCTTCAAGTGGAATATTTGTAATATGTGTGGTGGTCAAGATAGCCATTGGGATGGTTGTCCTAATTCTTTTCATCCTTCTCAAAGCCCTTATTATGATCTTTCTAACAATGTTTGTGAGTTTGATAGGGGCAATGAAGTGCAGGATATGGAACATGATGCATATATTAGGTATATTATGAGGCAAGTAGCAGAGCAACATGATGAACACAAAAAAGATATGAAAAGAATGACGGCAACAATCACAAGAATGAAGGCTAATATGGAAGAATTGAATGACGAGAGCGAGTTTCAAGAAAAGGAAAATTTTGAAAAAGTGGAAATTTTGAGCCAAACATGGCTAGTGGAACAAGCTGAAAAGTCAGAAATATATGAGGCGCAACGTGAGGAAATTACTGATAAGACGAGACACTTTATAGAAGAAAGAGCTGAACTGGGACAGGAGATTGAAAATTTTGGCACTGATATTCACGACTTGGGAGCTAAATTAATTGCAAAGGTTGATGCGTTTAACGCCCAACAAAATAGTTCTGAGTTGTGTGAAGATGAAAAGGAGCTTATACGCCAAATTGAGGAGCTAAAAGGGGAGAGTAAATCATTCGTCCATACTTGTATTGATGATGTCCATGTCAAGGAAAGCACTCTAGAGTCATGTGAGGAAGTAGATAATATTATATGTGAAGACTCTAGTGTGTGTACATATGAGGATGTAAAGAGTAATACATTTCTAAAGTTAGGAGTGTATTGGTCCTCATTCCATACATTTTTCAAAATTGTGTTTGGATGATGACATGGAAATCGAGTCATCTAAGCCTTTGGAGGAGCCAATGGATGAGGAACGGGGTGCTTACATTCTTGAATTCGTCGTGCCAGAGAGAAAAAATTACATACCTCATCCGAAGGCCAAGAAGTGTAAAACGCGATATTGGTTGCTTGGCCCAATTAAATTTGTCTCACCGCCTCGGGAGCATAATAGAAAGCTTGAAGCCAAATTAGGGGCGCAATTCATAAGTTTGAGGTTGAGGCAAAAAGTAGTTCACGTCGTGCTGCGACGTTAAATTAGGCGCTTGTTGGGAGGCAATCCAGCTTTACTACCTTCTTTTATTTTTGTTTTTATTATATTATTTTTGTAGTGTCTGTTTTTCTTTTGTAGGATTATAAGTATAGGAAGCAAAGCTATTGGAAGAGTGCAAAAATGAGCTAGATGGTGAGAACTAAGTGTGTGGTGCCCACATAAAGGACCATGCCTGGGGAAAGTCTGAGTACCTGTAAGCCGCCATTGCTTCGGCCTTTGGCCTTTCAGGGAGTTTCTAGTTCACCCTTGTTATTTTTGCGATATTTGTGCATTGAGGACACTGCACTCTTTTAAGTGTGGGGTGGAAGATTCTCTATTCTTTCTATAGTATTATATTAGTATATTGTTAATTTCTTATCTTTTTATTGTTAGCTAGCTATTTATTTTTAATAGCATAGTTAGTAGAATTAATGGTGTAGTATAGTAGTAATAGTTTTAGTAGCTTAATTAAAAAAAGATAAAAATAAAAATAAAACAGAAAATAATTGAGAAAAAAATTTAAAATTTGTTTTTTGGACTTTTCCCGACGATGGATCTCCTAGACAGTTTTCTTAAGGGATTAAAATCTAAACAAAATTCAAAAATATGTCTTTTAGCTTTCTTTAGGTAGTAATAATCCCCTGTGATTTTTCTTTGTGCCTCGGTTCTTTTTCATGGGATGTAGTTTGAACCGGGTAGCTTTTTTTTTCTTTCCAAGTAGATTAGAGTTAGAAAATAAATGAAGGAAGAAATATGAGATTCCTAGGGGGCTCTTGACTTGTTTGATAGTAGCATATTCAGGCTTTGGCATGTGTAGTGCCTTTCCTATGTTTTAAAATTGATCATGAAGCCTTTATAAATTGGATAGCATGTTTTGTGACACCTATGTCTCGTTTACATGACTTATGTTCACTTTGTGCTTAATGCTTAATATCTCGTTGCTCCGTGAATACTTAAATTGTTTGAGAGTCGGAATATGATCGTCCTTATGGAGTCATGTGCCATGTGTGGTGAGTTTTTTTTTTGTGTAGTCCATGTATTGTACTTGTGTCTAGAACTTGCCCGGTATGTGAGTTGAAGCAAAATTTGAGGTGATGCTCAGTTTGAAAAATGATTTTAGGCTTTCTTTGATCTTTTTGAGCTTATTGCTTATCATAAATAAAATTTATCCCTAGTTAACCAATTTGAGCCTATTGACTTTTATTTGGTACCCACATTACAAGCCTATACCCTTTTTATTCTTAATTGACATTGTTTTGATCCTTTTACCTCTTGAAGCACTTTAGTTGTTAGATGAGCGCTAAAAGAAGTAAGAAGGAACTAAGTGTGGGGTAGCTTTTGAGTTGAACCAATGAAAGGAAGAAAGGTGCACTTCTTTTGTAAAATAATACACCATTAGCGGAAATTAAAAAAATAGTTGAAAAAAACGAAAAATATAGATGAATAAATTGTTGTCTTGTTCTTGCTAGTGGGTATGAATTAAAGTAGTGCTTAAAGAAAGATAAAATATTGTTGGGGGTGATATTATTTGTGAAATTGAAGTGGTGTTGAAGAATTTGCGCTTAAGTTATTTGATGATGTGTTAAAGTGCTTAGGAGGTTGAGTCACTATTCCTAAAATATATCCTGCCCGTCCCTTAGCCCACATTACAACCATGAAAAAGTCCTAATTGATTTTAGATCGAGCGAGCTTACATTAGTAGAGATTTACATTAAGGGCAAGCCTATGGTACCAATTACATGCATGTGACTTCTTTTGCGAGAGTGAGCGATTTTCGTTGATATATGTGAGCATGAGATTCGAATGTGTGGATTGATTTTACTCTCTTTGATTTTGTTGTGATGGCACATGGTTTCAAGAGGGATAGGTAAAATTATTTGACTTCTCTAGGATTTTGGGTGTTCAAGCCATGAGTGCATTGTGACATTGAGTCGATTTTTGAGCCTAGGATTGTTATGAGCATGTTGTCTTTGTTTGAATATTTTTGAAGTATGGCAAAAGTTAAAAGGAAGTGTATGTGATTGCATATGCTAGAGTTTAATTGTTGCTATCAACCATGGTCATTGGTGGAGATTGCTCAAAGATAGAGTTATTTGTTGGTTGACTCGAGGACGAGCAACGTTTAAGTGTGGGGTGTTAATAATTGTCTTAATGTATGCATATTTTGATATATATCGCCTCACATTTTACTCATGTCTCGACGATTTGAGATGTTTAATATGATTATTTGTGCTAAATTTTGGTATTTCTATGTGTAGGGATCATTCGGATGCAATTTGGGACGAAAGGGCGCGAATTGGAGCGAAATCGGGACAAAAACGCAAAAAGTGAAATTTGAGGGCCACAGCGAGCGTGGGGCGCTGGCTGTGGCACAATTTACAGTAGCCAAGAAATTTGAGCACCAGGGCCAGCGCCCCACGCTGCCCTGGACGCTCAAGACGGGAAAGTGTCCTATTTCGACTGGGACTCTATTATTTCGACCCCAAGACGCCCCAACTCATATAAAAGCCAACCTAAACCTATTTTGGAGAGAGGAGGATGTTTTTGAGAGGAAAACATAAGCACAGAGCCGCTGTGGAGGCCGGAATTCATCAAGTTCCATCTTTCTCCCACCAAACTTAGTAATTTTTATGTTTCTTTATATGATTTGTTGTTGGGCTACCATGTCTATGTGGAGCTAAACTTCATGTTCTAGGGTTGTGGTTCTTTCATGACTATTTTTATTTGGATATTGATTTTGCCTTCTTGATTTATCATATTGGTTTATTTATTCAATCTTGCGCTTAATTATTTAATTGCTTGATCACCAATTGAATATTATCTCCGAATCTAGAATTGAACTCGAAAGTGGGAATTCTATGTTGCATATAGGATTGAGTAGGGCAAGTTCTTGAAATCGGGCATCGGGGAACGGATTCGTGGTTAGGATAGACATATACCTAATTGCCTTGCTTGGTTAATTTACAGGAATTATACATGCGTTCTTGTTGATTCTAACTCCATAGACATATAGGCGTTAGGTTAGCTTGAATAGGCGAGTAAGAACTCGACAGATTCTTATGAGACAATATTAACCCTGTCAACCAATAAGCTAGATAAATTAGTCGGTCAATTCAATTGAAGAATACAATAGGATTGTTAGATAGCCCATAACCCTAGATCGTTTTCATTACATTGATATCATAAAAATCTGCTCTTTCTCTGTTCAAAGTTCATTATTTATATTATTTTATTTTATTAGTTTAGAATCAAATATTTTTAGGTTTAATTCTTGTTTAGATAATTAGGATAGTCTAATTTAGTTAATAGTTAATCATAAGTCCTCGTGGGTTCGACATCTGACTTTTAGTCACTTTATTACTTGACGACCGTGTATACTTGCGTGAGTGTGTTTGGTGAGAGACCGCTTGCATTGGATGTTCAGGCCTTGGCCAACCAGTTCGTGAGGTTGGATGTTTCTAAGCCCAGCCGTGTCCTATCTTGTACAGTTGCTCGGTCTTCTTTGTTTGAGCGCATCAGAGATCGGCATGATGACGATCCTTATTTACTTGTCCTTAGAGACATAGTGCGGCTCGGTGGTGCCAAGCGGGTTACTGTGGGAGATGACGGAGTTTTGAGGATGTAGGATCATATTTGTGTGCCTAATGTGGATGGGCTTCATGAGTTGATCCTTGAGGAGGCTCACAGTTCTCGGTATTTTATTCAGTCGGGCGCTGCCAAGATGTACCAGGACCTACGACAGCATTATTGGTGGAGGAGGATGAAGAAAGACATAGTTGCTTATGTAGCTCGGTGCCTAAATTGCCAGTAGGTAAAGTGTGAGCATCAGAGACCTGGTGGTTTACTTCAGAGGTTAGAGATTCCTGAGTGGAAGTGAGAGCGTATCACTATGGATTTTATTGTTGGACTCCCACGGACTCAGAGGAAGTTCGATGTAGTTTGGGTCATTGTGAATAGGCTGACTAAGTTAGCGCATTTCATTCCTTTGGCAGTTAACTATCCTGGGAGCGGTTGGCAGAGATTTACATTCGGGAGATCGTCCGTCTTCACGGTGTGCCCGTGTCCATTATATCTGACCGAGGTACACAGTTCACCTCGCACTTCTGGAGGGCAGTACAACGTGAGTTGGGCACGCGGGTTGAGCTGAGCACCGCATTCCATCCTCATACGGACGGGCAGTCAGAGCGCACTATTCAGATATTGGAGGATATGCTTCGCTCTTGTGTTATAGACTTTGGAGGTTCTTGGGATTATTTCTTGCCACTTGCAGAGTTTTATTATAATAATAGTTACCAGTCGAGCATTCAGATGGCTCCATATGAGGCATTATACGGAAGGCGATGCAGTTCGCCAGTTGGGTGGTTCGAGCCGGGAGAGGCTCGGTTGTTGGGCACAGACTTAGTACAGGATGCCTTGGATAAGGTCAAGATTATTCAGGATCAACTTCGCACAGCTCAGTCCATGCAGAAGATTTATACCGACTGTAGAGTTCGTGATGTTGCATTCATGGTCGGAGAGAGAGTATTACTTTGGGTATCACCCATGAAGGGTGTAATGAGGTTCGGAAAGAAGGGCAAGTTGAGCCCTAGGTATATCGGGCCTTTTGAGATTCTAAAGAAAGCGGGAGAGGTGGCTAACAGGCTTGCGTTGCCGCCTAGTTTAGTTGTTGTTCATTCGGTATACCATGTGTCCATGCTTCGAAAGTATCACGGTGATCCGTCCCATAGGTTAGATTCCAGCTCTGCCCAGTTGGACAAGGATTGAACTTACGAGGAGGAGCCGGTGGCAATTCTAGTCCGGCAAGTTCGCCAATTGAGATCAAAGAGTTACCCTTCAGTTCGAGTGCGGTGGAGGGGTCAGCCTATTGAGGCAGCTACTTGGGAGACCGAGTCCGATATGCAGAGTAGATATCCCCACTTTTTCACCAGCCCAGGTACTTTTCTATCTCCGTTCGAGGACGAACAGTTATTTTAGAGGTGGAGAATGTGATGACCCAAAAGGTCATCTTATGTTTTAAAACTCAAATCTAGGCTCTTAAACCATAAAAATAATCTCATTTTTACCCTCAACGATTTACGTGCGCAGTCCGGCCATGTTTCCAGAAAGCGTTTATGTTGAAAACTAATGAAAATAAAAATTTTTGCTTTAAAAGTTGATTTTAGTTGACTTTGGTCAAATTTTTGGTAAACGGCCCCGGATCCATGTTTTGACGGTCCCGGTGGGTTCGTGTCGAATTATGGGACCTGGGCGTATTCCCAGAATCGAATTCGGAGGTCCCTAGCCTAAGTTATGAATTTTGATGAAAATTAAAAGTCTGAAAATTTAATTAATATTTTTGAATTGATTGGTGTTTGGCATTGTTAGTGCCAGGTCCGTATGCTGGTTCCGGAGCCCGGTACAGGTTCATTATGATATTTAAGACTTGTCTGTGAAATTTGGTAATAAACGGAGTTGATTTGACGTAATTCGGATGTCCATTTGAGAAAATAGAAATTTTAAAGTGTTCTTGAGAATTTCATTTGAATTGGTGCTAAATTCATAGTTCTAGGTATTATTTTGGCGATTTGATCACGCGAGCATGTTTGGTTTGGAGCCCCGAGGGCTCGGGTGCCATTCGGGCAATGCGCGAGTTGAGTTCAAACCTCAACAAGGCTGTTGGTGCACCAAATCTGGTGTGCCCGCACCTGCGAGCCTTTGGTCGCAGGTGCGATCTCGTAGGTGCGAGCGATAGCCCCACAGGTGCGACCCAGGCCTGGACTTCATTTTACCGCAGATCCGGACTTCTCTCCGTAGGAGTGGGACCGCAAAAGAGGAACCCTGTCCGCAGGTGCGGTCCCAGTTGGCCCAATCCTTTTCTGCAGAAGCGCACGTCCTGTCCGCACGTGCGGACGCGCAGGTGAAACCAAAGCACCGCAGGTGCGAAGGTCGCTGGGCAGTGAGTACTTTTAATTCGGACTCCAGCCATTTTTCTTCTTGTTTCAAAAGGATAAAAGGCCTAGGGCGATTTTTCAAAGACATTTTCTTCCCCAAATCATAGGTAAGTGTTCCTTAACTCGTTTCTTTCAATCTTTTACTTCATTTTACAATAATTCAACCAAATATCTAGAGTTTTCATGCTAGAATTAGGGGTTAGGGTAGAAACTAGGGATTTTGGGAATTTAAGGATTTAGACCTCAATTTGAGGTCGGATTCCAAAACTAATTATATATTCGGGCTCGGGGGTGAATGGGTAAGTGCATTTTGGTCCGAACCTTGGATTTTGACCAAGCGGGCCCAGGGTCGATTTTTCAACTTTTTGGAGGAAATATTTGGGAAATTTAATTTATGCAATATAATTGATTTCTTTAGCAATATTTGATATTATTGAGTTATTTTTGAATAGATGCGGGTGGTTTGGAGGTGAATTCCAAAGGAAAAGTTATGATTGAGAATTAAGTGGCCTTCGAAGCGAGGTAAGTGTTGTGTCTAACCCTAACTTGGGGAAATTAGGAAACTTAGATTACTTGCTAAGTGAAATTCATGTGAGCAGTGTATATGTGAGGTGACGAGTACTTATGCACCGCCAATTCACCTGTTTTCCATATTTCTCTGTTTTTCTTATATTGTCTCATTCCTATGCCTAATTGCTACGTGTTATACTAGTGTTGTTCAATTTATCGTTCTTATCATGCTTTCGGATCTTCTGGTGATAATTGGATATTTATTTCAAAGTTGAGATTGATATTATGGAACCAAATGTTGAAGTAAGGTTTATACTTGTTATTCTATCTCCCTGTTGTTATTTATGTATTGCATTACGGTAAGGGAGAGTGTTAATGCACGAAGGGTGATGTCGTGCCATGTTATGAGTGTGAATCCACGAAGGGTGATGACGTGCCATATTGTGAGTGTTAATGCACGAAGGGTGATGCCGTGCCATATTGTAAGTGTTAATGCACGAAGGGTGATGTCGTGCCATGATATGAGTGTTAATGCACGAAGGGTGATGTCGTGCCGTTTCTATTAATTTTATGATGAGACTGAGAGTAAAATCACGAAGGGTGATGCCATGCATTTTTCCTTACTGTATTCACTATTCCTACTGATTCATGGTATATTGACTGCTCCGGTGATCATTATGTTATAGTTCTTTATCATGTATTCCCTTCAGTATGTTCCCCTTCCGACATTTCCTATTTAGTTCTTCATTTCTGTTATTTGTATATACACGGTTAAATTGTACAGGTTGATTTGTAGGTGCCTTGCCTTAGCCTCGTCACTACTTTGTCGAGGTTAGGCTCGACACTTCCAGTACATGGGGTCGGTTGTACTAATACTGCACTTTGCACTTCCTGTGCAGATTTTGATACCGGCTCGGGTTGATCGAGATTTTGCTATTTGTCCGCTGTCTGGAGACTCAAGGTAGATCTGTCGGCGTTCACAAACCTTGAAGTTCCCGTCTATCTTTTCTGTTCTTCCATTTCTTTCATTCAGACAGTTGTATTTCTTTCAGATTATTACTTGTAGTAAATTCTTAAATGCTCGTGAATTGTGACTCCAGATCCGGGTGGTAGTAGTTAATACAGTTTTATGATGTTTCGTACTTATTATATTTCATCTTAGTTAATTAATGTTAATTACTGAATGGGAATAAAGAATTGGTTTAATGATTCTCTAACGTTGGCTTGCCTAGCAAGTGAAATGTTAGGCTCCATCACGGTCCCGTCGGTGGGAAATTTTGGGTCGTGACATTGATCTTCGCGTTCGTTAAGATAGGGTCGTGTTCGCAGAGGTTTGGAACCATTGACCTTCGCGTTCGCGGTTGACTCATCGCATTCACGTAGAAGCCCTGCGCCTGGGCAACTCTGTTGCCCTTTGCATTCACAAGTGGAGACACACGTTCGTGATGAGTGGACGGCTTAGTGCATCGTGTTCGTGAGTGGCTTCTCGCGTTTGTGAAGAGGACCTTTTCTGGGTTCGTGAGCTTTTCCTTCGCGATCGTGAGGGCTTGTCCGCGATCGCGAAGAAGGTAGAGGTGGGCAGTAACTTAATAAAAATCGGGATTTTGGCCATTTTGTTCACTTCTCTCATTTATTGGCCTATTTTGGAGCTTTTTAAAGAGGGATTTTCACCTAGAATCTTGAGGTAAGTCTATTCTACACAATGTGAATTTATTTCACAACCCAAAACCCAAATCGTCGTGATGGCAGCTAATCCGATCCGCTAGGTAATCCAATTAACTATTAAACACAATATAATAATATTGATGTAAGTCAAAGATGAGATAACTGAATTTATACAACTCCCCAAGGACTGGTAGTACAAATCATGAGCTTCTAAGATATAGAGTTTACAAAGCTGGTTTGAAATAAAATACACCATCTGTTTGAAATATACATGAACAGATCTGAAATAATAAAGCTACCAAGATCAAGACGTAGTTATGACTGGAATGCAGGTACATCTTCAGATCCAGCTCCCGCTGTGCGCAGCTACATCAGCATCCAAGATTTGCACGCAAGGTACAAAAGTGTAGTATAAGTACAACTGACCTCATGTACTCAATAAGTAACAAACCTAACCTTAAGTTGAAAGTAGTGACGAGCTAGAACAAGGGTCAGAGTCCAAATCCAATAACCAGCAGTAGTTCATAAATACATATTAAAGATGGTACAAGAAATAACTCGGCTGGTTCACAGTTACGGAAACTATGCATGCTTTTCAAGTATAATAGTAGACCCTAGATCTTTCACCGAAAACCTAAAAAATATATGAATAAGTTTGAAAACTGTAATTTTCCCAAAAAACTGTCAATAATAAATAAGATGTTTCATTTTCAGATAGCGTGAGGAAAATACATCTCTATGCCTACATGTCAATATACATGTGAAATCATGAATGTCACCAAAACCGGGTAGCATGAGCAAATGTATCTTTATGCTTGTATCTCAAGTACGAATGTCAAATGCAATGCATCTCAATGATGAACTCATGTACTCACACTCTCAGAGTACTCAATCACTCAGTACTGTACGGGGGAGGTCTAGCCCAGGAAAGAGCCTCATGTGCAGTGATGAGTGTGATTGTGTGTGTGATGGTGAGGGGCATTTGTGCCATGCACCGTGAGCGTGATGAGTGTGAGTATACTTGATGGCTTCGCTATGATGTTGTTGACTTGACATGTGTACTTTACATGTAGTCATAGAGATGTATTTTCCTCATGCTAGATGGTAATATGGTGTAATTGACTTGACATGTATACCTCACATGTAGGTATAAAGATGTATATTCCTCATGCTATATGGATGTATGGTGTAATTGACTCGACATGTATATTTGACATGTAGGCACATAGATGTCTTTTCCTCATGCTAGATGGTAAATGAAACATTTTACACGTTGTTGTTAAGATAGAAATAACAGTTTTCTTGATAAATTCATATTTTAGTGATTTCAGTGGTAAGATTTGGGGCTTTGACGGCTATACTTGAAAAGCATGTCTAGTTTTTCGTATTTGTGAATGAGTTGAACGTGATATTTCTCGAGTAGATCTCTTTTATTATCATCATTATTTCATGTTTCATTATGGATTATTGGGTGTTGAACACTGGCCTTCTTCTGAGCTCGTCACTACTTTCAGTCTGAGGTTAGGTTTGTTACTTATTGAGTACATGGGGTCGGTTGTACTCATACTACACGTCTGCACCTTCTATGCACTTTGGAGCTGGTCCTACTGTGTATAGCAGGAGCTGGCATTGAATATGTACCTGCTTTTACGGACATAGCTACCACTTTTCCTTGGTAGTTTTAGTTTCTATTTTGTTTTTGTATATTCCAAACAAATATTGTGTAACACCCCAGAAAAAAAGTAAAAAAAAAAACAAAATTCGAAGTACTTAAGTGTAAGGCCCGGTAAAGTTTGCAAAAGAAAATAATATTTTGTGGTGCTTGGACCTTTTGGGTTGAACAATGCACCGGAAAGTAAAGAAACAATTCTGGCGGAAAAGCACGTTTCTGCGGTCCATTATGCGACCGTAGAATCACTCTACGGGTCGCATAATGGACGCAGAAGTGAGGTAGGAGAGGGCCAGTCTGGAAGCAATTATGCGGTCAACTATGCGACCGCATAATGACCGTAGACTCAGGTAGATTTTTGGCCAGCTTGGATATTAATTATGCGACCGGTATGCGGTCGCATATCGATTATGCGATCGTAGAACCTGTTCCGGAGCTTCATTTTTGGGTTTTTAAAACCCGACCCTACTTCGTTAAATACACTCTTTGGGCCATATTTGAGCTATAATCTGACATTTTAGAGTGAGAGAGAGTGCCTTAGAGTGAGAAGGTGTTCTTCAATAATTGTTCTTCAATTCTTGCCCAAGTTTTGGAAGATTAAGAAGGGAAACTCACTAGGTCTTTATCCTAGAGATAAGATTCTACACCATAGCCCTCAATATCGAATTTTGTCTAGAAATGGGCAATTAGCAAGACAACCTTTGGGCATGAGAGTTTTTTATTTTACGTGCATGTGTTATCAAAGGGTGTAGGAAGATTGTTGAGCTAAGAATGGTAAAGATTGGGTTGTGGGATGATGGAATCCTCCTTAAAAGGACCTTGAAACCTTCATGCACACCCAGTGTTTGATAAAATGCTCAAATGAGCTAGAACCATAATCATCTTCCTAATTTTGATTCAATTTGTTATATTTCTACAATAGATTGAAGTTGCTAAGAATTCCGGAATATTTTAGAGTTTAAGGAAGCTCAATTGAGGTTTGTTGTCTAAACTCTTCTCTTAGAATTGAATCCCACGATTCTCATGTAAATTATGTATGACCCGAGTGGTTCATTATAAAATTGGCTATTCCGAGTAAGTTTTGTTGAAAAATGTTTGTTCGATAAGTATTCTAAATGCTTTATTCCTATTATGTTATCAATCGAGGATGCGTTCAAGTATGAGTTGTGCATTAATGATGTCTCGAGTTCAAACGAAGGCTATTATGCCAAATTTTGTGAAATATCTCTATGTGCCTTAGACTTTTAATTGCTCACATGTGTACTACACACCTCGATTTGAAATGTTGTTGTTGGTGATGATGATGTTGATGTTTGAAAGTAAAAAGGTGAGCATGAAATACTAAATACGGCCAACGTGCCACGAATGATTTTATAATTATGGACATTAGTGCCAATGAAATGAAAAGATGTGAAAGGAGTATGAAATGTGATGATTGATATAAAAAGGTTGATGTCTCGAATAAGACAGCCTAGCCGATCGGGTCGTGATCGGACACCATGTCACACACATGGTGGTGATTGCGCTGGAAATTGTATTTGAAATTGAGGTTTTGGTTGATGTCTTCAAATAAGACAGTCTAGCCGATCGGGTCGTGATCGGACTCCGTGCTAGATTCACGATGGTATATTTGCACAGAAATTATGATTGATATTTTGATTATGGTTTACGTCTTCAAATAAGATGGCCTAGACGATCGGGTCGTGATCGGCCACCGTGCTAAAAGTACGGTGGTATTGCTATTGTGAATATGGGTACTGTGAATGATGATATTGATATTGAGAGTAATTGTGGTTAATGTCTCCAATGAGATAGCCTATCCGATAGGGTCGTGATCGGACTCCGTGTTGAGAGTACGGTGGTACTGATATTGTGAATAATGGTATTGTGGTCAATGGTATACCGATGCTAAAAATGTCCCAATGTGAGATATGAAAATTATTTTGAACACTGTCTTGATCCTAAATTGAGGTTTAATGTTGATTAAGGCTTTCATTGATATTATGATATTCTTGTTTGTATTATTTGTTCTATTGAGAGGGTGTTTAGTTATACATACTAATGCTATTCGACAGTACTAACGTCCCTTTTGTCGGGGGCGTTGCATCTTTAAATGGATGCAAGTGATTCCATAGAAGGAGATATTGATCAGTGATAGCAGTACACCTTCTTCCCAGCTGACTTGGTGAGCCCCACTTCATCTAGGGGTCATGTATCTTTTGTACTTTGTACATTATGTTTGAGATAAAGTCGGGGCCTTGTTGCCGGCATTATCATTGTACTCTTTTTTATCTATACAAGCTTCGTAGACATAGTATAGATTGGGTATTGGTGCTGGGAAACTCAAAATATGTTATGTTGTGGTTGTATTACTTGTCCATTTGAGACTTTAAAAATGATGAAACTACTGGTAAGGAATTGGTATTGTAGACATGAACACCTTTTTGTCTAATTAATAAAATTATGTATTATCTCCATTCGTGGATGAGTTTGGGTAGAAGAAAATCTAACAGGCTTGCTCGGTCGGGTTCACTCGGTTGAGGGTCGGTCGCGCTCCTCGGTTTTGGGGCGTGACAAACTTGGTATCAGAGCCTAAGGTTTTAAAGTGTCATAGGATGTCTCAGAGCCGTGTCTAGTAGAGTCCTTATTATCGGTGTGTTCTCGACCACATCTATAATTAGGATGCTACTTGGACATTTAGGAATAATACACTTCTTTGAAATTATGAACCGTGCGATGAAACTGATTGGGAAATTGTTCTTCCTCTAACTCGTGCGTTGAGGTTCAAGGTAAGTTAAATGCTCTTTTGGTTTATTCCAAGAATTGTTGTCATGTGACATGACGAATGGGTAAAGGCCTGAATATTAAATAAATGGCACATGTATCATGTTGAATGAATGGTATGGTCATATGAGACAAGTATATAGTACCATGAGCATACTTTATATGAGAAGAGTTCTAGAAGTGATTACCCACCTCCAAAGAGGCATTGACGTGATAAATGAGACCTAAGCTTAACTAGTACATGTGGATAGTGTGGGTACTATGTATATGATTCTGAGATGTAAATTTGTTACCTAGGCACGTGATATATGAAAGGAATGGCCTGGAGAGTAATGATAAATGTGTAGGTCTCTCACAGGAGACAAGAAGTTATGAAAGGAGAGTTAATTGAATCCACAATGAGAAAACCCTAACACTATGAATGTTATTAAAATATCCCAGGAATGTGCGAAGTTGTGTTACACTCCAAAAAATATATTGACACGAGAGATTTGGATCCCAAGCCTGTGTGACTGAATAAGAGTAGAGAACTTATGAGGTTAATGCCATGGAGACTTAAATCTCCCTAATAGTCAATCATATACAAGAGGACTAGAGATGTGAAACATGTGTCCCTCAAATTGCTATATTCATGACTTGTGTCGAAATGTGAAATATTCACCCTAAGTGGGGAGAGAAGGGACAAGGTGAGGCTACTTAAGTACAATATAAAGAGAGTGGGGCCATGTAGCTATGATGTTTGGATATTTTATTGAAGACATGTGTAGTCTATAAAACTGGTAAGGGATAACGTGATTCTCTGAAAGGAAATGCAAATGACAAACCACCAGTACAAAAATAATGTGAAAGGTTAAGAAATGTAAATTTTGCGTACGTACAATAGACATGACAGGGTCAACAATACTAGAAACTAAGAGTAAGGTTTGACAAAGGGTTTTATACTTGTTAGAAAGTCAGGGACAATGGAACCCAGGGAAGTACTACAGGTCAAATATGAAAGGCTTGCGAGTTCTTAGAATGAGTTAATCACGGATTTGCGATTTAGCTAAAGTTCCAAGGCTTTAAGAAATATGGACGAGTGGGAGAGATAAATGTGATGTGACAAAAACCCAAGAGTGCATCTGGACTTGATGGAGAGTCTCTTAAGAATCTTACAAGCAAGGAAGTGTTAAGTGATACACGGATGGATACACTTTCCCACAGATATCCTAATAAGTGTCGAGAGGCGACCAAGATGAATTCCCAACTAAGGAAAAAGACCACATAGTGTATGGAAGAGCACATAGCTATTTACTAACTAGGAAGAATGAGGCGAGAAGAATTGGAAGAAAATCTATAAATTGAGACGGTCATAGTTATCGCAAAATAGTTCGTATGAGAATGGTGGACTCTCCCATAGCACAAGTGTTAATAGAAGATATAAAGGATCAACTATAATGCAGCCTACTTGAGTGACCCTGAATATCAACTAAACGATTTAGAGGGAGTTCATGTCTACATATTACATTGGAACGTAAGACTACTGCTGATGAAGTGGTGGTGTGATAAATGCAACAAACCATGCACAATAATACTACGAGTTCATGGGAGGCAGACAAGTGTGTGGCACAATGAGATTGTCAACTATGAATTAAGGGCAAAATGGGATGGGAGTGAATGCTCCAGTCACAAAGGAAATATAGTACCAACATATTGTCTAGACCAAAGGGGAAATGTTTGAAACAGATTGAGAGAGGATGAACACGTGTTATGAACGAAACATGTTTAACATGATAGCTCTTAGGCTGCAATACCAGGAAACTATATTGGTGACTACAATATTGGGAATAAGGTGAGTTGCTCATCGAGGATGGAATCAGGTGGACTAAGTCCTACACTTATAAGGAAAACAAGAAGTCGTCATTGAAGAATTTAGGAGGATCTCAAGTTTCAGAAAAGGCCTTATTTGGGCTAAATATATATGAAGGGTGTCGATATGTGTTTTGAGAAATGTTTAGTAGTAAAGAGGAATTGTGAGAATGTTCACAAGGGAAGTAGATTGGTTTCTTAAAATCTTATAATACTTATAATGAGGAAAGAGGGTGGCTAAGAAAGTTCTGAGCACGATGTTACTTCACATATTGAGGCAATGCCATGCAGGTTGATGTTATCAGGGTGTGCGTGCAACCTAGTAGATATTACTCATTTGAAACAGATGGTCCCATAAGAAAACTGACCTAGTAATGTTTTTTGTTGAGAAATTTGGAAGAAAAAAACAAGTTGCAAGTACTAATAAGATTGTAACTATATCAAGAAAATTTTTGTAGAACTCAATTCCTAGGAGGTCGTATGAAAGAGAAATCTGATATAAATGTTCCACTAATGATGAAATATTGCAATATGATCATTTATGACTCTAGGCAACTCAAGAATCATGAGAAAAACAATCCAACACATGACTTAGGAGTTGCGGCTATGATTTTTACATTAAATATTTTGCGTCATTAATTGTATGGGGTTCAGGTGGACATATTCACGAACCAAAAGATCCTTCAATATATTTGCAAATAGAAGAAATTTAATCAAAGGTAGAAAAGATGGCTTGAGTTACGTAAATATTATGACATCAATATTTTATATCATCCGGGGAAGCCAATGTTGTGGCGAATACTCTTAGCTGGAAATCTATGGGTAGTATGGCTCACTTGGAGGCATGTCAAAGGTCGTTGGCCAAGAAAGTTCATCGATTGGCTAGTTTGGGAGTTCGTATTGAGGACTCTAATGAAGGAGGGGTAATTATACAAAATAGGGTTGAATCATCGTCTATTGTGAAAGTCAAAGAGAAGCAATACAACGATCCATTTTTGGTGCAATGGAAGGAGGGGATTCAAAAACATAAAAATATGGTTTTTCTCTTGGCATGGATGATGGTACACTAGGGTACCAAGGACAACTATGTGTTCCAAACGTGGATAGTCTCCGGGAAAGAATTATGATTGAAGCTCACACTTCTAGGTATTCCGTGCACCCAGATTCTACGAAAATCTATCATGATCTTAAGTGTCACGACCCGAAATTCTCACCGTCGGGACCGTGATGGCGCCTAATATTTTACTTGCTAGGCAAGCCAACGTTAGAGAATCATTAACCAAATCCTTAATCCATTCAGGAAATAACAATAATTATCTAAGATGAAATATATCGAGTGCGGAATAATATAAAAACTACATTAATTTCTACCACCCGGATCTGGAGTCACAATTCACGAGCATTCTAGAATTCACTACAAGTAATAGTTTGAAAGAAATACAACTGTTGGAATGAAAGAAACAGTAGAACAGAAAAGATAGACGGGGACTTCAAGGTATGTGGACGCCGACAGATTTACCTTGAGTATCCGGATAGCGGTCCAATAGCAAAATCTCGATCAACCTGAGCCAGTACCAAAATCTGCACAGAAAGTGCAGAGTGCAATATCAGTACAACCGACCCCATGTACTGGTAAGTGTCGAGCCTAACCTCGACGAACTAGTGACGAGGCTAAGGCAATGCACCTACAAATCAACATGTATAATTTAACAGTGTATATCCAAATAAGAAATATCGGGAGAGGGAAACATCCTGGGGGGAATACGAGATAAAGAACTACAGTAGAATGATAACTGGAACAATCAATATACTATGAATCAACAGAAACAACGAATATAGTAAAGGAAAAAAAAATGTACGGCATCACCCTTTGTGCTTTTACTCTCAACTCACAATAAAACCAATAGAAATGGCACGACATCACTCTTCGTATATTAACACTCACAATATGGCACGCCATCACCCTTCGTGCTTTTACACTCACAAATATGGCACGGCATCACTCTTCGTGCTTTTACACTCACAATATGGCACGGAACCACCCTTCATGCATTAACACTCACAATATGGCACAGCATCACCCTTCGTGCATTAACACTCTCCCTTACCATAATGAAATAAACAATTAACAATATGGAGATAAAATAATAAGTACAAGCCTTACCTCAACATTTAGTTCCAAAATATAAATTTCAACATTCGAAATAAATAATCAATTATCACCAAACGGTCCATGAACATGATAAGAACAATCAATTTAACAACACTAGTCTAAACACGTAGCAATTAGGCACAGGAAAGAGACAATATAAGAAAAACGGAAGGAACCGGGAAAATAGGTAAATTGGTGGCGCATAAATACTCGTCACCTCACATATACGCCGCTCACATGAATTTCACATAACAAATAGTCTGAGGTTCCTAATTCCCTCAAGTCAGGTTTAACCACGACACTTATCTCGCTCTGAAGGCCACTTAATACTAAATCACAGTTTTTCCTTTAGAATCTGTTACACCTCATGTTTTTGTAGGTGAAATTACACCATAAGTAATCTGATGAAAGCTCGGAAATGAGATGTTACGTTCCGCATTTTCGTATGTTAAAATTTTCGTCGTAAGTTAATCGACGTAAGTTCGAGAATGAGATTATTTTGAAATTATAAGCATTATGCTATTCTAAACAAGTGATAAGTAAATTCGTGAAGGTGAGAGGGTAAGCGAATCGAAGAAATGAGTTTCGTTGAAGTTTGATATTTTGGGATAAAATACGGTCCAAGCTATAATACCCCATATTTATGGACTAGTACCATACAAGGTACCACATGACCATGATAGTAAGGTGTATAAGGTATGTTAGGAGTGGTCAATATTTTAAGTAATTTGAGATAATTCTTAATTATGTGCGTAATTGGTAAATTATTGGTTAATGGGAGATTAACAAGTTAATCAAGTGATTAGTGGACAATTAATCCAAATATTTGGATAAGCATTACATCTCCAAACGTGGCAGCCCTTAAAAGCCAATTGATGACTCTTATACTCACTTAATAAGGTGTCACATTTAAGGCTAAGTAATCACCTTAGTGGGGCTCACACCCACTAAGGTATAAGACCTCTAAATTCACAAATAGAGGTGGATTAAATTAAGAGAGGTGGCTAAGAATTCAGCAAGTAACGGATTGAAGACTCAAACAATTCTATACGGATTGAAGATATTAAAGACTTCAAAATTTCTATACGGATTGAAGACCTTAAAGACTCCCACAATTCTATACGTATTGAAGGCAACAGATGAATCTTCAATATGGATTTTTTCCTGCTTCGATTCGTCGTTACATGTTGTCGCAATTAACATGTGTTAGAGGAATTGTCAAGAGTATCGGCTTAGGTAAGTTAAGTCTATCCCTTCTTTCTTTTGGCATGGTCCAAATGATACAAATGAAACGAGCAAATACACAACTTCCATATTCAAAGAAATACTAGGGGTTTCTATATTCTTGATTCCCCATGTGAAGTATTATTATATCTTCTGTTCATGGGTCTCAGAAAAATATGTATTTGATAAAGATTATCTGACAGGCATATTATTTTTATGACATTCTGAGAAATCTTATTAATGTATTTCTTATGCATTTCATGCATTTATACACGTACATTGACCCATGACCAAATGGCGTTATATACGCGTATATATATATATATATAATAGTAAATATATGTATATGGGATATGGGAAAAGTTTACGGCGTTATATACGCACCACCACTTGATCAGCAAGTATACGTTGATGAATTGCCCACAGTGGCCAAAACGATATGATAGGATGCCCTCAGAGGCTTGATGATGTTATGAACACATATGCCTATGCATGATATGCCATTTATACGCATATGCATGACGTTATAAAAAAATTGAAATGATTCACAGAGCTATGCAGACATGCATGTCGAGTCGTTTACTCCATGTTTCTCTCATGTCTATTATTTACTAATTTTCATTCCTTATATACTAGGTACATTATTTGTACTGACATCCCTTTTGCCTGGGGATGCTGCATTTCATGCCCGCAAGTCTCGATAGACATGTCGAGAGTCCTCCAAGTAGGTGATCAGCTCAGCGGAAGATGTCGGTGCACTCCATTTGCTCCGGAGTTGCTTGTTTGGTCAGTATGATTTAGATGTGTATTGTTTGGTATAGCGGGGCTTTGTCCCGACCTTTATGACAATTATATATTCTTAGAGGCTTGTAGACAGATGTCATTACATGAAATATTGTACGGCCTTGTCGGCCTATGTTTTGAGTTTATTAATGATCATGTTGGCCTATTAGGCCCGTATGTCACGTGCATATGATGATGAAATAAGAAAGATACGTTACGTTGGTACTCGGTTGAGTAAGGCACTGGGTGTCCGTCGCGGCCCATCGGTTTGGGTCGTGACAGAATCCACCTCCAAACCACTCGTATCTATTCAAAAACGACTCAATAATATCAAATATTGCTAAAGGAATCAATTATATTGCATAAATTTAGATTTCCTAAAATTTCCTCAAAAAAGTCAAAAATCAACCCCGGGCCTGTTTGGTCAAAACCTGAAGTTCGGACCAAAATTCATTTACCCATTCACCCCCGAGCCCATATATATAATTGGTTATGGAATCCGGCCTCAAATTGAGGTCTAAATCCTAAAATTTCCGAAATCCCTAGTTTCTACCCAACACCCCTAATTCTACCATGAAAACTCTAGACTTTAGGTTGATAATTCATGAAATATAATGAGTAATTGAAAGAAAATGATATAGAATCACTTACCAACACTTTGTGGAAGAAAATGACTCTTGAAAAATCGCCTCTAACCATTTGGTTCTTGAAAATGTTGAAGAAATGACTTAAGTCCCGTTTTGATTCTGTTTTATGCATTGGGCGACAATGTGCATCGCGTTCACGAGGCCACTGTCACGTTCGCGAAGAGCAGAGTTGCCACGCCTTCGCGTTTGCGAGACCTCCTCCGCGTTCGCAAAGTGATACTTTCCCCTGGCCTTCGTATTCGCGAGACACTGCTCGCGTTCGCGATGAAGGAACGACCTACCCTCCCCAGGTCCTAAATGCTTCGCGTTCGCGATGAGCCGGTCAGGTTAGCGAAAGGTAAATCCTCCATCACTTCGCCTTCGTGACCAGGCCTTCACGTTCGCGTAGAGTAAGAAAACAAACATCCCGGTTTCTACTTCGCGTTCACGCACGAACGCGAATAAGGAAACCAGAAGGCACTAAGATTCGCAGAAAATCAGATTTTCCAAAGTCCAAACATCATGTGACCTATCCGAAACTCACCTAAGCCCTCAGGGATCCAAACTAAACATGCACACAAGTCTAAAAATATCATACGAACTTGCTCGCGCAATCAAATCACCAAAATAACACCTAGAACTACGAATTTAGCACCAAATCAAATGAAATTCTATAGAACACTTTAAAATTTCTATCTTCTCAACTGGACGGCTGAATCACATCAAATCAACTCTGTTTCTCACCAAATTTCACAGACAAGTCTTAAATATTATAATGAACCTGTACCGAGCTCCGGAACCAAAATATGGACCCAGTACTAACAATGCCAAACATCAATCAATTCTTAAAAAGAAATAAATTTTCAGACTTTTAAATTTCATCAAAAATTCATAACTCGAGCAAAGGACCTCCGAATTCGATTCCAGGCATACACCCAGGTCCCATAATTCGATACGGACCCACCGAGACCATCGAAATACTGATCCGGACCCGTTTACCAAACATGTTGACCGAAGTCATCTAAAATTAACTTTTAAGGAAAATATTCATATTTTCATCAATTTTCTACATAAAGGTTTTCCGAAAACATGCCCGGACTGAGCACGTAAATCGAGGAGGGTAAAAATGAGATTTTTAAGACTTAAGAGCACAGATTCAAGTTCTAAAACATAAGATGACCTTTGGAGTCATCACATTCTCCACCTCTAAAACAACCGTTCATCCTCGAACGGACATAGAAAAGTACCTGGGCTGGTAAAAAAGTGGGGATATCTTCTCCGAATATCGGAATTGGACTCCCAAGTAGCTGCCTCAACAGGCTAACCTCTCCATTACACTCGAACTTAAGGGTAAATCTTTGATCTCAACTGGAAAACTTGCTGGGCTAGAAAAGCAACCGGCTCCTCCACGTAAGTCAAATCCTTGTCCAATTGGACAGAGCTGAAATCTAACACGTGGGACGGATCGCCATGATACTTTCGAAGCATGGACACATGGAATACCGGATGAACAGCTGCTAAACTAGGCGGTAACGCAAGCCTGTAAGCCACCTCTCCCACTCTCTCTAGAATCTGAAAAGGTCCGATATACCTAGGGCTCAACTTGCCCTTTTTCTGAACCTCATTACACCTTTCATGGGTGATACCCGAAGCAACACTCTCTCTCCGACCATGAATACAACATCACAAACTTTGCGGTCGGCATAAGTCTTCTGCCTGTACTGAGCTATGCGAAGTCGATCCTGAATAATCTTGACCTTATCCAAGGCATCTTGTACTAAGTCTGTGCCCAACAACCGAGCCTCTCCCGGATCGAACCACCCAAGTGGCGACCGGCAGCGCCTACCATATAATGCCTCATAGGGAGCCATCTGAATACTCGACTGGTAACTATTATTATAAGCAAAATTCGCAAGTGGCAAAAACGGATCCCAAGAACCTCCAAAGTCTATAACACAAGCGTGAAGCATATCTTCCAATATCTGAATAGTGCACTCTGACTGTCTGTCTGTCTGAGGATGTAATATTGTGCTCAACTCAACCCGCATACCCAACTCACGATGTACTGCCCTCCAAAAGTGCGAGGTTAACTGCGTACCTCGATCAAAAATGATAGACACGGGCACACCATGAATACGGACGATCTCGCGTGTGTAAATCTCTTCCAATCGCTCCGAAAAATAGGTAACTGCCACAAGAATGAAGTGCGCTGACTTGGTCAGCCTATCCACAATGACCCAAACTGCATCGAACTTCCTCTGAGTTCGTGGGAGTCCAACGACAAAATCCACAGTAATACGCTTCCACTTCCACTCAGGAATCTCTAATCTCTGAAGTAAACCACCGGGTCTCTGATGCTCACACTTTACTTGCTGGCAATTTAGATACCGAGCTACATATGCAATTATGTCTTTCTTCATTCGCCTCCACCAATAATGCTGCCGCAAGTCCTGATACATCTTGGCAGTGCCCGGAAAATACAAGGAACTGTGGGCCTCCTCAAGAATTAACTCACGAAGTCCATCAACATTAGGAACACAAATATGACCCTGAATCCTCAAAACTCCATCATCTCCAATAGTAACTTGCTTGGCACCACTGTGCCACACTGTGTCTCTAAGGACAAGAAAATGAGAATCGTCACACTACCGATATCTTATACGCTCAAACAACGAAGACCAAGCAACTGTATAAGCTAGAACACAGCTGGGCTCAGAAACATCCAACCTCACGAGCTGATTGGCCAAGGACTGAACATCCAATGCAAGCGGCCTCTCACTAATTGGAATATATGCAAGGCTACCCATACTAGCTGACTTTCTACTCAAAGCATCGGCCACCACATTGGCCTTCCCGGAATGATACAATATAGTGATATCATAGTCTTTCAATAGCTCCAACCACCTCTTCTACCTCAAATTGAGCTCTTTCTGTTTGAACAAATATTGCGAGCTCCGATGATCCGTGAATACCGCATATGACATGCCGTAAAGATAGTGCCTCCAAATCTTCAGCGCGTGAACAATGGCTACCAGCTCTAGATCATGAACAGGGTACGTGTACCTTCAGCTGCCGTAAATCATATTCAATAACCTTGTCACCCTACATCAATACCGCACACATACCAATACGAGATGCGTCACAATATACTGTATAAGCTCCTGTGGGTAACACCAATACCGGTACCGTAGTCAAAGTTGTCTTGAGCTTCTGGAAGCTCACCTTACACTCGTCTGACCACCTGAACCAGGCACCCTTCTGGGTCAGTCTGGTCAACGGTGCTGCAATGGATGAAAACCCCTCCACAAACTGACGGTAATAACCTGCCAATCTCAAGAAACTACGGATCTATGTAGCTGATGTGGGTCTAGGCCAGTTCTGAAATGCCTCAATCTTCTTAGGATCCACCTGAATACCCTCTCCTGATTCAAAGTGACCCAAGAAAGCAATCGAACTTGACCAAAACTCGCCTTTTGAGAACTTAGCATATAATTGGCTGTCTCTCAGAGTCTGAAGAACGATCTGAAGGTGCTGCTCATGCTCCTTTTGGATGTGGGACTAGATCAAGATATCATCAATAAACACAATCATAAAGGAATCCAAGTAGGGCTTGAACACCCGGTTCATCAAATCCATGAATGCTGTTGGGGCATTTTTCAGCCCAAATAACATCACTAGAAACTCATAATGCCCATACCGAGTCCGAAAAGCTGTCTTAGGGACATTGGATGCCCTAATACTCAACTAATGGTAGCCAGATCCCAAATTAATCTTCGAAAATACCTTGGCATCCTGAAGCTGATCAAATAAATCATCAATCCTCAGCAATGGATATTTGTTCTTGATGGTGACTTTGTTTAACTGCTGATAATCTATACATATCCTCATCGATCCATCTTTCTTCTTCACAAACAACATAGGTTCACCCCAGGGTGAGACACTAGGTCTAATGAAGCCCTTATCAAGAAAATCTTGCAACTATTCGTTCAATTCTTTCAACTCTAGTGGGGCCATGCAGTATGGAGGAATGAAAATAGGTTGAGTGCTCGGGGCCAAATCAATACAGAAATCAATATCCCTGTTGGGTGGCATCCTCGACAGGTCTGCAGGAAACACCTCTGGAAACTCACGAATAACTGGCACTGAATCCATGGAAGGAACCTTTACACTAGAATCGCGAACATAAGCCAAATAAGATAGGAACCCCTTCTCGACCATATGTTGAGCCTTCACATAAGAGATAACCTTGATGGTAGAGTGGACAAGAGTCCCTCTCTACTCTAATCGAGGCAACCCCAGCAAGGCTAACCACTTTGAACTACATCCCTGGGATGACCTCTAACTAGCTGGTCTCCACCTCTAACGGCCTGACCTCCACCTCTAATAGTTTGGCCTCTACCTCTGGTTGCCTGACCCTGCCTCTGGCTGGCTCAGCAGGTGGTGCAGCAACTGGTGCCGGAACCATGGCACGAGAGCTCTGATACTATGAGCTTCCCATTGCCCGAGGGCAGAATCTAGCAATATGCCTCGGATAACCACAAGTATAACATAACCTCGGTTGCTATGACTGATGACCCTGAAACTGACCATGTCGACCAGAGTAACCACCCTGATAACTCTGGAGTGGAGGTGCACTAATAGGAACTGGTGATGCACTGTAGGCTAGCTAGTCGGAATAAGGCATATGAGGACCATGACCACCTGAGGCACCGTGGGATACTTAAAGTTCTGAATGAAACAGCCTGGGAGGATGGCCTCTACCAAAAGTACACCTGCGTCTAGGTGAGGCACCGCTGAACTCGCCGGAATAACAAGGTCTCTTGTCAGACCCCTGACCTCCCTGAGCAAGAAACATCTCGACTCGTCAGGCGACATTAGCAGCCGCCTGAAAAGAAACCTCACACCTAGTCTCCTTAGCCATCTACAATCTGATAGCCTGAACAAGTCTGTCAATAAACGTCATCACACTCTCTCTCTCTCTCTCTCTCTCTCTCTCTCTCTCTCTCTCTCTCTCTCTCTCTCTCTCTCTTGGTGGGAAGCAGAAGAAAAGCATGACATGCCAAATCCACAAAACGGGTCTCATACTGAGTAACGGTCATATTGCCTTGCTTGAGATGCTCAAACTGACGGCGATGCTCCTTTCTCAATAGGATAGGCAGAAACTTCTCTAGGAAGAGCTGAGAGAACTGGTCCCAAGTAAGAGCAGGCGACCCAGCTGGTCTGGTCAACAAATAATCTCTCCACCATTTCTTGGCAAAACCAGTCATCTGAAATGTAGCAAAATCGACCCCATTGGTCTCCACTATACCCAAGTTCCGTAGAACCTCGTGACAGCTGTCAAGATACTCATATGGATCCTCTTAAATAGAACCACTGAAGTGAACTGGGAAGAGCTTGGTAAACCTGTCCAATCTCCACAAAGCCTCAGAAGACATAGCCGGCCCATCTCAGGCCTGTGCCGCAACAACTGGCTGAACTACTCTGACTGGTTGAGCTGCCAGAGGCTGATATTGGGGAGCTATCTGCTCTAGAGTGGGAGCAGTGGGAGTCTTGGCTCCTCCTCCAGCCTGAGAGACGGTTAGTGCCATGGGAAATGCACCAGTCTGGGCCAGACTCTCCATTAGGCCCACCAAACGGACCAAAGCGTCCTAAAGTACTGGATGGCAATGAACCCCTCCGGAACCTGAGCTGGTCCAGCAAGAATAGTATGGGCTGGAACCTCATCATCAAGATCTATCTCAGGCTCCACTGCTGGGGCTGCTGCTCGGGCTCTCGGCTGAGCCCTGCCCCTGCCTTGGCCTCTAGCACGGCCTCAGCCTCATCCTCTGCCCCTCGTAGGAGCTTTCACTGGAGGCTCTGGCTGCTTCTCAGCTGAGGAAGCGGTACGTGTTCTCTCCATCTACGAGAGAATAAGAGTAGCAGAGTTCAATCAGTATTGAGAAAACAACATCGCACGATAGAGGAGAATAGAAGTGAAATTTGTACCTAAACTTCATAGCCTCTGGAAGATAAGCACATACGTCTCTATACCGATCCTCCAGACTCTACTAAGCTTGCTCGTGAATCGTGAGACCTAGGCAACCTAGGGCTCTGATACGAACTTGTCACGACCCAAAATTCCCTCCGTCGGGACCGTGATGGCGCCTAACATTTCACTTGCTAGGCAAGCCAACATTAGAGAATCATTAACCAAATCCTTAATCCATTCAGGAAATAACAACAATTAGCTAAGATGACATATATCGAGTGCGGAATAATATAAAAACTGCATTAATTTCTACCATATGGATATGGAGTCATAATTCACGAGTATTCTAGAATTCACTACAAGTAATTGTATGAAAGAAATACAATTGTCTGAATAAAAGAAACAGTTGAACAGAAAAGATAGACGGGGACTTCAAGGTCTGTGGATGCCGACACATCTACCTTGAGTCTCCGGATAGCAGTCCAACTGCAAAATCTGGATCAACCCGAGCCAGATCCCAAATTAATCTTTGAAAACACTTTGGCATCCTGAAGCTGATCAAATAAATCATCAATCCTCAGCAATGGATATTTGTTCTTGCTGGTGACTTTGTTTAACTGCCGATAATCTATACACATCCTCATCGATCCATCTTTATTCTTCACAAACAACACAGGTGCACCCCAGGGTGAGACACTAGGTCTAATGAAACCCTTATCAAGCAAATCTTGCAACTATTCGTTCAATTCTTTCAACTCTAGTGGGGCCATGCAGTATGGAGGAATGAAAATAGGATGGCGACCACACACAAATGATAAGCACGATTTACAAAAATAGCATCTCCCACTGGTGTGGACACATACACAGGAGCACTCAAAGAATCACAGGGAACAACCAAATAGGAAGCAAAATAGGATGACACATAGGAGTAAGTAGACCCCAGATTAAATAGAGCTGAAGCATCTCTACTGCAAACTGAAATAGTACATGTGATAACAGCGTCAAATGACTCAGCCTCACGCCTGGCTGGGAAAGCATAACACCGGGGCTAGGCCCCACCACCCTGAACTACGTCCCTGGGACGGCCTCTAACTGGCTGGTCTCCACCTCTAACGGCCTGACCTCCACCTCTAACAGTCTGGCCTCTACCTCTGGCTGCCTGACCCCTGCCTCTGGCTGGCTAAGCAGGTGGTGCAGCAACTGGTGCCGGAACCGTGGCACGAGAACTCTGATAGTATGAGCTGCCCGTTGCCCGAGGACAAAATCTAGCAATGTGCCTCGGATAACCACAAGTATAACATAACCTCGGTTGCTATGACTGATGACCCTGAAACTGACCATGTCGACCAGAGTAACCACCCTGATAACTCTGGAGTGGAGGTGCACTAATAGGAACTGGTAATGCACTGTAGGCTAGCTAGTCGGAATAAGGCATATGAGGACCATGACCACCTGAGGCACCGTGGGATACTTAAAGTTCTGAATGAAACAGCCTGGGAGGATGGCCTCTACCAAAAGTACACCTGCGTCTAGGTGAGGCACCGCTGAACTCGCCGGAATAACAAGGTCTCTTGTCAGATCATTGACCTCCCTGAGCAAGAACCATCTCGACTCGTCAGGCGACATTAGCAGCCGCCTGAAAAGAAACCTCACTCCCAGTCTCCTTAGCCATATGTAGTCTGATAGCCTGAACAAATCTGTCAATTAACTTCCTCACCCTCTCTCTCTCTCTCTCTCTCTCTCTTGGTGGGAAGCAGAAGAATAGCATGACATGCCAAATCCACAAAACGGGTCTCATATTGAGTAACGGTCATATTGCCCTGCTGGAGACGCTCAAACTGACGGCGATGCTCCTTTCTCAATGGGATAGGCAGAAACTTCTCTAGGAAGAGCTGAGAGAACTGGTCCCAAGTAAGAGCAGGCGACCCAGCTGGTCTGGTCAACAAATAATCTCTCCACCATTCTTGGCAAAACCAGTCATCTAAAATGTAGCAAAATCGACCCCATTGGTCTCCACTATACCCAAGTTCCGTAGAACCTCGTGACAGCTGTCAAGATACTCATGGGGATCCTCTGAAGTAGAACCACTGAAGTGAACTGGGAAGAGCTTGGTAAACCTTTCCAATCTCCACAAAGCCTCAGAAGACATAGCCGGCCCATCTCAGGCCTGTGCCGCAACAACCGGCTGAACTACTCCGACTGGTTGAGCTGCCAGAGCCTGATACTGGGGAGCTATCTGCTCTAGAGCGGGAGCAGTGGGAGTCTTGGCTCCTCCTCCAGCCTGAGAGACGGTTGGTGCCATGGGAAATGCGCCAGTCTGGGCCAGACTCTCCATTAGGCCCACCAAACGGACCAAAGCGTCCTAAAGTACTGGGTGGCAATGAACCCCTCCGGAACCTGAGCTGGTCTAGCAAGAATAGTATAGGCTGGAACCTCATCATCAAGATCTATCTCAGGCTCCACTGTTGGGGCTGCTGCTCGGGCTCTCGGCTTAGCCCTGCCCCTGCCTCGGGCTCTAGCACGGCCTCGGTCTCGTCCTCTTCCCCTCGTAGGAGGTTCCACTGGAGGCTCTGGCTGCTGCTCAGCTAAGGATGCGGTACGTGTTCTCTCCATCTGTGAGAGAATAAGAGTAGAAGAGTTCAATCAGTATTGAGAAAACAACATCGCACGATAGAGTAGAATAGAAGTGAAATTTGTACCTAAACTTCATAGCCTCTGGAAGATAACCACAAACGTCTCTATACCGATCCTCCAGACTCTACTAAGCTTGCTCATGAATCGTGAGACCTAGGCAACCTAGGGCTCTGATACGAACTTGTCACGACCCGAAATTCCCACCGTCGGGACCGTGATGGCGCCTAACATTTCACTTGCTAGGCAAGCCAACATTAGAGAATCATTAACCAAATCCTTAATCCATTCAGGAAATAACAACAATTAGCTAAGATGACATATATCGAGTGCGGAATAATATAAAAACTGCATTAATTTCTACCATCCGGATCTGGAGTCATAATTCATGAGTATTCTAGAATTCACTACAAGTAATAGTATGAAAGAAATATAATTGTCTGAATAAAGGAAACAGTAGAACAGAAAAGATAGACGGGGACTTCAAGGTCTGTGGATGCCGAGACATTTACCTTGAGTCTCCGGATAGCAGTCCAACTACAAAATCTGGATCAACCCGAGCCAGTACCAAAATATGCACAGAAAGTGCCAAGTGCAGTATCAGTACAACCAACCCCATGTATTGGTAAGTGTCGAGTCTAACCTCGACGAAGTAGTGACAAGGCTAAGGAAAGGAACCTACAAATCTACATGTACAATTTATACAGTGTATATACAAATAACAGTGATGAAGAGCAAAACAAGAAATATCGGGTGGGGGAAGCATGCCGGGGGAAATACGAGATAAAGAACTACAGCAGAATGATAACTGGAACAACCAATATACTATGAATCAACAGAAACAGCGAATACAGTAAAAGAAATAATAAATGCACGGCATCACCCTTCGTGCTTTTACTCTCAACTCACAATAAAATCAATAGAAATGACACGGCATCACCCTTCGTGCATTAACTCTCATATCATGACACGACATCACCCTTCGTGCATTAACACTCACAATATGGCACTGCATCACCCTTCGTGCTTTTACACTCACAATATGGCACGACATCACCCTTCGTGCATTAACACTCACAATATAGCACGAGATCACCCTTCGTGCATTAACACTCTCCCTTACCATAATGAAATGAACAATTAACAACAGGGAGATAAAATAACAAGTACAAGCCTTACCTCAACATTTAGTTCCACAATATAAATCTCAATATTCGAAATAAATACTCAATTATCACCAGAAAGTCCATGAACATGATAAGAACAATCAATTTAACAACACTGGTCTAAACACGTAGCTATTAGGAATAAGAAAGAGACAATATAAGAAAAATGGAAGAAACCGGGAAAACAGATAAATTGGCGGCGCATAAGTACTCGTCACCTCACATATACGCCGCTCACATGAATTGCACATAACAAATAGTCTGAGCTCAAGTCAGGGTTAACCACGACACTTACCTCGCTCCAAAGGCCACTTAATACTCAATCACAACTTTTCATTTAGAATCCACCTCCAAACAACTCCAATCTATTCAAAAATGACTCAATAATATCAAATATTGCAAAAGGAATCAATTATATTGCATAAATTTAGATTTCCTAAATTTTCCTCCAAAAAGTCAAAAATCGGCCCTGGGCCTCCTTGGTCAAAACCCGAGGTTCAGACCAAAATCTATTTACCCATTCACCCCCGAGCCCGGATATATAATTGGTTTTGGAATACGACCTCAAATTGAGGTCTAAATCCTCAAATTTCCAAAATTCCTTGTTTCTACCCAACATCCCTAATTCTACCATGAAAACTCTAGATTGTAGGTTGATAATTCATAAAATGTAATGGGTAATTGAAAGAAAATAGTTTAGAATCACTTACCAACACTTTAGGGAAGAAAATGACTCTTGAAAATCGCCTCTAACCGTTTGGTTCTTCAAAATGTTGAAGAAATGGCTTAAGTCCCGTTTTGATTATGTTTTATGCAGTGGGTGACAGTGTGCATCGCGTTTGCGAGGCCACTGTCGCATTCGCGAAGAGCAGAGCTGCCAAGCCTTCACGTTCGCGATACCTCCTTCGTGTTCGCAAAGGCTACTACCCCCTAGCGTTCGCGAGACACTACTCGCATTCGCGAAAAAGGAACGACCGACCCTCCTCCAGGTCCAAAATTTTTCGCGTTCACGATAAGCCGGTCGCATTCGCGAAGGGTAAATCCCCCAAAACATCGCATTCGCGACCACTCCTTCACATTCGCGAAGAGTAAGAAAACAGCCATCCTAGTTTCAACTTCGCGTTCACGAGAGTTCCTTCACGAACACGAAGAAGGAAACTAGAAAGCATCAGAATCTGTAGAAAACCAGATTTTCCAAAGTCCAAACATCCCGTAGCCTATTCGAAACTCACCCGAGCCCTCGAGGCTTCAAACCAAACATGGACACAAGTCTAAAAATATCATACGAACTTGCTCACACAATCAAATCGGCAAAATAACACCTAGAACTAAGAATTTAGCACGAAATCAAATGAAATTCTCAAGAACACTTTAAAATTTCTATCTTCTCAACTGGACTTCCGAATCACATCAAATCAACTCTGTTTCTCACCAAATTTTACAGAAAAGTCTTAATACTATAATGAACTTGACCGGGCTCCGAAACCAAAAGACGGACCCGGTACTAACAATGCCAAACATCAATCAATTCTTAAAAACAAATAAATTTTCATACTTTTAATGTTCATCAAAAATTCATAACTCGAGCTAGGGACCTCCGAATTCGATTCCGGGCATATGCCTAGGTCCCATAATTCGATACGGTCCAATCGGGACTGTTAAAATATGGATCCGGGCATGTTTACAAAAAACGTTGACCGAAGTCAACTAAAATCAACTTTTAAGGCAAAAATTCTTATTTTCATCAATTTTCAACATAAAGGTTTTCCGAAAACATGCCTGGACTGCACCCGCAAATCAAGGAGGGTAAAATGATATTTTTAAGGCTTAATAGCGCATATTCGAGTTCTAAAATATAAGATGCCTTTTGGGTCATCAAATTAAGGAAGTCTACTGGTGGAATAATATGAAGAGGAATGTAGCGGTGTTTGTGGCGAAGTGTCAAAATTGTCAGCAAGTGAAGGTCGAATACCAAAGGCCTGGGGGGTGGCACAGAACATGGAAATTCCAATGTGGAAGTGGTAAATGATTAATATGGATTTTGTGGTAGGATTACCACGCACTCTACGTAAGTTTGACTAAATTTGGGTGATTGTGAATCGGCTCATGAAATCAGCACACTTTTTGCCGGTTAAGTCTACCGACACAGCAGAACAATATGCTCAATTGTATATCAAAGAAATAGTCAGGCTGCATGGCACTCCAGTTTCTATCATTTCTGATTGGGGGGCACAATTCACTGCTAATTTTTGGAAGAAATTTCAGCAAGGTTTAGGTACTCAGGTGAATCTCAGTACAACATTTCACCCACAAACTGACGGGCAGGCAGAGCGGACTATTCAGACGCTTGAGGATATATTGTGTGCTTGCGTTCTAGACTTCAAAGGTAGTTAGTATGATCATTTACCACTCATAGAATTTGCATACAACAATAGCTATCATGTTATCATTCAAATCGCACAATTCGAGGCTTTATATGGTAAGAGATGTAGATCTCCCATTGGGTGGTTCAAAATTAGGGAGGCAGAGTTGATAGGGCTAGACCTCGTGCATCAGGCCATGGAAAAGGTTAAAATCATTGAGAAGTGGTTGAAGACTCCTCAGAGTCGTCAGAAATCCTATTCGAATGTTCGTCGTAGGGATTTGGAGTTTAAAGAAGATGATTGGGTATTCTTGAAAGTTTCCCCCATAAAGGGTGTAATGTGATTTGGTAAGAAAGGGAAATTGAGGTCGAGGTATGTCGGACCGTATAAAATCATTCAGAGGATTGGTGAGGTGGCGTACAAGCTTGCGCTACCACCTGAGATGTCATTAGTACACCCGGTGTTTCATGTGTCTATGTTGAAGAAAGTTATTGGAGATCCGACACTCATTGTTCCAGTTAAGACTATTGAGGTAAATGAGAAATTGACTTACGAAGAAATTTCGGTTTCTATTACTGATCGAAAAGTCCAAAAATTAAAAAATAAAGAAATTGCCTCCGTGAAAGTGTTATGGCGAAACCAACAGGTTGAAGATACTACTTGGGAGGACGAGGAAGAAATGAAGAAAAGGTATCCTTATTTGTTTGAATAACCATTTATTTATGAGTTGTGCCTTATGAAAATGCTAGAAAGATACTTTCTATGAATTATGTATGATTTGTACATTTGATGTTAAGGGTGTTCCGTTCTGGTAATATAACTACTTGTGAGGCCAAAGTTGGTGTTGTTTGGTATTATATTACGGCATTGGATTGTGTATATGATATTATGATTCATTTCTAGGGATCTTTGACAGGTAGATAGGCCTAGTTACAAGGGAAACGCTAGCGAAAATTTTGAAAATTTAGGGAGTTAGTCAAATTTGGGGTTGTTGGTGTGTGGTATGAAAACTGAGTTGCATGAGATGCTAATAACGGATTTTTACCCTCATTCGAGGATGAATGATCCTAAGCGGGGGAGAATGTAACACCCCAGAAAAAAAGAAAAAAAAATCGAAGTACTTAAGTGTAAAGCCCGGTAAAGTTTGCAAAAGAAAATAATGTTTTGTGGTGCCAAATTGGTTTTTCGTCAGTGCATACACAAAGATATATATGTGCTTTGTTGAGGGGTATTTGTGAAAGCCACTTGTACAGTGCTGAGTGTGATTGTGTGTGTGATGGTGAGTGGCATTTGTGCAATGCACCGTGAGCGTGATGAGTATGAGTATACTTGATGGCTTCGCTATGATGTTGTTGACTTGACATGTGTACTTGACATGTAGTCATAGAGATGTATTTTCCTCATGCTAGATGGTAATATGGTGTAATTGACTTGACATGTAGGTATAAAGATGTATATTCCTCATGCTATATGGATATATGGTGTAATTGACTCGACATGTATATTTGACATGTATGCACATATATGTCTTTTTCTCATGCTAGATGGTAAATGAAACATTTTACATGTTGTTGTTAAGATAGAAATAGCAGTTCTCTTGATAAATTCATATTTTAATGATTTCAGTGGTAAGATTTGGGGCTTTGACGGCTATACTTGAAAAGCATGTCTAATTTTTCGTATTTGTGAACGAGTTGAACATGATATTTCTCGAGTAGATCTCTTTTATTATCATCATTATTTCATGTGCCGTTATGGATTATTGGGTGTTGAACATTGGCCTTCTTCCGAGCTCGTCACTACTTTCAGTATGAGGTTAGGTATGTTACTTATTGAGTACATGAGGTTGGTTGTATTCATACTACATGTCTGTACCTTTCATGCACTTTGGAGCTGATCCTACTGTGTATAACGGGAGTTGGTAATGAACATGTACCTGCTTTTCTAGACATAACTACCACTTTTTCTTGGTAGTTTTAGTTTCTATTTTGTTTTTGTATATTCCAAACAAATATTGTGTAACACCCGAGAAAAAAAAAATCGAAGTACTTATGTGTAAAGCCCGGTAAAGTTTGCAAAAGAAAATAATGTTTCGTGGTGCTCGGACTTTTTGGGTTGAACAATGCATCGGAAAGTAAAGGAAACATTTTGGCGGAAAAGTGCATTTCTGCGGTCCGTTATGCGACTGCAGAATCATTCTGCAGGTCGCATAATGGCCGCAGAAGTGAGGTAGGAGAGGGCCAGTCTGGAAGCAATTATGTGGTCGACTATGCGACCGCACAACTGTTCTACGGTGCATTATGCCACCGCATAACAGTTATGCGGGCCGCATAATGACCGCGGGCTCAGGCAGAATTTTGGCCAGCTTGGACATCAATTATGCGACCGGTATGCGGTCGCATATCGATTATGCGATCGTAGAACCTGTTCCGGAGATTCATTTTGGGGTTTTTAAAACCCGGCCCTACTTCGTTAAATACACTCTTTGGGCCATTTTTGAGCTATACTCTTACATTTTGGAGTGTGAGAGAGTGCCGTAGAGTGAGAAGGTGTTCTTCAATAATTGTTCTTCAATTGTTGCCCAAGTTTTGGAAGATTAAGAAGGGAAACTCACTATGTCTTTATCCTAGAGGTAAGATTCTACACCTTAACCCTCAATTTCATATTTTGTCTAGAAATGGATAATTAGCAAGATACATTTTGGGCATGAGAGTTGTTTATTTTACGTGCATGTGTTATCAAAGGGTGTAGGAAGATTGTTGACCTAAGAATGGTAAAGATTGGGTTGTGGGATGATGGAATCCTCCATAAAAGGACCTTGAAATCTTAATGCATACCTAGTGTTTGATAAAATGCACAAATGAGCTAGAACCATAATCATCTTCCTATTGTTGATTCAATTTGTTATATTTCTACAATGCATTGAAGTTACTAAGAATTCTGGAACATTTTAGAGTTTAAGGAAGCTCAATTGAGGTATGTTGGCTAAACGCTTCTCTTAGAATTAAATCCCACGATACTCATGTAAATTATGTAAGACCCGAGTGGTTTATTATAAAATTGGCTATTCCGAGTAAGTTTGTGTTGAAAGACTATTGTTCAATCAGTATTCTAAATGCTTTATTCATATTATATTATGAATTGAGGATGTGTTCAAGTATGGGTTGTGCATTAATTATGTGTCGACTTCAAGTCGAGTTCAAACGAAGGCTATTATGCCAAATTTTGTGAAATATCTCTATATGCCTTAGACTTCTAATTGCTCACATGTGTACTACACACCTCGATTTGAAATGTTGTTTTTGGTGATGATGATGTTGATGTTTGAAAGTAAAAAGGTGAGCTTGAAATACTAAATACGGCTAACGTGCCAAGAATAATTTTATAATTATGGCCATTAGTGCCAATGAAATGAAAAGATGTGAAAGGAGTATGAAATGTGATGAATGATATAAAAAGGTTGATGTCTTGAATAAGACAGCCTAGTCGATTGGGTCGTGATCAGACACCATGTCGCACACATGGTGGTGATTGTGCTGGAAATTGTAATTGAAATTGAGATTTTGGTTGATGTCTTCAAATAACACAGCCTAGCTGATTGGGTCGTGATCGGACTTCATGATAGATTCACGGTGTTGTATTTGCACAGAAATTATGATTGAGATTTTGATTGTGGTTGACGTCTTCAAATAACATGGCCTATCCGATCGGGTCGTGATCAGACTCTGTGCTAAAAGTACAGTGGTATTGGTATTGTGAATATGGGTACTGTGAATGGTGATATTGATATTGAGAGTAATTGTGGTTGATGTCTCCAATGAGATAGCCTAGCTGATCAGGTCGTGATCGGACTCCGTGCTGAGAGTACGCTGGTACTAATATTGTGAATAATGGTATTGTGGGCAATGGTATATCGATACTAAAAAAATCTCCCAATGTGAGATATGGAAATTAATTTGAACACTGTCTTAATCCTAAATTGAGGTTTGATGTTGATTAAGGCATTCATTGATATTATGATATTCTTGTTTGTATTATTTGTTCTATTGAGAGGGTGTTTAGTTATACATACTAGTGCTATTCGACAGTACTAACGTCCCTTTTGCCAGAAGCGCTGCATCTTTAAATGGATGCAGGTGGTTCCACAACAGGAGATATTGATCAGTGATAGTAGTACACCTTCTTCCCACCTGACTTGGTGAGCCCCAATACATCCAGGGGTCATGTATCTTTTGTACTTTGTACTTTGTATATTATGTTTGAGGTATAGCCGGGGCCTTGTTGCCGGCATTATTATTGTACTCTTATTTATCTATAGAGGCTCATAGACATAGTGTGGGTTATGTATTGGTGCTGGGAAAGTTAAAATATGTTATGTTATGATTGTATTACATGTCCATTAGAGACTTTAAAAATGATGAAACTATTGGTAAGGAATTGGTATTGTAGACAAGAACACCTTTTTGTCTAGTTCATGAAAATTTGTATTATCTCCATTCGTGGATGAGTTTGTCTAGAAGAAAATCTAACAGGCTTGCTCGGTCGGGTTCACTCGGTTGAGCGTCGGTCGCGCTCCTCAGTTTTGGGGCGTGACATATTGTATTTATTATCATACCAGCTTTGTAAATCTAAGTTTTAGTGGCTCATGACTTGTACTATCAATCCTTGGGTTATTATATTGAAATTTAGTTATTTCACTTATTGATTACTTATTAGTTTCATTAGCGTTGGGTTGACTATTGCTTGGCTTACCTATTAGCCTGCTTAGGTGCCATCATAACTAGGAAAACTTTGGGTCGTGACAATTTGGGCCTTGTTCCCCTATTTGATACTTCTCGTATGTTTGTTTGTTATTTTGTGACTTGCGGGGATGGTTAGTTTGATCTTAGATAGTTTTGAGAGGGATTTGATACAATATTTAGTCTCTTTTTTTTTAGCTTAAGTTGTAAGATTTAATCAAGGTTTGACTTTTGTGTAAACGACCTCGGATTGGTGATTTGATAGTTACAATATGTTTTGTATGGTAATGTTGAATTGGGTGTATGTACGGTATTGGATTTAGAGGTTCGTAAAATATTTTGGCGGTATTTACCAAAAGTTAGCAATTTGAAGGTTTGGAGAGTTCCTAAGTTGACTGGGGTTAACTGTGATGATATCGGATTCAAATTGTTATTTTCGAAGTTTGAATAGGTTTGATTTGTCATTTGAGACTTGTGTCCAACGTTTGGATGTAAGCCGGGTTGGTTAGGCTGGAATCAGATGCTTGGTTGAAAGTTTGGAAGTTAATGAACTTAAGAGAAGCTCAACTTGTGTTATGATCATCGATTCTTTTTTTGATGTTAGTCGTGGTGTTTTGAGCATTTGGACAAGTTTGGATAAGGTACTGAGACTTATTGGCATGATTAGATGGGTCCCAGGGGTTTGGTTGTGTTTCAGGGAGATTTTGGATCATTTCTCTTTGATTTGCAATTGCTGATTTTCTAATGTTTAGCAGTGCTTCGCGATCGCGGAGCTTGTCTTGCGATCGCAGAGAAGGGAAGGTGGCAAATAATATTTTCCTTTTCATGTTCATGTTTGTGGAGGCGCGTTCATGGAGAGATGGGAGCAGGTGCTTCGCGTTTGTGTGCAGGTGGTTGCCTTCACGATTGAGTGGAGCCATGCAAAAGGGTTGCCTTCATGTTCGCGGAGCATGGATCGCACTCTCATAGGCTTAGTAGGTCAATCATTGCATTCGCGAGGGGGGACCTCACAATCGCGAAGAAGTGCAGTAGCTTAACAGACTTTTTGGCCTTCGCGATTGTGAATGGTGTGTTGCGATCGCGATGCATATCACTGGGTAGAACATTAACTATTATATTTTGGGATTTTACCCATTCTCTTATATTTTGAACCCTAGACTATGACAGGTGGATATTGTAGATAGCAAATTCACTACTACACTGAAGGTAAGTAATTTTCACTTAGATTTGGCTTTATAACGTAATTCCTCATGGATTTCTACACCTAAAATATGGAATTTTAAAGAAACATATGTGCTTTTTGTCTACAACTTAAGAGAGTGTATTTTGGAGATTTGAAGGTCGGTTTTAGAATCTAATCACATATTTGGACTCGTAGGGTTATGGATAGTCGGGATATACTCCTTGACTTGGGTTTTGACCATGTGGGCCCGGATTGACTTTTGTCGACTTTTGGAAATTTGATTAAAGATCAAAGCTTTATTGTTTGGGGTTGTTTCCTAGGGTTTTATTTGACATTATTGAGTTGTCTTTGATAGATTCGGGTATTTTGGAGTTGAATTTGGATAGTAGGTGATTATTTCTTGATTTTAGCTTACCAAGCGGAGGTAAGTCTCTTGTTTATCCTTGTAAGAGGGAATTCTCAAATGAGTGATGTATTTGTTACTTGATTCATGATAGAGGAGCCACATATATGTGAGGTAACAAGCATATATGCGTAGCTAGGTTTAGACCATATATGATATTGTTGACTTGAATTGTGCTTTGTTGGATTATGTCAAGTTGTTATCTATGTATAAATTCATTATATGACACGTGATAATTTATATTGACGACTTTGGATCATGTCTAGGATTATCACTTGTTAATTTGATATGAAGGATTGTTTTTCCGAATCGAGCTTAATTATAAATTCATAGTCATATACTTGCCTTATTTTCTCCATGATTTTTGATGGTTTTTATGGCCTAATAAACTCATGAAAATAATATGATTAAGTTAGAACATGTTAAATAGCTTATAGAGTCGTTGTGATAAATTGAGTTACATGATTTTCCATGTCCATCATGTAGTCATGTGGGCTTTTATTCGCTTTCTTATTATCATGTCTTGTGCCTTTTTATTATATCGTTTCATAGACATATGCATGAGTGGGAAAGGTGGTTATTGAGGATTGTTGAGGATTTTTTCACTATGGGCACTAGAGCGGATATTGATGTTGATTATTTGTTAATGATAAAATGATCAATGCTTGAATTATGGATCACTCCCTTCGGAGTCAGATGATTTCCCATATTAGCTTGGGCCATGTGAGCGTAGGCACTCGTGATTCTTTTGGTGCTTTTTGGACACGTGGCCTATGCCAGGCATATAGATTTGTGATACGAGTTGTTGAGAAAGGGATCTTGAGCATTCATATGTATAATTTATTTGACTCATGCTATGAAATGATATAAGTATTGTTGAGAGGTATCATATTTTATTCGATAATTGGGATTCTAATACCTTATTTGGTTTATGTTATTTGTAAAGTATGCCTAAATTCCATATGAACTTTATTTTTTGAGCTTTTATACTCATTGATGATATCATGCCTAGTTACATGTTGAATTATTCTTTCATCTGATTATTTGACATATGGTGAGTGTCGGTCTCAACCCCTCGCCATTGCTTCTTTGAGGCTAGACATGATACTTACTGGGTACTGTAATTTGTACTCATATTATACTTTTGAATATTTTGTGCAGGTTCGGAGGCTAGTGTGAGTGGAATTCATCGGACACGATAGGTTAATTCTGGAAATTTCGTGGTAAGCTACTCTACTTGGTCAATTCGCGGCACATGGAGTCCTCCTTCCTACTTATCTCTTATGTCTATCTATTTCATTCAGACATACAATATATTTTGATGATTCTACATACTCTTGTTAGATGCTTGTGGTGATTGTGACATCTAGGTTTTGCACGATGTAGGAAATTGTGGTCGTATCTAGACCCTACCTCAGATAGATAATTTATGTTATCAATTTTAGATTATTATATTTCTTATCATATTGAGTATTTCGTTAAAATTTGATTAATATTCTTTAGAATTATGATTGTCATTGTGTTGTCTGGCCTAGCGAGCGGGTTAGATGCCATCCCGATCTTTTATGGGATTTCTGGCCGTGACAAGTTGGTATCAGAGCACTAGGTTCTAAGGGTTTCACAAATCACAAGCAGACCTAGTAAAGTCTTGTGGATCGGTACAGAGACGTCAGTATCTATATGCGAGAGGATATAGTGCTTTAGGAAACCTCATTTTTCTTGATTCCTCATCGTGCGTTGATTATTGTCTTGAATCTAAATCCTTTTATTCCATTCTCCCAGAGACGGAGAGAACTGGCAATTTTGGAGTAGCATATGACAGAGAGGTGGTATCACCTGTGGTAGTCGGGAGAGTTAGAGGCCGAGGTAGAGCCAGATTTCCTGCTATGGGCCGCACTATTATAGCTAGAGGTGGAGCATCTTGTGCCATGCCAGGGAAGTTGCGGCGGACCCATCTTTGAACCAGGTAGAGGAGCAGATCATAGACGAACATATTGATACTCCAGTGCACCCCCAACAGCTAGAGGGTTGCATTGCGACACCTGTGTTTCAGGAGGTTGTGGCAAAGATGGTTATTTTCATCAATGCTTTAACTCTTGATGGAGTGGTCCTAGTAGTTCCAGCCACAACTCAGGCTAGAGCGGGAGCTCAGACCCTTGTCACTCGTATCCTAGAGCAACCTATTGTAGCAGTTAGAACTAAGACCTTGCCTGATATGTCTATTGATGATAATAAGAGATTAGAGAGGTTTCAGAGGTTTTCTTCTTCACACCTTGATGGCAGTGCTTCAGAGGAGTTTCTAGATAGGTGCCAGCGGATGCTTCATAATTTGGGCCTTGTAGAGTCAAATGGAGTGGACTTCACTACTTTTCAATTTAGTGGAGATGCTAGGAGATGGTGCCAGACTTATGAGTTGGCCAGGCCAGCAGGTTCATCTCCTCTTACATGAGCTAAATTCTCATACCTATTTCATGAGAGGTACATTCCACTCACCACGAGGGATGAGTTCAAAGGCCAGTTCAAGCACTTCCAGCATGGTCGTATGTCAGCGACTAAGTCTGAGGTGATATTCACGGAGTTGTCTCGTCATGTAGCTTTCTTGATCACATTGAGCCAAAGAAGGTGAGGATATTTATCGAGGCTCTAACCTATAGCATCAAGGCTACTATGGATCAAGAGTTAGGGATGGGGACTACTTTCATTAGTAGTAAAGATAGCTTAGAAGATCGAGCGCATTCGCAACCATGGTAGAGAGGTCTTGATGAAGGACAAGAAGCCTCGACGTTCTGGAGGTTTTAGTGGTCCCTCATCTGGAGGTAAAGGTCAGATCATTAGGGGCTATCACAGTAGGCCAACTCAGTTTACATAGCACGGGGGTCGTAGTGGAGTGTCTCGATCATCTTCCAATTCTCCAGTTATGCCATCCTTTAGTGCTCTTCCAGCAAGCTCATGACGTACTCTGTTAGTTTAGGGTTCCTTTAGTGGGTATTCAGGTCCTTAGGGACAGTATGAGTCTCAGCAGCCTTATTCAGCTCGGGGTTTCTATGAGTATGGAGAGCTAAGACATGTGAGGAAGTATTACCCCAGATTAATCATAGGCACAGCTCATGAGGATTCTCAGTCCGTAGTTCCAGCGCCAGTTGCATCACCCCCTACCCAGATAGTTAGACGGGTAGGGAACGCAGTGAGAGGGTACCCGATAGCGGGAGGTCAGGTTGGTATTAGTCAGACCAATGGTGGCCAAACATGTTTTTGTGCTTTTTTGGGGGATACCCGAGGCAATGGCCTCCGATTTTGTGATCACAAGTACAGTTTCTGTCTGTCATAGAGATTTTTCTATGTTGTTTGATTCGGGGTCTACTTATTCTTATGTGTCATCCGTATTTGGATATGCCTCATGGTTCTCTTGATATTCCTGTGTATGTATCTACACCTGTTGGTGATTCTATTGCAGTGTATTGTGTGTATCGATATGGTGTTGTCACTATTGGGGTTTTAAGAAAAGTGTTAATCTTTTATTGCTTAGTATGGTGCTCTTTGAAGTGATTTTGGGTATGAATTGATTATATTTGTACCATGTTATCCTTGATTGTCACACTAAGACCATGATATTGTCCATGTCAGGGTTACCGAGGTTGGAATGGAAAGGTTATGTTGGACACATTCCTAATAGAGTGACTTCATTTTTGAAGGATCAACAGATCGTTGAGAAGGGATGTTTGGTGTATATGGATTTTGTTCGAGATATTAGTACCGATAATCCTACTGTTGAGTCAGTTCGAGTAATGAAGGGGTTTCCAGATGTGTTCGTAGTAGACCTACCTGTTGGGATAGAAAATAACAAGGAGTCATGCAGAAGCTAACAAACACAAACCTTGATGATGATAAATCAGACGACACAAAAAATATCAAAAAGATTTATGATTTAATATGGTTTGGTCAAGTGACCTACATCAATCTACCAATATAAAAAGAGGAAATCGTATTGAGAGGATAAATTCTCCCCATATACAAAACTCTCCTAAGGACTACAATGTGGATGTTATTCTATTGTTGTGTTAGAGGGATTCTCAATTTATGGAAGTGCAAAACTTCTTCTCCAAGAAAAGGATCTGTCAAATATGGAAGAGATCTATACTTTCCTTTTATGAAAAGTAAAAATCAATTATCGTAAACTATTTTTCCTTCTTTCAAGAAAAGGTAAAATTCAAATATGCAAAGAAAATCAAGACAAAATCCTAACAATTCTCCCTTTTGGCCTGAATTTTCTTGACAAAGCTTGATCTTCCTTCTTTACATAATCTTCATCGATGTTGTTTGCCATTGTTAAAAGTAGGTGTTGGTTAAACATTTGAGCCATGTGCGTTAAAAGTAAAATGAGTTAAAAATATTGGATACATGTGTGTTAAAAGTTAACACGAGTTAAAAATATTGGAGCCCTGTGTTAAAAGTGAACAGGGTTAAAAGTGGAGCCCAACGTTAAAAGTGAGTAGGGTTAAAAGTGGAAGTGTATGCATTAAAAGTATGCACGAGTTAAAATTGGAGCCCGAGCGTTAAAAGTAAGCAATGGTTAAAAATGGAGCCCATTAGCAAGGGTTAAAAATGGTTTTTGTTTATGTATATGCAGCAACACTATTTTTGAAATATATGGTTGAAAATTTATCTCCATATGTAGTATTTCAGATTTTGTTTTGATAGAAATCTTCATTATTGTAAAATTCACTGCAACTTGATCTGAACTCGCCTTGAACCTGCCATCAACCTCGTTGAACCATTAGATCTAATACCATTATTGGGATCGAAAATAACAAGGCTCATGTAGAAGTTAACTAATACAAACCTTGATGATGATAAATTAGACGACAAAGAAAATTCAAAAAGACATTATGATTTAATATGGTTTGATCAAGTGACCTACATCAATCTACCAACATAAAAAGAGAAACTTATTGAGAGAATCAATCCCCCCCCCCAAGTAAAACTCTCCTAAGGACTTATATTGTGGATGCTATTTTATTGTTATGTGAAGGAGGGATCCTCAATAAAACTCCTTCTCCAAGAAAAGGATCTATCAAATATGGAAGAGAAAATAAAAGTAAAAATAAGTTATGGAAAACTATTTTTTCTTCCTTTAAGAAAATGTAAAATTCAAATATGCAAAGAAAATCAGGACAAAATCCTAACACTATCGGGCATGCCATCCTATAGGGATATTGGTTTTGGTATTGATTTCGTGCCGGGCACGCATCCCATGTCTATTCTTCTGTATCGCATGGCTCCAGAGGAGTTGAAGGAATTTAAAGAAAAATTGCAAGAGTTGTTGGATAAGGTATTCATCAGGCCTAGTGTATCACAGTGGGGTGCACTAGTGTTGTATGTGAAGAAGAAGATGGTACTATGGGGATGTTTATTGACTATCGGAAGTTGAACAAAGTTACCATCAAGAATAGGTATCCACTACCGCACATTGATGATTTATTTTATCATCTTCAAGGTGCCAAGGTATTCTCGAAGATTGACTTGAGATGGGGTGTCAATAGTTGATGATTAGGCTTCGGACATCCCTAAGATGGCTTTCAGGACCCGTTACAGGAATTATTAATTTATGGTGATATAATTTTGTTTGATTAATGCCCCAATAGCTTTAATGCATTTGATGAACAATGTGTTCCATCCTTATTTGGATTCTTGTCATTGTGTCTCGTAGTGTTAAGGAGGACGAGCAACATTTTAGGATTATGCTTCGAATTTTGAGGGAGAAGGAGTGGTATGCTAAGTTCTCAAATTGCAAATTTTGGTGGGATTCGGTGGCATTAGTGGGTCATGTGGTATCTAGTGATAGGATCAAGGTGGATTGGAAGATGATTGAGGTAGTTTAAATTTGGACCAGACCTTCTATCGCTACAAAGATCAGGAGCTTCTTAGGTTTGTCTGGTTACTACCATCGCTTCGTAGATGGAGTTTCATCTATTGCATCCCCATTGACTAATTTTCTCATTACAGCATTCTATTTAGATGGTCGGATGAGTGTGAGGAGAGCTTTCAGAAGATTAAAACTGCTTTGACTACGGCTCCAGTTTTAGTATTGCCTTGAGGATCAGGGTTGTATACGGATTATTGTGATGCTTCGTGGGTTGGCATTGGGTGTGTGTTGATGCAGGAAGGTAGGGTGATTACATATGCATCACTCCAGTGGAATCCCCATGAGTGGAACTATCTGGTGAAGGATTTGGAGTTAGCAGCTATTGTGCATGCGCTTAATATTTGGAGGCACTATTTGTATAGTGCGTCTTGTGAGGTTTACACTAATCATCAAAATCTCCATTATTTGTTCAAGGAAAAGGATTTGAATTTGAGGAAGCGGAGGTGGTTGGAGTTGTTGAAGGACTATGATATCACTATCTTGCATCATCCTGAGAAGGCTAATGTAGTAGAAAATGACTTGATTAGGAAGGCAAAGAGTATGGGGAGTTTGGAATGTATAACAGTTGGGAAGTGGCCTTTGGCTATGTATGTTCAGGCTTTGGCCAACAAATTCATGCAGTTGGATATATTGAGCCTAGCAGAGTTCTTTCTTGTGTTGTTACACAATCATCCTTATTTGAGCACATCAAGGCTCGTCGGTATGATGATCCCCATTTGCTTGTCCTCAAGTACACGGAGTTGCGAGGTGGTGATAAGGAGGGGGGTTTTGGTAGTGACAATGTATTGTGGCTTCGAGGTCGGATTTGTGTTCCTAATGTGTACTTTTTGAGGGGGTAGATTCTTGAAGAGGCTTATAGCTCGCGGTATTCTATTCATCCAGGTGCTACGAATTTGTATCGTGACTTGAAGCAGTATTATTGGTGTCGGAGGATGAAGAAGGAAATTGTTGGATATTTCACATAGTGTTTGAATTTTCAGCAGGTCAAGTATGAGCATCAGATACCGAGTGGTTTGTTTCAGTGGTTAGAGATACCAGAGTGGAAGTGTGAGTGCTTCACTATGGACTTTGTGGTAGGGTTTCCACGGACCTTGAGGAGATTTGATGTTGTTTGGGTCATAGTGGACAGAATGACAAAGTTTGCGCATTTCATTCCGGTCATGACTTCCTACACATCAGAGAAGTTGGCTAAGATCTACATTAGGGAGGTTGTCCACTTCCATGGTGTGCCTATGTCTATCATCTCGCATCATGGCAATCAGTTTACATCGTACTTTTGGAGAGTCGTACAACACGAGTTAGGCACCCATGTGGAGTTGAGTACAACATTTCACACTCATACGAATGGGCAGTCCTAGCGAACCATTTAGATTTTGGAGGATATGTTGAGAGCATGTGTTAATGATTTTGGTAGCCATTGGGATCAGTTTCTACCATTAGTGGAGTTTGCATACAATAACAACTACCGGTCTAGTATCCAGATGGCTCCGTATGAGGCCTTATATGGGAGGCAATGTTGTTCTTATGGTTGGTTGGCTTGAGCCTGTGAAAGCTAGGTTGTTGAGCACCGATTTGGTTCGTGATGCTTTGGAGAAGGTGAAATTGATTCAGGAGAGGCTTCGTATAGTGCAGTCCAAGCAACAGACTTATGTTGATAGGAAGGTTTGTGATGTGGCTTTCATGGAGGGTGATAAGGTTCTTCTCAGAGTTTCACATATGAAGGGTGTGATGAGATTTGGGAGGAATGGCAAGTTGATTCCTCGATATATCAGTCCATTTGGCGATTTAAAGAGGGTTGGTGAGGGGGCTTAAAAACTTGCTTTGACACCTTGTTCGTCAGGAGTTAATCCGGTGGTTCATCTCTCCATGCTTCAGAAGTATTATGAGGATCACTCACATGAGTTGGATTTTAGCTTGGTGTAGTTGGATGAGAATTTGAATTATGAAGAAGAGCCAATGGCCATTTTGGGTAGGCAGGTTCGAAAGCTGAGGTCGAAATATATTACATCAGTGAAGGTTCAGTGGAGAGGTCGACCAGTTGAGGAGGCAACTTGGGAGATCAAGCACGTTATGCAGAGCAATATCCTCATCAGTTTTGCATTCGTAGGATGATTCTAGACCTGTTCGAGGACAAATGTTTGATTAAGAGGTGTAGCAGCCTCATTGATAACCAAAGGACTAAGGTCTTGAACAAACCGGCACACCCTATCCTCTATAGTAGGAAACATGTAGAGGTCATACCTTGAAAGATTCGCAAACTTCAGGTGGTAATCCCACACACTCATATTCCCTTGCTTCATATTATCAAATTTGGCAGCACATACAACTCTAGTCTCAGCAGGCCAGAACTGATCAATAAAAGCATTGACAAACTCATTCCACTTCACCAGAAGGTCACCTTCTATGCGGGACTCTTCCCACATCTCGTACCAAGCATAGTCCACTTCCTTCAAGCAATAAGAGGCCAATTCCACTACCTCTGTCTCAGTGGCATGCATAACACATAGACTCTTGTGCATCTCCTCAATAAACTCATGTGGATCTTACTCGGTCTAAGTACCTATGAATACTGGAGGATCTAACTAGAGATATTTATTCACCCTAGAACTAGTTGAATCCCCTAAATAGCTGGAAGAGGTGGATTTAGTATTCACGCTCTGGGCTTGGGAGGCCACAATCTGATTCAACAACTAAAGGGCTCCCACAAGGCCTCGGTCGGAAGCACTAGGACTGGAGAATAAAGCTGGAGTATCAGTTGGCAGAGGCGTCTGTGCATTCAAAGCCGGAATCTCAAAAGGGGTACTATAAGTAGGAGGTGCACTTTCTGAGGGAGTTCCTTCACTCTTCATGTGCACACTCGTAGCATCATGAACTACATGAACTACCACTCTTGGGGTAGTATTTACCCTTTGGCTACTCGTTGCCGTCTTCCTAGGCGCCATGTTCTAAATATTAGAATAATGCATGAGTTAAAAGGATATTCTTATGGTCAAGCTCTATCGCACGATTTAGAGTGTTAAAGAAGAGCAACATTCTTAAATGCCCAAGTAGCCTCCTAATTTTAGATGTGGTCAACTACACACCGATAAGAAGGACTCTACTAGGCATGGCTCCGAGACATCCTAGGACACTTTAAAACATTAGAATCTTATACCAAGCTTGTCACGCCCCAACCTCGGGAAGAGTAACAACGCTAAATCGAGGGAACCCAATCATGCAAGCCTACTGGGAGTCTACTATCTACCCTCGTCCATGAATAATTTTAAGAAGAATTATTTTTAATAGTCTACCGAGAACACAGAAGTATGCCACAGTAATTTCCATTACTTAAGGGATTTCATTGATAGTTGACAAAATGATACAAATCCATAGTTTATAACTGGAAGCAACAACAACATCAACAAACACAGTATAATCCCACAAGTGAGGTCTGGAGAGGGTAGTGTATACGCAGACATTACCCCTACCTGGAAGATAGAGAGTTTGTTTTTGATTGACCTTCAACTCAAGGAAGGATAAAAATAAAGTAGTAGCACAAGCATTAACAACAACAAGATAACAAGAAAATGAAGAAAAGGGTACAACACATAAAACAAGAAATTTAACAATAATATCGCGCTAGACTAACACTAATACTGCTGGTATGTAAAAGAAACACTCTCGACTATATACTAGCCTTCTACCTTAATTCTCAACCTCGACACCTTCCTACCATGGGTCATGCCCTCAGTAAACTAAAGGGACGCTATATCTTTCCTGATCATCTCTCCCTAATACTTCTTTAGCCTACCTCTTCCTCTCCTCAAACCTACCGGGGCCAACCTCTTTCACCTCCAAACCGGGGCATCTGTGCTCCTCCTTTTCACATTTCCAACCCATCTAAGCCTCGCTTCCCACATCTTGTCCTCCACCGGAGCCACTCCTACCTAGGCTTGAATATCTTCATTCCTAATCTTATCCATCCTAGTATGCCCGCACATCCATCTCAACATCCTCATTTCTGCTGCTCTTATCTTCTGGACATGGGAGTTTTTGACTGGCCAACACTTTGCGCCATACAACATAGTCGGTCTAACAACCACTGTGTAAAACTTACCTTTAAGTTTAGGTGCATTTTCTTATCACATAATACACCAGATGCATGTCTCCATTTCATCCACCCTGCTCCAATACGATATGTAACATCCCTATCAATTTCCCTATTTCCTTGTATAATAAACCCAAGGTTCTTGAAACTATATCTCTTAGGGACGACTTGTGTATGAAGCATCATATCAATGTCTTCTTCATCGGTCATTTCACTGAACTTGCACTCTAGGTATTCTATCTTGGTTCTACTCAACTTGAAACCTTTAGACTCTAGGGTCTGTCTCCAAACCTCTAGTTTCATATTTACACCGCCTCGCGTCTCGTCAATCAATACAACATCATCCGCAAATAACATACACCAAGGTTCCTCCCCTTGAATGTGTCGTGTCAATGTGTCCATCGCCAAGATAAATAAAAATGGGCTAAGAGCTGACCCCTGGTTCAACCCCATCACAGTTATAAAGTGGTCACCTAGGTTTTAACTCCATCATACATCTCCTTTATCACCATAGTATAAGCAACAATAACACTTCGAGCGTCCAAGCATCTCCAAAGATCCTCCCTTGGAACTTTGTCGTATATTTTCTCTAGATCAATGAACATCGTATGCAAGTCTCTCTTCCTCCAATATACTACTCCATCAACCTCCTTACAAGGTGAATGGTTTTCGTAGATGAACGCCCTTACATGAATTTGAAATGATTTTCAAAAATAGACACACTCATCCTGACCCTCACTTCCACAACCCTCTCCCATACTTTTATAGTATGGCTCATCAGCTTGATACCCCTATAGTTGTTGCAATATTTTATATCACCCTTGTTCTTGTTCAAAGGAATTATCGTATTCCACCTCCATACTTCAGGAATCTTCTTCGTCCTAATAATGATGTTAAACAATCACTATTATCCATTCCAAGCCTACCCTGCCCGAACACTTCCAAAATTCAATCAGGATCTCGTCTGACCCAGTCGCTCTTCACCATGCGCATCTTATGCATCACCCCCTCCACCTCGTCTATTCTTATACGCCTACAATAACTAAAAGTTTGATGACTCTCGAAGTTCTCCAAATCACCCAACTCAATGACTCGGTCCCCCTCTTTATTTAGGAATTTATGGAAGTATGTCTGCCATCTATATCTAATATGCGCCTCTTTTTCCATTACTCTGCCTTTCTCATTTTTGATGCACTTCTCTTTGTCTATGTCATGTGCCTTCCTTTCTGTCATCTTAACTAGGATGTACAACTTCTTGTCCCTACCTTTGTCCTTAGGCTCTTCATACAAATGTCCAAATATTGCAGTCTTAGCCACCATAACCGCTAACTTCGCCTCCTTCTTGGCCTTCTTGTACCTCTCCATATTCCTCCTCTACTCCTCCTCGTCCTTGCTCTCCACTAGCTTCATATACGCCACTTTCTTAGCTTCTTCTTTTCCTTGGGCCTCACTATTCCACCACCAATCCCCCTTGTGCCCACTAGAATAACCCTCCAAGACCCCTAACATCTCTATAGCATCACTTGGCTATCATGTTACATATATCACTCGCGCCCTCACTACTCTTGTGTTCCCCCATAGCCACCCTTTTATCCCTCAACGCCCTAGCTTTGTCCTTAGTTAAGGATCCCCACTTGATCTTAGGTTGATTGTACACAACCCTCTTCTTCCTCTTTCTCATGATCTCTAAGCCCATCACCAAGAACCTATGTTGGGTCGAGCGATTCTCACTCGGGATAACCTTACAATCTGTGCAAAGACCTCTATCACACTTTCTAAAATTAGGTAATCAATTTGGGTCTTGGCCACCGCACTCTGAAAGGTAACCAAGTTCTCCTCCTTCTTCAAAAATCATAAGTTAGCTATCACCAAATCAAAAGCTTTAATGAAATCTAATAGCAAAGTCCCACTCCATTTTTGTCCCCAAAAAGGCGCTATTCACATCATCATTATCGCTAAAAGTCATCCGAATGTGACCATTGAAGCCCCCTCCTATAAAAAGCTTCTCAATAAGAGGAATTCTACTCACAACCCAGTCCATGTCATCCCAGAAGCGCCATTTCACCTCCTCGTTCAATCTCACTTGAGGTGCAAAAGGCACTCATTATGTGTAGTGTCAGCCCTCAAACAACTAACTTAATAGTCATCATCCTGTCGTTCACACTCCTAACTTCTACCACTAGCTCCCTAAGTTCCTTATCTGCCAAAATATCTAACCCGTTATTGCCACCCCCGCTTCCTGAGTACCTCAATTTATACCCCTCTACATCTCGTACCTTAGACCCCACCCATCTAGTCTCATATACGCAAGCTATACTAATCCTCCTCTTCTGAAGAATATTTTCTAGTTGTATGGACTTCCCATGTTACACCCCATGTTTTCGTACGTTAAAGTTTCATCGTAAGTTAATCGACGTAAGTTCGGGAATGAGATTATTTTGGGACTATAAGTATTATGCTATTTCAAACAAGTGATGAGTATATTCGTGAAGGTGAGAGGATAAGTAAATAAAAAAAATGAATTTTGTCAAAGTTTGTTAGGTTGGGATAAAGTACTGCCCGATCTAAAATACCCGGTATTTATGGACTAGTGCTATACAAGGTACCACATGACCATGATAGTAAGGTGTACAAAGGGTATTAAAAGTTAGTTGTATTTTAAGTAGTTGAAGATAATTCCTAATTATTGGATAAGGATATCCTCCCAAAATGTGGCAGCAGCATAAGAGTCTTTAAGTGACTATTAGATAACCTTGCTAGGTGTCACATTGAAATAAATTCTTGTCTAAGCCATAAAAAGCTCTAAATTCACAAAGTATGTAAAACAGTGTAACGTTCTTTAGTAAAAAGCCTTAGAAGATTTCTCCTGTTACTTAAGTTGTGTATGAGGCGCATATTATCCTAATGTTCCCATGTCCTTCAACCTTTGTTACGTTGAAACATAAAAATAATTGATCTGATGGGTTGAGATCAATTAGCTCTTTTGAAATCTCCAAAGGTGTAATTCAGAAGATAGTATTTTACTCCAACATAGAAAACTTGATCCTCAAGACACCTTTTCTTGATTGTGTTTTGCAAGCTATATGGGGTGTTATTTTTTTTGGCTATTGTAGATATTGAAAAGACAAGCAAAAACAAGAAATTTAATTCTTAGCGTAAAATTTCGGCATGTTGTCTCTTCATTTGGAGTATTGGGCGGCTTGCGGCTAAATTAGCGAAATGAAGCCTCGAAGGAGATAAAGATCGAAAGGCAATTTTAATACTCTAAATAAAAGGATCTTCAAGCAATTCTTACAAGATTTCAACCAAACTTCTTGAAACCAAACAATTCCAACGAGAATTGTTAGAATCGTAGCAACATAAACTTGTGCGGTTCTAAAGGAATACAGTGCAACCTTTTCCAAGAATATCATATGGATTTTTCCCTACTCCAGGTATGTTAAGGCTATTCCTTCTTTCTTTTTAGCATGATCAATACGATACAAACGAAATGAGTAAATGCACAATTTCCATAAATGACTCTATTCATAGAAGTACTAGGGGCGTCTATATTCTTGATTCCCCATGTGAATTATGATTATATCTTCTGTTCATGGGTCTCAGAAAAATACGTATTTGATACAGTTTATCCGAAAGGCATATTGATTTTATGAAATTCCGAGAAATTTTAGTAATGTATTTCTTATGCATTTCATGCATTTATATATGTACATTGACCCATGACCAGATGGCGTTATATATGCGTATATTATATGTATATGGGATATGGGAAAAAGGTCATGGCGTTATATACGCACCACCACCAGATCAGCTGGTATACGTTGATGATTTTACCCCCAGTGGCCGAGATGATATGATAGGATGCCCTCAGAGGCCTGATGATATTATGAAACATGTACCTATGCACGACATGACATTCATACGCATATGCATGACACTATAATTATTTCATGATTTACATAGTTATCAAGACTTACAGGTTGAGTCATTTACTCTATATTTCTTCCATGTATCTTATGTACTTATTTATGTGCCTTACATACTCGGTATATTATTCGTATTGACGTCCCTTTTGCTTGGGGACGCTGCGTTTCATGCCCACGGGTTCCGATAGACAGGTCGAGAGTCCTCCAAGTAGGCCATCAGATCAGCGGAAGATGTTAGGGCGCTTCATTTGCTCTGGAGTTGCTTGTTTGGTCAGTATGATTTAGACGTGTATTGTTTGGTATGGAGGGGCCCTGCCCCGACACTTGTGATAAGTATGTACTCTTAGAGGCTTGTAGACAGATGTCATGTATACGAATTCTTGTATAGCCTTGTCGGCCTATGTTTTTAGTTTACAAATGATCATGTTGGCCTTATAGGCCTGTATATCACATGTATAAGTTTTTATATCAGGTTGGGGTCGTCTTATATTGAGTATTCCTCTATGTTTATTCTGGTTAGTCCATGATGGGCCGTTTGGCCCATTTGCCAATGAAAATACAATAAGAAAGATATGTTATGTTGGTACTCGGTTAAGTAAGGTACCAGGTGCTTATTGCAGCCCATAGGTTTGGGTTGTGACAAAAGTGGTATCAGAGCAGTTCTGTCCTAGGGAGTCTACAAGCTGTGTCTAGTAGAGTCTTGCTTATAGGTGTGTCATGCACCACACCTATAAGTAGGAGGCTACAGGGCATTTAGGACTGTCACTCTTTCTTCTTACTCTAGATCATGTGGTAGATCCCAGTTGTAAGTACTCAATTTTCTAAAGTCTATCTTATTCATAATATGACGATGCCTATATTCAGAAAGACAATTGGTAAGGGATATAGATGTGGAAGAGTTGAGTCAAAGGAACTCGATTTTTGCATCATGCTTATGATGGATAAAGATGAGATATTCAGTAGATCATGTGTATACTAAGATGTGTAAGCTTCTTGATAAGGATCCCTAAGGCAAGAATGCTTATCCACTCTTATGATAAAAAGCAATGAAAGAATCAGAAGGTATAAGTTTCAACAAGTAAAAGAAGCAAGCTGAAGAAGGGTAGGAGGCGCCCAGTTAATGAAGAATAACAGTATTTACAACTCAGCAGAGAAATATAAGCCTTTTTAGTTACCTTCAACGGTAATAGAGGTATGTACGATTGGCCACACCGATCTCAGTTATGCCCTATAGGAGCTAATATATATGTTATAAGAGAAGGACGGATATCAGGATACAGCTGGGGTGAGAGTGACCCAAAATGGTGGATGGATTGTTTACGTTAGTTAACATTTCTGAAGGATAATGTGCCGATAGATCTCCTTGTGAGACACCCAGATGGTGCACTCTAAAATAGTACAACTAGATATGAGTATTACAAAGATAGGCACTGGAAGCATAGAAAGGATAAATATTATCTTAATATGGCTCCCGCCCATAGTAGAGAAATAATGTTAAGCAACCCGAAGAGCCAATGGATGGAGAAAAGGGGAGCTAAAAGCAAAAGAATATCTTGTCGAAGTTTTCAGAATAAAGTGATAGACAGAAAGGTTAGCAGGAAATAAGAAGAGAGTGCATTATGAGTAAGATGTGATACATGGATGATAATGAAGAAAATGACAGTATTATAGAGTCTATAGTCGAGTGAAAGGAAAGATGAGAAGTGACAGGCCTTGAGACAACAAAAGAATATAGGCCAGAAAGTCATACCCTCATTTTGAGAAGCAAGTTCGTGAACAAAAGGAAAAGTTAGACCCCCAAAGTAATACAAATCAGTATGGGCTGGTAAACAAGGTAAACTAGACATGAATTAGGGATTGAGTGATGTGATAATAGTCGGCATTATGAGAATTTCAGAGATTGCATTCCGGCAATAATAGAACAGACAACAGAAGAAGATTCATGAGAAATTCGGAGAATGGTGATTCAGGAAAATGCTTCCCTAAAGTAAGCAATGAGAATTACCGCAAGGAGAGTAAGGGTCATCGATAATGTGAGAAGACACCAAAGATAAAGAGGTAAAACATCTATAGGTAGCTCGTCATAGCACTAAATCTTAGTACTTCCAGAAAGGGGTGAATATGGAGTGTTGTGGCATTAAGTCAGAGACAAGTAGTTCTAGTAACTATGTAATGATAAAGGAAGAAGCGAAAAAAAATAAAGAAGGGACAATATTTCACTTATTCAAAGCCTACATATATGCTACGAATCCAGAACATTATGCAAGAACGACGTCAAGGAAAGGAAGTAAGGGTCCCTGCCCGGGATGTTTTTGATAAATAGTAAGTTAAGACAAAAGAAATAACCCAAGAAAGATTATGCGAAATATGGATATGAGAATGGACCAACAAGTAGTTAGTAGTTAATTCAGGAAGAGCCTAGTTATGGCTAGACAAGGGGATACAGACAAATCAACAGATCGTGCAAGATAAATATAGTGAACCCAACATGGGGAATTCAGTCTCGCAGATATGACCTCGGAACCCTTGAGAAATATTCAGATAGAAGTTGGGGTAGTTAAAGGTGACATATAAGTGTTATAGAAATAAAAGAGGATGCCACTGGAAAACAGTCAAAATTTAAGTTCAAAAGAAACCCTACAAGCACAAGGGCGTGGAGATAACTAACTACGGATAATTATAGGCGAGAAAGGATTCAAGATCATATAGGTTGTATGGAATTCCAATATGTGTGGGCACTAAGATAAACCAAGTATTCATGCAAACAGTGGCAGAAAGACCAGAAAAGGTAATAACTTACGTTTAAAGAAAGCTGAGAAGGAATGAAAGGACTTATTCGATCAATGATCCAGAGTTGGTTACGTTATGAATGCACTTAAGCGTTCAGAGTATTTCCATGCAGCATATATGTCGACAATCATACAGCCGTAGAAGATTCTGGTTTAAGTTAAATGAAAGAATTGAGCCCAGGTCATAGACAAAGGATTGAGTTATTAAAAGATTGTATCATGGATATTCCATAGCGCCCACGAAAGGCTAAAAGTATAATAACTAATAGCATGAGCCGCATATCAGAATATAGCTTAAGCCTACATAAAGGTTGATCAGAGAAAAGAGGAAACTAAAGAATTACATCACCCAAATAATTCAAGAGTTTGATTATTGGACCCAGAAAATTATGGACATCGTGATTAAGAACCTTGCAGAATCACTCTTAATATCAGAGGTGCAAGAGAGATAGTACAACAACCATATTCTATAACGGCCCTATAATAAATTCGGTTAGAAAAGTACCAACCTCATAAGAAGTCAATATGAAGCTCTCACCAAATTATGTATACACCAGAGGTGCAAGTATTATAATAAAGCCTCAAGTTATGGATGTGAATTATACCTATGTGGAAGAAAGGTCATGAAAGAGATACAAGACGTGATGCAAGATTTTAAGGTAAGTAAGGTAAAGGTGAACAACGTACGTGATACTCAAATGTAGGAGGTTGTGAATAGTCCATACTTGGGATAGAAGGATAAAAGCGCGGGGATTCAATATCCAAGAATGATAGTGGCGTCGTCAGTGGGATGTCTTCCAGCCTATGGTTTCCAGGTATCGAGGTAAGGGTTATGGCATAGTATGACCTACCTAGGTACAGTAAAGTCATACGGATGGATAAATGAAATAAGGTATAGCAATATTCGTGAGTTCAACAAAGTACCAAACGAAGAATTTTGGTATACCCATAGATGCCCAGAGGGGCATCTTATCAAGCTCTGTATATGTTTATAAAGTGAAGCCTAGAGATTGAGTAAAATTTGGAGGAAAAAAAAGAAAGAAGAGTCGCATAGGCGTACTTACAAGGAATAAGTCGTATAAGTTGCATGACAGAAGGTAGCAAGAGTTACGAGATTGGAAGAATCCCGACCACAGGCCGTGGTGTAAGAAAGAGACCTACAGGTGGGAATACCCAAACCTTGGATTTATTCACAGAACAACTGCCTAAGATGGCAAGGAGAGTACAAAAATTATTCACAAGGACTATAGGCTATGATAATAATAAGTGCATCAGTCAATATTCGAGGACGAATGTTCCAAAGGGGGGAATAATGTTACACCCCATGTTTTCGTACGTTAAAGTTTCGTCGTAAGTTAATCGACGTAAGTTTGGGAATGAGATTATTTTGGGATTATAAGTATTATGCAATTTCAAACAAGTGATGAGTAAATTCGTGAAGGTGAGAGGGTAAGTAAATCGAAGAAAATAAATTTCGTCAAAGTTTGTCAGGTCGGGATAAAATACGACCCGAGCTAAAATACCCGGTATTTATGGACTAGTGACATACAAGGTACCACATGACCATGATAGTAAGGTGTACAAAGGGTATTAAAAGTGAGTAATATTTTAAGTAGTTGGAGATAATTCCTAATTATTGGATAAGGATATCCTCCCAAAACGTGGCAGCAGCATAAGAGTCTTCAAGTGACTCTTAGATAACTATGCTAGGTGTCACTTTGAAAGAAATTCTTGGCTAAGCCATAAAAAGCTCTAAATTTACAAAGTATATGAAAAAGGGTAACGTTCTTTAGTAAAAAGCCTTAGAAGATTTCTCCTCTTAATTAAGTTGTTTATGAGGCGCATATTATCCTAATGTTCCCATGTCCTTCATCCTTTGTTACGTTGAGACATAAAAATAATTGATCTGATGGGTTGAGATAAATTAGCTCTTTTGAAATCTCCAAAGGCGCAATTCAGCATATTGTATTTTACTCCAACATAGAAAACTTGATCCTCAAAACACCTTTTCTTGATTCTGTTTTGCAAGCTATATGGGGTGTTATGTTTTTGGCTATTGTAGATATTGAAAAGACAAGGAAAAATAAGAAAGTTAATTCTTAGCGTAAAATTTTGGCATGATGTCTCTTCATTTGGAGTATAGGGCGGCTTGCGGCTAAATTAGCGGAACGAAGCCTCGAGGGAGATAAAGATCGAAAGGCAATTTCAATACTCTAAATAAAAGGATCTTCAAGCAATTCTTACAAGATTTCAACCAAACTTTTTGCAACCAAACAATTCCAACGAGAATTGTTAAAAACCGTAGCAACATAAAATTTTACAGTTCTAAAGGAGTACGGTGCAACCTTTTCCAAGAATATCATACAGATTTTTCTCTACTCCATGTATGTTAAGGCTATCCCTTCTTTCTCTTTGACATAATCAATACGATACAAACGAAACAAGCAAATGCACAATTTCCATAAATGACTCTATTCATAGAAGTACTAGGGGTATCTATATTCTTGATTCCCCATGTGAATTATGATTATATCTTCTGTTCATGGGTCTCGAAAAAATACGTATTTGATAAAGTTTATCCGGAAGACATATTGAATTTATGATATTCAGAGAAATCTTAGTAACGTATTTCTTATGCATTTATACATATGCATTGACCCATGACCAGATGGCGTTATGTACGCGTATATTATATGTATATGGGATATGGAAAAAAGTTATGGCGTTATATACGCACCACCACCTGATCAGCTGGTATACGTTGATAATTTTTCCCCCAAGGGCCGAGATAATATGATGGGATGCCCTCAGAGACCTGATGATGTTATGAAACATGTACCTATGCATGACATGACATTCATATGCATATGCATGACACTATAATTATTTCATGATTTACAGAGTTATCCAAACTTACAGGTTGAGTCATTTACTCTATATTTCTTCCATGTCTGTTATGTACTTATTTATGTGCCTTACATACTCGGTACATTATTCGTACTGACGTCCCTTTTTGCCTGGGGACGCTGCGTTTCATGCCCGCAGGTTCCGATAGACAGGTCGAGAGTCCTCCAAGTAGGCCATCAGATCAGCGGAAGATGTTGGTACGCCATTTGCTCCGGAGTTGGTTGTTTGGTCAGTATGATTTAGACATGTATTGTTTGGTATGGCGGGGCCCTGCCCCGACCCTTGTGATAAGTATGTACTCTTAGAGGCTTGTAGACAGATGTCATGTATACGAGTATACGAATGCTTGTATGGCCTTGCTGGCCTATGTTTTGAGTTTACAAATGATCATGTTGGCCTTATAGGCCTGTATATCACATATATAAGTTTTTATATCAGATTGGGGTCGTCCTATATTGAGTATTCCTCTATGTTTATTCTGGTCAGTCCATGACGGCCCGTTTGGCCCATTTGCCAACGAAAATACAATAAGAAAGATATGTTATGTTGGTACTCGGTTAAGTAAGGTACCGGGTGCTCGTTGCGGCCCATCGATTTTGGTCGTGACATCCCCGTCAAAGTCCCTATATTCCAAGACCCAACTCTCAGCCTCGCAACTCCCTTACCACCCTTGCTCCCGCCCCCCTTCCCCAACTTGAGGACACTACCTTACTCTATTATCATTCACCCCAGCTACTATAGTCTAAGGGAATACAGATCTAGTACGACCACTATTACAAGTAAACCGTAAAACTAAAAATAAAGACTAACACGAATATCTAAAGGCACTACTTACAAGTAAAGCTAAAAAAGTACAAGTGTACATATACGCATGAAAGATATTGTAAGTGACTCAACTAAGGCAGTGGAAAAGGTAAGCAATCTGAAATAAATACAACAATCAAGAAAAAGGCAAGAAAACAAATACTAGCTAGCGAAATAACAAATTTCAAAGTGGGCAAGTAACTAAACATACTAAATAGCAACGAATTAAACAACTCACAGCCCAATATTATACCACAATATAACACAACAAAAGAGAGCTGGTAGGCCCAACAAGATAAAGAACTCACAAAAGCAGGCTGACAAGGCCACAATAAGTAATGATAAAAAAGCTAAAACTATCAATTCAATACTAACCACAAAACGATCAAGGCAACGAATAACAACGGTAACACAATAATAAAATCGGCGAGGCTTGAATGAAGGAGCAATAGTACCTGGTTAAAGATTTAGTCCAACAAATCTACTTGTCTAGTCTGTGTGAGTGAACAGGTCCATTATATATGTTTTGTCCAAAGGCGACCAAGAACAAGAATGAAGGAAGGCAAGATACCTCACGCATGACTCCGAGAGTCGCTGATAAGTAAGTGAAACAAACAGAGAAGTACCACGGACTAAAGATTAATGGTTGTCGTCTCCGCTACAAGAATTATAGATAGCGATGGACTGGGGAAATGGTGTAGATGGGGAAGAAAGCAAAGGAATCACAAGAAAAATGGGGACAGAATAAAAGAGTAATAGGGGTCAAAGAAGAAGAAGAACGTAGAGCCATCTAGATGATCGACTAACAGCAGTTATTGTAGGCGAATTCTACTAATGGCAGAAACGGATCCTATGAACCCCCAAAATCAATAGCACAAGCACGTAACATGTCCTCCAAGATCTGAATAGTGCGCTCAAAATATTATGTGGATGAAATGCCATACTCAACTTGACATTTGTGCCTAGATCATGTTGCATGAATCTCCAAAAATGCAATGTGAACTATGTACCTCGATTTGAGATAATATACACTGGCACACCATGAAGGCGAACAATCTCACAAAGATAAATCCGAACCAGCTGCTCTAAATAGTATGTTGTCCTGACTGGAATGAAGTGTGCAGACTTGGTCAGTCTATCCACAATGACCCACACTGCATCAAATCTTCCCAAGGTCCGTAGAAGTCCAACTACAAAATCCATAGTGATACGCTCCCACTTCCACTCAAGAATATAAAGCCTCTGAAATAAACCACCCGGTATCTGGGGCTTGTACTTAACCTACTAACAATTCAAAAACCGAGTCACATACTCCACAAAATCTTTCTTCATTCTTCTCTACTAGTAGTGTTGCTTCAAATCATGGTACATCATTGCAGTGACCGGATGAATGGAATACCGCGAACTACGGGCCTCACCAAGAATCCTCTCCCGCAGCCCATCCATATTGGGCACACAAATCCAGCCCTAAAGTCTCAATATCCCATCATCACAATAGTCACCTCCTTGGTATCACAGCGATGCATCGTGTCCTTAAGGACAAGTATGTGGGGATCATCATACTTAAATGACTAGATGCGCTCAAACAAAGATGACCATGAAACCACGCAAGCAAGAACCCGTCTATGCTTCAAAACATCCAACTTCACGAATGGTGATATCATAGTCGTTTAGTAGTTCTAACCACCTTCGTTGACTCAAGTTCAAATCCTTTTTCTTTTATAGGTGTTGTAGACTCCTGGGATCCGTGAACACTTCACATGACACGCTGTAAAGATAGTGCCTTAAAATATTCAGTGCGTGAACAATGGCCGATAACTCCAAATCATGCACTAGGTGGTTTTTCTCATGGGGCTTCAACTGACGCGAAGTATAAGCAATCATTCTACCCTCCTGCATCAATACATACCCAATGCCAATCTATGAAGCATCACATTAGCCTGTATAAGAACACGATACTAAAGGCAAAACCAGAACTAGAGCTATAGTCAAGACAGTCTTGAGCTTCTGAAAGCTCTTCTCACACTCATCAGACCACCTGAACGGGCACCTTTCTGAGTCAATCTAGTCAAAGTAGTTGTGATGGATGAGAAACCCTCCATGAAACAACGATAATACCCAGCCAATCCTACAAAACCCTGGATCTTAGTAGCAGTAAAAGGCTTCGGCCAACTCTGAATTGCCTCAATATTCTTCGGACCCACCTTAATCGCCTCACTGAACACCACGTGGACTAAGAATTCCATCGAGTCTAACCAAAACGTGCACTTGGAGAATTTATCATACAGTTTCTTCTCCCTCAAGGTGTGGAGCACGATCCTCAAATACTGGTGAAGATCCTACCGACTACGATAATACACCAATACATCATTAAGGAACATAATGACAAAGGAATCAAGATAGGGATGAAACACGATGTTCATCAAGTGCATAAAGGCTACTGGGCATTGGTCAGCCCAAAAGGTATCACTAAAAACTCATAGTGACTGTAGCGGGTCCTGAAAGCCGTCTTTAGAATACCTGAAGCCTGAATCTTCAACTAATGATACCTCGATCTCAGATCAATCTTCGAGAACACCGTAGCACCCTGAAGTTAATCAATACATCATTAATATGTGGTAGTGGGTAATATTTCTTAATAGTAACCTTATTCAGCTGTCTGTAGTCAATAAACATCCTCATAGAGTCGTCTTTCTTCTTCATAAATAGAACTGGAGCACCCCAAGATGAAATACTCGATCTAATGAAAACCTTATCAAGCAACTCTTGAAGTTGTTCCTTTAATTCCTTCAACTCGACCGGTGCCATGTGATATGGTGGAATAGATATGGGGTGAGTGCCCGGCACCAAGTCAATACAAAATCATTATCCTTATCGCGTGGCATGCTTGGTAGGTCTGCTGAAAACACATATGGAAACTCTCTCACAACCGAAACTGACTCAACGGTAGGAGTATCAGCACTAACATCCCTCACCAAAGCTAAGTATTCCAAGCACCCCTTCTTAATCGTTCGTTGTGCCTTTAGAAAAGATACAACCCTACTAGGAACATGACCCAATGTACCTCTCCACTCCAACCTCGGCAATCCTAGCATAGCCAATGTCACGGTCTTAGCATGATAATCAAGAATAGCATATTATGGTGACAACCAATCCATGCCCAAAATCACATCATAATCCACCATATTGAGTAACAAAAGGTCAACCCTAGTCTCATAACCCCCGATAGTGACCAAACAAGAACGATAGACACGCTCTACAACAATAGAATCCCCAACAGGCATAGACACATAAACAGGGGTACTCAAAGAATTACAAGACATATCCAAATATAAAACAAAATAGGATGACACGTATGAATAAGTGAAACCCAGACAAAATAAAACTGATGTATTTATATAACAACCCGATACAATACCTATGATAACAACATTTGATGCAACGAACTTAGTCCTACCAGGGAAAGCATAACAATGGGCTTGGCCTCCCCCTATAGGATATCTTTTACCCGCATGTCCTCCACCCCTAGCTGGTTGTGCAGGTGGAGTAGTAACTAGAGTAGAAATCATAGCTTGAGTACCCTGCTGAGGTACACTCCTCTGAGGTCTGGGACAATCTCTCACCATGTGACTAGTATGACCACACTCAAAACACCCTCTCTGCGGGAGTGGTTGTTGGTACTGAGTCTGACCCCGACGGTTAGAATAACCATTGTAGGAACCCCGTGCATGAGGTTCACTAGAAGATGTCTACCCAAAATGAGTTCTCTGAGGTCCCTGAATAGTTGGAGCACCACGAGTAACCTGAAGTGCAAACTGAACTGGTCGACCGATAAAGCCACTTCTATGACGAGCTGAAACTGCAGAGTGGGAACCACTAAACCCTCCAAATTTCGAGGCATCTTGGCCTCCCTATCCCCTCGATCCTGGTCGTGGATACACTCCAACCTCCTAGGATCTCCACAACCAGCTAGAATGTGGCATCAGTCTCCAACTCTCGCATCACCCCAAATCTGAGACCATAACTGAGTCCCTCAATAAATTTATGAAATTACTCTCTAACAGTGAAAACCAAAGCAGGTGCATGACGAGATAACTCAGCTAGCCTCATAGCATACTCGGACACAGTCATAGTCCCCTAGCGCAACTGCTCGAACTCGGTGTGCAATGCATCTTTGAGGGTCTGTCGAACGAACTCCCTCAAAAATAGATTAGAGAACTAAGCCGAAGTAAGTGGCACTGCATCAACTGGCCTACTCTACTAATAAGCATGCCTTCATCTATATGTCGGTTGCATCAGCTAGAAATCATAAGGTAGACCCCGCTCAACTCCACTATGAACTATAGTGCCCAAAATACGGTGACACTAGCCTAGAAAACCATGTGCATCCTCAGAATTTATGCCAATTAAAGTAGAAGTATAATACTTCTTGAACCTCTCTAGCCTATTTTTCTCCTCCTCTAGCGCCACTGGCCTAACCTCAGGTTGAACCGCAATCACGGGATGCACTAGAATAACACCTGGAGCCTGATCAACATGAGTCTGCTGCTCTGGAGTATAGACAGCAAGAGTCTGAGCTCTTCCCCAAGCCTGAGAAGTGGCTGGTAAAACCGGGATCAACCCTGCCTAAGTAAAGGTACCAAATATGCTCAAAAAGTGTGCCAAAGTTTCCTCAAGAAACACCGACACTAGAGGCAGCATCATCGGTAACTAAAGCTTGTGTCCTCACCATCTGTGAGAGAATAGAAAGACAAAGGCTGAAGAGGGTGACACTGAGTCCTGCGAGCGAGACAACAGGTATACCTTGAATCCTCCAGCATCTCGGGATCAACTCATTAACGACTAGCACACTCTTAAATAGTTGAATCTGCAAAAGAATATGTAGAAGCATAGTCTCAGTACACCACAATCAGTACCCAGTATATATCACGACTAACCTCGGTAGAGTAGTGACGAGGTTCAAGTTGAGATACTCACTAGTAAATTACATGTGAAGATTATCAATATAAAACTGACAACGGAAAGCATAATAAAGTAAATATAAGCAAAGAATAGGGCATGTGATAACATGGCAAATTAAACAACAACTCGGGAAACTCATAGCGAAATCATTTAAAGAAGACAAGGATATTTTTGAATTATCACTAGTTCCAACACAAGAATAACATCCAGAATCACCCTAAAATACCACATAACATAATCAAAAAACCACCCTTATGGCACCACATGAGATTCACAATGAAATATTTCCCCTTATATAGCTACACATGCATAAGCCCCCTTATCGCGCTGCATGGCATCATAATGAAGTATTCCCCTTATTTGCAGCAAGGGCATAAGCCCCCTTATCTCGCCATGCGCATCAATAACACCACCCTTATTATGCCGCATACACATCTTGCCACCCTTATACACCATACAATGATAATCAACCTGCACAACACATACACATGTGCCACAATGTCACCACAACACCAATACCAATGTCACAACAAGATATAGCCCACGGCTCAACAACAATGTGTACAAGAATCATAACAATAATTTAAGGGTGGGGGGAGTGAACAACAAAATAAAAGAAAGTTTCATATAACAAAAAATTCCAAATCAAGCCATATTAATAGCCTAAAGTCTAAATCCATTCAATTATCACACATACGCTCATGTGCACACTCATCGCCTTATGGACACGTCACATAGCACAAATAATGTAAATTAGATCAATTCCTCAGGAGAATTTCTCCCACACAAAGTTAAACAAGATATTTACCTCAAATAAGCTAAGTCAAAACTGTAAGAAGATCTTCCCACATGAATCAACCTCCAGACTGCCCGAATATAGCAAAAACAACTTAATAATAACAATAAAAGACATAGGAATCAAGCCCAAACGATAAAGCCAAGATCTTGAATAAATTATGCAAAGTCAACCAAAATATTCAACCCCAAGCACGCACCTCGAAACCCCACCAAACTCATAAATTCCGAACACACATTCCAATATGAGTCTGAATATATGTGCTTCATCCGATTCGGACCTCAAATCGACCCTCAAATCATCAATTTTTACATTAGAAAGGTTTTCACAAAAATTCCCAATTTCTTCACTTAGATTCATCAACCAATCATTACAATCAAGGTTGGAGTCATGATAATAATCAAATCCGAGTCAAAAATACTTACCTCAATCCAAATCATAAAATCCCTTCCAAAACCACCCAAATCCGAGCTCCGAATCTCAAAATATGATAAATGAAATTAAACCCTCATTCAAGATATATGTTGCCCAGTAATTCCGCATTTGCTGAAACATTAACCATATCTGCGGTGGGAATGTCGCATCTCTACATTCACTTACACAAAAGAACAGCTACATCTGCAGTCCAACCATCACACTTATAAGATCGCTTATGCGGACCACTCATTGCACAAACATATTCGCTTCTACAGAAAACCCTGCATCTGCGGACTCAGCTCCTCCAGCCCAAACCTCGCATATGCGCCTCCACGGCCGCATCCGAGGCTACGCATATGTAACCAAGCTTTTGTAAATGTGAAAACACCAGTCTTAACAAACTTTAGCAATGCAACAAAATCCCAAAATGGTCCGAAATCAACCTGAAACGCATTCGGGGCCCATCCAACCACACTAATCAATTTCAAAACATAACACGGACCTACTCGAGGCCCCAAATCACACAAAACAATATTAAAACCATGAATCGCACCTCAATTCAAGTCTAAGGGACAAACCAAAATTTCCAAATTATAAAGTTACATCGAACATGCCTAAACACCTCAGTATGACCTTAAATTTTGAATGCAAGTCCCGAATGACATCTATTTGTTACCTCTTTATATATAATGTCATCACACTTTCTCCTATCGAGTCTTGGCGTACACTATCACACAAAATGGCACGCGAGGGTTATATTTTACCCTCTCCCCCTCCCCCTCCCCCCCCCCCCCCGAACCTTCTTTTAAAAATTTCTTTAGTTTCACAGAATGGATTTGTCAGGTCAACTGACATAACTTCTCGTAGTCTTCAGTCCAATTCAAAAGTAGGAAAAACTCTACTCAAGCAAACATAGGACATATTGCATAAACCTTAGGAGAGTCAGTTTTTGGTATCGACACACAATTAGCAAAGCCACCCTAATGTGAATGTGTCATGCACCTAACGACATGACTTTTGTGGAAAGACGAGCAAACCTGATGAGACACCTAAAGATACGACGCAAATACTTATCAACCATTTTCTTTACCCAATTCAAAAATGGAAATCAACCAAAACATCACCGATATCAATATGGTGATGGGAGCACCACACAAGCTGAAGCAGTGGTGGCAGAATATTTGTCGAGAACATACAGATAAAATCCGGACACACCTAGGGGCACTAACCACTTTGCTAATCATCTGAGCTGACAAGGTGCTTACTCGCCTGCTAATAGAATTCTAGGCCCTAGCCAAGGTGGTTTTCATGTTTGCTTATTATGAGTTAGTGTCGACATTACAAGAAGTTACCAGTTTCACGGAGCTGCCATTTACAGGGAGGAGACCGATATTACCAGTCACCATGCCCGGTAATTGGTTTCTTGATGCTCAAGGTCTGGTAAACAATTGGGGTTTGATAGACATCAGGGATGGATGGGTTAGCCTGGATCAACTATTCGATAGGTTTGGACACCGTGAAATCTATGAATGGTACTTGGGAGAATTTCAGTGTGATCAAGCAACATGGAAGAGTCTTATGCCCATTACTGTAAGGCCCCATAAAATTTTGTAAAGGAATTTAAGGTTTTGTGGTGCCGAGGTAGGTTTAAATGCTCTGACCTTTTGGGTTGATCACTGCGTTGGAGAGTTGACAAACATCTTCATAAGTGTAGGGCATTTCTGCGATTCATTCTGTGACCACAGAATCACTCTGCGGGCCGCATAACTGTCGCAGAATAAAGCAGATACTTGAGCTAAATTTTAGGACCATTGTGCGGTCCATTATATGGCTGCATAACCGTTTTGTGTGTTGCGGATCCCATCGCAGAACCAGCATGAAAACGTTTTGAAGAAGGTTCTATAGTCCATTATACGATCGAAGAATTGGTATGCGGACCACATACTGGTCGCAGAGTGGGGCAGTGTTGCCCAGTTCTGGAGGGCCATTATGTGGCCCATTTCGCGGATCGCAGAAGCATTATACGATCGCATATGCGACCTCATATCTGTGTCGGGGCTTCATTTTTCTAATTTTTATAACTCGATCCCATTTTTATAAAAAGGCTTTGTGGTCATTTTTAAGGGTATCATCTTATATTTTTAGAGAGAGGTTAGAGTAGCTTAGAGAGAGAAAGAGAAGACCTAGCCATTATGTTCATCAATTCTTTCTCAAGACTTGAAGATTTCACAAAGATCTTGCTAAGGGCTTCAAAGAGGTAAGAATTTCTTCCCCCAATTCTTCAATTTCGAGTTTGGGGTAAAAGATGGGTGATTGGGAGTATGATTCTTGGGTGTGAGAGTATTATGTATACGTGCATGTACCAATAAGGTTTGTGGGAAGATTGTTGAGCTCAAATAAGTAAAGATTGGGTTCTGTAATGAAAGAAATCTTGTATTAGAACCTTGTAGCCAAATTTGCACACCTAGTGTTTGATAAAATGCTCAAATGAGTTGAAACCATGAATATCTTCCTAATTTGTGTTCAATTTTGTTAAGGATCAAAATAGATTGGGATTGCTAGGATTTTCGAAACATTGTAGTAATTTAAGGGAAGCTCAAATCGAGGTATGTTGGCTAAACTTCTCTCTTAGAATTGAATCCCGTGGTATTCATGTAATTTATGTAAGTCCCGAGTTGTTCATTAAAAAATTGGCTATTTCGAATACGCTTGTGTTGAAAGATATATGTTCAGTATGTATCCCAAATGCTTTTATCATGTTATGTTGTCATTTGAGAATGTGTTCAAAATATGGGTTGTGCATTAAAAATGTTTCGACTTCAAGTCAAGTTCAAACGAAGACTATTATGCCAAATTTTGTGAAAAATCTCTATGTACCTAAGACTCTTAATTGTTCACATGTGTACTAAAAACCTTGATTTGAAACGCCTTGTTGTTGATGATGATGTTTGAAAGTGAAAAAGGTGAGCATGAATTACTAAATACCGCTGACATCCCAAGAATGATTTTATATTTTTGGCCACTAGTGCCAATGAAATGAAAAGATGTGAAAGAAGTATGAAATGAGATGATTGGTAGAAAAGGATGATGTCAATCCACACATCATTGTGGTGAGATAGCCTAGCCGATTGGGTCATGATCGGACACCATGCCGCACATATGGTGGTGATTATGCTGGAAATTGTAATTGAAATTATGATTATGGTTTATGTCTCGGATGAGACGGCCTAGTCGATCGGGTCGTGATCGGACTCCATGCTAAAGGTACGGTGGTATTGGTATTGTGAACGGTGGTATATTGGTATTAAAGATCTCCCAACTTAAGATATAGAAATTTATTTGAACACTGTCTTGATCCTAATTTGAGGTTTGATGTTGTTTGTGGCTTCCATTGATATTATGATTGTTCTTTCTTGTATTATTTATCATTCCATTGCGAGGGTGTTTTGTCATTCATACTAGTACAATTCCATATGTAATAACGTCCCTTTTGCTGGGGGCGCTGCATCTTTAATGGATGCAGGTGGTTCCACAGCAGGAGACATTGATTAGTGATAGCGGTACACCATCTTCCCAGCTGACTTGGTGAGACCCACTTCATTTAGGGGTCATGTATCTTTTGATCCTTGTGTCTTGTGTTTGAGGTATAGCCGGGGCCTTATTGCCGGCACTATCATAGTACTCTTTTGTATCTATTAGAGGCTCCGTAGATATAGTGTGGGTTGTATATTAGTGTTGGGGAAGTTAAACGAGTTATGTTGTGTTTGAATTACTTGCTCCACTTCAGACCATGAAAATGTGTGAAATTTGAGACTTTAAAATGAAGTAACTTATGGTAATGAATTGATATTGTATACATGATCTCCTTATTGTCTAATTAACAAAAATATGTATTCTCTTTATTCATAAGTGAGTTTGGGTAAAAAGTATCTAACAGGCTTGCGTGACCGGGTTCACTCGGTTGAGCGTCGGTCGTGCTTCCCTAGTTTGGGACGTGGCAATAACTTTCTCCTTGGCATTGTTGGGATTGTTGGTTTTCCTGCAAAGAAGAGGTCCGATCAATATCAACTTGTTACCGTAGTTCTGGCAATATTCCAAGGTAACCTCCAAGCCACTCTGGTACCGATAATGTTCGCTGAGATTCTAAGGGCTTTGTCTGCATGTACACGAGGGTATGATTTCTTTAAGGGATGTAACTTGCTGCTTCAAATCTGGGCCACAGAATATTTCTTCCAGTGAGAGGCCACAATTGACAACTTTGTGGGCATTAGCAACATGGTCCGAAGCCACAACGAGAGGATGAGACATGGGGTCTCCCCACATGAACAAGAAGATTGGAGAGAAATACTGACTAACCTAAGTGGAGAATGGGTCAATTGGAAGTTTTCATGGCTAGGTGGAAGGGAAATCCTATGGACTCCTCAGAAATACTTCATTGAGCTAATACGACTTGAGGGAATCCGGCCATACTCACCCCTACGGGTTCTCAGACAGTTCGGGTTGATCTAGGATGTGACTCTCTGGATAAGGAAAGTGTTATATAAGGACGAGTACAACAGAAAGATTCTAATACCGAGGATAAGAAGGCTCCAAGAAGAGTGGAATAATCTAGTCACAATGCCAATGGGTCAAGAAGAGTGGTGCACTCCGGAATATTATGTTTGGATTACAAGGAAGCCGAGCTAGCTCGACCAAGTAGGGAAGGTATAGCTTTGTTGGAGGATGCAGTGGCTGCTTTATAAATTTACCATGAGACCACATTACCTTATGACTACCTCAATGCACCGTCAAGTGGTCCCAGGGTCCATTGATCACATGCTGACACCCGCTAAAGATGATGACCGAGTAGTAGAGTGCATTCAGATAGAATCCGAGACAGAGCCAGAGGAAGACCCATAGGAAGAATCTGAGTTCAATGACGATGGAAAGGAATTTGAAGAAGAATAAGAAGAAGATGAGAAAGGGAACGATTCCGGGGATGGTTACTAGAAGTTGGTTGATTTCCCCTCCTTTCACACTTTGTATCTTTATTCCTAGTTTTCTCTCTTTCCCTAAGGGCAAGTTGTTCGAGTCCATGCAATTCTGTGAATGTTGGAAAAAATGATGTAACCTCTGCTCCTGCTTATCTCAATCCAAACAACATCAATGACTAACAATACCCCAACTGCAGTCCCTACCTCTCAAATCATACCTCCAACAACCCCTGCAAACCTACCAAATCCTCCTATCCACACTCCCTACGTACCAAATTACGTTCAAATGCCACAAAACCCACCCACTACCACCAATACATTTCATACCCTCCTCATGACGGAGTCACCTTTACCACCCACCAAAATCAGAGCAGCGGTATGTGCCTCGAGTATGTGCCATTTTTGAACCCACCTTTATAGCGCCTATCACGGTCAGGGTGCCTTATGAGATTGACCAGTATGCCGAGATGGAAAGAGAAGCTAGGCATAAGGAGGATGAGTCAGTGTCTGAGAAGTTACAAATCTTAAGAAAACAAATGAAGTACCTCCAAGTCGCTCGGGGAAGTGAAAGTCTAGACTATGAGGATCTATGTATCCTTCTTGATGTAGATATTCCAGTGGGGTACAAGCCTCCAAAGTTCGATATCTTCAATAGGACGGGTGATCCTCATGCACATTTAAGGGCATATTGTGACAAGTTAGTTGGAGTGGGAAGAAACGAGAAGTTGAGGATGAAGTTTTTCATAAGAAGCACGACAGGAGAAGCACTTACCTGGTATACTCGACAAGATCTGCTAAATTGGAGAACATGGCAGGATATGGCGGAAGATTTCATGAATCGATTTCGATTCAACAAAAAAATCACTCCCGATAGGCTTGCACTGGTAAACCTGCAGAAGAAGTTGTCCGAGTCATTACAAGAATTTGCGCGCTGATGGAGATCAGAGGCCGCCAGGGCACAACTTCCGTTGGACGATAGTGAATTGACTAAGTATTTCATAAGGGCCTAGGAAGGGATTTACTTTGAAAAAATGATGGGCATGATGGGATAGAAATTCCCCGAACTGGTCAAAATGGGAGATTTCTTAGAAGAAGGTATAAAATTCGGCAAAGTACAATCCATGGTTGCACTGCAAGCAGCTAGCAAGTCAATCCAATCAGGCTTAATAGGTAGCGAAAAGAAGAAAAAGGAAGAGGTATCAGCAGTCATCCCTTATTATAAACCCAGCGCACACCATGGAAACACCTCTTACTCCCCAAACAACCATTCATCACCCCCTGCTTATGCTCCAGTTTACAACTCGCAGCTATATTACAATCCTCAACTTCAATATAACCCGCCTCGAACCCATAACAACCCGAACCTACCACGACCATATGCTCATGTCCAAACCACCACTCATTAAAATCGACACACCTATGCACCCCGACCTCACCCAAATTTTGAAGAGAAAGGTCCCAAATATTATACCCCGATTGCTGAACCTCTGGCTCAACTATTTGAAAGATTAAGGAGAGCAGGTTTGAGACATCTAGTAGAATAAAGGGTTACTGAGTATCCCTCAAAGTATTTTGATGCAACCAAAAGGTGTGTGGACCATTCAAACATGCATGGGCATGATACTGAAGATTTCTTCAAGATAAAAAATGAAATTGAATCATTTATCAAAGTGGAGCCATTCAGTGCACTCCGGCTCCACCTAATGTAAACCGCAATCCGCTACCAAATCACCAGAATCATGGGGTCAACATGATCACCTTGGATGAAGAATACAATTTGAAAGGAACCATTGTCACGATAGGAAATGCAGAGTCCGATAGGGTCCCACCTCAAAGGAATCTGATGATCATAGTACAACGTAGACCTGCGATGATGGTTCAGACTTACCAACAACAATCCACTGCAACTACCAGGGATGAAGAGGATCGAGAATACAAAACTATGCCGCGGACATATCAACAAAATTAAAAAGCCAAGATGACATATTTCGCGGCAGTCCACGGTATGACTAGCTCAGGAAGATGCTACGCTTATGAGATGCAAATCGAGGGAATTTGGGAAAGGAGCAGATTTAGAGAAGAAATATAACAGATCACGAGGCCGCAGAATTCTAGAAGAGGATGTCAACCAAAGAATACTTCGTGGAGGAACAACTAAAGAAAACTCTGGCACAAATATCAACCATGGACTTACCGATAAATTCTGATAGTCATAAAGACGCCCTGATGAAAGTATTAAGTGGGGTAAGTATGTCGCGCAACACCGCCAATCAGGCACTGGTATAAACTATTGGGAAAATAGTCGAAGCAAATATGATCTTTTTCCGAAGAGATGAGCTTCCTATAGAAGGCGTGGGTCACAACAATGCTCTAGACATCACTATCAAATGTGGATACAAGGTAGTGTCTCGAGTACTGGTTGATGGAGGATTAGGAGTCAACATCTGTTTGCTCTCTACTCTACAAGAGCTAGGTATCCACCTGACGGAAGTCAAGGAAAGTCATGTAAGGGTAAGGGCTTTTGATGGGTCGCAGAAGGATATTGGAGAAATTTATTTGGCATTGCAGATTGGACCAGTTGAATTTCCCATACTATTCCAAGCGATGGATATTTCCTCTTCATACAACTTACTACTGGGAAGACCTTGAATACACATAGTAGGGGCTATCCCATCTACCCTATACCAGTGCATGAAATTTGAGTGGGGTTGTCAGGAGATCGTGGTCCATGGTAAATGGAGCCAATCAACTTATTTGGAACACGATGTCCCATACGTAGAAGGGTTAGACAGGGTAGCCTTCCATGTAGTTGAGATCATGTAGACCACCAAAATAGAAGAGACTGAGCAAAGCTTGGGAATGCAGTCATCGTATAGATTAAAGATGGTCATGAGGAAATGATTAAATATGGATACAGACCAGGAACCGGGCTGGGAGCCCGATCAGACAGGATAATAGAACCGATTGAGCCAAATTGTCAGAGAGGAAGAGCTGACATAGGGTATCAACCTCCGATTGGGAAGACTTGTACCGGTAGCTCCAGAATAAAGGCTTTTGTGATAGAGCATGTCTTGGGTACGACCTAAAGCTCAACACTAGAGGAAGATATTATCGATGGGATGGGAAGGTTGTTAGGGACTATGATTGAAGAATTTTGTGAAGGAATCGATATCAAGACAGCGACAATTCAGAATGCCGAACCAGGAGAGGATCTGCGAAATTGGACCACCAGTCTGTCTTTGGTTTGCCAGGAGTCTTGGTAGTGTGTACGTAATTGTATAGTTTTTAAGATAAAAGGTGCACGGTCAATTGAGGCATGAACCATGTCTGTACCTATTTGTCATTTGCCTATCTGAATGCTCAGACATTCCCCTTTTAATGAAATAAAAAGAATTGATTTCTTAAAATAATTGCAACTTTATTTACCGCTTCATTTATACTTAATTTTTATTTTCAGTAATCAAAACAATAAAAACTCGCATTCTGCATTCATGTCATGTAATGAAACCCTCGAGCAAAATGATCCAGATTACGAGGAATACGACAAGAGTATGATGCAAGAAAATCTCCCACAAGAGATCGAACAGCTGGAAAGCTAGATAAAATCCTAATCTTGAAGAAACAGAGGTGGTCAACCTCGAAAGCTAGGAACACGTGAAAGAAACCCGAATCAGCATCTATCTGGAGGCAGAACAGAAGAAAGAACTAGTTGAGCTCCTCCGATAATATATTGATGTGTTCGCATAGTCATATGATTACATGCCTGGATTTATGTACTGATATCGTCTCGCATCGATTACCTACCAATCCAGCTAGCCCACCAATCAAGCAAAAACCTAGAAAATTTAAGTCTGGCCTGAGTTTAAGGATAAAAGAAGAAGTAACCAAGAAAATAAAGGCGGATGTAGTGAGGGTCACCAATTATCCCACTTGGTTAGCAAATATCGTCCCAGTACCCAAGAAAGATGGAAAGATCAGGATATGTGTGGATTACTGAGATCTCAACAAAGCTAGCTCGAAAGATGCTTGGGAAGATCAGGATATGTGTGGATTACCGAGATCTCAACAAAGCTAGCTTGAAAGATGACTTCCCTTTACCAAATATCCATATCCTCATCGACAACTACACGAAACATAAATTGCAGTCGTTCTTGGATTGTTTCGCTGCATACCATCAGATCCTGATGCACGAAAAAGTCGCAGAAAAGACAGCCTTTACTACACCTTGGGGAGTTTACTGCTACAGAGTCATGCCATTCAACCTCAAAAATGTTGGTGCTACTTACATAAGGGCCATGACGACCCTCTTTCATGACATGATTCACAAAGAGATCGAAGTATATGTGGATGGAGTCATCATCAAGTCTCGAAAAAGTTCAGAGCATTCGGAGGACTTGACAAAAAATTTCGAACACTTGCGGAAGTATAGTTTGAAGTTAAACCCTACAAAATGTGTGTTTGGAGTCCCTACTGGAAAATTGCTAGGTTTCATCATAAGAAGAAAGGGGATAGAATTGGATTCTTCAAAAATAAAAGCCATTAAGGAGTTGCCACCACCCAAGAGTAAGAAAGATGTGATGAGTTTCCTGGGTAGACTGAATTACATCAGTCGTTTGATAGCCCAGTCTACAATAATTTGTGAACCTATCTTCAAGTTGCTGAAAAAGGATGTTGCCATAAAGTGGACAGAAGAGTGTCAGAAAGCCTTCATCCGAATTAAGGAATATTTGTCAAATCCACCAGTGTTGGTTCCCCCGAGTCCAGGAAGCCATTATTGCTATACTTGTTAGTCTTGGATAACGCCTTTGTATGTGTGTTGGGACAGCACAATGAAATCGGAAGAAAGGAGCAGGCAATCTACTACTTAAGTAAGAAGTTCACACCATGCGAGGCAAAATACACTTTGATAGAGTGCACTTGTTGTGCATTGACTTGGATCGCCCAGAAATTAAGGCATTACATGTCATCATATACAACGCATTTGATATCTCATCTCGACCCGCTCAAGTATATCTTTCAAAAGCCTATGCCTACAGGAAAGCTAGCTAAATGGAAATTCTTCTCAGCAAATTTAACATTGTGTACATAACCCAAAAGGCTATCAAAGGACAAGCTCTAGCCGACCGCCTTGTAGAGAATCCAGTAGATAAGGATTATGAGTCGCTCACTATGTACTTTCCCGATGATGAGGTATTATTCGCCGGAGAAGATATTGCAGAGTCATACCCTGGATGGAGAATGTATTTTGATGGAGCAGTGAATTCCAAAAGAGGAGGAATTGGGGCAGTCCTAATTTCGGAATCAGGATAGCACTATCCAGCATCAGCAAAGATAAGATTCCCTTGTACCAATAATATGGTTGAGTACAAATCATGCATCCTTGGGATCAAGATGGCAGTCGACAAGAACATCAAAGAGCTTTTGGTCATATGGGATTCCGATCTATTGATATATCAAGTCCAAGGGGAGTGGTATACAAAACATATCAAGATAATTCCATACTTTCACTGTGTAAAAGAGTTATGCAAGAAGTTTACGAAGATTGAGTTCAAGCACGTTCCCAGGATCCAAAACGAGTTCGCTGATGCTCTTGCAACCTTATCATCCATGATTCAGCATCCAGATAAGAATTATATCGACCCTATCAAGACATTCCTCGAGACAAGAGAACCCAGAGAATGCTACTAATAATCATAAGTGAGCGCTCAGGAGGTTGGAAAATCACTTTTTCCTTAACGGGGAAGTCCTGTATAGGAGGACCCTAGACTTTGGTTTGTTGAGATGTGTAGACACCGCTGAGGCAACGGGACAATTAGAAGAGATAAATGTTGGAACGTGCGGACCTCACATGAACGGTTACACATTAGCCAAGACGATCTTGATAGCCGGATATTTTTGGGTGACTAAGGAAAGCAATAGTATCCACTATGTGCAGAAGTGTCACCAATGCCAGATCCACATGGATTTCATCCGGGTTCCGCCCAATGAGTTGAATGTGATGGGTTTGCCTTGGTCGTTCGCCGCTTAGGGAATGGATGTGATTGGACCAATAGGGTCCACTGCATCAAACGGGAAACGCTTCATCTTGGTACCTATTGACTACTTCACTAAATGAGCCAAAGCATCTGCCGACAAGACCGTCACAAAGAAGGTAGTGGCGGATTTCATCCAAAACAACATCGTCTGCCGATTTGGGATACCCGAGTCAATCATCCCTGACAATGCAGTTAACCTCAATAGTGATCTCATGAGGAAAACCTACGAGAAGTTCAGAATTGTCCATCGCAAATCCATAGCCTATAGACCACAAATGAATGAAGCAGTCGAGGCAGCCAAAAAGAATATTAAGAGAATTATGCGAAAGATAGTAGACAATCATAGATAATGGAACAAGAAGTTATCCTTTGCCTTACTGGGTTATTGGACCACCATTAGAACATCCATTGGGGTAACGCCATACATGTTAGTATATGGGACCGAAGTCGTGATACACGCAAAGGTCAAAATACCATCCTTAAGAGTCATCCAAGAAGCCAAGTTAGACGATGTAGAGTGGATACGGGTCAGACAGGAGAAACTCATGCTCACTGACAAAATGAGAATGAATGCAGTATGCCATGGTCAGATGTATCAAAATAGGATAGCCGGTGCATTTAACAAAAAGGTGAAGTCTCGCCAGTTTACACCGGGGCAATTGGTTCTGAAGAAAATCTTCCCCCACCAGGAAGAAGCCAAAGGAAAGTTCACACCGAATTGGCAAGGTCCTTACGTGGTCCACCGAGTGTTTTTAGGTGGAGCTCTAATATTAACAGAGATGGACGAAAGAGTCGACATGAAGCCCATCAACTCAGACGCAATCAAGAGATACTATGTTTGAAGGCAATAGAACTAGGTTTGGGGTGTAATAGAACTGCGCTCAACCTGACTTCCCACAGAGGGATACGTAGGCAACCCATTTAGGGTTCGGTTTCTCTCTCTCCCCTTTCTTTTGTAATAGAAAATCCAAAATATCATTTTGTATTGTATCCGAAACTACGCCATGAGTTGATTTCCTTAGGAAGGAATATTTAGGCAATCCTCAATGGATTCAGTTATCTTTTGTATTTTAACTATGTTCTTACATGATTCCATCTGGATACATAGGCAGTCTGAGTCAGACTCAACCATTGCATTCTCAATCTCATCATTTTGCATCTTTTGTAATCGAAAAACGTCATAACCTAATTATGTTTGGATACATAGGCTGCCTAAGACAAGTTCGGTCATATTTATCATATTTTCTTTATCATCATCCACGAACTATATTCAGACCTAATTCCATTTTGGATACATAGGCAACCTGAAAGGGTTCGGTCATAACCATAGGAAACCTTTGTAATGCATTAGTTCATATTAGGATGCAGTCACAACAGCAACAGCAAAAGCCGCATCGTTATAAGTATCATGGAAGATCGACACCAATGAGATAGAGTTTTTCAAGAAGCAACGCTCGTGTTCAGAGAACCTTTCGAAGCGTGTCATAATCCGAAATGACGGCATTTCCCATAAAACAAAGATTATCAAAAATATTTTCCAAACATATCGTAATATGTTAGGACCGGGGCAAAGCTAGTTACTATGGTCGACACAAACCAACCCCCATCCTGCTACGAATTTTTCTTTGAGCGTAGAGCCAATAGGACACAAGGAAATGATGGAAACGCACTTAAGCAAATGACAGATCCACTACTCTCTCAAGATTATCACCCATCTTCCTTTATTTAAATTTACCTGGTATAACTGAAACTAATTCCTGAATTCTTTGTAGGTATCTTGGAATCAAACCGCTGACGCGAACAAGGCATACTGTACATAGCAAACTGTCCGCTCACCAATTGGAGCCCTGTATATAGCAATTAGTTAGCTCAATCAATTGTAGCACTCTGTACAAATCAAATATTGGTTTTGCTATTTGAAGACTTACATATAGCAAACTGTTTGCTCCACCAACAGGAGTAATCTGCACCATCGCTTCATCACATCAGGAGCAGAGTAGATAGCTGCAAACCTCGTCGCCAATGTTCTGTCAATCGATGGCGGCAACTTATCTTCGTAGTCAATAGTATCTCTTGGGCATGCTTTTCTTTTCCTTCATTGTTATCTTGAATGTATTTATGTTTTGCTCGTGCATCTTATTGGCACGATTATGTTTTTCTTCAAGTCAATCGCTCCCATCAAGTGGAGATTTTTTACTTTTTAGTGCAAAGCTCTCCCAACAAGAGGAGATGCACTCTACAAATCAAGCTCTCCCAACAAGCGGAGACACTTTTCAGTACAAAGCTCTCCCAACAAGTGGAGACGCACTCTACAAGTTAAGCTCTCCCAATAAACAGAGACACTTTCAATGTAAAACTCTCCCAACAAGCGGTGATGAATTCTACAACTACTCACGACATGAGGAGACTCAATGCTCTGACAATTGTGGAACGGTACACAGCCCGGCTAACAATCGAATCAAATCCAAGTATCCTGTCATCCTGATCCAAAATAACGGCTCGCCAGTAGATAGACATCATCATTCATACATCATTTACATCACATCTTAACATATTATGCATTGCAATATATGGGTATGTGTGTATTTCATTTTTTGCAGGAAAGAATATCGCAACTTAGAACTACTTCTAAGCAGTAGAATGAACTACAACGCTTTGAGGGACTGTAAACACATTAGCATGTCAAGGATTCGAGCTCAATTTCGAAATGACCAGCAGAACTCTAATTTTTCATATCTTTCAAGTCAAGCCGCAAATTCAAAGCTTTCATGAGTACCGAATCTTCCGACTCACGGTATCGCCAGAATACTATACTGGGAAATTTCTCCGAGCATCGCTTCTTCAAAGTCTTCATTCCAGAATTACATGAGGCCTGATCCTCATTAGGCCTGAGGTATGTAAGCAATTCAAAGCCAGAATTCGGCCCCAACTCCCCAAAATTTTCCTAAATCCTACAACACATAATCTACGTGTCGTTTCTGCAATGCATGCCTAAAGTCGTGAAAAATTGGCTTTGGTTAAATTTCTTTGCCCGCAAAGTCTTTCATTGTCTCCGGTCAAAGAGGGGCACCTGTTGATGGTCAATTTTGACCCTACTTAATTTAATTTATTTTTACTTAATAATTTACAATGAATGTTATGAAAATATTTTCAATCAATAAATACCTATTTTAAAAAATTAGTAAGTATTAGCTTTTAAATTAATGATTTAGTATTGGTATTATGTAATTACAAATATACTTGCTATCTTAAGATTATTAAAGTGATTTTTATATTCATCACATAGGCTTTATAATTAATTTAATGAATTGATCTATAATTGCTAATTAATTAGATTACTATATTGATAATTCAAAATTAGTGTTATAATTTAGAAAATAAAGTATTTTATAAATACTTAATTACAACAATTAGTAGCATATTTGATAATCATAATTTTACGATATTTACTAAAAATAATTAAGTTTATTTAAATTAATTTAAAAGAGCTTAAAGACTAAATGGTTATAACTACAATTGCATTCCTAAACACCAATTGGTCATTCTCTAAATCAAAAGTGACCCAAACACAAGCCCAATACGCTATTAACCCAGTTTAGGTCCACCTCATTTGCCAACTTGGCTATTGTCACGGAGGCATTTTTAATCAGCCCAAAATTACACCCCGCGCGGCAGTCAAGATGCGCACTTGACTCAGCCTTTCCAGCACTTAGCCAAATTTTCAGCAAGTTTGTACTTAGACAAATTTAGACAACAACTGTAAAGAGAAAACAATCAAATATGGGAAAATTCCAACCTCTATATTAATTCGAAAACTTACAAAGGAAACCCTCACTTTGCTATGAACACAAGTCGTTCACAACCGACTTCTTCTAGCCAAGATCACAAGTCGATCTTGTTCAATGCCCAGCTTTAGCCCCTTTTTTAAACACTTAGAAACTCTCACATTTATCTCTTGTTTCCCTTACTGAATTTCACACGAAATTCCCCACTTAAAATCTAACTAAGTCCAAAGGCACCTATTTATAGCACATAGACAGCCTTTGGCACTTGACAGCACATTGACACTTGTTGTCTACTACTAAATTTGTTCCTAACTTGTATTTGACATCCCAACTACATAGGCCATGATCTACATGAAATGATAGTGGATATAAGAATAAATCAGACATGGGTACAAGCAGTTACATAAAGGTAACTGTCAATTACTTTGGCATGTGCACTGCATGTGCGTCTTGGCTTGGCCGGCTGCTGCACGCCCAAGGTTGGCATTATGCCCAGCCTTGGCTCCTTTTGACATTGCTCTATACCAATGCCTTTCCCGCAACCCGCTGCTCATGACTTTGCCGCACACTCCCGACACCGCTGTCGCCCGCACACGTCTTGGCCGAGTTTCTGGCTTGTCCATGTCAACTCTTTTTTCATCCAAGCCATTACTTGTATTTTTCCACACATAGCCTTGCCTTAGCTATTGAAAGCCTTTGCCATCATCATGCATTGTTGTGCCTTAACTTAGACCGCTCTTGGCACTGCCATAACACAAAGTGCATGTGTCATTGACTTTGGCGCGCGTGCCATGCCATGCCGCCTCAACTTGCCCACACTGCCTTGCCAAGCATAACTTGCCTACCCCAAGAACTTGGCCAATACTTGCCCACAACAGCCCACATGACAATGTCTTTCCCGTTTCCTGCATGATCGTTTTGTCCGCACAAAGGCCAATGGCAATACCATCACGCCCAATCCTTGCCACATTCATGCCATACCCAATGTCAAAGATTCAAGCCCCTAACAACTATCCATGATCTCCTCTATAAGGCAATCTGCCTGCACCACGTCACCTCCCTATAACACTCACAAAATAAGCATAGTAAATACAAGCGACCCATTTCTTAAATTAATAGCTCGCAATTTATCTCTGTTTTTCCTTTAATTTAAAAAGCACTAGTCAAATCTCATATCCACCGTCAAAACACTATAATCGGACGACCACAAAAGTTCCTCTTCAAAACCACTTAAGTTCCCAAATTATCATGGCCATTGATCATTAGATCCAACGGCCCAGATCACGTCTCCATATCTTAACCCAGAGACGACCCCCCCTATCTAACCCTATATCATTTCCACTCATCTCGTCTCCATATCTTAACCCAAAGAAGACCCCCTATCTAACCGTATATCATTTCCACTCATACTCAGCCGCTCCTCCATTCCCTTTCCTCTTTATTCTCTCAACTCCCATCACCCGAATCAGTCAAGAAAATATTGCACAAATTCGTTCAAGGTCTCAAATCGCCCATAAATCATTCTTTCTATCTTCATTACCTACGATTCTCGTTGAATCTTTTACCATTTTGTCTTTGAGATTCAAATGCCCAAGTCTGAAAACCCTAGAATAGCAATGAAACATCAAATTGCTTGACCTATCTTACATGCTAATAAATCTATGGCATGCATGGATATATCTTCAATATTATCATCATTATTCTTGGTCCAGAGGTCAAGCGTAGCGACCTATGGACACTAGAGCTTTTATCTGATGGTTTTTGATTTCAACGGTCTTCCCTGATATTCACACGACCAGGTAAAAAATCTTCAACGATTCTCCGCCTGCTTTTTTTGATTTTACCCGACCATGCTCACATCATCAATTCATCGTCACTCTCCACTACCATAGTTTGAATCTGAAACCCTAAGGTCTAATGGACACTATAAATAGCAGTCTTAAATGCTATCATAGAACACACCAACTACACCTAACATTCTGAGAAATTCAGATACGGTAGAGTATTGCTTAGAAGTTTTTGTTAGAAGTTTGAGTCTCACTCAATCTATGATTCTCTCTTTCTTTCTAGTTCTGATTTTATTATTGGTTGAAAGCTGGGTTTTGTTTTCCTAAAAGGATAATTTGGGTACTCGTTTGGTCTGTTGCCCCAAAGGAGGTCAGTAAAATCTCGACTCTATTTTTCTTTTCCGTTTAAATTACTAAGTATAAATTGTTCTGTTATTGAGTGATGTTGTTAGTAATGTATTAGTGGTTGAATATTTTATGTGCTTGTTAATGACATATTATTGTTAGGAAGGGTCTGAGATTATGAATTTCCTTTGGTTATCAAAATTAGAGTTTTGTAATGATTCCAATGAACATGTGATGACCCATCTCTGTTGTTAAGACTTAAGAAAATCCTAATAACTCTAAACCTGTCATGATATTTGGTTTCTTTTTTATTTCCTTGATGTTTCCATTAAGTATTGACATTCTTGCCTTAAGTATTATATGTATTTGTAGTAGCTCATCTAATAAACTAGACTTAAACAAATATGTATATGTTTTAGTGATAAGATGAGGTTGTCATTTGGCTTGGGATGCTAGTTTATGACATCTAAAATTATCCTATCCTTTAGCATATTTCTATAATTTTGTGAACTCTTTACAGGCCATTGACTCTCTGATGAGTTTATGGTTGTTTGATCACACTATACAAGCATGATTTGAGAAGACTACATGCCTTTACCATCTTTTGTGCATTTTGAAGTTCATCACATGCTTGATCTAAGTTATGGGGTTTGTGCAAGTTTTGATATTCTATTTGTTAAGCTACGATGCTAAAACCAAGTTTCACTATGCCTGAAATCCTATACTTGACACGTTTGACAAATTTCTCTAATATGATAATACCCCTACCCCTTTCTGGAATCCATGTAGTGACATTGTTAGCTTCATGATGATAACACTCTCATTTTAGAATTAATATGACTCAATGCTAAATGTCTCATGTATATGTGATTCTGCACTCATTCGATTCTTTGATAATTTATGGTTCCCTTCCATAACCATGTATATGTCTATGTTGTCCTTAGAACTTCACTGAGTCTACATGAATGAACCAAACCTAGCTTGTGAACTTTAATTGAACCTTCCTTTGCTATTGTTTGAGTATAACATCATGCTTTATTTTTCAAATGGATTAGAATAAAGTTGAAAGCTCTTGGAAAGAAATAATCATGTCCTGAACCTTAGAGTAAACAAGACTGTTAGCTTAAGATTCTGTTGGAGGATTAATCTGAGTTATAAATCTGTAATCATGTTAATACCCTTTAAAAGTCCTAATTATATTTATTAGTTTGTATTTCTGTTAACATTCTTAGAAGTTCTGAATGAAGATATAAATTTGTGACCTTGTTAATAGCTTTTAGAAGTTTTAACTGTAGTTGTTAATCTATAATTCTGTTAATACTATTTAGAAGTTATAATGGTAGTTGTTAATGGTACCTCTGTCAGTACCTTTTAACAAACTCAATTGATGTGGTCAACCTATACCTCTGTTAATATTCTTTAGAGGTTTTTGTTGGAACTGTTAACTTGTATATATGCTAGAAGTTAAGACTTAAGGTATTGAAAGAATGTGTCCATGTCCAGAACTTCATATGTTTAAGCCATGCACTTACTTCATTCTTGAGATGTAGGACCTAAGTGTTTGAGTTCCTAACAATAACTTGATGGTGCCTTTTGTCTCTATGTGTGAAGCTGATTCTTCTGAGCATGCCCACATATCATGTATATTGGATCATGTACCTTTGTTAGATTGTGCTTTAATCATGATGATTGGGTTTTCTTCTGATCCTATAAGTATTTTGTATTAACTGTTATGAAAATGTACATACATCTTTGTGGTATGGTGTCACTATGATATTGAGATTTATATTAAAATGCTTCATTGGAACTTAAACCTGTAGGGAAGAATAAATGTGAGTAGTAAGGGGTATTTGGGATTAGTGTTTAGCCCTTGGTCGAGCTACTCTCCCTGGCACATGCACTGCCCTAGGCCTTGAGACCCTTGGGAACTTTGAAGTATCAGGGGTCCAAAGAGAGCTTTGACCATGAACGGAGCTCTACCCTTAGCCTCTAATCTATTGACATATATTACTCCCTTTAGGTTTAGTGTTTAATGACAACGAAAGGATTCAATGTAAATCACTTTTCCATATGTGACCCCACACTAGTATAACCTCTTATGATGCTCAAGTACTGTTAGTTTGTTATATTTTTGTTCAAGTCATTTACTTGTATATTTCATGCATGACTGCAAAATAAAGAATATTATATCTAATGACCTTCTTTTCTTTTTTTAACATGTATTATAATTAGGCATGCCGAGTTCCCAAAGAACTGAGGCCCAAGTCCTGCCCCTGCACATTTGGGAGGTCTGAAGTCAGTTGTTGTCTGTTTCTACTATATGCTGGGCATGCCTCTTTTAGGCCCAAAACCAGAGTTCATCTTTTCCCTTTACTACTTTATTGCTTTACTTCTTTATTTCCTCACTGCTTTACTGCATCTTGTTGTATTTATTCCTCACATGTATACAACTATTACCATATTAGATTAAATGCTTTATTTTACCTCTTTGAATCATGTAGACAATCTAGGCAAGCCCTAAAAGATATATCATTAAAAAGTATTAGACTTAGTAATAGATAGCCTTAATTCATTAATTACACATTATTTATACTAATCTTTACTAACTTTATGAAGTCTTTTGGGAACAAAATACCTTTAGCAAACACGATAATCCTCTCTTTTCAAAAACCTAAAGTGGAATCTAAAACTGGTCTTTTAAACTGCACTTCTCCAAAAAATTAAATAAATGTCGTCGCCCAGTTTAAAGGGACTTCTAGCAATTTTCTTCAAAGAAATGAATTTGAGAACCAAGGTATATCTTAACTTATTCCTTCAAAATATTTTTACTATAGTTACACAATTAGCCATAATCATTTAAAATATTTAATACTCAATCCCATCCCATATGTTTTATAAACACAAACTTTATGTGCGAAATCCTAAATTGTTTCAATCATGTGTATATACAAAATTATCTCCAAAGCTTCTCTAAACCTATATCCTTTAAAACCACAAAACCTATTTTCAAGTATTAAGTCTTTGCAAATGGATATATAGTATGCCACCTCGCTAATACTAGTTTAAGCGTAATACAAATAACTAACCCTTTAAACCTAGTCTAAGTCCTATGGAGCTACCTTAGGTAGATTTTAAGGGGTGTCTAACACCTTCCCCTTAGAAGAACAATAACCCTTACCCAAAATCTAAATAGTTAGCAAACCAATAAAAAATATGGCTTTAGTAACAGGTACCCTAGTATACCTTTAAATATTAGGTGGTGACTCTCTTTCATCAAAAACAGAGAAATCACAAGTTGAATCTTATTTTGACTAGTGTAAATAATGGTGCAAAAACGATGTGTAGTCTTTGTGGGTGTGTTACGTATTCACAAGGGTAGTTGTGCGATCGTGTAGAGGAGTTCGAGGTCCAGGTTCACGTGTTTTGCGTTCTCGTTGGTGTGTCCGCAATCGAGTAGGAGAGTTAGGTGGAGCTTTACGATTGCGAGGGTCTTTATGCGGTCGCGTAAGAGGAAGGTCTGGTTGGGATAAAATTGTGCTTCGCGGTCGCATCTGAGGTTCCGTGATCGCGTAGTCGTGGCTATCAGTGAATCATGATCTCATAGGTAGTGACCGCGATCGCGATGATGAAATAGCTGGCAGTGGTATATTTTGTCCGGAATTTTGAGAATTGCCCATTTTTCACATCTTTGAATATCGGAGAACGAGCGGAGGAGAATTTTAAGAGAGATTTCACTACTATTTTGGAGGTAAGTAATCTATACTTGGATTTGTACATACATCTTGATTCCCCGTGAATTTTTACACCTAAAACAAGAAATTTTAAAGTGAATTTTAGATTTTTGTCTACAACTTAAGAGAGTAAAAATTGAGGTTTTGCGCATCAATTGGGACTTGTATTTGAAATCTAATTAAATATATGTACTCATGGTAAACGGGATCTATCCCTAGACTCGAATTTTGGTTATGTGGGCCCGAGTTGACTTTTGACTTTTTGTAAGTGATTAAAGATTGAAGCTTTATTGTTTGAAATTTATTCTTATGATGTTATTTGACATTATTAAGTATTATTTAACTAGATTCGAGCCAGTTGGATATGATTTCTAAAGGAACGATGGTGTTGGAGAGTTAATATGGCTTGCTAAGGTAAGTGTCTTGCCGAATCTTAGTTTGAGGGAATAACCCTTAGGATTGACCTTGTTTTCTTAATTAAAATATATGAAAAGTGATGTATATGCGAGGTGACGAGCGTATATATGGGTGCTATGTATTATTCATGACCGATCTAGACTTTAGGGTTTTATTATGCCTTGTTTGGTTTTGTGCCTTCCATGATTTATGTTTTAATCAATTGTATGACTACGCGAACTTATTCTTTCATGCTAGTAATCATGTTTAGGATTACTATATTTTAATTGATCAAGATGGGCTATTTATGAAATTGTTGATATACTTGATTTAGCCAAAATCATGCTTATATCTTGAGCACACATCCGCACCTTTATTTTTATTATGTTCTTATGCACCTTATAGATTAATTATGAGCATACTGATCCTTAGAGATGAAATGTTATTTCAGATTTTCTATGATTATAACACATTTGGGCATGTCGTGCGGATGGATTTGGATATGGCACTAGGTTTCTACTATGCGGTTATTGTGATATTGTTATTACGATGACACGAGATTTTTGTCATGTATTATGGTGATATTATTATTGATATAGCACAAAGGTATTTTCTGTACAACATGTGAATATGAATTCATCCCTATAGGGTCGCTCTCTCATGTTTCCCTTTTGATAGCGTATGCGCATGTTGTGTGAAATTGGTGTATTTCTTGTTGATTCTGATAGTGAATGCGATATGGTGAGTCATCATCATAAAGGTGTAAGCTTTGACCATTCAAGTGAATTCTTTATGTCATATCATGAATACTATATACTTTTTACGTTGTATTCTAACACGCTACTTGATGCCTTTGTTATATATTTTGTTATTGTTAGACGAGATAGAACTATCCATGTTGAGTTGATAGCTCTTGCTATAATTTTTAGTAACATTGTATCTCCTTTTCATAATCGTGTTGTGTAAAATTATGAATTGTACAGGTTTATTTAATTAGTAGGTATAATATGACTTGAACATTGTCATTACTTCATCAAGGTTAGTTTTGATACATACTAATTACACATTGTTCCGTACTTATACTATACTTCTACATATTTTTGTGTAAATTCGGGCGTTGGCGTTAATGGGTATCAGGAGGGTGCCTAGTAGCTGACATCGGAGACTTGAGGTAGTGGTGCATGATCGTATGCAGACCCTTGGAGTCCCATTCCCTCTTTATCATACTGTTATTTTACATTTCATAAAGTATTGTATTTTTGAGAGATTCAGTTGTATCTTGTTTTAGAGCTCACGACTCTGTACTACCAGATTTGGGGATGTATTGCCATAGTATTTATGTACTTATTGTTATTGGAGGACTTATTCTGCTTACTAATCTATCTAAATTATATTATATCTTGTTGAGTTTAGTTTGATCTATGTTTGGATGTTGGCTTACCTAACATTGGGGTTATGTGCCATTACGATCTTTGGTGAAATTTTGGATTGTAACAGTTGGTTTAGTATCGTTACATGGCTCTAAATATATCCTTATATCTATATTTACATATATATAAATAATTCAATTCATGAAAATAAAATTCTAGATACATCGCTAAGCGAGTATCTAATATCAGCGTGTCGCATAAGAAACATTTTCCTTAGTCTAAATATGAATTATTTGATCTGGCAATATAAGAATGGCAGTTGTTATGGGTATGACCTACTATGTCGAAGGTCTATCTTTCCTTATGAAGCTTAAGACTTTCTCCCTTCATATGGTATTCATCTTTGCTAGTGTAACACATTCACATTTATTTCTCGTAATGTTCTCATCACATCTGATTATCTAAAAGTAGCAAGGTGGTAGTTGCAACTTGTCGGATTCATATACCTTGTCTGATTCATAGACATTTATGTGAGTCTTGCTAGATTTTATTCATCGTGGTCGTCGCCATGACATGCCATCTTTGCATTATAAATCAGTCGGAACGTGGCTTAGATACATTTTTGCTAATGTGTCCTTGTTTATCTTGTTAGTGCAACTTCCTATTATCACCGAAATCTTTCTAGCAACATCTATATGACTTCATCCCCTCCTATTCCATAGGGCGAGTCCTTAATGTCTGACTGTCAATTTTACTTTGTTACCATCTTCTTCTCACTTCGAGGTCAATTGTGACCTCGTGTCTTGCATTTCAAAAAAAAAAACTGTTGCTGCTTAAGCATTGAGCCTCGAGCTTTCTCATCCTGCCGAGAACTCCAATCATGTGCAAAGTTGATAGGAAAGGAGTAGCATTCTTGCCTTAAGCTGATCACAATATAAGAAGCAAAGAAGGGAGGTTTCCTAATATGTCATATAGCCTCCTAAGTATTTGATGTGGCACACTACATATCCATACATAGGACTCTACAAGATATGACTCTCATGACTCCGTAGGACCTCTAAACCTTGTTGCTTTGGTACCAACTTGCACGCCCTGAAATTGGTGTGGGATGTGATAGCTCTCAATCTACCTTAACCGTCAAACAAGCATTGTTCTATCTAAATGTACATAATAATATGGTTATTAGTAACCCAACTATGTGTATGTCTTATATTAAAACCATATGAAAATAGCTAATTACAGTATAGTAAAATAGTATCTAAAAATCTAAACCATTCAACGACAGTCATAAGCCTCTGCAGACGGAAACTAAAGCAATGTCTTCCATGCATTCCACACTGAAATAATATAATATCTAAATGATTGAAAAACTTAAGATGAACTACCGCCGGGAGGAATCAACAGAGTCATCTACTGGATCCACAGAAAGCCAAGAATCTAGTCACGAGTTTCGTTACCTGCACAGTAAATGCTTGTTACATGATGTGGCATGCCCAAACGGGCTAAGTATCTCCAATGGTACAGTAAATCTTATTTACCACCCCTAAGTGGAGAAAAAACTATTCTAGACTAAAAGATTTAATAAGGATATAATTAACATAACTTGAGCAAATCAATACGTTAACACTGAAGTTTGAAAGGTGAATTGTAATATGAAATCTAAAAGCTAAACTGTAACATGAACTATGAAAGGTGAACCGTAATATGAAATCTAAAAGCTAAATTGTAACATGAATTCTGAAAGCTGAATTGTAGCATAAAATCTGAAATATGAACTGTAACATAAATCTAAGTTGTTCTAACAACTGAATATAACTCACTTACTTTTCTTGAAAACATTATCTATCAAACAATGGTGAATGTGAGTGTGAAGATAACTGACCGAATCTCCCGGCCCTTGCGAATTTTACACTCGGGAGGTTGACCACTTCTCTCAAACACATAAATCTGAACAAATAATGACACCTAAAAGTGTGAAGCTGGCACATTCCTCTACACTGACAGCTTTTACACATGGGGAGATTGGCCACTTCTCTCAAATACATAAATCTGACTCTAAATGTGGAATACCTGCGAGTGCGGGATAGCTAGCTCTGGCAACCACGACATTCACACCCACTAAGCCCTCCCCAATAAGACGGCTAGACCAACTCATGTACACTAGGCCCTCATGGACAGAGTGTCCACTAGACCAACTTATGCATACTAGGCCCTCGTGGATAGAGTATTCACTAGAGAATTTTCCCTTTCCATATGTATTACATATATCAAATATAAGCTGAATCTAAATAAATGTAAGCAATTGCATAACAATAGTCAAATCAAACAAGAGATTCAATTCTTCTGATATTTTGAGCTAGCTGAGTTATTATGCAAAAATAATAAAGCGTTGTTATTGCGTGTGTTCACCATGTTTCTGCCAATCGAGATAATGTACGAGTTAAGCAATATCTTAGATTCAAGCTCTGTCTAGAATAAGGAGAAAGAAAAAAATATTTCTATAATGTCCATATAGCCTTCCCGATATAAGTATGGTGCACAACACACTCATAAAGAAAACTCTATTAGACACGATTCTATAGACATCCTAGGATTCGATTTAGAACCTAGCTCTGATACCAAATTTATCACGATCCAAAATTTATGTGACCGGAACTCGACATATTACTCGACCCGAGCAAACCAAACCCATGTATAAACCTTGTCTTATTTGCATGCAGAAGTCTTTCCAAACATAAATATTTTAAACAATAAAATCCATGCATTAAATTTAACCATTAAAATAATTTTTCTCATTAAAAAAAAAGACATAAAGGTAATTGTTCTTTTATATGTGCCATATGAGTTACCATAACTTACAACCCAAAAGGATAAATAACTCCTATCTATGGAATCTCTATGACACCGAATAAAAATAGTCGACCGAGACAGGCCCCATTGACCCAAAAGTATAAAGTAAATAGTACTACGATAGTAAGAGTGGAGACTCACCAAAAATATCAACTAGAGATGTGGAGTTGTTCTATACTTGGGGCTCACACTATTTAGAACCGGTACCTGAAAACAGAAACGAAAATTTGTCCAAAGGGCCTAAGCTCCACATACCTGGTATGAATCATGAACCGTTTTCTCAAGAAGTGAGACAAGATAAGAAAAGAAGATCAAGAGATCTGCAAAGCATTGATATAATAAGGAAACATTTATACCAATTCATAAGTTAAACAAGGAAATAAAATAATTCTGTAAAACATATTTTTAAGTCATTTCCTTTAGCATTGAAGTTCAACCAAAATCATGTAAGATTTTACCTTTAACGGGAGTATGATACCGATACCGACATAATAGAAACAATATTAGGTGATCAACCTAACCATAAGTATTTGACCTTACTTGTCCGAGCGACTTTCCGTAGTACCATACAAGTCTACTTAACCTTATTACATTTAGTAATTATCATTTTCCCACAAAATAGGGGACTTTATCTCACAAACCTCATCTTAACCTTGGAATATATCCCTACATCGGTACGTTTAATTTCATGCTAATGAATTCAAGATTCGAACCAATTTCGGTGGTCTCTACTAGTAGCTCCTAAAAAATTTGCCTTTTCTAAAATAGATTCATATCTTAAAGCCTTAAAAAAATCTCGTTTAGATAAAATTATGGTATTCATAACCGCTCTAACCATTTGAACAAAAAACAAATAAAAGCCTTTCTCATTTTCATGTTAAAAGTAATTAGCAAAATAAAAGTTTATCTTTTAGTTTAACAAGTGTTACTCTAACATATAAAGATATCTCAAAAATATTACACTTTATATTTTCAATCAAAAGTCATGTCAATGGCACTTAAATAATTAAAATGCAAGGAATGGTACAATCCCAGCATGCTCATCCCCATAAGCTAGGATCATAACTAGAATTAAGTCCCAAACTATTTTACGACATGACGATATTGGAGGAAGACTCCATAAAGTATCGGGTTTCAACCTACCTCAATATGTTCCCAACTTAACCAGGTTGACTGCGCATGCTTGTAGTGGTTCATGCCACATAGGTTTCAAGGATGAAAGGTTTGAACATGGGAAATCATTTCCTGGAGATGGTAATGGTAATTTTTCTATTGGCAGGCATAATTGGAACATGAAATTTAAGGATGCTACCTCTGCTGCTCAAGAAGCGGCTGAGTTTGAAGAACATGCAAGCCTAACTGCCAGAGCTATTGTAGGACTTTCAAGGCAATATTGTGTTGATGATGGTGGTTCATGCCATTTAGGTTTCAAGGATGAAAGCTTGGAACATGGACAATCACTTCCTGGAGATGGTAATGGTAATTTTTCTATTGGCAGGCAGAATTGACGCATGCTTGTATATATAAAAAATGAGCTGGGTAGCCTACACAGGTTGACTACGCATGCTTGTATAGCCCACACATCTTAAGCCTTTCTCTTTTTCTAACATGTTGTTTTGCCTACGCAACCTGCATAGGCTACGTACGAAGATTATGCAGATCCGTTGGGATCCCTTCCTCCCTTTTTTTCTGAACCATTCAAATTGGGACCTTCAATCCTTCTTACCTTCATGCCCAAGTATTGTAATGATCTTGTTACTCTCGTGTGGGCCCACATATACTTTAAAATCTCATTAATTATTCTCCTAAGCTTATATTAAGCTTGATTAAAAAGATACTGGGGCTTTACACCATGTTTGGAAGTAGTAATTTAATTTAATCATGTTCAAAATTCACCTTTGGTGTTAGGAGAAACCTTGGACGACTTGGGGTTGAGAGGAAAGGTTTTGTCTTCGAAAAATAGGACTGATTTCTCTCTCCCTGTTCCACTTTTATATCAAGACTAGGGCTGCTTGTATTTTGGCTCGCGCGCTACATTTCTGTGCTTGAGCGCAAATCTGTGCCGCATTCCCTGAAGATGCTATTTGATAAATTACGTATCTCCAAATGACGAACGATTTGATGTTCTGAAAACTAGACTAAAAAATCATTCATTTGATATATAGCTCCTAACTCGATTCATTATACATTAGGATCTATGATTGTTTGAACTTAGGTCACGTGTAGCTAAAGTTATTTTCATATCTTAAACAATTCCCATTTATTCCCAACTACTTCTAACCTCTTCTAAACATATATACAACCTTCCAAATTTAAGATTTAGGTACCTTCACCGCTTTTCGACTATCTCTATGCACAACTTAGAGCGTGAGTAAGGACGTAACAGGTAGAAAAAATAAAAAACCGGCATATTAAACTTCCTTTATAACATGTTTGGTCGAACTTCTAAAATTAGCTTATCTTTAAAATTGCTTTAGTCAAAAGTGTTTTTAAAAAAAGTGCTATTGGTGAGATGTAATTTGTGTTTAGCAAATCAATTTGAAAAATACTTTGAGCAACAATTAGTGTTTGGCCAACCTTTTAAAAGAGTTTCTAAGGCCTCATTTGTTTGTACTTAATGAAGGTTTGAATCTAAATTATTCAGATCTCAGACATTAAGTGCGTTTGTTTTTAAAGTCTAAATCTTAAATCATTTAGATCTTAATCATTAATTTTTTTTTCTTCATAACCAATTAATGGGTCTTAATAGGTATGTATGATTAAGATCTATAATAAAGATTTAATTTTATTAAGATGCTATCATTCACATTTAATCGCCGCCACCGCCTACCATTATCAACTATTACCATGTCACCCACCACCACCATACTCAACCACCACCACCACTACCTCCTCAATCATAGCCGATACCGTTATCGACAACCATCACCTAGAATCCCTACTACCCCTACCACCATCTAGAATCCCTACTACCCCTTCCACCATCATTCTCAACCACAACCACAAACTCATCCACCTCAACTACCACAACTAACCACCTCATCACTATCAACAATCATCTGTCCACCATTATAAACTACCACCACCTTCCTCAATCACAACCACAACCACCACCCACCATTATTAATTATTACCACGTACCACCAACATTCTCTACTATAATCGCTATCACTGCCAATTACCACTAGCTACTACTTAGAACCATCACCATCAACCAAAATTACCACCACCATTGCCTCTAGTCAGCATTTACAAGCACCACTGTTAGCCATCACCATCACTAACTACCATATTTTAAAAAATATATATATTATTGATAGAATATTAGATTAATTAGTATTTTCTTTGAATTTTATATTTATTAATTTTCAAATAAAGACAAATTTTATACATTCAAATGTTAAAAAACAAACAGTCTCAATCATTTAGTATTCAGATCTTAATATATATCTTATTATTTACACTCCTATTTTTTTTTATAAAGTTAGATTCAGATCTCTTAATCTTAATGAACATCTTGATATTCAAATGTGTATTCAGATTCAGACGTCTTAATCTTAATAAATCAAATGAGGCCTAAGTGTATTTTCTCAAAAGTATTTTTCAATAAATATATTTTTAGGGAGAAACTATATTTTGACCTTTTGATTCAACTCAAAAATATTTATTTTTTCTTCTAAAAGCTACCAAACAAACTTTTAACTTTGGAAGAAAGCAAACTAAAAAAAGACCAAAAGCATTTGACCAAACATGCTACTATTAATTTATCGGAGAAAATCACTGTGGGGGATTCATAACATTCTTTCCTTGAACACAGTTCATTTGGAAATTTTAAAAATTTGATTCTTTAGATTCTGTGGCGGAATTTTCTAAGTAAGAAATTGTCATTCCTCTTCATTTCCTTCATACTATAATCGTTTCTTTTCTCTCTCTGTGCGTTTCAGACTCTTTTTTTCTCCTCTTTCCTTTTATCCTAACTCAGGTGAAGAATTGTTCCTTTCTTGCTATGGTTTTACAAAATTCTTGATTGGGTTTAATTTTAATTTGTTGTCTTGACAGTAATTTTTCTTGCAGATTGTTTTGTGGCTCTGCCGAGATTCATTTACCATTTGATTGTTATTCTTTGGCATTATTTTTTCCAAGACGAGGGCTTTCAGGGAAAGTTGTAAACTGATCACTGAAAAGTGCCAAAGGACGGCTAAATTAGGTATGTGTTTAACCTGTTATAGCAGGTTACTGTTTATTTTAGGTTACCAATTAATATTGCTATTAAAAGAGTTACCTGGGATCACTTTTATGTGCTCTGATTGTATACATATTTTTGTCAATGCATAAAACTTAGACTCTTTATTAATACTCAGTTCTATGGAGTAAACCATAAATGCCCGGAGAATCTTGAATTACATACTAATATGGATGCTTGTATTGCATAATCTATAAGCGGCATGTTTAGTTTGCAAGAACTTCTCCATTGTTTATTTCGATTATTGAATATTGTAAGCTTTCCTTTTGTGAGACCCATTTTCAATTTCTGTAAGTTATGAGCTTTTAGTTCTGACAAATTTGCTTGATTTCCTGGTTCCTTAGAGAACCCGTGGTTCAATCAATCAATTGCCTACAATTTAATCCTTCATTAGTTGGGGTTTGCAATATGAATCCTGTATTTCTGTTCGTTCTGGTTTATATAGGGCACATTTCCCTCCATGAGCACGCCCATTTAATGTTCGCAGGATTTGTTAAAGTTTTTATAGTGATTGGTAGAATCACCATAAAAACGCCACTAAATCAAGCACCAGCGATTCTGTATCCAGGAGAATCTTGGCTAGTGTCCCCAGATCTCTTATACCGTAGGTACTTAGGTGGGTTGCCCTTAAATTGAAGTGACGAGGTTGGAAGAAAGAAGTAGGACGCCTTTTGACTAAAGCTTGGACTCGTATTCTAGTGTGAGTCTTGGAAGTAGCTAAAGGTGGGAAATCAACATGATTACCTTTAAACGGACGCTCTTTTTAATGACTCTTCTTAGGGAGTAGGATCTGTTACGTAAGAGCCAAAGATAGATAGCAAAGAAATATTTTATTTCTGAAAGAAGCATTGTTGTTACCTCTATCGTTTAGGTAGACTGATAGATCTTGGAAAAAAATATGGTGGAAAGTCCGACGCATAGACTATGTGTAACGTGAATCCCCCTTTTTACCGTACAAAGGACTCTCACCCCGTCAACTTACAGCAAACCTCTTCCTTTATCGGGGATTTGGGCAGAATATGCAAGACTCACATAGGCGAAGTTAATTCTCTTGTTGAGGCTTTAAATATGCATTTAATTTTAGATCATTCATCAGAAGTTGGGTTGATCAGATTCTAATTCAAATAAAGCTCTTTGTCGACATAATCTTTCTGGACTTATTAAAGCTGGTGTGAAGCTGCTATCAAGCTGTTATGACTATTCTGGTGAGCTTGGTTTTAGTCTACCATCTGTTTGAAACACTTTTGGAATGATAACATGTGTCTTAAATAGCAGTTGGGCTAAGATGTCTGTAATGGAATCTTGGGGCCACCTGGTGTTCTGTATGGTAGATAAATTTATTGTAACGCCTAAAGTGGAGAACAGAACTACTGTAACAATAGTAGTTACTAGCATGGTCAGGAAATGAAAGTGGTTTCCACGCTTCAGGATCTCCCTATAACCACTTGTCATTATTAGTAAGATGTGTCTAATGAGCAGTGTGGCCTTTGAGACGTGTACGCATATTGCTTTGCATGAATAAGGTGCATCAGTAGCTACTTGAATATAAATATGGGTGATAGCCTGCAAATTTTGCATTTCAAGGGGAGTTCCAGTTTTTCATGGGAGATCAAGATTCAAGATGTTTCATGAGCAACCCTTTTGCTGAACCATCCACTTCCTTGTAAGGTGAATTCATTAAACTGCGATTTGCTGTTTTCTCCTTTGAGCTGTAGCTCAGGTATATGTCTAGTACATTTATGTCTTGCCATGAAAAAGGAAAATGAGCGTTCAAAATACTTTCTCAACATAAAAGCTCCAGTATCTTGTCCATATAACAACCAAACCTTATTTTGTTAGTGTCAACTATATTGAACATTTCATGGTAACAGAAAAGGATTATTCTCCCACCAGTTGGACGTAATCATTGATCATTTAATTTAGCATGCATGATCATGTAGATCAGGATCTGATTTCTGAATTGGAAAAAAGCACCTGGTTGCATCTATTCATGCTTGTTTGTGCATCCAGGCACCCACATCTGTGCTTTGGGGCTTGCATTTTCAAGCAGATGAACCTATTGTTTTCGCAGAAACTTATTTTTTACAGTTTAAAATTAATGACAAAATTCTTGCATGCACTTATCTAGATTTAGGAGTACAGTAAAAAGTAGATTATTTCTCACAGTTGCCTTATCCTTGTAGTCATTTCTTTTTTGCTGCTCCCTGTGTACCTTCTTTTCCTTCTCTTATTTTTTTACTTTTCCCAGATGTAGTCCACTTTCAAATTGGCGCCGCTCATATTTATAATCTTTGAACCTCTGAATTTAGAATAAGCATAAAAAAATATCTATCAAGTTAAGAATGCTAATATAAGGAGGGAAAATACAAACTTAACGTACCGAACAGTAGTTCAGGAAACAATTGGTAATGGTTTTACCTAGTGTGTTTGTAGGTGTTTTCTTTAATTCTTCCAATTCTAGAGATGGACATAAAAAGAAATAGGGTGAAGGGAGTGAAATTGTTAATACTTTACCAATTTCAGTTAGGCGAGGTAATTGAATCATGAAATATGAATGCATTGGTTTCACTAGTACATGGTCCAATTGTTGCGAAGCTTTCTGATTGATGTGAGAATATTTTGAAGTATATTTTGCTGCATGTTTTTAGGCATTTCTTGAGTACACAAATGGGACTATGGGGGAGAGGTGCAAAAGCTAGAGTTGTTAAAATGAAAAGAAGTAGGGTTTGGGTTGAGAACATTTAGCTTATATACTGCATACATGCAATTCTATGTAAATATACTTCTTGTTATTGTATTTCAATAGGTTATTCTATAAACCCTTGTATGTACTTAAAACTGTTGAACTTTGTGCCTGAGTCTTAGTATGTATATTTAGAGGCCATGATACTTTTCTGTGGCGTAGCAATCCACCATGAAGTCAAGATGGGTTAGTTCATGTTTTTAATTCTATCATCCTGCATCTTTTGAGTATAGTAAGGAAACTATTGTATTTATTTGCTACGGTACAATTAGCACCCATACATTGCCCATTCATCAAAATCAAATTAACTTGCTTATTGCAGCTTTGACCATAGCAACCTTTTGCATTTCACATCAATCAAGTTTTACTTGAAGATTGGTCTCGAAATTTGATATATTGAAAATGAAAATGAAAATGGTTTAAGGAGGAAGATTAACAGGAAATGTATCAGTTGAGTGTAATATTACTATTCATAGCATTCCTTTTGCAACTCTAGTTTCCTTAGCACTATTTCCTGTTGTAGGACTGCTCCTCCACGATCATTTTTTGTTCAGATCTTGACATGGTTGAGGCCTTTGTTTAGTGGTGAGAGGAATAGAAACGGTGCAGTTGTGATTTTTGTAAACATTATTGTTAGCAAGCCTGTTAATGTATAGGTGGTGATGGTACTTTTCTCACTGGGAGCTCAGTCAGGCTTGGCTTGGTCCTGTAAACAGAGCCAACCTCGGGTCTGGCTTCCCTGGATCTGCTAGCTTAATTCTAGCAGCAGATGTCACCATCTAATGACAAAAGATGGTGCCATCGCCGAGAGCAATAACAAGGTCAGATGGGTGAAACTCATCTATTTTACTGCTAGATTGCGAACAAACATGTTGTGAGGTCTCATCTTATTTATCTAGTATAAATTGGAGTACCAAAAAGTTGGGCAGGTAGGGTCAATAAAGGGCAGCCCCGTGCATAAAGCATCCCGCGTTCACGCAGAGTCCGGGAAGGGCCGCACTCCAAGGAGTGTAATGTAGGCAGCCTACCTTAACGCAAGTATCAATGGCTGCTCGAACCTGTGACCTATAGGGTCAATGATACATCTTAATTGAGCACAAGCTAGTAGCATTGGCTAATCTTTATATAACCTGGAATAAAAAGTTTGCTCCAATTTATGTGATGTAATAAGTATCTGCATATTTCGATTAAGTCTATATAAGATAGTGTTAACTGTGACTAAGAAATAATCCATGTCATAATTTATAGGTAGAAGTAGACTCATCCTCTTTTCTTTTGTTTTAATTTTCTTTTGAGAGCTGGGCAAGAGGGAGGACCTCTTATGAGGGCATCATATTTGAAGTTAATACTTACGGTTTTCACATGAATTCGTTTTCTTTTTTCTCATCCTAGAAAATAAAAATTGAAGCACATACACTTCCCAATATTTCAAGAAAATAAGTTTAAAGATCTTTACATTCATTGAAGTGCTTAACAGGAACTAGTTGTAGCTGAGGTCGTGCACAAAATGAATTTATTGAGGTTGCTTATTTATTAATAGAAATAAACAATTCTATCCTATTTTGTTTGCTTTTCTTTTTCTTTTTCTTTTTCTTTTCGGTTTCTTTCTTTTTGTTTTTTTATCAGAGAATTGCTAGCTGGCTCCCAAGGAGTTGGAGAGAGTTTGGCTTGATTTTAGAGCCTTTGGATTTACTATTTGATCCTTGATCATTAAAGCAGAACCTTCGGTTAAGAACAATATGTTTCGAGGAGGTGACGTTTAGTTTGTCTCTAGGTCAATACCCTTAATTTTTGGCCAACCCCCATCTTTGAAGATTTCTCATTTCTTTAAGATCGCAAAGTTAGAAGCTAGTAGTTCCCCGGGCTCTGATTTTTGGCTAACTTTAGGTGCATCTTCTGGAATAGTGGAATTTAGATTGGGCTGAAGGATATAGCATTTGAAAGGAAACATCTACAGATTGAAGACGGACGGACTGAGTCCTTGAAGGAACTAATGGATAAGTGTCAGATGAAAGGAACTCAAAAGGCAAATTTGAGGGGGTTAATAGTTTGCCTTTTTCTTCCATTGAACATCTTAAATTTTATTCCTTAATCCTTATTCTCTCTCTCTCTCTCTCCTTCCCTCCGTCAGATGAAAGGAACTCAAAAGGCAAATTTGAGGGGGTTAATAGTTTTCCTTTTTCTTCCATTGAACATCTTAAATTTTATTCCTTAATCCTTGTTATTTTGCTCTCTCTCTCTCTCTGTGCATGCATGCCATCTTGGTACATACGTTAAGGTGACGGAGATACTTGGATCTGTGTATAGACAGTGGTGAACGTTTGACCTCTTTAATTGAAAGATTACTGAATTTGGCCATTGTCTTCCATCTCACGTGCCATATATATCTTACATTATTTTCCTACTATATTACACTTAAATTTTGTATTTCTTATCAGTTTCTGTTTAGGATATTTGTATTTTGATTATCTCGGTGTTTGATCTATTTGGCGGATGTCGTTTACCATTTGTTAAGCTTATTTTATTAGAACTTGGATTTTTCCAAGCTTTTTAAGTGTTACTCCTGCATTGATAATTGAGAAAAGATACCTAAATAGCTCATGATTTAAGAGTTCAAAATATGCTTGATTCCCTTGATGACAGTAGAACATGTGACATATTCAGGTTGACTTACTAAGGAAAGTTTTGTCGGCTCAAAACATCTTATTAGCTAGTCCTAGAAGCACCATGAACATGAATCACCCTCATCCATATGGTGAAGATCAAGTAAGTTTTAGATTCTTGTAACTTATGGTAGTGCCAATTTTTTAAGACAGCGCCTAAATATAAGTTATGAACACAGGATGAAGCCACTGTCATGGGCTTTGAAGTTGCAAGATCACCTGATGCAAGTTACAACAATGTGTATCCTGGGCATGAAGATGTAGGGAGGGAACCACCGGCGGTACCGCCACATCTGCATCACACCTTGCTAAACCACCCAACAACAAGAGATCAATCCACATCCCTCCCGTTGCCACAGAACGTGGTGCTAAACCATCTCTATATTGAGAACAGAGAAGCCACGAGGTCAGTTGTAGCACTTGGTGTAACACATCGTTTTCGCTCAAAATATGTTACGGTCATGCTTTACAAGCCCGTTCAAAGAAGGTGAGCTAGCATGTCGAACATGCCTGAATGTATACACCATCTTTGGCTTGTACTCTGATGGAAAACAGTAGACGTAAATACACAGCAGTCTGCAGTGGAGAATGTTTATTTCTTCCCGGGACTTGAATAATTGTAGTTAGATGTTCGATGGTTTTAAAAAGTTTACATGTATTATGGCAAAAAGTTAGTGATGTCCCTGTTAGTTTGGCTTAGCAATTATGTAACATTGTGCGGTTATTGGACTAGCGCATTAATCTTGATGAGTGTAAAGCATCTGCTTAGAATTAGGAATTTGGGAAGTTTACATGTAATATGGCAAGAAGTTACTAGTGTCCCTATTAGGTTGGCTTACGATTCTGCTTGTGAAGTTATTGGAGTAAGGCATTCGATGTTGATGAGTGTGAAAATCTGTGAGACATCTGCTTATGTTAAGTTGATATAATAACAAGCAACTCTCCGTATCAAGCTTCATATGATAACCTCAAAGATAGAATAATAACCTGTTATAAATAAATTATTATATTGTACCAATGGTGTACAAATTCCTTGAACCCCTACACCTGTCCTTGGTAAGTGTTTCCTTGATATTCTCACAAAAATTGCACCGTATTGCTTTTGTAAGGCCACTTTTTAAAATTTGTCCATTTTTCAAAAAGTTTTCCAAATACAGCATTCCACTTGCAAAACTCATTGCAGGTAAAAGACCATACAATTTCCTTAAAGGTAGAATTTTTGATTTTGTGTCGTCAAGATCCATCTCCTGGTTGACAAGCCAGAATAGTCAGTAGAAATCAGATCGAGGAACAAAAGACGAGTACAGAAATACAATGCTGAAGCTACCTAAAGAGATTAAATGATACTTTTAGGGATAGAGTTTTGAGAATGTGGATTTTGAAAAATCAAATGAAGTTTAACATAGCATAAATATAGTTAAGAATAAAATATGTATACTAGTATCAAGCAATAGCATGTGATCTGAACATAGAGACAAACGTAACAACATATACAATGTTATAAAATTACAGAAAACAAAGTGAAATAAGAGAAATGTACGGAGAGAGAAAACTCCAAAGCTTTTTGATGTCTTACAATGGTAAGATGATTGACGTCCAAATCCACTCCTCAAAGAGTAAGTGTATACGGCCACATAATTTACTCAACTATGAGTCGGGGTCGAATCTCACAGGGAACAATATGTAGGCGATTAGGCAAGTAAGGAAATTATCGCTTATTATGCTAAACCAAACATTAATAGGGGTTTTAAGAAAATATTATAACTATTGTGAAAATGTAATCTAACATAGAAAGAAAGTAAAATGATTAATAGCTACAACTTTGGATATAAGGGGAAGTACACTCCAGTAACGATCTAATATTTTTTACAATTTTACAAATATAAGTGAGTTTAAACAAGACATCCTAAATGAATTATCCCTAAAACAATTAAGAGGATAAGTACGCTGGAATGTGGCTACAAGTAGTTCAATCCTATCCCTAGGTAAAATTTATAAAATGAGGGTTAACGCCTCAAGTTCTTGTTAATTAATATTTCCCACTCCCGAGTTTGCCTTTTCCAAGAATTACTTCGAAGTTAATGGGCGAGCCCTAGGGTTAGCTAATCCCTTTGAAAAAATTAAAGAACAAGAATATTTAAAGAAATAATAACTCAATTCATAATTAATAAAAATCATTCACTACATGAGCATAACAAGAGATTTAATCCAAACTTTCACAATGAGTATTTCCATAAACAAGTTTCAAGTATTGGAATAAATACTACACATTTAAAATTGAAGAAATGAGTAAAAAGGATAAGAAAATCTCATCCAAAGTCTTCAAATCTTCAATTTCCAAGTGTGGGTGCAAGAACCCTAGATTCAATGCTTGTATTTCAGTCAAGAATGCCAAATATGTGCCAAAGATGAGCTAGGTCGAGTTTTTGTGGGTTTAGGATCAAGAAAATATGAAATGGCAAATTTGCCCAGAACTGAAGCCTGTTGGCCGCGTGCGAGGTCTTGTGAGAAATTGGCATTCCGCAGAAGCGGACTTTGAAACACATAAGCGCTTATGCAGATGCGGTCAACAAGCGTAGAGGCGACTCCATAGATGCAGAGGAACTTGCGCAGGTGCGATGCCTGTATAGATGTTTCCCTTTCCGCAGATGCGATAGGTATCCCACAAATATAAGACTACTGGATAAATTTTGCACTTCTTCAACTATTTTTGCTTAATTCCACTTCATTTGATCTTAACTCTCTTCACGACTATTTTACCTGAAAATCTAGAAATACACACCATAAATAACCTCATATTATAATTAAAAGATACAAAAACTAGAGCAAATGAACTATATTAAGTGGTAAATCACCACTTATCATATTTCTTTTTACAAAAATTGACATCTTCTACTCATGGAACGTCTAGAGTTTTCAAGAATCATCTCAAGAGCTCAAATGAGGATTTTTTTTAGGGTTTTTTCTAGATTATTTTACACCTTTAAACTTACATGCATAGATTATTGTGATTATATGTGTAAAAAAATGTTAGAACTTATGGGATTGTGATAAGAATCCATAAGTTTCTAACCTTAATTGGTGGTTGTTGTAGAAAATGAGAAATGATTTAATTGATGAAATTAGATGGTTGAGAGTTTGTAACATCTGAGGGGCTCAGACACTGTTCAAATTTGCAATCAGTGGTTCGCTTTTGCAAACATCGCAATTGAGAACAAGAGTTCGCAATTGCGATACCTACAGCTGGGTAAAAGATTTAGATTTCAGGACTTAGCTTATTTTACATCATTTTTGAAACCTAGACCCCATAGAAGCAATTTTTGGAAGGAAACTCTTCCCAACTTCATAGGTTAACAACTTTAACTTATTTTTATTTCACTATCAAATCTACGATTTCATAAAGTAGAAATAGTGGTTTTGGGTAAGAATTAGGAATTTTATAAAATTGAGATTTAGACCTCAAATCGGGGTCGGGTTTCGAAACAAATCAGATATTCGGATTCGGGGTGAATGGGTAATCGCTATTTGGTCTTAATTTTGAATTTTGGCCACGTGAGCCCATGTTGAATTTTTATTTATGTTGAAGATGCAACCTTTTTGATACTAGGGTAGTTTCTAAAGCTTGTTTTGACTTATTTGAGTAATAATTGACTAGATTCGGGTGGTTTGGAGGCTTGTTCCAAAGGGAGGGCCGTGTTGGATTGTTGATCTTATTTCGGAAAGAGGTAAGTGTCATGGTTAACCTTGATTTGAGGGAATTAGGGTGTAATTGAGTCTATTTTCTACGTAATATACATGTTTGGGAGGGGGGGGAGGGGAGGAGGGGAGGGAAGCGTATATGCAAGGTGACGAGTATATATGCGTTGGCCGTGGATTAAGCTTGCCGGTAATGTTAGCTTTATTTGTACTATGTTACCTTATGTATTATGTCTTCCATGCTTTACATAGACTGTGAAACAGTTTAATTTCTCTATCCATGTTATTATCCATGTTGAGCATATTGAGATATTGGGTGTTAAGACTATCGAATAGTTGATTTACTTAATGGTGCAATGATGTTGGTAAATTCTCTTATGGCGGGGAGCGTATATGCAAGGTGACGAGTGTACATGCGTAGGCAGTGGATTAAGCATGCCGGTAGTGTTATCTTTATTTATACTATGTTACCTTATGTATTATGTCTTCCATGCTTTAGATAGACTGTGAAACAGTTAAATTTCTCTATCCATGTTATTATCCATATTGAGCTTATTAAGATTTGGGTGTTAAGACTATCGAATTGTTGATTTATTTATTGGTGCAATGATGTTTGTAAATTCTCTTATGGCACAGTATATTCAAATATTGTCTTTGATGTTGATTATGCTTCCTACATTACTTGGTATTATTTTATATGTGATGTTTAGTGAGGAAGAGTAAAATGCGCGAAGGGTATTTTCGTGCTTGTGACGGAGCGTGACTGTGCCTGAAGGGTGTTTCCGTACTAGCTACTACATTATGTTGTGAGGATGAGAGTAAAAGCACGAAAGGTGATGTCATGTCGTTTGTTGGTAATGTGTTCTTTATTTTGCTATACTGACTGAGAATTTGGCCTTATTGCTCCGAAATCATGTTTGCAAGATTTGTTCCGAATTGTTGTAGAGGTATGAGCGGTGGTTTATTTAGTACTACCTTTGCTTATTTTTTCGCTTTATATCCCTTTACCTATGTACTTGTTAACTGTCTTACATGTTATTTTCGTATTATTTTACTTGATATGTTAATTGGCGTCTCGTTATTTCTAGCTACTTAACTGCACAAGTTTTATGTAGGTGTCTTGTCTTAGCCTCGCCACTACCTCGTCGAGGTTAGGCTCGACACTTACGAAGTTTATTGGATCGGTAGTGCAGATTTAGACATTGGTACCAGTAGAGTCTTGAGAGGTGCTTAGCAGACACTAGACGGAGGACTTGAGGTAGAGCTGCATGCCGTTTGCAGGCCTTATAGTCATCTTTTCATTTCTAATGTACTGTTTCTATTTTTCAGATAGTATTGTATTTCTTTCAAGACAATATATTTAGCAAACTCTAGTAGCTCATGTACTTGTGACTCCACGTCTTGGGGTAGTTAATCGTTACTGTTGATATTCAGTATAATGACTCGGCCGGTTGTTTCGAGATTTATAGCCCCGTTTTCCCTATTCCTGCTTCCTTTTTGTGCTTTTCAGGTATATTATGATATACCGGATTAGTTGGTTCGGGTTCGGAGTGGTTTCGGAGTGGATTGAGACACTTAGTCTCTAAAGTAGAAGCTTAAGTTGGAAAAGTTAACTGGATGTTGAATTATATGTAAATGATCTCGGATTTGAATTCTGATGGTTCCATTAGCTTGTTAGGTGATTTTGGACTTAGGAGCGCGTCCGGAATATGATTCGGAGGTCCGTAGTGGAATTAGGCTTGAATTGGCGAAAGTTAAAAATTTGGCAATTTCGATCGGCAGTGAAAAATTTGATATCGGGGTCGGAATGGATTTCCGGAAGTTGGAGTAGGTTCGTGGTATTATTTGTGATGTGTATGTAAATTTGAGGTCATTCGGACGTGGTTTGGTTGGTTTCGGCATCGGTTGTCGAATTTGGGAGTTTAGAAGTTCTTAGGCTTGAATCCGAGGGTAATTTGGTATTTTGATATTGTTTTGAGTGATTCGAAGGATTGACTATGTTTGTATGTTGATATATGACTTGTTGGTATGGTTTGTTGAGGTCCCGAGAGGCTCGGGGTGATTTCGGGTGGTTAACGAATTGTTTGAAGTTGGAAAAATGCAGTTGAAGCTGCTGCTACTGGTATTTCCGCACATGTGGAGGGGGCGCCGCGGAGTGCGAGGTCGCTGGCGCGTGTGGGAGTTTGCAGGTGCAGACACTATTGAGGTAGGCTGGGTCCACAGGTGCATAGGAGAGGTCGTATCTGCGAGTCCGCAGATGCGGATAGGTGCCCGCAGAAGAGGAAGTGAGGAGGTCAGGCAGTGGCCGCAGGTGCGAGGTCTATTCCGCACCTGCATGGTCTATTCCGCACCTACGTGGTCGCAGATGCAGATATGGAGCGCAGGTGCGAAGTTGGGGATTTTATTGATTTTCCGCAGGTGCGGAGGTTCTTGCGCAGATGCGGCACCGCAGTTGCGCATATTTAGCCGCAGGTGCGAAAGACTTGGGCAGAAACTATAAATTGAACACTTCGCGAATATTGGTTCATTTCCACCATTTTCAAGTCGGGTTTTGGAGTTTGGAGTGATTTTTGAAGGGTATTCAAGGGTATTCACTGAGATAAGTTGCTTGAGCTCTATTATCATTAGCCAACACCTAATTAGTAGGGTTTTAAAAGTGAAATAAGGGGTTACGACTTGGGATTTTGGAGAGAGTAATTTGGGGATTTTAGGGACCAGATGAGGTCGGATTTTGATGAATTTAGTATGGGTAGCCTCGGGAGTGAATGGGCTATCGGGTTTTGTGACTTTTATTGAATTTTGAGACGTAGGCCCGGGGGCCGGGTTTGAGTGAATTTCGAGATTTGGCCTATAAATTGGTATTTTCCTTGCGGGATTCATTCCTTTAGCTCATATTGATCATATTTTATTGATTGTGGCTAGATTCGGGTCATTTGGAGGCCAGTTCGAGAGGAAAGAGCATTCCAGAATAGGAGTTCTAAACTATTGAGGTAAGTAACAGTTTTAAATCTGGTCTTGAGGGTATAAAACCCGGGGTTTGGTATAATGTGACTGTTTGGAGGTGGCACCCATGCTAGGTGACAGGCGTGTGGATGTACGCCGTGAGGGATTGAGACTTGGTCCGTCCCGAGAGACTGTGAAGCCTAATGGCCTTTATTTGTGTTTATATGCATTCATGTCTACTAGAACTTGACTGTATTCATGTTAGAAATCATGCTTAGGCTATATTCCTGCTCATGGTAGTTATACTCAGTCATAGTGATTCTTGTACATGTTTACCTCAGTCTCTGTTATTTGTTTTCCCTGATGATATACTGTAACACTTTGATTTGGGCTGCTTTCCCTTTTTTTATTGAGAGCTGTGAGACTAGAGAGGTTTATGACTGAGTAAGGCCGAAGGCCTGTTGTGAGGTATTGTTCAATGGTACGTGAGTTGTCCGTGTAGCACGTGAGTTTTCCGTGCGGATCCAGATATGATATTTTAGCACGTGAGTTGTCCGTGCGGATTATAGCGCTTGGGATGTAGGAGCCCCTCATGAGCCTGAACACCCCCAGTGAGCGCATGTACCTATTGAGATTGTGTATTTAGGGCTGAGAGCCGAGAGTGTGAGCTGTTGAGATGGGTTGAGTGACTGCTGCCTTGAAAGGCTGTAGTTGCTTTTATTTATTGTTGCAGTTATCTGTTGTTGTTGCGAAATTTCTGGAAGATTCATATCTGTTTTACATGAGCGCGAACTGATTTGACTTATACCACAGAATTTGAAAGCATGTTCCCTCTTTACTGAAAACTTTTAAAATGAACTATACTGTATAGCTCGTCACTGCTTCTCAGTTCCTTATTTATTTTTGTTACTTGCTGAGTTGGTTGTACTCATGCTACACCATGAACTTCATGTGCAGATCCAGGTGTGTTTGATCACAGAGGTCGTTGAGTTCGGGGGCGATCGGGTACCGGAGAGTACAAGGTAGCTGTCGACGTCCGTATGACCTTGACTCTCCTTCTATATTTCTTTCTGTCTTGTGTTGATACTTAGATACTGGTTGTATTATTTTGGTTATCTAGATGCTCATGACTTAGTGACACCCCGATGTCGGTCTATTTTTCTGCACTTATGTTTTATTTGGGTTTTACCCTGTATTTATGAAAAACTTCGATTGTTTTGAATGTCTTAATTCACTTCTGTTAAATTTTGAAAGTGTTTTGGAAAGGTCGGCTTGCCTAGTACCACGATAGGCGCCATCACGACGGGATAAGTTTTGATTCGTGATAAGTTGGTATCAGAGCTCTAGGTTACATAGGCCTCACGAGTCATGAGTGGGTTAGTAGAGTCTTGCGGATCGGTACAGAGACGTCTGTACTTATATTCGAGAGGCTGCAAAACCCTTAGGAAAATTTCACATTCTTGGATTCTTGTCGTGCAAATCTATTTATTATGGTAATTAAACACCTATTGTTTCATTCTCTCACAAATGGTGAGGACTCGTGCTACCGGTCAGGAGGGCCAGCTACCAGTACCACCTGCCAGGGCCACGAGAGGCCGAGGCCGCGGTAGAGGCCGTGGTAGGGGCAGAGGTGCAGCCCGCACAACAGTTGGGGTAGTACCTGCAGATCCACCAGTTGTCCCAGATCAGGACCAAATTCCAGTTGTTGATGCACCAGCTCAGGCACCACATGTGCCTATTGTTATTCCAGGCCTCCAGGAGGCCCTAACTCAGATTCTGACAGCGTGTACCGGCCTTGCTCAGGCGGTCTCTATCTCGACGGCCGCAGGCACTTCTCAAGCTGGGGGAGGCACTCAGACTCCCGCCGCTGGCACACCCGAGCAGGTTGTTCAGGGACTCTAGACACCGGAGGCACCACCAGCCCAATCGATTGCAGCTGCTTAGGATTATGTGGTTCCTGCTATGCCTGAGGGTGACCAGCGTAGGTTGGAGAGGTTTGGGAGACTCTAGCTTCTACCTTTCAGTGGCACAGAGAGAGAGAGAGGATGCTCAGGACTTCTTGGACAGGTGTCAGAGGATACTCCAGAATACTGCTGGTATTCTGGAGACTTGTGGGGTCTCATTCACTACTTTTCAGTTTTTCGGGGTTGCACTCAGATGGTGGGAGACTTACTAGAGGCGTAGGCCTGTTGGTGCAGCACCCCTTACTTGGCAGCAGTTCTCCGTGGTCTTTTTGGAGAAGTTCGTGCCTCAGTCCCGCAGACAAGAGCTGCGCAGACAGTTTGAGCAGCTTCTCCAGAGTGATATGTCTGTGACGTAGTATGAGATGCAATTCTCGGAGTTATCCCGTCATGCTATCTAGTTGGTTCCCACAGACAGGGAGAGGATCATGAGGTTTATAGATGGCCTCACTTTTTAGCTACGGTTGCTTATGACCAGAGAGAGGGTGTCTGGTGCTACCTTTGATGAGGTTGTCGACATTGCTCGGCAGATTGAGATGGTTCGCGGTCAGGAGAGGGTTGAGAGGTAGGCCAAAAGGCCTCGTGGTCAGGGTGGATTTAGCGGTGCTCCTTTCAGGGGTCATTTCCAGCACGATAGAGGTCGTCATTTCAGACAGGCTCAGTCAGCTCGGCCATTTATCTAGCCATGGTTCTCACAGTCATCAGCATGGCCAGTCATCATTCAGTGCACTACCAACGCAGAGTTCTCATCATTCCCCGTCCGCTCAAGTATCCTCGAGTAGTTCTTTTGGGTATCAGGAGAAACAGTTTCGTCAGAGGAGGGGTTGTTTTGAGTGTGGAGATTTTGGTCACATTATGAGAGATTGCCCTAGGCTATTAGGTGGGCCTCCACAGCGGAGTACTCGGCCGATGGCACCAGCACCAGTTCCTCCACCACCCGCCCAGCCAGCTAGGGGCGGAGCCGAGTCAGCTAGGGGTCGCCCGAGATGGGCAGGGAGATCAAGGGGTGGTCAGGCCCGTTTCTATGCCCTCCCTGCCAAACCAGATGTTATTGCTTCAGATTCTGTGATTACACGTATTGTCTCAGTTTGTCACAGAGATGCCTCTGTATTATTTGACCCTGGTTCCATGTATTCATATGTTTCCTCGTATTTCGCCCATTTTATGGATATGCCCCATGAGTCTTTAGTTTAATCTGTTCATGCATCTACTCCTGTGGGCGATACTATTGTTGTGGACTGCGCATATCGGTCATGTGTGGTGACTATTGGAGGTCTGGAGACCCGAGTGGACATTTTGCTACTCAGTATGGTTGACTTTGGTGTGATATTGGTTATGGATTGGTTATCTTCATGTCATGCTGTTCTAGATTGTCACGCTAAGACCGTGACGTTGGCGATGTCGGGATTTTCGAGGGTTGAGTGCATCAGTTCTATATATTATGTACCTAGTAGGGTGATTTCATATTTGAAGGCTCAGCGTATGGTTGAGAAGGTTTACTATCTTATTTGGCATTTGTGAGGGATGTTAGTGCAGAGACTCCTGCCATTGATTCTGTTCCGGTGGTATGTGATTTTCCGAATGTGTTTCCTGCAGACCTGCCGGGCATGCCGCCTGACAGGGATATTGACTTCAGTATTGATTTGGTGCTGGGCACTCAGCCCATTTCTATTCCACCGTATCATATGGCACCCGCAGAGTTGAAGGAATTGAAGGAATAGCTTCAGGAACTCCTTGATAAGGGATTTATTCTGCCTAGTGTGTCACCTTGGGGTGCACCGGTTCTATTTGTAAAGAAGAAGGATGGTTCCATGAGGATGTGTATTGATTACAGGTAGTTGAACAAGGTCACAGTCAAGAACAAGTATTCTTTGCCTCGTATTGATGATTTATTTGACCATCTTCAGGGAGTGAGGGTGTTCTCTAAGATTGATTTGAGGTCCAATTATCACCAGCTGAAGATTCGGGATTCGGATATTCTTAAGACAACTTTCAGGACCCGTTATGGACATTATGAGTTCTTGGTGATGTCTTTTGGGCTGACCAATGCCAAAACAACGTTCATGTATTTGATGAACAGTGTATTCCAACCCTATTTGGACTCATTCATTATTGTATTCATTGATGACATCCTGGTGTACTTTCGTAGCCAGGAGGAGCATGCTCAGCATTTGAGGGTTGTATTGCAGAGATTGAGGGAGGAGAAGGTTTATGCAAAGTTCTTCAAGTGTGAGTTTTGGCTCGGTTCAGTAGCATTCTTGGGGAACGTGGTGTCCAGTGAGGGTATTCAGGTATATCCGAAGAAGATAGAGGCAGTGCAAAGTTGGCCTAGACTATCCTCAACCACGAAGATTAGGAGCTTCCTTGGTTTGGCGGGCAATTACCGTCGCTTTGTGGAGGGATTTTCATCTATTGCATCGCCCTTGACCAAATTGACCCAAAAGGGTGCTCCATTCAGGTGGTCGGATGAATGTGAGGAGAGCTTTTAGAAGCTCAAGACTGCTTTGACCACAACTCTAGTGTTAGTTCTGCCATTAGCTTCAGGTTCTTACACCGTGTATTGTGATGCCTCGAGAGTAGGTATTGGATATGTTCTGATGCAGGAGGGTAGGATGATTGCCTATGCCTCGCGCCAGTTGAAGACCCATGAGAAGAACTATCCTGTCTATGATCTGGATTTAGCAGCCATTGTTCACGCCTTGAAGATTTGGCGTCATTGTTTGTATGGGGTTCATTGTGAGATCTATACTGATCATCGGAGTTTGCAGTATCTGTTGAAGCAGAAAGATCTTAATTTGCGTCAGCGGAGATGGTTGGAGCTTCTTAAGGACTATGATATCACTATTTTATACCATCTGGGGAAGGCCAATGTGGTGGCCGATGCTTTGAATCGCCGGGCGGAGAGTTTGGGTAGTTTGGCATATCTTCCGGTAGCATAGAGACCCTTGGCATTGGATGTTCAGGCCTTAGCGGGCCAGCTTGTCAGACTGGATATTTCAGAGCCGAGTTGGATTTTGGCTTGTGTGGTCTCCAGGTCTTCTCTTTATGACTGTATCAGGGAGCGTCAATATGATGACCCTCACTTGCTCGTTCTTCAGGACAGGGTTCAACGAGGTGATGCCAAAGATGTGACTATTGGTGATGATGGCGTGTTGAGGATGCAAGGCCGGATATGTGTGCCCAACGTGGATGGGTTTCGGGAGTTGATTCTTGAGGAGGCCCATAACTCTCGGTACTCCATCCATCCTGGTGCCACGAAGATGTACTAGGATTTGAGACAACACTATTGGTAGAGGCGGATGAAGAAGGATATAATTGGGTTTGTGGCTCAGTGTCTCAACTGTCAGCAGGTTAAGTATAAACAAGAGAAATCGGGTGGCTTGCTTCAGAGGTTAGAGATCCCAGAGTGGAAGTGGGAGCGAATCACCATGGACTTCGTAGTTGGGCTCCCACGAACTTCGAGGAAGTTCGATGCTATTTGGGTGATTATAGATCGGCTAACCAAGTCCGCTCACTTCATTCTAGTTGGTACTACTTATACTTCAGAGCGGTTGGCTGAGATTTATATCCGAGAGGTTGTTCGCCTGCATGGTGTTCCAGTTTCTATCATTTCAGATAGAGGTACTCGATTTACATCGCAGTTTTGGAGGGCCGTGCAGCGAGAGTTGGGTACTCAAGTTGAGTTGAGCATAACTTTTCACCCTCAGACAGACGGGCAGTCTGAGCGCACTATTCAGATATTGGAGGACATGTTGCGCACTTGTGTCATTGACTTTGGGGGTTCATGGGATCACTTTCTGCCGCTCGCAGAGTTTGCATATAACAATAGTTACTAGTCGTGTATTCAGATGGCTCCGTACGAGGCTTTATATGAGAGGAGGTGTAGATCTCCGATAGGATGGTTTGAGCCGGGCGAGGCTAGGCTCTTAGGTACATACTTGGTCCAGGATTCATTAGATAAGGCAAAATTGATTCAGGAGCGGCTTCATACGGCGCAATCTAGGCAGAAGAGCTATGCAGACAAGAATATCTGTGATGTTCTTTTATGGTTGGGAAGAAGGTTTTGCTGATGGTATCACCCATGAAGGGTGTTATGAGGTTTGGGAAGAGGGGCAAGTTGAGCCCCCGGTTCATTGGGCCTTTTGAGGTGCTTCAGAGGACAGGGGAGGTGGCTTATAAGCTTGCCTTGCCACCCAGCTTGTCGAGTGTGCATCCACTGTTTCATGTTTCTATACTCCGGAAGTATGTTGGAGATCCGTCCTATATTTTGGATTTCAGCACGGTTCAGTTGGAGAGTGATATGACTTATAATATGGAGCTGGTGGCCATTTTGGATCGGCAGGTTTGGAAGTTGAGGTCGAAGGACATAGCTTCAGTGAAGGTGCAGTGGAGAGGTTAGCTTGTGGAGGAGGGCCCCTGGGAAACCGAGCGGGAGATGCGGAGCATATATCCACGCCTATTCGAGACTCCAAGTATGTTTCTAGATCCGTTCGAGGACGAACGATTATTTAAGAGGGGGGATGTAACGACCGGGCCGGTCGTTTCGAGAGTTATAGCCCCGTTTCCCCCATTCCTGTTTCCCTTTTGTGCTTTTCAGCTATATTATGATATACCGGGTTAGTTGGTTCGGGTCCGGAGTGGTTTCTGATTGGATTGAGACACTTAGTCTCTAAAGTAGAAGCTTAAGTTGGAAAAGTCAACTGGATATTGAATTATATGTAAATGATCTCGGATTTGAATTCTAATGGTTCCATTAGCTTCGTTAGGTAATTTTGGACTTAGGAGCGCGTCTGAAATGTGATTTGGAGGTCCGTAGTGGAATTAGGCTTGAATTGGCGAAAGTTGAAAATTTGGCAATTTCGATCGACAGTGAAAAATTTGATATCGGGGTCGGAATGGATTTCCAGAAGTTGGAGTAGGTTCGTGTTGTCATTTTTGACGTGTTTGTAAAATTTGAGGTCATTCGGACGTGGTTTGGTTGGTTTCGGCATCGGTTGTCGAATTTGGGAGTTTAGAAGTTCTTAGGCTTGAATCCGAGGGTAATTTGGTATTTTGATGTGGTTTTTAGTGATTCGAAGGCTCGACTAAGTTTGTATGTTGATATATAACTTGTTGGTATGTTAACGGATTGTTTGAAGTTGGGGTGAGTCCGGGTGGTTAACGGATTATTTGAAGTTGGAAAAATGCAGTTGAAGCTGTTGCTACTGGTATTTTCGCACCTGCAGAGGGGGAGCTGCAGGTGCGAGGTCGCAGGAGCGTGTGGGAGTTCGCAGGTTTGAACACTGTTGAGGTAGGCTGGGTCCGTAGGTGAGTAGGATAGGTCGCATCTGCGAGTCCGCAGATGCAGATAGGTGCCCGCAGAAGTGGAAGTGAGGAGGTCAGGCAGTGGCCGCAGGTGCAAGGTCTTTTCCGCACCTGCATGGTCGCAGATGCGGATATGGAGCGCAGGTGTGAAGTTGGGGTTTTTATTGATTTTCCGCAGGTGCGGAGGTTCTTGCGTAGATGCGGTACCGCAGGTGCACAAATGCGGCACCGCAGGTGCGCATATTTAGCCGTAGGTATGAAAGACCTGGGCAGAAACTATAAATTGAACACTTCGCGAATGTTGGTTCATTACCACCATTTTCAAGTCGGTTTTTGGAGATTTTGGAGTGATCTTTGAAGGGGATTCAAGGGTATTCACTTAGTTTAAGTTGCTTGAGCTCTATTATCATTAGCTATGGTGTTTTCCCGTTAATTTCTCACCTAATTAGTAGGATATTTGGAGTGAAATAAGGGGTTAGGGCTTGGGTTTTTGGAGAGAGTAATTTGGGGATTTGAGGGACCAAATGAGGTCGGATTTTGATAATTTTAGTATGGGTAGACTCGAGAGTGAATGGGATTTCGGGTTTTGTGACTTTTATCAGATTTTGAGACGTGGGCCCGGGGGTCGGGTTTGAGTGAATTTCGGGATTTGGCCTATGAATTAGTATTTTCCTTGCGGGATTCATTCCTTTAGCTCATATTGATCGTGTTTTATTGCTTGTGGATAGATTCAGGTCATTTGGAGGCCGGTTCGAGAGGAAAGAGCATTCCGGAGTAGAAGTTCTATACTGTTGAGGTAAGTAACTATTTTAAATCTGGTCTTGAGGGTATGAAACCCGGAGTTTAGTATAATGTGACTGTTTGGAGGTGGCACCCATGCTAGGTGACAGGCGTGTAGATGTACGCCATGAGGGATTGAGACTTGGTCTGTCCCGGGAGACTGTGAAGCCTAATAGCCTTTATTTGTGTTTATATTCATTCCCGTCTACTAGAACTTGACTGTGTTCGTGTTAGAAATCATGCTTAGGCTATATTCCTTCTCATGGTAATTATACTCAGTCATGGTGATTCTTGTACATGTTTACCCCAGTCTCTGTTATTTGTTTTCCCTGATGATATACTGTAACACTTTGATTTGGGCTGTTTCTCCTTTCTTTATTGAGAGTTGTGAGACTAGAGAGGTTCATGACTGAGTAAGGCCAAAGGCCTGGTTGTGAGGTATTGTTCTATGGCATGTGAGTTGTCCGTGCGGATCCTTATGTTTATACTATGACACGTGAGTTGTCCGTGCAATACCTAAGTTGTCCGTGCGGATCGAGATATGATATTATAGCACGTGAGTTGTCTGTGCAGCATGTGAGTTGTCCGTGCGGATTATAGCGCTTGGGCTGTAGGAGCCCCTCGTGAGTCTGAACACCCCTAGTGAGCGCATGTACCTATTGAGAGTGTGTATTGAGGGCTGAGAGCCGAGAGTTTGAGCTGTTGAGATGGGTTGAGTGACTGCTTCCTTGAGAGGCTTTACTTGCTTTTATTTATTATTGCACTTAGTTGTTATCTGTTGTTATTGTGAAATTTCTAGAAGATTCATATCTCTTTTACATAAGCGCGAACTGATTTGACTTATACCACAGAATTTGAAAGCATGTTCCCTCTTTACTAAAAACTATTTAAATGAACTGTACTGTATAGCTCGTCACTGCTTCTCAGTTCCTTATTTATTTCGTTTACTTGTTGAGTTGGTTGTACTTATGCTACATCCTGTACTTCATGTGCAGATCCAGGTGTGTTTGATCACGGAGGTCGTTGAGTTCGGGCGCGATCGAGTACCAGTTGTATTAGTTTGGTTATCTAGATGCTCATGACTTAGTGACACCCCGATATCGGGCTATTTTTCCTCACTTATATTTTATTTGAGGTTTACCCCGTATTTATGAAAAATTCCGGTTATTTTAAATGTCTTAATTCACTTCTGTTAAATTTTGAAAGTGTTTTGGAAAGGTCGGCTTGCCTAGTACCACGATAGGCGCCATCACGACGGGTTATGTTTTGGGTCGTGACATTTAGCTTGTTATGTATGCTGTTGAGATATTTCTACTCTATATTATCATTTTGCTGTTATCCGTTAGATTCTTTTCTTTCGTATTTATCATTATGTATTAGCTTGCCGAGAAAGTGATATTAGGTACCATCACGTTCTTGTGGATTGGGATTTTGGGCCGTGACAGTAAATCACTTGGTCAAACATGGATAGCTTTTACGCTAAAAGCCAATAAGTTGGGGTTACCCAGCTTGTGACTTTTAGCTTGTTTTAAGCATTTTGACTTATTTTAAGCACATTCTAACTTTTCCAAACATTAAAAAAAGTTTAAAATAGCTTAAAAGTTGGTTTGACAAGCATAAAAGTAAATCCAAATATCCTCTTAATAGTATTTAAATTGTTAGCATATAGTTATAGCTGGCAAGTAATTATATGATATCCATGTGTTTTCTACTAGAGTTATCGTTTCATATGCTACGTTTTTACTTGGAAAATGCCATAAATGTTTCTAGTTTTCAAATATAAATGAACATGATGTTTAGGCCTTCCGAGAATTTAAATGTAACTTTATGGTTCTGAATCATTAATGTAAATGTTTATGAAATGACATATGGCTATTAAGCCTAACTTAAATATCTATGACCTTAGGGCCAAAAGTGCCATCTATTATGATTTAAGGCCAAGAAATGCAAAACAAAAAAGAGATTTTTTGTTTTGTATCTTTAGAGAGTCGTAAAGGTTTAAAAAGTAATCCAAACCCAAAACGACACATGTTAGTATAGGTAAATGGTCAGACCATGGCGTGGACTGGATGACTATACATATATATATGCACCCTTGATTGAGACTCATGATTGCTAGCAAATGGTCAAAACCACACGGCATGGTGGTGGCAACACCTAGTCACGCGAGAGAGGCTCGACTTCCATATATGTATAAATGGTGACATATTATAATATCGGCGCTAGGGGCTCTCACCTACAAGGAAAAAGTTTTTTTTTTAAAAAGATTAAAGTTCTATTATGTTTGATTTATTAAATGCCTTCTAATATGATATTGTATATTACTCTTTCATGTTTTCCTTTACATATTTCCTTGTCCCATTTTATATCATGACTACAAATCCCGCCTAGTCGTGATGACACCTAATCCCAATATGCTAGGTGATCTAACAATGAATAATACAACTCAGATGAAAGATCATCAATAGCAATAAATGAGAAGGTGAAAATTCATAGAAATACCCCAAGGATTGGAGTACAAGTAATGAGCCACTAAGATTTAGATTTATAAAGATGATATGAAGAATAAATATAACATCTGTTTGAATAAACAAAAGCAGAAGTACAAATGCTAAACTATCAAGAACAAGTGGTAGCTTATATCCGGGACACATGTACATCTTCAATGCTAGCCTCCGTCATCCACAACAACTCAGCTCCAAGATTTGTGCGTAAGGTGCAGAAGTATAGTATGAGTACAACCGACCCCATGTACTTAGTAAGTATCTTGATTAACCTCGGTGAAGTAGTCACGAGATTTTTAAATAAAAAAAGATACTCACTTTTAGTGACCAGTGTAGCTCAATAACATATACAATATACACATAACCAACAACAGTATTGAAACCTAAGCATAAAATGCAAGTACAACCAATCAGTGCACATAGAGAGATGTGCACAAGTCTTATAATAGTTTATCATATAAAGAAGATACACAATTGATATCAAATAACACATCAACTATTGCATATAGAGAAGATATGCATAGGTACTGTACCCGTTTAACAACTCAACATATAGAGAATATATGTTCCTAACATCCTTAAATCATTAAAGCTTGCATATAGAGAAGATATGCTTGAAATATAAAATAATCTTCCTATTCTTGCATATAGAAAAGATATACATGAAATATCTGTAACGATCCGACCGACATTTTGAGTATTGTAGCCATGTTCCCTTATTTATTGCTTACTCTATATTCATTTGTGATTATGTGACTTATCGGGGTGGTTGGTTTGGTTCCAAAGATGTTTCGTAATGAATTGGGACACTTAGTCCCAAGGTTGGAAGCTTATATTGAACAATATTGACCGGATGCTGACTTATGTGTAAATGACTCCGAAATAGAGTTTTGAAGGTCTGATAGCTTCGTATGGTGATTTTACACTTAAGGGCATGTCCGGATATTGATTTGGAGTTCCGTAGGTCGTTTTGGCTTGAAATGGCGAAAGTTAAAAAGTTGAAGGTTTAGAAGTTTGACCGAAAGTTGACTTTATTGATACAAGGATTGGATTTTGGTTTCAGAAGTTGGGGTAGGTCCGTTGTGTCATTTATGATTTGTGTGCAAAATTTGAGGTCAATTAAAATTGGCTTGATAGGTTTCGGCATTGATTTTAGAAGTTGGAAATCCATTAGTTTCAATAGGCTTGAATTGGGGTGCGATTCATGTTTTGATATTGTTTGATGTGATTTGAGGCTTCGACTAAATTCATATGATGTATTAGGATGAGTTTGTTGTTTGGATGGGGTTCCGGGGGTTTCGGGTTTGATTCGGATTGAAATCGGAGTGAGAATTGGACCTATGCAATTTTGATGGCAATAGATCTGGTGTAACCGCACCTGCAAGGATTTGACCGGAGGTGTAGAGCTGCAGAAGCGGCCAGGAAGGCACAGATGCGGAATTGGGCAAGACTAGGCAGTGGTCTTAGGTGTGAGGTTATTTCCGCACCTGCGAGCTCGCAAATGCGGGTAAGTGGTCGCACAAGGAGATGTTAGACGGGGACGTTGTTGTCGTAAAAGCAGATAGTGCTCCGCAAGTGCGATCCCACAGGAGAGGACCTTGGACCGCAGAAGTGGGATTTGGTCGTAGAAGTGGCTCGTCGGGAAGGTTAATGAAATTTTGCAGAAGCGAAGGAATTTCCGCACAAGCGGAGCCGCAGATGTGGCTGGTGAGCCCGCAGAAGCGGGAAAGCTAGACAAAATGATATAGTAGAGGGTTTGGAGATTTCTCTCATTTTTGGACTTTGGAAGCTCGGCTTGTGGCACATTTTGAGAGGGATTTCACTATATTTCAAGAGGTAAGCAACTTTTGATCACTTTTGTTCATTGATATTGAATACCCATTGATTTTTCCACCTATATTATAAATTTTTGAGATGAAATTTGGCGAATTTTGAACTAGGAATTGGAGAGTAAGGTTTGGGGATTTGAGGGTCGATTTGTGGTTAGAATTGGATGATTTTGGTATTGTTGGACTCATTATTGAATGGGTGTTCAGATTTTATGAATTTTGCCGGGTTCTGAGGCATAGGCCCGAGGTTGACCTTTTGAATTTTGTTAAAGAACTTAGCTTTATCGTATGGAATCAATTCCTATAGGTTGTATTGATTATATTAAGTTATTTGTGACTAGATTCGAGTCGTTCAGAGGCCGATTCGCGATGCAAGGGTTCGTTGGAGCATTGAGTTACACAGTTTGAGGTAAGTAACACTTCTAAACTTGGAACTGAGGGTATAAATCCTTGAAAAATATGTTGTGTGGATTGTTTTAAAGTGACACACATGCTAGGTGATGGGCGTGTGGGCGTGCACCGTGATAATCAAAATGCGGGTGGATTCTTGTACTCTGTTGATATCCAGTCTTGTTTTATCTGTGTATTTCCTGCGAGTTAGAGTAATTGAGCTGTGATTCATGTAGAAATAATGTTTAATGTGTTTATTCTATTGGGACCCATTGAGGTTATTTCTACTGTTGAGTTATTTGCCTAGCTGCAATTATGCACTCAGTCATGTTTATTTATTGGCATATATATTATATCTCAGTCTCTGTTGTCATTCACTGTTACATCATGTTTTCATTGTTTGGGCTGAGTAGTATGAGACATGTGAGCTCGTGAGACTGGAGAGATTGTTGACTAGGTTGGGCCTGGGAGCCAAATTTGTGAGTGTTATTGTAGATCGGTCTGCGCGCTGCAACATGCCTTATTGGCTTATTTATTATTGTGGATCAGGCCGCACGCCGCAGCAGGCTGTATAGGCTTTATATTAGCTCTTGGGTAGGATCCGCTCCTCCAGAGTCTGACATACCAATAGTGAGCACATGCACAATCATTTATATACACGTGCATTGGTGAGGGGCACTGATGCCAGACACCCGTACAGTGCTGAGTGATTGGGTGTGATGAGTAAGAAATTGAGATAGACAGATTGAGTACTCTGAGAGTGTGACCACTTGGGATTATCACTGTGATACATTACATTTGACATGCATATTTGACATGTAGGCATAGAGATGTAACATTCCTCATGCTAGTTGTACTTGGCATATTTTATTTAGTGTTGGGCTTAAATTGTTGAACTTGAAATCATGCCTAAATTGTTGTACTATGAACGAGTTGAATATGGAAGTTTCTATGAGCTATTACTTTCATTCTCTTTGTTATATCTGTGTTGTCATTATTTTGGTTATGACTATATCCTTTTGAGCTCGTCAGTGCTTTCAGCCCAAGGTTAGTCCTGTTACTTATTGAGTACGTTGGGTCGGTTGTACTCATACTACACTCTGCACTTCGTATGCAGATCCAGGTACATCTGGATGCGGTGATTGCTAGAGTGGTGCTAGTACCTGCTCAGAGACTTTGAAGTAGGTGTTATGACGCCCGCAGACCTTGATTCTTCTTCCTTTCAGTTTTATTCTATTTTCTCAGACAATTGTACTAGAGTTTTCAGAATATGTAGACACTTAGTAGCTCATGTACTCGGTGACACCAGGATTTTGGGATGGTTGTAGTAGAGTTACAGTTTTTTTATTAGATATATATTAGATTTTCCGTTGTAGAGCTTATTAAATCATATTTTGATACATATGCATAGTTGTTATGTGATTGTCGGCTTCCCTAGTAATGTGTTTGGCTCCATCACGTCAGGTTGGGATTTTGGGTCGTGATAATTTGTATCAGAGACCTAGGTTACTTAGGTCTCACGAGTCATGAGCAGGTTTAGTTGAGTCATACGGATCTGTACGGAGACATCTGTACTTATCTTCAAGAGGCTACAGAACCATTAGAAAACATCACTTTCTTGTACTCTTGTCGTGCGGATTTATTGATTCTGGAAACTGAACTTCTATTCTTCTATTCTCTCATAGATGGTGAGAACACGTGCGACCGGATCAGGCAGGCGACCACTAATACCACCAGCTAGGGTCGCGAGAGGCCAGGGTCACAATATAGGCTGAGGTACATCTCGTACTGCAGCTAGAGCAACACATATGGAGCCACCAGTTGCTCCAGCTTAGGAGTAGGTACCAGATGTGGTCGAGACGGTGAGACTAGCTCAGGCACTAGCTATGCCGATTGTGATCCCAGGCCTTCAGGAGGCTTTGGCCCAGATATTGACTGTATGCACGAGCCTTGCTCAGGTAGTTTCGGTTTCGGCTGCACCAGCCACTTCTCAGGCCAGGGGAGGTGCTCAGACTCCCGCCGCCCGTACTCCAGAGCAGGTAGCTCAGGGACTCCAGACACCAGGGGTACTACCAGCCCAGCCGATTGCAGCTGCTCGAGCCCAGGTTGTCCCACCTATTAGTGATGAAGAGTAGAAGAGACTAGAGATGTTTGGGAGGCTTAAGCCTCCAGAGTTTAGCGGGGCCGAGTCAGAGGATGCTTAGGATTTTATATATAGGTGTTAGTGGATCCTTCGCACAACGGGTATTTTTGAGTTCTATAAAGTTTCATTTACTACTTTTCGGCTGACTGGGGCTGCCTACAGATGGTGGGAGGCCTATGAGTTGAGCAGACCAGCTGGTGCTGCACCACTTACGTGGCATGAGTTCTCGGTTCTCTTCTTAGAGAAGTTTGTTCCACAAACTTGCACAGAGTAGTTGCCTAGGCAGTTTGAGTATCTATGCCAGAAGGGTATGTCAGTGACTCAGTATGAGATGAGATTTTCAGAGTTAGCTCGTGATGCGGTATGGTGGGTTCCCACTGAGAGGGAGAGTATTAAGAGGTTCATTGATGGCATCACCTATGGATTACATTTCATCGTGATTTGGGAGATTGTGATGGGTGCGGGGTTTGACATGGTGGTTGATATTTTTAGATGCCTAGAGTTGGTTCGCAGTCAGGAGCGTGAGGAGAGGGAGGCCAAGAGGCCTGTGGTTCAGGTGGTTTTAGTAGTGCCTCATCTGGAGGACAGTCTTACCATATCAGGGGTCGTCCTTATAGGCCCGCTCAGATGGCTCGTCAGGTTCATTGGGGTGCATCAGTTAGTCATGGGTCGTACAGTGCTCGCCCGGGGCAGTCACCTCTCAGTGCACTCCAAGCTCATAATTCATCTCCTGCTCCGTTAGTTCAAGGTTCGTCTGCACCAGGTTCCTCTGGTAGTTATTCTGGTTCTCGGAGTCCGCTTTGGTACATGTCGTCATTGTTAGAGCGAGGTTGTTTTTAGTGTGGAGAGGATATTGACTTGGAGGTCCGTAAGTCATTTTGGCTTGAATTGGTGAAAGTTGAAAAGTTGAACGTTTGGAAGGTTAAGAAGTTTGGCCGAGAGTTGACTTTGTTGTTACCGGGCTCAGATTTTGGTTCCGCACGTTGGAGTAGGTCCGTTGTCTCATTTATGACTTGTGTGCAAAATTTTAGGTCAATCGAAATTGGTTTGATGTGTTTCGGCATCGATTTTAGAAGTTGGAAATTTATTAGTTTCAATAGGCTTGAATTGGGGTACGATTCATGTTTTTGCTGTTGTTTGATATGAGTTGAGGCTTTGACTAAGTTCGTATGATGTGTTGGTATGTTTGAATGGGGTCCCGGGGGCCTCAGGTTTGATTCAGATTGAAATCGGAGTGAGAATTGGACTTATGCAATTTCTTATGGTAATAGATTTAGTGCAACCGCATCTACGAGGATTTGGCCGCAGGTGCGGACCCACAAAAACGGCCAGAAAGGAGCAGATGCAAAATTGGGCAAGGCGGGGCAATGGTCGCAGGTGCGAGGTTGTTTCCACACATGCAAGCTTGCAGATGCAGGTAGGTGGTCGTAGAAGCAGATTTTGGACGGGGAGGCTATTGTCGCAGAAGCGGAGAGTGCTCCGCAGGTGCGATCCTACGGGAGCGAACCTACAGAAGTGGAATTTGACCGCAGAAGCGGCTGGTTGGGAAGGTTAATGAAACTTCGTAGACGCGAAGGAATTTCCGCAAAAGGGTTTGGAGATGTCTCTCAATTTTGGACTTTGGAAGCTCGGCATATGGTGATATTTGAGAGGGATTTCACTATATTTCAATAGGTAAACAACTTTCGATCACTTTTGTTTGTTACTATTGAATACCCATTGATTATTTCACCTAGATTATGTGTTTTTGAGGTTAAATATGGGGAATTTTGGACTAGGTATTGAAGAGTAAGGGTTGGGGATTTGAGGGTCGATTTGTGGTTGGAATTGAATAATTTTGGTATGGTTGGACTCGTTATTGAATGGGTTTTCGAATTTTGTGAATTTTTCTGGGTTATGAGGCATGGGCCCGGGGTTGACGTTTTGGGTTGACTTTTTGAATTTAGTTAAAGAACTTAACTTTAGCGTATAAGTTTGATTCCTATAGCTTGCATTGATTATGTTAAGTTGTTTGTGACTAGATTCGAGTAGTTCGGAGGCCGATTCGCGAAGCAAGGATTTGTTGGAGCATTGAGTTGTGCACTTTGAGGTAAGTAACACTTCTACACTTGGAACTGAGGGTATAAGTCCCTGAAAATTGTGTTATGTGGGTTGTTTTGATGTGACGCACATGCTAGGTGATGTGCATGTGGGCGTGCATCGTGTTAATCATAATCTGGGTGGATTTTGTATTGTGTTGATATCTAGTCTTGTTTTATCCGTGTAATTCCTACGTGTTAGAGTAATTGAGCTGTGATTCATGTTAGAAATCATATTTAGGCTATGTGTTTATTCTGTTGGTACCCCCTGAGGTTATTTCTACTATTGAGTTATTTGCTTAACTGTAGTTATGCACTCAGTCATGTTTATTTATTTGCATATCATATCTTACTCCTTGTTGTCATTCACTGTTACATCATGTTATCATTGTTTGGGCTGAGTAGTATGAGACTTGCGAGCCCGTGAGACTAGAGAGAATGATGACTGGGTTGGGCCTGAGAACCGGATTTGTGAGTGTTATTGAGGATCAGGATGCGCGAAGCAGCAGGCCTTATTGGCTTATTTATTAATGTGGATTGGGTTGTATGGTGCAACAGGCCGTATAGGCTTTATATTAGCGTTTGGGCAGGATCCGCCCCTCCGGAGTCTGACATACCTACAATGAGTGCAGGCATGGTGATGTATATACATGTGATTTGGTGAGGGGCATTGATTCCAAGTGCCCGTACAATACTTAGTGATAGTGTGTGATGTGTGGGAATTTGAGATAGATAGATTGAGTACTTTAAGAGTGTGAGTACCTGCGGTTATCACCGTGACACATTACATTTGACATGCATTTTTGACATGTAGGCATAGAGATGTAACATTCCTCATGTTAGTTGTACTTGACATATTTTATCAACGTTTGGCTTAAATTATTGAACGCGAAAACATGCCTAAATTTTTGTACCGTGAACGAGATTAATATGGAAGTTTCTCTGAGCTATTACTGTCATTCTCTTTGTTATATCTATGTTGTCATTATTTTGGTTATGACTGTATCCTTCTGAGCTCGTCACTGCTTTTAGCCCAAGGTTGTTACTTGTTGAGTATATTGTGTCAGTTGTACTCATACTACACTCTGCACTTTATGTGCAGATCCAGGTACATCTGGACGTGGTGATCGCTAGAGTGGTGCTAGTACATGCTCGGAGACTTTGAAGTAGCTGCTATGACGCCTGCAGACCTTGACTCTCCTTTCTTTCATTTTTATTCTATGTTCTAAGACAGTTGTACTAGAGTTTTCAGACTATGTTTACACTTAGTAGCTCATGTACTCGGTGACACCAGGAATTTGGGATGGTTGTAGTAAAATTACAGTTGTTTTATCAGATATTTATGATATTTTCTGTTGTAGATCATACTAAATCATGTTTTGATGCATATGCATAGTTATTATATGATTGTCGGCTTGTCTAGTAATAGGCACTATCACGACAGGTTGGGTTATTGGATCGTGACAATATCAAATAATACGTCAACCGTTCCATATAGAGAAGATATGCATGAAATGTCAAGTCAAGTTACATATAGATCAATATATAGAGAAGATATGTACGGTGAATCATTTCATCAAGTAAAGAACCATATAGAGAATATATGTATAAAAGGCATGTATAAATTTTGGAGCTAGTAGATAGAGAAGATATGAAGTGAAAATTATGTATACATCTAAGGAGTTTGCAAATAGAGAAGAGATGAAAGTCCAACCATTGATCAGTTTTCTCGTAATCCACATCAACCAGAAACCCGTCAGTTTCTCACAACCTGTGATGACGTCCAAATCCACTCCTCAAAGAGTAAGAGGGCATGGTCGCATGCAATATAATTTACTCACTATGAATCGGGGTCGAATCCCACAGAGAACAATATGTAGGCGATTAGGCAAGTAAGAGAATTATCACTTATTATGCTAAGCCAAACACTAATAAAGGTTTTGAGAAAATACTATATCTAAATGCAAAAATATAAACTAACCTAAAAAGCGAGTAAAATGATCAATGACTACAAGTATGGATATATGAAAAATTACACTCAAGTAACGATCCAATGTATTTTACGATTTTACAAATATAATCGAGTTTATGTTAATTAGCCTCAGATAATAATTCTATATTATCTTCTTCCGAAGACTAGCAAGACTTCCTAATTGAATTACCTCTAAAATAATTAAGAGGATTAAGTACACCCAAATGTGGCTATAAGTAGTTCAATCCTATCCATAGGTAGAATCTACAAAGTGAGGGTTAGTGCCTCAAGATATTGTTAATAATCTTTTCCAACCCCGACTTTTCCTTTTCCAAGTCTAAACCATAGTTAATGGGCGAGTTATAGAGTTAGCTAATCCCTTTGGAAACATTAAAGAACAAGAATAATTAAAGAAATAATAGTTGGCTTCATAATTAATAAATATCATTTAATATATAAGCACACCAATAGATTTAATCCAAACTTTAATAATAAATATTTCTATAAACAAGAAGCAAGTGTTGGAATAAATACTATACACTTAGATATTCAATACAAATCAAGGAATTGAAGAAATAAGTAAAAGGTTAAAAATTTCTCATCCAAAGTCTTCAAATCTTCAACTCCTAAGTGTGGTGTAATAAACCATAGCTCCAAAGCTTGTAAAAGTTGCCAGAGATATCTTACAAAATGAGCTAGGTCGTGTATTTGTGGGTTTGGGATCAATTAAATGTGAAATCCCAAGTCTGTCTAAAACTAAAGCCCGTTGACCGCACCTACGGAAGAATCATCATAGGTGCGGCTCCGCAGATGTGAAATTTTGCTCGCAGATGCGAGTCTTGTGGAATACTGGCTACTCCACAGAAGTGGCCATTTCACCGCAGAAGCGACTCCACCAATGCGAAATTCAGGCACATAAGCGATACTATAGATGCAGTGCATTATTTGCAGATGCGATTTCACTCTAACAATTCTCCTTCAACAAATACAAACACTTTCTATGCGCGTCCGCATATGTGATCATTATTGCACAAATGCGATTTCACTGGATTTATTTTTACTTCTTCAGTTTTTTTGTGCTCAATTCCAATTCAATTGATTTCAAATTCTCTTCATGACTCATTGCACCTAAAAATATAGCAATGCACACCATAAATAACCAATTATTTAACTAAAGGATACAAAAATTAAATCAAAAGGGACTAGAACAAGTGGTAAAATCAACACTTATCAACCTGCGTATACACCATCAAGAGAGAAAAATGAGAGGGTGACTCTAGGGGGATGGATCCTTATCCATAAGTTGCACAGACAACTCACGTGCCATAACCGCACGAACAAATCACATGCCATAATCATAACAACCACACAGATAACACATGTGCCATAATAACTCAACCCGCATGGACCAGTCACGTGTTGTCAATCCAGTCCATCATACATAAAGCATATACAAGAATATATGTATATGAATGACGGATATCAAATCAGATACTTATGGATTAAGAAAAATAGTATGTTAAGGTATATACATGTGGAAAGTGTACAATTACAGCTTAGCTCAAGTGGATACGCCATGCTCAAACAGGGAATCAACACCTATACATGATCTCTAGCATGACACATAGAGTTCACATAGTCATAAAAACATGTAAAGAATGATAGCAAGAAGTATGGTATCCAAATAAATGCAAAGTACAACCTAAAGACTACTCCGGTCATGAATCATACATAGCACCCGTATATACGCTTGTCATCCCGCATATATGTCGCTTCTCACACATTTCAATTAGGAAAACAAAGTCATATCCTAAAGGTTATTACCTCAAAAAGAATAGGCAAGATACTTACCTCATCCGAGCTAGCCTTCAACCGCAAATCTCGTAGAAATCTTGCTCTAGCCCTACAATCATGCAAATCCAAGCCAATCATCAACCAAGAAAGTCAATAATTCAAAAGAATGCTATCCCAATCCATAAAGCTTCGATCTTTGAAAAAAATCCCAAAAGTCAACAAAAGTCAATCCGAGATTACGTGCCCGAACCCCAGAACCAATACCAAAATCCATGACCCATCACATGCCTAGTCGAAACATATGATTAGATTCCAAAATCGAGTCCATATCGATAATCAAATTCTCAAATATACTCTCTTAAGGTGTAGGCAAAAACCCCAAATTACATCTCAAAATTCCATATTATGAATGTTAATAATTCATTTAATATTTTGAAATAATATCATAAATGAGTAGAAATCAGTTACCTAAAGCCTTGTATGAAGATACCTAAGCAAATTGTCCTCTCCAAGTCTAGGTTCAAATAATGAGAGAATGAGTCATAATCCCGAAAAAAGCATCTCACACATGCCTTATATTGTTCGCTCTAAGGAACAAATCAAATACATTGGTGAAAAAGATTCACTTCACAAAACATAATGGTTGTATGTGATTGGGACATGTGCTTCATATTTGTATGGCTTGGGTAGGAAGGTAATGCACATGATTATAGAATATTTGATCAGGCACTTAGAAGGCAAAACCTTAACTTTCCTCATCCTCCGTCAGGTAAGCAACACTAATACTATGCCTTTTGTTATTTTAAAATGTAGATTTTATTTTTATTCATCTTAATTAACTCTTTTTTACTTGGTGTAGGTAAATATTCTTTAGTTGGCTCAGGCTATCAAACAACGATGGGCTATTTAGGACCGTATAAGGATGAGCGATATCATCTCCCAGACTTCAAGCACAACTCTAGTTTTAGAAATCCAAATGAGGCATTCAATTTTTTTCACTCCAGTCTTCGATGTACAATTGAAAGAACATTTGGAGTCTGGAAAAATAGGTTTTCTATTTTACGCTCAATGCCATCTTTCAAGTTTGACACTCGGATTCATCTTGTTATAACTACCATGGCTATACATAATTTCATCTGATGACATTCTTCCACTGATAAGGAATTCAACTATTATGCTAATGAAGACATTACCGCAGAGATTGAGGAAGGAGATGGGCCTTCTAGTTTTTCTTTAGAAATGCAAGACAAGTCTTCTACTATTATGGAGGCGTTGCATGATAGAATAAGAGATAAAATTGTTGAGAAATATTATCATGTGCGAGTGACTTTGCTTATTATTTCATGGTTGATTATAAATATATAATAATTTATGGAATAAACTTTAAGTTACACTGAATGACGTATTTTGACTATTCAAATCATCGTGTAAATAACAAGTAATTATACTAGATACTATTATTGCTTTGGTATAACAATATATGTTACAATGATTTAAATATTTAGTATGTATGTTTACTTTATTTATATTTTAATTAAATTAAATAAAAAATAATAACAATCTCTTATAAAAAATATTTAATTTTTTTAAAATAATTATAAAACCTTGGTACTATCCTTTTTGGTAATTTGACACTCAAAAATACTTTTTATAAAGATTGGCTAAACACAATTTGTTTATCAAATATTACAAAAAGTACTTCTTAAATGAATTGGCCAAACACAAATTATTGTTTTTTAAAAGTACTTTTAGAAAAAAATACTTTTCAAAATAAGCAGTTTTTGACAGTTTGGCCAAACGAGCTCTTAGTTGTACATGGTAGTACCCTTAAAAATGAAATTGAGGTATTTTTGGCCAAACTCTTCCCATAGAATCATTTTGCTAAAAATACCATGCTCACTACACATGAACTCATGGCTTAGTAACTTTCAAATTATTAGTATATAGCTGTGGGTGACAAGTAATCATATTCTATCTATTTGATCTCTACAAGAGTTATACTTTCATATGTGTTATGGTCCATTGCAAGGTATGAGATTTGAGTCCCACATCGGTATTGCAATGTGCTGATGTGGGGTTTATATAGCCTTGAGCTCTCCCACCTTAATAACTAGCTTTTGGGGTGTGGTTCTCCCTAAGTTGTACCAATGGTATCAGAGCCACCCACCGCCTTCCGTACCCACCGTGCCATGGATGGCGACGACGGTATTGCAGTTTTCACCCGGGGCTAGAAACGTCTAGCGCACAGCCGTCGGGACGACGGATGCGGAGCGTGGTGGTTTGTTATGGTCCATTGCAAGGTATGAGACTTGAGTCTCACGTCGGTATTGCAATGTGCTGATGTGGAATTTATATAGTCTTGGGCTCTCCCGCCTTAATAGCTAGCTTTTGGGGTGTGGTTCTCCGTGGGTTGTATCAATATGCTACGTTTTCACTTGACAAAAATGCTATTAAAGTTTCAAGTTCTCTAATAAATGAACATGATTTTATGGCCTTCCAAGAACTTAAATGCGACTTTCTGATTCATACTAATTAATATAGATGTTTATGAAGTGACGTGTGACTATTAAGCCTAACTTAAGTATTTATGACCTAAGGGCCAAAAGTGCCATCTATTATTATTTAAGGACAAAAGTGCCAAGTGAAAAAGAAAGTTTTGGGAGTATCTTTAGAGAGTCAAGAAGGTTTGGAAATAATTGAAACCCAAAACTACACATGCCGTAGGTAAATAATCGGACCATGGGTTGGACTGGACGACTACACATATATATGCACCCTTGATTTGGAATCATGATTGCTAGAAAGTGATCAAAATCACACGATATGGTGGTGGTGACGCCTAGTCGATGTAGGAGGGGCTCGACTTCCATGTATGTATGGTGACAGATTATAATATCGGTGCTAGGGACTCCCTCCGGAAATGAAAAGGTCTGTCTAAAAGATTAAAGCTCAATTATGTTTGCTTTATAGGCTTTTAGTATTACATTGCATATTACTCTTTCATGTTTTCCTTTACACATGCCCTTGTCCCATTTTATGTGAGGGAATTTATCTACACATACAAGTACTGTTCTACATGTACTTACGTCTTTTATTCGGGGGCGCTGCATCTTTTAATGGATTTAGGCTGTCTAACTTGGACGATATGGCTCTTCGCTAGGTACTTCCCTCATTTCCAACAGGCATTAGTGAGCCTCCTTCATGTTTGGGGCTATCTTTTGATGTTTCAAACTATGATATTTAATTTTTGTATTGCCAAGGCCCTATCACCAATATTTGTTTTTCATGTTGTCATAGAGGCTTCATAGACATATGTGGGTTTAGACTATGCATTGTTATCAATTTTCATTGAAGTCTAATGGTATATATAACAACTACTTTATTTACGTAATGTTTCCAAATTAATGGAAGGCAATGTTTTAAACAAAGGACCAACATGTTTAAGTCATGCATGGGATATGAATGATAAGCAAAGGAAGACTGATCCACTCGGTCACAAGTTTAAGGTACCAGGTGTCATGTTCTGCTCCCCAAGGTTAGGGCGTGTCACTATAGGCTGTTTCCTAGTTATATTGGCCTCTCATCAAAGCTTGCTCTCCAGGTAGTTTATAAAATTAATGGACATTCACTATAATATTATTATAACACTCCCGCTTGGATGTCCAATAATAGATGATATACCTCAAAATAATTTGACTAGAACAAATCCTGTGAGAAAAAATTTCCAGTGAAGAAAACAAAGTAGCATATCTAGTATTATGCATTACAAGTTGTCCCATTAAAATCTTACTAGAAAAATCTAGTGGGACACAATTTTTGTTAATAGAAAAAGTGCGTAACGCATATTATACTCTTCCTGATGAAAATGTCTGTTAATATATTTGAGGCAACATATTGTGATCTTTCATATCAGCTTCTTAAATGTAGAGGAAGATGGTGCCTTGGTTAAGAGATCTTCCAAATTATCTCTTGAACAAGCTGGTTGAACATTTTATCACCTACTTTTGATTAAGCTCCAATATTGTTTTCATACAATGTTGTTGGAATTTGCCTTTCTACATGAATATCACATATTTCCTGTAAATATTACGTCCTTGATCTGTCATGACCCAAAATTCTACCTAGTTATGACGACATCTAACCCTACGCACTAGGTAAGTTGAGCAGAATAATTTACAACTATAGTAAGGAATCATCAATATTAATAATAAAGACTGCAAAAGAATTTACAACATCTATCCCAAGGACTAGTAGAACATGTTATGAGACATTAAGTTTCAGATTTATAAAACTAATGTGAAGAATAAATATAATATTTGTTTGAAACTTACATAAACAGAAATGAAGTCCTAAACTACCACGAACAAAAGATAGCTTGAATCTAGAATGCTGGCACGTCTTCAATGCAAGGCTTCATCTTCCACAGCTACTCACCTCCAAGATCTGCACGCAAGGTGCAGAAGTGTAGTATGAGTACAACCGATCCTATGTACTTGGTAAGTATCTTGATGAACCTCGATGAAGTAGTGGCGAGGTTTTTAAGTCAAAAGATACTCACTAACATTACCTGTGAAATTCGTAAGCAAGAGAAATAACAAGAGAAAAGACAAGTAACAGTGAAAAAGTCAAATAAAAGAAATAACGAGCATGATCAAGCATAACAACCAACCATTTCTCAATAAATGTGTAGAAGATATCAAGTCAAATGGCATGGAAACACCTTCGTGATTTTAGTTCATCCTCACCAAGCATACGTATATATGTCAAATCAAATGGTATGACAATACCCTTCGTACATTTATCTTATCCTCACCAAGTATAAGTTTAGCAACACCAAACAAAGTAGAAGGTGTATCGATGAAACAACAACAAATAGGGTAGAAGACATAGATGTAGCAACACAAGCAATTAGAAGGCATGTAGATAATAGTAACAAACAAGGTCGAAGGCATGCATACAATAGTAAACCAGATAGGAGGCATAGATGTAAAAAAATCAAGAAAAGTAGAAGACATGTATTTAACAATCAAACAAGATTGAAGGCATATATGTAACAACAAAATAAGATACAGAAACACCCCTCGTGCAATAATAATTACGTCATAAATCACGAAATCACCATTCATGCATAAATCACTCTTCCTCACAAGCACAGAAATACCCTTCATGCCATTCACTATTTCTCACTAAGCATATATATAAAACAGTACCAAACAAGGTTGGAAGCACAAAGAACATCAAGAAGAGTGATTTAGCATAATACTCCACATGAGAGATAACTTTTGTACCAATAGGCGAGCCAAAATTTCGAGAACCATAATATTCAAATATTTCAACAAAACTTAAACATGATAGTTAACATGAATATAGGAACTTAAATATCATAAGAACATCATATATAGATATGTTTTCATGATATAAAGTGTGCCTTCAACTAAATCGAGTATATTAGCAATCTTGAATATAGTTTATCGCGTTCTATTAAGATATCTGTCACGACCCAAAATCTAACCCGTCGTGATGGCGCCTATCGTGATACTAGGCAAGCCGACCTCTCCAAAACACTTTCAAAATTTAACAGAAATGAACTAAGACATTTAAAATAACCAGAGTTTTTCATAAAAATGGGGGTAAAACCCCCCAAAAAAATATAAGTGCGGAAAAATAACCCGATATCGGGGTGTCACTGAGTCATGAGCATCTAGATATCCAGTCTAATAAAATAGTGTCTAAGTATCAATAGAGAAAAGAAGAAAAACATAGAAGTAGAGACAAGGTCTGCGGACGCCGGTAGCTACCTCGTAGTCTCTGGTACTCGATAGGTACCTGCGCTCACTGAGAAATCCGACAAAAGTCACAAAATTCGAAATCCCATTCACTCAAGAGTCTAACCATACTAAATTCATCAAAATCTAACATCATTTGGTCCTCGAAATCCCCAAAATTCACTCTCCAATTCTCAATCCCTAAACCCCCAAATTTCACATTAAAATCTCGCTAATTAGGTGGGAAAATCAGTGGGGAATCAATATTTATGATACAAAAATGAGTACAAGAAGCTTACCTCAATAATCCCTTCAAAAATCTTCTCCAAAATCGCCTAAGTCCGAATCTCAAATGGTGAAATAATACTAAAATCGCGAACCCTTGCTTTTTAAACCTTCTGCCCTGACTTTTCGCATCTGCGATGCTGGACCCGCGAAAAATCTATCGCAGATGAGGATTCCACTTAAAATCTCAGATATCGCTCCTACGACTTCAAGACCACATCTGCGCCTATCGCAAGTGCGGAAACCCATCACATCTGCGGCTAAAACTCGCACCTACGCCCAACTGCCCGCTTTTGCGACCATCGCAGGTGCGGGAAAATCTTCGCACCTGCAGCTTCTGCTCAACTCCTCCTTGGCCACTTCTGCTGTCCCATCCCCGCTTCTGTGAGCTCTCACCTGCGCTTCCCACTCCGCAGGTGCGATTACACCAGCAACAACAACACTTCAACTACCCCTTTCAAATTTAATCCAAGTCCGAAATCTCCCGATTTCCCCCCGAGGCCCCCATGACCTCAACCAAACATGTAAACAAGTCATATAACCCAATACGAACTTTGTCAAACCTTCGAATCACTCAAAATAACATCAAAACACTGATTACACCCGGATTCAAGCCTAAAGAACTTCTAAACTTCCGAATTTCGCAAACGACATCGAAACCTATCAAACCACGTCCAATTGAGCTCAAATTTTGCACACAAGTCATATTCAACATTACGGACCTATTCCAACTTCCAAAATCGGAATCCGACTCTGATATAAAAAAGTCAACCCCCCGGTCAAACTTCCAAAAAATTTGACGTTCGCCATTTCAAACCTAAATTAGCTACAGATCTCAAATTCACAGTACAAACACGCTCCTAAGTAATATCACCCAACAGAGCTAAGGGAACCGACGAAACTCCATTCCGAAGTCGGCTTCACATGCTTCCGACTACTGTCAAAATCTTGAGAATTAAGCTTCCGTTTTAGGGACTAAGTGTCCCAAAAGTCTACGAAACCAAAAATAAGACCTCCCGGCAAGTCATATAAGCAGAAACAGATACGGGGAAAACAGTAAATAAGGGATCGAGGCTAATACACTCATAATGACCAGCTGGGTCGTTACATCCTCCCCCTCTTAAAATAATTGTTCGTCCTCGAACGAGAATAGAGACATACCTGAAGTGGTGAAAAGACAAGGATAACAGCTGCACATATCATCCTCGGTCTCCCAAGTCGCCTCCTCGACCGGCTGACCCCTCCACTGAACCTTCACAGAAGCAATATTCTTCGACCTCAGCTTTCGAACCTGCCTATCCAAGATCGCCACCGCTCCTCAACATAAGATAAATCCTTGTCCAATTGGACTGAGCTGAAATCTAATACGTGAGACGGATAGCCGTGATACTTCCGAAGCATAGAAACATGGAATACTGGATGAACTCCTTCTAGACTGGGAGGCAAGGCAAGCTTATAAGCAATCTCCCCAACACATCGCAATACCTCAAATGGATCGATAAACATCCGGCTTAGCTTACCCTTCTTTCTGAACCTCATAACACCCTTCATGGGTGACACGCAGAGCAAGACCCGCTCTACATCTATGAATGCAACATCGCGAACCTTTCGATCCGCATAACTCTTATGTCTGGGCTGGGTTGTGCGTAGTCTATCCTGAATCACCCTAACCTTCTCCAGAGCATCCTGAACCAAGTCTGTACCCAATAATCTAGCCTCTCCCGGCTCGAACCAAACCACTGGAGACCTACACCGCCTACCATACAGAGCCTCATACGGTGCCATCTGGATGCTCAACTGATAACTGTTATTATAGGCAAACTTCGCTAGTGGCAAGAACTGATCCCACGAACCCCCAAACTCCATCACACACGCACTGAGCATATCCTCTAATATTTGAATTGTGCGCTTGGACTATCCGTCCGTCTGAGTGTGAAATGTTATGCTCAACTCCACTCGAGTACCCAACTCATGCTGTACAACCCTCCAAAACCATGATGTAAACTGCGTACCCCGGTCAGAAATGATAGATACCGGTACGCCATGAAGCCTGACGATCTCGCGGATATACACTCGAGCCAGCTGCTCGGAAGAATAGGTAGTAATCAAAGGAATGAAATGAGCTGACTTGGTCAGCCGGTCCACAATCACCCAAACTGCATCAAACTTTCGCTGAGTCCGTGGAAGCCCAACAACAAAATCCATAGTGATTTGCTCCCATTTCCACTCCGGAATCTCTAACTTCTGAAGCTACCCACCTGGTCGCTGATGCTCATACCTCACCTACTGGCAATTTAGGCACCAAGCTACATATTCCACTATGTCATTCTTTATTCTCCTCCACCAGTAATGCTGTCTCAAGTCCTGATACATCTTTGCGGCACCCAGATAAATAGAATACCGCGAACTGTGAGCCTCCTAGAGAATCAACTCATGCAAACCATCTACATTGGGCACACATAGCCTTCCCTGCATCCTCAATGCACTATCATCCCCAATAGTGACCTCCTTAGCATCACCGTACTGGACCGTGTCCTTAAGGACAAGAATATAGGGGTCCTCAAACTGACGCTTCCTAATACGCTCCTAAAGAGAAGACCGAGAGACCACACAAGCCAATACTCGACTCAGCTCAGAAATATCCAATCTAAAAAACTGGCTAGCTAAGGCCTGAACATCCAATGCCAGTGGCCTCTCTGTTGCTGGAAGATATTCTAAGCTCCCCAAACTCTCCGCCCGATGACTCAAGGCATCTGCCACCATATTGGAACCTAACCCGTCGTGATAGTGCCTATCGTGATACTAGGCAAGCAAACCTTTCCAAAACACTTTCAAAATTTAACGAAAATGAACTAAGACATTTAAAATAATCAGAATTTTTCATAAAAATGGTGGTAAACTCCCCTAAAAGAAATATAAGTGCGGACAAATAGCCCGATATCGGGGTGTCACTGAGTCATGAGCATCTAGATATCCAATCTAATAAAACATTGTCTAAGTATCAATACGAAAAATAAGGAAAACATAGAAGGAGAGACAAGGTCTGCGGACGCCGGCAGCTACCTCGTAGTCTCCGGTACTCGATCGCGTATGAACTCAATGACCTCCATGATCAAATACACCTGAATTTGCACATGAAGTGCAGGGTGTAGCATGAGTACTACCAACTATACAAATACAATTCATTTTCAATAATTCCAGCAAAGAATAGGCATGCTTTCAAATCCGACAGTTTAAATCAAATCAGTTTTATACAGTTACAGTGCACGTAAATCCATATATAGAATCTTTCAGAAATTTCACGACAATGACAGACAACAACTAAGTGCATCAACAAATGAAAAAAAGCAAGTACAGCCTCTGAGAGCACCAATCACTCAACTCGTCACAACAACTCAATCACTCGGCTCCCAGCCCTCAGTACTCATACTCAATAGGTACCTATGCTCACTGGGGGTGTGCAGACTCTGGAGGGGCTCCTTCAGCCCAAACGTTATAATCCGCACGATTAACTCATATGTTGCCATAAGGCTCGTTGCGGCGTGAAATACGATCCATATATATATATATATATATATATATATATATATATATATATATACACAACCCTAAGGCTCGTTACGGCGTGCAACCTGATCCATATACATATAGCCCTCAGGCTCATTGCGGCGTGAAACCTGATCCATATATATATATATATATATATATACCTGTAGCTCACAGCTCGGCACTCAGGCCCTAACTCAGTCACCAACCTCTCCAGGCTCTCAAGCTCTCAGAAATCATAAAGACCAACCCAAACAAAATAACATAGTGTATCAACAAGAATCAAGAAGAGACTGAGATATGATGCGCAAGTAAAATCATGACTGAGTACAAGATAACAATTAGCAAATAATTCAATAAGTACGCGACCTCTGCGGGTCCCAACAGTACTATCACATAGCGCAAACATGATTTTTAACATGATTCGCAGTCAAATTTCTATAACACAGAGATAACATATAACTAACAATAGTCTATTTGACTTTACAGTCTCACGGGACGGACCAAGTCACAATCCTCCACGGTGCACGCCCACACGCCCGTCACCTAGCATGTGCGTCACCCCCAAAATATTCACATCATACCAAAATTCGGGGTTTCATACCCTCATGACCAGATTTAAAACTATTACTTACCTCAAACCGCGTAAAATCCTACTCCGTAATGCCCTTGCCCATCAAATCAATTTCCAAATGCTCCGAATCTAGTCACAAACAGTACGATATAATTAATATAAGCTAAAAGAATCAATTCCACAAGAAAAAGATGAAATTATAAGCCAAAATCCGGAAAAGGCTCAAACCCGCCCCCGGGCCCACATCTCGAAATTCGACAAAAGTCACAAAACCCGAAAGCCCATTCACTCACGAGTCTAACCATACTAAATTCATCAATCCGACATCATTTGGTTCTCGAAATCTCCAAAATCCGCTCTCCAATTCTCAAACCCTAAACTCCTAAATTTCACTTCAAAATCTCACTAATTAGGTGGGGAAAGCAGTGGGGAATCACGATATAAGATAAAAAAAACAAGTACAAGAAGCTTACCTCAATAATCCCCTCGAAATCTTCTCCAAAATCGCCTAAGTCTGAATCTCAAATTGTGAAATAAGACTAAAATAGCGAACATTTGCTTTTTAAACCTTCTGCCCAGACTTTTCGCATCTGCGGACCCACTGTCGAATCTATGACGCCGCACCTGTGAAAAATCCATCGCAGGTGCGGATTTCACTTAAAATCTAAGATTCTGCTCCTGCGGCTTCAAGACCGCATCTGCGCCTATCGCAGGTGCGGAAACCCATCGCATATGCGGCTAAAACTCGCACATGCGCCCAGGTGCCCGCTTTTACGACCATCGCAGGTGCGGGAAAATATTCGCACATGCGGCTTCTGCTCAACTCCTCCTTGGACGCTTCTATAGTCCCATCCCCACTTCTGCGAGCTCGCACATGCAGTTCCCACTCTACAGGTGCGATTACACCACCAACAACAGCACTTTAGATTCACCTTTCAAATCCAAACCAAGTCCGAAACCTCCTGATTTTGCCCCCGAGGCCCCTGGGACCTCAACCAAACATGTAAACAAGTCATATAACCCAATAAAAACTTAGTCGAACCTTCCAATCACTCAAAACAACATCAAAATACCGATTACACCTAGATTCAAGCCTAAAGAACTTCTAAACTTCTGAATTCTGCAAATGACACCGAAACCTACCAAACTACATCTGATTGACCTCAAATTTTGCACACAAGTCATATTCAACATTATGAACCTATTTCAACTTTCAAAATTAGAATCCGACCCCGTTATCAAAAAAGTCAACAGCTGGTCAAACTTCCTAAAAATTCAACTTTCGCCATTTCAAGCCTAAATTAGCTGCAGACCTCAAATTCACAGTCCGGACACGCTCCTATGTCCAAAATCACCCAACAGAGCTAACGGAACCGACGAAACTGCATTCTGGAGTCGTCTTCACACACTTCCTACTACGGTCAAAATCCTGAGACTTAAGCTTCTATTTTTGGGACTAAGTGTCTCAAAACACTCCGAAACCAAAATTAAGACCTCCCAGCAAGTCACATAAGCAGAAATAGATATGGGGAAAATAGTAAATAGGGAATCGGGGCTAATACACTCAAAACGACCGGCCGAGTCATGGATATCTATACTCATATATTCATAGAAGCAAATGAAACATAAGTCGAGAAGAACGCAAAGTTCCACAAGGCACTTAAAAGCATATAATCGCCCCGAGCATGGATATTCCTAGCACATGCATATACACTCGTTACCTCACATATGAATTACCCTCGCTTGTAGCAAACAATAATATTTATTTGGAAAAATTCTCTCAAACCAAAGATAGGCAAGACACTTACCTCATCCGAGCTAGTCCGAAGCTCTAAATATTTCCTTGAGAAATTACATCTAACTGGATCAAATCTAGCCAAACATCAACCAAGAAAGTCAACCAATGCCATAGGAAGTAACCCCAATCAATAAAGCTTCGATCTTTGAAGAATTCTCAAAAAGTCAACAAAAGTCATAAAGTCAACCAATGCCATTGGAAATAACCCCAATCAATAAAGTTTCGATCTTTGAAGAATTCTCAAAAAGTCAATAAAAGTCATACGGGGACGCGTGCCCAAAATCTGGAACCAATGCCAAAATCCGATGATCCATAATCTGGAGAGTCCAAATATGTGATTAGTTTCTAAATCAGAGTTCAAATCGATATTCAAAAACCCAAAATATACTTTCTTATCTTAGAGACAAAAATTCCAAATTCACTTTAAAAATCCATGTTTCAAGTGTAGAAATCCATGTGGAATCAATATATATAATCAAATCCAAATAAAAATTACTTACCAACAAAGTAGTGTTGAAAATATTCTCGGAATTTGCCTCTTCCCGAGCTTCAAAACTTTATGAGAAAAAGTGACTAAATCCAGAAATAAGTAAAAAACAATACAACAGCTGTCCCAGCCCGAATGGGTGAAAGGGCTTATCCGCCAATATCAAATGATCTCCATCCCATTCCTCAACCTGTGCACGCCGGCACAACTCTGTAATCAATGGTGGAAATATCAATGTCGAGCCACCTTGGAGCACATACTCCTTCAGCTCACGAACTATGTAGTGACCGACATTTTTTGGATTGCCATCAAGGATGCAAGAAATTATTATGGACCTGGTATATGTGACATAAGACACGTCCCCACAAGGAGACACCCTGCTTGCAATGATATACAACCACATTTTTGCTTCAGCTGTGAAATCACGACATTTGATGCCTTTTTTCTTTTTAGTTTAAGTCACTCTTTGACCTGTAGAACAAAGCTTTGAGACTAGCCAATCACCATTGTCGCATGTATCTCTTTTGTGCAATGGCTCAAGCGGATGATTTGGAAGCCCATAGACATCATTTATCTCTTCAACTCCAAATTTTACAATATTTCCCCTTATTGTAAGTTCATGGCTTTGGAAATGTGTACGCTTTATGTTTGCGTAAAATTCCTGTACCCTTTCCTCATTGGCCTTGCATGGAGTGGGGATGAAGCAGGTCCAGCCAGTTTAAACTAGTCGGCCATGGAAATACGGAAGAAGCTCAGCCTTTTTGTCATCGGCAATTCCTTTCTCAAGTTTGAGCTTTGTCGTGAGGAGATTATCATAATACCATCTTTGACAATCAGACGATATGAATATGTTGGTATCATAGTTCGAATCCTCAGCTACTTCTTCAATTTCATGATCAAGTGCAGCATTTTCGTTTATGTTCGGGTCTATTTTAAGCTCAAAGTACCTTAAAAATCAAACTAAAGTTAGTCGGGCACTAGATTTATCTTAAGCAATTAAAAGCGCATAAACTAGGCCAATGAACCGAGGCAAATGGGCTCAGGAAGCTCCAGTTGCAAAGCTACTGGAATTTCAAATTTCTACTAGTCATCGCACCTACGGAAGGTTTGTCGCAGGTGCGGCTGCGTGTCTGCGAAAGGTGTTTCGCTTTTGCGAACTTCCACTTCTGAACATAAATTGAACCTGCAGAATAGGCATCGCAGGTGCGAGGCCGCATGTGTGGCCCTTTTTGCGCATCTGCGATGTTTATTAGAGGGTTCAAAAGCCCAGCAACTGTCAATTTTATTTCAATTTAAATCAAGTTTTTGGCACAAAATTTATACTCAAGACTTCTAAATTTGTACTCTATAAGTTTGCATGATTTGATTAAACATGATTTTAAGGTACTTAGCAACAAAATTTCTTTCGGACAATCCGATAATATTATGCCTTTTTGAACAAATTAGGTACTCAGATTTCCTCATTTGTTTTTCAACAACAACAATGCACACAACTATAGTCAACCAATTTACTCATCCCTAATATTAATACTAATCAGAAGAAAATGGGGCTGTAGGAATTCTGCCATGGAGAAGAAGAAGAAAATAAAAGTAGAAAAGAGGAGTAGAAGAGAGAACTGAAAATGATACCTGTTTGTCTTGTGTGAGGACAGTAGAATAAACGAGCAGTAGAGATGAATGTGAGAGATGAGAGGGAGTTTTGAGTTTTGAGGAAAAATTAGAGTCTCACTTGATGAAGGGCTTTAAAATTCACCCGAAGGATCGCTTCTGCGGAAGATTTAGCGCTTCTGCGGGAGCGCTCCTGCAAAGAAAAGATCACTTCTACGATGATTTCGCATCTGCGATGTCTTGAGCGCTTCTGCGAAGTCGCATCTGTACAAATGTTGTCGCAGGTGTGTTGAACTAGAGTTCTGCTAGGCAGAACCGGGCAACCACTGTTTTGGCTTGTTCAAACACCTCAAACTCCTCAATTCAACTCCAAAATATCTGAAACTTGGCAGATTAATCAAAACTAATATACTAATCTATTCTAAAAAGAAATTTCAAAAATAAACTCAAAATTTAAAAAACGATGGGTTGCCCCCCACCAAACACCACATTTAACGTCGTGGCACATGTCGAGTCAACTTTACCACTTTTCTCTCTACTTGGAGGATATCAACTAGGATCTAAACTTGGAATCAAGCTTGTGACCACGAGCGACGTGGGGTGGTATGTAAATGATCAAGCCAAACATCAATTTCTTCATTTTGCATTTATTGGCTTTCTTTGGAGGCATGTTATTTTGCGTTCTTGAATATTCAAATTGCAAGTTGTATGACTCCTGTCTTTCTTCTTTACAATCCCACAAGGATTCACATGGTTCAATTCCCATATTACCATACAAGTCCAAAGTTGAAAAATGCGTGGAATGAGATAACTGCCTCCCAACTTGCGACTTTTTCCTGATTTTAACATCCTCTTTTTCCACCCGAACTAGAGTAATTTTCAGCCATCTTTTCAATTATATCGGTTGACTCTAATTTTATATTTTTCTTGGCATCACCAACAAGCATGGAGTCGGTTGGCGGATGTTCAATTCTTGATTCCTCAAAATAAAGCCCACCTTCTTCCTCGAAGTTGAACTTTTCTTGAGCTCTTTCCGCATTCTCAAGTTGGTGGGCATAATGAGCCTCAACCAGTATTTTCATTTGATCTTCCAAGGTGCGGATATTCTCATCATTTTGAGTTAGTACTTGTTTCAAGTCCTCGAGTGCCAAGTTGTGCTTCTCCTCATTTTCAAGAATGGCCTCCACCACGAGCATCATCCTCTCATATTTAGCATTTGAGAGTTCTTCTTGATTTTGATCAAGTGCCAAAGAAGGATTTTCGGCTTCAATATCTATGAAAGGTTCTTGGCTATCATTCACATCCGAGGTTTTTTGGACCTCTAAAGCTTCAAGCATTTCTCCCATTTGCAAGTTCAACCTTTCAAGCGCCAAATTATTTTGGAGACTATTTTCCAAAAGCTACTCCAAGATATTTTGCTCTTTGTTTCCTCCTTCAAGTAGGCATTCAATCATGAGCTTGAACTCTCCAATTTGACCGTGCTCAGTTTCTTCCACTTCCATATCCCTATAATTATCATCACAAATAGTAGAATCATCATAGCGGGGGTTCGGGAAAGGGACGGACAAAAAAGCACAATTAGTCCAATGACCATTTTGAACACTACACATATCATAAATACTCCATTCATGGGTTTGAGATTGTGCGCACAATCCGCCTAGGGAGAATTTAAATAATTTTGCCACAAGTATGGTCCTCCACAATAAGGACAAGGGTCATCAAAGTATGAACAACTACTATCCGACCAATTTTTATTATATGATGCCATTTTACAAAAACTAACAAAATAAACAAGAAAAATAAACGAAGATAAGAAAAATAATTACACAAATATTCACAAGTTTGGACCAAAGCACATATGATTATTTCTCAAACAACCTTAATACGCTAAACTATTCCCCGACAACGGAGCCAATTTTAATGACGTCCAAATCCACTACTAAAAAGTAAATAGATACGGTCGCATGCATTTTAATATACCCAGCTATGAGTCGGGGTCGAATCCCACGGGGAACAATATATAGGCGATTAGGCGTGTAAGAGAATTATTACTTATTAGGCTAAGCCAAACACTTAAAAGGGTTGTGAGAAAATATTTATGTCTAAATACAAAAATATAAACTAACCTATAAAGCAAGTAAAATGATCAATGGCTACAAGCATGGATGCAATGGAAATTACACTTAAGTTACGATCCAATGTATTTCATGATTTTTTAAGTATGAGCGAGTTAATGTTAATTAGCCTCGGGTAATAATTCTATATTAGCTTCTTCCGAAAACTAACAAGACTTCCTAATTGAATTATCCCTAAAAATATTAAGAGATTAAGCACAACCGAATATTGCTACAAGCTGTTCAATCCTATCCCTGGGTAAAATCTATAAAGTGAGGGTTAACGCCTCAAGTTCTTGTTAATTAATCTTTCCCAAACCCAAATTATCTTTCCCAAAATTAATTCGAAGTGAATGGGCGAGTCCTAGGGCTAGCTAATCACGTTGGAAACATTAAAGAACAAGAATAATTAAAGAAACAATAACTCACTTCATAATAAATAAAAATCGTTCAATACACAAGCACAATAAGATATTAATCCAGACTTTAACTATGAATATTCCCATAAATCAAGTGTTGGAAAAATACTACACACTTAGATATTCAATACAAAGCAAGAAAATGAAGAAATAAAAATAAATGAGTAAGAAGTTCTCAATCAAAAGATTCAAATCCTCAAGACCCAAGTATGTGTGCAAGAACCCTAGCTCCAAACCTTGTGTTCTCTAGTCAAGAGAAGTCAAAGATGTCCAGAGATTGGCCAAAGATCTGTTTCCAATAAGCTAGGTCATGTATTTGTGAGTTTGGAATGGAAAAAATGTGAATTGCTAAGTCTTTCCAGAGAAGGATCCCGTTGACCGCACCTGCGGAAGAATCATCGCAGGTGCGGATCCGCAGATGCTGAATGTTGCACGCAGATATGATGATGAGAAGATATTTGCATTTTCGCAGAAGCGGGCCATGAGGCACAAAAGCGCGTACGCTAGAGCGGACTGCTTCTCGCAGAAGCGCTTTCGCATACGCGGATGAGCCACCGCAGATGCGATCTAAGTGAAGATTGGCTATTCAGCAAATGCGGCCTATTACTCGCAGATGCGAGTCCGCAGAAGCGGTAATTCTCTTGAGGGTTCGAGACCACTAGGAGCAGTTTATCACTTGTACAACCATTTTTGCTCAATTCCATTCCATTTAATCTCATCTCTCTTCAAGACTCATTGTACCTGAAAATCTAGCAATACAACAAAAACTAAAGAAAAGATACTAAAATAAATGGTAAAATCACCACTCATCACACAACCATTATGCCATCAAATAATATTCCTGAGTCTACACTCATCATCAAGATATAAAAATCCACTTCATTCCATGAATGAACAACTCAAAGATCCACAAACACCTCACCCCTTAAGTCTATACAACACATCAAGGCAGTAATAAAGCATCCATATCCCTTCCCATCCCAAGAAAATCCTTCTTGTCTATAGCAAAACTTTCTAGACGCAGTCCTTAGATGCATAACACTTATCACATAGCTGCTTCACCGCTTTTCTACGATATCATCACAAGCCGCAAGTGCCTAACAAATAACACTCTCTTCAACAATGCATATAGACGAATAAAGAGAAATATAAGATTAGACTTCAAGCTGAATCGAGCCCGCATGATAAGAAAGAAAGAAGAATCTTTTTTCTATATGCCCTGTAGCCTCTCGAATATAAGTATGGACATCATCATACAAATCCGTAAGACTATTAGACACTTGCTCATCTCTTGTAGAACCAATGAACCTAGAGCTGTGATACCAACTTGTCACGACCTAAAATCCCACCAAATCATGACAGCACCTAACCTGATCGTCTAGGTAAGCCAAGCAGCATAAGTTACAACTATAGTGAGGAATCATCAATATTAATAATAAAGACTACAAAAGAATTAACTATAACTATTTCAAGGACTGGTAGTACAAGTCATGAGCCACTAAAATTTAGATTTATAAAACTACTGTGAAGAATAAATACAACATTTGATGGAAGCTATATATGTCAAATCAAATGGCATAGCAACACCCTTCATGCATTTATTTCATTCTCACCAAGTATAAGTACAACAACACCAAATAAGGTAGAAGGCGTATAGATGTAACATCAAAAAAAAAGGTAGAAGAGATGATGTAACAACTCAAGTGTCATGCCGTGTCCCCGGGAAGCCCGACCGACGCTCAATCGAGTGAACACGGCCGAGCAAGCCTGTTAGATACTTTCTACCCAATTAACCGATGATCAAGAAAAGGCGTGTTTTCATTAATTATACAGTAAGAATCTCATTCATACAATCCTAAATCATTTTATTAGTCATTGTGCCTTTAAGTCTCAAAATACACATATCTTATAGTTCAAGTGGAACAAGTGATCAAACACAACATAAATTGTTTAACATTCCCAACACCCATATATAACCCACATAGTGTCTACGGATCCTCTAAAGATACAAAAGAGAGTAAAGATGGTGCCTGCAATAAGGCCCCGGCTATATCTCAAAAAGTGACCATGATATAAACAAAAGGTACAATACATGACCCCACAATGAAATGGGCTCAACGATTCCGCTGAGAAGAGGATGAAACACTATCTGAGATCCGCACTGTCTGCTATGTAACCACCTACATCCATTTAAAGATGCAGCGCCCCCAGCAAAAGGGACGTTAGTACTGTCGAATAGAACTAGTATGTATAGCTAAATACCAACTCAATAGAATGAATAATAATACAAGAGGGACAATCAAGAACTCGATAAGGGCTTCAAATAATAGTAAAACGACAAGTTTAGGATCATATACATTTTCAAGACAATTTCCATATTACTAGGTTGGGTGACCTTTAGTACCGATATTCCACAATTCCTAATACCTTTGTATTCTTACACGGAGTCCGATTTCGGTCCGATCGGCTAGGCCATCTCATTTGAGATATTACCACAATTCTATTATAATTTCCAGCACGGTACCACCATGTGTGCGGCATGGCGTCCGATCACGGCCCGATCGGCTAGGCCATCTTATTTCAGACATTACCACAATTTCGTTCACAATACCACCGTGTTCTTATACGGAGTCTGATTTCGGCCCGATCGGTTAGGCCATCTCATTTGAGACATTACCTTCTTCAGTCAATCATCTCACATCGAACTTCTTTCATATACTTTCAATTCATTGGCACTAGTGATTACGATTACAAAGTCATTTTTGGCGCTTGGCCGTATTTCATAGTCCCAGTACCCTTTACCACATTCAAATATCATTATCATTACCGTCATCAATAGGGCTTCCCATTCAAGACATTAATTCACATATGAGCAATTTGGGAAATCTCAGGCACATAGGGGTCTTTCATACAATTTGGCAAAACAACCTTTATTTCAAACTTGACATGAAGTCTTAACATTCCTAACACATATTTCACATTTTGAACATATTCTCAAACGGCAAGATGACATGATGAAGCATTTAATATAAACATTGAACAAACATCCTTCAACACAACCACATTAGGAAAATCCAATTCAATAATGATCAAGGACTTACTTCAATTACATAAACACCGTGGGATTTGATTCTAAGAAGAAGGGGGGTTAGCCAACATACCTCAATTGAGCTTCTCAAACTGTAAAATGATCCGGAACATTAGCAATTTCAATCTATTTAAGCAATATAACAAAATTCAACCAAAAATTAGGAAGATGAACATGGTTTTAGCTCATTTGAGCATACTATCAAACACTAGGTGTGCATCAATGTTTTAAGGCTCTTTTGTGGAAGATTCCATCATTTCCCAATCCACTCTCTACCTTTATTAGCTCATAATCTTCCCACATACTACAAGGATACATGCATGCAAGGTAAGCACTATGAATTACCTTACTAATGGTCCATTCTAGTTATATTTTAAAATTAAGAGTTTGAGTGATAGAATCTTACCTCTTAGTAAGAAGACCTAGGTGCCTCTCTTGATAATCTTCAAGATTTAAGTGAGAATTGAAGAACAATTTGATGAAGATCACTTCTCCCTCTAGGACCCTCTCTCTCACTCTAAAAATATCAGAAAATATGCTCAAAATGGTCCATGATTTGTTTTAGCGAAATAGGGTCGGGTTTAAAACCCCAAAAATGAAGCTCCGGGACAAGGTCTTCGATTGCATAATCGATATGCGGACCGCATATCGGTCGCATAATCGGTGACCAAAACAGCCAAAAACCTGCCCGTGTATGCGGTCACTATGCGGCCCGTAGACCTGTTATGCGGTCGCATAATAAACCACAAAACAGTTATCCGGTCGCATAGGCGGCCGCAAAAATTTCACCCAAACTGGCCCAATTAACTGCCTCACTATGCGGCCATTATACGGTCCACAAAGTGATTATGCGGTCGCATAATGGATCGCAGATACACATTTTTCTGCCAAAGATTTTCCTTTACTTTCTAGTGCATTTCTATAATGCACAACACGTAAAACTAATTCGATACCACGAAACATTATTTTTCTTTTGTAAAATTTTACGGGGCCTTATATTATCCCCCACTTAAGATCATTCGTCCTCGAATGATGGTAAAAATTTGTTATTAGCATCTTATGCAAATCAATTTTCATACCACACACCAGCAATCCCAAATTTAACTAACTCTCTCTAAATTGTCTAAAATAATTTCACAAGAGTTCCGTTTGTAACTAGGCCTATCCACCTATCAGAGAGCCCCAGAAACACATCTTACAAATGTATACAGAATCCAATAACATAACATAACTCATAACCACACCAGTTGTGGCCTCATGTAAACAACATATAATCAAAAAGAGCATCTTTACATTAATTGGACAAGTGATACAAAATTCTTAGGCGACAAGTTCATAAAAGAAAGGATTACACAACTATTCAAACAAGTGAGGATACTTCTTCTTCATCTCTTTCTCGGCCTCCCACGTGGCCTCTTCAACCTGCTGGTTTCGCCATAACACTTTCACGGAGGCAATTTCTTTATTCCTCAACTTTCGGACTTACCTATCAAGAATGGCAACTGGAATCTCTTCATATGACAATTCTTCATTAACCTCAATGGTCTCAACCGGCACAATAGCTGCCGGATCTCTAATTACCTTCTTCAACATACACACATGGAATACCGGGTGTACTAATGACATCTCTGGTGGTAGCTCAACCTTGTACGCCACCTCACCGATCCTCTGAATGATTTTGTACGGTCCGACATACCTCGGACTCAATTTCCCTTTCTTACCAAATCGCATTACCCCATTCATGGGGGAAACTTTTAAGAATACCCAATCATCTTCTTTGAACTCCAAATCCCTATAACGAATATCTGAATAGGATTTTTGATGGCTCTAAGCAGTTTTTAACCGCTCCTTCACGATCTTAACTTTTTCCATAGCCTGATGTACAAGGTCTGGCCATATCAACTCTGCTTCCCCAATCTCAAACTACCCAATGGGAGATCTACATCTCCTACCATATAATACCTCAAATGGTGACATCTGGATACTTGCATGAAAGTTGTTGTTATAAGCAAACTCTATGAGTGGAAAATGATCATCCCAGCTACCCTTGAAATCAAGAACATAAGTACGCAACATGTCCTGAAGCGTCTGAATAGTCCGCCCTGCTTGCCCGTCGGTTTGTGGATGGAAAGTTGTACTAAGATTCACCTGAGTACCCAAACCTTGATGAAATTTCCTCCAAATATTGGCCGTGAACTGAGCCCCTCGATCGAAAATTATAGAAACTGGAGTGCCATGTAGCTTGACTATTTCCTTGATATACAACTGAGCATACTGTTTCACTGTGTCGGTAGATTTAGCTGGCAAAAAAGTGTGCTTATTTCGTGAGTCGGTCCGCAATCACCCAAATTGAGTCAAACTTGCGCGAAGTGCATGGTAATCCTACCACAAAATCCATATTAATCATCTACCACTTCCACATTGGATTTTCTATGTTCTGTGCCAACCCATAAGGCCATTGATGTTTGGCCTTCACTTGCTGACAGTTGGGACACCTTGCCAGAAAGTCCGCCACATTCCTTTTCATGTCATTCCACTAATAGACTTCCTTGAGGTCGTGATACATCTTCGTAGAACCTGGATGTACGGAATACCTAGAAGCGTGAGCTTCGGTCATGATTCTTTCCCGAAGACCATCTATATTCCGAACACATAGTCGCCCTTGGTACCTTAGTGTACCATCATCCATGCTAAGAGAAAAAGGCGTAATCTTATGTATTTGAATCCCCTCTTTCAATTGCACCAGAAATGGATCGTTGTATTGCTTCTCTTTGACTTTCACAACAAGCGATGATTCACCCCTATTTTGCACCATTACCCTCCTTCATTTTAGTCCGTAGGACGAACTCCCAAACTAGCCAATCGATAGACTTCCTTGGCCAATGGCCTTTGATATATCTCCAAGTGTGCTAAACTACCCATAGATTTCTGGCTAAGAGCATATGCCACAACATTGGCTTTCCCTGGGTGATATAGCGTATCGATATCGTAATCCTTGAGTAACTCAAGCCATCTTATCTGCCTCAGATTTAGCTCCTTTTGTTTGAAAATATATTGAAGAATCTTGTGGTCTTTGAATACATCCACATGGACCCCATACAAATAGTGACGCCAAATTTTCAATGCAATAACCACCGCTGAAAGTTCTGAGTCATGTGTTGGATACTTCTTTTCATGATTCTTGAGTTACCTAGAAGCATATGCTATAACTTTGCCGTGTTGCCTTAACACACACCCAAGCCCAATTCTTGAAGCATCAGAATATACCACAAATTCATCTGTACCCTCTTGCAAGGTCAACACCGGCGCTGTAGTCAATCTCAATTTCAACTCCTAGAAGCTCCTTTCACAGGCATTGGACCATTGGAACTTAACTGCTTTCTGAGTCAATTTAGTCAACGGAGAGGCAAGCGTAGAGAACCCCTCCACAAACATCATGTAATACCCTGCTAAGCCCAAGAAATACGAATCTCGGTAGGCGTTGTAGGTCTAGGCCAATTCTTTACTGCTGAAATCTTTTGAGGATCAACCTTATTTCCTTCTCTAGAGACAACATGATCCAAGAATATGACAAATTTGAGCCAAAATTTACACTTTGAAAATTTCGCATACAATTGGTGCTGATGAAGAGTCTGCAACACTTCCCTGAGATGATTGTCATGGTCCTCCCGACCTCGTGAATACACAAGAATATCGTCAATGAACACTATCACAAAGGAGTCGAGGAAAGGCTTGAAAACCCGATTCATAAGATCCATGAAAGCCACTGAGGCATTTGTTAGCCCAAAAGACATCACCAGAAATTCAAAATGCCCATACCAGGTCCTAAAAACTATTTTTGGTATATCGTGCACCCTGATCTTCAATTGGGGATACCTGGATCGTAAATCAATTTTGGAGAAGTATTTAGCACCCTGTAATTGATCAAACAAATCATCTATTCTTGGTAGTGGGTATTTGTTTTTTATTGTGACTTTGTTGAGCTGCCGGTAGTCAATACACATCCTCAATGATCCATCTTTCTTCCTTACAAAAAGAACTGGTGTGCCCCATGGCGACACACTCGGTCGGATGAAACCCTTCTCTAACAAATCCTTCAACTGTTCCTTTAGTTCCTTCAATTCTGCTGGTGCCATTTTGTAGGGCGGGATAGATATAGGTTGCGTGCCAGGCATCACATCAATCCCAAAATCAATCTCTCTGTCTGGCGGAACCCCAGGGAGCTCATCAGGAAAGACCTCCGGAAATTCATTCACAACTGGCACTGACTCTAGTGTAGGTGCCTCAGCATCGGTATCCGTAACCCGAACCAAGTGATAGATACACCCATTCTTAATCATCTTCATGGACTTAAGGTAAGAAATAAACCTACCTTTCGGTACCACATTATCCCCTTTCCACTCAACAATGGGGCGCGCTTGGAAATTCAAACCTCACAGTTCTAGTTTGGTAGTCGAGCTTAGCAAAACATGAACAAAGCCAATCCATCCCCATAAATACATCAAAATCAACCATTCCCAATTCAATGATATCGGCCAGGGTGTCCCGACCATGCATCGTGACAACACAACCCCTATAAACTCGTGCGGCTATAATAGACTCACCAACCGGAGTAGATACATAGAACGGCTCATGAAGTTGTGCCGGTTCTATCTCAAATTCCATAGTAACATAAGGGGTAACATAGGACAAGGTGGAACCGGGATCAATAAGAGCATATACATCACGAGTTTGAACATTCAATATAACTGTGACAACATCTCGAGAAACCTATGTATTCTGTCGACCGATCATAGCATAGAAACGGATGGGTCCTCCTGAACTCTACGTACCACCCCTGGCTGCACCATGCCCTGCTGGTGACGGAGGGCATCGAGCTGGAGGAGGTGCTGAAGATGTAGCATCTACAGAACTGGATGGTTGTGTTGTGCCCCTGCCCGCACCCTGGTGGGATGAACGACACTCCCTCTGAATATGACCCCTCAATCAGTACCCGTAACATATAGGTAGGTCCATGTTGCTGATCCCCAAGTGTATCTAACCACACCTTGGGCATGGAGGCCTCTGCTGCTGCTGGAATCTCCCTCCTGATCGGCCCTGCTGGCAGGGTGCCTTGCTGCCCTGATTGGGCCTGAAATGACTCACATGCTGCTAACTAGGCCCTACTGGCGGTGCACTGGCTGAAGACTGAGCATGAGACTGGGTTGGCCCTGATGACCCTCCCCTGAAAGTTGATCTCCCCCACTAAATGACTCCCCAAAGTTGCCCACGGACCGAGCCTTGTTGGTACCCTCTCGCTCCCTTCTGTTCTTCCACTTGTGGTCCTCTGTAGCTTGGGAAAATGCTACCATCTTCCCATAGTTCATGTCTGAATTCAAGGCAGCTGTAGCGGCCTCATTGATAACCAAGGGGCTAAGGCCCTGCACAAACCGGCGCACTCTAGCCTCCATAGTAGGCAACATGTGAATAGCATATTTTGATAGGCGCGCAAACTCCATGTGATACTCCCACACACTCCTACTCCCTTGCTTAAGATTCTCAAACTCTGCGGCACGAGTTGTCCTAGTCTCGGCAGGCAAGAAATGGTCCATAAAGGCATTTGCAAACTCACTCCATCTCGCTGGAGGGCTCCCCTCATCCCGAGAGTCCTCCCACAGCTCAAACCACGAATATGACACCCCTTTCAGGCGGTAGGCAGCCAACTCCACTCCCTCCGTCTCAGTAGCACACATAACCCGGAGAGTCTTATGCATCTCATCAATGAAGTCCTGTGGATCCTCCTCGGCCACAGAACAGGTCTGCGGGCCGCATAGTGATCGAAATATTTCACCCAAATTGGCCCAATTAACTGCCTCACTTTGCGTCCATTATGCGGTCCGCAGAGTGATTCTGCGGTCGCATAATGGACCGCAGATATGTATTTTTCTATAATACACAACACGTAAAACCAATTCGGCACCACAAAATATTATTTTTCTTTTGCAAAATTTTACAGGGCCTTACAACAAGCAAAGTAGAAGGCATGTATATAATAATAACAAACAAGGTAGAAGTCATGTGGATGACAGTAGTGAACCAGATAGGTGGCATAAATGTAAGATCAGACAAGGTAGAAGGCATGTATTTAACAACCAAACAAGATAGAAGGCATATACGTAACAATAACAAATAAGGAAAAGGCAAAGGTGTAACAACAATCAAGCATGGTAGAAGGCATATATATGTATGTGAGAAAAGGATGAACACAATATAACGCATTTCTCTTGTCCTCTTCGGCACGGAACCACCCTTCGTGCCATGAACTCTAATCCTCGCTTGCACGAAATTAACGTTCGTGCCATTATCGTATCACTATTCCTCACTAAGCATGAAAACAATCTTCTTGCAATAATAATAATGTCAAGAAGCACAGAAACACCCTCCGTGTTTAAATCACTCTTTCTCATAAGCACAGACACACCTTTCGTGCAATTCACTCTTCCCCACCAAGTATATATATAAAATAGTCCTAGCAAGGTAGGAAGCATAAAGAACATCAAGAAGAGTGATTTAGCATAATACTCCATGTGAGAGATATTCATAACTTTTTTACCAATAGGTGAGCCAACATTTCGAGAACTATAATATTCAGATATTTCAACAAAACTTAAACATGATCTTTAGCATGAATATGGGAAGTCAAATTTCATAAGAATAATGGATATAGATAGGTGTGCATGATATAAAGTATGTCTTCAACTAAAATGAGTATATTAGCAATCTTAAAAAATAGTCCATCACATTCAATTAAGATATCATAACTGAAATATGATCTCTAGCATGGATAACTATACATATATATTCATAAAAGCAAATAAAACATAAGCCTAGAAGAGCACAAAGTTCAACAAGGCACTTAAAAGCATATAATCACCCCTAAGAATGGATAACCCTGGAATATGCATATACTCTCACCTCGCACATGCAAATTCGCTCACCTCGCATATGCATCACCCCCATATGTAGCAGACAATATTATTTATTAAGAAAAATTCTCTTAAACCATAGTAAGTTAAGACACTTACCTCATCCAGACTAGTTCAAAGCTTCAAAACCGCATTACCTTGAGAAATTACCTCTAACTGGCTTAAATCTAGCCAAACATCAACCCCAAAAAGTCAACCAATGCCACGGGAAGTAACCTCAATCTATAATGCTTCGATCTTTGCAGAAATCTGAAAAAGTCAACAAAAGTCAACCAGTACTCGTGAGCCTGAAATTCAAAACCAATACCAAAGTCCGATGAACCATAACCTGACGAGTCCAAATATGTGATTAGTATTCAAATTCGAGTTCAAATCTGTATTCAAAATCCCAAAACATAATTTCTTTATTTTTCTAGACAAAAACTCCAAATTTTATTTTTAAAATCCATGTGTTAGGTATAGAAATCCATGAGGAATCAATATATATAACTAAATCCAAGTAGAAATTACTTACCCACAAAGTATTGATGAAAATATTCTCAAAATTACCTCTTCCCGAGCTTCAAAACTTTATGAGAAAAAGTGACTAAATCTGAAAACAAGAAAACTAATATAATAGTTGTCCCAACCCGAATCAAATACTAGATGATCCCGAGACTCACTTTTGACAAGCTAAACACAATCCTTGTGAGATTACACCCAAAATAGCCGTTTGAATAACACAATTTGGTCTTAAAATTAGACAGATATGATGTTTTTATGTTTTAAAGGAAGTCTGAAATTTATGGACGAACTCACGGACATAACAGGTATTTTCAGAATCATTACACCACAATATCAGCAACTGCAAAATCTTTGGTTTAGAACCCAAAAATTATTTGGAACTTCTCGGACACAAACCATATATGTATTTCAATCATAAAAGAAGCTACGTACATGCTCGCACACTCAAAACACTGAAAAAACATCGTCTTGATCCAACCGTGGTTAAACTCCAAATTCTTAACTTAACTAGTCTATCAACCAATGATTCAAAATACACTAAGCTCCTAGGGACCCCATCCAATTATACAAACAAGTACAAATATATTATCCAAACTTATCCAAATCCTCAAAACACCCATAGGAACATCACAACACACAATCGAAGCTCAAACCGAATAGAATTTCTTTTAATTTATTAAATCTTCATTCCTTCAAATGAGTGTCTAAATCACACTTACACACTTTGGATTACTTCCAAACTTTTCACAGAAGTCCAACTTCAACTATATAGACCTATCCAAAGTCTCAGAACACCAATTAGAGTCCAATAATATCAAAGTCAACCTTTGGTCAAACTTATGAACTCTTAAGTTCTTCACATTTTCAATTTTCGACAAAGAGTGTCGAATTCTTCTTGGAACCTCCAAAACCAAATTCGAACATATGTACAAGTACAAAATCATCATACAAACCTATAGGAACCATCAAAACCCGATTCCGAGTACGTTTACCCAAAAGTCAAACCATAGTCAACTCGTTCAACTTAAAAGCTTAAAATTCAAGAGTTATTCTTCAAAATTAATCCCTAACCACTCAAAAACCAAAACCGACCACACATTTAAGTCCTAATACATAAAATGAAGCTAATTAAAGTCTCATAATACCAAACGGAATGCTAAAACTCAAAACTGCTAGTCGGGTCGTTACATGATCTCAACCAAATACTTGCTTCATAAATTATCTTTCCATGATTTTACATGTATCAATATTTGACTGTCTTGTTGATCAATATGATATAGTTGTATCCTAGTGCAAGTAGATAACTTATTTGAAGAACGAACCTGGGGTAATGAAAACTTCCCTACATTTGCATAATTAAAAAAATCTTAACAATATTTATTAAGATACATAAGTTTATAATATATTATTAAACACATTCCATTATCTACACACGGGAGTAAAACTATTATCCGCTAGTATATTATTATAGTCATGTTTTTAACAAGACGTATAAGTGCGCCAATTGCACTTAGTTATGATACTTAAGGACTAAGAATTTCTCCCTCATTTTGGTCATGACCCAAATCTCACCAAGGTCGTAATGACACCTAATATTGAGAGCTAGGCGAACCAATAACACATAATCCAAGAATAAGACTAATTTCATAACCAAGTCTAATATGGTAGCATAAATAAGTCAAGAAAGTGTAGAAATTCATCAATACAATCTCGGATTTGGTGTTACAAAGTCATGAGCTATTACATATGAATCATAATACAACTAACTGAAACATAACACATATACTATCCGAAAGAAAGAAACAGTAATAGATACATAATGGGAAGTGACTTCAAGGCACTACGGAAGATTAGAGCAGCTCTACCTTGAGTCTCCAAAGCAGCTCCTACGCGGCCTCCTATGTCCTATTGGTGCAAGTATTAGAACCAATACATAAAATGTGCATCAAGTATAGTATGGATACAATAATCAACATATACTAGTAAGTACTATTGAATGATCCCAAAGGAGTAGTGGCGAGATTTTGTCAAAAGATACTCACTTTCCATAGCTTGTGCAGTTCATAAGCATACAAAATATGCATAGTTCAAGCATGAGATATAATGCATTCTTTGGTCAAATAACATGTCCAATTCATATTTCAATGCATCTAGACAAGCATATTTGAGGATATGTACAAAGGCACATTTATATCAATGCATCAACAAAAGCCTAATATTACTAATGCATGGTAAAGACTCGAGCTTTACCTTAAATGGAAGTGTCTAACATCCCTGAGGTACACCATCAAGAGAGAACATAAGAGGGTAACTCATGAGGGACGAATCCATATCTACACGCAATAACACGTATGGACATACACATGCATTACATAACCTGGACGAACAATTCAACATGCCATAGCGTCAATTAGGTGAAAATCTCATATGCAAGTGTAAAAGCATATATACAATGCATGACTATATGTAATCTGCCATACATGAATAATGTCAAACTAGTATGTGAAGTATGTCAATAATATTATTCTAGCATAGGGATGATGCTCAAGTAGTCATCCAACAACTAAAGCAAATAAGATACATAAAACATGTAAAATATGCAAAGTCAATAAGCATATTATACTACCCCAACATGAATAATCCTGGTACATGTATATATGCTTGTTACCTTGTATATATGGTTAGGAAGAATTCCCTCAAGTGAGGTCTTTCAACTTTCAAACATCGCTTTATCTCACTTTGAAGCTTCCAAACATCAACAATCCAAACAAAAAATACTTAACAAGGTTACATATAATCATGGAACTCAATTCCTTAAGTAGAGGTTGGATTTTGGTCAAAGTCAAGCCCGATCGCATGTGGCCAAACCCTGAAAACAAAATTCAAATCCCATTGACTCATAATCTCACTAGTCCGAATATAAACTTAGATTTCCAATCTAAATATATTTAGGCACTAAAATTAGTGTTTAGGCAATTATAGGTTTTCTCCAAAATCTCACTCGATTTCACTTCAATCCATGTTTCTAAGATAAAACTGATGATAAATTCATAATATATTTATAAATTTGGGTAATAATAACTTACCCCGACATTTTAAGTGGAGATCTAGCTCAATAGATCTCAAATTCGAGCTACCAAGTTGCAAAAATGATGAAGAATGTACCAAAATAACGAATATGGCTATTTATACAAAGAAATAAGTTGCACATTATCAAAGGTCAGGTGGGCCACACACACCAATGCACTTGGACTACGAACGATGGCCAAATCATTTTGCCTGCATCACACCTCGCTTGGGCGATGGCAGGTGCGCCACGGCCACTGCTATCTAGTGAGGGTGCTGATTTTTCATCTAATCTCCCTCTGATTAGATGAAACTCATTCGAGACCCCGAGACCCTACCAGACCATACTAACAAGTCCAATACCCTATATGGACACATTCAAAGGTTCAAAACCCAAAGTGAAGCGCAACAACTCAATTCAACTTAAATAAGTCAAAATTTCCAACTTTCATGCACTAACCTCGAAATGATCCCTAGCCCCTTAGGTCCTACTCCAAACATACGTACACGTCCATCATATAAACTTATTTGAATCTCCAAATCACAAGCCAAAGTGTTATTGTCTCATAAATCCCATTGTAAGGGTCGTGATGACACTTAGCACCTAAAACTAGGTAAGTGTAACACGTGACAGTATTGAGCAGAATATAACTACTTTAAAATATAAATAAAAGCGGTAAAAAGCCATTATGTAGCCAAATAGATATAACAGAGTCATCATCCCAAAATCTGATAATACTGAGTCATAAGCTCTACAAGGAATACATAATAAGTGTCAAGTGTACATCACTATTTGAAATACATAAATAATAATAAAGCAACTAAAGAGGATGACTCCGAGGCCTGCGAGCAGAACAACAAGTATACCTTGAAATATTCAACAGCTTGACACCACTCTCTAACAACCAGAACAATCTGAAGTACCTGGATCTGCACAAAGAATGTGCAAAAGTGTAGTATGAGTACATCACAATCGATAGCTAGTAAGTATCAAGACTAACCTTGGTAGAGTAGTGACGAGGTTCACGTCAAGACATTCACTAGTCAAATAACCTGTGCACATTAACAATATAAGAATGACAAGATAAAGCATAATAGAATAAACATCAACAAAGAATAGGGCATGTGATAACATGACAAATTAACCAACAACTCGTAAAACACAAAGTAAAAAAATTTAAGGAAAACAAGGATATGTTCAAATCATAAACCCGTTCCAACACAATATAACATCAAGAATCACCCCAAAATACCACATAGCATAATCAAAAAGCCACCCTTATGACGGCGCGTGAGCTTCACAATAAAATATTTCCTTTTATATAGCTACACGCGCATAAGCCCCCTTATCGGTGCGTGCGCATCATAATGAAGTATTCCCCTTATTTGCAACACGCGCATAAGCCCCCGTATCCCGCCGGATGCCCATCAATAAACACCACCCTTATGTCGCCGCAAGCGAATCTCGCCTCCCTTATACACCATACAATAACAATCACTCGCACAACACGTACACAACAAGATATAGCCCACGGCTCAACAACATTGTGCACAAGAACCATAACAATAACATAAGGGTGCAGTGAGTAAACAACGATAAAACATGTTTCATATAACAAACAAACCAGTTCAAGGCATATTAATAGCCTAAGGTCTAATCCGGTCACTTACCACACATGCGCCCGTGTACACACTCGTCACCTTATGTACACGTCATTTCACATAGCATAAGTAATGCAAATTAGACTAAATTATAAGTTTGTAATTCGCTCACACAAAGTTAGGCAAGATACTTACCCCAATTAGGCTAATTCAATACTTTAAAATCGCTTTTCCCTTAAAATTTACCTCCGCTCGGCTCAAATCTAGTAAAACATAACTTAGTAATATCAAACAATGCAAGAAAAATTAATTTCATTTAATAAAGTTAAGATCTTTATACAATTCTCCAAAAGTCAACAAAAGTCAACCCCATACTCGTCCGGTAAAAACCAGAGTCGAAGTGTAGATCTAGACTAACCATAACTCCACGAGTCCATATATATGTTTGGTTTTCAAATCCGAGTCCAATTTGACTCTCAATTCTAAAAATTTTCATTTTTCAAAATATAGTCAAGATCGCCCAAATTTTCTCTTCAAATCGCATGGATTAGATGTTAAAATTCATAGATAATCAATTTATATTATCCAAATTTGATGAAAACCACATACCCAATAGCTTGGTATGATAATCCCCTCCTAAAATCGCTTCCCGCCGAGTCTAAGGCTAACAAATATGATAAAATGAGATTAAGTCCCAAAATCCCACTATTTGTTCAGCTGCTGAAGTCACAAATGCGACCATTTGATCGCAAATATTGTCACGACCCAAACCGATAGGCCGCGACGGGTACCCGGTACCTTACTCAACCGAGTACCAATATAACGTATCTTTTCGTATCATACTATCATAGATAACTGAGCCGGAGAGGCTGCCGTCAGATAGGTAGAATACAACATGTAATACCAACTTATACATAAGACATATAGGCCTCTAAGACCAAAATAACCACTCGTACATTGAACATAGGCCGACAAGGCCATACAATCCTTTACGTACATGACATTTGTCTACAAGCCTCTAAGAATACATAATTGTCATAAAGGTAGGGACAGAGCCCTGCCATACCAAACAATACACATCTAAATCATACTGACCAAACAAGCAACTTCGGACCAAATGGAGTGTACCAATATCTTCCGCTGAGCTGATCGCTTATTGGAGGACTCTCAACCTGTCTATCAAGACCTGCGGGCATAAAACGTAGTGTCCCCAGGAAAAAGGGACGTTAGTACAAATAATGTACCGAGTATGTAAGGAAATATAGTTAAAGCTGAAACTGAACTGATAATATAAGAACTGAAAGTAACTGAGAGTCAAAGATAATCTGAAGATATGTTTACCTGCTGATACTGACTCAATTCTCTCAATATAGTAAGTAAAATAGATGTCCGGCCCTATAAGGCTCGGTATATATATAACTGCTCTACCGTAGCAGGCTCGCTCATAGGCGCTCGACCATACTAGGCTCTGTATCTCGGCCAACTGGGCTCGCTCATAGGCGCTCGGCCGCAGTAGGCTCGGTATATAACTTACCATCTGATCAGAGGTTTCCCAATAGGGGCCTGCCCATTGATTATAGCTCGATGGTAATGAAAATACCGTAATACTGTATATATAGGTTCTTTGCTCTCATGACTGGAAAAAAGGAAATACTCGATTGAATATAAAGTCCCGATAAGGAGAATATTATAAATTACAAGACTAGAAAAATATACGTAAATTCCGGGATATGAATTTTTCTTTATGCCTCGTTATCAAATTCATGTAATTACGAGATCATGCAAAATGAAGGAAGGGCTTAGCCTTAACATACTTGAGTAGATTCTCTTGACAATCCCTCTAACACTCGTTAATTGCAACAAAACACGTAACACCGAGATTGAAATAGGGAATAATCCGTATGAAATTCTCAAAGAAATAACGTTGCTATTGCAAAATCATCTCTGTTGAAACTCTTTCTCAAGAGATTTAGTATTAACGTTACTATTTAATGGAAAGCTTGGCTAAAATATTTCTTAAGAGGTTAGAACTAACGTTACTATGTAATTGAAAAGCTTGGCTGAACTCTCTTAATACCTTCTAACGAGTGTTTGTAATGGAAAGGACATTATAAAGTTAATCACTTGAGCACCTAAGGCCAAATGAAGTAAAGATGAAAATCTTCTAAATGGTTTTTACACGTAATAAAGAATGTAGTCACTTTGTGTTTATCACTTAGTTGCCACCTTTCAATTTGATGTATGAGTCATTAGTTTGAATAGTGGGCTGCCACATAGTCATTTTTTAAACCTTATCCAATAATTCTCTAATTAATTAGGTAATATTTCACTACCCAATAATTAACTAATTGCCCACATAATTAAGAATTATCTCAATTTACTTAAAATATTACTCACTTTTAACATACCATAGATTTCCTTATGTTATTCTGGAACATCAAGTGAGATATTACACCATCTATAACTCCTCTTCACTCTCTTGGCTAAATCTCTCGGTACTTAGAAACCATAGGCTGGAAGGTACGCCACTGACGCAGCCGCTATCATTCCTGGATACTGAATCCCAATACTTCTAACCTTATATCCGAAGTATGGACTATTCACTATCTTCTGCCTTTGAGTATCTCGTACGTTGTTCACATTTACCTTACTCACCTTAAAACCTCGCATCGTATCTTTTATCTCTTTCATGACCTCTTTTCTATATATATATAACTCACGTCCATAACTCGAAGCTATATTATAATACTTGTACCTCTAGTGCTTACACAATCCGGTTGGAGCTTCGTACTGATTTTTTATGAGGCTAGTACGTTTCTAACCGACTTTATCGTAAGGCCGTTATAGAATATTTTTTTGTACTATCTCTCTTGCACCTCTGATATTAAGAGTGATTCTTCAATGTTCTCAATCACGATGTCTATAATTTTTTGGGGCCAATAATCAGACTCCTGATTTACTTGGTTGATATATCTCTTTAGTTTCCTCTTCCTTCTGATCAGCCTTTATATAGGCTTAAGCTATCTTCCGATTTACGGCTCCTGGCAATAGTTATTACTTTAGCCTTTCATGGGCGCTATGGAATATCCATCATACAATCTTATGACAATTCAATCCTTTGTCTATGCCCTAGGCTCAATTCTTTCTTTTAACTTATACCGGAGTCTTCTATGGCTGTATGAATGTTGACATATATTCTTCATGGATATCACTCTGAAGTCTTAAGTGCATAATCCCTTTTGTTCCTTCTGAGCTTTCTTTAAACGTAAGCTATTACTTTTCATGGTCTTTCTGCTCCTCTGCTGTGTGTATACTTAGCTTATCTTAGTTCCCATGCAAGCCAGAATTTTTGTGCAACTCACATGGTCTCGAATATTACTTTTGGTTTCCTTTCCCGCTCATTAGCTCCGATAGGTGCCACTTTCGTATGGAGTGCATACAATGTTGTAGTGAGACTGTTATTACAAGACTATTTCTTCTTCAAGTTACTATTCTTAGGTCGAAGCCTTCTTCCTTATTTCCTCAGCTAGTCTTTCGTTGTCGTACATAGGGAGGACCCTCTAACTCTTGTAAAGCTGCGAGCTTATTATATCGTATACTCGAAAAAAAAAATTTGATGTCCTTCCTCGCCTATAATTATCCGTGGTTACTTACCTCCACGCCCTTGTGTTTGTAGGGTTGCTTCTGAACTTGATATATTTTTACCATCTTCCCAGTGTCACTCTCTTTTATTTCCGTAACACTCATGTGGTACCTTTAACTACCCCGACTCCTATCTAAATATTTCTCAAGTATTATAGTGTCATAACTGCGGGGCTGAATCCACTATACTGGGTTTTACTATGTTTATCTTGCATGATCTGCTGATTTGTCTGTAACCTCTTGTCTAGCCATAACTAGGCTTTTCCTGAATCAACTGCTAACTAGTCGTTGGCCCATTCTCATATCAATATTTCGTGTAATATTTCCTGGGTTATTTCCTTTGTCTTAACTTATCTCTCACACTGGCTCCTTATTCATCAATAACATCTCGGACAGGAACCTTTACTTCCTCTCCTTGACGTCGTGTTTGCATAATGTTCTGAAATCATAGCATATCTGTACGCTTTGAATAAGTGCAATCTCATCCCTTTTCATTTTATTTCATTCTTCCTTTACCATTCCATAATTACTATAACCACTTAATACTTAGCGCTACAACGATCTACCTATAGATGTTTTACCTCTTTATCTTTGGCGTCTTCTCACATCATTGATGACCCTTACTCACTTTGCGGTGATCCTTCTGTACCAAGGATAGCAACTTCCCTTACTCGTGAGGGTGACACTTAGTATAACTGGCATATACAGTCCCTTAAGCTTAACTTTGCTCACATTGCTTGCTTTAGGGAAGCGTCTTCTTGAATGACCTTTCTCTGAATTTCTTATGAATCTTCTTCTGTTGTCCATTCTATTATCGTTGGAAGGCAATATGAAATTCTTATGATACCGATCATTATCAAATTACTCAGTCCCTAATTCATGTTTAGCTTACCTTGTTCACCAGCCCATATTGATTTCTATTACTTTGGGGTCTAACTTTTCCTCCTGACAATCGCATTGGAGTCACGAACTTATTTCTCGAAATGAGGATACAACCTTATGGCCTATACTCTTTTGTTGTCTCCAGGCCTGTCACCTCTCATCTTTTCCTTCCCTCGATTATAGACTATGTAACACTTAATATTCTCTCTCTACTAGGGACGAAAGCCATACTAAGATAATATTTATCCCTTTTAAGGCTTCCAGTGCCTATCTTTGTAATACTCATATCTAACCGTACTATTTTAAAGTGCACCATCTGCGTACCTCACAAGGAGATCTATTAGAATATTTGCACTATCCTTCGAAAATGTCAACTAACACAAACATTCCATCCCCCATTTTGGGTCACTCTAACCCCAGCCAGATCCTGATATCAGTCATTCTGTTATACTACTTTTGTTAACTTCCAAAGGACATAAATGAGATGGGTGTGGCCATTTGTACATACCTCTGCTACCGTTGAAGGTAACTCAAAAATCTTATATCTCTCATCCTGAATGGTAAATAATGATAGTCTTCATTAACTGGGCGGCTCGTACCCTTCTTCACCTTGCTTCTTTTACTTGTTGAGACTTGTACTATCTTCTGAATTTCTGATTGCCTTTCACCATAGGGGTGGATAGATATCCTTGCCTTAAGGCTCCTTATCAAGAGGCTTACACGTCTTAGTACACACATGATCTACTGAAGGCCTTACATTTCCTCATCATAAACATCATGAAAAATCGAGTTCCTCTGACTCAACTCTTCCATATCTGCATTCAATAAAAGCTAGGAGTTTGAATTCTTATAAACGAGCTCTACCACATGATCTAGAGTAAGAAGAAACAGTGATAGTCCTAAATGCCCTGTAGCCTCCTTCTTATAAGTGTGGTGCACGACACACCCATAAACAAGACTCTACTAGACACGGCTTGTAGACTCCCTAGGACAAAACTGCTCTGATACCACTTTTGTCACGACCCAAACCGATGGGCCGCGACAGGCACCCGGTACCTTACTTAACCGAGTACCAACGTAACGTATCTTTCTTATTACATCAGCATATACATATGACATACGGGCCTAATAGGCCAAATACACCATGTAACACCAACTTATACATAGACATATGGGCCTATAAGACCAAAATAACAACTCGTACACTGAACATAGGCCGACAAGGCCATACAATCTTTTACGTACATGACATCTGTCTACAAACCTCTAAGAATATATAATTGTCATAAAGGTAGAGATAGAGCCCCGCCATACCAGACAATACACATCTAAATCATACTGACCAAACAAGTAACTCTAGAGAAAATGGAGTGCACCAACATCTTCCGCTGAGATGATCGCCTACTTGGAGGACTCTCGACCTGTCTATCGAGACCTGTGGGCATGAAACGCAGTGTCCCCAGGTAAAAGGGACGTCAGTACAAATAATGTTCCGAGTATGTAAGGCAATATACTGAAAGCTAAAATTGAACTGATAATATAATAACTGAAAGTAACTGGGAGTCAAAGATAATCTGAAGATATGCTTACCTGCTGATACTGACTCAATTCTCTCAATATAGTAAGTAAAATAGTTGTCCGGCCCTATAAGGCTCGGTATATATATAACTTATCTGCCGTAGTAGGCTCGCTCATAGGCGCTCGGCCATACTAGGCTTTGTATCTCGGCCAAATAGGCTCGTTCATAGGCGCTCGGCCACAGTAGGCTCGGTATATAACTTACCATCTGATCACAGGTTGCGCAATAGGGGCCTGCCCATCGATTATAGCTCGATGGTGGAGAAAATACTGTAATACTGTATATATAGGTTCTTTGCTCTCATGACTGGAAAAAAGAAAATACTCGATTGAATATGAAGTCCCGATAAGGAGAATATTGTAACTTACAAGACTAGAAAAATATACGTAAATTCCGGGATATAAATTTTTCTTTATGCCTCGTTATCAAACTCATGTAATTACGAGATCAGGCAAAATGAAGGAAGGGCTTAGCCTTATCATACCTGAGTAGATTCTCTTGACAATCCCTCTAACACTCGTTAATTGCAACAAAACACGTAACACCGAGATTGAAATAGGGAATAATCCGTATGAAATTCTCAAAGAAATAACGTTGCTATTGCAAAATCATCTCTGTTGAAACTCTTTCTCAAGAGATTTAGTATTAACGTTATTATTCAATGGAAAGCTTGGCTGAAATGTTTCTTAAGAGGTTAGAACTAACGTTACTATGTAATTGAAAAGCTTGGCTGAACTCTCTTAATACCTTCTAATGAGTGTTTGTAATGGAAAGGGCATTATAAAGTTAGTCACTTGAACACCTAAGGCCAAATGAAGTAAAGATGAAAATCTTCTAAATGGGTTTTACACGTAATAAAGAATGTAGTCACTTTGTATTTATCACTTAGTTGCCACCTTTCAATTTGATGTATGAGTCATTAGTTTGAATAGTGGGCTGCCACATAGTCATATTTTAAACCTTATCCAATAATTTCCTAATTAATTAGGTAATATCCCACTACCCAATAATTAATCAATTGCTCACATAATTAAGAATTATCTCAACTTACTTAAAATACTACTCACTTTTAACTTACCTTATATACCTCACTATCATGGTCATGTGGTATCTTGTATGGCACTAGTCCATAAATATAGGGTATTTTAACTCGGGCTGTATTTTACCCCAAAATGTCAAACTTCGACGAAATTCATTTGCTTCGATTTGCTTACCCTCTTGCCTCCACGAATTTACTTATCCCTTGTTTGAAATAACATAATACTTATAATCCCAAAATAATCTCATTTCCAAGCTTACGTTGATTAACTTACGACGAAACTTTAACGTAAAAAACAAATGCGGGATGTAACATCTTATTTTTGAGCTTTCATCAATTTATTTATGGCGTACTTCCACATACGAAAATATGAGGTGTAACAAATGTGATGCCTACTGAGCCTAGGGAATGTTGAAAAAGAGACACGTGCTTCGCATTTCGAAGTCAGTCCCCTTCGCAAAAATGATCCCTTGATCGCAAATGCGACTGTCCTTGCCAGATGCCCATCGTAAATGCAATCCAAAAGTCCGCAAAATAAAATATCCCTTCCCCCGGCAAGCCTCGCAAATGTGGGGTCTGCAAATGCAAATAGGATCTTGCATTTGCGAGACCTGCAGTATCAGCCTAAAAACCAACAACAACTTAAATAGTTAAAATGACTCTTAATCGCGTCTGAAATTCACACAAGCACCCAGGTCTCCACACTGAACATTCACATAATTATAAAAACATCATACAAACATGCTCGCGAACTAAAAATTCCAAGATAACATCCAAAACCACGAATAACACCAAAACACATAGAATTCACAATGAAACCCAAGAATCGTTAAAATCACAACCAAGCGTCTGATTCCTACCAAATCAACTCGGCATGACACAAAACATTACACAGAAGTGGAAAATGACAAAATAGACCTATTACAACTCCTGAAATAAAAATCCAAACACGATAGCCATTATCTCATTCCATGGTAGAACTTAGAAAATTTGTAAACCTTCAAGTTGGCAACTTTTGGCAAAGAGAGCCAACTCAACCTAGGAACCTCTGAATCCAATTTCGAGCATACGCCTAAGTCTAAAATTACCATACAAACATATAGGAACCATCAAAATACCGTTCCGGAGTCATTTTTACAAAAGTCAAACCTCAGTGAATATTTCCAACTTAATTTTCCAAACTAAGAACCAATTATTCCAAATCAATCCAAAACCTCCCCGAAATAAAACCAACCACTCCCGAAAGTCATCAAATAATAAATACACATATGGGAAGCTTCAAAGGGAAACGGGTCTCAAATACAAAAAATGACCGGTCGGGTCATTACATTCTCCCTCTCTTAAAAAATGTTCGTCCTCGAGTCGCCTCTGCATATCATGCTCGGTATCTCAAGTTTCCTCTTTGATCAGTTGACCCCTCCACTAAACATTCACCGATGCAGTGTTCTTCGACCTCAACTTCTAGACCTGCCTATCCAAAATAGCCCTCGGCTTCTGATGCTTGGCCATAATTTTATTTTTTTTAGTACATTACTCGCCTTGCATTTTGTTAGTTTAGTGGTTAATTGCATGATATTTGAGATAAATATGTTGTATTATGTAAAGGATCATTGGAAGATAAAGACGAGTGATGGTTGCACTAAAAGAGGATGATAATGTAAGAAAAAAGCACAAATGAACGAAATACCAAAGCCTGGTGCCGGACCTGGCCTCACCAGCTTTGAGGCACGCTGCATCGCACGATAAGCCTTGTCTCGCAAGGTCCCAAGTGTGCTACAAGCCTGACTCACTAGGTCAGGCGCCCGATGCCCATCTGTTCGCAAATTAAAGTACTCCGACCCAGATTTGTATTCAAGGACCTCGATTATAACATATAAATACTCCCTAAATGAGTGGAGGAAGGGTTGGAAATTATTTGGATGCAAAAACACATTGTGGAACACTTTGGAAGGGGAAAATCATATAGGTCTTCATCCTTTTATCCTTTCTTTGTAATTTGCTTATGCAAAGTACTTGGATATCATGAGTGGCTAAGCACTCTAGTTTCTAGGGTTGTGGTTGGCATGATTATTAACGTTTATTAATTACATATTTATTACTTCAGATTATCATCTTGTGGTTATTTCTATAATTCAAGTTTTTATTTGTGAATTATTGTAGATACCAATTTACCCTATTATCTATGCTATGCTTGGGAAAACCATGTTTAGATTAGAGTAGTATTAAAGAGAGCTAGTTTCTGAACCTGTGGCTCGGGAAAGGATTTCGCGGTTAGGATAGGAATATACCTTAACGGTCTTACTTAGTTGAATGCCGTATTATATTCGTTCATAGTAGACTCAATACCATGGTAATATAGGAATGATATATTGTGGATAGGTGAGTAGTATTGTGGGAACATGTTATTCATGTAAACAATATGGTCAATTAGCAACCATGGATAATCTGGATTAACGAGTGTGATTCTTGAACTTAATAGGATTGATATACCGGCCCCAACCCTGAAATCTTCATCTCCTCTGAGTAAAATCCAACAACTTACATTTGCATTCTTGATAAATTAGTCATTACTTATTTACTTTCAGCAGTAGTAGATTAATAGAAAGACCAACACTCTTGATTATTTTGGATAGTTAATTGATTTGAATTATCCTGGTTAACAATCATTCTAAGTCTCTGTGGGTTCGACATCCGACTTTCGAGTCACTTTAATACGTGACGGCCACGTATACTTGTGTGTACTTGGGGAACCAACAGCTCCTTAACATAAGTCAAATCCTTGTCCAATTGCACCGAGCTGAAATCTAACACATGTGACAGATCATCATAGTACTTCCATAGCATGGAAACATAGAACACCGGGTCAACTCCCGACAAGCTGGGTGGTTATGCAAGTCTTTAGGCCACCTCACCAACTCTCTCAAGAATATCAAAAAGGGCCAATATACCGAGGGTTGAACTTGCCCTTCTGCCCGAACCTCATCACGTCCTTCATGGGCGAAACGCTGAGTAGAACCCTCTCACCCACCATAAATGCCACATCACGAGCCCTCCTATCATCATGACTCTTTTGCCTGGACTGCGTTGTATGAAGCTGCTCTTGAATCAAATTCACCTTCTCCAAGGCATCTCAAACCAAATCAATGACCAACGACCTAGCCTCCCCAAGGTCAAACCAATAATCTGGAGAGTGACATCGCCTCCCATAGAAGGCCTCATATGCAGCCGTCTAGATGCTGGACTGATAGGTGTTGTTACAGGCGAACTCTGCTAGCGGTAGAAATTAATCCCACGAGCCCCCGAAATCAATGACATAGGCACATAACATGTCCTCCAAGATCTGATTAGTGCGCTCGCACTGCCCGTCTATCTGTGGATGAAATGTCATTCTCAGATAGACCTTTGTACCCAACTCATGCTGCACAACTCTCCAAAAATATGATGCGAACTGCATGACTTGACTCGACATAATAGACACTGGTACAACATGAAGACAAATAATCTAACAAAAGATAAATCTGAGCCAACTACTTTGAAGAGTAGGTAGCCATGATGAGAATGAAGTTTACGGACATGGTCTGTCTGTCCACAATGACCCACACATCGTCGAATCTCCTCAAGGTCTATGGTAACCCAACGACAAAATACATAGTGATTCACTCCCATTTTAACTCCGAAATATCATGCCTCTAAAGCAACCCACCCGGTCTCTGGTGCTCGTACTAAACATGTTGATAGTTCAAACACCTAGCCAAATACTCCACAATATCTTTTTTCATTCTTCTCCATTAGTAGTGTTGTTTCAAATCATGGTACATCTTTGCGGATGAACGAAAAATCGCGAACTATGGGCCTCCTCGAGAATCCGCTCCCGCAACCCACCCACGTTGGGCATACAAATCCGGCCCTAAAGTCTAAATACCCCATCATCACTAATAGCCACCTCCTTGGCATCATTGTGTTGCATCGTGTCTTTAAAGACAAGCAAGTGTGGATAATCATACTGACAAGCCTTGATGTTCTCAAACAAGATGACCGTGAAACCACGCAAGCAAGAACCCGACTAGGCTCTGAAACATCCAACCTCACAAACTTGTTGGCCAAAGCCTAAAATCCAAAGCTAATGGTCCCTCTCCAACCGGAATAAAAGCAAGACTCCCCTTGCTCTCAGCCTTCCTAATCGAAGCATCGGCCACCATATTGGCCTTCCCGGGATGATAAAGAATGGTGATATCATATTCCTTTCGCAGCTCTAACCACCTTCATTGCCTCAAGTTCAGATCTTTTTGTTTGAATAAGTGCCATAGACTCATGTAATGCGTGAACACCTCACAAGACATGCCATAGAGATAGTGCTTCTAAATATTGAGCGTGTGAACAATGGATGCCAACTCTAAATCGTGTACTGGGTAGTTCTTCTTATGGGGTTTCAACTGACGTGAAGCATAAGCAATCACTCTACCCTCCTGCATCAACACACATCCAACGCCAATCTGAATAGACTGTATAAGAACCCGATGCTGAAGGCAAAACCAGACACGGAGCTGTAGTCAAGGCAGTATTGAGCTTATGAAAGCTCTCCTCACACTCGTCAGACCACCTAAATGGGGCACCCTTCTGAGTCAATCTAGTTAGAAGAGCTACAATGGATGATAAACCTTCCACGAAATGGAGATAATACCCAGCCAAGCCTAGAAAACTCCGGATCTTAGTAGAAGTAGACATCTTGGGCTAACTCAGAGCTGCCTCAATCTTCTTCTAATCCAGCTTAATCACCTAACTGGACACCACGTGGCCCACGAATGCCACCGAATCAAGCCAAAACTTGCACTTGGAGAATTTAGCATATAGCTTCTTGTCCCTCAAACTCTGGATCGCGAATCTTACGTGTTGCTGATGCTCCTTTCGACTGTGAGAATACACCAATATATCATCAATGAACATAATGACAAAGGAATCAAGATACAGATGAAACACGTTATTCATCAAGAGCATAAGGGTGTTGGGACATTGGTCTGCCCAAATGACATTACCAAGGACTCATAGTGGCCATAGCGGGTCATGAAAGAAAGCTTCAGAATATCTGAAGCATGGATCCTCAATTGATGGTATGCTGATCTCAAATCAATCATTGAGAATACCCTAGCACCCTGAAGCCGATCAAACAAATAATCAATATGCGGTAGTGGGTACTTGTTCTTTATTGTAACCTTGTTCAACTTGTTGTAATCAATGCATATTCTCATCCAGCCATCTTTCTTCTTCATAAATAGAACCGGAGCACCCTAAGGTGAGACACTCGGTCAGATGAAACCCTTATCAAGTAACTTCTGAAGTTGTTCCTTTAATTCCTTCAACTCCACTAGTGCCGTGCGATATGGTGGAATAGAGATGGGATGAGTGACAACACCAGATCAATACCAAAACAAATATCCTTATCGAGTGGCATGCCCGATAGTTCTGTTAGAAACACATTTGGAAACTCACTCACTATCGAAACTGACTCAACGATAGGAGTATCAACACTAACTTCCCTCACAAATTTTTAGTATACCAAACACCCCTTCTTATCCATCTGTTATGTGTTCAAGAAAGACAACACCCTACTAGGAACATGACCCAATGAACCTCTCCACTCCAACCTCGGCAACCCCGGTATAGCCAACATCACGGTCTTAGTGTGACAATCAAGAATTGTATGATATGGTGACAACCAATCCATGCCCAAAATCACATCAAAACCCACCATCTTGAGTAACAAAAGGTTAACCCCAGTCTCATAGACTCCAATAGTGACCAAAAAAGAACGATAGATGCGGTCTACCATAATATAATCCCCAATGGGCATAGACACATAAACATAAGTACTCAAAGAATCACAAGACATATCCAAATATGAAACAAAATAGGATGACACGTACCAATAAGTAGAACCCGGATCAAATAGAATAGATGCATCCCTATGACAGATCGAAACAGTACCTATGATGACATTATCTGATGCAACAGCCTCAGTCCTACCCTGAAAAGTATCACAACAAGCCTAGCCTCTCCCTCCAGGACGTCATCTACCAGTTTGTCCTCCCCCCTAGCTGGCTGTGTAAGTGGAGTAGCAACTGGAGCGAAAACCATAGCCTGAGTACCCTGCGGAGGTTCACCCCTCCAAAGCCTGGGAAAATCTCTCATCATGTGCCTAGTATCACCACAATCAAAACAACCTCTTAGTGGGCGTGGCTGCTGGTACTTAGTTTGACCCGGATGGATATAATAACTTCTATAAGAACCCTGTGCAGGAGGTTAACTAGAAGATAGCTATCCAAAATAAGTACCCTGAGGTCCCTGAATAGCTGGAGCACTGCGAGTAACCTGAAGTGCAAACTGAAATGGTCTACTGATAAAGCCTCTGCCATGGCTAGCTAAAAATGCAGAGCGGGAACCACTAAGCCCTCAAAAATCTTGAGGCCTTTTGGCCTCCCTATCCTCACTCTCCTGGCCATGGATATGCTCTAACCTTCTTGCGATCTCCACAACCTGATGAAATGAAGTTTCAGTCTCCAAGTCCCGTGCCATCCCAAATTTGAGACTATAACGGAGTCCCTTGATAAATTTGTGGACTCTCTCTCTAACAGTGGAAACCCAAGCAAGTGTTAGACCACATAACTCAGTAAACCTCATAGCATACTTAGACACAGTCATAGTCCCCTAGCACAACTAGCCTACTCTCCTCAAAAAGAGATCAGTGAACTGAGCCTAAGTAAGTGACAATGTGCCAGCTGGCCTACTCTCCTCATAAGTCATCCACCATCTATAAGGCAGCCCCGTAAGCTGGAAAGTAGTAAGGTCAAACTCACTTAACTCCACTATGACTATAGTGTAGAAAATATAGTGACACTAGTCTAGAAAACCTTGTGCATTCTCAAAACCTGCACTACTGAATTGAGGAGGATGGTACTTCTGAATCTCTCTAACCTTTTCTACTCCTGCTCTGACGCCACTGGCCTGACCTCAGGCTGCACTACAATCACGGGCTGCACCACATAACCACCGGATCCTGATCAACATGAGCCCACTGCTCTGAAGTACGGGCGGGAGTCTAAGATCCTCCCTTAGCCTTAAAAGTAACAAGTGCAACTAGGATCAATCCCACTAGAGCCAAGGTTCCAAAAAAGCTCAGGAAGTGAGCTAAAGTCTCCTGAGGTCTCGGGGTACCAATAGGCGCCTCGGGTGCTCGCTCCCCAACCAAAGCTACTGGTGGCTCCTCAGTCGCTCCCCTAGCATGGCCCCCAGTTGCAGCACGTGCTCTACCTCTGCCCCGGCCTCTAGCAACACTGGCACCTAGGGCAGCATCATCAGTAATTGAGGCTTGTGTCCTCACAATCTGTGAGAGAATAGAAAGACAAAGGCCCAAATTCTGAAATTAACAAATCCGCACAATAAGGAATTAAAGAAGTAAAATTTCTTAATAGTTCTATAGCCTCTCGAAGATAAGTAGAAACACCTCTATACCGATCTGCAAGACTCTATTAAACTTGCTTATGACTCGTAGAACCTATGAACCTAGGGCCTTGATACCAACTTGTCACGACCTCAAATCCCACCGTAGGAGTCGTGATGACACCTAGTACCTAAGACTATCTAAGCCTATCAGGTGACACTATTGAACAGAATATAACTACTTTAAAATATAAATAAAAGTGGTGAAAAGACATAGTGTAGCCAAAATAGAGATACAACAGTCTTCATCCCAAAAATAGGTAATATTGAGTCATAAGATCTACAGGGAATACATAACAAATCTCAAATGTACATCACTATTTGGAATATATATAAACAATAATAAAGCAACTAAAGAGGGTGACTCCAAGGCCTGCGAGCGAACAACAGATATACCTTGAAGTCTCCAACAGCTCGGCACCACTCTCTAACGTCCAACATGATCTATGATACATGGATCTGCACAAAGAATGTGCATAAGCGTAGTAAGATTATACCACAGTCGATACCCAATAAGTATCAAGACTAACCTCAGTGGAGTAGTGACGAGGTTCAAGTCAAGACACTCACTATTCAAATAACCTGTGCATATTATCAATATAAAACTGACAACATAATGCATAACAGAATAAATATCATCAATGAATAGGGCATGTGATAACACGACAAATTAACCTACAACTCGTAAAATACAAAGTGAAATAATTTAAGGAAAACAAGGATATGTTTAAATTATCAGCCCGTTCCAACGTAAGAATAACATCAAGAATCACCCCGAAATAACACATATCATAATCAACAAATCACTCTTATGACGCCGCATGAGCTTAACAATAAACTATTTCCCCTTATATAGCTACATGCGCATAAGCCCCCTTATCTCGCCGCGTGCACATCACAATGAAGTATTCCCCTTATTTGCACACGCGCATAAGCCCCCTTATCTCGCCACAATGCACATCAAGAAACACCACCCTTATGTCGCCGGATGCACATCTTGTCACCCTTATACTCCAGACAATAAAAAACACTTGTGCACCACGTACACATGTTCCACAACATCACCACAACAATAATACCAAAGTCAGAACAAGATAAAGCCCACGACTCAACAACATTGTGTATAAGAAACATAATAATAACATAAGGGTGCGGGGAGTGAACAACGCTAAAACATGTTTCATATAACAAACAACCCAAATTCAAGGCATATTAATAGCTAAAGGTCTAATCCGGTATATTACCGCACATTTTTTCGTCTACACACTCGTCACCTTATGTACACATCGTTTCAAATAGCACAAGAAATTTAAATTAGACCAAACCTAAGGGGTAATTCCCTACAAAAAGTTAGGTAAGATACTTACATCAGTTAGGCAAATTCAATACACTAAAATCACTTTTCTATAAAATTTGCCTCCACTAGGCACAAATTTATCCAAAAATGACCTAATAAGATCAAAAAATGCAAGAGAAAATAAATTTGATTAACTAATTTAATATCTTTACACAATTTCCCAGAAGTAGGGCCATTTCTCAGTAAAGACTGCCTGGCAGTACATAAGGAAGAGGAAGCAGGAGAGCAGTTTGAACAAGTTTATATGGGTAAAGGGGATACCTTTCAAGATATCCTTCTTCATGTGGAGACTCTGGAAGGCCAAGCTACCATTAGATGACTACATGAGAAGGATGAGGTACTTTCAGACTTCTAAATGTTGGTGTTGTAGAAACCCTAGTGAGGAAACTCTAGCTTACATTTTCTTGATATCTCCAGCAGCCATGTTTGTGTGGAAGTACTTTTGTGGACCAACAGGGATTGACATTAATGGCAAGCATATAATACAGGTGATTAATGAGTGGTGGAGGAGACATGGAAACACAAGCTTGACAACAGCCTACCAAGCCATTCCAGCTTTGATTGTGTTGAATTTGTGGAAGAAAAGAACTTTAGGAATGCATGGGAAGATTATTTCAATTCATAGGTTGATCTTTCAAGCATCAAATGACCTCCATAACTTACTGAAAATGAGAAGAATAGCCTATGCAGGGAAACCCAATTGGTCAGAGCTGCACGACAAGCTACAACAACACATTCCAAAATTGAAGTATACAAGGGCATTGTGGAAATTACCTCTTGATGGGTGGTTGAAATGCAGTATGGATGGTGTATGTATAGATACAAATGTAAGGTTTTCTTATGCATTTTGTATTGGAGATGGAATTCGTGATTTTAATATATGCTCACGCAAATGAGATTTTTGGGGCTACAAACAATATTGCGGAGGCTAGAGCCATTCCGGAAGCCTTGAGGTACATAGTAAATTCTCACCTTCCTCCATGTGTGATTGAGACTGACTCCCTACTGATGAAAAGAGTCCCTGATGAAGTATGGGAACCACCATGGAACATTGTGACAATGGTGGAAGAAATCAAACAGTTAAGGGATAGATGTGTAGTTGACATATCTCATGTACTTAGGGAAGAAAATCAATTAGCGAATCACCTTGCTAATGAGACGCTGGATAGGAATACTATGATTCAGGCCCCTTCTTTTGACGAACTGGATGTTAAAGGAAGAAATATCATGAACAGTGACAAATTACAACTGCCCTATATTAGGGTAAGAAATGCAAAACCTTCTTTGTAATGATGTTGTATGTGTTGAATAAGATGATAATGGTGCTAGTAGGTACTTTGATCTGGAGTGTGATGATGATAGAAGGACAAGGTGTAAGATCTGGAGATGGGAACCTCACTGATCTTCCTACTCAAATCCATATGAAGGAGAGTAGGGAGAAGTTTTATACTAACTTTGTTTAATGTTTTGCAGCTATACGTTTAGGAGTTGTATCTCATGCCTTGGCCAAGCCTATCAGAGTGGAATTAACACCTAGTGTGTTCATTCCCTATAGGTGTAATCAGTGCATAGATCAACTCCATTATGCATCAATTGATCACATGAAGAAGCCTCAACTCAGGCAGCTAGGGAGTAGGGAATACACTGCCTGTTGCCACGACCTTTGCTTCTTCACATTGGTTAGATATATACAAAGGAGCTTCAATGTAATAGAGGCACAAGGATTGACAATGCCCGGAGATCGTGAATGCTGCCCAGAATTTGCTTGCATGGACATAGGATATGCTTTGATCATGCAGATTGTTTAAATGTCTTTTGGAAGAGCTTACATCTACATATGACTTACGCTTCATGTCAGGAAGGTATATCTGTTTGGTCGTTTTACATTAGTGCATGGATCATACACTATAGTATCAAGATAAATCATGAGCTGCATGAGAATGTATCAAGCTGGACAAGTTTAAGTGAGTGTGTGCTGCCAAACTTCTGCACAAGGACAGGCTATGGTAATTGTTCTGGACATCATGAGGTTCATTGGGATCGAGACCACATGACATGGTGTTGCCTAAGCTCAAATACGGATATCTACAATACTTTGGACATAAATTGGATTGCTGCACTTCATGGAGGACCCTCTTCTATGATGAACATAGCTCATTGTGTACTACCAAAGTTGAGTTCTATGCTAAACTTTGGTAATAAGATTTATGTATTCACACGTTTTACTTTGCTTCATTTTGTTATACCTCCTAACATTTTGTATTTGGGTTTTATTTTTATTATTAATAAAAAAACACCACTAAATGCACAACCTAATGGTATATCAAATAAATAAAATAAATTCCTCAAAAGTCAACTCCAGGCATGCCCGGTCAAAATTCGAGTCGAAGGGTAGATCTCGATTACCCATAATCCCACATGTCCATATATGTATTTGATTTTCAAATAAGAGTCCAATTCGACTCTCAGTTCTCAAATTTTTATTTTTCAAAACATAGTCAAAATATCTCAAAATTTCTCTTCAAGTCTAATGGATTAGATCTCCACTTCATATATAATCAAGTTATATTATCAAATGGGATGAAAAACACTTACCCAATAGCTTGGTATGAAAATGCCTCATCTCCCACTGAGTCTAGGGCTCAAAAACATGATAAAATGAGACTAAGTTCCGAAAACCCACTATTTGTTCAGTTGTCGAAGTCGCAAATGCGATGCCTGGTGAGCACAGGGAACTTTGTAAAAGCGACACATACTTCGCATTTACGAAGTAGGTCCCCTTCGCAATGGTGATCCCTTGATTGCAAATGCGGACATCCCTGTCAAGATGCCCCATTGCAAATGCGATCCAAAAGTACGCAAAAGCGAACACCCAAGCCCCCTGTTAACCTCGCAAATGCGATACTCACCTTGCAAATGAGAGTTCCATAAATGCGAGCAGGATCTCGCATTTGCGAGATCTGCAACATCATCCCAAAACCAACAACATCTGAAACAATTCAAATCACACAGAATCGCATCTGGAACTCATCCGAGCCCCCGTGGCTCTAAACCGAATATCCACACAAGTCAAAAAATATCATATGAACTCGCTCGCAAACTCAAAACACCAAGATATCATCCAGAACCACAAACCAGACACCAAAACACATAAAATTCACAATGAAACTCAAGAATCGCTAAAATATCAACCAAGCGTCTGATTCCTACAAAACCAACTCGGAATGATACCAAAATTTACTCACAAGTTCCAAATGAAAAAAGGACCTATTACATGTTCCAAAACCAAAATCCAAACCCAATAGCCATAAAGCCAACTCATGGTCAAACTTAGAAAATTATTGCCAACTTTCGGCAAAAAGAGCCAACTCAACCTAGGAATCTCCAAATCCAATTCCGACTATACTCCTAAGTCAAAAATAACCATAAGAACCTATTGAAACCATCAAAATACCGTTCCAGAGTTATTTTTGCAAAATCGGTCAATATTTCCAACTTAAGCTTCCAAACTAAGAACCAGTTATTCTAAATCAATCCAAAACCACCCTAAAATGAAACGAACCATCATCGCAAGTCATAAAACCTCAATTACACATATACGAAACTTCAAAAGGGAAAACATGGCTCAAATACACATAACGATCAGTCGTGTCATTACAACTATTACTAGATTCGAGGGATAAAATTGCCAAGTTAGCCCTTTAACCTACTAAATGAGTAGATAGTGTTCTAAATACTTTCCAAACCTTTTGGGACAAAAACACCTACAGCCGCACCCCAAGTCATAAAACATCATGTGAATCTATGGAAAATTACAAAATAGGAAATACGCTACTAACACTCAAAACGATCGGTTGAGTCATTATAATTTTTCAAGAGGCCTAGATGGATCTTTATATACATCAAGAGATCTCACAACCATTGGGATACTCAATAAATTCACTTTATAATCTTATATGATCTAGATCGTTCCAAAATCATTCATTTTAAATTTATTTAGTAGATAATCTAATTCAAGTAATCTAGAATCACAAAAATTATGTTGAATCAGATATACCCAAGTCTTTTTGTAAAGATGCAAGTACAAATTATATAATCTATGATTTTTTTTAATTCATGTAAGGGTTTTCTACCGTTTTATTGAATAATTGTGGCAACTCAATTGGTTCTTTTGTGTTATAGGACCATGTTCTTCTATTTTAGACTTCTCGTTGATTCATTTGGTATTTGATGACTTACAGGTATGGTGGTTCGGGTCCCAAGAGGTATGAGAATAATTTTTAACACTTAACTCCTAACTTGAAGCCATAAGTTGGAAAAAGTTGATCAAAGTTGACATTTTGGTAACCAAGCTCGACTTGGTAATTTTAATGTCCCGATAGCTTCGTATAATAATCTTGGGCTTATATACATGTTCGGTTTAGTACTCGAGGGGCTCAAATGTGATTCAAACGAATCTTGTGACAGATAGAACTTGAAAGAGTCTTAGTTGTGATATTTTTTATGTATTTTGAGCCCTTCGACAATTTGCATATGATATATGGACTTGTCGGGATGATTGATTAGGGCCGTAAGGGCCGCTCAGGTTAGTTTCGATGCATTTGGAGAACATTTCATAGTTTTTAGAGGGAGTTAATGGTTCCAGCACCCAGCGCACTAAGAATTGGTGGCCATAGCGCTGAAGGTTGAAGCCAATATAAACCTCTAGTACCTAGCCCACCGAGAATTAATGGCTGTAATGCTCCAATAAGATTTCGGCTAGTATAAAAGGGATTTGATTTTTGTTATTTCTTATTTCATGTTTTATTAATTTGGAGACTTTGGGGCACTGTTGTGGAAGGTTTTTCTTAAATCTTCGTCTACAAGCTAGGGGTAAGTGATACTAATTTAAATCTATGATTTATACAAGAATCTATCACTATATTAGCATCAAAACTTGGATTTGAACAAAAGAAATTGAGATGCTCGTCCAAAACATAAGAAAGTGTAGTTTGTGGTTTTAAACCTCAATTTCAAGTTAGACTTGAAACCAAATTACATATCTGGATTTGGGAGGTTATGATTTGACGAAACTTTTACTTGGGTTCGGGTTTGGACCAAGTGGTCGCAAATTATTATTTTTTTGTTAAATTTTGAGATTTGGCTAAATATTGAAACTTTATCATTAAAAGTTAGTTTAAATAATTTTATTTGCCCTTGTTAAGTGTTCTTTAGCTAGATTTTACGCGTTTGGAGACCGATGATAGAGGAAAAGGCATTTTTGAAGGTTGAAGCCTACTTAAGAGAAGGTAAATATTCTGGCTATCCTTGACTTGAGGGAAATTTTCCAAAGATGGACGTGTGTGCTACATGATGGGTGTTTGGGGTTAATGTATGCGCGAGGTGACGAGCATATATGTAGATACTCAGGTTATATCGTGTTTGGGTTATATTTTAGGCTTATTTATACCCTTTTTTAATACATGTTCTACCGATAAAATGCTTTATTTGTTTGTATGACTGCTTGAGCATTCCTATTCATGCTAGGGATAATGTCTAGGCTTTTAATAAATTTTTTAAAATATGATAGGCTAATTGTATATCAGATACATGTTGTAGTTGTAGTTGTAGTCATACACTGTGCACATGCATGCACCCATGGATGTTTATCTCTCTTGTCCATTTGCACATATAAATACTCTTATCTCTCACACATATGATTACATCCTTACATATGGTTCTCTTATATGGACTATGGTTATGGAACATGAGTTGTTCGTGTGGGTTGAGATGGTTATGGCATGTGATTTGTCGGTGCTGATTAATAAAATTATTGATGATTGATTATTAACCTATCATGCTCGGATATACCATTTGTATATGGATCCATCCTTCGTGATGTGGCCTCCCAAGTTTCTCTATTGATGGCGTACATGCGGTTCAACATAGGGAGTGTCGGGACGTTGGGAGCTCCAGTTGATGCAAAGTTTGAGTCTGTATCATACATAGGACATTCTATACTCATGTAGATCATTCATGCTAATGCTAACTATTGCATATCATCTTTACATGCAGATTCAATGCCTTAATTTATGCTTTTGATCATTTATCTGGAAAGTATGCTTATTATCTCCTATATTAACTATGTTTATCTTATATGATGTTTCTTAGTTATTTCTCTATCATTGTTCGTGCTTATGAAATGCACATGCTATGGAAAATGAGTATATCTTATCAAAATCTTGTCACTACTTTGTTGAGAATTATCTTGATACTTACTAAGTACACATTGTCTTTTGTACTCATACTAGACTTCTGCATATTTTTGTATATATCTTGATTTTTGTCCTAATAGCATTCAGGAGGAGCGTAGGAGCATGATTTGGTGACTTCGTGAGATATTGTGTTTGGATTTTGTCACAATCCAAATCCCACCAGGCCGTGATGGTACCTAACATAATCTACTAGGCGAACCACCCAACACAAATATAACCTGATATAGAAGATATCATATAAATAAGAAGCAAAAATGCAAAATTTAATACAAACTACCCGAAGAACAAATGTCACAAGTCATGAGCAATTAAGAATATGAGTACAATGTGATATGATAAAATACATCATCTGTTTCAATATCCATACAAATAAATACAAGATCCTAGGATACCGTGAAGGAATGCCAACTAATAATGGAGTGCTGATGTGTCTTCAATGCTCACTATCAAACTGCGCAACACCTCAGCTCCAGAATATGCACACTTAGTACAAAAGTGTAGTATAAGAACAACTAACCCCATATACTAATGAAGTATTAAGACTAACCTTAACAAAGTAGTGGCGAGATTTAAGTCAAAAGAAACTTACTTTATATAACCTTTGTAGTTCATAAGCATGTACAATAAAAGAGAAACAACCAAGAAACATCGGATATCAACAATGAGGTGCACAATCAAGGACGAAGATATTAAGTATACTTTTTCAGATAACAAGGTCAAAGGCATTTACAAATACACGCGACATTTGGCTACCTTAAGAGAGTCATAACTCCAGTCATTTACCAGCGCTTTGTTGAATTTCTTCTCTTTGACATGCAAAGTACTAGGCAGAAATCACATTGCGTAAATATCCACATGGATTATCGCAATGCTATATTTTAATTAAACTGTCGGATTTCCCTTATTTGTGCCAGTTCTTAGTTGGTTGTTCAGTGCTTAGGCAAGGCCTTTGAAGGAACCTATCCCAGTCTATACTCCACCCGACATACGGGAACCCGCTCTCGCTACGGGAGCAACTTGAGTACTCCACTAAAAGACAATGGGTTCTAGACTGGGACCCCGTGCCTAGCTCTAAGAGCAAATGTTTTTCCAAAGTTACAATCCATTTTTCCGACTTCCTTTGCCTATAACTTTCCATCAACTAGAGGTTGTTCATCTTTGAGACTTGATGCGATTATAAGTACAACGGGGCAAGGACGACACTCGGACCTCCAAATATTCAAGGTCTACTGTGGTGCACCAAACACCATGAGACATGTAGTGCTCTTCTAGATGTTGGACCATACCTCTGACAAAATCATTTCTAGGGTGGGCAGGCTGTTAAAAAGAAAAGATAACTCTTCACAAGCCCCCTATTGGAGTCTCCGAACTTCCTACCTTATTGTCAACTGCCTTGTCCTATTTGAGGATTTTTTTACCCGATTCCCTTTTGGAGTACGTCCGAAACATGCTATTTGTCAAGGTTCTCATGACCTTTAGGATCGACTAACCCATGTGCAAGAGTCGTTCACATGGAGCTATTCCTTTCTTCGGCCTTCAAAGTTCTGATTTGAATATTTTCTACTACTACAAAGATCTGCCCAACTGGCCGCTTCGCCCAGGCTCACGTCTAGGCTCACGACCAAGGTTTTGCAGTGACCGCCATATACTCATACTGATCAGGGACTAGAACCTTCCCTGATGGCCGGTTGTAGATTGCGCGCTTAAGCTTCTACTGATTTTGGCGCTAGTTTCTTAGGCATGTGTATTGTTACACACTCCTTAGTCAATTTTGGCTTCCATGACTATCGTCTTACTATCTTAATCGACCAACAACTTTTGTGGGAGCTAGGTTAGTGCATAGTTTGGCACCGTAACCCGGATTTCAATTCATCCCTCATCGCTAATTTTACTCACCAAAAATGGCCCACTTAGAGCTCTTGATTACAAGGTAGGGCTCAACAGTGCAGTTGTGCCGTCCCACCTATTTAAATTTTGCGAATAGGTCAAGGGAGTTGCGGCGGCCTTGATACCTCTAGTTATTGGCTTTACCTACTAGAACTCAAACACGAGCTCCAACTATCTTGAGGGAAACTTCGGAGGGAACCAATTCCTAGACAGTATGATTAGCATTTCACCCTTATACCTAAGTCAGGCAAACGATTTTCACGTTAGTATTGATACGGGCCTCTATAACATTTCCTCTAGCTTCGCCCTCCTCAGGCATAGTTCACTATCATTCGGGTGCCGACAGGTATGATCGCACTCGAAGCCTTCATAGGAGATCAAGGTAGGTTGTCGATACACCCCTCAAGGGGGATCCAACCAATCATCTTCCGTATTCCTTACGATTTTACTTGCCCGTTGACTCCCATACATGCCAGACTCCTTAATTTGTGTTTCAAGACGGGTCGAATAGGGAACCCATAAGCTAGTGCCCAGAGAACACATATGCTGAAGCATGCCAGATGTGCAAACTGCCCATCACAATCAAAGATATGGTGTTCCATGATCGTATTAAAATACTGGGCTTTGGCCTCCCCCAATCCATGCTAGTCCACGCCCTGAGTCAATTGGCATAGCGGCTAAATATTGTTCCACATCCGATCTGGGAAAATTGTGACCCCTATCCTCTTCTATCCAGAAAAATTCAAGAACTCTTTGACTTTCCTTTTAAAGTACTTTTGATCTTTCCTTGTTGGTACTTGTTCGCTATTAGTATCTCACCCATATTAGCCTTGGATGAAATTCACTACCCTATTTGGGCTGCATTCCAAAATAACTCGACATGTAGATAGCTCCTTGAGGTGTGACAGGGTCTAGTCATATTGGGGTTCTCACCCACTTTGGCACCCTCTTCCATGGGATTTGGGCCTGATTGCCTCTGAGGATGCTTCTCCAAACTATAATTTAGTCGACGGAGCCGCCTGATTCTAAGCCTGGATTGTTACCAGTTTGCTCGTTGTTGCTAAGGGAATCCTTGTAAGTTACTTTATCTCCACTTATTGATATGCTTAAGGTTAGTGTATAGTCCCGTCTAACCTAGGGTGGCGGTTGGAGCGCCTAAGCACTAGCAGGGTCAAGGAGCCCAATCATGCAATGGGTTTGAGTCATGACATTATGATAGAGTTAAGTTTCAACCACCACTTGTCATGACGTCCATTGGAATGTACTTTGATTAGGCTAACTGCACACTCGTAGAGCACATAAGGCTAGTATCCATCCCACAGCACTACCACTCCCATAAGTTTGGGTGGGATTTGCAGGGGTGATGCGATATGTGATGCCTCGGTAAACGTGCCCTAAACCTAATGGTTTATGGTGCAACTTGGGTTTAAGGACTCGATGGTTCACAGGATTGTACAATTCACACTAGTATCATATTTTTCTTTAGTATTCATTGACACAAGAGCTGAGATATCCATTGCCAAGAATAGTTTATGTTTCAAAAAGAAGCATAAATCCCCCAGCGTGCAAGAGGCAGGCTATCAATTTATTATTCCTTGGCGCTTTTTGCATCGAAGTTCATTAATCACCCAACACACACATCAGCATTGTCACGCCCCGAGCCTAGGAGCGAGACAAGCACCCGGTGCCTCACCTAACCTGGCGTACCAAATTGCGACTAAGGGACTCTGAATATATAATGTCATACTTTAGCCATGGAGCCACCTTGCAAGACAATTTGCGAAGCAAAATATAAAACTGAATGGAAACTAGCGCTAACTAAAAATATAAAGCTAGGCCGACAAGGCCATCATAGCTACTACAGCTGACAAACCATCAAATATACATACCAGGCCTACAAACCTAACATACTGCACTAACCAACAGGATATGTCTACAAGCCTCTACTGATAGATGTACTAAGATCGAAACAGGGCCCCGACCTACCCATAACATATATACAGATATACATAAGATGTACACAACACTCTAGACCTAGTAACTCCGAACGACGTGGAGCTTACCGATCAGGTTGCACTCGGGAAACACCTACTGAGGAGATTTACACGTCTGTCTATCTAAACCTGCATGCATGAAATGCAGCGTCCCCGGAAAAGGGACGTCAGTACGAAATAATGTACCGAGTATATAAGGCAATAACATAACTAAAAATCGAAACTGAACTGATAATATAATAACTGGAAGTAACTGGGAGTCAAAGATGATCTGGAGATATACTTACCTGCTGATACTGACTCAACTCCTTCAATATAGTAAGTAAAATAATTGTACGGCCTTATAAGGCTCGGTATATATAACTGCTCTGCCATAGTAGGCTCGCTCATAGGCGCTCGGCCATACTAGGCTATGTATCTCGACCATGCTGGGCTCGCTCATAGGCGCTCGGCCACAGTAGGCTCGGTATATAACTTTCCATCTGATCAGAGGTTGCCCAATAGGGGCCTGCCCACCGATTATAGCTCGATGGTGGTGAAAATAGTGTAATACTGTATATATATATAGACCCTCTGCTCTCTTGACTGAATAAAGACAAAACTAAACTGAATATGAAGTCCCAATAAGGAATAATATTGTAACTTATGAGACTAGAATAATGTGAATAAATTCATGAATACGAACTTCTCTTTATGTCTCATTATTAACACATGTAGCTATGAGATCATGCCAAAATGAAGGAAGGCTTAGCCTTAACATACCTTATCACAATCTTTCCAATCACCCAGTTGAACTCACCTCTTCGCACCTTAATCTACAAGAATGATAATAATACTATCGTTAAGTTACGAAAGGTATAACTATCGCACAACGAACGACAAACCTATTTTGTATTAAAACGGGCAGCATCTCCCCTATAATATGCCCTTCCTCCAAATTCAATATAACACCAACAATACAAGAACAGAACAATAACAACATATATACATCATTTTCTAGCCCTATATACACCATCAAATACTACAAAACAGCCCAACACACCCCAATCTCTTCGTACACAAAACGACCACCGTAGTAGTGTCAAACGACCCGAAAATGTTATGACGAACGACCAGCCAACCACCCTAAATTTATATGGTGTTTATAAACCCCATTCCTCCTCCAAAACTTCACAAAATAGTAGTAAAATACGCAGCCTAACAGCAATACAAAACAGTCCACAAAACAGTCCGCTACAAGTGAATAACTCGAACTCACTGCTTCCGATCACCGTCCCGTGAGTTCTTACAAGTATAGAACGACTTACCATGAATTTACAGCAGAAAAAATGGATGAAATAGAGCAGTAAACTCACCTTATTTGTTGGATAACTCAGCTCATATCTTGGTTCTTCAAACTCTAGGTTTTACCTCCAATTAGAACTTGAAAAGGAGAGAAAATCAATTAGGGTTTGTGGTAAATTTTTGGGAGGATTCTTTATAGAGCTTATGTCTGGTTATTATGCTCTATTTTAAGTCTAATATATGAAGAAAATAGGCCCTTAAAAGGCCTCTTTGGACGACCCGAAATGGCCCATTTTTGGGCTTTCATTTAAGCAAGTAGGTGACACACCTACTTGTCACCTAGCAGCTTGCGCAGTGTTGCAATAATGCCCATATCTCTCTACTCCGATATCGTATTGACAAACGGTTTAATGAGTTGGAAAATAGACTCATAGATCTTTAATTTGATGGGTGTAACACCCCATAACCCTATGTATATTGGGAGAAAATCGCAGTTACATTTGACCCAAAGTTTCAGTAAAACTTATGAATGTAACTTGTGATGACTTTCATCGACTTTTGTTCCACAACTTGCTTGACTTCAAAACATAACACACGGATTTCATATGACTAATATAAATCATAACATAATCTCCTTATCATGTTAATCACCCTAGTCTCACCCCAAAGTTATATGTTATAACATTTCCAACTTGTCGACTTTCGACGAAACATTGTTTTATTTAATTGCTTTACCTTCTGAACTGTCCAACCCTCTTTGTACTTGTTGTTCATGATCTTCAATATTTGTAACCTCAGAGGTAACATGATTAACTTACTTTATATACTTTTAAATATTATCTCATTTTTGGTCCTACATTAGTTTGCTTACGACGCATTTTTACGTACGAAAATATAGGGTGTAACATCACTCCCCCTTGGGAACATTCGTCCTCGAATGTTTACTCTTAGAGACTTTGTAAAATTTTGCCAAAGTATCCTTCGTACACTATGTTAAAACCAACCTGCACGTAGCCAGAAACATACTATGCATGCCACACATGGCCAATCTTTATAAATAGCAGCAATTTGCCTCACCGACCGTAAATCATAAATATTAAAAGTGAAAAATAAAAGCTTACCTGATGACCTGCTAGCCTACATAGAGCTATGTTGTAGCATCCCATCTCGAACCATATCTTCAGTTTAAAATAGGTGGGGGTATTTAGACTTCATTTCTTCCTCTTATTCCCATGTCATCTCTTCTACATTCTTGCTCCTCCATAAAACCTTTACGGAAACTACCTCCTTATTTCGTAGATTGCGGATTTGTCGGTCTAGGATGGCAACTGGAATTTCCTCGTATGACAAGTCCTCTGTAATCTGTACATCATCCGTGGGCACCACTCGGGTAGGATCGCCAATGCACTTCCGTAGCATAGATACGTGAAAAACCGGATGGACAGACTCCAATTCTGAGGGCAACTCTAACTCATAAGCTACTTGGCCCACTCTCCGAATGATCCTATAAGGCCCAATATACCGTGGGCTAAGCTTTCCTTTCTTGCCAAACCTCATCACGCCCTTCATAGGTGATACCTTTAAGAATACCCAGTCATTAATCCTGAACTCTAAGTCTCGTCGCCGCACGTCAGAATATGACTTCTGACGACTCTGAGCTGTCAACAGTCGCTCCCGGATAACCTTTACTTTCTCTATGGCCTGCTGAACCAGGTCTGGCCCATGTAACCCAGATTCTCCAACATCAAACCACCCTATAGGAGATCTGCACTTACGCCCATACAAAGCCTCGTACGGAGCCATCTGGATACTGGAGTGGTAACTGTTATTATATGCAAACTCGATAAGAGGTAGATGTTCATCCCAACTTCTTTTAAAATCCAACACACATACTCGTAACATATCCTCGAGCGTCTGAATTGTGCGCTCGGCTTGTCCATCAGTCTGTGGATGAAAAGTTGTGCTGAGATTCACCTGAGTCCCTAGACCTCTCTGAAATGACCTCCAAAAATGTGCTGTAAACTGAGCCCCACGGTCAGATATAATAGAAACTGGTACTCCGTGTAGCCGCACTATCTCCTTAATATATAACTTTGCATAATCTTCTGCTGTATATGTAGATCTGATCGGTAGGAAGTGAGCTGATTTCGTGAGCCTATTGACTATCACCCATATGGAATCGAACTTACGATTAGAACAAGGTAAACCCGTGATAAAGTCCATGTTTATCGCCTCCCATTTCCATGTCGGGATCTCTATAGTCTGCATTAGCCCTCCAGGCTTCTGGTGCTCTATCTTCACTTGCTGGCAACTAGTACATTGGGCGACAAACTCAGCAATGTTCTTCTTCATATCATTCCACCAGTACACATCCTTAATGTCATGATACATCTTCGTCGATCCAGGATGGATGGAATACCATGAATAATGTGCCTCTGACATAATCTTGTCTCGTAACCCTGCTACATCTGGAACACACAAACGACCCCTGTATCTGAGAACCCCATCTCCCTTGAGCTCTAACAATGGCTTCTTCTACTGCGGAACTCGCTCTCTCAACTCGACCAACTCTGGGTCCTCGTACTGCCTTTCCTTGACTTCAGCTATGAGGGATGATTTTGCAGTGTTTTGGATTACAACTCCACCATCCTCAGAATCTACTAACCGAACCCCCAACGAAGCCAATTGATGAATCTCTCTAGCTAATTGTCTTTTCTCGGGCTCTACATGTGCTAAGCTACCCATAGATCGGCGACTTAAGGCATCTGCTACAACATTAACTTTCCCTGGATGGTAGAGAATGTTAACATCGTAATCTTTCAATAACTCAAGCCATCGCCTCTGTTGCAAATTCAACTCTTTCTGCTTGAAAATATATTGTAGGCTTTTATGATCAGTAAATACATCAACATGAACACCATATAAATAATGCCGCCATATCTTAAGTGCATGGACAACCGCAGCTAACTCGAGGTCGTGGGTCGGATAATTCCTCTCGTGCTTCCTCAACTGCCTTGAAGCATACGCAATTACCTTCCCATGTTGCATCAGGACACATCCTAACCCGACACCTGATGCATCACAATACACGGCATAACCCTCTAGACCCTCTGGAAGTGTTAGAACTGGAGCTGAGGTCAACCTGTTCTTAAGCTCTTGGAAACTCCGCTCACAAGCCTCTGTCCATTGAAACCTAGTTTCTTTCTGTGTCAACTTCGTCAATGGTGCCGAAAGGGAAGAAAAACCCTCTACGAACCTCCGATAGTATCCTACTAAGACTAGAAAGCTACGAACCTCTATCGGAGTGGTAGGTCTAGGCCAAGATTTCACGGCCTCAATTTTCTGAGTGTCCACCTTTATACCTTCATCTGATACAATATGCCCCAAGAATGCTACAGACTTCTACCAGAACTCACATTTAGAAAACTTAGCATACAACTTATGATCACGGACGGTTTGGAGTACCGCTCGCAGGTGGTCCGCATGCTCATCCTCTAAACGGGAATAAACCAGAATATCATCAATAAATACTATCACGAACAGATCTAAAAATGGTTGGAATAGGCTATTCATCAAGTCCATAAATACAGCGGGTGCATTAGTCAACCCGAAGGACATGACAAGGAACTCGAAGTGGCCATATCGGGTCCTGAAGGCTGTCTTCGGAATATCTTTTCCCGAACTCTAACCTGGTGGTACCCCGACCTCAAATCTATCTTTGAAAAGCATCTAGCTCCCTGCAACTGATCAAACAAGTCATCGATCCTTGGAAGTGGATACTTATTCTTAATAGTTACCTTGTTCAGCTGCCTATAATCGATACACATCCTCAGCGAGCCGTCTTTCTTCCGCACAAATAGTACTGGTGCACCCCAAGGTGAGGTACTGGGCCTGATGTAACCTTTCTCCAGCAAATATTTTAACTGCTCCTTCAACTCCTTCAATTCGGCAGGTGCCATTCTATACGGAGGGACGGATATTGGTTGAGTTCCTGGAAGAAAATCGATGCTAAAATCAATCTCTCGCTCTGGAGGAATACCTGGAAGCTCATCTGGAAACACATCTGCATACTCTTTGACTACGGGAATAGACTGAAGTGTAGGTATCTCAGCACTTGCATCTCTAACTCGCACAATATGATAAATGCACCCTTTTGCGATCATTTTCCTCGCCTTCAGATAGGAAATAAACCTACCTCTGGGTGTTGGTGTATTACCTACCCATTCAAGGACTGGCTCACCCGGAAAATGAAATTTGGCTGCCTTTGCTCGGCAATCAACTGTGGCATAGCAAGCTGCCAACCAGTCCATGCCCATGATAGCATCAAAATCCATCATCTCTAGCTCAACTAGGTCAGCTGAGGTCTGACGACTACAAATTGTCACCGTACAACCTCGATAAACCCGTCTAGCAATAATCGATTCTCCGACCGATGTAGATACCACAAAAGGATCACTTAGTTTTTCAGGCACTATACCAAACTTCCTCGCGACAAATGGGGTAATATACGATAAAGTAGATCCTGGGTCTATCAAAGCATAAGCATCGTGAGATCAAATGGTTAATATACCTGTCACAACGTCTGGTGAAGACTCCTGGTCCTGTCGACCCGCTAAAGCATAGATACGGTTCTGATTACCACTTGAACTGGAACCTCTACCTCTGCCCCGACCTCTACCAGCCGAAGATTGAGACTCACGCCCTGAAGGATGCACGGACATAGATGATCTTGTTGCTGAACTCGCTGGTTGTGCCATTCCCCCCGAATCTCTATTTGGGCAATCTCGCATCATATGCCCCGGACGCCCACATATATAACAAGCATCAGAACCTGCTCGGCATTGGCCCAAGTGTCCTCTACCACAGATGTCACACCGTGGAGGAAATGACCATGTCTGCGCAGATCCTCGCTGTCGCTGCAAACCCGATGCCCGTGAGCTCTCACCTGGTCCTGACTGAGTATAGCAGTCATACCTGTAACCCTGTAACCGAGGTGGCGGAGGCCTAGGTGGCCGTCCGAAGTACTGGGTCGTATAACTACCCTGAGATTGCTCCTGAGACCTAGGAAATCTCATCCTCTTACGTTGCCCTTGCTCAGCCCTCTCTGTACCCTGCTGCCGACACCTACCCCTTTCTATATTCTGGGTGAATGCCTGAATCCGGGAGATATCCATACTATCCTGCAATGCAGCGGTGGCACATACCTCGGTTAACTCTGGGGCTAACCCTACTATAAACCTGTGAATCCTGTCCCGCATAGTAGAAACTATGGATGGTGCATATCTGGTCAATGAGTCAAAACGGAGACTATACTCTCGAACACTCATATTACCCTGCTTGAGGGCTAGAAACTGATCGACTCAAGCCTGTTGGATCTCCCGTGGTAAGTACTGCTCAAGGAAAGCATTTGAAAAATTCTCCCAAATAGCTGGAGGTGTATCACGTCCCCTGGACCTCTCCCATCCCTCATACCAAAGGATGGCTATATCTCGGAGTCGAAAAGCTGCTAGCTCAACTGCCTCTTTCTCCGTGGCATGCATAACACGAAAGATCCTGTGAAGCTGATCTATGAAATCCTGCGGGTCCTCCCTCTGATCTGTCCCCGTGAACTCTGGGGGACTCAAAGCAATAAACTCTCGGACCCTTGAACTCCCAGACCCCTCAGAAGTTCCTGCACTAGCTGATGCCCTAGCCTGTTGCTGGGTAGCTACCAACTGTGTCAACAAATGCACCGCACTCCTTAAGTCCTGATCTGATGGAAGTGGAGGGGGAACTGGATGTGCGGTTTCCCTAGGAATCTCCGTAGTTGGTGGAGGAGCCGGTAATGGCTGAGTAGGGGTCTCACGTTGAGCCTCGGACTGGGCCCCATCTACTGGGGTACCCTGCTGGTCCCCTCACCTACTGCTGTATCTCTCCTTTGGCTAGCCGTAGTCTTCCTAGTCACCGTCATCTGTGCATGAAAACACCAACACATAAGTTTAATTCAAATTTCCTATAACTCAATTCTGTAGCACGATTTAGATTTCAAAGAAGGGTAACCAACTCCTAAATGCCCTGTAGTGCCCTGCTTATATAATGTGGTGCACAACACATCTATAAACAAACCCTACTAGACATGGCTTGTAGACTCCCTAGGACAGAACTGCTCTGATACCAAGTTTGTCACGCCCCGAACCTAGGAGCGAGACAAGCACCCGGTGCCTCACCTAACCTGGCGTACCAAATTGCGACTAAGGGATTCTGAATATATAATGTCATACTTTGGCCATGGGGCCACCTTGCAAGACAATTTGCGAAGAAAAATATAAAACTGAATGGAAACTAGCGCTAACTAAAAATATAAAGCTAGGCCGACAAGGCCATCATAGCTACTACAGCTGACAAACCATCAAATATACATACCAGGCCTACAAACCCAACATACTGCACTAACCAACAGGATATGTCTACAAGCCTCTACTGATAGATGTACTAAGCTCGAAACAGGGCCCCGACCTACCCATAACATATATACAGATATACATAAGATGTACACAACACTCTAGACCTGGTAACTCCGAACGACGTGGAGCTTACCGATCAGGCTGAACTCGGGAAACACCTACTGAGGAGATTTACACGTCTGTCAATCTGAACCTGCATGCATGAAATGCAGCGTCCCCGGAAAAGGGACGTCAGTACGAAATAATGTACCGAGTATATAAGGCAATAACATAACTAAAAATCGAAACTGAACTGATAATATAATAACTGGAAGTAACTGGGAGTCAAAGATGATCTGGAGATATACTTACCTGCTGATACTGACTCAACTCCTTCAATATAGTAAGTAAAATAATTGTACGGCCTTATAAGGCTTGGTATATATATAACTGCTCTGCCATAGTAGGCTCGCTCATAGGCGCTCGGCCATACTAGGCTATGTATCTCGACCATGCTGGGCTCGCTCATAGGCGCTCGGCCACAGTAGGCTCGGTATATAACTTTCCATCTGATCAGAGGTTGCCCAATAGGGGCCTGCCCACCGATTATAGCTCGATGGTGGTGAAAATAGTGTAATACTGTATATATATATATATAGACCCTCTGCTCTCTTGACTGAATAAAGACAAAACTAAACTGAATATGAAGTCCCAATAAGGAATAATATTGTAACTTATGAGACTAGAATAATGTGAATAAATTCATGAATACGAACTTCTCTTTATGTCTCATTATTAACACATGTAGCTACGAGATCATGCCAAAATGAAGGAAGGCTTAGCCTTAACATACCTTATCACAATCTTTCCAATCACCCAGTTGAACTCACCTCTTCGCACCTTAATCTACAAGAATGATAATAATACTATCGTTAAGTTACGAAAGGTATAACTATCGCACAACGAACGACAAACCTATTTTGTATTAAAACGGGCAGCATCTCCCCTATAATATGCCCTTCCTCCAAATTCAATATAACACCAACAATACAAGAACAGAACAATAACAACATATATACATCATTTTCTAGCCCTATATACACCATCAAATACTACAAAATAGCCCAACACACCCCAATCTCTTCGTACACAAAACGACCACCGTAGTAGTGTCAAACGACCCGAAAATGTTATGACGAACGACCAGCCAACCACCCTAAATTTATATGGTGTTTATAAACCCCATTCCTCCTCCAAAACTTCACAAAATAGTAGTAAAATACGCAGCCCAACAGCAATACAAAACAGTCCACAAAACAAACCGCTACAAGTGAATAACTCGAACTCACGGCTTCCGATCACCGTCCCGTGAGTTCTTATAAGTATAGAACGACTTACCATGAATTTACAGCAGAAAAAATGGATGAAATAGAGCAGTAAACTCACCTTATTTGTTGGATAACTCAGCTCATATCTTGGTTCTTCAAACTCTAGGTTTTACCTCCAATTAGAACTTGAAAAGGAGAGAAAATCAATTAGGGTTTGTGGTAAATTTTTGGGAGGATTCTTTATAGAGCTTATGTCTGGTTATTATGCTCTATTTTAAGTCTAATATATGAAGAAAATAGGCCCTTAAAAGGCCTCTTTGGACGACCCGAAATGGCCCATTTTTGGGCTTTCATTTAAGCAAGTAGGTGACACACCTACTTGTCACCTAGCAGCTTGCGCAGTATCGCACAAATGCCCATATCTTTCTACTCCAATGTCGTATTGACAAACAGTTTAATGAGTTGGAAAATAGACTCATATATATTTAATTTGATGGGTGGAACACCCCATAACTCTAAGTATATTGGGAGAAAATCGCAGTTACATTTGACCCAAAGTTTCAGTAAAACTTATGAATGTAACTTGTGATGACTTTCATCGACTTTTGTTCCACAACTCGCTTGACTTCAAAACATAACACACGGATGTCATATGACTAATATAAATCATAACATAATCTCCTTATCATGTTAATCACCCTAGTCTCACCCCAAAGTTATATGTTATAACATTTCCAACTTGTCGACTTTCGACGAAACATTGTTTTATTTAATTGCTTTACCTTCTGAACTGTCCAACCTTCTTTGTACTTGTTGTTCATGATCTTCAATATTTGTAACCTCAGAGGTAACATGATTAACTTACTTTATATACTTTTAAATATTATCTCATTTTTGGTCCTACATTAGTTTGCTTACGACGCATTTTTACGTACGAAAATATAGGGTGTAACAAGCATGCACTTAGGAGAGGAGGGATTACACAAAGGGGGGTTGAAATACCCCAGCCGCATTGCTCCCCAATGTTTAAACAAGTTCGCATGTTATTTTGCTTTGTAGGTTTCGACAATAATCTTTACGCAGGTGCACCTACAAAAACCTTGTTACAACATCTCTTTCCTCTAAATGATAAGGCTCAATAGACTTCTTGCAACATTGTGAGAAAGGAACCTCTCATGTCATCGTGATTCGAATATTTCACTACATCATTCAATCGGTAGGAGCGATGAGCGGTGTGTACAAAGGGAAGGGACATAGTCAACGCGAGATAATGACTCGCACTTACTAGGAATTCCTTGTTGATTACCATAAATTGAAATGATCTATCCCAAACAATAGCAATAATCTAGACCTAGCCAATCAAGGCCAGGAGCAAATCGTTGGTTTAAGGAAAGAGATGACACGTGCACAAAGGAAGGCGGATCGTCCGTCCCATCTCAAAGTCCAACTATGAGATTTTTAACAACTTAAATATATACTATTAGGCTGGAACTACTGTAGCTGCTGGCACCGGACTTTGCCTCCAATGGATCCTTGTTAAGGGATTTATATTGTACTTATTCTAATTACAAGACTCAAAGAGAACGGTATTGTTATTTATTATCACTACCTTCCCACATCAGTATTGGGTAATTTGTGCACCTACTGCCTTCCCTACATGTGATAGTCATTTCTCAGGCTCCCTTTCCGGAATTGAACCCTAATTCTCCATCAACGATTACCACCACGGTAGACCATTCTCCTACCATCGTAAGTTGGTAGTGCAAATATTTGAATGACACATCACTGACACGATGGTCGTGTGATCCATCGATTTATCATGAATCAGCGCTGCAAAGAGTAAAGATCGCGCCGACCTTTATCTAATAAATGCATTCCGTAGAGTAGTCGAGGACCTATTAACTATAGAATTACTATGGTTATCCGAGTAGTAGATACCATCAAATAAACAATAATTGATTTGATGAGCGATTCGCAATTTCACAATCTGATTTGATTCATACTTACACAAGTGTGGCTTAATCTTTAAGACAAGAATATGACCTCTGGCATAATCAACTAGGTATCCCTCCTCATTAACGTTGTCTCGCATGAGCATGGTAGACCCAAAGGGCATGGCAATGTCCAAAGTGAGCATGATCGTCTATGGAGCATTATTTGGCAGATAGGAGTCAATGAAGACCACATGCCCATTGTGTTCACTGAATAAGAGAGTGAATATTTTTTTGTCATACCCCAACCTAGGTGAGGCATGACTTACACTCGGTATCGTACTGGCCTGAGCGAACCACTCTGTAACTCATGATCATTCGACGTAAACTAGAACATACATAGGTCAACCCAGCTAAACTCATTCCTTCTATAACTATCATGGACCAACGTGGCTTTGGGTCCTGATATATATATATATATATATATATATATATATATATATATATATATATATATATATATAAGTGGACGGCGTGCCACAGAGCCATTATACTCAAAACATATCTATATGTATGGGGCGATGAGGCCACTATGCATGTTAAGACCGAAAATCCCAGAAGGAAACATAAACAAGGTTCGACCAGGCCACTAACATACTGTACGTAATGAACCTGTGTCTACAAAGCCTGTAATAGTATTTGACATCAAAACATGGTTGGGACAAGGCTCAAGCCTACCCATAAGTCTGTAGGAAAACTCTGAAACCATGACTTATAGACTCGGTTGTACTCTGAGTGAAGTGGAGTCTTACCAATCCTTCGCTGAATGCTAACCTCATCCACTATGAGGGCTCGTCAAACTGATTACCAACATATGCAGGTATGAATGTAGATCCACAACAAAAAAGGATGCTAGTACAAATAATATACCAAGTATGTATGGCAGAATTAAAACATAACAATAAGAAACATAACTGAGAGAGATATAAGAATCAACTTGAACCTTTGAAGTGCCACTAGGGCCATAGTATGCATATTAATTATACTTATATATATATTTAATACCTTTCTTTGGGACTATTATCCATATCGTAACATGGCTGCCCAACTGATCAGTGGTAACTGCCTGACTAGCTGTAGTGCGGTGGTAAATGCATAATTATACGACCGACCATAGATCAGTGATAAATACATGACTGCCTGATCAGATGTATCTCTGTGGTAAATGCATAATTTCCCAATCAGCCGTAGCTCAGTGGTAAATGCGTAACTGGCCAACCGGCAGTAGCTCAGTGGTAAAGTAGAAATACCATAGCCATTTCCTTATAGATAGTGTACAGACCTATATAATGTCATAACTCGTCTACATATACACCTACAATGCATGAAGAGCCTTTTAGGGTCATTAGGACATCTTTCGGAATGACCTATAGTCGTTCAACCTATGATTACGTTATAAACATTAACATCTTTATTTTGTGCCTTAATAGGGACATAGAAACATACTTAGACATGCTTTGAATTACATTTCACAGAAATGAATAACGTAGGCATCTGTAACTACTAAGAGTAGGACCATTTATGGATTAATATTACGTTTATGTTTCGTTACATGGATCATGCCAAAAGAAGGAAGGATTGGCCTTACCATAACTTTGTTTATAATGACTTAATATATACTTCCCGTTGTACCTCAACCTACATCAAGGTATAAGAACTATGGTTAATACCATGGAAGAAACAAAAACATATTTCTAAGCTAGTAACTCCCTTACGGAAAATTGGGCAGCACTTCCCCTATATTTCCTCACTTCCCCAAATTCAAAATAGCACCAAACAAAAACATCAACAATATTAACAACCAATCCTATCCATCAGCCCCTCAACAATGTAATAATGATTGCACATTTCAAATAATATTACAACGAGCAGCAATCTCGTTTTATGATTAAACAACTAAAGTTTTAAACCCCTTCTTCCTTACAAAATTTATTAAAAACATTAACCACAACATATTCAATTATCCATATTAATTTTCAGCCACAATACCACTTTAAAATGACCCAATAATAGTCTCACAAGTTCACCAACTCAAAAATAATTTTTCAGATTACTAAAACATGTTTCTAACTTGTTTTATTTTTTGAATTCGAGCAACACAACAAATACTAAATGACTAAGCCTCTTCACATATAAACCATCCATGAATTAAACTTAAAACAAAGTCCACAATACCCCAGAAAAGACACAATAATAACAACATGCTAATCCTTTCAAAACTTACAAATTCCGGTCCTTATAATCGAGCTATAACTTTTAGAAGCTTAAACAAGGGGAGGAGAAGCATAGATCACCTTGAAATGATCACAACCAGTTGAAACCTAGGTCCTCTTCACCTGAAAACAACCTCCAACTCAGCTACAAGAAAGAGGAAGAGAAACTAGCAAGTAGTCCAGGTTTCTTCGCCACTAGAATCATTTGTAACCTTCGAAATCGGTTAGAGTTTGAAGGAACTTTTGGGAGAGGAGTTGCAGGGGTTTTTTCCTATGTTTTGCTCAAGATATTATGTTAAAAATTTGAGAGAATAATCCCTTCGTAAAACCCTTAAAAGACCCTTTGGCCGCCCATTTTTGGGGATTTATTTGGTCCCTTCATTTAAGCAAGTAGGTGACGCACCTACTTGTCACCTACCAGTTTGTGCAGTGTTGTGAAAATACAAATATCTCTCTACTCTGATGTAGGATTGACTAACGCTTTAATGTATTGGAAACTAGACACGTAGAACATAAATTTGGTAGGTGGATCACTCCGTAAAACTAAGTATATTGGAGAAAAGCTTAGTGCATTAGACCCAAATTTCAGTAAACATTTATGAACATAAATTGTGACAACTTTCATTGACATTTGTTTCATAACTCGCGTGACTTTGAAACGTAACACAAGACTATCATACAACTAAAATACCTCATAATATCATCTTTGTATCATGTTAATAATCCTAGTCTCGCCCCAAAAGTACGGGTTATAACATTCCCAAATTGCCGACTTTCGATGAAACTTATTTTCTTTGATTCGTTTAGCTTCTAAACCTTCCAAACTTATTGGTACTTACTGATCAATATATTAAATATTTGTAACCTCTAAGGAAATATAATTAACTTACTTTATATAATTTCAAAGATGATTTCATTTCTAAGCTTACATCATTTGACTTACGACGTACTGCTACGTACTAAAATATGGGGTGTAACATCATTCCCTCCTTTGGAACATTCGTCCTCGAATGTTGGCTGATGCAGTTATTAGTCTGATAACTTACGACTCTTACAAATACTTTAATATTGTCCTTGCCATCTAGGCAACTATTCTGTTAATAAATCCAAAGGCCAGGGCATTCCCCTCCTTTAGGCCTCTTTCTCATACCTCGACCTGTGATTGAAATTCTTCCAATTTCGTAACGGTTACTACCTTTTGTCATGCAGCCCATATGACTCTGTCCTTGTACGTGCACCTAAAGGACTCTTCTCTCCTTTTTCCTTTAACTTTTAGCCAATTTCTAGGTCTCACTTTGCGAACTGATACAGAACTATGACAAGTTGTTCCTCTGGGCATCTATAGGTGTACTGATGTTCTTCGTTTTGTACTTTGTTGAACTTATGACTATTGCTATATTCTATTTCATAGCCTCAAAATCTTTATCCATCTATTGTTGATTCACCATTATGTTTATCTATAATCCACCAGTGATAACTTCAAACTTCTTATGTAATATATTGTCACTAGGGACAACGTCGCATCTGCAAACATCTAAAGTTATTCGCTTGATCCACCTTAGGGACGATACTATACTTCAATAACCGTATTTCATAGCATCTCAATATGAATTATATTATGGGAGTTATTCTAATCACATGCAATTAATAAAATCCCTTCTCGTTAGATCACTACTTCAATCGAATGCTATATTCCTAAATGTCATCCCCTTATCGTTTATCATACTTACACTCTTATTCTACTACCGGGACAGCATTCCATCTCTTCTAAATGCTTCTAGACATAAACTCCTCCGAGTTCATTCAAGCTATACTGAGATTTCTATAACTTGCGAAAACCATCATCTCTCTTATTTTGATGGGCTTAATTCAAGGCCTTACCTATTCTCGTCACGTAACGCACCTTATCTTATTCTTAATCCAGTCTACCTAAAACCTCGTTGCTATACTATTCTTTAGCTTGCAAACTACACGTATCTATTCATACTATTCGCAACCTTTATTTAACTTGCTAGCACCATAGATTTCCTTAGGTTATTCTAGAACCTCAAACGAGACGTCATGTAACCTCTAATTCTTATCCTATAGGTTTGTAATTCCTTAATCTACATATCTGTTAGCCTAAAGATGCAATGTTTCCTATATAATTCTAAAAAAAAATCACCTAGAAACCACACCTATAGGACTTAACAACTATAATGCTGCTTAACTGCTGAAACTGCCTACCTGCTAATCTGCCTCGTGCATTTGTTGTTTATGTGTGGAGGCTAACTTGGGCCCTTAATTTTCTTTATGTGAAGTCCAATATGTTTTGAATGTACACCTAGTTTTATCATTTTGAGCACCCTAAGCGAAGTTTAGAACCACCCAAATAGTAGGTCCAAAGCATGTTGGACCATAGGCATGGGACGGGTAGTGCACGCATAGGACACGATGTAGAATTGAATTAGAACGATTCATGTAAACACCTTTAACATAATAATTGGGTAGCAGGAGATAAAAGTTTGTGCCTGCTGAATAATATAAGCAACCCTTACCCTAAGGGAGTTGCGAAGTATTATTTATATTGCACGGGGTGATCCTTTAGGCCAAAAAACATTGGACCCACCCTTCGTTTATCTAATTATTTTTCATATTTAGTCGTTAAATTTAGAATAATTAAGTTGTACCGTGTAACCTCTAAGTACTTATATTGATTATCTATATAGCTTAATTGTATTCTTTATACTTGTTCATAATAGAACCTTTAAATTCTTCGTCTCCCCTCGCTTTTATGATCACATAGCACAATTATAATCTAATAAACATAATATGAACTTCAGCCGGGACCCACAGTTATGAATCTCGAAGAGTACCTAACACCTTCTCTTTCAGGTAATTTGAGCCCTTACCTGATCTTTGGTGATGTAGACTAGTTCAAATGAAATCATTTGCAAATATGTGCCCTAACGCACCTTAAAAAGTTTTAGGTGGCAACTCTTCTCTTTTAATACCCATTTAAAAGAGTTGTCACACGTCGAAGCCCGCTTTTGTGAGAAAACAGGGCATGCCAACATAGCTACTCTGCTAGGGATTTACATTTAGGCTCTTACCATAACAAAGTTGACTTGTCTGGATTATTTGATGGCATGTACATCCCTTCCCTTATTTCCTTCCTTTCTTTGAATCGCGATGACATGCATGTCCCTTCCCTTATTTTCTTATTTGTATAAATTGCTATGACATGTGTGTCCTCTCTTCGTTTCCTTCATCTTATCTAAGACTGCTATCACGTCTCTCACATCCATATTTCCTTATTTGCTTCATTACATTCTCACACATTTCCATGAGTTAAACTGACTTCTCTCTTTTGTCTTTCTTTTCTTTTCCTCCTCCTGTTCGTCTTTACCATATTATTTACTATTTTATACACTTTCATCAAGTAAATATTTGGTAATGTGTTAATATTTTTTCATAAAGCATGCTATCAACATCATACTCTACTCGTGATTATTACCAACACAGCGACGCTTGATGAGTGTCCACGCTTTCCTAAAAACCCTTTTAAACCGGAAAGGATTATTTGCAGTATACATGTCGAACGGTCCCGTGCCTTTCCCTCTCAAGTTGTCTACTTGAGAGTACCAGTTTAGACCTTACTGCGATTTGAAATGTATATGCATCATGCTAAACCTAGTATGGATTGAGACGACATTGATGTAACAACCCGCTTAAATGAACCTTATCCAAAGTCCTACGGGATTTTCATAATCCCAAAGGACACTGATGGTAGGCTATAATCTCGTATTTTAGTCGTTTATTGCACTCTAATTTACTGCACTTTACTTGTTTTGGGCTTTAATTACTAGTATTTTGGACTTATTGTGTATTTTATGCCTTGTGGGAGTAATTTCGAGTTATGTAGATGTTGTGGAACTAATTTGAGCTATTTGGAGCTTTGAAGTCTGAGTAGAAGCCCAAAGGATTAAGCCGGGTCCTGTTCGGAGGACAGGGATCACTTTTGGACTTCAAAAATCAAGTAAGAAGCAACAACTAAAGAAATGCACTAGTGCGATGCAACAATGTAATTTTGTGTTAGGAATTGACAAAGTTCAGAGGCTGAGTTTCTATAGTCTAACAAGAAAAAGTACTAATGCTAGGCACAGTGCGACGCATGAAAAGCGATAAGTTTGTATGTTTTCCTATTTTGGCTAGGAAAGGGTGATTTCGTTTGGGCCCGACCCTACTTGGTATAAATACATAGAAAAACATTATTTTCTGGACTTTTGACACATATTCGACCTAGGGAGGCTAAGGAGGAGTTGGAAGAACACAAGCACAAGGATTTCATCATTCCTTCCTCACTCAAGACCCGAGTTTGGATAGCATTTATAATTTTCTATACTTTAATTATATTTGTGGTAAATTGCTCCATGTCTATGGAGTAGTTCCCTATAGGGTTTGATGGATTTGCTGTATTGATGATTGTTTGTGGATTTTAACTCTAGTTTTAGGTATTGAAGCATTTTTGGAATAATTTAACTGTCGCATCTATATTCACTTATTCATGTAATCGAGAGAGACATAACTTGTGACATATTTACATTATTTTGTTGGTTGAGTTCATACATTCTTATTAGTAATCAAAAGAGGCTAGTCTAATCATTGATTAAACCTCCTTAGGAGAATAATCAAAATAGGTTTTCCTAAAGACCAATCCACTACTCATTCTTCCATATCATCGCGTGCTTAAATTAATTTATCTTGTGAGGTTGAAACTTAATCGAGAGAGGGTTTTTCGCTGAATGGTTGAGATGATAATTTAGTGAATTCGAGAGACTCACTTAAATATTAGAAGTGAATTATCTAGAGTTAGATCCTAAACAATTATCTTACACCTATCCTATCAACCCCTATTTTCTCCCACTGATAGCTTCCTTGTTTCAATTGTCATTAGTCAATAGCTTTATATCTTAGTTAAATTTAGCTAGAAATCAAATAAATCTCAATTGTTGATCATCTTGGATAGCAATCAAGCTAGAAACTGTGAGAATACTGTTTAAATTCAATCCTTGTGGATATGATATTATACTATACTATATTTGATTAACGAGCATAATTTAAGTGTGTGTTCTAAGCTCATCAAATTTTGGCGTCATTACCGGGGATTGACAATCAATTGTGTTTGAAATAGTTTGTAGTGCTTATTCAGGAATTTTTCTTTTATTTTTACCGTTTTACGTTTGGTGTTCTTTGATTGTACGTAGGTTACAAGTTAGATTGGTGCATGACTCAACTTCTGCCAATGAAGTGCTACCGTACTAGCCAGAAATTGAAAAACAACTGCGACAGCTAAGGAAGAAAAGAAATCTCACCGAGACGTTTGAAAAGGTTGGGCAATCCTCAACCAAAGAAGATATGGTTGGAACGGTGATGATAATATAGATTTGGTTGTGAGAGAAGTAGCCCAACGACGAGAACAAGCTGCATGGGATGCTGAAGAATCAGCTATTAGAGATGCACATATCATCTACGAAGAAGAGAGGGTCGTAGAATTGCTCAAAATCAACCCTTGGGTGCAGACCAGTTCGGAAATATAGCTCCCATGCTTGTGAGACCACTTGGTGATTATGGTAGACCAGTTTAGAACCAAGGATTATCCAGTGTGAGACCACCTCCAATTGCAGCTAACAATTTCTAGTTGAAGCAAGGGTTGCTTCAAACCCATCAGGATTGTTGTGTCTTCAGAGGGAAGCCAAACGAATATCCAAATACACATCTAATAGACTTCGAGGAGATTATGAACACCTTTCAATATAATGGTGTGCCACAAAATGCAGTGTACTTAAGGGCATTTCCCTTCATACTTAAAGATGATACAAAATAGTGGCTTCGAAGCTCGCCCACGGGATCAATTAGAACTTGGGAAGAGATCACCAGAAAATTCCTTGATGAATATTTCTCTCAGCTAAGATGGGCAAGTTTAGAAGAGAAATCCACAACTTCTGCCAGAAAGATACTGAAACTATTTTTGAAGCATAGGAGAGGTTTAAGGAGATTGTTCGAAAGTGTCAACATAGCGGAATTGAACTCTGGATGCAACTCCAGGACTTTTAGGATGGATTGACACTGACCTCACGTAGAACATGGAGCAATGCAGCTGGAGGACCATTGAGGAAGAAGACTTCAGAGGCGACAAGCTCATGGGAATTAGGCACTGGATTGCAAAACCTGGAGAGAGAAGTGGGACAGATTGCAACAATATTATCTGAGAGGGTTCCAGGCACTCTCCCTACTGATACAAAACAAAATCGCAAAGAACGGTGAATGCTTTGACATTTAGAAGTGGGCAAGTGTTGGAAGATCCCACCCCAATCCAAGATGATGTGATACTTGAAAAAGAAAGTGGGAAGCAGATGAAAAATGATGTTGATAAAAAAGAAGAAGGGCTTAATGAAAACTAAGAAGAAGAAGAAGAAGAAGAAGAAGAAGAAGAAGAAGAAGAAGAAGAAGAAGAAGAAGAAGAAGAAGAAGAAGAAGAAGAAGAAGAAGAAGAAGAAGAAGAAAAAGAAGAAGAAGAAGAAGAAGGAAGAAAAATTGAGAATGGAGGAACCTGAAGAGAGCAATCATATGCCTGCTTTACCTTTCCATCAATAGCTATGTAGAGAAAAGCTGGACAAGCAGTTTGCGTGATTTCTGGATGTGTTGAAACAGATTCATGTAAATTTTCTATTCACAGAAGTTCTCTCACAAATGCCTGCTTACGCCAAATTCTTGAAGGAGATCCTAACAATGAAGAGGAAAATAGAGGAGACCTCGGTGGTGAAGCTCACAGAGCATTGCAGTGCAATCTTGCAAAATAAGGCCCCACAAAAGTGTGGTGATCTAGGGAGTTTTACTGTACCTTGCACATTAGGGACTATAAATTTTCATAAGTCTTTATATGATTCTGATGCATCAATTAACTTAATGCCTCTATCTATTTACAGGAAACTGGAGAAGGAGATTGGAGAGATAAGGTCGGTGCCAATATCTTTTTGTTGAGCTAGTTATATGCTTTTAACCGCCTAATTGTTATATATCTTAGTTAACCCCGTTGAGCCTGTAAGCCTGTTTATTTGGTAACCAAAGTACAAGACTTACCCATTTGTTTGGATTGACCATCTATTTGAACTGTTTATCTCTTGTGAGCACTTGAATTTGTTATGAACTTTGCAAAAGTTGAAGTATGGGTTAGTTGGTTTGGTTTTTGAGTGGAACTAATGAAATAAGGAGAAAAGTGCACTGTATTGAAAAGAGTAAGCTAATCATATCGCCTTCATAATGAGGAGCGATCCATACCAGTTTTGGGATGGGTGCACCACCGGGTTTATGTTTTCAGAGTCTGTTTCTTGGGTTTGTTGATCTTTCCGATGCAAGGGGGAGAAATCATACTCACTTAGCCATGGTCGCCAGGACCTTAATGGAGGGTATCGAGGGACAAAAGTACACTATCATCCCGATGATCTTAGATGAGATATACTGAGGCTTACCTAGTCCTAGGGACTAGGTGCCATCATGATCCTACTCGCAGTCAGTAGGTACCTGCGCTCACTGGGGTGTGTGCAGAATTCGGAGGGCTCTTTCAACCCAAGCGCTATAATAACTGGATCCGCAGGGACAACTCACGCATTGCACGGATAACTCACGTGATATAGTATAATATCTGGATCCACACGGACAACTCACATTCTATAGTATTACTATTTCACAATTGGGCCCTCGGTCTCACTCAGTCATAAATCTCTCTAGTCTCTCAGGCTCTCAGTAGTCATGAAAGTCAGCCCCAACAAAAATGATATAATGTATCAACAAGAAACAATAGAGACTAAGATATAACAAATAAGTAAAACTGTGACTGAGTACAAAACAAAAATTTAGTAGATAATTCAACATGTACACGACTTTTGTGGGTCCCTACAGTGCCTACACATAGTATAAACATGATTTCTAACATGACTTGTGGTTCAATTTCTCTACTGCATGGAGAATGTACAGATAACATTCCACGAAATTTGACCAAGTCATAATTCCTACGGTGCACGCCCACACGCCCGTCACCTAATATGTGCGTCACCTCAAAACCAAATACATGAAACGTAATAAGGGGCTCCGTACCCTCAAAACCAAATTTAGAATGGTTACTTACCTCAATACGAGCAAATCTCTACTCCAACACACCCTTGCCTCGCGAAGCGGCCTCTAAATGCCTCGAATCTAGCAATAAACAATGTGATAAAATCAATACGGGCTAAAGGAATCAACTCTATAAGAAAATACTAAGTTATTAATCAAAATTAAAAATCGGCTCAAAAGCGACCCCCGGTCCCATGTCTCAAAATTCAATGAAAGTCACAAAACCCGAAAGCCCACTCAACCACGAGTCTATCTATATCAAATTTATCAAAATCTAATACCAAATCCCCAAATCAAACCCTCCAACTTCCTAGCCACAAACTCCCAATTTACACCTTAAATACACACCAACTAAGTGAGAAAATCAATAAAGAAGCAATATTATTGATCAAAAATGAGCACAAGGGACTTACCTCAAGAATCCCCTCAAAAACCCTCACAGAAAAGCGCCTAAACCGTGCTTAAAATATTTGAAATGAAACAAAAATCGCGGATCCATGCGACCTCTGCTCACTACCTCCCTGGATGCTTCTGCATCTCCCTTCTCCCTTCTACGAGAACGCACCTGTGATCCACACTCCGCATGTGCGATTACACCAGAAGCTGGTGAGCTTTAGCATTCCCCTCTAACTCAAATCGATCTGACACCCATCCGAAATCAACCCGAGGCTCTTGGGACCTCAACCAAACATACCAGCAAGTCCTAAAGCACGATACGAACTTATTCGCGCCCTCAAATCACCTTGAACAATATCAAAAATACGAATCACACATAGATTCAAGCCTAATGAACTTTGAACTTTCAATTTATACAAACGACGCCGAAACCTATCAAAACACGTCCGATTGACCCCCAATTTTGCACACGCATCACATTTGACATTACGGGTCTACTCCAACTTCCGAAATCGGAATCGAAATCCGGCTCGATATCAAAAAGTATACTCCCGATCAAACTTTTCAAAAATTCCAACTTTCACCATTTCAAGCATAATTCCACTACGGGCCTCCAAATCACATCCAACCACGCTCCTAAGTCTAAAATCACCTAACGGAGCTAACTGAACCATCAAAACTCTGTTCCAGAGTTGTTTACTCAAATATCAACATCCGGTCAATTATTTTAACTTAAAATTTCAATCTTGAGAAAAAGTGTCTTATTTCATTATGAAATCTCACCGAACTCGAACCGACTACTCTGGCAAGTCACATGTCACGACCTAAAAGTTTCCACAGATGAAACCGTGATGGCGCCTAACATTTCACTTGCTAGGCAAGCCAATGTTAGAGAATCATTAAACCAATTCCTTATTCCCATTCAGTAATTATCAATAATTAACTAAGATAAAATATAATAAGTGCGGAATATCATAGAACTGTATTAATTACTGCCACCCGGATCTGGAGTCACAATTCACAAGCATTCTAGAATTTACTACAAGTAATGGTCTGAAAGAAATACAACTGTCTAAATGAAAGAAAACAGTAGGGCATAAAAGATAGACGGGGACTTCAAGGTCTGTGAACACCGACAAATCTACCTTAAGTCTCCGGACAGTGGACCAATAACAAAATCTCGATCAACCTCAGCCGGTATCAAAATCTGCACAGAAAGTGCAGAGTGCAGCATCAATACAACCGACCCCATGTACTGGTAAGTGTCGAACCTAACCTCGACGAAGTAGTGACAAAGCAAAGGCAAGGCACCTGTAAATCAACCTGTACAATTTAACAGTGTATATACAAATAACAGAAATGAAGAACTAAACAGGAATTGTTGGGAGAGGAACATACCGAGGGAAATACAAGATAAAGAACTACAACAGAATGATCACCGGAGCAGTCAATATACCATGAATCAACAGGAATAGTGAATACAGTAAGGAAAAATGCACGGCATCACCCTTCGTGCTTTTACTCTCAATCTCACCATAAAATTAATAGAAACGGCACGGCATCACCCTTCGTGCATTAACTCTCATATCATGGCACGACATCACCTTTTGTGCATTAACACTCACAATATGGCACGGCATCACCCTTCATGCAATAACACTCACAATATGGTACGGCATCACCCTTCGTGCATTAACACTCACAATATGGCACAACATCACCCTTCGTGCATTAACACTCTCCCTTACCATAATGCAATGCATAAATGACAACAGGGAAATAGAATAATAAGTACAAACCTTACTTCAACATTTGGTTCCACAATATCAATCTCAACTTTGAAATAAAAACTCAATTATCACCAGAAAATCTGTAAACATGATAAGAACGATAAATTGAACAACACTAGTATAACACGCAGCAATTAGGCATAGAAATGAGACAATATAAGAAAAACAGAGAAACATGGAAAATAGGTAAATTGGCGGCGCATAAGTACTTGTCACCTCACATATATGCCGCTCATATGAATTTCACTTAGAAAGTAATCTAAGGTTCCTAATTCCCTCAAATTAGGGTTAGACACAACACTTACCTCGCTCTGAAGGCCACTTAATTCTCAATCACAACTTTTCCTTTGCAATTCACCTCCAAACCACTCGTATCTATTCAAAAATGACTCAATAATATCAAATATTTCCAAAGGAATCAATTATATTGCATAAATAAAATTTCCCAAATGTTCTTCCAAACAGTCGAAAAATTGACCCCGGACCCGCTTGGTCAAAACCTGAGGTTCGGAACAAAATCCATTTACCCATTAATCCCTGAGTCCGAATATATAATTGGTTTTGGAATCCGACCTCAAATTGAGGTCTAAATCTCCAAATTCCTAAAATTCCTAGTTTCTACCCTAACCCCTAATTCTATCATGAAAACTCTAGATTTTAGGTTAAAAATTCAAGAAATGTAATGGGTAATTGAAAGAAAATGGTTTAGAATCACTTACCAATACTTTGGGAAAGAAATGACTCTTGAAAAATCGTCTCACACCGTTTGGTTTTTGAGAAAAATGAATTTTTTTCTAAATCCCGTGTTTTGATGTTGTTAAGTGTTGGGCGACAATGTTCATCGCGTTCGCGAGAGAACTGTCGTGTTCGCGAAGAGTATAGGCTGCCAAGCCTTCACGTTTGCGAGACAGTGCTCGCGTTCACATAGGCTACCCTTCCCTGGTCTTCACGTTGGCAAGACAGTGTTCGCGTTCGCGATGAAGAAAAGGTTGACTCCCCCTCCCCAGTGCCTAACACTACGCGTTCACGATGGGCTTGTCACTTTCGCGATGGGCTTGTCGCGTTCGCGAACGGTAACACCCCCATTGCTTCGCGTTCTCAAAGAAGAAATCCCTGCCTCATCAGTTTACTCTTCGCGTTCGCGAGAGTACCTTCGCGAACGCAAAGAAGGACATGCCAGAACCCAGACTCTGCAGAAAAAACCAGATCTCCAAAGTCCAAAACATCCCATGGCCTATCCGAAACTCACCCGAACCCTAGGGGCTCCAAACCAAACATGCACACAAGTCTAAAAACATCATACGGACATGCTCGCACGATTAAATTGCCAAAATAACACCTAGAACTCTAAATTTAGCACCAAATCAAATGAAATTCTCAAGAACACTTTAAAGTTACTATTTTCTCAACTGAAGGTCCGAATCACGTCAAATCAACTCTGTTTCTCACCAAATTTCACAAACAAGTCTTAAATATCATAATGAACTTGTACCGGGCTCCGGAACCAAAATACGGACCTGGTACTAACAATTCCAAAAATCAATCAATTCTTAAAAACAAATAATTTTCAGACTTTTAAGTTTCATCAAAAATTCATAACTTGAGCTAGGGACCTCCGAATTCGATTCCAGGCATACGCTCAAGTCCCATAATTCGATACGGACCCATCGGGCCCGTTTACCAAAAATATTGACTGAAGTAAACTAAAATCAACTTTAAGGTATAAATTCTTATTTTCATCAATTTTCAACATAAAAGCTTTTCGAAAACCTACCCGGACTACGCACGCAAATCGAGGAGGGTAAAAATGAGATTTTAAAGGCTTAAGAGCGCAGATTCAAGTTCTAAAACATAAGATGACATTTTGGGTCATCAAATTCTCCACCTCTAAAATAACCGTTCGTCCTCGAACAGACATAGAAAAGTACCTGGGCTGGTGAAAAGGTAGGGATATCTACTCCGCATATTAGACTCGGACTCCCAAGTAGCTGCCTCAATAGGCTGACCTCCCTACTGCACTCGAACTGAAGGGTAATTCTTTGATCTCAACTAGCGAACTTGTCGGGCGAGAATTTCCACCGGCTCCTCCTCGTAAGTCAAATCCTTGTCCAACTGGACAGAGCTGAAATCTAACACATGGGACGGATCGCTGTGATACTTTCGAAGCATGGACACATGGAATACCAGATGAACAACTGCTAAACTAGGTGGCAACGCAAGCCTGTAAGCCACCTCTCCCACTCTCTCCAGAATCTCAAAAGGTCTGATATACCTAGGGCTCAACTTGCCCTTCTTTCCGAACCTCATTACACCCTTCATGGGTGATACCCGAAGTAACACTCTCTCTCCGACCATGAATGCAACATCACGAACTCTACGGTCGGCATAACTCTTCTGCCTGGACTGAGCTGTGCGAAGTCGATCCTGAATAATCTTGACCTTATCCAAGGCATCCTATACTAAGTCTGTGCCCAACAACCGAGCTTCTCCTGGCTCAAACCACCCAATTGGCGACTGACACCGCCTACCATATAATGCCTCATAGGGAGCCATCTGAATGCTCAAATGGTAGCTGTTATTGTAGGCGAACTCTACAAGGGGCAAGAACTGATCCCACGATCCACCGAAGTCTATAACACAAGCACGGAGCATATCCTCCAAAGTTTCAATAGTACACTCAGACTGCCCGTCCGTCTGAGGATGAAATGTTGTGATCAACTCAACCGGCGTACCCAACTCATGCTGAACTACCCTCTAAAAGTGCGAGGTAAACTGAGTACTTAGATCGGAAATGATAGACATGGGCACCCCGTGAAGACGAACGATCTCACGAATGTAAATCTCTGCCAACCGCTCCGAGGAATAGGTAACTGCCACAGGAATGAAATGCGCTGACTTAGTCAGCCTGTCCATAATGACCCAAACTGCATCGAACTTCCTTTAAGTCCATGGAAGTCCAACAACAAAATCCATAGTGATACGCTCCCACTTCCACTCATGAATATCTAACCTCTGAAGTAAACCACCAGGTCTCTGATGGTCACACTTTACCTGCTGGCAATTTAGGCACCAAGCTACATAGGCAACTATGTCCTTCTTCATTCGCCTCCACCAATAATGCTGCCTCAAGTCCTGATACATCTTGGCGGTGCCCGGATGAATAGAATACCGGGAATTGTGGGACTCCTCAAGGATCAACTCACGAAGTCCATCCACATTATGCACACAAATACGACCCTGCATCCTCAAAACTCCATCATTTCCAACAGTAACCTGCTTGGAACCACCGTGCCGCACTGTGTCTCTAAGGAAAAGTAAATGAGAATCGTCATCCTATCGATCTCTGATGCACTCAAACAAAGAAGACCGATCAACTGTACAAGCTAGAATACGACTGGGCTCAAAAACATCCATTCTCACGAACTGGTTGGCCAAGGCCTGAACATCCAAGGCAAGTGTTCTCTCACCAACTGAAATATATGCAAGGCTACCCATACTAACTGACTTTCTACTCAAAGCATTGACCACCACATTAGCCTTCCCGGGATGATACAATATGGTGATATCATAGTCTTTCAATAGCTCTAACCACCTTCTCTGCCTCAAATTGAGTTCCTTCTGCTTGAACAAATACTGCAAGCTTCAATGATCAGTGAATACCTCACATGGCACGACGTAAAGATAGTGCCTCCAAATCTTCAGCGCGTGAACAATGGATGCCAGCTCTAGATCATGAACAGGGTAATTCTTCTCGTGAACCTTCAGCTGCCGCAAAGCATATGCAATAACCTTGCCACCCTGCATCAATACCGCACCCAGACCAATACGAGATGTGTCACAATATAGTATATAAGATCCTGAATCTGTGGGTAACACCAATACCGGTGCCGTAGTGAAAGATGTCTTGAGCTTCTGAAAGCTCGCTTCACACTCGTCTGACCACCTGAACGGGGTAGCCTTCTGGGTCAATCTGGTTAACGGGGCTGCTATGGATGAAAATCCCTCTACAAATTGATGGTAATAGCCCGCCAAACCTAGGAAACTATGGATCTCTGTAGCTGATGTGGGTCTAGGCCAGTTCTGAACTGCCTTAATCTTCTTAGGATCCACCCGAATACCCTCTGCTGAAACAACGTGACCCAAGAAAGCAATTGAACTCAACCAAAACTCGCATTTTGAAACTTAGCATATAACTGGTTGTCTCTCAGAGTCTAAAGAATGATCTGAAGGTAGTGCTCATGCTCCTCACGGTTATGAGAGTAGATCAAGATATCATCAATAAACACAACCACAAAGGAATCCAAGTAGGGCTTGAATATCTGCTTCATCAAATCCATGAATTCTGCTGGGGCATTTGTGAGCCAAATGACATCACTAGAAACACGAAATGCTCGTACCGAGTCCGAAATGCTGTCTTAGGGACATCAGATGCCCTAATCCTCAACTGATGGTAGCCAGATCTCAAATCAATCTTCAAAAACTCCTGGGTACCCTGAATCTGATCAAATAAATTATCAATCCTCGACAATGGGTACTTGTTTTCGATAGTGACTTTGTTCAACTGCCGATAATCTATACACATCCTCATCGATTCATCTTTCTTTTTCACAAACAACATAGGTGCAAACCAGGGCGAGACACTAGGCCTAATGAAGCCCTTATCAAGTAGATCTTGCAACTTCTCCTTCAATTCTTTCAACTCTGGCGGGGCCATGCGGTATGGAGGAATGGAAATAGGCTGAGTGCCCGGAGCCAAATCAATGCAGAAATCAATATCCCTATCGGGTGGCATCCCCGGCAGGTCTGCAGGAAACACCTCTGGAAACTCATGAACAACCGGCACTGAATTCATGGAAGGAACCTCCGCACTAGAATTGCGGACATAAGCCATATAAGCTAGACACCTTTCTCGACCATATGTCGAGCCATCACATAAGAGATAACCCTGTTGGCCAAATGGCCAAGATTTCTTCTCCACTCTAATCGAGGCAACCCCTACAAGGCTAAGGTCACCGTCTTGGCGTGACAATCCAATATAGCATGATAAGTTGAGAACCTATCCATACCCAGTATGACATCAAAATCAACCATGTCGAGAAGTAGAAGATCTACACGAGTCTCAAGACTTCCAATGGTGACCACACACGAATGATAAACACGATCTACAACAATAGCATCTCCTACTGGTATGGACACATACATAGGAGCACTCAAAGAATCACGGGGCACAACCAAATAGGAAGAAAAATAGGATGACACATATGAGTAAGTAGATCCCGGATCAAATAGAACTGAAGCATCTCTACTGCAAACTGAAACAGTACCTGTGATAACATCGTCAATTGACTCGAGCTTAGGCCTGGCTGGGAAAGCATAACACCGGGGCTGGGCCACACCACTCTGAACTACGTCCCTGGGATAGCCTCTAACTGGCTGGTCTCCACCTCTAATGGCTTGACCTCCACCTCTAACAGTTTGGACTCTACCTCTGGCTACCTGACCCCTGCCTCTAGCTGGCTGAACAGGTGGTGCAGCAACTGGTGCCAGAACCATAGCACGAGAACTCTGATGCTATGAGTTGTCTGTTACTCATGGGCAAAATCTAGCAATGTGCCTCGGATCATCACAAGTATAACATAACCTCGGCTGTTGTGACTGCTGACCCCAAAACTGACCCTATCGACCTGAATAACCACCTTGATAACTCTGGAGTAGACGTGCACTAATATGAGTTGGTGGTGCACTGTAGGCTAGCTGGTCGGAATAATGAATTTGAGGGCCACGACCACTTGAGGCACCGTGGGATGCCTGGAGCGCTGAATGAAACGACCTGGGAGGATGGACTCTACCAAAAGTACTCCTGCCTCTAGATGAGGCACCACTGAATTCACCGGAATGACGAGGTCTCTTGTCAGACCCCTGACCTCTCTTGTCGACTCGTTTGGCGACATTAGCAGCCGCCTAAAAGAAATCTCACTCCCAATCTCCTTAACCATCTTCAATCTAATAGGTTGAGCAAGTGTATCAATAAACCTCCTCATTCTTTCTCTCTTGGTGGGAAGCAGAAGAATGGCATGACGGGCCAAATCCATAAAACGGGTCTCATACTGAGTAACAGTCATACTACCTTGTTGGAGACGCTCAAACTGACGGCGACACTCCTCTCTCAATGTGATAGGCAAAAACTTCTCTATGAAGAGATGAGAGAACTGGTCTCAAGTAAGAGCAGGCGACCCAGCTGGTCTGGTCAACAAGTAATCTCTCCACCATTTCTTGGCGAAACCAGTCATTTGAAATGGAGCAAAATCGACCCCATTGGTCTCCACTATACCCATGTTCCGTAGAACCTCGTAATAGCTGTCAAGATACTCATGGGGATCCTCTAAAGGAGAACCACTAAAGTGAATAGGAAAAAGCTTGGTAAACATGTCCAATCTCCATAAAGCCTTAGAAGACATAGATGGCCCATCTCCGACCTGTGCCGCAATAACCGGCTGAACTAATCCGACTGGCTGAGCTGCTGGAGCCTAATACTGGGGAGCTATCTGCTCTGGAGCGGGAGTGGTGGGATTCTGGGCTCCTCATCCTGCCTGAGAGACTGCTGGTGCCATGGGAAATGCGCCAGTCTGGACCATACTCTCCATAAAGCCCACCAAACGGACCAAAGCGTCCTAAAGTACAAGGGTAGCAATGAACCCCTCCGGAACCTGAGCTGGTCCGGCAGGAACAGTCTGGGCTGGAACCTTCTCGTCAAGCTCTATCTGAGGCTCCACTGTCGGGGCTGTTGCTCGGGCCCTAGGCTGAGCCCTGCCCCTACCTCGGCCTCGGCCTCGACCTCTGCCATGTGTAGGAGCTGTCACTAGAGGCTCTGGTTGCTGCTCAGCTGAGGAAATGGTACGTGTTCTCGCCATCTGTGAGATAATAAGAGTAGAAGAGTTCAATGAGTATTGAGAAAGCAAAATCGCACGACAGAGAAGAATTGAAGTGAAACTTGTTCCTAAACTTTATAGCCTCTGGAAGATAAGCACAGACGTCTCTGTACCGATCCTCCAGACTCTACTAAGCTTGCTTGCGAATCGTGAGACCTAGGCAACCTAGTGCTCTGATACCAACTGTCACGACCCAAAATTTTCCACTGACGGGACCGTGATGGCGCCTAACATTTCACTTGCTAGGCAAGCCAACGTTAGAGAATTATTAAACCAATTCCTTATTCCCATTCAGTAATTATCAATAATTAACTAAGATGAAATATAATAAGTGCAGAATATCATAGAACGGTATTAATTACTACCACCCGGATCTGGAGTCACTATTCACAAGCATTCTAGAATTTACTACAAGTAATAGTCTGAAAGAAATACAACTGTTTGAATGAAAGAAAATAGTAGGGCACAAAAGATAGAAGGGGACTTCAAGGTCTATGAAAGCCGACAGATCTACCTTGAGTCTCCGGACAGCGAACCGATAACAAAATCTCGATCAACCTCAGCCGGTATCAAAATTTGTACAGAAAATGCAGAGTGCAGCATCTATACAACCGACCCCATGTACTGGTAAGTGTCGACCCTAACCTCGACGAAGTAGTGACGAGGCTAAGGCAAGCCACCTACAAATCAACATGTACAACTTAACAGTGTATATACAAATAACATAAATGAAGAACTAAATAGGAATTGTCGGGAGAGGAACATACCGAGGGGAATACAAGATAAAGAACTATAATATAATGATCACCGGAGCAGTCAATATACCATAAATCAATAGGAATAGTGAATACAGTAAGGAAAAATGCACGGCATCAACCTTCGTGCTTTTACTCTCAATCTCACCATAAAATTAATAGAAACGGTACGGCATCACCCTTCGTGCATTAACACTCACAATATGGCACGTCATCACCCTTCGTGCATTAACACTCACAATATGGCACATAATCACCCTTCGTACATTAACACTCACAATATGGCACGACATCACCCTTCGTGCATTAACACTCACAATATGGCACTGCATCACCCTTCGTGCATTAACACTCACAATATGGCACGGCATCACCCTACTTGCATTAACACTTCCCCTTACCATAATGCAATGCGTAAATAACAACAGGGAAATAGAATAATAAGTACAAACCTTACTTCAACATTTGGTTCCATAATATCAATCTCAACTTTAAAATAAAAACTCAATTATCACCAGAAAATCTGTAAACATGATAAGAACGATAAATTGAACAACACTATTATAACATTTAGCAATTAGGCATAGGAATGAGACAATATAAGAAAAATAGAGAAACATGAAAAACAGGTAAATTGGCGGCGCATAAGTATTCGTCACCTCACATATAAGCCGCTCACATGAATTTCACTTAGCAAGTAATATAAGGTTCCTAATTCCCTCAAGTCAGGGTTAGACACAATACTTACCTCGCTCTGAAGGCCACTTAATTCTCAATCACAGCTTTTCCTTTGGAATTCACCTCCAAACCACTCGTATCTATTCAAAAATGACTCAATAATATCAAATATTTCTAAAGGAATAAATTATATTGCATAAATTAAATTACCCAAATTTTCCTCCAAAAAGTCAAAAAATCGACCCCAGGCCCGCTTGGTCAAAACCCGAGGTTTGGACCAAAATCCATTTACCCATTCATCCCCGAGCCCGAATATATAATTGATTTTGGAATTCGACCTCAAATTGAGATCTAAATCCCCAATTTCCCAAAATTCCTAGTTTCTACCCTAACCCCTAATACTACCATGAAAACTCTAGATTTTAGGTTTCAAATTCAAGAAATGTAATGGGTAATTAAAAGAAAATGGTTTAGAATAACTTACCAACACTTTGGGGAAGAAATGACTCTTGAAAAATCGCCTCACACCGTTTGGTTTTTGAGAAAAATGAATTTTTGGCTAAATTCCGTGTTTGGATTCTGTTAAGTGTTGGGCGACAGTGTTCATCGCGTTCGCGATAGCACTGCCGCATTCGTGAAGAGTATAGGCTGCCATGCCTACATGTTCGCAAGACAGTGCTCGCGTTCGCGTAGGCTACCTTTCCATAGTTTTCGCGTTCGCGAGACAGTGTTCGCGTTCGCGATGAAGAAAAGGCTGACTCCCCCTCCCCAGTGCCTAACACTATGCGTTCGCGATGGGCTTGTCGCGTTAGTGAAGGGTAACGCCCCCATCGCTTCGCGTTCGTGAAGAAGAAATCCCTGCCTCATCAGTTTACTTTTCGCGTTCGCGAGAGTACCTTCGCGAACGCGAAGAAGGACATGCCAAAACCCAGACTCTGCAGAAAAAACCAGATCGCCAAAGTCCAAAACATCCCATGGCCTATCTGAAACTCACCCAAGCCCTCGAGCCTCCAAACCAAACATGCACACAAGTCTAAAAATATCATACGGACCTGCTCGCACGATCAAATAGCCAAAATAACACCTAGAACTCTAAATTTAGCACCAAATCAAATGAAATTCTCAAGAAGATTTTAAAGTTACTATTTTCTCAACTGAAGGTGCGAATCACGTCAAATCAACTCCGTTTCCCACCAAATTTCACAGACAAGTCTTAAATATCATAATTTCCACACATTTAATTTTCATCAAAAATTCATAACTTGAGCTAGGGACCTCCGAATTCGATTTCGGGCATACGCCCAGGTCCCATAATTCGATACAGACCCACTAGGATCGTCAAAACATGAATCCGGGCCCGTTTACTAAAAATATTGACCGAAGTTAACTAAAATCAACTTTTAAGGCATAAATTCTTATTTTTATCAATTTTCAACATAAAAGCTTTTTGGAAACCTGTCTGAATTGTGCACGCAAATCGAGAAGGGTAAAAATGAGAATTTTAAGGCTTAAGAGCGCAGATTCGAGTTCTAAAATATAAGATAACCTTTTGGGTCATCACATCACATGATAGCAATAAAGTACAAAATGAACAGTAAATGGGGGAACGGAGCTACACATGTCAAAATGACCGGCCGGGTCATTACATCCTCCCCCTCTTAAACAAACGTTCGTCCTCGAACGGGTCTAGAAACATACCTAGAGTCTCAAATAGGTGTGGATATCTACTTCGCATCTCCCGCTCGGTATCCTAAGTAGCCTCCCCAACTGGCTGACCTCTCCACGGCACCTTCACTGAAGTTATGTCCTTTGACCTCAACTTCCGAACCAACCGATCCAAAATGACCACCACCTCCACATCATAAGTCAAATCACCATACATATGAACTGTGCTGAAATCCAAAACATAAGACGGATCGCCGACATACTTACGGAGCATAGAAACATGAAATACTGGATGCACGCTCGACAAACTAAGTGGAAAGAAAAGATTGTAAACCTCATCTCCAATCCTCTGAAGCACCTCGAATGACCCAATAAACCGAGGGCTCAACTAGCCCTTCTTTTAGAACCTCATAACACCCTTCATGGGTGAAACCTTGAGCAGAACCTTCTCCCCAACCATGTAAGCAACATCACGGACCTTAATGTCGGCATAACTCTTTTGTCTAGATTACGCCGTGCAAAGCTGCTCCTAAATCATCTTAACCTTGTCCAAAGCATCTTGGACCAAGTCAGTACCCAATAGCCTAACCTCACCAGGCTCAAGCTAACCCACCAGAGATCTACATCGTCTCACATACAAAGCCTCATACGGAGCCATCTAAATGCTAGACTGGTAGCTATTGTTGTAGGCAAACTCCGTGAGTTGCAGAAACTGATCCCAAGAACCCCCAAAATCAATGACACAAGCGCATAGCATATCCTTCAATATCTGAATAGTGCACTCGGATTGTCCGTCCGTCTGAGGGTGAAACGGTGTGCTCAACTCAACCTGGGTACCCAACTCTTATTGCACGGCTCTCCAAAATTGTGATGTGAAATGCGTGCCCCGATCTGAAATGATGGATACTGGCACGTCGTGGAGGCAAACAATCTCTCGGATGTAAATCTCAGTCAACTGCTCCAAATTATAAGTAGTACCAACTGGAATGAAGTGCACGGGCTTGGTCAGTCGATCTAGAATCACCTAAATAGCATCGAACTTTCTCGAAGTCCGTGGGGGGCCAACCACAAAATCCATGGTGATCCGCTCGTATTTCAACTCTGGAATCTCAAACCTCTGAAGCAATACGCCCAGTCTCTGATGCTCATACTTAACTTGCTGACAGTTCAGGATCCGAGCTACAAACCCCACTATATCCTTCTTCATCCTTCTCCACCAATAATGTTGCCTCAAGTCCTGATACATCTTTGCAGCACCCGGATATATGGAATACCGCAAGTTGTGGGCCTCCTCAAGAATCAACTCATGAAGCCTATCTACATTAGGCACACAAATATTACCCTGCATCCTCAATACTCCATCATCCCCAATAGTAACATCTTTGGCGTCACCATGTTGAATCGTGCCCTTAAGGACAAGCAAATGAGGGTCATCATATTGGCGCTCTCTGATGAAATCATATAAAGAAGACCGAAAAATCACACAAGCTATAACCCGACTAGGCTCCGAGATATCTAATCTCATGAACTGGTTGTCCAAGGCCTGAATATCAACTGCAAGAGGTCTCTCACCGTCAGGAATGAATGAAAGGCCACCCATACTCACTGCCTTTCTACTAAAGGCATCGGCCACCACATTGGCCTTCTCGGGATGATACAGAATAGTGATATCATAGTCCTTTAGCATCTCCAACCATCTCTGCTGCCTGAAATTTAGATCCTTCTGTTTGAACAAATGCTGGAGACTTCGATGATCTGTAAACACTTCACAAGACACCTTGTAGAGATAATACCTCCCAATCTTCACGAACTGGTTGGCCAAGGCCTGAATATCAACTACAAGAAGTCTCTCACCGACAGGAATGAATGCAAGGCCACCCATACTTACTGCCTTTCTACTCAAGGCATCGGCCACCACATTGGCCTTCTCAGGATGATACAGAATAGTGATATCATAGTCCTTTAGAAACTCCAACCATCTTTGCTGCCTCAAATTTAGATCCTTCTGTTTGAACAAATGCTGGAGACTCCGATGATCTGTAAACACCTCACAAGACACACTGTAGAGATAATGCTTCCCAATCTTCAAAGCATGAACGATGGAATCTAACTCCAAATCATGGACAGGGTAGTTGTACTCATGAGGCTTCACTGACGCGAAGCATAAGTAATCACTCTACCTCACTACATCAAGACACACCAAATACCGATCCGAGAAGCATCACAATATACTGTGTAAGAACCAGAAGCTGAAGGTAGAACTAGAATCAGAGTTGTGGTCCAGGCAGTCTTGAGCTTCTGAAAGCTCTCCTCACATTCATTTCGACCATCTGAAAAATAACACCCTTCTGGGTCAATTTGGTCAAAGGTGATGCAATAGACGAGAAAGCCTCCACAAAGCGACTATAATAACCGCCCAAGCCGAGAAAGCTCTGAATCTCCATAGTTGAGGATAGTCTAGGCCAACTCTGAACCGCCTCTATCTTCTTTGGATCCATATGAATCCCCTCACTGGACACCACGTGTCCCCAAGAACGCCACTAAACTAAGCCAAAACTCACATTTGGAGAACGCCACGTGTCCCCAAGAACGCCACTCAACCGCTGCAACACAATCCTCAAATGTTGGGCATGCTCCTTCTGGCTAGAGTACACTAGGATATCATCAACGAACACTATGACAAACGAGTCAAGATGAGGTTGAAATACATTGTTCACCAGTTGCATGAATGTTGTTGGGGCGTTGGTCATCCTAAAATACATCACAAAGAACTCAAAATGACCATAACGGATCTTGAATGTTGTCTTTAGAATATCCGTATCCAGAATCTTCAGCTAGTGATACCCAGACCTCAAGTCAATCTTAGAGAACACCCTCGCTCCCTGAAGCTGGTCGAATAGAAAATCAATGCGAGGCAAAGGATACCTGTTCTTGATTGTAACTTTGTTCAACTGGCTATAGTAAATGCACATTCGCATGGTACCATACTTTTTCTTCACAAACAGAACTGGTGCACCCCAAGGTTATATACTAGGCATGATAAATACCTTATCAAGGAGTTCCAGAAGTTGTTCCTTCAATTCTTTCAACTCAGTTGGTGCCATACAATACGGAGGAATAGAAATGGGCTGAGTTCCCGGCACCAAGTCAATACCAAAATCAATATCCCTATCGGGGGCATGCCTTGCACGTGTGCATGAAACACATCCGGAAAATCCCGCACCACAGAAACAGAGTCGATAGCAGGAGAATCAGCACCAACATCCCTCACAAAGGCCAAATAAGAAAAATAAGCCTTCCCAACCATCCGTTGGGCCTTCAAATATGAAATCACTCTGCTGGGAACATAGTCTAGAGAACCCCTCCACTCGATCCTTAGGAACCCCGACATCGCCAACATCACGATCTTAGCATGACAATCCACAAAAGCATGACATGGAGACAGCCAATCCATACCCAAGATCACATCGAAGTCCACCATAATAAGCAATAAGAGATCCGCTCTAGTCTCCAATCCCCTAATTGTCACTGCACACGACCGATATACACGGTTCACAATAATAGTATCGCCCACTAGCGTAGATACACGAACAGATGAAACTAAGGACTCACGGGGTATATCCAGATAATCAACAAAATACGATGATACATACGAATAAGTGGAACCAATGTCAAATAATGCAAAGGCATCCATGTGGCATACTAAGACAATACTTGTGATCACTATATCGGAGACAACAACATCTGGTCTGGAAGAAATAGCATAGAATCGAGCCTAACCACCATCTGATCGTCCTCCCCCCCTAGTAGACTGAGCCCCACCCCGAGTTGGCTGAGTGGGTGGTGTAACTACTGGTGCTGGTGCCATCGGCAGAGAACTCTACTGTGGAGCCCCACTCAACAACCTAGGGCAATCTCTCTTGTTATGACAAAAGTCTCCGCACTTGAAACAACCCTTCCTCTGATGGAACTGTTGCTCCAGATAACCCGCGGAACTACATGTAGAAACCTGAGTGGATGAGGCATGGTGATATGTGAGGCCATCAATGAACCTCATGATCCTTTCCCGATCAGTGGGAACCAACCAAACTGCATGACGAGCTAACTCAAAAAACCTTATCTCGTACTGGATCGCAGATATGCCATCCTGTCGACGTTTCTCAAACCGTCTGTGCAGCTCCTCCCTACGAGACTGTGGCATGAACTTATCCAAAAAAAAAATGGAGAACTCCTTCCATGTAAGTGGTGCTGCACCAACCGTCATACGCCTCTCATAAGACTCCCACTATCTGAAGGCAGACCCAGAAAACTAAAAAGTAGTGAACGAGACCCCACTAGTCTCCATAATACCTGTTGTACGAAGACCCCGATGGAACTTGTACAAGAAGCATTGGGCATCGTTCGACTCAGCACCGTTAAATGATGGAGGTCGGATCCTCCCAAATCTCTCAAGTCTTCTCTGCTCATCATCAGCCATAGTCTGAAGTCCTTGAATCGCCTTCTTTGGAGTACGGGCAGTGGGGGTATGAGTATCTCCCCCGGCCTGAGAAATGGCTGGTGCGGTCTGAGCCAAAACTACTTGAGCAAGACCAGCTAGGGGTGTACATAGGTTGGGTTGGTTCAGACTTTCTAATTACCAAACCAAATCAATTGTATTGGGTTATTAAATCTAAATACCAAACCAAACCAATAAAATTCGAGTTTTTTAATCTCAGTTTTTTTCGGGTTTTCGGGTTTTTTTCCATAAAGTCTTCATAGCACAAAACGTAAAATTTGTGCTACAGATATTTCTTTAATCCTAGTAAGACAGAACTATATATGGTATTTTTCAATAAAATAACATAAATATGAGATGAGTCATGGCATTGTACTAAAATATTCAACAATAAAAATAATAAAATTACATAAAATAAATATTATTAATAAGCCCTAATGAAAACAAACATAATTTAAAATTACGACTAATAAGTACTATTATTTACATGACTAACCACTAAAAAAATATAAGTTATCAATTTTATCTAAGCCATGGAAAAACTAAAAAATAGATATCCAATACTATTTTCATTCATAGTACAATTGAATTGAATGTTTTATTAGCATTAGTATTGATTTGATTTTGGTTTAGGATTTATGGACTACAAAACTTATTGGAGCATTTATGGACTATAAAACTTATTGGAACATCCAAAAATTATAAGCCCAATCTTGAAATAATACGTTAAAAGATAAAACTATAAAAAAGCTTAAGAATTATTATAAACTACACTACAACAAATATTTTTATGTATTAAATATAGTTAAAACTTCTATACATATAATGTCGTGTTGGTTTGGTTTCGGTTTGACTTTTTTTAGTTAAAACCAAACCAAAACCAAATATGGTCGGGGGTTTTTTTCAACACCAAACCAAATCAAACCAAACCATACTCGGATTTTTTTTCTCGATTTGACTCGGATTACCGGGTTGGTGTGGTTTGTCGGTGTGATGACCCAAAAAGTCATCTTATATTTTAGAACTCTATTTTGCGCTCTTAAGCCTTTAAAATCTCATTTTTTACCCTCCTCAATTTGCGTGCGCAGTTCGAGTATTGGCCCGAAAGGCTTATATGTTAAAAACTGATAAAAATAAGAATTTTACCTTAAAACTTTAGTTGAGTTGTCTTCGGTCAACATATTTGGTAAACGGGGCAGATCCATGTTTTAATGGTCCTGGTGGGTCCGTATCGAATTATAGGACCTGGGCGTTTACCCGGAATCGAATTCGGAGGTCCCTAGTTCGAGTTAAGATTTTTTTATCAAAATTAAAAGTCTAGAAATTTAATAGTTTTAAGAACTAGTTGATGTTTGGCCTTGTTGATATCGGGTCCGTATTTTGGTTTCGGAGCCCGATATAGGTCCAATATAATATTTATGACTTATCTGTGAAATTTGGTGAGAAACGGAGTTGGTTGGACGTGATTCGGACATCTGGTTGTGAAGATAGGAATTTTAAAGTGTTCTTGAGAATTTCATTTGATTTAGTGCTAAATTTATAATTCTAGGTGTTATTTTAGCGATTTGATCGCGCGATAAGGTTCGTATGATGCTTTTAGACTTATGTGCATGTTAGGTTTGGAGCCCCGAGAGCTCGGGTGAGTTTCGGATAGGCTACGGGATGTTTTGGACTTAGAAAATCTGGTATTTTGTTGCAGCAGGTATTCTGGTATGTTCTTCTTCACGAGGCACATTGCTAGATTTTGCCCTCGGGCAACGGGCAACTCATAGCATCAAGGTTCTTGTGCCATAGTTCCGGCACCAATTGATGCACCACCTGCTCAGCCAGCCAAAGGCAGGGGTCAGGCAGCCAGAGGTAGAGGCCAGACTATTAGAGGTGGAGGTCAGGCCGTTAGAGGTGGAGACCAGCCAGTTAAAGGCCATCCCAGGGACTTAGTTCAGGGTGGTGGGGCCCAGCCCCGGTGTTATGCTTTCCCAGCCAGGCCTGAGGCTGAGTCATCTGACGTTGTTATCACAAGTACTATTTTAGTTTGCAATAGAGATGCTTTAGTTCTATTTGTTCCGGCGTCTACTTACTCCTATGTGTCATCCTATTTTGCTTCATATTTGGTTGTGCCCCGTGATTCTTTGAGTGCTCCTGTATGTGTGTCTACACCAATGGGAGATGTTATTATTGTAGATCATGTTTATCGTTCGTGTGTGGTCACCATTGGGAGTCTTGAGACTCGTGTAGATCTTTGACTTCTCGATATGGTTGATTTTGATGTCATACTGGGTATGGATTGGTTGTCACCTTATCATGCGATATTAGATTGTCACGCCAAGACAGTGACCTTAGCCTTGCAGGGGTTGCCTCGATTAGAGTGGAGAGGGACTCTTGGCCATTTTAGCAGCGGTGTTATATCTTATGTGAAGGCTCGGTATATGGTCGAGAAGGGGTGTCTATTTATTTGGCATATGTCCGCGATTCTAGTGCGGAGCTCCCTTCAATGGATTCAGTGCCGGTGTTTGTGAGTTTCCAGAGGTGTTTCCTGCAGACCTGCCGGAGATGCCACCCGACAGGGATATTGATTTTTGCATTGATTTGGCTCCGGACACGCAACCTATTTCCATTCCACCATACCGCATGGCCCCGCCAGAGTCGAAAGAATTAAAGGAATAGTTGCAAGATCTACTTGAAAAGGGCTTCATTAGACCTAATGTCTCGCCCTGGGGTGCACCTGTGTTGTTTGTGAAGAATAAAGATGGATCGATGAGGATGTGAATAGATTATCGGCAGTTGAACAAAGTCACCATCAAGAACAAGTATTTATTGCCGAGGATTGATGATTTGTTTTATCAGCTTCAAGGTGCCAAGGTGTTTTCGAAGAATGATTTGAGATCTAGCTACCATCAGTTGAGGATTAGGGCATCTGATGTCCCTAAGATAGCTTTTTGGACTCGGTATGGGAATTATATGTTTCTAAGGATGTCATTTGGGTTGACAAATGCCCCAGCAGCATTCATGGATTTGATGAACCGGGTGTTCAAGCCCTACTTGGATTCCTTTGTGATTGTGTTTATTGATGATATCTTGATCTACTCCCGCAGTCGAGAGGAGCATGAGCAACATCTCAGGATTGTGCTTTAGACTCTGAAAGGAAGTCAATTATATGTTATGTTCTCAAAAAGCGAGTTTTTGTTGAGTTCAGTTGCTTTCTTGGGTCACATTGTATCAGCAGAGGGTATTCAGATGGATCCTAAGAAGATTGAGGCAGTCCAAAACTGGCCTAGACCCACATTAGCTATAGAGATCCGTAGTTTCTTGGGTTTGGCAGGCTACTACCGTCGGTTCGAAGAGGGGTTTTCATCCATAGCATCCCCGTTGACCGGGTTGACCCAGAAGGGTGTCCCATTCAGGTTGTCAGACGAGTGTGAGGCGAGCTTTAAGAATCTCAAGACAGCTTTGACTACGGCACCGGTATTGGTGTTACCTTCAGGTTCAGGATCTTATACAGTATATTGTGATGCATCCCGTATTGGTCTATGTATGGTATTGATGCAAGGTGGCAAGGTTATTGCATATGCTTTGCGGCAACTGAAGGCTCAATTGCTTGTCCTTAGAGACACAGTGCGGCATGGTGGTACCACGATGATCTATCCAATGTGCTAGATTTCAGCTCTGTCCATTTGGACAAGGATTTGACATATGAGGAGTCGGTGGCTATTCTAGCCCGGCAGGTTCGCTAGTTGAGATCAAAGAGTTATCCTTCAGTTTGAGTGCAGTGGAGAGGTCAGCCCGTCGAGGCAGCTACTTGGGAGTCCGAGTCAGACATGCAGAGTAGATATCCCCACCTTTTCACCAGCTCAGGTACTTTTCTCTGTCCATTCGACGACGAACGGTTATTTTAGAGGTGGAGAATGTGATGACCCAAAAGGTCATATTATATTTTAGAACTCTATTTTGCACTCTTAAGCCTTAAAAATCTCATTTATACCCTCCTTGATTTGCGTGCGCAGTCCGGGTATTGGCCCGGAAGGCTTATATGTTAAAAGCTAATAATAATAAGAATTTTTGCCTTAAAACTTCAGTTGAGTTGACTTCGGACAACTTTTATGGTAAACATGCCTGAATCCATGTTTTGACGGTCCCGGTGGGTCTATATCGAATTATGGGACCTAGGCGTATACCCGGAATCGAATTCGGAAGTCCCTAGCTCGAGTTATGAATTTTTTATGAAAATTAAAAGTTTGGAAATTTAATGGTTTTATGAATTGGTTGATGCTTGGCCTTGTTGATATATGGTCCATATTTTGGTTCCGGAGTCCGGTATAGGTCCAATATAATATTTATAACTTATCTGTAAAATTTTGTGAGAAACGGAGTTGGTTGGACGTGATTCGAATGTCCGGTTGTGAAGATAGGAATTTTAAAGTGTTTTTGAGAATTTTATTTGATTCGGTGCTAAATTTGTAATTCTAGGTGTTATTTTGGCAATTTTATCGTGCGATCAAGTTCGTATGATGTTTTTAGACTTGTGTGCATGTTTGATTTGTAGCCCCGAGGGCTCAGATGAGTTTTAGATAGGCTACGGGATGTTTTGGACTTAGAAAATCTGGTATTTTGCTGCAGTTGGCATTCTGGTATATCCTTCTTCGTGTTAGCGAAGGTACTCTCGTGAACGCGAAACGTAAGCTTGTCAGGCTGGAATTTGATTCTTCGCGAATGCAAAGGCTTGGTCGCGAACGCGAAGGCTTGGTCGTGAACGCGAAGCGATGGGGGCGTTACCCTTCGCGAATGCAACCAACTCATCGTGAACGCATAGTATAAGGGACCTGGGGAGGGAGTCAGTAATCCTTCATCGCGACCGCGAGCATGGTCTCGCGAACGTGAAGGTCAGGGGGAGTAGCCTTCGTGAACGCGAAGGAGGACTCACGAACGCGAAGGCTTGGCAATTCTTCTCTTTGCGAACGCGACAGTGTCCTCATGAACGCGATGAACACTGTTGCCCAGCACTTAAAATAGAATCAAAAATGGGATTTAGCCATTATTTCACATTTTCAAGAACCAAACGTGCTAGAGGCGATTTTCAAGAGATATTTTCTTCCGCAAAGTGTTGATAAGTGATTCTAAACCATTTTCTTTCAATTACCCATTACATTTCATGAATTATCAACCTAAAATCTAGAGTTTTCATGGTAGAATTAGGGGTTTTGGGTAGAAACTAGGGATTTTGGAAATTTGGGGATTTAGACCTCAAATTGAGGTCGGGGTCCAAAACCAATATACCCGGGATCGGGGGTGAATGGGTAAATGGATTTTGGTCTGAATCTCGGGTTTTGACAAAGCGGCCCCGGGGTCGATTTTTGACTTTTTGGAGGAAAATTTGGGAAATATAAATTTATGCAATGTAATTGATTCCTTTAGTAATATTTGATATTATTGAGTCATTTTTGAATAGATATGAGTGGTTTGGAGGTGAATTTTAAAGGAAAAGCTGTAATTGAGTATTGAGTGGCCTTCGGAGCGAGGTAAGTGTCGTGGTTAACCTTGACTTGAGGGAATTAAGAACATCAAATTAATTGCTATATGATACTCATGTGAGGGGCGTATATGTGAGGTGACGAGTACTTATGCGCCGCCAATTTACCTGTTTTCCATGTTTCTTCCGTTTTTCTTATATTGTCTCTTTCCCATGCCTAATTGCTACGTGTTTAGAATAGTGTTGTTAAAGTGATTGTTCTTATCTCGTTTATGGATCTCCTGGTGATAATTGAGCATTTATTTAGAAGTTGAGATTGATTTTTTGTGGAACCAAATGTTGAAGTAAGGCTTGTACTTGTTATTCTATCTCCCTGTTGTTAATTGTTTATTGCATTATGGTAAGGGAGAGTGTTAAGCACGAAGGGTGATGTTGTGCCATATTGTGAGTGTTAATGCACGAAGGGTGATGTCATTCCATATTGTGAGTGCTAATGTACGAAGGGTGATGTCGTGCCATATTGTGAGTGTTAATGCACGAAGGATGATGTCGTGCCATGATATGAGAGTTAATGCACAAAGGATGATGCCGTGTCGTTTCTATTGATTTTATGGTGAGGTTGAGAGGAAAAGCATGAAGGGTGATGCCGTGCATTTCTCCTTTACTGTATTCAATGTTCCTGTTGATTCATAGTGTATTGGTTGTTCGAGATATCATTATGTTATAGTTCTTTATCTCATATTCCACTCAACATGCTTCCCCCTCCCGATATTTCTTGTCTAGCTCTTTATTACAGGTTGATTTGTAGGTGCTTTGCCTTAGCCTCGTCACTACTTCGTCGAGGTTAGGCTCGACACTTACCAGTACATGGGGTCGGTTGTGCTAATACTGCACTCTGCACTTTCTGTGCAGATTTTGGAACCGGCTAGGGTTGATCGAGATCTTTGTTGTTGGACCCGCTATCCAGAGACTCAAAGTAGATTTGTTGGCGTTCACAGACCTTGAAGTCCCCGTCTATCCTTTTCTGTTTTACTGTTTCTTTCATTCAAACAGTTGTATTTCTCTTAGACTATTATTTGTAGTAAATTCTAGAATGCTCGTGAATTGTGACTCCGGATCCTGGTGGTAGTAGTTAATACAATCTTGATGTTATTCTGCACTTACTATATTTCATCTTAGCTAAATTTGCTGTTAATTACTGAATGGAATAAGGATTGGTTTAATGATTTTCTAACGTTGGCTTACTTAGCAAGTGAAATGTTAGGCGCCATCACGATCTCGACGGTGGGAATTCCGGGTCATGACAGTCGGTTTCATTTGTACACCCCTAGGCAGAGTTTGTGTATTAGCTGGCCCTAGTGGCTCAACTACATATGGAACCTGCTCCTGAACTAGAGAAATTGGTGGATCTGCATGTGTTGCTCTAGATATTGTACGAGCTGCACCTCTACCCCTACCGCGACATCGGCCTCTCGTGGACCTAGCTGGTGGTAATGGTGGATGTTCATCCTGTCCGGTAGCATGTGTCCTCCTCATCTATGAGAGAATAGAATACAGAAGTTTAGTTACCAAAAACAACTAATCTGCATGAAAAGAATAAAAGAATGTGAAATTTCCTATGGGTTCGGCAGCCTCTAGAAGATAAGTACAGACGTCTCTACCGATACGCAAGACTAAACCTACTCATGACTCGTGAGACCTATGTAACCTAGGCTCCAATACCAACTTCTCACGACCCAAAATCCTAACCTGTCGTGATGGCTCCTATCGTACTACTAGGCAAGCTGACATTCAAAAATATTTCCAACATTTTTAACAGAAAATGAATTTAAGCAGTTAAACAATAAAAGATTTCATAAACAGGATAGGAACCCAAAATACAATGCGGAAATTTCCAACATCGGGGTATCATTGAGTACATGAGTATCTATACATCACAAGTCCGAAAATACTATCTATGATAGTCTGAAACTAAATACAATAATTGGAAAGATAGGGAAGGAGAAAAAAGGTTTGCGAAACTCCAAGCAGCTACCTCGATAATCTCCGAGAATCCGAACTCCACAACTCAGCAACCGCCGTGACCGGATGCACCTCGGTCTGCACACAAAGTGTAGGGGGTAGCGTGAGTACAACCAACTCAGTAAGTAACAAGACTAAATAAAGAACTGAAAGTAGTGACGAGCTTCACAATTATAGTTCAATTACAGTGATTTCATCATAAGAAAGTAGTCATGCTCTCAAGTTCGATAAATTTGGTCCAACAGTTATTCCATGACAAGCTTAAGTGAGACAGAGTGTAATATCTTTTAGAAATTTCAAGATAATGATACATGGCAGCTAAGTGCAACAATAATGAAATCAAATGCATCCTCTCAGGGCCACAGTCACTCAGCCCTCCCATTCACTCAGCACTCAGCAGGTACCTGCGCTCACTGGGGGTGTGTGCAGACTCCAGAGGGGATCTTTTAGCCCAAGCACTATAATCTGCACGGACAACTCACGTGCTATAGTAAAATATCTAGATCCGCACAGACAACTCATGTGATGCACAGACAACTCACGTGCTATAGTATAGTATATGAATCAGCACGGACAACTCACGTGATATAGTAATACTATCTCACAATCGGGTCCTCGGCCTCACTCAGTCATAAATCTCTCTAGTCTCTCGGGATCTCAGTAGTCATGAAAGTCAGCATCAACAAAAATGATATAATGTATCAGCAAGGAACCTAGAGACTGAGATATAATAAACAAGTAAAACTGTGACTGAGTACAAAATAGTAATTTAGCAGATAATTGAACATGTACACAACCTCGGTGGGTCCCTAGAGTGCAAAATCATAATCTAAACATGATTTGTGGTTCAATTTCTCTACTGCGTGGAGAATGTACAGATAAAAACAGATTATACAATGACACAGTTCCACAAAATTTGACCAAGTCATAATTCCTACGGTGCACGGACACACGCCTGCCACGTAGCATGTGCATCACCTCAAAACCAAATATATGACATGTAATAAGGGATTTCGTACCCTCGTAACCAAATTTAGAACTGTTACTTACCTTAATACGAGCAAATCCCTACTCCAACACACCCTTGCCTCACGAAACGGCCTCTAAATGCCTCGAATCTAGCCATAAATAATGTGATAAAATCAATACGGGCTAAAGGAATAAACTCCATAAGAAAATGCTAAGTTATTAATCAAAATCAAAAATCGGCTCAAAAGCCGCCTCCCGGGCCCACGTCTTGAAATTTGATAAAAGTCACAAAACCCGAAATCCCACTCAACCATGAGTCTATCCATACCAAATTTATCAAAATCCGAAACCAAATCGTCACCCAAATCAAACCCTCCAAATCCCTAGCCTCAAACTCCCAATTTACATCTTAAATACACACCAACTAGGTGGAAAAATCAATGAGGAAGCAATACTATTGATCAAAAATGAGCACAAGGGACTTACCTCAAGAATCCCCTCAAAATCCCTCTCAAACAATCGCTTAAACCAAGCTTGAAATGTTTGAAATGAAGCCAAAATTGCGGATCCATGTATTTAACTTTTTGTCGAGCCTTTCCGCTTCTAAGAACACTTAACCGCATATGCAGTGTCGCAGAAGCGACCAAAATTCCGCTTCTGCGGTGAACCACTAGAGCTGGGCCTCCACTTCTGCGGTCCTCGCCTCATATCTGCGCATCCGTAGGTGCGTAACTCCCTATCGCACCTGCGAGCCCTCCACTTATGCGCCTCTAACGCCGTATCTGTGATCATGCAGGTGCGGAAATAACCTCGCACCTGCGACCTCTGCTCACTTCCTCCTGACTGCTTCTGGGGCTCCCTTCTCGCTTGTACAAAAACGCACATGCGATCCCCACTCTGCAGGTGCGATTACACCAGAAGCTGGTGAGCTTCAGCATTCCCTCTAACTCAAACTAATCTGACGCCCTTCCGAAATCAACCCGAGGCCCCCGGGACCTCAACCACACATACCATCAAGTCCTAAAACACGATACGAACTTAGTCGCACCCTCAAATCACCTCGAACAACATCAAAAGCACGAATCACACAGAGATTCAAGCCTAATGAACTTTGACATTCCAATTTCTACAAATGACGTCGAAACCTATCAAAATACGTCCATTGACCCCAAATTTTGAATACAAGTCACATTTGATGTTACGGACCTACTCCCACTTCTGGAATCAAAATGCGACCCCAATATTAAAAAGTCCACTCCCGATCAAACTTTTCAAAAAATTTAACTTTCGCCATCAAGCATAATTCCACTACGGGCCTCCAAATCAAAATCCGGACACGCTCCTAAGTCCAAAATCACCTAATAGAGCTAACGTAACCATCAAAATTCCGTTCCAGGGTCATTTACTCAAAGATTGACATTCGGTCAATCATTTTAACTTAAGCTTTCAATCTTGAGACTAAGTGTCTCGTTTCATTCTGAAATCTTACCGGACCCGAACCGACTACTCCGACAAGTCACATAACAGCAATAAAGTATAAAATGAACAGTAAATGGGAGAACGGGGCTACAACTATCTAAACGACTGGTCAGGTCGTTACAGTTGAAATGGAACAAAATTAAGATAAAGTGTTTAAGTGAAAAGTATGGACAACTTTAAGTGGTTGTCGAAGTACTTTACAATAGAACATTAAAACTCGTACACTCACCGGTATTAAATTTTGTGTAGGCCAGTGATAAGAAATGAGTTGTTGTGTGATGTTCCACCAAAAATGTATATACTTAACCATTATTGCCTCACATTATAGCATATTTAATCATCTTTTGAGTATTAATTACATTACTTTATGCTTAATATTATATTTTAACTGTATAGGAATAAAGCGATGTGAAGATGAAGAGATTTGGAGCAAAATTAAATAAAATACGGAAGAAAAAAGAAAGGAAGAAAGATAGGAGACAAGAAAGGAGGACATCATCAATATCATAATGATTAATGTACTAAAGAAACAACAAACATCAAGAAGGGAATTAAAGTAAAGGACGGATTTGAAGGTTGGAAACTTGCTGCCTCTAGCGCCAGCGCTGGGCGTTGCCCTGGATGCCGGAGGCAGGGGCTTCCTATTTTGCCCGGGACATTGTTATTTCGGACCTACACGGTCCCAACTCGTATATAAGGAGTCCTAAACTTAATTTGGAGGAGATCTAACATACTTTGAAGGAGAATTCACGTGGAAGGACACACACCACGTTTGGAGGAGGTTTCTAACTAGTTTTTCTTCTCTTCTTTTCCTTTAATTCATAGTTTATTAGTTCTAGAGTTTTGGGTGCTACATGAATGTTGTAGTTTGAAGCTTGAATTGTTCTTATTATTTTATCATATTGGCGATTTTATTCAATCTTGCGCTTAATTATTTTATTACTTGATCACCAATTGGATACAAATAAGATGAACGGATTTGTGGTTAGGATAGGATTGAACTCGGGAGAGGAAATTTTAGATTCAAATAAGATTGAATAGAGCAAAATCTTGAACTCGAGCATCGGGAATGGATTTTCGGTTAGGATAGGGATATACCTAATCTCCTTGCTTGGTTACTATACAGGAATTATTAATGCGTTCTTGTTAATTCTAATTCCATAGGAATATAGGCGTTAGGTTAGCTTGAATAGATGAGTAGTAATTCGGGACAAGGCTACGAGTAATATTAATCCTGTCAATCAATAAACTAGATAAATTAATTAGACAATTTAAATGGAAACTCAACGGGGTTGTTAGCCAACTCATAGCTTTAGAATATCGTCTCTCGTTGAATTCGTGTCTAACTTTGCCTACTGGTTCATTTAATCTCTTAGTTGATTACTCTAGATTAGTTTTATTAAATATTCATACTTTAGAAAAATGCTTGAATAGATTAATTGACTTAGTTTAATTTAGTGAATAGTTAATCACAAGCCCCTGTGGGTACGATATCTAGACTTACAATTTTATATTTCTTGTCGATCGCGTATACTTACGTGTGCTTTGGGAGCAACACTGCGGTAACGTAACATATGTTCAACCCTAGGCGGAGAGAGGTTGTTCCGTTGGAGAATGGGGCCGGCCAAGCCACGTGATTGGAGGAAGAATCAAGAATTGACAGTGTGTCGACAACTTTTTTGTCGTTGTTTCACTTTTGAATCCATTCGGTCACCACTTTCACCTATTCGTGAGAAAGAAAAAATAATTATGTAATGATAATCCTTATTACTCTCTCCGTTTTAAATTAGATGAGATACTTTTCTTTTCAGTCTGTTCCAAAATAAATGACATATTTTCAAATTTGGAAATAGTTCAACTTTAAATTCTTCATTTTACCTATTTTACCCTTAATGAGAAGCTTTTATAACCACATAAATGTCATAACCCCATAAAGCTTTTACCCCTTGAGCTTTTAAGAACACAAGTTTTAAAATTCTTCTTTTTTTGTTAAACTCCGTGTCGAATCAAACTACCTCGTCTAAATTGAAATGGATGGAGTATATGTCATGCATCTATCATATGTTTTTATGCTTTTATTTTTGCTTTTTATTACCAAAACAATAATTCCTTGTGCTTTTGTTTATTGGAGAGTGCTTCTCTCATGAATCCCTACACTTGCTCTAGAGTAGACACTGATTGAAAATTTTAAAAAAAAGTCTAAACTTTATTAAAAGATAGTTGTTGAAAGTGCTTATTTAAAGAGTTATGCTTATTGTCTGGTTTCTCATTTTTTTTAAAAAGAGTTATGTCTATTTTGATAGTTGTATGTTAGCACAATATATCGACACCCCTTAAATTTATTCACACTTTTTACTTAGACTTTTCATCATAAATTTGTTGTATTTGAACACTTCAAATACATCTCAAATGTGCCATTTAGACATAACTTGGTGATGTGGCATAGTGCGTGTATTACACCATTTTTCAAAGCGTGAGAGAGCAGTTTTTCTTTTTAATTTTTTTTCTAAATATTTTCTCTCTTATTCATTCGCACACCATATCTCTTTTCTTTCGCACACCGGTGATGTTCCTCTCTTTTATCCACTATGTTTTGCTCCTCTTTTTTCTTCTTTCTTTGCAATATTCTCACCCCATAAAATAAATACATGCCCCCCGTTTCTAATTTATACAGAGAATCATGAAGAAGAAGCAATAGTAAATTCAAAATAGAAAGGGAAAAAGATAATAGATCTTACTAAATAGTCCATTGAGTTATTATTTTGATGATTAATCAAGTATTTGTAATGAACATGTGCTAAGAACCAGGTTCTCACAATTGCTGCAGAAAGCTCCTTGCAGGACAGTAACTTGTTACGCAAGGATCAAAAGTTATTGCAGTCCGATATTTGTTGAAGCAATCTCTGACGAGATAAGAATGCTTGATGAAATCTTTATGGACAGGAGTCACAAAACTTGAGTAGTCCTAATGGCCTCAGGACTTGCACATTAATCATAGTTTGATTATATCTAGGATACCTAAGTATTCTATCTCCACGGTGACTTAAATACTCTGCTCAAGAACTATTGAAGATCATCCTTTTGACGCACATATTGAACACGAAGGAAAATTACTTTTAATCTACAATACAACTTGAAGTCATCTGCTCGAGTTTGAAGAGCAAACTGGTGGAGTTGGTTCTATGTTACATGGTGGAGTTGGTTCTATGTTACATGAGTCAGTCTAGTTCATGTGTATTAGGCATTTGACTTGTAATCTCATTTCATTTAAAATAATATTGGTTGATTCATCATCTGAGTGTACATGTTAAATTAACTTGTAGTTTTCATACAATACGTGAAGCAATTGAAGTTTGGAGGTGTATTAAGTTATAGGAGTTGTAATCTGCAGATTTGAGTCATTTGTTCTAATGAAGTTGAAGTTTAATAGCCTATTTGGCCAAACTTCAAAAATCAGCTTATTTTGATATGTGCTTTTTCTCAAAAGTGCTTTTCTGAGAAGTACTTTTGGTGAGAAACAATTTGTGTTTGTCTAATTAATTTAAAAGGCACTTCTGATAAACAATTATTGTTTGGCTAAGCTTTTAAAAACTGCTTCTAAGTGTATTTTGCTCAAAAATACTTTTCAAAAAAGTGTTTTTGGCTAAGCTTTTAAAAACTGCTTCTAAGTATATTTTGCTCAAAAATGCTTTTCAAAAAAGTGTTTTTGGAGAGAAACTATTTTTTTCTACTTCTCCAAAACTGCTTCTGCTTCTCAAAAGCACTGTTTTCTTCCAAAAGCTTGGCCAAACACTTCAACTTTGAAAAAAAATACTTTTTTCGAAAAACAAAGTGCTTCTAGGATGGGAGAAACTTGGCCAAACAGGCTATAAATCCTACTTGGTATGTCGTGATTTTTGCACCTATGAGCCGGGGGATTTTGCACCTAAACATAAGAAGTTAGGTAAAGAACCAAGGTCTTTCGTAATTCAGGATGGTATTTAAATTAATAATTGATATCAGAGCACGTTCTCTTAAACGTGATTAACACCTCGAGAGATATTGGAGAAATGAGTGCTCCATCCAAAATTAATGAAGGACAGTCAACTACTAGGCCACCTCTGTTTAATAGAAAATACCACAGTTGGTGAAAGACAAGAATGAAAGATTTCTTAACTGTTGAGGACTACGAATTATGGACCATAGTCAATCGAGAACTATTGATTCCCATCAAACAAAATGGACAAAGTAAGGTTGTACCCAAAGATCCCTCAAAATTTGTAGCAGCCGATTTCAGGATGAGAAAAAAGAATACCAAGGCTAAGAAAATCCTCATTTGTGGGCTTGGTCCTGACGAATACAACATGATATCTGCTTTCTCAAATGTGAAGGAAATTTGATATGCTCTTCGAACTGTTCATGAAAGGACAAATCATGTAAAGAGATCAAGAATTAAAATGCTGACATTCTAAGCCTATTCATGAGATGATCACCAGATTCACTATTATCACTAATGAACTTAAGTAACTAGGAAAGGTGTTCATCTCTGAAAAATTAGTTAGCAAAGTCTTGAGGATTGTTCCTTCTTCCTATAATACAAAAGTTACAGCCATTCAGGAAGCAAAGTAGTTCAACCAAATCTCACTGGATGAGCTGATTGAGAATCTAAAAACTCATGAAATGATAAAGATGCAATTAAGCAAGGAAGAATCAAAAATAGATAAGGCACTAGTTCTCAAGTCCACAGATAAAGATGAGTCTAATGATGATGATCTGGATATAGTCTTATTTGCTAAGTTCAAAAAGTTCATGAAAAAATCCAGAAATTGTCCAAAACGGGAAAACTACAGCAAATCTAAACATATTAACAAATCTTCATATGATGAATGTTATAAGTATATTAAGTTGTATCATATAGTTAAAGACTGTCCAACGTGGGAAGTTGAATGGAAGAAGGAAAAAACCGAGAAAGAAAAAAAGGATAAGCTGAATGAACATGGTCTAAACAAAAATAAAAATCTAGGCAAAGGATTCACTGAGGCCATAAAATAGGCCTTTCTAGCAGCCTATGAAGATAGTGGAAGTCAAGATGAGGAGGAAAAAGACAATGAGACTATAAGCTTGTATGCAGTGATTGAGCCAGAAGATTCTAATAAGCTGACATATCTTAAGTAGTTAGGAATGCATGTTGGGAGACCTCCTCTATTCGATGGACATCATTTTAATGAATAAAAGATATGTGTGGAGGTGTTCCTTCAAGCTACAGACTATGACTTGTCGGAAATTATTAGTCATGGTCCAATGAAACTAATGAAAATGAGCAGCAATGGGCTCGAGAGCATCAAAAGAGAGGAATAATATGACTTTGAAGATCGCCAGATCATTTAGAAAAATGCTAAAGCAAAGGATATCCTTTACAAGAGTCTCCCATGAAGTGTACTCTACATGGTAGCCTCATGCTAATCTACAAAAGATTCATGGAGGACTTTCGATGCAGAATATGAAAATGAAAATATTGAGCTAGCGCTTATGGCAAAAGAAGAACATAATACTAAAGAGGAATTGATATGGATGATGGCCATGAGTGACTCAGATGTTGAAGACGACTCAAGTCAGGTAAGTACCTCTAATCTAAAAGAGAACATGCATGATATGTCTAAGAAATAACTAATGGACATAATATTAACAATGATGAGTGAAGTTGAGTGATTAAGTATTGGAAATGGTCAATTAATCAGTAACCTTTTTTGTGTCAAACTTGACTGCAAGAATCTTGGAACAAACAAAACTGATCTTAAAAAATATATTAAAAATATTAAGGACCAAGTTCTTGAACTAACAACACTAAAGAATGAAGGGAACTAATTGAGCTTAAGGATATGTTATATGATGTTGATAACAAGAATAAGATTCTTCTAGAAAATCTGGAATAAACAATGTATGAACTATTTAGAATAAATAAGTGGCATAGGTCATATGATGCATTGCAATGGTTAAAAGACAACTATAGCATGAATAAGTCAGGGATTGGCTACCAAAAATCTGTACCAAGATTTGATCCTAAGTATGTAGGAATCTTTAATAATAAAATGTGCACCCATTGTGGAAACGTTGGATATTGCATAGATAGTTGTCATGCTTTAATTCATGCTCAGTTTAAGAACACTTTTGACTCATTTAAGCGTGTGGCAGAAAAAGGTGAAAACAAAGACCACTCTTTCTATTCGGTATAAATGGATTTAGATTAATAGGAGTGCGAAATCTAATGCTCTGCCTTTCTGGGCAAAAAGGGTCTTGATTTATCCTTTTTTTCATAAGAAAGGACCCAAGCTTGTCTAGGTTTCTAAGGCTAACTTGTGATTCTTGTTGCAGGATAAAGTGAGAGGAAGCAATCAAGATTGGTATCTAGATAGTGATTGCTCAAGACACATCACTGGTGAAACGAAGAATTTTCTCTTACTAACAACCTCTCAAGGAGGGAATGTATCCTTTGAAACTGGTACGAAAGGACAGATAACTGGAATTGAAAAAGTTGGTAAATCACTCTCTCATGATATAGAAGATGTTTATGATGTAGTTGGCCTCAACCACTATCATGACCCCAATTTGCCATATTAGGATGTTGTGATGGTACTTAGTCTCTAAGACTAAGTAAGCCTAACATTTAATTATAACTTAACAGAAATAACTAAACAGAAATACTAATGTAAAACAGATAAACTCAATTAACTTTAAAAATAAAACCTCAACAACATAATTCCCAAAACTGGTGGAACTGAGTCATAAGCTCTACAAAATATTCTAAAATGCTTGCTACAATGTTGTCTTATAAACGAAATAACAGTAATGAGAAGATAACGGATGGTGACTCTGAGGCTTGTGGACGTCGGGCAGGTATACCTTGAAGTCTTTAGAAAGCAGCTAACCAATCAATCACTAGCGTCCAGCATGGGAAGACGTACCTGGACAAAAATATACAAAAGCATAGAATGAGTACACCACAACGGTACCCGCCTAACCTCGGCAGAGTAGTGACGAGGCCAGGTCAAGACACCTACCAGGACAAGATAAATGGAACAAAAATACAATAATGGGAAGTAATGGAAAGCGAAGAAATGAATGATAACAAATCAGTTTAACAAGGTAAACTAATGACAGAATTTTTAGGCAAAAAGGAAACAAGAAGGAAACACATAAAAGAATCACAAATAATCAAATACGGACAAAAGTTGGTAAGCCAAGGAAGAATAAAAGCAACAAGAACTGTTCAACTAATAAATCTTTTCAATATGAAATGCACAACAAGAATCACAATCGAGGTACCACCTCATATTCACATTTCAAACTTTCAATCACAATATTTCCTTATATCACCGCGTGAGCCTTACATCTAGTTTTGAAACTTATTTTTTCGAAATAGCTACGCGCGTATTAGTCCACCTTATCTCACCGCGTGACTTCAAGTAGTTCCCCTACTAGCTACATGCGTATCAAGCCCACCTTATCTCACTGCATGCGTATCAACCCCTAGCCTTATATCACCGCACGGGTATCAATATCATAGCACAATCATAACTCGCACCACAAGTGCTCATATGCCACAACTTGTTAAAAATCCCAACAATACGAATGTTTCCATAACAAATAGATCATGGCTTAACGACAATGTGTACAAGAATCGCAACAATAACAAAATAAATGAGAATTGCTCAACAAAGAAAGATATCTCAACAATAAACAACTTCACTTCAAAGTGATAACGGCTTTTACAACTTCAACATCAATAACTCAACAAGAAGATATTCCACAAAATAACAACTTCAAGTAAAAGTAATTCAACAATTAAAGAGGTAGCAAGACATTAAAAAAGGCAATAACTTCAACTAAAGCATATAAGGGGAATATAACAAGAGGTAGAACAAATGCTAACAACGTCAAATAAAGTATGTAAAAGTAGATTAACACATGTAAGAGAATATTAATAATGGGAGATATAACATATTATGACAATTCAATTTAAGGCATGGAAAGAGTTTATATAACCTAAATTAGTCAAATACCACATATAGTCTATGTACGCACTCGTCACCTCGCGTACAGGTCTTTCACACAACACAAATAACACAATCAACCCAAATCCTAAGGGGTAGTTCCCCAGATAGAGTTAGGCAAAAAATATTTACCTCAACTAGGCCAAATCAACCCTTGAATATAGTTTTTCCCCTAAAATGCGCCTCCACATGGATCAAATCTAACCAAAATTGACTTAATAATATCAAACAATGCAAGAGAATTCAATTACAATAGATAAAGCTATTATCTTTACACATTTCCCAAAAAGTCAATAAAAGTCAACCCCAGACTCGCCCGATTAAAACCCGGGTCTAACGGAAGATTCCAACTACCCATAACCCCACGAGCCCATATATGTGATTAATTTTCAAATTTGAGTCCAAATCTAATTCAAAACTCAAATCTTCATTTTTCATAACTTTGACAAAAAAGTCCCCAAATTTCCTCTTTGATTCACATAAATTTGATGTTAAATCTAAGATATATTTATGAAATACAGTTGAAAATTAATTAGAATTACTTACACAATGTTAGTAGATGAAAAGCCCGTCTCCAAATTGCCTCCTAATGAGACTAAATCCTTATATTCTAACCCTTATGTTCAGTTGCAAGTGTCACATTTGTTACATTGGGTTCACAATTGCGAAGAATTTCTCGCAATTGTGGCATTGACAGACCAAGGGAATCATCGCAAATACGATAGTGGGATCGCAAATGCGAGCCCTGCTTCCATCGCAAATGCGACAATAATCGTCGCAACTGCGAACTCTCCTACCCAGCCTTGACTTCGCAATTGCGAACCAGGCATCCCAATTGTGACAATGGAGATCCCCCTGCTATGTTCGCAATTATGAGGATGGTGCTTGCAATTGCGACATCAGAGCACCAGCACACCAGCAAATTCAGTTTCAATTAAAATCATTCTGAAACTCGTTTGAGTCTTCGGGGCTCCAAACCAAATATCCACACAAGTCTAAAAATACCATACGAAGTCGCTCGCATGATCAAAACACAAAAATAACATCAAAAACTAAGAATCGGACACCAAACGCATGAAATTCAAAGTAAAGTTCAAGAACTTGTAGAATTACAACCAAGCATCCGAATACTACCAAATCAACTCCAAATGACATCAAATTTTGCAGACAAGTTCTAAATAGCATAACGGACTTATTCCAAGTCCCAAAATCAAATTCCAAACCCGATAGCCAAAGTTCAACCTACGGTCAAACTTCTAAGCCTCAAATTATTTTGGAAAAATAACACAAACCAACCTACGAATCTTGGCCGTTTTTACAAAATTCAAAGTTTGGTCAACATTTCTAACTTAAGCTTCGAAGCCAAGAACCAAAGGGTCTAAATAAACCTGAAACCTTCCCGGAACGAAATCAATAAACCCCGCAAGTCATAAAACAAAAATTACACATGTGTGAAGCATCAAAAAGGAAAACGGAGCGCAAATACACAAAAATGACCGGTCGGGTCGTTATATTCTCCCCCTCTTAAAACAATCGTTCATTCTCGAACGTGCATAGAGACATACCTAAAGTGACAAAAAGGTGAGGATGACGAGTCTGCATGTCGTGCTCGGTCTCCCAGGTTGCCTCCTCGACCGCATGACCTCTTCATTGAACCTCCACTGAAGAAATGCTCTGTGATCTCAACTTCTGGACCCAACTGTCCAAGATAGCCACCGGCTCCTCAACATAAGTCAAATCATTGTCCAATTGGAATGAGTTGAATCTAATACATGGGACGGATCACCATAATAATTTTGGAGCATAGAAATATGGAACACCGGGTGGACCGTTGATAGGCTGGGTGGCAATGTAAGATTATAGGCCACCTCACCAACTCTCTGAAGGACCTCAAAAGGATAGATATACCTAGGTCTCAACTTGCCCTTCTTCCCGAACCTCATCACACCCTTCATGGGTGAAAACCATAAATGCTACATCACGAGTTCTCCGATCAGCATAACACTTCTGCCTAGATTGTATTGTATGAAACCATTCCTGAATTAACTTGACTTTCTCCAAGGCATACTGAACCAAATATGTGCCCAAACACTTAGCCTCTCATAACTCAAACCAACCAACTAGAGAACGGCACTTCCTCCCATATAAGGCCTCATAAGGAGCCATTTGAATACTTGATTGGTAGTTGTTGTTGTAGGCGAACCCTGCAAGCAGCAAGAACGGATCCCAAGAACCCTTAAAACACATAACACATGCACGAAGTATATCCTCTAATATCTGAATGGTGCGCTCGGACTGCCCGTCCATCTGGGGGTGAAATGTTATACTAAATATAACTCGTGTGCCTAGCTCACGCTGCATAACTCTCCAAAAATGCGATGTGAATTGTGTACCACGATCGGAGATAGTGAATACTGGCGCACCATGGAGACGAACAATCTTGCGAATATAGATTTGAGCCAGCTGCTCTGAAGAATAGGTAGTCACCATCGAAATGAAATGAGCCGACTTGGTCAACCTTTCCACAATCACCCATACTGCGTCAAATTTCTTCAAAGTCTATGGGAGCCCAACAACGAAAGCCATGGTAACATGCTCCCATTTCTACTCGGGAATCTCAAATCTCTGAAGCAAATCGCCCGACCGTTGATGCTCATACTTCACTAGCTGACAATTCAGGCACTAAGCCACATACTCCACTATAGCTTTCCTCGTTCTCCTCCACCAATAGTGTCGCCTCAAATCATGATATATCTTAGCAGCACCTGGGATGAATGGAATATCATGAACTGTGGGCCTCTTCAAGGATTAACGCACGCAACCCATCCATATTGGGCACACATAACCAGCCCTGCATCCGTAACATCCCTTCATCTCCAAGAGAAACCTCCTTGGCATTGTCATGTTGTACCGCGTCCTTAAGGATAAGAAAAAAGGGGTCGTCATACTGATGCGCTCATATAAAGAAGACCGAGAAACCACACAAGCAAGAACCCAACTGCTCTCGGAAACATCCAATCTAACAAACTGATTGGCCAAGGCCTAAACATCTATGACTAGTGGCCTCTCTGATGCCGGTAGATATACCAAACTGCCCATACTCTCCACCTTTTGAATCAAGGCATCGGCCACCACAATGGCCTTCTGGGAAGATATCATACTCATTAAGAAACTCTAACCATCTTTGTTGCGGTAAATTAAGATATTTCTGCTTGAACAGATGCTCGAGACTCTGGGGGTCGGTATAGATTTCGCATGGAACATCATCTCAAGTAGTGCATCCAAATCTTTAATGCATGAATAATAGTTGTTAATTCCAAGTCATGCACAGGATAATTCTTCTCATGAACCTTTAGCTTCTGAGACGCGTAGGAAATCACCCTACTGTCTTGTATCAATATCGCACCAAGCCCAACACATGACGCATCATAATACATAGTGTAATACCCTGAACCCGTAGGCAACACAAACACTAGGGCTGTAGTCAAAGCATTCTTGAGCTTTTGAAAGCTCGTCTCACACTTGGACCATCTGAAAGGAATACCCTTTTGGGTCAATCTGGTCATAGGTGCAGTAATGGATGAGAAACCCTTTACGAAATGGAGATAATACCCAGCCAAACCAAGGAAACTCCAAATATTTGTAGTTGAAGACGGTATGGGACAACTTTGAACTACTTCAATCTTCTTTGGATCTACCTTTATCTCTCCATTTGACACCATATGACCCAAAAACACCACTGAATCAAGCCAGAACTCATACTTTGAGAATTTTGCGTACATCTTCTTCTCCTTCAATGTCTGGAGCACGATCCTCAGATGTTGCTTATGATTCTCCTAGCTACGAAAGTACACCAAGTTGTCGTCAATAAACAAAATGACGAATGAATCAAAATATGGATGGAATACATTGTTCATCATGTGCATAAATGTTGTTGGGGCGTTGGTCAGCCCACATGACATCACAAGAAACTCGTACTGACCATACCGAGTCCTGAAAACAGTCTTCAGAATATACGGATCCCGAATATTCAACTAATGATATTCTGACCTCAAATTAATATCTGAAAACACTCTAGCACCTTGTAGCTGGTCAAATAAGTCATCAATGCACGGTAATGGGTACATGTTCTTCATGGTAACCTTGTTCAACTGTCTATAATCAATACACACCTACATAGAACCATCCTTCTTCTTCACAACAGATCTGAGGCACCCCAACACCTAGATCTGCACAAAATGCACAGAAGTGTAGAATGAGTACACCACGGTCGGTACCCAGTAAGTATCAAGACTAATCTCGGTGAAGTAGTGACAAGGTTCAAGTCATGTGATACTCAATAGTCAAATAACCTGTGCAATATATCAAAGACTGGCAACAAAAAATATAGCAGAAAAATAATAGCAATAATCACATCAGAACAAGTGATAACAATTCAATACAAGTAAAGGCTCAACTTCAACAACAAGTCATCAAATAGAAACACACACACACATATGCCACATCATGCCCATATTATCAATCACACTCGCACGGAAAAGAAATCATGCAATAATATAAGTCACACCCGCATGGCAAAGACCTCGTGACACAATATAAATCACACCCATACGAAAAATATCACAATATAATCACACTCACATGACAAAGACCTCATGCCAACACCCAAACAATCAGTTCAACAAGTCCATATGATCCATAATATTCACAAAATAATAATACCAAAGTTTTTATCAAGGATATAAGTTCGTAATTTATCAACAAGGTACACAAGAACATGAAAATAGTAAAATATGGATGTGAATTTAACAAATAAAGCAGTACAATGGCTAAAACAAGTGTAGAGATCTTGTTCACATAGTCACGAAGTGATTAAGCATGTTTCATATACAATACATCCTCAAATTAAGGCATATTAATAGACTAAGGTCTAATCTGGTCACAAGCCACACATAGCCCATGTGTACATGCTCATCACCTCGGGTACACATTGTTTTTCATATATCACAAATAGGCAATTAAGACCAAATCTTAAGGGATATTCCCACACAAGGTTAGGCAAGACACTTACCTCAAACAAGCCAAATCAATACTCTAAAAATACCTTGCCTCTCGAATAGGCCTCTGAACGGGTCAAATCTAGCAAAAACAACTCAATAATATCAAACACGACTATAAAAATCAATTCCAAGAATAAAGCTCCAATCTTTATCAATAATAAAAAAGTCAATCAAAAAGATAACTCGGGCCCACCTTCCGAAACTCGACAAAAGTCACAAATCCTAAATACCCATTCGGATACGAGTCCAACCATACATATTCATCCAAATCCAACTCCTAATCAATGCTCAAATCCCTATTTTTTATTTTACAAAAGTTTTGCCCAAATCCATAATTTTTCTCACTTAGATTGACCAATCAAATGCTAATCAAGGATATAATCATGAATAATAATAAAATTCGAGTCAAGAACTTTTACCCTAATTCATGTCGTGAAAATCAACTATAAAATCACCCCAAACCGAACTCCCAATATCAAAATATAATAAAATAACTCAAACCCTCGAAAATAGAGTACTTAAGTCTGCCTAGTGGTTCCCTTTCGCAATCGCGAGACCTACTTCACGATCGTGAAGCACAAGTCCACAACTGCCTCCAAAATACCCTACGCGGACGCTTCCACAGGCCCACAATCGCGGTACATAACACCTTAGGCCTAACTGAACGTGGCCCCAGGCATGCAAATGTGAAGGCCAATACACTTGCCCCTTTATCGGTCTAACTCAATGCTACACGAATGCGGCCCTCCTCCGCGAACATGAAGGTTCAACTCCCCAACTGAACGCGATTGTGTCGCCCCATTCGTGAACACAAAGAGAAAAACTCACCAGCCATGAGATCACATTCTGTGATCGCGATACCACATCCGTGATCGTGATGAATACTAGAACACCAGAAAAACAAGCTGCTCCAAAACAAGGGAAAATGGTCTGAGACCACTCCGAAAGACACCTGAGGCCCTCGGGACCCCATCCAATCGCACCAGCCAATCCCAAAATATAATACATGCCTACTCGAGGCCTCAAATCACACAAAATAATATCAAAACCATGAATCGCACCTCAATTCAAGCTTAATGAACTAATCCAAATTTTTGAATTCCAAACTTACATCGAGCATGCCTAAACAACTCAGAATGACTTCAAATTTAACACATAATTCATAAATCACTATATTAACCTATTCCAAGGCTCGAAATCCCAAATGGATATCGATAATCACAAAGCCCACTATGGGTCAAACCTATGAACTTCTAAACCTTCAAATTGTCAACTTTCGCTAATTAGAGACAAATCAACAAAGGAACATCCAAATCTAAATCCGGATATATTTCTAAGTCTAAAATCACCATCCAAACCTAACAGAACTTTTAAAACTCCGATTCAAGGTCAAATACATAAAAATCAAACTTTGTCAACACTTCCAACTTAAGCTTCCAAACTAAGAACTAAGTGTTCCAATTCAATCCAAAAACCTTTCCGAATTAAAACCAACTATCTCCACAAATCACATAACAATAAATAAACATACGAGGTGCACTAAATGGAAAAACGAGACTCAAATACACACTACGACTAGCCGGATCATTATAGATATTATTTGTATTCCCACTTGAATTAGTATTAGGGTTTAGAATTCCAAGATTAAAGTTTAATATTCCCTTATAATGAACCCTACTATGTATAGCTGAATCCACATTGGCCACCAATACACTTTGAGTACTAGTTCTAACACCACTGATTATCTTCACATTGTTATAATCATCATCATTCTTCACCCGAATATCAACTTCATCCTTTTCAGCATCCTTACTAACTTGTAGCATCTCCTGTGCGTGAAGATGATACCAACTCAGCTCCTATCTCTTTCAACTATTTATCTCTATATCCACTAGCTAAGAGTAAAACTTATTCCTTAGTGGTTAAACATTCACGCCCAATCATGTCATGCTCACAGCTAGGGTTCACCATAGCAGTTGTGATCACCTTGGCATGTTTCTTCTCCATATTGTCTCCTGCTTCCTTCTTGTCATCTTTATGGATAATTAAAGCTTTGATTCCTTCTACACCTTCTACTTCATCACTCCAACTTGTGCTATCACTCCAGTAGTCTCAACGGTGTTAATCTTCCTTGAAACTTCATGTAGTGTTTGTGATGGCACCTCTTGGCATGAATGATTCATGGTCACATTGTGAATCTCCGTTGACTTACCAAACGACCTATCTATCCATTCCATTGTATTATCCTTAGCTCCAGTTTTCCTATTCCTAGAAGAGATAGGAACGTGATCTTCAATTCTAAGTAAATTTTGATTCGTAAAGGTCGCAATCCCAATCAATTTAGGATTAGGATGCACTTGTACCATTATATTTTCCTTATCTTTTGTTTTGTTATCCATTACTGCCACCTGATCTTCTCCAGCATTGCCACGGAATTCCTCCTCATCTGATAACACATCAAAAGTACTTTTTGTTGCAAAATTGCCCTTCCAGTACCAGTGTTATTAGCTTCATTCCTATCCTTCTAGTACTTACTCCTTTTTCATCCATCCTTGTTTGGCTTGGTTGGGAATAGATTTTCCAACCACCTTTCCACTAGGTAGAACCTTTATTGAATTTCCAGCAGTGCCCGCAATCTCATTTGTCTTTCCATAGCATCTCCCTTATATTCAAATACCTTGTGTAGTTCTGGATTAATATCCAACATTCATCTTCAGTATGTCCTTGTTTCTTGCAAGTCTTATAATATTTATGCATATATTCATACCTAATTCTTATCCACTTTGATTCTTCCTTCCGAGATTCATCATCCTCTTCTATAATTTTAATTCTCTTAGGTAGTTGTGTAACAAATCAACCTCTACCTTAACGTTTGCGCAACTAGGCCTAGTTTCATTATGTCCAATTGCATTAGCTAAGGAAAATACAAACTCCTTACCAAAGAAATTAGGAGGCATCTCTAAAAACAAAATTCAAGTTATTGCAATAGATGTTTCTAAATCAGATTTCCACCATCGATCCCATTTAAGATGCCTCATCTGCCAATAATCCCCATAGGCTTTTAAATAGAAAGATGATTTTGACAGTAGATGAACATACTCCTCTCTTAACGTAAGTTTGATAAAAACATAATTATCCTCAATCAAACTAATCAAACAAGTACCTTTAACTTCACACCGAATAGGAAGAGCCTTACGAAGCTCGTGAATATCTGGTTTCCTATATGAAAATTTTCAAGAACTGCAAATTGGAGTTGTTCTATGATCGAGCATTGGACTTATTATTTTTTCAACTTTACGACTTGTTGTCACGATCAAAAATCTATTAGTCGTGATGGCACCTAGCCCCACCCGCTAGGTCAGCTAATTAACAATTAACACAATTCTAATAAAATAAAAGTGATCAAGAAATGATATATCTAGATTCCATACAACATCCCAAGGACTGGTAATACAAATCATGAGCTTCTAAAATTTAGAATTTACAAAAACAAACGGGTACGAAATAAATATATCATTTGTTCGAAGTTTACAAAAATAGATTAGCAAAATCTGAAGCTACCAAGGACAAGTGGTAGCTATAACTGGAATGCAAGTACATCTTCGATGCCAGCTCCCTCTTTACACAGCAAATCCAGCTCCAAAATCTGCACGCAAGGTGCATAAGTATAGTATGAGTACAACCGACCCCATGTGCCTAATAAGTATCATGTCTAACCACGGCTAAGTAGTGACGAGGCTTTTTAGTTAAAAGATACTCACTGATATAACATGTGCAGTAAACTAGCAATAGAAACAATAATAGAACATAACATAAAAGAGTACAAGAAACAAATATGCGAAGCAGTAAATGATTACTAGAAGAAATCACGGTCAATGTTCCTCAATATCACGACAAATCCTTTTTTTAAAGCGATAACAAACCACGGTAGTAAATTCATAACTTTCATCGTGTGAGAAATGTATTAAAGAAATCAAATCAAATGGTATGGCAACTCCCTTCGTACATTTATCTCATTCTCACCAAATATACATATAACAGTACCAACTAGGTGAAAGAAATGTCAATAACATTAATGACAAATTGGGAATTACACAGGTAGCAATAACAAACAAGGCAGTACATATGGACAATAGTAAAAGACTAGGTAGAAGGCATAGAAGTAATGGCAGTAATTAAGAAAGAAGAACATAATGTTTACTAACTAACACGGTAGAAGGCTTAGATGTATATATGACAAACAAGAAGGAAAGCATGATCTCTATAAGCTAAACAAGTAGAAGGCATGAATAACTAACATGATAGACGGTTTAGACGTAGATATAACAAACAAGAGGGAAAGCATGATCATTATAAGCTAAACAGAAGAAGGCATGAATAACTAACATGGTAGAAGACTTATATGATAGTGCAACAATGAGAAATGACGTAGATGTAGATATGTCAAACAAGAAGGAAAGCATGATCTTTACAAGTTGAATAGATAGAAGGCATGAATAATACAATGCAATTGAGGTAGAGAACAAAGACAGAATAACAACGATAAGTCACATAGAAAACATAGGTGCAACTGTAATAGCTCAAGATAAAGGCATGAATGTATACATAAGGAAAAGATATCACAATATAATGCATGTCTCTTGTCCTCGCCTGCACGAAAACACCCTTCGTGCCATGAACACATGATAATGACATGGCATCACCCCTCGTGCTTTACTCACATGGCATGGCATCACCCTTCATGCTTTTACTCTCATATGGCACGGCATCACCATTGCTGCTTTACACTCTTTCTCGCATGATAATGTATATGAAATGGCACGGCATCACCCTTTGTGATTTACACTCTTCCTCACCAAACATATGTATATCAATAACAAGCAAGGTAGGAAGCATGAATAACATCAAGAAGAGTGATTAAGCTAATATTCCAAATGAACATCAATCATAGCTTTCAAGCCAATAATAATTTAACAAACCTTAAGAACCTTATTGTTCAAGTATCTCGACAAGTCTCAAAAATGATCTTCAACTCAAGTATAGAATCCAATATCTCAAGAATAACGGTCCTAGTGATGTATTTTTGATTAAGTATAATGACGACCGAATTTAGCACATCAATAATTTCATAAAAGTTCATCAAATTATAATAACCTAAATCATGGTTTCTAGCATTTAACTTCATATTCATAATAATCTAGATGTCAAGTAAGGCATGAAGCAAGAAGGTCACATAATCCTACAAGGCACAATTAATCGTAAAATTTAACCCCGAGCATGATTAACCCTGGAACATACATATACGCTCGTCACCTCATATATGAATCACCCCCGTATGTAGCAAACAATATCAATTAGTAAGAAAAATTCCCACAACAAAGTTAGGCAAGACACTTATCTCAAAATGGTCAAATCGATACACTAGAAGTACCATCTCGCTCAAATAAACCTCTAAACGGCTCGAAACTAGCCAAAAGCAACTCAAAATCATCAAATAATGTCATAGGAAGCAAACCCAAATGATAAAACTCGAATCTTTAATCAAATACTCAAATTCAACCAAAAAGTCAAATCCCGGCACGCACCTCGAAACCCGACCCAACAAAACTCACAAAATTCGCCAACTCATTCAATAACAAGTCCAACCATACTACTTTCACTAAATTCCGACTCCAAATCGATGTTCAAAACTCAAAAATTCACTTTAGAAAATTTAGACAACCCCCCCCCCCCAATTTCTCTTTAAAATCATAATCCAAATGCTAAAATCGAAGATAGACTCATAAAATATAATTAAAACTAAGTAGAAAGAACTTACCCCAATCCATGTGGTGAGAATCGCCTCCAAAATCGCCCAAATCCGAGCTCCCAAACTCAAATTATGTTAAAATGAACAAAAACCTCGATTTATAACTTTTGCCCAGTTATGCGCATCGCGATCGCGGCATAGCCCACGCAATCGCGAAGAAGAAAATAACACTGCCAGCAAATGCCTTCGGTATTCACGACCACACACACACAAACGCGATGAACACGGACGACAAACATACATGAACGCGACCATATTCTTGTGAACGCGAAGAGGAACTTCCCATAGCTCCCAGCAGAAACGCGATCGCGAACAATCAACTGCGAATGCGATGAACTAACCCCTCAATTGTTCACGAATGCGCTCCTTCTTTCGGGAATGCGATGAATAAACCACCAGAAGATACTTGATACTCTACGCGATCGCATCCTTTTCTTTGTGATCGCAAAGAAGGCCTAAAACACCATAATTGACAGAGAATCAGCTATGCCAAACATGAGGAAATTGGTCCGAAATCAATCCAAAACTCACCCGAGCCCCTCGGGACCCCGTCCGAACATACCAACAAGTCCCAAAACATAACTCGGATGTACTCGATGCCTTAAATGACACATAACAACATCAAAGAAATGAATCGCTTCTCAAATCAAACTTAATGAACTTTCAACTTCCAAAACTCATGTCGAACTATATCAAATCAACTCGGAATGACCTCAAATTTTGCACACAAGTCCCAAATGACATAACAAAGCTATTCCAATTCCCGGAACCCCAATTCGAATCTGATATAATCAAAGTCAACTCCCGTTATTCCTATGAACTTTCCAAATATTCAAATTGCTAACGTTCACCAATTAATGCCAAAACCTTCAAGAAACATCCAAATACAAATTCAGGCATACGCCCAAGTACAAAATTACCATTCAGACCTAAAGGAACCATCAAAACTCTGATCCGAGATCAAATAAAAAAAAAGTCGAACTTGGTCAACTCTTCCAACGTAGAGCTTCTAACATGATATTCATTCTTCCAAATCAATCTTGAATCACCTGAAAACCAAAACTGATGATTCGCACGGGTCATAATATATCATATGCAGCTACTCAAGACTTCAAACAGTTGAACGGAATGCAAATTCTCAAAACTACTGATTGGGTCATTACATCCTCCTTCACTTAAATATTTGTTGGTCCTCGAACGTACCAAGAGTCATTGCAAAGCCATCAAATCATTGCATGAGCTCACCGTACACATACCCATGGGTGATCCCGCACCACCCCAATCCATATAAGTCTGCCAATTCATTATAACTGAAAATTCTTCCTTCAACCTAATCCATAAACCTTGGACCCCTATTTCCAACATCCGGAATTCATTATATGGACCAATTCTCACAACCATACACTGCATAAGTCTGAACAAACTACCAAGCCATAACCATAACCCCAAATGTAATCACATGATATACCACATAACACAGATACTCACAGCAATAACTTCTAACCACAATAGTTGCCCAAAAACGAATATAGTACCGGTAGTAAACCTCATATCAAATAGAACCTCGTTCAAAACCTTTGTACACCGTCGATGATGAAATAAACACACAAAAACTCATAGCCACTCATCAAATCAACAAGTCAAGGAGCTCTCGCATACGACAAGGACTATAGCCAAATTCTGAGCAAAAATATGGTATCATTCTCCCAAATGTCCCTTATCACAATACGATAGTGCAAATATCAATTCTAGAAATCTCATATCTGCCAATACAAGCAGCCCAACCGACAAGTCACACTGGAAACCATATGGAGCCCCACACAACATGGTCCATACACCAAATAAGTAATAATTTAGACATGACAGATAATTGTAAGAAAAATAAATAAAAAAGGATACTAAGCAAATTAAGTAGGTATGGTAATTTTAACATCTTCATATGAACTGATTTCAACAAAGTAGAAGAAAAACACACGAACTAAGCATAAGGAGTTACATCTCATCACAGTATCGTTGTGGTACGCAACTCGATCCAATCATATCAATCCACATATGGGGTACCCATCAAGCCATAATGCTCGGGCTCACTGATCACATGTGCAACAAAATCAAGCACGATAGAGTGCGCAAATATAATTGTGGGAAGGTGATTAGGCATAATTAATACTGATAAAGAAAAGCACAACTAAAATGCAATATGCAAATTAACATCACGAGGTACATCTAGCCCATAAGGCCAAAACAAAATTACAATATGCATGTGAATAATCATGTAGCCCTCACAACCCATCATAGCATAAGAGAGAAACACATAGCATAGACCAAGGCGCGAATAACATCCATTCTTCTCGATGATATACTTGTGGTAACAGTTGTGCAAGAGCAAGAAAATTCAATCTGATATAGAATACACATTCTCATTAGGCTCACAAATAATCCCCAAACCAAAGTTCGATCATTCCTGAACTGGTAAATGACCTTCCAAAAGTCCCAAGCTACCTTTCCATAAAACATACCATCATTTATCCAATCCTCAACATTTCTTCACAATTCGCAATCAAGGAATAGTCTGCATACGAGAACATCCAGTCTTTGAACCTCATGATACCAGAATCTCCATATCTGATCTCAACACCGCTACTCAAATGGTTGATATGTCACCCGTACTCCATCATCTTATAGAAAAATACCCACAAGTCAAAACAAAATGCACCTTCCAACAGGTGCACTCTCCTCCTTTCGACATCAAATAGTGCCAGCATTCTGTTAAACACCTGAAATCGTCCATTTGATCAAGAACTCATATTTTTCCCTTCAATACTAAATCGCAACCTTGAACTCACAACTTTCAACCCCACACGGCACACCTCCACTAATATGCTAACTTGTAAAAATACGAAAATCACATAATTAACTCTGAACCACAAGCAAGTTGAACACCTCATCAACCGAGAGCCTTTCATTTAACTCAATCCAGGAGAACATCACCACACGCAATATATCTTTTATACCAGTAGAAAATACGGGTCGTGGCCATAACCATGGTGATTTCTTCGGAACTCATTAACGCATAATCAAGTCATCGGAACTGATCTCCTCTAACTCAACTGAAACACGCAGACTGCCAAGCCGAAAGTAACTCAATCCAATATGCTCGGTCTAAAAGGACCTTTTGCGAATCCGAAGTCGTTTCTTGCATCTCTCTCATATTACCATGTCGAATCATTCGTGACATAGGAATACTGTAGATACGGTTATCATTCATCACCGATCGCATGACCTATTCATTCACAAATTCATGAGTCCTTAAATGCCACACATGATCTGGAACTCATTAGAACCTTCTTGATAACCACTCACCTTACTCTGATCTTCAATACATAGCCAATACGCACTAAGTAACCTGTGTTTCACCAGCACATGACTATTCAAAGAAACAACCGAGCAATCCTTTAGCCCAAAAACTGATACAACGCATGATCATGCAATCTGATCATCTATAGTAGACTCCCCCACTTAGCTCGAAGCCATAGAACACATCATCAGTAATCCATAGTGCCATATCGTCATAGATGCCCAGATACCGAACTGCTATTTAGCTTAATACTTCAAAAACTCATGCAATACATGCCATAGAACACTAAGAAGACTCTGCCAAGCGTATACCCATCCTTACAATAGTCAAGCAAACTTCCCCAAATACTCTCAAATGATAATATATGCATTCCACCGAATGGAAACCTCATGTGAAACACACATGATCCAAACGTATGACACAGGAGATGACCCCCAGATGTACTCAAATCAACACCTTACCATGAACCCACCAAAATCACAACAACTAGGCCATCAGCTAGTATTCTCAAGTCCGTGCTTACCAACTAGATACAAGAGTCTGCCTCGTACCAAAAATGAATGATTGAAAGATTTATCACTGCATCTTCTCCCAAGACTGGACAGCACCTCGCGACGATAATCAAGCATCCATAGCCCTTCGTCATCCATTCACAACATCACAAATCATCGGCATATAGATGATACTGAGCATGCAACATCGCATATGAGAGAGTTGGAAGAAATCAAAGATATAGGATCCAAAATGACACAAGTCGCACAATGAGGAAAGAAAGAAGGGAAGTTTCTTAGATGCCATGTAGCCTCTCAAGGATAGGTATAGACATCATCATACCGATCTGCAAGACTCTACTAGGCACTTGCTCATGAATCGTAGAACCTATGAACCTAGGGCTCTTGAACCAACTTGTCACGACCCAAAATCCATTAGTCGTGATGGCACCTAGCCCAACCCACTAGGTCAATCAATTAACAATTAACACAATTCTAATAAAATAAAAGTGACCAACAAATGACATATCTGAATTTCATACAACATCCTAAGGACTGGTAGTATAAATCATGAGCTTCTAAGACTTAATTTACAAAACAATCTGGTACAAAATAAATACATCATATGTTCGACGTTTACATAAATAGATTAGCAAAATCTAAAGCTACCAAGGACATGTGGAAACTATAACAGGAACGCAAGTACATATTCGATGCCAGCACCCGTCTTATACAGCAACTCCAGCTCCAAAATTTGCACGCAAGGTGCAAAAGTGTAGTATGAGTACAACTGACCCCATGTACCCAGTAAGTATCTTGTGTAACCTCGCTGAAGTAGTGACGAGGCTTTTTAGTTAAAAGATACTCACTGATATAACATGTGCAATAGACTAGCAATAGAAACAATACTAGAACATAACAGAAAATAGTATAAGAAATAAATATGTGAAGCAGCAAAGTTCCTCCAATATCACGACTGATCCTTTCCTTAAAGCGATAACCAACAAACCACAATAGTAAATTCATAACTTTCATAGTGTCAAATCAAATGGAACAGCAACTCCATTCGTGCATTTATCTCATTCTCACCAAATATAAGTATAACAATACCAACCAGGTGAAAGAAATGCCAAAAACTGTAACGACAAAGTGGGAATTACACAGGTAGCAATAACAAACAAGGCAGTACATATGGACAATGGTAACAGACTAGGTAGAATTCATAGAAGTAATGACATCAATTAAGATAGAAGAACATAAATTTTACTAACTAACATGGTAGAAGGCTTAGATGTATATATAATAAACAAGAGGAAAAGCATGATCTTTATAATCTAAACAAGTAGAAGGCATGAATAACTAACATGATAGAAAGAGTAGATGTAGATATATCAAGTAAGAAGGAAAGCATGATATTTACAAGTTGAACAGATAGAAGGAATGAATAATACAACAACAATTGAGGTATAGGACAAAGACAGAATAACAACGACAAGTCACATAGAAAACATAGGTGCAACAGTAACAACTGAAGATAAAGGAATGAATGTATACACAAGGAAAATATATCACAATATAATGCATGTCTCTCATCCTTGCCTGCACGGAAACAACCTTCGTGCCATGAACACATCATAATATAAACGAAATGGCACAGCATCACCCTTAGTGCTTTACTCACATGGCATAGCATCACTCTTCTTGCTTTACACTCTTCCTCACATGATAATGTTTATGAAATGGCACGGCATTACCCTTCATGCTTTACACCGTTCCTCACCAAACACGTGTATATCAATAACAAGCAAGGTAGGAAGCATGAATAACATCAAGGAGAGTGATTAAGTGAATATTCCAAATGAACATCAATCACAACTTTCAAGCCAATAACAATTTAACAAACCTCAAGAACCTTATTGTTCAAGTATATCAACAAGTCTCAAAAATGATCTTTAACTCAAGTACAGAATCCAGTATCTTAATAATAACGGTCGTAGCAATGTATTTTTGATTAAGTATAATGACGACCGAATTTATCACATCCATAATTTCACAAAAGTCCGTCAAATTTTAATCAAGTTATAATAAGCTAAATCATGGTTTCTAATATTTAACTTCATATTCATAGTAATCAAGATGTCAAGTAAGACATGAAGCAAGAAGGTCACATAATCCTACAAGGCACAATTAATCGTATAATTTTCCCTCGAGCATGATTAACCCTGGCATATGCATATATGCTAGTCACTTCATATATGCATCACCTCCGCATGTAGAAAACAATATCAATTAGTAGAAAAAAAATTTCCAACAAAGTTAGGCAAGACACTTACCTCAAACAAGCCAGATCGATACACGAGAAGAGCCATCACGCTCAAATCAACCTCTGAACGGATCAAAACTAGCCAAAAGCAACTCTAAATAATCAAATAATGCCATAGGAAGCAAACCCAAACGATAAAAGTCGAATCTTTAATCTAATACTCAAAGTCAACCAAAAGGTCAAACCCGAGTTCGCACCTCAGAACCCAATAAAATTCACAAAAACTGCCAACCCATTCAATTATAAGTCCAACCATACTAATTTCACTCAATTCTGATTCCGAATCGATGTTCAAAACTAAAATATTCACTTTAGGAATGTTCAGATAAAAAAACCACAATTTCTCTTTAAAATCATAATCCAAATGCCAAAATCGAAGATAGATTCATGAAATATAATCAAATCTAATTAGAAAATACTTACCAAAATCCATGTGGTAAAAATCGCCCAAATCCGAGCTCCCCAACTCAAACTGTGTTAAAAGGAACGAAAACCTCGATTTATAACTTTTTCCTAGCTATGTGCATCACGATCGCGGCGTAGCCCAAGCGATCGCGAAGAAGAAAATAACATTGCCAGCAAATGCCTTCCGCGTTCGCGACCACACACACGCGAACGCGATGAACACGGACAACAAACCTACGCAGACGTGACCACACTCTTGCGAATGCGAAGAGGAACTTCCCCCAGCTCCCAGCTGAAACGCGATCACGAACAATCACTTGCGCACGCAATGAACTAACCTCTCAACCATTCGCGGACATACTCCTCCTTCCGCAAACGCAATGAATAAACCACCAGTAGCTCCCCGATACTCTACGCAATCGCATCCTTTCCTTCGCGATCGCGAAGAAGGTCTGAAATACTAGAACCATCACAGAATCAGCTATGCCAAACATGAGGAAAAGGGTCTGAAATCAATCTGAAACTCACCCGAGCCCCTCGGGACCCCGTCCAAATATACCAGTAAGTCCCAAAACATAACACAGACCTATTTGAGGCCTCAAATCACACATAACAATATCAAAACCATGAATCGCACCTCAAATCAAACTTAATGAACTTTTAAACTTTCAACTTTCAAAACTCATGCCGAACCATATCAAATCAAATCGGAATGACCTCAAATTTTGCACATAAGTCCCAAATGACATAACAAAGTTATTCCAATTCTCGGAATCGCAATTCGAATCTGATATTATCAAAGTCAACTCCCGGTCAAATCTATAAACTTTCCAAACCTTCAAATTGTCAACTTTTGCCAATTAACGCCAAAACCTTCAAGAAACATATAAATGCAAATTCGGGCATACGCCCAAGTACAAAATCACCATCCGAACCTAACTCCGATCTAAGATCAAATACACAAAAGTCAAACTTAGTCAACTCTTCCAACTTAGGGCTTCTAACATGAGATTCATTCTTCCAAATCAATCTTGAATCACCTCAAAACCAAAACTGACGATTCGCACAGGTCATAATACATCATATGAAGCTACTCAAGCCTTCAAATAGTTAAACGGAATTCAAATTCTCAAAACGACTGGTTGGGCCTTTACACTGGTTCGCCATAGAGATATTCTATCGGTGTAATTGGGACGATTGGTACTCTTGGCTTCAATAAATTAACCTAATTACACGTAGTATTAGGGTTTGTTGGATGGTTCATGGACTGTGGAGACAACTGGACAACCTCTTAAGGAGGCTGGCTAGTGGCCAAAGAGGCCATGGAACTAGGGTTATATCATGCAAGGGTTTTTCTTCGCCTAGGGTTTTAGTAGAGAGAAGAGAGTCGTCTTCACATATCTTCTGTTTTTATTTTTTAAATATTTTTATTATTAATAAAGTGAGTTAATTATTTTTTAAAATTATTCTTGTTCTTTAATATTTCTTAAGGAATTAGTTAACCCTAGACTCGACCATTTACTTCGGTTCAAACATGAAAAAGACAAACTCGGGGTTGAAAAATATTAATTAACAAGAATTTGAGGCAGCCCTCATTTTATAGGTTCGACCTAAGAATACGAACGAACTACTTGTAGCCACATTCGGATGTACTTAATTCTCCTAATTGCTCTAGGAATATGTAATTAGCTAGTCTTGTTAGTCGTCGAGATAAGCTAATATAGAATTGTTATCCGAGACTAATTAATATAAAGTCGCTCTTATTTGTAAAATCGTGAAGTACATTGAATCGTTACTTGAGAGCAAATCCCCTCGTATCCATTCTTGTAGTCATTGATCATGTTACTTGCTTTCTAGGTTACTTAACATTTTCGTATTAGTTGTAATTTTTCTCAAAATTCTTTTTAGTGTTTGGATTAGCATAAAAAGTGATAATGCTCTTACTTACTTAATCGCCTTCATATTGTTCTAGGGAATATGGAAACAGAACTTGCATTGTTCAGGAAGATGATGAGAAAGACATCTGCCGAAATGCTGATACATACGGGATTTTGGTAAAAGGGCTTTGTGATGTTTGATAGGTAAATGCAGTGAAGGAGCTCATAGATGAAATGGTGGGCCGGGGAGTTGAGTTGGATCAAAGCATGTTTGACATCTTAATTGGCTGTTACTTCAAGGCCGGAACGGTAGAGGAAGCTGCTAGTGTGCTTGCGCTGATGGAGCATAGAGGATTGATTGCAAATATATCTGTGTATGAGCTGCTAGTTGATGAATTACTCAAGTTACATTGGTCTGAAGAGGCAATACCTTGGTTAACTACTTTAATCAAAAGGGGTGTGTCTAAACATAGGTTAGGTACTATTCCACTGGCTGATTGTTTAAGAAATTCAGCACCGAAAAGTTGGTTCATAGACACAAAGAAAATGGAAACACCTTTGGTTCATCTTTTACTCTGATACAATTAGTTTATGGCAAGGGAAACAGCAGCAGGATGCTCATTTTGCCGAAATGATAATACTTCAGCAGTAAAAAACAAGATTATAAAGGCAAATGCTGCTTTGTTTAGAGAAGGTGTCATGCATTCAAAGTGAAAAAAGAATCCAAGATGATGCTGTGCTGACGGCAGGGGCAGAGCAAGAGTAAGGGTCACGAGTTCAGTCGAACCCAATAACTTTGGTCAAACTACGAATGTGTCTTAAGAAATTCATTGAAAATACATAAATTATTAATTTAGAACCTTTAAAAGTATCAGAATTCCAATTCCGATCGCATAAACTTCAAATTTTCGCTTCGCCTCTTACTGAAGGGGCTAATGGATTCATATGGAGAATAATATCGCTTTTAGATTGTTACAAAATATGAATAACGACCACAGATTGAAACACATACGAAACGCTTTCCTAAAAGCGATATTTGCACCCTCTCCTCTGCGAGATTACTATGGAATTATTGGCATATAATTTTAGTGGATATGACAAGCCTATGAATATCTACATTAAGCAAATAGTGAAGAAATTCTATTGGAAAGCAAGAACTATGAAACATGATCATAAGAATAGGAAGTTGAAGAAGGAAAAGTATTTTGCAGAAGGATGTAAAAGAAGAAAGTCTCTGTGAAGTTTTATCTTTTCATATACTTTTGAAAAACCAATACTAAGTGTTTAAATAGAAGAAGCAGTTGCTGATGTAGGAAACGGATAAACCCTTTCAACAAAAGATACGCCCTTCTTTTAAACTTTTATAATTTAAAATATTAATAATTATATTTAAACAATAAATTCTAACAATCCCCCACTTGTTTAAATATATATAAAGGCTCAAAATCAAGTTATGTCTATGCATAGAGTAATGTATCTTTCGATTTGAATATTACCTTAGTATAATATCACAAAATGAAATCGAAATCCCATGTAGAATAATAGCTTTTAACATGTCATTTCTTGTGATAACATCGGTGACACCATACACATAAATATTTTCGTTCTTACTTTCCACTCAAGCACGCTTAGCAATTTTATGGCCATGTGCTATCCAAAATTCGTGAACATTTATTAAAATAACTCCAAATCTCAATTGAAGCAGCATCACTTTGATGTTCATATAGGTGGTGAAGTTCTTGTTTGTCACATTTGAGACACTTGTTCCTTGAACTGAACCTCATTAAAAGTTTCATCCCTCTTATTTGTAACAACCAGTACTAGTATATCTCTTACTTAAGCACTGAAACGTCCACTTATCACTAACTTGTTATTACCATTTGAACCCAAAACTACTCATTTCATAGTGTTAGGTAGGGTTGCCATTATTGATAGACTTAAGGAGTTTTAACTCAATCAAACTCGAAGTCGTTTTAATTGACTCGCTTGTAAGAGGTTTAGTAAATGGATCAGCCAAATTACTTTTTGACTTTACAAATGTGAGAGAGATAATTCCATCTTTAATTAATTTTCTCACATAATCATGTCGGAGACTTATATGCCTTGACTTTCCATTATATATATTGCTATATATATATATATATATATATATATATATATATAGAGTGGCTTGACTATCACAATGAATTGAAATTTAGCTCACACTTTTTGAGATCAATAGAATTTCTAAAAGAAATCCCTCAACCACTCAACTTCTTTTCCTGCTTCTGCTAATGCAACAAATTCCGACTCCATGGTTGAATATGTTATACAAGTTTATTTCTTGGATTTTCAAGAAATTGCACCTCCTCCCAGGATAAACACCCAACCAGTTGTAGATTTATTATCTCATAAATTCGATATCCAACTAGCGTCAGTATATCCTTCTAAAATAGCATAAAACATTGAGTATTGAATACACAAATCTTTAGTTTTCTTAAGAAAACCACGAACTCGCCCAACGGCTTTCCAATGATCAATACTCGGATTTCTAGTAAATCTGCTTAATTTATTAATTGCAAATGCTATATCTGGTCTTGTCCATTGTGTAGCGTACATCAGACTTCCAATAGTGCTTTCATACTCAAGTTGAGCCACAACTATTCCTTCATTCTTGATTAACTTGACTCTTGGATCAAATGAGGTATTAACCTCTTTATGTTTAAGTGACTAAATTTATTTAGCACTTTTTCAATGTATTGAGATTGACTCAATATATTCCCCCACTATTTCTTTTAATTTTGATACCCAATATGGTATCAACCTGTCCAAGATCCTTCATCTCGAACGAGGAAGATAGAAACCTCTTCGTTTTTATAATTCCATTCATATCATTGCTTACAATTAACATGCCATCAATATATAAACAAACTAACACAATATTATGTCTAAAGCCAAATGATAAAATTGCTTTATCAAATTTCTCGTGCCATTGTTTAGGGGCTTGTTAAATCCATACAAAGACTTGACAAGCTTACAAATCTTATGTTCATTTCTCGGTAGAACGAACCCTTCAAGTTATTCCATATAGACCTCCTCCTCGATATCACCATTTAAGAATGTCGTTTTGATATCTATTTGATGAACATGTAAGTCATAAATAGACTCTAAATCAAATATAATTCTAATTGAAGTAATTCTTGCTACTGGTGCATATGTATCGAAATAATCAATTTCTTCTTTTTGTCGAAAGCCCTTAGCGACTAACCTAGCTTTGTAAGTATGTAAAGTTCCATCAGTATGATACTTTCTCCGAAACACCCACTTACAACTGATAGGTTTAAAAGTTGGAGGCAAATCAACAAGTTCCCAAGTGTGGTTTGACGTTATTGAATCCATTTCATCTTTAATTGTATCTTTCCAAAATGCCGCATCTCTAGAAGCCATAGCTTCTTTATAAGATTTAGGATCATCTTCCACTTGAAGAATAATTGGAGTTATTCTCACAATTGTATCTCTATTACCTGCAACAAGATAAAAAAAATACGTTGAGTCAACCTCATCTTATTCAAGTATTTTAGCCTTTCGAACTCTAGTGCGTCTCCTTTGTTCACAAGGTTGATCATTAACCTCATGTGAACTAGATTTCTCAACAATCCTTTGAGATATTGTTTTCTAATGTTACATCAGTTGATGAAGATTGAAATCTTCTACCCGAGGTTAAAAGATATTCAAAAAATTCCACATCTCTAGATTCAATAATGACATTCGACTCTAAATTAAGAAGTCAATAAGCTTTGCTATTTGAGGCATAACCTACAAATGCACACTTGATCCCTCTGGGACCCAACTTGGTCTTATTTGGATCATTATTTTTGCAATATGCAAGACACCCCACACTTTAAAATATCCTATATTAAGCTTTCTTCCCTTCCATAATTCATATGGAGTAATTTGAATTTTTTTTTCATAGGAGTCCTATTAAATATATGACATGTGGCAAGAAGTTCTTCTCCCCACAAATTAAATGGCAATTCAGCATGTAACAAAAAAGCATTATCCATTTCTAGATAAGTTCTTGTCACTATCCCGATTTTCCTCTGTATGGTGTCGTGATGGTACCTAATTTTTACGACTAGGTAAGCCTAACAAATAGTAATAACTTGACAGAAACAATTATCAAAATGCTAAAATGAACTGGATAACCGATAAAACCTTCCGATACAAAACATAATCTTAACAATATATATCCCAAAATCGGTGAAACTGAGTCATAAGCTCTACAGAGTATAACTAGAGTAACTACTACATCACTGTCCGAAAGAAAATACAATAGTAAATGAGAATACGGGAAGGTGATTCCGAGGCCTGCGAACGTCGAGCAGGCATACCTTGAAGTATCCGATAAAAGCAGCTAGTAGATAATCTTTAACGACCGACACGAGCATACGTACTTGGATATGCATAAAAATATGCAGAGGCGTAGTATGAGTACACCACAATGGTACCCAATAAGTATCAAGCCTAACCTCAGTAAAGTAGTGACGAGGCCAAGTTAAAATACCTACTAGGATATAAATAAGCAGTATGAAAATGAAATACGGATATAAAATAGAAAGTGAAGAAACAACTTATACGAAACAAGATAATAGCATGAACTAGTACCGGAAATCAATAATGGAAATAGCATAAAAGAAGCAACTAAGGGGCTACATTATTCATGTACAGACAACAACTGCAAGAACAATAAAGAATGAAACAACAAGAAATATTCCCACCAAAATACTTTGCAACATGAAATAAATAGCAAGAATCACAACGAGGTACCGCCTCGTGTATAATGAAATCAAAACCGAGGTACTACCTCGTATACTCAAGAATCACAAATAAGGTACCGCCTCGTATACACCAAGAATCACAACCTAGGTACCGCCTCGTATTCACATTTCTCAATTTCAATCACAATCTTTCCTTATACTGCCGCGTGAGCCTTACATTTGAAATAGGTTTTGAAAACAGTTTTTTCAAAATAGCTACACGCACTTTATCCCACCTTATGACGTCGTGTGGCTTCACGTAGTTCCCCTACAAGAAACACGCTCATAAGTCCCACCTTATACTGATGCATGAACATTAACCCCAAGCCTTATATCGCCGCATGCGCGTCAATATCTTATCACAATAATAATTCGCACCACAAGTGCCCATATATCACAACTTGCCAATAACAACAACAATATCAATATTTCCACAACAATAGCCCATGGCTCTACCACAACGGTTTCGAGAATATCAACAACAACAATGAATGTAAAATGCTCAATAGATAGATGTTTCAACAATAACCAACTTCGGCTCAATGTGTTAACGTCTTTCATAACTTCAACACTAACTAACCCAACAATGAGAAAATAATACATAACCACGATATTAGGTAAGACTAACTCATAATAAAAGAGATAACATATAACAATGAGTCTCAAATTATGGAAATAACAAGGAAAGGGATAACTTGAACGATTACTTCAAGTAACGAAAATCAATAAGGAAAGAGATAACATGAACAATAATTTCAAATAATGATAATTAACAATGAAGAGATAGCATATAGCAATGAAAGAGACAACGAGTTCAACTAAAGCATGGGAGCAATTTAGCAAGTAGGATGTGGAACAAGTATTAAACAAGTCAATTAAGGCATGCAAGGATAATCTAACACAATTAAGGATGAATTGACTATGAGAATTTAAAACACGATATGGCATTTCAATTAAAGCATGAAAATAATCTAAGCAGCCTAAATCGGTCAAATACCACGTACCACCCGTGTACCCACTCGTCACCTTGCATACACCGCTTTCACATAGCACAAAAGACACAATCAATACTAAATCCTAAGGGGTAGTTCTCCCACACGAAGGTAGGCAAGACACTTACCTCGACTAGTCCAACTCAACCCTCGAAAATCGCATTTCCCTTAAAACTCGCCTCCACATGGCTCAAATCCACCCAAAATTAACTCAATATCAGCAACCAATACAAGAGAAAATAATTACAATAAATAAAGATTTGATCTTTATACCTTTCTCAAAAAGTCAACAAAAGTCAATTCGGGGCCTGCCTGGTCAAAACCATAGTCGAATGGTAGATTTCGTCTACCCATGACCCCACGAGTTCATATATGTGATTAGTTTCAAAATCCGAGTCCAAATTGACTCTCAAACCCAATTTCTTATTTTTCAAAAACATGACAAAATTTTACGAATTTTCACTTTGATTCACATGATTTTGATGTTAAAATCCAAGATATATTGATGGAATATGATTAGAAATAGATAAAAATCACTTATCTAAGGTTTGTAGGTGAAAATTACCTCTCCAATCGTCTCCTATCGAGTCTAGGGTTCAAAAATATGAGAATGAGTGATAAAATCCCGGCTTTCACACCTTATGTTCAGTTACAGTTATTGCAATTGCGATATGGGTTCGCAATTGCGAACCCTCGCAATTCCGACTAAAACCTCGCAATTGCGGCACTGAAGGTCTGGGAAGCTCTTCGCAAATGCGAAGATGGGTTCGCAATTGTGAACCCTGTTGCCCTCGCAAATGCGAACCTAGCCCAGCCCAAACTTTCTTCGCAAATGCGGCCAAGGCATCGCATTTGCAATACCTATAGGATCCCTGCTATAGTCGCAATTACGACCCTGGTGTTCGCAATTGCGACACCATACACTAGTCTTTCATTTTCAGTCCAAAAACCTTTTGAAACATGTCTGAAACTCGTCCGCGCCCCCGGGGCTCCAAACCAAACATCCACATAAGTCTAAAAATATCATACGAACTCGCTCGCATGATCAAAACACAAAAATAACATCTAAAACCACTAATTGAACTCTAAAATGCATAAAATTTAAGAAAATTTTGAAGAATTTCTAGAATTATAACTAAACGCCTGAATCCTATCAAATCAACTCCAAACGATACCAAATTTTGCAAACAAGTTCTAAATATCGTAACGGACTCCAAGTACCAAAATTAAATTCCGAGTTCGATAGATAAAAGTGAACCTACGGTCAAATTGTTCAACATTAAATTGTCAAATATCGGCAAATCCACATAAATCAACCTACGGACTTCCAAAATCAATTCGGGGCATACGCCGAAATCCAAAATCACGATACGAAGCTATCAGAGTCATAAAAATATAGTTCTGGGGTCGTTTTCATAAAAGTCAAAGTTTTGTCAACATTTTCTAATTTAAACCTCTAAGTCAAGAATCAAGGGTCTGAATCAACCTGAAAGCTCCTCGGAACGAAACTAACCGGCCCCGCAAGTCACAGAATCATAAACACACATGTGTAAACCATAAAAAGGGGGTAACGGGACGCAATTACACAAAACGACCGACCGAGTCGTTACAGTTCTATTTATTGCTTCTGCTAAATTGTTCTGTTGAGGAGTGCGAGGAGCAGAATATTCATGAATAATGTCATTTTCTTCACAAAAAGTAATAAATTCTTTAGGAAAATATTTTCTTCTTCTATCACTTCTTAAAACTTTAATTCTTTTTCCCAATTGATTCTCCATTTCAACCTTATAATTCTTAAAAATATTAAAGGTTTCATCTTTGTGTCTCAATAAATATACATAAGTATATCTAGAACTATCATCAATAAAAGTTATAAAATATCTATTACCGCCTCTAGTTAGAATGCCTTTAACTCGCATATATCAGAATGTATTAAATGTAACAAGTTTGTATTTATTTCAACACTTTTAAAAGGTTTCTTAGTCAATTTAGATTTAACACATAATTCACATTTTTTAAATTCTTTTAAGTAGCAAGAAATTAGTCCATTTTTAACCATTCTTTTCATAGTACTTAGGCAAATATGTGCTAATCTATAATTCCATGAAGAAATTGAATCCAACATATAAGCAGAAGCATCATTCTTATTAAAACTATCAGTTTCAGACAATTTGACCATTCCAGCAGTAGAATAGCCTTTTCCAACAAAGACACCATTTTGGGACAAAATTAATTTTTTTAATTCAAATACAGATTTAATACCCGATTTTTTCAAAAGTACCCCACTAACAAGATTCCTATTCATATCAAAAACATGTAAGATATTGGTAAGAGTAACCATCTTTCCCAAAGTATATGCAAGTTCGACATTTCCCTAGCCAAAAGCTTTGAACCTTCCTTCATTTCCCATTTGAACCTCTTGTTCATCCTTCACTTCTTTGTAAGTCTTGAAGAGGGGAATTGTCGTAGCAAACATGAACTGTGGCGCATGTATCATACCACCAACCAGAAACTTTGCCTTGTATGGCATAGATCTCGCTCACAGTAGCAACGATCTCTTCATTTTCTTTTGTTGAATTCACTTCTGGTTTCTGAGTCTTCTTAAATCTGCAATCTCTAGCAATGGCCAGGTTTTGCACACACAAAGCAACCTCCTTGTTTGGACTTCTTGAATTTCTTTTGATCTTTTTTAGGACCAAGGAAATTCCTTTTCTTTGCTTTTCTTTGGTGGATTTGTTTGAGGGCTTATTCAAAGCATTGGCTTTATTATTGCCATTATAAAAATAATTCATTCTTATCTCTCTCCCTCGATTCCTCTTCGATTCGAAGGTGCTTTTGAATTTCTTCCAAAGAAAATTCTTTAGAATCATGGAGAATTTTCTTCCCATATCCTTTCCACGATGGTGGCAATTTTGCTATAACCACACCAACTTGAAAAGATTCAGGAAGTTCAATTCCTGTAACCCTCAACTGATTTACTATGACCTGTAGTTCATGCACTTGTGCTAAAATGAGCATATCATCAATAAATTTGAACTTAAAATACTTGGAAACCAAAAACTTTTTGGTACCTTCCTCCTCGGCTTTATACTTGAATTCCAAGGCACTCCATATCTTCTTTGCAAAAGGTTCGACATTGTAGAGATCATAAAGGCGATCTGAAAGTGCATTGAGAATGTAGCCTCTACATATGATTTCATCTTCCTCCCTTTTTTTCTTTGTGCCTTGAATTCTTTGGTATCATCATCCTTTGGTGAAGGAATTGAAGAAAGACTTGGATCAAGCACATAAAAGATCTTCAAAGAAGTGAACATAAACTTCAATTTAATTTGTCCCTCCATCTTGTGAAATTTGCACCATCGAATCTATCTAGACGGACAAAGTCTTGGTTCATGAGTTTGATTGTATCAGTATCCATGATAAGTAACAGAAGACCAAATTCATTTAACTTCAAAATACCCGCAACTTCAAATAAATAACTTGAGAAATTGGTTTGGTTGAATCACGGCAGTATAAGAAATATACAAAAAAAGGCAACTCAAATTTGAAGTCAACAGTAACGAAACCAAAAGGAATAATGGTGTTCGAAACCGACGAATCCAAAACGTAACAAAACTATTTCCTATTTTATGAACAAAACACCAACGAACTTCAAACCAAAACTGTCGAATATCTAAACCAAAACAAACCACCACCATTGTTAGCAAATAACCTTCTAACCCGTGATGTGAAAATCAATAACTAAGAAGAATTTTCTGTTGTGCAGAACAGAAAACTGTCAGAATAATATCGCTTTTAGATTGTTACAAAATATGAATAACGACCACAGATTAGAAGGCTTGAAACACATGCGAAACTCTTTCCTAAAAGTGATATCACTAATAGAAATTCGGCAAAAACCGACCGCGGTCGACCGACCGATTTTGGTCGGTCAAAACACCGGCCAAAAAACCGACCGAAGTCGATCGGTTTTTCAAAATATTTATTTTTTAATTTTTGTTTTTACGAAACCGATCAACATTGGTCGGTTTTCTTTGGCGCAAAAATGCGGGAAACTATTTTTAAGTCCCGCGAAATTTATTTTTCAAGAAACCGACCAACTTTGGTCGGTTTTTCATTTAAAATAAATTAAAATTAATATTTAAAAAACCAACCGAAATCGGTCGGTTAATTCGGCCGGTCATTTTAAAAACCGACCGAATTCGGTCGGTAATTTATTTTTTAATAAAACCGACCGACATCGGTCGGTTATTTTCGTGCGAAAATACAATTAAAGAGTATAAATAAAATAAAAGACAGTTTTAAAACAAAATGCACCAATGGTCTAGTGGTAGAATAGTATCATGCCGCAGTACAGACTCTAGTTTGATTCCCAAATGGTACATTTTTTAATTACATAATTAAAATACTGACCGACTTTGGTTGGATCAGTCTTTTAGCTCCACCGACGTTACGATTACCGACCGCCAGTCGGTTTTCGGTCGATTTTTGCAAATTACCGACCAACATCGGTCGGTTTTTCCCTTTTTATTAGTAGTGTATTTGCACCCCGTCCTGCGCGAGATTGCTATGGGATTATTGGCAAATAGCTTTTGTGGATACGACAAGCCTATGAATTTCTACCCTAAGTAAATAGTGGAGAAATTCTGTTGGAAAGCAAGAAGTATGGAACTTGATCTTAAGAATACGAAGTTGAAGAAGGAAAAGTATTTTGCTCTCTATGAAATTTTATCTTTTCGTATACTTTTGAAAAAACAATACCAACTGTTTAAATAGAAGAAGCAGTTGCAGACGGATACACCCTTTCGTTTAAACTATAATAATTTAAAATATTAATAATTAATAATTATATTGAAACAATAAATTCTAACAGTGTGTTTATAAATTAGCCCTTTTTGGCTTCTGAGGCTCCTTAAATGGAGATTTGGTCTGAGAGAAACAAGTAGTATTTGGAAGAAGACAAAACATTTCTGTGTCATGTATTTCGAATATGAAGGACTTCAATGAGGAGTTCCATACTCACATAATGTGTCAAGGACTCCAGGATGCAGTTATATATATGATCTGATTTTACAAAGAGGTGACATCCATTCCAACAATTGAGCACAAAACTTAAAAAATAAAGATATTGGATAAAATCACAAAGATAAAGAGAGATTGGCAAAACTACTACCTAGGTATTGCTTCTGAAAAACTGTAAGCATTTGTAAAGGCACCATACTGTCCATGGGTTGCAATGCTGTTAGAACGTTTTCTTGTCCTAACATTGCCAAAAACTGAAACTTTCTTCTCATTCTTCTCTCCAAGGAAAGAAGAGTAGAAATCTGGAGGTGATTTGAACAGCATTTCACTTTTACTTCTGAAGTGATCAGTATTCTGCTTATACTTCTGTTCTTCTATTTCGTAACTTTCATCAGGTAGCTGGTCTCCTGAAAGTGGAATTGTCTTTTTATTCGACTCGAATTTATTATATATGTCTTTGTCATCATCATCAGTCGAATAACCATATTCTTGAATATCAAGTATGGCAAGATCATCATACTCATCATTTGATTGGGTATAGTCCTCATCCACTGAGCCATCCAACTGTGAGGAAAGTTCCAAAAACTTTATTAGAAAAGAAGAGAGTCAAATTCTCTTCACCAGAGCCAGCTAAAAGTAATGAATAGTATACATGGATAACAAAAACAATGATGATTCAGTTCACAAGTTAAAATCTATGGTTAGTTATTCACTAAGCCAGCCTGCCTGTTTAGTAATGAAACGGTATCGATGAAATATAGAATTTTTAATGAACATTCGCACATCATACCTCCCCGTCTATTTGTACGGAGCCAGCATCAGTAAGATCCTCATCACTGTCTATCTCAGGTGGCTCATCTACCTCTTCATCATCATCACTACCATGTACAGATTGTTCCTCTTTGAGCTGTAATTAAAGCAGGAAAACATGAATGTAAGATACAATTCTTAAAACTAGAAGCATAATGTGCATAAATGAATCTCGACCTGCCATGTTCACTAGATTCATGCTAAACTAACTGGTTAAAATGTTAAGACTACCCTAAGCAAAGTTTTAGTTATAACTAAGCTCATGCAAAAGCCACCGTGATTTTGTGACATACCTCCTTCGCATGTCCTTCAGAAAACCTTGGAGAGGCGCAGCAAGAAGAAAAATACTTACTGCCATTGTCTGTCAGATCTCCCCTTGATTCATCAAAACTACTGGCATGACTTGAACCGCCACCAGTATCATTGAGCCAAGCACTGATCCCAAATTGGCCAAATTGCAGATTAATAGGTTCAGCTTTACCAATATGGAGTGGTCCATACACAGGTGTCGCTTTTCCATCAGCAAAGGAAGGGTCGAGAATAGTCTTTCTATCAATACCTAATGTGTAAACTGGCCAAGCCGTTGCTACCGATCCTTCATCATTCACAAGAGTCATCAACTGCCTAGAAGAACCTTGTCTCTGAATCAGTTGATACATCCCCTTAGAACTAATGCGATTGGCGGCACACTGATTCCTGTATTCCTCATCAATGATGGCAGCTGTGTTGGTAATTGGATCATAAAGTTGTTCCCTTGCCTCTCGCCTCCGTAAGCAGCTGAAAACCCTCGCATGAATAGCGGCCACACTTTTATCAACATTGGTGTTATTAATCTTTGGCACCAAATGTTTATCAGCTCGGTTACAGAGGTATTCTTGTATTGTCCGAATGTTGCGTATATATTTAACGTACTTGTTTTTTGCAGGATCCAGAGTCATGTACTTTGCACGTACTGCAAACCGTTCTAAATGTTTCTCTTCATTCGCAATGTAGACCATAACAGGTATAATCGAGGGGTGCTTCTTCATTAGTCCCATCTGCAGGTAAAAAGCAAAGTGCAATCAACTTAGTTACTGTCTAAAGGAAAAACTGTTAAGGATAAAAAGCCAAATACACAATTTTGAAATTAACTCTTACGACAAAGTTAAGGCTCAGATGAACGCCCTCCACGACCACTGATTCTTTCCCTTTTTCCCATGCAATGATTAATCGATCAAGGCTATCAATTACCATCTCACTCTGTGCCTTATATCCTTCAATTGCCATTTGTTTGGAACTAATCACATCAACCGCGCTTGATATAACCTCAAGAGGTGATTTTCCAACTGCCACACCATTTACACCATCTTTTTTTTGCAGTGGAGGGGTTGAAATACCAGCTAGCTTATTTGCTTTATGTTGTTTTGCCTTTGCTTCAGAAACAGCTATTGGATCCAAATATTCCCCAGCATGGTAGGTTGAAGCCCAAAGTAGAGGGTTTTGCTTTTCATCTACAAAACTCCTCATCATATGTCGGATGGAGTCAGTAGACACTACAGTTGTTATTCCCAATCTGCTTCCCTGTAAATATAATTGTAGAAGGGAACATGAACACAAGTCAGATAGGAAAATCTATTCCTCAGCATGAGAAAGAGATTCAAACACAAATGTCAAACGACAAGCATTCACATACAGGCTGGTTAGATGTGGCAACAAAGCTTTGTTTTATACCAATACCTAGATCTGGGTCTAAGTAAATGTGCCTACTCCAGCAACTCTAACTGTATTTCATAATTTACAACTTACAAGTAAGAATAAGAGGGAAACTAAGTAACCACATCACTTTCAATTACAGAAGTCAAAAAACGGAAACTCCAGATGACTCCAGCAAATGGTTATATCTCAATAGAGACATTTAAGTTTCATAGTTTCGGATGGTTATGACAGACTTAGAAGGAACACAAAGCTGGTTTTAAAAAAAAGAAAAAAAGAAAGAAAAGAGAAGCTAGTAAAATAATACAGGATGAGTACAAAGTCTATCAAAGTAGTCATACCAGCAGCGCAGATAAGGTTGATTTTCCACAGCCACTAGTCCCGCATAATAGCACGGTAACAGAATCTTTTCTTTCCCGGATCCTGAAACATGTGAAGAAAAATATAGTAATACCACAACCGTCTGCAGAAAATGCATGAAATTTCATTAATCGAGCATGAAATGTTGATTTACCTGCAAGCTAAAGCTAAGTCAGCTCTCTGGTTGGGTCCCATATATTTGTATTCAGTTAGAGCATTGCAAACGACATCAAGAAAAGTTTCTCTTCTGACAACCACGGTAGTCCGCTTTTTGTATAACTCAAATGGCTTGCTCTTACTTCTATCATCCACTTTATCTAAGCATGCATCAATATTGTTATTGGCCTCGTTCGGATGAAGTCCTTTTGAATCATCCTGTCTTGACAGCTCTCTATCCACCGGAACCAAATTATCGCCCATCCATTCACTTCTTATCAATTTAAAGACTGTTCCGCTAATCTGATCATAGAAAATCAAAAGAAATCAGTTACATGAAAAAGCAGTAAATTTATAACAGTCGTAGAAAGTGAAATTGGAAGGTACATTGCTAATATTCTACTGCAGAAGAACAGTCAGTCAGTCAATAATTGAACCCTGGATTACAATCAACTGGCGGATTCACCAGCGCAAAAACCAGATGTTGCTAATCCTCAAAAGCAGAATACTTAAATGAACGTCAGAATGGACATTTTATTGTCCTAATAAATATAACAATCGACTAGATACTTCTCAAGCATATGATCAAATAGAGCAAGAGTGGAGCCTAGGAGAAACCAATTTAACTAACAGTCTCAGATTCAGGAAAATAAAGAAGAAACCTTTTCAGTCTAAAATTTAGATGGCATACTCTATCCAAAAACAAAAACAAACACTCACTATGGAGCAGCATTGACTGCTAAAATAGTCAAAAATAAATCCTATGAATAGATAAAGAAGACTACTATTTCCAACCCCTTCTAGCTTTGAATTAAAGTTAAGTAGACATAAAAGGATTCAGGCGGAGCCATGAGACAGTAGTGGATCAAAGAAGGAAACTCCATCTGAAAGATGTCACATTTAACAAATAGAGAAAAAGCTTAAATTCTATGCAACGACTATGTAACAAGTATTCCTAGTAAATTTCTATGATTAATATTAATTTGTAACTCGAAGGGATTAATTGGTAACTCGAAGGGGAACCTTGGTGTAACTGATAAAGTTACTGTCATGTAACTAGGATAGGATGGCGTAACTGATAAAGTTATTGCCATGTGACCAGGATGGCGTAACTGATAAAGTTACTGTCATGTGACCAGGAGGTCATGGTTTCGAACGGTGGAAGGATAAGGCTGCGTAAAATAGATCTTTGTGGTCTAGCCCTTCCCGGACCCCGTGAGCTTAGTTAACATTAATTAGTAACTCGATAACAATGGCGACTAACATGTTATAATAGATAATAAACTATGTTAATTGTTAAAAAATCATTACACAGCATATAACTTAAATCCCTAAAAGAGCAAAGCAAAAAAGAGACAGCAAAGTACCTTAAACGCGTGTCGGGGTTTGCATCCCATAAGCTGCAGTGTGCTCTGAAGAACAGGACGCGTATACCTGAACGACTCTTTACCTTCCTCTCTTTTCTCCTCATCGTCTATTACCACTATATACAACAGCTTCGTCACCTCACCTGCCATTTCCTACAATAACATTAACAAAAATATCAATCTCTTATTCATAAACAGTTAGACTTGCAAACAATGGCTCTTCCAATACAGGTTACAAGTCTAAATAGAATTATTATATATACATATGAAAATGAATACAGTAATAAAAAAAATCATGGTGTCTAAATATTGAATCTATCACTGAATGGGAAATTGATTGTCCACTCAAATAAGCATATTAGATACTCAAATTCAAAAAATAAAAATCTAATAAAAAAATTTACATTGATCAATAATGTAACATTAGAAATGTAATTCTAAAAATAGAGGAATAATATACATTGATCAATGGGGCCAGTTTAAGAAAGATTGTAAGAGAAGGCAATGTGGAATATCAAACCTTTAGTCTTTAGGTGTTTTTTCAGCCGGAGAACACAACAGTTTGGTAGAAGAAGGAGCAACCGTATAATATATACTTAGAAGGGGAAGAAAAAAAAGTAGCTTCCAACGTGATTTCGCCATGACAGCAGCTGCTTCCACGCATCTATAAATCTCATTCTTATAAAGTCTTTTTATGTAAATATGATGATGCAAAATTTTCTTTACGCGCACAATATGTAACTTAAATTATTATTTTTCTCAATAGACTCACGCCCTCTTTCCCCTCTCTAACTACTTTCTCTTCCTTTCCGCCAAGTAGGATGAATAACGGGATTTTGAGTTTTGACCAAATTATACGTCAAGTGGACGAGTTAGGCCAAATTTGAATAGGTAAAAGGAATTCAAAAACAGATTATAACCTAACTAACTCATCTAAATAAATATTCAAATTCTGGATAAAAGATAGATTTATTAATCTTGATTATGATTAAACAATAGATGGTAACTAATTAATCTATTTAACTTAAAACTGTTTTTTCATTTATTTGTTTGTTTATAATTTGTTCCATAACAAAATCAAAATAAAACCTTTTTTTTACATTCAGGAAAGTGGATGAACGCAAATTAATCCAAAAAAAAAAGGTTACTATTTCTGCCAAAGTTCTTATTAGACAATTTGGACAACAATGTAGTTCAAATTGATTCAAGATCATAGTAGTCCAGACTGACTCAAAGGAGTTAATATAAATTGTGTTCAAATTAACGTATTAGCAAATGTCATTTCTAATCCAAAAACTTCTCAATACAATGTCACAAATTACTAATTACGGATTTGAAAAGGACTTCACAACAAATATGAAAACCTTTTCTTCAACGACTCCATTGCTTATTTGCAAATGGGGTAAAAACACATGGGAAATTTCCAACTATAGATATAGGGTGTACAAATGAAACCGACAAATCGCACCAACCCGATAATTCGAGTCAAACCGATAAAAAAACCCGACTATGGTTTGGTTTGATTGGTTTGGTGTTGGAAAAAAAAACCCGACGATATTTGGTTTGGTTTGGTTTGGTTTTAACTAAAAATAAGTCAAACCGAAACCAAACGAACCCGATATTATATGTATTAAAATTTTAAATATATTTAATACATGAAAAAATTTATTGTAGCGTAGTTTATAAATATTTCTTAAGCTTTTTCATAATTTTATCTTTTAACGTATTATTTCAAGCGTGGACTTATAATTTTTGGATACTCTAATAAGTTTTATAGTCCATAAATGTTAGTAACTCAAATAAATCCTAAACCAAAATCAAATCAATACTAATGATAATAAAAAACATTCAATTCAATTGAACTATGAATGAAAATAGTGTTGGATATCTATTTTTTAAATTTTTTCTATGGTTTAGATAAAATGTATATGATATGGCACGTAGTCGTTTAAAGGGAGGACACATGGAACCCAAGATAGGGATGGCCGAAGACCGAACGCAGTCATTCTGCACGTCACCGGAGAGGATAACGTTCATAAAAGCATGTTAAATGCTCTGCGCCCGGTAACATTTAATAGAAAATATTCTGCAGCATTAATTAAGAACGACGGTCCGTAACAGAGAATTTGGCATTTATGTTCACTGTTACATATTCATCAATGACCCTCAAAATTGACATTTAAGGAAAACATGATCCTATGACTTCCTTCCCTAGAGATAGCTATAAATAGTGAGCTCAGTTATCATTGTAAAGGACATGAATTTTCTGGCAAAACTTATACGATATTCTATACGAAGCTTAATATAATCTTATTTTCTTGCTTTTTGATCTCATTATTGTTGTGCCCGAAAACCTCATTCCCGGAATCGTCATCTCTGTTGTTTCGTCTATATTTCAAGGCTAGGTATTGTATATTTCTTCAATTATTGCATTATTTCAGGATCACATTAATTCACTTGTCTAGAAACCATGTATAAATTCAACTATACCATTTTACGGGTTAACAGTTTAGCGCCCACCGTGAGGCCTGGACATCCGTCCAATTAAATTGATCCTTACCTTTTTTACTAACGTATTTTAATTACTTTATCTTAGAAAAAAATCACAAAAAATGGCAAATAACATTGTTAACGACACACGCAACCCTGAAATTCGAGGGGATCAGTCTCATTTCGAGGATTCAATCAGTGACACCTGCAGTGAGGGGAATGACGCCACGCCCGTGCATGACAGGCAGTACCCTTGAAAGGTTCGGGAGACAACTCCCGATGATGCTGATGAGGAGTATGTAGCGGATGCGGTGAGGGTCCTGCAAGAGCAACAACCAATCATTCTAGTCCATCTCACGCGACAGGATCAGGTTATGACGGAACTGAAGCAGGCGCTATCAGGTGCTTTGAATAATGCAAACAGACGAGATCCAATTCCTCCCGTTGTTCCCGCAGACCAAACAACGCAGAGAGTCGACAACAACACTCCCAGAGGTGAAGTTGGCTCCGACAGGGCTGTGGGGAGCAGATCCGGTCTCAACAATGATAACGATCCATTCAAGGATGAACTTTTACGGTTTATGAGGGAAGTAAACACCCGTATAGATCAAATCTCGGGTGCGCCACTAGTATTGAAAGACCCGAACTCGAAGAAGTATATTTAGTTACTATAAAAGCCGAGTGCGGCACCAGAACTAATCCCGAAGCGGTTCAAAATGCGTGAAATTCCAAAGTATGATGGAACTTCATACCCACGGGAACATATTACTACATATACAACGGCGGTGAAAGGAAATTATTTAGCTCCTCATGAAATTGAATCTGTATTGCTAAAGAAATTTGGAGAAACACTCACGAGAGGAGCTCTAACGTGGTATTCATTATTACCCAAGCATTCCATAGATTCCTTCGAGATGCTCGCGGATTCTTTCATTAAGGATCATGTCGTGGCCAGAAAAGTGTAAGCCCGGAAGGTCGACATATTTAGGATAGCACATGGAGAATCTGAATTATTACGAGAGTTTATTACTAGATTCCAGAAATAAAGAATGTTTCTTCTGGCCATCCTAGATGAATGGGCAGTTGAAGCATTCACCAAAGGATAGAATTCAAGAAGTTCAAATGCTTCCCGGAAGCTGAAGGAGAGCCTGCTTGAGGTTTAAGCAACAACTTGGGCAGATGTACACAACCGGTACGAGTCAAAGATAAGGATCGAAGATGACCAGGTCGGTTCTACATCATGGGCCAAAGGATGGGAGAAAAGCATAGAAAAATCAAAGGATGACTACGACGCGAATAGACGAACTTCGAGAGGCCAGTTTTTGCCCTACGAGCGGACCGAAGGCCGTGGCAGAAACTTACTTGCAGCAAACAAGTCCATCACTGACAAAAGCATTGATCGTGGTTGAAATAATAGATCACTCTGGGACAAGGAGACGTCGGGGTCTCAGGATTTTTCTTACCCCAAGTTAACGGAATATAACTTCAACGTCAGTATAGTGGAGTCGGTGTCAGCTGTAACGACCTGACCGGTCGTTTTGAGCTCTAGCATATCATACAGCGGTTTGAGACCCTGAGCAGCTTTACTTCAGGTATTATGACTTGTACGCGTGGTCGGAATTTAATTTTGGAAAGTTCGGAGTTAAATTGGATGAAAATTAAGAATTAACTAAGGTTTGATTTTTGAGTAAACGACCTAGGAATCGGGATTGGAAGGTTCCAACAGGTTCGTATGATGATTTTGGACTTAGGCGTATGTCCGGATCGGGTTTTGGATGACCCGGAAGCGTTTCAGCGCCTATTGTGGAAGATTGACATTTTGAAATTTTTTTATAAATTTGAGTTGAAGTACATTTCAATGATATCGATGTCTGTTTGGGATTCCGAGTATGGGAATAGCTTCGTATGATTATTCCGGTCTTAGGAGCACGTCCGGATGTGGATTTGAAAATCCGTAGGTCAATTTGGGGTCATTTGGGCGAAAGTTGAAAATTTGGATAATTTTGAGAAGTTTGACCGGGAGTGAACTTTTTGATATCGGGGTCGAATTCTGATTCCAGAAATTGGAGTAGGTCTGTAATGTCAGTTATGACTTATGTGCAAACTTTGAGGTCAATCGGATGTGATTTGATATGTTTCGGCATCGAATGTAGAAGTTTGAAGCTTCAAAGTTCATTGGGTTTGAATTGGAGGGTGATTCGTAGTTTTGATGTTGTTTGATGTGATTTCAAGGCTCCACTGAGTTCGTAATGTGTTTTGGGACATGTTGGTATAATTGGTTGAGGTCCCGATGGCCTCGGGTGGATCCCGGATGGTTAACGAATCAATTTTTGGACTAAAGGAATGATGAGGCAGCTGGTAGTTGGTGTAACCGTACCTGTGAGGTTTTGGCCGCAGGTGCGGAGCTGCAGAAGCGGCCATGAGAGGCGCAGGTGCGATTTTGGTTGAGCAGTGCTGAGACTGCAGATGTGGTTATCTCGCCGCAGAAGCGAGACCGCACCTGCGGAAGGGAAGGCACAGAAGCGGAAGCACCGGCTGGGGGGCATCTCCGCAGAAATGGAATAATTGACGCATTTTTGGAACCGCAGAAGCGGTCAAGTAACCGCAGGTGCGGGAAGTCGAGCTGGGCAGTGTCATTATAAAGACAAGATTTGGCCATTTTCCTCCATTTTTCTTTAGGATGGGCGATTTTTGGAGCTCTTGGAAGGGAGATTTTCGTCATCTATGTCAAGGTAAGTGATTCGCACCTATAGCAGGTTAAATACTTGGATTATACATGGATTTAGACTTGAAAATTTGTAGAAATTTGGAATTTTTGTAGAAAACCTAGAAATTGATATTTTTGAATTTTGACCACGAAATTGGACATGGAATTTGGAATAAATTATATATTTGAGTTCGTGGTATCATGGGTAAAGTTTATCTTCAAATATTTTCAGAATCCGGGCACGTGGTCCCGAGGGTGATTTTTATCGACTTTTCAAGCGGAGTTAGGAATTGTTGTAAACTGAATTATTATAAGTATTAAAGTATATATTTATGGGTTTATACATTTATTGACTAGTTTTGGAGCGTTGGGCATCGGTTTGAGTTGTTGGAAAGGCTTGGGAGCCGGTTATGAAATTTCGGAGCGAGGTAAGTCTCTTTTCTAACCTTGTAAGAGGGAACTTACCCTATAGGTGAACTTAATTAATATGTGTTATTATTTGTGGGGGCTACATACGCGCAAAGTGACGAGAGTCCGTACGTAGCTACTATTCCTGTTTATGTCCAGGTAGTTTTATGTTTATACCATGCTTGTAGACACCGTTATTTGATTATATTTCTTAACTGTATCAAATGGAAATGAGTTGAGGATTTTTAAGGATTTAAAAGCTTTGAGTCGAATTGTCTTTATTTTGAGAAGAATCAAGAAAGGGTTATGACTTATTGATAAATTTATATTTGACCGCGTCATATGTATGATTTGCGAGCGGGATAATAGATGCATTTATGGTTCATACCGTTCGACCCTCGGCAGTGCACAATTTACATTTATGTTGGATCGGGCCGAACGTCCTTGGTGGAATTTTGTGCGTGATAATAGAACTTGAATTCCCCTTTATAATTGGTATAAATTCATTATTTGAAAGATTATTTGTTTTAAATTAAGGAAGTGATTTGGGTCCTTAAACATGGTGATGAGTTGTTCAGTTATTTCTTGTTCTGAGTTTTATTGTTATATATACCATGCTTAATTAGAATTTCATATTATCATATTATAGGCCCTTAGTAAGTGTCGAAGTCGACACCTCGACACTACTTCTTAGAGGTTAGGCGGGATACTTACTGGGTACGCGTTGATTTATGTACTCATGCTAAACTTGCTGCATATTTTTGTGCAGGTGCATAAATATCTATTGGCTGCATTTCACGTTACGAGTCCGCAGCCAGCAGAGTCTCCTTCGGAGTATTTATATTTTCCTGTCCAATTTGTATTCCGGACAGATGTTGTATTTTATTTTATATTTTTAGTTGATGCTCATGCACTTGTGACACCAGGTTTTGGGCGATTATGGGTTGCACTGTATTGAAATTTTTAATGATATTATTATGTATTTTGTAAAATCCATCTTTTACTATTTAATTGAAGGAAATATGATTTCAGAAATATTAAAAATGAGAACCAAATTAAATATTTATTTTTGGCTTGCCCGACAGCGGTGTCCGGTGCCATCACGACCTTAAATAAATTTTGGGGTCGTGACAATATGGTATCAGAGCACTAGGTTCGCTTAGGTCTCACGAGTCATAAGCTAGTCTAGTAGAGTCTTGCGGATCGGTACGGAGACGTCTGTACTTATCTTCGAGAGGCTACAGAGCTGTTAGGAGCACTTCCCTTCTTGATTCCTCGTCGTGCGATTTGATCCCTGTGAGGCTTATGCTTTCATTTCCTTCCTATTCAATCTTACGCGGCATGAAGCGCTTGTTATAAATTGGGAATCGAGGAATTCGAATGGTACTACAGATGTGGTGCGGGATGTTTCTCCCTGCGTATTTGCTTTGGGTTATTGTCGTCGCCTTGAGGAAGGTCGTTCTGTCATTTCAGCTTAGTATCAGTATTACCTAAGGTTTTGAGACTTGGCATTGATTGTTATGATGATTCGCACATTGCTATCATACAGTGTTGGTGTAATGATAGGATGCTTGTCTACGCGTCGAAGTCGTGAATGACTTAGAAGGAGGTTTACTTAGTGCATGATTCGGAGATCCAGTATTTTATTTTCGGCGAAGGAAAGGCAATCGGGCTATGAATGTTCAGGTTTGGGTGGACAGAGTAACGAGACTTGGTATTTCGAGCATGGTGGAATTTTCATCTGTGATGTGGTATCGTCGCCCTGGATTGAATGTGTTAAGTTCGTCGATGTTATGGTCTTCATCAATTTGCCTTTGGGGCAGAGTAGTGTTTGGTGCCGGAGAAGCGGTTATTAGAGACAACGGAGTGCAGTAATTCTGGAATTTAAATAGGTATTTCTAATGTTGACGGCTCGAGGAAGATGATCTTCGGAGGGGTTTAAAGTTGGTAGTGATCTATTGGTTCAAGTGCTACAGAGATAGATATTGAGTTAAGGCAACAATTGGGCAACGAAGGATGAGGAAGGACATGTGGGAGGTGTCTTGCGGTGGTTAAATTTCTAGAAGGCCAAGTGTGAGAAACAGAAGTCGGGTAGTTGCTTAAAGGAGAGGGTTTGATCAAAGTGGGAGAGTGGCAGAGTAGCATATGGGTTCTATGATAGGATGACTATACGCCTTGGGAAAAGTTTAGAGTGATTTGGAACTCATGGTGGACAGTGACTAAGTCTACGAATTTAATTTGGAATATTGGATGCTATACGGAGAAGGGTTAGATACGACGGAAAAGAGTTGCATGATATGAAGAAGGATACAATATGACTTTGGATTGGAATGTATCGTCGCACGTTTAGTTGATTTTAATGGGAGTGAACGGGTTTGTACGGATGGTGAATGAGCACGGGCTCAGGATAGTTTAAGGATTTCATAGTAATTGTACTCGATGCAGCATTGTTGGAATTTGTCGGCATGAAATTTCCACAGGTGGGTTATTTATGGGGAGCAGGTTAACTATTGCATGGTGTTGATGAAACTTCTACGAAGAAATTTACTGGTTATCCGGTAAAAGGTTGAATATGTAAATGTGGCTAGTGATTCAAGGCATTCATGAAATGGTTAACCGGGAGATTTCGAGGAATTTGGCGGGTCGATTGCGCAAGGTCATGTCAGTAAGGAAGAAGGAATCTTGGTAGGTTCCAGGGTTATGAAATTGCAGCTTCAAATTAAGTGGGAGAGCCCTACCGCCTACGATTGGATTGTATGGTTGTCTACTTGTGAGGTTTCTGGTTATCGGCATATCGATAGGCTATTGTGACTAAGGAAAGAGAACATCAGCGGTAAATTGAGCGAAGGATTGAGGAATGTGTGCTATAGTTGGCCTTATTGACACATGTTCAGGCTTTGGGAAGATTCAGGATTTATGCTTCATGTAGAGGTGATTTACAAGGAAAGTGATTCAGTCGGGTGCTTCTTTGAGAGGGCGTCCATGTGCTAGTAGAGCATTGGAGTTTGATTATATTCGAGACCAAGTCAGAGTGAGTGACTCTCAACAACGGTCCTAGTGGAGTCAAAAGTTAAAGTGTGGTGCCTAAGGATTTCGAGTCAGTAGTATGGTTGAGTATCGAGCTTTTGCATCAGATTATGAAAAGGGGCTTGGAGTGTTATGTGTTATCTTTGGTATGCGATGTAACATAAGAGGAATGGGAGAAAATAACTTTGGAATCATAGGGAAATTATCAGAATGAGTGTACCCATTGAAGATGTGAATATGCGCACAAGAAAAGTATGAGATGGTTCGTGGGTTTTGGAGACAACGTGGTATCATGAAATAAGGTCACTCAAGATGAGTGCGGATTTGGGTTCATGATATTTTGAATAGAGCTATCATTATTTCTAGGGCAAGTCCCGATTAAATTAGAAGAAGTGGCTCGGTTGGTAATGGTTGAATCAGCACGGTTATGGCAGTGGCCAGTTACTCCAGCGTGAAGTTATACATATAGTTTGTGGCTGTGCACTTGGTCTTGAACGCCACCACAACTTGGTTGGTTTGGTAGGTATTCGATTCGTATGTCTTTGTTATGTAAAGGGATTTCCGGAAGAGTTATGGCAGTTTAGATTACGACATGAGGTTGTATTTTCTGCGGTTTTTGAATTCAGTCACGTGTGACGATGGTCCTCCTAAAATGAGTTGAGTAAAAGGTTTCTATATGGTGAAGTATTTATCTTATTAGTGGATCAGGGGTTATTATGGAATTTTGGTACTCTTACGTATTAGCATGTTAGGTGCAGCAAGCGGCATGGGAAATTGGAAGCTGAGGATCAAGATTGCGGTTCGGTGTTGATAAGAATGTCACGAGCTCGGATGATCAGGGAAGGAATTGGATGTTTAGAGTAAGCTGGTATTGTCTTTAGCGTCACCTGAGATCGGTGTCCTGTGTAAGAGGCTTATGTACTGATTGCGGCTTCTTGATTTGCTTTGCAGCATTAGTATGACCGGTGGTATGGATGTGCAGACTTGTTACCCGGTGCGGAGAGTCGTGGGAGTGTATCCCACGGAAGATTTTATAAGTGTGACATGTAGTCACTTGATTGATTAAAGATTTAAAACCAAGTATGGAGATTGTAGTACTATCGCTAATGTGAGAATTTATGCCTGAAGGGCGCTCGGTTTATTTGGTTGTGGAATGTGGAAGTTTGTTCTGAATTTGACGGATGTTCTTATGTGTCGTGAATAGGTCATTGTGGGTCCTTGAGAGGCTATTTAGCCAAGCATGGTATGATCAGAATCGGTTGAGATCCGTGGATGGATCTATATGTGAATGCGAGCTCTATATCAGGCCGGATGTGCTCATCTCAGCATAGCATTGTCTTCGGAAGGGTCTTCGGGCCTTGGATGTTATTCCTGTCATCAGCTATCCCGTGTAATCTATATTATACCAAGTGGGTTGTGATGTGGTTTGATTATTCACACTCGTATTGAGATCCCGTATGGTTTGTGGTATTATGTAAGCAGGATGACTCTCGAGATGCAGATCATATATCGCACCTTAGTCGTGCTTGAGTTTTATAGCGTGTGACACTACCCGTCTCCCCAGGATTTGTATTATGCACTTGGCGTGGTTATGGTTGATATTCGGGAATTTTGTGAGTATAAGCGTTACATCTTGATGTGTGTTTTACTTAGATTATTATGTGTGGATCGGGTGGCATGCCGCCACGAGTATATGGTTGGATCGGGTGGCACGCCGCCACGGATATGTTGATTGGATCAGGTGGCACGCCACCACGGGTATCATGGTTAGATCGAGTTGCACGCCGCAACGTTATCATGTGTGGATCGGGTTGCACGTTGTAACAGTGTGTTATTGAGTACAGTTTCCCATATCTATTATTGCGTGTTTTGCTTCTCATTTCCTGAGGAAGGTTCATAACATCCTTTCGGTTGTTTAATTAGATACGTGTGTTGAGTAGTTCTTTCCAGAGTTCGTTTTTCCTTATGTATCGCCTTCGAGTATGTAGCTTATTGGCACATTATGGCATCATATGAGATTTTTGGCAGTGTTTGAGGTAGCTTATTGCCTGAGCAGCTTGTACTAGGTGAGACGAGATTATTGGACCTGGGATCAGTGCGATCAGATTTATATGAAGCATATTAAAGAGTAAATATTATTATTCATTCCAGAATGAGGTAATGGTTCTTGTCGAGAGGAGAAACTCCATAAATTGTGATTCGGCAGGTGATTATGAGTTCTACACATCTTCTCTGTCGTGGCAGTATTGCAAGAGTTGGAACAAGACTTATATTGGTCATGAGGTGTGTTGTGAGCATCGGATTCAGGGGATTTCGGTTGTTGTTATTAGGGGATGTTATTAGGGTCATGTGAATTATGCGGTGCATGGCGTGGATTCCGCGGAGGTATGCAAACATGTATTGGTGCATCGTGTAGTGAATAATACGGTGTTCGTATGTTGGAAACAGACCTGGTAGAGAATTTCAGATGTTGGAATATGGCTCTAAGGCTTATTTGACTAGAAACAAGGGGGAGAGGATTTTCAGGTTTGCTTGAGCAAATGTGCTCAACTGGGTTGTGGTAGCATAGGGTAGGTGCAAGAGGTGTTAAACAGCGATTTTAGACAACTCCAGAAGCAGTTCTTAGAACGTTCGCGGACAAACGTATATTTAAGTGGGAGAGAATGTAACGACCCGACCGGTCATTTTGCGCTCTAGCGCGTCATACATCGGTTTGAGACCCTAAGCAACTTCACTTCAGGTATTATGACTTGTACGCGTGGTCGGAATTTAATTTCAGGAAGTTCGGAGTTGAATTGGAAAAAAGTTCTAATTTCGGAAGCTTTAAGTTGGAAGAATTGACTAAGGTTTGATTTTTGAGTAAACGACCTCGGAATCAAAATTGGAAGGTTCTAACAGGTTCGTATGATGATTTTGGACTTAGGCGTATGTCCGGATCGGGTTTTGGATGACCCAAGAGCATTTCAGCGCCTATTGTGGAAGGTGGGCATTTTGGAAGAATTTCATAAATTTGAGTTAAAGTGCATTTCAATGATATCGACGTCCGTTTGGGATTCTGAGTCTGGGAATGGCTCTGTATGATGATTCCGGTCTTAGGAGCGCGTCCGGGTGTGGATTTGGAGGTCCGTAGGTCATTTTGGGGTCATTTGGGCGAAAGTTAGAAATTTAGATAATTTTGAGAAGTTTGACCGGGGGTGGACTTTTTGATATTGTGGTCGGATTCCGATTCCGGAAGTTGGAGTAGGTCTGTAATGTCAGTTATGACTTGTGTGCAAAATTAGAGGTCAATCGGACGTGATTTGATAGGTTTCGGCATCGAAGGTAGAAGTTTGAAGCTTCAAAGTTCATTGGGTTTGAATTGGAGGGTGATTCGTAGTTTTGATATTGTTTGATATGATTTGAAGGCTCGACTAAGTTCATAATGTGTTTTGGGACGTGTTGGTATAATTGGTTGAGGTTCCGAGGGCCTCGGGTTGATTCCGGATGGTTAACGGATCAATTTTTGGACTAAAGGAATGATGAGGCAGCTGGTAGCTGGTGTAACCGCACCTGCGAGGTTTTAGCCGTAGAAGCGAAACTGCACCTGCGGAAGGGAAGGCGCAGAAGCAGAAGGGAAGGCGCAGAAGTGGAAGCAGTGGCTGGGGGCATCTCCGCAGAAGCGGAATAATTGCTGCACTTGCGGAACCGCAGAAGCGGTCAAGTGACCGCAAGTGTGGGAAGTCGGGCTGGGCAGTGTCATTTTAAAGACGAGATTTGGCCATTTTCCTCCATTTTTCTTTTGGATTGGCTATTTTTGGAGCTCTTGGAAGGGAGATTTTCGTCATCTATGTCAAGGTAAGTTATATATTGGACATGGAATTGACCACGAAATTGGACATGGAATTTGGAATAAATTATATATTTAAGTTCGTGGTGTCATGGGTAAAGTTTATCTTCGAACATTTTCAGAATCCGGGCACGTAGGCCCGAGGATGATTTTTATCGACTTTTCAAGCGGAGTTAGGAATTGTTGTAAACTGAATTATAATGAGTATAAAATTATATATTTATGGATTTACACATTTATTGACTAGTTTTGGAGCGTTGGGCATCGGTTTGAGTTGTTGGAAAGGCTTGGGAGCCGGTTAAGAAATTTCGGAGCGAGGTAAGTCTCTTTTCTAACCTTGTAAGAGGGAACTTACCCTATAGGTGAACTTAATTAATATGTGTTGTTATTTGTGGGGGCTACATACGCGCAAAGTGACGAGAGTCCGTTCGTAGCTACTATTCATGTTTATGTCCAGGTAGTTTTATGTTTATACCATGCTTGTAGACACCGTTATTTGATTATATTTCTTAACTGTATCAAATGGAACTGAGTTGAGGATTTTTAAGGATTTAAAAGCTTTGAGTCGAATTGTCTTTATTTTGAGAAGAATCAAGAAAGGGTTATGATTTATTGATAAATTTATATTTGACCGCGTCATATGTATGATTTGCGAGCAGGGTAATAGATGCATTTATGGTTCATACCGTTCGACCCTCGGCAGTGCACAATTTACATATATGTTGGATCGGGCCGAACGTCCTCGGTGGAATTTTGTGCGTGATAATAGAACTGGAAATAATTGGTATAAATTCATTATTTGAAAGATTATTTATTTTAAATGAAGGAAGTGATTTGGGTCCTTAGACAGGGTGATGAATTGTTCAGTTATTTTTTGTTCTGAGTTTTATTGTTATATATATTATGCTTAATTAGAATTTCATATTATCATATTGTTGGCCCTTAGTAAGTGTCGAAGTCGACCCCTCATCACTACTTCTTAGAGGTTAGGCGGGATACTTACTGTGTACGCATTGATTTACGTATTCATGCTACACTTGTTGTACATTTTCGTGCAGGTGCATATATGTCTAGTGGCCTTGTGGGCGCAGAGGCGCGGCTATTGCGGGGACTTAGGTAAGCTGCATTTCACGTTATGAGTCCGCAGCCAGCAGAGTCTCCTTTAGAGTATTTATATTTTCCTATCTAATTTGTATTCGGGACAGATGTTGTATTTTATTTTATATTTTTAGTTGATGCCCATACACTTGTGACACCGGGTTTTGGGCGATTATGGGTTGCATTGTACTGAAATTTTTAAAGATATTATTATGTATTTTGTAAACTCCATCTTTTACTATTTAATTGAAGGAAATATGATTTCAGAAATATTAAAAATGAGAACCAATTTAAGTATTTATTTTTGGCTTGCTCGACAGCGGTGTCCTGCACCATCGTGACCTTAAATGGATTTTGGGGTCGTGACATCAGCCATGAGAAAAATTAAAGATGCACGGTTCCCGAGACCTATGAGATCCAATCCCAGCCATAGAGATCCCAACTTATGGTGCGAGTACTATGTGACGAACGGTCACCGGATAGGGTACTGCCGACACTTCCGAGAGGAGGTGGCAACACTATTGAAGAATGGTCACCTCAGAGAACTCTTGAGTGACCGAGCTAAGAATAATTATGGTCGTAACAGAGACAACGCGGAACTTCCAAAAGCAGGAGAAGAACCTCCACGCCAAATGATCAATATGATCTTTAGGGGGAATGATATTAACGGAGTCACCTTTTTTGCACCAAAGAAGACGAAAGTATAGATAACTCACAGTAAAAGACTCTGGGAAGACGATATCACTTTCACGGAGGAAAACACAGACGAATTGTTGTTACCACACAACGACACACTGGTAATTTCTTTAAATGTGTTAGATTTTAAGATTAAACATGTTCTAGTGGATCTAGGAAGTTCGTCTAATATCATACAATGGAGAGTATTGGAGCAAACTAAACTCATCGGAAGCATTATTCCGGCAACAAAGCTCCTCGTTGGATTCAACCTTACAAGTGTGACAACCCGTGGAAAGATTTTGCTGCTCATAAATGCTGAAAGAGTAATGAAAACAACTCTCTTCGAAGTAGTAGATGGTGACATGGGATACAACATTATCCTGGGAAGGTCGTGGTTACACGAAATGAAAGTTGTACCATCAACATATCACCAATTGCTAAAGTTTCCAATGCCTGAAGGAATCAAGCAGATAAGAGGTGATCAGCCGAAAGTAAGGGAGATGAATGCAATCTCAGTGTCCAGTAGAAAAGGGAAGGAACGCATGGCATAGCAATTACAGGAACCGACACCTCTTTCCGAACTAGTAGGAGTTAGCTCGGAAACAGAGTTGTTAGAACAATATCAGGTGCCAAGATATTTCCAAGTTCCAGAATAAACGGGCGCGACGAAGTCCACAGTAGTGGAACTGGAGCAAGTTGCATTGTTCGAGGAATTCTTAGAAAGAAAATTCCATTTGGGGACGGGACTACACCCGGAGCTCAGGTCTGATTTTATTGAATTCCTTAAATTAAATGTTGATTGTTTTGCATGGTCGCACGAGGATATGATAGGTATCCCGATGGAAATAGTCATGCACAAGCTGAGTTTGGATCCCAACATACCTCCGGTAAGGTAGAAGAAACGCCCTATTGCCGAGGCCAAGAGTAAATTCGTCAAAGAAGAGGTAACTCGCTTACTTAAAATCGGCTCGATCTGAGAGGTAAAAAATCCGGACTTGCTAGCCAATGTAGTAGTAGTTCCTAAGAAGAACAATAAATTTTGCATCTGTGTAGAGTATAAAAATTTTAACAAGGCATGCCCGAAAGACTCATTCCCACTGCCAAATATTGATCAATTGATTGATGCCAATGCCGGCACGAGTTGATGCGTTTCCTTGATGCTTATTCCAGGTACAACCAAATTAAGATGAACCCGAAAGATCACGAAAAAACTTCATTTATAACGAATTTCGATACATATTGTTACAATGTAATGCTCTTCGGGTTGAAAAATGCCGGAGCCACTTATCAACGTCTTGTAAATAAGGTGTTTGAAAAGCAAATAGGAAAGACCATGGAAGTTTATGTAGACGACATGCTCGCTAAGTCTTTGAATGCAGGTGACCACCTTAAGCATTTACAAGAAACATTCGACATCCTGAGGAAGCATAACATGAAACTTAATCCCGAGAAGTGCGCTTTCGAGGTCAGTTCTGGTAAGTTCCTGGGATTTCTGGTCTCACAAAGGGGAATTGAGGTAAACCCAAACAAAATCAAGGCCATAGACGATATCCCAAATCAATTGTCAAACGTAAAGGAAGTCCAAAGACTTATAGGAAGGTTAGCAACTTTGAGCAGGTTCATTTCCCGGTAGTCGAAAAAATGTCATCGCTTCTTCACGTTGCTCAAAAATAAGAATAATTTCGAATAGACACTGGAGTGCCAGCAAGCTTTGAGGGACCTGAAGAAATACTTATCAAGCCCTCCATTGCTCTCGAAACCAAAAGAAGGTGAAACATTGCTAGTCTACCTCGTGGTTTCATAAGTTGCGGTAAGTGCGGTTTTAGTCCGGTAGGATGAAGGTACACAATTTTCCATTTAATACGTCAGAAAAATTTTAATGGGACCTGAAACTCGCTACCCACATTTGAAAAAACTAGCCTTAGCTCTCGTAATCACCGCTCGGAAGCTGAGGCCCTACTTCCAATGCCACCTGATAGCTGTGGTGACTACTTTCCCTTTGCGGAATATCCTCCACAAACCCGAGCTCTCGGGTAGATTGGCCAAATGGGCCATAAAAATGAGTGAGTTCGACATAGAATATAAACCAAGGACTGCAATTAAGTCACAAGTCTTGGCAGACTTCGTGGTCGATATTAGTCCAGGACTACTACCTCTGGAAACTAAGGAGGCAGTAATGGTGTCGGAATAGACATCGAGGGTTTGGACCTTATTTACGGATGGAGCTTCGAACGTAAAAGGTTTCGGGATCGGAATAGTCTTAATCACACCTTCGGGGGAAACCTTAAGGCAAGCCATCAGAACAATCCTTTTAACTAACAATGAATGAAACTATGAAGCTATAATTACAGGGCTCGAATTGGCCTGGGGACTTGATTTCGAGGTTATCGAAATCAAATGTGACTCACAACTGGTGTTAAATAAGGTCTACGAGATCATTGATACCAAAGAAGAACGTATGCAACAATACATGGTAGAGGTTCAGGCTCTTTTGGCACGATTCTGGGAGTGGTCAATTACTCATATCCTGAGGGAGGACAACGCAGAAGCGGATGCATTAACAAACGTAGGATCATCGACAGAAATAAAGGGGATCGGAGTCTGGTACGGTGGTACAGTTGATAAGCTCAATCCTGGATACAGATGGGTACTATGAGGTAAATTCGGCTAGTCTGGTCTGGGACTAGAGAAATGAAATAATCAACTACCTCGAGCACGGAAAGTTGCCCGATGATCCCAAAGCATCACGGACGTTGCGCGCCAAAGCTGCACGTTATAGCTTCAGGAAAGGAAAATTGTATAGAAAATCTTTCCAATGCCCGTTGGCCTGGTGTTTAGGAGAGTCATAAGTTGATTATGTCATGAGAGAAATCCACGAAGGGGTATGCGGCAATCACTCAGGCGCAGGGTCTTTGATGCTGAAATTGGTACGGGCAAGATATTATTGGCCTCGCATGCAACAAGAAACCAAAGATTTCGTACGAAAATGTGATAAGTGTCAAAGCTACACATCACTCGTACATCAACATGCAGAACCCTTACATTAGGTCCTGTCCCCATGGACGGTCATGAAATGGCGGGATGGACATCGTCGGACCGCTGCCACCGGCTCCCGAAAAGGTAAGGTTTCTTTTAATTTTGAATGATTATTTTTCTAAATGGGTGGAAGTAGGTTCTTATCAGAAGATCGGAGAACGCGAAGTGGTCAATTCCTTGTGGGAAAATATAATTTGCAGGTTCGGAATACCAAAAGAGATAGCATGTGACAATGGGCCACCATTTATCGATGCAAAAATTACAAAGTTCCTCGAAGACTTGAAAATAAAGAGGATCACATCTTCTACTTATCATCCGAGCGCAAATGGTCAAGAAGAGTCAACGAACGAAGTGATTATCCAAAACCTCAAGAAAAGGTTGGAAGCAGCAAAATGCAAATGGCCCAAAGAATTGCCCGGAGTTCTATGGGCCTCCCGAACAACGGCCAAATCGAGCACAGGAGAGACTCATTTTTCCCTTGTTTATGGTGTTGAAGCCCTAATCCCGGTAGAAGTCGGCAAATCCACTTTGAGATATTCTCAGACAAATAGAAAATCGAACGATGAAGCAATGCTAATCAACTTGGAACTGCTCGAGGAACGCAGGGACTCGGCGCATGTAAGAATGGTAGCTCAAAAGCAGAGAATGGAGCGATATTATAATCGAAGAGCCAACTTCCGTTATTTCAAAGTAGGAGTTTTGGTTCTGAGAAAAGTAACCCAAAATACCCGGGAGCTCAACGTGGGGAAGCTAGGTCCAACGTGGGAAGGTCCCTACCGGATTTTAGCTATCACCGGGAAAGGTTCATACGAGTTGGAGAACCAGAATGGAGATAAGTTGCCCACCAACTAGAACGTGGCACACCTCAAAAGATATTATTGTGGATGAACATTATTCAAGCGGAAAGTATGTGATGCACTCTTTTTCCCTTCATTTAGTTTTTGTCCCAATTGGGTTATTCTGGCAATGTTTTTAATGAGGCGGCGACAGAAAGCATACTACGAAGACAGCAACAATAAGACCTTTGATAACAAGGCAAACAAACAAGCTTCCACTCGGGGACAATTAGATAATCTTTGGTTCGATAGCAAATTCCCACCGGGAAGTTAAGTTTGCTACCGAAAAAGGGCTACCCGACTGTTCGTGAGCACAAACCACCAGAGGACTGTTAGGTATTGTTTCGCTCGATAGCATGGATTCCTAAAGGGAAGGAAGGTGTGTTATTGAGTGAAGGATTACCTAACAATTCAAGGGTGGAACCTTCGAAGATACAAGACTTCCAGTGTTCCAATTCGCACACTCCGTATTCGAACATTAGGGGGAATGATATGAAGATACGGCAACAATGACAGCCACGTCAACCAGAAAACAAAATTCGGAAACAAAATGCATCATCAGGACTGGGGAATACGCAGCCATCCCCGTAGAAACAAGTTGTACAAGATAGACACAAGTAATGGCAATTTCTTTTATGCATAGCAAGATCCATATGTATTTTTTGAAATAGAAGGAATAGAAATGAAATCCTTTTTCTTTTATCTTGTTTATTATCTGAACGATGAGCTAACTTTGTCATTTGAATGTTAAACAAGTACTTCAAATGTTAGTGTCATAATGAACATGAGACGTCCTCTTCAAGAGCACCATATACATAAGAGGGCCCTCTCTTATAAAAATCCTCACGTTAAAGGGTTGGTTCCGGAAGAATCAATGCCCGGAATCTAAAATCTCATCGGGGGAAAATACACCCGAAACCGCATATGAAAAGGACGCAAAAAGCAAAGTTGCGCAAATATTCACAGAAACACTCATGTAAAAGGGAAACTTGCGAAAATATTCATAGAAACCCTCAAGTAAAAGGGATAATACTCGGAACCAAAATACTTCAAAGAAAAGGCATCCGAGACTACACATAGTAAAGCGCGAATAGAACAACATGCGCATAATGCTTAAGCAAGTGCAAAAGTTAAATACTTGCACATATATTCAAACGAGAGTAAGACTCAAAGTATACTTGAGCAAAAATAAGTCATTATTTACAAGAACGAACCAAAATGATAAAAGTACAAAATGGGAAAAGAAAGAAAATGCTAAACTGCAGTGCCTCCAGAACCAGGAGGAAGAGAAGAATTCGCTTCCCCGGGGAAAGCAGGTGTTTCCATCGATGGCTCAACATTTTCCCAGTTTGGTCTTCGGCATCATCGCCTTCCGATCCCTTTCAGTTTTCGAAAACTCAAAACCGGAATCAAAAGAACCTGGAGCATCAGACTACGTCGGGAATCCATTATTTGCAGCCAACTCAAGCTCTCAGGCCGTAGCAATTTCGGCATCAACATCAATGATAACAGCTTTGGCCTCTTCCAAGGTTTTTCTCCTCATGTTGTACATGGAATAAGTTTTTTCAACAACGAGGGAAGTTGATCGATGCTTAAGTTCTTCTTTGAGTTGGGAAACCTCGGTAGAAAGGCTTTCCCAGGCGGGTCTAGCAGACTTGAGGCTGAGGTCAAGGTCGCGAATAGTTGAACTAAAGAGCCTGTTATGCTCGATAGTTTTCCTGTACTTCTCTTCTAGTTGGGCGTGTTTTTCCCCCACAACAGCAAGCTCTTCGATTTTGGAATTCAAGGTTGTTTCTAAGTTGGTTACTTTTTTGGCAACAATAGCCTCGCACTCGGTTGCAGCAAGAACGGTGTCCTGGACTTCAGCCCATTTGGCCTTGGCTTCATCAAATCTAACCCTCAGCGGCCCAACTTCTTGGCTTAGGGTTACCACTTCTTGCTCGCTTTGCTGCAAATAAGAGTCCAAAATAATGGCCTCAATAGCTTTGGTTTCCAGTTCTGAGAGGCGGAGAACAGTTTGTTCTCATTCCACCAAAAGTTGATTCCGTTCAGAAGTAAGTTCTTCCTTTTCACGAATCAACCTTTGAAGGCCCTCAGAAGCAAGAAAGTTGGCCTACAAGACAAGAAGAAGTAAAACTTAGAATACATCCATACAAAAGTAGAAGAAGTAATGAAGGGAGAAAATAGCGTACCGTTGCGACGTTGTGCATGGCATTGTTCAACAAGCACTCTCCCGAGAGTACTTGAATCTTTTCCTAGTATTTTTTTTGAAGCCAAAGGCTTCATATAGTTAGCAAGCTCTACCGACCGGAATAGCAAGGTGCATCCGGTAGAGACTGAAAGAGTAACGTTCCTCCTCCTTTACGGATCTTTAGAAGGGGCAGCATAATTTTCCCCCAAATTCCCATGAGCTGGGGACTATGGAATAGGAACGCCTTCTTCATGGTCTGGTGCGGACGATGGAGGTGATGTAGCAACTACCGGTGGAAGAGTGGATGAAGATGGAAGTGATATAGTAGTTGCTGGTGTTGGTGAAGGTGGAGATGAAGCTGATGGAGTTGAAGAATGAGAGGCAGATGCATCAAATACAATGTCGGTTGTTGGATGCTCGCTAACAAAAGATAGCAAGGACCCGGTACTCTGCCCCGCAGCACCGGTTACAACAATTGGAGTCCGAAAACGGGAGTTAGCATATTCTACCAAATCATATTCTCCCCAAAGTGCCGAGACATCATCTTCAGTTGGTGTAACTATCTCAACAGGTTGAGCTTCCTATTGAGATGATGAGGATCGTCACCTTCAATGTAAAGAAGCTCCCTCATCAACAGCTTCTTCATCATCATCAATCATCACAGTGTCTATGACTGACCCGGAAGGAGAACCAGTCGTCATCGCCACCGGAGATAACTCAGGGGCATCAGTCTTTGCCCTCTTATTCTTTTCCCTAACCGCGAAGGAACGTCTTCTCTTTGGTTGCTTGTCCTCCGGCCGAGGACTCTGTAAAGAAGAGTTTGCGTCCGAAGTAGGCCCTGAGATACCTGTTCGAGTAAGTTCTTCCTAAAGCAGCCTCGCTGCATCAGTGGGATCAGCCAAAACGTCCTCCTCGGGGACAGCAATAGAGCTCGTAGGTAGACCTAATTTCATGAACAAGTGAGAAGGGTTCAACGAAGTTCTTCATAATAGAAGCAAGGTAAATTAAAATTATCATGATTTTTGGCCTTTCACCTGTATTTAAGGGACAGTTCTTTCCATAAACGAGTTTCAGGCATTGTGACATTCAAATATTTTGAACCCACCGTTCCAAACCTACTACCACCAGTGGGATCTATCGAATTGCTGAAACATGTGAAGGGTGAAAAGATGATACATCCATAAAAGAATATCTAGCAAAAGGGAATACTACACGAAGAACTTACGAGTGTGGTTCCAAGCGACCAGAAAGGATTAAGCCATTGTTGGAATGATGTCGTTGGTGGAAACTACAACGAACCATTCCATCCACCCACGGTCATTGTCATCATCATGCTAGATAGCAAAGCATGGCGCTTGCAAAGGTTTATTATTCCTCCGCAGAAGATTTTGGGGGAATAGAGATTCATCATATGAGCTAAGGTTAGATCCTCTCGAAGGCAGACAATCGTCCTCCACACTGAAGGACTTACCTGTGCCAAACACACCTGGTAACGAAGGCAATACTCTGTAATCACAAAATCAGGCTCTCCGCTCAAAGAAAACGCACCCAAAGTAAAGGGATACGTGAAAAAGTAAGTAAAACCTTCCTTGGGAAGGGTCACTCGCTCCGATAAATCAGGAGCAATAATATCTAACTCTTGGCAGCGACAGTCCTCCTTCATAGTAGGAATACTGGAAGGACGAATGGAAGAAGGGTACCTACTAACAACCCATGTACGAGGATTAGCAGTAGGGAATTTCTCTTCAAAATCCTTCGAAGTACTAAGTCTTCTTGGGATGATGGAACCCACAGTTGGTGGAACAAATTCCTTGGTTTTGTTTTTGTTCTTTGTAGAACCAGTACGCTTAAAGGCAGAAGCCATTGAAAAAGAAGATGGAAATGGTTCTTTGTTTGAAGACAACTAGAGGAAGAATAGAAAGCAAAGATGCAAATCAGGAGTTCGAGAAATTATGAAACGAAAAGGAAAAGAATATGGCGTATAAGTAAACATTTTGGGCTAAATTCATGGCCATGATTACCTCGATAATCGGAAAAACCTGTACTGAATCATGGGATGACGCATGTTTGGGGCACTAAATGTGGAGAGAGGTACGTCTAATCAACTGTCAGGGACTTTCAAAGGGAGTTATAGTAATTCCCGCCAAAAAAGTGTTTCTAACAACTTTTCGATAATACAAAGTTATGTCACCAGAAAGCAGGGCGACTATCTGTATGTGGTAAAATATGATATGACATGTGGTCGTTTAAAGGGGGACACATGGAACCCAAGACAGGGATGGCCGAAGACAGAACGCAGCCATTACGCTTGTCACCGGAAAGGATAACGTTCATAAAGGCGTGTTAAATGCTATGCGCCGGTAACATTTAATAGGGAATATTCAGCAGCATTAAGAGCGATGGTCCGTTACAGAGAATTTGGCATTTATGTTCACCGCAACATATTCATCAATGACCCTCATATTTGACATTTAAGGAGAACATGATCCTAGGATTTCCTTCCCTAGAGATAGCTATAAATAGTGAGCACAGTTATTATTGTAAAGGACACGAATTTTCTATCAAAACTTATATGATATTCTATACGAAGCTTAATACAATCTTTTTTTTTCTTTTTGATCTCATTATTGTTGTATCCGGAAACCTCGTTCCCGGAATCGTCATCTCTGTTGTTTCGTCTATATTTCAATGCTAAGTATTGTGCATTTCTTCAATTATTGTATTATTTTAGGATCCAATGAATTCACTTGTCTAAAAACCACGTATAAATTCAACGGTGATGTGCTGTTTTCATTTTGTTCAAGAATAGCAAATAGCTTTTCTTTAATGTTTTCATCAAGTTCTAAGGTATTAACCTTTTTCTTTTTCTTGTTGGTGACTGGGCATTCATTAGCTCTATGCCCTATCTTACCACATGACCAACATTTATCATCATGTTCCTTTTTAGAACGTCTTTTAAATCTTCATTTCTTAGGAGTTCCTTCCTTTTTTTCTTCACGCTTATGGCATTTTTTAAATTTTTCAGAAGATTTCTTATGTTGTTTTGCTCTTTTAGATGGAGCAGCAATGGTTTTAAAACCCTTTTCATTTTATAGGTAGTTACTGCAATACCGACTTCATGTAGTTTTTTGTAGATTTGGCTTTCAGCCAATCCGTCTATGTTCCATTCTGTGATACCAGTTCCTTCGTGACTAGAACTGGTTAAATAGATATCTTCTTCAAATTGTACATCTGGGAATGAAGCCCTTCCATAGTAATTCTTTTTATTAGAATGTCTTGGATCGTTAGTAATTCTGTTGATTTCAGAATCAATAGATTTGATTGTAGAGACTGTTTCGATTTTATTAATATCTTCAGAAGTTTTCTGGAGCATTGTATTAGAAACTCGAGTTTTTCCTTTTTTCCAGGGAAATCTTCTTTTATTCTTAAATCAATATAATCCTTTTCGATAGAACTTAATCTTTTAATTAAATTTTGAAGTTCTATGGATTTATTATTAATGTTAGTAGTAGCTTGATTTGAAGTAGTTTCTGGTTTAGAGATTACTAATTTTGTTCTAAGTCTCTCTTCAATTTGTTCTAGAAGTTTATCTGAAAAATCAAATTTTTCTTGTAATTTTGGAAACTTCTCTCTGGAATAATCAGGAAGCTTTATTAATGGATACGTTTCAATTTTAGAGGTTGTTATAGACCTTGTAGGGATTCCTAATTTATTAGTATCCTTTAACTAATTGGAGACTACATGTAATAAATTATTAGTGTAAAAACAAAGTTTAGAAGAAATTTCTGAAGTTTTAAAAACTTTAGTACAAAAATAGTATGTTTATAAAAATAGAAGATTTTATATTCTTCTGAATTAAAAAGCAATAAATACTTGTATTAGTAGAACTATATTATTATGAATAATTCGGATAAAAACAAAATCTTGAATGATATAAACCAATCCATGGTTGTTACAAACATTGCCAAAATAGAAAATGATTTACAAAATTGAAGTATTCCTAGAGAATCCTACAGTACTATTTATCATATTGGTAAGTTTGATTTTATAAAAAATTATAACATCAAAACTTGTGAATCTACTATTGCCATCAATAACTCGATAGAAACAATCAAGTTATTAGCTGCACAAGACATTCAATATTGCAGAAAGAAATTCAATTTCCTTCATATCGGATTAGTACAAATGGCGGTCAAACCTTTATACAGATTAGGTTTAGACACCCCTCTCTGTCTCTTACTAAGAGATGACAGACTTCTTAACTTTGATGATTCTTTGTTAGGAGTCTTACAAAGTAACTTAGCCCAAGGCCCAGTATACTTTAATTGTTATCCAAACTTTTCTGTTGACATAAATGATCAGAATGTTCTGGATACATTAACTCTTAATATAAAAATAAAAAATATGAACAGCAAAGTTAATACAAGAGAGATAGTTGTAATATATAGAGTTTATTACAGACTAATGAAAACAACATTAGCCCCAAAAGCTAAGATCGAAAGTAATAAAGGAGTTACTATGCTCCTGGAAGCAAACCAAGAACAAAGTAATACCTTCGTCCCTAGAATGATTCAATGGGATGAGATTCTTTCGAAAGATAAATGGAGTTTTAACTCCATTACCCAACCAATTTATGAACCTGAGAGTTCATACATTGAACAAGTCATTCAACATCCTTCTAGAGCAATAGACTTAAAATTCTTAAGTCCAAATTCGACTAGTGAAGCTTCTTCCAGTAGAAGAATGACCTTTACTAAACCTGCTTCTAAGGATAGCAAGAGTGATGAAGAACTTATCGAAGAAATCGATACAAAACTTAAAGGAGTAGATTTTAATAAAACTGTTCCAAAAGTTATTTATCAAAACAGACCCTTTATTACTACTCCAAAAAGTCCAACGGCTGAAACGGTTGATCAATTAACAGTAATCCGAGCCGATGACTTTGAAATATATTGGAAAAGTCTAGATGCTCAGTGATTACACCCCAACAATATTATCAATCGAAAATGGTATGTAGATACTTATTCTTTAGAACAAAGATTATCTTTTAAAGATAAATGGATTAAAGACTTAAAAATAATCAAATGTGATATTGAACCAAAGAACCAATCAAACTGATTTTTTACCTTCCTTTTTGGATGGTGTCTCTGGCTTGACTGCCTGTGCAAAAGACTCTGGGTCTTCATTTCATAATCTGAACTGGTGAGTGTCTTACCAGTCTGGCTTGTTGAAGCTTTTGAAGAAGCTTGTTGGAATGGTCCTTCTATTTTTGGAATAGTACCAAGGACTTTCATTGTAGCTGGTTTATTTATAGTGGGAACTCTCGGAGGGGTTACCACTATATTTAGAGGTGGTCTCACGGGTAAGGGGGGATAAAAATCTGCTAGTGCAGAATATCTATTTTCTCTCTTTGGTGAGGCCCTGAAGGGACCCTTCTGGTTCGGTCTCATTTTTTCCCTGTAGGAATTCTCTGGTTAGAAAGTCGGGTAAAGAATTTTCCTCACCTTTAATAAACTCAATTTGAAAATCAAAACTAGATAATAGTGCTTGCCATCTGGCAAAAATCTGCTTTGAAATGAGGTTTTTAACATCCTTTTGTAAAATCTCTTTAGCTGACTTGCAATCAACTCTTAATAAAAATTCTTTATTTATTAAGTCGCCTTGAAACTTTGCAATACATAGTACTATAGACAAAATCTCTTTTTTGACTGTACTATAGTTTTTTTTAACCGAATTCCAAATTTCGGAAGTGAAACGGACTAATTGTTCTGAAGAGTTCAAAGAGACTCGTTGTTTTAGAATACCACCATACCCTTCATCAGAAGCGTCAGTTTCAACTATCATGAATGCCTCAGGATTGGGAATGCCTAGACAAGGAAGTTTTTGAACAATAGATTTGACTCTTTTGACAGTGTCAGTTTGTTCTTGACTCCATGGAATTGGATTCTTTCTGAGACATTTGTATAGTGGTTCACAGATTTTCCTAATATCAGGAATGAAGTCTGCTACATAATTAAGGCTTCCTAAGAACATTTGTAATTGTATTTTGTCTAAGATTTCATCAGGAAATTTTGAGGAGAACTCAATGGCTCTACAGATTGGTTTGTAAGTGCCTTGGTATAGATCATGTCCTAAGAATCTGATAGTTGTTTGAAACAACCTAATCTTCTTAGCACTTACTACTAGTCCATTATGTTTAATGACTTTAAAGAACGTATTTAAATGTTTAAAATGAGATTCTATATCTTCAGAAAATATTAAAACATCATCAATGTAAACAATTGACATATTACTGTATGGATTAAATATGTTATTCATAATATTTTGGAATTCTGATGGGGCATATTTTAACCCGAAAGGCATTACGTTCCATTCATATTGTCCAAAGGGGACATTAAAGGCAGTTTTATATTTATCTTTCTCGCTAATTTGAATTTGCCAAAATCCTGACTTCATATCAAATTTGCTATAAATATTTGCTTTATAAGTTCTTTTTAATAAATCTCTTTTATTAGGTATCGGGTACCTGATCCATTGTAAAACCTTGTTTAATGGTTTATAATTAATAACTAATCTGGGAGCTCCTCTTTCCTTTTCTGCACTTTTATTGACATAAAAAGCTGCACAACTCCAATGTGATTTAGAGGGTCTGATAATCTTCTTATTAAGGAGATCGTTTATTTCAATTTTACAAACTTCCATGAGTTCATGATTCATTTGAATAGGCCTAGCCTTTGTGGGTATGGCTTGTTCAGTAAATTTATTCATATAAGGAAGTTCGACTACATGCCTTTTTCCTTTCCCAGTAGGCATTATGTAATTTTGAACAAACTTCTAATTCGAGTTTTTCTTGGAAAGTTTTTATCCTTTCCTCCATTCCCGAGGTTTTTAAAGTTTGTTCAATTTTGTGAACTTTTATATCATTTTTTAAATAATTTACCTGATTAGAAAGCAGGTTTATTTTAAAAATAGTTTTTGATTTGAGGAAGTCACTTTCCTCTTTGGAGATAGAATTAAGAGAAGGGAATTTTATTTCCTTTCCTAATATTGTAGTACAGATAGCTTCTAAATTATCATGAAATGGTTTAATATGAGTTATAAAAGGTATACCTAGGATAATTTATTCATTAATATCTCTAGTTACCGCAAAATCATTTATAAAACAGATTCCATCATTACAGATGTGGGCTTTTGATAGTTTATAATCTATCTTTAATTTTTCTCCTGTGGCAGAATATAACTTTGTAGTACTTTTTTCAAAGTATTTGGTTGGTATTATTCCTTCCATAATGCAGTTTCTATCTGCACCTGAGTCTAATAATGCTAATTTATTAATCGTAATATTTTTTACCTTTAAGGTAATAGGAATATGATAACTGTGGGCTCTAACTTTAGTAATTTTTGCCACAGCTGTACCGCTAATTGATTCTTTATCAATTTTTGAATTATCATCATCTGTGAAGTATTCACCAATAGTTTCCTTTTTATTAGCTGCTTGTAATACTTCATTAGTAAGATTTTTCATTTCTATTTTGTCAAGTCTAAGCTTAACCATTTTTATTTCATCTTTTACAGATTTTAATTCTGTCTGGAGATGTTGAATAGTTGGTTTATCGTTTTTGGCTGAAAATCTATTCATAACCTCTTTCATATTAAAGGGTTCTATTTTATGATGATTTCCTTTCTGATTAATAATAATGTTTTTTAATTCTTTTAAGTATTTTATTTTAATATCTTCATCATCTATGTGATTGATAATATCAAATAATACTTCTTTAGAGTCATTAGTAAGGACTTTAATAGAATTCTGTCCGCACACACATATTGCACCAGTGCAGTTACAGTTGTCTTCTTGAGAACTACTGCTACTGTTTGAGCTATATGCCATGTTTATCATTTCATTGTCGCTGTCAGAATAGCTTTCATCTGATGACGACGATGATGTGCTGTTTTCATTTTGTTCAAGAATAGCAAATAGCTTTTCTTTAATGTTTTCATCAAGTTCTAAGGTATTAACCTTTTTCTTTTTCTTGATTCCCGACGTAGTCTGATGCTCCAGGTTCCTTTGATTCCGGTTCTGAGTTTTCGAAAACTGAAAGGGATCGGAAGGCGATGATGCCGAAGACCAAACTGGGAAAACGCTGAGCCATCGATGGAAACACCTGCTTTCCCCGGGGAAGCGAATTCTTCTCTTCCTCCTGGTTCCGGAGGCACTACAGTTTAGCATTTTCTTTCTTTTCCCATTTTGTACTTTTATCATTTTGGTCTGTTCTTGTAAATAATGACTTATTTTTGCTCAAGTATACTTTGAGTCTTACTCTCGTTTGAATATCTGTGTTGTACAGAAGTGTAGTATGACTACGAGACAACATGTACTCAGTAATTATCAAGATTAATCTCGGTAAAGCAATGACGAGGTTCAAGTCATGTGATACATACTAATAAATAAACATGTAAAATTCATATCTATACCTAGAAAGATTATGAAAGGAGATGCGATATTGTAGAAGAATACATCATGAGATACCAACTCAACATGAATAGTTTTATCTCGTCTATCAAATACAACAATAACAACAACAACAACAACAACGACCCAGTAAAATCCCATAAGTGGGGTCTGGAGAGGGTAGTATGTACGCAAACTTTATCCCTACCCCGAGGGAGTAGAGAGGTTGTTTTCGAAAGACCATCGGCTCAAGAAGATGAAAAGATACAATATCAGTACCACCAACAGAGACCAAATGAATAATAACAGCGCCATAAAGACCAAAAAATAGATGAAACGCAAAAGCGATAGCCAGTAAAAAGACCTGGCACTATGAAAAACGAAAGAGTAGTGAGACACAACATTAACCACTAGCAGTCTAAGACAAAAATCCTATCAGACTAGCCTCACATAGGTACGAAATAGAAATAGACCCAACTACCTCCTAACCTACAACCCCAATACTTGACCTCTACAGCTTCCTATCAAGGGACATGTCCTCGAAAATCTGAAGTCTCGCCATGTCCTGCCTGATCACATCTCCCCAATACTTCTTAGGCCACCCTCTACCTCTTGTCGAGCCTTCCAAAACCAGCCATTCACACCTCCTTACCAGATCATCGGGGCTTCTCCTCTGAACGTGCCCGAACCATCAGAGCCTTGCTTCTGACGAGTGCAAAACATACACTTAAATTGTGCTTGCTAACCGAATATATTATAATATAATATCGTATCCATAGAGATTGGAGTTAAACAGTATTTTTGTAGTTTATAGCTTGATTGCTATCCAAGATGACCAACAATTTAGATTTATGTGATTTAAAACTAAAATTAACTAAGAATCTAAAGCTAATTGACGAGTGACACTCGAATAAAAGTAAGCAAGAAAGATAACAATGGGAGAAAATATGGATTGATTGGATAGGTGCAAGATGAATGTCTGGATTTAGCTCTAGTTAATTCACTTCTAATGCTCAAGTGAGTCTCTCAAATTCACTCAATTATTTGTTCACACATTCAGTAGAAACTCCTCTCTCGATTAAGTTTCAATCTCACAATATGAACTAAATTAAGCTCGATGAAGATATGCACGGATTCGTAGTAGATTGGTCTTTAGGAAAACCTCTTCCGATTATTCTCCTAATGAGGTTAATCAACAATTCAACTAGCCTCTATCGATTACTAAGAAGAATTAATGAATTTAACCAACAACATATAATGCAAAAATATCACAAGCTAAGTCTCTCTCGATTACATGAACAAGTGAATATAGATGCAACAATTTAAACATCCAAAACGATTCAATACATAAACACTAGAGTTATAATATACAAACAAATATCAATACACCAAATCCATCAAACCCTAAAGAGAACTACTCTATGGATATGGAGTAATTTATCACAACTATGTTCAAAGTAAAGAAAAACATAAAACAATCCAAACCCTTGTCTTGAGTGAGGATTGAATGATAAACTCCTTATGCTTTTGCTTCTCTAACTCCTCCTTAGCCTCCTTAGGTCTTAGATATGTCAAAAGTCCACAAAATAACATTTTTCCACGTATATATACCAAGTAGGGTCGGGCCCAAACAAAAACACCTTTTCCTACACGAAATAGGACACTTTCCGGCATTGGACGTGCTCGGTCGCGCACCTGAGAGTGTGCTCGCGCATATGGCCGCACACTTTGGATAGTGTTCTGCCTGACTTGCGTTCCCAGTGCGCGCTCGTGCACCTGGGTGGCGTCCTGCTCAATTCTTCATTTCTCTCATTAAGTGCACTATTTTTTGTTTATCCCCGAACACGGTCCCAACTTAATCCTTGGGCTTTTACTCAGACTTCAAAGCTCCAGATTAGCTTGAATTCATTCCAAAACATCTATATAGCTAGGAATCACTCCTACAAGGTATAAAACACACAATTAGTGTAAAACACTAGCGATTAAAGCTCAACTCAATCAAAGTGCAATAAGCAACTAAAACACGAGATTATAGCCTACCATCAACACCCCACACTTAAACCATTGCTCGTTCTCGAGCAATCAAACTATACTTTATAAAGACACGACCTTTTTAAACAACTCTCCTAACTCATCATACCAAGAATATTTAAAATAGACTAAGCAAAATAGTGTAATGTCCTAGCCTCAAGATTTGACTCACAAGTACCACACATTATTTATAACTCGCTCACTTACTCCAACATAGAGGTCAACGACATTACCTTTCTTTCATGAATTAAGTGCCCTCACACAAAGACCGAGAGTAGTTCCACACACAATAGAATTTAAGAACAATTAGGAACTCAAGATAGAAAGAATTCACTCACTCTCAGAAACAACATTCATATGCCACAAAAGATGCACCATAGGCTTGCCCGTAGTACACTACTCTACTAATTCGAGCTCATTCAGTCACGGATCCAGTAGGACTTTCATTGGTTGTAATGTAGGTTACAGGACGGGGAGGATACATTTAGATATAAGAGTGACTACACCTCTCTAAGCACTTTAATACATACAATTTAACCTTTCTGGTGGCGTCCTGCTTAATTCTTTATTTCTCTCGTTAAGTGCACTATTGTCCGTTGATCCCCAAACACGATCCCAACTTAATCCTTGGGCTTTTACTCAGACTTCAAAGCTCCAGATTAGCTTGAATTCATTCCAAAACATCTACATAGCTAGGAATCACTCCTACAAGGGATAAAACACACAATTAGTGCAAAACACTAGTGATTAAACCTCAACTCAATCAAAGTGAAGTAAATTAGAATGCAATAAGCGACTAAAATACGAGATTATAGCCTACCATCAGCTTCCCGCATCTTGTCATCAATAGTAGCCACACCCACCTTCTGCCGAATATCATCATTCCTAATCTTATCCATCCTAATGTGCCCGCAGATCCACCCCAACATCCTCATTTCTGCTACTTTCATGTTCTAGATATGTGAGTTTTTAACAGGCCAACACTCAGCCCCATACATCATGGCATGTCTAACCACCACTATATAAATCTTACCTTGGAGTATCGTTGGCACTCTCCTGTCACACAGGACTCTAGAAGCTAACCTCCGCTTCATCCACCCCACCCCAATATGGTGTGTGACATCCTCGTCGATCTCTCCACCCCCTGGATAATTAACCCAAGGTACTTGAAACTGCCTCTACTTAGGATGACCTGTGATTCAAGCCTCACATCCATGCCCGCTTTCCTCGGCTCGGTGCTGAACTTACACTCTAGGTATTTCATCTTAGTCTTGCTCAGCTTGAAACCCTTAGACTCGAGGGCCTGTCTCCAAACCTCCAGCCTATCGTTAACACCAGCTCGCATCTTATCAATTAGAACAATGTCGCCAGCGAATAACATACACCGAGGCACCTCCCTTTAAATGTGGTGCGTTAGAGCGTCCATCACCAGGGCAAATAAGAACGGGCTGAGCACAGAACCATGGTGTAACCCCATAACAACCGGAAAATGCTCATAGTCATCTCCTACTATCCTAACCCCAGTCTTATGTCCATCATACATGTATTGAATCACCCAAATGTAGGCAACTGACACACCTTTTGTCTCCAAGCATCTCCAGAGAACCTCTCTAGGAACATTGTCATACGCTTTCTCCAGATCAATGAATACCAGGTGCAGATCCTTCTTCCTCTCTTTGTACTGTTCCACCAACCTCCTAATAAGGTGGATAGCTTCCATAGTAGAATGACCCGACATGAACCCGAACTGATTATTGGATATAGACACTGTCCTCCTCACCCTCACCTCAATCACCCTCTCTCAAACTTTCATGGTATGACTCTGTAATTTGATACCCCTATAATTGTTACAACTCTAGATATCACCTTTGTTATTATACAACGGAACCATCGTACTCCACCTCCATTCTTTCGGCATCCTCTTCGTCCTAACAATAACATTAAATAGCCTAGTCAGCCACTCCAAGCCTGCTCTTCCCACATACCTCCAAAATTCAACTAGAATTTCGTCTGGCCCAGTCGCTCTGCCCCTACCCATATTACGCAACTCTCCCATGACCTCCTCAACCTTGATGCACCTACAGTACCCAAAGTCACGGTGACTCTCGAAATGCTCCAATTCACCTAGCACAATATCTCGATCCCCTTCTTTATTCAAGAGTTTATGAAAGTAAGTCTGTCATCTCCTCTTAATCTGGGACTCTCCCATCAGTACTCTACCTTCCTCGTCTTTGACGCACCTCACTTGGTTCAAATCCTGAGCCTTCCTCTCTCTCGCCTTGGCGATTCGGAATAGCTTCTTCTCCCCTTCCTTGACCCTTAGTTCCTCGTACATACGACCAAAAGTCGCAGTCTTAGCCTCCATGACCGCCATCTTATCCTTCTTCCTAGCTACCTTATACCTCTCCATGCACGCTCTCCTCTCCTTCTCCTCACCTGTGCTCCCTACTAACTTCAGGTACGCCACCTTCTTCGCTTCCACTTTACCTTGGAATCTCGTCTACCAAATCTAAAGCATATAACAAATTAATCTATTATACATGTTATAAAAATAAGCATAAAAAGCATATATATATATATATATATATATATATATATATATATATATATACATACATGATATGTCATAAAGGATTCAGTTGAAGGGTCAAAGCTTCTACCCTTATGCTCAAAACTCACCATATTGGGTTCCATATCAGAATCAACCAAAAATCTATCAATTTCTCACAACATGTGTGTCCGCAATCAAGAGAGAAACATGTGAGGGAGACCCTAGAGGGATGGATCCATATCCACAAGCTGCACAGCAAAGATATCATGCCATGACAATAATAATATCACAGTAACCGCACTGTAGAAATTCGTGCCATATCCATATCAATCCGCATAACATGTCCAAATATGGCATAGTCATAGAAAATACTAAATAACATTTCATCTATAAGGATGCATATGCTCAAATAATCAATAAGGTGCACAAGGATATAACAAATAAAGGTGTGGATGTGTGCTCGATATATAAAGCATGACTACGACTAATAATAAGTATGTCAATAATTTCATGAATAGAACATCTTGGCCAATTAGAAGACAGTAATCATAGACATGGTTAATGGAATATTAATCTCACGTAGTCATGCAATTGACTAAAACATAAATCTTAGAAGGCACACGAATAAACAAGGCATAATAAGACCCTAAAGTCTAACCCAATCTTAAATAATACATAGCACTCGTATATACGCTCGTCACCTCGCATATATATCATTTTCCACACATTTTAATTAATCAAATAAGGTCATGTTGTAAGGGTTATTCCCTCAAATCGAGATTAGACAAGATACTTACCTTAGCAAGTCAAATCAACCCACCCAAATAGCCTTTCCTTCATAAATCACCTCCAAACAGCTCAAATCTAACCAAATAATACGCAGTAAGGTATGATAAAATCATATGGATCAATTTCGAACAATAAAGCTTCAATCTTTAATCAATTCCCAAAAAATCAACATAAGTTACCCCAGGGCCACACCGTTTAAACCTAAGCCTAGGGGTAGATCATGTTTGATCATAACCCCATGAGTCCAAATATGTGTTTTTAATTTTCAAATCCAAATCCATGCTCAAAACCTCAATACTCTCTTAAGTTGTAGACGAAAATCCTAAATTTCACTTTCAAATTCCATGTCTTTAGGTATAAAAATACATGAGAAATCAAGATATATGATCAAATCGAGGTAAAATATATTTACCTCTAAGATTGTAATGAAATCCCTCTTAAAATTCTTCTTCTATCCTTCTCCAAAACTCAATATGATAAAAAATGAGCTAAGTCCCGAAATTAGGACTCAAAATAACCCTACCAGTGATACCCTTCGTGAATGGGATAAAGGCCTCGCATTAATGAAGCACCAACTGTCGCCGCCCAGAAATCCTCCTTCTTAATCTCGGACTAACCCTTGTGATCACGAAGCTTCGCCTGCCTACCTTATGCTAACGTGACTACATGCCCTGCTATGCGAAGGTCTCTTTGCCAGCCTTCTCTACGAACACGACCATCCCATCACGAACATGAAGGCTAATCTCCCAGCCTCACCTCCTTTTTTGCGAACGTGTCACCCCCTTCCCGAATGCGAAGCACAATAGTCCTCATCCCCAATCCTTCATCACAAATGCGAGACACCCCCTTGCGAACACGATGAACTCCAGAACTCACGAGAGACTCCCGAGACCCAATCCAATCATACAAACAAATTCATAAATACTATGTGTACCTATACAAGAACTCCAAACACATATGTAACCATCACATTTAAGGATTAAAGGCCAAACCACACATTGAACTCTCTTAAGTTCATAAGCTTCTAAACTTCCAACCAAGCATTTGATTCATACCTACGCACTTCGGATCACAACCAAACTTTACATACATGTTTCATTAAATACAATGAACCTTACCTAAGTCTCGGAACAACAATCGAAATAATATAATCCCAAATTCAACTAACGGTCAAACTTAAGAACTCTCTAATTCTTCATACTGCCAACTTTCGGTAAATAGAGTCAAAATCTTCTAAGAGCATCCAAAATCAAATCCAAACATACGCGCAAGTCAAAAATCATATACAATCCCATTGGGACATTCAAATCACCAATCTGAGGTCGGTTACTCAAAAGTGAAACTTTGGTCAACTCTTTCAACTTCAAGCTCCCAAAATGAAACTAAGTATTCCAAATCACTCCGGAACCTCATGAAAACCAAACCACCCATCCCCGCAAGTCACAAAGAAAATATATAGGAAGCATAAAATAGGGGAACATGGCTCTACTACTCAAAACGACTGGCCGAGTCGTTATATTCTCCACCTCTTAAATAAATATTCGTCCTCGAACGAGTTTAAATATGTATCTAAACTGCTAAAAAGATATGGATATATGCTCTACATATCTGACTCGGTCTCCCAAGTAGCCTTCTCTCTTGATTGCCCTCTCCAAACACCTTCAATGTTGCGATCTTCTTAGGCCTAAGCTTCCAAACCTGTCTATCCAAAATAGCCACTGACACTTCCTCATAAGCCAAATTCTCATCTGATTGCACTCCACTGAAGTCCAAAACATGCAACTTTTCTTGATTATACCCCCGAAGCGTAGAGATATAAAATACCGAATGCACCCCTAAATGACTAAGAAGCAAAGCAAGCCTATAAACAACCTCGCCAACTCTCTCTAACATGTCAAATGAACCATAAACCTCTAACTCAGCTTGCCTTTATTCCCAAATCTTATTACGCCCTTCATGGATGAAACTTTAAAAAGTACCTTTTCACCCTCCATGAAAGCCATGTCACAGGCCTTCCAATCTCCATAACTCTTATGTTTGGATTGAGCCGTGCAAATCCACTCCTGAATCTTCTAAGAGAATCCAAAACATAATTCGAACATAAGCCTAAGTATAAAATTACCATACAAACCTATAGGAATTCTCAAATCCTAAATATGAGGTCGTTTACTGAAAAGTCAAACTTTGGTCAACTCTTACAACTTAAAATTCCAAAAATAGAACTAAGTGTTCTCATTCACTTCCAAACCTTCTCGGAACCAAACCAACCATCCCCGCAAGTCATAAAATATCAAAAAAAAACTACAAAAAGTACCAAATAGGGGAACGAGGTTCTAATACTCAAAATGACCGGTCGGGTCATTACATTTCCCCTTTTTAACAAACGTTCATTCTTGAATGAGTTTAGAATCATACCTGAAATGCCAAAATGATGAGGATATCTTTTTTACATATCGCGCTCGATCTCCCAAGTAGATTTGATATTATTCTTGTTACCACACCGGGTGGATTATGATATTAAACATGTTACCACACCAGGCGGATTATGATTATTGGAAGTGACTACACCGGGCAGCGTGTGGATATAGATACATCCCCCTAGGGTCACCCTCTCATGTGACTTCTTGATGGTGTACACGCGAATTGAGAAAAATTGATAAGTGGTTTGGTACTATTATAAAAATTCTAAGGAAAAGCTAGCCAGTGTTTGATTAGATTGTTGCATTTCATCTTTATTTGCAACTTCCTTGATTGCTATCTGCTTTACTAGTATATTTTCTTTATATGTTGGATTTTTTACTAAGCAGAGTGCGTTAGTTAATTCAATGCACCAAGGTGATTCTTTTTTCTGAATGATGACTTGATCATATTGTTGTTCCGTACTTGTTGGATTCATGAATTGTATAGGTGATTAGCAAGTATCATTTACTGTTCTTGCCTTTATTACCTCACCGAGGTTAGTTATGATACTTGCTGAGTACATGGGGTCAGTTGTACTCATAGTACACTCTACACTTAGATCCAAGTGTTGGACCGAGTCGTCAGTAGCGGAGTTTTGCTTGCTGAGTTATTCCAAGATACGAGGTAGAGCTGTATTCCGATCGTAGTCTTGGCGTCTCTTTTCATCTTGCATTGTTATCTTTATTTCTGACAGTATTGTTATTTAGCTTTTCAGACTTATATTTTTTTTTTAGAGCTCATGACTCTGTATTTACCAGTTATGGGGATTTATCATGTATTGATGTTAGTATATTATATTGAAGGCTTAGACTTGTATCATTTTTGTTAATTATGTTATTATGTTTCATCTTGTTATGCTCGGGTTGCCTAGCAAGTAAGCTAGGCGCCATCACGCCCAATTGGTGATTTTGGGCCGTGACAATAATATATCAGTCTCTCCCGGTACTTGTCTTTGGTTTATTTACTATATAGTCTTTATTTTATAACAAATTATCAGTACAAGACTCTGTCATCTCAAGCAAATACTTTGAAAGTATTAAAGGTACGAACTTTCTTTTTCTAAATAATGTCAAATCTTTCTAAACTTGAATTTGTAGCCCTGGATATATCAGGCAAAAGCTATAGCTAAAATTCATCTTGATATGATGGGTCTGGCAGACACCATGATAAAAATCAAGCATCAAATCAAGATTGTATCAAAGTAATGATATTACTATGCCATCACATTGATGAGGGATTGAAAATGGAATATCTCACTGTAAAGATCTAGTTGTAATGTGGAATAATTTAAAAGATAGATATGACCACTTGGAGATGGTCGTTCTTCCACAAGTACGTTATGATTGGACTCGTGTAAGGCTACAAGATTTTAAATTTATCAATGAGTATTCTGCTATGTTTAGAATTATTTCCCAATTAAAATTATGTGGTGATAATATTACTGATCATGATATGCTAGAGAAAAGTTTCACCATTTTTCATGCCTCGAATATGATTCTACAACAGCTATATCGAGAGATGGGATTAAAAAAATATTTTAAACTTATTTCACATCTTCTTGTGACTGAGCAACATAATGGGTTATTAATGAAAACCCATGAAAGTCGACCTATTGGTTCTTGTCCATTCCCTGAGGCAAATGAGATGAACTTCCACCAAGCTAAGCGTGGAAGAGGTCATGGTCATGGACGTGGTCGGGGAAGAAACTCTAATCATGATAATTATAATGCACCAAAGAACCCTCTTCACCGCCAATAGTGGAAAAGAAAGGAATACAAGCATGAAGCGGTGCAAACAACAAATACAAAAAATGCATGCTATAGATGTGGAGGAAAAGGGTACTGGTCACGTACATATCGTACGCCAAAGCACCTGATTGAGCTTTATCAAGACTTCCTAAAGAAGACAGAAAAATGTCAAAGCAAATTTTATTTCTGAAGATCATTTTGACTTCATGCATTTGGATGTAGCTGATTTCTTTGCACTCCTAAAAGGAGAAACAAGTCATATGATCGGCGATGAATCTAAAACTTTAAATATTTTAACTGTTGTTGTTTGTATTTGATAGTATGGTCATGTTAATGTAATTCTTATACATAAATAAAAGTCATACTTTGATAATGATTTTACTATAATGTTTATTTTATATTATTTTATTTTGAAGAATATGGATATTTCTCAAATTATATTTGGATCAAAGTTCAATCATGAAGACATTTATGCGATTGATAGCAGAACAACCCATGCTATATTCAAAGATCAGAAATACTTTTCTTATTTGCATAGGAAAAATGAAAACATGTCTATAATTTCTGGTAACATAAGTTTGATTGAAGGCTCCGGAAGAGCCACTGTATTTCTGTCTAAGGGAATAAAACTTATTATAGATAATGTATTGTTCTCTTCTAAGCCCCGAAGAAAATTGTTGAGTTTTATAGATATCCGCCAGAATAATTATCATGTTGAGATGAAAGATAATATAAATATGAAATATCTTTGTATTACAAAGAATGTTTCTAGCCAGAAGTACATTGTAGAAAAGTTACCAACTTTATCTTCTGGCTTATACTATACAAAGATTAGTATAGTTAAAGCACACTCAATCGTAAACCAGAAGTTTACAGCTTCAAATACTTTTGCGCTTTGGCATGGTTGCCCGGGCCATCCTGGATCAATAATGATGAGAAGAATTATTGAAAATTTGAGTGGGCATCCATTAAAGAACTTGAAGATTCTTACAATTGATGAGTTTTCTTGTGATGCTTGTTATCAAGGCAAAATGATCATTAGACTATCACAAATGAAGGTTGGCATTGAATCTCCTGCCTTTTTAGAGTGTATACATGGAGATATATATGGACCAATTCACTCACTCAGTGGGTTGTTTTGATGTTTTATAGTTCTAATAGATGCATCTTCAAGGTGGTCTCACGTGTGCCTGTTATCTTCTCGCTATCTGGCGTTTGCAAAGTTATTAGCACAAATAATTTAATTAAGGGCACAATACCCATATTTATCCTATAAATACTATTCACCTTGATAATACCGGAGAATTCTCATCTCAAGTTTTTGATGATTATTATCTATTAGTTGGGATAAAAGTTAAACATCATGTAACTCATGTTCATACTCAAAATGACCATCCATAGTCATTTATTAAATGTATGCAATTGATAACAAAACCACTACTTATGAAAACAAAGTTGCCAATTACTGTTTGGGCCAGGCTATCTTGCATACAACATCACCTGTTTGTCTCAGACCGGCATATTATAATAAATATTATCTGTCACAATTAGTTTTTGGTCATGAATCAAATATTGCTCATCTACGATATTTTAGGTGTGTTGTATATGTGTCATTAACTATGATTTTTTGGTCATAGGTGGTCAGACTAACTGTGTTGTATGGGGATGAGTGTTGGCCTATCAAGATCTCTCATGTCCAGAAGATGAAGGTAGCAAAGATGAGGATGTTGAGATGAATGTGCGGGCACACCAGGTTATATAGGATTAGGAATGAGGTTATTCGTGACAAGGTGGGTGTGGTCCCTATTGAGGACAAGATGCGGGAAGTGAGGCTCAGGTGATTTGGACATGTGAGAAGGAGGAGCACAGGCGCCCCAATGAGAAGGTGTGAGAGGTTGACATTAGAGGGCCTATGGAGAGGTAGAGATATGCCGAAGAAGAAGTGGGGAGAGGTGATTAGGCAAGACATGGCGCAGCTTTAGCTGACTGAGGATATGAACCTTGATAGAAAGGTGTAGAGGTCGAGGATTAGGGTAGTAGGGTAGGTGGTCTAGATTGTTCATACCAGTAGTATTGACACGTATTCTCGCATTCTGTTTGTAGTAGGTTTTTATGACTAACCGTTGTTTTCTTTCATTATTGGTCATCTTACGATCTTGTTGTTTTCTTTCTGCTTTTATATGGCTTTTGGTTGTTGTCCCTTCTTGTTTATATTTGCATCAATGTGGTGCTTATGCTTTCCTGAGCCGAGGGTCTATTGGAAATAACCTCTCTATCCTCACAAGGTAGGGGTAAGGTCTGCGTACACACTATCCTCCCCATATCCCACAGTGTGGGATAATACTGAGTATGTTGTTGTTATTGTTATTACTGTATATGTGTCAATAGCACCACCAAAACGTAGTAAGATAGGCCCTTAGAGAAGGTTAGGAATATATGTTGGGTTTGAATCACCCTTTAATATTCGCTATCTTGAACCATTGATGGGAGATTTATTTACTGCTCAATTTGCAGATTGTCTATTTGATGAAATAAATTTCTCACAATTAGGGGGAGAGAAAAAAGAAATCAAAAGAGAAATAGTGTGGAAAATTTTATCATTATCTCATTTTGATCCGCGTACCCCTATATGTAATCAGGAGGTCCAGAAGATCATCCATTTATAGAATATAGCAAATCAAATGCCAGACGTGTTTACTAATTTGAAAAGAATAACTAAGTCACATATTCATACTGATAATGTGCCTATCCAAATTGATGTCCCAGCAGGACCACCTTCTAATACCCTAGCTAATGAACCTAAAGCACGCCTGAAGTGTGGTAGGTCTTTGGATTCTAAGGATCGAAATCCTAAAAAAAGAAAATCGACAAATGATCAAAATGATACTATGAAGGAATTTGCTGAAGAGACCCAAGATCTTATTAGTTCTGAGATTCTTGAAGAAATCAATGAACCCGAGACTCAAGTGAGCGATGAACTTTTAATAAGTTTTACTGATGATGGGAATAATTTAAATCGATCTCAAATAATGGTGGATAATGTTTTTGCATATAATATTGCACTTAACATTATGCAAGATAGTGAGGATCTTGAACCCCAATATGTCGAAGAATGTCAACAAAGATCTGATTGGGCAAAATGGCAAGAGGCAATTCAATTAGAATTGAACTCACTTGCTAAAATGGAGGTCTTTGGACTAGTAGTCCAAACACCTGCTGGTATAAAATCAGTTGGTCATATATGATTTTTTGTGCGAAAAATGAATGATAAAAATAAAATTGAAATATACAAGGCTCACCTTGTTGTACAAGAATTCTTATAGCGAACTGGAGTCGATTATGAAGAAACTTATTCACCCGTTATGGATGCCATAATATTTCAATATCTCACCAGTTTAGCTCTACATGAAAGGCTTGAAATACATCTAATGGATGTAGTTACAACTTATATGTATGGTTCACTTGGTAATGAAATTTAGATGAAAATCCTTGAAGGATTTAAAATACCTTAAGCATATTCAAAATATCGAAAAATGTATTCAATCAGATTACAAAGATATTTGTACGATTTAAAGCAATCTGGGCGCATGTGGTATAATCACCTCAATAAATATTTGCTGAAAGAAGGTTACATAAATGAATATTATTTTTCCATATATTTTTATAATAATAAATGGGATCAGAATTTGTTATACTTGCTTATTATGTTGATGGCGTAAATCTTATTAGAACTATAATAACCCGACCAGTCGTTTTGAGTATTTATATTCTGTTCGATGATTTGAGGTTATAAGTAGCTTTATATAGTGCATTATGACTTGCGTGTATCATCGGTTTTGATTTTTGAGTGGTTCGAGATTGATTTGGAAGAATGATTCTCAACTAGAAAGGTTTAAGTTGGAAGAGTTAACCAAGTTTAACTTTTATGTATTTGACCTCGGACCGGAGTTTTCATGGTTCCGTTTTGTCCATATGGTTATTTGGGACTTAGGCATATGATTGGATTTGCATTTGGGATCAGACATGGAAATTCTTGTATTCTAGGGATTTGAAGACTATGAGGGTTCTCAGAAGCAGATTGTTCCTTGGTTGTGGACGGCGAAGGTATGTTAAGAGTTTGACTGTTGATTGTATGTGTTATGGTTAGGTTATCGTGGATTTTTGGAGGGTTATTTACCTATTTGTGGAGGGCCGGAGTTGATTTTGGGGCCCATTGGTAGGCCTGATGGGAATGAGTTTTCTACATTGGATTGGGTTTGTTTACTCCGCACATCGAGTGTCAAGAGGTGTGACATTGGTTATAGTTGATCTTATTCATGTTCTGATTTGTTCTATGTGTTACTCTCCTATGCTACGAGGGGTTGTGAGACTGTTGACTATTTACACACATGATGCGGTTATGTTTGTGCCTTATGGCGGAATTTGAGCGAGATAGCTCTTAGGTGTTGAATGGTTGATTGCACCTTGGTTATGATCTTCCTGTTTGTGGTATATTGTGCTATTCGTTTCTCCATAGTTATGATCATGCACTTCGCGTGTTTGTTGTTGATATTCATATGGTTGTTGATTGTGCAGCATCATGGTTCGAGGTATCCATGTGGATTGGTGTTTGGATTGGGTCACGCATCGCAACAGAGTTATGTTGGGATATGATATTTTGTGCTTATTTAGTATGTTTTGTTTCTCCTTTATGTGATGGGTTCATAACATTGCGCTTCGTGGTTGTATCTGTTGAGCTTGCAGAACAATTCTCTTATTTGATTCTCTTTCCATCATTGGGTATATCCGAGTTATTGCTTGTGGTGCACAGATTGCATGGTATATGTCTCTAAATAGTATTGGTGTGTCATGTCGGTATAGCAGCTTGTATTGGATGAGGTGAGGTTATTGGACTTGAAGTGAGTGCCATCAGATTTGATTAAAGTATGTTTGGAAGAATAGTGTCACTAGTCAACTTAGATTTTGGTTATGGTTTTTGCCGGGCAAGAGAGCCCCACGACTTATTGATGTGATGGGTGGTTATGAGTTTATGCGTGTTTCGTTCATTATTGGTAGTGTACGAAGATTTAGAACAAAGTTTTAATTAATATGAAGTTAGTTACCGGTACGGGGTTTGTTATTGAGCAGCTACTGTGGTCGGAAGTTATTGCTACGAGTGTCTGTGTTATGTGGAATATCATGTGCTTATATTTGGAATATGGTTATGGCTTGATATTGTTTGTTCAGAATTATACAATGTATAGATGCGAGAATCGGGTCTTATAATAAATTTTAGATGTTGGAGATTGGGTTTTGAGGTTTATGGACTGAGGTTGAAATAAGGATCTTAAGTTAGGTTGTGTTGTCAGGCTTATATGAATTGGGATGACATGGTATCATCCATGGGTATGTGTATGGTGAACTTATAGAGTGTTCTGATGTCTTTGGAATGACTCTTGGCACGTTCGGGGACGAACGTATGTTTAAGTAGGTAGAATTTAACGATCTGATCGGTTGTTTTGAGCATCTACATTAAGTTCGGTGGTTTGAGGTCATGAGTAGCTTCATATGGTGCATTATGACTTGCATGTATCATCAGTTTTGATTTTTGAGTGGTTCGAGATTGATTTTGAAGAATGATTTTCAACTAGAAAGCTTTAAGTTTGAGGAGTTGACCAAATTTGACTTTTATATATTTGACCTCAGATAAGAGTTTTCATGGTTCTGTTTGGTTCGGATGGTGATTTTGGACTTGGGCGTATGCCTGGATTTGCATTTGGATGTTTCTAGAAGGTATTGGATCTAATTGGCGAAAGTTAGCAATTTGAAGGTTTAGAAAGTTCATAGGTTTGACCAATAGTTGACTTTAGTGTTATCGGATTTGGATTGTGGTTCCGGGAGTTGGAGTAGGTTCTTTATATCATTTGGAACTAGTGTGCAAAATTTGAGGTGATTCCGAGTTGTTTAGATGTCTTCGACGTAAGTTTGGAATTTAAAATTTTGAAATAGTTCATTTAGGCTTGAACTGAGGTACGATTCATAGTTTTGATTTTATTTTGTCATATTTAAGGCCTCGAGCATATCCGTTTTATGTTTTTGGACTTATTGGTATGCTAAGGACGGGGACCCTTGGGGCTCGAGTGAGTTTCAGATAGGTTTGGGTTGTGTTGTACTCGTATTTGATGTTTCGACGACGTTTATTCAAACATAAATGGTATCACATTAAGCAAATGAGCTCTAAATTATATTTTGATTGAAGAATTACATCTGTATCGTAATTATGGAACCATAGCAAAAATAATCGTCGAATTTAAATATCGTATGAGGGAGTTATGCCCATTTTAGTGTCGGAGAAGATAATTTATGCTAGTACTTCGCAGATGCGAAGCGGGTCTGCACCCGCAACCCCGCATGTGCAAAAAATGGTCTGCAGGTGCGGAAATGACAGCTGGCAGACCGCATGCGCGGCTTTTTGGGCATAGAAGCAGGATCTATATGTATTAAAAAATCAGACTGCGTTCTTTTGGTATTTTGAGCGTATCTTGAGTTCCAGAGCTCCGTTTGAGGGGATGTTTGCGGCGTTCTTCTTGATTTTTTACGGGGGTCAGTATCTTTCCTCAATTTTTGTATTTTAATATGATTACGCTAGTGTATTTGTGAATTAATTCATATTTTGATTGGAGAATTTACTAGCAAGATATATCTCTTTTCCTACATGAAGACATTGGAACATGATTAATCATATATTGCGATATTTAAAAGGAATTCTTGATATGAGTTTGTTTTATGCTAACAAAGGTACTGCAGATCTTGTTGGTTATGCAAATGAAGATTTTTTGTCTAACCTCATAAAACTTGATCTCAAACAGGTTATCTGGTTACATGCGGAGGTACTGCAATATCATGACAATCTACAAAACAGTCTATTATCGCTACTTCCTCAAATCATGCTAAGATAATAGCTATTCATGACGCAAGTAGAGAATGTGTATGGTTGAGATCAGTGATACATTTCATTAGAGGGAGATGTGATATGAAATGTGAATACCAAAATACCTACAGTTTTATATGAAAATAATGCTGTATGCCTAGCCCATTTAAATGGAGGATTCATAAAAGGAGATCGAATGAAACACATTTCACCAAAGTTATTCTTCACACATGATCTCAGAAGAATGGCAATATCGATGTGCAACAAATCCGTTCAAGTGATAATCCAACAGATTTATTCACTAAATCTTTGCCAACTTTAACTTTGAGAAGATGGTATATAAGATTGTAATGCAAGGACTCAAATATTTGAAACAAGGTTTTAATCAGGGGAGTAAAATACGCGATATACTATTTTTCTCTTACTAAGGTTTTTCTTATAACGGTTTTAATGAGGCAGCTAGCAATGCGAAATATATGTACTCTTTTTCCTTCATTAGAATTTTTTCTTACGGGGGTTTTCCTAGTAAGGTTTTAACGAGGCACATTATCTTTTAATAAATATCCAAGGGGGGGTGTTATAAATATATATTGTATTGTGGATGCACATTTCGTACTCTGCTGTAAATAAACTTCCTGAAGAAGTTTATCCATATTGAAATCCGCGGTAAATATATTTATCTATTTAGTACTCCATTGGAAATAAGCCTCCAGAATAAGGTTATCATTTTAGTACTCCGTTATGGATAAATATTACTCCATATAAAAGATTATCTATAGTTAGTACAATAACAACTTATAAGCAGTTTACACATTAGCATAAAGTATCAGCTTACACAATAACTTTCTTTATTCAATAAATATAAGAGTCCATTAGTTACACGAGGTTACTAGTAGCACTAATTTCTACTACTAGTATTTTCTAGTACATCCATATTTTCGGTTAAGTATTTTGTTTTAGTTTTATTTTTGCGTCTCACTTCCACGTGTTAATTTGGGGGGGGGGGGGGCAAAATAGGAACTAAATAACACACACCAAAAGTTCTTTCTTCTCCTTGTATATGCCGAGCAGATTAAGGGACTCTACCAGAAATTGGAGACTGTTATGTCACGTGTTAATGTCCTTGTTAATTCGCATACAAATTTCTGTTCAAGGGTTGAAACTAGGGTTTTTTCTTCAGAATAATTTGACTGAAACTATTGTTGTTGTTTCAGGCAGTGAAGGACTTTAGGGTTTTTTTTGAGGTAACTTCTTTTTATCCTCAATCATTCTGTAAGTTGTATGCATTTTTCTTTAAGTGAATATTCAGTTAAATTATGACATATTTTGCTTTTGGTTTTTGTTTCAATTTGTCTCTTCAGTAGTTACATGCAGAAGTTGGTTTTTGGGTAATGTGTGAATTAGATGAAATGTCGGTAATTATTTTTATATTTTCAGCATTGCGACCATAGAGTTTCACATCCTGATCTGGAGTTTAAATGTTACTACTTTCTACTGTTGTTGATTTTTGTTATATTCCTTCAGAATTTACATGCAGACATTAAACACTTGTGCTTAAACAAATATAGTGAAATTGTAGCACTTTTCTTTTCTAATATTAACCAAAAACCACGTGGTGATTTCTTCCCATGTGCATAAGCTTTAGTAAGTAGAGTTATCCGGTAGAATAGTAGTCGCGTGCAAGCTGGCCTAAACACAACCTCTAAAATAAAAAAAATAGATTGATTAACCCCCCCCAACGAGGGGCAGACCTAGTGCATTAGTTTTGAGTTTGGTAGAACCCAGTGGCTTAGGCCCAGACCTCTATTTGTATTAACAAATCCACTTAATATGCATAAATAAGCTATCTCGAACCAGTTGCTTTCTTGTCTTAGAATCTATAACTCATAAGCATAAAATCTTAGATCCGCCTCTAAGGTGAATTGGGGGTGGATGGGAAAGCGTGGTTAACTGGTGCAACTGAATGAAATGCTTCACAGGATAACTGTTTCGGTAGACTGTTAAATATTACATATTTATGTAGACTTTTGTTATTTTGTATAGCTTATTAAAGGATGGTGATTGATATCACACTCTTCGTTTTTTAATCTTTATTAATAGATGTCATCAGTACATCATTAGTTTTCCATGTCTGTTGTTTATAGTGTGGATACTGTGTACTTATAAGTTATAAGGATAGTCTGAAATAATTTATGGTTTATTGTTCACAGCTGAACGGATGGCTAGCGAGACTCGGTCTGGGAGGAAAAATAAGCATACTGAGTGCAATAAATCAAAGAACAAACAATCAGATAAAGGATCAATAAGTTCTGGCTCCGGAAAGACAGATAGCTTAAGAAAGTCAGTTCGAGAAACGAAGCAAGCAGATTCAATCCCATCGAGTACAAGGAAATCCGAGCGTCTTGAAAAGCAGTTACCATCCATGCCAGCTGTTAAGAAGACATCTGGAGTAATTGAGAAACAGAATACTCCGAGCCCTTTAAGAAGGTCTGACAGGGGCAAGAAAGATACCCCATCTAGTTTGTCAAGATCTAGTTATGTAGGAAGAGGACCCGATTCATCTAGTGTCAAGAAGAAGGAACCAAAAGAGAAAAGTGTGAAGGAGCTGATAATGGATTTTGAAAGTGTTAGCACTGGGAGGGAAAATGGTGCAACTTCTGTAGGCTTGAAAAGGAAGATAATGGATGCCCGGAGTTATAAGGCATTGTTCAAAATGCAAAGAAAGAGATCTACTGCAGCAGGTAGACTAATCTCTCTGTTGTAGTTCTCATCCTCCTATAACAAGCGCTATTGTTTCTTGTCAATGTTTTCCTTGTTTCTCCTTGTAATAACAGAACGCATCATGAAGTACACTATCTCCTGGAATGCTGGGAAGCGTAAAAAGACTTACTGAATTGACTATAGCTTTATCATGGCAAAAACTAACTAATTAACTAACTATCCCCACCACCATGTATCAGCATATTTCAAAGTCAATTATTGTGCCATGTCATTAGTGTGTTTAATAGACACATCTTCAACTAACAATAGGTTTTCAACAGGTCACACCCTTAGATAAGGTGTCTAAATGAAAAATGTGGATAACTTCGAGGCATATATGTACTCAGCCTTTACAATTTCGATGCTAAGAGTGAAGTATAAGATAACTGAATTGGTGTAGTCTTACCTTGGTGTTTTGGAATTGCTGAAATTTCTATACTGATGTAGATGTTTGTTTCCCCTGACTAGAAATTATTGACAAGTTGGAAAGACCAAAGAAGTCATCAAGAGTTGATAGCATTGCCAGTGATGAGACTGGCTCCAAGCTAATCAATGGGGATAATGAATCTCATGAAAGAGTTGTAGAAGAGTTGAAAGAACATCCTGACGGGGTTGCTTCTTCAAGGTCCATTTCTAGCTCAGAAGCGTCTGATGCAGATGCTTCGGTAAATGATGTTGAGAAATTGCCAGATTCAAACCGCAGATGCTGCTCTAGGGGAAAATCTGCTGTTCTTCCTGCAGAAAATGGTTTTGAAGTATCTAAAAATGGTTGCACTGTGGGAGAAATTTCTGGTGATTCCGAAAGGGTACCAGAGGGTTGCTCTGTGACTGAGGATAATTTGCATATCCCTGATTTTTCATGTTCCACTTCTACAGGTGGTGATATTATTCTGAAAAGTGGTGAACTAGGCATTGGTAAATGTTCTGAAACGCATAAAAATGCATGTGATTTGGCTGAAGTTTCTCCTCCACCACTAGCTGACCATGAAAAGCTTGGTTATGGTGGGACTTGTGCTTCATGCTCTAGACGGATATGGTGAGTTTTCCACTCTTTCTATTTACATTTTGTTTCTACCAATACTGCGTTGCTTTACTAACTTGACTTTAGCCCGGTGAATCATCACATTTAAAACTTAGAAGCACAGTTTCCTTTCAGATATTTTAAGTGTCACATATGCTAAAGACTCAAACTTATTACATACCGATTGATGTTGCACTTCACTTATAAAATATTCTGGAGATATCCAAAATTTCTCTCTTCTTAGTCTTTTTGTAGGTAATGTAAGAATATATATATTTTTTTGATAAGTAATTAAAGATATTATAAATTTATGCACTAAGCCAGTGCATCAGAACCCTCTATTGTATCTAGCATTCCATCTACATCATGTTCAGTTACCAGATTGCACCAAAAAGCTAACAAAAAAATACATCTCTGTTTGAGGCTGTGAATATTGCTCGATGTGCCTTCAAAAATTCTATTGTTTCTTTCAAGCCAGACAGTCCACCAAATAGCTTGAGGTATGGTATTCCAAGTTCTTAGAGATTTCTTACTAATCCCCTTTCTGCTCCAACCTTGCAAAAGCTCAACAATTGATTTTTGGCATGGTCCAGCTCATACCCAAAATTACCAGAAACATATTCCACAGCTGTCTAGTGACCCTACAATGCAAGAAGAGATGGCCAACTTCTTCCGGATGCTCTTCACACAATGGACATCTACTGCACAGTTGAAACCCCCTCTTTTGGAGGTTCGATTGTGTAAGACAAGCCTCCCGAGCAACAATCCAAGAGAAACAAGCAACCTTCAAAGGAGCCTTGCTTCTCCAAACCTTTTCCCAAGGACATAATACCCCGTCGCTGCTAGAATCCAGCATGTGGTAACAACTTTTGACTGAAAAGAGACCCTGTTGATTCCAACCTATGGAGTCTGTTTTGTTGTGATCCAAGGTTATGTTGTTTAACCTCTGAAGCAGAATACATAGTCTTTCCACTTCCCAATCATTAAAATCCCTTCTAGGAAAAAGATTCCACCGTTGTGTTGAAAAGATCGCTTTAACAACCTATGTAAGAATATTATTGATGTAAACCAGCATTAGGAGAAGAATACATCCAAAAAGTAACTTCACAATGTGTGTTAAGAACTGAGGAAGTCAACCAAGACGTCCAGCTCTAACACATTTACTGTGGCCCCGTTGCACTGAATATTAAGCAAAAATATACACCATATGCTTAAGATTAACTACATTGCCCTTCTGTCTTCAAAAACTCTAGCATTTCTTTCTCTTCATATGGTCCACCAAATCACAGCAGGGACTCTGATCCTGATGGCCCTAGAGGATTTCATAATATCCATTATATGCCAATAGAGAGGGAATCCACAATATCTCTTAAATGTGTGCAGATCCTGCAAGTGTATTTTGACCTTAGTTGTGTGGAAATGCTTCCAAGTATTTTCTCAATACTGAAATCAATTGGTGTGAGGATGTTTAAGGAAGAAAAAAAATAGTTTCTCTTTGTGTGTCTCTCAGGGATATTGTGTTTGATCATCCAGACTGCTAGTTCCTTTTCTTAGGCATCAGTTTAGAAACGATATAAAGCAGTATGCTTCCTAAGACCAAGTTGAAGTAACCCCATTGACCCTTTTTGCCTTTTTGCGATAAAACAAAAAGTTATTGGCAAAACTGTGCCCTATACAACAAGAACAACATCAACGATGGCTCAATGCTATAGCTTTTGGCTTTTGGCTCAAATTCAAGTGCTTATGGCTTTTGGATTTTTGGTGTAATTTACAATATGTTAAAAATGAAGATAGTATGTTAGAGTTCATAGATTTACTGCAGGCATAGGAGCATATTCTGGTGGAAACCTTTGTTTGTTTTTGTACAGAAGGGTTTCAAACTTTGTAATTAGCTTGGCACTAGCTTAGTGCAATGCTTCTAATGTTGTGCTATAATACACCATTTACCTGTTCAAAAAAATAAAGTAAAATTGCTCAGAGAATGAGTACAATAAAAGTAAAGTAAGCCTCGTGCAGAATTTCTAGCACCTTACTGCTCAAGGAGCTTACAAAGTGGAGAAGCAAAAGGTAGCTTACATAAAAATGGATGCACCAAGCAAAGAGATTAAACAGACATCTAGATTTTAAAAAATGTGTAGGAGTTGCTGTTCCTTCAAAACATCTCTGATGTCCTTCCTTCTAAATGCTCCAAATGATGCATTGATGGATCATCTTCCATATGTTTTTGATGGACTTCCCAACTCTACACTGCTACAGATGACATGTTTCCTTCAAGGTCTTCGGTATAACCCAGCTTATATAAAACAACAACAATCCAGTAAAATCCCAAAAGTAAGGGGTTTGGGGAGGGTAGAGGAGGGTAGTGTGTACGCAGACCTTACCTCTACCCCATGGAGTAGAGAGGCTGTTTCCGATAGACCCCCGGCTTAAGAAAACGAAAAAGACAAAAGAGACTATATATCAGTACAAAAAAGATTACAAAACTTGTCCAATATATCTTTAGTAATTGTGCAGTGCAGAAACAAATGGTCTGTACTCTGTATCCTCACTATCTTTTGTATGGATGTAGCATCTATTGCACAAAGTTATTCCTCTTCTCCTTTAATTTTCCTGTGTTAGGAATGCAGAATGCTCCTAACACTGCCACCAAGCTAAAGCAAGCAATCTTAGTGGGTTTTTTAGTTCTCCTAATTTTGGCCATTCCTCAATAATGTTGCTGCTGTTTACTAATTCGTCATAACATTCCTTAGAACATACCATTGCCATTGTTTCCCAAAATAATCTTTCTGTTGCTGTTGGGTCTGATTCTGGATAAAAAATCCAGCACATTTTCTACTTCCCGGTCATGTCAATGCCTCCTGAAATTGATGTTCCATGTCCCATTTACCCTAAGCTGTTTCACTGTAGCTTCAGTATCATTAGCTAAACCAAATAAATCTGGAAACTCATCTTTGAGAGGTATGTTGCCTAGCCGTTTATCCCTCCAGAATAGGGTGTTCTCACCATCACCAACCTGTAACCTCACCCTTGACTGCTGCCACAACTTGCTAATGTGTTTCCAAGGCCCACACCATAAGAGTTTGTGGTCACTTTTGTGTGCCATGCTAGTTGAGGTTGGTCATATGGATCCTTTATTTCTATTGCACTCCATTTGGACTACTTCTATTCCAATATGCAATAATTCGTCTTTGATAACAAATTAGGGGTTCTTAAACCAACTACTTTCTATATCTCACACTTATCACTTTTTTTTTTGATAAGGTAAATTGTATTAATTAAAAGGGAGAAAAAACTCCCGCATACAAGAAGTATACAAAAAGTAGAGAATTTACATTAGAACATGATTCCCTACAAATGACGCCCAATCTTCTACACTAGTAGGGGTTACATGTGTGCACCAAAAAGCGATCAGAGATAAAAGACTATTCTTAAGATGTGAAAACGAAGACTCAATCCCCTCAAAAACTCTCCTATTTCTCTCTCCCCAGACTAACCACATGAGAGCTAACGGGGCGAACTTCCACGCTTTTTGCTTGCTTCTTCTACGGAAACCGGCCCAGCTATATAGCATTTCCTTTACAGTGTTTGGCATCACCCATTGAACACCAAAAAGATTCAGGATTGCCCTCCATAGACCCCAGGACACAGGGCAATGCAGCATAAGATGATCAACTTCTTCCCCTGAGCTTTTACACATGTAGCACCAACTAACATGTGTAATTCCTCTCTTTCGCAGATTTTCAGATGTCAAGATCACTTCCCTCGCTGCTAGCCACGCGAAGAAGCACACCTTCGTGGGCGCCTTAGGAATCCAGATCGATGAGTATGGGAAAGTAGCCTCCTGTCTCACCAACATACTCTGGTAGAAGGACTTTACGGTGAACAAGCCATCATCACGCAACCCCCATCTCCAATAGTCATAAGATGGATGGGGCATATCTTGCCCGTATAGCAGTGCCAATAAGTTTTGGAGCTCCGCAATCTCCCAATCTTGCATGTTCCTTCTAAAAGAGAGGTCCCATACTATCCTCCCTTCATGCTCCTTGCGTATTTGTTGGACCATCAATTCTTTCTGGTTTGAAGCTCTGTAGACGTGTGGGAGGTTGTATGTCAGTATAGTGATGGTCCAACAAACAAAAAGGACTCCTGACAAACACTAAACCTAGCATAAGTGTACCAACAACGATTAAGCCTTAATACCAATTAGTTATTTCGCCTATTTTACACTAAGTTCTTGTGAATTCGTAGAGATTATAGGTCTTTTGAGACATTCTCTCAACATGATTTTATCTTTTAAAGCATTCAATCATTACCGTGCCACACCTATGGGCCTTTGCAATTGACACAAGCATTCAGGCGACATTATCTTATTTTATCCTTTGTGTTCCATTTGGGCCTTATGTTAGATGTTATCATTTCTGGTAAGACTTAACTAAGTAAATAAAAACTTCGTTCTCTTCTAACAACTTACAGGGCAAGCAGAGGTCCTGAGTGCGAGCACATCGGCACCCCATTGTTAAAACGTATATCACGTGCTTGGCCATGAAAAAGTATCAGGCTGCATGTGGGGTGTGTTTTAAAGACATAATTAAGTAAATAATGGTGTGTTCTCTCTAACACCTTAAGCTTTTAGATACATCTTAAGCTTTTAGATGAGATGGTCACACACTTCAACAATTTTTAATCATGTCTTATTTTGGATAACAACACATCCTTCTTAACATTTTCCACCACACACTTGTGGATATGTTGGGTGGTAGAGGTCCAATATTCACTTGCATAACACTTTGTGCACTTTAATTTCAGTCATCATATTCTTGTTCTCTGTGTTACATCTTCATGTATTATGCATCTTAGCTTAGATATTTGAAATTTAAGCATCGAGCAACTGTAATTTGTCTAATGTTTGCCTCAACTTCAAGTTGATGAGGTTTGTTAACCTTCTTTAGTCTGATAAGACTGTATACCTCCCTGCAAGGGAATTTGCTCCTCATTTTGTTTTTGCATCATTGGTCTTGGATTTCTACGTTCTTCTAAATCATCCTTTGATCTTTTATTCATCATAATGCTAGATGTATTATTACTTTTGGGCCTTGGATAATTTATCAGGTTAACAGTCTGTACTTCCATCTGCCAGGGACAAAAGTATGGTTTAAAGTTTTCTATTTTTTTCTTCTGCAGTTATTTACTATTTCTCATTCATTACTTGCAGGGTAAATCATGACTCTCCAGAAGAGGAGCTGTGCTCGTGTGCTGGAATGTCAGGCAGGGATTGCTATAACCTATCTAGGCTCAAGGTTTGTGCTGTAAGACGTGGAGAAGTAGAGGCAGCTTATATTCATAGTCGTAAAGACCCAATAGACTATCTAAAATTACTATAGGATCCATATACAGTATATGCAACAGTTTTTTCTGTGACTGCAAAAGAAAGCTAATGGCTATAAGATTTGGAGATTATTGGTCATAAAAAAAATTTGGAGCCTATAAAACCTACTGGACACGTAACCTAGGCTATACAACATATGATGAAAACATAGAAGCAGCTGAATACAACACATTTTGTACTGTAGTCAATTCGAGAAACTTTTTCGGTTGTCAAAAAGCTGGGAAGGAAAAAATGGTCAACTAGCTGTCAGTTACTGCTATTATTCGTTTCTTCTTTGTAGTATGAGCATCATCATGTCTTTACCACTTTGTTCTAACAGGTAATGAGACATGTTCTTTTTAATAGGATTTTTTTTTGAATTAGGAAACAATGAGACATGTTATATCAGTTCTCCTCGGTTATTGTCACTGTTTATTCTTTAATCACATGTCAGAATTAAGGGATTTTCTGTTATGTGGTTAGCAGCTGTGCATATCCTTTTTGCCAAGCATTTCAGAGTTATTTTATTGTAATTAATTTGCTTCTCAATATTTAATAATTTTCTTGTGCTCAAATGCGTTCCGTTTTAGGATGGAGTTGGTTCTGAAGCTGCAATTCCTTTGGATTCTGGAGAAAGATGCAATATGCAATTAAATCAGGCACATTCAGTTTCTCAAAGGGGTGCTGATGAAAAAATGTGCACCATATGCAAACAAGGTGGAGAGATACTGTGGGTACCATTTGCAACTATGCACAATTAATTTGATGGCCAATAAAGCTCTTTCAAGCCATAACTGAGAAAAAAATCAGCTCTATCTAAAAAGCATTTGTTTTTGACTTTTTTTTTTCTGTTTTTATTTTGTTCCCTAGACTTTTTCTAGTTACTGGATTGTGGATGCACCCAATAATGATTTTTCCATTTGGGTAATGCATTAATAATTGTCCAGTAGTACGATAGCCTGACTTAGAATGGCCATGTGTATGTCTTGATATTTATCATTTGTACTTGACATACTTTTTAGGATCTGTGATGGAAGAGGTTGCAAGAGATGCTACCACCTCTCTTGCTTAGATCCTCCATTAGATGATTTCCCACCAGGAGCTTGGCATTGTACCTGGTGTGTCAAGAAAAAGATTGAATCTGGTGTACATTCAGTGACGGAAGGAGTAGAATCAATCCGGGATGTCAGAGAAGTGGAAGTTGCAGGTACCAAGGGTTTGATGGACAAGTAATTACATGCATTAGACATTTGTACGGGAGCTGGATGACTATGTGATATGAATAGTTTTTAACGTTTGTCATATCTCTTAATATTGCTTTGCTCCTGTTAATTCTCGTTCTTGATTATTTTGTTTTTTTCTTCTTTGCTTTTATGTTAGGAATGCATAGGCAGAAGCAGTATCTTGTTAAATATCAGGGTCTTGCTCATGCACACAATCATTGGGTTGCAGAGACACAATTGCTTATTGATGCACCATTGCTTATTGCAAACTATAATCATAAGAATCAGGTCAGAATTATTTCTTTGAAGATTTTCATTTGTTCTTTTTTTTCTTCTCTTCATATTTTCTGCCAACTTAAGTAAATGGATCATTATTTGCCAAACACATGCAAAAAATGATATCCATCTATCATGTACTTTTAATTGTTTTCACGAGTAGCGACTTTTTCCATTATTTTAGGATGTGAGGTGGAACTCAGAGTGGACAGTGCCACATCGTCTCTTGAAGAAAAGATCATTGATGTTCTCCAAGCTGCATGGTCAAGATGCAGATGATAATAGCAAATGCCTGTTTGAGTGGCTTGTGAAATGGCAGGGCCTTGATTATGAGTATGCTACATGGGAATTAGGGAATGCTAATTTACTGAACTCACAGCATGGTGAAAGCCTTATCAAGGATTTCAATATTCGCCGCGAAAAGGCAAAACGAAGAATTGACAAGGTGTTTATGATTTTCGTGATAGTGCTAAAATTATTCTATGATTTCACTTCTTTAGTCTGCTAATTGATAAGTATCTATGCCTTGTACTAGTTGGTGTTGTAACTTATAATCCCAACATTTTGCTCTACTGTTTATGCAACCTCAGTTTCCTGCTGCCTGTCGGCATAAAGGGTATAGGACATCTCTTCACTAAACATAAGAGGTTGGCCGTTTTTTGAGGATATTTTGAGTGATCAGTCCAGAAGAAACTTGCTATGTGTTTGTGTGCTTGAAGTCATATATTGGTAGTACTCGTCAACTTTGTAATATTAATTGTATGTCTTCTTCTGCTGCTGCAGAATCATAAGGGGCCACTTGTCAAACTATCAGAACTTTCTGCTGGAGGTTCACATATAACAGATTCTAATCTGCTGAACAATGTTAACAAGCTGCGGGAGTGTTGGTTGAAGTGCCAGAACACTGCTGTCTTTGATGACCAGGTGAGTTCATTCTACAGGGAATGCTCTTCTAGGTGGGTAATGAGATATTGCTAAACATACTATATAGTGTGAATAAATAATGGATCACTATAATATATACACATCAAAGCAGTAAAAAAGGATTTGAATGTCAAGTTTGATTGATAGTTTTGAAGTTGTCATTTGATGCTTTCTTCACCTTATCTAGAAACCTATTTTCTTGTGTACTTAATTTCATTTTAAAATCTTCCTCTTCATTTATCCACTCTTGTGATGGCTTGTTTTTTTTTGTTGGCTTTTGACAAACTGTTTGGAACTTCGTTAGCATCCATTTCTAAAGGATACTTCATCGGGTGAATCCTTTCTTTTGTGATTGCTAAAACTAGGAGATGAGCCACCAGTTATCCTTCATTGATGTTCGCGCATAACTATTTACTTAACTAGTTCACATCCAGAGAGTTCGTCTCTTTTTGGTCCAACTGATGATGCTGCATTTCGTCTGTCTTCGAACGGTTGTACTTAAATAATTTCATGTTGAGCTATGTAACTTACTTAAAAACTAATAAACCTCAGAATGGTTGTTACACTGATTTCTGTCGCTCATAGAATTTACTAGAAAAACTGCTTCCTGAATGATTACTATGTTGTGGAAGGCTGTAGTTGAAGCTAACTGAAAGTGAATATGTTAGCCTTATAAAAGAGATGAGAGACAATTTCTCACCTAAGCAAAACTCACAAAGGTTGAGCCATAGGCAATTTGGCAGAGCAGTCTCTTTCTCCAAAAGGAGTATTTACTGCAAAAGAGGAGGTCCTTGCGACCTGTGTTATCAAAGCTGACGAGTGAAGAAAAAGCCATGACATCTGTCTATGTGCATATCACAAAAGAATAAAAAATAAAAAATATATATGTAATTCAAGAATAACATAGACAGATGTCATGTGCTCCTGACAAAGCTCCTGGTCCAGATGGGTTCACCATGGCTTTCTTCCAAACAACATGGGATATCATTAAAACAGACATCATGGCTACACTTAACCATTTCCACCATAATTGTCACATGGTTGAGTCTTGCAATGCCACATTTATTGCTTTAATTCCAAAAAGAAAGGGTGCCATGGAGCTTAGGGACTACATGCCTATTAGTTTAATAGGTAGTGTATACAAATTGCTCTAAAAAATCCTAGCAGAAAGGCTTAAAAAGGTTGCTGATAAGCTGGTTTCTGGGGAACAAAATGCCTTCATCAAGAACAGACAGATCACTGATGCCTCTTTAATTGCTAATGAAGTGCTGGACTGGAGAATGAAAAGTGGGGAACCTGGTGTTCTATGTAAATTGGACATTGAAAAGGCTTTTGATCAGTTAAGCTGGCCTTACCTTATGAACATACTAAGGCAGATGGGATTTGGGGGAAAATGGATAAGATGGATGAATTTTGCATTTCAACTGTTAAATATTCTGTCTTGGTAATAGGAGCCCTATTGTTTTTTTCTCTCCTAAAAAAGGCCTAAGGCAAGGAGACCCCATCTCCCCTTTCCTCTTTATTTTGGCTATGGAAGGACTCACCAAAATGTTGGAGAGGGCTAAGCAACTACAGTGGATACAAGGTTTTCAGGTGGGAAGGAACCCTTGTAGCGCAGTCATAGTATCTCACCTGCTCTTTGCAGATGATACTCTTATCTTCTGCGGCAACGAGAGATCACAAGTTCCGAACCTTAACTAAACGCTGATGATATTCGAGGCACTCTCTGGACTGCACATTAACATGATAAAAAGCATTATCTACCCCGTGAATAATGTTCCTAACATCGAGGAGTTGGCCGACATTCTATGTTGCAACATAGGTACCTTGCCTACCACATATCCAGGACTACCATTGGGGGCCAAGTTCAAATCTAATGAAATTTGGAGTGGTGTGCCGGAAAAGTTTGAGAAAAGGCTTGCAACATGGCAGATGCAATACCTCTCCATGGGCGGCAGATTAACCCTCATCAACATTGTCCTTGATAGTCTCTCCACCTACCACATGTCATTGTTTCCGATACCAAGCACAGTCCTAAAACAAATGGATAAACTTAGGAGAAAACTCTTATGGGAGGGATGCAGCACCACCAGTAGCGCTCGCTTCAACGCTTAAAGTGCGAAGCGAGACCTCGGGCGCTTCTGTGATGTGAAGCGTAGCAGGTTGAGTAAAGTGAGCGCTTCTGTGCGGTTCTGCAAAAAAAGCGAGAAGCGTAAAAGTGACACGCTTCTACATATTAAGGGTTGACAACGTTAAAAATTTAAAAAGTTTATCAAGTTCAAGCCCATGTATGTGATTTCTTCCTCCTCGTCCTTTTTCTTTTTTCTTTCACTGTTTCGGTCCCAAAATAGCAACGAAATGTTGGCAATTTTTTTTCCCCTTCAGTTCTTTTTCTCATTCTCTTCTTCATCTTCTTCTTCTTTTTCTTTCACTGTTTCAGTGATAAATTGCAGCGAATTGCTGCCCAAATTTTTTCGTTTCAGTTACTGCAATTTTTTTCGTATACTTACTGCCATTTTTTTTCATTTCATTTAATCTTGTAGAAGAATAGGATGCTCATTTTGTGTGTTGTCTATGCATTATTTATTTTATTTTATTTTTAAAAAATTCCGTTTCACTTCTAAAAAGCGAGCGCTTCGCTTCTCTCTTTAAGCGAAAAAGGGCTTGTCGCTTTTCCTCGCTTCACGCTCTTCACAACACTGAGCACCACACATAAGTTCCCGCTCGTAAAATGGTCTAGAATAATTCGGCCAAGATATCAAGGAGGCTTGGGTGTTGGAGATTTATATTTGCATAAAAAAGCAATGTTATTGAAGTGGCTGTGGAGATATGGGCAAGAGGAACCTGGACTATGGAAGAACATCATTGATGCTAAGTATAGGCAACATAATCACTAGTGTACAAAGAAAATAAACACTCCTTATGGCGTTGGCCTATGGAAGAATATTAGCAAGCACTGGGATGAGTTCTTTCAAAATATAACCTTCAAGGTTGGGAAAGGAGATCATGTTAAATTCTGGAAAGACAAGTGGCATGGAGATAATGCACTGATAGATATATCCCAATTTATACCAGATTGCACTCAACAAGGAATCCACTGTTGCTCAGAACAAAGAAAATGGTAGAAGGAACTAACGGACTGGGAGATTAGTGACCTACTTACTATGTTCAACTCTTTAGAAGGCCACATCAGTGATGATCAGCAGCCAGACAAACTCAGATGGGAACACTCTAAGGGGGGCAAATACATAGTCCAAGATGGTTACAAACACTTTTGTTCCCATAATGGTATGATAGATAACTGGCCTTGGAAACATATCTGGAGAACTAAGGCGCCTGCCAAGGCGAATTGCTTCACCTGGATAGCTATAAAGGGGGTATGTCTCACTCAAGACAACTTTAGCAAGAGGAACATTACACTTGTTAACAGATGCTACATGTGTCAACAAAATTCAGAAAGTGTTAATCATCTTTTCCTCCATTGCGCAGTTGCAAGTGAAATTTGGAATCTCTTCTCCTCTATTTTTGGTCTGAAATGGGTTATGCCTCAGACAATAAAGCAAGCATATGAAAGTTGGTGTTTTTGGAGAGTTGACAAAGCCATCAAGAGGATCTGGAGAATGGTTCTAGCAGTAATATTTTGGTGTATCTGGACAGAAAGAAATCAGAGGTGTTTTGATGGCATCTCAACTCAAACCTACTCCCTCAAGACTATTTGCTTAGTTAATCTATTTAGCTGGATTTATCTTTCCCCTGTAACTAGTGCAGATCACCTTGTGGATTTCATTAGCTCCCTGTTCTTAGCATAGATTTTTGTACTGGAGCTAGTTATCTACCTTTTTGTACCTTTTGCATCTTCTTGATGCCTATTAATGAATCACCCTTACTTCATCAACAACAACAACATACCCAGTATTATCCCACAATGTGGGGTCTGAGGAGGGTAGTGTGTACGCAGACCTTGTGAGGATAGAGAGACTGTTTCCAACAGACCCTCGGCACAAGGAAGCATAAGCACCACATTAATAAAAATATAGACAAGAAGGAAAATCACCCTTCATCAAAAAAAAAAACTATAAACCCAAACAACAATTATTAGGACTAAAGAAGTGAAAAATATCATTATTAAGTGACAGTGTTTTTGAAAGCGAGAGCTCAAAAAAGCGACAGGGGCTCGCCTCGCTTCAAAAGCGAAGCGCACGCTTCATTAATGAAGCGTGCGCAATTCTTAAAAAACATAATGTAAACCTTGCATAGACACAATATAAATAATCAAAAAGTTCAATTTATATATAAGAAAAAAACATAATCAAATAAACTGAAAATATAATATATATATATATATATATATATATATATATATATAAAATTAACTTTATAAATTGAAATACACATACAAATTAATAAATAAAGGCTAAAATACTAAATAAGAAGAATAAAAGGAAAAAAAAATCGCGCCTGCCCTAGAGCAGACGCCTGGACGGGAACAAGAAAAAGAAAGAAGAAAGAAAAAAAGGAGAAGAAGAAGAAAGAAGAAAGAAGAAAAAAAGAAGAAAAATTACCCGGAGGATTGGAGAGGTCTTTGGCGACTTGAATCCTAGCAGCACTTAGCAGCAATTGATTTTGGGAAGAAGAGAGAAATGGTCTTCACTTTGATGTTAGGGGTCTGTTTTGTATAATAAAAAAACAGACCCAAACTTTAAAAAATAAAAAATAACTGACCCTCTGAACAGTACAATTCTGCGCTTCTCGCTTCAAGGCCGCTTTGCGCTTTTTCGACTGAAGCGAGCGCTTCATGTGGTCGAGTCGCCTCAGGCATGGAAAAGCAAGCAGCCATCGCTTCTCGCTTAAAGCGATCGCTTCGTCGCTTTTTAAAACACTGTTAAGTGAAATAGTTGTTGATTATTGTTGCATTTTACAAGAACCATAGGTGATAAGACTCAAGCCTTAGCGCCTAAACTAATAAGCTGTTTAGTCGAGGCAAATCGCTCAACGTGTTATGCACCTAGATCCGGAACTTGAGTACACCTTGACCGAGCCTGTGACGACATTACGTAAGCTCTCTTCCTCGGCTTAAGAATTCTTCACCAAGTTGAAGTCCTCTCCAACAATTCATTTTGCTTAAGACATCTATATCAAAGTGAATTGACAAGATTTAATCTCCCCGTTTAAGACTTCTGCTTCCTTGAATCCTTTACCTTCGGTTAAACACGAGAAAACTAGAGCTAGCACATTCTTCCCTTTTTTTGGATGAGTTGCTAGCCACTCTCCTCCTTCTCCGCTGCTTCTAATGTTCCTCTTTTGATTATTCGTCCTACCATCAACATCAAAGTCAAATAGCAGTAAGATTATGTTTGTAAACCTATAATTGTAGTCGGACTTCACATATCAATTCTCTATAGTTGTGAGTCTAAATTCTTTCTCATAGTAATGGTAGCTTGCATTTTTTGACCATAAGTTCTTGAGTTTAAGACAATAACCTGAAATGTGATCATCTATGGGTGACTAAGAAAGGTTTGACTAATATGATAATTGTTTCTGCAGGATCGTATAATGAAGATGGTTTTATTTATTCTATCTATGTCTGATGTCTGCTGTCCTTTCCTTATTGTCACAACTTCAAGTTTGCTTTCCCAATGGGAAGCTGAATTTAGACGATGGGCACCAAGTATTGATGTTGTAGTGTACAGTGGAAGCAGAGATTCTAGAAGGAGAATCAAGTCATTGGAGTTCTATGACGAAGGGGGTTTCATGATGCTGCAAGTGCTTTTATCATCTCTGGAAGCCGTCATTGAGGTATGTCTAAAAATAGATTATTTTAGAATTAATTTAGATATTGGGACTTCGACAGATAATCAGGGCCAAGATTCCTAATTAAGTAACCTGCGATGATGTTTTCATCGGGAATATTGAACGTTCCGCTAAAGGTGTATCATTTTGGTGAAATGTTCTCTGTTTTACTTTTCAATCATATCATATTTAGTTGATTGTTATTTTAGTTCCAACTTTTTTGGGAATTCATGTTTCTTAGAGAATGAAAGCGGGAGTCCATTGGAAATTGACTTGTATTTATGCAGATGTGCTTCTTAGCAAGAAGTATAAACTCATTCAAGCAGCTTATGCATTTGCATGATTCGTGCAGCTCCGAATAAAAGTTTCCTCCTTTGGCTAATTTTAAATCCCAACAAAGTGATAAAATTTATTTATTATCTATATAGGATGCTTTGTGGATAATACATGACTATTTATTTTCATAGAATATGATTTCACCTAATTTTTTGGGGTCAGTGTGTGATGATGTAAATGAAAGGAAAACAATGACCAAGTATATTTTGACTAAGAAATGCATTTCTTTCTTACCTATTCCTTATTTTGGCGTTCATACCAATTCCTTCCATCCTATCTAAGTGTGGTGCTTGTAGAGAGCTGCTTTTGGATTAAGATTAAAATTTCAATTTTATAAAGATATAGTAAAATGAATATGTATATTAGCGCTCTGTTAATGCTAATAGAGCTTTGTATTTGATGTCTCTCTCAGTTTCTTCCTCGTGCAAGTTTTCATGTATTTTCAGCATTGAAGATTTTAATGAAAATTTGCTGCCTTTGGACTCAAGGCTCCTCTTTAGTATCCTAGCCCCCTTTCAGGTCAAGCAACTTTTTACTTTAAAAATTAATTTAGACTTCGTAATTTTTTGGGTTCATAGCTAGGTTAAAGTTATGTAGGAATTCGTCAACGAACTAGCTACTTCCAATTCAGTTTTGGAATCTGTGTTGGGAAGTTTTCGTCTTTTTGTAATAGCAACGTGATGCTTCAGTTTGAAAAGGTTTTCTGGCCATACTACCCTTATATTGCATTGAATTCCTTGGTGCCAAACGGTGCAAATTTTCTTCTTTATGTGATTGTGTAATAAAAAAAATTTGGGTGTCGTCATTGTGTCCTTAGGTGTGGGGCTTTAGAGTTCATGAATAGTTTCTACAAGTTGTCTGTTGCTTCTTTTCTTGTAATGTTGTGTTTGTGGCGAGAAAGCCTTTGATGCCATTATTAACGGGTTTTCAGTGCGTTGCTGACTTAATAGAGAGGCCAACCATTACTCTCTGATACTCATGATTTTGTGATAAGGAAAAAGTTCGAGCACAAGCACCCTTGGGTAACAGTCCCTTTTCCTCTCTGCACCTAGTGTAGTCGTTCTTTCTTCTGTATTTTGGCTTCGTTCTTATCTTTAATATATTCCTTGATCCTAATTCAAGTGATGTTCTATGCTTCATGCTGTGAACTTTTTGATAATAAAGCCTTGATAGATCTTTGTAGACCCTTTTGGTTTTGGATTTTCATTCGTTTAACAAGAGAAGTTGTCATTCTCATCCATTCTAAATTTCATTGGTATAGCAAGAGAAGTTCCCATTCTTATGCATCCTAAATTGGGGCTTTTCTTCCTGGTTATCGGCGGCGCGGGGGGGGGGGGAGGGCTGGTGAGTCTAGGAGGCTTTGCATAAAATTCCAACACTATTATGTGGTTGCTGAGCTGTCTATACTTGAAGTAGATGCAGCATGTGGCTAAAGTCCTTCTGGGAGGTGGTGGGCCTCTGGTTTTCCCTAAAGTATGTCGATAGATTGGGTGGTGTACACACAACCTGTAAGTTAGGAATTGGAGATTCTGACATTGACATACATCATAGAGACAGAGGTTGATGAGTTGGTTAGAGTATTGTGTTTTGAGTTTTGTCTTAGTATCTGACTGTAACTATAGTCCTGATGGCCTTATAAAAAAAAGGAAACTATATTTCCTGATGGCTGATGAACTTCCTAGGTTTGGGTAAGAAGATGAAACTTGCAAAAGTCACTCACACATGACGTTTCAAATTCTGCCCTAAAGTTTCTCTTTTGTGATTTAGATAGATTGTAGTTCTTTTTGTTGAATGGATTTTTCATTTGTTTCCCCCAAAAGTGGGAAGTTTTTGATTCTTGTGTTTCCCCAAATATTTGAAAGTTCTTACTGCTTCAAAGTTCTGTAGCCATGTCGTTTTTATTCCGTCTCTTATTTCTGCAGGATGTAGAAATGTTGAGCGGTTTGAATTGGGAAGTGACTGTTATTGATGACTGCCAAAACTTAGGAATTTCTACTGGTGTGGAGCAAATTAAAATGCTTTCTACTGGTATAAGGGTGCTTCTCTTTAATGGTCCAATGAAGGTATCTTCCGCATCTTGCCTTTTTCCTTTATAGAACTGCTTTCATTTAATACATCGTCCTTACTAGACCCTCTAATTTTAACAGATCACCTCATCTGAGTACATTAATCTACTCTCTTTGCTCCAATGTAAATTTGGTTTGGACAAGACTGGTGGCTTGGCATCTGACATCAATGACCATCTTGGAAAACTGAAAGGACTCTCAAAGGTCACTGCACCTTGCAGCAAGCCTGAATCTTCCAAGTTTGTGGAGTACTGGGTTCCTGTTCAGATGTCTGACTTGCAGCTTGAGCAATATTGTGCTACATTACTCACAAATTCTAATGCTCTTCGCACTTTCTATAAAAGTGATCCTGTTGGGGCTCTCCGCGATACTCTTCTCTCTGTGCGAAAGGTTAGGTGTGTCATTTCATTTGACATTACTACATTTTTGGATGATGGTTGTGTTGTTACCATTTTCTTTGTTCTGTTTTCCTTTGGAGTGGGCAAAGGTGATTGGTTCTAGCAGCAGTGAATGTTGAGAAAAAGGGAGTTTCTAAATAGAAACATTAATCTCGAGGATAGTTAAATAACTCACCCAAGAGTCTGGCCTAGTGGTCTAGTAGCTAATGAAGTCGGAGGAGAACCATGTGGTCTCAGGTTCAAATCCTAGCTGAGGCAAAAAAAAAAAAAACTAGGTAATTTCTTTCCATTTGTCCCAGCCTTCATAGGTAGAGTCACTTGGTACCTGTGTTGGTGAGAGATAACCGGTATCCGGTGGAACAGTCGAGGTGCACCGGAGCCGGCTCTGAGACCACTTTCAAGAAAATAGGAAACAAAAAAAGTTCGCTTAATGGCACAACGGAAGTGAAAAGCACTTTTTTCAAATTAGGATTCACGTAGAACTGTTGGTGTTCCATTTCCGTAGACAATATTAACTTTCAATGTTCATCCTCCTGGTCAAAAGTCAGTGAAAGCCACTCCTATAGTGATAGTTATCTGAATTATATGTTCTTGCTTTTGTTTGTAGTGTTGTGATCATCCATATATTCTGGATCCATTCCTGCAACCCTTCAATAAGGGGCTTTCTCCTGCTGAAATTCTTGAAGTAGGAATAAAAGCAAGTGGAAAACTACATCTCCTTGACAAGATGCTCTCAGAGATGAGGCCCCGACAGCACAGAGTGGTTGTCCTTTTTCAGGTATGTATTTCCTGTATCTTGTCTGAGGACTGACTGGTTATTCTTAGAATCATATTTGAGTTCCTTTATAGAATGGATCAAGTAAGATAGACAAATGTCAGGAATAGGATGAAAATATTTTGTTAGTTTTTCTTTCATCAAAGGAATAGCAGGTCCAATTAACTCGTGGCTCAAAAATTTATGAAATAGTGAACTTTCAACTAAATAAAGCAATATACTCCCTCCATCCCATTTTACAGGAAGGTGTTTGATGGGATATAGAGTTTAAGAAATTAATCAAGACTTTTGAAACATAAGCTTAATATATGCATTTCCGTATCAAAAAATAATCCTTGTTGCTAGCATTGTCAAAAGCAAATTAGAGCATTTTAAGATCAAATCCATAAAAAGCAACTTGTTGCTAATCATTCTTGAAAGAGAAAAGGGTCAAATTTGTTCTTGCACTATCTGAAATTGCTAATTTTGCCTCCCCCCCAACCCCAAACTAGACTTTTGGTCTAATCTTATCCCATAAAACGTCTTGTACCCCTAACTGAATTCCAACTTTAAACCAACTTCAAAAGTTGAGGGGTGAATTTGAGCCTTTTTTTTCTCGAAGAATTTGGACACATGGAGTCCACCAATTTCACCATGGAGCTTCGTCAATGGTAAGAGCAAATGTGAGAATTTGTTAACAGCAAGCGTATGAATGGACCAAATATGAATTTGGGTTTGGGGTTTGAGCCCAACCAATACATATTCTTTCTTTATGAAAAAAGCATGCATATGAATTGGACTAAAAGTTTAGTGGATAGAAAAATTGAATAATTTTGGATAGTAAAGGGCATCGGTACCTTTCCCCTTCTTGAAATAACAAATCCAGTTTTCATTTCATCAATTGCATGAAAAGCTAAAATTCTTTTTGTATTATCCAATTATGATCAATCTAATGACAAGTAACAACTAAAAAAAATTCTAAATTATTTTTGGCATATCCAATATTAGAAGTTTATGAAACTCTATATTTAAGATGATGAAATAATTCATGTAAAATACTTTGATATATCTAATCTATACTATATTAAAAGCACGAAGACCCTTAGCGAAATGTCGTTCGGCTTTTTTACCCTTCTAAAAAAGATTTCACATTGGACTAATATGTAATTAATAAGTTATTTTCCTAACATTTAGGACTTTAAAGTCAACTATAATTTGGTTATTAAAATCTTTCCTTAGTGAATTAGGTAGAAAGGTCCTAATATTAAGGACTTTAAAGTCACAAATTATTTCTCTATTTGAATTATGTAATATAAATATAATATTGTACATGTTAATTTTTGAATTTTAAAATCAACTCATAGGCAAATTATTAAAATTTCTAAAAGATCGAGAAGATTCAACACCAAACTAACGTGAGTCCGTACTGTTAGTATCATATTTTGATACATAAATAGTTAATTAAGACGTGTAAGCCAAAAATAAATATTTTTTAATATTTTAAGTATATTTTATATATGCATATTATATGGTGAGAAAGATAACATAAATGTGTTTCACTTGATTTGTTATTCAATTGGTTAAATCACCTTTTTAACATTTTATAACTAAAATATTAGTTGATTTTAAAGTTCTAAATACTATAAAAATAATAAAATATAATTTTATTCAATCGTAAAATTTATTTTTAAAGGTGAAGATGGATCAACATGTCAACTGTAATACATCCAAGTTAATTTTTTTAATATTTAAGATTTTAAAATTAACTAAAAATTTATTTATTTAAATGCTTGGAAAGTAACCCAGATTTTTTAAGAATGTAGTGGACTTGTCTGACCCTTTCTCTAATAAAGGCCTATATCGGTTATTGGGTCTCTCCTCTTTTCCATTTGCTTATGGCTCACTCATTAGATATCTAAGTTCAATAATGTTTCAATGTAGCTGTTGAAGTTTAATCATATTTTGAGAACATTCAATTAATTAAAAACCAGGTTTATTTAATATTAAATCACAATTACTTTATAACGATCTGTGAAATACAAATATGATAACAATCACACATTTTTTACTAGGAAATGAGATATTTTTTGAATATTCTAAGTAACTAATCATCATATATATTATATTTATACATTTTCAAATCCCAGTAACTACACTTGTAGCTTATCCATAGCCCTGGACCTAATATTTAAGTCGCAGCAAATCTGACACTTTGGATCGGCACCTGTATCGATGCCATGTAGGTCAAGCAAACATCTTAAATATGACCACTGTGAAGGGGCTGTTCTCTGGGTTTTGGGCTTTTCTTTTTGTATATGGTTTGCACCCCCCTTGAATGCTATTATTCGAGGCACTATTTAACTTACCAAAAAAAAAGAAAAACTGAAATGAACTATCACCCAACTACCTTAAGAAGTTGTAGGGATGCTGCCTCGGATTGTTTCTAGATAAAAAGGGCAGCCCGGTGCACTAAGCTCTCGCTATGCGCGGGGTCCGAGGAAGGGCCGGACCACAAGGGTCTATTGTACGCAGTTCCCTACATTTTTGCAAGAGGCTGTTTCCACGGCTCGAACCTGTGACCTCCTGGTCACATGATAGCATCTTTACCAGTTACGCCAAGGCTACCCTTCAAGGATTGTTTCTGGATGCGAAGCTATTTTTTTTTTTTTGATAAGGTAAATTGTATTAATCAAAAGGGAGGGAACTCCCGTGTACACAAAGTATACCAAAGACGTAGAGAATTTACATCAGAACATGATTCTCTACAAAAGACGCCCAATCTTCTATACAAGTAGGGGCTAAGTGAGTGCACCAAAAAGCAATCAAAGATAAAAGACTATTCTTAAGTTGTGAAAAAGGAGACTCAATCTCCTCAAGCAATCAAAGATAAAAGACTATTCTTAAGTTACATTATGTTACCTTCTCACAAAAAAAAAACTATTTGGTAGTTACATCACCTATGCAAAAAAATTACATAGTCTGCCCTCCTTTTGTGAAGTTTCATGAATCATAATATTGGTTCTCCTATATATTTTTCTGATGGCATCTTTTGCTTCTTTTTATGACCTTTTCTATCTTTTTGTGACCTTTTTACTTGCCTATAAGCTTAGACGTTCCTTCCGAAGGTCTCTCTTGCCTATATAAGAACAAGTCCACTTGGTTAGAGTGTCACACATTGGTTGAGGGAATGGATTGTTGTTTCATGGTGTTAGAGTGTCCCAACATTAGTTGAGAGAATGGATTGTTGTCTCTTTATATGGTCTTAGACAATTCTCATTTCATTAGCTAATATTTAGGGGTTGATTAGACCCAAAATTCATTTTCTTATCGTACTTAAGTGTGTATGTTAGTGGGCAGCCATCCCATTTATACATCAAGCATAGTGTTTGCTTTATTGTACTAGTGGATCCTTTTTTTTTTTGTGCAAGGTGGGGTTGGGCGTTGTTCTTCATGGATCCAAATGCATTAACATTTTTTATAGCGATTGTGTCTGGGCCAGTTTGCTGCACGTCAATTGTTCCAATATCTACCATGCACCTGCTACCTCGGACCAACTCAAGTATCGGGTAACATTGTTCGCCAAGGGTTTGGCAGGCAGATGGAAAGAAGTGGACCAGTACTTTTTACACACATAGGGAGACACATCTATTCTATATTATATTAAAAGGACAAAAGCTCTTAGCGAAATGTCGTGCGCCTTCTTTACCATTTAAAAATAAATTTCACATTGTTCAACATTGTAAATTAAGTTATTTTCCTAATATTTAGGACTTAGTTCCTTATTTGAATTTTGTTTAAAGTCCTACTCTCTCCGTTCCAGTTTATGTGAACCTATTTCCTTTTTGGTCCGTTCCAAAAAGAATGACCCCTTTCTAAATTTGGAAACAATTTAGCTTAAATTTACAAGTCTACCCTTAATGAGAAGCTTTTATAACCACATAAATACTCTGGGCCTCTTTTTGATTTGTTTAGGACCATAAATTCCAAAAGTCTTCATATTATTCTTAAACTCCGTGCCCAGTCAAACAGGTTCACATAAATTGGAACGGAGGGAGTAATATTTAGGAGTTCAAAGTAAATTAAGATTTTACCTTACATAAATTCTTTCCTTATTTGAATCATTTAATATAACTAAAATACATTTCATATTTAGTTTTTTATTGTTTAAGATTTTGATATCAACTAAAATTTTATTAATTAAATCCTTGCTTGCTTCAATAAACTCACCTAATCAAAATTATACTCAACACTTGCATGTCCCATGGTGGTAAGAAAATCTCGCTGAGCATCATAGAAACTATTGGGCTAATTTATGTTGTAATTTAAATTTATTTAAATTTAAATTACCTTATATGAATCAGCAAAATTTAACGAGTTACTATAATGATAAGAACCAATAATAAGTTTTTGAATTAATTATTAGCCAAAAAAAAATACAATTCAATTATTTTTTTAAATGCATCTTCTAAGTAAAATTATTTTTTAAGTTGACAAAACTCTTAGATACGCAAGTTTGTTTCCATAAGATCAAGAGAATTGGTGGTGAGAAAAAGTCTGTAAAAGGGGAAATCAGTTATAGTATAGTGTTAAGAGTAAATTTGATTTGAATGCAAGTTTGAAGTAATAGGAATAAATTTGTAGACCAAAATGTATTCTAATTAAATTATCATTAATTATTATTATCATTATATTCTTGCATTCACTCCAACAAATGACAACTCACTATTTTTTTTATTATAGAGCTAGCTAAATGCAATTAACATTCATTATATATAGGAACCTACACTTTCTAATTTAATTTTTATTTTATAACTCAAACACATTATTTTCAAAAGTTTATATATTATTTAATAATTATTTACACATTGATATGGGGACACGCGCAAAGCGCGCGTGTGTGTGTGTGTGTATATATATATATATATATATATATATATATATATATATATATATATATATATATATATATATATACACACATTGATTCTTTCTATAGATAACGCAAGAGAGAACTTATGACCTCGCGGATGGAGAGAGATTCGAACCCCCAGTATTTCTATAAATACTTCGGTTTTCAAGACCGACTCTTTCAACCGCTCAGACATCCATCCTCTTTGTGCTTCGCCCGCCCTATCCATCTTTGCGCGGGCAGGTAGGGGCTTATCAATGTGATTCGCTACGCTTGCCTGCGCCTATCTGCTGATGCTGATTCTATTGCCTACCGGTTAGCGAAACTTTTCCGGTAGTACAAATTGCTACGCTTCGCCTCTTTCTATATGATAATATGTGTGTGCGCGCGCACGTGTATATGTTTACATGCGCACGTACACAGATAAACATACACGATAAGTGGACCTGCATCCTGATTGATGTTCTGTGGAAGTGTTTTGTCACTTTTGCCTTTAATTTCTTCGCCTGATTGTTAAAATCTTCGTTCCTGCCTTTAATTAATGCAGTCTATTGCTGGCTCCGGGGCATCAATTGGTGATATTCTGGATGATTTTCTGCGTCAAAGATTTGGTGAAAACTCTTATGAAAGAGTTGAGACGTGTGTTATTCATTCCAAGAAACAAGCTTCTCTTAACAGGTTTAACGACAAGAAAAGTGGGCGCTTTGTTCTTTTATTAGAGAATCGTGTTTGCCATCAAACCATTAAACTGTTGTCAGTTGATAGTGTTATTATATATGATAGTGACACAAATCCCACGAATGATTTGAGACAACTCCAGAAACTGTCAATAGATTCGCAGTCTAAGCACACATATGTTTTCCGGCTGTATTCAAGTTTTACTGTAGAAGAAAAAGCCCTATTTCTTGCTAAACAGGACCTGAATCTTGATAGTAACTTGCATATCTTAAGTCGGAGCCCCAATGACACCCTTATGTGGGGAGCCTCAAATTTGTTCAGTAGATTGGATGAGTACCACTCTGGAGGCAGTCCGACCTCAATTTCAAATAACTCATCAGGACAGTTGCGTTTAGATGATGTTATTAGCGAGTTCTCTGCAATAATTTGTAAAAGCTCTGACTACAAGGACACATGCCATTCCATTATTTCAAAAGTTCAAATGAGCATGGGAACTTACAGTGCTAATAACCCGCTGCTTGGTGAGAAAAAAATGGAGTTGAAAGTTGGAGAAGAACCTCATGTTTTTTGGAGAAAGCTGTTGGAGGGAAGAAATCCACAGTGGAGAAATTTAAGCATTGCAACCCCAAGGAACAGAAAGAGAGTTCAATACTTTGATAAATCCCCAGATCCACCTAATGGAAATGATGATATAGGAAAGAAGCGCAGGAAGGCGGTAATGAACCATAGTGTGGATGCAAATCCCACTCACCCCACAGCTGAAGGAGGTGAAGTTGCAGCTTTCAAAGGAGGTATCACTTCATTAACCTATTTTCAATATATTTCCTGTTAGTGTTTGTTTGTTATTCCATAAGTTTAAATATGACAAGAAATATCAGCTGCTAATTCTTGGTTCGGTCCAGGTGTTCATGAAAATGATGGTATTGGTGCGAAGCATGTTTCTAGGTCTCCGTCTCATGTCTTGCATGAGGTAAACCTTGTTGGGCGGCCTGAAGGAGGAGTCATACAGCAGAAAAGCCTTCATATCCATCTGAAAGCTGAGTTTGCAAAACTGTTTGAAGCGCTAAAACTTCCGGTATTCATTTCCTGCCTGCCCTTTCTTAGAAGTTATAATTTTTTGAGTTATATGTTGTCTTTGGAGCATATACAGGCTCTTTGATGAACAATGAAAAAATTAGAAATCTTTGCTTGTCCAGATTAATCATAAGGCAAAAAGGTCAGATTTATCCCTCTACTTTGGAAAATTGTCCACGTTTATCCCTAGTTCTACTATCCGTCCAAATATATCCCTACCGTTAAGAAAGTAGACAAAATCGTCCTCAACTCTAACGGATGTCCATGACCCAGCAACTAAAATGACACGGTGGACTCCATGTCACTATTTATTTTCCATCTGTAAAAATAAATAACTAAACCCACTAAAATTAGTCTTCTCCTTCTCGGCTAACATACCACCATTGCTGCAAATTCAAGGTTCTTGTCCAGCTCCACAAAATTATTTCATAAATTTTCATCATTAGCCATCACTGTTCGAACCACCACTCCAGGTATTCCACCAAGAAAATACCCCACCTTCTCTCCACCTCAGAAATCATCAGCAATCACTCATCGGGAATACCCACCAAAAAGCTTCACTAGAAATCATCTCTATAAATATTTCCAGTCACTCATCAGAAAATCACCTCTTTTCTCCCATCTCTCGCTCCTCTTTACTGGTCATAACTGGCCAGTAACACTCCTTTTCCACAAAAAGAAGAAGAGCTAGATCCAGAAGAAAGAAATCCTCCATAAAAACCCATTTACCAGTGACCTATTTCTCTTTAAAATTTCACCCGACGGGAAAATCTTTTTGTCGCTCAAAAATTTCTTCACTGCTTGAACATATCAAAACCAGTAAAATCTCGACGGAACAATCTTTTTCGCAAACAAAGAATATAGTAATTATTAATTAAAAAAAAGAATCTTTGGCCTGAAATAAAAGACTTCGCCGAGGAAAATTTGCTATCTAGAACAATGCTCTTAATGGAATTTTAAGGATTGAGAGCCACTTGAATATTGAGAGAGATAGTGGAAGAGATAGTTTATGAACAAAGAAGAGAAAGAAGGAGGAAAGTGAAAGCTTGAGAAATAAAAATTGGATGAAAAAGAAGGATACTTTTTTGGCTGGAATATTCTGATGAGGTGAAGAGGGGGAGGGAAGGATACGAGCATAGATCTTTTACTTTTTTTCTATGTTTATTTATTTTTTCCTTTTAGTTTTTGTTACTCTTTTTTCTATTTCATTTCTAATTATTTTTGGGACACACATTGAGCCCACCATTTCTATTTAATGATGTGGCATTTTTTATTGAGAGGGTCCTTTGCCACAATGACAACCGTTAGGGTTGGGGACATTTTTGACTACTTTCTTAACGGTAGGGATATATTTGGACGGATAGTAGAACTAGGGATAAATGTGGACAATTTACTTAAGTAGAGGGATAAATCTGACCTTTTTCCCTAATCATAATGAGTGGGTTCGAAGGTCATATTCTGAATTTGTGAAACATTTGTTATGTATAAAAGATAAAGCTCTGAATAAGTATGATATTTATTTTTTGATAAGGTGATATTAACCTGTCAAAGGTTTAATCTTTTAGTGAACAATTAAAAAAAAAGGTTTAATCTTTTTGTGTATGAGTCCTGGTCTTGTGATTGCCTCTGAATTAGCAATTTTTCTTTGATTAAACTCTCTTCAAGTAGATAAATAATACTGCAGTTTTTGGCACAATGGTAAGCACCATTACATTCTTTCTGCATTTGCGGTACTCGTACATCCAAACCTGTTTAAATCTTGGAAACCACCTAGTATGGTCGTTAAGACCTCCATCGCTCTGTGCTCAGGGAGAGTTAACTGCCCTAGTTAATTTGCCAAAACGCAGAGAGCGCTACATTTATTATGTCAAATGGTATAGGACATGTGTAGCATGTGAAAGGGTGTTCTTCATTTGCTTGTGCCATCTGCCGTAAAGGTGTATGTCCTAGTTGTTAAATGGGTTTTTGTATCTTTGTTTTAGTAGCTTTAAGTTAAGCAACAAAGAATCAGGAATACATGAGCGATATGCATCTTGCATTTTTCATCTTGGGAACTCTACACATGACAGGACAGTGTGCTGCTATAGCTCTTTCTTCTAACACTTGCAGCATCTGCTTTTTTGAGACCACTTCAAAATTAGCCAGTAAACTAGTTCATCTTCCCATAAAATGGGTAAAAATTGTTTCTACAAAACTAATCAAGGGCACTACAACAACAACAACATACCCATTATTATCCCACACCGTGGGGTCCGGGGAGGGTAATGTGTACGCAGACCTTACCCCTACCTTGTGAGGATAGAGAGGCTGTTTCCAATAGACTAACTTTGCTATTTGGAACTTCTTTCATTGCTGTCTTTGTGATAAAGGGAAGCAACTTTATGTTTGTGTTTTATTCCTCAAATTTGTGGATTTTACAGAACTCCAATAGTTTAGCTACTTTGAGGTTTTATTTTCTTATATTTCTTTTATTATATCTGAAGAGTTCTGCTGCTAATTCTACAAAGCTGTCATTGATTTCTTATGGCTCTATTGAAGGCCTTCCACCTGGTTCTTTGCTTAGTGTAGGCTTTTGATTTCTAATTGTTTCCTTAAATGGCTTTTTTTCATAAATAATGTGCTATCTTGTTTGTTTTTATCTACCATCTCTTCATGTAATTCAATCCTCATGACAGTGGTTTATTGTTAGTATCTACAAATCTTAATTATAATACGAACCAGGTTCTGTGCCACTACCAAATTTCGTACTGCTAGTTGGTTATATCAACCATGCTTCAAGCTAGAACAACTTGGTACTCTCTATGTAAATGAATAAAAAAGGATATTTTGCGGAATGATTGCCATAGTTGTGGCTTTTCCTGCTTGCAAGCACTCCCTTGTATAATATACCAAAGGAATAGGTAAGCCAAGGTTTTACCTTCTAGTCTTTTGCTTGCTGGCCAGATGACCAAAGTTTAAATGCAGGACGATGTCAAACATACTGTAGAAAAGTTTCTGGAATATGTCATGGAGAATCATCATGTTAGTAGGGAATCTGCAACAATTTTACAGGCTTTCCAGTTATCTCTGGTTAGTAGCTTTTTGCCTCACTGCCCATATCATCTGCTTGCATCCTTTTAATTATTTTATTTTGTCAGTGGAATTTATCCTTCTCTTCATGGACAATTAAAAGTTCAGGTGAAATATAATCACATCATAATAACTAGGAATCCTAAAAGATGAGGTACTTTTTTGTTTCATGCAGCTCAAAGTTCCGATATAAGGAGCCTGTTATTAATTGTAAAGTCAGTAAATGGTTTTGTGTCTTATTTCTTCTAGTTAAACTTGGTATCAGAGTTTCTACAATCTTGGTAGAAATCTTAGTAGCTTCTTTGGAGGCCGCTCGACCAAAGTTTTTCTTTACTTTTTTAGTTTACTATCTTTGTTTATTTTCAATGATTCTTTCAGGGAGACCACATCTCTTGTTGTGTCTGTCTTTGGTGTTCTTTGTTCCACTCACTTCTGGTTCATCTTGTCAAGATGAATACAACAGTGAATTCTCGTCTCCAAACTCCGCACTTGCGGCTCGTGTTTCTACTGCCTCACTTTGACGTATCAGTCCAGTTTAGGTTTCAAATCGGCATTCCATATTTGTCTAGTTATCACTCTACATCAACTAACCTGTCGAGTTAATGATATATATTATTTGACATATCAGGTCTACTTTTTCCTATTGCCAATGTCACTGCCAAATCATCGCTTAGTCATCACCGTGGTTTGTCAGATCCGATTAAGCTGGCAGTATGCATGTTCTCGAATTCAATCACGTCTTATAGATTGATGGTAGTGCTACAGCCAATTTAGTTTGATGTCAAGGTCAAGTCTTATTAGATTATCATCAAATTAGCATTCAACTTTATCATATATATTTAGTGTGCTTCTTGCTTCAAGAAAAACATGTCGATGTGATTCTTCTTATTTGACATTTACTGTGAATTATCAGTGTTGGGTTGCAGCTTCAATCTTAAAGCAAAAAATTGACAAAGAGGAGACATTCTTGCTAGCAAAGCAGCACTTACAGTTCGGATGCACCGAGGAAGAGGTAAACGGTGTTTATCTGAAGATCCGTTCCTTGAAAAAGATGTTCTTGCAGCGGTTGGATCAAAATGATAATGCTTCAAGTTCTTCTAAGTCTTCTTTATTAGCTGCGCGATCTGTTCCAGAAGAGCCATCGAAGGGAAGCATGTCACAAGCTGTAGAATCTTCCCAGCTGAATGTGGAAAATGAAATGGATGAAAGATTTAAAGTTAAAAACTTATCCATGGAATTCATTGTCATACCTAAAGAAGAACTTGTGGATATTGAAAGGGAAAAATTCATTAAGGAGGTCCAGTATAGATGTGACAGGCGAATGTCAAAGCTGGTACAGAAGCAAAAGGAGGAAATCAAAGAGTTCCAGAAAATATGGGAGAAGAAGAAGGAAGAGCTTGAGCTGGATTACAGAGTGAATTTTTCTGTTCTTCGGTCTATCTTTGGTCAGAATGCTGCAATAAAGGATAAACAAAAAATATTAGAAACTGAATTTTCAAGCAAAATGCAAGAGCTCAAATGCCGCAAGGACCAGCAGCTTAAAGAGCTTGAGGTAGAACACACTGCTATGAGGAACAAGGAAATGCTAAAGGCTGCTTATTGGTTGGCGGAAGCAAATTCCTTTAGGGGTGTTGGATCTAATCCTATAGATGACATAGGGTGCTCTCAGGAAAATGTAAATGCCTCTCACAATCGTCCCAAGACTGTTCACCCTGTATCTGGACAACATGTTGAGGAACTGAATGGTAATATTGTGGATAGCATGCAGTGTGACATGGTAGCATCTGAACTACCTACATCTACTTCTGATGAGTCAAATATTCTTCCTATTGAAACTACAGATGTTTTAGCAACACCAGCAACAGAAGAGCAAGTTGAGATTGCATCCATGGCTGGAGTGTTGGTTGCTAGATCGGAGCAGCCTAATGAAGTAGGTTATTTAGGTGGTGGTTCAGAGGAAATTGGAGCATTTGGTGCTACATCTAATCAACCTCATGAAGTAGGTGACCCAGATGTGCCTGCATCTACTTCCAATGAGTCAATTATTCTTCCTGTTGAAACTTCAAATGTTTTAACAACGGCAGCAATGGAGGAGCAAGTTGAGATCGCTTCCACGGCTGAAGCATTGGTTGCTAGATCCAAACAGCCTAATGAAGTAGGTGATTTAGGTGGTATTTCAGAGGAAATTGGAGCATTGGTTACTACATCCAAGGAGCCTAATGAAGTAGGTGATTTAGGTGGTAGTTCAGAGGAAATTGGAGCTTTGGTTGCTGCATCCAAACAGCCTAATGAAGTAGGTGATCCAGACGTACCTGCATCTACCTCTAATGAGTCAAATATTCGTCCTATTGGAACTACAAATGCTATAGCAGCATCAGCAGCAGAGGAGCAAGTTGAGATTGCGTCCACGGCTGGAGCGTTGGTTGCTAGATACGAGAAGCCTAATGAAGTAGGTGATTCAGGTGGTGGTCCGGAGGAAATTGCTTCTTTGTTTCCTCTTCCTTCCGAAGAACATACTGAAGTTCCACTAGAGCATCCACCTAGAGAGCATTTGTTGGAAGTATCTGGAACGGGTGTTAATGTAGTTGTGGAGAATGATCATTCAGAAGTAAATAATGTTATTGAAGAATTGAATACAGAACATGGTAGTCTGGCAAATAATTCTTATTTACCAAATGATGAAGAAAACTCGAGAGATGCAGTTAGCTCCATTGATAGAAAACAAATTTCTCTTGAGGAAGTGGTAGTGGACTTGCGTTTGGCAGCAGCAGTTCCTACTTCTGATGGTGGTGGTTCTATACCTCAAAATCAAGTAAGTGCTCTGTCTTGCCAATTTATGAGGTGCTTGTGTTGTGTTATTCTGTAGAACATCTGGATTCAGAATCTGGACACAGGTATATAAGCTCTCTCTAGGAAAGTTTAAAATGTCTCAAATTGCAAAGACATGCTCTTTTTAGATGTTTTGAGTGAGTAATTGGCAAGTGACTTTATAGTTTTATTCCAAGCCGTAAAACAGGTAATTGGATCATTTTTTTCCTGGTGAATTGCAGTTCTACCATTCAAAAAATAATATGCGTGATTTGCCAACCCAATGCATTTTTTCCCTATACTTTGTAGAAAATTTTTGGCTGTTCTGTTATGGATGGTTTTGCACTTAAACTGGATCAGCTAAATCAGTACGTATGTTACCAGTCTTCAGGATATAATGAAACACTCACTCATGAGATGCCACTCCTAGAAAATCAGAGTGGAACACAAGCTGATGTTGATGCTGGGCAATGTGGACCCAACAGTTCTGAAGCCGTGTTAATTAATAGTTCCGAGCAACAACAGCCAGCTTCTGATGGTTTTTCTCTTGCTGCTCACGAGCCACCAAGCGACACTGCACGTCAAACCCATGATGATGAAAGGAATTTTATCCCAAACATTGGGTCTTCTCGTCATTTGGATGGAGAGATGATGGAAACTTTGCAGGCTGGTGGTAATTCGGGAGAGTGTCCATCTGTTGATGTTGAGATGTCGCCTCTGATCTGTGATCAGCCTAATTTATCAGAAGTCAGTAGAGTGGTTCCTCGACCCATTTCAGAACAGGGTGCATCTTCGAAGAGATCTGAAGCTTCTGTTCAAGTGCCAGGTTCCGCTGAGCTTCCTAGTCAAGCAGTCTTGCAACATAACACTAATGTTGCCTTCGTCCAAGGACCTAGGAATATACCAGTTCATCCTGCCCATCAGATGGCCACTTCGAATCCAATTCTTCTTCCTTTCAATGCTGATCCTCTGCATAAAGAATGGGAAAGGATACATAAAGAAAGAGAACAAGCCACTAAGATTCTTGAGGACACGGTTAGTTCCAATTTCCTTCGTTGTGATTATTTGCTCCTAGTCCTTCTGTATTTTCTTCAAGCTCTTTTCCTCTTTTTGAGCAGAAATTGCGTCTGAGATCTGATTGCGAGAAGGCGATAGAGGAATTGGTTGCACAAATCCGTAAAAAGTATGATCTCAATCTTCAGGAAACTGAGGCAGCATTTCTTCGGAAGAAGAATGAACTTGATACGAGTCTGAACAAAGTTCTCATGAATAAGCTTTTGGCAGACGCTTTCAGATGCAAGTGCATGAATCTCAAACCTTCGGGGCTTCCTGGCATCCGTCAAGGTATGTAATCATTGTTGGTTATGCATTTTTTCGGAGTAGTTTACTTTTCCTGTCAGAATTTTGAACTGACACTTGTGTCCAGATATTATCTAGAATACATTATTATCAGGGTGATAAAAAGTAGTGCTAGTTGTCAATTTCTACTAGGTTATACAAGTCAGATTTGTGATTTCTCAAGTAAAATTTTTCTTTAATTGGGTACTGAATTTTTTTTTTTTTTTTTTGCAAGTTGTGCCTTCTAGTTATATGCAGCATCTACATCAGGTGTCACAGCAGCCTAGTTTGAGGTCTTCTCCTATGACTGGTTCGTCTGCAGCTAGCCAGCAAAATTTAGCCCCAGCTATTTTGAGAGCTTCTCATGCCACCAGTTTGTCCTCAGCTGGCCAAGCACAGGTTGGACAGGAGACTTCTGTCCCCTCCTTGCCAGTTATTAATCGTTCAGTAAATTCTGGTGGGATTCCTCAGCCTGCATTTAGATCTACACCTGTTACCGGGTTGTCTTTAGCTGGCCAACATGCACCCATTCAGCAGACCGCTGCTGTTAGTCGTTCGCCAGCACTTTCTGCTGGAATTCCTGGCAGGCCGCCTCTCATCAGTGCAATTACCCCTTCCACTGGCAATCTCAGGGTAGCTGGTGAGATCCGTGCTCCAGCCCCCCATCTTCAGCCTTTCAGAACTCCTACATCCATGTCTACGAGCAGCCCCTCAACCCTTGCACATGGTTTGCAAAATCAACCGCTATCCACTAACATGGCTGCATCATCACCCTCACTTCCCCAACATGCTTCTCTACAAACAACATCCTCCCCGTCACAGTTAGCTGCAGATCTTTCTACTGTGGTACATCTCTCTAGTTCGCGGAGTATGAGTTCGCAGCATGACATTGGCGGGTTGCTTTCTCCACAAAATCCGCCTATGTCTGCGCAGGAACTGCTTTTGAATATGGAGAATCGACCTCATGCAAACAGGCGGAACATTATGCCACCTCTACCAGATATGAGCTCTGACTTCGATTCATTGGACCTATCCGACTTTCAAAGCCTGGATAGTGTACAGGGAGGTTCTACTTCAGCCATAGCTACTAATGTAACTGATGTTGTTTGTGTGTCTGATGATGAGTGACTTGTTGACGATGAAGTTTATTTTGTTGTCTGTGAGTCATCTTTATCACGTGTTTGTAAAAATGAATCAAAAGAATAATAATTTATAGAGAAAGGTAAAAGGAGGAAGCTTGACAAGATTACATGGGCTTGCATGTCCTTCCTCCTCCTCCCCCTCCCTTCCTCTGGGGTTCCATGAATGCAGCTGTAAATGGTCCGTTCATCTTTCTGTATTATACTAGGGACGGTATCATCTGTTCATGTGTTTCTTTTATTGTTGTGTTTTTCTTAATCAATGTTTGGTTTGCACATACTTAGAGGCATTTGGTCGATGTTTGAGTTGGATTGGAAAAATAACGAGTATTTGAATTTGAAGTTAAAAGGAAGGTTTATAGAAGTAAATACTGCACTATGCTAAGTATATGTATGGCTAATTTTGTAAGTTCCTCGATAGTGGTGCGTTGTGATGTCTCTTATATTTTTGCCCATAACCCGTAAACAGAGCATGGTTTCCAGGCCAGTGATTCAAGATGTTAGTTTTCCTGCATATGTAATCTAAACACTAGTTAATGTGAAAAAATACGTTGTCACTTTCCGGAGCTGAATTGGAACTGTAGAGGCACATAATAGATTGATATGAGAATCATCTGCTGCATAATAGATCGTGAATTTCATGAGTTGTCATGTAACTGAATAATCAAATCATTTTACAACCACTTAAGAAGGATCCTTCAAAAAATAATTCACGAGTTGTGTAACTGAAAAAATCAATCATTTACATCCCCCTGTGATTTGTAAAGGATCCTCAAAAATTGAGGATTATGCACCTTGCTTCGCGACTAACTACAGCAGTGAGACCGAGGTAATGAAAGTTTAGTTGCTGAACAAGAATAAATTCCCAGCAACGGAATTAGGTTTCAAGTATGAATAGATGCTATCCAATCGTTAAGTTCCCAGTGAACACTTTATCATATTCCAAGCAGCATCTCTAAATTACTTTTCTTCCTGCGAAAATTGCTTATTGCTTGGGAAGAATGCGGCTAAAGAACAGATGCTATGGCCTAGGGATAAGTAGGTACATAACACGTTCCAGTGAAGTGGGAAAAATGTACGAATTATTCCAAGTATTTCAGCTGGAATAACTATGTACATTTTTCCCCCTATTCAGTCATAATCTGGCTTGGTCGACCCAATCATGATATTGAAGGAGGGGATCTTTTCTTGAAAAAAATATATATTCTTGCAACTACAAAAACTACAACACAAGCACCCCTTTTCCATTCATTCTATCTAAAAAACAAATTCAGCATAGACCACGATCCCCCATTTTTTCATTTCTTTATCTATATTTTGCCAGGTTAAAGAGTCCCCGCTCTCTATATTCTTGAGAAAGTTATTCAGCTTGCTCAAAAGTCAGCAAGTGCATGTTGTTCAGATATATATTGGCCTTATGAAAGCGATAATCTTTTATTGGGGCAAAAAACATAAATATGCATAATTTAAGGAAACTTTTCAGAAACGTAGCAGCAATAGCTATTTTACACACATGATAACTAAATAATTATATTTCTAGCAGACACCTTTAAACCATATACTTATAATCACGCACCCAATGCATTTATTTCCTTAATGAAAACGCTCCTAGTACTTTTTAACATTTTTTCTTATATTTTCTCTTGAAACCAACCCCTAACGTATTTAAATGATAATGTTTTCCTATTTTTTTTGTTGGAAACTAATTTATTCCATAACAGATTTTCTACATTCCATACATGGATCTTTTTACTGGAAAAAGTATATGTACTTTTTTATACAACATTATCTAGCGAAAGTATACATCTTTATATTATTCGAAAAAATAAATAAATATGTTTCAAGAAAAATGTACTGTATATTTGAGATATATATATTATAAACCATGTAAATTTATATCATGATTATACTAAGGAGTACTTTCTTATTAAGAAGATCAAATGTATATTATTACCTTAGTATACACAGTATTTCTCATTAAATGGTGTATTCTTAAAAAGGTCACAAAAGGTATATTCTTACATTAATATTTATATACATGGCGTTTCTAGAAAAACCATTATACCATATATATGTAATATAATACCCTAATACCATTATAACATATATTGAATTATACTATGTATATTAATACATTAGTATACCTCTAAAAATGAATTATACCAGGAATATATGATATTATACTTCAATAAAAATATAATTGAATTGAGTTATACCATGTATGTTACCTTTTCCCCTATATTATACACAAAATTCCTCTAAAAAGTTTTACTAAATATATATAATGAATAATTGAATATGTAGTATTAGTTTCATAATGATTAAGTGAATAAATTGAGTGTAACAGTTAAAGAAGAGAGAGAAATGTAATGAAAAATATGAGAATATAACTGAATCCCTAATTTAAAATAGTAAAGAGAGTGAAAAAATAAATATCCCATAATTTGTGCATTTTGGCTGCTCATTAATTATGTGCATAATCTCTATCTGCTATTAGTGTAAAAAAAATTGTCATTTATGGAATAAACAAAGAATAATATTATTTTCTTAAATATGTTTAAAAAGATCGACATAGCATTGCCATTTTGTAGTTGCTTCATTATAAGGCCACCATTATTGATGGTGAAGCAATTATGAGATTGCTTAAGAGCTGCGACCAAGTATACCAAAGGTTAGCTCCCCTGCATGTGTATTTATGTGCTTAGGAGCACAATTTTGTTTTTCTATTAATCTGGTAATTACTTTTGTAAAGTCAGATTTCTTGTAGTGATATCAATTCAGGTAAAGCCAAAACTACAGAAATATCAACTTCTATGGAATTACCCGAATGAAATGATAGACAAACCTCAATGGAAGGAGTAGGGACAGAGTGTAGCATTCTAGAAAATTTCGTAATATTTAAAGTCCATTTAGAGGCTTAACAGATATTAATATCCTCGTTATGTGTGCCCAATTATGGAAACAAATAAAGTTATACTGTAGAAGCGTATAAAAGTATTCGTACTATGGTATGTAAGTGTATGAGTGGATATAAGTATGTGAAGCAATGGATTTTTTGTAAAGCAAAAGGGGGGCTTTGGATAGAATGTTCACAGCTGAAGCAATAGGCTATGTGGCTTCAGCCATGAGTCAATGCGACAAGTGCTTCGGTTTTTTTACCTATAGCTGGAGCAAGGAATTCTGTGGCTCCAATGACGCGCCAAGGCAGTGAAGGCTTAAATTTTTTACTTGTCCCTATAGCAGTGATCACGCCAACTCTAGTCCTAAAAAAGATAAGCGGTCGTTGTAAATATAATCCGGTATAAGAGTTCGGAGTCGAATCTTACAGAGAACTAAAGTTTAGCTACAACTGTTTACTATCACTAAGAAGACAAGCTCGAACAGTTCCTAAGTTATAGATATTAAGATTCTTGTATCTAATTAACTAAAAAAATAAATTAGTAGATTAACAACTAGGGATACTAAGGGCCGGAGATAAGATTAAGCAGGTCTAGAGTTATGATTTCCCCAAGTGTCGGAATCCTTCCCGCTACATCTTCTATAATTTCGCCTAAGTATTCTCTACCGATCGTGAGTACTTCGGGTGTCATAATTTTCTTCCGAGCAACTACCACAATTTACAAGACATATTCTTCCGAACTACGCTAGCTGGCACTAGTTCACCGCTCACTAAACTCGCACCAAGGTTTCGTTATTCCTAATCCCACCTTTAAACCCTCCGTATTGATTCCTCACATACATTAGGAGTGATGTTGTTCAACAACTACCTAAATATGTACACTTTTCCAAGCAATACACACTAAATAGGCACAGTCAATTGCGGGCCCTTCAATCAACTAAAATAATCCCGTAGTTGAACAAGAAGAGAAAATCCAACGACAAAATTATATTAAACGCAACAGAAAAATCATCCATCAAAAGGTTCCATCAACCCCTAGATGGAAAGTTTACCTACTCATAACCATACTAACAATCATGATAATAATTGAAAGCATTAACATACAGATTAAGGAAGAACGGAAGAGAAAACTCTTGTGATTCGTTGCTTCCAAGTGTTCTCGTAGCCTTCTTGTCTCTCCAATAATGTCTGCCCTTTAGGTCGAATCTGCTCTAAAAACGTCCTTCCCTCTTGGACATGTTTAGGAAGTATTTATAGGCTAGAGTTGAAGTACTTGAGTCCAAATATGGGCTGGAGACTTTTAACCCGCGACTTTTAATTACCGGGCTATAGACCTCGCGAAGCCAGACTTATAGCGCGGTCAACCTGGCTATAGACCTCGCGAAGCCTGGTCTGTAGCGCGGTCAAGCTGGCTATAGACCTCGCGAAGCCTGGTCTGTAGCACGGTTTGGGTACTTCGTGCTTTTGTGCTCTTTTCTCGTATTTTTGTTCTCTTTTTGTGCAACTTTCACTCGTATTTGTCTTTCGATACTCCTACACATAAAATAACATAATTTAGCTTAAACGTTGCACAATTAATCTCTAAACTAACAACATGTAAGGCGAGTAATGTACTAGAAATATAGCATTTTGGCCAAACATCACTACTCACACTTAAACGTTGCTCGTCCTCGAGTCAACCACCAATTCACACTAACCTTGAGCACTTTATTTTCTTTTAAAACATCCGAAGCACACTATACCTATGACTATGGTTGATAGCAACAATTATACTTTAGCATATGCCTTCAACATGCACTTCTTTTACTTTATGACATACTTCAAAAATTTATTCAACAACAAAACAACATGATAATAACAATCCTAACCTCACAAACCGACTCAATATCACAATGCATTCATGGCTTGAACACTTAACGTCATAGAGAAATCTAATAACGTCACCTATCCCCTGTGAAATCATGTGCCCTCACAACAAGAACAAAAGAGTAAGTTGAATCCACACATTCGAATCAAATGTTCAAATGTATTTTAAGGACTCTAACTCTCACAAAGAAATCACATGCATACACAAAATACCATAGGCTTGCCCATTATGTAAACCTTCACTAATATAGGCTTGCTCAATCTAAAATCAATTAGGACTTTTTCATGGTTGTAACATGAGCTAAGGGAAGGGTAATATATATTTTGGATTAGTGGTTCATCCTCCCAAGCACTTTAACACATTACATAGTAAACATTAAGCGTAAATTCTTCAATCCACTTCAATTTCACAAACAAGATCACACGCCAAAAATATTTCCGCTTTCTTTAAGCACTACTTTACTTTATACCCCACTAGCAAGAACAAGACAATAATTTATTCATCTATATTTTTCCTTTTTTTTTCTACTATTGTTTTTCCCTTTTCAGTTTCCGCTAGTGGTGTATTACTTTACAAAATAAGTGCACCCTTCTTTCTTTCATTGGTTCCACTCGAAAGACACTCCACCCTTAGTCCATACTTCTTCTAGCGCTCATTTCACAATTAAAGTGCTTTAAGAGTTAAAAGGATCAAAATAATAATAATTAAGAACAATGGGGTATAGGCTTGTAATGTGATTGCCAAATAAAAGTCTATAAGCTCAAATGGGTTGACTAGGGATAATTTATTTTTTGTGGTAAGCATTAAGTTTAAAAGGATCAAATAAAGCCTAAAATTATTTTTTAAACCGAGAAAAACCTAAAATTTTGCTTCAACTCACATGCCGGGAAAGTTCTAGACTCTAATGCAATGACACGGACTATACAATTTCTTAACACACATGGCACATGACTCACTACAGATGGTTCCATTCTGATTCTCAAATAATTGCAAGTATTCACTGAGACACAAAATATTAAGCATCAAACACAAAATGACACAAGTTAAGAAAATGAGATATAAGCGTCAATAACATGTTATCTACTCAACAAGTCATCATAAGCATTTTCAAATCATAGGGAAGGTACTACACATGCTAGAGCCTAAATATGCTATTATCAAACAAGTCAAAAGGCGCCTAGAAATCTCATCTTCCTTTTTTTAATTCCCTAAATCCTAATCTACTCTAAAAATAAAAAAAAACTATGGCCCGGTTCAAACTATACCTCATGAAAAAGAACTGAGGCACATCTATTAAAAGAAATATTTTTGGATTTTTCTATTTTTTAAATTTTTTGTGTGGTTTTGGTTAGACTTTAAACCCTCAAGAAAACTGTCTAATAGATCCATCGTCGGAAAAAGTCCAATCTTTTCTGTTTTTCTAAAAAACAAAAAATATTCAATTAAACTAACACAACTAAAATAGCATAGAAAGTCACCCAGACAACTTCCTCATCGCACACTTAAAATTGTGCATTGTCCCTAATGCACACCCATAAATATAAGAGGGTAAAAGAAACTCCCTGGTAGACCAAAGGCCGAAACATTAACATCTCATGGGGTACTCAGACTTCTCCCATACTTGGTCTTTGTGCGGGCACCCCACACTTAGTTCTAACCATCTCACTCGCTTTTGATTTTTTCCAATGGCCTTGCTTCCTATGCTGCTAGAGAAATAAAAACTAACACTACAAGAATAATACAATAATAAAAAATAAAAATAAAAAAGAAGTAAAGCTGGGTTGCCTCCCAACAAGCGCTTGATTTAACGTTGCGACATGACGCGAATCACTTTTTGCCTCCACTTCGAAATTATGAATTGGACCCCAAGTTTTGATTCTGCTCTACGATCATGCTCTTGGGGCGATACAAATTGTTGCGAGCCAAAAATTAAGTGATTCTTTATGCACTTTTGGCTTTTAACCGAGGAGTGTCACCTTGCCTAGACGACCTTGAAAATTTCAAAATATAGGGCTCATCCACCTCTTACTTTGACTCTTGCATTGACTCACACAGATCAATTTCCATACCTACTTCCGAATACAATGTCGAGAAATGATTTGAGTGAGGACCAATGCGCTCAAATTGAAAATTCAACTTGTTATTGACCTCCTTATCTTGCCACAAACTAGAATCAATTAAAATTGTGTCGGTAAGGTCCTCAGTTGACTCTAGTACTACTTTTTCAATATCAACATCACCAAATTCTAGTTGTTCTTATCATATTGTTCCACAATGCACTTCAACTTATCTTTGATCTCCTTCAGGTCAGCTTTCCCATGTTCTTTATTTCTATTAATTTCACATGAAAATGTAGAACCATCATAATAAGGGGTTGGGGGATAAGAAATATAAAAACAATCATAAAAGTGACCATCTTGACCACCACAAACATCACATATATTCCACACATAAGAATGAGTTGGCCGTATGTTCGGGTTGAGTATCAGATCACCAGGGGCATATGTTCGGGTTGAGTATCGATTTACGTTTTGGATTTCGAGGCTTGGAATAGGTTCATATTGTGATTCATGACTTGTACGCAAAGTTTGGAGTCATTCGAGAATATTTTGGTATGGTTCGGGCGCGTTTGTTGAAGTTTGAAGGTTGGAAAGTTGAAAGAAAGGTTTTTTCCGTCGATTTGTAATTTTGATGTTGTTTGACGTGATTTGAGATTTTGGCTAAGTCCGTGTCGTGTTGTGGGATGTGTTGGTATATTTGGATAGGGTCCCGGGGGCCTGGGTATGAATCGAATTGAAAACGGATCGAGTATGGACTTGGAAGAACTGCTGAAGCTTAAGGCTTCTGGTGCGATCGCACCTGCGAGGTTATGGCCGCAGGTGTGAGACTGCAGAAGCGATCTAGGGGTCGCATAAGTGGTAGGGAGTGAGGCTAGATGGGATTCGCAGGTGCGAGGAATTTTCCGTACCTGTGGGCTCGCAGATGCGGGAGGAGAAGCGCTGAAGCAAAACTGGCATGGGGTTGGTTGATCGTAGGTGCGAGTGCTGTAGCACACCTACGGAGTGGTGTGGTCATGGGCGCGCAGGTGTGGAGTGGTGCTCTAGCTGGGGAGTCCACAGGTGCAGAGGTTTTTCGAAGAGGCGGATGCGCACATGCGGTTGGATGGCCGCAGAAGCGGAAAAAGCTGGCCTTGGGGGAAGCCGCATCTGCAAGGAAGCTTCCGCAGAAGCGACTACTGTTCCGTAGATGCGAAAAGGTCGCTGGCTAGTGTTGTTTTAAGAACGGGATTTGGCCCATTTTCTTTCATTGTCTCTTGGTTTGGGCAGTTTTTGGAGAGCTTCAAGTGGAGGTTTTCATCATCTATGTCAAGGTAAGTAATTCCCACATATTGTGATTTTGTTTTGTTGCAAATCCACTAGGAAAAACTTTTTGGATTTATATATATATATATATATATATATATATATATATATATATATATATATATATATATCTAAATATAGAAAAAAACAAATGTTAGGAGGTCTTACAAAATGAAAGAAATATACTTTGTCACTTACATAGACCCTATTATCACAATTGAGCATAATACTCAATAATGATAGTACATGATGTATTCTAAGTAATATAAGAACACGCACTTCAAAAAATAGCCTGGATAAGCCCTCCTTCTTGTAGCCCATGTGAGATCTTCTTTTCTTGCGCAATTGGCCATTCTTAATTTGCAAAAATAACTTCAAGTATAGTACCTTCTAGTGTGTGTCCTGTAAGGTCATTACCAGGTCTTCCATTGTATCTTCCCAGCCAGTGTACTCCAATAATTCAGTCGAACATGATGTATTATTCAGCATTTCAGTTGATACTGTCTTGTCATATGTTTGGTGCCTCGTCGCTTTTTCGTGTGAATTGTTGCGTTTGTCCGTCCAGTCGCACCCAACTAGTCCTTACTTTTTATTTAGCCAATTCAGTATAATACCTAGCATGATTATTGTTGTGGTACTTCTTGGTTGTGTTCTGCCCTTGCGTGTAATATCATCAGATATCCATTGCAAAGTTAGCTCGCTAGTAACTGGTGATTGCACCTCTAGTTGATCATGTCTGTTGATCATAACTCCTCCTTCAAGGGAATGAGCACATGGTGCTAATACCACCCATTGAATTCGTTGTTTTGAGGCAATGAATTGACACAGTAACTTCTCCATTTCTCGCTTTGTGTATGACTATTTTTGCTGCTGCATGTGTCTCAGTAGTTGAGTATATCTCGATCAATCTGCCCTATATTATGTTTATATTCAGTACACACACATAGTGATTGTTCTTGTATCATGTTGTACAAAGCACATGTTTCCTTTTCCATGACATTCCTGTTGCATGCAATAGGTGTCCTCCAAATGTTATGTTCCTTTTATAATAAATGATGTGAACTTTCTGATTTCCAGCTTTGAGACACTTGGGCTCTCCATTTGTAGTCTTCATCTGCAGCTTCATTATATAGGCATTTTGAACAGTAGTAATGAATAACTGACTGGTTCTTCTTGATGCCTTGCAATGTTCTGTAAATTGTAAACTAACCCAGTCATGTACCCAAATATACAACACTTTATCAGGTTGTATATTCAGCAAATGTTTCCTGTAGTTGATGTCTAATTTGACACTATCCATTTGCCGAATTTCCCTTTGAAAAATTGTCTCCAAGTTCGATTCAATACTTGTGCTTACTACTGATGCGCCCTCAAGGGAATGAGCATAGGGTGCTAATACCACCAATTGAGCATGTATCATATAGTAATGCATATTTACAGTGGCTTTCCCTGCAAAAACGAAAACAACGTTAGTATAAATATTGTCCTCCATTGCCTCCTCCTTAAGGGTTTGATGAAGGTGATCGAGTCTGTATCTCCCAATGGACCTCCTCCCCATTCTTCTCTTATCTTCCTCATCTACTAACCTCGTGCAGTTCTTATTCTTAAGTATGGACATTGAGATTTATCATCATTCACAATCCTCATTCCTTGAATATCCATCTGACCAAAGCAATTGCTCTCAATGAGACCAATAACTAGTTACATAGTGCAACTTGTAACAATTAAGAGAGTGTCTTCTCTGAGTGTATGTGAAATTGTAACATTGCATCTTGACATTAGTTGTTTGATCTCCTCCACTTATCTTGCTATAGACCAAGGGATAGGCCATTCTCCTTCCACTGCATTCTTCAATATCATTGAATCTGTGTGCAGATCAATACTGATATGATCATGTTCAATACAAAATCTAAGAGCTTGAACCATGGACTTAGGTATTTCTTTACCACAAGTATATATCACATCTCCCTCTTCATTCCTCAGAACAAAACCAATAACACTTCTCCCTGGGTTGCTCCTGGAAGCTCCATCAATGTTCACTTTAATCTTGCTTGCTGTGGGGAACTCCCACAACACCTTAGTAATCTTCAAATTAGGAATATGATATTCCATCATTTTAACTAAATCTGGCCATTTGTGTGGTACGTGATGTAGGCTAGGCTTCCTAAATTTGACAAGTGAAGATACCTAGTAAATGACCCTACTCACAATTACTGCTTATCCATATTTGTAGCTATTTTTTCTCTTCCATAACTCCCATACAATGATGGTTGGTAGTGCCTGAATTATAGGCTTTAGTCTTGGTATAGCATCAACAGTCCAACACTTGATTATAGATTGGTGAAATGTAAGCTCCTCTAACCTAATTCCTACACTTGGTAGGAAATACGACCACACTCTTCTAGTCATCTACTGGTAGCTTATTTCTCCATACTTTCCACATTAAGAAAGCTATTTTAAATGGTAAACCTTTCACCCAAATATTCTTATAAGCATTGCATGGTTCTTGACTCCTTCTCACATATTCCCAAACTGATTTTATACTAAAATCTCCCCTAGATTCTAGCATCCAAAATGGCTTATCCAGTACATCATATAACATTGGTACTTTAGTGTGTTTCAGTATGTGGTTGGCAAATTTTTCTGGCAATATTTGTCTAATTTTGGCTTCATCCCACTGTCCATATTGCATTACATCACACACATTATTAACCGTTTCATCACAAAAGAAATCGAGTGGAGTCATGAAATACAAATCCCCCAAACCTGTCCAGTTTTCAAACCAGAACAGAGCTGATCCCATTTTTGTATGCCACACAATTTGGTGTTCAACTAAATCCCTGCATTTGATTATTTTCTTCCATATACGTGATCCAACCCTCCAAGGTACCACCATAGGATTATGTTTCTTGAAGTATTTTTGACACATAAATGAACTCCACAGAGTAGGTTTTGTTCTAAAGTTCCACCACAATTTGCAAAACAAAGCCTTTGAAATATCATCGAGAGATCTAAATCCTACTCCCCCTTCCTTACATGGAAAACATAATGTCTTCCATGATGCCCAATGTCTGCTCGAGCCACCAACAGAATTACACCAGAAGAACTGGGAAAATATCTTGTGCAGGTTTTTAATCACATAAGTAGGAGGATTTACTGCTGAAAGGAGGTGAATTGGCATGCTTTGAAGAACATATTTGATCAATACAGCCCTACCTCCTCTAGAAAGAAGTTTACCTTTCCATGCTTGCAATTTGTCTAACACCTTGTTGAGGAGACCTTGATAATAGTCCATCCTTCTTCTAGAGTATAAGTCTGGGCAACCAAGGTATGTGAATGGAAATTCCTTCTTGGATATCCCAGTGATCCTTTCCACCTTGTGCACGACCTGTTCACTGGTGGAGTGATGCATATAAATGGCAGATTTACTTTTGTTTATCAGCTGACCAGAAGCCCATTCATATGCATACAAGACTTCCATAACCAATTGTAATGAGGTAGCATCATAGGATGAGAATATGATCGTATCATCAGCATAAGCTAAATGATTAATCTTCGGGCTCCACTTAGGCAATCCAAATCCACAAAAGTAAAGGTTCATATGTAATGCATTTAGACCCTTTGACAATGCCTCAGCCGCAAGAATGAATAATGTTGGAGACAAAGGGTCACTTTGCTTCACACCTCTTGTTGATTTGAAGAAACCATATGGTTGCCCATTAAGCAAGACATAATACCAGTTATTTGATATAATGCCAAATATCAGGCTAATGAACCTTTTCTCAAATCCCATTTTCCTCAGAACCTTAGTGAGGAACATCCAAGATAGCCTATCATAGACTTTTGTCATATCTAATTTGATCACCACATTTGGACCAGCCTTAGTTCTCAATCTAATATCATTAATTATCTCTTGTGTCATCAAAACATTTTCCACTATGCTCATGTCCTTCACGAAGCCTGCTTGCTCATCTGTTATCAGATTAGAAAGATAACCAACTAGCCTCTCATGAATAACTCTGGATAATACCTTGTTTATGAAGTTGCTGAGGCTAAATATATATTGTGAGTTAAATACATGATTTATATGTGGAGTTGAACATGAAAATTAGTAGAAATTTGGGATTTTGATAAAAAACTTAAAAATTGGTATTTTTGGATTTTCACCACGAAATTGGTCATGGAATTGGAAATAAATCATATATTTATGTTCGAAATATTATGGGTAAAGTTTATCTTCGAAGAATTCAGGCACGTGGGCCCGAGAGTCGATTTATTGACTTTTCGAGCGGAGTTGAAAATTATTATAAATTGATTAATTATGGGTAATAGAGTATATATTTATGGATTTACACATTTGTTTGCCTAGTTTTGGAGAGACAGACATCAGTTTGTGGTGTTAGAGTGGCGTTGGAGCCGACTATGAAACTTCGGAGCGAGGTAAGTCTCTTGTCTAACTCTGTGAGGGGGGAACTACCCCTAGGTGATGTATTTGATATGTGTTACTTGTTGCGGGGGCTACGTACGTACGAGATGATGAGAGTCTGTATGTAGCTAGATTCATGTTATGTCCGGGTAGACTTAGGTTCCTGCCATGCTATAACTGTACTATTTGAGTTGTCTCTTGCCTATTAAATTTCTTTATTTTACGTTGCGACTTGAAACTAGACTTGTGTAGAGTGATAGACTTTCTATTTTAGAGATTCGACGGGCTTCATGATTAGCCTCGGAATAATTGTACCCCTCTTACGAATTTCTCCTGCGTTATACATTTTCATCGAAAGGTTTTCCTAAAAATTCATAATTCACACGTCTATTCATGAGTGGGGTCAAGGACCCGTTAAAGCTTCTTATTCTAAAGGGATCGGGCCGTTCTCCTCGACAGTATAATATATACATCTATGGTTCGTGTCATTCGACCCTCGGCAGTGCATATATTATGATGGGATCGGGTCGTTCGCCTCGGCAGGATTATATATCACACTCTCATGGGAGCGAGCCGTTCTACTCAGAAATAAAATAGATGTATCTATGTTTCGTGTCGTTCGACCCTCGGTAGTTCACATATTATGATGGGATCAGGCCGTACGCCTCGACATTTCAAAAAAAGTACTATTATGAAATTCTGCGTAATAATTGACAAGAAGCCAGTGTATCTGCGAGTTTTCCTGATTTCTACTGTGACGACCTATATCGTGAGGACCATTATAAATATACTCCGATTGAGGAGGTAACTACTAGCTGACAGCTTGAGTTATTGCTGAGAGGAGAATTTTACTATGTATTTGTATTTGTTGTTTCGTTTATTTACTTTGACTTACATCTATTTACTTCTACTGTATCTGTCTTATTGGACCACTAATGAGTGTCGATGTCGACCCTTCGTCACTACTTCTCTGGGGTTAGGCTAGATACATACTGGGTACGTGTTGATTTACGTACTCATGCTACACTTGATGCACTTATTGTACAGGTACATATATGTCTGGTGGTCTTTTGGGCTCAACAGCGCGGCTATTGCAGGGACTTTACAGTGAGATGCATTTCATGTCACGATCCGCAGCCTGCAGAGTCTGTATCAGAGTTATTTATATTCTCATGTCTAATTTGTATTTCAGACAGATGTTGTATTTTATTATATTTCCTAGTTGATGCTCGTGCACTTGTGACACCGGGTTTTGGAGGTACTTACAAGTTGTTCATTATTGTAGCTCATGTAAATATTATCATTTAACCTGTAAATTCTATTTCATATTATTTAATTAATGAAAATTCTTATTTCAAAATACTAAAATGAGTAATTAAGTTGATCAATCACCATTGGCTTGCCTGACAGCGTTGTTAGGCGTCATCACAACCTTTAGTGGATTTTGGATCGTGACAAAATAACTATGGGGGATAAGAGAAGAAGAAGAAGAAGATCGAAAAGAGAGCAGTTGAGAGAGGGACGGAGACAATTACTTGATTTTCTTGTGTGAGAGCAATAAAAATCGAGAGCAATGGAGATGTAGAGTAGTAGTTATGTGAGAGATAGAGGAGTTAGAGTTTGGGGGACGAGGGGTTAGAGTGTTACCTATTGAAGAGAGGCCTATTTTTTAAACATACCCAACGGGTCACTTATGCGAGAATTTAAGCGCTTCTGCGGCCTGAGAACCGCTTCTGCGTATTAATGCGTTTCTGCTATCTAAGAATCGCTTCTGTGAATTAATGCACATCTGCGCCCCTTTTCTCGATTCTACGTGTCTGCATCTGCGTGACATGTTCCGCAGATGCGGTTTCACCGGATCTCAAATAGGAAAAATTGGGCAGCCACTGTTTTTGCTTGTATTCAACGCCTCAACCTACTCAAATGAACTCCTAAAATTTTGAAACTTTGCTGATTAGTCAAAAATAAGATAATAAACTATTCTAAAAACAAATTACAAAAACGTCTTGAAACAATGCTTTAGGGAGAATACTTTATTTGTATATTGATGCTTAACTTGTGCCCTTTCCGGGCTTATACTTTTGTATGGATATTATGTGCCCTTGCCAGACTTTTTTTACTATTATTTATCTTGTGCCTTTGCGAGACGTAGTTTGTGATTGGTGATGTATTTGTGGATTAATCATTTTTTGTTATTCTATTTTATTTTTATTTATTTATTTTCTTTAGTAGTTTTTAGTTTATATTATTTGAAGTAGTTTTAGTTTATATTATTTTTATCTCTTTAATAGTAATATACTTTTTAATAAAATTTTTCGGGGTTTCTTTATGCTACGGTTCTTTCCCAAGTAATATTTTTGTGTTGAGCGGGATGACTTTTCCCTATGATGGATGGCGTGACAACTTTCTTAAGGAAATTAGTCTTGTTTAGTTATGTGGAGACTTTTGGATTGTTTGGTACTAATAAAATTAGTCTCTTGTAAGTGAGTTGTGAATTGAGAATACCCCTCCGAATTTTGGTTGTAAATTGAAAAAGTAAGTTGCATGAGGGAGAACAATTTTTGTGATAACTTTATGGCTCATTTTATGACTCTTCGCCCACTAGTTGGCATGATATTACTCTAATTGTTCTTATTAAGAAGTGTAATTGACCGGTCTTGATTAGATCATGTGCCATGTGTGTTAGTTTTTGTTAAAAATAATTCTTGTGTTTACCTTTGTCACCTAGAACTTGCCCGGTTGGTCTTTCAATGCTAATATTAATTATGTTTGGTTGGAGGGATGACCTTAAGCATTCTTTGTGATCTTTGAAAAAGCCTCTTTAGCCTTTCGAGCCTACCATTATATAAATATTATCACTAGTTAACCCCATTTGAGCCTTTAACCTTTTCTTTGGCTACTACATTATAAACTTTTATCCTTTTTGTGAAATAATTCTCTCTTTTGAACCCGTCCCTCCTTGAATGTTAAGAATGAGTCTAAAATCCTAAGTTGAGGGTGTTGGTATTAATTGGGAAATGGTGGAGATGTACATTGTGTGTAGAAGAAAATACCTTGATGTTGTGTTATGTGAAGATACTCAAGCTCCAAAAGAAAAGCAAAAACAAATATTTGTATTTTTTTTTTAAAAAAAGTGAATCTTGAGAAAATTAGAGAGGAAATTCAAGGTGGTTCAATGTTGGTAACTAGAGGTCAATAAGGACTATGTAGTTTAAAAAGAACAAAAGTGCAAAAAGAAAGACAAATGTGAGTAGCGTTCAAGGAGGGTGTAGTCACTTGTATCCCAAATGCTTATCCTAACCTTTCTGAAGCCTACATTACAATATTAAAAAGTCCTTATGGGATCTCCAACCGAATGCTCTTGAATTGGCGTCGAATTAAAATAAGGGCAAGCTTATGGCATGATATTTGTAACACTTGAAATTCTTTGTTGAGAGTGAGTGTCCTTGTGCATTTGTCCCCTGTGTCGTTGTTGTAAATATAGTGATTTTGGGACTTTCTTTCTGGTGAGAGAGCATGGATTATGATGGATTGGTGACATTGATAAATTTCAAATTGAGTAAAGTGAACATCTGTAGAGTAGACTAGTGCTTTTGAGTCACTTCTTGAGGCTTGGTTGTTGTCATTTATTTATTTTGAAACTCTATTGCATTCTTGAGATTGAGTTTTAAATGAGGGAGTTATTTGGTTGAAGTTCACATGCTTGAACCTAATTATTAGTACTAACCAAAGCGAGAAGTGTTATACTTAATTAGAGAATGTGATTTGAGAATGATAGCGATGCTACTTAAGCTTTAAATGGTCGAGCCTCATTGAGTATTTGATTTTGATTTGCTTGAGGACAAGCAAAATCTTTAAGTTGGGGATGTTGATGAGTGGTGATTTTACCATTTATTTTAGTCTCTTTTCTTTAGTTTTTGTATCCTTTAATTGTAAAATGAGGTAATTTATGTTGCACATTACTAGTATTTCAGGTACAATGTGTCTTGAAGGTAATTGAAACCAAATGAAGTGGAATTGAGCAAAAAAGAATTGAAAAAGTGCAAAAGTAGTCTGTCATTTTGCATATGCAAAATTCTGTATGCTTTTGCGTTCTCGCATCTGCAAGAGGTTAGCCGCATCTGTGAAATTGCCAAAGTCCATTGGGATCCCACTTGCGATTGGAAAGCCGCTTTTGTAGAGCTACTTCTGCGGTGACATGTCCGCTTTTGCGGAGCAACCAATTCCTCTAGAATCGCATTTGCTAGTAAAATTCCGCATCTGCGGCGACATGTCCGCTTTTGCGGAGCAGCCAATTCCTTACTAGACTCGCATTTGCGAGTAAAATTCTGCATCTGCGGAGCTGCACCTGCGATGGTGCTTTCACAGGTGCGGTCAACGGGGTTCAGACTTGGGAAGAATTGACAAATCACATTTTATCTATCCCAAACCCACAAATATACGACCTAGCTTATTGATAACACATCTTTGGCTTATTTTTGAGTCTCTTGACCAAGATAAACAAGCTTGGGAACTAGGGTTCTTGCACACACACTTGGGTCTTGAAGATTTGAAGCTTTTGGTTGAGAATATTTTACCCATTTTTATTCATTTCTTCATTTCCTTACTTTGTGTTGAATATCTATGTGTGTAGTATATATTCCAAGTTTGGATTTAAAGTTTGAATATCTTAGTATTTCATATTTAAAGTATGTATTGAATGATTTTTAATTATTATAAAGTGAGTTATTTTTTTTAATTATTCTTATTCTTTATTATTTTCAGAGGGATTAGCTAACCCTAGGACTCGCCTATTAACTTTGAATTAATCTTGGAAGAGGTAATTTGGGGTTGGAAAAGATTAATTAACAAGAACTTGAGGCGTAAACCTTCACTTTATAGATTCTACCTAGGGATAGGTTGAACTACTTGTAGCCACATCGGGTGTACTTAATGCTCTTAATTGTTTTAGGGATAATTAAGTTAGGGAGTCTTGTCAGTCTTCGAAAGAAGCTAATAAATAATTATTATCTGAGGCTAATTAACATAAACTCGCTCATATTTGTAAAATCGTAAAATACATTGGATCGTTACTTGAGTGTAATTGTTCTTGTATCCATGCTTGTAGCCATTGATCATTTTACTTGCTTTCTAGGTTAGTTTATATTTTTGCATTTAGAAATAAATATTTTCTCAAAACCCTTTTTTAAGTGTTTGACTTAGCATAATAAGCGATAATTCTCTTACATTGCCTAATCACCTACATATTGTTCTCTGTGGGATTCGACCCCGACTCATAGTTGGTTATATTATATTGCATGAGATCGTGTCCATTTAATTTTTAGTAATGGATTTGGACGTCATCAGTGCCTGGTGCCAAATCAATGCCGAAATCGATATCACGATCTGGTGGCATGCCTGGTAGATCGACAGGAAATACATCAGAGAACTCCCACACCATGGACACTGAATCTATCGTGGGAGTATCTATATAAGTATCTCAAACAAAGGCCAGATAGGCTAAACAACCCTTCTCGACCATGTGTCGAGCCTTCAAGAAAGAGATAACCCGACTGGATGTACTAATAGATGAGCCCCTCCACTCCAACCTAGGCAACTCTGGCATTTCCAAGGTAACAGTCCTAGCATGGTAATCAAGAATGGCACGGTTCAGAGACAACCAGTCCATGGCCAGGATAACCTTGAATCGGTCATATCAAGCAACAGAAGGTCCGCTCTATTTTTATATCCACCAAAAGTAAGGGTGAGCATTCGGTATAGTATTTATAAATTATGGTTCGGTATTCGGTATATCAAATGTGTATATCAAATACCATACCAAAATAGTTCGGTACTGTTCATTATTTTCTTGTTTGGTTCGATACGGCTTCGGTATGATTTTGGTATGTACCAAGTCTTTGTAGACAAAAAAGTAGTGAATTGATCATGAAATCAAACAAAGTTAGTTGATTAACCTTTGATAACTTCTATTGCAAGAAATTATTTATGAAAAAGACAAGGTTGTTAAGAAATGAATTCAAGCTTAATAGCTCGATTCACCTAAATGCCAACATATCTGTTAAAGCAGATTATAATCTTTCAAGTACATATTCCATGTTATGAGTGCTTTGTATGTTCTTAGGCAACACGGGTCTAGTAATTCTCATTTTTATAGTGAGAATAAAGGAGGAGAAAATCTCAAGGTCAACAATATGAATCCTTATTCATTGATTTTAATCAAAAATGAAATCTCATTCTACTACAGACCCTAAAAGTTAAACAACAGAGCACCCAAAATTGCCGGTAAAACTACAACATCTTAGCAACAATTTTGTTAAATTAAATTGAATAAAAGAACAACGGGAAAATTAATTACTATTCATAACGGAAGAGTTAAATTAAGTTTTTACTTCCTAAATTAATTTTCTTAAGACCGATCATTATAGTATGAGGAATGATGAAAATTGAGGAACGAGAACTTGTTGAGTGTTGAAAGCTTGAATTCTTGCCAAGGAGAGGAGTCGTCAAGGATGGAGAGGCATCATCTAAGACTTGAAGCAGTCGCAGACTCGCATGCACGCAATTGCAATCGTTGTCTCATCGAGGAGGGTGCTAGAAACAAGGGGGAGAAGAACTGAGAAGTGAGATTGAGAAGTAAACTCTAACCTAGTTGATGCCTGATAGCGTTTGACTTGAGTTGGGCTTGGGCTTATTTTATTACTAATAATTACTGGATTATGCATTATAGGGTTGGGTAACTTGGGTTGAATGGCTGGGTTATAGTTATAGGAAATATTTTGGTATTACGGTGTACCGAAAAATCAAATTTTGAATACCCAAATACGTACCGAACAACCGAAACTTTCGTACCGAATTAATACCGAAAAATCAAAGATACATCCTAACAGAAAGTCACTACACAGAAAGTCACTACACAGGACCGGTAAACCCGATCCATAATAATAGAATCACCCACTGGCGTGGACACATATACAGGAACACTCAAGGATTCACGAGATACATCCTATGGAGTAAATAGAGAAGAGGCATAGGATTAGGTAGACCCTAGATCAAATAGTACTGAAGCATCCCTACGAAAGACAGAAATAATACATGTGATCATGGCGTCGAAGGCTACTGTATCTGGTCTAGCTGGGAAGGCATAGAATCTAGTTGGAGCGCCACCTGACTAGCCTCCACCTCTAGGGTGACCCCTATCTACCTGCCTTCCGCATCTGGTCGGCCGAATGGGTGGTGCAGTAGCTGGTGCGGTAATCATGGAATGATGGCCCTATTGTATTGCCTTGACCTAAAGTCTCGGGCAACCCTCCTCATATGACCAAGCTCCCGTGCTTGAAGGAGCCTCGCGGTGTAGAAAACTACTGACTCTGGGTCTAACCCCGATGACCTGAATACCTACCGGAGTAACACTGAATAGCTGGTGGGCGGTAGGTTCTATCTAGAATGGTGCTAAAGTAAGGCTGCACTGGAGCACCCCAAGCAGGTGATGGTGCTGAATACATGGGACTGCCGGGCTGGCCCCTCATGAACTGACCTTTGCCCCCATAAGGGGCGCCGCTAAATCCACCAGAATGTCGAGGCCTCTTATACCTCGATGTTAACTCTCATCTCTGGTTGCGGATACTCTCGATTCTCCGAGCTATCTCCATAACCTGATTGTAAAGAGTCCTCATCTCTTCCTTTCTAGCCATAGAAACTTGAATCCCATAGTGCATGTAACGACCTGATTGGCCGTTTTAATCTCTAGCAGGTCATTCGGAGGTTTGAGACCTTGAGTATCTTCATTTCATGTTTTATGACTTGAACGTGTGGTCGGAATTGAATTTCGGGAGGTTCGGAGTTGATTCGGATGGAAAATTCTCAATTCAGAAACTTTAAATTGGAAGAGTTGACCAAAGTTTGGCTTGGGAGTAAACGACCTCGGACTCGGGATTTGAAGGTTCCAATAGGTTTGTATGATGATTTCGGACTTGGGCGTATATTCGGGTTGAGTATCGGGTGGTCCGGGAGTATTTCAACGCTTATTGTGGAAAGTTGGCAATTCGAAGGTTTTAGAATTTTCTAAGTTTGGTTTGAAGTGGACTTTGGTGTTATCGATGTCCGTTTGGGGTTTTGAGTCTTGTAATAGGTTCGTATCATGATTTATGACTTGTACGTAAAGTTTGGCATCATTCTGGGATGTTTAAGTGTAATTCGAACGCATTCGTCGAAGTTTGAATGTTTGAAAGTTAAAAGGAAAATTTGATAGCCGATTCTTGGTTTTGGCATTGTTTGGTGTGATTTGATGTCTCGATCAGGTTTGTGTTATGTTTTGGTACTAGTTTGTGTAATTGGATGGAGTTCCGGGGGCCTCGGGTGTTTTTCGGATGTGTTTGGTTGTGTGTTGCTCTTATTTGATGTTTCAGCGTCGTTTTCTTGGGTATAAACGATACTACATTGAGGAAACTACCTTTGATTTGTGATTTTATTTAACCATTAGATTCGTATTGCAATTACCGAGTCATAGAAACAAGAATCATCGAAATTCGATATCGTATGAAAGAGTTATGTCCATTTTCGTGTCGGGAAAGATTGCTGGTATTGCTGGTGCTCAGGTATCGCAATTGCGAACATTTGTTCGCAATTGCGAATATTGTAGATTTTTTCCTTGGTTCACAATTGAAAACACTTATCCTCAATTGCGAGGGTCCGCAAATGTGAACCCTCTATCGCAAATGCGACATCTGCACCTGGTAAAAGGGCTGGGAGACGGAATTTTGGAGACATTCTCTCTTTTTTGGAACCCTAGGCTCGGTAGGAGGCGATTTTGAAGAGGGATTTTTATCTAAAATCTTTGGGTAAGTAATTTTGTTTAATTTCCAACTATTTTAAATGGATTATATACAGATTTTAATATGGAATTGGTGGAAATTGTGAGATTTTTGAAGAAAAATCTAGAAATCCTATTTTTAGATTTTGACCACGAAATTGGACATGGAATTTGGAATAAATTATATATTTGAGTTCGTGATATTATGGGTAAAGTTTATCTTCGAATATTTTTGGAATCCGGGCACGTGGGCTCAAGGGTTGACTTTATTGACTTATCGAGCAGAGTTGAGAATTGTTATAAATTGAATAATTATCAGCATTGGAGTATATTTTGATTGATTTGCGCATTGTTTGACTAGTTTCAGATCGTTTGACTTTGAGTCGAGGTGTTAGAGAGGCATTGGAGTCAGTTATGGAACTTCGGAGCGAGGTAAGTCTCCTGTCTAACCCTGTGTGGAGGAATTTACCCCGTAGGTATTATATTCTTTTACGCTACATGTTGTGGAGCGTCCCTAAACCCTAAACCCTTACGAGTGTCCATGCGTATGCTAGGATTCCTGATTTGTCTGGGTATGCTAGTATTCCTGATTTGTCTGGGTATGCTAGTATTCTTGATTTGAGACTACGCTTGTGTAGAGTGATAAACTCGCTATTGTAAGAGATTTGACGAGCTACTTGATTAGCCGCGGAATAATTGTGCTTCCCTTACGAATTTCTCTTGCGTTGTGCGTTTTCATCGAAAAGCTTCTTTAAATTTCATAACTCACACGTATATTTGTGAGTGGGGTCAAGGACCCGTTAAAGCTTCTAATTCTTATAGGATCAGGTGTGTTCGCCTCGGGAGTATTATGTACCACACTCTTATGGGATCGACCCCTCGACAGGATTATGTACCACACTCTTATGGGATCGGGTCGTTCGCCTCGGCAGGATTATATACCACACTCTTATGGGATTGGTTCGTTCGCCTCGGCATGATTATGTACGACACTCTTATGGGATCGGGCCATTCACCTCGACAAGATTATGTACGACACTCTTATGGGATCGGGCCGTTCGCCTCGGCAGTTTCATATTCTTATGGGATCGGGCCATTCGCCTCGGCAATATCTTATTTTTTTGATATCGGGTCGTTCGCCTCGGCAACATCATATTCTAATGGGATCGGGTCATTCGCCTCGACCTTTCTATAAATAGTCTTATGGGATTGGGTCGTTTGCCTCGACAGCTTCATGAAACACTCTTATGGGATTGGGTTGTTCGCCTCAACATCGTCGTGCGTAATATTTGACAAGAAGCCATCGTATCCGTGAGTTTTCCTGATTTGATTTGTGACGACCTATCTGGTGGGAGCCATTTTACATATATACTCTGGTTGAGGAGGTTACCGATAATTGAGAGCTTGAGTTTACTGTTTAGAGGAGTATTGTACCACGTACCTATATTTGTTTATACTGTTTATTGACCCTTCCTCATATTTGTTTACTTCCTACAGTTTTTGATTTATTGGACCATTAGTAAGTGTCGATGTCGACTCCTCGTCACTACTTCTCCGGGGTTAGGCTAGATACTTACTGCGTACACGTTGATTTACGTACGCATGCTATACTTGCTGCACTTATTGTGCAGGTATATATATGTTTGGTGGTCTTTGGGGCGCAAAAGCACGGGTACTACAGGGACTTCACGGTGAGATGCATTCCATGTTACGACCCGTAACATACGGAGTCTCCATCTTAATTAGTTACATTATCCTGTCTATTTTGTACTCCAGACATATGTTGTATTGTTATTGTACCTTCTAGTAGATGCTCATGTACTTGTGATACCGGGTTTTGGGGGTTCCTAGTGGATGTTCATTATTGTAGTTCGTATTATTATTATTATTATTATTATCATTTCTCCTTGTAATTTATATTTTATACAGGATTTGGTAACTAAAATCACAGGTTTCTACGAGTACTAGATTTCACTTTATTTATTTAATAGGATTTATGATTTTAAAAATAACGAAATGAGTAATTAAGTTGATAATTCACCGTTGGCTTGCCTGACGGCGATGTTGGGCACTATCATAGCCTATAGTGGATTTTGGGTCGTGACAGTTCAAGCCTGCAATAAACCTCTGCACTCTCTACACATCTGTGGGGAGTATGATAGTTGCATGACAAGACAACTCAGAGAATCTCGCCTCATAGTCGGTCACGGATATCTGACCCTGCTGGAGCCACTTGAACTGACCCCGTAACTCCTCCTCTGTGAGGGTAGAATATATATCTCCACGAAAAGGTATGTGAACTGATCCTAAGTCAAGGGAGGTGAATCTGTTGGTATTCTCTATAGATAAGATTGCCACCATCTGCGGGCCTTACCGTCCAACTAATATGTAGTGTCCACCTCGTTGGACTCTACTACTCCTATATTATGCAGCCTCTCCTTGTAACGGTCAATGAAATCATGTGGGTCCTCTGACTGCTCACCACGAAAGATAGGAGGATGAAGCCTAGTCCATATGCCCAACCGTTTCTGCTCCTCAACGATCACGGCTAATCAAGTCTCTGCTCTAAGCACTACAATCGGTTGAACCTTGCCCGCAAGTAGTGCACCTAGGGTCTAATACACAGTAGGAGCATGCCCTGGCGCATGGGCGGTAGGGGTCTATTCTCCTCCTCCCTCCTGAGATGTGGTCGGGTCTGCTGGGAATAGTTTAGCCTGAGTCATAGAATCCATGAACCGCAACATACATCCCATGACCTCTTGAAAGCCCAGTGCGCTCATAAAATCTGTTGGGGCTGGCTCGGCTGCAGGCACTTCATCCTGTTCCTCAATAATAGGATCCTCTAGCGTATCCACTAGTGGTACTACTGGGGCAACTCTAGGACACTCTCATTCTCTAGCAGGAGTTGCGGCCCTCCCTCGGCCTCTGCCTCTACCTCTGATAACTAAATAAGTAGCCCATCTGCCACCAGGTACTGCCGTCGCGCACCTTTCACCATATGTGAGATAATAAGAGAAAGATACTTAGCACAAAATCAACTGCACGATAGGGGATGGAGAAAGAGAAGTTTCTTAACACCCTATAGCCTCTAGAAGATAAGTACGGACGTCTCTGCACCGATCTGCAAGACTCTACTAGCTTGCTCAAAACTCGTGAGGCTTATGTGAACCTTGTGCTCTGATACCAAGTTGTCACGACCCAATTCCCACCATAGGTCGTGGCGCCCAACGCCATTGTTAGGCAAGCCAACGGTGAACCATCAATTTAATTATTCATTCTTAGACCTTTAAAATCATGAATTTTATTAAGTAAAAGAAATTTAGTATAGAAACCCATGGAGACATACTTATGTACTTATTAAATCATAAAGTATGAATGAAACATAAAGCAAAATGATGATAATATTCGGTACAACCATAATCATCTGCAAAAAATTCTCAAAACCCGGTGTCACAAGTGCACGAGCAATCTAATAGAATATACAAATCACTATAGCTTTCGTCTCATACAAAATAGACAGAAATGATAATATAACAAGAAGGAGACTCTGAGTGCTGCAGATTGGAGCATGAAGAACAGCTCATCGCTAAGTCTCCATATAGTGCATATGCACACCCGTATGCCCTCCTGAAGTACCTGCCTTAGTACCTGCACAATTAGTGCAAAAGTGTAGTATGAGTACGTAAATCAACGCATACCCAGTAAGTATCTAGTCTAACCTCGAAGAAGTAGTGACGAGGGCTCGACATTGACACTTACTAGTAGTCCAATAATTAAAGTACATGAAATATAGACAGGTCCAATAATTAAAGTACATGAAATATAGACATGCATGAAACACAATAGGTAGCGATGAAATAAGTATTTGTAACTAGCATGATCCTTCTACATAAAAATAATATGAAACCCTCAAATACCCTGTGCTATCTCAAACAGATAAGGAACATCGAGTAAATCTCAAGTCTCAAGTCACGAAGGAAATCTCATGTATATTCTGACTCCTAGCGATATTACACATGAATTATGTCGAGGTCGTACGACTCGATTCATAATGATAGTGTACATTGCCGAGATCGTACGTCCTGATCCATAGATGCATCTCAAATATACTACGGAGGTCTTATGACCCAATCCATAATGATATTTCATAGCACTGGCGAGGCGTATGGCCTGATCCATAGGAATAGAGGACTTTCCGAACTACAAGCCACATAAACACAACATAAGTATAGAAATATAAAGAAAGCATGACTTCTACCGACAATCAAATATCCCGCCAAAACTCAAGGTAAAGAGGCTCGATCTCGCATAAATTCTAATCCAATCCTAATTATAAATTTAAGTAATTAAACTAACAGGTTTAGTTCAAGTAGTACAAATAAGGCACGGTAAAGCCTTAAGTCTACTCTAACATAACATGCTTTTAGCTACGCACGGACTCTCCTCACCTCGTGCATACGTATCCCCCGTACAAGTAGCACACAACAATTAGAATGCCTATAAGGATAATTTCCCTCTTACAAGATTAGGCAAGAGGCTTACCTTGCTTGCAAGCCCTCTACTCAGCTCTCAAACCTCTCTAGTCGCCTCAAATTAACGTTGAGCAACCCGAAACTAATCAAAGGATGTATAAATCAATCAATATATGCTCAAAAGTTCATAATTTAGCTATTAGTGTAATTTTCCAACCCAAATCAGAAAGTCCATAAAAGTCAAACCCGAGCTCACGTGCCCAGATTCCAAAATTTTCGTAGATAAATGTTACCCATGACCTTACGAACTCCAACATATAATTTGTTCTCAATTCCATACTCAATTTCGTGGTCAAATCTCATTTTTACTAAACCCTAGATTTTTCAACAAAATCTCATAATTCTATAAATTTCTTTGTTAAAATCTACCCATAATCCATGTATTTAACTCACATTAGGTGAAAATCACTCACCTTATGATGCTTGATGAACAAGAGCTCCAAAATTGCCAGAGCCAAAAGAGAAATGAGGATACTAAGCCTAAGTCCCATATTAAAAATGATGTTCTGCCCAGGTGTTACCCTTCACGATCTCGGATAAAGCCTCGCGATCGCGAAGCACAGTCTTGCTTCTACCCTCAGTTTTCTCTTCGCGAACGCAACAAGAGGAATCGCGAACGCGAAGGCTACCCAGGTGGACACATCGTGCTCGCGGGCTCAAAGTTGCGAACGTGTAGGATTTATTGACCCCCCCCCCCCCAGAATTCCTTTTCCGCGATCGCGGACTCACCCATGCGATCATGTAGAACAACTAACTCTCATGGCCCTCTCCCCCAACTCATCGGGTTCGCGACCTCAGTCACGCAAATACGAAGTACTGCCAGGCCAAAATATCGTGATTGTGATTCCCTCTTCGTGATCATGAAGAACAAAAACTCACCAGCCCCTTACAGCTCTTCGCGATCGCAAGACCATCTCCGCGATCGTGATTCACACAAGACACCAGCAAAATCAGCCAACTTCAACCCTGCTCCGGGTGGTCCGAAACTCACCCGAGCCAACCGGGACCCTGTTCAAATATACTAACAAGTCCATAAACATATTGCGGACCTACTCGAAGACTCAAACCAGGTAAAATAACATCAAAATAAAGAATCAGACCTCAAAACCAAATTAATCAACCTTTGAACTTTAAATTGCTTCCAAATAACTCCGAACGCGACGAATCATACTTAGACAACTTAGAATGATGCTGAATTTTACTCACAAGTCACAAATCACTATACGAACATATTCTAAGTTTTGTAATCACAAATGAAAATCGATAACGTCAAAGTCTACTTTAAATCAAACTTAGAAAATTTTAAAACCTTCAATATGCCAACTTTCAACAATAAGCGCTGAAGCGCTCCCGATCCACCCAAAACTCAATCCGAACATACGCCCAAGTCCAAAATTATCATATGAACCTATTGGAACCTTAAAATCATGGTTTCGAGGTTATTTACTCAAAGTGTTGACTCAAGTCAAATTGGCCACCTTAGGCCCCTGTTTTGGAACTAAGTGTTCCGGATTCAACCCAAATCCTTTCAAAACCAAACCAATCGTCCCCACAAGTCATAAAACAATAAAAGCACATACGGAAATTCATAAATGGGGGACATGGATCAAAAAATCAAAATGATTGATCGTGTTACGACCCGACTCCCACAGGAGTAGCGACGACGCCTAATATTTACTTGCTAGGCAAGTCAACCGTCACACAATAATAACGAATGTGATAAAATAAAGTTTAATAAACTCAATAGCAAAAATATCATGAAATAATTGAGAAAGCAACAACAATACTGCTACTACCATCCCAGTGATCTGGTGTCAACGAGTACATGAGTACTACTGAGTATCAAAACACAAGACCAAATCCTCAACACAAATGTCTAAATAGTAGAACCGTAATAACAAAAATAATGAAAGAGAACTTCAAGGTCTACGAGCAGTATAACAGCTACCTCGTAGTCTTCCAAAATGTTGGTATCAACACAACTATAGAGATCACCACATCCAGAAGTACCTAGATCTGCACACTAAGTGTAGAGTGTACTATGAGTACAACCTACCCCATTTACTCAATAAGTAACAAACCTAACATTAGGTTGAAAGCAGTGATGAGCTCAAAAGAAATAGTAGAAAAACCAAAATCAATAACCAATAACAGTTCAGGATATAAAGGAAACAGTGGAAGCAGATAACTTAATGATATTATGTTCAGCTTGTTCACATTCAGGAATTTAGACATGCATTCCAAGTATAACAGTTTAAGCCCAACACTGATAAAATATTTCATTTACCAGCTAGCATGAGAAAGGTACATCTCTATGCCTACATGTCAAATAAACATGTCAAATCAACTACATCATAGTGAACCCGTTAACAATAACCATACAACAACTCTCAGCACTGTACAGGTTCCTGGCATAAATGCCCATCATCAAAGCACGTATATATAACTATACATGCGCCCGCTGCTGGTATGTCAGACTCTAGAGGGGAGGATCCTGCCCTAGCACTAATTATAATCACATAACCCAAATAATGGGGCATGGTGCACGCGTCGCCCCAATTCAATAACACTTAGCCCAATATGAACCTGGCATATGCTTCACCTCAAAAAAAAAAATACCAAATCGGCTTTATAGACCAAGCTCAATCATTAACCGCCCAAGTCTCAGATAATCACATCTCACAATACTTAGTTCAACAGTGTTACACATATGAGGCATCAACAACATGTGAGGAATCAAATAAGAAAGTGCTGAGACAGAGATATCATACACAGATATAGCATCATGACTAAGATTATGTGTGCAATTAAGGCAAATAGCTAAGAAACAACAAAAATAGGCATATCATGTCTCAAACAAATAGCACATAGTCTAGACATGGTTTCTAGCATGAATCATAGCTCAAATAATCATACAAGTAAAGAAGACATGGATATAACAAGGTGTGATAGCAAAATAGATCTCATAATAGTCCAAAAGTCACCTCTAATCATGAACACTTTGGTGCACGCACACACACCCTTCACCTAGCGTGTGCGTCACCCAAATACCTCTCATGTAATATAGTTCCCAGGGTTAAATACTCTCAAATCCAAGCTTAGATATGTTACCTCAAAATGCGCAAATCAATATGGAAAAAAACCCTTCCCATGCGAATCGCCATATGAACGACTCAAGTCTAGTCACAAACAAATTAATATCCATTCAACTAATAAAGCTTCGATCTTTATCAAATAAATAAAGTCAACCCTGGGCCCACACACCAAAATTCGGTCAAACTCACAAATTTCTCACACCCATTAAATTACGAGTTCAACCATACCAATGTCATCCAATTCCGACCTCGAATCAACCTTCAAATCCTCAATTTTTACTTTAGGAAAGGTTTTACTAAAATCCTCCATTTCTTCACTTTAATTCACCAATTAAATGCTAAAAACAAAGATGGAATCATTAAAATTGAACAAATCTGAGTAAAAAATACTTACCTCGATCTAAATTTTAAAACTCCCCTCCAAAATCGCCCAAACCCGAGCTCTCTAACTCAAAATGTGATATAATAACCAAATCCTCGAAATAGAGATGTTAAATAATCTTCCCAATTGTATTCATCGCGATCGCGGGACCTATATCACGATCGCGAAGCACAATTTCAAACTGCCCCAAAAATGCTCTATGCAAACACGAGCCAAAGGGCGCGAATGCGATGCCCAACTAACCTGACACTACGTGAACACGGAGATCCTTATGCGATTGCGAAGGCTTACAGCCTGAATCCCCCCAGTTGAACCTTTTTCTACGTGAACGCGTCCACCCTAGCGTGATCACGGTGACCATTGCCACCCAACCTTAGCGAACGTGATCACCACTTCGCGAATGCGAAGCACAACTCCCTTGCTGTCAAGGATACCTTACGCGATTGCGACCTCCCTCTCGCGATCGCGAAGAAGGAAACCAAAAAATCAGAATCAGTTATGCCAAAACATGGAGAACTTGTCTGAAACCCATTCGGAACATACCCGAGGCCCCCGGGACCCCATTCAAACATACCAACAAGTTCTAAAACACAATACGAATCTACTCGAAGCCTTAAATGACATCAAATAACACCAAAACCATAAATCGCTCAATTCTTTCAACTTAAGCTTCCAATCTTGGGACTAAGTGTCCCAATTCACTTTGAAACTTCACCGAAACCAAACCAACCACCCTCAGCAAGTCACAAAACCCCCATATATACATAAGTAAAGCATCCAATAGGGGAAATGTGGCTAAAAACTCCAAACGATCGGCCGAGTGGTTACACGTCGGATCGTTACAAATACTAAAATTACTATTACTATACCAATATACTACTTAATAAATTAGTATATTTAATTTAAATTTATATTTATTTTTTGTGATATTTAACAATGTTGAATCCGTTGTTTGTTTAATATATATTTTATACGGTATACTTTAAAATAGTATATTTTATACAACATATTATTTAATAGTATTCTATTGATTTACATTTATACTTAACAAATAGTATTCCTTTGATATATTTTACAAAAATATACTATTTAGTAATTAGTATACCTTTAATTTAGGTTTTGTGACGACTCGGCCGGTCGTTTTGCGTATTGTAGCCCAATTTCCCTATTTATCGCTTCTTTTATGTTTATTTGTGGTTATGTGACTTGTCGGGGTGGTTGGGTTGGTTCCGCGTATGTTTCGGAGTGAATTGGGACACTTAGTCCCCAGGTTGGAAGCTTAGGTTAAAAGAGTGGACCAGATGATGACTTATGTATAAACAACTCCGGAATGAAGTTTTGATGGTTGCTTCGTATGGTGATTTTGGGCTTAGGAGTATGTTTGAATATTGAATTAAAGGTTCGTAGGTTGTTTTGGCTTGAATTGACGAAAGTTAAAGTTGAAGATTTGAAAGATTGATAAGTTTGACTGAGAGTTGATTTTGTTGATATCGGGCTCAGATTTTGGTTCCAGAAGTTTTAATAGGTCAGTTGTGTCATTTATGACTTGTGTGAAAATTTTAAAGTCAATCGGAGTTGGTTTGATATAATTCAGCATTGATTTTAGAAGTTGGAAATTTCTTAGTTTTATTATGCTTGAATTGGGGCGGGATTCATGATTTCGATATTGTTTGATGTGATTTAAGGCTTAGATTAAGTTTGTATTGTGTTTTATGACTTATTGGTATGTTTGGTTGAGGTCCCGGGGGCCTCGGGTGTGTTTCGGATAGTTAACGGATCGATATTTGGACTTAGAGCATGGCTGAAAGGTTTTGGTTTTGCTGGTGTAATCAAACCTGTGGTGGGCTTGGCTGCAGGTGCGGCTGAAAGGACGGATGAGCGGAGTGTGGGTCTGGCTAATAAAGTTTGCAGGTGCATGTCAGGGTTCCGCAGAAGCGAAGTCGCTTCTGCGATGGGTATTCTGCAGCCCACAGGTGCGGACGTGTAGAAGTGGGATTTTGGTTGCAGAAGCGGCAGGTCGGGAGTTTAATGGACTTTGCAAAAGCAAAGCTTTTTCTGCAAAAGCGAAAGTGCAAGTGCGTTGATTTTGTCCGCAGAAGTGGAATAACTGGCAGTGATTTAAAATCGAAGTGTTTAGTTGATTTTATCATTTTTGGGATTTTGAAGTTCGGACGAGGGCAATATTTTGAGAGATATCCACCAAGATTGAAGAGGTAAGTGACTTTTAATCGCTTTTGTCCATAAATATTGAATACCCATTGATTATTTCACCTAGTTTTCATGAATCTAAGTTAGAATTTGGGAATTTTTGGACTATGATTTGGAGAGTGGAATTTGAGAATTTGAGGGTCGATTTATGATTGGAGTTAGATGATTTTGATATTGTTGGACCCGTAATTGAATGGGTATTTAGAATTTGTGAATTTTTGGTTCCGAAGTGCAGGCTTGGGGGTTGAATTTTGGGTTGACTTTTCTATTTGAATTAATGACCTTAGCTTTATATTTTGGAATCACTTCCTATGCTTTTATTGATACGTTATTTTGGCTAGATTCGAGCCTTCGGGAGGTTGATACGCATGGGAAGGGCTTATTAGCGGAGTGATTTGATTTTCTTAAGGTAAGTATCTTATCTAAACTTAGTTGAGGTACTAGTTGCCTGAATTATTTGTGATTAACTACGTGCTATGGGGTGTGCACATGTGTGGGGTTTGAGCCCATGTGCTAACACCAGGTTATTTATCCATGCTCGGGGTGTGTTTAGGCTATGTCATGCCTTGAATTGATTGTTAAGCTTCAAAATAGGTTGTTTCTCCTATGTGTACCCTCTGTGAGATACTTGTACCACATTGAGCTTTCATTAAAGTTATTTTTCCTATTGGAACTGATAAAACTGATATTCCATGATGAAATCATCTGGTTTAGTTGTGATAGGACACATTACACATGCCTACACTACAACATGCTAGATATACCAGTCCAAGAGTATGAAATTGGCAATCATTGATCATGTACTTGTATTCTCGTATATTTGCTTTCTCTATATTATGAACTGGACTGGTAGCATGTGGCCATGTCAGGCGGATTGTGATTGTTGGCACATGAGTTTTCTGTGCGGTTGATATTATTAGCATGTGAGGTTTCCATGCAGCACGTGAGTTGTTCGTACGAATTCAGATATTGATATTATTAGCATGTGAGTTATCCGTGCAGTGTGTGGATACGGGTCCATCCCCCTAGGGTCACCCACTCATGTTTCTCCCTTGATGGTGTACACGCGGATATTGAGAAAAATCTAGCCAGTGTTGTTTGGAATTGCATTTCATCTTTACTTGCAGAATTCCATAGACTATTATCTGACTTATCTGCATATCATCTCTATATGTTGGATGATCACGCCCAACTATGCCTTATAAAAATGACGAAGCGGTCGTTGCAAATATATTCCGGTATATAAGTCCGGAGTTGAATCCCACAGGGAAATAACTTATCAAACACAACTACTAGACTCGTAAAAATTCACACAATCAATCTTCAAAAATATTTAAGTAACAATTTAGGTTTTTATTAACTAAATATTACGGAATGAAAATGTAATAATTAATAACTAACTACGAACGGGTTGTAAACAAGAATTGGAATGATCTAAGGTTGTGATTTCCCCTATTGACGTAATCTTTTCCGCTACATTTTCTACAAATTTGCCTAAGTCTTATCTATCGACCATGAGCACTCTAACTTTCGTAACTCTCTCCCGAGTAAATACCACAATTTACTAGGCATATTCTCCCAAATTACGCAAGCTGGCATTAAGTACAGCTCACTTAGATCGCACTAAGGTTTCGTTATCCCTAATCCCACCTTTAAACCTCCGTATTGATCCCTCATATACGTTTAGGAGTGATGTTGTTCAACAACTACCTAAATATGCACTCTCTCCCGAGTAATACATACTAAATAGGCACACCTAATTGAGGGCCCTTCAATCAACCTCATGAATAATATAGTTGAACAAATAGAGAAAATACTACGACAAATTTATATTAACGTAACAAGAAAATTATCCTTCAATAGGTTCCATCAAAACCCTAGATTAGGAATTTAGCTACTCATACTCATAGTAACAATATACCAAATATTTTGCATAATTAAAATACAGAGTAAAGATGAAAAGATGTAGAAATCGATGATTCTAACTCCCAAGGAGTGATTCCACCAGTTATTCCTGCCTTTGGTTGCAAAATTACCTCCAAGTGGTGTTTTTAGGTCTATTTATATGTGTAGAAGAAAACCTAAACTTGTAGGCCAAGTCCTAGTCAAACCCGGAAATGAATTACGTCTTCAAAACTCGGATTGGGCATGGCCTCAAGCCTGGCGTCGCCAGCCTAACGCCTGGTTCAGCCGTGCTGTTAGCTGGCCTCGCCAGGCTAAAGCCTGGTTAAACCTGGCCTTTGACTGGCCTCGCCAGGCTAAATCCTGGTTAAGCATGGCTTTTGGCTGGCCTCGCAAGGTCTCTCCTTTTCACTGTTCTCGAGCACACTTTCAACGTTTAAGTATCCCTTTTGCTCTACTTTTATCTCCAATTCACCTACACGTAAAATAGATTCCATTATGTGCAAATAAAGTGTAATTTATCATTAAAGCATGTAAAATGCAAAGCACATAATGTACGAAACTATGGAATTATAGCCACACATCAATACCCCACACTTAAACATTGCTCGTCCTCGAGCAATCAAACTACACTTGTAGATACGACCTTTTTAATCAATTCTCCTAACTTATTACACCAAGAATTTTTAAAATAGTTTAAGCACACAAGTGCGACATCCTCGCCTCAAGACTCGACTGACAAATACCATGCCTTATTCATAATTCACTTACTTACTCTAACATGGATGTCAACAACATTACCTTTCTTTCATGAATCATGTGCCCTCACCCAATCAAAGTGCTTAGTTCCACACACAATGAATTTTAAGAACATAGGAACTCAAGATAGACAAAATTCACTCGCTCTCAGAAATAACATTCATATGCCACAAATGATGCACCATAAGCTTGTCGTAGTGTAATACTCTACTAATAGAGTTCATCCAGTCTAAGATCAAGTAGGACTTTCATTGGTTGTAATGTAGGTTGCGGGTCGGGTAGGATACATTTGGATATGAGTGACTACACCTCCCTTAAGAACTTCAATACATATACTTTGACACACATCCCATACTTATGCCAAACCAAAAATTCCACCTTCACTTCAATTTATATTACCCCATATTTATTTAAGCATAATTACATTAAGAGTCACCACTTATCAAAGAATATTCTTTTTTTTTTCAGCAATACAACTATTATCTTTTTTTTTCTTTTTCTTTCTTTTTCGATTCAAGCGACTCTTACTTTTTTTTCAAAACAGTTCACCTTTCTCCTTATTTCATTAGTTACACGCAAAAACCAAACCAACCACCCCACACTTTAACTTTTATAAAGTTCATAACAATTCAAGTGCTCATTAGAGGTGAAAATGTTCAAATAGATGGTGACTTCAAACAATTGGGTAAGGCTTGTAGTATGGTTGCCAAAGAAACAGGATTGTAGGCTCAAAGGGGTTAACTACGTTACATAACTTTTAGGTGGGTAAACTATATGTATTTGGATTAACAAAGAAATGCCTATATCACTTCTCAGACTGAACAAGACTACTATTTCGCTTAGCACACACACAGGGAAAGTTCTATACATAAAATGCAATGCACAAAATACATACAAAACTCACACACACATGGCACATAACTCACTCAGGATTGGTTTCATCGCGACACTCCAGTCAAAGCAGTTAAGCAAAATTAGGAATCTACGATTTAAGGTACTTATGCGAGAGTCAAAAATTGAGCCTAAGTGTCACAATGATAGTACTAACTATTCTCAAGGCATAACAATGCTAAGAGATATTGCTACAATTAAATGCATAGCTTCGTGGTTCCTACTCCTAAAAATTAAAACTAACTACACCCGGTTCAACTAAAACCCCCTGGAAAAGAACCGCGGCCCAAAGAAAAACTAAGGGGGAATTACTACACTACCTACACAAAAAAAAATCTTTTTGGTATTTTCTTTTGACTTACTTCCCTCAAGAAAACTGTCTGGGAGATCCATCGTCGGGATGAGTCCAATTTTTCTTTTTCTTTTTTAAAAACGGCACTAAGTAACTAAAACACATAGCCAAATCAATTACTAAACTACTAAAACACATACTAAAACAATTAACACTAAATAACTAAAATTAAATATGTACAAGTCCCCACCCCACACTTAGCTCATGCATTGTCCTCAGTGCATGCACAAAATGACAAAACACGAAAAAATGAGTAGGGTGTAAAGAAACTCCCTGATCAAGCAACGCCTTCATCTTCTGATGCTCTCCACTCCTCATCATGTTCGTCCTCCTCCTCGTCATTATCTCACTCACCATCTGACTGCTCCAGCTCAGCCTCAGACTGCTTCAGTGTATTGATATCCTCATCATCGAGGAGTCTGTATCCATCTCCAAACCCAACCAGCTGGTGAGCATGAGCATTGAGCGGGTATCAGTGCTCCAATTCAGTCCTCTCCTCAGATGTGGCATGTCGACCTACTATCCTTAGATGCAAATCCATCATCCCATAGAGATGGGCCATAAACTATCATCCCAAGCGTTGCGTTCGGTACTTGTCAACGATGTCATGGTAGTCTCTTCTTTCAGCCGGAGGCTAGTGATGTCTGTTTGTCGTAGGGGCTGATCGATGGTGTGGTCAAACTCTGGCTCCTCCTCAACCTCCTTGTGTCTTAAGTACTGAGTTAGAAAATTGGAAAATGGTATTCGATCGATCTTTTTACTCATTCTGACTACAGACATCTGGTAGCGTATCAGATGACCGACATTTACCCTTTGACCCGTCATGAGGAAGTAGAGTACACAGGTCCTCTCACGGCTAATGAGTGTGTCATTATTGCACGGTAGGAGTCGTGCATTTATCAGTTTAAGCCATACTTGAGCCTCCGCCCTCATCTTCTTCTTGGGAAACCTCTTGTGCCGATTAGTTATCTTATCCCGGACCCATGCTGTCGTAGAATCGGCACCACAAAGCATGTGTCTCAACTCTCTGTATGTAGGCCGGCGAATAAAGTGGTCTAGTGGCTCCACAGGAACATCCGGAGCACCTAAAAAGTTACATTTGGTCGTGGGTCAAAAATCTATCAATCGTCCACGAATCGGCACCAGCTGTTCAGTACTCTGCAGATCAAACCCTGCATAGAATTCTCAGACTAAGTTTAGATTAATGTTCCTTGTGTTCTTGAATACATAGCTCAACCCCATATCCTGAATGCCCCTCCAAATTTCCTGATTCTTTGCTTTCAAGTTGCGTTCATTGATAGTTGCTTCCGGGTGTACATGTTTAGGCCTACAACGCCTGTACCAATCCTTAGTATGCGGTGGTATGTTGTTGATGCCAAACTCCGATTGTCCTAGTGGTTGTTGGCGCATGGCTGTTATAGCTACCACAGCTTGTACTCCACTTAGATTGGAGGTAGCTCCCCCCCCCCTTTCTCTTCTTTGGGGAAGGTGCTGAGGTCGCCTTTACTTTAGCCGGCGCAGTGGAAGTAGACTTGGCTTTGCCTGTGTCTTTTCTGGGAGACATCTTTGTTCCTACACAAATAAGCAGTAGTCATATTAAACTGCATTACATACTACACACATAATATTTACCGACTTTCCGAGGTTACTTATACTTCACCTCGTATTTTCTTAATATTAGAATCAAAGAACAAAAGATGGGCTACCCGCGAGCCACCCCACACTTAAGATTTTAACATGGTGTATGACTTCATAACACTAGTCTATTATTCCCGGAGACTCGAGCTCCAATGGGGACAAGGAATGCCATTGAGGCATTATATCAAACACTTAACATGCATTAGTTCCATGGGAGTTCTTATGGAAATGAGGAATTACCTCATCCTCCCAAATCGGCTTGGGGATTCCATACTACCATATGTTTTCACAATCGCAGCACCATTCCTATGGGGTTTCATGGGGTTGGGCACACAAACCCAATACTACAATGAAGAACAACCACCAATTCTTTTTTTTTGTGTAATTGTATACTTGTACACCTCTAGAAATTACGAAGGAAAGAGATCAAATCATACCTTTGAAGCTTTTGAGAGGAGGGAGTTGCCTGAGAATTTCTAATGAGTGTGAAAGAATAGCAAGACTAAACTTGAGTTCAATGGGGAAGGGGGAGACCACTATGGCAATGTGCTGTTGAGTGTTTGTGGGTGAGAGAAATTCATGGAGTGTGTTTGGTTGAGAGCAATGCTGATGAGAAGATGTGTATGCTTGTGAATTTTTCTTTTAAAGCTTGATGTGTGTTTGGTTTAAGCGAGGTGAGGGTTTTTTGTATTGTGTTCAGTGTTTAGGGCGTGTAATGTGAGGAGGTTCGACTAAAATAACTTAAATTGGGCCGAAATAACTTACCTGGTGTAGCCTAGCCCAGTACCTGGTGTTACCCAGGCGTCACCAGCCTAAGGCCAAGCAGAAGCTAGTGTTAGCCAGGCGTCGCCAACCTAAGGCCAAGCAGAACCTGGTATTAGCCAGGCGTCGCCAGCCTAAGGCCAAGCAGAACCTGGCGTTAGCCAGGCGTCGCCAGCCTAAACGCCAGCTTTGGCCGGCTTTATCCAGGCGTCACCTGCCCCAATGCCTGGTGTATGTGAGGTGATGCTGAAACCCTGCTCGACTTGCCCAAACTCGCCTGCAAACTTGTTAGTACCTAAAAAAAAAAAAGTTCTAACTACACTAAAAATCAACTACGAATTGGGTTGCCTCCCAACGAGCGCCTGATTTACCGTCGTGGCACGATGCAGATAATTGCACTTAAGGCTCGCTTAACCTTGGTGGCTCGAGCAAATGAGTCACCAACACTACTTTCGCATCTTCCATGCCCAAATAATGTTTTAACATGTGCCTATTGACTCTAACCGTGCGAGAGTCATTTGATGCAGCAATCTCTATGGCTCTGGTGGGGTGAATCCCCACCACACTAAATGGTCCCGACCATCGTGACTTTAAATTACCCGGGAATAACCTCAACCTGAAGTTGTATAGCAATACCTTATCTCCAAGTTTAAAACTCCGCTCAAGAATATTTTTTTCGTGCATTATTTTCATTCTCTCCTTGTATAATCTTGTGCTCTCAAAAGCGTGGTAACGAAATTCATCAAGCTCGTTCAGCTCTGTGACTCTACTTGTGCTCGCAGCTTCTATATCGAGATTCAACTGTCGCAGTGCCCATAAAGCTCTATGCTCTAACTCCACTATTAGGTGACATGCCTTCCCAAATACCAATTTATATGGCGTCATACTAATCGGAGTTTTAAAAGCAGTACGATAGGCCCAGAGTGCATCGTCTAATTTTATTGCCCAATCCGTTCTTGTAGCATTCACAGTCTTTGTCAAAACACTATTTATCTCTCTGTTCGACACTTCTACTTGCCCACTCGTTTGTGGATGATATGGGGTGGAAACTTTGTGATGTACACCATACTTTTCTAACAGCTTTACGAAGGCTCGATTACAGAAGTGAGTGCCTCCGTCACTGATTATCGCCCTTGGAGTGCCAAATTTGGGTGAATATGTTCTTTCTCAAAAAGCCAATTACCTCCTTAGCATCATTTTTCTGGAGCGTTGTAGCCTCCACCCATTTCGACACATAGTCCATAGCTATGAGTATGTATTTGTTGCTATATGAGCTGACGAAAGGCCCCATGAAATCAATTTCCCACACGTCAAACACTTCTACCTCTTCAATTGGGTACATAGGCATCTCATGTCGGCGGGAAATATTCCCATTTCTTTGGCATTCATCACAACCTTTCACTCATAAGTGTGCATCTTTGAACATTGTCGGCTAGTAGAAGCCCGATTCCAGAACTTTCGCGGCGGTCCTTACTCCCCCAAAGTGGCCACCATATGGTGATGCATGACAAGCCTGCAAAACAGAAGATTGGTCTATCTCCGGGATACATCTCCGGATCATGTTATCAGCAAAAATCCTGAACAGGTAAGGCTCATCCCAATAATAAATGTGACAGTCACGAAAGAACTTTTTCTTTTGAACAGAGGAAAGATCATAGGGGACAATACCGCTTGCCAGGTAGTTTGCAATGTCTGCATACCATGGCGCTTCCTCCAATGTCACTGCTAGCAATTGTTCATCTGGGAATGTCTTAGTTATATCTTTTACCTCGACTTTCTTTTCAGCTCCCTCCAACCTTGAAATATGGTCTACCACTTGGTTCTCTGCCCCTTTTCTATCACGGATCTCCAAATCAAATTCTTGTAGCAAAAGAACCAAACCGATCAAGCGTAGCTTTGACTTCTTTGCTATTAGGTACCTAAGTGTTGCATGGTTAGTATAAACAATCACTTTTGAACCAATCAAATAAGACCTGAATTTGTCGAAGGCAAACACCACATCCAACATCTCTTTCTCGGTCATGGTATAATTGAGTTGTGCACTGCTTGCATAGTAAATTGGGTGCACCAGTTTGTCCTTCCACTGCCCCAGGACTGCTCCTATAGCATAGTCACTCGCATCATACATGAGCTCAAATGGTTGCTCCCAGTTGGGTGCAATGATGATTGGTGCAGTCACCAGTCTCCTCTTCAGCTCCTCAAATGCTAACCTGCAGTCATCAGAAAACACAAAAGAGTGATCCTTTTCAAGGAGTTTACATAAGGGGTTAGCAATTTTAGAGAAATCCTTTATAAATCGCCTGTAGAACACGGTGTGCCCAAGGAAACTTCTTACTGCCTTAACTGAAGTGGGCGGTGGCAACTTCTCAATCACCTCAACCTTAGCATGGTCAACCCCAATACCCTTACTGGACACTCGATGCCCCAACACTATACCTTCTTGTACCATAAAATGGCACTTCTCTCAGTTCAGCACTAAATTTGTCTCCACACACCTTTTCAATACTCTTCTTAAATTGTGCAGACAGTCTTCAAACGAATCCCCCACCAGAAAGAAATCATCCATAAAGACTTCCATAATATCTACAACCATGTCGGTGAAAATGGCTAACATACAACTCTGAAAGGTGACTGGTGCATTGTATAGGCCAAACGGCATTCTCCGAAAGGAAAAGATGACATACGGACAAGTGAATGATGTCTTCTCTCTATCCTCAGGGGCTATGAAAACCTTATTGTACCCCGAATACCCATCCAAAAAGCAGAAGCGAGACCTCTCTGCCAGTCTATCTAACATTTGGTCCATGAATGGTAAAGGAAAATGGTCTTTCCGGGTGGCTGTGCTCAGTTTTCTATAATCCATACAAGTTTGCCAACTTGTAACTATACGAGTCGAGATCAACTAATTATTCTCATTGGGCACTACAGTCATTCCACCCTTCTTTGGCACATACTGAACTGGGCTAACCCAGTTACTGTCAGAGATTGGGAAGATGATTCACACATCTAACCACTTGATCACTACTTTCTTCACCATTTCTTTCATGTTAGGGTTTAGCCTTCTTTGATGTTCTCTGCAAGGTTTGTGCCCATCTTCCAGTAGAATCTTGTGTATACAAAGTGCCGGGCTGATCCCCCTAGTATCTGCAATGGTCCAGCCAATTGCAGTCTTGCATTCCATTAACACCTGCAAAAGTTGTTCTGCCTGCACATCTAACAAACTGGATGAGATAATAACAGGTAAAGTGGATTTAGGTCCCAAAAAGCGTACCTGAGGTGAGAAGGTAATAGTTTTAGTTCCAACTGTGGTGGCTCTTTAATTGACGACTTAGCTGGAGGTGTTTTTCTTTCTTCTAAGTGTAAGGGCTCAAACTCGAGCTCTCTTTACCAGTACCCTCTCCCTTCAAGGGCCAAAACCCACTCTGCCAAGTTTTTACCATTCATTTCTTCTAAGTTCAAGAGGCATGCTGCTAGAGGGTCTTTTGCATTCAGAGTCTCATCTTCCTACTCCAAGATCGCATCCACAACTTCTATCATAGAGCAGTTAGCAAACTCACTGGGTCACCGCATAGATTTATGTACATTAAACTTTATCTCTTCATCGTTCAGTCTCATCTTTAGCTCTCCAGTTTCACAATCAATTAGGGCTCTCCCCCAAAATTATGGGAATCTCCTCGTCAACCCGGCAGTCTAAAATGACAAAATCTGATGGGAAAACAAACTTCCCCACCTGTAATAATACATCATCAAGGATACCAGAGGGCCTCTTCACTGTTCGGTCGGCTAGCTGTAATAACATAGACGTGGGTCTAGCTCTTCCAATGCCTAACCTTTTGTAGATAGCCAAGGGAATCAAGTTTATGCTTGCCCCAAATCATAAAGTGCCTTAGCAAACGTATAGTTGCCTATTGTGCATGGGATTATGAAACTCCCTGGATCAAATAACTTCTTAGCTATGGGTCTTATCACAACAGCACTACATGTTTGAGTCAGTGTGACCGTGGCCAAGTCTTGAAAGTCGAACTTACGAGACATTAAGTCCTTCATCATTTTTGCATAACCATGCATTTCCTTTAAGGCGTCAATCAATGGAATGTTTACCTGAATTTGCTTCAACATCTCCAAGAATTTCTTATATTGCTCATCTTTTTGATATTTGGCCAATCTTTGGGGGAAGGGTGTTGGAGGCCGCTTATTTCCTGTGATTTGATTTTGAACCTGTTCTAGCACTGTTTCTGTTGCCTTCTCTTGCTCTGACTCAGTTTCCTTCGCGACTTCTTTTTCTTTGCTTGTTTCAGTTGGCGCATGTTGTACCGTCACTTATGTTAACCCTTATGAGTCATCTATCTCTATGGGTACTGGCACAAGTGTTTCAGTAGGCCGGCTTTTGCGAGCCATCTCTTGCTCCAGATCTAGGTCTCTACCATTTCGTAGACTCACTGCCATAAGCTGTTTTGGGCCCTGTTCTTTTGGACTGACTTGTGTATTTGCAGGTAACGTCCCTTGGGGACGATTGTTTAGGGCCATATAAATCTATCCTAATTGAATCTCAATACCCTTTATCGCTAATTCATGCGAGTTTACCCTCTGTTGCATTTTTCCCGTGGACCCAATCAATTGTTGCAGCATTTTGTTGTTGATGTCCGGCATTCCCTCAAGTTTAGTAAATCCATCAACTGGTTTCATAATTTATTGTTGTTGAGGTTGTTGATAAGTCAGCTGTTGATTTTGCTGGATGTAGCCTTGTTGCATTTGGTAAGGCGCAACTTGGCCCAGTGGTCGCATAGCTCCGGGATTGTTGTTGTTATTGTACTGCTGCTGCACTAGTCTATATTGTTGGTTATGTTGACCCCAATTCTGACCGCCTTGCCTCTGTCCCCCATAGTTTGCTACATAATTCATATCTTCCTGATATTGTTGATTGTCACCTTCCGCACTCCACGAGCAAACATATGGTTGGTTAATGCATGGTGTACATAAACCCACATTAGTTGTGTCAACTATGTGAACCCGCTGCTTTTGTCCTGATTCATCAATCTTTTTGGTGAGGATACTCATTTGTGTCATTAGAGTGGCCACATTTTCAACTATGGAGTTGTTTGGGTCCAAAGCCACTGAGTGAACTACCAGAGTGATCGTGGAGGCTCTTGTCATCCATCCTGAGTTTTGTGCCATCTTATCAAGTAGGATCTTGCATTCTGCGAATGTTTTACTCAAAAATGCTCCACATGTTGAAGCTGTCAGCCAGTCCCATGTAGAATCTCTGCCACAACATCTGATCTGGAATGCCATGATGTAGACACTTAACCATCATTCCCTTGAACCTCTCCCACATTTCTTGTAGTGATTCTATTGGTCTTTGCCTGTAGCTCAATATATCATCAATCTGTTGGGCAGTTTTATTTGGTAGGTAGAATTTGTTCAAAAATTGCTTGACTAATTCCTCCCAAGTAGTGATGGAATTTATGGGGAGTGAATTAATCCAAGTCTGAGATTCTCCTGTCAGCAAGAATGGGAACAACAAAATCTTTATTGCGTCCGGTGTTACGTTAGGTTGCCTTTGCGTTAAACATATTGACAGGAAATTCTTCAGGTGCTGCTGAGGATCTTCAATGTGTGACCCTGAGAACAGTCATTTGTTCTGCAACAAATGTAGCATGTTATTTGTGATTTAGAATGATTCTGCTTGTATATGAGGGAGCAATTGCGGTTTCTAGATTGTCGGCGGTGGGTTGTGCCCAATCATATAAAGATGTTTATGGTACAAGAGGCACCACATCCCGATTGTTTGGTTCATTCTCATTGTTTCTGTTGTTGATTGGATTTTCTATTTCGTCAGCCATGTTTGGTTTGATTTGTTCTGTCGAGTTTCGTTGATGTTTGCTTTTCTTATTTGCATGATTTAGTGCCTTGAAAACTTTCTCAGGATCTGATAACGCTTCGAGCAATTCACCAGTTCTTGAGGAGTTCCTAGGCATGCACATGTAACACCCAAGACTACAAACGTTAAAATTTCAATGTATTTGGTTTAGAATGGAGAAAATTGACTACATTAAGAATTCTAGCACTTCTTTTAGCTGCAATTAATAACACTGTTAATTCCTCGGTAACGGCGCCAAAATTTGATCACGCCAAACTATGCCTTATAAAAAGGACTAAGTGGTCGTTGCAAATATATTCCGGTGTGTAAGTCCGGAGTCGAATCTCACAGGGAAATAACCTATCAAACACAGCTACTAGACTCGCAAAAATTCACACAATCAATCTTCAGAAATATTTAAGTAACAATTTAGGTTTTTATTAACTAAATATTACGAAATAAAAATTTAATAATTAATAACTAACTACGAATGGGCAGTAAACAAGAATTGGAATAATCTAAGGTTGTGATTTCCCCTATTGAGTAATAATTAAGTAATAATTTTGGCTGGCCTCGCCAGGCTAAAGCCTGGTTAAGCCTGGCCTTTGGCTGGCCTCGCCAAGCTAAAGCCTGGTTAAGCCTGGCTTTTGGCTGGCCTTGCCAGGTCTCTCATTTTCATTGTTCTCGAGCACACTTTCAATGTTTATGTATTCCTTTTGCTCTACTTTCATCTCCAATTCACCTACACATAAAATAGATTCCATTATGCGCAAATAAAGTATAATTTATCATTAAAGCATGTAAAATGCAAAGCACATAATATACGAAACTATGAAATTATAGCCACACATCACAGGACATTGACTGAGCAGAGTAATTGAGTAATGTACACATTCACACATAGATGTTGTTTCATGTGCTTTAGACCTCATTTCACTACTGTTCTATACTTGGTAAAAATGATGAAACTGTGCAGGTCATAGCTAGTGTCATTTATAATTGTCGTTTCTTTTTTACCTCATCGAGGTTAGTTACGATACTTATTGAGTAAATTGGGTCGGTTATACTCATATTACATTCTACACTTAATTATACAGATCTAGGTGTGGGGACCAGTTATCAGCAGTATGCTTGCTTGATTGGACTGAGTTTGAGAGGCGAGGTAGACTTGCATCCTTGGTCGCATCTTTGACTTGTCTTTTCCTTAAATATTGTTGTTATAGTTCAGATAGTGTTATTATTATTGTTCAGTTTCAGACTTGTATTCCGTGGTAGAGCTCAAGACTCCATATTTACTAGTTTCTAGGAATTTATCTTGTACTAGCAGTATTTTGGTTATATTGAGATTCAGACTTAAGCTATTTTTATAAATTATGCTGCTCTAGTTCTTTATTGTTATATTTTGGCTTGCCTAGCCGGTGTGTTTGGCGCCATTACGAATGGTTGGGATTTTGGATTGTGACAAGTTGGTATCAGAGCCCTAGGTGCATATGTATTATGAGACGTGAGCAAGTTTAGCAAAGTGTTGCGGATCAATACGGAGACATCTATACTTATCTTCGAGAGGCTACCAAACTATTGAGAGACTTCATTTTCTTGTATTTTTGCCGTGCGAATTTGTTATTTCCTGAATTTGAACTTGACTTTTCTATTCTCTCACAGATGGTGAGGACACGTGTAACCGGATCAGGAGGACGGTCACCAGTACCACCAGCTAGGGCCGTGATAGAGGCCGGGGTATGGCTAGTACTACAACCAGAGCAGCACATGTGGAGCCACCAGTTGCTCCAGCTCAGGAGCAGGTACCAGATGTGGTTGAGCCGGTGGGACCAGCTCAGGAACCAGCGATGTCCATTGTGATTCCTGGACTTGAGGAGGCCTTAGCCCAGATTTTAACTGTGTGCATGAGTCTAGCCCAGGAAGTCTCAGTTCCATCTGCACCAACCACTTCTCAAGCCGATGGAGGTGCTCAGACTTTCGCCGCTCGTACTCTAAAGCAGGTAGCTCAAGGACTCCAGACACCAGGGGTACTACCAGCCCAGTCGGTTGCTGGTGCTCAGGCCCAAGTTGGCCCACTTATGAGTGATGAGGAGCAGAAGAAACTGGAGAGGTTTGGGAGGCTTAAGCCTCCAAAGTTTAGTGGAGCGAAGTCGGAGGATGCTCAGCGGATTGACATGTGTCAGCGGATTCTTCGCACAACGGGTATTTTGGACACTAGTGGGGTTTCATTCACTAATTTACAACTGACGGGGGCAGCCTACCGATGGTGCCAGGCTTATGATTTGAACATGCCAGCCGATGCAGCGCCACTTACACGACATGAGTTCTCAGTTCTTTTCTTAGAGAAGTTTGTTCCACAGACTCGCAGAGAGAAATTGCATAGGCAGTTTGAGTAGCTATTCCAGGAGGGTATGACAGTGACTTAGTACGAGATGTGGTTTTCAGAGTTGGATCGTCATACAGTATGGGTTGTTCCCACTGAGAGGGAGAAGATTAGGTGGTTCATTAATGGCCTCAACTATGGATTACGCTTCATTATGGCTCGGAAGATTGCGATAGGTGCGATGTTTGATGAGGTAGTTTATATTGCTAGATGCTTAAAGTTGGTTTGCAGGCAGGAGCGTGAGGAGTTAGAGGCCTCGTAGTTCAGGTAGTTTCAGTAGTGCCTCATCTGGAGGTCAGTCCCATTACATCAGAGGTCATTCTTCTAGACCCGTTCAGGAAGCTCACCATGTTCCTCATGGTTCTTCAGTTAGCCACAGTTCCTACAGTGCCCACCCAGGTCAATCATCTTTCAGTGCCTTGCCGGCATAAAGTCCTTACCATGCTTCATCTACACAGGGTTCCACAGGTAGCTATTCAGATCATCAAGGTCAGTAGCTCTGTCAGAGCAGAGGTTGTTCAGAGTGTGGGGACTTTTCTCAAGAGGGATCGCCCTAGATTATTGGGTAGAGTTCCATAACAGAGTCTCCGCCTATGATTCCAGCACCAGTAGCTACACCACCCGCACAACCAGCTTGAGGTGAGGCTCAGTCAGCTTGAGGTCGCACTAGAGGGGGAGGTCGATCAGGTGGTGGTCAGCCCTGTTGCTATGAATTTCCATCCAAGCCAGAGGTAGTTATTTCCAATATCGTGATCACAAGTATTGTTTTAGTATGGCACATGGATGCTTCATTATTATTTGACACTAGTTCCACTTATTCATATGTATCATCGTACTTTGCTTATTTGGATATGCCCCGCAATTCCTCTGTTATGCTTGTTCATGTATCTATACAGGTGGGTGATTCTATCATAGTAGATCGTGTGTATCGGTCGTGTGTGGTGACTATTGGAGGATTAGAGACAAGAGTTGATATTTTACTACTTAACATGGTTTATTTTGACATGATTTTAAGCATGGATTGGTTGTCACTATGTCATGCTATTCTGGATTGTCACAATAAGACTGTGACATTGAAGATGCCGAGATTGCCTAGGGTTTAATTGAGAGGTTCTCTGGACTATGTTCCCAGTAGAGTGATTTCATATGTGAAGGCCCAACAGATGGTTGGGAAGGGATGTCTGGCCTATTTGTCCTTTGTGAGGGATGTTGTTACTGATACTCCTACCATTCAGTCTGTTCCGGTAATGAGAGACTTTCAAGATGTATTTCCTGCAGACCTACCGGGCATGCCACCCGACAGAGACATTGATTTTGGTATTGATCTGGTGTCGGGCACTCAGCCCATCTTTATTCCACCGTATCATATGGCACCAGCAGCGTTGAAGGAATTAAAAGAACAACTTCAGGAGCTACTTGATAAGGGATTAATTAGGCCTAGTATGTCACCTTGTGGTGCACCGATTTTGTTTATGAAGAAGAAGGATGGTGCTATGCGGATGTGCATGGATTACAGGCAGTACAATTAAGAACAAGTACCCATTACCGTGCATTGATGACTTATTTGACCAGCTTCAAGGTGCTAGAGTGTTCTCTAAGATTGATTTGATGTCTAGGTATCACCAGTTGAAGATTCAGGATTCTGATATATTGAATACGGCATTCAGGACCCGCTATGGTCACTATGAGTATCTTGTGATATCTTTTGGGCTGACCAATTCCCAAATATCATTTATGCATCTGATGAATAGTGTATTCCAACCATATCTTGATTATTTTGTCATAGTATTCATTGATGATATACTGGTGTACTCATGTGGTTAGAAGGAGCATGAGCAACATCTGAGGATTGTACTATAGACCTTGAGGGAGAAGAAGCTTTATGCTAAATTCTCCAAGTGTGAGTTTTGGCTTGATTCTATGGCATTCTTGGGGCACGTGGTGTCCAATGAGGGGATCAAGGTAGATCCGAAGAAGATTGAAGCAGTTCAGAGTTGGCCCAGACCGTCTTCAGTTGCTGAGATTCGGAGTTTTCTTAGTTTGGCCGAATATTATCGCCATTTTGTGGAGACTCTCTTGTCCATTGTTGAATCTTTGACCAGATTGAACCACAAGGGTGCCTTATTTAAGTGGTCTGATGAGTATGAGGAGAGCTTTCAGAAGCTCAAGACTGCCTTGACCACAACCCTAGTTTTAGTTTTGCCTTCGGCATCGCGTTCTTATACGGTATATTGTGATGCTTCACGGATTGGTATTGGGTGTGTTTTGATGTAGGAGGGTAGGTTAATGACTTATGCTTCGTTCTAGTTGTAGCCCCATGAGAAGAACTTCCTTGTTCATGATCTAGAGTTGGCATCCATTGTCCACGCATTGAAGATTTGGAGGCATTATCTCTACAGCATGTCTTATGAGTTATTTATAGCACTTGTTAAAGCAGAAGGATCTGAATTTGAGGTAGTGGAGGTGGTTAGAGCTGTTAAAACACAATGATATCACAATTGTTTATCATCCCGGGAAGGCCAATGTGGTGGCCCATGCTTTGAGTGGAAAGGTGGAGAGTATGTCTAGCCTTGCATATATTCCAGTTGGTGAGAGACCACTAGCATTGGATGTTCAGGACTTGGCCAGTCAGTTCGTGAGATTAGATTTTTTGGAGCCTAGTCGGGTTCTAGTTTGCGCGGTTTCTCGGTCTTTTTTGTATGAGCACATTAGAAAACGTCAGTATGAAGACCCCTATTTTCTTGTCCTTAAGGACATAGTGTAGCACAGTGATGCCAAGGAGGTTTCTATTGGAGATGATGGGGTGATGTGGATGCAGGGTCAGATCTGTGTGCCCAATGTGGATGGGTTATGTGAGTTGATTCTTGAGTAGGCCCAAAATTCGCGATATTCCATTCATCCGGGTGTTGTGAAGATGTATCAGGACTTGAGGCAGCATTATTGGTAGAGGATAATGAAGAGAGATATAGTAGAGCATGTGGTTCGGTGCCTAAACTGTCAGTAGGTAAAGCACGAGCATCAGAGGCCGGGCGGTTTGCTTAGAGACTTGAGATTCCTAAGTGGAAATGGGAGCGTGTTACCATGGATTTCATTGTTGGGCTCCCAGAGACATTGAAGAAATTTGATGCAGTTTGGGTGATTGTGGACTGGTTGACTAAATCACAACATTTCATTCTGGTTGTGACCACCTATTCTTCAGAGCGGCTGGCTCAGATCTATATCCGTGAGATTGTTCGTCTTTATGGTGTACCAGTGTTTATTATTTTTTATCATGGCACGTAGTTCACATCACAAATTTGGAGAGCAGTGCAGCGAGAATTGGGCACGCGGGTTGATTTGAGTATAACATTTCACCTCCAGACAGATGGACAGTCCGAGCGCACTATGAAGATCTTGGAGGATATGCTACGCTCTTGTGTTATGGATTTCGGGGGTTCATGGGCTCAGTTTTTGCTGCTTGCATAGTTTGCCTACAAAAATATCTACCAATCGAGTATTCACATGGCTCCTTATAAGGCCTTATATGGGAGGTGTTGTCGTTCTCCAGTTGGTTGGTTTGAGGCAGGAGAGGTTAGGTTGTTGGGTACTGATTTGGTTTAGGTTGCCTTGAAGAAAGTCAAGTAGATTCAGGATTGGCTTCGTACAACACAGCCTAGGCAGAAGAGTTACGTTGATCGGAAGATTCGTGATGAACATATATGGTAAGAGACACTGTATTGCTCAGAGTTTCGCCTATGAAGGATGTGATGAGGTTCGGGAAAAAGGGTAAGTTGATCCCTTGGTATATTGTCCCTTTTCAAGTGCTTGAAAGGATTGGAGAGGTGGCATACAAGCTTGCATTGCCACCAAGTTGTTACACCCTATATTTTCGTACGTAAAGTGCGTCGTAAGCAAACTAATGTAAGACCAAAAATGAGATCATCTTTGAGAGTATATAAAGTAAGTTATCATGTTACCTCAGAGATTACAAATATTGAAGATCGTGAATAACAATTACAAAGAGGGTTGGAAGGTTCAGAAGCTAAAGGAACTGAAGAAAATAATGTTTCGTCGAAAGTCGACAAGTTGGGAATGTTATAACCCGTACCTTTGGGGTGAGACTAGGGTTCTTAAAATTATAACAAGATTATGTTATGATTTATTGTAGTCTTATGATATTCATGAGTTAAGTTTTGAAGTCAAGCGAGTTGTGGAACAAAAGTGGATGAAAGTCATCACAAGTTACGTTCATAAGGTTTACTAAACTTTGGGTCAAATGTCACTGTGATTTTATCCCAATATACTTAGCGTTACGGGGTGATCCACCCAAAAAAATAAAGATCTATGAGTTTATTTTCTAACTCATTAAAACGTTTGTCAATACGATATTGGAGTAGAGAGATATAAGCATTTTTGCGAGACTGTGCAGACTGCTAGGTGACAAGTAGGTGTGTCACCTACTTGCTTAAATGAGAGGACTACATATGTCCAAAAGGGGACAGTTTGGGTCAGACAAAGAGACCTTTTATGGGCTTATTTCCTTCATATATCACACTGATAATAGGGCATAAAAACCAGAGATAAGCCCCTGCAAAAATCCTCCCAAACATTGAACAAAAACCCTAATTAATTTTCTCTTCTTTTCAAGTTCTAGTTGGAGGAAAACCTAGGGTTTGAAGAACCAAGATAGGAGATGAGATATTCAACAAATAAGGTAACTATACTTCCCTCCTTCATCCATTTTTTCTGCTGGAAATGTATGGAAAGTCATGCTATAATTGTAAGAACTCACGGGACGGTGATCGGAAGCCATGAGTTCGATTTATTCAACTTGTAGTGGATTGTTTTTTGGGTTGTTATGTGTTGATGTTGGATTGCATGTTTTGCTACTGTTTTAGGGAGTTTTGGAGGAGAAAGTGTGTGGATAAATACCACATAAATGCAGGGTGGTGGGTTGCTTGTTCGTAGTAACATTTTCGGGTTGTTTGACATTATTATAGTGGCCGTTTTCTGTATGAAGAGATTGGAATGTGTTGGCTATTTTGTAGTATTTTTTGATATATATAAGGTTGGAAAATAATGTATATATGTTGTTATTGTTGTGTTCTTGTGTTGTTGGTGTTATCTTGAATTGGGAGGAAGTAAAGATTATAGGAGAGATGCTGCCCGTTTTAATATGAAATAAGCTTATCGCTCGTTGTGCGATAGTTGTACTTGCGTAACTTAATGATAGTATTATTATCGTTGTTATCGATTAAGGTGCGAAGAGACGGTTTCAATGTGGTTATTGGAAATATCATGATAAGGTATGTTAAGGCCATACCCTTCCTTCATTTTGGCATGATCTTGTAACTACATGCGTTAATAACGAGATATAAAGAGAAGTTCATACTTATGTATTTATGTACATTATCCTAGTCTCATAAGTTATAGTATTCTCCCTTATCGGGACTTTATATTCAGTTAAGTATTGTCTTCTTCCAGTCTAGCGAATAGAGGGTCTCTCTATATATATATACAATATTTTCACCAACATCGAGCATTAATCGATGGGAAAGCCTCTATAGGGCAACCTCTGATCATATGGTAAGTTATTTACCGAGCCTACTATGGCCGAGCGCCTATGAGCAAAACCAGAACGACCGAGATACTGAGCCCAGTATGGTCGAGCGCCTATGATCGAGCCTATTATGGCCGAGCAGTTACACGTACCGATCCTTATAGGGACGGACAACTATTTTACTAACTATATTGAGAGTGTTGAGTCAGTATCAGCAGGTAAGTATATCTCCAGATCATCTTTGACTCCGAGTTACTTTCAGTTATTACATTATGAGTTTAGTTTCAACTTTCAGTTATTCTATTGCCTTACATACTCGGTACATTATTTCGTACTGACGTGCCTTTTTTAGGGACGTTGCATTTCATGCATACAGTTTCAGATAGACAGACGGATAGACCTCCTTAGTAGGGGTTGTTCGAGGCCAGCTTGATCGGTAAGCTCTGTGTGTGTGTGTGTGTGTGTGTGTGTGTGTGTGTGTGTGTGTGTGTGTGTATATATATATATATATATATATATATATATATATATATATATATATATATATATATATATATATATATAAGAGTAGGTCGGGGCCCTGTTCTGACCACAGTACATCCATCAGTAGAGGATTGTAAACATATCTTGTTAGTTAGTGCAGTATGTTGGGCTTGTAGGCCTTGTGTCTATATTTTTGTCGGTTTGTCAGTTGTAGTAGTTATGACGGCCTTGTCGGCCCAGCTTTATATTGATGTTCAGTCAGAGATAGTTTTCGTTCAATTTTCTATTTTGTTTCACAAATTGTATTGCAATGTGGCCATATGGTCAAAGTATGACATTGTATGTTTGGAGTCCCTCAGACTCAAGTTGGTACGCTCGATTAAGTGAGTCACCAGGTGTCGGTCTCGCCCCCCAGGTTTGGGGCGTGACAAACTTGGTATCAGAGTAATTATATCCTAGGGAGTCTACAAGCCGTGTCTAGTAGAGCCTTGTTTATAGATGTGTTGTGCACCACATTATATAAACAAGAAGCTACAAGGCATTTAGGATTCTATTACCTTTCTTTCAAATCTAAATCGTGTTGTAGAATTGAGTTATCGGATATTTTAGTTAAACTTAGGTATTGGTATTTACATAAAGAGATGGCGGTGACTAGGAAGACTACGGCTAGTCAAAGGAGAGACATAACAACGGGTGAGGGGACCAGTAGAGTACCCCTAATAGATGGGGCCCAGGGTGATACCCCTACTTAGTCATTACCGGCTCCTACACCACCTGAGGAGATTCCTAGGTATACCGCACATCTATTTTCCCTCCACTTCCATCAGATTAGGACTTCATGAGTGTGGTGCATTTGTTGAAACAGTTGGTAGCTACCCAGCAACATATTAGGGCATCGGCTAGTGCTGGATCTTTTGAGGGGTCTGGGAGTTCAAGGGTCTGAAAGTTTATTGCTATGAGTCCCCCAGAGTTCACGGGGACAGATCTAAGGGAGGACCTGTAGGATTTCATAGATCAGCTTCACAAGATATTTCGAGTTATGCGTGCCACAGAGAAAGAGGTAGTTGAGCTGGCAGCTTTTCGACTCCGAGATATAGCCGTCCTTTGGTAGGAGGAATGGGAGAGGTCCAGTTGACGTGATACACCTCCAGCAATTTGGGAGAATTTTTCAGATGCCTTCCTTGTCCAGTACTTACCGTGGGAGATCCGACAGGCTCGAGTCGATCAGTTTCTAGCCCTCAAGCAGGGCAATATGAGCATTCGAGAGTATAGTTTATGTTTCGAATCATTGGCCAGATATGCTCCATCCATAGTTGCTACTATGCGGGACAGGATCCAAAGGTTTATAGCAGGGTTGGATCCAGAGTTGATCGAGGCATGTGCCACCACTGCATTGCAGTATAGTATGAATATCTCCCGGATTCAGGCATTCGCCTAGAATATAGAAAGGGGCAGGCATCGGCAGTAGGGAACAAAGAGGAGTGAGCAAGGGTAGTGTAAGAGGATGAGAGTTTGCCTACAATAACAGCTACCAATCAAGCATTCAGATGGCTTCGTATGAGGCTTTATATGGGAGACGGTGTCGGTCTCCGGTGGATTGGTTTGAGCAGGGTGAGGCTAGGCTATTGGGTACTGATTTAGTTCAGAATGCTTTGGAAAAGGTTAAATTGATTCAGGGATGATTTAGCACGGCGCAGTCTACACAAAAGAGTTATACCGACTGGAAGGTTCGCGATGTTGCTTACATGGTAGGAGATAAAGTACTACTCTGAGTTTCGCCTATAAAGGGTGTTATGAGGTTTGGGAAGAAGGTCAAGTTGAGTCCTAGGTATATTTGACCTTTTGAAATACTTAAGAAGATTAGAGGGGTGGCCTATGAACTTGCATTGCCACCTAATCTATCGGGTGTTCATCCAGTGTTTCATGTATCTATGCTCCGGAAGTATGTCGGAGATCCGTCTCATATTTTGGATTTCAGCACAGTGCAGTTGGATGGTAATTTTACTTATGATGTGGAGCCGGTGGCCATTTTAGACCGGTAGGTTTGAAAGTTGAGATCAAAGAATATAGCTTTTGTGAAAGTATAATGGAGAGGCCAGCCAGTCGGAGAAGCTACCTGGGAGACTGAGCGGGAGATGCTGAGCAAATATCCACATATATTTGAGACTTCAGGTATAATTCTAAACTCATTTAAGGATGAACATTTGTTTAAGAGAGGGAGAATGTAACGACCTAGCCGGTCGTTTTGAGTATTACAGCCTCGTTCCCCCATTTACTGCTTATCCTATGTTCAATTATAAATATGTGACTTGTCGGAGAGGTTTCAGAATAAATTTGGGACATTTAGTTCCAAAGTTTAAAACTTAAGTTGAAAAGGTTGGCTAGATGTCTCCCTATGTGTAAATGACCCAGGAATAAAGTTTTGATGATTCCAATAGCTTCGTATGGTGATTTTGGACTTAAGAGCGTGTCCAGAAAATTATTTGGAAGCTCGTAGCTAAATTATGCTTGAAATGGAGAAATTAGAAATTTAAGTTTGGAAGTTTGACCGGGGAGTTGACTTTTTGATATCGGGGTCGAAATCCGATTATGGAAATTGGAATAGTTCTGTTATGTCATTTATGACTTGTGTGTGAAATTTGAGGTCAATCAGATTTGATTTGATAGGTTTCTACATTGAATGTAGAAGTTGAAAATATTTAGTTACATTAAGCTTGAATTGGGGTATAATCCGTATTTTTAGCATTGTTTGATGTGATTTGAGGTTTTGACTAAGTTCGTAAGATGTTTTAGGACTTGTTGGTGCATTTGGTTGAGGTCCCAGGGGCCTCGAATGAGTTAAAAGTTCCGCATAAGCGGAACCTCTGGAGAGTGTACAAAAACAGAGGGTTCCGACATTTTTGTCATTTTGGACATTTTCAACACGGTTTTGGGCAAATTTTCAGAGCGAATTCATGGGAAAACTTGAGGTAAGTCACTTGTGATCATTGTTAGTCAATAATATTGGATTATCATTGGGTATTTCGACTAGATTACGTGTTTTGAAGGTGAAATTAGAGGATTTGGGCCTAGGGATTTCAAAATAAGAATTTAAGATTTGGAGGTCGAGTTGATGTCGTAATTTGGTAAATTTGATATGGTTGGACTCGTGGTTGAATGAGCGTTCATATTTTATAACTTTTGTTGGGTTCTGAGATGTGGGCCCCACAGACAATTTTTGAGTTAAATTTCAGATTTTTTTGGAAAATAAGTATTTTCATATGGAATTAATTTCAATAATTTGTATTGACTGAATCGAATTAATTGTGACTAGATACGAGGCTTTAGGAGGCCAATTCGCGAGGCAAAGGCATATCGGAGTAAATAATTACACGGTTTGAAGTAAGTAACATTTCTAAACTTGGTTCTGAGGGTATATATCCCTGAATTACGTGTTATGTGAATTGTATAAAGGTGACGCACATGCTAGTGACAGGCGTGTGGGCGTGCACCATTGAAATTGTGACTTGAATAAATTCTGTGGAGTTGTAAAATTAAGGAATTATGTCAATATCCACATATCTTACACGTGTTAGAGAAATTTAGTTGAGGCTCGTATTAAAGATCATGTTTATGCTACGTACCGATATTTTGGGATCTGTAAGGTCATGTTGTTGTTGAATTAATTATTTTTAAACTGTAAATTTCATACTCAGTCATGTCCATTTGTGAGGATATTTATGGGATTGAGCTGCGCGTTGCAGCAGGCCATATATATATATATATATATATATATATATATATATATATATATATATATATATATATATATATATATATATATATATATATATATATATATATATATATATATATATATATATATATATATATATATATATATATATATATATATATATATATATATATATATATATATATATATATATATATATATATATATATATATATATATATATATATATATATATATATATATATATATATATATATATATATATATATATATATATATATATATATATATATATATATATATATATATATATATTCGGGATGGACTCCCAGGGCATGGACTTGCCTTACTTATTTATATTTGTGATGAATTTATCTGGACATGGATCTTGTACGAATCATTATAATTTGGGGATAAATTTACCCTTGGGCTAGATTTGGCCTTATACGGTACTGATTCGTTGACTGTCAGTTGATGTATATATACGGGATGGAACTTCCATGGGCTAGATTGGCCATATACAGCACTGAGTGACCGAGTAATTTGTGATCGTGAGTACACGAGGTTTTCCACTGAGATGTCACATTCCTCATATCATTCAGTATTGATCTATTTTACTTGTACTGAGTTTAACTGTTAAACTTGGAAGCATGCCTACATTTATGTACTATTATTACTATACTGGACTGTACATGTTGAGCTCGTCACTACTTTCAGCCCAAAGGTTAGTCTTGTTACTTATTGAGTTGGTTGTACTCATACTACACTTTGCACCACGTGTCCAGATCCAGGTGCTTCCGGACACGGCGACTGTTAGATCTCAGAGTGTTATCGGTTGGAGACAGGCGTTCGCTGACCTTGACTATCTCTTCCTTTCAGTTATTGTATTGTTCTATATTCTCAGACAGTATTTTTATCAGTCAGACTTTGTTATCATTTAGATGCTCATGTACTCAGTGACATCGAATTTTGATAGTGTTTTGTATCTGTAATCGTGAGGGTGTTTTTCTATGAAATTTAAATATTATGTTTTCAATCGTGAAAGAAATTGAGGTTTATGGAGATTGTCGGCTTGCCTAGTATTGAGATAGGTGCCATCACGACAGGTTAGGATTTTGGGTCGTGACAGATGTAGACAATAAATTGCGTCGAGAAAATAAAATCAAGACTGAAAAATATTGCAATAATCGTAGTATTTGATTTCAAGTAATTTGAGTGTACATTCTCTATGAATAATCTGATTCTTCTTTTCAACAGTAAATAAAAGAGCCTTTGAGCTTAATCTTGAATTTTAATTTATTCTAATCCAAGTGCTTGAGGCCAAATTTTGATCTTGACGTATTTTTAATCCAAGGGCTTGCAACTTGTTCTTGAATCTTCGTCTTGATCTTTTAATCCTTAGAACACTTGAATGCTTGTAGCTTTTAGAGAAATTTGCAGCGTTTGATCCACGAGCTTCCTCTTACTTCTTGCTATAACTTATGGTCCCCTTTTTTATGTTATGAAAACCCCTATTTATAGTTGTGGGAGGAAAGAGAAGAGTTATGATAAGAACAAACTCTTTCCAACCAATCAAATTGAAGTGTGACAAAACCGCATTTGATTGGCCAGAACATGTCACTTGCACACGTGGTGCGGTTTCATTGGCCTTTTAATGTGACTTGGCATGCCTTGTCATTTTGACAAGTGGCATGATCCTATTGGCTCTTCCGTTTGGCTTGGCGTGCCACGTCATTTCACGTGTCGCACCAAACTGGGCCTCTTTGAAGAAGATATCTTGGGCCTAATGAAATGGGCTCATCATTTGTAGCCCAATTAAGTGGGCTAGCCCAATGAATTCAGACTTAATTATTTAATCCATATATATTGGACTTATATAATTAATTCAATTATATTAGCCATAATATTTATTTGGACCAATATATCTTGAATTTAAAATATAGTCCAAATTATTTTATGGATTTAATTTTAATAAAATTTATATGCCTACAGCAATATTCCCGATATTTTTATATATATTGTATAGTATATCATGAGATTAGTATATGGTATACCATGATTTAACAAGTATATTTTGCTTGATTATTTTTAAATTCCCGATATTGTTTATATATTATATAGTATATCATGAGATTAGTATATGGTATACCATGATTTAACAAGTATATTTTGTTTGATTATTTTTAATTGTATACCTAATATTCTTGGTATATTATACATTTATATACCATGACTATTGTTGAATCATATTATTTTCAATATTCTTGTTATACTACACATTAGTATACCATGATTATTGTTGAATTATGGTTTTCTCAGCATTCTTGGTATACTATGTATTGATATATCATGATTAGTATAGTCTACCAAATTCTACTATTCACTGATTTAACTAGAAAGAACTGAGAAAAGATGAAAAAGAGTGACAATTTTTTATTTTAAAAAGCCTAAAATTTCTTAGAAAATTATATTAGAAAAATCATCAACAAATATAAAATAACACAAATCAAATACTTTCCATAATTATAATCAATTAGTGATTGTGCAGAAAGTATACCAATATAAATGTTAGGACTCGGCTATTTAGCTAGAAAGAACAAAAATAAAACAAAAGTGAAAGAAAGTGATAAAAGTTTTGGAATGTTTTTTTACTAAAAAAGTAAGAAAAAAACAAGGTGAAAAAGCTATATATCTATACTATATTAAAAGCACGAAGGCTCATAGCGAAATATTGTTCGCCTTTTTTGCCATTTAAAAGTAAAATTTGTATTGGACAAAATAGTAATTATATTAATTTCCTAATATTTAATACTTCAAAAATAATTAAAATATTTTATTATTAAATCTTTCCTGGTTTAAACTATGTAAGAATTCCTAATATTTAGCACTTTAATTTTCACTATAACTTTACCTTGTATAAATCATTTTCTTAACTGAATACTGAACAATAACATGACCATAATACTTTTTCATGATAAATTTTCTAATATTTAGGATTTTGAAATATGAAATGTTACTTACGTCTTCAATAGTAAAAAGAAAATCAAATTTTGGCTCTTTTTCAATAGTTGTTTAATGAAACGTCTTTTCTTTTTAGACTCTTATTATGGTTTTGAAAATTGAAATGCAAGAATTATGCATCTTACATCTCTAATAGTTTAAACAAAAACCATCCTATATTTAGCAGTTAGGTTAGCCAAAGTTTATTGGCAATTAAATATTTCCAATTATTTTATTTAGGTAAAAATTCTTATTATTTAAAAATTTAAAATTTAAAATTGTTGGCTTAATATTTAAAATTTTAAAATTATCTAAGATTTGGACAATTTTACAAAGGCATGTAATTGTAGATTCCGTGTTTGCAAAGGTAACGAAGTGTGCTAATATTGTCATCTACTATTAATTAATACTCTTTAACTTTACATCGAATTTTAGAAATACTTTTGAAATGACATTTAACAATTGCACGTGTATACATAGCTTAAAAATATTTATATAGTTTTATAAATTTTATACTTATTGATATAGGATACATGGCAAAGTGTGTATCCTAAAACTAGCACTATATTAAAAATATAAAGTCTCTTAGCGAAATATCATTTGCGTTTTTTACCCTTTTAATAAGTTTAACTCTAAACAAAATAGTCATTTAATCATTTTTCTAAGAATATTTAATTATTTTCCTAATTATTTGTAATGACCCGACCGGTCGTTCTGAGCTCTAGTGCGTCGTTCGGCAGTTTGAGGCCATGAACAGTTTCACTTAAGGTATTATGACTTGTACGCGTGGTTAGGATTGAATTTCGGGAAGTTCGGAGTTGAATTGGAAAGGAAACCCTAATTTCGAAAGCTTTAAGTTGGAAGATTTGACTAAGATTGGATTTTAGAGTAAACGGCCTCGGAATCGGGATTTGAAGGTTCCAGTATGTTCGTATGATAATTTCGGACTTGGGCATATGTTCGGATCGGGTTTTGGATGCCCCGGAAGTATCTCGGCACCTATTGTGGAAGCTAGCATTTTGGAAGAATTCCATAAATTTGGGTTGAAGTGCATTTCAATGTTATCGATGTCCATTTGGAATTCCGAGTCTGAGAATAGCTCTGCATGGTAATTTCGATTTTGGAAGCGCGTCCGGAAGTGGATTTGGAGGTCCATAGGTCATTTTTGAGTCGTTTGGCGAAAGTTGGGAAATTGAAGGTTTTTGAGAAGTTTAACCGGAAGTGGACTTTTTTAGATTGGGGTCGGATTCCGATTCCGAAAGTTGGAGTGTGTCCGTAATGTCAATTATGACTTGTGTGTAAAATTTGAGGTCAATCGGGCGTGATTTGATAGGTTTCGACATCGAATGTAGAAGTTGAAATTGCTAAATTTTATTAAGCTTGGAATGTGGTGCGATTCATGAATTCGACATTGTTTGGTGTGATTTGAAGGCTCGACTAAGTTCGTAACGTATTTTGGGACGTGTTGGTATATTTGGTTGAGATCCCGAGGGCCTCGGGTAGATTCCGGAAGGTTAACGGATCAATTTTTGGACTTAAGAAATTCTGAAGCTTAATGCTTCTGGTGTAATCGCACCTGCACGACTTTGGCCGTAGGTGCGAGATCGTGGGTGAGGCAGATTTGCTCGCAGAAGCGAGAAAGGACTGGAGCTGGGGGAGCCGCAGAAGCTAACTCGAGAAGCACACATATGAGTGCGCAAGCGCGAGGCAGCTACCGCTGGTGCGTAAATTTGCGCAGATGCACATAGCAGGTCGCACCTACGATGCTCACAGAAGCGAAGAAACTTCCGCAGGTGCGAGGTCTTGTCTAGGTAGTGAGGACCGCACCTGCGGAGTCGCAGGAGCGGCTATTGGACCGCATATGCGAAGGTCGGGCTGGGCAGAATGCTTTTAAGCGGGGTATTGGCCATTTTTCTCCCATTTTCATTTGGTTTGGGCAATTGTGAAGAGCTTCAAGGAGAGAGTTTCAGTAAGTAACTCAGGGTAAGTGATCCCCCTTATTATAAGTTAAATACATTTTATGTATAAGGATTTAAACATGAAAATTAATATAATTTGTAGGGTTTTTGGTTGAAGATCTAGAATTTGGTATTTTTAGATTTTAACTACGAAATTGGGCATGGAATTGAGAATAAACTATATATTTGAGTTCGTGTGGTTATGGGTAAAGTTTATCTTTAAAAAATTTTGGAATCCGGGCACGTGGGCCCAAGGGTGATTTTTATCGACTTTTCGACCGGGGTTAGAAATTGTTATAAATTTGATTATATTGAGTATTTGAGTATATATTAATGGGTTTGCATAATTATTGGCTAGCTTTGGAGTGTTGTGCATCAATTCAAGTTGTTTGAAGGGCTCGGAAGCCGGTTATGGAACTTCAGAGTGAGGTAAGTCTCCTTTCTAACCTTGTAAGAGGGAATTAACCCCATAGGTGAACTAAATTATTGTGTGCTTCTAAATTGTGGGGGCTACGTACGCACGAAGTAACGAGAGTCCGTACGTAGCTACTAGTTATGCCTATGTTCGAGTAGTTTTAGGCTCACATCATGCCTTGTTGATATTGTTATTGATTTATGTTTATTGAAGAACTTAAGATTTAAAAGGTTTCATTTGAACTTCAGAATTTCGAAAAGGATTGAGTAATGCTATAATAGCTTAAGAAATCTATGTGTAACCGCGTAGCACGTATGTTTCGCGAGCGGGCTATTTCCTTAAATGTATATTTGACCGCGTCGCATGTATGATTCGCGAGCGGGGACCGCGTCGCATGTATGATTCACGAGGGAGAAATTTATAGATGCATCTATGGTTCGCGTCGTTCCACCCTCGGCAGTGCACAGTTTATTTTATTGTTGGATCGGGCCGTACGACCTCGGCATGACTTGCGCATGATTGTATTAATTGCTTCGGAAATTATAATAATTGATATTGCCTCATTGGCCTGAGATATAAACTGTTAAAATGATGAAAATGAATTTGGAAAATTTCTTGTTAACAAAAGAATTGTTTACTTATTTCATGATATCGGGATTACAGCCGTTCTACGTGATCCATGCTTAATCATATCATTGGTATAATAATTATAGCCCGTAGTAAGTATCCGAGTCGACCTTCGTCACTACTTCTTCGAGGTTAGGCGGGATACTTACTAGGTATGCGTTGATTTACGTACTCATGTTACACTTGCTGCACATTTTTTGTATGCAGGTACACATATATTTAGCGGCCTTGTGGGCGCAGAGGCGCGATTATGGCGGAGACTTAGGTGAGTTGCATTCTATACGGCGTTCCGCATCCAACAGAGTCTCCCTCATAGTACTTAGGTGAGCTGCATTCTATGATTTTGAAGAAAACTATGCCTGTCATGCTACTGAAAAACTTAAATATGCCGAATAGCTTATGTAATAGCACACGGATGGTATATAGAAGTTTTGACAATAATGCCATACATGCAAAAAATATGATAATGATCAATGTACTTCTAAGTATATTCTTATCCCTGAATTCAACTTTCGTCTTATGAAACTAAGGAATATCCTTTTAAATTTGTGTGAAGATAATTTTTAGTATGTTTATGTTTTGCAAATATATCACGACCCAAAATCTCATCATAAACGTTGTGATGGCACTTAGTCTCTAAGACTAGGTAAGCCGATTACAATTACAATTCAAGCATTTTTTTAAACATATAATTTTATGCACGTGTTGAAACCAACAACGGAAATAATTATAACAACCTCCCAAGACTGGTAGTACAGAGTCACGAATTCTAACTGAATACATGTAATAATCTCAAGGATCGAATATACAATATTGTTCGAATAAGAGATGATAGTACAATATAATGTAAAGACTTCAAGGGACTGCGACGACCAAGCAGTCCTACCTTGAATCCTTGCGATCACACTCTAATCTATGTCTGGATCCGATATCTCCAACACCTGGCTCTGTACAAAAATGTGCAGAAGTATAATATGAGTACACCACAGTCAGTACCTAGTAAGTATCAAAACTAACCTCGGTAGAGTAGTAACGAGGTATAGTTGAGACACTCACTAGTCATACAACTTGTGTAATATAACAGTATACAATAGTACTGGAAAAATAACTAGCAATGATAGCAACAATAATCAACTAGTGATATAAACAGCAAGGCAACAAGAACACCATAAAATTGCCCAAACGAATAATGAACACAACACAATCAATTAATCAAGTCCTTCAAAATATACATATTTTATCTATAAGTCTTTCGAATATAATTCCCTCAAATAAAACCTTTCGAATATAATTCTTTCAAATAAATATCTCTGAATATAGTTCTTCAAATAAAATCTTTCGAACATAATTCTTTCAAATAAATATCTCCGAATATAATTCTTCAAATAAAATCTTTCGAACATAATTCTTTCAAATAAATATCTCCGAATATAGTTCTTCAAATAAAACCTTTCGAACATAATTCTTTCAAATAAATATCTCTGAATATAATTCTTCAAATAAAATCTTTCGAATATAATTCTTTCAAATAAATATCTCTGAATATAATTCTTCAAAAAAAAAAATCGAATATAATTCTTTCAAATAAATATCTCCAAATATGATTCTTCAAATAAAATCTTTCGAATATAATTCTTTCAAATAAATATCTCAGAATATAATTCTTTCAAATAAATATCTCAGAATATAATTATCCAAATAAAATATTTCGAATATAATTCTTTCAAATAAATCTCCCTGAATATAATTCTTCAAATAAAATCTTTCGAATATAATTCTTTCAAATGAATAACCTTCGAATAAAATTCTTCAAATAAAAATCTTTCGAATATAATTCTTTCAAATAAATAACCTTCGAATAAAATTCTTCAGATAAAATCTTTCGAATATAATTCTTTCAAATGAATAACTTTCGAATAAAATTCATTTCAAGTAAAAGTCATCACGCGACACCTCATTTCATAATCATAAAAATTACGGGTCTTAATCCACTTTCATATTTTCACGGCACCTCGTGCCCAAACCTCTATCGCAACCGCACGAACAATTCACAAGGCAGAAGACAAAATGATATAATGAAATGACTGATAAGTGAACAAATGAGAATTTACAGAAAGACAACAACACAACAAATAGAGGTACCGCCTCATAGTCCCAAAAGTAAATACGCAACAGGGGATCTCCCGAGGAACCGTCTCATAGTGCCAAAAGTAAATATGCCAACAGGGGTTCTCACGAGGAACCGCCTTGTAGTCCCAAAAGTAAATATGCAAGACAGAAGATATCCCGAGGTAACGCCTCGTAGTCCCAAAGTAAATATACAAACAACAAAGACGGAAGAATAACTCAGCAAGAACAACCTCTTCTTAAATCCAAATTTCTGATAAATATATTAACGCCTCTTTTTAAACTTATTTAATTAATTATTTGCAGATGAAAAATCCATAATGTAATTATTTCCAGGAAATGTCAACTCAACAAGCACATGGAATTCACATAAAAAATTAAAATAGCAATCACACCAAATTATCATATAAAATAAATTCGACAACCAAAGAATGAGGCATGACAAATAAGGATTAATAAGTGCCATCAATTTCCAATGTAATACATAAAAATGCCTAAGACTTTAAAGCAATAAAATTTACACATATAAGTCTGAGTACGTACTCGTCACCTCATGTACACGGATTTCACATTACACAAATGGCACATACGACTCAATACCTAAGGGGTAATTCCCTCACTCAAGATTAGGCAAGATACTTGCCTTTTTGAAGTTAGACCGATACTCCAAAATTACCTTCTTGCTTGAATTGACCTCTGGACAGCTCAAAACTTTGTTTTAAATATGAACTTTTGAGTTTTACAACAACAGTTATTTGATGGTAACGGAGACCGGAATCGATGCTGGAACACTCGAAGACAACCTCGACTGTTTTTACGGTGGTTTAAAGTCTGATCCGCGTTGATTTTTGGACTGATTTACAGCTGAGTTTGAGCTGTTTTCAAGTGGAAAAGAATTGGCCGGAGATGGCAGAACTCTGGCGAAACGATCGGCGAGGCATGGAGCTAACATAGAATGGTTTGCATGGCTGATTTTTGCTGCGTTTTTCAGGGTGATTTCAGCTGTGATTTTGGGGTTGTTACGGGTAGTTTTATGGCGATTTTCAGCTTGATTTTGAGGTGTTTTGGACCTGGTTTTTAGCTGAATTTTGCTGCAAAAATAGTGTTGTTTCGTTGATGTTTGTGGCTGGATTTTGGACGTGTTTGGGACTGTTTTTAGCTCGTTTTTAAGCTGTTTTGAGGGAGTTTTGGGGTAAAATTGGAGCTGGATTTGCAGCAACTTTAGGATGTGTTTTTTTTAGGAAGATCAGGTGGTTTAGGGTGGATCTAGGGAGGAAGAAAGGGTTGTCAAAGATTAATTATGAAGAAAACGACCTTGCAGATCTGTTTCGTCCTCCCCCCTGTTTCTCTCTCATTTTCTCTTTTTTTTCAGATCTCATTTTTCGTGTCCTCCTGTCTTTTTTATTTCTATGTGGGAATGGGAATGGGGTCCGTCCCAAAATATAATACGAATTTAGTCGAGGCTTCAAATCATGTCAAACAAAACTGAAATTGTGAATCGCGCATCGAATCGATTTATGAGTTTTTAAATCTTTCAACTTTTATATTTTGCACAGAAACATATCAAATCAATTCGGAATGACTTTAAATTTTGCACACAAGTCATAAATTACGTAATAGAGTTGTTCCAATTTCCGAAATTGAAATCCGACCTCGTTATCAACCAATCAACTTACGGTCAAATTTATGAATATTTCAAGAACTTTATTTTCCAACTTTTCACCGAAATGTGCCGAATTATTCTACGGACTTTCAAATCCAAATTCGGACATACGCCTAAATCCGAAATCACCCTATGAAGCTATTGATATCATCAAAACTCCATTCCAGAGTCGTTTGCTCAAAAGTCAAATTGCGATCAACTCTTTTCATTTAAGCTTCATAAATAAGAATTGTTCTTTCAATTAAATTCTGAATCTTCCGAAAACCAAACTCGACCACACACGCAGATCGTAATACATATTATGAAGTTGCTCGGGACCTTAAGTCGCTGAACAGAACGTAAATTCTTAAAACGACAAGTCGGGTCGTTACAAAGTATAATAAAATAAAGCACAAGGACAAACATGCTAAATATTGGAGTATATTTACTGCAATATATTTTCTTGCACGAAGAACTATATGTTGCACTTTCAAGAGGGATATCAAGATCGACAACAAGAGTTCTGGTTAAGGCAGAGCAACCAAAGCATTATGAAGAAATGTACACGAAAAAATATTGTCCACAAAGAAGTGTTCGTTAAGATACCATCACATTAAATACTTTTAAACTATAATACATAATTATCTAACTAATATGACAACATTGATCATTTGTGTAAGTTTTGATGATGTACTTATATTTTAAATTCATGTATTATGCTAATGTAATAATATTTTTCGGCATTTAGGTAATTATTGTATTATTATACATAATAAAATTCTTATTAATTAAATTTCATTGTTCCTCCATATAAATAAATGTTTAAATCATCACGTGTCATTATTAATGTGCAACGCACGTTCATAGATACTAGTACTATATTAAAAGCACGAAAGCCCTTAGCGAAATGTCATTCGCCTTTTTTACCCCTTTAAAATAGAGTTCATACTGGACAAAATAGTCATTTTATTATCTTCCTAATATTTAGGAATTCTAACTCAACTAAAATTTTGCTAATTAAATCTTTCCTTATTTGAACTATGTGAGAAATTCTAATATTTTTGGGCTTTATATTCCATTATTATTTTAGCTTATATAAAAATTAAAGAACATGGACAATCAAACACGATATAATATAAAAAGTTTGAATTATCACCAAAAAACTTTTATCTCCCTCATGGACTAGATTTTATAGGTAAAGACTTACTTTTTACCAAGAAAATTTCACAACATTAATATTAATATATTCACAATTTCAAGGACAAAATCAAATATGACCCCTCTACTTAACCGTAATAATATTTCTACTGTCAATTTAGTAGTAGGAAAAAAACTAACGTTTAACAATTATGATGACTATATAACATAATTATAACTTCTTTATGTTACTTTTCCTTATATTTGGTGTGCTTTAAATTAACTAAAGTTATTTATTAAATTTGCTATTATTTATAAGAGCTATAAATCCCACACGAAGTTAGAAAAAGCAACAAAATCGTGTCAATTTTGATACGAAGTACTCTTACAAAAGTGTACTTGTTTACAGTGGCGTACACACAACTTTTCGCAAGCGGTGTTATATTTAAATAAATGACCACATAAATAAATTATTATAATATTATATAAATAAAAAGGAATTTAAATGCATTGATGTCATTTTAATGTTCAAAAAAGTGAAAAAATATTTCAGAAAAAAGACTAAACAAAAAGTTACCTTTGTCTCAAATAAGTAAAGATGAACTTAGCACGATATGTTCATTTTCAGAAATATTCGACCATATATACTTGATAGTAAAAAACAATCAATTTATTGTTTTTACCGCATAAATATTAAAAAGATATTTATTAGAAGGCAAAGATACAATATATTATGAACATTAATATTATTTTAGTGATCACGAAGTATGGCTACATGACTGATTGGCCCCCCTCGATAATGAAAATTTCTATACCTAAAAATCATTATGAAGTTGAAAGCTATCAAAATGACCTCGTATTCTTTCAGGTAAAATAATAAACTTATTGTAGTCTAATTAAACAACCAAAAAAGAGATTCATTCACACATAAGAGAATCGTTTAAACTTTTTATATGAGTCATGCAGCGTTCATTATTTTCATTAACGAGCCATCAAATTCTTTGGCTTCAGAATTGAATTGAGATAGTGAAAATAAAAGAGGTGTACTCCAATATTATGTTATGTTGTTATTAAAAAATTTATTCTTATTAATATTAGGTACACGCGCAACGCACGTACACTGGTACTAGTATAAGAGAAACGGCCAATGAAAACTTAAAAAACGAGTACAAAAGCTCTTTGTGGCTATATTAGCAAGTTTTCACAGACCTTACCCCTACCATGTGGTAGAGAGACTGTTTCCGATATATCCTCGGCTCCCTCCCTCCGAGAACTCCCACCTTGCTCTTGGGGTGACTCGAACTTACAACCTCTTGGTTGGAAGTGGAGGGTGTTCACCACTAAAGCAACTCACTCTTGTCAATTAGCAAGTTTTTTAAGCGTTTTGTTTAAATCGCTTTTGTTGTTTTTTCTTTCTCTTTCTATCATGTAATTTTTCTGCACTCCTCTTATGTTGTGTATTAATAACAGAATTTTATGACTCAATTTATTAATAATCTCATCCAGTATTATCTGAATCAGTTTTTTCATGTGTTAACGACTTTAAAATTATATCCCATATCAGTTAAAATCTGTGGAAAATCAAATATGACCCCCCAAAAAAAAAAAAAAACATAGGGAAAACATGTGTAAATTTTGAAGAATTAAGAATCATTATTTACCAGAAATAAATTTTAAAATTCAAGTGTCCTTTTAGAAACCAATCATTCTTTGCAGTGAGGAAACCTACTTTTATTCAGCTAGATTCATCCTTGCTTCGATAAGTTGAAAGTTTTAGTTCACTTATCTTATCAGAATTTTATTAAATGCGGCTAACAAAATATATTACGAAATTTTATTTTTTGAATTAGCAAGTTCACACAAAACACAAAGTTTTGAATTTAGTATTAGATCACTAAAATAACAATTATATTTCATAAGATATTTTAAAGAATATGCTCTTTAAATTCACATGAAGTAGATGTGCAACGTATATTTACTATATGTATCTATCTATATATATATATATATATATATAAGATCATCAAGAATTCGATCATAAACGTAAATCAATAAGGCACTTGAGAACTTTTGTGAGATAGAATTTTTTCTTTTATTGAGCTAGCTAATGTGATCAAACACATTTCTTCGTGCTCTTATTTCATATTGTTATCAAATAAACTAAATAGGTTGGCTTTACATAATTTAGTTATTGTATCATTGATATCAGTGTTGATATATTTTAATGTCCAAGCGAACATTATCGGACAAAGCATCCTTTTTTTATATAAGGACCTTTTGATTTCTATTATATCTCTCTTAATTTTTTTTATCTATAATAACTAAAATATAATATTTATATAATTTTTTAAAATACTTTTTACTCTTTTAGATTAGATACACGCACAATGTGCGTACTCTAATCTAATAATAATAAAAGGGGGTAAAAATGACAAATATTTTGGACGAATAGATTTTACTGAAAAGATAAAAATTAATAAAAATAAAGACAAGAAAAAGAAAGTGCTAGAGTAAGGGAATGTTACTATAGAGAACAAAAAATAATTAAAAAACTACAAAAAATAAAATAAAATAAAAAACTAAAAAAGGGTGCAAATTTATTAAAAAGAAAAAATAAAGTAAAAAAATAACAATAAAACAGGAAAAGGATAAAAAAAAGTAAAAAAGAGTGACAATTATTTTGGATGAAAGAGATTTTACTGTAAAGAACAAAGTTTAAAAAATTAAAAAAATATAGTAAAAATTAAGACAACAAAGTAAAGTAACAAAAAGTAGGGGTGTTCGCCGGTCCGTACGATAATGTATTTAGATATTTCAGTTCGGTATTTTTGATATTCGGTTTCTTAAAATATTATACCTATATCATACCTAATTTGGTATGGTTCGGCTTTTCTCCTTTCGGTTTATTCGGTTTGGTAACTTCAGTTCGTTTGGCTCGAATATTAACTAGTACATAAAGTCGTAGACTGTAATATTCTTAAGCAAGGTATTCAGAAATACGAAAATAAAAATATTATAATATAATGAAAAAAAATATGAAAACTAAAATGTTAAACCAAGACGGGAGAAAGGTTTAAACGTAAGTAGGCATACCAAAGAAAAGGGGGAAAGGCAAGTATAGTGGGGAAAAGGTGGTAAAGACAAAAGAAAACTATAAAATAACGGAAAGTAAATTTAGATCTTTAATATTTTTGTTATACTAGATCATATGTATATTGTGTAACTTAATATATGTTTCGGTACAGTGTCAATATTTCAGTATTTTATTCTTAAATACTGAATACCATACCTAATACTAATTTCTCTTAAAAACTTAAACCGAATACCAAATACTAAATTTTTTTATTTCGGTACGGTAATTCGATATTTACCAAATTATGCACAATCCTAACAAAAAGTGAGGGATTGTTACTAGAAAGAATAAAAAAGAAAATAAAAGAAGAAAAAATAACTACAAAAAAAAAAAAAAATCACCACCACAATACACTAGTATAATCCCACAAGTTGGGTCTGGGGAGGGTAGTGTGTACGCCGATATTACCCTTATCTTGTGCAGTTACAAAGTCTATTTTCGAAGACCCTCGGCTAAAGGACAAATGAAAACAAATAGCAACAACAAACAGTAACAACACCGATATAATAAGATAACCGAAACAAAAGAAATAATAAATAGAAATATAACTCTATGAACAAAAATACAAGACTAATACTAATACAATTGGTATGGCAAAGCAATACACTAAACTTTCCACTAACCTTCTACCTTAATCCTCGACCTCTACACCCTCCTATCAAGGGTCATGTCCTGCCTAATCACCTCATCTAGTACTTTGTAGGCCTACCTCAACCTCTCTTCATGCCACCAAGGCCAATTTCTCACACCTTGTTACCATCTACGCCTCTCCTCTTCACATGCCTATACCATCTTAACCTCACTTCTCGTATCTTGTCCTCCACTGGAACCACTCCCGCCTTGTCCCGAATAACTTTATTCTTAATCTTATCTCTCCTTATATGGCCGCACATCTATCTCATAATTCTCATTTCTACTACGTTCATCTTATGGACATGGGAGTTCTTAACTAGCAAATACTCTGTCCCACATAACATAATCTGCCCAACCACCACTTTGTACAACTTACTTTTAAGTCTAAGCAACACATTCTTATCACACAGAACACTAGATGCGAGCCTCCATTTCATCCACCTCGCTCCACGATATGTGACATTCTCGTCAATCTCCTCATTATATTGAACTACTGATCTGAGATATTTGAAACTTCCTTTCTTGGGGAGGACTTGAGTGTCAAGCGTCTCTAACACGTCTGCATCATGATTCTCGTTGCTGAACTTGCACTCAAAGTATTCTATTTTGGTCTTACTCAACTTGAAACCTTTTGACTCCAATGCTTGTCTCCAAACCACCAACATCCAGTTAACACCGTCTCGCGTCTCGTCAATCAAAACAAAAATAAATAAATTAACAAAATAAAAATAAAAATATGTGCAAAATTATACTAGAAATAAAAAAAGCGTGAAAACAACAATAAAATAGATAAAAATAAAAGGAAGTGAACAAGACAAAAAATGAAAAAAAAGGAGAAGGACTTAGATGGAGCTTAGGCATAAGAAGGGGGATAAAATCTTCAAAATGAGCATATTCTGTCATTTGTCAAAAAAAAAAATATTTTGGACATAATGCCTTTTAAAATCTTAGTGCCTTTTTTCCATTTAACTTTTGGTATAAGTTTGGAGATCTAAATTTTATTATTAAAAAATAAAATGTACATATTCTGCAGTTACATAACAAGGAATAATCATAATTATTTTATTTAATATATATAAGTAAATTATATTTAATGAAAAATATTTGACTTGCAAAATGCTCCTTTTGGTGTGTAGCGAAAACAAGTATCTTGAATTTAACTATTATCTATTTCTGTAAGTTATTTTATTTTTGTTAATAATTTTTAAATAATTTATATTAATTACACTATTTGTGTGAATTAACTTGTATACAATCTGTATGTCCCAAGCTACAAAATCCACTGATTAAGAGTAGTTACTTTTAATTACGTTTAAAGTGAGTGTACAGTCTTGTTTACATAATTTGTGTTTAGAAGTTAGATTTTAAAAGTAAATTATAGTAGTTGAATATATATTCTTTTGACGGTCAAGAATATTCTATACTCGAAGAAGAGAAAATTATTACGTAAAATTTGTAATTTAACAAGATATTAGTGGTAAGACTAAACTAGACGTCTAGACGATAACGTTTGATTTGTCATTTATAGAACATAAGATTATTTTGCTCATGGAAAAAATATATATTCCTGGACTTCTTCACTATATATATATATATAATATTGCACGAAAATCCTTAGCGAAATGTCGTTCTCCTTTTTTACCCTTTAAAAACAGATTTCATATTGGACAAGATTGTAATTTAAATTATTTTCCTAATATTTAGGACCTCAAAATCGATTAAAATCTTAGTTATTAATTTTTTTCTTTTTTGAAACATTTATAGAATCCTAATATTTAGGACTTTAAAATCAATTAAGATTTACCTTACATAATTTCTTTTCCTAATTAAAGTGTGTAACACATTTATAATTAGTAGTACCAAAATTAGAATTTTTTTAAGGCTAAACATTAACTACCACTACTTGTCAAGAAGACACGTAGAAGGAGTTCTTGAGCATAAAGTTTTTGAAAATTAAGTATAATTTGCTTATGTTGTTTTCCTAATATTTAGTATCTTGAGATCAACTAAAATTTTGTTTATTAAATTTATCCTTTTTATTTGAACTAAGTCCTTATATTTAGGATTTTAATATCAATTAAAATTTAATCAAAATTAATTAATTTTTTTAATATAAATTATCTATATCTATATCTGTTTATATATTATATACTACATTAAAAGCACGAAACCCCTTAGAATGTCGTTCGCATTTTTTACTCTTTAAAAAATAATTTCACATTAGATAAAAGTGTAGATTAATATTTTTTCGAATATTTAAGTGAAATATATTAAAATTTTGGTATTAAATCTTTTCTTATTTGAACTATGTAGAAACTCCTAATATTTCAGCTATATAAATTTATTTCTTAAATTTCTAAACATTAAAGTTTACTATTGTAAACTACACATAAGCACATTAGGACGAGTAAGAAAATATCTTTAAATAAACGACATGATTACATTTAAAATTAATAATAATTCATAGTAATAATATATAACATACTTTAATTTTTTATTTATATATTGTAATATATGGCCATATTAAATCACATACCCAATTACAATATTTGACAAGATAAACATACATAAGATACTTAAATTTATATATTGAAATTAGCAGTAAACTATACTCTAATTTAAAAGAAATGTAAGATCGTTTAAATTATAACTTTCTACATATTTTGTTTTTAAAATTATGCTTATTTAAGTAATATAGTAAGTCAAATAATATTATTGATATGATTTTTAAAATTTATTCACTATAAGACTAGTTTAAGTAATAGGAAACGCATATTTATACTTTTTCTTCCACGGATTTTATAACAAGAATTGAGCCTAAATGTCAATAAAACATTTATTTAACACAGATAATAAATTTATCCGTTTTAACTTTTTTTTTTGGGTATAATTAAAACCCTAAGAACTCATTCTTTTCTCTCAACGAATTGAAACCCACTTCAGCCGTTAATACTTTTCACATACTTTGTGGGAAAGAAAAAACAGAGCATTTCAGAAGCTGATGGCCGGAAAAACAGGGTCTACGCCAGCGACATATTCGCCGTCTCCGGCAACGCGGAAGAAGAAGAGAACTCCCATTGGTGATGCTGATTGGGTTCGCCCCGATAATCGTAGCTTCTACCAGTGCCGTCCTGCTTGTACTCCTCTTTCTCTCTCTCTCTCTCTTTCACACACACGCTCTTATCTCTGTGAATATTTTTTTTCGTGGGTCTCCTTTTTTGGATGATCTGTTAGTAGAATGTTAAATGAGTTTTAAGTTTTAGAGGAAATATCTAATGACGAAATATGCACTTTCTATGTGTAACTTGTAATTTCTACATTATGAATTATATTCCATAGAGCATTCAAGGGTGTGGACTAGTGGTCAATAGAGTGGGTGGAGAACTATGACTCAAGTTCAAACCTCGCTTGAGGCAAAAAAAAAAGCACCGGGTTATTTCTTCTCACCTACCTACGGCTTGGTGGGTAGAGTTGGTGGGTACCTCTACTGTACTGTTGGGTGGTAGCAGGTACCTGGTGGAATAGTCGAGATGCATTTAAGATGGCCTGGACACCACCGTCCTAAAGAAAATGCTCCATGATTATCCAAAAAATACTCCATGGTTATAGGGAGAGTTTTGCTGGGTTTCTGTTTATTTTGGGGGTTTGGGGGGGGGGGATTGGGCAGATGTGCACAGGTGTAAAATCATAGGAAGAGGAGTGATGAATAAGGCTGTCCATACCAGTCTAAGTCCATTGGTGCTAATTCTAGTATTTTGACATGATCACAATCTTCTGCTTTATTTTAATTTATTGCTTGCATTTTTTCCATTTGTGTTGGGGCTGCATTACACACATCTCAGCTAGTTCACTCCATAGTCTGTCCAGCCTACAAACATAGGTTGCCAAGGTAATCCTGCCCATCAAGACTTGAGCAGACGGGCTCAACCAAGTGTTATCGAACTTGTGATCTCCTGGTTGTTACTCCTCCTACGAGCTATCCCCTTTCGACACATTTTCTTGTATTATATGTTTTTGTTAGTTTTTTTGCGTGAAATGCTGTGATGAACACTTCGCTAGTTGGCATTTTGAAAAGGTGTTATGTATTAATGCTTTCAATGTGCTCTGAGCTAACTCTCTTGTTTTGCACTGCCTGCCATTTCTATGGACTCTAAGTTCTTTCTCATATCCATTTTCATTTACATATTCCATCCTATTTCTACTCCTATTCCTGAGTTTTTGTGGCACGACATGATCGATTTTTAGGCCACTCATTAGATGCAATTTTGATATAACTTTGCAGATCTGAGGACTGGTGCTGTGAGTACAGCTGCAGGATCAGCATATGCAGAGTTTGGAAACACCAAGGTCATCGTATCTGTGTGAGTGTGTGATCTATCTACAGTTTTTTTTTGAAACTTGAGAGCAGGTGAACGAATCAATCTCTGGTGGAAATTCTGCAGGAGAAGTGCTTTTTATTTTTTTCCTCACTTTTGTAGCAAATACCTTTATTCTGTCCCTAGTTGGGCAGAACAACTTAAGGGAAAATGAGAAAAGATGAAACATTCTCTCTTCTCTCTTACCAGTGAAGGGCCAAGAAAGATTTGGTATAGAAGCACAATTTGGAGAAATTGTAATTATGTATTATCCTTTTCCCTCTTTATTTGCTTCCCGTCTATTAATTCGTAGCACCTAATTTCGTTACTGCCTCGGTGCCTCCAACCTTCCACTTTCTCTTCATTGTTTGTCACCTTTTTCCCTTTATTTCTCATCCCCTTTTTTGTTCAAAGTTTTCATTGCTTTGTAGATATATATATATATATATATATATATATATATCAGATTGTGCGTGCAGTACATGTGGTGTATTTTCTGATCTGTTTTGCATTTTCTAAATAAAGTTCCACCGTGCATTTATCAGCAAATTGATCTCTAGACTGGTTTTCAAGGTGTGAACGTGAGTATTTGTGAGGTGTAGGAATGTATGAATGCCAATGAGCAGGGTAGCTTCAACTACATAGATGTTGAGAAAACAAATACTTGCATATAAAACTAGAATAAAATATGCATATTTATGCTTGTTATCAGATGGACATACAAATACAACTGAAGACACTCTAGCACATGTATTATCTTGGTTTCACGAGCCATATGCACATGAACAACCAAGTTTTCTTCTATCCTTTGATAGAATATTCATATAGCGTCTTTAAATCCTTTTGAGGAAATTTGAATTGTTATCATTCAGAGAGCGAGAGGTGTATAACATACATGAGTTGGATAATGTAGATTGTAGAGTGGTGGATCTAATAACAAAATGCTTGAACTAGCTTTTGGAGGAACTAAGGATGATGATCTTTGGCAGCTTGATACAAAAGTTTGAGAGAAGATTGAAGGGATGGAAAGAGCTACATTTTTCAGGAGAGAATTACTTTGATATAATCAACAATGTCAGCCATTCCTATTCTCTTGCTGTCCATGTTCCCTATCCCTACTTAAGTTAGCAAAAAGAAAGTTGTTCATTGGTCGGCAGCGAGACTCAAATATAAGACCTTTATCTGCTCTATTACCTTGTTGGATTGTGTATACCAGCTCATTTACAAGTTAAACTGTTAAAAATGGGGATTCAATTTTTATTTTGCGTCATAAGTTAAAGTCCCGGCATGTATAGATGGTTAGATTTCTGGCTGGCTGATGCACACTTGTATTTGTAAGAATAAAACTGCTGATTTATCCCCCAAAAAATAAAATTTCCTGCTTTTTGTGTATGTAAAAAGTCAGCGGAAGCAAACAGTGTAGACTTTTATCTTCCAGTATGGAGGGAGAGAAAAAGAACTAAACATAAATGTGAGAGTTTGCTGTCAACATTAATCAACAATTTGCTGTTAATGTTGTCCTATTGTATGGCAATTCATCCAGGAAGGGTGTTATTTGCACTGCTGTATATGGTTTACACAATTTTGTTAGGTGGAAAATCTCTAACCATCTAATTGTCTTCTTTTTTAGGTTTGGGCCAAGGGAAAGTAAGAAGGCAATGATGTACAGTGATACAGGACGCTTAAATTGTAACATTAGTTACACAACTTTTGCCACCCCTGATCATGGACAGGTATATCAAGGATGGAACAGAGTTCCCCTTTTATCATTCCATCTCCTTGTCATTGATGCTCTGTGATTAACTTCCATGTTTTTAACTGAAGTTTCACTTATGTTAGGGATCAGACAACACGGAGCTTTCCTCAATGCTACATAAAGCTTTAGAGGGTGCTATAGTTCTGGAATCCTTCCCAAAGACTACTGTGGATGTTTTTGCTTTGGTATTGGAATCTGGTGGAAGTAAGTTTTGAATCCTAGCTTTATCTTTACCTTTGTGGTTTATTTGCAATCCTCTATAGTACAGGTATTTGACTTGAAACTGGGAGAAGATTATTCTTGAATATCTCAAGAAATGGAAAAAAGGATCTTGTATAATAAAAGATTAGAGGAATGAGCACGGAAAATTGTCAACTTTGTTTTTGTTCATTCATCAAAGAAGTACTTGTAGGGTTGCAAAGGGGTATAACTTTTATCCTAATCAACTAGCTTGTTTCAGAATCAGTACTTCTTTCTTAATGAAGAATGGGTACCTTTTTCAGAATTAGTACCTTTACTTAGGCCAAGAGGTTTGAGCAAGATCCTGAATTTACCGGTTTTATGATATGTGTCAATATTTAGGATAGATAAAAGAATTCAATTAGTTGAATTAGATTGTGATCTCAGTTTGCTATACTGTATATTTTGCCTTCTGGTAAGTATACTTGCATTTGGCTTCCAATTTTGTGCATTTTCCATAAATAGGTTATTGGTATTAGATTGGCGTTGTGAGATTACTTCTGAGTACTGATGACTTTTGAACTAACTTAATAAATGTTTTGCCATTACAAACTCTTTGTTTTGCTTGCAGGTGATCTCCCTGTGGTCATATCATGTGCTAGTCTAGCTTTAGCAGATGCAGGAATTTTGCTGTATGACTTGGTTGCCTCAGTTTCTGTGGTATGTATCAGACTATTGCTTGTTAATTCTTTATTATCTGAGTTTACTTAGGAGGAATAGAAGCCCAGACAGTTGCTGTTGTTTTCATTTAATTGCAGTAGAAACTCCACTTTTGATATGATAAAAAAAAATACATTACCTCGCCTTAAGCTACAAGCTCATCCTTACTTGGTATGCTCCCAAAAAGATTTTGACTAATCCTTTGAAATATGTATTTGTGCAGCCTTAGGAAACTTGTTGTTGAGGAATAGTTCAAAGTGTGAAAGTTTTGGTGTATACTATACTGTGTGAATTTGATAACTCTTTCAGATGTGTTTCCTTTTAACTGGCCCTGAGCATATAGAGGAGATAGGCAGTGCATTCAAAGAAAACATGAGAAATAATCAGTTACCTGCCCAATAACTCTGTTTTGAGCTCTTCTGGTCCTTAAACTTCTACTGATATGGTGACAGGTTCTGACCAGGTTGAGGCTGATGACTAGTGTTGTGCTTCCATAACACATTCATCAGTTGAAATTGAGCATGTAGTTGTATTAGAAGCTCAGCATATGCATTTTTCATCTGTCCAAGTGTGTTTTCACTCAAATGTAATCTATTGCAGTTGGGGGTGGTAAACTGAATTGCAAGGAGAGCATGATCCAAACACACTTGTTTTTTAACTGATTCCTGCTTTTTTTAGTAGTTGGTTGAATCAGGGTAAATGCGCACTAAAACAATGTCTAGGCAACTGCCACACTATGGCGATTGAAGTACTTCAGTTATATAATCATCTTTTGGGCTGACAGCTCAAAATGCATCCTCTGAAGTGTCTGCAAAATTTCATTATCTATACAAGAGTTTCCTATGTTAAAGGGTGAAGAGAATGAAAGAGATGGAAGAACTTGTGAGTCAGGATTTGGATAAAGATGAACACAACTTTCTAAAGTAGTGTAGTACCAGCAACTGGGAAAGTGAATGCACCTTCTAAGAAATGCCGTAGCAGTTTCACTTCCAGAATATGAGTCAACTTAGATCCAGCTGTTAGCTTTTCCTGTATCTCATTGGAAATGCACTCTTAACTCGTGTCTTTGCCTTGTGACCATAAGTCGGCAATAATGGCAATGATTTCATGTTGTTCTTAGTCGAAGTTTACCTAGAAGTATAAGTATATTTGTATAGGAATTTGGTAATAAGTGTTTGTCAGCTAATCATCATCGAGGCTGGAAGAAACATTGTTATCGGCAGGTCAAGCTAGTTTTAAAGCACTTGAAGAATTGGTTATTGAAGCCTGAATTAGACTCGGTTATGGTTCACTAATGGAACTAAGGTTTAGAAGCCTTTATGGATGTGTACTCTTAAGGCATAATATCATGCCATCTTTATTACAAATAGCATGGCAACTTTCAAATGTTGGGACATGTATTCATATGATTTTTTTTTTGATAAGGTAAAATTGTATTAATCAAAAGGGAGAGAACTCCCGTGTACACAAAGTATACCAAAGACGTAGAGAATTTATATCAGAACATGATTCTCTACAAAAGACGCCCAATCTTCTATACAAGTAGGGGCTAAGTGAGTGCACCAAAAAGCGATCAAAGATAAAAGGCTATTCTTAAGATGTGAAAAAGGAGACTCAATCTCCTCAAAAGCTCTCCTATTTCTCTCCCCCCATACTACCCACATGAGAGCTAACGGAGCGAATTTCCACGCCTTTTGCTTTCTTCTTCTACGGAAACCGCCCCAGCTATATAACATTTCCTTTACAGTGCTTGGCATCACCCATTGAACACCAAAGAGATTCAGGATTGCCCTCCACAAAGCTGAGGACACAGGGCAATGCAACATAAGGTGATCAACTTCTTCTCCTGAGCTTTTACACATGTAGCACCAACTAACAAGTGTAATTCCCCTCTTTCGGAGATTTTCAGCAGTCAAAATCACTCCCCTTGCAGCTAGCCATGCAAAAAAGCACACCTTCGTGGGCGCCCTAGGAATCCAGATCGAGGAGTATGGAAAAGTGGTCTCCTCTCTCACCAACATACTCTGGTAAAATGACTTTACGGTGAACAAACCATCGCCACGCAAGCCCCATCTCCAAGAGTCGCAGGATGGCTGGAGCATGTCTTGCCCGTATAGCAGTGCCAACAAAACTTGAAGCTCCGCAATCTCCCAATCTTGCATGTTCCTCCTGAATGAGAGGTCCCATACTACCCCTCCTTCATGCTCCTTGCGAATCTGTTGGACCATCAGTTCCTTCTGGTTTGAAACTCTGAAGACGTGGGGGAAGGAGACCCTCAAAGGATCCTCTCCACACCACCTATGATTCCAAAAGCTGATTCTCCTTCCGTCCCCCACCCTGTAAGTGATGTTGCCACTGAATGCTTCCCAATTCTTCATGATACTCCTCCACATGCCACATCCGAAAGGTGTTGTGATCGCCCTGGTCCTCCAACCCCCTCCCGTTGAATCATACTTTTCTACTATGACCTCCCTCCATAGAGCATGCTCTTCTACCCCGAATCTCCATAGCCACTTTCCCATTAAAGCTATGTTAAATACCCTTAGATCTTTCACTCCAAGTCCACCCCACTTCTTTGGGGAAGTGACTGTTTGCCAATTCACTAGATGAAACTTTCTAGTTCCATCCGCCGCATCCCATAGAAAGTTCCTTTGGAGTCGCTCCAGTTTTTCTGTGATGCTCACCGGTGCTTGCAACAGGGATAAGTAATAGGTTGGCATACTCGATAAAGTGCTTTTGATAAGCACTTCCTTACCTCCTTTTGACAAATACCGTTTCTGCCACCCTGCTAATCTTTTTTCAACCCGCTCGATCACTGGATTCCAAACCGTAGTATCCTTATATGAAGCTCCCAAAGGGAGGCCCAGGTAAGTAGTGGGAAGGGAGCCCACCTTGCATATGAGAACACCAGACAAGGCATCAAAATTAGTAACCTCACCTACCGGGAAAATCTCACACTTGCCGATGTTGATTTTGCGTCCTGATACTAACTGGAACCACTGTAGGACCTGCTTCAGGTAGGTCAACTGATCCATATCGGCATCACAGAAAACCAGTGTGTCATCCACAAAAAGCAAGTGTGAGACTCTTCGGGCACTGAGCACCCCAATCGGAGCTGAGAATCCTCTCAAGAAGCCTCCGCCAGCCGCACGATCCATCATTTTGCTCAGAGCGTCCATCACTAGAATGAATAACATGGGGGATAAGGGGTCACCTTGCCTGAGACCCCTGGAGCTGCCAAAGAAACCACACGGGCTACCATTAACCAGGACAGAGAATCTGACTGAGGAAATGCAAAACTTTATCCATCCACTCCATCTTTCCCCAAACCCCATCCGCATCATAATGAAGTCCAGGAACTCCCAATTGACATGGTCGAAAGCCTTCTCAAGATCTAACTTGCATAGTAAGCCAGGTTCTCTATTTTTCCTTCTGGAGTCTACAAGTTCATTTGCCACCAAGGCAGCATCCAGGATCTGCCTACCTTCCACAAACGCATTCTGGGAGGACGAAGTTAAGCATGTTAGGCTAAACCTATTATACTGTCTTTAGGGTTCGTCGAAATCCTGTTATCATGTTATAACTCTTAGATATTTTTATACTGTTCATTTCTGCATAGGTTTACTGTTCATCTTCTTTAAAGCTTCTGATCTTGCTAGGTTACTGTTCTATGTTCATAGTGTGAGGGATCCTTGTAGGATGTCGATTAAACCTTATTAAACTGCCGTCAGTTGCCGTCGTCCATAGGCTAGGGTCTGCCGCGAGAGACAGGACACAACAGGACACAGTTAACACGTTTAAGCCCCAACCCCCAAGATAACTTAGAACTAAGAACATAACCAAGAAAGATCTGTAGTTAAAAGAAGATAAGCAGTAAACACTATACGGTTAAGAACACTATAGAATTATTTAAAAGACTATTACTTGAGTAGATAACAGAGATAGTAGACTTACGCCTTAAAGATAATATACCTCTTTAATACTGATAATTTTGAAAAACCTTTTTCAAATGAAACGCCATCCTATTTTTCATAAAATAAGAATTTTAAATGAAGGTAGATGGATAGGCCGAAAAAGATTAAGAAAAATTAATAAGAAAATCTTTCGGGCTGAAAACAATATTGAAAAATATAAAGAACTTGTTTTTGTTGAACCAAGAAAACAAAGTTTAGAACAAATTTCCGAAGTTTTAAAAACTTTAGTACAAAAATTGTATGTTTATAAAAATAGAAGATTTTATATTCTTCTGAATTTAAAAGCAATAAATACTTGCATTAGTAGAACTACTTTATTATGAACAATTCAGATAAAAACAAAATCTTGAATGATATAAACCAATCCCTGGCAGTAACAAATATTGCCAAAATAGAAAATGATTTACAAAATTGGAGTATTCCTAGAGAATCTTACAGTACTATTTATCATACTGGTAAGTTTGATTTTATAAAAAATTATAACATCAAAACTTGTGAATCTACTATTGCCATCAATAACTCGATAGAAACAATCAAGTTATTAGCTGCACAAGACATTCAACATTACAGAAAGAAATTCAATTTCCTTCACATCGGATTAGTACAAGTGGCTGTCAAACCTTTATACAGATTAGGTTTAGACACCCCTCTCTGTCTCTTACTAAGAGATGACAGGCTTCTTAACTTTGATGATTCTTTGTTAGGAGTTTTACAAAGTAACTTAGCCCAAGGCCCAGTATACTTTAATTGTTATCCAAACTTCTCTGTTGACATAAATGATCAGAATATTTTGGATACATTAACTCTTAATATAAAAACAAAAAATATGAACATCAAAGTTAATACAAGAGAAATAGCTGTAATATATAGAGTTTATTACAGACTAATGAAAACAACTTTAGCCCCAAAGGCTAAGATCGAAAGTAACAAAGGAGTTACTATGCTCATGGAAGCAAACCAAGAACACAGTAATACCTTCGTTCCTAGAATGATTCAATGGGATGAAATTCTTTCGAAAGACGAATGGAGTTTTAACTCCATTACCCAACTAATTTATGAACCTGAGAGTTCATACATTGAACAAGTCATTCAACATCCTTCTGGAGCAATAGACTTAAAGTTCTTAAGTCTAAATTCGACTAGTGAAGCTTCTTCCAGTAGAAGAATGACCTTTACTAAATCTGCTTCTAAGGATAGCAAGAGTGATGAAGAACTTATCGAAGAAATCGATACAAAACTTAAAGGGGTAGATTTTAATAAAACTGTTCCAAAAGTTATATATCAAAACAGACCCTTTATTGCTACTCCAAAAAGTCCAACTGCTGAAACGGTTGATCAATTGAGAGTAATCCGAGCCGATGACTTTGAAATAAATTGGAAAAGTCTAGATGCTCAGTGGTTACAATCCAACAATATTATCAATCGAAAATGGTACGTAGATACTTATTCTTTAGAACAAAGATTATCTTTTAAAGATAAATGGATTAAAGACTTAAAAAGAATCAAATGTGATATTGAATTCTTTAAATGGTTCGAAATAACTGGACAGATTCCAAATCAAAAGGAGTCTTTAAAAATGATTGTTAATAAATGGTATACCAAAAATAAAGGTATAATTGAAGACATTAATCCACCCTTAGAAGAAATTCTATTACCAGTCCAAAGCGAAGTAATCGCAGCTTCCCCTTTTAAAAGAGAAAGTGTTCATATTGATAGTGGACCAACCAACAAAGACATTAATAAAATTATTGTGCAAAATAATTACACAAATAATCTATTACATGTTGTCTCTAATCAGATAAAGGATACTAATAAATTAGGAATCCCTACAAGATCTATAACAACTTCTAAAATTGAAACACATCCTTTAATTAAACTTCCTAAATATTCTAAAGAGAAGTTTCCAGAATTAGAAGAAAAATTTGATTTTACAGATAAACTTCTAGAACAAATCGAAGAGAAACTTAAAACAAAATTAGTAATCTCTAAGCCTGATACTACCTTAAAAGCCAGTACCAGTATTAATAATAAATCCATAGAACTTCAAAATTTAATTAAGAAATTAAGTTCTATCGAAAAGGATTATAATGAATTAAGAATAAAAGAAGATTTTCTTGGCAAAAACGAAAAACTCGAGTTTCTAATACAATGCTCAAAAAATACTTCTGAAGAAATTAGTAAATTAGAAACAGTCTCTACAATCAAATCCATTGATTCTGAAATCAACAGAATTACTAACGATCCAAGACATTCTAATAAAAAGAATTACTATGGAAGGGCTTCATTCCCTGATGTACAATTTGAAGAAGATATCTATTTAACTAGTTCTAGTCACGAAGGAACTGGTATCACAGAATGGAACATAGATGGGTTGGCTGAAAGCCAAATCTACAAAAAACTACATGAAGTCGGGATTGCAGTAACTACCTATAAAATGAAAAGAGCTTCGGATAAATATGCCGCAACATTAATAATTTCAGGATTCACTGGAATGTTAAAAAATTGGTGGGATAATTATCTTACAGAATTTAATAGAAATCAAATCCTAGGAGCTACTACAATAGCAACCGTAATAAAAACTGAATCAGGAATGCAAGTTGCAGAGCAAGAAGCTAGAGAAGATGCTTCTGCAACTTTAATCTACTGTATTGCTAAACACTTCATCGGAGAACCAAAACTTTTCCAAGACAGGAGTCTAGAACTTCTTAACAATCTTAACTGTCCAAAATTAACAGATTTTAGATGGTATAAAGATATGTTTATAGAAAAAGTTATGATTAGAGAAGACTGCGGTAGTGCTTTCTGGAAAGAAAGATTTATCAGTGGTTTACCAAGATTATTTGCCGAAAAGGTAAGAACTAAAATCAAAGATAGATTTAACAGTCAAGTCCCTTATGACAATCTCACATATGGGGATTTAATCAGTTTTATTAATGTAACAGGCCTTGACTTATGTACAGACCTAAAACTTAAAAGTCTTATTAAAAAAGACAGACTCCAATCCAAAACAGAATTAGGAAGTTTCTGTCAAGACTTCGATTTTAAAACAATTGCTGCTCCTTCTAAAAGAGCAAAACAACATAAGAAATCTTCTGAATAAATAAAAAGACGCCATAAGCGTAAAGAGAAAAAGGAACTCCTAAGAAAAGAAGATTTAAAAGACGTTCTAAAAAGGAACATGGTGATAAATGTTGGTCATGTGGTAAGACATGGCATAGAGCTAATAAATGCCCAGTCACCAACAAGAAAAAGAAGAAGGTCAATACCTTAGAAATTGATGAAAACATTAAAGAAAAGCTATTTGCTATTCTTGAACAAAATGAAAACAGCACATCATCGTCGTCATCAGATGAAAGCTATTCTGACAGCGACAATGAAATGATAAACATGGCATATAGCTCAGACAGTAGCAGTAGTTCTCAAGAAGACAATTGTAACTGCACTGGTGCAATATGTGTGTGCGGACAAAACTCTATCAAAGTCCTTACTAATGACTCTAAAGAAGTATTATTTGATATTATCAATCACATAGATGATGAAGATATTAAAACAAAATACTTAAAAGAATTAAAAAACATAATTATTAATCAAAAAGGAAATCACCATAAAATAGAACCCTTTAATATGAAAGAGGTTATGAATAGATTTTCAGTCAAAGACGATAAACCAACTATCCAACATCTCCAAACAGAATTAAAATCTGTAAAAGATGAAATAAAAATGGTTAAGCTTAGACTTGACAAAATTGAAATGGAAAATCTTACTAATGAAGTATTACAAGTAGCTAATAAAAAGGAAACTATTGGCGAATACTTCACAGATGATGATTCAAAAATTGATAAAGAATCAACTAGCGGTACAGCTGTGGCAAAAATTACTAAAGTAAAAGCCCACAGTTATCATATTCCTATTACCCTAAAGGTAAAAGATATTACGATTCATAAATTAGCATTATTAGACTCTGGTGCAGATAGAAACTGCATTATGGAAGGAATAATACCAACCAAATACTTTGAAAAAAGTACAACAAAGTTATATTCCGCCACAGGAGAAAAATTAAAGATAGATTATAAACTATCAAAAGCCCACATTTGCAATGATGGAATCTGTTTTATAAATGATTTTGCGGTAACTAGAGATATTAATGAAGAAATTATCCTAGGTATACCTTTTATAACTCAGATTAAACCATTTCATGATAATTTAGAAGCTATCTGTACTACAATATTAGGAAAGGAAATAAAATTCCCTTATCTTAATTCTATCTCCAAAGAGGAAAGTGACTTCCTCAAATCAAAAACTATATTTAAAATAAACCTGCTTTCTAATCAGGTAAATTATTTAAAAAATGATATAAAAGTTCACAAAATTGAACAAACTTTAAAAACCCCGGGAATGGAAGAAAGGATAAAATCTTTTCAGGAAAAACTCGAATTAGAAGTTTGTTCAGAATTACCTAATGCCTTCTGGGAAAGAAGAAGGCATGAAGTCGAACTTCCTTATATCAATGAATTTACTGAACAAGCCATACCCACAAAGGCTAGGCCTATTCAGATGAATCATGAACTCATGGAAGTTTGTAAAAATGAAATAAACGATCTCCTTAAAAAGAAGATTATTAGACCCTCTAAATCACCTTGGAGTTGTGCAGCTTTTTATGTTAATAAAAGTGCAGAAAAGGAAAGAGGAGCTCCCAGATTAGTTATTAATTACAAACCATTAAACAAGGTTTTACAATGGATTAGGTACCCGATACCTAATAAAAGAGACTTATTAAAAAGAACTTATAAAGCAAATATTTATAGCAAATTTGATATGAAATCAGGATTTTGGCAAATTCAAATTAGCGAGAAAGATAAATATAAAACTGCCTTCAATGTCCCCTTTGGACAATATGAATGGAACGTAATGCCTTTCGGGTTAAAAAATGCCCCATCAGAATTTCAAAACATTATGAATAACATATTCAATCCATACAGTAATATGTCGATTGTTTACATTGACGATGTTTTAATATTTTCTGAAGATATAGAATCTCACTTTAAACATTTAAATACATTCTTTAAAGTTGTAAAACATAATGGACTTGTAATAAGTGCTAAAAAGATGAAGTTGTATCAAACGACTATTAGATTTTTAGGACATGATCTTTACCAAGGCACTTACAAACCAATCTGTAGAGCCATTGAGTTCTCCTCAAAATTTCCTGATGAAATCTTAGACAAAACACAATTACAAAGGTTCTTAGGAAGCCTTAACTATGTAGCAGACTTCATCCCTGATATTAGGAAAATCTGTGAACCACTATACAAACGTCTCAGAAAGAATCCAGTTCCATGGAGTCAAGAACAAACCGACACTGTCAAAAGAGTCAAATCTATTGTCCAAAAACTTCCTTGTCTAGGCATTCCTAATCCTGAGGCATTCATGATAGTCGAAACTGATGCTTCTGATGAAGGGTACGGTGGTATTCTTAAACAAAGAGTCTCCTTAAACTCTTCAGAACAATTGGTTCGTTTCACTTCCGGAATTTGGAATTCGGCTCAGAAAAACTATAGTACAGTCAAAAAAGAGATTTTGTCTATAGTACTATGTATTACAAAGTTTCAAGATGACTTAATTAATAAAGAAATTTTATTAAGAGTTGATTGTAAATCAGCTAAAGAAATTTTGCAAAAAGATGTTAAAAACCTCATTTCAAAACAGATTTTTGCCAGATGGCAAGCACTATTATCTAGTTTTGATTTTCAAATTGAATTTATTAAAGGTGAGGAAAATTCTTTACCCGACTTTCTAATCAGAGAATTCCTACAGGGAAAAAATGAGACCAAACCAGAAGGGTCCTTTCAGGGCCTCGCCAAAGAGAGAAAATAGATATTCTGCACTAGCAGATTACTATCCCCCTTTACCCGTAAGACCACCTCTAAATATAATGGTAACCCCTCCGAGAGTTCCCACTATAAATAAGCCAGCTACAATGAAAGTCCTTGGTACTATTCCAAATATAGAAGGACCATTCCAACAAGCTTCTTCGAAAGCTTCCACAAGCCAAACTGGTAAAACACTTACCAGTTCAGATTATGAAATGAAGACCCCAGAGTCTTTCCTACAAGCAGTCAAGCCAGAGACACCATCCAAAAAGGAAGGTAAAAAATCAGTTTCTCAAGAAAAGGAAACATTTGAAATAATCTCCAAAGCACCGATCAAAGTGATAGCATTGGACAAAGGATACGAAAACTTCGACAAACAAGATTTGATTAGACCCTGTTATACAAACAGGAATTATGTTGAAACAAGTGATCCTCTCAAATCAAGAAGGTATTATGAATTTATCCTTACAGACACAGGATCAGTCAGTTTTGAACATACCCTCAGGGATGACAAAGACCCTGACAACATTAAATATTCCCGATTTACCATTCATAAAATCACGAGTCCCTTCGAATGGGGAATGGATCATTTGCACACCCCGATTGTGCTCTCTGTACAATTCAGACCCCAAACATATAATTTTAAAGATTATATGGACGCATGGTATAACTTTATGTACCTACGCCCGGGTTCCCATACATGGTTCGTAAAATATAGCGAACAAGCAGCTAAGTCAGTCATACCAAGATGGTTCTATGACTGGTGGAAAGCATTTGGAGGAACAGAGCTATCAATGCCCCGAAGTTTCCATATACATTATGAGAGATTCCAGAAAGAACAGGAAATCTCTACCCTACCAGATCATATCAAGATTTGCAAATATTACTTTGCAAAAAGGATTTCTTTTGTTATTAGTTGGACGTTCGAAATAGAACAAATCGAACGAATTCAATATTTAGTTAATGTACCAAAAATCAAAGGATGGGTTCCTGAATCAAAAGAAATCAAGAAACCCAAGCCAGCCAGCAGGAGTGGATCTACCAGTTCACAAGCAGAATTAAAGAAGAGACTCCTAGAAGTCTTAGCAAATATTGAAACAGCAAGTCCAGTAGAAGTACAGGCTATGCTAGACACAGTATCAGCATCTTCCTCAACGGAAAACCAGGACAATGGGGACATGGAGGACCCACACGGAATAGCCCAAGCCTACCGGGCCTACGCAGAAGAAGAATAATGACTGAAGAAAATGATTCTCCAGACAAAAACAAACGACTCTTCAAAAAGAAAGAGTCATCTGATAAAGACAAACACAAGAAGACAAAAACAGTACTTGCCTCTTCAGAAAAGCAACAGACGACCCTTCAGTAAAGCAATAGACAACAAATTAGGATCGTCCATTTAAACGGTTAAGATTAACTTAACAAAATCTGAAGTCTATATAAGACTCCAATCTTTGTAAATAGAGGGCATCCGAAAATCTCCCAAGTTTTTCCCTATCTTTTCTTTCCCTCACTGTAATATGTTTGATTATGTTTGAATAAAAGCTTTTACAAGTAAGTGTTTTTCCTCTTTACTATTTAATTCCGCATTTATTTTATATCTTTTAAAATAAAACTTAAGATCCTCTTAATGGTATCCCTTATGACAATCTCACATATGGGGATTTAATCAGTTTTATTAATGTAACAGGCCTCGACTTATGTAAGCTTAACCATTTTTATTTCATCTTTTACAGATTTTAATTCTGTTTGGAGATGTTGGATAGTTGGTTTATCGTCTTTAGACTTGACAAAATTGAAATGGAAAATCTTACTAATGAAGTATTACAAGCAGCTAATAAAAAGGAAACTATTGGCGAATACTTCACAGATGATGATTCAAAAATTGATAAAGAATCAACTAGCGGTACAGCTGTGGCAAAAATTACTAAAGTAAAAGCCCACAGTTATCATATTCCTATTACCCTAAAGGTAAAAGATATTACGATTCATAAATTAGCATTATTAGACTCTGGTGCAGATAGAAACTGCATTATGGAAGGAATAATACCAACCAAATACTTTGAAAAAAGTACAACAAAGTTATATTCCGCCACAGGAGAAAAATTAAAGATAGATTATAAACTATCAAAAGCCCATAGGCTTTTCCAGATTCTCAAATATTCAGGGTCTCCACTGAATTTTCAGACATCTAATTCACTGTTTTTTCTGGTATTCTAGTCTTGTCTTGGAAAGAACCTCGTCATTGATCCCGTTTCTGAGGAAGAAAGCTACCAAGATGGAAGCTTAATGATTACTTGTATGCCTTCACGTAATGAGGTCACTCAACTGTTTATAACTGGAGAATGGTCAACACCAAAGACTAATGAGGTATGCTATTTGCTGGGCAGTTTCATCTAGATTACTAAATTACGTCCTGCTATGTCTCTCGTTTTGTTTAATATTTTCATATACAGACTAGAGATTGCACTTCACATTTGTCTCTTAGCTATCTGTTCTCCTTCTTAACTGTAAATTTCCCAGCGAGCTACTTAAACTATTTTCAAAAGGTTCACCGGTATGATCCTGACACATTTTTGGAGCTAGGCATAACTATTATTTTGATCTTTTAAATGCAGGCAATGGAGCTTTGCCTTGGTGCTTGTTCTAAACTGTGTGAGGTTATGAGATCATGTTTGAAAGATGCTGTTACTGATTCAAAAGAATAAACCATGGTACGTGTGTAGGTCAAAATTACAGAATTAGATATTAGTTTGCTCCTATCAGGCCGGTAAATTTGCAATTCCCGATTAAAGTTTTCCACACTGCCTGATTTTTCCCTGTGAATTCTGTCAATCAAAGGTTTTGGTTCGCTAATTAGGTTCTCCGTTAGAATGTTTGATGGCAATGAAGCATTGTTTAGATATATTGGCAAGAATATTGAAATGAAGCATTTGTTTAAATATTTAGTCAAGGTCCAGTATAGCAGTAGTACTTATTGAAAAACAAAGCAGATGTCACACTAACTGCCACAGTATCACCAGAAATACCAAACAGATAGTTATTGTTGTTACGGTCACATTGCCTTGTAATATTGCTGGAATTGAACCAGGCATTTCTTTGTGGATCCTTTACTCTCTGGCAGTCAAAATATCCATAATCACAAGACGGCTTCTCAAGACTGCACGCATATCTCCAGCACGCTTCTTGCCTCAATTGATAGAAGATACCAGCAAGCTCCCAGTACCTTCATTTGCGAAAAGCAAAATAGCTGCTTATATGTTAATTTTTTTTTGGACGGAGGATTTCAGTTTCATAAACAAACCAATTTTCATAAGACATGAAAGGTTGTGACGCCTATGATGCCAGGACAGCTGGTGAGGGCGGGTCAAGGTGAATGACTGGTAAGACTTATAGGCTGGGAAGTTTTTGAAAATGGGGTGCATATAATACCATAGGCAAATCCCATGTTGGAAAGGGAGGAGAAAGTGAAATACTATATAAGACAGCACAATTTCACATGGTGTGCATACTTTTGGCTTGATGTGGCATAGCCAAAAATTTGTGAGGTTTGTTGGCCAAAACAGACATTATGTACCATGGTCTTGGACTGTGAGGAAGATAAATATCAAGTGAACAGAAGCTCAGAATTCACTTACATGGCTTGCTAACATGTAGAGCATCAGGTTGTAAGCAGCTCCAGCCCATGCTTTTCTGTCACAACACCATTTGATGATTTGGGATGACAATGGAAATATGAGATAAAGTCTAGGGAGGTAGTAAAAAATGACACTGAATCGTCCCTTCAATTAGGGATAACAGCCCGAATTAATGCCTGGAAACGTGACAAAGCAATAGATTACTTTCAAACAAGTTCGATTTCATTCTACTAAGGGTAATAGCAAGTACACATGTTTCTAGTGATATCAATCAAGGAACCGTTTCTCAAGTATATCAATAAAGGAACCGTTTCTCAAGTATCTTAGTGCTACCTTTGAAGTATCTATAACAAGCTCTCCTCTCCCAAATACTCGAGAAGATTGAGCAACATAAGCAGTTCTAAATCGAAAAAGATATCAGCTATTGTTCCATCTATGAATTATAGGTCCTCAGGAATTTTCTACACCTGTTATCCTTCTTATCACTCTTTCTACTGGCTGGCTCTGGTTGTCGTATTCCAACAATCTTATACTTCACCTTAATCACATTATCTCCATTAGTTGTTGCATACTTTGTTGCTTCAAGATCATGTTGAAATCTCAAGTTACGTGAGAACGGAAATTTAGTAAAATAACTTATGACCATGTCAATATATAGTTTGATCAATTTCCTAATACGAAATGAACATAAGAGCTAGACATGTTTTGGTGTACGATGGAAAATATTTTATCAGAATTTTTTTCCAGAAAATAAGACATTAAGTCATTTTCTGGTGTTTATTGAAGAAAATATTTTTAGGAACAACATTTTCTACCAACAGAGGAAAAATGACTTCCTTCACTTTTTGAACGGAAGTCAATTTTCGTCACAATTTTCTCAACTCTGTACTTCATATGTGCTTTAACCAATATTAGACATTATTTTCAATCTTTAATACTAAAAAATTTCATCAAAACACTATCTGGGTTTGTTAATATTATTATAAATCCTCTATAAATGTTTTTTTCTAAAAAGCATTATGCACTTTCCAACCGCACACAAGAAAACGTTTTATTTTCTTCAATCATGTCAAACCATAGATATTAAGTTTCATACGAAATAAAATGATGAAAGAACTCAAAGGAGTCTGACCTGGAATTACCATAAGCCATGACACAGATTAAAAAAAATCTCATGTAGGCTTCAGATACTATAGTTTGTCATCTGTAGAACATAGGAAAAGATAAGTCTGTCACTATCACGAAATAATCACTTGAAAATTAATTGTAAGCCACCAAGAAAAAAGAAGAAGAAAGAGAACTAGCTTGTTTTCTTTTAGCAAATATGATCACGCCTAACTTCGCCTTATAAAAAGGACTAAGCGGTCGTCGCAAATATATTCCGGTTAACAAGTCCGGAGTCGAATCCCACAGAGAATTAACCTATTAAACACAACTACTAGACTCGCACAAATTCACGTAATCAATATTCAGAAATATTAAAATAACAAATTGGATGTTTACTAACTAAATATCACGTAATGAAAATGCAGTAATTAAGAACTAACTACGAATAGGTTGTAGACAAGAATTGGAATGATCTAAGGTTGTGATTTTCCCTATTGTCGGAATCCTTTCCTCTACGTTTCCTATAAATTTGCCTAAGTTTTCTCTACCGATCATGAGCACTCTGAGTGTTGTAATTCTCTCCCGAGTAACTACCACAATTTACTAGACATATTCTTTCGAATTACGCTAGCTGGCACTAAGTACGCCTCATTCGGATCGCACCAAGGTTTCGTTATTCCTAATTACACATTTAAACCCTCCGTATTGATCCCTCATATACGTTAGGAGTGATGTTATTCAACAACTACCTAAATATGCACTCTCTTCCAAGTAATACACACTAAATAGGCACAGTCGATTGAGAGCTCTTCAACCAACCACAATAATAACGTAGTTGAACAAATAGAGAAAATACTACGGCAAATCTATATTAACATAACAAGAAAATCATCCTCCAATAGGTTCCATCAAAACCCTAGATTAGGAGTTTAGCCACTCATACTCAGAGTAACAATATCCCAAATATTTTGCATAACTAAATTACAAAGTAAAGATGAAATGATGTAGAAATCGATGATTCTATCTCCCAACTGGTGTTTCACGAGCTATTCTTGCCTCATGTCCAACAACCCCTTCAAAAGTAGTGTTTAATGTCTATTTATATGTGTAAGAAAAGACCTAAACGGCATAGCCCAAGTCCTAGTCAAACAAGGAGACGAAATAAGCCTTCAAAATCCGGATCAGGCTCACCTCAGACCGTGCCTCGCGAAGTAAAACGCGAGATGAACCTCTCCCCAGACCATGTAGCATTTATAGTTTTGGTCAAAACACTCTTGATTTCTCTGTTTGACACCTCGACTTTCCCACTTGTTTGTGGGTGATACGGAGTAGCAACTTTATTGCGAACACCATATTTCTCCAACAACTTTACAAAGGCTCGGCTGTAGAAGTGGGTGCCCCCATCACTGATGATAGCTCTTGGAGTGCCAAATTTGGTGAAGATGTTCTTTCTGAGAAAACCAATAACTGCCTTCGCGTCATTTGTTGGAAGTGCCACGGCTTCTACCCATTTCGAGACATAGTCCACCGCTACTAGTATGTACTTGTTATTATATGAGCTGACAAATGGTCCCATAAAGTCGATTCCCCATACATCGAATACTTTCACCTCTTGAATTGGGTTCATGGGCATCTCATGTTGACATGAAATATTCCCCGTCCGTTGGCACACATCACTTTAGCCGTTGTCCTTACACCTCCAAAATGTCCTCCATACGGTGAAGTATGACATGCCTGAAAAACAAAATATTGATCTATCTCGGGAATGCATCTCCGGATCATGTTATCAAGATAAATCCTGAACAAATATGGTTCATCCCAGAAATATATGCAACAATCTCGGAAAAACCTTTTCTTTTGCATACAAGACAAGTCATAGGGAACAATACCGCTTGCCAGGTAATTTTTAATATCTGCATACCATGGTGTATCCTCGAGGCTCATTACTAAGAGTTGTTCATCTGGGAAAGTCTCCATGATCTCCTGCACCTCAACCTTCTTTTCCGCTCTTTCAAGCCTGGACAAATGATCAGCAACTTGGTTTTCTGTTCCCTTTCGGTCCCGTATTTCCAAGTCGAACTCTTATAGCAGTAGCACCCATTGAATTAGGTGCGGCTTTGACTCATTTTTCTCAATTAGGTACCTGAGGGCAGCATGGTCAGTGTAAACAATTACCTTTGAGCCTATCAGGTATGACTTGAACTTATCACACGCGAACACCACAACTAGCATCTCTTTCTCTGTCACTGTGTAGTTCAGTTGGGCACCACTCAATGTTCTACTTGCAAGTAGATCGGATGCATGACTCTATATTTTTGCTACCCAAGAACTGCTCCCATAACATAGTCGCTTACATTGCACATCAACTCGAAAGGTTTCCCCTAGTCGGGGGCCACTATGATTGGTGCAATCACCAGTTTCTTCTTCAGCTCCTCAAATGCTACCCTGCAGTCATCAGAAAACACAAAAGGGTGATATTTTTCAAGCATTTACACAAGGGGTTAGCAATTTTGGAGAATCTCTTATAAACTGTCTGTAGAAACCGGTATGGCCAAGGAAACTTCTTATTGCTTTGACGAAAGTGGGTGGTGGTAGCTTTTCTATCACATCAACCTTTGCACGATCCACCTCAATGTCCTTATTTGACACTAAGTGCCCCAAGACTATACCTTCATATACCATGAAGTGGCATTTTTCCCAATTGAGCACCATATTAGTCTCCACACATCTTTTCAGCACTCATTTCAGATTCTTTAGGCAATCATCGAATGAGTCTCCCACCACTGAGAAATCATCCATGAAGACCTCTATTATGTCTTCTACCATATTTGTGAAGATGGCCATCATGCACCTTTGAAATGTGGCGAGTGCGTTGCATATGCCGAACGACATTCTCCGGAAAGCGTAGACGCCATATGGACAGGTGAATGAAGTTTTCTCTCTATCTTCCAGGGCGATAGAGATCTGATTATACCCAGAGTATCCCTACAGAAAGTAGAAGTGGGACCTCCCATCCAATTTATCTAGCATCTGATCAATGAACGACAAAGGAAAGTGGTCTTTTCGGGTGGCCTTGTTCAATCTTCTGTAGTCCATACAAATTCGCCATCCCGTGAATGTTCTTGTTGATATCAACTCATTGTTCTCATTTTGCACTACGGTCATTCCACCTTTCTTTGGCACATATTGAACTGGGCTGATCTAGTTGCTGTCTGATATGGGGAAAATGATCCCCGCATCTAACCACTTTATCACCTCCTTTTTCACAACTTCTTTCATGTTGGGGTTCAGCCTTCTTTGATGTTTTCTGGAAGGTTTGTTGCCATCTTCCAGTAAAATCTTATGCATACAGAAGGCTGGGCTGATACCCTTAATGTCTGCAATGGTCCAACCAATTGCAGTTTTGCACTCCATCAATACCTGCAAAAGTTGTTCTTCCTGCACATCTAACAAACTAGATGAGATAATAACAGGTAAAGTTGAGTTATGTCCCAATAAAGAATACCTAAGATGAGGTGGTAGTGGTGGCTCTTCGATCGATGGCTTAGCTGGAGGAGTCTTTCTTTCTTCTAAGTGCAAAGACTCAATTTCGAGCTCACTTTTCTAGAACCCTTGGCCTTCAAGAGCCAGCACCCACTCCGCCAAGTCCTCTCCATTTACTTCTTCTAAGTTCATGAGACAGGTTGCTAGAGGGTCTTTAGCGTTCAGAGTCTCATCTTCCTCCTCCAAAATTACATCCATAGCTTCTATGAGAGAGCAGTTAGCAAATTCACTTGGTCGCCGCATATGGATGCCGCATAGACTTCTGCACATTGAATGTTATTTCTTCATCATTCAGTCTCATTTTTAGCTCTCCAGTTTCACAATCAATTAGTGCTCTCCCAGTGGCCAAGAATGGTCTTCCCAAAATTATGGGAATCTCCTCGTCAACCCGGTAGCCCAGAATACCAAAATCTGCTGGAAACACAAACTTTCCAACCTGCACTTATACATCATCAAGGATACCTGATGGACTCTTCACTGTCCGGTCGGCTAGCTATAGTAACATGAATATGGGTCTTGCTTTTCCAATTCCTAACCTTTTGTAGATAGCCAGGGGCATCAAGTTTATACTTACCCCAAAATCACACAATGCTTTAGCAAAAGCATAACTGCCTATTGTGCATGGGATTGTGAAACTCCCTGGGTCTGACAACTTCTCAGCTACGGGTCTCGTCACTACTGCACTACAGGTTTGGGTTAGTATAACAGTGGCCAGGTCTTGGAAGTTGAATTTGCGAGACATTAAATCCTTCATCATTTTGGCATACCCAGGTATCTCCCTCAAAGCATCAATAAGTGGAATGTTCACCTGGATTTGTTTCAACATCTCCATGAATTTCTTATATTGCTCATCCTTATGATATTTGGCCAATCTCTGTAGGAATGGTGCTGGAGGTCGCTTTCTTCCTATGATTTGAGTTTTATCTTACTCAGGCACTACTTCTACTGTCGTTTCTTGTGCTACCTAAGTCTCCTTTGCAACCTCTTTTTCTTTGCTTGTATCCTCTTGTGCATGTTGGACTGTCACCTAAGTTAACCCTATTGAATCATCTACCTCAATAGGTACTGGTACAAGTGTTTCAGTTGGTCTGCTTTCGCGAGCAATTTCTTGCTCAAGATCTAGGTCTCTACCATTTCTTAGACTCACTGCCATAAGCTGTTTTAGGCCCTGCTCTTTTGGATTGACTTGTGTGTCGGCCGATAACGTCCCTTGGGGACGATTATTTAGAGCCATCAAAATCTGTCCTAATTGAATGTCAATGCCTTTTATTGCTGATTCATGTGAGTCCACTCTCTCTGGCATTTTTCCATTGGCCCTAATCAGTTATTGCAACATTCCTTTAATTTCAGACAACCCATCTTCTTGTCTCACTAATTGCTCTTGTTGAGGTTGTTGATAAGCTAGCTGCTGATTGTGCTGGTTGTATCCCTGTTACCTTTGGTACGACACAACTTGACCCTGTGGTCGCATAGCTCCAGAATTGTTGCTATTATTGTACTGCAGTTGTGCTGGTCTATATTGCTGATTCTGTTGCCCCCAATTCTGACCACCTTGTCTCTGTCCTCCATAATTGTCCACGTAGTTCATATCTTCCTGATAGTGTTGGTTGTCATTTTCAGCACTCCAGGAGCATGAATATGGTTGGTTAATGCATGGTGTACATAAGCCCCCATTAGTCATGCCAACTATGTGTACCTGCTGCTTCTGGCCTAATTCATCGATCTTTTTGGCGAGGATACTCATTTGTGTCATCAGAGTGGCCATATTTTTGGCTATGGAGTTATTTGGGTCCAAAGCCACAGAATGAACTACAGGAGTGATCGTAGAGTTTCTTGTCATCCATCCTGAGTTTTGAGCCATTTTATCAAGTAGGATCTTGCATTCTCTGAATGATTTGCTCAAAAATGCTCCACCCGCTGAAGCATCAACATTAGCCTTTAAACTGTCTGCCAATCCCATGTAGAACCTCTGCCCCAACATTTGCTCTGGAATGCCATGATGTGGACACTTAACTAGCATACCCTTGAACATTTTCCACGTTTCTTGTAGTATTTCTGTTGGTCTCTGTCTGTAGCTCAATATCTCATCAATTTGTTTGGCAGTCTTATTGGGTGGGTACAACTTGTTCACAAATTGCTTAACTAATTCCTCCCAAGTAGTGATGGAGTTTATAGGGAGTGAATTAAGCCAAATCTGAGCTTCACCCGTCACCGAGAATGGAAACAATAACAACTTTATTGCTTCTGGTGTCATATTAGGTTGCCTTTACGTGACACATATCGACAGAAAATTTTTCAGATGCTGCTGAGGATCTTCAACGTAAGACCCTGAGAACAGTCCCCTGTTTTGTAACAAATGTAGCGTGTTGTTTATGATTTGAAAAGATTCCGCTTGTATCTGAGGGACTGCAATTGAGGTTTCCAGATTTTCGGCGGTAGGTTATGCCCAATCATACAATGCTGCTTCTGGCACAAGAGGTGCCACACCCTGATTGTTCGGGTCATTCACATTATTTCTATTGTTTGGATTTTCTATTACGTAATCCATGTCTGGTTCAATTCATTCTGTTGAGTTCTGTTGCTGTTTGTCCTTCTTGTTTACACGATTCAGTGCTTTGAAAACTTTCTCAATATTTGATAATGCTTCAAACAATTCACTAGTTCTTGAGGAGTTTCTAGGCATGCACATGTAACACCCAAGACTACAAACGTTAGAATTTTAATGTATTTAGTTTAAAATGAAGAAAATTGACTACACTAAGAATTCTAGCACTTCTTTTAGCTGCAATTAATAACACCGTTAGTACCCCGACAACAACGCCAAAATTTGATCACGCCCAACTTTGCGTTATAAAAAGGACTAAGCGGTCGTCACAAATATATTCCGGTTAACAAGTCCGGAGTCGAATCCCACAGGAAATTAACCTATTAAACACAGCTACTAGACTCGCACAAATTCACGTAATCAATATTCAGAAATATTAAAATAACAAATTGGATGTTTACTAGCTAAATATCATGTAATGAAGATTTAGTAATTAATAACTAACTACGAATAGGTTGTAGACAAGAATTGAAATGATCTAAAGTTATGATTTCCCCTATTGTCGGAATCCTTTCCTCTACGTTTCCTATAAATGTGCTTAAGTTTTCTCTACCAATCATGAGCACTCTAAGTGTTGTAATTCTCTCCCGAGTAACTACCACAATTTACTAGACATATTCTTTCGAATTACGCTAGTTGGCACTAAGTACGGCTCACTCGGATCACACCAAGGTTTCGTTATTCCTAATCCCACCTTTAAACCCCCCGTATTGATCCCTCATATACGTCAGGAGTGATGTTGTTCAAAAACTACATAAATATGTACTCTCTTCTGAGTAATACATACTAAATAGGCACAGTCGATTGAGAGCTCTTCAACCAACCATAATAATAACGTAGTTGAACAAATAGAGAAAATACTACAACAAATCTATATTAACGTAACAGGAAAATCATCCTCCAATAGGTTCCATCAAAACCCTAGATTAGGATTTTAGCTACTCATACTCATAGTAACAATATCCCAAATATGTTGCATAACTAAATTACAAAGTAAAGATGAAAGGATGTAGAAATCGATGATTCTATCTCCCAACTGGTGTTCCACAAACTATTCTTGCCTCCTGTCCCACAACCCCTTTAAAAGTGGTGTTTAATGTCTATTTATATGTGTAGGAAAAGACCTAAATGACATAGCCCAAGTCCAAGTCAAACAAGGAGACGAAATAAGCCTTCAAAATCCGGATCAGGCTCGCCTCAGACCGTGCCTCGTGAAGTAAAACGCGAGATGAAACTCGCCTCAAACCACGCGATACCTGTCTCCACGCGAGCTCACCCTCGCCTTATCCCTCGCATCGCCTGCTCCCACGCAAACTCAAAGGCTCGCCTCGCCAGCTCTAACGCGAGCTCAATAGTTCGCTTCGCCAGCTTCCTCATTTTTCCGCTGCTCACTTCTTTCTCTCTTCTTTTCAACTATTTTCGAGCATGCTTTAGACTTTAAATATTCCTTTTTCTCTACTTTCATCTCCGATGTACCTACACATAAAATAGACTCCATTACGCGCAAATAAAGTGTAGTTTAACATTAAAGCACATAAAATGTCAGGTAGATAATGTACTAAAATATGGAATTATAGCCGCACATCAAGATATCATGTGAAAAAAGTAAAATACATATAGAATATAAAGTAGTAACGACTCCATAGTATATATTTTAGACCAAAAATTTCAGGTCTAACATGTGACAGGTTGGCACCCAGTGTCGTACTGGTCCGAGCAAACCACTATGTAACTCATGATTGTTCGACGTAAACTAGAACATACATAGTCCGAATTGGCTAAACTCATTCTTTTTATAAACTATCATGGGCCAACGTGGCCATAATGCGTTATACTCAAAACATATCTATATGTACGGGCCGAGGAGGCTACTATGAGTATCGACACTGAACAACCCAGAAGGAAACATAAAAGAGGGCCGACCAGGCCACTGGCATACTATACATAATGAACATGTGTCTACAAAGCCTCTATGAGTATCTGACACCAAAACATGGACGGAACATGGTCCCAGTCTACCCATAAGTCTTTAGCAAAACTCTGACACCGTGACTTAGAGACTCGGTTGCACTTCGAATGAAGTGAAGCCTTACCAATCATTCGTTAAATTCTAACCACTATGTCTGCTATGAGGGCCCGTCAAACTGATTACCTACACTTGCAAGCATAAGTGCAAAGTCCACAACAAAAAAGACATCAGTACGAATAATGTACCGAGTATCTAAGGCAGAACTGAAACATAACAATAAAACAACATCAATGACAGTTATAAAAATCAACTTGAATCTCAAAAGTGCCATTGAGGGCCATGATACGCATACTAATTATATTTATATATTTAATGCCTCTCTTTGGGACTATTATCCATATCGTAACATGACTGCCCAACTGATCAGTGCTAACTGTACGATCGATCGTAGCTGCCCAACCGGCCGTAGCTCGGTGATAAATGCATGACTGCCTAAAAATTTCACTTGTAAAAAAATCTCATGTAGGCTTCAGATACTATAGTTTATCATCTGTAGAACATAGGAAATGATAAGTCTGTCACTATCAAGAAATAATCACTTGAAAATGACTTGTAAGCCACCAAGAAAAAAAAAAGAACTAGCTTGTTTTCTTTCCGCAGAAATCACGTGGAAAAAAGTAAAATACATATAGTAGATAAAGTAATAACGACTCCATAGTATATATTTTAGACAAAAATTTTCAGGTCAAACATGTGATAGGTTGGCACCCGGTGCCGTACTGGCCCGAGCAAACCACTTTGTAACTCATGATCGTTCGACATAAACTAGAACATACATAGGCCGACTTGGCTAAACTCATTGGTTATGTAAATTATTATGGCCCAACCGGCCATAGCTTGGTGGTCATGTAGGAATACTGTAACGACCCGACCGGTCATTATGATCTATAGTGAGTCATTCGTCGGTTTGAGGCCTTGAGTAGCTTCACTTCATGTATCATGACTTGTACGTGTGGTCAGAATTGATTTTCGGGAAGTTCAGAGTTGTTTCGGAAGGAAAAATTCTCAATTCGTAAGCTTTAGGTTGGAAGAGTTGACCAAGGTTTGACTTTTGAGTAAACAACCTCGGAATTGGGATTTGAAGGTTACAATATATTTGTATGATAATTTTGTACTTGGGCGTATGTTCGGGTTGAATATCGGGTGGTCCGGGAGCATTTCGACGCTTATTATGGAAAGTTGGCATTTTGAAACTTTAAGAATTTTTGAAGTTTGATTTGAAGTGAATTTTGGTGTTATCGATGTCCGTATGGGGTTCCGAGCCTTGGAATAGGTTTGTATTGTGATTTATGACTTGTGCGTAAAATTTGGCGTCACTCCGGGATGTTTAAGAATAATTCGGATGCGTTCGATAAAGTTTTAAAGTTTGAAAGTTTAAAGAAAGGTTTCGATCGTTGATTCATAGTTTTGATGTTATTTGGTATAATTTAAGGCTTGGAATAAGTATGTATCATGCTTTAGGATGTATTGGTATGGTTGGTTGGGGTCCCGGGGCCCCCCGGGTGCGAATCACATTGGAATCGGATCGAATTTTGGACTTAAATAAATTATGAAGCTTAAGGCTTCTGGTGTAATCGCACCTGCGAGATATTTGACCGTAGGTGCGAAACTTTGGTCGCAGAAGCGACATTTAGACTGGAGCTAGGATAGCCGTAGATGCAACGATATTTCCGCATCTGCGAGTCCACAGATGCGGAGAATTTTCCGTAGAAGCAGAATCGAGCTGGGCAAGCTGGAGTCGCATAAGCGGAAGGGCTCCGCATGTGCTAGTGTGCAGGAGTGAGGGTTGACCGCAGAAGCGGTCACACATGAATGAAAGTTGTTCGCAGAAGCGGATTTGCCTGGGTTTAGAGGGAACCATACCTGCGATGGATATTTCTGCAGGCGCGGAGCCGCAGAAGTGGCTATGTGTCCGCAGATGCAAAATATCGCTAGGCAGATGGGTGTATTAAATCGAGACTTAACACTCATTTCTCTCATTCTTTCACTTGGATGGCCGAATTTGGGGAGCTATTTTGAGACGATTTTTATCGAGCAACATGAGGTAAGTTACTCCCACCTATTGTAAGTTAAATGCATGGATTCCATACAGATTTAAACATGGAAATGGGTGGAAATTGTGGGATTTTGGTAGGAAACCTAAAATTGATAATTTTAGATTTTGACCACGATTTTGGAAATGGAATTAGGAATAAATTATATATTTGAGTTCGTAATGTTATGGGTAATGTTTATCTTGGAAAATTTCGGAATTCGGGCATGTGAGTGCGAGGGTTTACTTTATTCACTTTTCGAGCGGAGTTGGGGATCATTATAAATTGTTAAATTATATGCATTGGGGTATATTTTGATTGATTTGCATATTGTTTGACTAGTTTTGGATTGACATGCATCGGTTGGAGGTGTTAGAGAGGCGTTAAAGCCGGTTGTGGAACTTCGAAGCAAAGTAAGCCTCATGTCTAACCATGTGAGGGAGAAATTACCCCGTAGATGTTATTCTTGTTATATGCTACATGTTGTGGGAGTTGCGCACGTATAAGGTGACGAGTGTCCGTGCGCATGCTAGAATCCCTGATTATGTCCGGGTAGACTAGGATTCACACCATGCTTTATTTGTACTAGTTGAGCTACTCTTGCCTGCTTAGTTACTTGATTTCGCGTTACGCCCTGAAACTAGGATTACGTAGAGTGATAGACTCATTATTGTAAAGATTTGACAAGCTACTTAATTAGCCGTGGAATAATTGTGCTTCCCTTACGAATTTCTCTCGCATTGTGCGTTTTCATTGAAAAGTTTCTTTAAATTTCATAACTCACATGTATATTCGTGACTGGGGCCAAGAAACCGTTAACGCTTCTTATTCTAATGGGATCGGGTTGTTCGCCTCGGCAGGATTATGTGACACATTCTTATGGGTTCAAGCCGTTCGCCTCGGCAGGATATTGTACCACATTCTTATGGGATCAAGCCATTTGCCTCTGTATTTCTACAAAATACTCTTATGGGATCGGGCCGTTCACATCGACATTTCTATAAAATACTCTTATAGGATCAGGTCGTTCGCCTCGACAGTCTCATACTCTTATGGGATCGGGCCGTTCGCCTAAAAAATTTCATGAAACACTATTATGGGATCAGTTCGTTCGCCTTGGCAGAATAATGCGTAATATATGACAAGAAGCCAGCGTATCCGTGAGTTTTTCCTGATTTGAGTTGTAACGATATATATATATATATATACACACACACTCCGATTGAGGAGGTAGCCTATAATTGAGAGCTTGCGTTTACTGCTCAGAGGAGGATCGTACCACGTACCTATATTTGTTTACACTGTTTGTTTACCATACCTCATACTTGTTTGCTTTCTACTATAATTGATTTACTGGACCACAAGTAAGTATCGATGTCGATCCCTCGTCACTACTTCTCCGGGGTTAGGCTAAATACTTACTGGGTACGCGTTGATTTACGTACTCATGCTACACTTCTGCACTTATTGTGCGAGTATATATATTTTTGGTGGAATTTTGGGCGCAAAGGCACGACTATTGTGTGGACTTTACGGTAAGCTGCATCCCATGTTACGATCCGCATCATACAAAATCTCCATCAGAATTATTTACATTTTCCTGCCTAACTTGTGTTCCAGACAGATGTTGTATTGTTATTGTACCTTGAGCAAGATCTTAACTCTGAAGTGGGCAGATTTGCGGTTAGGATAGGAATATACCTAATCGCCTTGCTTGGTTACTATACAGGAATTATTAATGCGTTCTTGTTAATTCTAATTCCATAGGAATATATACGTTAGATTAGCTTGAATAGGCGAGCAGTACTTCGGGAGAAGACTACGAGCAATATTAACCATGTCAACCAATAAATCAGATAAATTAATTAGACAATTTAAGTGGAAAATTCAACGGGATTATTAGCTAACCCATAGTTCTAGAATATTCACTCACATTGAATTCGTCTTTAAGCTTGTCGTTATTTTCTTTAATCTCTTAATTTGTTACTCTAGATTAATTTTAGTTAAATATTTATACGTTAGGATTTGCTTGAATAGGTTAATTGTCTTAGTTTAATTTAGTGAATAGTTAATCACAAGTCCTTGTGGGTACGATATCTGGACTTACAATCCTATATTACTTGTCGACCACGTATACTTGCGTGTGCGTTTGGGAGCTACAATGAATCATCGGAGCATGCCGTTGACATTCATCACATTTTCGTATAAACTCCTTCGCGTCCTTTTCCATGTCGATCCAGTAGTAGCCGACTCTGATTACCTTTCGAACTAATGATTCGACGCCTGAATGATTTTTGTAGGTGCCTTTGTGAATTTCCCTCAGAACGTACTCAGTATCTCCTGGTTCTAGACATATTGCGAATGGGCCATCGAATGTTCTTCTGAACAGGGTCCCGTCTTTGGACAAGCTAAACTAGGCTGCCTTCGTACGTAGGGCCCTCGATTCTTTTGGATCTGAGGGAAGTTTTCCGGTCTTCATATATTCTATATATTTGTTTATCCATTCCCAAATCAGGCTAGTTGAGTTTATCGGCGGGGACTTCTTCCACCACCGATCTCATGAGTTGTACGACCACCCCCAAGTTGAACTCATCGTCCTCGATTGCCGACACTAGGTTAGCAAGGGCATCGACCTCACTTTTTTTATCCCGAGGTACGTGTTGTAGATTCCACTCCTTGAATCGATGTAATATTACCTGCAATTTATCCAGGTACATTTGCATTCGTTCCTCTCTTACCTCGAACGTTCCATGAAATTGGTTCACCACAAGGAGGGAGTCGCACTTAGCTTCGATTACCTCCACCCCCAAGCTTTTGGCTAGTTCAAGACTTGCAATCATGGTCTCATACCTCGTTGTTAGTCAATTTTACAGTCCTAATAGATTATTTAACTACATTGCCTGTTGGTGGCTTCAATACAATGCCAAGTCCGGACACTTGTGCATTCGAGGCATCGTCCGTAAAGAGGGTCCAGATCCACGAAGAAGTCCCCGAGTCACAAACAACTCTCTTTCGACCTCGGGTATTAGGGCCGGCGTAAAGTCATCCACGAAGTCTGCCAAAATTTGAGATTTAATGGCGGTCCAGGGTCGATATTCAATATCGTACCCACTGATTTTCATGGCCCATTTGGCCAATCGTCGTGAGAGCTCAGGTTTATGAATTATATTTCTCAATGGAAAAGTAGTCACGACACATATAAGATGACATTGAAAATATGGTTTTAGCTTCCTAGAGGCGCTTAGCAAAGCGGGCGCCAATATTTCTAGGTGGGGGTACCTAGTTTCGTCCTCACCTAGAATCCTGCTAACATAGTAAATAGGAAATTATGTACCTTGCTCTTCTTGGACCAGGATTCCACTTGCTGCTATCTCTGATACAGCCAAGTACAGGTATAGTTGTTCATTTGTCTTCGGCGTGTGAAGCGGTGATGAGCTTGATAGATACCACTTGAGTTCCTCTAAGGCTCGTTGGCACTCCAGGGTCCATGATAAGTTATTCTTCTTCTTTAATAGTGATAAAAATCGGTGGCTCTTATCGAAAGACCTCAAGATGAATCGCCACAGGGTGGCTATGCATCCGATTAATCTTGCACGACCTTCACGTTGTCCACAACTGTGATATATTTGATGGCTTTGATCTTGTCGGGATTGATCTCGATTCCCCGATTGGATACCATGAATTCGAGGAATTTACCTGATCCAACTCCGAATGCACACTTCTCTGGGCTCAACTTCATATTGTATTTCTTCAGTATGCTGAAGGTTTCCTGCAAATGTTTTAAATGGTCCTCTGCTCGTAGGGACTTTACCAACATATCGTCAATGTAAACCTCCATTGATTTTCCTATTTGTTCCTCGAACATTCGGTTTACTAGGCGTTGGTAAGTGGCACCGGTATTTTTTAATTCGAACGACATCACGTTATAGCAGTACGTGCCATACTTAGTGATGAATGAGGTTTTTTCCTGATCACCCGGGTTCATCCATATTTGGTTGTACCTGGAGTAGGAATCGAAAAAACTGAGGATCTTGTGGCTGGCCGTGGCATCGATCATACGATCGATGTTGGGCAAAGGGAAGGAGTCCTTGGGACATACCTTATTCAAATCCTTATAGTCCACACATTCTTAATTTATCCCCGTTTGCTAACCAATCCGGGTATTTAACCTCCCGAATGGACCCTATTTTAAGGAGTTTAGATACCCCGTCCTTGATGAAAGCATGTGTGACCTAAGACTGGGGTCTCCCCTTCTGCTTGACCGGGTGGTACTTTGGGTCCACGCTTAGCTTGTGAGTGGTTAACTCCGGTGGGATCCCTGTCATATCAAGGTGGGACCAAGCGAAACAATCTTTGTTAGCTATAAGAAATTGAATGAGGTTTTTCTTGAACTAAGGGCTTAACCTCGTGCCCGGGTATACCTTTCGATCAGGCAAGTGTTCGGTTAGTATGACTTGTTCCATTTCCTCGACCGTTGATTTTGTGTCATCGAAATCGTCGAGAACTATGAAAGATCTGGGGACTCCGTAGTCGTTGTCCTCATCTACCCATCATTCCTTCGATCCGGGTTAGGTTGGTATAGGTGATTTCTATTTGGCACCATATTTGATCCTCCGTTGTTGAGAGTGTGGATGCCGGGATCACCTCATCAACCGCGAACATCGCCTTGGCGGTCGGTTGTTCCCCATAAACCATTTTGGCTCCTCTGGGTGTTGGGAATTTCAGCACCTGGTGCAGTGTCGAGGGTATTGCCCTCATGTTGTGAATCCATGGTCTCCTGTACGGTTCCGACGATGTTCACCGGTAATATTATCTCCCCTTTAGTGGTCTCGCATTCCATGTTGAACCCGTTCAGGACTTGGAGTGCTGGTACGTTCTGATCTTGTAGGCCGAGTTGTTCCACGATCCTTGATCTGATGATTTGGCTGAGCTACCTGGATCAACTAACACACACTTAATTCGAGATTTATTTATGAGTACCGATATTACCAGTTCATCGTTGTGGGGCTGCATGATCCATTCAATGTCTTCGTCGTTGAAAGACAAGGTTCCTTTTGATACGTAATCCCGGGTTCATTTTTTTTCTTATGATGGATATTTTGGTGCGCTTCAGCATCGGACCCTGGGAAATGTCGACTCCACTAATGATCATGTTAATGACGTGATGAGGCTCTTCCTACTCGGTTTGATTATTAGAATCCCTGTTCCTGAAGTGGTTCTTGGCTCGATCACTTAGGAATTCTCGGAGATGCCCGTTGTTGAACAGTCGGGCCACCTCTTTACTGAATTGTAGGCAATCTTCTATTCTGTGTCCATGAGTGCCGTGATATTTTTATATTAGGTTGGGATCCCTTTGGGATGGGTCAGACTATAAAGGTCTAGGCCACTTGGTATCTTTGATACGTCCGGTGGCAGATATGATAGCAGTGACATCGACGTTAAAGTTGTACTCCGATAATCTTGGCGCTTCTTTAGGCCCAACGGGCCTGTCGAAGCTATTATTGCTCATGAGTCCCAGTTGATCTAACCTCGATCACTTCTCCTTTCGTTTCTCATAAAGTTCCGTCTGGACTCACTGCTTCTTCGGTCCCCATTGTACGGCTGATACCGAACCCTGTTTGATCTCGGTTCACGATCGATGTCTCTCTTGACTCTGTTGATGGTTCTGACGGGATACACGGACCCGGAAGAGGCTCCAAGCTGATTATCTTCGACCCTGATTTTTGATTGATACCAGTTATGGACATTGGCCCAAGTGACAACCGGATATTCTATCAAATTTTGTTTCAATTAATGTGAAGCCAACGACCTCCGAATGTTGAGTCCTTGGGTGAAAGCCTGAACGGACCAATCATCAGCGACCGGTGGCAGGTCCATCCGTTCTATTTGAAATCGAGAAACGAACTCTGTGAGCATCTCATTATCCTTCTATTTTACTTTGAAAATGTCCGACTTCCTGGTTTCTACCTTGATAGCCCCGACGTGTGCTTTCATGAAAGAATTTGTAAGCATAGTAAATGAGTCGATAGAATTAAAAGGTAAGTTATGATACCATATAATAGCTCCTTTAAACAGGGTCTCTCCGAATGTTTTCAACAAGACAGACACGATCTCATCATCCTCCAAGTCATTCCTTTTGATGGCACATGTGTAGGAGGTAACATACTTATTTGGGTCGGTCGTTCTATTGTACTTAGGAATCTTGGGCATGCAGAAATTCTTAGGGATTGGCTTTGGATCCACGCTCGGAGGAAAAGGTTTTTGCACGAACTTCTTGGAATCCAAGCCTTTCAATATCGGCGATGCGCCTGGGATTTGGTCGACCTTGGAATTGTAGTTTTCCACCTTTTTGTCATTAGCTTCGATTTTCTTCTCCCTTGATTCTACCCATTTTGTCAGTTCCTCGAGCATCTTTATGATCTCGGGGTTAGTCCCCGATTCGTTTTCATTCGACCTCTCTGCGACCAGTTCATCCTTGCGGGTGACTTCCCGTGATGGATCAGGTTCAATTCTGCTTAGTGCGTGGTTTTGGTTCTATAACTGAGTTATCGCCGCCTGTTGAGCCTGTAACATTTCAGAGATCATTCGTAAATTGATCCTGTCTCCTCCAATGTTTTGTGTATTTTGAGCAGCCGATCGGGTTCCATCACGAACGCTATTATCGGGACTGGTAGGTAGGTTTTCATTGATAGCCACATGTGAATTAGCGTCAATCGGGTTCGCGACCGCATTCTGATGGGATCAACGGGCGGTACCTCGTCACTGGGCACTATGTTGTTATTTTCACCGCGATGGCCAGGTTCATTGTCAAGATGTAGGGGTGCTGATTGAGAGTTTAACATTTTGAGATTTAACACTTCAAAGAATAAATGTAAAGTAGTATGTGTTTGGAAAATTTGTATCAAATAACCACTATTATCCTTAGCCCCACGGCGGGCGCCAAACTATTTACCTTCAAAATCGTATAACAATTGAATTTGTATGTGGTTTTAAAGATACGCGGATTAACTTGATACAAAGTGATAAATTAAGTTGCAATTGAAATAAACAATGATAAAGTAAATTCAAACCACACAAATTGGCAAGTTTCAATCTCGGAAGGTTAGCCACCCTTGAGCCAGATGCACTTTGATCGGTATCACGATACAGAAGAACAAGAGCTTAAAGAGAAAAATAATAATGTATTGCTTTGGAATGTATGTTACAATGTGCTAAATAAATTATTAGATCCCCTTTATATAAAAGAGTAGTCCTACTTTAGGTACAATTCCATAAAATTTAAAAAATCTCTTGATTTGCCGATTGCCAGTTCCTCATTGATACGTGTCGAGATTCCCGCCGCAATATCTGACCGATTACGGATATTTAGGTCTTCTGTTATGCTAACAATATTTCTTCGAGCTAGTTTGGGATTATGATCGATTCCGGGATCACGACCTCGATATTCTCGAAGGCGGGAGTTCTAACCCCGGGTTCTAGCCCGGTGAAACTTAGGATCGATTTTCAGTCCTTATTGTCATGTTTCGAACCTGACCTATCATACGTAAGCGAGCTCGATTTTGACAGTATACACCAAGTACTTGAAATTGTTGAGAATATATTCTTTGGCTAGTACTGAGTGATCTTGGGAACGGAAAATGGCTTGACAAAGTTTGGAAGACCACTTACATGCAATTTACTATCCACGTGTAAAAGGATTCCTAGAGTCGCGATTAGTGCCCCCCTGATAATTCTGTATACTAGATTAATAACTCATTATGCTAATAGCATATCATAATTTTGCGTGGCATACTCTGACAGCAAAAATAGCACCCGAGTGTACTATTTGGTCGCCCCTATTTATTCACTTTTTAAATTTTCTTTAATTAGTACCCAAAGTTTAGATATCTTCTCACCTTTTTCTCCTCCTCTTTTTTTTTCTTTATCTTCTTCTTCTCCTTCCTCCTCCTCCTCCTCCTCCTCCTCATCATCATCATCATCATCTTCTTCTTCTTCTTCTTCTTCTTCTTCTTCTTCTTCTTCTTCTTCTCTTTTGTTGTGAAAATAAAGGTGACAATGAATTCATATGGTATTTGTGAGCATATTTTAAAGTAGTTTATGATATTTTACAGTGGTGAGCTGCTGTGGTGCTTTATTTTTTTACTACTGCGTAGAGTTTCTTCTTTTCTTCTTCTTAATTATAAAATAGATTTATTAGATTTATTATTATTTTGACAAATTAATGATTGGGGTTTGTTTTTGATGATATTCTGAGGTTATGTTTCAAATTTGAGCTCATTTGGAGTAGATTTAGGTGTTAAATCGTATATCGGATTGTTGAAATTAGGAAAACAAATTTCTATTTTTGGGCAATTTACACTTCAGACCTACGTGGCCTTAGGTGCATGAAAATATTAGTTGCACTTCGCACCTATTTGGCTTTAAGTGTATATGAAGTGCAGTGTTTTCACTTCAGACCTATTTGGCCTTAAGTGCATGAAAACATTGGTTGCACTTTAGACTTATTTGGTCTTAAGTGCATCTGAAGTGAAATTTTTTCACTTTAGACCTATTTGGCCTTAAATGCATGAAAAACATTAGTTGCACTTCAGACATATTTGGCCTTAAGTGCATCTAAAGTACAATTTTTTTCACTTCAGACCTATTTGACCTTAAGTGCATAAAAATATTTATTACACTTCACACCTATTTGATCTTATGTGCATCTCTAAGTGCATTTTTTTCCACTTTAGACTTAATTAGTTTTAAGTGCATTGCACTTTAAATTAATTTTTTTATAATTTCAGACCCGATAAGTCTGGAGTTGAGGCTAAAGTGAGTAGACTTGTAAAGTTTTGTGCAAAATGGGTATAAGTTTAATTATGACTCCAAAACTGGGTATAGATGAAAATGCTCCTGCTTGAGACTCTAAGAGTCTAAGAATGTGTTCACTTTACTATATTACTCTCTCAAGTCTATATTATCTTTCTTTTAAGGCTTTAAATAATCTTAAAATTTTAAAAACCTCAACTATAAGGGTATTTGTCTAAATTATTTTTATCTTTCCTTAAACGTTTTACTTAATTAGCACATCAATTAATTGAAAAAGTAAGTGCAGATTAAAAAAAGAGGTAAAGCAATAAATTACCCTTCATTTTAAAATCCAGCTTACTTTTGCCTCTTTTTTCAATGGGGATCCTTTCTATTTGTATTCAATCTTTTATTAGCATTCCGGGGAACGCGCTAAAGACAGTTTTATATACAGAACTCTTTAGCGCCTCATGACTTAGCATAGTATTAGTATGCATGCATTCTATAGTTAGTATGATTCTTAGTACATCTTAATCCAGGATTTGCTGGACGGGTAGCTAGTTCCGATCCGGTGCCAATCAAGTTCCATCTCAGTTTTGGGGGTATGACATGACACTAATATTCTGATTTCTGAGTATCAAAAGAGTATTTCTTAAGTTTAGTGAGGTCTTTCATGACGGTTCAAAGTGGAGATAAAATTACTAGTTTTATATAATTAAACCAAATATCTATATCTATAAGTAATAGTAGAGGATGCAGCATATAGTCAATGAGTTCAACTGATCATAAAATTTTCGAATATATATATATATATATATATATATATATATATATATATATATATATATATATATATATATATATATATATATATATATAGTGTAAAAATTAATAATAAAATAGTATATTGAACCTATAGTTTTAAAAATGTGATTGGTTCAATTGTAAGAACCCCGTCAAATTTAAATGATGAATATCTTCGCTATAGTACATGTATCTTTTTGAAATCCTAGATCTACTCCGACTATATTCTACTAATAAATCTCTATATTTGCAAGTGATTATGGACACCTATTCATTAATTTGTAAGTGATTATGGACGCGTATGGTCGTGATTAGTGACAACAAAATGGATAAATAATAATTATCCATCCATATTATCTACTAAAAGATGAGTTGGATAATTAATTTTTTAAAAATGGGTGAAATATGGATAAGATCCATATTATCTACTTTAAAAATGGATACTTAAAGGATAACTAATGGATTTAACTTTTACATTTGCAAAGACTTAAAATTGGGGTTCCTCAAATTTGGGAGAGTAGAAATTCTCAAAAGTGATCATGTTCAAGAAGCCATGCATAGTGTTTGCAATAAATTTATGTAGAAAAATAAAACTGCAATCACAAACAATTATAAAGAAAAAAGGATTTTATTGATAAACATTGCGGGTTACAACTCTGTTTATCCCTTTATTCTTCCCTCCCATTTGTTATTCGTAATTCGAGGGTCTTAACGGCGTATTTCTCGAACGTAGGATGATATGCATCTCCTTGATGTATTTGATGATCAAGAAGCATGGAGCAACACTCCATTTGGATCTTGAGTGTTGCTAGAACTTTAAGCAAGACATATTTGACATGCCTTTAATCTCTTAATGAATATTCCAAGATTTTAATGGAATTTCGGAGATTGTATATTTGATCTCATTGTGTATATTTCGGGAGTTTATAAAATTTCTGAGATTGTCTTTGAAGGACATATGTAGCCTTATTTATAGGCATGAATTAAGATTTGTGTGGAGTAGCCACCAAGTAACCTTAATAGACTCCTAATATTTCAAGAGTCTTCTTGAATTTAGGATTTATATTGATCTGCTAAAATTTCAGTGTCTACACATAGTATGAGCTAGTATCCATATTATTTGCCGATTAACCAATTTTCTATTCATATTAAATATGGGCATGTCAGATATTTTATATGTTCTTGCATAATCTGTTTTTGACCCGCCCGTGTCTTACCCGACCTGCCAGTTTGCCAATGCTAGCCTTGATATTTTTATTTAGTACTAATTTATTGCACAGATATACTTAAACTAATTTGGGTGAGCTGTGTGAGTAGGGAATTGAAATCTAGTGGCCAAATTCGTACTTCCGATGAAATCTATTGGCCAGTTTGCCAATGCTAGCCTTGATATTTTTATTTAGTACTAATTTATTGCACAGATATACTTAAACTAATTTGGGTGAGCTGTGTGAGTAGGGAATTGAAATCTAGTGGCCAAATTCGTACTTCCGATGAAATCTATTGGCCAAATTGTTTAAGTATTATTCTAGTCACAAAATTTAGTTCAAGTATTTCTATTCATAAAATCATTCTATGTGACAAGGCGGGTTGCTACGATGGTAAGCACCCTCCACTTCTAACCAAGAAGCTTGTGAGTTCGAGTCACCCAAACAGCAAGGTGGAGAGTTCTAAGAATGCCAAGTTTCTATTGGAAACAACCTCTCTACCCCAGGGTATGGGGTAATGTGGAGAGTTCTTGGAAAAAAGAATGCCAAGTTTCTATTGGAAACAGCCTCTTTATCCCAGCGTAGGCGGTAAGGTCTGCGTACACACTATCCTCCTCAGACCCCACTAGTGGGATTATACAGGATTGTTGTTGTATTCTATCGGGTATCACACAGGAAAAGTTTCTCTTAGTTTTCCACCATTTTAATGTAGTAAATATATCTGTCACGATAAAAATTTACACTAATGTTACTAACCAATATATTTGTTCTTGGTCAGAATTACCTTGAATATTTCAGTGTAAATTAATATATCTTACACCAATATACTGAGTAGTATTTATGTGGCATGGAGTTCCATAATGGCAAGAAATTTACGTACTTTCAGTTTCAAAGTTTTAACATTTCAAAAAAGCCAAACGTCTATACCGATCTCTAAGGAAAGATCCCTTCTCTCACCTGAAAAATTCGGTAAATTCATGAAAACTCTGATCTTTCTTCACTACTGTTGAAAATGACGATTCTTTCTCTACCGAGTTTTCTATGCATTCTCAACAGTTCAATTTCTGTTATATTTTTCCTAGTTTTTACATGGCCAATTGCACAAATGATATTGAATCCAAATAGGGCTTGTTCGGTTAGTGAACAAGTTATAATGTGGGGATTATAAGTCGTTTTGGCAAATGAATTTGTTCCAATTTTTTTACAGATTTCGAAAGCATATGTTACTTTTTTCTAAATTCACCATTATTGCCCCAGTTAGTGGCGTGTCAATCAGTGAGGATAAAAGGTAGTTTAGACAAATAAATACTCTTATAATTAATCCTAATAAATGTTCTTCTTAAGGGTGTGCAAAAACTTTAAAAGACAAATAATTAATATCCGTTTACCTGTTTGTCCAGAAATTAGGAAAATCCTAGCTTGAATTGCATTATGTCTGATATTCAATAGCAGTCTTATTGGATGAGTGTTTAGGGAGCTCTAGTTTCTTAAAGAAAACTGATATTGGGATGAAATGAGCTCAAATATAGAGTGAAACGAGTCAGATGATTCATACAGCCGACCTCAATTAGTTTTGGACTGAGAAGCAGGTGTAGCTGATTGAATGATCTATTGCACTCCTTTTGGATCCATTTCACCGCAATACTCAATAATTTGGGGTTCTTTAACACTAGAAGTTTTCTATATTTCCTACCGGGCATACAAATCTCAAAACAGATCAGACTTAAAAAACTCCTAGCAAAACCTGGACCTAATGTAAGTATAAATCTCAATCACTTGGTATCGCTTGTATGGATCTATTTGCCTCCATTATGTTTTATTCATTAAACTGCGAGGTTAAAGATGTGAACACTCTCACATTGACGCCATGATTAATAGGATTCATCTTTCAGGAATGTCAAGATTACTTTCTTAGAAAGTGGAGGATGCTGAGGTTGCTCAAAGAATTGGTTTTTGGTTATTACTGCTAACCTTTGTGTTGAGCAACTTTTATCACAATGGGAACCTTATATCGCAGGTTTGTGGACAATATTTATACTTGAATCAATTTCACCAAATATTTTGTTTGGAACTGAAGCTTATGTCGATGCATATACCTTAGAATTACCTTCTTTGTCTTCTTTCTTCTAATTCAGTGGGGCTTTCAGAAGATCGAACGATAGAGGCAGACTTGTTATAACTACAATCATGGGAATGGTTTTTGGATATTTTATTGGCATTTCATCTCCATATGTTTCTCTAACAAAGGTAATTAGCCCAATCTTTCCATATTTGCTCTGATGTTAATTAAGAAACTTTTATCATTCCTCGTAATTTTTGGTGTCTTTTGCAGATTACTTTACCTTCAAGTCTTATGTCATCTATTGATGTAGCCTTTGGTGATGACCATCGTAGACCTTCAATTGAACGCTTTTTTCCAGAGAATCTTGTAAATCCAAAGGTATGTATTTCACTTGGATCCTTTACATTATTCTCACCTTCAACTTCCCTATGTTGATTCACTTGTATAATCATGTGATGGAATCTCATTACGACTTATCTAGCAAAACAAAATTTTGGTATTCCAGTAAGAAACAACTGGTGTTAATTTGGCCAGCAAAATCCACGGATAACTCTTTGAATCGACATCTTTATGCCTTATGCTGTTGAATATTGAACACTTGTGAATTTCCATAGCAACAAATTCAGACAGCCAAATGGATCGATTATGCTAATACTACTTCTTAAATGTGTATCTATCATTATGTCGATAAAAATCTACTTTCATTATTTCCTGCATGTTCTGAATGTCCCTTTCTGGTGTCTAGAAAAAATGTTGTATTTTGTGCTTTTTTCATGCCAGTCCTGGACCTGGTATCTAGTTATCTACATAGTCTTTTTTAAAACAACTCTTTGAAGTAAACCTGGCTCAACAAGATGCACATATTTGTGTTATTGGGCCACTACAAAGTTTTATGAGTTTTTTGGCAAATTGCTGATTTCATTTAGGCCATTCTGCTCCTGTTTTGCAATTGAAGTTTGCGGTAGTGAATGTTGGGTTCCCTGTCTGTAATCAAAGCTGGTTAGTTTTGAGCCAAATCTTGGTAAAATTGAATGCAAAGGTAGGTGCATCGAACCTTTCTTGATTAATTATTCTAAGGAAAAGATGTGATGTTAGGGTTGGTGCCAACTGCAAAGATTTATTATAAAACTTATCCTGTAACAATATATAGAGTAACAAAATTATCATACATGGAGTAATTTGTATGCTTACCACTAAGGCCTTAGCATAGCAGTTAAATTACATCCAGTCTGGTTTAATCTTTTTCTTGAAAGTGCCTGAGAGAACCATCGGTTTCACATAGCCCATTTATTTTGAACATGATTAGTTTGGAGGTTGAAAATAATTAGCATCATATAAAAGTTGCAGACGAGAAACTGTTTCCCAGAGAAGGCGTTCCTCGCCTATCTGCCTAGCTTGAGTAGTGCCCTAGTGGGAAAATAAAAAGTGATAAACATTACCATTATCAGAGCCCAATCAATTTTGTAGTCTAATTTTTGGATAGGATTTGATAAAATTTGCTTTTAGCTTGTGCTCGACTGCCGCGTGAAGAACCGTGCTAATAGCTTAGATGTTCTCGTCTATTGTAACTTTATTTACTGGAATAGTTTCAATGTCCACAGACATAAATGCATGAGAATTCTTTATTTGAAAATGAAAAAATTTGCAAGAGAACAAGTTGTGAGTATTGTAAATGGTTAAAGCCTGCTTTTATGGCGGTTGTTGGATCTCAACAGTAGAGTTTCTTATAGTTATTCAGTCTCCATTTTCCTCTGTCCAGATGATATCCCTGTAGAGGTTTAAAAGTGCTTTAGAGACTTCGGCGTAGTATGATAAACAATCATTTCAATGTTATATTAAGGAGTGGAAATATGTCAATTGAGTGGAGAAGCAAATATCTTGGTTCCCACATATAAGAACGAAGGAGATATTAAAAATGGAGGGAGCTTTCATGGTATTAATATGACGAGCCATATGATGAAACTTTTGGAAGACTGATAGAGTATAGTGGTGATAGAGAATCAAATTGAATTTATGCATGTTATACACTCAACTAGATAAATCATATCATAGCATGCCAATAATTTTTTTTGTTCTGGATGCTTGAGAAGAAACCAATGCATCACAAATATATAAATTCCATAGAAGATATGAATGAAGAAGCGATCATGGGGGAAATACATACGAGTTCCCCCATAATAGTGGGTTTACTCCATAGAGCTGCCTCACGCTCGTACTAGTTTTTCAGTAGTTATATATGAGCGAATCAATAATATACAGAATGTGGTAAGAAGTTCAATGGTGCATGCTATTTGCAACTGATATTATGTTAATTAATAATATCAGTCAGTGAGTCAGATAAGAGTCGGAATTATTGAGAAACACTCGAGAGAGTAAAAAATTTAGAAAAATAGAGGTAGACAAATTAATGCATTGTAAGTAAGCCTCATCAAACAATAAAGTTGATATGAGATTAGATGGATTATGTTGGATAGATACAGACAATTCAAATACCTAGATTAGTTTTTTAAGAGAATGGCAATGACAGATAAAGATTTAACATAAAGTTAGAAAAAAGATGTGAAGGAGTTCTATGCTAAGAAGATACAAGCAAAGTCAAGTTCAATATAACGATTGTAAAACCATCAAGTTATGTGGACATAAATCCGAACACACTTACAAGGTGTATTTGGTAGAAATGAAAATAGTCAGATGCATACGCGGTCATACAAGATGGGATAATATTAAAAATTGTCACTGATAGTGCAAATACTTCCATTTGAGATGGTTTGACTACATTCTGTGTAGATTCCCCATATGCACCAGATCTAGTTGCTATAATATGATGATTGAATGTGATAAAAGGGAACAAGTTAAGTCTCAAAAAGGAAATTTTCGCAAAAACCTTACAATGATGCAAACTCAGCTTAGAATAGAACATTATGGAATTTAAGGGTCCATAGGAACGATATCAACTAGTTGGTATTAAGACATTCTTCTTACATCTCGTTAGATCAGGTACTCCGTTGAGAGTCTCTTTATTCTGGAATTAGAGACTTGAACATCCATGTATGGACAACTGGATATAGTAACATCATAAAATTCAAAAGCACCATGTGGTGATTGAGACGTTCTTACGGTTATACGCAGAGCTCATAGTCTGAAGTATCCTAACTTTTTCTAGTTACTGGTTCAATAACAAGCTTGGTAGTTGCTTGGAGACATATGAGAAACTTGATTATATACTTGCTGGTTACGTGATTATTTTGCATATGTAAAGGAGTTAAAATATATGTTTCAGCTGTCTTGATAATTATATAGTTGAATCAGAGCATCTCTAAATTATTAATGCTTTTGATTTTCTAGATATATGTTCCAACAAATCCCCGTGGTGCAGAGTCATTGCCACCAAGGATTGTGGTCTCTGAATCAGATTTTTACTTGAGAAGGTTGTGGGGTGAACCAAGTAAGGTATGATGCAGACATATCAAATAATCATTGGTTAACTCCGATTTTGAAAAAATAAAGAAAAAATGAAAAGGAATGTCCGCTCATTATAGTGTATGATACCTGCATTTGTCACTTCTGGAAAAAAAATGGATACTTCAACGTCCTGCCTTTATAAGATTCCGTTGCATGTCTATGTTATGAATTTTTGGATTAAACATCAGCGACATTGATTTCTGGGTAAGTTTTGGTTTCATTTTCTTGTTTATTATATATTTAGCAGTGTGAGGCTGAAGGCAAGGACTTTAGCTGCAACCCTAGGCTGTCATTCAAGTTTTTACTTCTCTAATGAACGACATGTGCTTCCAGCTTTGCAGTAGTTTAAGAGACAATAACCTATTCTATATGTAATGCTTTCGAAGAGTTATGGAATGCATCATTAGGACTTCTGTATTTACAGAAAGGAAAAGCCTGAAGGTTGTCATAAAGTTTGTCACTTATACTTTATGTTTTGCTTCCTGGTGCTTTATTTAGGTGCAGTTATCTTACAAATTTTAATTATCAGGATCTAACAAATAAGCCAAAGTACTTGGTGACATTTACTGTTGGTTTGAGTCAAATGAACAACATTGATGCAGCTGTTACAAAGGTAATAAAAATGAAGTGATTCCATTAAAAGGATATCTTTACAACTTTAGCTCTTTTACTTAACATTGCATCCCATGTACTAGTCTTATTTTCTATGCTTTATTTAGTTTTCAGAGGATTTTCAAATTTTGCTTTTCCATTATGATGGTCGAACGAGTGAATGGGATCAATTTGAGTGGTCCAAGCGAGCAATTCACATCAGCGTGAGGAAACAGACCAAATGGTAAGACTTTGATTTTAGGTATTAGCTTTGGGAATCTAAGTCTTATCTATCTGATGCAACAATCAAAGAGTAATGTGATGCGAGAACTTTGTTCTATTTAGGCAGTAGCCTCTTTTAACTAGCATATTTGGATCCATTGATTTTGTCCTACTAAGATGATAAATTGAACGGAAATTGAGGAAGTTGTTGGATATAATAACTTGTGTTCTTTTATTTTTTCCATCTAATATTGGTCTTTCTCTTTCCTTTATCAGGTGGTATGCAAAGAGATTTTTACATCCTGATGTAGTAGCTTCCTATGATTACATATTTATATGGGATGAAGACCTTGGAGTTGAGCACTTCAATGCAGAAAAGTACGCGCTATTCCCTGGATGTTTTAGTTGGTTCGTCATTTTCAAAAGTGAAAGCATCTGTGTTTTCTCTTTATATATGTTGTTTCGGACTAATCTTGGCCGCCTGAATATGCCAGGTATATTAGACTAGTTAAAAAACATGGCCTCGAGATTTCTCAGCCTGCTCTTGAACCCAACAGTGGATTGACATGGCAGATGACTAAGAGGAGGGATGATAGAGAAGTTCACAAGTACATTCTGCTGAATCCTTCCTCTGATTCAAATTTTAATCTATTTTCAATTAATTTGGATGGAATGCCTGTATAAACTAGTTTATGTTCATCGACATGTAAAATTTTTGTGTGGATTGATCAACAGGAGTACAGATGAGAAACCAGGCTGGTGCAGCAATCAACGTTTGCCTCCTTGTGCAGCGTACTCTCTCTCTCTCTCACTCGAGTAGTAGTCTCAAAATATTCTATTTTTGGAAAATCATACACGTTCTAAAACAGATCATTGTTTAGCAATTATGGCTCCAAATGAGAAACTGGGTGTCTTGATCAAACTCAAGCAATAGCCTCTGAGTCCTAGTATATTCCTTAAAGGATTTATCTTATTTTATTGGTCTGATTTCTTGTTCAGTTTTGTGGAAATAATGGCTCCTGTGTTCTCTCGAGAAGCATGGCGATGTGTTTGGCATATGATTCAGGTAGTTCTTACTCTTGGGATCAGATGTGTCAACTAGCGATGTGTTTTTTACTCACTATAATCCTTTCAAGATGCAATTGCCCTGATCACTAGTGTCTTCTATTATTTCATATGCTATTTATACTGATTATTTTACTCGATTTGATTATAGAATGATTTGGTGCATGGATGGGGATTGGATTTCGCATTGAGAAGATGTGTAGAGGTTATTACTTCTTAGTTCCTCCAGATAAATTCTTGAATTGTAGTAGAATAGTGGTAAAAGGAGAGCTGCACACTGAAAAATTTGATACAACTGAGAATTATCTTCTCAGCTTAGACTTATTTGAGATATGATGGACTCTTTGGCAAAACTTTAATTTGTTTTAAACATGGTTTGTGCAGCCTGCTCATGAAAAAATTGGTGTTGTTGATTCACAGTGGATTGTGCATCAATTTGTTCCTTCTCTAGGGAATCAGGTCAGTCAATGTTCATTTCCAGAAAGCTACATTTTATTGATATAAGTAATAATTTTTTTATATATGCGGAAATCCCTGATTATGAAGTTCTTGATTCCTGCCCATCTTATGAGAACTCAAATCCATGAACAACGACCCATTAGCTACTTTCCCAACCTAGTTCATATTGTGATTGTGAATTCTTCAGTCAGCCACCCAATCCTCGAATATGTAAAAGTTGAACTCAATCGCCTGGAAATTTCCAAGTGCTTGAGATAATAAAGATCAAGCTTTTTGTTGGTGATTGTAGCAGTTGAGCTCATGTGGACTAGTGTTATGGCAAGTCTGTGTAATACCACCAAAGCTTAATGGATGTTTCTGATCGAGAAAAAGGAAAAGAAGACCATGCGAAAGCAACAAAAAAGGAGAGAAGAGGAACGGAAGGAAAGGGAAAACGGAGAATATTATTATTGTTTGGAATCATTAGGAATAAAGACAAAGAAATGAGTATGCTTAACTGGGGCGGAGAGAGAGTAGAAGCTATGGGTTCGGCCAGTAGCTTTGGTCCAAACTATGTGTTTGCCTTAAAATATTCATTGAATATGTACAAATTATTAATTTAGAACCCAATAACTTAAAAGATTAGAATTCCGAGCCCATAAGTTTCAAATCACGGCTCCGCATTTGAATTGCTTAATATGAATTATTTGTTCACAATCCCCAGGCCTGTTTATGGTTACAAAAAGTTTCATCAAATGGAGTCTCCTACCCTCTGATTCCACTCGCTTTTGGACGGAAAAAGCATGTGTTCTTTCATCCTAATCCTTGACTGCCTAAAAACTCGTCCACTATTTAAAAATATAAAGCCTTATCTCTTAAATTCCTCTCCTTTCATTTATCTTCATTCCTTTCAATCTGAAGCATCTGTAAAATAATCTAATCCTGTGATTTTTTCTTGTTATGTATGCGATAATTTGTAAAACTCGTGAGTAATCGCTTGAAGCATTATCTAAGAGGCTAGCTCAGAGACGATGGCGGATGCAACCTTTGTATTGCAGGTTCAACCGAACCCAATATTTTCACCAAAGAGTTTAAATATATATATGAAAAATCATTAAAATTTCAACAAATATAAAAACTAAACCAATAATATCAAAAGTATAGTGAATGCAGTGCTAAAACCTTTGCAAACTAAATCCATCAAATTCATATCTTGGATACACCTCTCTTTAGACAAGGACCTAATTATTTCTTCCGTTTCGTTACACTGGGATAGGAAGATCTCCTTTATGTCTATCCTGGATGAGGAAGAGAAATTATTAGCTAGAAGAGAGAAACTAGTGCTTCTTTGGATATAATTATATGAACATTTAGAGAGTTATTTGGACTAAGACAGAATACGTGGAGTGTAAGTTCAGTTGCGAGACTCAAGGAGGGGAAGGTGAGGTGAGGCTGGACTCGCAGGTCATCCCTAGGAGAGGGAGTTTTAAGTACATTGGGTCGATTATTCAGGGGATGGGGAGATTGATGAAGATGTCACACATCGTATCGGGGCGAGATGGATGAGATGGAGACTCGCTTCCGGTGTTTTGTGTGACAAGAAGGTGCCACTGAAATTTAAGGGTAAGTTCTACATAGTGGTGGTCAGACTAACGATGTTGTATGGGGTTGAGTGTTAGCCAGTCAAGATCGCTCATGTCCAGAAGATGAATGCAGCACAAATGAGAATATTGAGATAGATGTGCGGGCACACCGGGTTAGATAAGATCAGAAATGGGGTTATTCGCGACAAGGTGGGCGCGACCCCCTATTGAGGACAAGATGCGGAAAACGTGACTTAGGTGGTTTGGTCATGTGAGGAGGAGAAGGAGCACATGCGCTCTGGTGAGGAGGTGTGAGAGGTTGACATTGGATGGCCTACGGAGACGTAGAGGTAGGCCAAAGAAGAGGTGGTGAGAGGTGATTAGGCAAGACATGACGCAACTTTAGCTGACCGAGGACATGACCCTTGATAGGGATATATGGAGGTCGATGATTAGGGTAGTAGAGTAGGTAGTCTTGAGTGTTCATAACAGTAGTATTGGCTCGCAGTCTAGCTTTCTGTTGGTAGTAGGTTTGTGTTGTTTTCTTTCATTGTTGATCACCTTACTATCTTGTTTTTTTTCTGATTTTATATGGCTTTTTGGTACTGTCCCTTCTTGTCTATATTTTCATTAATGTGCTGCTTATGCTTTCCTGAGCCGAGGGTCTATTGGAAATAACCTCCCTATCCTCACAAGGTAAGAGTAAAGTCTGCATACACATTACCCTCCCCAAATCCCACGGTGTGGGATAATACTGGGTATGTTGTTGTTGTTGCTGTGCTTCTCTATATGTGACTATATATCCTAGTGCATGAAACTGTTCTCACCTTTCTTTCTTAAAAGTAGTTATTACTGTTTCTTTTTGAGCTTTTGGGTGTCAAAGGAGGGGGGAGCTAGTATTTCCTGGACTAAATTTGTGTTACTATAACCATATCATCATTCTTTCTATGGGATACAAAACTGGCGATAATTGGGATCTTTACAAGCACCACGTATAATTGCTGGTAAAACCTTTACTGACCCCCCAATACAATGGCAAACAACTTAATGCCAGTAAAGGTTTTTGCAGCAAGTTTTATTCCAGCTAAATTAATTGGTATATTCATGGCCGCCATAAGTCTTTTGTTGTAGAATCATAAAGTACTTGATTACTTATCCTACTTAAGTTGCTCTTTTAATCATTCTTTGGCATGTTCCTACTTCTTTTGTATTATTTTTTCTTTTGGATTACAGGGTGAGTCTGAAAATGGTAAAGCTCCTTGGGAAGGGGTAAGCATATCTTTTGTCACCTGAAATTTATATTGATAACTTCTGTAGGTTCTTTAACTTGATTAATGCCGACCCCAATTTGTTTAATTTGGGACTGAGGCATACTTATTGTTGTTGTTGTTGTACTGGAGGTTAAAATGGATGAATATCTGTATTGTAGGTAAGAGAGAGGTGTACAAATGAGTGGGCTATGTTCCAAGATCGTTTAGCCAACGCAGATGAATCTTATTTTGTCCAGCATGGAAAGAGTAGAGTATAACACTTCTGCAACTGTTTTTGTTTCTTTTTTCTCTATTTTTTGCTTTTTTGGAGGGATGTCTAATTCTTTTTACCATTATCTCATTTTTTGTTTTAATTCTTATTACTAGTACTAGTAGAATAGCCATATGATCTGCAGCTGATGGACATCAGTTTGATACTGAAGGTGTCTTGTCTTTTGCATAGATACTACACGAGACTTTTCAAGAAATTTTGCGCATTTTGTTATCCGTTTCCGCTATATATCATTTTGGAGGGGCTGCCAAACCATTTCGGAAGATGGCGTTTCAACAGTTAAGAGATATAGAGGCGGATCTAGTTTGTAAGTTATGGGTTCACTTGACCCAGTATCTTTTATTCAAATCCTATATAATAATAATAAAAAAAAAAAAATTGATTAAATATCTATAATACTTGACTATAAATTCGATTATTGTTGTATACTAACTTTAGATCGCGATAAGAATTCATAAAATTTAAATTCTGATTTACGCCTCTTGCATTGTCCCGTGGGACTTAGTTTGAGTGTAAGCTAGTGATAGTTTCAGTTAAGTTGGTAATTCTTTTGGCTACTGGACTTTTGTCATCTAAGGTACAAGATTTGTGATGTATGACTCCAACAATTCTGTTTTCACAATTTAGTGGGATATTAGACCATTTTGCCTAACTAATAAATAGACGAAAAACTTTTCGTTTTTTATGCTCTAATTTAGTTGCTCTCCCTTTTTTTTTTATTCCTTCTTTTTTATTCTCTTACAAATTCTGGGAGGGGGCAATATTAATATACCGAGTACACTTGAAAATTGGTGGACGAATTAATATTTTCGATAATAAGACACAAGTTAGTCATATAGTGTGATGACCCAAAATGTTATCTTTAAATTTAAAAAATTAATTCTGTGTTCTATGACCTCGAAAAGCACTATTTATCACTCCTCGACTTGCGTGCGCAATCCGTAAAATTTTTCGGAAAGTTTTTATGTGAAAAATGGATTAAAATGTGAAATAGAGCTTTAAAACTCAACTGAGTTGACTTTGGTCAACATTTTGAGTAAACAGACTCGGATAAGTGTTTTGACAGTTCCAGTAGGACCGTATTGTGATTTGGGACTTGGGCGTATGCCCGGAATCGAATTCCGATATCTCTAGCCCGAGATATGGAATTTTGATGAAAAATTAAAAGTTTGAAAGCTTAATGATTTTTAAGAAGTTACCGATGTTGGATTTATTGACATCGGGTCCGTATTTTGGTTTCGGAGCCCGATAAAGGTCCACTATAATATTTATGACTTGTCTGCTGAATTTGGCAAAAAAAGGAGTTGATTTGACGTGATTCGGACGTCCGGTTGTGAAAATATAAGTTTTAAAGTTTTCTTGAAAATTTTATTCGATTTGAGGTTCAATTCGTAGTTCTAGGTGTTATTTTGACTATTGAATCGCACGAACAAGTTCGTATGGGGTTTTAGGACTTGGGTACATGTTTGGTTTGGAGCACCGAGGGCTCGGGTGAGTTTCGGATAGGCTACAGGATGATTTCGGACATAGAAAATCTGGTTTTCTGCAGACTTTAGGCTTCTGGTGTGTTTTTCTTCGCGTTCGCGAAGGTACTCTCGCGAACGCGTAGAGTAAATTGGACTGGCACGTTTTGTGCTTCGCGTTCGAGACAAGCAGAACGCGTTCGTGAAGGGTTGAGGTGCGAAGCTTCGCGTTCGCGATCGAAACCTCTCTTTCGCGAAGGAAAAAAGGCTGGCAAGGTAATTTGCCTTTGCGTTTGCGAAGGACAAGCCAGGCAAGCTTCGCGTTCTCGAGATAGCCCTCGCGTTCGCTAAGGGTAAAATTAGACAACCCAAATTTGTGCTTCGCGAACGCGAGGCACTGACCGCGTTCGCGAAGGGTAAAAATTCCAGAAACACAACTTAAGTTTTGAAAAATGGAATTCGTCTCATTTTCAACCCTTTTCCATTTTTGAGCTCGGGTAAGGTGATTTTTGGGCGATTTGCACGTAGAAACATTGGGATAAGTGTTCCTTATCCTATATTGATTATATTTCATGATTCCATACTCATTTACATCATGAATCCGTAAATTTATGGAAGAAAAATTAGATTTTTATAAAATCTTCCAAAAACGAAAATTTAAGATTTTGAAGGTCCATTTGACATCGGAATTGGATAATTTTTATATGGTTGAACTCGTAGCGGAACGGGTATTCGGATTTAGCGAGTTTTTTCGGGATTTAAAACGTGGGTCTCACTATCAAATATTTAAATGAATTTCAAATTTTTATCGAATTAATTCCTATGATTCGTATTGAGTATATCGAATTGTTTGTGAATAGATTTGACACTTTTGGAGACAAATTCAAAAGGAAAAGCTGTGGTCGAATAATTTATTGGAATTTGCAAAGCGAGGTAAGTGTCGTGGTTAACGTTGACTTGAGGAAATAGAACCCTTAAATTATTTGTTATGTGAAATGCATGTGAACGACGTATAGGTGAGGTGACGAGTGTCTATACGTCGTCAAATTAATTATTTGCCTAATTATTTGAAAATCATAAATTGTTCTAAGATACTAATTAATTGTTATAATAATTGTTTCTCTCCTATTCTTTGTCAAATATTAATTCTTGAATTCCTGCAATAATTGTTACATGCTATTTGATTTATGTGTCTTAATTGTTATTTGACATTTAGCATACTAAATATTAAACTGCCTATTTTCTCCATGATTTTCATAATTAATTGCTAATTGCCATTGTTTGTTCATAAATAAATCATAATTATTATATGCTTGTTGTCTTAAAGATTTTATATTAATTGTTGCATTTATTAGGGCAATTTCTTCTATAAGAATTGGTAATGGATATATTGGAGGAGCGGGTTGCACGCCGCAACATAATTGAACATATTGGGGGATCGGGTTATACGCCGCAACAGACTTATTAAAAGTCCATATTGGGAGATCGGGTTTCACGCCGCAACAGACTTATTAAAAAGTCTATATTGGGGGATCGGATTGCACGCCACAACAGACTTATTTAAAAGTCTATATATACTTGATTAAAATAAATATATGAGAGGATTGAAAATGAATATATTATGGGAGCGGTTTGCACGCTGGAACGGAAATTGGTTGAAATAATAATGGGTTATGACTGCTGAGTTGGCTTTAATTATTATAAATGAGTTACCTGATTTATTTCTATTATTTGTTGTTGTTACTAATATTGCGTACAGGTTAATGTAAGTCACCCGCCTTAGCCTCGTCACTACTTCGTCGAGGTTCATCACTTACCAGTACATGGGATCGGTTGTTCTGATACTACACTCTGCACTTCTTGTACAGATTTCAGAGTTGGTCCCAGCGGCGTACCATAGACTTGCTCGGATATCAGCTACCAGAGGAGACTTGAGGTATAACTACACGGCGTACGCAATTTTGAAGTCCCCGTCTACTTTACTTTAGCCGTGTCTTTGTTTTCAGACAACTTTATTTTATTCAAACCTTTATTTGTATTATACTAGAAGCTCGTGCACTTGTGACACCAATTCTGGGATGGTATTTAGACACCGTTGTTTTTATAGATTATTCACTACATTTCAGACTTTACTTCCGCATTGGTTTCTTTGTTATTAATAAATTTAAAAATTATTTTAAAATGGATAATATTATTCTAACGTTGGCTTGCCTAGCAAGTGAAATGTTAGGTACCATCACGACCCGAAGGTGGGAATTTCGGGCCGTGACAGTTGATATATTATTCTAACATTGGCTTGCCTAGAAAGTGAAATGTTAGGCGCTATCACGGTCCGAAGGTCAGAATGTTTGGGTCGTGACAGTTGGTATCAGAGCACTAGGTTACATAGGTCTCACGAGTCACGAGCAAGCTTAGTAGAGTCTGAAGGATCGGTATGGAGACGTCTGTACTTATCTATCAGAGGCTATGAAGTTTAGAAACAATATCACTTCTTTCTTATTCCGTCGTGCAAATTTATTCTATCATCGATGATTGAACCATTCTACTCTTATTCTCTCGCAGATGGTGAGAACACGTAATACATCTACCGATGGATAGGGACCAGAGCCCTTGGTGGCAACTATGGCCAGGGGTAGAGGTAGAGGCCGAGGTCGTGTTAGAGGCCGAGGCAGAGGTAGGGGCAGGGGCAGAGCTCAGCCAGAGCCCGAGCAGCAGCCCCAGTAGTGGAGCCTCGGATAGAGCTTGACAAGGAGGTTCCAGTTCAGAATGTACCAGTTGGACCAGTTCAGGTTCCGAAAGGATTCATAGCTACTCCAGTACTTCAGGATGCTCTAGTCCGTTTGGTGAGTCTTATGGAGGGCGTGGCCCAGAATGGTACATTTCCAGTGGCACCAGCCATCTCACAGGCTGGGGGAGGAGCACAAACTCCCACTACTCCCGCTCCGGAGCATATGGCTCCCGTAGCCCCGCCAGTTGGGGTAGTTCAGCCAGTTGTTGCGACACAGACCGGTGATAGGCCCGCTATGTCTTTTGAGACTAGATAAGTTTACTAAGCTCTTTCTAGTTCACTTCAGTGGTACACCTCCTGAGGAACCACATGATTATCTTGACCGCTGCCATGAGGTGTTGCAGAACATGGGTATAGTTGAGACCAATGGGGTTGATTTTGCTGTATTTCCGATGATGGGTTTCGTCAAGAGGTGGTTGAGAGATTATACCTTGACCAGACCAGTCGGAATGCCTGCACTTACCTGGGAGCAGTTCTCTCAACTATTTCTGGAGAAGTTCCTTCCTATCATACTGAGAGAGGATTTTCGCAAGCAATTTGAACGTCTACAGCAGGGCAGTATGACTGTTACTTAGTATGAGTCCCGTTTTGTGGATTTGGCCCGTCATGCTCTCCTTTTACTACCTACTGAGGGAGAGAGAGTGAGGAGGTTTATTGAAGGACTCACTCACCCTATTAGGCTTCAGATGGCCAAGGAGACCGGAAGTGAGATTTCTTTTCAGACGACTGCTAATGTCGCGAGGAGGGTCGAGATGGTTCTTGCACAGGAGAGAGGGCAGAGGTTCGATAAGAAGCCTCCTCAGTTCGGTGGTTTCAGTGGTTCCTCGTCTGGAGGCAGGGGTAATTTTGGTAGGGGTCATCCTTCCTGACCGTTTCATTTAGCACTTCATGAATCTCCCGGTGCTTCAGGGAGTCACAGTCCTATTATGCATTACTCTGGGCAGCCAACATTTAGTGCACATTCAGCTCCTATCAGTGCACCACCACTCCAGAGTTACTATAGCGGTTATCCGGCCCATTCGGGTCAGCTTCAGTTTCAGCAGCCACGCCATCAGGATGGCTGTTATGAGTATGGGAACATTGGTCACATCAGGAGGTATTGCCCTAGGTTGGCGAGTAACAAATCTCGACAGTATTCTTGTGTAATCATACCGGCACTGGTTGCTTCACCGCCTGCTCAGCCAGCTAGAGGTAGGGGTCAGGCAGCTAGAGGTGGAGGTCAGGCCATTAAAGAAGGAGGTTAGACCGTTAGAGGTAGAGGCCAGCCAGTTACAGGCCGTCCCAGAGATACAGTTCAAAGTGGTGGGGCCCAGCCTCAATTTTATGCTTTTCCAACTAGGCCTGAGGCCGAGTCATCTGATGTTGTGATCACAGGTATTATTCTAGTTTGCCATAGAGATGCTTCAGTTCTATTTGATCCAGGATCTACTTATTCCTATGTGTCATCCTATTTTGCTTCATATTTGGTTGTGCCTTGTGATTCTCTGAGTGCTTCTGTGTGTATATCTACACCAGTGGGAGACTCTGTTGTAGTGGATCATGTCTATCGTGTATGTGTGGTTACTATTGATAGTCTTGAGACTAGTGTGGATCTTCTACTTCTTGATATGGTAGATTTTGATGTCATCTTGGGTATGGATTGACTGTCACCTTATCATGCTATATTGGATTGTCATGCCAAGACAGTGACCCTAGCCATGCCGGGGTTACCTCGGTTAGAGTGGAAAGGAACTTCTGGCCATTCTGCCAGCATGGTTATTTCTTATATGAAAGCTCGGCGTATGGTCGAGAAAAGGGTAGCTAGCCTATTTGGCTTATATTCGCGATTCCAGCGTGGATGTTCCTTTTATAGAGTCAGTACTAGTTGTTCGTGAATTTCCAGAAGTATTTCCTGCAGATTTGTCGGGGATGCCACCCGACAGAGATATTGACTTCTGTATTGATTTGGATCCGGGCACTTAGCCCATTTCTATTCCAACATATCGTATGGCCCCGTCGGAGTTGAAAGAATTGAAGGAGCAGTTACAAGACTTGCTTGATCAGGGATACATTAGACTCAGTTTCTCTCCCTGGGGTGCACCACTACTATTTGTAAAGAAGAAAGATGGCTCTATGCGGATGTGTATAGATTATCGACAGTTGAACAAGGCCACTATCAAAAACAAATATCCGTTGCCAAGAATTGATGCCTTATTTGATCAGCTTCAGGGTGCCAAGGTATTTTCGAAGATTGATTTGAGGTCTGGTTACCATCAATTGAAGATTAGGGCATCTGATGTCCCTAAGACAGCTTTTCAGACTTGATATGGATATTACGAATTCTAGTGATGTCATTTGGGTTGACAAATGCCCAGTAGCATTTATGGATTTGATGAATCTGGTGTTCAAGCCCTATTTGGATTCTTTTGTGGTTGTATTCATTGATGATATCTTGATTTACTCCAACAGTCGAGAGGAGCATGAGCAACATCTTCGGAGTGTGCTTCATACTTTGAAGAATAATAAGTTATATGCCAAATTTTCAAAATGTGAGTTTTGGTTAGACTCAGTTGCCTTTTTGAGGCATGTAGTATCCGCAGAAGGCATAAAGGTGGATCCTAAGAAGATAGAGGTTGTTCAGAATTGGCCTAGACCTACTTCAGTTACAGAGATTCGGAGTTTCCTGGGTTTGGCAGGTTATTATCGTCGGTTCGTGGAAGGGTTTTCATCTATAACAAGCCCATTGACCAGACTGACCCAAAAAGGTGTCCCATTCAGATGGTCAGACGAGTGTGAGTTGAGCTTTCAGAAGTTCAAGACTGCTTTGACTACGGCACCAGTGTTGGTATTACCCACAGGTTCAGGATCGTATACGGTATATTGTGACACATCTCACATTGGGCTTGGTGCAGTATTAATGCAAGATGGCAGGGTGATTGCATATACATCGCGGTAGTTGAAAGTTTACGAGAATAATTAACCTGTTCATGACTTAGAATTGGCAGCCATTGTTTATGTGCTGAATATTTGGAGGCATTACCTCTACGGTGTCTCTTGTGAGGTATTTATTGATCATCGTAGACTTCAGTATCTGTTCAAACAAAAAGATCTTAATTTAAGGCAGAGAAGATGGTTGGAATTGTTGAAAGACTATGATATCACCATTTTGTATCACCCCAGAAAGGCCAATGTGGTGGCCGATGCTTTGAGTAGAAAGTCTATGAGTATGGCCAGTCTTACGTATATTCTGGTTAGTGAGAGGCCGTTAGCTGCAGATGTTCAGACCTTGGCTAATCAGTTCGTGAGGTTAGATGTTTCAGAACCCAGTCGGGTTCTAGCTTGCACAGTCGCTCAGTCTTCTTTATATGAGCGCATCATAGAGCGACAGTATGATGATCCTTATTTACTTATCCTTAAGGACACGATGGAAGTTACTGATGTTGGATTTATTGACACCGGGTCTGTATTTTGGTTCCGAATCCCGGTATAGGTCCACTACAATATTTATGACTTGTATGCCAAATTTGGCGAGAAACAGCGTTGATTTGACGTGATTCAGACGTCCGATTGTGAAAATATAAGTTTTAAAGTTTTCTTGAAAATTTCATTCGATTTGAGGTTCAATTCGTAGTTCTAGGTGTTATTTTGGAGATTTGATCGTGCGAACAAGTTCGTATGAGGTTTTAGCACTTGGGTGCATGTTTGGTTTGGAGCCCCGAGGGCTCTGGTGAGTTTCGGATATGCTACAGGATGATTTCAGACTTAGAAAATCTAGTTTTCTGCAGACTTCAGGCTTCTGGTGTGTTCTTATTCGCGTTCGCGAAGGTACTCTCGTGAACGCGAAGAGTAAATAAGACTGGCACGTTTTGTGCCTCGCGTTCGCGACTGGCAGAATGTGTTTGCGAAGGGTTGAGGTGCGAAGCTTTGCGTTCGCGATCGAAACCTCGCGTTCGCGAATGGAAAGAGGCTGGCCAGGTAATTTGCCTTCGCGTTCGCGAAGGACAAGCCAGGCAAGCTTCGCGTTCGCGAGATAGCCCTCGTGTTTGCAAAGGGTAAAATTAGACAGCCCAAATAAGTGCTTCGCGAACACGAGGCACTGACCGCGTTCGCAAAGGGTAAAAATTCCAGTAATAGAACTTATGTTCTGGAAAATGGGATTCGTCTCATTTTCAACCCTTTTCCATTTTTGAGCTCAGGTAAGGCGAATTTTGGGTGATTTGCACGGGAAAATATTGGAGTAAGTGTTCCTTATCCTATATTAATTCTATTTCATATTTTTATACTCATTTACATCATGAATCCGTGAATTTATGGAAGAAAAATCAGATTTTTATAAAATCTTCCAAAAACAAAAATTTAAGATTTGAAGGTCCATTTGACATCGAAATTGGATAATTTTTGTATGGTTGAACTCGTAGCGGAATGGGTGTTCAGATTTTGTGAGTTTTTTCGGTATTTGAGATGTGGGTCCCAGTATTGAATATTTAAATGAATTTTGGGTTTTTATTCGGAAAATTAGTAAATTCTTATGGAATTAATTCCTACGATTCGTATTGAGTATATCGAATTGTTTGTGAATAGATTTGACGCTTTTGGAGACAAATTCAAAAGGAAAAGCTGTGGTCGTATAATTTATTGGAATTTCCAAAGCGAGGTAAGTGTTGTGGTTATGCTTGACTTGAGGAAATAGAACCCTTAAGTTATTTGTTATATGAAATGCATGTGAAGGATGTATAGGTAAGGTGACGAGTGTCTATACATCGTCAAATTAATTATTTGCATAATTATTTGAAAATCATAAATTATTCTAAGACACTAATTAATTATTATAATAATTGTTTCTCTCCTATTCTTTGTCAAATATTAATTCTTGAATTCCTGCAATAATTGTTACATGCTATTTGATTTATGTGTCTTAATTATTATTTGACATTTAGCATACTAAATATTAAACTGCCTATTTTCTCCATGATTTTCATAATTAATTGCTAATTGCCATTGTTTGTTCAAAATAAATCATAATTATTGTATGCTTGTTGTCTTAAAGATTTTATATTAATTGTTGTATTTATTGGGGTAATTTCTTCTATAAGAATTGGTAATGGATACATTGGAGGAGTGGATTGCACGCCACAACAGAATTGATTGAAATGAACATATTGGAGGAGCGGTTGCACGCCACAACAGAATTGATTGAAATGAACATATTGGGGGATCGGGTTGCACGCCGCAACAGACTTATTAAAAGTCCATATTGGGGGATCGGGTTGCACGCCGCAATAGACTTATTAAAAAGTCTATTTTGGGGGATCGGATTGCATGCCGCAACAGACTTATTTAAAAGTCTATATATACTTGATTAAAATAAATATATGAGAGGATTGAAACTGAATATATTATGGGAGCGGTTTGCACGCTGTAACAGAAATTGGTTGAAATAATAATGGGTTATGACTGCTGAGTTGGCTTCAATTATTATAAACGAGTTACCTGATTTATTTCTATTATTTGTTGTTGTTACTAATATTGCGTACAGGTTAATGTAAGTGACCCGCCTTAGCCTCATCACTACTTCGTCGAGGTTAGGCTCAACATTTACCAGTACATGGGGTGGGTTGTACTGATACTACACTCTGCACTTCTTGTGCAGATTTCGGAGTTGGCCCCAGCGGCGTACCATAGACTTGCTCGGATTTCAGCTACCAGAGATGACTTGAGGTATAACTACATGACGCCCGCAGTTTTGAAGTCCCCGTCTACTTTACTTTAGCTGTGTATTTGTTTCCAGACAACTTTATTTTATTCAGATATTTATTTGTATTATACTAGAAGCTCGTGCACTTGTGACACCAATTCTGGGATGGTATTTAGACACCATTATTTTTATAGATTATTCATTACATTTCAGACTTTACTTCCGCATTTGTTTCTTTGTTATTAATAAATTTAAAAATTATTTTAAAATGGATAATATTATTCTAACGTTGGCTTGCCTAACAAGTGAAATTTTAAGGCGTCATCACGGTCCGAAGGTGGAAATTTTGGGTCGTGAAAGTTGATATATTATTATAGCGTTGGCTTGCCTAACAAGTGAAATGTTAGGCGCCATCACGGTCTGAAGGTGAGAATTTCGGATCATGACATACATGAACAATCGCGATGTTGTGCCATATTTTAATATTAAATTAGTAGACATATAATCACGCCTAAAAACATGACTTCCAAAGTAACATTAACGATAAAAGGATAACCCAATTACACGGGATTTTAAAGACAAAAGATGATGGCGTATACACACACACACACATACACACACACATATATATATATATATATATATATATATACACCCACCATTTTAACATCGTTTTGCTGACGTTTCTTCATGCATTCGAGTTCCCACATCCTGCAAGAGTGTGTTAACACGAAGACAAATTTTTTATGGGTTTGATTTATATTAAAAAAAATAGTTTTTTGGTTCTCAAACATAAAAGTAGAAGTACATAGAATTAACTTTAAAATTGCTTCGCCAAAAGGATTTATCAAACTGATCTACAGTCTAATTACTCACTTACTTTGGTAAAAACTAAAATATTATAATTTTTATTTTTAAAACAGAAATTAGACCATGTTAGGAATACAATAGATAATACGTAGTTTGAATTGTACAAGTTGTTGAGATAAGATAGAACTAGACACTCTTTGCATTTTACGTATATTCAAACACTTCAGGTGCTAGCTATCATACAACTCTTATATATTGAGGACTCTTCTCTTTATTAGAATATACGATAGATTTATCTCTAAATAGAGAATCCTTTTGTGGTATCAGAGCATAGCCAAGGTGTAATAACTCGATTTTATTTTTATTTATACTTAATATTTGTGAGATTAGAGAATTAATTTATTTTATATCTATAAAAAAGTACTAAGATAGTGGAAAAAGATTTACTATAACATATAAGATTAAGACAGTGTATTAAATAAGGGGCTAGTGGGCCAATTACACAGTATAAATTGAGGGTTAGAAGTAAATGAATTTGATAATTATTTATAAAGATGTATAGTGGACTAGGTCCACCACTTACTACTTCGTCAGGTGAGATTGTCTACGATATATAGATGAAAATAGAAGGAAATATGGGCACGTCAGGCTGAGTAAATTGACGGCAGCTGGAATTCATATCAATTTGGAAGACACGCACAAACGTTCATGTAGTACATATAGTCTGTTTGGCCAAGTTTCTCCCTAAGCTAGAAGTTTTTTTTTTCTTTTCAAAAAGTATTTTTTTCCTCAATTTGAGGTGTTTGGCCAAGCTTTTTTTTTGGGAAAAAAGTGCTTTTGGCTAGAAGCAGAAGCAATTTTGAAAAAACAGAAAAAGTAGTTTCTCCCCACAAGCAGAAGCAGAAGTCGAAGCAGTTTTGACTTTTCTTTCTACCAAAAATACCCTTTGCAAAATATTATATATACCAAAATAACCTTACTTAGTTTAAACTATTAAGTAATATAAAATGACTTTTGGGATGAACTTTCATATTTATTGAATAATTTTTTGATATATTTAAATTATCTTGAAAGAATAAAGTACTTTTCAATTTTATTTTTATATTTTACTTAAATAAAATAAAAAACTTAATTATTATCTTTAATAATAAATATTTGTAATTATTTATCTACCTATATAATACTCCCTCCATTTCAATTTATGTGAACCCATTTGACTAGGCACGGAGTTTAAGAAAAAAGAGAAGACTTTTGAACTTTGTGTAGAATGAAACACATATATTTTGTGTGGCTATAAATTATTGCATAAATGTAAATTGTTTCCAAATAAGGAAAGAGGTCATTCTTTTTGGCACGGACTAAAAAGGAAATATGTTCACATAAATTGAAACAGAGGGAGTATTAACTATTAAGCAAATCTCTTCATGTCTTTATTTGTAATTTGACACTTAAAAGCACTTTTCGAAAAGCTTGACCAAACAAAAATTATTGTTCAAAAGTGCATTTTAAATTGATTAGTCAAACACAAACTGTTTTCTCCAAAAGTACTTTTTTGAAAAGCACTTCTCAAAATTAGCTGATTTTTTCAACTTGGCCAAAGAGGCTATTAATCATATTATGCCTTTCAATTGTTGTTTTTCTTATTAACTAATAATGATGACAAATAAGGAATCTAGGATAATGATTTTGTAATAATTGGAGAGTTAGCTGAATTGGATTTAAAAAACAATATTGGAGTTAGAATACTAAAATCTGTGCAATTCGACTTCTGCGATCTTAAATTAAAAGAGATGATGATTAGCTAATTAGATAGTCATGAGAGTGTCTATATATAATTATAATAATGATGATGATTGAAGCAATATTAAATAATGAATATAAAGTGGCTTTCAACGTGAGAAGTCAGTAGCTAATATTTTTGCAATGTTTCGAAACGTTGGATTTATACCCAAAGCCACTGTATATTTTGTTCTTTTTTTTATTTGTTTATTTTATACTATGATTATTATTTCGGGATATGAATATTAGTATACGGGATATGTATATTGAACATTGAGTTTAGATTGGGGATATGTCTTTACCAGTAAAAAATAATGATATTTAATAGGTAGAATATTAAGATACAAGTCTAAGTTTATAGTTAGGGATATTGAGATTTAACCTCGATTAGCATCATTTGTATCGTTAATTAATATTTTGGATAGATTGAGGTCATTGGAGGCCGTTTGGTTACTGCTCTAGACGTTACAAGGTTGGAGAACTTCCCGTTACTTAGGTAGGCGAGACTTTAAGTTTTGATGCTTGCTTTTCCAAAACCCATTTTAGAAAGTATGTTTTGTCGGCCTGATCCATGTGTTGGGACAAGCTTGTGCATGACAGAATCGGTGGTCTTTGACCAGCCGCAAATATATATTATTTTGTGAAAAAACTAAAAATATTTAATAAGTGATTTGTGGTGTGGTGATTTGTGGTGTGGTGTGGCCTTGTGCCATGGCGTTGGGGCGTTAGAAATTATTTTCTTCGTTGCCGTAATATATTTGGGGCAATTGTGTATGCCGCCGTTGTAGATTTGAGGCATTGTATATGCTGCTGTGGATTCGTTGGGGGTGTTTGGTTAATTTTCTGCACTGCCGTTTATGACAAATCCTTAGTGTAGATTGTGCTGAGATATATAGTGTTATTGTTGAATAATATTTTGGACCTTATAGAATAATTATATGATAAAAAATTTATGTGCATATTATTTCTGTGGCCGTTGTGTGTTTATATTTTCTAACACTTTTTCCAGAGAAAATTAAAGTGGCGGGTCGAGGATCATACTGGGTTATATTTATGTATAACTCACTCCTTACCTGCATGTCTATGCAGATATTGTTGCTGAGGACGAGGCTAGTGGCTAACGAGTTTGTTGAGGGGATTCTATTACTGATGTGAACCGCCGCATTCTTTGTGGAAGCCATTGTTTCAGCTCTACCTATCTTATGTCTATTATTTCTTTTGGGGTTTGTATGCCCGTCAGTTAAACTCCTATTACTCTATTAGATGCTCCATGGTCTTAGTATGGAATTTGGGTTAGAGAATCATTATTTGAGTGCTCATTAGAATTTACAAATAAATTATGGTTTTAGTCGGATAATTATTTCATGTATTAATATTTAATGCGTTTGGACTTGTATGTACTTCTCTCAGTGCTTATATAAAAGGTTAAGAGTATGAGAATTGATTCGCCTAGCGGGTAATATTTTAGCTGGGTGCCAGTCACGTCTAGGGTTAGTTTGGGACGTGACACAAGGCTCACGTCAAAACTTCATACGTAGATAATACGTAGTTTGAATTCACGTTTGAATTATATAGGTAGTTAAGATAAGATAGGACTAGATATTCTTTGTATTTTATCTCTACTCAAACTCTTCAAAGGCTAGCTGTCATACAACTTGTATATGTTGAGGACTCTTACTTTAATGTAATATACGATTGGTTTATCTCTAAATAGAGAATCCCGTCATGGTATCAGAGCATAGCCAAAACTCACGTTAAAACTTCATATGTAGATAATATGTAGTTAGATTCAAGTTTGAATTGTATAGGTTATTGAAATAAGATAGGATTAGATATTTTTTTTATGTATTTTATCTCTACTCAAACTCTTCAAACGCTAGCTATCATACATTTTTTATATATTGAGAACTCTTTTTTTCAATGGAATATACGACTGATTTATCTCCAGATAGAAAATTATTTCATGGTATCAAAGCATAGCCAAGATTTGCGCCAAAACTTCATTCGCAGATAATATGTAGTTTGAATTCAAACTCTAACTATCATACAACTTATACATATTAAGGACTCTTCTCTTTAATGGAATATACGACTGATTGTCACGACCCAAAATTTCAATCAACAGAGGTCGTGATGGAGCCTAGCACCACTTACTAGGCAAGCCAACACACAACAAAAAAATATGAAAGAACTGCAATAAATGACTAAAATCAGGATAATAACATAGCGTAAAAGTAATTCAGAGATAAACATAATAAGTCTAAAAGCGACACCTAACATAAACCATCCCAAGACGTGGAGTCACAAGTACATGAGCTACTAAATTTTACTAAATATATTGTCTTGAAAGAAACACAATACTGTCCGAAAAATAAAAACAGTACAATGGTAATAAAAAGATGACTCAAATCCTGCGAATGGAATGTAGCTCTACCTAGAATTACCTGTCCTGTATTGGCACGGACCAAATCTCAACATGTCGTGATGGTACCTATCACAGTACAAGGCAAGCCGACAATCACAAGTTACGCATTTTAAATTAAAAACATGATGTAATAAGTTTAACAGTGAAAAATCTCATAAATAACCAATAAGAACAACTGCGACTCAACTACAAAATCTCCCAAAATCCGGGTGTCATCGAGCACATGAGCTACTAAATGTCAACACAGTCAAAACTTTTAATACAACTGTTTGGAAAGATATAACAATGCTAAATAAACTGAAAATAAGGAGAGTCGAGGTCTACGGATGCCGTAGCAGCTACCTCAATAGTCTCAAAGCAGGTACTGCTCCAAATCTAGCAACCACCGGGTCCAGATGTACCTGGATCTGCACACGAAGTGCAGAGTGTAGTATGAGTACAATCGACCTAATGTACTCAGTAAGTAATAAGACTAACCTTGGGCTGAAAGCAGTGACGAGGCCAGAAAGGCACAGTCCAAATCCAGATAATAAGAGTACAGATATAACAGGGAAATAATAGTAATAACTCAGAGAAATCCCATGATCAATTCATATATAGTACAGAAATATAGACATTCTCTCAAGTTCAACAATTTAAGCTCAATAGTAATAAAATATGCCAAGTATAGCTAGCATAAGGAATGTTACGTCTCTATGACTACATGTCAAATATGCATGTTACAGGTAATGCAAAACAGTAATAAACTCATGTACTCACACTCTCAGAGTAATAAATCTCACTCAGCACACTCAATCGCTCAGCACTCTCAATCACTCAGCACTCAACGGTACCTGCGCTCACTGTTGGTATGTCAGACTCCGGAGGGGCGGATCCTGACTAAGTGCTAATATAAACCAATATGGCATGCTGCGACACACAGCCCGATCCCATAAATGTGTCAAATAAGCCTTCTGCGGTGTTAGTCCCATCCCAAAAATATCACTCACAAGCCGACCCTCAGGCCCCAACTCAGTCATCACTCTCTCCAGTCTCTCGGGCTCACAAATCTCAGGCCAATCAGCCCAAACAATGATAACATGATATAACAATAAATGATAATAGAGACTGATATATGATATACAAATGATGAATGTGATTGAGTACATAATTGCAATTTAAGCAATCAACTCAATAGTAGAAATTACCTCAGTGGGTCCCAACAGAATAAGCATATAGTCTAAGCATAATTTCTAATATGGATCACAACTCAATTACTTTAAAACAGAGGGATTATATGAGCAATAACAAGATTTAATAACTACACAGTACCACGAAATCAACCGAGTCACCTAGCATGTGTGTCACCTCAACACCAACCATATAACACGAAATTTAGGGATTCATATCCTCAGTAACAAGTTTAGAAGTGTTACTTACCTCAAATCGCACAAATCACAACTCCAACAAGCCCTTGCCTCGCGAATCGTCTTTCGAACGACTCGAATCTTGCCACAAACAACTTAATAAAATCAGTACAAGCTATAGGAATTGATTCCGTACGATAAAGCTAAGTTTTTTAATCAAAGTCAAAAAGTCAACGAGATCCTCAAAATGTATCTTATGAAGTTAAGTTTTTTATCCAATTCCGACCTTAAACCGCCTTTCAAATCCTCAAAATGTATCTTATGAAGTTTCCACAAATTTTCCCCATTTTCCAATCCAAAACACTAATTAAATGGAAAAAATAATGATAGATTCATGTATATTAATCAAATCCAAGTTAGAATCACTTACCCCAATCAACTCCTTGATAATCACTTTAATAATCGCCCAAAATCGAGATCTCTAGCTCAAAATATGAAAAATGGGACAAAACCCTCGATTTGGAAATAATATATTGCTGCCAGTTGCCATTCTTTGCGAACGCGGAAAGTGCCGCGCATTCGTGAAGCAAAAAATCCTATTACGCGAATACGAGACCTCCCTTGCCAACGTGATGACCACATAACCAATCCCTACGCGAACGTAACCCATCTCCCGCGAACGGAAAGCTTACATGCCTGGTGCCCAACCGGCCTCAACCTTCTATACGAACACGAGTCTCCTCTTGCGACCGCAATGCACAAAATCCCTAGACCTTCGCGAATGCGTGGCCTTCTTTGCGAACGCGAAAAACAATCTTGACCAGTCACTCAGATACTCATCCCGAATGCGAGACCTCTCTTGCGAACGCAAATAAGGAAACCAGACACAAGAAATTCTGCAGCTCTATGAGGCCAAACTCAATCTGAATCTCACCCGAGGCCCCTGGACCCCATCCTAACATACCAACACATCCTAAAACATCATAAGAACTTAGTCGAACCCTCAAATCACATCAAACAACATCTAAAATACAAATCACACCCCAATTCAAGCCTAATGAACTATTGAATTTCCAACTTCTAAAACCAATGCCGAAACACACCAAATCAACTCCGATTGACCTCAGATTTTGCACACAAGTCATAAATGACACAATGGACCTATTTCAACTTCTGTAACTAAATATCCGAGCCCGGCAACAACAAAGTCAACTCTCGGTCAAACCTCTCAACTTTCCAAACCTTCAACTTTCCAACTTTTGCCAATTCAAGTCAAAACAACCTATGGACCTCCAAATCAATATCCAGACACACTCCTAAGTTAAAAATAACTATATGGAGCTATTTGAACCATCAAAACTCCATTTCGGAGTTATTTACACATAAGTCAACATCCGACCAACTTTTTCAACTTAGGCTTCCAACCTTGGGATTAAGTGTCCAAATTCATTCGAAACATCCCCAGAGCCAAACCAAGCACCCCGAAAAGTTACATAACAATAAACGAACATAGAATAATAAATAAAACGGGGCTAAAATACTCAAAACAACCGGCCGATTCATTACATTCTCCTCCTCTTAAATAAACGTTCATCCTGGAACGAGTCTAGAATCATACTTGGAGCGTCAAACAGGTGTGGATATCTTCTCCGCATCTCTCTCTCTCTGTCTCCCAAGTAGCCTCCTCGACTGGATGACCTCTCCACTATACTTTCACTGAAGCTATATTCTTTGATCTCAACTTTCGAACCTGCCAATACAAAATGGCCACCGGCTCCACATCATAAGTCAAATACCCATCTACTTCAATCGTGATGAAGTACAAAATGTGAGACGGATCACCGAAATACTTCTAGAGCATGGAAACATGAAATACTGGGTGAACACTCGATAGACTAGGTGGAAATTCAAGTTTGTAATCCACCTCTCCAATCCTCTCAAGCACCTCAAAAGGGCCAATATACTGTGGGATCAACTTGACCTTCTTCCCCAACCTCATAACACCCTTCATGGATGAAACTCCGAGTAATACCTTCTCTCCCACCATGTAGGAAACGTAACGAACCTTTCGATTAGGGTAACTCTTCTATCTAGACCGACACCGCCTCCTATACAAGGACTCATACGGAGCCATCCGAATACTCAATTGGTAGTTGTTGTTGTAGACTAACTCTGCAAGCGGTAGAAACTGATCCAAAAAAACCCAAAATCCATGACGCAAGCACGTAGCATATCCTCCAATATCTAAATGGTGCGCTCAGACTGTCCGTCTGTCTAAGGGTAGAATGCTGTACTCAACTCAACCTGTGTGCCTAACTCGTTGCACTACTCTCCAAAACTACGATGTGAACTGCGTGACCCAATCTAAAATAATGGACATTGGCACACCGTGAAGGCGAACAATCTCGCGGATATAGATCTCAGTCAACCGCTCAAAGGAATAGGTAGTCCCAACTGGAATGTAGTGCGCAAACTTAGTCAACCGGTCCACAATTACCCAAATAGCATCAAATTTCTTCAAAGTCTGTTGAAGGCCAACTATGAAGTCCATGGTGATACGCTCCCATTTCCACTCAGGAATCTCAAGCCTCTGAAACAAACCGCCCGACCTCTAATGCTCGTACTTCACCTCCTGACAATTCAAGCACCAAGCTACAAACTCCACAATATCTTTCTTCATTCTCCTCCACTAAAAGTGCTGCCTCAAGTCCCGATACTTCTTCGCGGTACCTGGATGAATGGAATACTGCGAATTGTGGGCCTCCTTAAGAATCAAATCACGTAACCCATTCACATTAGGCACACAAATCCGACCCTGTATCCGCAACACCCATCATCTCTAATAGAGACCTCCTTGGCATCACCGTGCTGAACTGTGTCGTTATGGACAAGCAAATGGGGGCCGTCATATTGACGCTCTCTGATGCAATCATATAACGAAGTACGAAAAACCACGCAAACTAGAAACCGACTAGGCTTCAAAACATCTAACCTCATGAACGTATTGGCCAAGGCCTGAACATCTGATGCAAGCAGTATATCACCAACAAGAATATATGCAAGGCTACCCATACTCACCGCCTTTCTACTCAAGGCATTGGCCACTACATTGGCCTTCCTGAGATGATACAAAATGATAATATCATAGTCTTTTAACATCTCCAACCATCTCTGCTGCCTCAAATATAGATCCTTTTTCTTGAACAAGTCCTGTAGACTTTGATGATCCGTAAATACCTCACAAGACACGTCGTAGAGATAATGCCTCCAAATCTTGAATGCATGAACGATGGTTGCCAACTCTAAATTATGAACGAGGTAGTTCTTCTCATGAGGCTTCAACTGGTGTGAAGAATAAGCAATCACTCTACCCTCCTGCATCAAGACACACCCAATACCAATCCAAGAAGCATCACAATACACTGCATAAGAACCTGATGCTGAAAGCAAAACTAGAACTGGAACTATGGTTAAGTCAGTCTTGAGCTTCTGAATGCTCTCCTCACACTCATCAGACCACCTGAATGGGGCACCCTTCTGGGTCAACCTGGTTAAAGGCGCTGTAATGGACGAGAAACCCTCCTTGAAGCAATGATAATATATATCCAAGCTAAGAAAACTCTGAATCTCAGTAGCTGAAGATGGTCTGGGCCAACTCTGAACCGCCTCAATTTTCTTTCAGATCCACCTCAATCCCTTTGCTGGACACTACATACCCCAAGAACGCCACCAAACTAAGCCAAAATTCACACTTGGAGAACTTAGCATAAATCTTCTCCTCCATCAATGTCTGTAGTACAATCCTCAGATGATGTGCATGCTCCTCCTGGCTATTTGAGTACACCAGGATATCATCAATAAATACTATGACAAAAGAATCAAGATTTGGTCGGAATACACTGTTCATCATATGCATGAATGTTGTTGGGACATTGGTCAGCCCAAAAGACATCACAAGGAACTCGTAGTGACCATAGCGGGTCCTGAATGCCATCTTCAGAAGATCAGAATCCTGAATATTCAACTAGTGATACCAAGACCTCAAATCAATCTTAGAGAACACTCTAGCTCCCTGAAGCTGGTCAAATAAGTCATCAATGCGCGATAAAGGATACTTGTTCTTAATTGTAACGTTTTTCAACTGCCTATAATCAATACACATATGCATGATACCATCCTTCTTCTTCACAAATAGAACCGGTGCACCCCAAGGCCACATACTAGGCCTAATAAACCCCTTATCAAGAAGCTCCTAGAGCTGCTCTTTTAATTCTTTCAACTCTGGTGGTGCCATACAATACGGAGGAATATAAATGGGCTGAGTGCCCGACACCAAGTCAATACCAATATCAATGTCCTTGTCAGGCGGCATGACCGACAGGTTTGTAGGAAACACATTCAAAAAGTCTCGCACTACCGGAAGAGAATAAATGGTAGGAGTATCAACACCAACATCCCTCACAAAAGCCAAGTATGACAAAAACCCCTTCCCAACCATCCGTTGGGCCTTCAGATATGATATCACCCTACTGGGAATATAGTCTTGAGAATCTCTCCACTCGATCCTCGATGACACATGCATTGCCAACGTCACGAGCTGATTGAGTGGGTGCTAAAGTAACTGGTGTGAAAGTTGTAACCTGACCCCTCTGCTGAACTGGACCCCTAAAATGATGGGGACACACTCTCCACCCATGCCCAAACTCCCCGCACTCGAAGCAAATCTGATCCGCCAATGGTGGTGGAGTCTAAATCAGACCTCGAGAACCAGAATATTTACTAGAAGACCTGGTATAGATGAACCCTGAACTGATGGAGCGCAGGATGAACTCTGAGCTGGGAGGGCACATAGAGATGACTGACCCGAACGAGCACTATATGAATCTTAGCTAGCTGATGCACCAGGATGAACCGGAAGAGCCATCTTAGCGGGCCTATAAGGGTGACCCCTACTGTGGTGGGACTATCTTCTAGAAGAAACACCGCTGAAACCACTCGAACCACGAGGTCTCTTGGCCTCCCTCTCCTCATGCTCCTGACTATAAACCTGCTCTAGCTGCCTAGAAATATCAACCACATCGTCAAACCTAGTACCTGATGCAATCTCCCCGGTCAAGACAAAGCGCAATCAATAGTTGAGTCCATCAATGAACCTCTTAATCCTCTCTTTATCTGTCGGAACCAACCAGATGGCGTGACGAGCCAAATCTAAAAATATCATCTCATACTAGGTCACTGACATGCCCTCCTAGTATAGCTGTTCAAACTGCTTACACAACTCCTTTCTGCGAGTCTTTGGAACTAACTTCTCTAAGAAGAGAACTGGAAACTTATGCCACATAAGTGGTGCAATGTTGGCTGGCGTGCTCAACTCATAGACCTCCCACCATCTGAAGGCTATCCCCGACTGCTGAAAAGTAGTAAATGAGACTCCACTAGTCTCCAGAATACCCCACGTGTGAAGGATCTACTAGCACCTGTCTAGGAAATTCTGAGCATTCTATGACTTAGCCCCACTGAATGCTGGAGGCCTAAGCCTCCCAAACTACTCTAGCCTCTTCTACTCCTCGTCACTCATAGGTGGACCCACCTGGGCCTGAGCAACTACAATCGGTTGGGCTGGTAGTACCCTCGGTGTCTGAAGTCCTTGAACCACCTACTTTGGAGTACGGGCGGTGGGAGTCTGAGCATCTCCCCTGGCCTGAGAAGTGGCTGGTATAGCCTGAACTGAAACTGCCTGAGCAAGGCTAGTGCATACAGTCAATATTTGGGCCAAAGCCTCCTCAAGTCCTGGAATCACAATGGGCACAACTGATGCCTGAGCTGGTCCCACCGGCTCAACCACATATGGTGTCTGCTCCTGAGCTGGAGTAACTGGTGGCTCCACAGGTGTTTCTCTAGCCATTGTACGAGTTTCACCTTGGCCTCTACCGCGGCCCCGGCTCTCGCGGCCCGAGCTGGTGGTACTGGTGGCTGTCTGCCCGATCTGGTCGTGCGTGTCCTCACGATCTGTGAGAGAATAGAATAATATAAGTTTAGTTTTCCAGAATTAACAAATTTTCACGATAAGAATTCAATAAAGTAAAGTTTCCTAATCGGTTCAGGTAGCCTCGCGAAGATATGTATACACGTCTCCATACCGATCCGCAAGAGTCTACTAAACCTGCTCATGACTCGTGAGACTTTTGTAACCAAGGCTCTGATGCCAACTTGTTACGACCCAAATCTCAATATGTTGTGATGACACCTATCACAGTACTAGGCAAGCCGACAATCACAAATTAACTACACATTTTAAATTAAAAACATGATGTAATAAGTTTAACAGTGAAAAATATCATAAATAACCGATAAGAACAACTATGACTAAACTACAAAATCTCTCTAAATCTGGGTGTCACCGAGTACATGAGCTACTAAATATAAACACAGTCAAAAATTCTAATACAACGGTGCCAAATAAACTGAAAAGAAGGAGAGTCGAGGTGTGCGGACACCATAGAAGCTACCTCAATAGTCTCCAAGTAGGTACTGCTCCAAATCTAGAAACCACCGGGTCCAGACGTACCTGCTTTTGCACACGAAGTATAGAGTGTAGTATGAGTACTCAGTAAGTAACAGGACTAACCTTGGGCTGAAAGTAGTGACGAGTCCATAAAGGCACAGTCCAAATCCATATAATAATAGTAGAAATATAACACGAAAATGATAGTAATAACTTAGAGAAATCCCATGTTCAATTCGTACACAGTACAGAAATGTAGACATGCTCTCAAGTTCAACAATTTAAGCTCAATACTGATAAAATATGCCAAGTATAGCCAGCATGAGGAATGTTACATCTCTATGACTACATGTCAAATATGCATGTTACAGGTAATGCAAAACAATAATAAACTCATATAGTCACACTCTCAGAGTACTCAATCTCACTCAGCACACTCAATTGCTCAGCACACTCAATCACTCAGTACTCTCAATCACTCATCACTCGTACTCAACACTCAATGGTACCTACGCTTACTACTGGTATGTTAGACTCCGGAGGGGCAGATCCTGCCCAAGCGCTAATATAAGACAACATGGCATGCTATGGAGTGCAGCCCGATCCCATAAATGTGTCAAATAATCCTATTGCGGCGTGCAGCCTAATCCCATAAATATCACTCACAAGCCGACCCTCAGGCCCTAACTCAGTCATCAATCTCTCCAGTTTCTAGGGCTCACAAATCTCTTGCCAATCAGCCCAAACAATGATAACATAATGTAACAATAAATGATAACAAAGACTAAGATATGGTATGCAAATGATGAATGTGACTGAGTACATAATTGCAATTTAAGCAAATAACTCAAACACAAAAATGACCTTAGTGGGTCCCAACAGAATAAGCATATAGCCTAAGTATGATTTCTAACATGGATCACAGCTCAATTACTCTAACACATAGGGATTGCATGAACAACAACAAGATTTGATAACTACACTATACCACAGAATCAACCGAGTCATTATTACCACTGTGTACGCCCACACGCTCGTCACCTAGCATGCGTGTCACCTTAACACCAACCATATAACACGAAATCCAGGAATTCATACCCTCTGTACTAAGTTTAGAAGTGTTACTTACCTCAAACCGCATAAATCATAACTTCAACAAGCCCTTGTCTCGTGAATCGGCCTCCGAATGACTCGAATCTAACCACAAACAACTTAATACAATCAATATAAGCTATAGGAATCGATTCCATACGATATACTTAAGTTTTTTTTAACCAAAGTCAAAAAGTCAACCCCAAGTCCACGTCTCGGAACCCGACAAAATTCAAAAAAATCCGAGCAACCATTTAATAACGAGTCCAACCATACCAAAACCATCAATTTCGACCTTAAATCGCCTTTTAAATCCTCAAAATGTAGCTTATGAAGTTTTCACAAATTTCCCTAATTTTCCAACCCAAAACACTAATTAAATGGTAAAAACAATGATAGATTCATGTATATTAATCAAATTCGAGTTAGAATAACTTACCTTAATCAACTCCTTGATAGACCCTTCAAGAATCGCCCAAAACCGAGGTCTCTAGCTTAAAAGATGAAAAATGGGACAAAATCCTCGATTTGGAAATAATATATTGCTGCCCAGTTGCCCTTCTTTGTCAACGCGGAAAGTGCCTCGTGTTCGTGAAACACAAAATCCTCATCTGCCAAAAATCTTCTTACACCAATGTGAGACCTCCCTCGCGAATGTGATGACCACAAAACCAATCCCTTCGCGAATGTGACCTATCTCCCGCGAACGTGAAGGCTTACATGCCTAGCGCCCAGCTGGCCTCAACCTTCTACACGAACGCGAGTCTCCTCTCGCGATCGCAATGCACAAAATCCCTAGACCTTCGCGAACACGTGGCCTTCTTAGCGAATGCGAAGAATAAACTTCACTAGTCACCCAGATACTTATCGCGAACGTGAGGCCTCTCTCGCGAACGCGTATGAGGAAACCAGACACTAGAAGTTCTGCAGCTCTACAAGGCGAAACTCAATCCGCAATCAATTTGAATCTCACCCGAGGCCCACAGGACCCCATCCAAACATACCAAGATATCCTAAAGCATCATACAAACTTAGTCGAACCCTCAAATCACATCAAACAACATCGAAAACACAAATCGCACCCCAATTCAAGGCTAATGAACTATTGAACTTCCAACTTCTAAAACCAATGCCGAAACACACCAAATTAACTCCGATAGACCTCATATTTCGCACACAAGTCAAAAATGACACAACAGACCTATTTCAACTTTTGGAACTAAAATCCGAGCTCGGCAACAACAAAGTCAACTCTTGGTCAAACTTCTCAACTTTCCAAACCTTCAACTTTCCAACTTTCGCCAATTCAAGCCAAAACGATTTACGGACCTCCAAAACAATATTCGAACACACTCCTAAATCCAAAATCACCATACGGAGCTATCGGCACCATCAAAACTTCATTCTAGAGTCATGTACACATAAGTCAACATTCGGTCAACTCTTTCAACTTAGGCTTCCAACCTTGGGACTAAGTGTCCTAATTCATTCCGAAATATCCTCGAAACCAAACCAAGCACCCTGATAAGTCACATAACAATAAACGAGCATATAATAAGCAATAAATAAGGGGACATGGCAACAATACTAAAAATGAGTCGTTACAGGTATCCTCTAAGCACCTCTCGGGACTTTGTTGGTACCTATGTCTAGATCTGCACAAGAAGTGCAGAAGATAAGTATGAGTACAACTGACCCAATATACTCAGTAAGTGTCGAGTCTAAATCTAACAAGGTAGCGACGAGGCTAAGACAAGACACCTACAATAAACTTGTCCAGTTATATAAATCAATAAGTAAAGAAATAACAGATAGAGTAAACTATAATAATAATGACAAGTGAAAAGGATAATAAGGACACAAGTAAAGGGGCATAAAATGGAAACATAAAGTAAAGTGCCACTGATTAAGCCTCTTTCAAAAGTAATTAACGAATCCACAAAGCCAAGTCCACATTTTAAATATTTAAATAATGAGCAATTAAATCAACAAAACTGTTGGCATCACTCTTCATGCTTTTACTCTCATCCTCACATCATAATATAAAAATAAGAATGGAAACAACCTTCATGCATATCCTCACGTAAGCTCAAGCAATAATATCAATATATAAATAAGGCACAAAAACACCCTTCATGTACAATCACTCTTACTCACAAGCATGGCAATACCCTTCGTGCATTTTATTCTTCCTCACAAGCTGTGACGACCCGATTTGTTGTTTTGAGTACTAGCCTTTATTTTCGTATTCTGAGACATCCCGTAGCTTCATTGGGTTTTCTTGGTTTACGTGCGTGGTCCGTATCACTTTTCGAAAAGCTTTTATATGAAATTTTAATAAAAATGGAAATTTTGACTAAAAATAAGGCTAGAGTTAACCACGATCAACATTTTGTGTAAATGATCCGTATCGGTATTTTGACGATTTTGGTAGCTCCGCATTGTGATTTTGGACTTGGGCGTATGCCCGAAATTGAATTCAGAGGCCCCTAGGTTAATTTGATTTGTTTTGCCGAACGTTAGCAATTTGAAAGTTTGGAAACTTCATAAGTTTGACCGTAGGTCAACCATGTGTCTATCGGGTTCGAATTCTGATTTTGGGACTTGGTATAGTGACCATTTTGCTATTTGTAACTTCTCTATACAATTTGGTGCAATTCAGAGTTGATTTGATAGGATTCAGACGCTTGGTTGCAATTCTAGTGGTTCTTGAGTTTTCCTTTGAATCCTATTAGTTTTGATGTCTTATTTGTAGTTTTAGATGTTATTTTGGTGTTTAGATCATGCGAGCGAGTTTGTATAATGTTATTACATGCATGTGCATGTTTGGTTTGCATTCGGAGGGGCCCGGGTGAGTTTTTCGATGACTTTGAGGACTGTTGGTGCAATGTTTGCTTCTAGTATCTGATACAGATCTCGCAATTGTGATCCACGCTTATGCAAACAAAAGTCTGCATTTGCGAGCAGGGCCTGGGATGGGTGATTTCATAATGGCGATAAATAGGTTCACTTTTGAGAACTGTCAATGGTTTCTTTTGCGAAGATAATGGTTACATTTGTGATAACAGGCGACTTGAGTCAGGTTCACATTTGCGAAAGGGGGGTTATTCGCATTTTGCCAATATTTTGTCGCATTTGCGACATTTGGGCTTCTGATACAAGGTTTGTATTTGCGACCTTTGTTTCGCATTTTCTATGCTCGCAATTACGAACAAGAGTTCGCAATTTTCGACATCCACAACTGGGTAAAAGAAGGAAAAATCGAGACTTAGCTCATTTTACACCATTTTTCAACCCTAAACACTCTAGAGGCGATTTTTCAAGAGTTTTTTCTTCCCAAATTCATTGGGAAGCAACTTTAATCTATTTGTTTTTAATTACTCAATACTTTTCATGTGTTTTTAACATCTAATCTAGAATTTCCATGGTAGAAATTAGGGATTTAGGTAGAATTTAGGGATCTTGCAAAATTGAGATTTAGACCTCAAATTGAGGTTGGATTTCGAAACAGATCACATAACTGGGCTCAGGGGTGAATGAGTACTCGAGTTTTGACCAAGCGGGCTGGGGGTTAGCGTTTATTGACTTTTTTCAAAGTCATTAAAGATCGAATATTTTTCACTCGTGAGTAGTTTCTAAAGCTTATTTTGAATTGTTTAATCGATAAATTGTTAGATTTGGTTGGTTCGGAGGCTTGTTCAAAAGGCAAGGCCGTGATTGGTTGATATACTTGGTTGTGGAGTAAGGTAAGTGTTGTGGTTAACTTTGAGTTGAGGGATTAATATTTGTTGTTCTATGTTCTACATGAATTATGTGTGGGGATGGCGTATATGTAAGGTAACGAGTATATATAAGTTGTCATTAGGTTAAATCATGTTGGTGGAAATTGTTTTATTGAATTATGTTGTTTCATTGACTATGCTTTCCATGCCTAGTTAGATTATTACTTATTTAATTGTCCAGTTTCATATTTATTATTTATTTCGAAGTTGTTGGGATTCTGGAAAGTTGAGTTTGGTTATCACGCCACTATGATTGAAGTGAAATTGCTTCCCGCCGTGCATTGTTATTTCATATTATTGTTGTTGTATGGTGAGAAAGAGTGAAAAACAAGAAGGGTGTTTCCATGCCTTATATGCATATTATTATCATTGACCGAGATATTGTGAGAATAAAAGCACGAAGGGTGATGCCGTACATTTGATTGCTTATTATCATTTATCATATTATGTGAGGAAGATAGTAAAAACACGAAGGGTGATGCCGTGGCATTTCACTTATTATATCATTATTATATGGTGAGGATGAGAGTAAAAGCATGAAGGGTGATGTCGTGCCATTTCATTTATGATATTACATGGTTAAGATAAGAGTAAAAGCACGAAGGGTGATGTCGTTCCATTGTTGATTTCATTGCTTTACTTGATTTCCAGATTGATGATTTAATTGGGTTTCTTTGTTATTGTTTTTTTGCAAAAGGCTATTTGGTGATTTTGTACTTGCCGTTCTTTTTGGACTCTCCTTTCTACATGTCCCCTCTTAGTTAATATTTTAATCCTGCTAGCTGCCTGGTTGCTTATATATATATATATATATATATATATATATATATATATATATATAAGTGTCTTGTCATAGCCTCGTCACTACCTCGTCGAGATTGGGCTCGACACTTATGGAGTACATTGGGTCGGTTGTACTCATACTACACTTCTGCACTTATTGTGCAGATACTGGTGTTGGTCTCAGCGGTGTCTAGTAGTGTTTTTCTCGGATCGAATATACAACAAAGACTTGAGGTAGAGCTGTTGGAATTTGCAGTCCCTAAAGTCCCCATCTATTTCCATCTTTACTGTTTATCTCACTTCGAATAGTTGTATTTATTTAAACCATACTTGTAGACTTCTAGTTTCTCATGTACTGGTGACATCAGATTTCTGGGGTTAGAATAGACCGTGTTATGTTATGGGTTTGTTTCATTTATTACAACATTTTTATCATTAATAATTGTTATTACTCTGTTTAAAACTGCTAAAATATTAAATTGGTTATCTAATGTTGGCTTGCCTAGCAAGTAAACGTTAGGCGCCATCATGGCACCGAGGTTGGGAACCCGAGTCGTAACAAGTTGGTATTAAAGGACTAGGTTGTTTAGGTCTCACAATTCATGAGCAAGCTTAGTAGAGTCTAAAGAATCGGTATGAGGACGTCTATTCTTATCTTCTAGAGGCTACAAAGTTTTAAGAAAATTCAACTTCTTTCTTTATCTATGGTGCGACTTTATTCTATCACTCAAGTTTGAATCATTCCATTCTTGTTCTCTCGCAGATGGTGAGGACACGCACAACATCCACGGCGGGTCAGGATCTGGAGACCCATGTTTTCGCCATTACTAGGGGTAGAAGGTCGGGCTAGAGGCAGAGGCCGAGCTCAACCTAGAGCACATGCAACAACACCTATTCCGAAGCCTCAGATCGAGCAGGAGGTCCCTGTTTAGACTGTACTAGTTGGACTAGCTCAGGTCCCAGAGGGGTTTATTGCTACCCAGTACTTCAGGACGCTCTAGTCCGCTTAGTAGGCCTCATAGAGAGCGTGGCACAGACCGGTGTATTTCCAGTGGCACTAATTGTCTCTCAGGCTGGGGGAGGAGCACATACTCCCGCTACTCACACACCAGAGGAGATGGCTCACAGGTATCATACTCCGACAGTCTCGCCAGTTGGGGTAGTTCAGCCTATTATTCCTACACAGTCCGGGGAGAGACCCATGATGTCTTTTAAGGGATTGATGAGATCAGACAAGTTCAAAAAGCTCTTTCCTATTCATTTTAGTGGTGCACCTTCGGAGGACCCACATGAATTTTTGGACCGTTTCCACGAGGTGTTACACAACATGGGTATTGTTGAGTCCAATGGAATTGATTTTGCAGTGTTCCAGATGATCGGTTCTGCCAGGAGGGGGTGACAGGATTATGAGCAAGGCAGACCAGTAGGTTCACCGCCCCTCACTTGGGATCAGTTCTCACAGTTATTTTTGGAGAAGTTCATTCCCTTCACCCTGAGAGAGGAGTACTGCAAGCAGTTCGAGTGCCTTCAGCAGGATAGCATGACTCCTACCCAGTATGAGACCCGATTTGTAGATCTAGCTCGCCATGCAGTTGTCTTATTCCCTACTGAGAGGGAAAGAGTAAGGAGATTCATTGATGGACTTACTTTCGGTATCAAGCTACATATAGCCAAGGATATTGGGGATGATATTTCTTTCCAGAAGGCCGTAGAGATTGCTAAACGGATCGAGATGATTCGTAGTCAAGGTAGATAGACGCTATCTGAGAAGAGGCCTCGTCATTTTGGTGCTTTCAGTGGTGCCTCATCTGGAGGCAGAGGTTCTTTAGGTAGAGGCCATCCTCCCAGGCCGATTCAGTTAGCACTCCAGGCATCCCACAGTGCCTCATGCAGTCGTGGTTCTTATGGGTATCATCTTGAGCAGCTAGCCTACAGTACACCTTCAGATCCCATCAGTGCACCATCGCTTCAGAGCTATCACAATGATTATTCGGGCCGTCAGGGTCAGTTTCAGTTTCAGCAGCCACAATAGCCAAGGACTTGTTATACCTGTGGAGATTCGAGGCACTAGGTTGTAGAGCAGCATACCACAGTAGAGTTCTCTGCCATGATTATGGCACCGGTTGCTCCGCCGCTCGCTCAGCCAGCTATCTCCTTAGAGAATCAACCACAATTAATATCAATACCAATACCACCGTAATGTTTGCACGGAGTTTGATCATGACCCGATTGACTAGCCTATCTCCTTAGACAATCAACCACAATTAATATCAATACCAATACCACCGTAATTTTAGCACGAAGTTCGATCACGACCCAATCGGCTAGGCTATCTCCTTAGAGAATCAACCACAATTAATATCAATACCAATACCACCGTAATTTTAGCACGGAGTCCGATCACGACCCGATCGACTAGGCTGTCTCATTTGTAGACATCAACCAAAATCTAAATTTCAATTAAGAGGAATAATTTTATCACATCAATCTCGTCCCAAATAAGGGGAATAATTCACAAAAATAACATAGGCGCAAATGTATTTACCTCATCATCTTTCACATTGTATAAATCTCCACTAGTAGTTTCATTCAATAACAACAACAATATTTTCTTGGCTCTTTTGGCCATTCACAAGATTCTTTATTCAAGGCACGATGGCCATATTTGATATTCCACACTTTCATTTCTTCCCTCTCATGTATCATCATCATAAATATCAACATACATATAATATTCCGAAAATCACAACTTTAAGTTCATTAGAAATGAACAATTTAAGCGCAATAGATTTGTTTCCGAGAAATGGAGTAAAATGATTGGCAATTGATGCGCAAGTTAAAATCATCAGCAAATAACACACCATTTATTCTTGACATATTTTCCCCACAAAGGGCAATACACAATTTCCACTCACGAATATGTAAGAACGCAAAACACATTGAAAATACTCACAAATCATAATGTCTGTTAAAACAACCACATATGAGCATGACATGAGTTTATAGGCTTTTAGGCAATTCTATTTTCGGAGTCAATTCAGAATAGTTGAATCAAGGCTCATTTCATAACCTTTCTCACATCATTTCATTTCATTGGCTCCATTGGCCACAAGTATAACTTTCACTTATATCAATCATCGCATTTCATACTTCTTTCGCATCTTTTAATTCCATTGGCACCATTGGCCACAAGTATAACTTTCACTTATATCAATCATCACATTTCATACTTCTTTCACATCTTTATAGGTTATCAACAGTAAGACATTTTCAATCAAGGCTTTAGGTACACATATGAGCAATTAAGAGTCTTAAGCATATTGAGTTTTCTCACACAATTTGGAATCATAACCTTCAATTGAAACACAATTCAAAGATATAGCATTTTAATAGACATATCATTCTTGAACACATTCCCAAAGGATAACATAATGTGTTAGGAACATTCGGAAAGTAGAATAAGGAACTTGAGACAACCATACTTGAAACTTATGAGAACATCATTGAATCAATTCTAAGAGAGTAGTTTATCCAACATACCTCAATTGAGCTTCCTCAAACTCTAAAATGTTCCGGAATTCTTATCAACTTCAATCTATAATAACAACATCCAATGGGGACCAATATTAGTAACAAATTCCATAATTTAGGCCATTTAGGCATTTTATCAAACACCTAGTGGGCATGAATATCTACACCTCTTAACCTTAGCATTAGCTCATCCAACTACTACCATTTACCAACAATATTTCCCACCATCATTCTTAAATAATTCATAACTTCCAACATCACATACATGACCATCCATCCACACCCAACCAACAAATTTACATCAAATAATAACATTTCAATCTCTACAATGGTTATGTATTTATATTGGGAACTTATGGCTTCCAATCACCATACCATGAGTTCCTATACTTAATTCATACTCATATTCTTATAATATATCCATACATATAAGTCTAAGGGTGTAGGATTATATTTTGGAAGAAATCTTGCAAAACCCTCCTTTGAGTTCTTGAAGAAATTTCTTAAAGATCTATATATTTTGTGTGTAGATCTCATCAATACAAGTGTATAAATGATGGAATTTCATACCAAGATAATGGGGATTGCTTACCTTGAATATGATAGGAGTTTGTGGTCTTGAGAGAGTGGAGAAGAGCTCAAAATTTCGTCCAACTGAAAATGGGGGAAATGAACCCCGAATTGGATTACAAAGAGCTGGAGCTGGGGTGAGTCTACTCTAGCGAAGTGTGCCTCTCTTCGCTGCCCACTTCATGCAAGGGAAGACAGGATCCACGTCTGGTCTGGCGAAGCGACTTCGCTTCGCTGTCCACCAAATTAACTAGGTGATCTATCATTGGTAATTTGACCATAACCTCTTGTAGAAATATCCAAATGACGAACGGTTTGAAGTGTTAGAAACTAGACTCAAAGATATTTAATTTTATAGGTCATCCAACACATAAATCCTTATATACATGTATATATGATCGTCCAAAATTTGGTCTTGTGCGTACTCATTTGGATCTTTTAGCCTTTCATGAAATTTCCAACTTGACTTGGACTTAGGGCTCTCCTTAGACCCCACATCACTTATAATATGCCTCGTACACTTATTATCATATCCAATTGATATCCACCCTATTAATTGTCCTCGTCTTCACACAAAATAATATAATTAGCGCACATCGACTTTCTTAATAGCGCTTAAGTAGTTCTAAATTTTCCGGGGTTTTACAGTTTGATTGTGGACAGTTTGACCAAGTCAGCTCATTTCATTCCAGTGGTAACTACTTATTCTTCAGAGCAGCTGGCTCAGGTTTATATTCGCGAGATTGTCATACTTCATGGCATACCAGTATCCATCATCTCTGACCGGGGTACACAGTTTACATCGCAGTTCTGGAAGGCCGTACAACATGAGTTGGGCACACGGGTTAATTTGAGTACAATATTCCACCCTCAGACGGACGGATAGTCCGAGCGCACTATTTAGATATTGGAGGATATGCTTCTTGCATATGTGATGGAGTTTGGGGGTTCTTGGGATCAGTTCTTGCTGCTTGCGGAGTTTGTGTACAATAACAGCTACTAGCTGAATTCAAATGGCTATGTATGAGGCCTTCTATGGGAGGCGGTGTCGGTATCCGGTGGGTTGGTTTGAGCTGGGTGGGGCTAGGCTATTGGATACAGACTTGGTTCAGGATGTTTTGGAAAAGGTTAAATTTATTCTAGATCAACTTCGCATATCCCAATCTAGACAAAAGAGTTATACAGATCGGAAGGTTCACGACGTTGCATTCATGGCTGGGGAGCAGGTCTTGCTCCCGGTTTATCCCATCAAGGGTGTTATGAGGTTCGAGAAGAAGGGCAAGTTGAGCCCTAGGTATATCAGACCTTTTAAGATTCTTGAGAGGATTGGAGAGGTGGCCTACAAGCTTGCACTTCCACCTAGTATAGCTATAGTTCATCCAGTATTCCATGTTTCTATGCTCCAGAAGTATCACAATGATCCGCCTCATGTGTTGGATCTCAGCTCAGTCCAGTTGGACAAGGATTTGTCTTATGTTGAGGAGTCAGTGGCCATTTTGGACAGGGGCAGGTCCGAAAGTTGAGTTCGAAGAACATTGATTCAGTAAAGGTTCAGTGGAGGGGTCAACCAGTCAAGGAGGCGACTTGGGAGACCAATCATGATATGCGTAGCCGTTATCCTCATATTTTCACCACTTCAGGTATGTCTCTATACTCATTCAAGGATGAACGTTTGTTTTAAGAGGGGGAGGATGTAACGAATCAGCCGGTCATTTTAAGTATTTTAGCCCTGATCCCCTATTTGTTGCCTGCTCTATGTTAAATTTTGATTATGTGACATGCCGGGGGTGTTTGGTTTTGATTTCCGGCGAGTTTCGGAGTGGAATGGGAGATATAGTCCCTAAGTTGGAGCTTTAAATTAAAAGAGTTGACCGTAGTTTAATTTTATGTAGACGACTCCGGAATGGAGTTTTGACGGTCCCAATAGCTCCATATGGTGATTGTGAACTTAGGAGTGTGTTCTGATATGGATTTGGAGGTCCGTAGGTCACTTCGGTGTGAATTGGCGAAAGTTAGAAAATTTAAGGTTTGGAAGATTGGAAAGTTTGATCGGGAGTTGACTTTAGTGATATCGGGGTCGGATTCTGATTGTGGAAGTTGGAATAAGTCCGTCATGTCATTTATAACTTGTGCAACGTTTGAAGTCAATTAGAGTTGTTTTGGTATGAATCGACATTAGTTTTGGAATTCTGAAGTTCATAGTTTCAATAGGATTGAATTGGGTTGCGATTCATAGAATCGATGTTGTTTGATGTGATTTTTGGCCTCGAGTAGGTCTGTTATGTGTTTTGAAACTTGTTGGTATATTCGGATGGGGTCCCGGGGACCCGAATGTGATGCGTATTGAATCCGGAACAAAATTGGACTTAGTCTCATTACTGAAGTTTCCAGCCTTCTGGTGTCATTGCACCTGCGGAGGGATTTTGCCGCAGGTGCGGACACACAAATGCGAGTGGTGAAGCGCATGAGCGAAATGAGGCAGCCAGGTCTGGGCTCACAGGTTCGAACACCTGGGCACGGGTATGCCTCCGCAGGAGCAGACACAGCCTTCGCAGAAGCGGAATTTGGGGGGCAGCCTTGGGTGTGACCGCAAATGCGATCGTTTCTACACAGAAGAGGGCTCGCAGGTGCGAGCTATTGTCCCCCAAAGCGGAACCTCTAAGGTTAAGTTGGAACCGCAGCTGCGATGTATTTTTCGTAGGTGCGACCCCAGGCCCGTAGAAGCGAGGATCGTTGGGCAGAAAAGGGGTCTTCGAGGGTTTGAGTTTCATAATCTATTTTTGGAGCTAGAGAGCTCGGTTTGTGGCAATTTTTAGAGAGTTTTTCAAGACTAAATTATTATTTTCAAAAACTAATTAGTGATTTGAGACGGAAATTTGGGGGAAAAAATTGTGAAAACTTCCTAGACTAAAATATGGGGTTTTGAAAAACGATTTGAGGTTGGATTTGAGTAATTCTTGTATGGTTGGACTCATTATCGAATGGGTGTTCGGATTTTGTAATTTTGGTTGGGTTCCGAGATGCGGGCCCGGCTTGACTTTTTATGTTGACTTTTTATTTATTTGCAAAGATCGTAATTTTATTGTTCGAAATAGTTTCCTATAATTTATATTTATGGTATGAAGTTGTATTGGCTAGATTCAAGCCATTCGGAGTTGGATAATGGATGAAAAGTCCTACTAGTGGATTGAGTTAGTGTGTTTTGAGGTAAGTGTCTTTCCTAACATTGTGTGGGGGAATTACCCATTAGGATTGGTATTGTTTTGTGATAATTGTGATGTGTGAAACCCGTGTACGCAAGGTGACGAGTGTGTACATGGGCTAAATGTTGAAATTGACCGATTTTAGCTATACAAATTCCTTTCATGCCTTAATTAAGTTACCTTAACATATTATATTCATCAACATTAGTCTATCTTCACATGCTCTACTTGTCTTATTCCTTACCTGTTAAATTTTCTTTACATGTTTAGTTGAAGTATTTGTTTCCACTATTCCGTATTCATTATTTAACTGTTGGGTTCTTTACTTGAAGTGGTTATTCTTTGGATATCTCGTTGTTGAAAATTTGGAATTGAGTTATGAAGGTCGTGATTCACATTGAGGCGAGATGGTAAAGTTGTGAAATACTATTCTTGTTGAGTTATTCATCTTCTGTTGTTATTGTTGATACTCTTGTGCACATTGTGGTTGAGCCATGGGCTAGTTATTGTGAAAACATCGTTATTGTTGATTTCTTTGGCACGTTGTGATATTGGGCACTTGAGGTGCGATTTGTGATACGTTGTGATATTGATATGCATGTGGTGGTATAAGGTTTTGGGGTTGAAACGCATGCAGTGAGATAAGGTGGGCTTGATACGCGTTGCTAGTAGGGTAACTACTAGAAGCCACGCGGTGTGATAAGGTGGGCTAAAACGCATGAAGTTATTTCAGGAAAAATGATTTTCAAAACTAAATGCAAGGCTCCCACAGTGATATAAGGAAAGATTGTGAATTATTTTGTGATTTGAGACTACGAGTAGGTACTTCGGTAGTGACTCTTGTTGATACTTTTCCATTACTTCACTTGCATTTTTGGTTGCTTTGTTTCCTTGGCATAACACTCCATGTTTTTCTTCTGTGATGCATTATTTGCCTTAGTTCAATGTAGCTAATTTCTGTGTATTTCTTTATTGTCTCATTCCTATTGATATCATTATTTCACTGCTTTATACCTGTCCGGTTTCTTATTTATTCCAGTAGGGCCTTGACTTGACCTCGTCACTACTTTACCAAGGTTAGACTTGGCACTTACTGGGTACTGTTGTGGTATACTCATGCTATGCTTCTGCACATGTTTTTGTGCAGATCCAGGTACCTCTTACCAGTCCAGGCACCAGTGAGTTGATTACTGCTGTTTCGGAGACTTCAAGGTATATCTGCCGGCGTTCGCAGGCCTCAGAGTCACCCTCTATCTAGTTTATTTCATTTCTTATCTTTTTATATATATATATATATATATATATATATATATATATATATATATATATATATATATATATAGATGTATATATATGTATCTTTAATATTATCATAGAGCTTGTGACTTGTATCCACCCGATTTTGGGGAGTTGTTTATGTTGAGTTGCGGAGTTTCCTTTATATTAATTGTTGAGTTTTTGAGACTTTAATCATTATTTCAATTATTTCTGTATGAATGTTAGGATTACCTAGTCTTAGAGACTAGGTGCCATCAACATCCTATGGAGAGAAATTGGGGTCGTGACACGGAGGGTCCAAATTAATGAAATCACGAACCCTCGCACTGATGGCCCTGTATGTATGACCAATACCTACCTCCTAGTGTCGAGCCTGTGCGGCTACTAATCGGGTCAATAGATGAATATCATATCATATGTTATGACCCGGTGTATCTGGCTGAGGAGCTAGGTGTACAGGGGGGCGCTGCAGATAGTGCTCCTCGGAACTTGTGGTAACTCGTGGCGCTCGACTAGTAGTCTCATCAGCCACGGACTTGAATCCCTTCTGTGCGGTTGTAGCCTTCTTAGGCATCACTGTAAACATAACATATCATTAGGAAAATGAATCCCTATATCGCACGATCTAAGATAAGAAGGGAGGATAACATCCTATATGTCATGTAGACTCCTGTTTATAAATGTGGTGCACAACACACTCATAAACAAGACTCTACTAGACACGATCTGTAGACAACCCTAAGACAAAACTGCTCTGATACCACTTTTGTCACGACCCAAACTGATGGGCCATGACGAGTACCCGAGTCCTACTTGTCGAATAACCCTAAGAATATATCTAAGATATAATTATAGATCATGCATAACGTTTGGCAGTAAACTACTGAATCATGTGAACAACATATGCGAGAAAACACGCCCAAAAAACATATATACATATATATACGGAATAGGGTAGGGCGAGATGACAAGGCTACTATCCAACTATACATGACTGTCTACGGACCTCTAATAGAGTGTACAACTATATAAAGGACAGGACTGGTCCCCGTCATACCCATATATGTATACAAAAATATCGTACCAAAACCCAATAGCAGCTTCAGATCAAATGGAGCATATCAACTCTCGCTCAGCAAGGATCCTAAGAAGGGGGACCGTCAGCCTCTCTACCTGCACCTGCGGGCATGAAACATAGGCCCCAGGCAATAGGGGCATCAGTACGAATAATGTACCGAGTATGTAAGCATGAAAATCAGTACGTAAAAGACATAAAAGAAACATGGAGTAAAGGACTCTACCTGTAAGTCTAAATAGCTCTGTGAATCCTGAAACATTTACAATGTCATGAATGTGTTTATAAATGTCATATCATGCATAGGTATATGCGTACATAACATCATCAAGCCTCTAAGGACATCCCATCATATCATCTCGGCCTCTGTGAGCGAAATCATCAACGTATACCAACTGATCAGGTGGTGCTGCGTATATAATGCCGTAACCTTTCCCCATACCCCATATACATATAATATACGCGTATATAATGCCATCTGGTCATGGGTCAATGAACATGTATAAATGAATGCAATGCATAATGAAGTATGTCAATAAGATCTCTCAGAATGTCATAAGATCAATATAACTTCGGATAAACTTTATCAACTTACGTATTTTTTTTAGACCCATGAACAGACAATATAATAATTGGACACATGGGGAATCAAGAACATAGGCACCCCTAGTACTTCTATGAATAGAGGCATTTATGAAAGTTGTGTGTTTGCTCGTTTCGTTTGTATCATATGGACCATGCCAAAAGGAAAGAAGGGATAGCCTTAACATACGTTTGCTTCTTGGATAGCAATAGCTCACGAGTTCCAGTACGCTCTACGAATGATAATCTACATTGTATAAATGGTTTGGATCACAATCAAATCAATAAACCAAAAATTGCATTCACTATGACATTTTATTGAACACTTAGGGTGCCTAAGCTTCATATCATCCTACAATGGAAATTCAACACTACTAGCTCTTCTTCGCTACTCATAATACAACCACCATCACAAACAACTATACTTCATAATTTTCAGCCATAGGATACCTTAAGAAACCACTCAAAACCATTCAACAACTACAACACTTCATCAATAACCAAACTATGATCCAAATGACCTCAAATACATGGAGAACAATATGATATCACCTTGAACATGAAAGATAACAACGCATATACATATTTATAACTATATTTCAAGCCTCCCTTCAACACAACCAAATCCTCCTCAAATACACTACAAGTACCTTTATTTCTACATCACTAAGAATTTAAAGTGGATTTCTCCAAGTTGAAGATGAACTTATCTAGAAGGATTGTTGAATTCTTACCTTAATTATTTTGAAGAAAAAGGATAGGATGAACTGGAGATAAGCCTTCCCAACACCTTTACAAACAAAACCTCCAAACCAAGAGGAAAATTGCAAAATAGTTTCCTTAAAGAGAGCTGTCGGTATGGTGCAATTGTGAAGAGTTTCTAATTGATTGAGATGGTGCTTATAGGAATTGTATACTTATAGAAGCTCCTAAAATGACTTCCTTCCCTTTTAAGACTTGATATATATCAATTTGTAATAGCTAAAGTTCCTTGTAAAGTGGAAGAGGCAATGTTTGTCTTTACTTGGCAATAGATATTTTACAAGGAATACATATATACACATAAGCACCTCAACATTTCTCTACTAACTATAGGACCTATATTATGCTAATCATGTGTATTATGCATATTTACATGCTAGCGTATGTTATATTAACATTATAACCAATCCTAATTTTACTACGGGGTATAACATCGACGTAATATTGCGGGGTGTAACATCAACGTAATACTGTGGGGTGTAATATCGACATAATATTGCGGGGTGCAACATGCGTCCCAGATCCCCACACCTACGATTTCTCGACAACAAACCACCTTCGCTTACCAAAGTTTCTGCATCTGCAAGATCGCATCTGTGACTAGCCCTCCGTAGATGCAGACAAACTAGAACCAGTCCTTCTTCAGCAATACGACGTGAGACAAAATGATCTAAAACATGTTTGAAACTCACCCGAGCCTCTCGGGACCCCGTACGAACATACCATCAAGTTCCAAAACATAACATAAACCTACTCGAGGCCTCAAATTACACATAACAACATCGAAATGATAAATTGCACCTCAAATCAAATTGAAGAAATTTTGAACTTCCAACTTCCAAAACTCGTGCTGAACCAGGTCAAATCAACTCGGAATGACTTCAAATTTTGCACACACGTTCCAAATGACATAAAAAAAACTATTTCAGGTTTTGGATAAACAATCTAAACTCGATATCATCAAAGTCAACTCCCGATCAAACTTATGAAATTTTCAAAACTCCAAATTGCCAACTTTCGCCAACTAGTGCCGAAGCCTTTAGAGACACCCAAATGCAAATTTGGACTTACGCTCAAGTACAACATCACCATCCGGATCTAACTAAATCATCAAAACTCCGATCCGGGGTCAAATACACAAAAGTCAAACTTGATCAACTCTTCCAACATAAAAGCTTCTAAAATGAGTATGATTCTTCTAAATCAATCCTGAATCACCTAAAAACCAAAACCGATGATTCACACAAGTCATAATACATCCTATGAAGCTACCTAGGACTTCAAACAGCTGAATGTAATGCAAATGCTCAAAATAATCGGTCGGGTCATTATATTCTTCCCCACTAAAACATATGTTCGTCCTCGAACGTGAAAAGAATCGTTCCAAAGCCATCAAATCACTGTATAAACTCACCATGCACATACCCGGAGGTGATCCCATGTCACTCCGATCCATATAAGCCCGTCAACATAACATAACTAAAAATTCTTCCTTCAACCTTATCCCATAAAACTTGTAACCCAATTTCAAACATATGCAATCCATTACAAGTCCCAATTCTCGCATCTACACACTGTATAAGTCTGAATAAGATGTATCAAGCCATAATCATAACCCAAAACGTAGTCACATAATATACCGCATAACCCGTATGCCCATAGCAGTAACTTCCAATCACAATAGTTGTCCATTTTCGGTACCGATAACCCAAATCTCATATCAAATAAAACCTTATTCTAAACCTTCGTACACTACCAATGATGAAAGAAGAATGCAAAAACTCATAACCACTCGTCAGATCAACAACCATGGATCTCTCTCGCCCGACAAGAACCATAGCAAAATTCTAAGTTGATTAGTGACATTATCCTTCCAAACATACAGTAATCAAATCTGATAGCACCTATTCTAGGTCCAATGACCTCATCTCATCAAATATAAGCTGCTCTACTGACATGCTACACACATACAAACTAAAGCCACAAACTGTGCAATTCGTGCACCAATAAGCAAAAACTCAAATGTACCCAGAAATGGAAAAATGACTCAAATGAGAAACCGCCTTGTCAACTCAACAAGTACAACCACGAGCGCAATGCTATAAACCCATCACACAAAGGAGAACCAAGACGTACAAAATCTACCCAAAGGATCATGTCACAACATAACTCTGCTACGATGCGCGACCCCATCCAAACACCGGTCCACATGAAATACCTCATGCCATAATGCTTAAAATCAACAACCATACGCGAATCAACAACAAACACATGAAGTGTGTGACCATAACCATGGTGAATTGAGTAGCACAATATACCACAAAAAGGAAAGGCCATAACCAAGGCGCAATCGACCATTCAGTCACTCAAAAAGCATCTCTAATTTCGCCATAAGGCCTAAATAGAAAGGCAAATAACCAGCAGACCACAACCCATCGTAGCATAGAAGAGTGACATAGAGAACATATTAGAACACGAACAAGCTCAACTCTAGCTAGATGACACATCCCTCAATAATAGCAGTGCTGAGTCAACTAATCCGACCCGGTGTAGAGTACACACTTTTATTAGGCTTACCAATAGGGCCCCAAATCAATTTTTATCATCCCCAGATAGATAAATGACCCTCTAAAAGTCCACAGTAACCTAACCATAATGCATACTGCCAGTAGTTAAACTCTTAGCATACCTTTACCATCCGCAACCAATAAATAGTCCACCTTTGAGACTACCGGTCTCCAAACTACAAGAATACAAAAACACCCTATATGATCCTAACTCTATCACTCGAGTGACTAACACCTCCCTCATACACAATCATCTCACGAGAAATACTCCTATTATTCTTCTGTTCCACATAGCAAAATATGAACATCAACAGTCGATCAACCAGGCGAGTACCTCAATACCAATGAAGCATCTGTAAGTCAAAACACAAGGCACCTTCTGAAATGGGCACTCTTCTCAGGTGATACCAGATAGTGCTAGCATTCTTTTAAACATCAGAAACTGTCCATACTGGTTGGAACTCATGACCTCCCCTTCAAAACTAAATTGCAGCCTTGTACATAAAATTCTCAATTCCACACGTCGCACCGCATCTATCATGCCATCATATGAAAATACGAGAATCCCATTATCAACTTTGAGTCACAAGCAGAATACACACTCTCTCAGCCAAAACCCCTCCACTTGATCCCATCCAGGAGAAAATCACAATGCACAACAAACTCCATATGCCTGTAGAAAATATCCATCTCAAGACATGACAGAAATCATCGAGAACTCTACGAAACCCATTTGCACAAAACCAATCCGTCAGAACCGAGTCTCCCACTAAACCAAATCACGCATGTCATAAAATTGATCCAACCTACTACCAAGTTGCTCTTATTTCTCCGAGTTCTTTCCAAATTACCTTTATGTTACACTTCTCCTTGCCAATACACCACAAACATTAACTCAACGCTCACCATAAGAGACCCTAGCATGAAACCACATCGCCTTAAAGCCCATAGGCCATTGTATTCCCTCATAAGCACCCCGAAAGTACCGCAACCAAGATACCCACTCTAAAGAGACCTTATATGAATCTGAAGTTGTTTTCCTTAACCTCTCAGACATTGGAACATAGGATCCATAATAATATAGAAATAGTGCGAGTACCGACACCCTCCAATGCAAATCTCAGATCTTTTCCATTTATTAATTCGAAAATTCCTCAAATGAAACATATGAATCTTGAACCCAGTGGAACCTTCTCAGGATTCATCCACCCTATTCAAATCTCAAATGCACTGCCAAAACGAGCCGACCGACCTATTCTCCATTAGAACCAAAACACCTAAAGAAGTAATCCACATCTCCAAGCCACCGAGTGAATCACTACTCCATGCGCACTACCTCCACCACGAATAACAAACCCAAAATATTTCAAGATTTCCATATATCCGCAGAGTATAATACATCATGCACCTAGAAATTTCCTCACCCGAGTCATCCTCAAAATCAAACTCATCGAGTCATAACCGATCTGCAAACATACCTCATTACAAAACTAATGTAACATGCAACCATGCAATCCAATCATCGATAGTAAACTCCCCCACTTGGCTCAATCCCTATGAACTAATATTTGATAACCCACAATACCATTATCCCATTAATACCATAATCCTGCACTGTAATTCAACAAAATCATTCATGAACCTAGGTAGCACTAATCATAGTAATACTTCAAATCAACAGCAAAGCTCATATTCCTTCTTGTGATAGTCAAGCCAACTTCCTCAAGTGATCCAAACTCAAACTGTAACACATGTACTCCACCGCTAAGGGAAAACTCTCCACAGAAACATCATAGGGATCACACAACCTCAGAACATCCCGCAGGAGATAACCCACCTACTTAGCCTCAAACTAGCATCTCTTTACGCACTACCATAGTCACAACTACTATTCATTAACTAAATCTTCCCAAGTGTAAGCTAGTCAACAAAACATAAGAATCTACTTCATCCCATAAATGAACAACATGAAACATCCTCAACACGCTCATGCCTTGAGACTGTACAACACATCAAGTTAGAAATCAAGCACTCAATAGTCCTGTCCACATCCCAAGCAAACTATTCTCGTCACATCCAAGCCACCAGGACACATCCCGCAGTCACATAATATTTCTCACATAGATATCCAACCACTCAACGAGCCATAAATCCCACCCTTAGGGACACTACCAAACATATAATTCTAAAAGTACATGCTCACACAACTGAAACCTCTGAGCCCAAGTTGCAGTCAAAACCCGACCTCAAGTCCTCTAGAGTGGCCCATTATCAGAACATAGAAAATTCATCTGGCACCTCATCTATGGAATCACAAGCCGTTTATGCATAACTAATACCGAGTGCCCATAAAACATACGAGTGAGTGGAGAGGAATTCAAAGAGATACACTTCAAGTTGAATCAATGTCGCACGATAAAGAAAGAAAGATGGGAAGTTTATCCTAGATGCCCGGTAGCCTTTCAAAGATAGGTATAGACGTCATCATAACGATCCACAAGACTCTACTAGACATTTGCTCATGACTCGTAGAACCTATGAACCTAGAGTTCTGATACCAACTTGTCACGACCTGAAATCCATCTAGTCGTGATGGAACCTAACCCAACCCGCTAGGTAAGCCAAGTACGGTCAACATAACTCAAATAAGAATAATAAGAGACAAAAAATGAATTAACTGAATCTTTACCCAACTCCCCAAGGTCTGGTAGTACAAGTCATGAGCCACTAAGACTTAGATTTACAAAACTGATAGGGAAATAATCCAATGTCTGTTTGAAATATACATAAACAGAAACCTAATCTATAAATACCAAGAACAAGTAGTATCTATGTCCGGAATAAGGCACATCTTCAAGGCCAGCTCCCATCACGCACAACAATATCAGCTCCAAGATTTGCACGCAAAGGTGCAAAACTGTAGTATGAGTACAACCGATCCCATGTACTCAATAAGTATCGTAACTAACCTCGGTGAGGTATTAGAAGTAAGAATTATAAATGATACTCCCTATAACCTGTACAGTTCATAAAATCAACAGATATAAAACAGATATATGATCAATTCAGGATATCACAGGTAAACACCACCTTGGTTCTCACAATACTTTGTTTTAAAGTGTTTTACTGAGTCAACAATCCAGTATATAAAGAAGGTATGCAAGTATTTCAAGTAGGAGGTCAAGGAAATTGCAAATAAAGATGAAATGCAATAACCAAATATCAGTTCATTACGGCGCGCAACCTGATCTAGATAACAATAACCCATTCTCCCAGAGCTCACATAAACCAAAAACCTGTCAATTTCTCACAATACGCATGTACACCATTAAGAGAGAAACATGAGAGGGTGACCCTAAGGGAATGGATCCGTATCCACACGCTACATGGACAACTCACGTGCTAATAATATCAACCGCATGGACAACTCATATGTTGTACGAACAACTCACATGCTATAATATCAATATCTAGATCCACACGGACAACTCGCGTGCTAATAATCACAATACGCCAGCATGGTCACATACACAATGTCACAATCCTCCCGGTGTGGTCACATGCATAACAATACAATCCTCCTAGCGTGGTCACATGCATAATAATACAATCTGCCAGGCGTGCTCGTATGCATAACAACACAATCCGCCCAGCGTGGTCACATGCATCCAGTCCAAATCGTATCATATAGAAGCAAATATATAATAATACATTTATATGATCAACGAATATCAGATTTCATGCTCCTGGACAGGTATAAGTGACATGCTAAAATGTATGCATGTGCAAAGTGTGATATCCTAGCTCAAATAGGTAATTTCCTCACGAAAATAGCAAATATCAAATTCATTTGGGAAATTAGCCTCTATATAACCACAAACATGGGTCAAATAATTCATAACAGGGCTCCAAATATGAGAAAAATCACAGCTTTAAGCTTAATAGTCAATTCAAGGCGTATCTTAGCCCAACCACTACCCCGGGCATGGATATATACCCCGGTGCTCACACATGGGCTCAATCCACACATATGTGCGCACCCATAGCACATAGATATCACAAATAACTCAGGTAACTAGTGCTTAAACCAAGTTTAGATAAGATACTTACCTCAACAAGCCAAAACAAATACCGAGCAAGCCAAACAACACTTTAGAAATGCCATCCCGCATGTATCAATCTTCGAACGGCTCGAAACTAGGCAAAAGCAACTCAAAAACATCAAATAATGCCATAGCAGACAAACCCAAACGATAAAAACTGAATCTTTAATCAATTACTCAAAGTCAACCAAAACGTAAAACCTTGGATCGCACCTTAGAACCCGACAAAACTCACAAATTCCGACAATCCATTCAATTACGAGTCCAACCATACTAATTTTACTCAAATCCAACTCCAAATCGATGTTCAAAACTCAAAAACTCACTTTAGGAAAGTTTAGACAAAACCCCTAATTTCTCTTTCGAAATCACCAATTAAATATCAAAAACTGAAGATGGAATCGTGAATAAAATCAAAACCGAGTCAAAAATACTTACCCCAATCCATGTGGTGAAAATTGCCTCCAAAGTTGCCCAAATCCGAAGCCCCCAGCTCACAATATGATAAAATGCACAAACCCTCGAATTTATATTGTTATGTCCAGACCTTTTCGCATCTGCAAACAAAAGGTTGCTTCTGCAACGTCATTTTTGCGACAAAACTCTGCTTTTGTGGAAAAATCACTGAAATCCGACCCCTCACACCTGCATAAATATTTTTGCTTCTACGACATCGCAGATGCGAGCCTCAATCTGTGCCTGCAAAAATTCTCGCTTTTGCGCGCCAACTCTCTGCTTCTGTGCCTTCGTAGATGTGGCCCAGATCCCCACACCTGCGATTTCTCGACAAGAAGCCACCTTCGCTTTTGTGACCAAAGTTTTCGCATCTGCGGTCTCTCACCTGCAACCAGCCCTTTGCAGATGCGGACACACCAGAACCAGCCCTTCTTCAGTAATGGAATATGAGACAAAATGATTCAAAATATATCTGAAACTCACCCGAGCCTCTCGCGACCCTATCCGAACATACAAACAAGTTCCAAAACATAACACGGACCTACTCGAGGCCTCAAATTATGCATAACAACATCAAAACGACAAATCGCACCTGTTGCACCCTATTGTGCACTAGTCAAGATATGATTCAACTTGCGGTTTCTCTGTTGCTGATGAAAGAGAGTTGCCACCTAATATTTAAAGGTATACTAGGGTACCTATTTAGTTACTAAGTCATATTCCTTATAGGTCTGCAAACCGGTGAGATTATGGGTAAGGGTTCTTGTTCTTTTAAGGGGAAGGTGTTAGGCATCCCTTAAAATCTACCTGAGGTAGCTCCATAGGACCTAGACTGGTTTTTAGGAACTAGTTATTTATACTATTATTAGTTACTACCAAGGAATGACTTACTATATATATTAAAGGGAGTGTATATGTAAGACTTCGGAGGGATGTGAGTTTATAGAAGAGTTATAGGAGGTTAAAGGGTTCTGAAAGTAGTCCATATTTTAAGGCTTGTAATTATTAATTTGTGAAAGTAATTAATTTAAAGAATAGATGTTTGTATAATTCTAAAAGATGTTTGTAAGAAAGTGACTCTAAATGTACCTTGGTTTAAAAGTTCTGAAGAAAAGCAATCTTTGAAAACTCATTTAGGTGGTAGTAACTTATCATTTTTTATTAAAAAAAAAATTTCATTCCATATTAGCAAAGACCGACGATTCTTTTTCTGATTTCCTTTGAAAATGGGCTATTGTTTTTTGTTAGAGTCTGGGCTTCAAAAATCTTTAAGAGAGGTGAGTGTACAAGACGAATAAGTTATGATTAGTGGAGCGAAGATTAATTACTAATTAATTCTCTTTAAGTCCTACATTAGTTGAGGTTTTCCTATGTTTTAGTTGGTATTAAAACATGAAGGTAAAGCATATAATCTAATATATGAGTGTAAAATACATGAAAATGAAATATGATAAAACGCCAAAGGCAGTAAGCAAAAATAATGCAGCAGTAAACTAGGCTATGGAAATAATGAATAGTAATGAAAGCAATAAGGGAGAGAAGACTTGGCTCTGATGGTTGGGCCTCAATAAGGTAGGCCCAGCAATTGAAAGGCGTGGCTATAGCTGATTGGATCCTTCAGAAAATGCAACAAAGCTGGTTTGGGCCTGAGTTCCTTAGGAACTCAGCAGGCCCAAATGTATACATGCCCAAAAATAAAGAAGGTCATTAGATGTATATCTCACTTACTCAACATATTCAAAACATGCATGAAATATATATATAGACAAACAATTGGAACAAGAAAACAATTTGAATACTGTGGGAAATTATATTAATGTGGTGGTTCTACTTGGCAAATAATTTACATTGAAAACCTTTAGTTGTCATTAAACATTAAACCCCCAAAGAACTAAATGTGTCAATGAATTAAGGGCTAAGAAATAAGTTCTACTCAAGGTCAATACTCCCTTTGAATCCCCTAACACTTCAAAGTTCCCAAGGGACTCGAGGCCCAGGGCAATGCTTGTGCCGGGGAGGGCAACCCAACCTGGAGTTAAGCTCCACTCGCAAATACCCTTAAGCACTAACAATATATTTTCCTTACATGTTTAAATGCCCATGAGGCCCTTTCAATATAAACTAAATGCTATAGCATTACTTACCACAAAAATATGCTTTCCCTCCTAACATAAGAACATATAGTCTACATTGGATACCAACAAACATATATCGGGTGAATCTAAAGGTCTGACTTTCAAACACACATAGGTGAGGAGCAGAAACATCACAAGCATGCTATAAAGGTTTGAACATTAAAGAGGAACATATTTTAAGGAAAGGCAAGCTATACAGGGCCATGTATGCAACAACTCAACAGATGCAGATGTTCTTGTTTCTGGAAAACCAAATGTGAACTAATTGATTTGCTTCTAGCACATACATAGATTGATAATACTATTTTTTAACACTTTAAGTTATCAATGAAGATTCAGACAACACAGTAATGACTAATCATTTACAGAGGTTATCAAAGATATCCAGGACATGATCAAATCTTTCAATGGGTCTGCAAGTTGACAAATTAAAACATGGAATCCCTAGGAACTTCAACAGAATCATACTCCTAACAGTGTTAGCTTCAAATAGATTATCATGTTTAGATAACATCAGCAAATATTCTCATAAGATTTAAGGATCAGATTTGGTTTCAAACTAACAGTAAGGAAAGGACTGGGGTGGTTCTGGACAAGGCATGAAATCAGAAATTAAACAGGAATATGCACTACCTAGGTAGTTACATGAACATTTCAAGTGACGTAATAACTTCATGTAGACAGGGAAACTTTACACATGTATAGAACTAGATTAAGCATGACATGAGGATAAAGGTTGCAGATAAGGGAAAACAATGTATCTAAGCATGTTTAACCCAGACAGAAGTCTAGTTTAACATCTAAGTGGTGATGGTTCAATTTGTTTTATACGAATTATCACTTAGTTATAGCAGAGCAACTAGGTCCTGTTTTTAGGGAAGACAATATTAAAAGATAAAATGCATGTCAGTTTTCAAAGACCAATGATAACTTAAAAGGATTAGAGACAGGGAGGTATTATACCAAGTAAGTTTTGGATTGAACATGCAGCTGAAGATAACACTAATCAAGAAAATAACCATGTGCAACTTAACATGTCATCAGCCTTTTATAACAAAGAAAAGAAACATGTGTGTTATGAGGGAAAGATAACTTAGTTTCAACATAATGTACAATAAAGATTCATGAAAAGAAGACAGTTCAATTCAAACAAAACCAGGTCTAACAGATTCAACCATAACTAGATGAGATCATGAAAATATCATAGTGACAAACCAAAAATGGTCTTCATAGTTTAACAGACATAAGTATAGAGAAGAGAAATATATAAACACTTAGAACTTCATGCTTAGGCTAAAGAGAAGATGATATAAACTTAAGCACCTTCAGATTCATCTCAGTCATGGTTATCAAATAATAAACTCAAATCCAAGACTCACAAACTATAGAGAAGAAACAAATAAGGGTATAGGTCACTGCATGTTCATCAATAAAAGGCTATGAAGTTCATGTGAACATGAACGATCATTCAAAACACATTATAACTCAAACATGTAGACTGTTGGTAACTCAGAAACAAAAATCAGTTGGAATCATTTAATATACTTTGATCAATCATCAATTAAAGACTCAAAAGCAGGACAAATAACCACAAGTGGATATTAGACTAACAGGGCATAATCATTAACATACTGATCGCAAACACCATAAAACAATTGTAATACTCAGAATATAACTAACATATTTGTAGCACTCAAAGGAGATGAATAAAAAAGAAGGATGAGAGGTGTGCTGACCTTTTTTAGGGCAGTAGTCCAAACAAAAGCTATTTCTCAGTTGCTAAAGACCCCAGGAACCTCAAGTTTGGACCAGCGACAGTACTCAGAAAAAAAAAAGAACAGTAAGAAAACCTAGGCTTTTGAACTCTAAATTTTCTTAGATGATATCAGTGTTCGTGTCTGTGTGTGCGTGTTTCTTCAGTATTAGGTGGTGGTGGATGAGAACATTAAAGGCCCTATTTATAGTTCCCTTTAAGGCTCTAGGGTTTCACAGATTTAAAATCGTGAGTGGAAAATGACGAGTGGTTGATGATATGAGCACGATTGAGTGAAATTGAAAGAAAACATAGGGGAAAAACAGAGTCGAGTTATCCTGAGCACGAGGAGATCGACCGTTGAAGCTTTTGGACAATCAGTTAAACTCTATTGTCCAGAGGTCATTGGGTTTTACCCCTGGACATCGAATCCTCATGATGAACTCTGAGAACGACTCCACGCATGCTCCAATTTGACAAAACACGAAGGAAATTCAGAGATTTGACAATGCATCTTTGAGTCTAAGGTTTCAGGATTTAGATGTTTGAATTTTATTATTTAAAAAGGGAATTTGCAACAAGATTCTCGGATTTCAAAAGGCAAAAGTTAATTTCAGTCTCCGATTTAGACTTATGAGAGCAAATAAAATGATTTCTCCTTTGAGCTTAGGGTTTCAGATTTGGGGGTCTTGGATTTGTGATTGAAAAAGGGAATATTAAGCAAGAATCATGGTGTAGAAGGGATAGGGAGATGATTTACAGGGAGACGAGAGAAAAGAGAAGGGAAAGGGAAAGAGGGCGGCAGGGCATGAGAGAAATGATTACAGTTTTTGAGGCGGGGGGGGGGGGGGGTTAGGTCTTTAGGCTTAAAAGTTAGAGACGGAATGGGAGTCGTTGGATCTATTGATCAACGGCTCCGACTTTTTGATATTTAGGGATTTTAGAAATGATTTAATGGAAAAATTAACGGCCGTTGGATCACTTTGATCAGATGGTTGCAATTAAATCTCTCGGCACTTAAAATTGAAAGAGAATATAGGCTTAAAACATGGGCCGTTGATTTAGAAAATGGACATCCCAGATGATTTGTGTTTATTTTGTGTGTACTAAAGACGGGTGATGTGGCACGTTATGATTGGTGCAAAGGGGATCACTTGTATTGCCAATAGAGATGAGATGGGGTTGTTTGGGTTGGGTATATTTGCGGACTGGGCTTGCGTAATTGGGCGAAAGTTATTTAAAATATGGCCATTTTATATTTGATTCAAAAATTGCAATTGTGACCTTTTAGTCTTTTAACCCTTTTTGAATTTAATTTAAATGAACTTAATAGTTTTCAATAAATGTGGTAAAAATTACAATTATTATATACTACTAATTATTTATAAAAATACTTGATTTTCTACATTGTAACACTAATTTCTAACTTTCACATAATAATCTAATTAAATAGAAATTAAAGAGTAAATTATCAAATTAATTATAGAATCTATGTAATGTATATATAAAAATTATTTTAATAATCTTTAAAAAAATGAGTATTTTGTAATTACATAATGTTAATACTGTATGATTAATATTAAAACTAATTCTTGAATAATTTGTGAAAAATAGATATTCATTACTAGAAAATACTTTGAAAATAATTATTGTAAATTATTAAGAATAAATTAATTAATTTTAAAGGGGAAGGTCAAAATTGGCCGTCAACAGTTGCCCTTCTTTGATCGGAGACGATGAAAGAGATTTCGGGCAAAGGAATTGAACCAAAGCCAATTTTGTCCCGACTTTTGGCAAGTATTGCAGGAGATGGGGATAGTGAATTGCGAGATTGAGTTAAGGAAGAATCTAGAAAGATTTGGGAATATTGGGGCCGAATTATGCCTTTGAATTTCTTACATACCTCGGGCTTAACGAGGATCAGGCCTTATGTAGTTCTGTAGTAGGGACTCTAGGGAAGCGGCACTCCCAGGAATTGCCCTGGTATTGTATTATGATGATACAGCGAGGCGGAAGATTGGTCACTTATGGTAGTTTGAATTTTGCGGCCTGATTTGAATGATTCAAAATTTTGAGTTTAGCTGATCATCTTGAGCTGAGATCTTAGGCCCGCTACTGGGTTGGTTGGCCCCATAGCATTATGGTTTGGTTTGCTGCTAAGAACAGTTCCATGTTGCGGTGTTTGTTCCTGCAAAACGAATTAAATACACGCATACCAATATATTATAATGCAGAATATATTAAGATGCGATATATATGATGCATGAATGATGATGCCTAGCTGCCGGCGAGCCGTTATTTGGGATTGGGATGATGGGATACTTGATCCTGACTTTGTTAGCCGAGTTGTTTACCGTTCTGCAGTTGTCGGAGCATTTGAAAATTGTCTCTGCTTATTGGGAGAGCTTGATTGTTAGAGTGTGTCTCTGCTTGTTGGGAGAGCTTTACACTGAGAAATGTCTCCGCTTGTCGGAAGAGCTTGATTGGTAGAGTGTGTCTCCGCTTGTTGGGAGAGCTTTGCACTGAAATGTAAAGTGATCTCCGCTTGGGAGTGATTGGCTAATATGTAATCATGCCTGAAGCGGCATGAGCAAAACGTTAAAACATTGAAAAGAACAACAAACGAAATAAAATCATTCCCAAGAGATACTCTTGACTACGAAGCTAAGTTGCGGCCATCAATTGGGAGAACATTGGTGATGAGGTTTGCGATTGTCTATTCTGGTATCTATTACGATGGAGCGACGATGCAAATTTCTTTGTTGGCAAAGTTTGTATTTTTCTATATACGAGGCTCTGATTGGTGAAACCGACATTCAATTTGTACAGGGTGCTCCGATTGATTGAGCTGAAGGTTTTCTATATGCAGGACTTCGATTGGCGAAGCCGACGTTCGATTTTTATAGGGTGCTTTGATTGATTGAGCTAATGGTTTGCTATGCACACGTTTTCGTATTATCTCTCTGATTCTGAGGTACCTATAAAGGATTCAAAAGTTAGCTTTAGTTGTACCCAAAAAAATCGAGTAAAGGAGAAAGAGAGATAATCTTAGGCAAGTGGCGGATCCTTCATTTGCCCCGGTGTGGTCGTAGTGCTTCCTTACTCCTTGTTGACCCTGCACTCAAAGAAAACTTTTGAAAATACTTTGTTTTTAAGGCAAATGTCGTCGTTCCGGATTATGACATATTATGAAAGGTTCTCCACACATGAGCGTATCTTCTTGAAAACTTTGTCCTGTTGATGTTGATCTTCTGTGACGCCTCTGACAACTCAGCCGTTTGTTGTTGCGACTGCGTCCTAATTTGAACTAGTGCATTACAAGGCTTTCCTAAGGTTAAGACCGAACCCTTTGAGGTTGCCTACGTATCCGAAACAGAATCAGGTTTGAATGTAGTTCGTGCGTTATGATGAAATATGATAAAAATGACTGAGCCTGACTCTGGTAGCCTATATATCCAAATAGAATTATTTCAAAGCGTAGTTCGATTACAATAGATGAAAAATGATGAGATTAAGAATGAAAGTTGTTGAGTCTGACTCAGATAGCCTACGTATCCAAGTGGGATCAGTCCAGAATGTAAGTCAATTACGAAAGATGATTGAATACGATGAGGATTGCCTACGTATTCCTTTATGATGAAATCAAGTCGGCGTAATTCCTGAGCAACTTACAAAAGTGATATTTGGTTTTTCTATTACAAGAGAAAGGGTGAGAGAAACCGAACCCTATGCGGGTTGCCTACGTATCCCTACGTGGGTTGCCTACGTATCCCTCCGTGGGAAGTCAGGTTGAACATAGTTCTGTTACATCAAAAACCTACTCTATTTGCCTTCAGACATAGTACCTCTTTATTGCATCTAAGTTGATAAGCTTCGTGTTGACTCTTCCATCCATTTCTTCCAAGATTAGTGCTTCACCCGACAGTGCTCGGTGAACCACATAAGGACCTTTCCAGTTTGGTGCAAACTTTCCTTTGGCTTCTTCTTGATGGGGAAATATTTTCTTTAGAACAACCTGCCCCAGTGTGAATTGGCGAGGCTTCACTCTTTTGTTAAATTCATTGTCCATCCTGTTCTGATATAATTGACCATGACATACTGCATCCATTCTTTTCTCATCAATGAGCATGAGTTGTTCCTGCCTGACCCGTATCCATTTTGCGTCGTCCAATTTCGCTTATTGAATGACTCTTAAGGATAGTATCTCGACCTCTGCGGGTATCACCGCTTCAGTCCCGTATACCAACATGTACGGTGTTTCCCCAATGGACGTTCTCATGGTAGTCCGATAGCCCAGTAAAGTGAAAGGTAGTTTCTCATGCCACTATCTATGATTGTCCACTATCTTTCGCAGAATTCTCTTGATATTCTTGTTGGCGGCCTCGACTTCCCCATTCATTCGTGGTTTGTAGGCTATGGAATTGCGGTGGACGATTCTGAACTTCCCAAAGATTTCTCTCATGAGGTCGCTGTTGAGGTTAGCGGCATTGTCAGTGATGATAGACTCTGGTATGCCAAATCTGGAGACAATGTTATTTCGGACAAAATCTGCCACTACCTTCTTTGTGACAGCCTTGTACGTTGATGCCTCGACCCATTTGGTGAAGTAGTCGATAGCTACCAAAATGAAACGATGTTCATTTCACGCTGCAGGCTCTATAGGTCCAATCACGTCCATGCCCCAAGGGGCGAACAGCCAAGGTGAACCCATTACATTTAGCTTATTTGGTGGAACCCGGATAAAATCACTGTGAATCTGACATTGGTGACACTTCTGCATGTAACAGATATTGTCTCTTTCCATAGTCATCCAAAAATATCCAGCTCTCAAAATCTTCTTGGCTAATGTGAACCCCTTCATGTGGGGTCCCCATGTCCCTTTATGTATTTCCTCTAGAAATATGGTCGCTTCAACATCGTTTACACATCTCAACAAACCTAAGTTTGGGTCCTCCTGTAAAGGACTTCCCCGTTGAGGAAAAAATGGTTTGGTAGCCTCCTGAGTGCCCACTTTTGACCATTAGTAGCATTTTCCGGGTACTCTACAGTCACAAGGAATCTCTTGATGTCGTGATACCATGGTTTACCATCGGGTTCTTCATCTACATGGAAGTAATAGGCATGTTGATCCCTGATCTCTACCTCGATAGGGTCGATGTAGTTCTTGTTTGGATGTTGAATCATAGATGATAGGGTTGAAAGGGCATCGGCGAACTCGTTCTGAATCCTGGGGACGTGCTTGAACTCAATCTTTGTGAACTTCTTGCACAACTTCTTCATGCAGTGCAGTTACGGCAGTATCTTGACATTCTTGGTGGACTATTACCCTTGAACTTGGTGTATCAACAAATCAAAATTTTGTATTACCAAAAGTTCTTTGATGTTTATGTCGACTGCCATTCTGCTCCCAAGAATGTATGCTTCGTATTCTGCCATATTATTGGTACAAGGGAATCTTATATTTGCCGATGCTGGATAGTGTTGTCCAGATTCTGAAATCAGGACTGCCCCAATTCTGACTCTTTGAAGTTTGCTGCTCTATCGAAAAACATTTTCCACCCAAGGTATGATTCTGCAATATCTTCTCTGGCAAATAGTACTTTTTCATCGAGGATTACATGGTAAGCGGTTCGTAATCCCGATCCATTGGATTCTCGGTGAAGTGATTGGCTAAAGCTTGTCCTTTGATATCCTTCTAAGTTATGTACACAATGTCAAATTCGCTAAGGAGAATTTTCCATTTAGCTAGCTTTCCGGTAGGCATCGGCTTCTGGAATATATACTTGAGTGGGCCGAGCCGAGATATCAGATGCGTGGTGTATGATGACACGTAATTCCTTAGATTTTGAGCAATCCAAGCCAGCGCACAATAAGTGCATTCTGTTAGGGTATACTTGGCCTCGCATGGCATGAACTTCTTACTCAAGTAGTAGATGGCCTGCTCCTTTCTCCCAGTTTTGCCATGCTACCCCAACACACGGCCAAAGGTGTTATCCAAGACTAACAAATAGAGTAACAATGGTTTCCCTGGTTCAGGGGGAACCGACACTGGCGGGTTTGAGATAAACACTTTGATTCTGTCGAAGGCTTTTTGGACCTCCTCTGTCCATTTTGTGGCGGTATCTTACTTCAACAACTTGAAAATGGGTTCACATATTACCTTGGACTGGGCTATGAAATGACTGATGTAATTCAATCTGCCCAGGAAACTCATTACATCTTTCTTGCTCTTCGATGGCGGTAATTCTAGGATAGCCTTGATTTTTGATGAGTCCAGTTCTATCCCCTTCCTTCTCACAATGAAGCCCAATAGTTTTCTAGCGGGGACTCCGAACTCACACTTTGCTGTGTTCAACTTCAAATTGTACCTTCGCAAGCATTCAAAAAAATTCCTCAAGTCGTCCAAGTGCTCCAAGCTCTTTCGAGACTTTATGATGACGTCATCCACATACACTTCAATCACTTTATGAATCATGTCATGAAAGAGGGTCGTCATGTCCCTCATGTAAGTGGCACCGAACATTTGAGACCGAACGGCATAACTTTATAATAGTAGACTCCCCAAGGCATGGTGAAAGTTGTCTTCTCTGCATCTTCCTCGTGTGTTAACATTTGATTATATGCAGTGAAACAATCCACAAATGACTTTAGTTCATGATTTGCACAGTTGTCGATGAGCATGTGGATATTTGGCAAAGGGAAATCATCCTTTGGACTAGATTTGTTGAGATCTCGATAGTCCACACATATGCTGATATTTCCGTCCTTCTTGGGTACTGGGACGATGTTTGCCAACCAGCTTGGATAGTTGGTGACCCTTACCATATTTTATTCTATCTGTTTGTTCACTTCTTCCTTTATCCTCAGACTTAAATAAGGTTGAACTTTCTGGGTTTCTGCTTGACTGGCGGTCTGGTAAGATAGGTGGGCAGTCGATGCGAGACAATGTCAGTGCTTAATCCTAGCATATCATCATAGGACCATATGAACGCACTGACGCACTGTCGGAGGAGCTCAATCATTTTTTTCCTTTTGCTTAGCTTCTAGGTGAATGCTGAGTCTGGTTTCTTTTACATCTTCTTCACTTCCCAGATTGACCACTTCTGTTTCTTTGAGGTTGCGCTTTTTCTGACTCTCCAACTGCTCGATCTCCTGCGGGAGATTGTCGAGCATCATGCTCTCATCATACTCCTCGTAATCTGGGTCATTGCACTTAACGGTTTCGTTACATGTCATAATCGTGGAATGTGGTTTTTTATCCATTTGATTACTGAAAAGAAAAAGCTAAGTATAAATAAAGCAGATAAAGTTGCAATATTTAGGAAAATGATTCTTTTTATTTCATTAAAATGGGAATGTCTTTAGCGTTCACAGGAGGTAAATGGAAAAAAGGTACACACACAGTACATGCCTCAAATGACTGTGCTCTTTTCAAAAGAAAACTTTTACAGTTCCATACTACCAAGTCTCCCGGCGAACCAAAGATGGTCTGGCGGACCAATTTTGCAGCTTTTCCCCTAGTTCGGCATCCCTGATAGTCGGTGTCTTGATGTTAGTAACTTTATAACATTCTTCAATTATAATCATGAACAGCTTTCCCATCCCGTCGATGATATAATCTTCGGGTACTGAACTCTATCCCGGACTCACAGCATGCTCTGGCACAAAAACCTTTCTCCCAGAGCTAACGATGCGAGCTTTCCCTTTCAGAGGTTGATATCCTATACCATCCCTTCCTTTCTGCCCATTATGTTCAATCGGCTCTATGATTCCATCTGACTTGGCTCCCAACCGTGTTCCTAGCCTGTATCTATATTTCATCATCTCGCTCATGGCCATCTTGGATATATACGGAGACTTCATTCCCAAGTTTTGTTCAGTCTTCTTCATCTCGGTAGTTTGCATGATTTCCACAGTGTGGAAGACAACTTCATCCAGCCCTTCAATGAATGGAATAGCATACTCCAAATAGGCAGAGTGACCCCACTCGCCATGAACCACGATCTCCTGACATCCCCATTCAAATTTTATGCATTGGTGCAAAGTGGATGGTACGGGCCCTGCCATATGTATCCCGGGCCTACCCAGCAGCAAGTTGTAGGAAGAAGAGATGTCCCATTACTTGAAACAATACCGGAAAATTGACCGACCCGATTTGCAAGGCTAGATAAATTTCTCCGAGGTGGAGAGCGAACAAATGTTGAACCCTGATTTGCCATCAACCAACACTCGGGACATAATTTTATCCATATATTTGATAGTGATGTGAAGAGCCTTGTTGTGACTTGCGCCTTCAACAGGAAGTTCATCTCTTCTGAAGGTGATCATGTTTGCTTCGACCATTTTCCCAATTGTCGAGGCCATTGCCTCACTAGTGGTGTTTCTTGGTACACTTACCCCACTTAGTACTTTCAACAGGGCGTCCTTATGACTGTCGGAACTTATTAATAGATCCATGATTAATATTTGTGCTGGAGTTTTCTTCAGCTGTTCTCCCACAAAATACTCTTTGCTTGACATTCTTTTCTAAAACTCAGCGGCTTTTGGGTCTGTTATGTTTCTTCTTGGAATTTGTTCTCTACTTGGGTGTCCTTGATTGACGTCTTCAGGAGCATAGCATCTCCTAGACCTAGTCATACCATGGGCTGCAGCAGAATCTGTCATTTTGGCCTTTCCCTTTTGTTGGTATGTCCAGGGGACAGTTTTGTACTCCTGACCTTCTTTGTCACCAGTAACAACAGCAGGTTGTTGTGGATAAGTCTGCACCATCACTGTAGGCCTTAGTTGTACTATAATAATAGGAGCCTTTTGATGAGAGATGTTGACGGCTTCTACATTTCATATAGTGACATTTGTTCCCTTCATGTCATACTTTTCGTATAATGTGATCATATTAGCTGCCTGGTTTCGATGATTTGGCATCGAGTTGCGATTCACATTGGATGGTGCCGGAATGTGCTAAATGGTTCCGCTCTGATCACGGTTTCAATTTCATTTTTCAACTTGAAACAATCTTCAGTATCATGCCTAGGTACATTGAAATGGTACATGCATCTATTAGTAGCATTAAACTACTTGGAGGGATATTCACGTACCCTTCCCTCGATTGGGTGTATCAATCTTGCTCTTCTCAATCTTTCGAACAATTGGGCCAGGGGCTCAACAATTAGGGTATAAGTTCTACTACCCCTCTCTTCGAAGTTGGGACGAGGGCATGATGCATAAGCAGGTTGGTTCTGATGAGTAGTGGTTTGGATAGGAGCATATGGTCATTGTGGGTTTTGGTTGTTATTGACTTGAGGAGAGTTGTATTGTGGTAGAGGGTGGTAATATGGCTGGGTATTATAGACTGGAGAATAAGTGGGTGGGGGTGAGTTGTTGTTTGGGGAATAATAGGTGCTTCCATGATGTAGGTTGGGTTGGTAGTAAGGGATGACTGCTGAGATTTCCTCTTTCTTCTTCTTTCCGTTATTGATTGACCCTGATTGGATAGCCTTGATGGCCGCTTGCAGTGCCTCCATTGATTGTACTTTACCAGATTTTACACCTTCTTCTAAGAAATGTCCCATCTTGACCAGCTCGGGGAACTTCTGTACCATCATTCCCATCATATTTTCTGAGTATATTCCCTCATGGATTATGATGAAATACTTGGTTAGCTCACTGTCATACATCGGAGGTTGCGCCCTGGTAGCCTTCGACCTTCACCATCGTGCATATTCTTGGAATGACTCACATGTTTTTTCTGCAGGTTCACCGGTGCGAACTGATCAGGAGTGATATCTATATTGAATCGTAAACGATTCATGAAGTCTTTCGACATATCTTGCCAAGTTCTCCAATTTCATGGATCTTGTTAAGTATACCATGTGAGCGCTTCACCCATCAAACTTCTTATAAATAACTTCATCCTTAGCTTCTCGTTCCTACCCACTCCAACTAACTTGTCACAATATGCCCTCAATGTGCATGAGGACCCCCCATCCCATCGAAGAAATCGAACTTTGGGGGTTTGTACTTTGCTGGCATATCCACATCTAGATGAATACACAGATCCTCGTAGTCCAAACTTTCACTTCCTCGGGCAACTTGGAGACTCTTCATTGCCTTCTCAACATTTTCAACTGCTCGAATACTGACTCTTCTTCCTTCCGCCTGGCTTCTCTATCTATTTCGACGTATTAGTCAATCTCATAAGGCACATTATCCTTGACAGGTGTTGTAAAGGTAGGTTCAAAAATGGCATATACAAGGGGAACATAACGCTCATGGGTGGCGGCATGTGCCACAGGTATGTGCTAGTTAGTGGTGAAAGTGACTCTGTCACTAGAAGGGGTAATTGCATTAGTCGTAATAGGTGGGTTCTGTGATGTCTCAGTGTATTGTAGTACGTAAGGGGTGTGGATAGGGGGGTTTGGTGGGTTAGCCGGGGTTACTGGAGGTATGCTTGAGTGGTGGGAGTCGAAGTTAGGGTGTTGTTGTTCTGGCGTGATGTGGAAGGGAAGTGGTCAGGAAGTGAATCCAAGGAAGGGATTCTAGGTGGTTCAGGAAGTGTTATCACGGCCAGGTATGCCAGTTCTCGGATATGTTGTACTTCCTCCCTTAAGGACTACATTTCCTAGGCCATCCTGGCCACATGTTCATCATTCCTAGTTGTCTTTTTCCCTCGATCGCCCCAGGCTATCGGCTATGACCAGAGCATGTTCAGTTGGGTCTTCTACGGCTGGCATGTTTAGATTGTATGGTGGTTCCGCCAGTTTTGGTCGACACAAACCAACTTATTTTCTTTTTAAGGGTAATAATAAAGCAAAGAAAAGTAAGAAGAAAGAAAAGAAAACCAACTTCTGCCAGTTTTGGTCGACACAAACCAACTTTTTTTCTTTTTAGGGGTCCCACTGACTCTGTGCTTGATTCTATCTGGATGCACTCCACTACCCAATCATCGTCTTCAGCAGGTGGGAACATGTGGTCAATGGATCCTAGGACCACCTAATGATGCATTGACATGGTCACAAGATAATGTGGCAGGAGCTCATGGTAAATGTGCAAAGCAACCACCGCGTCCTCTAACCAGGCTATACCCTCTCTGCTTGGCCAAGACATTTCTTCTTCTTTATTAATCCAAACGTAATACTCAGGAGGACACCACGAGTTTTCACCCATAGGCATTGTTACCAGGTCATTCCACTCTTCTTGCAGTCTTCTTATCCTAGGAATTGTGATCCGTCTATTATACTCATCCTCGTACAGTGTTTTCCTTGTCTATAGGGGCACATCTAGGATTATCCTGAACTGTCTGAGGACCCGCAGGGTGAATATGGTTGAATGTATTCCAGTCCGATCAACTCAATGAAGTATTTCTGAGGAGTTCTCAAGATTGCCCTTCCACCTAACCAGGAGAGTTTCCAGTTGATCCATTCTCCAGTTAGATTGATTAGTGTTTCCCTCCATTATTCTTGACCATGTTGGGGAGATCCAGTGTCTCATTCTTTCATTATGGTTGTGGATCATATTGCTGACACCCACGAAGTAGTCGATGGTGGCCTCTCGCTAGAAGAAATGTTCAGTAGCCCAGATCTGAAGCAGCAAGTTACAACCTTTAAAGAAATCATACCCTCGTGCACATGTGGACAAATCCCTCAGTATCCCAGCAATACAATTGGTACCAAAGTAACTTGAAGATTGCCATAGAAGTTTGCCAGAACCACTGGTAACAGGTTGATGTTGATATGGCCCCTCCGCTGCGAAAAGACCAATAGTCCCAATAGTGCCATTGAGAAAGTGATAGGGCTGAGACTCTCCCACGTCGCTTGGTCACATTGAAACTCCCCTGAATACCATTTGTAGCTTTCACGATGCCCAAATCTGTCGAGCAGTTGGTCGAGGCTCACCCATCCGTCCTCGATACTTCTAAGACTCTTACTGTTGGCAAGGCCTTAGGCATCCAAGAACCAGTAATCGGGTATAGTAACTAGAAATACCGGCTTTCTTCCATTGAATGGCAGCTCCATGAAACTTGTGACTTCTTCTAATGTCGGTACTAACTCACAGTCGACGAATTTGACCACCACCTTAGCCGGATCCCAAAATTCTATCAACAGGCAAGTGAGAACCCTGTCTGTTCGAATGTTCATCAAAGTAGTTAATACCTCCAGGTGCATCCGAACCTCATCTCCGTGTTCCCGACGAATATTATTCCACCACTGTTTCAACTTATGTGGTGCTCCCATCACCATGCTGATTTTAGGGATGTTTTGGTTGATTTCCATCTTCTAAGGCGGGTAAAAGAAATATGTTTGTGTAAGTGTTTGCTTCGGATCTTTAAATTTCTTGTCATGTTTGTTTATCTTTTCACAGAAGTTATGTCGTTGGGTACGTGACCCGTTGACATTAAGGTGGCTTTCCTAATTATGTGTCGGTACCAACGACCAACTCACCTAAGGTTTATGCAGTATGACCTATTTTACTGGAGTTGAGTGTTTCCTACTTTTGAATTGGACTGAAGGCTGCGAGAAGTTATGTTAGTTGACCTGACAAACATTCTCTGAACCTAGAGAGTTTTGAAAAGAAGACTCGGATGGGTGCAAAAGACAAACCTCGCGCGCCATTATGTGTGATAGTGTACGACCAAGACTCGATTGGAAGAAATGTGATGATAATGTATAAAGAAGTGACAGGCAAAGATGTAGAAGCAATAAGCATGATATTCATAAAGAGCAGGTAATTATAAAAATCAAACAAAGAAGGTAAGCATGTAATTGCAATTTCAACTATGATTAAAGCAAGGTATAAACAAATCTAGAGGCCAAACTAGTCTAAGTATGCTAAGATTAGAACATAAGTGTGATGTCCCCAGCAGAGTCGCCATGTTGTTGCACCCTAGTTTCACTAGTCAATACAGGATATAACTTGTGGTTTCTCTGTTGTTGATGAACGAGGGTCGCCACCTAATATTTAAAGGTATACTAGGGTACCTATTTAGTTACTAAGTCATATTCCTTATAGGTCTGCAAACCGGTGAGATTATGGGTTAGGGTTATTGTTCCTCTAAGGGGAAGGTGTTAGGCATCCCTTAAAATCTACCAGAGGTAGCTCCATAGGATCTACTACTAAGGAATGGCTTACTATATATTAAAGGGAGTATATATGTAAGACTTGGAGGGATGTGAGATTGTAAAAGAGTTATTGAAGGTTAAGAGAGTTCTGAAAGTAGTCCATATTTTAAGGGTTATAATTATTAAGTTGTGAAAGTAATTAATTTAAAGAATAGATGCTTGTATAATTTTAAAAGATGTTTGTAAGAAAGTGATTCTAAATATACCTTGGTTTAAAAGTTCGGAAGAAGAGAAATCTTTGAAAACTCATTTGGGTAGAAGTACCTTATTGTTTTTTAAGAAAAAATCGGTTACATTCCATGTTAGCAAAGACCGGCGATTCTTTTTCTGACTTCCTTTGAAAATGGGCTACTGTTTTTTTATTAGACTTTGGGCTTCAAAAATCTTTAAGAGAGGTGAGTGTACAAGACGAATAAGTTATGATTAGTGGAGCGAAGATTAATTACTAACTAATTCTCTTTAAGTCCCACATTAGTTAAGGTTTGCCTATGTTTCGGTTGGTATTAAAGCATGAAGGTAAAGTACATAATCTAATATATGAGTGTTAAATACATGCCAAAGAAATATGATAAAATGACAAAGGCAGTAAGCAAAAATAATAAATCAGTAAACTAGGCTATGAAAATAATGAATAGTAACGAAAGCAATATGGGAGAGAAGACTGGACTATGATGGTTGGGCCTCAATAAGGTAGGCCTAGCAATTGAAAGGCGTGGCTATAGCTGACTGGATCCTTCAGAAACTCCAGCAAAGGTGGTTTGGGCCTGAGTTCCTTAGGAACTCAGCAGGCCCAAATGTACACATGCCCAAAAAGATAGTAGGTCATTAGAAGTATATTCCACATACTCAACATATTCAAAACATGTATGAAATGTATATAGACAAACAATTGAAACAAGAAAATTATTAACAATTTGAATGATGTGGGAAATTATATTAATGTGGTGGTTCTACTAGGCAAATAATTCACATTGAAAACCTTCCGTTGTCATTAAACATGAAACCCCAAAGTACTAAATGTGTCAATGAATTAAGGGTTAAGAAGGAAGTTCTACTCAAGGTCGTTGCTCCCTTTGAATCCCCCGACACTTCAAAGTTCACAACGGACTCAAGGCCCAGGGCAATGCTTGTGCCGGGGAGGGCAACCCAACCTGGAGTTAAGCATCACTCCCAAATACCCTTAAACAATAACAACATGTTTTCCTTACAAGTTTAAATGTCAATAAGGCCCTTTCAATGTAAACTAAATGATATAGCATTACTTACTACAAAACTATACTTTTCCTCCTAACATAAGAACATATAGTCTACATTAGATACCAAACAAACATATATCGGGTGAATCTAAAGGTCTGACTTTCAAACACACATAAGTGAGGAGCAGAAACATCACAAGCATGCTATAAAGGTCTGAACATTAGAGAAGAACACATTCTAAGGGAAGGCAAGTTATACAGAAACAACTCAACATATACAGATGTTCTTGTTTCTGGCAAACCAAATGTGAACTAGTTGATTTGCTTCTAGCACATGCATAGATTGATAATACTATTTTTTTAACACTTTAGAGGTCATAAATGAAGATTCAGATAACATAGTCATGAATATTCATTTAGAGAGGTTATCAAAGATATCTAGGACATGATCAAATCTTTCAAAAGGTCTGCAACTTTATAGGTTAAGACATGGAATCCTTAAAGACTCCAGCAAAGTCATACTCCTAATAATGTTAGCTTCAAATGAATTCAGTCAGTATCAACAAGGGATCTCATAAGGTTCAAGGATCAGATTTAATTTCTAACTAACAGTAAGTAAATGACTGGGGTGGTTCTAGACAAGGCATGAAATCGGGAATTAAACAGGAACATGCAATAATACTTAGTTAGTTACAAGAATACTTCAATTGAAGTAATAACTTCATGTAGATAGGGAAACTTTACACATTTATAGAACTAGATTAAGCATGACATGAGGACAAAGGTTGAGGATAAGGGAAAGCATTGTATCAAAGCATGTTTAACCCAGACATAAGTTCAGTTTAACATCTAAGTGGTCATGCTTCTGTTTTTGTTTCACAAATTATCACTTAGTTATAGCAGAGCAACTAGGTCCTATTTTTAGGGAAGACAATCTTAAAAGATAAAATGCATGTCAATTTTCAAAGACCAACGATAACCTAAAAGGATTAGAGACAATGAGGTATTATACCAAGTAAGCTTTGGATTGAACATGCAGCTGAAGATGTTAACTAATCAAGAATACAACCATGTGTAGCTTAACAGGTTATCAAACATTTATAAAGAAGAAAAGAAATAGGATCATGATTTTGTTTTGAGGGAAAGATAACTTAGTTTCAACAGAATGTACAGTAAAGATTCATGAAAAGAAAACAGTTTAATTCAAACAAAACCAGGTCAAACAGATGCAACCATAACTAGATGTGATCATAAAAATGTCATAGTGACAAACTAGAAATGGTCTTCACAATTTAATAGACATAAGTATAGAGAAGAGAGACATATAAACACTTAGAACTTCACGCTTAGGCTAAAGGGAAGATGATATAAGTTTAACCACCTTCAGATTCGTCTCAGTCATGGTTATCAAATAATAAACTCAACTCCAAGACGCACTAACTATAGAGAGGAAATAGATAATGGTAGAGGTCATTGTAGGTTCATCAATGAAAGGCTATGAAGATCATATGAACATGAACGATCATTCAAAACACATTATAACTCAAACATGTAGACTATTGGAAACTCAAAAATAAAAATCAGTTGGAATCATTTAATAGTTTGATCAATCATCAATTAAAGACTCAAAAGCAGGAAAAATAACCACAAGTGGATATTAGGCTAACAAAACATAAGCATTAACATATTGATCACAAACACAATAAAATAATTATAATACTTAGAATATAACTAACATATTTGTAGCACTCAAAGGATATGAACAAAAGAGAAGGATGAGGGGTGTGCTGACCTTTTTTAGGGCAGCAGACCAAACAAACGCTATTTCTCAGTTGCTTAAGACCCCAGGAACCTCAAGTTTATACCAGCAACAGTACTCAGGAAAAGAAAATAACAGTAAGAAAACCTAGGCTTTTGAACTCTAAATTTTCTTAGATGATATCAGTGTTAGGTCGATAGTGTTCGTGTCTCTGTGTATGTGTTTCTTCAGTGTTAGGTGGTGTTGGATGAGAATATTAAAGGCCCTATTTATAGTACCCTTTAAGGCTCTAGGGTTTCAGAGATTCAAAATCGTGAGTGAAAAGTGAAGAATGGTAGATGATGTGAGCACGATTGAGTGAAATTGAAAGAAAACAGAGGGAAAAAATAGAGTCGAGTTTATCCGAGCACGAGGAGCTTGACCGTTTAAGATTTTGGATAAGCGGTTAAACTCTATTGTCCAGAGGTCACTGATTTTGACCCCTCGACATCGAATCCTCACGATGAACTCTGAGAACGACTCCATACATGCTCCGATTTGACAGAACACGAAGGAAATTCAAAGATTTGGCATTCCATATTTGAGTCTAAGGTTTCAGGAATTAGATGTTTGAATTTTGCGATTGAAAAAGGGGATTTGCAGCAAGATTCACGGATTTCAGAAGGCAAAAGTTAATTTCAGTCTCCGATTTAGACTTATGAGAGCAAATCAGATGATTTCTCCTTTGATCTTAGGGTTTCAGATTTGGGGGTCTTGGATGATTGAAAAAGGGAATATTAAGCAAGAATCGTGGTGTAAAAGAGGCGGGGAGATGATATACAGGGATTTCGAGTGACCTTGCACAAATTTGTGCAAGGTCTTCGGAGATTGATGGTTGATGGAGATGAGAGAAAAGAGAGAGGAAAGGGAAAGAGAGCGGCAGGGCGTGGGAGAAATTATTACAGTTTCTAGGGGGGGATTGATTAGGTCTCTAGGATTAAAAGTGAGAGACGGAATGGGAGCCGTTGAATCTGTTGATCAACGGCTCCGATTATTTGATAATTAGGGATTTTAGAAATGATTTAATGGAAACAATTAATGGCCGTTAGATCTCTTTGATCGGATGGTTGCAATTAAATCTCTGGGAACCTAAAATTTAAAGATGAAATAGGCTTAAAACGTGGGTCGTTGATTTAAGAAATGGACGACCTAGATGATTTGTGTTTGTTTTGTGTGTGCTGGAGATGGTGACTTGGTATGTTATGATTGGTGCAAATGGGATCACTTGGATTGCCAATGGAGATGAGATGGGATTGTTTGGGTTGGGTATATTTGCGGATTGGGTTCGAGTAATTGGGCCAAAGTAATTTTTAAAAATGGCCATTTTACATTTGATTCAAAAATTGCAATTGCGGCCTTTTGGTCTTTTAACCCCTTTTAAATTTAATTTAAATGAAATTAATAGTTTTAAATAAATGTTGTAAAAATTACAATTATTATATACTACTAATTATTTAAATTAATTATTTATAAAAATACTTTATTTTCTACATTGTAACACTAATTTTGAACTTTTACATAATAATCTAATTACCTAGAAATTAAAGAGTAAATTATCAAATTAATTAAAGAATCTGTGTAATGTCTATATAAGGATTATTTTAATGAACTTAAAAATAGTGAATATGTTTATAATTACATAATGTTAATACTGTATGATTAATTTTAAAACTAATGCTTGGTTAATTTGTGGAAATTAGATATTTATTACTAAAATATTTTGAAATATTTATTGTAAATTATTAAGTATAAATAAATTAATTTAAAAGGGAGGGTAAAAATTGGCCGTCAACAGCACCTCAAATAAAATTGAAGAACTTTTGAACTTTAAACTTTCAACTTTCAAAACTCATGCCGAACCATATCAAATCAACTCGGAATGACCTCAAATTTTGCACACAAGTTCCAAATTACATAACGAAAGTATTCCAACTCCTGTATCAATAATCAGAACCCGATGTCATAAAAGTCAACTCCCGGTCAAACTTTTGAACTTTCAAAAACTCTAAATTGCCAACTTTCGCCAACTAGTGTCGAAACCTTCTGGTGACATTCAAATGCAATTCCGAACATACGCCCAAGTGTAGATTCACCATCCAGACCTAACAGAATCATTAAAACTCCGATACCGGGTCAAATACATAAAAATCAAATTTGGTCAACTCTTCCAACTTAAAAGCTTCAAAAATGAGAATCATTCTTCTAAATCAATCCTGAATCACCTGAAAACCAAAACTGACGATTCACATAAGTGATAATACATCCTATTAAGCTATAGACTTCAAACAGCTGAACAGAATACAAATGCTCAAAACGACTGGTTACATCCAGGGTCTACTTATTCATACATGACATCCCATTTTCCTTCATATCTGGTTATGCCTCATGATTCTTTGAGTGCTCATGTCTATGTGTCCACGCCTGTGGGAGATTATATTGTAGTAGATCATTTTTATTGCTCGTGTGTGGTTTCTATCAGGAGCCTTGATACTAGTGTAAATATTTTACTTCTTGATATGGTGGACTTTGATGTTATCTTGGGTATAGATTGGTTGTCACCTTATCACACTATATTAGACTGTCACGCCAAGATGGTGACCTTAGCAATGCCGAGGCTTCCCCGATTGGAGTGGAGGGGAACTATTGGTCATTCTACCACGAGGGTTATTTCTTATGTGAAGGCTCGAGGTATGTTCGAGAAAGGGTGTCTAACATATTTAGTCTATATCCATGATCCTAGTGCGGAGGTTCCTTCCATGGATTCAGTACTAGTTGTGTGTGAGTTCCCAGAGGTGTTTCCTACCGATTTGCTGGGGATGCGACCCGACAGTCATTTCTACATTGATTTCGCTCCGGGAACTCAGCCCATTTCTATTCCACCATACCGTATGGCCCCAGCTGAGTTGAAGGAACTGAAGGAGAAGTTGCAGGATTTTCTTGATAAGGGATTCATTAGACCTAGTGTCTCGCCTTGGGGTGTACCAATGTTGTTCGTGAAGAAGAAAGATGGTTTGATGAGGGTGTGTATAGATTATCGGCGGTTGAACAAAGTCACTATCAAGAACAGGTATCCTTTGCCGAGGATTGATGACTTATTTGAGATCTGGACACCATCTGTTGAAGATTAGGGCATCAGATGTTCCTAAGTTAACTTTTTGGACTCGGTATGGTTACTATGAGTTCATAGAGATGTCATTTGGTTTGACTAATGCCCCAACAACATTTATAGATTTGATGAACCGGGTGTTCAAGCCCTATTTGGATTCGTTTGTGATCATCTTCATTGATGATATTTTGGTCTACTCCCGCAGTCGTGAGGAGCATGAGTAACATCTACGGATTGTACTTCAGACTCTGAGGGATGGTCAGTTATATTCCAAGTTTTCAAAGTGTGATTTCTGGTTGGACTCGGTTGCCTTTTTTGGCCATGTTGTATCTTTTGAGGGCATTAAATTGAATCCTAAGAAGATTAAGGCAATTTAGAACTGGCCTAGACCTACTTCATCTATAGAGATTCGGAGCTTCTTGGGTTTGGCAGGTTATTATCGCCGTATTGTGGAGGGGTTTTCATCTATCTCATCCCCATTGACAAAGTTTACCTAGAAGGGTGTTATTTTCAAATGATCTGACAAGTATGAGTTGAGATTTCAGAAGCTCAAGACTGCATTGACTACAGCCCCAGTGTTGGTGTTTCCAACGGGTTTGGGATCTTAGATCGTGTATTGTGATGCATAGCATATTGGGCTTGGCGCGGTATTAATTCATAATGGTAGGGTGATTACCTACGCGTCTCGACAGTTGAAGGTTCATGAGAAAAATTACCATGTTCATGACTTAGAGTTGGTAGCCATTGTTCACACGCTGCAGATTTGGAGGAACTATCTATACAACATTCATTGTGAGCTCTATACCGACCATCAGAGTCTCCAGCACCTGTTCAAGCAGAAAGACCTTAATTTGCGGTAACGAAGATGGCTAGAGTTGCTTAAAGACTATGATATCACCATATTATATCATCCTGAGAAAGCCAGTGTAGTGGCTGATGCATTGAGTAGGAGAGCGGAGAGCATAGGCAGTTTGGCATATTTACATGTAGCAGAGAGACCACTAGCCATGGATGTTCAGGCTTTAGCCAACCGGTTTGTGAGATTGGATGTTTTGGAGCCCAGTCGGGTTCTTGCTTGCATTGTGGAACAACCTTCATTGTTGGATACGATGCACTTGTTTTCATCGTATCTTCACTTATTAGTGTTGAAGAATACGATGCAGCGGGGTGGTGCCAAGGAGGTTGTGATTGGAGATGATGGTGTTATGCGACTTCAAGGCCGGATTTGTGTTCCAAATGTTGATGGGTTGAGAGAGTTGATCCTTGAGGAGGCACACAGTTTGCGCTATTCTATTCCCCCAGGTGTCACGAAGATGTACCATGACTTGAAACAACACTATTGGTGGAGAAGAATGAAGAAAGACAATGTTGTGTATGTATCTCGGTGTTTCAATTATCAACAAGCAAAGTATGAGCATCAGAAATCGGTTGGATTGACTAAGAGATTGGAGATACCAGTGTGGAAGTGGGAGAGCATCACTATGGATTTAGTGGTAGTCTTGCCACGGACCTTGAAGAAATATGATGCAGTCCAGGATGTCGTTGACTGGTCGACTAAGTCCTCGCATTCCATTTTGGTGGCGACTTCTTATTCTTTGGAGTGTTTGGCTCAGATTTACATTCAGTAGATTATCCGCCCGCATGACGTGCCTATTCTATCATTTTTTATCGAGACACGCAATTTACATTGTATTTTTAGAGAGACATGCAGTGTGAGTTGGGCATACGGGTTGAGTTGACCATAATATTTCATCCTCAAACAGACGGGCACTCCAAGCGTGCTATTTAGATCTTGGAGGGCATGTTACGTGCTTGTTATGAATTTTGGAGGTTCATGGGACCAGTTCTTACCTCTAGCAGATTTCTCCTACAACAACAATTGCCAGTCGAGTATTCAAATGGCATCATATGAGGCCTTGTATGGGAGGCGATGTTGTTCGTCAGTTGGTTGGTTTGAGCCCATAGAGGCTAGGTTGTTGGGCACCGATTTGGTCTGTGATCCTATAGAGAAGTTAAGTTGATTCAGGATCGGCTTCATATAGCTTAGTCTAGGCAGAGGAGTTATGCGGACCGGAAGGTTCGAGATGTAGCTTATATGATGGGAGAGAGGGTTTGGCTCAGAGTTTCACCTATGAAAGGTGTGATGAGGTTCGGGAAGAAGAGCAAGTTGAGCCCTAGGTATATTGGTCCTTTTGAGATCCTTGATAGAATTGGTGAGGTAGCCTACAAACTTGCATTACCACCCAACCTATCGGGAGTACATCTGTTGTTCCATGTCTCCATGCTTCGGAAGTACCATGAGGACAACTCCCATGTTTTGGACTTCAGTACGGTTCAGCTTGATGAGAATATAGCCTATGAGGAGGATCCGATAGCTATTCTAGCCCCGCAAGTTCGATAGTTTAGGTCTAAGAGTTTTCTTTCTGTGAAAGTACCATGGAGAGGTCAGCCGATCGAGGCAGCTACGTGGGAGTCTAAGTCCGATATGCGGAGTAGATACCCACACCTTTTCACTAGTCCATGTACTTTTCTATGTCCGTTCGAGGACAAACATTTCTATTAGATATGGAGAATATAACGACCCAATACATCGTTTTGAGTACTAGCCTTTATTTTCATGTTCCGAGACCCCTCGTGGCTTCATTTGACGTTTCTTGTTTGCGTGTGTGCTCCGTCTCACTTTTCAAAACGTTGTTATATGAAATTTTAATAAAAATAAAAAATTTGACTAAAAATAAGACTTGAGTTGACCACGGTCAACATTTTGTGTAAACGATCCCGATCGGTATTTTGACGATTCCGGTAAGCCCGTATTGTGATTTTAGACTTAGGCGTATGCCCAAAATTGAATTCGGAGGCCCCTATGTTAATTTAATTTGTTTTACTGAAAGTTAGCAATTTGAAAGTTTAGAAACTTCCTAGGTTTGACCATAGATTGACCGTATGGCTATCGAGTTCGGATTTTGATTTTGGGATTTGGTATTGGTCCATTTTTCTATTTGAAACTTGTCGGCAAAATTTGGTGCAATTCGGAGTTGGTTTGATAGGGTTCGGACGCTTAGTTGCAATTCTAGAGGTTCTTTAGTTTTCCTTTAAATCCTATTTGTTTTGATGTTTGATTTGTAATTTTAGATGTTATTTTGGTATTTTGATTAGGTGAGCGAGTTTTTATGATGCTATTACACTTGTGTGCATGTTTGGTTTGGAGCTCAAGGGTCTCGGGTGAGTTTTGGACGCGTTTCGAATGAGTTTGGATGGTTCGAGAACTTCTGGCGCAGTGTTTGCTTGTGGTGTTTGTTGCAGATCTCGCAATTGCGAGCAACGCTTTTGCTAACAAAAATACGTATTTGCGAGCAAGGCCTGGGATGGGTGATTTCGCAATTGCGTGGAATGGATTCGCTTTTGCGAAGAAAGTGGTCACATTTGCGATAATAGGCGACTTGAGTCAGCTTCGCATTTGCAAAGCTTTTGGCGCATTAACGAAGGGGGGTTGTTCGCATTTGCGAACATTTTGTCGCATTTGCGACATTTGGGCTTTTGATACAAGGTTCGCATTTGCGACCTTTGTTTCGCAATTGCGACATCCGCAACTGGGTAAAAGAGGGGAAAATTGGGACTTAGCTCATTTTATACCATTTTTCAACCCTAAACACTCTAGAGGCGATATTTCAAGTGATATTTTTTCCCAAATTCATTTGTAAGCAACTTTAATCAATGTCTTTTCAATTACCCATTACTTTTCACATGTTTTCAACATCAAATCTTGAATTTTCATGGTAGAAATTCGGGATTTTGCGAAATTGAGGTCGTATTTCGAAATAAATTACATAATCCGACTCGAGGGTAAATGGGTAATCGTGTTTTGGTCTGAATCTCGAGTTTGACCAAGCAAGCTCGGGGTTGACTTTTTTCAAATTCATTAAAGATTTAATCTTGTTCACTCGTAAATAGTTTCTAAAGCTTATTTTGAATTGTTTAATCGATAATTGGTTAGATTAGGTTGGTTCGGAGGCTTGTTCAAAAGGCAAGGCCATGGTTGGTTGATTGACTTGGTTGTGGAGTGAGGCAAGTGTCGTCGTTAACCTTGACTTGAGGGATTATGACTTGTTGGTCTATGTGTTACATGAATTATGTGTGGAGACGGTGTATATGTAAGGTCACGAGTATATATACGTTGTCATTGGATTAAAGCATGTCGGTGAAAATTGTTTTACTGAATTGTGTTGTTTCATTGATTATGTTTTCCATGCCTAGTTAGATTATTACTTCTTAAATTGTTCGCCTCCATATTTATTATTTATTTCGTAGTTGTTGGGATTCTGGAAAGTTGAGTTTGGTTATCATGACACTATGATTGAAGTGAAATTGCGTCCCGCCTTGCATTGTTATTTTGGATTATTGTTGTTGCATGGTAAGGAAGAGTGAAAAGCACGTAGGATATTGTCGTGCCTTATATGCATATTATTATCAATGATCGAGATATTGTGAGGATTAAAGCACGAAGGCTGATGCCGTGCATTTGATTGCTTATTATCATTTATCATATTATGTGAGAAGATAGTAAAAGCACGAAGGGTGATGCCGTGCCATTTTACATATTATATCATTATTATATGGTGAGGATGAGAGTAAAAGCACGAAGGGTGATGTCGTACCATTGTTGATTTCATTGATTTACTTGATTTCCAAATTAATGATTTAATTGGGTTGCTTTGTTATTGTTTCTTTGAAAGAGGCAATTTGTTTGTACTTGTTGACGACCAATTTTGACCCCCCCTTTTAAAATTAATTTATTTATGCTTAATAATTTGCAATAAATATTTTGAAAATATTTTTAATCAATAATACCTATTTTACAAAATAATTAAGTATTAATGGTTTTGAAATTAATAATTTAGTATTATAATTACAAAATATATCATAGTCATTATTTTGAGATTATTAAAATAACATTTATATACATTATATATGTTTTATAATTAATCTAATAAATTATTCTTTAATTTTTAATTAATTAGTCCACTATTTCAATAATTCAAAATCAATGTCATAAATTGGAAATTAAAGTATTTTTATAATTAACTAATTAATTATAATAATTAGTGATATATTTGATAATTATAATTTTACTATATTTTATTGAAAGTAACTAAGTTTATTTAAATTAATTTCAAAAGGGTTAAAAAGCTAAAAGGCTATAATTGCAATATCTTAGTTAAAACCTAAAGTGGCTACCATTTAAATCATAAAACGGCCCAATAACCAAGCCTAAAGCCAAATCTGACCCAGGTCCAACCCCTTTCTCTCCACCTTGGCGATCCTCGTCACCCTCTCTTAGCCAATAAAATCACGGCGCGTCACCCATCTCAATCACTCACAAAAGAAGCACAATTGATCCAAGCCGTCCACCCTTTAGATCAACAGCTCTGAATTTATCTCCATTTTTCCTTTTAATTTCAATACCCATCTAACTTAATTGTGGCCGTTCAAACTATGAGATCCAATGGCCCTCATATTTTCTCCTTAAAATTGTTTAATCTCGAAATTATCAGAGCCGTTAATCTAAATGATCAACGGCCCAGATCCCTTCTCCTAACTTTATCCCTAGAGACGGCTACCCCAATCCCCTAATCCTAAATCATTCTTCCTTTGACCCTGCCATCCCCTTTTCATTTTCTCTCTCTATTCTCTCAAACGCCATAACCAAATCAGTCACAGACCTTGCGCAAATTCATGCAAGGTCACAAATCCTGACCCAAAATCATTCTATATGCTTCCCTATCCGCGATTCTAGCCGGTGCTTCCCTATTTCATCATACAAATTAAAAATCTCGAAGTCCTCTGACCTAGATGCAAACATGCAACTTCTAGTCCTCAAATCCTTCGATGTTGCAATGAAATCCCTCTTGCATGATGCCCCCATGATGATTATTCGAAGCTAGAGGTCAAATGCAATGACCTCTTGATTTCCAATCTTTGTTTGTTGGTTTTCTCACATATAACGGCTATCACCCACTCAGGTAAAACTCTTACTGGTTTTTCCCCTCTATGCATTCTAATTTCACTCGATTGTGCTTGCATCACCACTCCTCTGTGACTCTCAACTATCGATTTGAACCTGTGAAACCCTAAGGCTTCAATAGTCACTATAAATTGGGGATTGTAATGCATTCACCTAACACACATAGCAAGATACATACGAGAACCACCTAACAAATAGAAAAATATTAATTCAGTCTTGAGTAGCGAAAATCAAACTAGGGTTCCTAACTAGTTTTGATTTCCTTTCTGGATTCTGAGCTTCATCTTGGTTGGAGTTTGAGCTCTTGATTCTTAACGACTAAGGAAGATTCTTATTTGGTTTGCTGCTCAAAAGAAGGTAAGTGCACTCGACCTTTTCCCTTTTCTTCTAATTGAAGAAACTATGTCTATTCTACTATCTCTTGTTGGTTGTTTCAGTTTAAAATGTTTTGTTGTTAACCAATATTTGGTTACCTCTTTTCATGATGTGTTATAGTCGGCTGTTATAATTAGATATTTTATGGTTCAAATGGATACCAATCTTTTGTTACGAGATTCTGATGAATACTGCTCTAAATAACCTATATGACCTTCTGTAATTAACTGAAGACTTTTGATGATTCCTTACACTTGTTTTTTGATTGTTCTATTATGGCTTTCATGTTCACCTTCTTGACCTTGCTTAGTGTTATCTGTTAACCTATACTTGAAGTTATTTGTTTGATAAAATAAAGTAAGGATGGATATGAATACCTAAGATCAAGTATAGAGTTTTCCCTTTAACTTAAGTATGGCAACTTTGAAATGTTTGAGTTGCTTTTCCTCTTTAATGTGTTCTTCTGTGGTTCTGTGACTCTAGAGAAAACAATGTAAGAATATTTTATCAACTCCAATAATTGTTTGATCATATTTGTGAGTTTAATTGCCTGAGATAATGCATGGAGGTAGCTAGAATGGTTTCTGATGAATCTTTGCATCCAAGTGTTGTTTGATATTACCTACTTAGCCTAAAGCCATGCCAGAAATCTGACTAAAGTTGCATCTATTATGATACGATTCTATTATGCCTTACTCTGGGCAACCAACATTTAGTGCACCTTCAGCTCCTATCAGTGCACCACCACTCCAGAGTTACTACAGTGGTTATCTGGCCCATTCGGGTCACCTTCAGCTTCAGCGGCCACGACATCAGGATGGGTGTTATGAGTGTGGGAAGGTGTTGCTAAACTTCATGATGTTAGACTTGTTTAAATGGATATGAATCTTAAGAGAAAAGACAGAGTTACCATTCTCAGTTTGGGCATATTACACTCAATAATTAGAATGACCTCCTTTCTAACATGCTTCTATAATTCTGTTAAACCTCATGGTTGTATAACCATGTCTTGATCTTACTATGTAAAATATGTTCTACACTAACTGGATTCATGTACCCATCCTTTTGTGTATTCTGACAGTTAGCCTACACTTGGTTTAAGTTATGAAGCTTGTTTAAGATATGTTGAGTTGTTTTTCCTATTTAATGTGTTCTTCTATGGTTCTGAGACTCTAGAGAAAACAATGTAACAATATTTTCTCAACTCCCTTAATTACTTGATCATATTTGTGAGTTTCGTTGCATGAGATAATGCCTGGAGGTAGCTAGAATGGTTTCTGATGAATCTTTGCATCCAAATGTTGTTTACTGTTACCTAATTAGCTTAAAGCCATGCCAGAAATCTTACTAAAGTTGCATCTATTATGATTGAATACCATGTGTTGAATTAGGTGTTGCTAAACTTCATGATGTTAGACTAGTTTAAATGGATATGAATTTTAGGAGAAAAGACAAAGTTACCATTCTCAGTTTGGGCATATTACACTCAATTATTAGAATGATGTCATTTCTAATATGCTTCTATAATTCAGTCAAACCTCATGGTTGTATAACCATGTCTTGATCTAACTATGTAAAACATGTCCTACACTAACTGGATTCATACTTTTTTTATGTTTCATCTGTTGTGTTAGAGTGCTGAAATCAAAACTTATCATAGTTGAGTTCCCATGCTTGGCCTGCATAATACATCTTTGATATAAAGTTGTCATTGTCTTTTGGAACTTATATGTATATATCCCCGTAGAATGTCATCACTGTGGTATTAGAGTTTACAATACCTAAGATAGGTATCCATCTTAGGTATTCATTGATATTTGAAATGTTTGAGTTGCTTTTCCTCTTTAAAAGCAATGATTAGAATGACTTCATCTTTTGTAGTTCTATGACTCTAGAGAAAATAATGTAAGAATATTTTGTCAACTCCCATAATTGCTTGATCATATTTGTGAGTTTCATTGCACGAGATAATGCCTGGAGGTAGCTAGAATGGTTTCTGATGAATATATGCATCCAAATGTTGTTTGTTGTTACCTACTTAGCCTAAAGTGTAACACCCCGAAAACTTTTAAAGTACTTAAGTGTAAGGCCTGGTAAAATTTGCAAAAAAAATAATGTTTCATGGTGTCGGACTAGGCTTACGTATTTGAGGATTATAGAAATTCTTCGCGCCGAGCTTGCTTGCCGCGGCTCGGACTTTTTGGGTTGAGCAATACACAGGAAAGTAAAGGAAATTTTTTGCCGGAAAAGTGCGTTTATGCAGTCCATTATGCGACTGCATAATCACTCTACGGGACGCATAATGGCCGCAGAAGTGAGCAGGAGGGCCATTCTGGAAGTAGCTATGCGGTCGACTATGCGACCGCATAACTGTTATGTAGTGCATTATGCGACCGCATAATAGTTATGCGAACCACATAGTGACCGCATACACAGGTAGTTCTTTTGGCTATTTTGTAACCAATTATGCGACCGATATGCGGTCGCATATGCGACCGCAGAACCTGTTCCGGAGCTTCATTTTTGGGTTTTTAAAACCCGACCCTACTTCGTTAAATACACGTTTTGGGCCATTTTGAGAGATAATCTGACATTTTAGAGTGAGAGAGATTGCCTTAGAGTGAGAAGGTGTTCTTCAATAATTGTTCTTCAATTCTTGCTCAAGTTTTGGAAGATTAAGAAGGCAATCTCGCTAGGTCTTCATCCTAGAGGTAAGATTCTACACCCTAAACCCTAATTTCGAAATCATCTTATAATGGGTAATTATCAAGATAATTTTGGGCATGAGAGTTGATTATTTTACTTGTATGTGATATCAAGGGGTGTAGGAAGATTTTTGAACTAAGCATGGTAAAGATTGGGTTGTGGAATGATGGAATCCTCCATAAAAAGACCTTAAAACCTTGTGCACACCTAGTGTTTGATAAAATGCTCAAATGAGCTAGAACCATGATCATCTTCCTAATTTTGGTTTAATTTGTTATATTTCTAAAATAGATTGAAGTTGCTAAGAATTTCGGAATATTTAGAGTGTAAGGAAGCTCAAGTGAGGTATGTTGGCTAAACTCTTCTTTAAGAATTGGAATTCCCAATATCCTTGTGTAAGTTCTGAGATATTGATTATAAATGGAGTATTCCGATAAGTTTAGTGATGAAGATATATGTTCAGTTCGTGTTTCAAATGCTCTTATCATATTGCATTATAAATTGAGGATGTGTCCCAAACTATGGATTATGTATCCACATGTTATAATTTCTAGTCGTGATTTATGTGAAAGTTATTATGCCAAGTTGTGTAGAGATTATGATTGTGATACACCTCCACCTGCATGCATTGGGGTGAGGCGGCATGACCGCTTTGTGTGGGTATTAGGGTATAGATATTGTGATTGTGATACACCTCCACCCGCATATATATTGGGGTGAGGCGGCATGACCGCTTTGTGTAGGGATTATGGTATTGTGGGACTGCACCTCCACCCGCCTACATTGGGGTGAGGCGGTACGATAGTTTTGGTATTGTTGTGGCACCACCACCCGCATATATTGAGGTGAGGCGGCATAGCCTCTTTGTGTTGTATTGGTATCGTTGATGCATTTCCACCCGCATACATTGGGGTGAGGCGGCATAGTCGCTTTGTGTAAGTTCTTAGTACTGTGGTTATACATCCACCCGCATACATTGGGGTGAGGCGGCAGGGCCTCTTAATTATAGTTGTGGTATTATACGTACACTTCCACCTGCATACATCGGGTGAGGCGGAGGGGACGCTTTGTGTGAAGATGGTTACAGAGGATCTCATCTTAAATCCTATAAATGTTATTGATAACTTTTAATAAGCTTGCTATGGTTTAAACGGTTATCTATATTATTCTATTGCTGCACTGGTTCATCACATTCATCTTGTATTTCTAAATTCTTAAATTAGTGCTTAGTTTTCATACTAGTACTATCAGACGGTACTAACGTCCCTTTTGCCGGGGGCGCTGCATCTTTTAAATGGATGCAGGTGGTTCCACAGCAGGAGATATTGATCAGTGATAGCACTACACCTTCTTCCCAGCTGACTTGGTGAGCCCCATTTCATCCCGGGGTCATGTATCTTTTATTCTTTGTGTATTCTGTTTGAGGTATAGTCGGTGCCTTATTGTCGGTATTATCATTGTACTCATCTTAAAGGCTCCATAGACATAGTGTGGATTGTGTATTGGTGCTGGGAAAGACAAAATATGTTATGTTGTGGTTGAATTACTTGTCCATTGAGACTTTAAAAATGATGAAGCTATTGAAAATGAATTGGTATTGTAGACGTGAACACCATTTTGTCTAATTAATGAAAATATGTATTATCTCCATTTGTGGATGAGTTTGGGTAGAATGAAATCTAATAGGCCTACTCGGTCGGGTTCACTCGGTTGAGAGCCGATCGTGCTCCTCGGTTTTGGGGCGTGACATAAAGCCATGCCAGAAATCTGACTAAAGTTGCATCTGTTATGATTGAATACCATGTGTTGAATTAGGTGTTGCTAAACTTCATGATGTTAGACTAGTTTAAATGGATATGAATCTTAAGAGAAAAGACAAAGTTACCATTCTCAGTTTGGCCATATTACACTCAATGATTAGAATGACTTTCTTTCTAATATGCTTCTATAATTCTATTAAACCTCATCGATGTATAACCATGTCTTGATCTTACTATGTAAAACTTGTCCTACATTAACTGGATTCATTCTTTTTTTATGTTTCATCTGTTGTGTTAGAGTGCTGAAATCAAAACCTATCATAGTTGAGTTCCTATGCTTGACTTGCATAACAGATCTTTGATATAAAGTTGCCATTGCCTTTTGGAACTTATATAGTGACACTATTAGTTTGATTTCATGATATTAATACCCTATAATATTTGTGATGTTATAACCTTGTTAAATGTCCCACGTATGTGCTTTCTTGGATATCTTACACTCATCTTGTTCTTAAACCACTCTGTTGGCCTTTCATGATCAGGTAAATGCCTTCATTATCCTTAAAACTTCATCAAACTCACCTAAATGAACTAGGCTTGGTTTAAGTCTAAGATGAGCCTCATGTTGTTATCTGTTCTGTTTGAGTATAGTAATACTCTTTGTTTCCTAATGAGATTAGGATGGGTATGAAGTTAAGAGCTTTCAAAGGAAATAATCATGTTATTTACTTAGAATGAGATTGAATTGTAAACTTTCATCTCTGTTAATACCCTTTAGAAGTTTTAATTGAAGTTATTAACATGTACACATACTAGAAGTTAAGATTTAGTTAAGACAAATCTTTGACTAATTTAATTAAAGGTTGTTAAGAGGATGTAGTCATTATCAGGGACTTCTATAAGTTTGAACTATGTGCTTCCTCTACTCTTAATATACATGATTCAGATGTCTAGGTTGCTAAAGTAATCTACCAGTGTTGTTTTCCCTATGTATGATTGAAACTAACTTCTTTGATCATACTTAAACATGTTGAAGATATTCACAATGAACCATGTACTTATGTTTGGATTGTGGTTACAACAATGTGATTGGTTATCTTATGATTCTGATAATATCATATGCAGTTGCTGTGAGAAATGTATATATCCTTGTAGAATATTTTCACTGTGTTATTGGAGTTTACAATGAACACCTTATTAGCACTTAAACCTGTAGGAAGAGTAAGTGTGAATAGTTAGGGGTATTTGGGGTAGAATTAAGTTCTTGGTTGAGCTACTCTCCCTGATACAAGCACTGCTCGGGGCCCTTGAGACCCTTGGGAACTTTGAAGTGCCAGGGACCCAAAGAGTACTTTGGCCAGGAATGGAAATCTATCCTTAGCCTCTAATCTATCGACATTTATTAATCTTTTCTGGTTTAGTGTTCAATGGAAATAAAAGTTCTCATTGTGAATTTCTTTACTATATGTGACCTTATACCATTTATGTACTTTTTATTACTGTCGATTGTTATAATTTATCTTGGGCCCACACTAAAATTACTTATGTATAATTATATGCATTGGGCAGCATATCTAATGACTTTCTTGTCTTCTTGAACATGTATTTAAAGTTGGGTCTGCCGTGTTCTCAAAGAACTCAGGCCCAAGTTCTGTACCTATACCTTTTGGAGTCTGAAGATGTTGTTGTCCGTCCTCATTACCTGCAGGGCCAACTTTCCTTCGGGCCCAAACCAGAGTCCATTCCTCTTCTCTATTGCTTTATTAAGTTTACTGTTATTTTTTACATATATATAACACTTACAATATTTGATTGAATACTTTGCTTTATATCTTTAAATTATGTTAACAATCTAGGCAAGCCTTAAAAAACATAGGATAAAAGAAGCATTACGACTTAGTAACCAGAATTCTAATTCATTAATCATTTCTGTTATTCATCTCTTAACCTTTACTAACGATTTTCATGAAAGTCTTTTGAAACCAAAACAACCTTAGCGAAAATCGACAATCCTCTCTTTTCAAAAACTAGAAGAAATGGAATCTGAAATTGGTCTTTTAAAATTGAGCTTTCCTACAAAGAAAATCAAACAAGTGTTGTTGCAAGCCAAAGTTTTTAGATGGTTTTTCTTCAAATTAAAACGTGAGATTTATGAATCAAGGTATATCTAAGGCCCACTTCTTTACAACACCTTTACTTTACTATAATTATAAATGGCCACGTCACTTTAAAAGACAAAGTATTTTAAAACTTAGCCATATCTCACAAGGTTTTGTAAATACAAACATTATACATCTAAAAACTCTTTCAATCATATAGAAGTAAACATTTTCCTAAAGGCTTTTATAAATCTATACCCTCTTTTCAAAATCGCAGGTATTATTTCTCAAGTAATAGGCTTTAAACTAGATATACAATATGATATACTTTTAGCACTAATTAAGCAAAATATAGACAACTAATTCTTTAAACCTATTCTAAAACTTACGGACCTACCTCATGTAGATTTTCAGTGGTGCCTAACACTTTTCCCTTAGAAGAACAAGAACCCTTACCCAAAATCTCACTGCTTAGCAGACTAATACATAAATAATCTTAGTAATTAAATAGGTACCGTAGTATACCTTTAAATATTAGGTGGCGACTCTCTTTTATCATCAATTGGGAAATTACTAGTTGAATCTTGTTTAGACTCATGCAAAATAGGGTGAATCAACATGGTGACTCTGCTGGGGATTTCATACTTAGGTTCTGGCCTTAGCAGAATTAGACTAAACTTGGAATTTAAGATTGTTTGTACAGTGCTTTAACTGTGCTTAATTTGCAATTGTATGCTTACATGCCTTACTTGCTCATTATGTATCTGCTTATTTCAAATGTTATTACTAAAATCTCACTATCTGTTACCGCTTTATATATATTGTCATTACACTCTTTCCTATCAAGTCTTAACCGTACACTATCACACACAATGGCACGCGAGGATTGTCTTTTACACCCCTCTGAACCTTATTTCAAAATTCTTTAGTTTCAGAGAATGGCTTTGTCATGTCAACTGACATAACTTCTTGCAGTATTCAGTCTAACTCAAAATTAGGAAACACTCTACTCTAGTAAACATAGGTCATATTGCAGAAACCTTAGGTGGGTCGGTCCTCGGCATCGACCCACAATTAGAAAAGCTACCCTAATGTCAACATGTCATGCACCCAATGACATGACTTTTGTGGAAAGACGAACCAATCATGACAAGATACATAAGATCTGAGTCAAGCACTTATCAAACCCTTTTTCTCTACCCTCATTAGAAATGAAAATCAACCAAAACATCCCCGAGATCAATATGGTGATGGGAGCACCACACAAGCTAAAGCAATGGTGGAAGAACATCCACCGAGAGCATGGAGACAAAATCAGGGCACATCTAGAAGCATTGACTGCCTTGCTAAATATCCGAGCTGACAAGGTGCTTACCCGCTTGCTGATAGAGTTCTGGTACCCAGCTAAAGTAGTTTTCAAGTTTGCTGGTTGTGAGTTGGTGCAAACGTTGGAAGAAATTACCAGTTTCACAGAACTACCATTTACTAGGAGGAAGCCGATACTACCGGTCACCATGGCCCAGCTATAGGTTTCTCGATGCTTTAGGTCTGGCAAACAGTCGGGGTTGAAGGAACATCAAATATGGATGGGTAATCTTGGACCAATTGTTCGACATATTCTAACATCGTGAAAGCTATGAATGGTACTTGGGAGAATTTCAGTGCTATCAGGAAACGTGGGGAAGTCTCTGACCCATAACCTTCTCTTTGGTGCTGCAAGGACTGCTGGTTAACCTGCAAAGAAGAGGATGGATCAATATCAATTTACTGCATGTGGTTTTGGAAACATTCCGGGGCAACCTCCAAGACACTTTGGTACCTATAGTGTTAGCAGAAATTCTTAGAGCATTGTCGGCATGTTCCCGGGGGTACGATTTCTTCAACGGCTGTAACTTGTTACTTTAAATATAGGCCACGAAGCACTTCTTTCAGCAAGAGGCCATAGTTGACTACTTTGTGGGCATTAGCAACATGATTCGGAGTCATAGTGAGAGAATAAGACATTGGGTCTCCCCGCATTGATAGGAAGAATGGAGAGAGATGCTAACCAATTTAAGCAAAGAATGGATCAATTGGAAGTTGTCATGGCTGAGCGGAAGGGCAATCCTAAGGACTCTAATGGTAGGATACAATCTTGTGTTTTAGTCACTTATTTCACTCTAATTCACTGCAGTTTAATTGTGTTTGAGCTTTAATCGCTAGTGTTTTGTACTTATTGCATATTTTATGACTTGTAGGAGTGATTCTGAGTATGTAGATGTTGTGGAGCTAATTCGAGCTATTTGGAGCTTTGAAGTCTGAGTAAAAGCCTAAAGGATTAAGCCGGGATCAAATTCGAGGGTCGAGGATCAAGTATACATAGGAAAAATGAGATAAACTTGTCAAGGAAATATAACAAGGATGCCATGTCACAATTGGCATGCAAATGTTTGGCAGAATCAAAGAAGTCACATTATATATTCATAATTGATGTATGCCTACGTGGGGGACAAAGTTTTTCCTATGTCGTTCATCAAAGATAAAAAATAGAACGTTTATGAATTCCTCCATTAATGCGGTGCACTGTGCGACGCCCACTGCGCCGCGCCTGTACATTTTCCAACTGCCTGACAGATTTCAACTCTTTGGATTTCCCCACTAATGCCTCGTATGGCGCGTCTCCCCATGCGGCGTGTCAGTGTAATTTGTTGATTGTATTAGGGGTATTTGATAGGTAGAATCGGGCACTCGTAACGCCCCATCAATTTGGGTCGTCACAGTATATATATGGAAAAATATTATTTTTGGGACTTTTGACACATCTAAGACCTAAGGAGGCTAAGGAGGAGTTGGAGAAGCAAAAGCACAAGGTATTCATCATTCAATCCTCACTCAAGACACGAGTTTGGATCGTTTTATGTTTTTCTTTATTTTAAACATATTTGTGATGAATTGCTCCATATCTATGGAGTAGTTTTCTTTAGGATTTGATGGAGTTAGTGTATTGATATTTGTTTGTGGAGTATAACTCTAGTTTTATGTACTGAATTGTTTTGGATGTTTTAATTGTTGCATCTTTATTCACATGTTCATGTAATCAAGAGAGGAATAACTTGTGATATCTTTGCATCATGTTGGTTGATTTCATTAATTCTTCTTATTAATCGAAAGAGACTAGTTGAATTGTTGATTAAACCTAGTTAGGAGGACAATCGAAAGAGGTTCTCCTAAAGACCAATCCACTATGAAGTCATGCATATCTTCACCGAGCTTAAATTGGTTTATTTTGTGAGGTTGAGACTTAATCGAGAGAAGAGTTTTTACTAACCGGTTGAACTAATAATTGAGTGAATTCGAGAGACTCAATTTAATATTAGAAGTGAATTAACTAGAGTAAAATCCAAGACATTTATCTTGCACCTATCAAATCAATCCCTATTTTCTCTCTTTGATATCTTCCTTGCTTACTCTTGTTTGATTGTCATTCATCAATTAGCTTTAGATTCTTAGTTAATTTTAGTTTTTAATCACATAATTCTAAACTGTTGATTATCTTGGATAGCAATCTAGCTACAAACTACGATAATACTGTTTAACTCCTATCTCTATGGATACGGTATTATATTATACTATATTTGACTAGCGACCATATTTAAGTGTGTGTTTTGCGCTCATCAAAATTTGGCGTCGTTGTCGGGGATTGGCAATCAACAGTGTTTGAAATAGTTTGTAGTGCTAATTCAGGAATCTCTTCTTTTTGTTTTAATTTTATTTTTCCCTTTTTACGGTTGGTGTTCTTTGACTGTACGCAGGTTGCTGGCAAGAGTGGTGCATGACTCGATCTTCTGGGAAGGAATTGCTAGCATACAAACCAGAAATAGAAAAACAACTGCACTAGCTGAGGAAAGAAATAAATCTCCTTGAGAATATCGAGAAGGTTGGGAAATCCTCAACCAAAGAAAATATAGCTGGAGATAATGATAATGTGGATTTGGCTGCAAGAGAGGCAGCCCAACAAAGAGAAAAAGCTGCACGGGATGCTGAAGAAGCAACTATTAGAGATGCACGGCGCATTTATGAAGAAGAGAGGGGTCACAGACTTAATCAAAATCAATCCATGGGTGCAGATCAGTTCATAAACATAGTTCCCGGTGCTGGGAAACCACTTGGTGATTACGTTAGACCAATCTAGAACCAAGGATTGTCAAGTATCAGACCACCTCTAGTTGTAGCAAACAATTTCAAATTGAAGCAAGGGTTGCTCCAAACTCTTCAAAACTGATGTGTCTTCAGAGGAAAGATGAACAAAGATCCAAACAACCATATAATGGACTTCGAGGAGATTATGAACACATTTCAATACAATGGTGTTTCACAAGATGTTGTATACTTAAGGTCATTCCCCTTCACACTCAAAGATGATGCGAAGTAGTGGCTTCGAAACTTGCCCCATGGATAAATTAGAACATGGGAGGAAATGACCAGAAAATTTCTTGATAAATATTTCTTCTCAGCTAAAACGAGCAAGTTTAGAATAGAGATCCATAACTTATGCCAAAAAGATACTGAGACTGTATTTGAAGCTTGGGAGAGGTTTAAGCAGATTGTTCGAAAGTGTCAACAGAGTGGAATTGAACTCTGGATGCAACTCCAGGATTTTTGGGATGGATTGACACCGGCCTCACGTAGAACATTGAGAAATACAGCTGGAGGCCCGTTGATGAATAAGACACCAGAGGATATAGTCACTATTCTTGATGAATTGTCTGAAGATGAAAATCAGTGGCCCTCTGAAAGTGCTGAAAGAAGAAGAGCGACTGGTGTTCACCAAGTTGACGCTAACACATCTGTGCAGGTACAGCTTGATGCTATGGCCAAGGAGATAAGGAAGCTGACCTTAGCTTCAATACAGAGTGCGACAAATGCAGCTTGTGATATATATGGTAAGGACACCTTATTCATGAAGTCAGGCCTCAACTGAGGAAGTGAATGTTATAGGGAATTACAACTTTAATGCAATGGGTCAGAGACACCCCGGTTTTTTAAAGAGTTTAGCTGGGGGTACAGAAAATACGTGGTAACAAAATAATCCTAGACCCCATGGACAAGGAGCTCCAGTTTTCCAAAATCAGCAAAGGCAGCTATTTCATCCCCAACAACACATTCAATCTGGCTTAGAAGATCACATGAAATCCTTTATTCATAAAACTGATGAGAAGCTTGAAATTCATAGTGCAGCTATAAGGGAACATGGAGCAGCTATCAAGGAAATATGTATTGGTCTTCGAAATCTAGAGACAAGTGGGATAAATTACAACAATATTATCTGAAAGGATCCCAGGTACTCTGCCAGCTGATAGTGAGAGAAACCCCAAAGAATTAGTGAATGGTGTAACTCTGAGAAGCGGTCAAGTGTTGAAAGAGCCCACCCCAGTCCAAAAAGATGTGATACCTGAAAAAGAAAGTGGGGAGCAGCTGGAAAATAAAGTTCATAAGAAGAAGAAAGGCAAGAAGGCAACTGAGAAAAAAATGAAAGAAGTGAATTCGAGTACGGAGGATCGTGAAGAAAGCAAGCACATGCCTGCTTTACCTTTTCCCCAAAAGCTATATAAAGAAAAGCTGGACAAGCAATTTGAGAGATTTCTACATATGCTGAAACAGGTTAATTTAAATTTGCCATTCACAGAAGTTCTCTCCCAAATGCCAGCGTATGCCAAATTTTTTAAGGAGATCCTTAAAAAGAAGAGGAAGATAGAAGAAACATCAATAGTGAAGCTCACAGAGCATTGCAGTGCAATCTTTCAAAATAAAGTCCCATAAAAGTGTGGAGATCTAGAGAGTTTTACTATACCTTGATCTTTAGGCACTCTTAACTTTGATAAATCTTTATGTGATTCTGGTGCCTCAATTAATTTATTGCCTTTGTCTATTTACAGGAAGCTGGAGAATGAGATTGGAGAGATAAGGTCTGCACCAATATCTTTACAGTTGGCCGACCAAACAACTATAATACTCGAGGGGATATTTGAAGACGCCTTGGTGCGGGTAGACAAGTTCGTATTTCCTATAGACTTTATAGTAGTGAAGATGGAGGAAAATAAGGAGGTCCCCCTTATCTTAGGAAGACCATTCTTAGCAACGGGTAGAGCAATATTGGATATAAATGATAGAAAACTCATGTTAGGGTGGGAGAGGAGACTGTGACTTTCAAGATAAATGTAGAAACGGGGGTGAAAAAGGAGAATCCAGCTGCAAGTGTTGAGTGGAAAGTGAAGAGTTCAAAAGAAAAGGCCCAAGTGATAGAAAAAGACAAGTGTGGGGTGTACCACAAAAAGGCAGATAAGAAGCTATCTGCATAGATGTGTGCACGAGTTCGTGCGAGAAGAATGGTGCCCGACTTTGATTTAGACCCCGACTACATGTTCAGGGAATTTTCTTTTACTTTATGCTTTCTAATTGTGTGTCATGGGGACATGCCACAACTTAAAGGGTGGGGTGTGGGGAATTTGTATGTTGTATGTGTATTAGTTTTAGTTTGTTTTTGATTTTTAATAGTTAGAGATAGAAACAAAATAAAAAAAAAACAAAAACAATTTTCCCGACGATGGATATCATTCGACAGGTTTCTTGAGGGATTAAAGTCAAAAGAAAAAGACAAAAAGATTTTCTTTTGTAGTTAGTGTAATAATTCCCCCTTGGTTTTTCTTTGTGTCACGGTTCTTTTCCAAGGGTTTTGTTTGAACCGGGTGTAGTTAGTTTTTGTTTTGTAGATTAGTAGGAAACCTTGTGCTATGAATTGAATTGAAGGAAACATATCTTAACTTTATCATGCCTTGAGAATAGTGAGTGCTTTAGTTGTGACGCTTAGGCTCAGTTTTTGACTCTTGTATGAGTGCCTTAAATTGTATGATCTTAACTTTGCTTAACGTTTTTGACTAGAGTGTCTGGATAATCCTATCTTGAGTGATTTGTGTGCAATGTGTGTGTGAGGTTTTGTATTATTCTGTACATTTCATTTGATGTCTAGAACTTGCCCCGTGAGTTTGCAAAGCAAAATAGTAGTTTTATTCTGTCTTGGGGGTGATTTAGGCACCTCTTTGTTGAGCCAGTTATATGCTTTTACCCACCTAATTGTTATGTATCTTAGTTAACCCCTTTGAGCCGATAGTCATGTTTCTTTAGCAACCACATTACAAGCCTTACCCATTTGTTTGAATTGACCATCTATTTGAACCTTTTACCTCTCGTGAGCACTTAAATTTGTTATGAACTTTGTAAAAGTTGAAGTGTGGGGTGGTTGGTTTGGCTTTTGAGTGGAACTATTGAAATAAAGAAAAAGGTGAATTATATTGAAACAGTAAGAGCCACTTGAATTGGAAGAGAAAAGGAAACAATATAGTCGTATTGTTGTGAAAAATATTCCTTAATAGTGGCGATTCTTGATGTAATTGTACTTAAAGAATTATGGAGTTAATGTATAGTGATGTGAAGGTAGAGTTATGGGTGGACATAAATGTGGGGTTTTGAAAGGTAAAGTGTATGTATTAAAAGTACTTAGGGAGGGGTAGTCACTCTTGTATCTAAATGTATCATACACGTCCCGCAGCTTACATTACAACCATTTAAAGCCCTACTTGATCCTTGACTGAATGAACTCAATTGGTAGAGCAGTACACTACGGGCAATCTTATGGTGCATCTTTTGTGGCATATGAATGTTGTTTCTCAGACTAAGTGAATTCTTTCTATCTTGAGTTCCTAATTGTTCTTAAATTTGCTTGTGTGTGGAACTACTCTCTGTTGTTATGTGAGGGCACTTGATACATGAAGGAAATGTAATGCTTGACCTCTATGTCGGAGTAAGTGAGCGGGTTTTAAATAATGCGGGGTGCTTTTGAGTCAAATCTTGAGGTGAAGATGTTACGTAAGAGTGCTTAGTCTATTTTAAATATTCTTGGTATGATGAATTAGGAGACTTGAAGTCTGAGTAAAAGCCCAAAGGATTAAGCCAGGATCGAATTCGGGGGTCGAGGACCAAGTATACATAGGAAAAATGAGATAAACTTGTTAAGGAAATATAACAAGGATGCCACGTCATAATTGGCATGCAAATATTTGGCAGAATCAAAGAAGTCACATTCTATATTCATAATTGATGTCTGCCTACGTGGGGGACAAATTTTTTCCTATGTCGTTCATCAGAGATCAAAAATTGAACATTTATGAATTCCTCCATTAATGCGGCGCACTGTGCGATGCCCACCGCATTACGCCTATACATTTTCCAGCTGCCTGACATATTTCAACTCTTTGAATTTCCCCATTAATGCACCGCATAATGCGTTGCCTCATGCGGCGCGCCTGTGCAATTGTTACATAGTAGTTGTCCTATTACGCGCAGGAAAAGGTGTTTTCATCTGGGCCCGACCCTACTTGGTATATATACATGGAAAAATGTTATTTTTGGGACTTTTGACACATCTAAGACCTAAGGAGGCTAAGGAGGAGTTGGAGAAGCAAAAGCACAAGGAATTCATTATTCAATCCTCACTCAAGACACTAGTTTGGATCATTTTATGTTTTTCTTTATTTTAAACATATTTGTGATGAATTGCTAAATATCTATAGAGTAGTTTTCTTTAGGTTTGATGGAGTTGGTAAATTGATATTTGTTTGTGGAGTATAACTCTAGTTTTATGTACTGAATTATTTTGGATGTTTTAATTGTTGCATCTATATTCACATGTTCATGTAATCGAGAGAGGCATAACTTGTGATATCTTTGCATTATCCTATTGGTTGAGTTCATTAATTCTTCTTAGTAATCTAAAGAGGATAGTTGAATTGTTGATTAAACCTAGTTCGGAGGATAATCGAAAGAGGTTCTCCTAAAGACCAATCCACTACGAAGTCGTGCATATCTTCACCAAGCTTAAATTGGTTCATATTGTGAGGTTAATACTTAATCGAGAGAGGAGTTTCTACTAACCGGTTGAACAAATAATTGAGTGAATTCGAGAGACTCACTTGAACATTAGAAGTGAATTAACTAGAGTTAAATCCCAGACATTTATCTTACACCTATTCAATCAATCCTTATTTTCTCCCCTTGATATCTTCCTTGCTTACTCTTGTTCGATTGTCATTCGTCAATTAGCTTTAGATTCTTAGTTAATTTTAGTTTTTAATCATATAATTCTAAACTGTTGATTATCTTGGATAGCAATCTAACTAAAAATTATAATAATATTGTTTAACTCCAATCCCTATGGATACGATATTATATTATACTATATTCGACTAGCGAGCATATTTAAGTGTGTGTGTTTTGCGCTCGTCAGACTCCCCAAAAGTATTTTATCGAACCGATAGGACTTGAGGGCATCTAGACATACTCACCCCTACGAATTCTCAGGTAGTTCGGGTTGATTCAGGATATACCTATATGGATGATGACGACACTATATGAGGACGAGTAAAATGGCAGATCCCGATACCAAGGATAAGGTGGCTTCGGGGGGGAGTGGAATGATCTAGTCACAGTGCCAATGGGTCAGAATTCGTGGTGTACTATAGAATATTATGTATAGATTAATGAAGAAGATGAGCTAGACTGACCAAGCAGGGAAGGAATATCCTAGCTGGAGGATGCAGTGGCGGCTTTGTAAATCTATCATGATATTTTGACACACTACCTCGTGACTACCTCCATGCACCGCCAAGTGGTTCCGGAGTTTATTGATCACATGTTGCCACCTTCCGAGGATGATGACCAAGTAGTTGAATGTATACATATTTATCCTGAGATAGAACTAGAGGAAGAACTAGAGGAAGAGCTTGAGTTCAATGAAGATGAAGAAGAATTTGAAGAAGACCTGAGGAAGAACCGGAAGAAGAAGAAGAATATATGGGGAATGATTACGGGGATGGTTATTAGAAGTTGGCTGATTTCACCCCTTTTCCCATTTTGTATCTTTATCCCCAACCTTCTTATTTCCCTAAGGGCAAGTTTGTTTGAGCCCATGTAATCTTATGAATATTGAAAACAATGGTGTAACATTTGCTCCCATCTGTTACAATCCAAACACTATCAATGAAAACCAAAATTTGTTTCAGATCTGAATGTGTCAAATCTAATTGTTTGTCAAATATTCGCGACTTAGTCCTACCTCCGGCAAAGAGAGGTCCCACAAATTCTAGGAGACGCACTTTCTTGAATACGTGAACTAACTGCCCTATGTGCATATATTTATGCAAACACTGAAACTGACTTCTGTTCTTTTTCTTTTCTTTTCTTTTATTACTTTATTATTATTCCCTAAAAGAAAGTTGGTTCCCGTTGAACCAAAACTAGAGAAACCACCATACAACTTGAGATTGAAAAGGAAGATGCCTGCGACATATAACCCGACCGAACATGCTCTGATAGTAGCTGATAGCCCGGGGCGATCGGAAGAGAAGGATGATACGCGAAATGATGAACATGTGGCTAGGATGGACCAAGAGATGGAATCATTGAGGGAAGAAGTACAATACATTTGAGAATTGGCACATCTGACCATGATGACGCTCCCACAACCACCCTGTTTTCCTTTTCTAGATTCAATCCCCGACCATTTTCCTTCCATTACTTGCCAAGCAAACAATACCCTGACTTCAGTCCCTGCTACCCAGATTATACCCCAGTAATCCCTGCAAACCCACCAATCCCTTCCATACACACCTCTTATGTACCAAATTACGTCCAAACACCTCAAAACCCACCTGTTTTTGCCAACACGGTTCATACCCCTCCTCATGATGGCGTCATTTTTAATAGTAGCCAAAACTAGCACATACCTGTGGCATTTACCGATGTACATGAGCGATATGTTCCTCTCATATATGTTGTTTCATAACCCACCTTCACAGTGCCCGTCACGATCTGGTTGCCTTATGAAGTTGATCAATATGCCAAAATGGAAAGGGAAACTAAGTATAAGGAGGAATAATCCGTGTACGAACAATTACGAGCATTGAAAAACAAATGAAGAACCTTCAGGTCACTCGAGGGAGCAAAAGTCTAGATTATGAGGATCTGTGTATCTACCATGATGTGGACATGCCGATAGGGTACAAGGCTCCAAAGTTTTATATCTTTGATGGGACAGGTGATCCCCATGCACTGTTGGGAGCCTACTGTGATAGGCTAATTGGAGTGCGAAGAAAAGAGAATTTGAGGATGAAGTTGTTCATAAGGAGTTTGACAGGGGAGGCACTTACTTGGTACACTCGCCTAGATCCCCAAAACTGGATGGAGTGGTAGGATAAGGCAGAAGATTTCATGAATCGCTTCCGGTTCAACACAGAAATGACCCTTGACAGGTTCTCTCTTGTAAACTAGCAGAAGAAACTGTCAGAATCAATCCAAGAGTATGCACGTCGGTGGAGGTTGGAGGCCGCTAGAGCACAACCTCCTCTAGATGACAGCGAGTTGACTAAGTATTTTATCAGGGCTCAGGAAGGGGGCTACTTTGAGAAAACGATGGCATGATGGGGAAGAAGTTCCCTGAACTTGTTAAAATGGGAGACCTTTTAGAGGAAGGTATAAAGTATGGAAAGGTACAATCTATGGACGCATTGCAAGCAGCTAGCAAAGCAATCCAATCTGGTTCAATAGGCAGTGGAAAGAAGAAAAAGGAAGAGGTATCAGCAATCATTCCCTTACAGTCCAATCCACACCATGGAAACACCTACTAATCTCCAAACACCCATTCCCAACACCCACCTACTTATGCTCCAGTATACAACACACAACCATACTACAATCCCCGACCTCAATATAGTCCACCTCGTGCCCATACAAATACAAATCCACCACGACCCTATGCTTCAATTCAAACTACCACTCATCAAAATCGACCCACCTATGCACCATGACCTCGCCCAAATTTTGAAAAAAGAGGTCCCAGAAACTATACCCCGACTGTTGAACCTTTGGCTCAACTATTTGAAATACTGAGGAGAGCAGGCTTGATACATCTAATAGAAGGAAGGGTTCCTGAGTATCCTTCAAATTACTTTGATGCAACCAAACGGTGCGTCTACCACTCAAATGTACCAAGTCATGATACCGAGGGTTGCTTCAAATTAAAAAATGAAATTGAGTCACTAATCAAAAGTGGAGCAATTCAGTGCACCCCAACTCTGCTTGATGTGAACCGTAACCCACTGCTGAATCACCGGAATCAAGGAGCTAATATGATCACCCTAGATAAAGAATATGACCTGAAAGGAACCATCATCATAATAAGGAACACTGAGGCTGGAAGGGTCCCATGATGAAGGACCCCAATGATCACAGTATAGTTAAAACCTACAGTAATGGTCCAGACTTACTAGCAATAGTCCACCGCTACTATCATGGATGAAGAGGATTGGGAGTACAAGACAGTCACATGGACTTATCAGCAGAAAAAGAAAGCTAAGATGATGGATTCTGCAGCGGCTCATGGAATGACTAGGTCAGGGAGGTGTTACGCTCTAGAGGATGTAAACCGAGGGAATCCAGGAGGAGAACAGATTCAGAGAAGAAATATAACATATATGGATCCTGCAGAATTCTGGAAGAAGATTTCAACCATAGAATACTATATGGATAAACAATTAAAGAAACCCCTAGCGCAAATATCAATCACGGATTTACTGATGAGTTCTGACAATCACAAAGATGCTTTGATGAAAGTGTTAAGTGGAGTAAGCATGCCGAGCAACACTACTAGTGAGGCACTGGCAGCAACCATCGAGAAGATGGTCGAAGCAAATATGATCACATTCCGAAGCGATGAACTTCTAGTAGAGGGTGTGGGTCACAACAAAGCTTAAATATCACCATCAAATATGGAGATAAGGGGTGTCCCGAATACTTGTTGATAGAGGATCAAGAGTCAATATCTACCCACTCTCTCCCCTACGAGAGTTGGGTATCCATCTGAGAGAATTAAAAGACAGTCATGTGAGGGTAAGAGCTTTCGACAGGTCATAGAAAGACGTCATCAAAGAAATTTATTTGTCTTTGCAAATTGGACCAGTTGAGTTTCCCATATTATTCCAAGAGATGGATATTTCATCTTCATACAACTTGTTGCTAGGAAGAGCTTGGATACGCATGGGAGGGGAAGTCCCATCTACCCTACACCAGTGCATGAAGTTTGAGTGGGATTTCCAAGAGATTGTAATCCACGGCGAATAGAGTCAGTTAGCTTATCTGGAACATGTTGTTCCATTCATAGAAATATTAGACTGGGTCACTTTTCATGCATTTGAGATCATGCAGACAACAGAAATAGAAGTGACTAAGCGAAATCTGGGAATGCAATTACCATACAAATCAAAGATGGCTGTGAGCGAAATGATGAAGTACGGATACAGACCAGGAACCGGGCTGGGAGCCCGATCAGACGGGATAACAGAGTCGATTGAGCCGAGTTGGTAGAAAGGTAGAGCCGTCATAGGGTATCGGCCTATAACTGAGAAGACTTGTACTGGTAGCTTCGGGAAGAAAGCTTTTGTGCCATAGCGTGTTTCGAGTACAGGTTAGAGCTCAACACTAGAGGACGACATCGTCGATGGAATGGGAAGACTGTTCGTGACCATGATCGAGGAATGATGTGACAACGTTGATATCAAGACACCGACCATTCGGAATGCCTAACCAGGAGAGGACGTGCAGAATTGGACCTCCAACCCGTTTTTGGTTCACCGGGAGTTTTGGTAGTGTGGAATTGTAAAATGTTTGGCAAACTTAAAGCGCACGGCCAATTAAGGCTTGAAAGGTGTATGTACTCTTTTGTCATTTGCCTCTTTGAATGCCCAAACGTTCCTCTTTTGAAGAAATAAAAAGAAATGCTTTCTCAAAAATTATTGCAAATTTATTTATCGCTTTATTTATACCTAGTGTTTCTTTTCAGTAATCACAATGATAAAAACTCGCGTTCCACAATTATGACATGTAACGGAACCCTCGAGCAAAGCGATCCAGTTTACGAGGAATATGACAAAAATATGATGCCAGATAATCTCCCACAAGAGATCGAACAGCTGGAAAGCCAGAAAAAGCCTAACCTTGAAGAGATAGAAGTAGTCAATCTGGGAAACGAAGAAGCCATAAAAGAAACCTAAATCAGCATCCATCTAGAAGCATAGCAAAAAGAGGAATTGGTCGAGCTCCTTCAACAGTACATTGACGTATTCGCATAGTCGTATGACGACATGCCTGGGTTAAGCACCGACATTGTTTTGCATTGATTACCTACCAATCTTGCTAGACCGCCAGTCAAAAAACAATATATAAAGTTCTAGACTAACTTGAGTTTGAGGAAAAAAGAAGAAGTAACCAAGAAAATAGAGGCGAACATAGTGACGGTCACTAATTATCTCACATGGTTGGCAAATATCGTACCGGTACCAAAGAAGGATGGGAAAATTGGAATATTTGTGGATTATCGAGATCTTAACAATGTCGGGCTAGGAAAAGCTTCCCTTTTCAATTCTAAAAGTTACGGAGCCTATGTAGAAGAAGTTGTAGAATAGCACCACCACGGTTCAGGTCCCGACACATGGGGGATTAATTAAGCTTAAAGGATCGTGAATCAAGGGAAAGGAAGAATGAGACCATAATTTGGAAGTTTCCCCCGACTGAGACCTAGATGGCAACCTAAGCGAGTACATCATAATTGAGAAAGGGAAGACTAAGGCCAGCCCGAAGGACGATTTCCCTTTACTAAATATTCATATCCTCATCGACAACTGCGTGAAGCATGAGATGCAGTCATTCGTGGATTGTTTCGCCAGGTACCATCAGATCCTGATGCATGAAGAAAATGAAGAGAAGACAGCGTTCACTACTCTTGGGGAGTTTACTGTTACAGAGTTATGTCATTCAGCCTCAAGAACGCTCGTGCTACGTACATAAGGGCCATAAATACCCTCTTTCACGACATGATGCATAAATAAACTAAGGTATATATGGACGATGTCATCATCAAGTCTCAAAAGAGTTCAGAACATTTGGACGACTTGAAAAAGATTTTCAAATGCTTGCGGAGGTATAGTTTAAAGTTGAACCCTGCAAAATGCACATTCAGAGTCTCTACCGGAAAATTGCTAGGTTTCATCATAAGATGGAAAGAGATAGAACTGGATCTTTCAAAGATTAAAGACATTCAAGAGTTGCCACTGCCCAAGAGCAAGAAGGATGTGATGAGTTTCCTTGGTTGGCTGAATTATATCAGTCGATTCATAGCCCAGTCCACGGTAATTTGCGAACCTATTTTCAAGCTGCTGAAAAAGGATGCTGCTACAAAATGGACAAAAGAATGTCAGAAAGCTTTCAACAAAATCAAGGACTATTTGTCAAATCCACCAGTGTTGGTTCCTCCTGAACCCGGGAAGCCATTGTTGTTATACCTATTAGTTTTGGATAATGCATTTGAATGCGTGTTGAGACAACACGATGAGACCGGAAGAAAAGAGCAAGCTATCTATTATTTAAGCAAGAAGTTCACACCATGTGAGGCCAAATACACTTTGATAGAGCGCACATGTTGCGCCTTGACTTGGATCACCCAAATATTGCACCATTACATGTCAGCATACACCATGCATTTAATATCCCGGATCGGCCCGCTCAAGTATATCCTTCAGAAGTCGATGCCTACAGGAAAATTGGCCACATGGTAGATTCTTATCAGTGAATTTGAGATTGTGTATATAACAGAGAAGGCCATCAAAGGACAAGCCTTAAGAGACTACCTTGCAGTGAATCCAATGGACAAGGTTATGAGTCGCTCACTACATGATTCCTAGATAAAGAAATATTATTCGTCGGTGAAGATATTGCCAAGTCATTCCCAGGGTGGAGAATGTTCTTCGACGGAGCGGCAAATTTCAAAGGAGTAGGAATTGGGGCAGTCCTAATTTCAGAATCATGGCAGCATTACCTGGCATCAGCAAAGATAAGGTTCCCTTGCACCAATAATATGGACGAGTACAAAGCATCTATCCTCAGGTTTAGGATGGTGGTTGACATGAACATCAAGGAGCTTCTAGTCATAGGGGATTCATATTTATTGATACATCAATTTCAAGGATAATGGACTACCAAGAATGTCAAGATCCTTCCGTACACACACTGTAAAGGAGCTATGCAAGAAATTCACAAAGATCGAGTTCAAGCACATTCCCAGGATCCATAACGAGCTTGCTGATGATCTCGCAACCTCATCATCCATGTTCCAGTATCCAAATAAGAATAACATCGACCCTATCGAGATATATTAGGGATAAACACGTGTACTTTTTTCATGTAGATGAAGAGCCAAATGATAAGCCATGGTACTACGATATCAAAAGATTCCTTGAGACAAGAGAGTATCCAGAGAAATCTACTAATAGTCAAAAGCGAGCGCTCAGAAGGCCGGCAAATCACTCTTTCTTCAACGGGGAAGTCCTATATAGGAGTACCCCAAAATTGGGTTTGTTGAGATGTGTAGATGCCACTGAAGAAACCAGACTGCTAGAAGAAATACATGTAGGAACGTGCGGACCCCACATGAACGGCTTCACCTTAGCCAAGAAAATTTTAAGAGTCGAATACTTTTGGATGACCATGGAAAACGATAGTATCCACCATGTGCATAAGTGTCACCAGTTCCAGATCCATAGGGATTTCATCCGGGTTCCACCAAATGAGCTGAACATAATGGGTTTACCTTGGTCGTTTGTCGCTTGGGACATGGACGTAATCGGACCTATAAAACCCGTTGCATCAAATGGAAACTATTTTATCTTGGTATAAATTGACTATTTCACCAAATAGGTTGAAGCTTCGACATACAAGGTCGTCACAAAGAAAGTAGTGACGGATTTTGTCCGTAACAACATAGTCTGCCGGTTTGGATACCCGGGTCGATCATCACTAACAACGCAGCCAATCTCATCAGTGATCTCATGAAAGAAATTTGCGAGAAGTTCATAATTTTCCATTGTAACTCTATAGCCTACAGACCGCAAATGAATGGAGCAGCTGAAGTAGACAACAAAAACATCAAAATGATTATGTGGAAAATAGTTGACAATCATAGGCAATGGCATAAGAAATTATCCTTTGCTTTACTGGGTTAATGGACCACCATGAGGACATCCATTGGGGCAACTCCATACATGTTGGTATATGGCACTGAAGCTGTGATACTCGCAGAGGTCGAGATACCATCTTTAAGGGTCATTCAAGTGGCCAAGTTGGACGATGCAGAATAGATACGGGTCAGGCAGGAGAAACTCATGCTCATTGACGAGAAGAGAATGGACGCATTATTCCATGGTCAGTTGTATCAAAATAGGATGTCCTGTGCGTTCAACAAAAGGGTGAAGCCTCGCCAATTTATACCTGGGCAGTTGGTTTTGAAGAAAATATTCCCTCATCAAGAAAAAGCCAAAGGAAAGTTTGCACCAAATTGGCAAGGTCCTTACATGGTCCACTGAGTATTGTTGGGAGGAGCTCTGATCTTGGCAGAGATGGACAGAAGATTCAGCACGAAGACTATCAACTCAGACGCAATCAAGAGGTACTACATTTGAAGACAGTAGAATTAGGTTTTGGTTGTAACAGAAATACGCTCGACTTCATTTCCCATGGAGGGATATGTAGGCAACCCATGTAGGGTTTGGTTCCCCCCCCCCCTTCTTTTGTAATAGAAAATCCAAATACCATTTTGTATGTACTCGGAACTACGCCACAACTTGATTTACTATGGAAGGAATACGTAGGCAATCCTCATCATATTATTGAACTACATTCTGGCCTGATTCCATTTGGATATGTAGGCAGTCTGAGTCAAACTCAGCCATTTCATTTCCAATATCATCATTTTGCATATGTTGTAATTGAACTACATTTTGACCTAATTCTATTTGGATACATAAGCTGCCTGAGTCAAGCTAGGTCATCATCATATTTTCTTTAACAATACCCATGAACTACATTCAGACCTGATTCTGTTTCGGATATGTAGGCAACTTGAAAGAATTCGGTCATAACCCTAAGAAAACCTTTGTAATGCATTAGTATAGATTAGGACGTGATTAAAGTAGCAAGAAGCCTCGTCGTCAGAAGCATTTTGGAGGATTGACTTCAATGGGACGGAGTTTTCCAAAAACAACATTCGCGCCTGAAGGACTTCCTAATCATGTCATCATCCAGAACAACGAGATTTTCCATAAAACAAACATTTTCAAAATGTTTTATAAAATATCATAATCCGTTCCACCTACCGAACTTCATGAAGTAACCTCATCAGGACCGAGGCAAAGCCAGGACTACATTTGACATAAACCAACACCTCCACCCCGCTAAGAATGTTTCTTTAAGCGTAGGACCAATGGAATACAAGGAAATGTTGAAGCACATTAGGTCAGTGATGGATACACCACTCTCTCATAACTATCATCCCTTTTTCCTTATTCAAATTTTTCATTACATATAATTAAAACTAACTCTTAGATCTTTTGTAGGTATTTCAGAACCAGGTCGCCGATGCAGGTAGAGCATATTGTATATAGCAAACCATCTGCTCAACTGAAAGGAGCATGGTGTATATAACGAGCCATTGGCCCCACCAATCGGAGCCATGTATATAGCAAAATATCAGCTCAATCAATCGGAGCACCTTGTACAAATTAAGTCTTCAGGTTCGCCAATCAAAGCCCTGTATATAGCAAAACTGTTCGCTTTGCCAACGGGAGTGTTTCGCATCGCCATTCTGCCACATTGGAGATTAGAGTAAATAACTACAAACCTCGTCACCAACGTTCTACCAATCGACGACCGCAATTTAGTTTCACAGTCAAGAGTACCTCTTGGGCATGCTCCTTATTTTATTATTGTTATCTCGAATGTTTTGACATTTTGCTCATGCAACTCACAGGCATGATTGAATTTTTCAAGTCAGAAACTCCCATCATGCTGAGATACTTAACATTTCAATGCAACCACCCTCATCACGAGGAGATACTTTACATTTCAATGAAACTTCTCCCATCAAGCGGAGATGCATTCTACATTACAATTCAAATATTCCCATCGCGCAGAGACACTCCCAGCACGAGGAGACTTAATGCTCTGACAGTTGTGGAACGGTACACAGCCCAGCTAACAATCAAGTCAAATTCAAGTATCCCATCATCCCAATCCCAAATAACGGCTAGCCGGCAGTCAGGCGTTATCATTTTTGCATCATATATATCACATCTTAAGATATTCTACATCGCAATATATGGGTATGTGTGTATTTCATTTTTGCAAGAACAAACATCGCAACGTGGAACTTCTTCTAAGCAGCAAACCAAGCTACAACGATGTGAGAGACAACAAACTCATAAGTGGGAAAAGGATCCGAACTCAAGATCAAATACAATCAGTGGAACTCTAATTCTTCAAATATTTCAAATCAAGCCTCAATTCAGAAGCAATCATGGGTACCAAATATTTCGTCTCGCAGTATCGTCATAATACGATACTGGGGCAATTCTTGCGAGCATCGCCTCCCCAAAATATTCACTCCAAAACTACATGAGGCCTGATCGTCGTTAAGCCGGAGGTATGTAAGCAATTCAAAGCCAAAATTCGGTCCCAACTCTACAAAATTCTCCTAGAATCTTCCTTAACTCCTAACACTACAACTAGTAATCTTCCTTAAGCTCATATGCTATTCTTGCAATGTATGCTTGAGGTCGGAACAAAATTGGCCTTGGTTCTATTTCTTCGCCCGAAAACTCTTTCATTGTCTCCAGTCAAATAGGGGCAGCTGTTGACGACCAAATTTGGCCCTCCCTTTAAAATTAATTTATTTATACTTAATAATTTGCAATAAGTATTTTGAAAATATTTTTAATGAATAATACCTATTTTACAAAAGAATGAAGTATTAATGGTGTTGAATTGAATAATTTAGTATTATAATTACAAAATATATCATATTTATTATTTCGAGATTATTAAAATAACATGTATATACATTATATAGGTTTTATAATTAATTTAATAAATTATTCCTTAAATTTTAATTAATTAGTCCAATATTCCAATAATTCAAAATCAATGTCATAATTTGGAAATTAAAGTATTTTTATAAGTAACTAATTAATTACAATAATTAGTGGTGTATTTGATAATATAACTTTACTACATTTTATTGAAAGTAATTAAGTTTATTTAAATTAATTTCAAAAGGGTTAAAAATCTAAAAGGCCACAATTGCAATCTTTTAGTTAAACCTAAAGTGGCTACCATTCAAATCAAAAACGGCCCAATAATCAAGCCAAAGCCAAATCTGACCCAGGTCCAACCCCTTTCTCTCCACATTGGCGATCCCCGTCACCCTCTCTTAGCCAAAAAAATCACGCCATGTCACCCATCTCAATCACTCACAAAAGAAGCACAACTGATCTGAGTTGTCCGCCCTCTAGATCAACGGCTCCGAATTTATCTTAATTTTTCCTTTTAATTTCAATACCCATCAAACTTAATCGTGGTTGTTGAAACCAAGAGATCTAACGGCCCTCATATTTTCTCCTTAAACAAGTTTAAACCCAGAATTATGAAAGATCAATGACCCAGATCCCTTCTCCTAACTTTACCCCTAGAGACGGCTACCCCAATCCCCTAACCCTAATTCATTCTTCGTTTGACCCCGCCGCCCCCCTTTCCATTTCCTCTCTCTATTCTCTTAAATGCCATAACCAAATCAGTCACATACCTTGCAAAAATTCGTTCAAGGTCACAAATCTCGCCGGTGCTTCCCCATTTTGTCATACAAATTTGAAATCTCGAAGTCCTCTGACCTAGACGCAAACATGAAATTTTAGTCCTCAAATCCTTTGATGCTGCAACGAAATCCCTCATGCATGAGCCCCTCGTGATGATTATTCGAAGCCAGAGGTCAAATGCAATGACCTCTGGATTTCCAGTCTTTGTCCGTTGGTTTTCTCTCCTGTAACGGCTATCACCCACTCAGGTAAAACTCTCACTGGTTTTTCCCCTCTATTCATTCTGATTTCACTCAATTGTGCTTGCATCACCACTCCTCCATCACTCTCCACTACCGATTTGAATCTGTGAAATCCTAAGGCTTCAATAACCCCAAGTGTTTTAAAATTTAGCCATATCTCACAAGGTTTTGTAAATACAAACATTATACTTCTAAAAACTCTTTCAATCATATAGAGGTAAACATTTTTCTAAATTCTTTTATAAATCTATACCCTCTTTTCAAAATCACATGTATTATTTTTCAAGTAATAGGAATTAAAATAAATATATAACATGCTATACTTTTAGCATTAATCAAGCAGAATACAGACAACTAATTCTTTAAACCTAGTGTAAGTCCTATGGAGCTACCTCGGGTAGATTATAAGGGGTGCCTAATACCTTCCCCTTAGAAGAACAATAAACATTAAAACATGTCCCCTCCCAGTTAATATTATAATTGTCCTACTTGTTTTCTTGTTGCTTTATGTATATATTGGTACAGAATCTGCGTAGGCGTCTTGTCATAGCCTCGTTACTACCTCGTCAGGGTTAGGTTAGACACTTAGGGAGTACTTTGAGTCGTTTGTACTCATACTACACTTTTGCACTTCTTGTGCATATACTGGTGTTTGTCCCAGCGGTTTCTAGTAGTGCTTTTCTCAGATCGCATATACAGCGGAGACTTGAGATAGAGCTGCTGCTGGTCGCAGTCCCTGAAGTCCCCATCTATTTCCATATTTACTGTTTATCTCATTTCGAACAGTTGTATTTATTTCAAACCATACTTGTAAACTTCTAGTTGCTTATATACTGGAGACACCAAATTTTTGGGATTAGAATAGACCATGTTATGTTATGGGTTTGTTTCATGTATTACAGTTCATTATCATTAATAATTGTTATTACTCTGTTTAAAACTGTGAAAATGCTAAATTGGTTATCTAATGTTGGCTTGCCTAGCAAGTAAACGTTAGGCATCATTACGGCCCCGAGGTTGGGAATTCGAGTCATAACACAAGCATGGCAATACCTTTCATGCATTTCACTCTTCCTCACCAAGCAATCACATACAACACATTACCAAGCAAGGTGGGAGGCGAATTCAACATCAACCCTAGTACTTGGACATAACTCGTCATATGAGAATCTTTCAACAACTAGTACCAACAATCAATCAACAATTCAATGATCTCAACTTCTAGCATCTCGATAATATCAACATAGGAAATAACATAAAAATGAGAAATTAAAGAATTGTACAATCTATCTAAAGCATGGAAGACATAATACACAAATAACATGACACTAATAAGGCTAATTCTACCCGCATGTTTATCCCATGGCCAACACATATACGTCCGTCACCTTGCATATATGCCTCCCCCAACAGATAGATCGTATAGCAGATAAACTCGTTTCTACCCTGATTTTCACAAATCAAGATTCACCAAGACACTTGCCTCTTCTCGGAATACAATCAACAATCCAATACGGGTTTTTCTTTAGAACAAGACTCCAAACCACCCGTATCTAGTAAATTATTATTCAAACAATTAAAAACAAGCTTTAAAAACTACCCATGAGTGAAAAAGGTTCAATCATTAACATAATTGAAAAGGCCAACATAAAGTTAACCCGAGCCTACGTGGTCGAAATCAAAAATTAAGAATAAATCCTGATTATCCATTCACCCTCGAGCCCGGATATGTGATTTGTTTTTAAATTTGACCTCAGTTTAAGGCGTAAATCTCAATTTTATAAAATTCATAAATTCTACTCAAAAATCCCAATTTCTACTTTAAAATTCTTAGATATGCTGATGAAATTCATGAAAAATGAATGAAAACAAGTTAAGATTACTAACCTATGAATTTGGGAATACATTTCTCTCCAAAATCACCTCTATGGAGTCTAGGTCTCAAAACTTTTGTAAAATGAGCTAAGTCACGAAATCCCCACATTTTACCCAGATGCAGATATCGCAATTCCGAACTCTTGTTCGCAATTGCGATGGTTGCAAAAGAAAATCACTATTTGCAAAAGCGAATAGTGCCTGAGCCACTCAGTCGAAGGTCCATCCCTCACAAATGCGAACCAAGCTTCACATTTGCGAAGCTGCTCAAACAATGCCCAGTGTCGCAAATACAATACCACAGTCTCAAATGCGATGATTTCCCATCGGCAAATACGATGCAGATTTTGCATAAGTGAAGTGCCCAGCCCCTAGACCATCTTTCCAAATGCGTGCCATCCCTCGCAAAACCTTTCTTGGATTTGTGAGAAGAACCTTGCAAATGCGAGATCTGCAGAATAGCAACACCAGTATCACCATCCCAATTTCCCTCCTTAAGATGTCGTGATGGAATCTCAACAAGGCACTTCCCAAACCCGGTGGAACTGAGTCATAAGCTCTACATAGTAAACTAGAATGTCCACTACATCTCTGTTTGAATGAAAATACAACAGGAAGTAAGGATAAGGAAGGTAGCTCCGAGCGGATGCCGAGCAGGAATACCTTGAAGTCTCTGAAAGCAGCTAACAGTCGAGTAAAGATAAAGGAGACGTACCTAGATCTGCACAAAAAGATGTGCAGAAGTGTAGTACGAGTATACCACAATGGTACCCAGTAAGTATCAAGCCTAATCTCGGCAGAGTAGTGACGAGACTAGGTCAAGATACCTACTAGGATATAATAGACAGAATGAAATGTAATAACAAAAAGTAATGGAAAGCGGAGAAATTAGTAATATAAAGCAAGTTAATAACATAGACTAATGAAAAGATTGTAAGCATAGACATAACACAAGGGAAGTGTTACATCCCATACCGTAGCATTAGAATGTGCCGTAGTAAATCCACATGAGTTCGAAGGGATTATGTCTATTAGGAGGTTATAGAGGGTTTAAGACATTATTATTATGAGACCTTGTAAGTTTACAACCTTGATATCGTTAGATATTATGTTAGTGTGGTATTTTCTTTTAAGTAGAGTATTTTAGTAAAAGTTTTATAAGTATAATTTTGGATAGTTACCACTATTACTATTTTCGGATATGGTAAATTATACTCATAATATAAGAAAGTTTATGAGATTTTCTTTATTGTAAAGATAGAAATTATTTTCTCACAAGAAAAGAAGGTTATCTTTTTACCATTTTAGGAATTAAGCTTATGAGAATTTTTACTTTTTATATGAGATTAGGAAAATTATAAGTTGAGAAAATATATGTATTTTTACATGGATGTTTTAATAAAATAATAGTGTAGGTATTTATTTTATATGGTATCACATGACAATGATAGTAAGGTGTATGAGGTATGTTAAAAATGAGTAGTATTTTAAGTCATTTGAGATAATTCTTAATTATGTGGATAATTGGATAATTATTAATTTTTAGTGGGAGATTAATTAAAATCTTTGGATAAAATTTAAGGAACATTAACGTGGCATCCTTTGCCTTAGAAAGTGATGATTCTTAAGTAATAGAGAAAGATATTCACTCTTATAAACTACATCTGTCTAGTTTTGTTTCATAAGCATTAAAGTGTATTTAGGTGGCAAGACTTAAGGATATGTACATCTTATCTCTTTTTTTTTGTTAAGAATGCTTTCAAGAAGACAAAGCAATTGTATGGCATTTTAGTGATCTCTCATTCTTATAGTAAGCAACAGAACCATTTTCGTTTTCAACATCAAATGGCATGAAAAGATTTAGAAAACCAAGTATAGTTTTATCTTTTGGTTTATCACATTTTCTTTTACAACTATTCACATATATGGACATGATGCACAAAACAAAACGTCCAAGACAAGCAACAAGAAGCCTATTCTACTCTTGTAACATAGTCGTTGCAATTCTATGAGAACACGGTATAATCTTTCTCAAGAATATCATACGAATTTTTTTTTCCCTACTTCGATCCGCCGTTACATTTTTTTCGCAAAAGACGTGTGTTAAGGCATTGTCAAGAGAATCGGCTCAGGTATGTTAAGTCTATCCCTCCTTTCTTTTGGCATGATCCAAGTAACGATACGTAAACGTAATGCTATTTCATAAGTGTTTATACTCTTAGCAGTTAAGGATGTCTATGTTAGTTATTCTTGTAAAATGATATTCAAGCATGTCTAAGTATGTTCCTAAGTCCCTATTGAGGTATATGATAGAGATGTTAATGTTTATAATATAGTGATACATGCATCTTCATTTACTACTGTGCTACGGCCGGTCGGGCAGTCATGCATTTACCACCGAGCTACGGCCGGTTGGGCAGTTACACATTTACCACCGAGCTACGGCCGGTCAGGAAGTCATGCATTTACCACCGAGCTACGGCCGGTTGGGAATTTACACATTTACCACCGAGCTACAACCGGTCGGGTAGTCATGCATTTACCACTGCGCAACGGCCGGTCGGGCAGTTATCACTGATCAGTTGGGCAATCATGCATCATACGATATGGATAATAGTCTCAAAGAGAAACATTGTATATATATATATGAGTATAATAAGCATGCATATATGGTGTCACTTCAGAGATTCAGGTTGATTCTTATATGTCTTTAATTAATGTTGACTTATTGTTATATTTCAGTTCTGCCTTACATACTCAGTACATTATTCGTACTGACATCCTTTTATTGGGAACGATGCATTCATGCCTGCAGGTTTAGATAATCAGTTTGACGAGCTATCATAGTAGACGAGATTGGCATTCAGCAAAGGATCGGTAAGACTCCACCTCATTCGGAGTGCAGCCGAGTCTATGAGTCATAGTGTCAGAGTTTTTCTACAGACTTATGGGTAGGCCGGTACCCTGTCCCATTTGATGTCAAATAATCTTAGAGGCTTTGTAGACAGAAAGTTCATTTTGTACAGTATGTCAGAGGCCTTGACGACCCATATGTATTCATATTTTATGAAATATGGTTCATTGATACAGCGTTTGCCCACTTATAGTTATACATTATGAGTTGTGGCCATGTTGGCCCTTGATAGTTACAAAAGATGAAAAAACAAATGAGTTACAGAGTAGTTCGTTCGGGCTAGTACGAAACTGGGTGCCAGCCACGCCTCCCCAGGTTGGGGCGTGATAGGAAGCAATTGAAAAGAACCACAATGTTCATATACGAACAATAACTGATGGAACAAGGAAGAACAAACAACAAGAAGTGCTCCCACCAACAACTCTTTGCAATATGAAATAAACAACAAGAATCACAACGAGGTACCTCCTCGTGTACAATAAGAATCACAACTGAGGTACCACCTCGTACATAACAAGAATCACAATCGAGGTACCACCTCGTATTCACACTTCTCAATTTCAATCACAATTCTTCCTTATAACTCCGCGTGAGCGTGACATTTAAATAGTTTTAAAAATATTTGTCTCGAAATAGCCTCACACTTTATCCCACCTTATGGCGTTGCGTGAATTTATGTAATTACCTTACAAGAAACATGCACATAAGTCCCACTTTATGCCTTCGCATGCACATTTACCCCTATTATTATACTGCTCGCCGCATGCGCATCAATATCATATCATAATAACAACTCGCACCACAAGTGCCCATATGTCACAACTTGCCAATAATCAACAATATCAATATTTTCACAACAATAGCCCATGGCTCAACCATAATGTGTACAAGAATATCAATAGTAACAATGAATGTAAATTTTTCAACAAGAAGTATATCTCAACAAATAACAACTTTGCCTCAACATGATAACGGCTTTCACAACTTCAATATCAATAACCCAACAATGAGAAAGATAATGTGTAACCACGATATTAAACAAGAATTACTCAAAAGGGAAGTGATAATGTGTAACAATTACTTCAAATAATGATAATAAACAATGAAAGAGATAACATGTAACAACAACTTCAAATAGTGGTAAATCAACAATGGAAGAGATAACATGTAACAGATAAAGAGGCAACAAGTTCAACTAAAGCATGAGTAAAATATCAAGTAGGATGTAGAACAAGTGTTAACAAAGTCATTTAAGGCATATAAGGATAGACTAACACAAGTAAGAGTAAATTTGACTCTGAGAATTCAGATCATGATATGACAATTCAATTAGAGCATGGAAAGAGTCTAAGTAGTCTAAACCGGTCAAATTCCACATACAACCCGTCTACCCACTCGTCACCTTGCATACACGGCTTTCACATAGCACAATAACACAATCAATCCCAAATCCTAAGGGGTACTTCCCCCACACAAAGTTAGGCAAGATACTTACCTCATCTAGGTCAATTCAGCCCTCGAAAATAGCTTTTCCCCTAAATTTTGCCTCCACACGGCTCAAATATAACCAAGATCGACTTAATATCATCAAACAATGCAAGGAAATTCAATTACAATAGATAAAGCTATGATCTTTACACTTTTTCCAAAAGTCAGCAAAAGTCAACCTGGGGCCCGCCCGGTCAAAACCCGGGATCAATGGTAGATTCTTACTACCCATAACCCCACGAGTTCATATAGGTGATTAGTTTCAAAATTCGAGTCCAAATCGACTCTCAAAACTCAAATTCTTGTTTTTCAAAAACTTGACAAAGTTTCACAAACTTTCACTTTGATTCACATGATTTTCATGTTAAAATCTAAGATATATTGATGGAATATAGTTGGAAATAGATTAGAATCACTTATCCAAAGTTTGTAGATGAAAATTCCCTCTCTAAATAGCCTCCTACCGAGGCTAGGGTTCTAAAATGAGAAAATATGAGATGAAATCCAGACTTCCAGCCCTTTTGATCTGCTGCAGATGTCGCAATTGTGAAGTATTCCTCGCAAATGCGGCCACTGTCACTTCTATGAGGAGGTCGCAATTGAGACTCTGGTTCGCATTTGCGAAGCTTGTCACCATCGCAAATGTGACTATTTTGTCGCAAATGCAAGCTACCCCTCTACCTGAGCTTCTTCGCAATTACGAGCTAGGTATCGCAATTGCAATACTTTAGGGCGCCGACTAATCTCGCAATTGCGAACCTGGTGTTCGAAAATACGATACCAGAGGCACCAGACACCAGATTTTTCATTTTCAGTCCAAAACCTTCTGAAACATGTCTGAAACCCATCCGAGTCCTCGAGGCTCCAAACCAAACATCTACACAAGTCTAAAAATATCATACCAACTTGCTCGCATGATCAAAATACAAAAATAACATCTAAATCTACGAATCGAATACTAAAACGCATGAATTTCAAAGTAAATTTTAAGAACTACTGGAATTGCATCTAAGAGTCTGAACACTATTAATTCAACTCCAAATGATGTCAAATTTTGCAGACAAGTTCTAAATAGCATAATGGGCCTATTCCAAGTCCAAAATCACATTCCGGACTCGATAGCTAAAAGTCAATGTACGGTCAAACTTTTCAACTTAAAATTGCCAAATTTCGGCAAAACAACACAAATCAACCTACGAACTTTTGAATTTAATTTCGGGCATACACCCAAGTCTGAAATCACAATAAGAAGCTATCAGAGCCTTCAAAACACTTTTCCGGGGTTGTTTTCACAAAAGTCAAAGTTTGGTCAACATTTCTAACATAAGCTTCTAAGTCTAGAATCAAAGGGTGCAAAACACCCCGAAATCTTTCCGAAACGAAACTAACCTATCCCGTAAGTCATAAAACCATAAGCACACATGTGTGAAGCATAAAAAGGGGTAAGAGGGCGCAATTATACAAAATGACTTGTTGGGTCGTTACATTCCCCCCCCCTCTTAAAACAAATGTTCTTCTTCGAACGTGCATAAGGACATACAAGAAGTGATGAATAGATGAGGATAACGACTCTGCATGTTGATATCGGTCGCCTCCTCGACCAGATGACCCCTCTATTAAACCTTCATTGAAGCAATGTTCTTTGATCTCAACTTCCGGACATGTCTATCCAAAATTGCCACTGGCTCCTCAATATAAGCAAAATCCTCGTCCAATTGGACTTTGCTGAAGTCTAAAACATGAGACAGGTCACCATAATACTTTCGGAGCATAGAAACATGGAACATCGTATGAACCACAGATAAACTAGGTGGCAATGCAAGCTTGTAGTCCACATCACCAATCCTCTCAAGGATCTCAAAAGGTTTGATATACCTAGGGCTCAACTTGCCCTTCTTTCTGAACCTCATCACACCCTTCATGGGTGAAACCCAAAGCAAGACTCGTTCTCCAACCATGAATGCAACATCACGAACCTTTCGATCCGCATAACTTTTCTGTCTAGATTGGCTTGTATGAAGTTGATCCTAGATCAACTTGACCTTCTCCAAGGCATCTCAAACAAAATCTGTGCCCAATAACTTAGCCTCTCCCAGCTCAAACCAACCAACTGGAGAACAACAATGTATCCCATATAGAGCCTCATAAGGATCCATCTGAATACTTGATTGGTAGTTGTTGCTGTCAACTCTGCAAGTGCCAAGAAATGATCCCAAGAACCCCTGAAATCCATAACACAGGCACGAAGCATATCCTCCAATATCTTAATGGTGCACTTGGACTGTCCGTCCATCTGAGGGTGATATGTTGTACTCAACTCAACCTGTGTGCCTAGCTCACACTACAAAGCTCTCCAAAAATACGATGTGAACTGTGTACCCCGGTTAGATATAATGGATACTAGCACGCAATGAAGTCAAACAATTTCACGGATTAAAATCTGAGCTAGCGGCTCTGAAGAATATGTAGTAACTACCGAAATGTAATGAGCCGACTTGATCAACCTGTCCACAATCACCCATACCGCGTCAAATTTCTTCTGAGTCTGTGGGAGCCCAACAACGAAATCCAAGGTGACACGCTTCCATTTCCACTCGGGAATCTCAAGTCTCTGAAGTAAACTGCCCAGCCTATGATGCTCATACTTCACATGCTGACAAATTAGGCAGCGATATACATACTCCACAATGTCTTTTTTCATTCTCCTCCACAAATAGTGCTGCCTCAAATCCTTATACGCTTAGCGGCACTCGAATAAATGGATTACCGCGAACTGTGAGCCTCCTCAAGAATCAACTTACGCAAACTATCCACACTGGGGACACATAATCAGCCCTCCATCTGCAACACCCTGTCATCACCAATAGAAACCTTCTTGGCATCACCGTGTTGTACCGTGTCCTCAAGGACAAGCAAATGGGGATCGTCATACTGACACTCTCTAATGCGCTCATATAAAGAAGACCGAGAAACCACGCAAGTAAGAACTCCACTAGGCTCCAAAACATCCAATCTAAAAAACTTGTTGGACAAGGCCTAAACATTCAATGCTAATGGCATTTTCGGTACCGGTAGATATGCTAAACAACCCAAACTCTCCGCCTTTTGACTCAAGGCATCGGCCACCACATTGGCCTTCCCATAATGATATAGAATGGTGATATCATAGTCCTTAAGAAACTCTAACTATCTCTGCTGCTACAAGTTATAATCTTTCTATTTAAACTGATGATGTAGACTCTGGTGGTCGGTAAAGACCTCACAAGGAACACCGCACAAATAGTGCCACCAAATCTTCAAGGCATGAACAGTAGCTGCCAATTCTAAGTCATGGACTGGATAATTCTTCTCATGGGTCTTCAACTGCCGAGACGCGTAGGCATTCACCCTACCGTCTTGTATCAACATCGTGCCAAGGCCAACACGTGACGCGTCACAATACACAGTGTAAGACCTCGAACCCTTAGACAATACCAACACTGGGGTTGTATTCAAAGCAGTCTTGAGCTTAAAAAGCTCACCTCACACTCCTCGGACCATCTGAAAGGAGCACCCTTCTGGGTCAATCTGCTCATGGGTGCAGCAATAGATGAGAAACCCTCTATGAAACGGCGGTAATACCTGCCAAACCAAGGAAAATCCGAATCTAAGTAGCTAAGGATGGTCTTGGCCAACTCTGCACTGCTTCAATCTTCTTCGGATCTACCTTGATCCCCTCACTCGACACCACATGACCCAAAAACATCACCGAATCAAGCCAAAATTCACACTTTGAGAATTTTCCATACAATTTCTTCTCCCTCAAGGTCTGGAGCATGATCCTCAGATGTTGCTCATGAGCTTCCCGACTGTAGGAGTATACCAAGATGTCGTCAATAAACAAAATTATGAATGAATCAAGATATGGCTAGAATACAATGTACAGCAGGTGCATAAATGTTATTGGGGCATTGGTCATCCAAAATGACATCATAAGGATCTCGTAGTGACCATACCGAATCCTAAAGGCAGTCTTCAGAATATCCGGATCAGGAATCTTTAGCTGATAGTAACATGATCGCAAACCAATCTTTGAGAACACTCTAGCACCCTGTAGCTGATCAAATAAGTCATCTATGCACGATAATGGATACCTATTCTTCAGTGTAACCTTGTTCAACTACCGATAATCAATACACATGTGCATAGAACTATCCTTCTTCTTCACAAACAAGACCAGAGCACCTCACGGTGACACACTAGGCCGAATGAAACCTTTATCAAGCAACTCTTACAAATGCTCATTTAACTCCTTCAACTCCGCTGGGACCATACGATATGGTGGAATAGAAATAGGCTGAGTGCCTGAAAATAAGTCAATACCAAAATCGATATCCCTATCAGGTAGCATGCCCGTACAATCTGCTAGAAATACATCTAGGAAGTCTCTTACTACCATAACTGACTCAACGGTAGGAGTACCATCACTGACATTTCTCATAAAGGGTAGATAAGCATTGCACCCCATCTCAACTATCCGCGGAGCCTTTAGAAATGACACAAAGTCACAGTCTAACTAGGAACATAATCCAATGCACCCCTCCACTCTAACTATGGAAACCCTGGCATGGCCAATGTCACAGTCTTGGCGTGACAATCCAGAATAGCATGATAGGGCGACAACCAATCCATTCCCAAGATAACATCAAAGTCTATCATACTATGTAACAACAGATCAACTCTAGTCTCAAAACCACCAATAACAATTAAACACGACCGATACACACGGTCCACAAAAATAGAATCTCCCACAGGCATGGATACATAAACAAGAGAACTCAAAGAATAACGAGATATACCCAAATACGGAGCAAAGTAAGAGAACACATATGAATAAGTGGATCCCATATCAAATAAGACTGATGCATCTCTATGGAAAACCATAACCATACCTGTAATAAATGCGTCTGAAGCAATTACCTCTGTCCTACCCAAAAAAACATAGAATCTTGTCTGCCTCCTTCTAGGGTGACCTCTACCCGCCTGTCTCCCACCCCTAGTTGGTTTTGCGGGTGGAGAGGCAACTAGGGCAACAACCATGGCCTGGGAAGTCAGTGGACCTGACTGAATCCGTGGAGCCTGAGTAGTCTGTGGAAATGTCACCCTCCTGAGTCTGCGGAAATCTCTAACCATATTACGGGTATCACCACACTCAAAGAATCTCTCGGTGGGCGTGGCTGCTGGGACTGGCTCGGGTGGCTCGGGCCAAGTCGGCTGGATTGACCGTTGAAGGCACCCCACGCAGGAGGTGCACTAGAAAGTGGTTGAGAAAAGTGTGCAACCTGAGATCTCGGAATTAGCAGAGCACCACTAGAAGCTGGAAGTATTGAGTGAACTGGACGGCTCACATAGCCTCTACCATGACGGGTTGTAGCTGCAGCATCGCCACGATTAAATCCCCTCGTACCTCGAGGCCTTTTGGCCTCCCTGTCCTCTATATCACAGCCCTACATACCCTCCAACCTCCATGCAATCTCTACCACCTACTAATATGGGGTATCTGTCTCCAATTCTCGAGCCATGATGAATCTAATACCATAGTTGATACCATCGATAAATCAACGGACTCGCTCTCTGACTGTAGAAACCAAGGAAGTTGCATGTCTAAACAAATCACTGAACTAAACAGCATGCTCTAACACTGTCATAGTACCCTGGAGCAGCTGCTCAAACTCCGAGCGGCATGCATCCCGAAGTGTCTGAGGAACAAACTCTCTCAAGAATAGCTCTAAAAATTGAGTTGGTGTAAGTGAAGCTGCATCGGCTGGGCTACCTTCCTCGTAAACCCGCCACCTCTGATACACTGCTCATAATAGCTAGAATGTAGTGAAAGAAAACCCGCTCATCTCCACAATACCCATGGTGTAGAAAATATGGTGGAACTCCTCTAGAAAACCATGTGCATCCTCATAAGCCAAACCCCCTGAAAGTAGGAGGGTGATACTTCTTGAATCTCTCAAGTCTAAGTTGCTCTTCCTCAGATGCTGCTGCTCTGGAGTACGGGCTGTGGGAGTTTGATCTCTTCCTCCGGCCTGAGATGTGGCCGGTGCAAGTGGAATCAACCCTGCCAAAGCTAGAGTACCAAACATGCTCAAGAACTGTGCAAGGGTCTCTTGAAGTGCAGGGGTGACAAGAGGCACCTAAGGTGACTGACCCCCAACTAGAGCAATGGGTGGCTCCTCTATCGCATCTCGGACAGGTACTCTAGATGCACCATGTGCCCCTCCTCAGCCTCTACCCAGGCCCCGGCCTCTCGCAACTCTAGCAGGGGCATGGGTGTCTGATCGTCATATCCAACAGTCTGTATCCTCACCATCTGTGAGAGAATAGAAAGTCAAATATTTAGTTTTCGAAGTCAACCAATTCGCACGATAAGGAATCAAGGAAGTGATGTTTTCCTAACAGTTCTGTAGCCTCTCGAAGATAAGTACATATGTATCCGTACTGATCCGCAAAATTCTATAAACCTGCTTATGACTCATAAAACCTATGAACCTAGAGCTCTGATACCAACTTATCACAACCCCAATTTCCCTTCTTAGGATGTCGTGATCGCACCTAGTCTCTAAGACTAGGTAAGCCTAACATCTAATAATAAATTGACAGAAATAAGTAATAAAAATACTAAAGCAAGACTAATAAACTCATATAATCTTCCAAAATAGAATCTCAACAACACACTTCCCAAAACCGGTGAAACTGAGTCATAAGATCTACAGAGTAAACTTGAATGACTACTACATCATTGTCAAAATGAAAATAGAACAGGAAGTAAAGATAAAGTAAGGTGACTCTGAGGCCTGCGGACACCGTGTCGATATACATTGAAGTCTCCGAAAGAAGCTAACAGTCGATCACTAATGTCCAGCATGACCAGACGTACCTGGATCTGTACAAAAGGATGTGCAGAAGCGTAGTACGAGTACACCACAATGGTACCCAGTAAGTATCAAGTCTAACCTCGGTAGAGTAGTGACGAGGCAAGGTCAAGAAATCTACTAGGATATAATACACATAATGTAACGTAATAACAAGAAGTAATGGAAAGCGGAGAAATAAGCAATATGAAGCAAGTTAATAACATAGATTAATGAAAGGATTGTAAGCATAGAGATAACATAAGGGAAGCAATTGAAAAGAACCACAATGTTCACATACGGACAATAACTGATGGAACAAGAAAGACCAAAAAACAAGAGGTGCTCCTACCAATAACCCTTTGCAACATGAGATAAACAACAAGAATCACAATGAGGTACCGCCTTGTGTACAATAAGAATCACAACCGATGTACAACCTCGTATATAACAAGAATCACAACCGAGGTACTGCCTTGTATTCACATTTCTCAATTTCAATCACAATTCTTCCTTATACCGCCGCGAGAGCCTTACATTTAAATAGCTACAAGCATTTTAGCACACCTTATGACGCCGCAGGCTTCACGTAATTCCCTTATAAGCAACACACACATAAGTCCCACCTTATGCTGCTACATGCACACTAACCCATATCCTTATACCGTCGCATTCACATCAATATCACATCAAAATAACAACTCGCACCACAAGTGACCATATGTCACAACTTGCCAATAATCAACAATATCAATGTTTCCAAAACAATAGCCCATGGATCAACCACAATGTGTACAAAAATATCAACAATAACAATGAATGTAAATTTCTCAACAAGAAGGATATCTCAACATATAACAACTTCGACTTAACATAATAATGGCTTTCACAACTTCAACACCAATAACCCAACAATGAGAAAGATAATGTGTAACCACGATATTAAACAAGAATAACTCACAGGGGAAGGGATAACGTGTAACAATGACTTCAAATAATGATAATAAACAATGAAAGAGATAACATGTAACAATAATATCAAATAGTGGTAAATCAATAATGGAAGAGATAACATGCAACAACGAAAGAGGCAAGAAGTTTAACTAAACCATATGAGTAAAATATCAAGTAGGATGTAGAATAAGTGTTAACAAAGTCATTTAAGGCATGTAAGGATAGACTAACACAAGTAAGAGTAAATTTTACTATGAGAATTTAGATCATGATATGACAATTCAATTAGATCATGGAAAGAGTCTGAATAGACTTAACCGGTCAAATTCCACATGCAACCCGTCCACCCACTCGTCACCTTGTGTACACGGATTTCACATAGCACAATGACACAATCAATCCCAAATCCTAAGGGGTACTTCCCCCGCACAAAGATAGGCAAGATACTTACCTCAACTAGGCCAATTCAACCCACAAATATAGATTTCCCCCTAAAATTTACCTCCACACGGGGTCAAATCTAACAAAACTCAACTTACTAACATCAAAAAATACAAGGGAAATCAATTACAATAGATTAAGCTATGATCTTTACACTTTTTCCAAAATTCGGCAAAAGTCAACTCAGGGCATGCCCGGTCAAAATCCGAGTTCAATGGTAGATTTTGACTACCCATAACCCCACGAGTTCATATATGTGATTAGTTTTAAAATTCGAGTCCAAATCGACTCTCAAAACTAAATTCTTATTTTTCAAAAACTTGACAAAGTTTCACAATTTTTCACTTTGATTCACATAATTTTGATGTTAAAATCTAAGATATATTGATGGAATATAGTTGGAAATAGATAAGAATCACAAACCCAAAGTTTGTAGATGAAAATCCCCTCTCCAAATCGCCTCCTACCGACTCTAGGGTTCTAAAATGAGAGAATATGAGATGAAATCCCGATCTCCTACCCTTTTGATCAGCTGAAGATGTCGAAATTGCGAAGTATTCCTCGCGACCACTGTTAGTCCTATAAGGAGGTAGCAATTGTGACTCTGGCTTCGCATTTGTGAAGCCTATCTCTATCGCAAATGCGACTGTTTTGTCGCACATGCGAACTACCCCTCTACCTGAGCTTCTTCGCAATAGCGAGCTAGGTATCGCAATTGCGATACCTGAGGACCCCTACTAGGCTCGCAGTTGCGACACCTGAGGCACCAGACACCAGAGTTTTCATTTTCAGTCCAAAACCTATCGAAACATGTTTGAAACTCATCCGAGCTCTTGAGACTCCAAACCAAATATTCACACAAGTCTATAAACATCATATTAACTCACTCGTGTGATAAAAATACAAAAATAACATCTAAAACTACGAATCAAACACTAATACGCATGAATATTAAAGTAAATTTTAAAACCTACTAGAATTGCATCTAAGCGTATGAACCCTATGAATTCAACTCCAAATTATGTCAAATTTTGCAGAAAAGTTTTAAATAGTATAAGGGACCTATTACAAGTCTCAAATCATATTCGGGTCACAATAGCTAAAAGTCAGCCTACGGTCAAACTTTTTAACTTGAAATTGCCAAATTAGGGTAAAACAACACAAATCACTCTATGGGCTTCCGAATTCAATTCCGGGCATACGCCCAAGTCCGAAATCACAATATGAAGCTATTGGAGTCAACAAAACACCATTCTGGGGTCGTTTTCATAAAATTCAAAGTTTGGTCAACATTTCTAACTTAAGCTTCTAAGTCAAGAACCAAAGGGTCCAAAACAACCTGAAATCTTCCCGGAACAAAACTAACCAACCCCGTAAGTCATAAAACCATAAACACACATATGTGAAGCATAAAAAGGGGTAACGGGGAACAATTACATAAAATGATCTGTCGGGTGTTTACAACCAGCTCTCCTTCAGTTGACTAAATCATCTTAAACATATCCAAAACCCACCCAAGTCCCTCGGGCTCCAATCCGCACAAGTGCAATAACATTATACAAACTTGATCGTGCACTCAAATCATCAAAATAACATCAAAAAACAAGAATTGATCATAAAACTCAAGATTTTTTATTGGCTAAAAACCCATATTTTTGCATGTAATTTGCCTTGAATTATACCTCGATCTTGTTAACTTTAGTGTGAATATTTGTGACTCGAGCTTAATAATGATATTTATATGTGTAGGAGTCAATTGGAAGTGATTTGGAAATATTGCATGCAAAGTGAAGTAAAAATGGAAGAATTTGGAGGAAGTAAAAGTTTAGTGCCCAGGTACTCACCAAGCACCAACCAAAATGCCAATGGCAGTAGAGCACAAAAGTGGAAAACGTTCGGTGCCCAAGTTCACGCTAGGCGCCAACCAAAACACCGTTGACAGCGGGATAAAGTATTCTTTGTTCAACTTCGCGCCAGGCGCAAAGTGTGACGCTCAAGGGTGGATTTCGTCCTAATTCAGCTGAGACTTGGTGATTTCAACCCTACATGCTCCCAAGATGTATTAAAGGAGTTCTAAACCTATTTTTAAGGGGTTGGACATTATTTGGAGGCGAGAACATCACGTGGAATAACTTTTAGGGGGAAATCATCTAGCTATTCATTCCTTCATATTTTCTTTATAATTTGTTTATGCGAAATACTTAGAAAATTGTCACTACGAACATGAGTGGCTAAGCTTTCTAGTTTTTGGGGTTGTGGTTGAAATAATTATTAACGCTTATTTATTATATTTTTGTTAATTTGACATATCATCTTGTGGTTGTTTCTTTAATTTTAGTTTTAACTCGTGAAACCAATTCACCCTACTATCTATGCTATGCTTGGGAAAGCCGTGTTTAGATTAGAGTAGAATTAAAGAGAGCTTGTTTCTGAACCCGTGGCTTGGGAACGATTTAGTGGTTAGGATAGGAATATACCTAACAGTCTTGCTTAGTTGAATGTCGTATTATATTCGTTCATGATAGACTCAATACCATAGGAATGTAGGATTGATAAATTGTGGATGGGCGAGTAGTATTGTGGGAACATGTTATTCATATAAATGATCCACTCAATTAGAAAACATGGATAATTTGAATTAACAAGTTTGATTATTAAATTTAATAGGATTAATAAACCGACCACAACCCTGGAATCTTCATCTCCTCTGAGTAAAATCCCACAACAAACTTCTGAGTTCTTTTTAATTTAGTTGATTGCTTATTTAATTTGCACAATAGTAGATTAATATTAAAAAAAAAATTATTATCTTGGATAGTAAATTAATCTTAGTTTGCTCAATTAATAATTACTCTAAGTCTCTGTGGGTTCGACATCTGACTTTCGAGTCACTTTATTACTTGACGGCCACGTATACTTGTGTGTACTTGGGGAACAAAAAATATTTTGCACCGTTGTCGGGGACTTAGAAATTAGCTGCTTGTCTGGGTTAAGATTTTATTTGTTATTTGTTCAAGTTTTAATTTTTAGTTTGCTTTATTTGTGTTAATGCAGGATCTTCTCTTGAATACGAAGGAGTAGAAGCATGAACAACGTCCTTCCTCTTGATCCTAAAATAGAACAAACACCTCGCAGGTTAAGGAGAGAAGCCGAAGCTAGAACTAGAATAGCAGGAGATTTGGACATCGTAGTTCAACCACAACCACTAGAGATGGCAAGTAATACAGAGCGACTAGTGATAGAGGCCGCAATGTCTAATCTTCCTAATATGACTCAGGATATTGTGAAGCCTGATATCATGGGTCACTTTGAGCTCAAAGAGTACATGGTACAGCTCATTCAGTCCACAGGGCAATATGTGGGTCTATCTCATGAAGATCTGCAATAACAAATTCAGAACTTTCTGGAAATTACGAATACTTATAATTATCCGAACGTTTTCAAGGACTACATCAGACTGATATTGTTTCCATTTTCATAGCTGGGGGAAGCCAAAGAATGGTTACAGAAGAAGCACGCACACTCAATCCACACTTGGGTGATATGGCACAAAAGTTCTTAATCAAGTTTTTTCCCACTAAGAAGACAAAGTCGCTAAGGAGGTAGATGGTTTCCAACAATGAGATGGCGAGACTATTCGTCAAGCTTGGGTAAGATACAAGAAGCTACTCAGAGACTGCCCACATCATTTTCAGATTGATGAGGTGTTGGGTCACACTTTCGTTGATAGGTTGGATGAGACATCAAAGATCTTGACTTAGCTTGTGGGGGAAGTTATAACAAGGATGTATAGTGAAATACAGATCCTACTAAACAATTTCCCTACTAATTATAATAATTGGCAAGAAGATGGGAAACCACAAAGAGCACTTAAATAGAAGGCAGCAAGTGTAATTGTCTTGATGATTTATCAGCCATGAGGGCAGACATAGAAACATTAGCAAATCGGACGAATAAAATAACAATGCACCACGTACAACAGATGCAAGATGTACATCAGATTGTGTTGCGAGTTATGTGGTGAAGGTCACACGAGGGACATATGTCCCACAAATCCTGAATCTATCTATTATGTGGGGCAATAAAGTAGAGGTTCGATAAATCAGCATGCATAATATAGGAACACATATAACCCAAATTGGAAGAATCACCCTAACTTCTCCTGGGGTGGGAATCAGACGGCTCAGAATTGTTATAAACCCTAAGGAAATTACGGTCAACCTCAACAGTCACCTCAACAAGTAGAGGAGAATACGAATGACCTGTTGAAGAAGTTACAGCTTGACAATCAGCAATTCAGGACCGATTTTAGAAATCTTGAGAGATAAGTTGTGCAATTAGTGGCAAATCAAAATACTTAACAGTGATATAGAGAAGAATCCTCAAGTTAATACAGACACACTCATAAATAAAAGGGAATTATAAGTGCCAAAGAAGAGAAAAGATAAGCTTGAACCTGAAGGGGAGTTGATTCCTAAAGCAACACATGAGTCAAAGAAAGATGATGCAATTTCAGAGCCAGTGGGTGCTGCAAGGCCACCACCACCTTTTCCCCAAAGGTTGCAGAAGAAGAATGATGATCGCATGTTTAACAAATTTCTCTCTATGTTGATCCAGGTTCAATTAAATATTTCATTAGTTGATGTATTTCGCGAAATTCCAAAATATGCTAAGTACATCAAAGATATAGTGGCTCACAAGAGGAGATTGACTGAATTTGATACAATCGCACTTACTGAAGAGTGCACTTCGAGGGTCCAAAATAAGCTTCCTCAAAAGCTTAAGGATCCTGGAAGCTTCACCATCTATGTACGGATTGGTAATGTTGATGTAGGTCATGCTCTTTGTGATTTGGGGGAGAGCATAAAATCTGATGCCCTTGTCCTTGTTTAAGTAGTTAGGTCTAGGAGCTCCAAGACCAACTACTATAATGTTGCAATTAGCTGATAGATCCATTGCCTTACCCTGAAGGAGTGATTGAATATGTGTTGCTGCAAATTGGGAAATTCATCTTCCTAGAGGACTTTATTATCCTAGATTATGAGGCTAATGAACAAGTTCCAATCATATTAAAGTGACGACCTATCTTGGCTACAGGTGATGCAATTATTAAAGTGAGAGAGGGAAAAAAAATTATGAGAGTGGATAATGAGGAAGCAGTTTTCAATGTCTACAAGGCGATTCAACTCCCATGCCATTATGAGGAGCTCTCTATGATATCTGTAATAGAGGTGGATGAGCATCTTATAGATTTGAGTGTGTATATAGACGGTACTCTGGAGAAAGCACCCATGTTGTTCGATAGCTTAGAGATTGATGACGAGGTTGAGGAGATGATGCATATACTAGATACATCATGTCTATACATGCAGGGATTAACCCCCTTTGAGCCCCTAAATAGGCCAAGTGGGCCTCCACAAAAGCCATCGATTGAAGAGGCTCTACAATTGGAACTTAAACCCTTGTCCCCTCACCTTCATTATGCTTATTTGGGTGGTTCTGACACTTTTCCAGTTATTGTTTTCTCTGACTTGTCTAAATTGCAGGAAGAAAAGCTATTAATAGTGTTGCGTGAGCAGAAGCGAGCAATTAGGCGGACGATGTCTGACATTAGAGGCATTTTTCCTGCCTTCTGCATGCATAAAATTTTCATGAAGGAAGTACACAAGCCAAGTGTATAGCACCAATGCCTCCTAAATACAATCATAAAAGAGGTGGTAAGAAAAGAAGTGATTAAATGGCTTGATGCAGGTATTGTATTCTCAATCTCTGATAGCATATGTGTAAGCTCGGTCCAGTGTGTACCTAAGAAGGTAGGGATGACTGGAGTGGTTAATGAACATTATGATTTGATTCCCACAAGAACTGTTATTGGGTGGAGAATTTTCATAGATTATAGAAAATTAAATAATGCCACCCACAAGGACCATTTTCCCCTAACCTTTATTGACCAAACACTTGATAGACCAGCTGGACAGGAATACTATTGTTTCCTAGATGGTTATTAGGGGTATAATCAGATTGTTATAGCCCCAGAGGACTAAGAGAAAACCATATTTACGTGCCCCTATGGCACATATGCGTTCAAGAGAATGCCCTTTGGTCTCTGTAATGCACCTATGACTTTTCAAAGGTGTATGATGGCTATTTTTACTAACATGGGTGAAAGATTTGTAGAGGTATTCATGGATAATTTTTCTGTGTTTGGATATTCTTTTGATAACTGTTTAATGAACCTTAACAAAGTGCTTGCTAGGTGTGAAGAGACAAACTTGGTGCTAAACTGGGAGAAATGTCATTTCATGATACGAGAAGGTATAGTCTTAGGGCACAAGGTGTCCAAAAATGGTCTGTATGTGGACAAGGCAAAGGTGGAAGCGATTGAAAAACTGCCCCCACCAACTCTCGTTAAGAGCATTCGCAGTTTCTTGGGCCATGCAGGTATTTATTGTCGTTTCATTTTCAAAATTTTCCTCTCCTTTGTGCAGGCTTCTTGAGAAAGATACACCCTTCAAATTTAATGATACTTGTCTGAAAGCATTTGAGGAGATCAAGAAAAGGTTGATGACTGCACCAATTATCCCGAACTGGACTGAACCTTTTGAATTGATGTGTGATGTGAGCGACATCACAATAGGAGTTGTTTTGGGGAAAAGGAAGGATAAAAATTTTCACTCCATTTATTACGCTAGCAAAACTCTTAACCTAACCCAAATAAACTACATTATTACTAAAAAGAGTTGCTTGCAGTAGTGTGGGTGTTTGACAAGTTCGGGTCCTTTCTAGTGGGAACCAAAGTCATCGTCTACACAGATGATTCGTTGGGTTCTTCTCTTGCAAGAATTTGACTTGGAGATTAGAGACCGTAAAGGAATAGAGAATCAAGTGGTCGATTACTTGTCCAGGTTAGAAACTCGAAATCATGTAGCAGAGGGAGATTTCATCAAGGAAACCTTCACGGATGAGAAATTGTTGTCTGTTACTATTAGGGAGGTGCCATGGCATGTTGAACTATCTAGCTAGTGGAGAAATGCCACCTGACCTTGAAACTCATGCTAAAAAGAATTCTTGCGGGGTGTGAGATCATATGTGTGGGATGAGACATTTCTATTCAAATTGTGTGCCGATTAGTAGATGAGAAGATATGTGCCTGAGTCTAGATAAATGACATTTTACATGATTGTCATGCGCCGCCCTATGGTGGTCACCATGCGGGTGACAAAACGGCAGCCAAGGTGTGTTTCAATCGGGTTTTTATTGGCCTAGGTTGTTTAAAGATGCACATAAGTTCGTGAGGAAGTGTGATAGATGCCAAAGAATGGGAACGATTATGTAAAGGCATGAGATTCCATTGCATAGTAGTATGGAGGTTGAAATTTTTTATGTGTGGGGAGTTGATTTCACGGGTCTGTTTCCCTAGTCCAATGGGTGCAAGTACATTTTTATAGCCGTTGACTATGTGTCAAAGTGGGTGGAGTCCATTGTTCTTCCTACCAATGATGCCAAGGTTGTGGTTACCTTTATGAAAAAAGCATATCTTTACAAGGTTTGACACTCCGAGAGTGATGATAAGTCATGTGGGCACCCATTTCTATAACAAGTTGTTGGATAATCTCCTAGCAAAATACGGAGTCAAACACAAGGTTGCAACCGCCTACCATCCTCAGACTAGTGGATAATTTGAGGTGTCATGGGAATCCAACTGACGAGAAGCATAAGAAATCACTCTACTCTCTTGAATCAATACACATCTAATTCCAATCCGCAAAGTATTACAATAAATTGTATATGAACCCGATACTAAAAGCAAAACCAGAACTGGAGTTGTGTTCAAGGCAGTCTTGAGCTTCTAAAAGCTCTCCTCACATTCGTCAGACCACCTGAATAGAGTACCCTTCTGAGTCAATCTGATCAAAGGAGTTGTGATGGATGAAAAACCCTCCACAAAACGGCGATAACAACCAGCTAAGCCTAGAAAACTCTGGATCTCATTAGCAGAAAACGGTCTGGGACAATTCTGAACTGCTTTCACCTTCTTTGGATCCACCTTAATCCCCTCACTCGACACTACATGACCTAAAACAGCCACCGAAACAAGCCAAAACTCACACTTGGAGAATTTTGCATATAACTTTTTATCCCTCAAGGTCTGGAGCAAGATCCTCAAGTGCTTCTCATGATTCTCCCAGCAACGAGAATACACCAATATGTCATCATGAACGCGATGACGAAAGAATCAAGATATGGCTGGAACACATTGTTCATCAAGTGCATAAATGTTGTTGGGGAGTTGGTCAGTCCAAATGACATCACCATAAACACATAATGACCATAGAGAGACCTGAAAGCAGTCTTCGGAATATCTGAATCCTGAATCTTCAACTGATGGTACCCCAATGTCAAATCAATCTTCAAGAATACTCGAGCACCCTGAAGCTGGTCGAACAGATCATCAATACATGGTACTGGGTACTTGTTCTTGACTGTAACCTTGTTCATCTGCCTATAATTAATACACATCCTCATAGAGTTGTCTTTATTCTTCACAAATAGAAATGGACCACCTCAAGGCGAGACAGTCGGCCGGATAAAACCCTTATCAAGCAATTCCTGAAGTTATTCCATTAATTCCTTCAGCTCCACTGGTGACATACTATATGGTGGAATAGAAATAGGCTGAGTGCCCAGCACCAGGTCAATACCAAAATCGATATCCCTATCGGGAAGCATGCTCGATAGGTCCACTAGAAACACATCTGGGAAATTTCTCACTACCAGAACTGACTCTACGGTAGAAGTATCACAACTAACATGCTCACAAAGGCTAGATATGTTTCACACCCCTTATCAACCATTCGATGTGCCTTTATAAATGACACTACCCTGCTAGGAATATAATCCAATGTACCTCTCCACTCCAATCGCGGCAACCCTAGCAGAGCCAATGTCATGGTCTTGGCGTGACAATCCAGAATAGCATGATAGGGCGACAACAAATCTATTCCCAAGATCACATCAAAATCTACCATATTGAGTAGCAGAAGATCAACTCTAGTCACATAACCGCTGAATGACCAAACACGAACGATAAACACGGTCTAATATAATAGAATCTCCCACAGTCGTAGACACATATACAGGAGCACTCAAAGAATCACGAGATATATCCAAATATGGAGCAAAGAAAGATGACACATACAAATAAGTGGAGCTCGAATCAAATAAAACTAATGCATCCCTAAGATAGACCAGAACAACACTTGTGATGACAGCTTATGATGCGATCGCCTCCGTCTTACTAGGAAAAGCATAGAAACGAGACTGGCCTCCCCCTCTAGGCACCCTTTACCCGCCTGACCTCCACCCCTAGTTGGCAGTGCAGGTATAGCGGCAACTGTAGCAGCAATCATAGCATATTGACTCTACGGCATTCGTGGAGCCTGTGTAGTTTGTGGAGGTGCACCCCTACTAAGTCTGGGACAGTCCCTCACTATATGCCTGGTATAACCACACTCAAAACAAGCTCTCTATGGGTGTGACTGGTAAAACTGACTCTGGCATGGTCGACTAAACTAACTGCTGAAGGCACCCCGTGCAGGAAGTGCGCTTGAAAGTGGTTGTGCATAATGGGCAATCTGAGACCTCGGAACAGTTGGAGCACTGCGAGTAGCTGGAAGCGCTAAATAAACTGGCCAACTCACATAACCTCTGCCATGACGAGCTGAAACTGGAGCGCGGGCACTACTAAATCCTCCAGAATCTTGAGGCCTCTTGGCCTCCCTATCCTCCCTCTCATGGCCCCACATACGCTCCATCCTTCGAGAAATCTCTATAACTTGCTGAAACGGAGTATCCTACCTCAACTCTCGAGCCATGTTGAATTTAAGACCATAACTGAGCCCCTCGATAAATCTGCAGACTCACTCTCTGGCTGTAGAAACCAGGGCAAGTGCATGTCAGGACAACTCATTGAAACTGATGGAATAATCCGACACTGTCATAGTCCCCAAACACAGTTGCTCAAACTCTATGCACCATGCATCCCAAAGGGTCTGGGGAACAAACTCTCTCAAAAACATATTCAAAAATTGAGCCCAAGTGAGTGGGGTTGCATCAGCTGGCCTACCTCCTCGTAAGCCTGCCACCACCAATACGCTGCTCCTAATAGCTAAAATGTAGTAAAGGAAACTCCTCTCATCTCCACAATGCCCATGGTGCGAAGAATACGGTGGCACATGTCCAAAACACCTTGCGCATCCTCAGTAATTGCGCCACTGAAAGTGGAAGGGTCATACTTCTTGAACCTATCAAGTCACCTCTACTCCTTATCAGATGCCTCTAGCCTGACATCAGGCTGAATTGGAATAATGTGATGTGCTAGCATAACTCTCGGAACCTGATCAACATGGACTCGTTTCTCTAGAGTACGGGCCGCGAGAAAGCTCCTCCCCTGGCCTGAGATGTAGCTGGTGCAACAGGGATCAATCCCACCCGAGCTAAAGTACAGAATATGCTCAAGAATTGTGCTAGGTTCTCCTGCAGTCCAGGGGTTACAACAGGTGCCTCATGTGCCTGTCCCTCAACCGGAGCTACTCTGACAAGTGCTCTGGCTGAAGCATGTGCCATTTCTCAGCCTCTACCTCGGCCTCGGCCTCGGCCCCAGCCTCTCGTGGCTCTAGCAGGGGGCACGGGTGTCTAGTCATATGATCTTACAGTGTGTGTCCTCACCATCTGTGATAGAATAGAAAGACAAAGGCTCATATTTTGAAATCAACAAATTCGCACGATAAGGAATCAAAGAATTGGAATTTTTCCTAATAGTTTTGTAGCCTCTCGGAGATAAGTACAGACGTCTTTGTACTGATCTGCAAGACTTTACTAAACTTGCTTATGACTCGTAGCACCTATGAACCTATAGCTCTGATCCCAACTTGTCACGTCCCCAAATTCCCACCTCGGGGTGTCGTGATGGCACCTAGTCTCTAAGACTAGGTAAGCCTAATACATTGAGAATTTATCATAAATAACAACTAAGATATAAATTAAACTGATAAAATATCACAATGAATCCAAAATGGAACAACAGTCAAATAAAAATCCCCAAAATCGGTGAAATTCAGTCATAAGCTCTAAAGTTTATACACTAGTAATCTCAAAATACAACATTGTTTGATATGGAGATAAAAAGTAGAAAAAGGCAATAATAGAAGGTGATTCTGAGGCCTGCGAGCGTCAAGCAGGTATACCTTGAAGTCTCCGGAATATCTAGGTCAAATCACTGGTGTTCGGCACGATCAGATTACCTGGATCTACACAAAAGTATGCAGAAGCGTAGCATGAGTACACACAATGGTACCCAGTAAATATCAAGCCTAACCTTGGTAGAGTAGTGACGAGGCCAGGTTGAGACACCTACTAGACATAGAAACCTGAACATGATATTAATATAATCTAATAACGGAAAGCAAGGAAATAAATGACAACAAAATAGTACGATGATTTAAGGCTAACAATGGAAATTAAGGAAATAAAGGACAACAAAGAATGAACATATAATAAGAACAATGAGTGATCAAATACAGTCAAAATACAAGTAAAACGAATGAAAGAAAGACAATACGTATTCAAATCAACAAGCCTTTTAAACATAGAATGTACAACAAGAATCACAACCGAGGTACTACACCTCATATTCACATTTCACAAGTCACAATCACAATCTTCCTTATGTCTTCGCGTGAGCCTTGCATTTATTTTAAAAATATTTTTCCCGAAATAGCTACACGCGCTTTAGCCCCTTTATCTCACCGTGTGGCTTCAAGTAATTTCATTACTAGCAACACGCATATAAATCCCATCTTATCTCATCGCATGCGCATCAACCCCAACCCTTATACCATTGCATGCGCATCAATATCACAACAGAATAATCAACTCGCACCACACGTGCCCATATGCCACAACATTGCCAAAATAAACAATACCAATGTTATCACAACACATAGCCCACGGCTCAACCACAATGTGTATAAAAATCCCAATAACAACAAATTGAACAAAAAATAACCCAACAAGGAAAGGTATCCCAATAACCAACAATTTCAATCACAGTCGTGTTAATAGCTTTCAACAACTACAACTTCAATAACTCAACAACGAAAGTATTTCCATGAAATGGCATCTTCCAATTCTAATGCATAACATAAGCTTAACAAATAAATAGAAAGCATGAAATAGCAACTACGACTAAATGCATTAGAATAACTCAACAATGAAAAGAATAGCATGTAACATCAACTACTAACAAATGCATATAAGGAAAATCTTGATAATGGAAACTAGAATATGTAATAACAATTTCAAGTAAAGCATGCAAGAATAAACTTGACAACGAAAGATAGAACAAATAGTAACAAATTCAATTAAATGCTTATAAGTAACCTAAGAGTCTAAACGAGTCAATTTTTTACATATAAGCCCATGTACATATTCGTCACTTCATGTACACGTCTCCCATATAATTCAAATAGTACAATCAACCCAATCCAAAGAGTTAGTTCCCCCACACAAAGTTAGGCAAGATACTTACCTTAAACAAGCTAAATCAATCCACTAATAAGCCCTTCTCGCGCAAATCCAACTTCGGACGGCTCGAATCTAGCCAAAATATCTTAATATCATAAATAAAATCCATAGGAAGTAATTTCGGATAATAAAGATTCAATCTTTAATGAAAATCAAAAGGTCAACTCAAAAAGTCAACCCCGGTCTCGTACCTCGAAACCCGACAAACTCATAAATTCCGAACACCCATTCCGATACGAGTCCAACCATACCAAAATCATTCAATTCCGACCTCAAATCGACCTTCAAATCCTCAATTTATTGTTTAAAGAAGTTTTTACAAAAATTCCCAATTTCTTCAATTCAAATCATCAATTAAATGATAAAAATAAAGACGGAATCATGAATAATGGAAAAATCCGAGTCAAAAACACTTACCCCGATCTAAATCGTGAAAATCCCCTCCAATATCGCCCAAACTCGAGTTCTCTAACTCAAAATGTGGTAATGAAATAAAACCCTCGTCTAAGCTATTTCTGCCCAGTGAATTTCGCATCTGCGGACAAACAGTCGCATCTATGAACCCTGCATCTGCAAAAAAAGCATCGCAGATGTGGCCTTCCATTAAGTCCAAAAAGTCCACTTCTGCGGACCCAAAATGCACACTTGTGCTTCCGCTTCTACGGACAAATCACCGCACCTGCGGTCCGTCGCCAACAGCCCAAAATCCTCTTCTACGAAATATTTTCGCTTCTGCAGTTGCGCACCTGCGCATCCTTATCCGCACCTGCGGACCCAATTCCCTTAGCCAACTACCGCATCTACATCCAACTAGCCGCTTCTGCGGCACCACGCCTGCGGCCCAAAAATCGCAGGTGCGAAAACACCATACCTCAGCATACTTCAGCCATCCTCTAAGTCTCCAATTGGTCCGAACTCAACCTCAAACACACCCGGGGAACCCAAGAACCTGTCCAAACATACCAACCCATACCAAAACACAACATGAACCTACTTGAGTCCTTAAATCATACCAAACAACATCAAAACTATGAATCGTACCCCATTTAAAGCCTAATGAACTAATTAACATTTCCAAATTCAAAACTTGCGCCGAATAAGCCTTAACAACTCCGAATGACCTCAAATTTTGCATGCAAGTTCCAAATGATACAACAGACCTATACCAACTCCCGAAATGACAATCTGAGCTAGATATTAATAAAGTCAACCCTCGGTCAAACCTATCAACCTTCAACTTTCCAACTTTTGCCGATTCGAGACAAAATAAGCTACGGACCTCCAAATTTACATTCAAACATACGCCTAAGTACAAAATCATCATACGAAGCTATTTGTCACGACCCCAAAATCTGGATAATCATGATGGCACCTAACTCAACCCGCTAGGTAAGCCAAATGACAGTCAACACGACTTAAATAAGAAATATAGGCGTCAATGAGTACAATAACTAAACTTCTATGCAAAATCCCAAAGATTGGTAGTACAAATCATGAACTTCTAAGACTTAGAATTTACAACACTGGTACGAAATAAATATATCGTCTGTTCGAAATATACATAAATAGAGTTGCAAATCTAAAGCTACCGAGGATAAGTGGCAGCTATAACTGGAACCCTGGTACATCTTCAATGTCAGCTACTGCCATACATAGCAACATCAGCTCCAAGATTTGCACGCAAGGTGCAAAAGTGTAGCATGAGTACAACCGACCCCATTTACTCTATAAGTATCTTGACTAACCTCGGTGAAGTAGTGGTGAGATTTTAAGTCAAAAGATACTCACTCAATATTTTACCTGTGTAGATTATAAACAAAAAGAGCGATACGAGAAAGAGATACAAATAACCACGTAGTAGATAAAACGAGAGAACAAATAACTGAGGGCCCAAGAATGTCGTCACATCTCAGTCTCACAACATAATATGATAAAAAAAAACAGACAAGAATAACCATAATTCATCTATACCGTTGTGGCGTGCAACCCGATCTACAAATATATATATATATATATATATATATATATATATATATATATATATATATAGAAAATGTCGATACTGTTGCAACGCACAATCTGATCCTTAACTATATATATAAATTGTCTTCTCCACATATATAGGAAGCCAATCCACAATATATAATATAAATACTATTGTGGCATGCAACCTGATCCCATATATCATATCAATATAGTTGTGGCGTGCAACCCGATCCCATATATCATATCAATATTGTTGTGGCATGTAACCCTATCCATAATATATAGTATAAATATTATTGCGGCATGCAACCTGATCTCATATATCATAATATCTTCTCCATTATGACACGCAACCCGATCCACAGATACACATATATATAAATTTATATGTAACTATTCTACAACAACCGAGCACAAGAAATGTGCAGCGTAATATAAAGAAAACTAACACTCGGAAGTCAACTAGGAATACAAACTCAACAAGATAAGATGAGCAACACAGCACCACAGATCTAGCCTCCCATATATAAAGACAAGGCTTCCACAAAGAGTAAACACACAATCAATCTAAAGTCACCAAATCCAATTAGCAAAGGAAAGTAGAATATGAAATGAGTAAAGATGTATTTCAAGTAAGAACAGATATCAAAAGAAGGCTTTCAATATAAATGAAACCATGTAGCATATAGAAACATGTAGTGAAGACATTTAACAAGTAAAAGCATATGGTGAGTAGGGGCATATGATAAGTGGAAGGCATATAGTAAGTGAAGACATATAGAAGGTTAAGGCATCTAACAAGTAAATCATGTGACAATTAGAGGCATGTAACAGGTATGGGCTAATAAAAAGTAAAGACATGAATTCGAAGAGGACATGTAGCAAAAGTAAATCAAGTGAAAGCGTAGGTGTAATAGTAACAAATAAGGTAAAGATATAGCTATAACTATAACAGGCCAAAGGGAAATCACAGAGGTAACTACGTAAGGAACACGAACAAAAAGTACCATACAAAACAGCAAATATTAATAGAAACCAAACTAAAGGACATGTAAGTACTTGCGAATGAGTAATCATAACAGAAATCCAACTCCCTTTCCTTTCGGACGGTAATAACCAACAAACTAATTTCATTTCAAATCGCACGGAAATACTCATCTTGCCAAATATTATATCAACCGCACAGAAATAACTCTCGTGTCAAACATAGCCCTAAGGCCTCAATCAATATTACGGATAAAGAAACTCAGGTAGAAAGACAATAACAGGTATAAATGGGTGTTCATGATACTACGGTCAATTAAGTATGTAAACAGTCTAAAAACAACATACTAAATCCTTTTTAATATGTCATATGTTCTAACATGATTTCTAACAAAGTTAATTGAGTTTATTAATCATAGGATTAAATAAATCATAAGTTAAAGAATCACCAGGTTCATTAAAGAACAAAGAAAGCATATAATTTCCCTCTCCCAACCATGGAAAACCATGGCACATGCATATACGCTCGTCACCTCGTATATGCATCACCCCCGCATATAGAAAATAATATCAATTAGTAGGAAAAATTTTCTCAACAAATCTAGGCAAGACACTTTCTCAAACAAGCCAAATCGATACACTAGAAGCGTCATCCCACACAAATTGACCTCTGAACTACTCGAAACTTGCCAAAAGCAACTCAAATCATCAAATAATGTCATAGGAAGCAAACCCAAACGATAAATGTTGAATCTTTAATTAAATATTCAAAGTCAACCAAATAGTAAAGCAGGCCCGCACACTGGAATCCGAAAAACTCATAAATTCTGATAACCCTTCGAATACAAGTCCAACCATATTAATTTCACTCAAATCCGACTCTGAATCGATGTTCAAAACCCAATTATTCACTTTATGAAAGTTTTGACAAAAAAACCAATTTTTCTTTTAGATTCATCAAATTAAATGCCAAAATCAAAAATGGAATCATGTAATATAATCAAATTCGAGTCAAAAATACTTACCCCAATCCATGTGTTGAAAATTCCCTCCAAAATCGCACAAATCTGAGCTCTATAACTCAAAATATGATCAAATGAGCTCAAGGTCCGAAATAGAGTACTTTATAATCACTGAACAATCATATTCATCACGATCGCGTAGAAGAAAAACCACACCACCTCGAATAAGCCTTCGCGTTCACGGCACCAACCTCACAAACACGTATAACAAACGCCAGTCAAGCCTGCCAAGCATCGCGATCGTGACGTCCTTATGCGACCACGAAGAACTAATCATCCAGGCATCGCGAATGCGTCCCAACTACACGAACGCGATGAGCTATCCACTAAACCTCCTAGAATGCGCTGCTTCTCCTGCGAATGCGTAGAGTAAAAACACCCAGCTCACACATGCACACAGCGATCGCGAAGAACACCTGGAGCACCAGAAAACCATCAATTCAATCAACCTCCGAAATGGTTCCAAATCAATCTGAAACGCACCCAAGCCCCACGGGACCCTGTCCAGAACATACCAACGAGTCCCAAAACACAATACGAACCTACTTGATGTCTAAACTTACACAAAATGACATCAAAATCATGAATCGCACCCCAAAACAAACTTAATGAACTATTGAACTTTAAACTTCCAAAACTCGTGTCGAACCACATCAAATCAATTCGGAATGACCTCAAATTTTGCACACAAGTTCCAAATGACATAACAAACATATTCCAACGTCCGGAATAACAATCCAAACCTGATAATATCAAAGTCAACTCCCGGTCAAACTTGTGAATTATCCAAAATTTCAAATTGCCAATTTTGGCCAATTAGAGCAAAAACCTTCTAGGAATATCCAAATGCAAATATGGGCATACACCCTAGTCCAAAATCACTATCCTTACCTACCGGAACTATCAAAACTCCGATCCAAGGTAAAATATACAAAAGTCAAACTTGGTCAATTCTTTCAACTTCAAGCTTCTCAAGTGGAAATTATCCTTCTAAATCAATCCCGAACCACTCAAAAATCAAAGATGACAATACACACAAGTCATAATACACCTTACGAAGCTACTCATGGCCTCAAACTACTGAACTGAATGCAAATGTTGAAAGCAACTGGTCAGGTCATTACACTATTGGAGCCATCAAAATACCATTCTGGAGTCGTCTATACAAAAGTCAAACTCAGGTCAACTCTTACAATTATGGCCTCCAACCAAGGGACTAAGTGTCCTAAATCAATCCAAAACTCACCTGAAACCAAATCAATCACCCCAGCAAGCGCATAACCACAAATACACATACGCAAAATATCATATAGGGGAATCGGGGATAAAATACTCAAAACGATCGGTTGGGTCATTACAGAAATTTTCATATAAGATATTGGGGTAAGTGATTTTTACTTATTTTTTGTGTTTATTCAAGAATCTACATAAATTATAAATATCCAATACATGGAATTTACAGATAAAATTTTGGATTTTTGCCTACACTTTAAGAGAGTGTTTTTTGTGGATTTGAGTACCGATTTGGACTCGGTTTTGGAAATTAATTATATTTTGGATGCGAGAGGTTATGGGTCATCGTATTTTGATATTGGTTTCGGATTTTGGGCACGCAGGCTCGGATTAACTTTCGTTGACTCTTTTGGGAATTCTTCAAAGATCGAAACTTTATGGATTGGGATGAATTCCCCTTGCATTGGTTGACTTCCTTGGATGATGTTTGGTTAGATTCGAGCTGGTTGGAGGTGATTTATCAAGGAAAGACAATTTTGGAGCTTTGGACTAGCCCAGATGAGGTAAGTGTCTTGCTTAGCTTTGGTTAAGGGAATTTTTCCTAATAATTGATATTGTTTGCTACAAGCAGGGGTTATGTATATATGAGGTGAAGAGTGTATGTACATGTACCATGGGTATTCATGCTCGGTGTAGATTTTAGACTACTCCCTGACTTATTTGGTTGTGTGTTCTATTTGTTTTATATTTTACTCAATTGATTGACTACATGAGCATGATAAACCATGCTAGAGTTAATGTTTAGGATAATCGTACCTTATTTTGATCACGATGAGCTATTCTTGATATCATTGTTATACTTGCTTTTGACGTAGTCACATGTATATTATGAACATACTCGTACTTGTTATTCTTGTGTTATGCCTTAAATTGATGTATGACTACTTGAGTTTCCTTGCCCACATTATAGACTATGAAATAGATTTTGATGCTTATTCGGGCATGATGATTATTTGGATAATATATTATATCCAGGGTCCGTGGTCATACGTACATATAGGCATACATCTTACCTACGGATCATCCCTCATATACATGATATCCATGCATGGTTATTTCTCTGCCCATATGTATTATATATACTTATCTCTTATCCATATGCGTACATTCCTGCATATGGTTCTTAGATACAACTAAGATTATAGAGCAAGGTTTCTGTTGTGAAGATATTGTGATACTGTTATTGATTTGGCACGAGGTCTATATCGTTCGATGATTGTGATATTGTTAATGATATGGCACGATATCTTTGTTGTGCAATTATGGTGATATTGATATTATTGTAGCATGAGGTTGTTGTCGTGCAGTGCATGAGGCTTCAGTCATGCACTATGTGGATATGTATTCATCCCTCTAGGGTGGCCCTCTCGTGTTTCTCTCTTGATGGAGTACACGTAGTTCGTGAATATTGAGCGGATTGATTTGAAAATAGCATGAGGTTTTTCTTTGTGAATATGATGATATTGTTACTATTATGGCACGAGTTTTAAACTATGCAGCGTGTGAATTTGGATCCATCACCCTAGAGTTATCCTCTCATATTTCTCTCTTGATGGCGTACACACTAGTTGTAAGAAACATGCGGGTTTCTGGTTGATCGCGATGTGGGATCCTATGTGATGAGCTATTGGGCATAAAAGTAAAAGTTTGGCCAATCAAGTGATCCTTTGTGCGTATTCATGCATTTTACAAGCTTTATCCACTCATATGATCTACATATGCTAGTTGATGCATTTTACATATGTATGAGACTTGTTAATGAGTTGTTAGACACTTAGAGGGTGTCGGATTGATGTAAAACGAGAGTTAGCATTATATATTAATATGTTGGACCCATGTAAAGGTTCATAAACATGGTACCTACAAATGAATATAGTAGTGGATCATTGTTATGTACAGAAACTCTATATTCATGTATGAGTATTTAAGCACACACTTCTTGGTGCATGTCTCTTTGGTGTGCAGAGTTGGTGCAAATCATATTTACTTGATCTGCTTAATTGGCAAAGCTTGTTTACTACATTTATCCAGTTGCACACCTTATTTATTGATATATGTTATTTTGTGATTGTCTCTTTGGATACTTCTCTGTATTATACATGTTATTGAGTTGCACAGGTTATATTAAGCTAGTATCTTTTTGACTTAAGAACCTTATCACTACTTCACTGAGGTTAGTCAAGATACTTACTGAGTACATGGGATCGATTGTATTCATACTACACTGCTCCATCTTGCGTGAAGATTCTGGGGAGCTGAGTGGCAGTGGAGGTTGAAGCCTAGCATTGAAGACGTACCAGCATCCCGAATACAAGTTACCACTTGTTCATGGTAGTTTAGGACTCATATTTCTATTTAGTAAATTTTAAATATATGTTGTATTTTCTTTATACTAGTATTGTAAATCTTAATTGTAGTGGCTCATGACTTGTACTACCAGACCTTGGGATAGTTGTATTGATTTTTCGCATTCTTATTTATTATTTATTGATGATTTCTCGCTGTAGTTGTATCCTATGTTGGTTGGTTTACCTAGCAGTTGGGTTAGGGGTCATCACGACTTGATGGGATTTTGGGTCGTGACATCAATATTTAGGTACGATTATTCCTCAAAATACAAATAAGTTATGATGGCATCCTTTTAGGATTGCAGACCCCTTTGGACTTCGGCATGGTCATACTGTCAGACTTAATATACCAAGTATGTTAAGTCAACCTAGGTTGATAGAAAACAACATCTTTTTTCTTAAAATGATGTCAGGTTGAGCTGTATGGAACATATTGACATACAGAGAAGATATGTACTATGAATCAATTATTCAATCAAAGCAGCATATAGAGAAGATATGCATAAAGAGACAAGTACACATTCTGAAGCTAGCATATAGAGGAGATATGCAATGAAAATTATGTATACATCCAAGGTGTTTACATATAGAGATGATACACAAAAACCAACACTGGCCAGTTTTTTAATCTGCATGTACGTTATCAAGGAGAAACATGAGAGGACGGCCCTAAGAAGATTGATCCTTATCCACACGTCGTACGGACAACTCATGTGCCACAATCATAACAACCACATGGACAACTCACATTCTATCAATCCAGTTTATCGCACAGAAAGAATATTCAAGACTACATGTATACGAACAATAAATATCAAATCACATACTCATGGATTATATTTAGTAAAATAGCATGTTAAGGTACATGTAATGAGCGGGAAATCAAACCCGCCCATGATTTCTAGCATGGTTCAAGAAGTTCACGTAGTCATACAGACATGAATCATAGAAAGCACGCAATCCAAACAAGGTTGATAGAAGTCGAAAGTCTAATACGGCCATAATTCATACATAGCACCGCATATATACTCATCACCTCGTGTATACGTCATTTTCAACACATTCCAATTAGACAAATAAGGTCATATACTAAAGGTTTTTCCCTTACAACAAAATTAGGTAATATACTTGCCTTAACAAGCCCAAATCAACCTTCCAAAATCGCCTTTCCCTTAGAAATCGCCTTTAATGGGCTCGAATCGAGCCAAATAACACTCAATAACAACAATCAAAGCTATAGAAATCAATTCCAAACAATAAAGTTTCAATCTTTAATCAATTCCCAAGAAGTCAGCAAATGTCAACCTTAGGCCCACATGGTCAAAACGCGAATCTAGGGATAGATCTCGTTTACCCATAGTCCTTTTAATATGCATAGTTGGGCGTGATTAGTAACCTAATGGTGAAAAAGATTCTTTACATAGTCAGCGAATATATAAGTAATAGCTTGTTTGGCCAAGCTTCTAAAATCAGCTTATTTTGATAAGTGTTTTTCTCAAAAATACTTTTCAAAAAGTGTTTTTGGTGAGAAGCAGTTTGTGTTTGGCTAATTAATTTAAAAGGCAATTTTGAGTAGTAATTAGTGTTTGGCCAAGCTTTTAAAAACTGCTTCTAAGTGTATTTTTCTCAAAAGTGTTACTCACGGAGAGAAGCTATTTTTTTCTGCTTCTCAAAAACTGCTTTTGCTTCTCCTCAAAAGCATTTTTTTCCATCTAAAAGCTTGGCCAAACACCTCAATTTTTGGCCAAAAGCACTTTTGGCCCAAAAAAAAAGCTTGGCCAAACAAGCTATAAAACTCTTTTAATATATGTAAATACTCTATTCAATACTCTTATAATTTCATTATTATCTGAATACACTTGACGTAGATACAGTTGAAAAGCTCGGGTAGGGTGATGCATGCCTTTAATTTATTATCAGAGAATATTAAAGTTATTCTTCTTCTTTTTTTGTATTTCTTGAGAAATAAAAAGGAAATCACTATGTTCATACACTTAGAATCTTAATTTCTCAAGTCGGAAAGATCTTCAAGATTTTCTAATTAGCACTATCATGCACTGTATTTGTATTTGAATGAAAGACCAAAAGGACAGTTGAGAAAATACATGCATAGATCAAGAATTCTTAATATAAGCTTTTCAGATACCATTTTTCCATTTTTATATGAGATGCATTTTTGGAGTAAAATTAAAGTTTTATTTTCTCACCAAACACATTGATCTTGTTGTGGGTGCCAACGGTTGTGTTAGTTCTGGCTGCAGGTACATTGTCACATTAAGAAATGTTCACTTCACCTTTCTCCCTTCTCTATCAAGACAAATACTACTTTTCTTTATCTCCCCATTAGGTGAACCAGCAATATGTTGTTAATATCTTTCTAGTGTTCATAAGAAAAAGGAAAAACATTAGTATCATTTTGTCTATTTTTCAACCAATTAAAACCAGTATTTGATTCATTAGGTTACGTTATAATGAACGTAAATAAAACCATGCGTCGTTATGGGAATATCTAATTTCAGCTTTTGAAACTCAAGTACATAGAATTAGTTAAAACACTGAATAGGGAAAAACAAACGCATGGGGATTAATTATGAGGATATTCAATTAAAAAAAGTTTCTTGCTTTATTGTTAATATGATTGCTTCAAATTTTTAGGTCTAATTAGGGAATATTTGTCAACCTAAAGTCAGTCAAATGGTTTTGCTTACAATTGCCGTTAGCTTCCTCTGTGGAAAATGATCATCAACCGCTTGACCTAGAAACCAAATACAGCTAAAATAATTAGGATGTAAGTTTTATACACTACTGGTATAATTTTTACGCTGTCAATACAATAAGTTTTATACACTCTCAGCATAAAAATTACAACTGATCTTTCTATTTTTAATTTATAATTTATATAAATCATTGATCTCATACTATAATATAAGCACATGGTCTGCATTATTATTAAGCCTAATCAGTTACAACTGATCTTTCTATTTTTCATGTTACCATATTAGGCTCAGCATAAAAATCAAATACTTGTTATTATAGATTAACCTAATTTAATGATATATAAAATTTATATACTCTCAGTGCGAACTTTAATTGTTAATTAACATGGTTAGCCCCCAACCACTCAGCCTAGAAGTGTAAATAAAAGATAGCTTCAATTCTTTGTTCTACATTCTCGAACAAGTCATTGAGTTTCCCTCTCTTCATCCCACACCCAACTCTTAAAGCTCCATAACCCCTTCAAATTAATTTCTTGAAATTGACTTCTTGGAGCCTAAAATTCATTGGTATAGCCACGACTATTTCCATTTTCTAGAGGTACATACATTTTCGTACAAGTTTCTTCATGTATATATGTTTTTTTTCTTTTGTCCTTTATTTTTGTTATATTGATATTATTTTGTGTTTTACATGAATTTGGTTAGGATTCCTCCGGTTTTCTAGTTAATTAATCATATTTAAAGGTAAACTCTCATCATAATCATCTCCTTTGATTCGATATTGAGGTAATCCATGACAATATGCAAAGATACATTATAGTCTTGATACACAAGCACTTGTTTTTCGTCAATTTCTATCTTGTGTCACTATGACTCCATTTAATAGTTTGGTTCATCCAACAATTCCAAAAGAACCTAATACCAGTATAAGTATCGTTAACTTTGACCACCAAAATTAAATCAGTGGCGAAATTAGAAATTCTAATTAATAAAATAATTTAAAATTTACGAAAATATCACATTTGAGATTTGCACGGGTACTTCTCTTACGTTAAGGTGATTCAAAAGATTTTGTACGTACGAAAATAGATGTTTTATCCTATTTTTGCAGTATAACGAATCAATTATATGGCCTTCCATGCTTGATTGACTTTGACAGTCTCCTAGTAATTTTTGTTTCTGCCGAAATGATGTAGACATTTTTAACCTAAGCTTATATCATTCTTATTTAGCCAATATTAATCAAACAATTTAAAGAGATGAAGCAACTAGCTGATTTTATTTGTTTCGGGTGTTGTTTTGATTTGATAAAGATGGGTGAGAAGACAAACTTGCAGCTGGGTGTGGTGGGAGCATTATTTCTGTCAGTGGCATCCTCAGTCTCCATTGTTATCTGCAACAAAGCTTTGATGAGCAATCTTGGTTTTCCATTTGGTAACCACTATCTTCCTTTAGCTTTCACCAGCAGTGTTTTTTTGGTTTTTCAATTGCAATAAATTACGTTTTCGTTGCGTAAAGCCCAGAGAATTATATCCCTACCACAATATTTTTTTGAATTCAGGACTCAAACGTAAGACCAATTCATTCCACCGCAATTCTTGATGATACCTCCACCAGCAGTTGGTAGAATACGGCTTATTATCATTATAATAGTATTTGTTTATTGTTACCAAACTCTTAATAGCATTACATCTACTGTTAGTTAACCATGTGTGTTTGGTGTGCAGGCATATGTAAAATATAAAATTAATTTATGAATAAAATAGATTCCTTTTCATTAAGTTGATTTCCTAGTTATATTAGAGTTTAGTTACTTATTATCTATCAAAATCAATATTCTTATCAATTATAATAATTGTTGTTGGAAGCATAAAATTGTCAAAAAAAAAAGTAGATCAATTTGTGTCCTCTACTAGTGTGCAATTTTTATTTTTATTTTTATTTTTGGTGTGGGGGTGTTTGGGGGAGGATTAACTTGTATGTTCACATTTGAAAGTGTAAATCTTTTCCTATATTATTAGGGTATTTTATTTGTAGTAACAGATAATTTTCTTTAATTTTTAAATTATTAATCTCACTTTTTATGAACGAGCCTGTAATTAATTATTTTTGAGATAACGTGATAGTATTATAAAATACTAATTTTTATTTTTATTTTTACTTCCAGCAACAACGTTGACAAGTTGGCATCTGATGGTGACATTTGTTACACTTCATGTGGCACTTAGATTCAATTTCTTTGAAAACAAACCTATTGATATGAAGACTGTGATGCTCTTTGGTATCTTAAATGGAGTTTCCATTGGCTTTCTCAATCTTAGCCTCGGTTTTAATTCTATTGGCTTCTACCAGGTAATTAAAATACACTTCTCACTTCTACTGCATGATAAATTAGATCACCAAAATACTCCTAAGAATCACCAAAAGTGAATATGGTGTTCAAATAAAGTACTTTAAGCTAAGTTCAAAATAAAAAGATTTTGTGTTTACATAATTATATAGGGAGTCTTACGAAAATGTTCCAAATAAGTTTCAACTTACCAACCTCTAACCATTATTATAGACTTATCAAAATTGACCAAACACATATAAAAATTAAAAACCCAAATAAATAAGGATTCTTTAAATCTCTACAAAAATCACACACAAAGATCTCCTTCCATATTTTTAACCGCAATCAGCAACATTAGATGCAAGACGGAAAGAAAATTTTATGGATGAGGTAGCAAACAAGATGATGAAATATAAAAAAATATATATACAAGACATATTGATCAGCAACATTAGATGCAAGATGCAAAGAAAATTTCAATGGGTATGATTGAAATTTATTGAAAATATATAGATGAGTATCAATATACAAATTTTGAGAAAGATTGGAGGTTATTTGGGCTGATTTGGTATCAAACTTCGTAGTTAAAATCGAGTTAAAAAATTCTTCTGCGACACATGTATAACGCATGTATCTCACACATAGGTCTACATGGATATACATGCGATACACATTTTGATATAATATGATACATATGTGATACACAAATGATACACAGTGTGATACACATATCATTTTTTCCATATTCATCGTGTACTTCGAATTTTTAATTCAAACCACCTAAATACTCTATCCAATCATCCCAAAACTGAGATTTAAACTCCTTAATATATATCCAATCTATTTCAACAACACCCACTCAAAAGAAAGTAAAAATTTAATATTTTTTTGGCTACAAATAACTAATTGGCTAATATTAATAATATTTTAGGAATTGACTAATTGTACTAACTTACTTATGAGCTCACATAACTGGTAATTTCCTAACTATATATGATTACCACTTACATAAAGACACTAAAACTTTATATAAGACGGAAAGAATAAAGTCATTAGATTAAAACAATATTAACGACAATAATAATTTTTCCCTCCTTGACTGGCTACACTACAAGAAAAAGAGCTATTAACACAGAAGAAAAAACTAGTTTCTAAAAGTAAAATTTTGGTCCCTAAAAGTCAATAGCGATCAAAAAGTCTGGTTCACTCATCATTATAAGTTTTTACTGACCAAAAGTTTTTCCAATCCCTAAAAGTGCTTTAGGGAAAGAAATGTGCTAACACAGTCTTTTGTGTTGTTTTTTCAGATGACAAAGTTAGCAATTATACCTTTCACTGTACTTTTAGAAACCATTTTCTTGAAGAAGCAATTCAGGTAATTCGAAGTTTCATATTTTCCTAAAAAAAATAAAAAATAAAAAGGCTAGTCTCACAAGATCTCTAAGAAATTATTATTTTGTTACCTTTTTTTTTTATGCAGCCGGAATATTAAGTTCTCTCTGTTAATTTTGCTGCTTGGAGTTGGCATTGCCTCCATTACTGATCTTCAGCTCAATTTTGTTGGCACAGTCCTCTCTCTACTAGCCATTGTTACAACTTGTGTTGGACAAATTGTATCCTTTCATTACGTACTCGTCCAAGAATTTATATTATGTGCACCGACAATATAATATTTTTATATCTGTATATTAAGTTACTTGCAATAACAGACAGCTCTTTACAACAAACATTATCTTATATAATCTGAAAAGTAGAATAAATGGTATAATATAGCAAGTTAAACTACACTGATGGTGTAAAAGATATAACTTATACTTATCATCCAATTATTATGTCAGAAGAAGAAAGATTATGAAAGTTATTTCATTATTTTCTTTGATAAAAGATGTGATTATATTTGAGTCCAAATAATTGTTCAATGGTTATTTCATGCTTTGACTTGACCCTCCAAATCAGCTTACCAACACAATTCAGAAGAGGCTCAACATCTCATCTACACAGCTGTTGTACCAGTCAGCCCCTTACCAAGCAGCTATTCTATTTGTGACAGGGCCTTTGGTGGATCAATTCCTTACCAAAAAGAATGTTTTTGCCTACAAATACTCTAATGTTGTGTTGGTAAGCAAAAATCCTAATCCCTATTTTTTCTTGTGCATGTATGCATGTTTCTACAAATTATTTGTTACTATAATAAGGGGCGAAGTTACAGCAGACTAAGGATGGTCAGTCGAACAACCTTCGTCGGAAAATTATATTATATATATAGGTCTAATACATTTTATACAACTGACCATACTTCGCCAGAAAATTATACTATCAGTTTCCATCAGTTAGGTTTAGGAATCTTTAAACATAGAAATCTTTGGCTAGATTTATAGAGATATTTTAGAATGAGCAAATGGATAATGAATTGAATTTGCAAAAAATGCAGGGGTTCATATTGCTGTCATGCCTGATTGCTGTGTCAGTGAATTTCAGCACATTTTTGGTGATTGGAAAGACATCACCAGTTACATACCAAGTGTTAGGCCACTTAAAAACATGCCTTGTTCTAGGATTTGGTTATACACTTCTGCATGATCCCTTCACATCAAGAAACATCCTTGGTATACTAGTAGCCATTGTTGGAATGGGTTTGTATTCCTATTTTTGCACACTTGAAACCAAAAAGAAACAGCCTGGAGATCATTCTGCACCTCAAGTAAGAATTTCCTTTATTTAGGAGTTTAACTTCTAAACACTGACAATACAAAAAAAATCTAAATGTCTGATAATTACATGTAACCGTTCATAAAAACTGACATTTGTAACCTACTAAAAATAAGACAATTTTTGGGCTGTAAGTTAAAAGGCACTGTATTTCCATGATCAGTGTATATAAGTGGAATCATTTTCTAGTGGTTGGACTTTATTCCTAGTAATATTTAATTTTTGTCATCATCTCAGGTTAAAGAAAAAGATATTGCTACACCACTTCTAGCAGGGAAGGATGGTTATCAAGATAAGGAAAATCATGAAACGAAGAAGTTATCCAAGGATTCTCTTGTTTAAGTTTTAGAGTTAATAAAAAGAATTATTTGAATTTAGATACATTCCACTTGATGTAAATGCTTTTTGGCTCATTTCAATAATATGCACCATTTTCCAAGAATTTATTATATTTTGTCTTCCAAATTCTTTTTCACTAATGTGATATAGCCCGTATCATCCACTCAGGCCATCCACCTGCCAATAGGACTCATTCCATAATATTTGTATTGTCTCCTCCAAATGGCTTATTTGACTGAAATCACTCTTTATTTGTTAATCAAATGCATCGCCTATCATCAGAGGCGGACCCAGAAATTTAATGTGACGGGAACACAATATTCTGTTTAATCAGTGTCCCTAAAGGCTTTTAGTGTTAAGGGTGTCAAGTGATATAAATTAATTATTTTTAAGGTATATACATATAAATATACAAAATTTCTGCCGAAACTTACGGGGTCTGATGACCCCTCAACCTAAGCCATAGGTACGCCTCTGCCTATCATAATAGTTTAAGTTATGATTACTAAGATCTCTATCGCCACCGGAGTGACTACTTACTAGACTTAAGCAAAAGAAAGAATCTTGGCCTAATTGAATTATGATGAATAGACGCTTCTGAATGAATTCTTGAGATTTACATATGTTTGCCATTAACAAATCATCTAGTATTTGTCCTTGTCATTAACAGAGCTCTAGTGTGAAATTAATAGACTTCATGTGTCCAAATGTTTTCGAGAAAGAAGGTCCAAGCTTACCCCTTAACTTTTGACAATATTTTAAAGTTACCTTCACGTTATTATTCCGTTAGGGATCAAGAGCAAAAACGAGACCTTTTTTCCTATCACCGGAGGTAATATTAGATAAAAAGTTTAACATAAGTCAAAATTGCTCAATTTTGGATAATACACGGGTAAATTTAACCCCTTTTTCCTTCTTTTTTTTGTCAACTGGGATAGCGTATATCCACATTGGATATATGCTGCAAATGACGAGAAGTAGCTAGCTACACCACCCGCATAAAATAGCTCATGTGCCTATTTGCGGGCAGATATCTCTTGCTTTCCAAATACACTGATGCACTTAATGTAAGAGTCTAAATTCTGATCCGTTCTACTCTTATCTCTCATGTTTGCACTAGGACTCATTGTCGTAAGGGTTCGAATAGTAGAAGGGAAAATAAAAAAACCTAAATGATAATTCAAAGAATGAGTAGGTAACACAAATAGTGGGAATGCAAGATACTCCTTGTGAATGAATTTTTCCCTCACCCTTATCAAATGCTTCTTCCACCCTAAAGTTCCTTCTCGTTTTTCTTCTTTTTATTTTTAACGTTTTAAATCTTCTTTTGGGGGGATGAGGTAGAGATAATAGGCACAATGGAAAAGGGTCAATAATACTTGTCTACTATCAAAAATTATTTAGAGTTATACTCCGTTATACTAATCGAGCAAAAATACATCTACCGTCTTGCTATTGAGTAAATATACCCCCAAGTTAATGGAGGAGCCATGTGGCAGCCATTTAAGCTATTTGCTCCATCCGGGTTTATTTTTATACTGACCCGACCCAATACCCGGTACCCACCTTAAAACATTAAACCCTTATTCAACTACTTTAAAGTCCGAACCTTACTTTTTGATCCTTACTTCATCAGTTCATATCCTTCCTTGGAGCCTCTTATAGGGCAAATGCACTTTGAAGAACTAAAGAAATGAAGGTCAATCTCTATCTGCACATCCACATTGATAAACCCAAGAAAAGAAAGGTTAATCTCCATAAGAGTAAAAGAAATAACCTGTTTATATTTTTTATCACTTTAGACCCACAAATTTACAATATACAATATCAAATCTGGAATTCCTCAAGTTATTGCCATTCTACCAAGCTCAGATAACCTTTTTTCCCCTCTCTAATTCCTTTTGTGAGGGGATAAGTTTAAAGCAATAGAGATTCATGTTAAAGACAAAATTAAATCCAAAAATTGGGGTTCCAGTAAAGAAAACAGAAAAAGAACAAATTAAACCTATAATTTATGTGCTGTTGTTATAGGCATAGATCACAATGAGACTTCAATTTTATCTTGATCTTTCTATAGAAATGAGAATTCAGTCTTTGTTGTGTCCGTCTCACAGCTCTGTCACTTTTTGTGTAATAGCCGAGAGAATGGTAAATGAATAGGATTTTAAGATCTAGTTATTATGTTGACAATTTTTTAGAGTGGTAATGGATGAAGAAGGTGAGTTTCTTTCTCACTATTTATCCAAAAATCCAAAAATAAACCACATAACAATAAGAAGAGGAAAGCAACAGAAATTCAGTACGAAAATTTAATTGCTGAAGAATCTGTTGAAGTTCACAACGAAATTAACATTACGAGGAAGGAAAGGTGTAAGCTTGTGCAACAATTAGAATTCGGCAACGTGTGGAGAAGAAGAGGTTAGCTTCAAGACCAATTGAGAGTAGAAATAATGGGAGTGACAGTAGCACTGAATTATTTGAAAGGATAATGCAAGAAATCCAAGATCAATGGTTTATGGAGGTGGATTGAAAGATTTTATAGAGTTCTTTAGTAGTAGGATTTATAAAGCCCATGCAGACACGTGACCCCTCCATTAACCCGGGGTATATTTCTCCAATAGTAAAACGGTAGAGATATTTTTGCTCGATTAGTACGACGGAAGATAACTTTAAACAGTTTTCGATAGTAGGATATTTTTGACCCTTTTCCGTAGCCACAATTAAAGCCTACATGTTTTCATTTCCCTTACTGGTGCGTCTTGCAAAACATAATCAGCACTTTCTTCAAAGATTTACTACGAGTGCCAAGGTCTACATATTTTCTATTACTATTCCTTTGACGCAAATGGAAACTCTACATTCACACTGCCATGAATAGTTTTTTAAAAAAAAATCTCCGACTCATAATGCCATCATCTGAAGTAAATGCAACTGTAATATTAAGTCAGTAAGTTGCGAGATTACCGTTTCACTATTTGCCCAACACAGAGTCTGTCAATAGGAACAAGTTCATCTGATGGACCCTTATCTCAAACAACGTAGCAATAAAGGATAACTGAATCTTCATCTTCATCTCTATCACTGTTGCCGGGCGCATTATCCGATATGACTCAAAAAAAACGATCATTAGACTACACAGTATTTCCTCTAAAAGCTCACTGACCTGTGCTGAAAATTACATCAAGGCAGACCAACAAATTTGGCATACCCTCCTCATTTTCTATCATCAAGGCATTTGCTATGCCAATCACTCCAAACAAGAAAAGCATAAAAGCATTCATGTTTTCACCAAGAAGCCGAAGGACACTTCCTGCAGTAAAAGAAGTGTGCTTCAATCGCTGGCATGCAGGATGTGATATTCTGTAGAAGACTTGCAATGAAGCTGCAGACACAGAACCTCAAGAAACCCATAATCACAAAATGAAGTTTAGCTTGGTACTTACAGATTCTCAATCTCTGACAACTGGACCAGTCATTCGAATAAGAAGCAAGTAGCATCTCCAAATGGAATAAGCACTTCTGATGATGAAGGGAACAGGCACTTTGGAAGACCAATTCGAGAAAAATGAAACAAGCAACTGTTCGATCCCCAATATGGAATTCAGCAACTATTGGCTTTTGTTGGATATCAAATGCACTCAGAATAACATATAACAAAGCCAATTGTATCCATAATTTAACAAAACGAAGATATGAAGCCAGATTATTCCAACACTGCAGCCCTTGAGCCTGCCTTAAACTGGAACTACTTTATCCAGATTTTACACCAGATACAATATTCATAATGTATCGAGAAGAGATCAAAAATTTGATAACTGGGAAAAAAAGAAGCTGAACAATAAACATCAAGTGTAACAGTAACTAATAAGTTACAACCATTATATTAGCCTACTGTTTGATCCCAATCAGAGAACAAGTCCACTGTACACAACTGGCTGCATAACCTCACCAACTAAAAATGGGGATCCAAGCAATCAGCGCTGAATCCCAGGTTCAAATGAAGATCAACGGATTTCCGCATACAGTTACTCCAGTACTGCAACTTCTTGGTCAACTCTCCAGTAGTTTGCATCATTGTATTCCTTTATTCCTGCCCCACCATCATCTGTACTCTCCTTTTCAGGATTCTTAGGAACAGTGCTCCTTTTCAAAGGAGCAGCCTCCCCAACAATCCCCTCCTTAAGAGCATGTTCCATTGCCTTTTCAGTACCCTCTAATTCTACGCCAACAAATTCAACATCCTCTTCAAACAAAGAAGGAACAGCAGCTGCTTTCTGACTAGAATCAGATCCAGTTGAAGTTTTGCTAGAATCCGGAGATGTTGAGACACCATTTGGAAGAGATTCTCCACTACCACCAGAAGTAGAACTTACCAAGGGAGTTGTTGCCTCCCCTGAATTGGCCAGATGGCCACTAGAGTTACTAGGATCTTCAAATGGGTTCACAGAGGATCTACCAACTTGAAAATCTGACGCATCCCCCCACGCTGCCCATTCAGGCATAGGCCTGTCTCCAAAGGGGTCATCATTGTCTGACGTCTCAAAGCGGAAGAAACCCATGTCATCTGACACACCTGCTTTCTCGCTTTGTTGACTGAAGTTACCACCATTGACAGAATCTGATCAATCCAATCCACTAACAGCATTTGAAGTAGAAGTGGGTGTTGTATCTGTAGAATTTTTGCTCTCAGCCAATTCGTCCTCCTCTCCTACTACTACCTCATCATCACTATTGCTATTCCCATCATTTGATGTTCCATTAAGGTTGATCTCTTCCATTGCCTCTGTAAGTGAGGTGTTCATAGGTGCATCGCCAAGTCTATCATCTTGAAAAGCAAACCAGTTTGAGTTTGTGAATAAACTGCTGCACAAAGTGGAAGAAAAGAAAAAGAAACTGTCACACACAAACAATAATAAGTCCATGTAGAAAGAACAGATGCTATAACCTCGCCGCATCACTAACTTGCCATTTTTTAACACACGCAAAGGAACCAACGGAACACAAGGGCATGCATTTTCTATGGTCAAATGAACGGAGGAATACAAAAAAAAATTCTTTCTCCTCGTGCTCTCTTGTTTTTTCTTTTTCTTGCTTTTAACATTCTTTGGGTTTTTGTTTGGAGGACCATTTTATTTTTAATTACCTACACCCAATTATAGTACAGACGCTGCAGAAAACGCGTGTAAATTGACTCCTGCACAAAACTTTCCTTTAAAACTACCAAACTGTGAACTCACCTCCCCTGGTCATCTCCCAATCGGAGGGATGATATCACAACCTCAGCAGATTCATCGTCAAAGTAAACATCCTATATGGCATGACCACAGAACCGTGAGAATGCCAGAGGCGAATGATAACATCAATAAAAGAGCGAGTGACCTTTAAAACATTCAAAAGGAAGTAAAGTCAATCACGGAATAAAAGTATTACCTCATCATCTCGATCAAGAGCTGCATGACCCTGTAAAAAAGTGATGAAGACCATGAATGAATTGACAAATGTGTAACCATAACCCAATCGCATCCCAAAACCTAAAATTGGGGTTATGTGCACAATTTCCAGAGTGGTATTCCTCTTTTCTTCTCTTCTGCTTGCAGAACACCCTCCCTCACCCAAACCCGCCCCCACCCCTCTAAGCTTCCTTCCCCCAAAAAGAAAGAATAGGCTGAGGTAGCAACCCTGATTTTTTTGGGAAATAGAATTTTGAAAAGGCAGAAAAAGAGATAGCAACCCTGATTTACAATGCATTAGATAAACCCTTACCTCTTCAGCATCATCATTGTCATATATGGTGTATCGAAATGCTTGGCTAAGATTATTGGCTAAAGCTGCTACATCATAATCTCTATCATGCACATCTTCCTCATCACTGTCCCTCATCCGGTCTTGCAATGCAGTTGGCCGGCTGCTCATGTTTAAAAAATTCATCATGACCTCTATTCCAGTAGTTGATGTAGGAATTGACAAGGGCACTAGAGCAGAAGAGGCAAGAAGGGAGTAAGCTGGAACACTCAGTTCTTTTGCTCCCAAAAGAGAACTCAACCTAACCACCTCTCCTTCTCCACTCTCTTACGAATTGTGACATTTATGTTTATACTATTCAGATAAGCTCTCCTTGACTATCTGATTGAATGATTTCACTAGAAGCTTTTCATCTAATAAATTGTGACACTTCTTGTCACTACTAGATCACAGTAAAGGACATGACAGTGGTCCACCAAAAACGTATCAACAGTTAATTCCCTGCTTTCCCACCCACCCCTTATCTTTTCTACCCCCATTTTTGACCTCTTTCTTCAGATACTAGAAAGTCCATACATCAAAGTAGGTCCAACAGACCGAGATTGGTGCTCACGAAGACACCTCTCTCTCTCTGAAGTATCTTTATAATATAGTCCGCCTTTTATTTTTAAAACTCCTCGCTGTTTACTACTCCAATCATTTTGAAAATCTGTTTACTTTTTCCATTTTATCATTCCACCAGATGAGGGCAGAGTTGAGATACTTGAAAATGACATGGCACAACAACGATTGTTTAAGTAAAGACAACAAAGTACTAACACTATAAGTGGTTCAGCTGTTGTAGTTGTTATAGTTACGTCGCATCTGGTGTTAGACAGGGGGTTAGAACTTGTATTCCATATAGGATAAGTATGAAATTAGAAAAGAACCTCTAAAGTTAGAGAATTCCTAATTGCCTTAAAAGACGCGTTACTAGAAGTGTATGAATGGACAAAGGGAATCCATATAGCCAAGCCCTAACTAATTTGGGACGAGCACATATTTGATTGACGGAAAAACACTATCAATGACATAATATTGGCGATCAGTTACACAATCAAAAAGAAGAGGCAAAACGTACCCACAAGCCCATCGGTAGACATTTTCGATCGTATTACGCTCCTGTAAAACAGTAATTTGCCAATCACTCCATTCCATATTTTTCTGGCATGAAGAATACAGATTAACATGTGAGAAGATGAAATGTTGCACGAAATCCAATGCCATCAAAAGTTATTATATAGAACGCATGAGGCAGAATCTTTCACCAACTTCTGCTGCTCAATCAATATCATGAGCCAAAAACAATAAAAAGAAGTGACAGGAATCTAATGAGATACTGCAGTAAAAAATTTACATAGGACACCATAAACTAAATATTGACATCAAAGGCATACGAATGATTTTGTTTAACAAAGTAATTAATCACATATTTGTGAAGAGGAACGTGGTGCTTAAAAATCAATCAAACAGTTTTTATTACAATGCACAGTAAAATCAGTTCCAAGCTCTCTTCCCTACTTCTAAAAAACAAGCTAAGATCAATTTCATATCAAAGACAATCCCTTTGAAGCACAGGAGGGTAGGTAACTGTATGTTGAAACTATTTGCCGACGTCCATCCTTAACTCCTTTTTAGTTGTGCAGAGAGCACTGCTTAGAGACATAAACAATTGACTCAGACAGAACTTTCAAAATCTAACTGAACAATTTTGGTTGATGATGTGCTCATATGCAGTTCGTTGTTGTTGAAAGCATATCAAGCAACAATATAAAGCTTTCACACACCTCAAGTTGTTCTTGGATGTGGTTGTCATTCTTTCCCAACTGAACAAGTTTGTTAGAAATCCGTGTTATATGTCCTATGTTACCCACTCGGGGTGCTTGTTTCGCAGTAGCAGGTAAAGTTGGCTGCATCAATTGAAAAACATCATTAAAACATATCAAGCTATTAAATACAGTGAGGTTGCAGTGTTCCCATTTAACATGTTCTGTTCTTGGAGAGAATGGGGTGCGATAACTCGAAAAGAACGAGGCAATTTCAAAACCTAATAATTTAATAGAAAGTAAATCAGTTATTTAGAAATATCAACCTGTTTTTCATCACTAGAAATTGTAGCCTGCTTATCCGTTTGAAGTATCTTCCCAATCAAATTACACTCTTCGAAAAGATGGTCGACAATGATATTGTTTTTGCTGTCCAAGCATGAGTATATTATACTCTCCACATGATGATGTAATGCATTGTTATAAGGGTACCTGTACAGCAATCAAGTAATTTGTTCGGACCAAAGAAGAAAGTAGTAAGAAAGCCTCCAACACAAAATCAATGGCTTTTGGTGAGCAAACCAGCAACTCAGAGTTCCAGAATTCATGAGCATAGGCATAAAATCTTACTCAAAAAAGAGATCCAGGACTCTCTCAATCGTCCCAGAGCTGATCAACTCTTTCTCTGCAGTTTCATTGCCAGCTTTCAGTAGCACAGAAATGAATTCCACAATCTACAATAAAGAAGCAAACCACTAAATATAAAAAGATAAAGAGACTCGGCTAAGATAAACAACTCAATGATTTAACAGTGGAAGTGAAAGGAAGCATGCAAATATTGAACATATGTTCATGCTAACACTCCTTTCTGAGCTTCTACTCCACAGACTAAATGCTGAATACATTTCAACAAATCCACCAAATATAACAAGAAAGGTTATCAAGCTATTTACAATTCATCCAGAATACAATCATGAGCCAACTTGATCTCTAACAGATAATGAAAGTCCATACTATTGGAAATTCTAGCTATAAATATCCTTCTGAAATAACACCAATCAACCTAAATTCATCAAATTGTAGTATAAAAACAAGATCAGCTCACTCGATTCAAAGAACGTATACAATACAAACCTTTAAGCGATGCTTCCCTAGAGGTGGTCTGAGTTCGCCATATGTCGTAGGCAGAATCTTCTCATCAGAGGTCACATTCAACAGCTTGACCAAGTCACCTGTTCCAGAATGAGCAACGGTTATTAAACATCTTAAAGATAAGGGTCAAGGGGCAGCAAACACATCAGTTATATTAGGAAGTAAAGGACTCCCTCTCCTTTTTTTTGGTGGCCTGTTCTGCAACAGCTTTGCGTTTTCATGATTTCCTACCACCCACTCTCTTTTAGAAAACTTTGAATTGATCTAAAGGGTAGAAAAGTATCTAACAAGTATTTAGCAATTCAAAATCATATGAAATTTTTTGCAAAAAGAAACTTACCAAGTTTAGGCAACATTGCATCGATAGTGTCAGGGCTGACATGCATGGGTGACTCATAAACATGCTGGCTCCGGAAGGAATACATCATAAATGATGGGATTGATCTTTTTGAATCCAACAGAGATATGCAGACAGTCAAAGAATGGACAAGGGCAGACTTTGACTGTGAATCTTCAAGGGCATGACAAAATATCCTTGAAACAAAGCTGCATGTAAAGGAAGTTGAGCAACTTATTCAGTCAAAATTAACATCATCAGGAAAGAATCCCAAAGAAAAAAGAGCTTTCAAGAGAAGTATCAACTGGAGTCCTACAGACCTTGGACTAGATAATTTAGTGGCCAGAGGTGATGGGGTGTTTCTGGTAATTGCACATAGGGTCTCTGCTGCATTAGCATGTACTTCAGGAGGACTCTGGACAATAAAACAGTACATCAGAAATGCTAGATCACCCCCTTTAAAGGGATAGCTAATTCTTGTTCGGTCTTTCTAAAAAATTCAAAAAGAAAAAGCATTGACACATGTATATCTGAATTCTACACTGCTTCACATTTCCCTTCCCCCCACCCCCAAGAAAAAACACAAAAAGAAGGAAGCTGCATCTGAGCTAAGCTTGGGAACAGAAGTTTTCTAAATGATAAAGTAAAACAAAAATTATTAATCGTAGGGCAGAACAAGTTGATAAGCCCCCTTTATCTCTGTCCCTATGTTCCCTGTCTGACATGAACATTAGGGAAAAACAGATTTCTAGGTCAAAAATGAAACCTGCTGAAATCAACAAAGAGGAGTCAAAGAGACATGGATCCATCAATGGAAGGAATTTGGTCTTTCAGTTTACTGCTGCAGGAATACATAATTCCTGTCAACTACACATTGCAGCCCCAGTTGCCCCGAAGCAGAATGTCATTAAACTGCCGTACCATTCAATAAGCAATACGCTGACATTTAAAACATAAAAATACACAGTATCGCCAGCAAAATGCACTGCCAATAAGCAAAGATAACTAGGCTTAATTGACAGAATCGATCGACGAAAGCACGAGTGCACAATCATATACTGTTATTCTTAGTGCAAGATGAATACCTAAACAGCCTGTAAATGTCAACCAGAACATATATATCAAAGGAATACTAAAGAAAAGTAGCAGATAATCAGGTAACCACAAATCTCTTTAACTTACAGAGGGGCTCAATTTATCCACGATCATTTCTAACAAATTGCTGTCAGTTAACCATTGCATCACATCCGATGTGTTGGGGTAGATTTGATCATCGGCACCTACAAGTCGCACCAAAACCTATAAAGAAACAGCTCATCAGAGGGATGCCTTCATCAGACTAATTGTCATAGTTGACTGTATATATCACAATCATACACACATTGTGGCAGATGGAAGAACGGAAAACTACACCACTAACCTCCATTATGGATGTTATACCAATCAAATCGACCATCTGGCGGAAAACATCATGATGCGCCTGTAAGAAAATCAAAATGATCCGGAATATAACCAATACTTTAGGCGGGAGGAGAGAAAGAAAAGCAATAAAACATGTACGCATTGCTAAGGCGTCCTACTAAGGTTTAAATCACTATCCTCCCAAGTTTGCCAAGTGAAAGGAAGGAGTTAGATATGGTCCCCTATGTATTAACCCACTCCCTGTAATAAGATGCTTGGAGCAACATTTCTTCCCAAAAGTGAGTCCATGCAATTATTTCATACACGACTTAAGCAAGTTTTGAATTCTTGACCCTCCTTGCTCCACCACCCACTAACCATGTGTAAGTAGACATGCAATTATACAGTTAAACTACATCAGAAACTTACTTGTCCAACAGAATAAATATATAACTCCAAAAATTGTTATGCAGTTTACTAAACCCAAAATTACTTTTTTCTTATCTATTCTTTCCTTGGATAAGTAAACATATACTCCAATTACTATTTCAGATCAGACTGCATCTTACTTGAACTTTTCAACAAGGGTGAAACCAAGCATGAGCTGTCCAACAGTAAAATCCAGACAGAGCTAGGTGAGTTCTGTTAAATTACTATACAAGGAAGCTATCTGCCACCTACTTAGGATGATCTAGAAATACAACAACATTTGAAGCTCACAGAGAAATGTAGAAGCAACTTAGATTATGCGAAGAAAACTAACAGAAGCACAAATGGGAATATATTAGTTCATTATCTTTCCTGCCTTCAGATAGTCTACAGGGTAGGGATGCAAACACAGAGCTCAGGGATACATAGGTCAAAGGAGACAGAGTCTTCAATTGAGACAGGTCAGCAATAAAAGACGCAAGAAGCATGAGAGGAAGAGATGAAATAAAAGAGCTAACTCGAATTTGCAGAAAGATGTAACGCTGCCCCCACTAACCCTTCTCAAAAAAGAGAACCCACCCTTGAGAGGACTCAAACTACAATGCTTACCAGGAAAAGAAAGAAAGTAATTATTGGTTGTCTCGGGAAGGAACCTAAGACTATCCTGCAGCGGAATTGAGAGGTTTGCTAAAAATGCAAAATAGACATTTAAGGTAATGGTCAAAGCAGAGTGGTTGTCATTTAAGGTAATGGTCAAAGCAGAGTGGTTGTCTCTAGAAACATAGAAATGAAATAGAAGCAACACAAAGAGGGGAAGGACTAACACATCATGAAATTAACAGGCTTAGGGGGCACATCAACAACAATTATCCCAGAATAATCCCACGAGTGGAGTCTGGGGAGGGTAGTGTGTACGCACACCTTACCCCTACCGTGAGGTAGAGAGACTGTTTCCAAAAAGACTATCGGCTCAAGAAAAGATGCAAGTAACGCGGTGTCAACAAAAAGTAATGACAGCAAGAAAACAAGGCAAAAGGAATAATACGAAGTGATAAAAATCTACCAATAATAGAATACAAGACCGCCACTAATACCACTGGAATGGAAAAAAAACACCTCGACTACCTACTAACCTTCTACCTTAATCTTCGACCTCACGCCTTTCTATCAAGGGCCATGCCCTCCGACAACTGAAGCAACGCCATATTCTGCCTAATCACATCTTCCCAATACTTCTTTGGCATATCTCTACCTCTTCTCAGATCCACTAAGGCCAACCTCTCGCACCTCCTTACCGGAGCATCTGTGCTTCTTTTCACATCCCCAAACCATCTAATAGCTTGTTTGGCCAAGCTGGAGAAATCAGCTTATTTTGAGATGTGCTTTTTTCAAAAGTGTTTTTGAAAAAAGTACTTTTGGAGAGAAGCAGTTTGTGTTTGGCTAATCACTCTGAAAAGCACTTTTGAGCAATAATTTGTGTTTGGCCAAGCTTTTCAGAAAGTGCTTTTAAGTATCAAATTACGAATAAGGACATGAATAGATTTACTTAATAGTTAATATTATAAGTAAATAAATAATCTCAAAAATTTGTTATTACAGGCAATAATTAAATCTTTTCATTTTATTTAAGTAAAATATGAAAATAAAATTTAAAAGTACTTAATTCTTTTAATATAAGTTAAATATATTAAAAATCATGCAACAAATATAAAAGCATTCACCCCTAAAGTCACTATGTATTAGAAAGTTATCTACAAGTCTAACTTCCCGCATCTTGTCCTCCACGTGGGCCACTCTCACCCTGGCCAAAATATCTGCATTTATAATCTTATCAATCCCGGTACATCCGTCTCAACATCCTCATCTTCATTTATAATCTTATCAATCCTGTTATACTCGCACATCATTTCTGAAGTTCAACATCTTTTCTACTTTCATCTTCTGGAGATGGGGGTTCTTGACTGCCCTAGTCGGTCTAACTAGCACTTTGTAGAACTTACCTTTACGTTTAGGCGGCACATTCGTATCACATAAAATACCGGATGCGAGTCTCTACTTCACCCACCGCGCTCCAATACGATGGGTAACATCCTCGTCAACCTCCCAATCTCCTTGGATTATAGACTCCAAGTACTTGAAACTATCTCTCTTGGGGATGAGTTGTGTATCAAGCCTTACGTTCACTTCATTAGTCCTGTCACTAAACTTACACTCTAAATACTTTGTCTTGGTCCTACTCAACTTGAAAGACTCTGGGGTCTATCTCCAAACCTCCAGTCTCGCGTTAACACCGTCACGCGGCTCGTCAATCAGTACAATATCATTCGCAAATAACATACACCATGTCACCTCCACTTGAATGTTACGCATCAGTGCATCCAGTGCCAAGGCAACTAAAAGCGGGCTAAGACCTGACCCCTAGTGCAACCCCATCACAACTGGAAAGTGGTTTGAGTCCCCTCCCATTGTCCTCACCCGAGTTTTAGCTCTATCGTACATGTCCTTAATTGCCCTAGTGTAGGCCACAAGAACACCTCTAACCTCCAAACATCTCCATAGAACCTCCCTTGCAACTTTGTCGTATGTTTTCTCTAGATCAATGAACACCATATGCAAGTCCCTCTTCCTCACCCTATACTACTCCACCAACTTCCTTACAAGATGAATGGTTGTCGTAGTCGAACGACCCGGCATGAATCCGAACTGGTTTTCGAAAAAGATAACTTTCCATTGCCCAAAACAATCTGATGCTTAATCTTATATAGAAAAATAATATGACATTTGAAATGAATGATGCTAAAGATTATCAACTACTACATCGCTTGGAACAAATTAAAATGACATGACCACAAATAAATATACATAAATATACATACCTCGCTTTTTGATAAATAAATACCCATGCATGTTTATAAAGATAAAATGGGTAGCAAATAATAAATAGGTGTTGAAATGTAAATCCAACATGTAACAAACGAAGACATGTGACTTTCTAAGGTTGAACTAGTGTTGGAGAGAGATTATAAATTTTCAACTTCTGTTTCTTGCAAAAAGGAGACTTCTTTTCATAAAAACTTTGCCGATTCCCGAATATGGACCAAAATCTTGGTATTTAATCTACCAGCATCAAGGAAATGATGTTTTCTTTTCTTTCTACCAAAAAATTATAATTTTATGATTTTCTAGACACTAACTTGAAAACTGGATGAAAATGAACACAAGATCACTTACTAGATGAGCAATTTATAACAACAAGGTGTCAATATAAGATAATATTTAGCCGGAGACTCATATGAGGATTAGACATTTTTCTGGTTAATAACCTTCATCATCAATCAATCAAAACTCTCAGGGTTAAGATAGGTTGAGTTTGACCATATGAATTGAGTTACTGATGAAAGTAAACCAATACTCAAGCCAATCTTTGAGGTCTGCATATAAAATTGCTGCTTTATTAAAATCTTAGTTTCTTCAGCACTGCCATAATAATTAATATAGCATCATATCATACCAGACAAATAATATATCATCATATCAGACTACAAATTCTTCCAAGTTGTTGATTTCCACTAACATAATCCTTTTCTTGATAAAAAAATAACATCTTGTTATTTCTTCAAAATAGAAAGTCAAAATTTTAACTAAATGAAGCAGTAAAGTATCCTGAAGAATGCATCTGCGCATAGACTACACTACCTGGACATAATTCATGAGGGGAACAGTCTTCCGCAACATGAGGCATATCACAACCTGTAATGCAGTAAGAGTACATAAATCAACTTGCTTTAACCAAATAACATTTCATTAATCTTGTATACATGAACCTTGTGGATGAATGAAACTATACCTTACTAAAATACCCAGCAAGCAATGCACTATGTGGACGACTTGGTTCCAAGAAGGAAAAGAGTAAATTCATGAGCTGCGCCAAGATGATAAAAAAGGATTGAGCTCTCAAGCAAAACAATTTCTTCTGTGAAACTAAAATGTAATGACTTTTTTTACAGTTGCAATTTAAAATTAAAATGTAATAACTGCATCCAGTGAATTACCATACCTCTTCTTCTTCCACTAGAGCCTTAAGGATGACATCAATTTCACAGGTGAATATCTCACTGGCAATGAAAGGAAATCTATGGTGCAAAACAATAATTAGAAACAAGAAACTGAAGTGGTACCTAATATCTAAAATTAAAAATAAACATATTGTCTTGCAATTAGATTATTCAAATAATTAAAGCTTATTCATGTTCCATGATAACTTACTTAAACTTCCGTTTGTTATCGGCATCCTCAGAAGGTTCTTCAACAATGTAGCGCAGTAACTGCTCAACCTGGGCTCGATCTCTCAAACTGAAACCTCAAAATCATAAAAATTTGTCAATAAACTTTGGGACTTTAAGTTGTATGAATACTGAATTGTGCGATTATTAATTCTTTCACTAGAACTATATGCCAATTGATGGTTAAAATGAAACAATTAACAGAAGCATATGCATGATAAAAGAAAGGCATTTTTTAAGGTAATGAGAGGCATTTATAAATGAAAACTGCAAGACTGTTTACAAATTTATGAGGCGGCTGTTTAAAGCTTTGCATTCTTGAATTATCTCTTCCTCATCGAGGAGCTCTTCCAATGTGAAGTTTTCCTTGTCTAATACTGCTTCAACCTGCAAATCCAAGGGAAAAAATGTTTCAAAATCTGGATATATCTACAATTTAGAGGAAAACAAAAGCAGAAGCCAATGGATAAGTGTCGGATTATGGTAACAACATAAAGAACAGAAGTCATCAGACATCTTTAAGTCAAAATAGAGAATAGCCAACTTACTATGAAATTCAAAAAAGAGGTTTAAAAGGGTCAAGCTAGAAAAATACCATACTCAGAAGCACGTCAAAGTACGGGAAAATCACACTATGAATAACAGATGGGTCCAACAAGTAGGTGACGACTATGGTTGCAAAGAAGAATCAACAATCTGAAATACTCCATATCAATCCATGAAAGAAAAGACTTTGGACTACTCTACACCAAAAACACTCACAAATTATGCAGAGAACTTAAACTTTCACTTAATCAACATGCACACACAAGAAAACAGTTCCTACAGATAAGTATTTTAAAGAGCAAAAAGCACATAAAAGCGACAAGGTCCCTTGGAGCTTGAAGCGAAAACAGGAAGTGAAGCACACGCTTCTTTCAAGTGAAGCGCACAATTACAGAAAATTAAAACCAAACATATATGCATTAGTAATATAATAATCAAAATGCAATAAATAAATGAATTCAACACCCAATATACAATTGCCGATTTTATTCCAACTCTTCAAAGTTGAGCTTTAAAGAACCGACAGTTTTTTGTTTAATTCACTTAAGTCATTACTTGAAGCGCACATTTAACTGAAGTGCATGGCTTGACCTACAAAGCAATAACCCCTCGCTTCGAAACGCTACATTGCTTTAAGCGACGAAGCGATGGCTTTTAATAACACTGCTACAGATAGATGAAATATTATCTCTGTTTTCATAAGTAATGGGAGAGTAGTATTATATCAGAAAAAACAGCATAAAGAAAGTGCTGGTCAGTATGTACAACCCAATCAAACTGTGCAGATTATTAATTAGATACTATCTTATCCTAAGTCAATTATCCGTTTTCTCTTCTTTTCTCTTTTCATGATGAAACAGTAAAGATTGTGTTAATGAGTACCAAGAAGGTACGTAAAAGAGGATATCAGAAGAGAGGTCTTCCCTATATATATCGAAGGAATTCAAAAGATCCAACAATGAGGCTATGTCAGATTTAAAGTTCTTCCTACACCACAAATAAAAACTCTTACTGTCTTACAGCATCTAGATTTCAGTCGTCTCATTAAAACACCTATTTGTTTCTCTCCAGCCAAGTATTCCAGAGAATGCAAGTAGGAACTGCATTCCAATAGTGTGCTTGCTAGCAAATGGTAATGCATACCAGCTGCATAGAGCAAGTTTTATTCTTCCTGGCATAACCCATTGGACTCCAAAAACTCTCAGGAACACTGAAAAGTAATTACGACTTGAGACTAATGATCTTGCCCGTTATTAATATTTGACACTAATGATCTCGAATACTTCCAACACCAGTAAGCCCCACACTGTCTTCTACGCAATTAATTTCAGCCATCACACATTGATTAAGGCATATATCAGGACTCCATTTTCATCCCATTCACACACACACACAAAAAAAAAAAGGGGGGGGGGGGGGGGGGGATATATCGTGATCAAATGAAGCCTGACTCAAGCCAATTACTGCCAATCAATTCTAATCATACTATATTATAAGTGGGAAGCCCCAAAGTCAAAGTTGAATTACTAAAATGTCCATAAAAAATTAGTGGACTTTTATACCCTTAGTAAATAAATAAATAATTTCTTATTTTATATTTGCCTTCTCTTTAGTGTTGTATGTACATTTGGAGAATTTATCAAATGATAGCTTGGACAATTTCTACTTAGTTATCTTCACCATGTCGTCTCTTCTCTTCATCTTTGGCATTCACAATTAATTTTACCTTTGAGAAATAACTTTAAAATCTAAAACTTTTTGTAGGATAACAAGTATTCTCAGTGATTCTTCGAAATTCATAGGTCTTAAGCACTTCTTTCTCGACATTAGATGAGTATCTATCAAAACTAGGGCAACTGAAACACGCTCTTGAAGAAGATGTTCATGGCCTATCTTTTATTCATCTTGGCTTAAGAAGTCTAGCAGACCATTTGCTTTTTAGTGCAAATAATCTTTATGTATCACTGAAAATATTGTGTGAACATGTTTCATCATTTTACTTTCTCATTCAAATATTGCAGTGTACTTTATATTAAAAGAGCACATAAATTGGGACGGAAGGTGGTCTCCATCAAGATAGTTGGGAAGAAGGAAGATGAACAATTTTCCTAGCAATAGTTGGCTAGTCTTTTTTTTTTTTTATTTAAGATCAACTAGGACAAAAGTGGGTTGCTCTGGTGGTGAGCACCCTCCACTTCCAACCAAGAGGTTGTGAATTCGAGTCACCCCAAGAGCAAGGTGGGGAGTTCTTGGAGGGAAGGATGCCGAGGGTATATCGGAAACAGCCTCTCTACCCTAGGGTAGTGATAAGGTCTGCGTACACACTACCCTCCCCAAACCCCACTAGTGGGATTATACTGAGTGGTTGTTGTTGTTGTTTTAAGATCAACTAGATTTCAACAGAGATAATCATGAGGAGCATCGTTTATAAGAAATTATTAAATTAGATATAACCAATAACATTAATGTACTTAATAAAATAATAAAAATATAACTACAAATAATATTTTGTATACTATAAGTTATGTTTTTAACTCAAAACATTTTGGAACTTGTATGCAGTTAACAGTTATTATATTATTTTTTGGTTACAAGCTACATAATGATTGATATGGGATAGACATGCAACGCATGTATCCAAAAACTAGTAAGCAGAAATATAATTAAACAAGCACAAGAAGTAACAGCAGAGACAGGAAGTAACTTGCATTTGACCAATGTAGAACCAATAGTGGCGGAGCCACATGCAAGTTGCAACCAAGGGGATTCAATTAAATTCTCCCTCGCCAGAATATTACACTGCATAAATAGGGTAAAAACAATTTGTTTATACAAATATAGAATTTCAATCCTCTTAACATTAGAAAAATACATGTTTAAATCGCATATGTGGCCCCTTGTCAGAATTCCTGACTCCGCCACTCCGCCACTGAGCACTAATATAGCATAAGCAAATTACACGATCCAATTAGGGCAATTATAGGCTAAACAAGCGCTCGAGATATAACAGCGCAAAACACGAAGTAATTTTGTTTTTACATAGTCTGTGTGCTCACATATAGAACATTCATAAACCACACACTTTTCAATTTTAACACATAATACACTGTCCACGAGCTTAAGTCACGCATAATGCGGGGACAAAAGAATGAATCAAAAATTCAAAATTATTCAAAATTCAAATTCCACAAAATCACACTTGCTTATCCAAATCAAAATTACAACTACAAGAGCATTTAGGCATGTATAATTGGATCGAGTGACGTTACCGGTGAACAAGCGGAGAGAGATGTGAGCTTCCAAAACATATTTGAAAATAGATCTGTTAACCCTAGAACTGAATCGAGACAAAAAAAGGAAGAGAAGATTCTAGAAGGTGATACCGAGGGGCTTAGGCTTTTTGAAGTTTATGGAGCGAAATAGAGGAAAAGGGAGAAAACCCTAGCTTTTGAGATCAAAAAGAAAGCGAAGCCGTAAAGATGGAGAAAGAGAGAGGGATGAGGTTCTTCTAATGTTTTTTGTTGCTGGAGAAATGAGGACGAAAAAGTACAAAATTAAGGTTTGCAATGTACCAAAGTCGAAAATATGAAAAGATAAAGTGAATTGAAAGAATGTTTAATTAAATAATAATGAAAAATGAGATAAAGACAAAAATGGTTTAAAATAATATATATTATATTGTCTTTTCCTTTATTGTTCTCGACGGAAGATTCTCCCGTGATTTACTTAAATTGTTGTAGAAATCTTTCTAAGTTAAGACTCGATCGCTTCAATGGAACTACAAGATAATATTTTACTGAGACATCAGCCTTGTTATGTTGTCATAACCAAGATTTACTGTCTGGATTAGATTGCCTCGACTTTATAGTCTCAACCTCATAAACATTGGGTGATACAGTATAAAACCAAGAACAAAACATGCTTTAAAAATAGACTAGTATGCATAAGTTCAACACAACACTATTTAGCCTATCATTTAGGCTAAATGAATGTCTTTATTATGAAGATAAATAAAAGTAAAAAGTACCTGAGACTGCCGAAGTTGTGGCCAAGTAGCCTTTTCTGATTTTTTATTCCAAATACAAAAAATTTACAAAGGGAGATTTACAAAAGAAATTTAGAGAAAGAAGAGAGTTATCTGATTCAAGAGAGAGATGGGAGTTATTAGCTGAAGTCTATCCCTAACTAAAGAATTGAGGTCCTTATATAATGGATCTGTCTAAAAACAAATAAAAACTAAACAGTAAAATTGCCAGCAAAATAATTACATGATGGCCCACAAAGAAAAAGCTAAAAGAGAAACGGACAATTAAATTTATAAAAGTAGATTCCACACAACCTATCATGGTGGGGTCAGATACTTTATTAAAGTTTTTCGTCTCTATTACCCTAATTATTCAATGGTTGGGTCAAATACTTTATTTAAGATTCCTCACAACCTATCATCGAGGTCTACTTCTTCAATTTCTTCAACCTCTTAGAGATTCTCCTGTTATGAGTGTGTCTTCTTCCATAGTATGGCTTGTGGACGCCATAGAGATATCATGTGGTATCTCTATTTCTAGATTTTTGATTAAATCTTTTTTAACCTCCTTCATGTATGAGGCCAGTATTTCTGCTTTGATCATAGTACCTTTCTTCATTTGAAGTTGTCTGAATAAACTTAAATTTTCTAGAGACTTGATACTAGTTTCTTTTTGCCTGATGTATTCATCAATCTTCTTTTGGATATTATCCAAAATTTCCTGGCTATATAATTTTTCTTGCTGATCATTTTGAAGTAATTTACTCCAGAACTTGGTATAAAAAATTCTATTTAGGCATGGGAACCCTTCTGTTGTATAGCTGACTTCTACATCCCAATTTATTATTCAAGGGATAGAGAATTCTATAAAAAGGTACATAGTAGTCATTCCTTTAAAGAATATTTCTTCTTTATGTAGATCAACTATCTTGGGAGATATATCTACCTATTGAGTATATAAACTCTTAAACTGTTCTGGAAGGATTTTCAATGATGGATCATATAATATCCACCAATTACAGAACCAACTTGGGATCTGTTGTCCATACATATTAGAACAAAACTTTATAAACCAAGAATGTTTTCTATTAGCATTTTCATATAACAAAGCTTTATTAAAGCCTTCAACATAATCCCAATAATTAAATTTTACTGGGAGTTTTTGCTCATGATGGGTATATTCTCTTTCCTTGAATGTACTAAGTCCCCATTCACCTAAGGCTAGAATCCTTTTTATAATAATTTTAGAGAAATTATAAATTCTCTTTGTATTAGTAGGGTAAAAGTGTTGAAATTCAGCTGAGCCTGTAGATGTTATGACCAATTCATAATGCATCATATACTTATATGTAAGGGTGGCATATGATGTTGTATCAAAGTATCTGGCCATAAGTTGCCAAGGTTTGTCCTTCCATTTTAGGTCAGGCTGTTCTAAAAGAGTTATTATCTATTTTTTCTCATTTCGGTTATAAACCTCGATAGCCTCATGACTATCATCTATCAAGGCCGCTGAATAAGATGGATTATCATTATTACCTTGCTTGAATTTTATAAAATCCAAAAATTCTTTGTACATCGGGTGTTCAGTATTAATCCCAGATGTTTCTGCTATATTAGCAGCTAGTAACTGATGGTTTCCAATTTGGGCAAGGATATTCCCTCTGCCATAGGAAAGTGTCCTCCCTCGTCCTCTTCCCCGAGGAGGCCTATATACAAGTCTCATATCCTATCATAAAATTAAAAGAATTATTAATTCAAAAATTCTCTAGTAAGAAAGTCAGGGAGACTATTATATGTCCCTTTTTGTAAATAATTTCAAAATTAAATGGTTCAAGTAAAGCTTGCCATATTGCAAACATTTATTTTGATACGTCATGCTTTGCAATCTTTATTAATGATTAAACTTTGCTGCTTGGAAATCAGGATTTTTTAAAACTTCTGATTGTATAAATCAGTTTGAAACTTTAATACACATTTTACTATGGCAAGGATTTCCTTAGCCACAGTAGCATAATTCTTTTGGAAATTATTCCATTTTTTCGACTAGAATTGAACAAGATATTCTTGTTTATCAACTGGAGAACACTGTTTTAATATTCTACCATAACCTATATCTGAGGCATTAGTTTCAACAACCTTTTCCCAACTTAGATTAGCAAGAGTTAAACATGGAAGGTTATTAACCTTTTGTTTAATTCTTTTGACTGATTCTGTATGATTATGAGTCCAAGGTTTTGGATTTTTCTTCAACCTTTCATATAAAATTGAAGTATCCTTAGCAAGATCCTTTATAAAAGGAGAAGTGTAATTTAAGATTCCCAAAAATCTTTGAAGCTGAGTTTTATCAGTAATTATATTAGAAAATTTAGAGGCAAATTCAATACTCATTTGAATAGGAATAATTTTTCCTTTTTTTAATATTATGCCCTAAAAATCTTATATTTGTTTGGAAAAGATGCATCTTGGGCTTGGATATTACCGGACCATTCTGAATTATGATCTTTTTGAAAATATCTAAATGCCTAAAATGCATTTCTATATTTTTAAAAAATACTAAGATATCATCTATATAGACAATTATAAAATTAGTATAAGGTACAAAAATATCATTCATAATTTTTTGGAATTTAGAAGGGGCATTTTTCAAATCAAAAGGCATGCCATTCCACTCATATTGGCCCATTGGGACATTAAGAGCAGTTTTATATCTATCTAACTCAGATATCTGAATTTGCCAATAACCAGATTTTAAATCGAATTTTGAAAATATTATAGCATCATGCAATCTGTCCAATAAATTATTTTTATTAGGGATTGGATATCTAATCCATTTCAAAGCCTTATTAAGGGGCTTATAATTAATAACTAACTTTGGAACTCCTCGTTCCTGTTCAACATGTTTATTAACACAAAAGGCAGTATAAGACCACTTAGACTTTGAAGGTCTTATAAGACCTTTCCGCAATAAAGTTTTTTTTTTTTGCATAATTTCAAATATTCTGAATTCATTTGGCAAGATCTAGCCTTAGTAGGAATATTGTCCTCTGAAAAGTCTTCTTCATAAGGAAGACTAACTATATGCTTTTTTCTATTCCAAAATTTCTTTGGATGGTCTCCACAAATTTGTAAAGAAAACTGATTTTTCAATAAATCAATTTTTTTCAATGAGTTTAGGAGTTTTTAAATCTTTTTCAATAGTAAGACTACAAATTTCATTTTTAAAAAAAATTATTTGTCTAGTTTTTGTAGTAATATTATTAGAAATTATCTCATTCAAAAATCTTTGAACTGGTTGGGTTATAAACTCAAAAGTAATCTTTTTTCCATTAAAAGTTCATGTAAAACTATTAGTATCCCAATTAGTAAAAAGAATTAGGTGGTGAAAAATGGGACCCCTAATATAATATCTTGATGGATGTCTTTTACTAAAACAAAACTTTCTGGTATACAGACTTTGTTTTGGCAAATATATGCTTTAGGCAGTTTATAAAAAATACCCATTTGGTGACCAGTGGTATTTTTTAACCTCTGAGTAGTCTTATGAAAATATCTTGAAGGTATTACTCCTTATTTAATACAATTTAAATCAGCACCGCTATCAAATAATGATGTGATGTTGTACAGCATGAGAAAAAATACATTTATATGCTTATATGTCATGTGTGCATGCCAATGCGATGCAATTCAGTGATAAAATCATAAACAGCCCCTCGGGCAGAACATCACTCATATACAGCCCCTCGGGCAACCTCACAGTCACGCGTGCCACTCGGGCATACCTCACAATCACTTTTGCCACTCGGGCATACCTCACAATCACTCATGCCTTCCAGTCACTCAGTACTCGGCACTCGCACTCAGTAGGTACCTGCGCTCACTGGGGGTGTGTACAGACTCCGGAGGGGCTCCTTCAGCCCAAGCTTTATAATATGCACGGACAACTCACGTGCCATAATAATAAAGTATGCTGCAGGCGGGCAGCCCCGATCCACACTCATCCTCAAAAATTAGGCCCTCGGCCTCACTCAGTCATAAAGTATGCTGCAGGCGGGCAGCTCCGATCCACACTCATCCTCACATCTCAAGCCACTCGGGCATTTCAGTAAAACAGGGCATTCGGCCCAAAACATTTATATGCATCAAAATAGAGTCATAAAACTGAGTTATGATATGCAATGAAATGAATATGACTGAGTATGAATTTTCAATTTAACACAATAATTCACAGCAATATGACCTCTGTGGGTCCCAATAATACTGGCACATAGCCTCAACATGATTTTTAATATGCTTTTCAGCTCAATTTCTTTGACACATAAAACCGCATGGAAAATGCCAAGATTATTTAACTACAATTTCTATAGTGCATCATTTTTCAAATCTTGAACAGTAGTTGGCCTATCAATAGCCTAGGATTTTTCTTTCAAAATCCTTTTAACATCAGACATTGTATATGGTCCCTTTTGAGAAGGAATTTCTTCAATCTCTGGACTTGTAGGAATATTTTCCTGAATTTTGTCCACCTTATCAATTATCTGAGACCTTAACTCTGGGTCTTTAATAACCCTGAGGAGTTCTAATAAACTATCATTAGTCATAACATTGACTTTTAAGTCATTGAATTGAGAATAAATATTAAAAAAACTCATCATTTGTGTTGCCATTACAACATTAACCTTGATTCTGTTTGCATGGTCCACACTCATCATCTAAAGGAAGGTATTCCTCCTCCTGTAGAGCCCTTAGATCTTCATTAGTTGATGAATATTCTTTATCACTACTCTCTGGTGAATTATCCCGAGAAGAATTTAACAGAATCTTGTATAAATAATCCTCAATATTATCATCTAGGTCAAGGTTCTTAATCTTATCCTTGACTTTGCAATCTCTAGCATAATGGCCTACTCTTCCACATTTATAACATGCATTAGGCATATTGAATTTTATAAAATCCTTTCTATGCTTATAAGCCTTTCTTTGCTTATCTTTCCGCTCAAATCTCTTATCATAAGATCCTTTATTCTTCTTTTTATACCTATAAGGCTCTTTCGAATCTTTCTTATGTCTATGAGTCTTTTTATTCTTAGGAATATCTATGGCAAATTGTTCACAGAATTCTCCTAACTGTTGTCTTTCATTAAGACGATGTTTCTTAATTTCCTGACTTAACTTAATCTCATTGCATAGAGCTAAGCCTTCTTGTGTGCATACACTAATAAACAATCCATATGTATAGTTATTATAATCTTTACTCATTGGTGTTCCACGAAGAGTTTTTCTAACTCTTTCAGCAAAGAGTTGGGAGTCCATCAACAATTTTGGACTTCCAGTGAGTGCTATTACACTCTGGTAATTCCATTACCCTAGTTAAGAAAATATCCTTATACCATCTAATATTTGTTAAGGTATTACACCTAAGATTTTGGAGCATAGTCCTTAATATCTCACTATTGTGTGATCATCATCCAGAAAAGTGTTCTATGATATTAAGAACTAAAGTGTAGACAGTGTTTTAATGATTCTGACTATCTTCTACCTTTATGGTGCTCATAATTTCTGTGTGTTGTTTAGGTCTCAAATAATTATCCCATCATCCTTTTAATTGGCCAGTAAACCCTGACACTATCATTTCTGCAATAGTCTTTTCAGAATTCTTATTAACCTTGCAAATAGTACTATACATAAGCATTTTATGTACTTGGGTATAAATTTGGCGGTCAGTAAAACCATCTATGTTCCATTCATAGATTTCAGTGCCACTATAGTTCTGGGGAAAATGAGTAGCATTAGGCTCCTCTAGAAGTACATCTTGAGGAGTTGGTCTAGGATAATAAAACATCATTTGGACCGGTTTGCGAGCAAATTTTTCTGAGATTTTATTAATCTTATCAGAGAGTTTTACTCTCCTATCTTCATCCGATAAATGTTCTAAATTTAAAAGACTAATTTTTAATTCTCCAAATTTTCTATCTAATAAATTCTCCAGGTCTTCTAGACTCTTTATTTTAAAGTCCGTGACCTCATGAGGTGGTTGAATAATGGCAGTAGCAATTTGCTCTTTACCTTTTATAGTATCCTTCCTAGATATTTTCTGGACTTCTTCAATAAGCTTGTCCAGTCTTTTATTAATGGAAACTATCTGTTCACCCAGAATACATATATACATATATATTCTGTGTGAGCATGGTATTCAAATTTCTAGCAGTAATTTTGTCAGTATCATCATCAAACAATTTTAAAAAGGCAGTATAATAAATTACTTTATCCTTTTCTCCCATTTGAAAAGATGTTTGTGGGGGAAATACGGATCTAGTAATTTCACAAGGTTTGTACTTGTTATTATGTCTCCCTGTTGTTAATTATGCATTGCATTATGGTAAGGGATAGTGTTAATGCACGAAGGGTGGTGCTGTGCCATATTGTGAGTGTTAATGCACGAAGGGTGGTGGCGTGCCATATTTTGAGTGTTAATGCACGAAGGGTGATACCGTGCCATATTGTGAGTGTTAATGCACAGAGGGTGATGCCGTGCCATATTGTGAGTGTTAATGCACGAAGGGTGATGTCGTGCCATATTGTGAGTGTTAATGCATGAAGGGTGATGCCGTGCCATATTGTGAGTGTTAATGCACGAAGGGTGATGCCGTGCCATGATATGAGAGTAAAAGCACGAAGGGTGATGCCGTGTTGTTTCTATTAATTTTATGGTGAGATTGAGAGTAAAAGCATGAAGGGTGATGCTGTGCAAATTTCCTTACTATATTCACTATTACTGTTGATTCATGGTATATTGACTGCTCTGGTGATCATTCTATTGTAAATCTTTATCTTGTATTCCCCTTAGTATGTCTCCCCTCCCGACATTTCCTGTTTAGTTCTTCATTCCTGTTATTTGCGTATACACTGTTAAATTGTACAGGTTGATTGTAGGTGCCTTGCCTTAGCCTCGTCACTACTTCGTCGAGGTTAGGCTCGACACTTACCAGTACATGGGGTCGGTTGTACTGATGCTGCACTCTGCACTTTCTGTGCAGATTTTGATACCGGCTCAGGTTGATCGAGATTTGCTATTGGTCCGCTGTCCGGAGACTCGAGGTAGATCTGTCGGCATTCACAGACCTTGAAGTCCCCGTCTATCTTTTTATGTCCTATTGTTTTCTTTCATTCAGACAGTTATATTTCTTTCAGACTATTACTTGTAGTAAAATTCTAGAATGCTCGTGAATTGTGACTCCAGATCCAGGTGGTAGTAATTAATATAATTTTATGATATTCCGCACTTATTATATTTTATTTTAGTTAATTATTGTTATTTACTGAATGGAAATAAGGAATTGGTTTAATGATTCTCTAACGTTGGCTTGCCTCACAAGTGAAATATTAGGCGCCATCACGGTCCCATCGATGGGAAATTTCGGGTCGTGACAGTTGGTATCAGAGCACTAGGTTGCCTAGGTCTCATGATTCACAAGCAAGCTTAGTAGAGTCTGGAGGATCGGTACAGAGACGTCTGTGCTTATCTTCCAGAGGCTATGAAGTTTAGGAACAAGACGTCTGTGCTTATCTTCTCTGTCGTGCGATTTTGCTTTTTCAATACTGATTGAACTCTTCTACTCTTATTCTCTCGCAGATGGCGAGAACACGTACCGCTTCCTCAGCTGAGCAGCAGCTAGAGCCTCCAGTGATAGCTCCTACGTGGGTCAGAGGTCGATTTCGAGGCCGTGCCAGAGGCCGAGGCAGGGGCAGGGCTCAGCCTAGGGCTCGAGCAGCAGCCCCAGTAGTGGAGCCTCAGATAGAGATTGACGAGGAGGTTCCAGCCCAGACTTTTCCTGTCGGACCAGCTCAGGTTCCGGAGGGGTTCATTGCTACCCTAGTACTTCAGGACACTTTGGTCCGTTTGGTGGGTTTTATGGAGAGTGTGGCCTAGACTGGCACATTTCCCATGGCATCAGCGGTCTCTCAGGCTGGAGGATGAGCCCAGACTCCTACCACTCCCGCTCCGGAGCAGATAGCTCCCCAGTATCAGGCTCCAGCAGCTCAGCCAATTGGATTAGTTCAGCCGGTTATTGTGGCACAGGTCGGAGATGGGCCAGCTATGTCTTTTGAGGCTTTATGGATATTGGACAGGTTTACCAAGCTCTTTCCTGTTCACTTCTGTGGTGCTCCTTCAGAGGACCCCCAAGAGTATCTTGACAGCTGTAACAAGGTTCTACGAAATATGGGTATAGTGGAGACCAATGGGGTCGATTTTGCTGCATTTCAGATGACTGGTTCCGCCAAGAAATAGTGGAGAGATTACTTGTTGACCAGACCAGCTGGGTCGCCTGCTCTTACTTGGGACCAATTCTCTCAGCTCTTCATAGAGAAGTTTCTGCCTATCACATTGAGAGAGGAGTGTCGCCGTCAGTTTGAGCGTCTCCAGCAGGGCGGTATGGCGATTACTTAGTATGAGACCCGTTTTGTGGATTTGGCATGTCATTCCATTCTTCTGCTTCCCATCGAGAAAGAGAGGGTGGGGAGGTTTATTGATGGACTTGCTCAGCCTATCAGATTGCAGATGGTAAAGGAGACTGGGAGTGATATTTCTTTTCAGGCAGCTACTAATATCGCCAGATGAGTCGAGATGGTTCTTACTCAAGGAGGTTAGGGGTCTGACAAGAGGCCTCGTCATTCTGGTGAGTTCAGCGGTGCCTCAGCTAGAGGCAAGAGTACTTTTGGTAGAGGCCATCCTCCCAGGCCATTTCATTCAGCGCTCCAGGCATCCCACGATGCCTTAGGTGATTGTGGCCCTCAGATGCATTATTCTGACCAGCTAGCCTCCAGTGCACCACCAACTCCTATTAGTGCACCTCCACTCCAGAGTTATCAGGGTGGTTATTCAGGTCGACATGGTCAGTTTCAGGGTCAGCAGTCACAACAGCCGAGGTTATGTTATACTTGTGGTGATCCGAGGCACATTTCTAGATTTTGCCCTCGAGCAACAGGCAGCTCACAACATCAGAGTTCTCGTGCCATGGTTCCGGCACCAGTTGCTGCACCACCTGCTCAGCCAGCTAGAGGCAGGGGTCAGACAGCCAGAGGTAGGGGCCAGACAGTTAGAGGTGGAGACCAGCCAGCTAGAGGTCATCCCAGGGACGTAGTTCAGGGTAGTGGGGCCCAGCCCCGGTGTTATGCTTTCCCAGCCAGGCCTGAGGCTGAGTCATCTGACGCTGTTATCACAGGTACTGTTTCAGTTTGCAGTAGAGATGGTTCAGTTCTATTTGATCCGGGATCGACTTACTCCTATGTGTCTTCCTATTTTGCTTCCTATTTGGTTTTGCCCCGTGATTCTTTGAGTGCTCCTGTGTATGTGTCCATACCAGTAGGAGATGCTATTGTTGTAGATCATGTTTATCGTTCGTGTGTGGTCACCATTGGGAGTCTTGAGACTCGTGTAGATCTTCTACTTCTCGACATGGTTGATTTTGATGTCATACTGGGTATGGATTGGCTGTCACCTTATCATGCTATATTAGATTGTCACGCCAAGACGGTGACCTTAGCCTTGCAAGGGTTGCCTCGATTAAAATAGAGAGGGAATCTTGGCTATTCTGCCAACAAGGTTATCTCTTATGTGAAAGCTCAGCATATGGTCGAGAAGGGGTGTCTAGCTTATTTGGCTTATGTCTGTGATTCTAGTACGGAGGTTCCTTCCATAGATTTAGTGCCAGTTGTTCGTGAGTTTCCAGAGGTGTTTCCTGCAGACCTACCGGGGATGCCACCCGACAAGGATATTGATTTTTGCATTGACTTGGCTCTTGGAACTCAGCCTATTTCCATTCCGCCATATCGCATGGCCCCGCCATAGTTGAAAGAATTGAAGGAGCAGTTGCAAGATTTTCTTGATAAGGGCTTCATTAGACCTAGTGTATCACCTTGGGGTGCACCTGTGTTTTTGTAAAGAAGAAAGATGGATCGATGAGGATGTGTGTAGATTATCGGCAATTGAACAAAGTCACCATCAAGAATAAATAGCCATTGCCGAGGATTGATGATTTATTTGATCAGCTTCAGGGTGCCAAGGTGTTTTCAAAGATTGATTTGAGATCTGGCTACCATCAGTTGAGGATTAGGGCATCCGATGTTCCTAAGACAACTTTTCAGACTCGGTATGGGCATTATGAGTTTCTAGTGATGTCAATTGGGCTCACAAATGCCCCAGCAATATTCATGGATTTGATGAACCGGGTGTTCAAACTCTACTTGGATTCCTTTGTGGTTGTGTTTATTGATGATATCTTGATCTACTCCCACAATCGAGAGGAGCATGAGCAGCATCTTCGGATCGTTCTTTAGACTCTGAAAGATAGCCAGTTATATGCTAAGTTCTCAAAATGCGAGTTTTGATTGAGTTCAGTTGCTTTCTTGGGTCACGTTGTATCATCAGAGGGTATTCATATGGATCCTAAGAAGATTGAGGCAGTCCAAAATTGTCCTAGACCCACATCAGTTACAGAGATCCATAGTTTCCTGGGTTTGGCGGTCTATTACCGTCAATTTGTGGAGGGGTTTTCATCCATAGCAGCTCCGTTGACAAGATTGACCCAGAAGGGTGCCCCGTTCAGGTGGTCATACGAGTGTAAAGCAAGCTTTCAGATGCTCACGACAGCTTTGACTACGACACCAGTATTGGTGTTACCCACAGGTTCAGGATCTTATATAGTATATTGTGACGCATCTCGTATTGATCTGGGTGCGGTATTGATGCAGGGTGGCAAGGTTATTGCATATGCTTCATGGCAGCTGAAGGTTTACGAGAAGAATTACCCTGTTCATGATCTAGAGCTGGCAGCCATTGTTCATGCGCTGGAGATTTGGAGGCACTATCTTTACGGCGTGCCATGTGAGGTATTCACTGATCATCGGAGCTTGCAGTGTTTGTTCAAGCAGAAGGAACTCAATTTGAGGTAGAGGAGGTGACTGGAGATATTGAAATACTATGATATCACCTTATTGTATCATCCTGGGAAGGCCAATGTGGTGATCGATGCTTTGAGTAGAAAGTCAATCAGTATGGGTAGCCTTGCATATATTCCAGTTGGTGAGAGACTACTTGCATTGGATGTTCAGGCCTTGGCCAACCAGTTCGTGAGGTTAGATGTTTCTGAGCCCAGTCGTGTTCTAGCTTGTACAGTTGCCCGATCTTCTTTATTTGAGTGCATCAGAGATCGACAACATGACGATCCTTATTTACTTATCCTTAGAGACACAGTGCGACACGGTGGTGCCAAGTAGGTTACTGTTGTAGATGACGGAGTTTTGAGGATGCATGGTCGTATTTGTGTGCCTAAAGTGGATGGACTTTGTGAGTTGATCCTTGAGGAGTCCCACAGTTCCCGGTATTCTATTCATCCAGGCGTCGCCAAGATGTATCAGGACTTGAGGCAGCATTATTGGTAGAGGCGAATGAAGAAGGACATAGTTGCCTATGTAGCTCGGTGCCTAAATTGCCAGCAGGTAAAGTGTGAGCATCAAAGACCTGGTGGTTTACTTCAGAGGTTAGATATTCCTGAGTGGAAGTGGGAGCGTATCACTATGGATTTTGTCGTTGGATCCGAAGAAAATAGAGGCAGTTCAAAGTTGGCACATGCCATCTTCAGCTACTGAGATTCAGAGTTTTCTTGGCTTGGATGGTTACTATCGTCGCTTTGTGGAGGGCTTCTCATCTATTGCATCGCCCTTGACTAAATTGACCCAGAAAGGTGTTCCGTTCAGATGGTCGGATGAGTGTGAAGAGATCTTTTGGAAGGTCAAGATAGCTTTGACTATAGCCCTAGTATTAGTGTTGCATATAAGTTCAGTGTCTTATACTGTGTATTGTGATGCGTCGCGCATTGGTCTCGGTGCAGTGCTGATGCAAGATAGTAGGGTGATTGCCTATGCGTCCAGACTGTTGAAGGTACATGAGAAGAATTATCCGGTCCACGACCTTGAGTTAGCAGCTATTGTTCATGCCTTGAATATTTGGTGGCATTATTTGTACGATGTTCATTGTAAGGTTTATACCGATCACCAGAGTCTTCAATATTTGTTTAAACAGAAGGATCTTAATTTGCTATAGCGGAGGTGGTTGGAGTTACTTAAGGATTATGATATCACCATTCTCTATCATCCCAGGAAGGCCAACATGGTGGTCGATGCCTTGAGTCATAAGGTGGAGAGTTTGGGCAGCTTAGCATATTTACCGGTAGTAGAGATGCCTTTAGCCTTGGATGTTCAGGCCTTGGCTAACCAGTTTGTCAGATTGGATGTTTTCGAGCCGAACCGAGTTTTGGCTTGTGTGGTTTCTTAGTCTTCTCTTTATGATCGTATCAGAGAGCATTAGTATGATGACCCTCATCTACTTGTCCTTAAGGACACGTTTCAGCACGGTAATTCCAAGGAAGTCACTATTGGGGATGACGATGTATTACGGATGCAGGGTAGGCTATGTGTGCCTAATGGATGGTTTGCGTTAGTTGATTTTCCAGGAGGCTTACAATTCGCGGTACTCCATTCATCCAGGTGCCGCGAAGATGTATCAGAATTTGAGGCAACACTATTGGTGGAGGCGAATGAAGAAAGATATAGTTGGGTTTGTAGCTCGGTGTTTAAATTGTCAACAGGTGAAGTACGAACATCAGAGACCGAGCGAATTACTTCACATATTTGAAATTTCGGAGTGGAAGTGGGTGTGTATTACCATGGACTTCGTAGTTGGGCTCCCACAGACTTTGAGGAAGTTTGCTGTTTGGGTGATTGTAGATCGATTGACCAAGTCCGCGCATTTTATTCCAGTTGGTAGTGCTTATTATTCAGAGCGGTTGGTTGAGATTTATATCCGCGAGATTTTTTGCCTACACGGTGCACCGGTGTCCATCATTTCGGATCGGGGCATGCAATTTACATCACAGTTTTGGAGGGCAGTGCAGCGAAAATTAGGTACACAGGTTCATCTGAGTACAACATTTCACCCTCAGATGGATGGACAGTCCGAGCGCACTATTCAAATATTGGAAGATATGCTACGTGCTTGTGTTATAGATTTTGGAGGTTCTTGGAATCAGTTTCTACCACTGGCAGAGTTTGCGTATAATAATAGCTACCAAACGAGCATTCAAATGGCTCCGTATGAGGCTTTATATGGGAAACAGTGTCGATCTCTGGTGGGTTGGTTTGAGCCGGGTGAGGCTAGGCTATTGGGTACTGATTTGGTGCAGGATGCTTTAGAAAAGGTTAAATTGATTCAAGATCGACTTTGCATGGCGTGGTCTAGACAGAAGAGTTATGACGACCGGAAGGTCCTTGATACTTACATGATATGAGAGAAGGTACTACTCTGAGTTTCGCCTATGAAGGTTGTTAGGAGATTTGGGAAGAAGGGCGAGTTGAGTCTTAGGTATATTGGACCTTTTGAAATGCTTAAGAAGATTGGAGAGGTGGCTTATGTACTTGCATTGCCGCCTAATATATCGGGTGTTCATCTAGTGTTTCATGTATCTATGCTCCGGAAGTATATTAGAGATCCGTCTCATGTTTTGGATTTCAGCACAATGCAGTTGGATGGCAATTTAACTTATGATGTGGAGACGGGGGCCATTTTAGACCGGTAGGTTCGAAAGTTGAGATCAAAGAACATAAATTTAGTGAAAGTATAGTGGAGAGGCCAGCCAATAGGAGAAGCTGCTTGGGAGACTGAGCGGGAAATGCGAAGCAAATATCCACACCTATTTGAGGTTCCAGGTATGATTCTAAACCCGTTCGAGGACGAACGTTTGTTTAAGAGGGGGAGAATGTAACGACCCGGTCGGTCATTTCTAGTATTACAACCTCGTCTTCACCTTTACTGCTCAAATGGTGCTTTACGATTGTTATTTGACTTGCCGGGGTAATTGATTCGGGCTCGGTGAGGTTTTGAAATAATTTGAAACACTTAGTTCCAAGGTTTAGAATTTAAGTTGAAAATGTTGACCAGTTGTTGACTTATGTGTAACGACCCCGGAAAATTTTTGCTAAGGAAATTAATGTTTTGTGGTGCCGAGGTAGATCAATTAGTACAAAGGTTGTAGAACCGCGAGTTGGACCTTTTTGGTTGAACAATGCACTGGGGAGTAAAGGAAACTTTTTACCGGAAAAAGTCATTTCTGTGGCCCACTATGCGGTTGCAGAATCACTCTACGGACCGCATAATGGCCGTAGAGTGAAACAGGTGAGGCAAGTTTGGAGATCAGGTTTGCGGCGCATTATGCGACAGCAGAACAGGTCTGTGGGGCACATAATCACTACAAACCCAACCAGGCGACCCCCGATTTTGGAGCTTCAGTTATGCGGTCGATGTGCGGACCACAGACGTGTTATGCGGTCGCATATATGTGCGTCGGGCTTCAATATTTCTAATTTTTGACCCGACCTTATTTCGATATATTGAGGCAAATGGGCTCTTTTGGAGCAAAAATCTGATATTTTAGAGAGTGGTGAGAGCATATTAGAGAGAGAAAGTGAATACCTACTCAATTGTTCATCAATTCTTGTTCAAGGCTTGAAGATTTCACAAGGATCCATCTAGGGCTTCAAAGAGGTAAGAATTTCTTCCCCAATTCTTCAATTTCGATTTTTGGGGTAAAAGATGGGAGATTAAGAGTATGATTCTTGGGTGTAAGAGTATCATTTATACATACACGTACCAATAAGGTTGTGGAAATATTGTTGACTTCAAATGGGTAAAGATTGAGTTGAAAATGGTTTAAATCTTCATAGACTTTAATTGAAGATTTGAGGGTCGATTTGATGTCGGAATTGGTAAAGTTTGTATGGTTGGACTCGTGGTTGGATGGGTGTTCATAGTTTGTAATTTTTGTCGGGTTCCGAGGCATGGGCCCTATGGGAAATTTTTAGTTAAATTTTAGATTTTATTGAAAAATTAGTATTTTCTTATGGAATTAATTCCAATAATTTGTATTTACTGAATCATATTTATTATGGCTAGATACGAGGCTTTTGGAGACCAATTCACGAGGCAAGGGCATAACGGAGTAAGAAATTACACGGTTTGAGGTAAGTAACACTTCTAAACTTGGTTCTGAGGGTATGAATCCCTGAATTACATGTTGTATGAATTGTTTGGAGATGACGCACATGCTAGGTGATGGGCGTGTGAGCGTGCATCATAGGAATTGTGATTTAATTGATTCCATGGAGTTGAATAATTAAATAAATGTCATTATCCACACATCTTCCACGTGTTAGAGAAATTGAGCTGAGACTCATGTTAAAGATAACGATTTGGCTATGCGTAGGCATATTTTGGGAACCACACGGGTTGTATTGTTGTTGAACTATTTGTTTAAATTTACAATTTTGTACTCAGTCACATCTATCACTTGCATATCATATCTCAGTCTTTGTTATCATTCATTGATACTTCATATCATCATGTCGGGTTGATTCTTCATGTTATTGAGAGCCCGATAGACTGGAGATTTTGAGTGATAGTTATGTTATTTATTTATGCCTGGATCTGGCTATTATAGTGCTTGGGGTGAAGGAGCCCCTCAATGTCTGCACCCCCACAGTGAGCGTAGTTGATATATATATATATATATATATATATATATATATATATTGAGGGATGGATCTTCCCGAAGTATTTATATTGAGGGATGGATTTTTCCTGGATATGGATCTTGTCCGAATCATTGATATTTGGGGATGGATCTTCCCCTGGGCTGGATTGGCCTTATAATTACTGAGAGACTGACTGTCAGTTGATGGATATATGTATATATTTGGGATGGATCTTCCCTGGGTTGGATTGGCCATATACAATACTGAGTGATTGAGTATTTTAGATTGCGAGTAAACATAGTTTTTACTAAGGTGCATCACATACAGTATGTACATTGACATGTAGATACAGAGATGTCATATTCTTCATATTTTTCAGAATTGTTCTATTTTATTTGTACTAAGAGTAACTGTTGAACTTGAAAGCATGCCTACATTTATGTATTTTTATTTCTATACTGGATTGTACCTGATGAGCTTGTCACTACTTTCAGCCCAAAGGTTAGTCTTGTTGCTTATTGAGTTGGTTGTACTCACACTACACTCTGCACCTCATGTGCAGATCCAGATGCTCCCGGATACGACGGTTGTTAGATGTCAGAGTTTATTCTGTTGGAGACTATCAAGGTAGCTGCTTGGCGCCCGCAGACTTTGACTCCCTTCCTTTTTAGTTATTGTACTGTTCTATATTTTTAGACAGTTATTTTAGTAGTCATACTTTGTATTCATTTATTTGCTCATGTACTCATTGACACCGGGTTTTGGGAATGTTTGTATCTGTATTTGTGAGTTTTTCTTCCGTTGACTTTATATATTTTGTTTTCAAACTTCAAAGATATGGTGGTTTATTGAGATTGTCGGCTTGCCTAATATTAAGATAGGAGCCATCATGACAGGTGAGATTTTGGGTCGTGACAACTCTATGTCACTCCCTCTCTCTAGAAATACATGTTTCCCCCTTTAAAATGATCCCCACGGGTGTTTTATAAGAATATGGTCGGGTTAAAAAAATTAGAAAAATAGGAGCCCCAGCACAGGTCTGCGGTCTCATATGTGATTGCATAACGCTTATACGGTCCGCACAATGGGCCGCGTAATGGCCATCGAAATTGGGCACTTCTGCCCCACTCTGCGACTGCTCTGCGGTCGCATAATGCGCCGCAGAACTTCCTTCCAAAAAAATTCATATTGGGTCTGTGATGGGTTATGAGGCTCGTATAATGGTTATGCAGTCGCATAATGGACAGCATAACGACAAGAGTGGGTTGCTATAGTGGTGAGCACCCTCCACTTACAACCAACAGGCTGTGAGTTCGAGTCACCCCAAGAGCAAGGTGGGGAGTTCTTGGAGGGAGGGAGCCGAGGGTCTATCAGAAATAGCTTCTCTACCCCAGGGTAGGGGTAAGGTCTGCGTACACAATACCCTCCCCATACCCCACTAGTGGGATTATATTGGGTTGTTATTATTATTGTTGTTGTATAACAGGCCGCATAATGGTCCAAATTTTCCCCCAATTTGCTGCTTTGATCTGCGGTCCGTAGATCAGTTCTGCGATCGTAGACTGGACCGTAGAAATGCCCTGCATTTCCAAAAATTTTCATTTACTCACCAGGGCATTGTTCAACCCAAAAAGCTTGTACTGCGGCGAGCTTTCTATACATTCGTCAACACATAAGCCTACTTTGGCACCACGAAACCCCAGGGTTTTAGGCAAAATCTTACGAGGCCTTACAATTATGTGGATGCGAATTTGGGTTTTGCAGTAGAGTGTGAAGGGTACATAGAGTATTTCTATGTTGCCATCAGATCTGCAGTGCAGTGCCAGAAAGATAGAAGAAACAACTTCGGATTAATAGAAAATCTTTAAAAGTGAGTGTATTAGTTGGAGGTACTATTGAGTGCATGAGGATAAGTATAAAGTGTCTTATGGATATGGAGGCAATGCGTTCTTGTGGTTTGGGGTCACTTGGAATGAGTTTTGATTTGGGTTCATTGCATGTTGGAAGGGAGAGGTTTTAATTCTAAAGTTAAGTCAAGACACGACTGAGAAGTTGAGTCAGTTTAGCTGTGGTTTGGGTCAGCATGGTTAAGGAAAAGATAGGTTCCTTCGGTGTGGTAAGGATGTGCAAGTATATCATGGCTATGCTTGTGGCTTGGCGATCTTTGTAATTTGATTGGTTTGGAGGTATATAATTCTGATGGTTTGTAATGTGTAAATGGACTCTGAACGAATTAAGGCGGTTTAGTCCATGACTTGAGGTTAATGTTTCTGCGGTTATGGGAAGTTGGTTACGTGTTGCGATCTTCCTCCTAAAATGAGTTAAGTGAAGGGTTCTAGCCAATGAAATGTTTATTCTACTAGTGGTTCAGGAGTTATGACAGAGTTCTTGTACTCTCGCATAATAGCATGATAGGTGCAGTGAGCGATGTGGAATCTGAATTGAAAGATCAAGATTGCGGTTTAGTTTGACAAAAATTGCAAGCTCGGATGAGCAGGGGAATATTTCAGATGTTCGAAGTATGATGGCGCCATCTTTGTGTCGCATGAGAAAGGTATTATGTGGAAGAGGCATTGTGTATTGATTTGCGGATTTTTAATTTGCACTACAGAAATAGCATGGTCGGTGGCTATTAATGTTCATATTTTGTTACTTGGTGCAGTGGTTGTGGGAGTACCTCCCATAGGATGATTATGTAGGTGAGACACATCAGCCATTTAAGTAGTAGAGATTGAGGACAGGTACATAGATTCTGATATGGTCGCAGATTGGATAGTTTATGTATGAGAGACGCACTATTCCTGTGGTTGCAAACTATGGAAGTTTGTTCAGGATTTGACGGCCGCTTGTATGTGTCAGGAATAAGGTCATTGTGGACCTTGAAATGATGCTTACCTATTTTGAGATGTTCAAATTCGGTTTAGAGGGCCATTGGTAGGTGTAATGTGAATGTATATTCTACCTAGAACAGATATGTTTATTCAGCACAACATTGTCTATGGATGTGTCTTCAAGCATGGCGGATGTTATTCCTACCCTCGTCTATTTTATGTACTACTCTATTATACCATGTGGGTTATGGGGTGGCTTGATTATTCACACGTGTGTTATGATCCTATGTAGCCGGTGGTGTCATATGAGCGAGATGGCTATAGAGATGCTGATTTGTTCACAACACCTTAGTCGTGCTTAGGTATTGCACCACATGATGCTATGTGTCTCCTCAGGGTTATATTTATTCACTTGACGTGTTTTTGGTTGTTATACATGTGTCTAATGAGTATGAGTATTTTTGGCTCGATGGTTATTCTCATACAGATTGATTATGTATGGATCGGGTGGAACGCCGCCATATGTATAATATTTGGATCGGGTTGCACGCTGCAACAATGAAATATTGTGTAGGATACCTTATACTGTACTATGTATTTTGTTTCTCATCCTAAGATAGGTCCATAGCATTTGTTTGGTTATTTTATTCATTACGCAGGCTAGATAGTTCTGCACTCTAGTTCACATCTCCTTATTAGTCATATTCGATTTGTGGCTTGTTGGCACATTGGTGATGTCGTATAAGATTTTAGATGGTGCTTAATGTGGCTTATTTCCCAAGTAGTTTGTACTAAGTGAGACGAGGTTGTTAGGCCTGGAATCAGTGTAATCGGATTTGTATAATGTATGTTGGAGGTAGAATGTTACTAGCTAGTTTAGAAGACGGTAATGGTTCTTGTCGAGCAGAATGACTCCATGAGTTATTGATTTGATGGGTGGTCACGTGTTCCTATGAATTTCTTTCGTTGTTGCATTATTTCAAGGGTTAGAATAGGGCTTGTATGTGTCATGAGGTATATTATGAGCATTGGGTTCATAAATCTGCAACTATTATGGTTGGAGAATGTTACTATAGGAAAATAAGTTATGTGATGCATTGTGTGATTACAACGTGGGTGTATGATCATGTTTTGGTACGGTTAGTTGAGATTGATACGTTGTACATATGCTAGAAATGGACCTTGTAGAGAATTTCGGACGTTGGAATTTGGTTCTAAGGCTTGTGGGTTAAAAGGTAACATGAAGGATCTTTAGTCTAGGTTGAGCTAATGCACTCATATGGATTATGGTGGCACATGTAGGCGCATGAGGTGTTATACAGGAATTCTGGCGACTTGGGAGTGGTTCTTGGCACGTTCGAGGACGAAAGTATGTTTAAGTGGGGGAGAATGTAATGACCCGCCTGTTGGTTTGAGATCTAACACGTTGTTCAATAGTTTGAGGCCTTAGTATCTTCACTTCATGTATTATGATTTGCATGTGTAATTGGTTTTGATTTTCGAGAAGTTCGGAATTTATTTGGAAGAAAAATTCTCAATTTGAAGCTTTAAGTTGGAAGAGTTGACCAAGGTGTGACTTTTGAGTAAACGACCTCGGAATCGGTAATTGAAGGTTTCTATTAGTTCGCAAGGTGATTTTGGACTTGGGCATATGTTAGCGTTGAGTATCAGATGCTCTGGGAGCGTTTCGATGTTTAATATCAAAAGTTTGCATTTTTGAAGGTTCGAAATTTGCCAAGTTTTACGTAGAGTGTACTTTAGTGTTATCGGGCTTTGGGTGGTATTCTGAGCCTTGAAATTGGTTCATATTGTGATTTGTGACTTGTACGTAAGATTCGGCGTCATTCCGGAATGTTTAAGAGTGATTTGGATGCATTTGACGAAGTTTGAGAGTATGAAATTAAGAGAAGGTTTTGATTGTCGATTCATAGTTTTGATGTTATTCGTGGAGTTTCGAGCCTTTGGACAAGTTTGGATAAGGTATTAGGACTGGTTGGTATTATTGGATGGGATCCCAAGGGCCTCGGGTGTGTTTCAAGATAGTTTCAGATCATTTCTCTATGTTTTATAGCTACTGGTTTTTAGTGTGTTTGGTGTGCATCGCGATCGCGGAAGAAGGGTCGTGATCGTGAAGGGTTAAGCAGACTGATGAGGACTTTGTTCTTCGCGATCGCGAAGAGGGTGTCGTGTTCGTGGAGCTTGATCAGGTTGTACTTCGCATTCGTGTGGTGATGGCCGCGAACGTGTGGCTTGGTCGCGATCGCATAAGGGATTTTCTAAGGCTGAAGGTTTTGAGCTTCGTGTTCGAGGAGTCAGGCTCGCGTTCCCGAAGGGTTGGGCAAGCTAAGCTTCGTGATCGCAACTACGCTCTCGTGTTCGCGTAGTACGATATCATGGGCAAGGCTAGTTTTACTTTGCGATCGAAAGGAGATTTTCATGATCGCGAAAAAAGAAGCATGGGCAAACTTTATAAGTTGGAATTTGAGGATTTCATTTCATTTTCATTTGGGACCACTTGGAGCCGACTTTAGGGGCGATTTTGGAGGGCCATTTCATCCATCTATTGAGGGTAAATGTTTTTAATTCATTTTTCATTATATTAAGAATTTAAGTGGAAAATGTTAATTTTTTTGTAGAAGGCCTGGAATTGATATTTTTGAGTTTTGACCACGATATTGGCCATGAAATTAGAAATAAATTATATATTTGAGTTCGTGGTGCTATGAGTAATAATTATCTTCGAGAATTTTCGAAATCTAGTGTAACGACCCGGCTAGTTGTTTTGAGTATTTTTGGCCTGATCCCCTAATTATTACTTCCTCTATGTTGTATTATGGATAAGCGAATTGCCGGGGGTGTTTGGTATTGGTTTCGGGGGAGTTTCAGAGTGGAATGGGACATATAGTCCCTAAGTTGCAGTGTTAAGTTGAAAGAGCTGACTGTAGTTTGACTTTTGTGTAGACGACTCCGGAATTGAGTTTTGAAGGTTCTTATAGATATGTATGGTGATTTTGGACTTAGGGTTGTGTCGGGATGTTGATTTGGAGGTCCGTAGGTCGTTTCAACGTGAATTGGCAAAAGTTAGAAAGTTTTATCGGGAGTTGATTTTATTGATATCGGGGTCAGATTCCGATTCCAGAAGTTGGACATTGGTTTGTTAGGTCATTTATGACTTGTGTGCAAAATTTGAAGTCAATCGGAGTTGTTTTGGTAATCGGCATTGGTTTCAGAATTCGGAAGTTCATAGTTTCCTAGGCTTGAATTGGGGTTGCGATTCGTAGAATCGATATTGTTTTATGTGATTTTTGGACTTGAATAGGCCTGTTATGTGTTTTGGAACTTGTTGGCATTTTAGGACAGGGTCCCGACCCCCCCAAGTGTGATTCAGAATGAATCCGGATCAATTTTGGACTTAGTTCAAAGCTGAAGTTTCCAGCCATCTGGTGACATCGCACCTGTGGAGATATTGGCCGCAGGTGCGGAATCCACACCCGCGATGGTTTTTCCGCGGGTGCGGCATCGCAGATGCGATTCAAGGCCCGTAAAAGTGGAATCGCTGGACAGAAAAGGCCTATTTCGAGGTTTTGATTTCATAATCCATTTTTGTAATTAGAGAGCTCAGTTTGTGGCAATTTTTCGGGAGATTGTCAAGAAATATTTTGGGGTAAGAAATCCTAACTCGGTTTTGGTTAAATTACACGAATCTATTATTAATTTCATCATTTAATTAATGGGTTGAGAATGTGGAAATATACCGGTTTTAGCTATGTAGATTCATTTCATGCCTTAATTGAGTTACCTTAACATGTTTTAGTTATCATTCCAAGTATATCTTCACATGCTCTACTTGTCTTGTCACTTACTTGTTAATTAGCCTACATGTTTAGTTGAGTTACTATTGTTTTCTATATTCCTTATTCTTTATTTAACCGTTGAACTCTTTACTTGAAATTGTTTTCTTGGAATATCTTGTTGTTGAAAACTAGTATTGAGTTATAAAGGTCGTGATTCAAGTGAAGAAAAAATGTTAAGTTGTGAAATAATATTCTTGTTGAGTTATTCACTTCCGGTTGTTGTTGTTGATACTCTTGGGCACATTGTGGTTGAGCCATGGGCTACTTGTTGTGAAAATACTGCTAAAGTTATTTTCTGTGGCAAGTTGTGATATTGGGCACTTGAGGTGCGATTTGTGATACGTTGTGAAATTGATACGCATGCAGTGGTATAAGGTTTTGGGATTGAAATGTATGCGGTGAGATAAGGTGAACTTGATACGCGCGACTAGTAGCAGAACTACTAGAAGTCATGTAGTGTGATAAGGTGGGCTAAAACGCGGGATGCTATTGCGGAAAAATAATTTTTAAAACTAAATGCAAGGCTCATGCGGTGATATAAGTAAAGATTCTGAATTATCCTTGTGATTTGAGACTACGAGGCAGTACCTCGGTAGTGACTCTTGTTGATATTTCTCTATTGCCGCACTTGTCTTTGGTTGTTTTGTTTCCTTAGCATATCATTCCTTTTTTCTATGTGTTGCATTATTTGATTTAGTTCCGTGTAGCTAACCTTGATATGTATTTGTTGTTTGAATTTCATTGCTATCATTACTACACACCCATACATTTGTACACTTTTTCTTATTTAATCCAATAGGGCCTTGACTTGACTTTGTCACTACTCTACCGAGGTTAGGCTTGACACTTACTAGGTACCGTTGTGGTGTACTCATGCTACGCTTCTGCACATCTTTTTGTGCAGATCCAGGTACCTCCTACCAGTCCAGGCATCAGTGAGTTGAGTTCATACTCGGAGACTTCAATGTACACCTGCCAGCGTCTGCAGGCCTCAAAGTCACCCTCTATCTACTTCTATATATCCTTCTTTTATTAGATACAGTTGTATAGGGATGACTATGATACTGTTGTAGAGCTTGTGACTCGATATCACCAGGTTTTTGGGAAATTGTATATGTTGAGCAACGAAGTTTATTCTATATAGATGTTGAGTATTGAGAGATTATTTGTTATTTCAGTTGTATTCCGCATGTTTGCTAGGATTACCTAGTCTCAGGTGCCATCACGACATCCTACGGAGGGAAATTGGGGTCGTGACAGCTGGGCACGTGACCCGGGGGTTGACTTAGTTGACTTTTCGAGCGAAGTTGTAAATTATTATAAATTATGAGTTTTTGAGTCTTTTTTTTGATTGGTTTGCATGTTGTTTGACTAGTTTCGGATCGTTTGACATTGAGTGGAGGAATTAGAGTGGCGTTGGAACCGGTTATCGCATTTCGAAGCGAGGTAAGTCTCTTGTCTAACCTTGTGAAGGAGAATTTATCCCGTAAGTATTATATATGATATGTGCTACATGTTGTGAGGGATACACACATATGGGGTTATGAGTGTCCATGCGTATGCTAGAATTTCTTATTAGGTTCAGGTAGGCTTAGAATCACTCCATGCTTTAATTGTACTATTTGAGTTATCCTTCCCTATTTAAATTCTTTAATTTACATTATAGCCGGAGACTAGACTCGCGTAGAGTAATGGACTTACTATTTTAGATACTTGACGAGCTACTTGATTAGCCGTGGAATTTGTACTTCCCTGATAGAGTTCCCGTATGGTGCATATTCATCGAAAAGTTTTCTTAAATTTCATAACTCACACGTATATTCGTGAGTGGGGTCAAGGACCCGTTAAAGTTTTATATTCTAGTGGGATCGGGCTGAACGCCTCAGCAATACTCTTATGCGATCGGGTTGTTCGCCTCGGCAGTACGATTTAATACACTCTTATGGGATCGAGTCATTTGCCTCAGTAGGATATTATAATATAATCCTATGGGATCAAGTCGTTTGCCTCGATAGGATATTGTATCACTCTTATGGGATGTGGCTGCTCACCTCGGCAGAATCTTGTGTAATACTTGATATAAAGTTAGTGTACCCTTGAGTTTCCTAGATTGAGATGTGACAGTTTATTTGATATTGACCATTATATATTCCATTTGAGGAAGTACACGGTTTTTGAGGTCTTCGCTTTTACTCTTCAGTTGAGGATTGCATTATGTACTTATATATGTTCCCACTATTTTACATGCCATGCCTCACACATGTTTATTTTTATTATACTTGATTTATTGGACCACTAGTAACTGTCTATGTCGACCCCTCGTCACAACTTCTTTGAGGTTAGGCTAGATATTTACTGGGTACGCATTGATTTACGTACTTATGCTATACTTATGCACTGATTGTGCAGGTACTGAGATATGCACATTTGTGGTCATCTTGGTGCATAGGCGCGGCTGCTGAGGGGACATTACAGTGAGTTGCATTCCATGTTATGTCCACGGCACCTGGAGTCTCCATCATATTTATTTGTTTTATCATGTCTATTTTATTATTATCCAGACAAATGCTATAGTAGTAGTATTGTTCTAGTAGATACTCATGCACTTGTGACACTAGATTTTGGGGGTTTCTAGTGGATGTTCATAGTTGTATTTAATATTATTATTATTATTATTATTATTACTTCACTTTATGATTTAATTATACTAGAAAATTTGGTAAATAAAAGCACATGTTTATATGAGTTCAAGATTTAATTCTATTTATTTAATAAATATTCTGCTTTTAAGAATTCAAATGGATAACTAAGTGGAGGTTCACGCGTTAGCTTGGCTAGCAGTATTGTTAGGCGTCATCACGATTTATTATGGGGTTTGGGTCGTGACATGATCGGAACCTGCGACTCGGAAAGACAATTGCTCTGCGGCTCCTTGGTTGGTACCTAGAGCTTTATACGTGTTGCAAATATATATCTTTATATATTATGGATATAAGTTATGTTTAATTGGTGTATTTGGTTCATGTTGGCAATTCTGAAATGAAAGCATCCGATAGTTGGTCCCAATGAGCTAAAAAATATGTGGCTAACCTTGGATTGTTTGGTAAAGTGTGATGATCTAATGATTGGACATGAAGTTGCGTAGATAATAACAAAGTCAAGATAAATTAAGGGATATTCCACACATATATTGGAGTATTATTGAAGGGTCCATGAAAAGAAAAAAGAGCCAATTAAGGATGAAGGTGTTACTCCAAGAGAGACACACAAGATAGAAATTATAAATTATACATATTATTTAAAGCTCCAGGTATACTTTGTCACCCAAATTAAAAAATACTCCAGATGGTTACATATTTGTGTACTATAGGGGGCAAAAATGACGCATGGGATGGACATGGTGGTGTTTTACGTTATACAAGAAGTACATTTCTGTTCGAAAATATTTCAATCTTGATAAATTTAAAGGTATTCATGTGTAAATACATATCGTAAAATTTTGCGACTCATTAATTCATGAGTAATATCTTACATCAAATTAATTGTATTAGACTCTAGCTAGATAGAGCCTAAATGAGTAAAAATCAACATATTAACTCGTATGAAGCCAAGTATGATAAATTAGTGGACGAGAAGTCTACGTTGTAAGATTTCTTATGCATTTAATCCTTCAAGTTCTATGGGTTTATTATTTGTAAAATCAATAAATTTTATTAAAGGTTTCAGATTTCTCTTTTAATTTTCCGGTACTACTTTTTGTTTCTTCTTTTTGCCACCGCTAGCTCACTGCTTGACCAACAAACCTTTTGAAGTATTAAAGAATAGCAACAAATATCTTTGACAAGTTTATGTTGTTAGTTTCTAGACAGAAAATAGAAGGCTGATTGTTGCAACTTTGTTAGCTAAGGGATATTTTTTGTCTACTATAATAATAAAAGGATGTACCTTAGGTTTGGGTCATAGTTTAAAGGTATTTTTAGCCGAAAACTCTTCCCTTCCATGTCCAACTGAATAAAATAATCTTTTTTACTGTGCTACTACTAGTTTTTGAGGGACTAACATCAGTAACTTGCCTCTGCTATTGTATAATCTCTTGAACTGTTAAGTAAAATTGTCCTTCGCTGAATCCTTTGAAATGATTTTCTTATAAGCTGATTTGCAAATTCATCATCTTTCTTCCTTATGTTAATGCACTCATTTCCCATACTTGGAACATGAAACTTTACAAATTATATTAAAAAAATGAGATTAGCAATACTCACACTATTCACTTCAAAAGTGTATAATCAACAGAACATGTATACTTATGTCAGACGAGTATTGTTTATATGAAATGGTAGCATCTTGAATTCTTGTCAGATGTTTGCTTTTTATTTTATTCCACAATGTTACATCTAAGTTGTATTCTAATACTACAAGTTTCATTTGACATATTAGCTAACTCTTTTGTCTTCCTTTTGTCGTCCTTTGTTCTTTCTTAGACAAAATATTTTGGTTGTATTCCAATACTGTAACTTGCTGTAGGGAGCTTCAACTTAAGAACGATTTGTCTTATTAGAAACTACACTTCAATATCGTCAACCATGATGAATTCGGTACCCTAGTCCGCATGCAGTCTCATTTTTTACATTGCTTTAAGAATTCATAATATATTTAGATGTGTAGACTCACGATTCATTTGTTCAAAAATTTCGCATGTGGAAGATTTCAATTGATGAAGAGTTGCTGAAACTATTTGAAGATATTATTTGATAGGATTAGTTATATCAGTTCAATCAATGTAAGTATATTTTTAAAGTTGTGACATTAATATTTTGGATTAGTACATCCTTTGGATTGTTTAGATTCAATGAGCTATATTTTGTTTTATGAATTAATAGTAATATTTTTTCTAGCATTTGTCTACCTTCGTTGCTACCTAGAGGCACTCTTTTACTATTAGCGACATTCAGTTGAATTTACTTGCCATTAAAATAGACTCTAAAAGGTCAAAATAAGATTTTATAGGAAGGATATAGTAGTCATTCTAATTGCCACAAAAAATTACCGTTAAAACTACTGATTTTTAGCGGCAATTTAATTGAATTTATCGGCTCTAAAAATGGATGCTAAAAGAGCATAGTTAGTTTGTTATGGATTGGATTTATCGGCAAAATAATTGCCGCAAATAATTGCCGGTAAAACTAATGATCTTTAGCGACAATAAATTATACCCTTTACCAACTTTTGTGAGAATGGCTGCCAAAGGCTTTGCCGACTCCCACATTGCCGGCTAAATACCATTGGTCGATAATGGATATAGCGGCTGTTGTTATTGCTTCTAAAGGCATTTTTAGTGTCGCTGAGGCCCCTTTTTGTAGTAGTGAACATCCCTTCTCGACCATACCATGGGACTTCAAAAATAAAATCACCTTACTTGTGGAATGGCCAAGGGTCCCTCTCCACTCTAGTATAGGCAACCCCGACATAGCAAAGGTCACAGTCTTGGTGTGACAATCTAAGATAGCATGATACAGGGACAACTAATCCATACCAAGAATAACCTCAAAATCCATAATATCCAACAACAAGAGATCAACTATAGTATCTAAACCATTAATAGTAATAACACAAACCTGGTACACCCGAACAATTCCTATAGGATCTCCAACCGGTATAGACAATAAAATAGGAATATCAACAGAATCACAAGGCATACCAAGTGCGTTGCATAATATGAAGACATATAAGAATATGCAGAACTCGGATCAAACAGTATCGAAACATATCTATAACAGACTAAGATAATACCTCTAATGACTGCATTAGACGACTCTATCTCAGGTCCACCAGGAAATACATAACAATGGGGTTGAGCCCCACCAACATGTCCCCCACCTCTACGATGACCTTTCAATGACTGTCCTTCACCCCTAGTTGGCTGACCTCTACCTCTAGCTGGCTGACCTGGTGTAGAAACTAGTGCAAGAATCATAACACGAGTACCCTACTGTGGCATACTGCTTTGCAACCGAGGACAAAACTTCCTGATACGACCTGCATGTCCACACTCTAAGAAACTCTTCGGCTAGCAGAGTTGCTGAATTTGAAGTTGTCCTTGATGACTCGAATGACCACCATAGTAACTTTGAATCGGAGGTGCACTAATAGGACCCTAAGATAAAGGTGCATCATATGATGTCTGCCTCAAGTGAGAAGCATAAGCACCATGTCCACCTGGAGCATTGACTGCACTGGTCGAACAACATGACCTCTACCAAAAGAATTTCTGCCTTCGGATGAGGCACCACTAAAACCACAAAAATGATGGGGCCTCTTGTTATAAATCGCCTCTCTCACCTGACCACGAATCTGCTTAATATTCCTAGCAATATCAACCACCTAAGTGAAAGAAGTCTCAATCTTGGCCTTTTTGTCCATCTGAAGTATGATACCATGCGTAAGACCCTCTATGAACCTCTGCACCTTCTCCTTATTAGTGGGGATACAGATATCTACATGATGAGATAAATCAACAAACCTAATCTTATATAGGGTAATTTGCATGCTACCCTGCTGAAGACGCTCAAAATGACTACGTAGCTCATTTCTCTGAGCGAGTGGAATGAACCTCTCCTAGAACAAATATGAAACCTAGGCCCAATTAAGAGGAGGTGATCTTGCTGGTCTAACCAACTCATAAACCTTCCGCCACCACTTGGCGGAACCATGCATCTAGAAAACCGAGAAGTCAACTCCATTGGACTCAACTAGTCCTAAATTGCGTAAGATCTCATAGTAATAGTCCAAGAACTTATAGGCATCCTCTGAAGGAGTACTGCTGAAGTGAGGAGGAGACAACTTCATGAATCTATCCAGCCTCTTCAACTCATCAGCTGACATTGGGGGCCTTAACCTTAGGATGCGCGACAATAACTGGCTTAACTACCCCAACCAGTAGCACTCTTTGGGTCTGATATCCCTACGCCATTTGCTCTAGGGTATGAGTGACGGGAGTATGATCTCTTCCTCTGGCCCGAAAAGCCGTGAGTACCATGGGAAACACACCTACCAGAGCCACAGTTTCTATAAATCCCAGCATGCGGACCAAGGCGTTCTAAAGTACCAGAGTAGCAATAAACTCTTCTAGGACCTATGTTGGTCTTACTGGATCAACCTAAACTGGAATCGCATCCATTAGATCCATCTGATGCTCAACTGACGTTTCTCTAGCACGAGCATGAGTGGCTGCGGGTGCTACTGCAAGTGCCTTTTGCTGGGCTCTAGATCCTCCCCTACCCTGGACTCTACCCATCATAGCAGCTACGACCTAGGGCTCCAGCTCCTTATCAGTTGAAGGACGTGTCCTCACTATCTATGAGAGAATAAGAGAAAAAAGATTCAAATTTTAGGACAAAACAAAGTTTCACGATAGAGAAATAAAGAAAGTAAAGGTTTTTAAATCCTTATAGACTCTAGAAGATAAGTATAGACGTGTACATATCGATCCTCAAGACTCTACCAAGCTTGCTCATGACTCGTGAGACCTATGCAAACTAGGGCTCTAATTCCAACTTCTCACACGATCTAAAATCTCAACTATAAGGTGGTGATGGCGCCTAACACCGCTTGCTAGGCAAGCAAATGTTTAGCAATAATATGCAAAGCAAGTTTAACTGTTAATAACATTATAATAAAGATAAAATGTCACGACCCAAAATCCCACTAGATCGTGATGTCACCTAACCCTAATGCTAGGTAAGCCAAATATAGAACAAGATAACCAAAATGACAGATCATTCATAACAAAACATGACTGAATTCTATACAACCTCCCAAGGACTAGTATTACAAGTCACGAGCGGCTACGAATAAGATTACTAACTCGGTTTGAGAAAAGATACATCATCTGTTTGAAATTTACATGAGCATAAATATAAATCCTAAACTACCGCGAATAAATGGTTGTCTGTATCTGGAGTGCTGATACGCCTTCAATGCCATGCTCCGTCCTCCACTGCTACACAACTCAAAGATCTGTACACAAGGTGCAGAAGTGTAGTATGTGTACAACCAACCCCATGTACTCAATAAGTATCTTGACTAATCTCAGTGAAGTAGTCTAACAGTCCGATCAGTCGTTTGAGCATTAGCACTTCGCTCGGTAGTTTGAGGGAATGGGTAGCTCTGTATGATGTATTATGACTTATGTGAATCGTCAGTGTTGGTTTTGAGGTCATTCAGAATAGATTTGGAAGAAGGAATTTTATGTTTGAAGCTTTAAGTTGGAAGAGTTGACCAAGTTTGACTTTTGTGTATTTAACCCTGGAACAGAGTTTTAATGGTTTTGTTAGGTCTGAATGGTGATTTTGGACTCGGGCGTATGTCCGGATTGACATTTGGATATTTCTAGAAGGATTCAGCACTAATCGACGAAAGTTGGAAATTTAAAGATTTGGAAGTTCATAAGTGTGACCGAGAGTTAAATTTGATGATATCGGATTTGGATTGTGGTTCCGGGAATTAAAATAGCTTCATTATGTCATTTGGGACTTGTGTACAAAATTTGAGTTCATTCCGGCTTGATTTGATATGTTTCGGCACGAGTTTTGGAAGTTGAAAGATTCAAAGTTCATTATGTTTGATTTGAGGTGTGATTCATCGTTTCAATATTGTTATACGTGATTTGAGGTCTTGAGTAGGTACGCGTTATGTTATAGGAATTGTTGGTATATTTGGACGGGGTCCCGGGTGGCCTGGGTGAGTTTCGGACAAGGTTCAGACCATTTCTCAATTTGTGTTCTGTTACTGGTAGCTGCTGGTACTGGTGTTCTGCACCTGCGGTTGAAATTGCACAGGTGCGATGGTCGCAGAAGCGACAAAGGGATCGCAGGAGCGGGTATGGAGCTAGAGCAGGGCTCCGCAGATGCGTGTGATGGGCCGCACCTGCGAAAGCGCAGAAGCGGTGCCTTGGGCCTCATGGGCGAGGTTTGGTGCATGTGCGATGGCAGAGCCGCTCCTCCGCGCGCGCAGGTGCGAAGTGAGGTTCCGTAGGAGAGATGATTTTTGGGTTTGGTTTGCTCGCAGAAGCGAGAAATTTACTGCAGAAGCGGTGGTCGCAGATGCGACGAATTGACCACATATGCGGAAATGCTAGGCAAAAGCTATATATCGAGGTTTTAAGTTCTTTTATCATATTTTGAGATGTGAGACTCGGATTGAGGCGATTTTGGAGACAAATTTCATCACAAGGATTGGGGTAAGTGTTCTATACTCGGTGTTGATTATATTTCATGATTTTATCTTCATTTTTGGTAATTGGATTATGAGTTTTAAAGAGAAAATTGAGGATTTTAGTATAAAGCTTCATAGAGTGAGTTTTTGAGCTTTGAATGTCGATTTGGAATCGGATTTGAGTGAAACTAGTATGGTTGGACTCGTAATTGAATGGGTTGTCGGATTTTGTAAGTTTCATCAAGTTCTGAGGCGTGGGCTCAGGTTGGACCTTTTGGTTGATTTTGGCCTTTCGAGTAAATATTCGACCTTTATCAATTGGAATTGTTTCCTTAGGCTTTATTTGATGTATTTGAATTGCTTTTGGCTATTTTTGAGTCGTTCGGAGGTCGGTACGCGCGTGATGACATTCTGGGAGCATCGTTTGGCTTGCTCGGTATTGGATTTGGCTTGTTCGAGGTAAGTACCACTTCTAAACTTGGTGCTGAGGGTATGAAACCCTGAATTACGTGTTATGTGTTTGGTGTTGAGGTGACGCACATGATAGGTGACGGACGTGTGGGTGTGCACCGTGTGAATTATGACTCCGTTACTTCTGTGGTACTATGTAGTTACATGATCTTATCTATAACCATGAAATCTATATGTACTAGAGCTATTGAGTTGTGATCCAGGTTAGAAACCATGTTTAGGCTACATGCTTATTCTTTTGGGACCCACTGAGGTCATTTCTGCTATTGAGTTATTTTCTTACATTGCAATTTCATACTCAGTCATGTTCATTCATTTCATAACATATCTCAATCTCTGTTGCTATATATTGACACAACATATCATCATTTTTGGGCTAGTTTCATAGCATTGTGAGCCCGGGAGACTAGAGATATTGATGACTAAGTAAGGCCGAGGGCCTGATTGTGAGTGACATTATGGGATCGGGTTGCACGCTGCAGCATGTCATATTGATTTATGCATGGATCTAGCTTATTATGGTACTTGGGCTGAAGGAGCCCCTCCGGAGTCTGTACACAACCCCAATGAGCACAATTGATTATATTGAGTGATGGATCTTCCTTGGGCATGGATCTTGCCCGAAGAATTTATATTTAGGGATGGATCTTTCCCGGGCTGGATTGGCCTATATATATATATATATATATATATATATATATATATATATATATATATATATATTTGGGATGGATCTTCCCTGGGCCGAATTGGCCATATACAATACTGAGTGACTGACCGTGTCGAGTGATTGAGCATGATGAGTGAAAAGTGTGAGGTAGTGAGATTGAGTACTCTGAGAGTGTGAGTACATGAGTTTATCACTGAGATATATTGTATTTGACATGCATACTTGAGATACATGTATAGAGATGCATTTCTTTCTGCCACTCCGGTTTGGTGTCATTCATGATTTCACCTGCATATTGACATGTATGCATAAAGATGTATTCTCCTCATGCCATTTGATAAAGAAACATCTTATCTGTTGTTGGAAAGTTTTTGGGAAAAATTACAGTTTTCAAACTTACTCATATATTTGGTGATTTCGGTAAAAGATTTGGGTTTTCACTGATATACTTGAAAAACAAGCCTATTTTTCTGGAACTGTGAACGAGCTGAGTATTTTATCTCTGAGCTACTTCTTTTATTACTTCCATTATATTGTTATGAGCTGTTGTTGGACCCCGACCTTTGTCCAATCTCGTCACTACTTTCAACCTAAGGTTAGGTTTATTACTTAATGAGTACATGGGGTCGGTTGTACTCATACTACACTTCTGCACCTTGCGTGCAAATTTGGATGCTAATGTTGCTGTGTATGGAAGGAGCTGGCATAGAATATGTACATGCGTTCCGGTCATAGCTGCCTCTTGTTCTTGGTAGCTTTAGAATTATTAATCTGTTCATGTATATTTCAAACATATGATGTATTTATTTCATTCCAGCATTGTAAACTCTAAATCTTAGAAGCTCATGATTTGTACTACCTGTCCTTGGGAAATTTTTGTATAGAAGCGGTGTATTATCATTTCTTATCTTAATAAATCTCATTAAATTGGATAGTTGTTAATTGGCTTACCTGACGGGTTGGGTTAGGTGCTATCACGGCTAGATGGATTTTGGGTCGTGATAAGTAGTGGCGAGGTTTTTAAATCAAAAGATACTCACTAATATAACATGTAAAGATTGATATGCAATAAAAGCAATACTAGAAGGAACATAGAAGAGGACAAGAACAAATATACGAAGTTGTAAATGACTACTAAAAGAAATCACAGTCAGTTTTCTTATATCACAACCAAACCTTTTCTTAAAGCGATGACCATCAAACAACATAGTAAATCCACGAATCTCCATAGTGTGAGAAATATGTTCAAGATATCAAATCAAATGTCACTGCAACACCCTTCGTGTATTTATCTCATCCTCACCAAATATTTGAATGTATGTCAAATCAAATGGCACGACAACACTCTTCGTGCATTTATCTTATCCTCACCAAGTATATATGTAAAAGTACCAACCAAGTAAAAGAAATGCCAATAACAGTAACAATGAATTGGAAAATACACAAGTAGAGCATACAAACAACAGTAACAGACAGGGTGGGAAGCACAGAAGTAATGATAGCAATTAAGATAGGAGAACATAAATTATACTATCTAGCAAAGTAGAAGATTTAGATGAGAGCACAACAAACGAGGAAAGGCATGCATGTAATTATAACAAATAAGAAGGTAGACATGATCGTAACAATAATTAACAAATAGGAGGCACAGATAGAATAATAGCAATAAGGAAAAAGGAAAAGATGTGACAACCACAAACGTTATAGAAGTCATAGTTGCAACATTAAAGACACAGGATAAAGACATAAATGTATATTCAAGGAAAATATATCACAATATAATGCATGTTTTGCTTCCTCTTATGCACGGAAATACCCTTCGTGTCATCAACACATGATAATATAAAAATAATGACATGGTATCATCCTTCATGCTTTTACTCTCGTCCTCACATGATAATGTAAATGCAATAGCACGTCATTACCCTTCATGCTTTTACTCTCATCCTCACATGATAATGTAAATTAAATGGCACAACATTATCCTTCATGCATTATAATGTATATGAAATGGTACGACATCACCCTTCGTGCTTTATACTCTCTCACATAATAATATAAATGTAATGGCACGACATCACCCTTCGTGCTTTACACTCTTCCTCACCAAGCGCATGTATAACAATGACAAGCAATATAGGAAGCATGGATAACATCATGAAGAGTAGTTCAACAAATACACCATGTGAACATCAATCACAACTCTCGAGCCAATAACAATTTAATAACCTTCAAGAACCTCATCTTTCAAGTATCTCGACAAAACTCAAACATTTTTTTCAACAGAAGTATGGAACCCAAGTACCTCAGAACTATAGTCATAGTTATACATGTGTTCATGATTAGGTATAATGATGATCGAATTTAGCATATCAAAAGTTTCACAAAAAGGCCGTCAAATTAATTCTAGTTATGACAAGCTAAATCATGGTTTGTAGTGTTGAAATTCAAATTCACAAAAAGCTCGTCAAAACCCGAATCGAAGGGTAGGTCTTGACCCATAGCCCCAACCCCCATGAGTTCAAATATGTGTTTAGTTTTTAAATCTGAATCCAATTCGACTCTCAAATCTCAAATTTTTATTTTTTAAAAATTAGTCAAAATCCCCAAAATCTCTCTTCAAATTTCATGATATAGATATTATAACTCATACATAATCATGTTATATAATTAAAGTTGAGTTAAAATCAATTACCCAATGATTTTTCATGAAAATCTCTCCTCAAAATCGCCTCCCACCGAGTCTAGGACTCCAAATGTGATAAAATGAGACTAAGTCCCGAAATGCCCAGCTATAAACAAGTTGCAGATGTCACGTTTGCGATAGGAGGTTCGCAAATGCAACCTCCACAAATGTGACCAGAAGATCTCAAAAGCGAACTCTACCCATCCCCATCATATGTCACAAATGCGAAGATAGGTCGTATCGCAAAAGCTGCAAATAGAACGCAAATGTGAAAGGGCCACAACCCAGCAAAAGTCACAAATGCGAGGCTTTTATCGCAAATACGAACTTTACCAAAGTTCTCAGACCTCGCAAATGCGGATCCCTCTTCACAAATGTGAGGTCCGCAAATGCGAACAAAATCTCGCATTTGCGAGACTTGAAGCACCAACTAATAACCAACAAAACTAAAACAAAACAAAATGCTCCGGAATGCGTCTGAAACTCACCCGAGCCCCCAAAGCTCAACATTAAACATCCACATAAGTCTAAAAAATCATATGAACTTGCTCGTGCGATCAAAGCACCAAGATAACATTCAGAACCACGAATCGAACACCAAAACTGTCACGACCCAAAATCCACTATAGGCCACGATGGCGCCCAACACTATCGTTAGGAAAGCCAACACTTAATTATTCATTTTATATTTTTTTTAAATCACGAATATTATTTTGATAGAGAGGTTAGTGCATTAAAATAAATTGTAGTTACGTACAATTTGATTAAAATAATAAGTAAAAGTGTATCAATGTAAGACAATCCATAAACAAATTCTAGAACACCCCTAAAACCCGGTGTCACAAGTGCATGAGCAACTACTAGAAGGAACAATAACAATACAACATCTGTCTGGAATACAAGTTAGACATGAAAATGTAAATAATTCTGATGGAGACTCTGTAGGCTGTGGATCGTAACATAGTATGCAACTTACCGTAAAGTCCTTGCAATAACCGCGCCTTTGCGCCCAAAAGACCATCAAAAATATATACATGTACAATAAGTATAATAGTGTAGCATGAGTATGTAAATCAATGCGTACCCAGTAAGTATCTAGCCTAACCTCGGAGAAGTAGCGACGAGGGGTCGCCATCAACACTTATTAGTGGTCCAATAAATCAAATACAGTAGAAAGTAAGCAAGTATGAGGCATAGTAAATAAATAGTGTAAACAAATATAGGTAAGTGGTACGATCCTCCGTTGAACAGTAAACACAAACTCTCAAGTATCGGCTACCTCCTCAACCGGAGTATATATTAAATGGTCCCCACCAGATAGGTCATCACAAGTCAAATCAAGAAAACTCACGGATATGCTGGCTTCTTGTCAAATATTATGCACGATTCTGCAGAGGCGAACGACCCGATCCCATAAGAGTGTTTCATGAAGTTGCTGAGGCGAATGACCTGATCCCATAAGAGTATTTTTTAGAAATTCCAAGGCGAACGACTCGATCCCATAAGAGTATATGATACATGATACTACCGAGGCGAACAACCCGATCCCATAAGAATATGATACTGCCAATGTGAATGGCCCGATCCTATAAGAATATGATATTGCCGAGACGAACGACCCAATCCCATAAGAATAAGAAGCTTTAATGGGTCCTTGACCCCACTCACGAATATACGTGTGAGTTATGAAATTTAAGGAAGCTTTTCAATGAAAACGTACAACGCGGGAGAAATTCGTAAGGGAAGCACAATTATTCCACGGCTAATCAAGTAGCTCATCAAATCTGTACAATAGCGAGTCTATCACTCTATGCAAGCCTAGTCTTAGGTCGTAATGCAAAATAAAGGAATTAAACAGGCAAGGATAACTCAAATAGTACAATTAAAACATGGCGTGAACCTAAGTCTACCCAGACATAATCAGGAATCCTAGCATACGCACGGACACTCGTCACCTCATACGTGCGCAACTCCCACAACATGTAGAATATAACAAAAATAACACCTACGAGGTAAATTCCACCTCACAGGGTTAGACATGAGACTTACCTCACTCCGAAGTTTCATAACCGTCTCCAACGCCTTTCTAACACCTCAAACCGATGCCCATCGATCTAAAACTAGTCAAACAATGTGGAAACCAATAAATGTTTTCTATAATATTCATAATTAATCAATTTGTAGCAATTCCCAACTTCGCTCGAAAAGTCAACAAAGTTAACCCTCAGGCGCACATGCTCGAATTCCGAATATTTTTGAAGATAAACTTTACCATAACACCACGAGCTCAAATACATAATTTATTCCTAATTCTATTTCCAAAATCGTGGCTAAAATCCAAGTTACCAATTCTAGTTTTTTCTCTAACAATCCCAAAATTTTCCACAATATTTCATGTTAAATCCTTACGAAATTCATGAAATTAACTTGCAATGAGTGGGAATCACTTACCTCGTGATGGGTGATGAAAATGGCACTCCAAAATCGTCCCAAATCCGAGAACCAGACTCAAAATCATGAATGAAATACTCAAACCTTGATTAAATAAAGTCTTCCTAGCATTCCTCGCACATGCGAACCAAAATGCCGCACCTGCGACGTCGCCTTTGCGACCACACTTCTGCTTCTGCAGAAAATCACCCAAACACAATACCTCGCACCTGCAGAAATATTCTTCACTTCTGCGACATCGTAGGTGCAAGCCTCTTCCGATCCTGCACCTTCTCCCGTTGATGTGCCCAATGTTCCGCTTCTGCCCTTGCGCAGATGCGACCAAAAATTCCGCATCTGCGATTCCCTGCTCCCAGCTCTTGTTGCGCTTCTGTGCTTCTACTACCGCTTCAGCTGCTCCGCATATGCGTCCAAATTTCCACAGGAACGGTCGTACCAGAACTTGGCCAAAATCAGCATTTCCTTAAATCCAAATTTCAATCCATTTTCAATCTATTTCAAACTCGAGGCCCTTGGGAACCCATCCAAACGTACCAATACATCCCAAAACATGATACGGACCTAGTCGACATGTCGAATCACATCAAACAACATCTAAATTATGAATCGACGATCGAAACCTTTCTTTAAATTTTCAAACTTTGCCGAATACGTCCAAATTACAGTTAAACATCCCGGAATGATGCCAAATATTGCGTGAAAGTAACAATTCACGATATGAACCTATTCTAAGGCTCGAAATCTCAAACGAACATCGATAATACAAAACTTCACTTCAAATCGAACTTAAGAAATTCTTAAACTTTCAAAATGCCAACCTTCCATAATAAGCGCCGAAATACTTCCGGGCGACCAAATACTCAACTCGAACCTACGGCCAAGTCCGAAATTATCATATGAACCTACTGGAATATTCAAATCCAGATTCCGAGATCGTTTACTCAAAAGTCAAACCTCGGTAAACTCTTCCAACTTAAAGCTTCCGAATCGAGAATTTTCCATCTGAATCAACTCCGAATTTCCCGAAATTCAATTTCGACCACACGTACAAGTCATGATACATGAAGTGAAGCTACTCAAGGCCTCAAACCGCAGAACGATGCGCTAGAGCTCAAAACGACCGACCGGGTCGTTACAAAAACACATGATAATTACAATAAAACTCAAGAATTGCTAGAAACACAACCATGCGTCCGATTCCTATCAAACCAATTCAGAATGACACCAAATTTTGTAGACAAGGTCCAAATGACAAAATGGACCTATTCCAAGTCCTGAAACTAAAATCCGAACCTGATAGCCATAAAGTCATACCAAGATCAAACTTAAGAAATTCCTAAACTTTCAAATTGCCCACTTTCGCCAATTAGAGCCAAAATCTTCTAGAAACGCCCAAATGCAAATCTGGGTATATGCCCAAGTCCAAAATCACCATCCAGACCTAACGTAACCATCAAAATTCTAATCCGAGGTCAAATACATAAAAGCCAAACTTAGTTAATCCTTCCAACTTAAAGCTTCTAATATGTGAATCATTTTTCCAAATCAATCCCGAATCGCTCGAAAACCGAATTCGATCATACACGCGAGTCATAATAAAACATATGAAGCTACTCGTGACCTCAAACCACTGAACTGACTGCAAATTCTCAAAATGATCGATCAGATCGTCACATTCTCTCCCACTCAAACATGCGTTCATCCTCGAACGTGGAAAGAGTCGTTCCAAAGCCATCAAATCACTAGATAAACTCACCATGCTCATATCCATGGGTGATCCAACATCACCCTAATCCATATAATACTGAAAACACAACCTAATTGAAAATCCTTACTTCATCCTTAGTCCATAAACCTTAGAACCCACTCTCCAACACCGAAATCCATCATAAGATTCGATCCTTGTGCATATACACTGTGTCCACCCCAACAAGCTGCATCAAGCCGTCAATACTCTACCAAGATCAAACCACACAATGTTACACATAACTCATGCACTCACAATAATAACTTCAGACCACAATGCTCATTACCAAACTCGGTACCGGTAGTATACTTCATATCAAATGAAACCTCGTTCTGGACCTTCACAATGTCGCAAGTGATAAAAGAAGCATGTAGAAACTCGTAACCACCCATAAAATCAACAAGTCAAGAAGATCTCTCATTCGAAAAGGACCATTGACAAATTATGAGCGGAAATATGGTATCATTCTTTCAAACATTCCTTATCCCAATACGATAGTGCAAATCCCAGATCGAGAAACCTTGTTTTACCCAATACAAGTAGCCCAACCAACAAGTCGCACCAAAACCCATATGGAGCCCACACAACACGGTCCGTACACCAAGCAAGTAATAACTTAGATATGACAAATAATAGTAAGAGGGTCGAATAAGAAGTCTACCAAACAAGTTAAATTGGCAGGGCAATATTGAGCATCTTCCTATGGACTATTTCCCCAAAGTAGAAGCAAACACACAAAATAAGGTATCATTTTAATTCTATATTTTCTTTGATTTGATAAAGTCACAAGAATCTAATATTCTAGTGAAAAGATTTGCACAAAAGTATATTTAGAAGAGTACACTATATGTCGTAGAATGCCATATGGTTTATTTTTTCTGAACTACAATTTCTTTTATTTTTTTAAATATTTTATGATTAGTGAAAATAGAGTATAATATTTAAACATTTATGAGAGGATGTCCTGACTGAGGAAAAAACAAAAAAAGAAAAAAAGAAAAGAAAGAATACTAACCGAAATCTTGGTCAAAATGTATCAAAGATCCAACCTTTAAATATTATTTACGGGAAAGGGCTAGATGTATCCCTGTACTATCAAAAATTAGTTATTAGTACCCTCCGTTATACTATCATTCACTATCTACCCCTACCGTTATCCATTTTAATATTTCTGCCCCCACATCTACCTTACTCTTATTTTAAGACACGTGGCACGATATTAAAAAATCTAACCATCTACCTTTTTACCCCAGTCATTCGACCCTGACCCGATATCCAAACCTACCCAAAGAAAACGATTTTAACCCATAGATATGGTTCTTCTCTTTCGTTTATATGGGGGAACTGTTTCAGCCCATTTGAGGCTGTTGGATTCAAAAAAAAAAATGCTTTAACTTCACTATTTGGGTTTGAGATTTGTAGTAGAAATTTTAAGTTTGAGTTCTAAGAGTTTTCGTGTTTCAAATCAGGAGCTGAAAACTTAAACTCACATCGTGGCTCATTATTTGGACGATTTGGTATTCGAACACTTGAATAACTTTCAAGTTCTTTGTGATGCTGGTAGTTTGAGTTTGTGCGGAATTTTTTGAGATCCACCATTGATGAACAACCTTTAAACTTTAGAAGTGAGTTTGAAGTTTGAACCCGAAGAAAACGAACTGGGTATCTTAATTTCGTTGATGTTTGCTCGAATTGGTGCTTTCTATTGTAATTAGTATTGTTTATCAAGCTTCAATTGTTAGTACACTATTGAAGCTTTGATTGAAGAAGAAGAAGAAAAATCTCATTGCTAAAATTTTGAGATTTTGGTTCACAAAAATTAAGAAAGAATAAATGCCATTGTTGAACCTTGAAGGTCTTGGGATGGAACTAGATTGGGAGGTTATTTGGGACAACTTTGGACTAGATTTGGTCGATATTTGTAATATAAAAATGGAACAATTGTTATCTTTGTTTACTCTTGACTAGATTAGCTTAGCATTAATACGTATTAAGTAATATCTAGTCTTTTATGTTGCTTAAACCTGTGAAAAATATTGGTTTTAAAGGAGAGAGAATTTTGTGAAAAGAAAGAACTAATGCAAATAAAGAAAAGAGATGGATTTAAGGAAAAGTTAGAAATTTCTCTAATGATGAAGTTAAGGAGAGTGAAAAAGGTAACATAAATAGGTCTGGAGTACGGGTATGGATACTAGGTTAAAAAGGAAAAATGGTACTGGACACTTAAAAGCTGCCAGGTATAAGCAGGGCAAAACTCCATTAGATGTAGGAATAGAAATATTAAAATGGGTAATGGTAGGGGTAGATAGTGAAGGATATTATAACAGAGGGTACTGATAACTAATTTTCGATAGTACATGGACACATATAACCCTTTTCCGTATTATTTACGTATGTGGCAAACATTAAAAGATCTATTGTGCATTTTTGGCGAACACAATTTAATTGATTTTAGTTCTGAAAAATAATATTTGAGATTATTCTTGGTTTGAATTGAACAATTGATCAAAATTACCTCTCTATCTCTCCTTGACCTTATTATCTTATGTCAACACTCGTTGAAAATTGTCTTTAATATACTTCACATGGTTTGAATTCTACCAATCATCTATAATTTCTTAGACATCTAAACACCTAATTCTTCAATGACTATTTTTTTAATGTGAGATCCAAGATCCCTTCTTCAATCATTTTTCTTGAAATTTTAAGTGATTAACGCCTTTTAATGCCCAACATACCTAATTAGGCATTGTTTACAAATTATGTGTAACGACCCAGCCAATTTTTTGAGCATTTATATTTCGTTCAACTATTTGGAGTCTTGAGTAGCTTCATATGATGTATTATGACTTGTATGAATTGTCGGTTTTGGTTTTCTGGTGATTCGGAATTGGTTCGGAAGAATGATTCTCAACTATGAAGCTTTAATTTGAAAGAGTTGACCAAGTTTAAATTTTAAGTATTTGATCTCAGATTGGAGTTTTGAGGATTCCATTAGGTCCGGATGGTTATTTTGGACTTGGGAGTATGCTCGAATTTGTATTTGGATGTTTCTAGATTGTTTCGACACTATTTGGTAAAAGTTGGCAATTTCAAGGTTTGGAATGTTCATAAGTTTGACCGGGAGTTGACCTTGATGCTATCGGGTTTGGATTGTGGTTCCAGGAATTGGAATAGCTTTGTTATGTCATTTGGGACTTGGTACAAAATTTGAGGTCATTCCAAGTTGATTTGATATGGTTCGACACGAGTTTTGGAACTTGAAATTTCAAAAATTTATTAAGTTCGATTTGAGGTGCGGTTTTTGATGTTATTATGCGTGATTTGAGGCCTCGAGTAAGTCTGTGTTATGTTATAGGACTTGTTGGTATGTTCAGACGGGGTCCCGAGGGGCTCGGGTGTGTTTCAGATTAATTTTGGATAATTTTTAGGCCACTTTCAACTGCTGGATTTTGGCTACAAGGGTGTACATCGCGATCGCAGAGAATTGGTCGCGATCACAAAGAGTAAAATGGAAAAAATGGACTTGTGAATGGCGCTCGCAGAGGAAGCTACGTGTTCGCGAAGAAGAAATTTTGTTGTCACTGAGCTGAATTCGAAAGCTTATAACTTGCAATCTATAAGGATTTTGGAGATGGTCTAGCTCTTTGCTTCTAGTTTTCAGAAAGTCAAACCGTTTGTCATTTGGAGTTATGTACAAAAGATTATGGCAGATAGAGTACATGTTGTCTGAGAAGAGTTTGGGAAGGGTTAATGGTAATTTGTTCATCACGATCGCTGAGAAATAACCACGATCGCAAATGGTAAAATCTGTGTTGGAAAAAGTTTGGAATCGTAATCACGAGGTTGGTGATCATGATCGCGAAGGGTACCTCTGGACCATGGTATAAAGTACTCTATTTCGAAGGTCTTGGTCATTTTATCATATTTTGAGCTATGGAGCTCGGATTTGGCCGATTTTAGAGGTGATTTTCACCATATGGATTGGGGTAAACATTTATTACTTAATTTTAATTATATTTCATGAATCTAACTTTGATTTTGGCATTTGGATTATGAATTTCAAAAAAACATTGGGGCGTTTTGTCTAAACTTTCCTAAAGTGATTATTTGAATTTCGAAAATTGATTCGGAGTCGGATTTGAGTGAATTTGGTATGGTTAGACTCGTAATTGAATGATTTGTCGGAATTTGGAGTTTGGTCGGGTTCCAAGGCATGAGTCAGAGTTTGACTTTTTGGTTGACTTTGAGTAATCGATTAAAGATTCGACCTTTATCGCTTGAGTTTGTTTTCTAAGGCATTATTTGATGATTTAAGTTGCTTTTGACTAGTTTCGAGTTGTTTGGAGGTTGATACATACAAGATAGAATTTCTAGAGTGTTGTTTGGCTTGCTCAATATTTGTTTTGACTCGTTTGAGGTAAGCATCTTAACTAAACTTGGTTGAGACACTATTTGCCTAAATTATTTGTGATAACTACATGCTATGGGTGCGCATATGTGTAGGGTTGAGCCCATGTACAAGTATCGGAGTATTTTTCCATGCTCAGGGTACTGCTTAGGCTATGATATGCCTAGAGTTGACTGTTTAGCTTTAAGCTATAATGTTTCTCATATTTGTATCATTGTTGTGAACTATTTGAGCCATGTTTGAGATTACGAAGAGGCTAATTCCCTGAATAAACTTGGTAATGACTATTTCTGTGATAAAATTGCCGATTTGAGCTATGATAGTATACTTTGCATATGCCTACACTTTAGCATGTAATGATACCAGTTTCAGAAGCATGAAATATGATAATTATTCATCATATACATGTGTTCTTGTATACTTGCTTCTGTGTGATATGATTTGTACGGGATGCATGTGACCACGCCAGACGGATTGTGTTATTATGCTTGTGAACACACCAGGCGAATTGTTTTATTATGCATGTGACCATGCCAGGCAGATTGTGTTGTTATGCATGTGACCACGCTAGGCAGATTGTATTGTTATGCCTGTGTCCATACTGTGCAAATTGTGATATAACTCGTGACCACGCATGGCGAATTGTGATATATCCTGTGACCACGCCGGGTGGATCCATCACATTGAGCATGTGACCACGCGGGGTGAATTATGATATTGAGAGTGTGTCCACGCCGGGCTGGTAGAATGTTGAATTGGTCGTGCTTGCGTGTGGATAAGGATCCATTCCATGAGGGTCACCCTCTCATAAATCTCTCTTGATGGCGTACACGTGAATTGTGATAAACCGACGGATTTGTGATTGATGTGCGCTCTGGGAGAGCTGGTTACTATTATTGGATCAGGTTACATGCCCCAACATGCCTTATTGGCTTATGGTTATTAGATCGGGTTGCGCGCTGCAACAGACTGATATTTGATTATTGCATTTCATATTTACTTGCAATTTCTTTGACTGTTTACCTGATTTATTTGCAGATCTTCTTTAAAACTGGATTGTTGACAGAATAGAACACTTTAAAACAAAAAATTATGAGCATCAAAGTGGTTTACTGATTTTATCATATATTTTTTCTGTACTAGTTGAAATTATAAATGTACATGTGTTAGTGAGTATCACTTATAGTTCTTGATTATTTTACCTCGCCGAGGTTAGTTAGTATACTTATTGAGTACATGGGGTCGGTTTTACTCATACTATATTTCTGCACCTTGCGTGCAAATCTTGGAGTTGATGCTGTTATGTATGGAAGGAGCTGGCATTGAAGATGCACCCGCGTTCCAGTTTTTGCTACCACTAGCTCTTGGTAGTTCTAGATTTGAGATTCTGTTCATGTACATTTCAAACAGATGTTGTATCAATTTTCATTTTATTTTGTAAATCTAAATTTTAGTGACTCATGACTTATACTACAGACTTTGGGAAGTTGTATACAAATTTAGTTATTTTGCTTTTGATTCTTAATTTTATTATTAAATTGTGTTTACTATTATTTGGCTTACCTAGCGGGTTAGGTTAGGTGCCATCACGACTAGTTAAATTTTGGGTTGTGACAAATTGGTATCAGAGCTCTAGGTTCATTGGTTCTATGAGTCATGAGCAATTGTCTAGTAGAGTCTTGCAGATCGATATGATGACATCCATACCTATCTTCGATAGGCTACGGGGAATCTAGGAAAAACTTCCCAACTTTCTTTCTTTATCGTGCAACATTGATTCAGCTTGAAGTATATCTCTTTGAATTCCTTCCACTCACTCGTATGCTATGTGAGCGCTCGCTATCGGCTGTGCATCGAAGACGTGTAATTTTATGGATGAGGCACGAGATGTATTTTTTATGTCTTGGTGATGGGCCAGTCTGGAGAACTTGAGGTCGGGTTTGACCACAACTTGGTCATGATGGTTTCAATTGTGCGAGTATGCACTTGTTGGACTCATATGTCCGGTGGTGTCCCAAAAGTAGGATTTATGGCTCGGTGAGTGGTTGGGTAGATATATAATATGTATGATGTGATTGCAAAATGTGTTCATATGGTTTTGATATAATGGGAAGATTTTTCTTGGGATATGAAAGGACCATAAATGCTCGATTTCTGTAGATGTGTTAAACAGTCTTGAGTTATGAGTATTTTGAGGGATTCTTTCATGTTGTTCATTTCTTGTTGACGAGTTCAGACTTGGGAAGATTAAGTGATTGCATAGTAGTTGTGGCCGTGAAGGATATAAAGAGATGTCAATTTGAGGCTAAGAAGGTGGGTTATCACATGCGGGGTAATCTACGGATGTGTGATCCTTATGATGTGTGGGGAGTTTCTTTCTACCAATAGGTTATATGTGTTGCGATTTGAGTTTGGATCGATTGAGAAAGTTGACTTGACTGTCACGAGGATGAGTGCGAGCTTAGCAGATGATTTGAGGTATTTTATGGTTTGTGTTGCATGATCTTATAAAGGATTTAATTGAATTTCAGTGCGGAATTATGTCAGTAATTGAGTATGGTTATTGTGGGTTATCAGATTTTTTGTTCTATGGCTTCGAGCCATGTAGGGAAGTCTGCTATCGACGATTGGATTGTATGGTTATATATTATATTGGTTCTAGTTTGAGGCATATTTGTGGATCAATTATAACTTGAAGAGGTAAATTTCGAGGATGATTCGAGTAAGGAAATTTATGGATACATGATATATTACACTTTATGGGTAAGTGAAAATCATAAGATGAATTGGGTTTGTTATTCTTGATGGATGTAATGTGCATGGAGTAAGGATTTACTCGATTGCGTTAAGGCGGAGGCTACTTCTTTGGTGTTGGTGTGCGAATGGGGCACATGTTGTTCGACTCATTTTGGTGGTGCATTGTGATTTGAATAGGGTGGATGACTCTCGAGAAGGTTCTAACGACTTCAATATTCATATATGGTATTTGAGGAATTTTCCGGAGTTATAAAGGGGCTAAGATCTAAGATTGCATTGGATGGTGTTAGGACTCGCGGTATTTATATATCATTATGGGTTCTACATTTCAGTATCAGAGAGGTTAAGGAAACAACGTTTGATTCACATAAGGTCTCTCTAAAGTGGGCATTTTGGTTACGGTACTAGTGGATGCTGAAGAGGGAATACAATGGCTTATTGGCTTAGGACAGCGTGGTTCCATACTAGGATCTCTTGTGGCGAGATTTGGTTGAGGATCGTGATGTTTTGGCAAGGAGGAGTGTTAAGTTGAAGCAACTCAGAAGGAACTGATAGAAAATAGGATAGATTAGTAGTAGATTAGATCAGTATGGTAATGATATGATCTTTTCTTTTGGTTTTTATGATTCGGTGAGTCTTTACCGATGTTTTGTTGCAATATTCTTGAGTTTTGGCAACATGCGTGTTTTGGTTGAGTTAGAGGAATTCATTTCTGATGGCTTGGTTATGTGGAAATGAGTTTCGTAGAGTTCTTGATAATCTCTACCACGATTTGAGATGGATATGTTCTACCAGCATAAGAAGTATGTTGTGTATTATGATTTCTCCTGGATGAGATCAAGTGGAAGGTTTCTGACTGATCGAGTATGCATTCTACTTATGACTCATGGTTGATAATGTGGTTCTTGTGTTTTCATATGATGGCATGATAGATGCGATGCGTCGTGTGGGATTGAGATTTGCATGTACAACGTCGCAGTTCTGTTTTGAAGGAAAGGTCATGAATTCTTAAACAGCATGGACGGTTCCAAATGTTTAGAAGAATGCTAGTACTACTTGGTATTACCTGAGAAATGTGTGCATTTTAGAAAGCGTACTGTGTTTTGACTTACCGATGCTTCATTGGTATTGCGGTACTCGCCTGGTTGATTGACTGCTAGTGTTTAGATTTTGCTTTGTGGCGTGAAAGAATTATGAAAGTATTCTCGTGGAATGATTGTGTATGAATGATGTGTCAGTCACTTGAGTGGTCGAGTTGGGATGAAATATGGTGATTATAGTATTCTAGGGATTTGGAGATAGGGAGTTCTCAGAGGTAGATTGTTCATTCGTTGCGGACTGTGAAGGTATAGCCAAAGTTAGACAGCTAATAGTATGTGTTATGGATAGATATTGTGAACTTTGGGGGGTTATTTATCTAATTATGGGTGATTGGAGTTGATTTGGGGGCCCATTGGTAGGGCCAAGGAGGAATGTATTCTACACCAGGTCGGATTTATTGACTCAAACATTGTTATTGTTGAGGGGTGTATCAGTCAGTTGAGCATGTTCGCGTTCCGATATGTTCTATATGTTACTCTTCTATGCTACAAAGGGTAGTGATCTATTGGTTATTTGAACACTAGATGCGTTTTCTGTTTGGGCCTTGCAACGAAATTCGAGCGAGATGGTTATTAGGTTGTTGAATGGGTTATTGCGCCTTGGTTATGATCTTTTCGGGTTGTGGTATAATGTGTTATCCTCTTCTCCATGGTTATGGTCATGCATTTCGTTTACTTGATGTCAAATTGCGTGTGGTTGTTGATTTTCAGTATTGTGGCTTGAGGTATTTCATATGGACTGATATTTGGATGGGCCACGCATTGTAGCGGGGTTATGTTGGGATACGATCCTTTGTGATAGATTCATGTGTCTTAGTTCTACTATGTGTGATGGGTTCATAGCACTGCGTTTGTGGTGGTACTCGTTGAGCTTGCGATACGGTTCTCTCATTTGAGTCATTTTTCATGTTTGGGTGCATTTGAGTTGTTGCTTATTGGTGCACGTATTGCATGGTATGTCGCTCTAGGTGTTATTGGTATGGAATGTCGGTCGAGCACCTTGTACTTAGTGAGATGAGGTTATTGAACCTGAAATGAGCACTATTGGGATTGAGTAAGATATGTTTGTAGATGTGATGATGTCATTAGTCAGCTTAGAATTTGGACTAGGGTTCTTGTTTGGCAAGAGAGCTCCGCGACTTGTTGATTCGATGGGTGGTTATGAGTCGATGCGTGTTTCTTTTATCATAGGCAATGTGTGAAGACTTTGAACGAGGTTTTATTTGATATGAGGTTCATTACTGGTACCAGGTTTGTTTTCAAGCAGCTACGGTGATCGGAAATTATTGCTACGAGTATGCGAGTTATATGGTATATCATTTGATTACATCTTGGGTTATGTTTATGGCTTGATTTAGCTTGTTCAGAATTATATAGTGTGTAGATGCGAGATTCCGGTCTTATAAGGAATTTCAAATGTTGGAAATTAGGTTACAAGGTTTTTGGGCTAAGGTTGAAGGAAGAATCTTTGGTTATGTTGAGTTGACGGACTTATATGGATTAGGGTGACGTGGGATCACCCCCGGGTATGTGCATGGTAAGGTTATATAGTGATTTGACGGTTTCGGAACGACTCTTGACACGTTCGAGGACGAACGTGTGTTTAAGTGGGAGAGAATGTAATGACCTAGCGAGTCTTTTCTTACTCTAACTCCTTTGCATTTAAACCATGTGAAACATATTAAAGACAATTTTTAACAAGTTAGACATGAGATATAACTTCAAATGCTACTTTTTTAATGTGAGGTCCCAAGATCCCTTCTACCATAATTTTTCTTGAAATGCCAAGTGATTAGAGCCTTTTAATGCCCAGCATACCTAATTAAGTGTTGTTCGCAAATTGTGTCCTTTCTTATTTTAACTCCTTTACGTTTAAAACCATGCGAAGCATAGTAAAAATAATTTTCAAAAAATGTTGATAGGAGATAATACTTCAGTTGTGAGGTCGCAAGATCCACTCTCCCATATTTTTTCTTGAAAAGCTAAGTGATTAGAGCGCCCACCACATCTAATTAGGTGTTGTTCGTAAATCGTGTCCTTTCTTATTCTAATTCTAACTCCTTCACATTAAAACCATGTGAAGCATATTAAAGACATTTTCAATAAGTATTGAAATGAGATAATACTTATGTTACTACTGTTTTAATATGAGGTTCCAAGATCCCTTCTCCCATAAATTTTACATTGGCGACTCTAAAGGCCCAGGCAATGATACCGTTGCCTTAGGCCCCAAAAATTTGAAAACCCCAAATTTATTTTAAATTATTATTATTATTATTATTATTATTACTCTATATTATATAAATAATTACTATAAAGAAAAGTATTATAGTATATTTTTTGTTACCTGATTGAGGTTATTTTATACCAATAAGTTTATAAATTATGATAATTTTCTTCACCGATTAATTAGTTTATTTGTTTCACTCTTCAATTTTAATTTTATCCTGTTTATATAAGAATTAAGTTTTCTATATCGATAACATAATGAATTTCTTTTACAATTTTTTCTGAATCTGTATGAACACAAAGTATTCATGGACTAATTTTCTTTTAGTGTAATTCAACATACTATATTAGGTTATTTACAATTTATTTTAGATATGCACCAATACGTGTTACATAATAGAATGAACTATAATTATCGCATAAATTGATCAGAAGGAGTAAATATTTTTGACACCGTTAATGTTCAAAACTTAAGCTATTACGTTATGTACATTTATTTTTTCTTGTTTGTGATGATAGCTAAATCAAAATTTGTGGACCTCAACATCCGATAGCCCACCACTTTATTTTTTGTGCTCTTTTTCCTATTTTGTTGTATAGAAAGCAAATTTTATTGTTAGTGTAAATATTTTATAAAATAAATTTAAGAGCCTCTCAATATGATTTCGTCATAGGCCATCTGTTGAGCCACACGTGTCCTTTCTTATTATAACTCCTTTACATTTAAACCTTGTAAAAGCATATTAAAGACAATTTTCAGCAAGTATTGGCATGAGATAATACTTCAGCTGCTACTTTTTCTAATGTGAGGTTCCAAGATCCTTTCTCCCATAATTTGTTTTTTGAAATGCAAAGTGATTAGCACTTTTTAATGCCCGGCACACCTAATTAGGTGTTGTTCACAAATTGTGTCCTTTTTTATTCTAACTCCTTTAAATTTAAGACATTAACCCATATTAAAATTTGATTGTCTTCCTTTTGTAATATTTATTACCATAACCTACTAAATCATAAGCTAAATAAGATTTTAAAACAAACCTATGATAGTCAAAGTGATTAGCACTTTTTAATGCCCGGCACACCTAATTAGGTGTTGTTCACAAATTGTGTCCTTTTTTATTCTAACTCCTTTAAATTTAAAACATTTGTTATAAATCCAATGTATCGTGGATGTCACTTTCAATGTATGTATATGTTCTCTTCATAACTGTCTTTGGCAAATTCAATACCAAACGAATAAGTTCATTAATACATGTAACTTGAGAAGAGATTTGTAACCTATAAATAGGATGTTATTCTCCTATGGAATATACATAAGAAGGATACTTGAAATAAGGAAAAGTTCCCTCCTCCTCTCTACATCTCTTATCTATTCTTGTCTTCTTCTCTTTTGGTGCTTTAGTTTATAATTATAATATTTATTTTATAACACGTTATCAACACGAGGTTCTAACCAACTGAGGTTATCTGCATCATCCGAATTTTATCTTCTTCCTAAAAGAGGTAGTCAGTTTTTTTTCGATTCATGTATACATTCCTATGTTTATAACGTTTCTATTAGGATTTTCTTTAACCTGCAATTTAATTACCATATGCATAACTTGTTTTGAATATGATTATAATAATTGCATTGGTATGAAAACAATAAGTTTCGGTTAAATTGTTATTTCATTATATAAACTACGAAGAAGTTTAATCCTACACATAAATAAATAAGTATTAAAATAAATTATAATAATTAGACTAATTAAGCCCACATCCAAATATTCTAACAGAATATGCATTTAGAAGGAATTCTTGCAAAATTTTTAAAAGGTTTAAATGTGTCTTCAATAAATTTATCACCTAAGTGTACAAACTAATTAATGACTTTAAAATTAATGACTGAACTATTAGATGAATCGTATTGAATGTTGAAACTTATCAGAATTGATATCATCTAGTTTTATGCCTACTTAGCTTATTGAAACGTATTCTAAGTAGAACAAAATTATACTAGTGCATATTAATTCAACTTATTTATTCTATGAAAATATACTTACATGTCTAAAGTTTTTGTGGGTAATATTAAACACTAATTTATCATCTCACTGCACATAATTATTTATTTGATAATTTTACATATAGAATATTAATACACGATTATGTACTGCACTGAATTGATAATAATTCTTGTCATTCTAATCCACTTATTTCTATGATAGTTTTCACTATGTCGAATTTGTCAAAGCTTGAATTTATGGCACTTGATATCTCTGGGAACAACTATTTACCATGGGTACTTGATGCTGAAATTCACCTTGACGCTAAAGGTCTTGGTGACACTATTAAAGAAGGAAATGAAGCATCAAGTCAGGATAAGGTGAAAGCTATGATTTTCATTCGCCATCATCTCGATGAAGGGTTAAAAAGTGAATATTTAACCTTGAAAGATCCATTTCAATTATGGACTAGTTTGAAGGAACGATATGACCACCTAAAGGCCACGGTATTGCCAAGAGCTCGTGTGGATGCACTTACGGCTACAAGATTATAAGATTATAAGTGAATATAATTCTGCTGTATATAGAATAATTTCCCAACTAAAATTATGTGGGGAATCTATGAATGATGAGGACATGCTAAAAAATATTTTTTTTACTTTTCATGCCTCAAATATGGTGTTACAACAGCAATACCGTGAAAAGGGCTTTAAGAAATATTATGAGTTAATTTTATGCCTTTTGTTGGCTGAACAACATAATGTCCTTTTAATAAAAAAATCATGAAGCCCGCCCCACTAGATCAGCTCCATTTCCAGAAGCAAATCTGGGAACGATAGATCCAAAGTCTGAAAAAAGACAAAATAATTATCGTGGTCGTATAAATATAATTGCCATGGTGGTGGTCATTATAAACAAGAGAACAATAAGGGTTCTCAAAATAATCCTTCAAAAGGCAAAGGTAATGTTTGCCACCGATGTGGTTTGAAAAATCATTGTGCACGAATTTGTCGTACACCTGATATTTTGTCAAACTTTATCAAACATCTATAAAAGGGAAACAAAATAAATTCGAGACTTACTTGACGTTTCAAAATGATGTTGAGGCGGGCCCTATGAATAATCATGATAAAGTTGAAGCAAACCTTGCCTATAAAGATGATATTTTTGAAGGCCTTGCAGATATTACTCATTTAGAAGCTGGAGACTTCTTTGAGTATCATAACTAAAGACTTATTATTGGAAAAAATTATAAGAATAAATGTATTTCTTTTTATGAAGTTCATATTTTGAATAAAACTTTTTATGTTGTCAGTAGTTAATTTCATAAATGTAGTTTCTTTTGTTCTTAAATTTTTCAATATTACTTATGATGTATTTTTTTTTCTTCTTGAAGAATATGAAAACTTTCTAGTCTTCAGTTGTCCGTATGAATAATAAAAAAGAAATATGTCTTCTGGATAGTGCTACGACGCACACCATATTAAAAGATAAGAGATATTTCTCTTATTTAATTATGAAAGAAGCCAATATCATAACAATATCTGGTAGTACAAAATTAATTGAGGGCTTTTGAAGAGCGACTGTATTACTACCAGGAGGAACTATATTGGCTGTTAATGATGCATTATATTGTAGTAGGTCTCAAAGAAACTAGTTGAGTTTCAAAGATATTCGCCAAAATGGCTATTATATTGAGACCACCAATGAAGGAAAGGTTGAATACCTTTATATTACTACAACAAAAGTGAAATTCTCTTGTGCTTCCCGCATTTTTCTTCGGATTATACTATACTAATATTAGTGTAGTTGAATCACATGTCATAGTAAACAAGGAGTTTACTAATAATTTTATTATTTGGCATGACCGGTTGGGCCATCCCGGTTATAATATGATACGCAAAATAATTGAGAATTCACATGGTTATTCATTGAAGAACCAGAAGATTCTTCAAACTAAAGAATTCTCTTGTGCTGCATGTTCTCAAGAAAAACTGATTATTAGACCATCAGTAATTAAAGTTGGAGTTGAATCTCCTGCATTTTTGGAACGTATACAGGGTGATATATGTGTGCCCATACACCCTCCATGTGGACCATTCAAATATTATATGATTTTGATAGATGCATATACAAGATCATCACATGTGTGCTTGTTATCAACTCGCAATTTGGCCTTTGCGAGGTTACTAGTTCAATTAATAAGATTAAGAGCACAGTTTCCAGATTATGCAATTATGACACTTCGTCTAGAGAATGTTGATGAATTTACGTCCCAGGCCTTTAATGATTATTGCATACCAACTGGGATAACAATTGAGCATCCAATTGCTCATGTTCATACTCAAAATGATCTAGCGGAATCATTGATCAAACACCTCTAATTAATTGGTAGACCAATGCTTATGAGAATAAAACTTTTCATTTCGGTATGGGGCCATGCTATTTTGCATGCAGCAACTCTTTTGCGGATCAGACTCATAAGTTATCATAAAGTCTCCCCAACACAATTGGCTTTTGGTCAGGAGCCAAATATTTTCCATCTTAAAATATTTGGATGTGCAGTATATGTTCCAATTGCTCCACCACAACGCACAAAGATGGGATCCCAAAGAAGATTGGGGATATATGTTGGGTATGAATCTCCTTATATTATAAAATATTTGAAAACTATAACTGGAGATTTATTTACAGCAAGATTTGCTGATTGTCATTTTGATGAATCAGTATACCCAATATTAGGGTGAGAAAATAAGCAGCTGCAAAAGGAGATATATTGGAATGTATTATCACTATCTCATTTAGATCCTCGAACAAATCAATGTGAACACGAGGTTAAAAAAACAGTCTATTTGCAAAATATTGCAAATCAACTACCTGATGCATTCACTAACCTACCAAAGGTGACTAAGTCACATATTCCAGCTGCTAATGCTCCTATTCGAATTGATGCCCCGGTTGGACAATCTATAAATGCAAATGAGTCTAAGCCACGCTTGAAACGTGGTAGACCAATTGGTTCCAAAGATAAAAATCCTCGAAAGCGAAAAGGAGCAAATGATCTAGGAGATCATAATATGGAGGTAATTGCTCAAAAAGAGCCCTGTGACATAACAAATGATAAGACCTCAGAGGAGGTCCAGGTACCTTAAAATAATAAGAATGGAGAGATCTCAATAAGTTATGTCTCTACGGAAAAAAGGTAGAACCGAAATAATATTATTGTCGACAATATTTTTGCTTATAATGTTGCTATTGAAATAATGCAACAAGATGAGGATCTTGAACCAAGATCTATCGATGAATGTAGACAGAGAAATGATTGGCAAAAATAGAAAGACGCTATCTAGGCAGAATTAGCGTCACTTGAAAAACGTGAAGTATTCAGACGTATAGTCCGAACACTTGAAGGAATAAAGCCACTGGGACACAAATGGATTTTTGTGCAAAAATAAAATAATAAAAATAAAGTCGTTAGATATAAAGCACGACCTGTGGCACAAGGATTTTCGCAAGAGACCTGGCATTGATTATATGGAGACGTATTCTCCTATGGTGGATGCAATTACTTTCAGGTATCTTATAAATTTGGCAGTCCATGAAAAACTTGATATGCGTCTAATGGATGTTGTCACAACCTATTTGTATGGCACATTAGACAATAAAATTTATATGAAAATCCCCGAAGGGCTCAAAGTTCCTGAAACTAATAAAAGTTTTCGGGAAACTTGTTCAATAAAGCTTCAAAAATCCTTATATGGATTGAAACAATCAGGGCGAATATGGTATAATCGCCTGAGTGAGTATTTGATGAAAGAAGGGTATAAGAATGATCCAATTTGTCCTTGTGTATTTATAAGAAGGTCTGGATCTGAATTTGTTATAATCGCTGTGTATGTTGATGATCTAAATATCATTGGAACTCCTGGGGAACTTCCAAAAGCAGTAGGCTGTTTGAAGAAAGAGTTTGAAATGAAAGATCTTGGAAAGACAAAATTTTGTCTTGGTCTAAAAATTGAGCATATGAAAGATGAAATTTTTGTCCATCAATCAACTTATACCGAAAAGATCCTGAAGCATTTTTATATGGATAAAGCACATCCATTGAGTACCCTGATGGTTGTGAGATCACTTGATATAAATAAAGATCCATTTCGACCTCATGAAAATGATGGAGAGCTTCTTGGTGATGAAACTCCATATCTTAGTGCAATTGGGGCACTAATGTATCTTGCAAATAATACTCGACCAGATATAACTTTTGCAGTAAGTTTATGTCACGCCCCAAAATTTCCACCTTCGGACCGTGATGGCGCCTAACATTTCACTTGCTAGGAACGTTAGAATAATATTAAACTAATTTTTAAATAATTTTTTTAATTTATTAGTAACAAAGAACGATTGAGGAAGTAAAGTTTGAAATATAGTGAATAATTCATAAAAATAAAGGTGTCTAAATATCATTCCAGAATTGGTGTCACAAGTGCACGAGATTCTAGAATAATACAAATAAGGTCTGAATAAAATAAAGCTATCTCGAAACAAACACATAGCTAAAGTAAAGTAGACGGGGACTTCAGAACTGCAAATGCCGTGTAATTATACCTCAAGTCTCCTTTGAGTAGCTGAAAGCCGAGTAAGTCTATGGTACGCCACTGGGACCAACTCCGAAATCTGCACAAGAAGTGCAGAGTATAGTATCAGTACAACCGACCCCATGTACTGGTAAGTGATGAGCCTAACCTCGACAAAGTAGTGACGAGGCTAAGGCAGGTCACTTACATTAACCTGTACGCAATATTAGTAAAAACAATAAACAATAGAAATAAATCAGGTAACTCATTTATAATGGTTGAAGCCAACTCAGTAGTCATAACCAATTATTATTTCAACCAATTTCCGTTACAGCGTGCAACCCGTTCCCACAATATATATATTTTAAATCCTCCAATATATTATTTTAATCAAGTATATATATACTTTTAACAAGTCTATTGCGGCGTGCAACCCGATCCTCCAATATGGACTTTTTAATAAGTCTGTTGCGACGTGCAACCCAATCCCCCAATATATTCAATTCAATCAATTCTGTTACGTATATGGAATTTTTAATAAGTCTGTTGCGGCGTGCAAACCGATCACCCAATATATTCATTTCAATCAATTCTGTTACGTATATGGACTTTTTAATAAGTCTGCTGCGGCGTGCAACCCGATCCCCCAATATATTTATTTTAATCGATTCTGTTACGGCGTGCAACCCGCTCCTCTAATATATTCATTTATCAATTCTTATAGAAGAAATTGCCCCAATAAATGCAACAATTAATATAAAATTTTAAGACAACAAACATAGAATAATTATGATTTAATTATGAAACAACCGATGACAAATAACAATTTATTATGAAAACCAGGGAGAAAATAAGCAGTTTAATATTTAATATGCTAAATGTCAAATAACAATTAAAACACATAATTCAAATAGCACGTAACAATTAATGCAGGAATTCAAGAATTAATATTTGACAAAGAATAGGAGAGAAACAATTATTATAATAATTAATTTATGATTTAAAACAATTTATGATTTTCCATGTAAGCAGGCAAACAATTAATTTGACGACGTATAGACACTCGTCACCTCGCCTATACGTCGTTCACATGAATTTCACATAACAAATAATTTAAGGGTTCTACTCCCTCAAGTCAAGGTTAACCACGACACTTACCTCGCTTTGTAAATTCCAATCAATTACTCGGCCATATCTTTTCCTTTTAAATTTGTCTCCAAAATCTTCAAATCTATTCACAAACAATTCGATATACTCAATACGAATCATAGGAATTAATTCCATATGAATTTACTAATTTTCCGAATAAAAATCCGAAATTTATTTAAATATTCGACAGTGGACTCACGTCTCAAATCCTGAAAAAATTTGCGAAATCCAAATACCTGTTCCGCTACGAGTTCAACCATACAAAAATTATCCAATTCGGATGTCAAATGGACATTCAAATCTAAATTTTTCGTTTTTGGAAAGTTTTACAAAAATTCCAATTTCTTTCATCTAAATCCGAAATAAATGATGAATATAGAAATGGCTTCGTGAAATATAATCACTTTTGGTTATAGAACACTTAACCAGTTTGAAATCGTGAAAACCCTCTCAAAACTTCGACTTAACGAGCTCAACATGACCAAAATGAGTAAAAATGTCGGACTCTTCGATATATACACTGCCCAAGCATTTTTCGCACATGCGGTGCGTGGGCTCGCATCTGCAAAATGGGGCTGCCAGGCGAGGCCTCGCACCTGCGGAGGAAAAATGCACACCTGCGCTGCCTTCCGTTTCTGTGATTGCCAAGTCCGCTTCTGCGGACGCGCATGTGCGTGCAAGTTTTCGCACCTGTGGACCTTTGCCCAGCCTGCCCAGGCCGCTTTTACGATGGAAGGCTCTCTTTTGCGAGCTTGCACCTGCGGTCAAAAATTCGCAGGTGCGATTATAACAGAAGGCAAAATTTCAGATTTTTCTTAAGTCCAATTCTTGTTCGATTTTGATTAGAGTCACACTCGGGCACGCAAGTCGAGGAATGATAAATAGTTATTTTCAAGGTCTTAGAATACAGAATTACTTATTAAACTTAAAGATGACATTTTGGGTCATCACATTCTCCACCTCTAAAACAAACATTCGTCCTCGAACGGAGTTAGGAAAAGTTCCCGAGTTGGAGAAAATGTGTGGATATTTATTCAGCATGTCCGACTCGGACTCCCAGGTAGATGCCTCTGCTGGCTGACCTCTCCATTGCACTCGAAATGAAGCATAACTCTTAGACCTCAACTGCCGTACCTACCGGGCTAGAATAGCAACCGGCTCCTCCTCGTTAGTCAAATTTTTGTCCAATTGGACTGAGCTGAAATCTAACACATGGGACGGATCACCATGATATTTTCGGAGCATAGACACATGGAACACCGGATGAACCGCTGATAAACTAGGTGGTAATGCAAGCCTGTAGGCTACTTCACCCACCCTTTCAAGAATTTCAAAGGGTCCGATATACCTAGGGCTCAACTTGCCCTTCTTTCCGAACCTCATTACACCTTTAATAGGTGAAACTCGGAGCAATATTCTTTCTCCAACCATGAATGCAATATCACGAACTTTACGGTCGGCATAACTCTTTTGCCTAGACTGAACTGTGCGAAGTCGATCCTGAATAATCTTGACCTTATCCAAGGCATCTTGTACCAAATCGATACCCAATAACCGAGCCTTTCCCAGTTCAAACAAACCAACTAGAGATCGGCATCGCCTTCCGTATAATGCTTCATATAGAGCCAGCTGAATGCTCGACTAGTAGCTATTGTTATAAGCAAACTCCGCAAGTGGAAAGAAATGATCCCAAGAACTCCCAAAGTCTATAACACAAGCGCGAAACATATCTTCCAATATCTGAATAGTGCGCTCTGAGTCTGTCTGTGGATGAAATGATGTACTCAACTCCACCCGCGTGCCTAACTCATGCTGTACAACCCTCCAGAAATGTGAGGTAAACTGCGTACCTCGATCTGAAATAATAGACACGGGCACACCGTGAAGGCAGACAATCTCACGAATGTAAATTTCAGCTAACCTTTCTGAAGAATAGGTAACTGCCACTCGAATGAAATGTGCTGATTTGGTTAACCTGTCCACAATGACCCAAACTGCGTCAAATTTTCTGAGTCTGTGGAAGTCCAACAACAAAATCCATAGTGATACGCTCCCATTTCCATTCAGGAATTTCTAACTTCTGAAGCAAACCACCAGGTCTCTGATGCTCGTACTTAACTTGCTGACAATTCAGACACCGAGCTACATAAGCAACTATATCCTTTTTCATTCTCCTCCACCAATAGTGTTGCCGCAAATCTTGATACATTTTGGCAGTACTTGGATGAATATAATACCTGAAATTGTGTGCCTCTTCAAGAATTAATTCACGAAGCCCGTCAGCATTAGGCACACAAATACGACCCTGCATTCGCAGAACTCCATCTTCCCCCACAACAACCTGTTTGGCATCACCGTGCTGCACCGTGTCCTTAAGGACAAGTAAATGAGGATCATCATACTGCCTCTCTCTGATGCGCTCATATAAAGAAGACCGAGTGACTGTGCAAGCTAGAACATGACTGGGTTATGAAATATCTAACCTCATGAACTGATTAGCCAAAGTCTGAACATCTAAATCTAATGGCCTCTCACCAATCGGGATATACGCAAGACTGCCCATACTCACGGCCTTTCTACTCAAAGCATCGGCCACCACATTGGCCTTTCCGGGGTGATACGAAATGGTGATATCATAGTCTTTCAACAACTCCAACCATCTTCTCTGCCTCAAATTAAGATCTTTTTGTTTGAACAAATACTGAAGGCTACGATGATCAGTAAATACCTCACACGAGACACCGTAGAGGTAATGCCTCCAAATCTTCAGCGCGTGAACAATGGCTGCCAATTCTAAGTCATGAACAAGATAATTCTTCTCGTGAACTTTCAACTGTTGTGACGCATATGCAATCACCCTGCCATCTTGCATTAATACTGCACCAAGCCCAATATGAAATGCGTCACAATATACCGTGTACGATCCTGAACCTGTAGGTAACACCAACACTGGCGCCGTAGTCAAAGTAGTCTTGAGCTTCTGAAAGTTCAACTCACACTCGTCTGACCATTCGAATGGGACACCCTTTTGGGTCAGTCTGGTCAATGGGCTTGCTATAGATGAAAAACCTTCCATGAACCGACGATAATAACTTGCTCAACCCAGGAAACTCTGAATCTTCGTAACTGAAGTAGGTCTAGGCCAATTCTGAACAGCCTCAATCTTCTTAGGATCCACCCGTATGCCTTCTGTCGATACAACATGCCCCCAAAAGGAAACTGAGTCTAACCAAAACTCACATTTTGAAAATTTGGCATATAACTGATTATTCTTCAAAATATGAAGCACACTCCGAAGATGCTGCTCATACTCCTTTCGACTGCTGGAGTAAATCAAGATATCATTAATGAATACAACCACAAAAGAATCCAAATAGGGATTGAACACCCGATTCATCAAATTTATAAATGCTGCTGGGGCATTTGTCAACCCAAATGACATCACTAGGAATTCGTAATACCCATATCGAGTCCAAAAAGTTATTTTAGGGACACCAGATGCCCTAATCTTTAACTGATGGTAACCAGATCTCAAATAGATCTTCGAAAATACCTTGGCACCCTGAATCTAATCAAATAGGTCATCAATTCTTGGCAGAGGATATTTGTTCTTAATAGTAGCTTTGTTCAACTGCCGATAATCTATACACATCCGCATAGAGCCATCTTTCTTCTTTACAAATAGTACTGGTGCACCCCAAGGCGAGACACTGGGTCTAATGAATCCTTGATCAAGCAAGTCTTGTAGCTGCTCCTTCAATTCTTTCAACTCCGACGGGGTCATACGGTAGGGTGGAATAGAAATGGGCTGAGTGCCCGGAGCCAAATCAATACAGAAGTCAATATCCCTGTCGGGTGGCATCCCCGACAAATCTGCAGGAAATACTTCTGGCAATTCACGAACACCTGGTACTGAGTCCATAGAAGGAACATCCACACTGGATCGCGAATATAAGCCAAATAGGCTAGACACCCTTTCTCTACCATGCGCCTAGCTTTCATATAAGAAATATATCTGCTGGAAAAATGACCAAGAGTTCCTTTCCACTTTAACCAAGGTAAACCCGGCATGGCTAGGGTCACTGTCTTGGCATGACAATCCAATATAACATGATAAGGTGACAGCCAATTCATACCCAATATGACATCAAAATCTACCATATCAAGAAGTAGAAGATCCACACTAGTCTCAAGACTACCAATAGTAACCACACACGAACGATAGACATGACCTATTACAACGGAGTCTCCCACTGGTGTAGATACACACACAGAAGCACTCAGAGAACCACAAGGCACAACCAAATATGAAGCAAAATAGGAGGACACATAGGAATAAGTAGATCTTGGATCAAATAGAACTAAAGCATCTCTATGGAAAACTGGAATAATACCCGATATCACAACATTAGATGACTCAGCCTCAGGCCTAGCTGGAAAAGCATAAAATCGGGGCTGGGGCCCACCACTCTGAACTACATCTCTGGGATGACCTCTAACTGGCTGGCCTCCACCTCTAACGATCTAACCTCCACCTCTAATGGCCTGACCTCCACCTCTAGCTGCTTGACCCCTACTTCTAGCTGGTTGAGCAGGTGGTGTAGCAACCGGTGCCGGTATGATGGCACGAGAATCCTGCCGAGATCTGTTACTCGCCAACATAGGGCAATACCTCCTGATGTGACCAATGTTCCCACACTCATAACACCTATCCTGATGATGTGGCTGCTAAAGTTGACCTAAATGGGCCGGATAACTGCTGTAGTAACTCTGGAGTGGTGGTGCACTAATAGGAGCTGAATGTACACTGAATGCTGGCTACCCATAGTAAGGCATAATAGGACCGTGACTCCCTGAAGCACCATGAGATGCATGAAGTGCTGAATAAAACGGTCTCAGAGGATGACCCCTACCAAAATTACCCCTGCCTCCAGACGAGGCACCACTGAAACCACCAAATTGATGAGGCCTCTTATCAGACCTCTGTCCTATTTCCTGTGCAAGAACCATCTCGATCCTCCTTGCGACATTAGCAGTCGCCCGAAAAGAAATCACACTTCCGGTCTCCTTGGCCATCTGAAGTCTGATAGGGTGAGTGATTCCCTCAATAAACCTCCTCACTCTCTCTCCCTCCGTAGGTAGTAAAAGAAGAGCATGACGGGTCAAATCCACAAAACGGGACTCATACTGAGTAACAGTCATACTGCCCTGCTGTAGACGCTCAAATTGCTTGCAGAATTCCTCTCTCAGTGTGATAGGAAGGAACTTCTCCAAAAATAGCTAAGAGAACTGCTCCCAGGTAAATGCAGGCGATCCAACTGGTCTGGTCAATGTATAATCTCTCCACCATCTCTTGGCGGAACCCGTCATCTAAAATACAACAAAATCAACCCCATTGGTCTCAATTATACCCATGTTCCGCAGCACCTCGTGGCAGCGTTCAAGATAATCCTGTGGCTCCTCAGAAGGTGTACCACTGAAGTGAATTGGAAAGAGCTTAGTAAACTTATCTAGTCTTAATAAAGCCTCAAAAGACATGGCGGGCCTATCACCGGTATGTGCCGCAACAACTGGCTGAACTACCCCGACTGGCGGGGCTGCTGGAGCCTGATTCTGGGGAGCTATCTACTCCGGAGCGGGAGTAGTGGGAGTTTGTGCTCCTCCCCCAGCCTGTGAAATGGCTGGTGCCATTGGAAATGTACCATTCTGGGCCACGCCCTCCATAAGACTCACCAAACGGACTAGAGCGTCCTGAAGTACTAGAGTAGCTATGAATCCTTCCGGGACCTGAACTAGTCCAACTGGTACATCCTGAACTGGAACCTCCTCCTGAAGGTCCACCTAATGTCCTACAACAGGTGCAGCTGCTCGAGCTCTGGACTGAGCTCTACCTCGGCCTCTAGCACGACCTCGTCCTCGACCTCTATCCCTTACAATAGTTGCCACCGGGGGTTCTGGTCCCTGTCCATCGGCAAAGGTATTACGTGTTCTCACCATCTGTGAGATAATAAGAGTAGAATGGTTCAATCATCGATGATAGAATAAATTCGTACGACAGAATAAGAAAGAAGCGATATTTTTCCTAAACTTCATAGCCTCTGAGAGATAAGTACAGACATCTCCGTAGCGATCCTTCAGATTCTACTAAGCTTGCTCATGATTCATGAGACCTATGTAACCTAGTGCTCTGATACTAGCTGTCACTCCCCGAAATTCCCACCTTCGAACTGTGATGGCGCCTAACATTTCATTTGGTAGGCAAGCCAATGCTAGAATAATATTAACTAATTTTTAAATTTATTAGTAACAAAGAATGATTGCGGAAGTAAAGTCTGAAATATAGTGAATAATCCATAAAAACAAAATAACGGTGTCTAAATACCATCCCAGAATTGGTGTCACAAGTGCACGAGCTTCTAAAATAATACAAATAAGGTCTGAATAAAATAAAGCTGTCTGAAAACAAACACACAGCTAAAGTAAAGTAGATGGGGACTTCAGAACTGCGGACGCCGTGCAGTTATACCTCAAGTCTCCTCTGAGTAGCTGAAATCCGAGCAAGTCTATGGTACGCCGCTGGGACCAACTCCGAAATCTGCACAACAAGTGCAGAGTATAGTATCAGTACAACCGACCCCATGTACTGGTAAGGTCTGAGCCTAACCTCGATGAAGTAGTGACGAGGCTAAGGCGGGTCACTTACATTAACCTGTACGCAATATTAGTAACAATAACAAATAATAGAAATAAATTTGGTAACTCATTTATAATAGTTGAAGCCAACTCAGTAGTCATAACCAATTATTATTTCAACCAATTTTTGTTGTAGCGTGCAACCCGTTCCCAAAATATATACATTTTTAACCCTCCAATATATTATTTTAATCAAGTATATATATACTTTTAACAAGTATATTGCGGCATACAACCCGATCCTCCAATATGGACTTTTTAATAAGTTTGTTGCGGCGTGCATCCCGATCCCCTAATATATTCATTTCAATCAATTCTGTTACGTATATGGACTTTTTAATAAGTCTGTTGCGGCGTGCAACCCGATCCCCCAATACATTTATTTCAATCGATTCTGTTACGGCGTGCAACCCGTTCCTCCAATATATTCATTTACCAATTCTTATAAAAGAGATTGCCCCAATAAACGCAACAATTAATATAAAATTTTAAGACAACAAGCATAGAATAATTATGATTTAATTATGAAACAACCAATGACAAATAGCAATTTATTATGGAAATCAGGGAGAAAATAGGCAGTTTAATATTTAATATGCTAAATGTCAAATAACAATTAAAACACATAATTCAAATAGCATGTAACAATTAATGCAGGAATTTAAGAATTAATATTTGACAAAGAATAGGAGAGAAACAATTATTATAATAATTAATTTATGATTTAAAATAATTTATGATTTTTCATGTAAGCAGGCAAACAATTAATTTGGCGACGTATAGACACTCGTCACCTCGCCTATATGTCGTTCACATGCATTTCACATAACAAATAATTTAAGGGTTCTATTCCCTCAAGTCAAGGTTAACCACGACACTTACCTCACTTTGCAAATTCCAATCAATTACTCGATCACAACTTTTCCTTTTAAATTTGTCACCAAAAGCTTCAAATCTATTCACAAACAATTCGATATACTCAAGACGAATTATAGGAATTAATTCCATATGAATTTACTAATTTTTCGAATAAAAATCCGAAATTCATTTAAATATTCGACAGTGGGACTCATATCTCAAATCCCAAAAAAACTCGCGAAATCCGAATACCCGTTCCTCTACGGGTTCAACCATACAAAAATTATCCAATTCTTATGTCAAATGGACCTTCAAGTCTAAATTATACGTTTTTGGAAAGTTTTACAAAAATTCCAATTTCTTCCGTCTAAATCCGAAATAAATGATGAATATAAACATGGATTCGTGAAATATATTCACTTTTGGTTATAGAACACTTACCCATTTCGAAATCGTGAAAAACCTCTCAAAACTTCGCCTTAACCGAGCTCAAAATGACCAAAATGAGTAAAAATATCGGACTCTTCGATATATACACTGCCCAGGCATTTCCGCACCTGCGTAGCCTGCGAAATGGGGCTGCCAGGCGAGGCCTCGCACATGCGGAGGAAAAATGCGCACCCGCGCTGCCTTCTGCTTTTGTGATTGCCAAGTCCTCTTCTGCGTACGCGCGAGTGCGTGCAAGTTTCCGCACCTGCGGACCTTTGCCCAGCCTGCCCAGTCCGCTTTTGCGATGGAAGGCTCGCTTTTGCGAGCTCGCACCTGCGGTCAAAAATCCTTAGGTGCGATTATAATAGAAGGGAAAATTTTAGATTTTGCTTAAGTCCAATTCTTGTTCCGATTTCGATTCGAGTCACATTTGGGTACTTGGGACCCCGTCCGAATATACCAACAAGTCCCGTAATATGATACGGACTTAGTCGGGGTCTAATATCACGTCAAACAATGCTGAAATTATAATTCACACCCCGATTCGAACTTTTGAGTTTTAAACTATTCAATTTCCAAATCTCATGCCAAAATATATTAAATGAATCCGGAATGACTTAAAATTTGGCACACAAGTCATAAATGACATAATGGAGCTATTCAAATTTCCAGAATCAAATTCCGGCTCCGACATCAAAAAGTCAACCCCGTGGTTAAACTTGAAAATCATTAGCCTTTAAATTACCAGTTTTCGTTAAATGGTCATAACTATAGCTAGGGACCTCCAAATTAAATTCCGGGCAACGCCCAAGTCCCAAATTACGATACGGACCTATCGGAACTATTAAAATACTGATCCGGATTTGTTTGCTTAAAATATTGACCAAAGTCAACTCAGTTGAGTTTTAAGGCTCTATTTCACATTTTAATCCATTTCTCACATAAAATTTTACGGACTGTGCACGTAAGTCGAGAAATAATAAATAGTGCTTTTCGAGGTCTTAAAATATATAATTACTTATTAAATTTAAAGATGACATTTTGGGTCATCACAGTTTATTAGCAAGATTTAGTTCCTTTCCAACAACAAGACACTGGAATGGTGTTAAGCATATTTTTAAATACCTCTGAGGGACTATTGATATGGGATTATTTTTTTCTTATGAATCCGATTCACAGTTAATTGGTTATGCAAATGCAGGTTATTTGTCTGACCCACATAAAGCCCGATCTCAAACATGCTATCTATTTACTTGTGGAGGTACAACTATTTCACAACGTTCAACAAAACAAACTTTAGCTGCTACATCTTCCAATCATGCAGAGAAAATAGCTATTCATGAAGCTAGTCGAGAATGTGTATGGTTGAGATCAGTGACTTAACATATTCAACAATTGTGAGGTCTTTCTTTAAAAATGAAGATTCCAACGATATTGTATGAAGACAATGCTGCTTGCATAACTCAACTTAAAGGAGGATATATCAAAGGAGACAGAACAAAGCACATTTCATAAAATTTCTTTATCACACGTGATCTTTAGCAAAATGGTGAGATAGATGTTCAACAAATCCGTTCAAGTGACAATCTAGCAAATTTATTCACTAAGGCATTGCCAACATCAACATTTGAGAAGCTGAGACATAAGATTGGAATGCGTTGTCTCCGAGATATCAAATAAAGCTTTCATCAGGGGGAGTATAATACGCGTTGTACTCTTTTTCTCTTAACCAAAGTTTTGTCCCAGTTGGATTTTCCTGGTAAGGTTTTTAATGAGTCAGCACTCAATGCGTATTACAAGATATGTGTACTCTTTTTCCTTCACTAGGCTTTTTTTCACTGGGTTTTTCTAGTAAGGTTTTAACGAGGCACATTATCTATGGACATCCAAGGGGGAGTGTTATAAATCCAATGTATGTGGATGTCACTTTCAATGTATGTAGATGTTCTCTTCGTAACTGTCTTTGGCAAATTTAATACCAAACGAATGTGTTCATTAATACATGTAACTTGAGAAGAGATTTGTAACCTATAAATAAGATGTTATTCTCCTATGGAATATACATAAGAAGCATACTTGAAATAAGGAAAAGTTTCCTCCTCCTCTCTACATCTCTTATCTATTCTTGTCTTCTTCTCTTTTGGTGCTTTAGTTTATAATTATAGTATTTATTTTATAACAACATTAACCTATATTAAAATTTCATTCTCTTCCCTTTTTAATTTTTATTACCATAACCTACTAAATCATAAGCTAAATAAGCTTTTAAAACAAATCTATGATAGTCTTCCTTTCGTAATTTCTAATACTATAACTATAACTCCCATGTACTTGCTGAAAATTTATAAAAACATAAAATAAAAATTAATTTCTAATACTATAACTATAACTCCCATGTACTTGCTAAAAATTTATAAAAATATAAAAGAACAATACACGCCCAGTGGGGCTCGAACCCACAATCGCTTGATTAGAAGTCAAGCTGTCACGAGACCGTTTTTCTGAAAGGTTTCGTGAGGATAGCGAAGTTAGCTTGACTGCTACTTAGCTTCAGTCCTAAACAATGAACAACAAAATCGTGCTGAAGCGATAGAAATCACATAAAACAAGCAAGAAAGCTATGAAAGAAAGATACCAAGATTTGGGAGGCAAGTGCCCTTTTCTGTTGTATTATCAAATATCTACTGATTACAAAGAATGAGCCTAATGACTATTTATAGAAATCAAAATGGCTATACAAAGGGGGTAATTGGCAGGGCTGGTAAGGCTGTCCAGCAGCCTGGTGCATTCCAGCATGGCAAAGCTAGAAAAGCAGCATAGAGGGATCTTGCTGTCAACCATGGCCTAGAATATCAAAGATGCTCTCCCACTTTCGGGTGCTTGTCCCTTGGTCTGCAGACTTTCTGCCAAAGGTGCCTTTTGATAGCATCTCATGATTTCTTTGAGGCCCCAAGTGTTTTTCCACTGATGGCTCTCCGATATTTGAGCTCGGGTAAGCCTCGCCATCGCTGGAATTGCAGAAATTTAATATGTGTGATGGCAGGGCGGTGCACTCTCCCCCACTCGAAATGGCGACGAGCCCGGCGCCGCACAACTAAAGATAATTGTGGACTTGTTCTTTGAACTGCCACAAATCTTTGAATTTCTCCCATGATGCCTCCTCTGGCGAAGTTCCTTTCCAATGAACAAGGAACTGTGCGCTCGAATTGCCCCATCCTTTCCTACGGACCAACTGATGATCTATGATGGCCTTCATTTGCTTGTCTGTTATTGGTGGAGTAATAAAATCCTGACTTCGGCTGGACTGCACCCGATCCTTGTCTTCCATGTCTTCGAAATATGGTTTCAGTTGGCTAGCATGAAAGACATGGTAGATTTTTAGATGACGCGGCATGTCTAGTCGGTAAGAGATTATACCCACCTTGGCAATGATCTCGAACGGGCCTTCGTAACGGCAAATCAGGCTATGACTGATGCCTCATAATGATTTGAACTGCCGTGGAATTAATTTCACCATAACCTTGTCTCCAATCCTATAGTTGACTGGATGACGTTTCCGATCCGTAAATTTCTTCATTTTGCGGGCGGCTTTGTTAAAATACAACCTTGCTAGGTCGGCTTGTTCCTCCCAAGATTTGGCCATGTGATAAGCGCCCAAATTCTTCAATCTGACATTGACGGGCAATGATTGAGGAGTGTTGGGCTGTTGCCCAGTTGCAAGCTCAAATGGACTCTTCCCGGCCGCTTCGCTACATTGCAAATTGTAAGAAAATTGGGCTATATCAAGTAGCTTAGCCCAGTCTCTTTGATTGGCGCTGACATAATGCCTCAGATAGCACTCGAGGAGGGTATTAATCCTTTCTGTATGTCCATCGGTTTGCGAATGGAAACTTGTTGAGAAGTGCAATTCAGTTCCCAATAAGCTGAATAGTTCCTTCAAGAATGCGCTGGTAAATTGAGGGTATCGATCGCTAATGATGTGCTTTAGTACACCCCAATGTTTTACGACGTCCCTGAAGAATATACGTGCTGCCTCTTTAGCTTTGCAACCGGTTGTGGTGGCCGAAAAGGTTGCATACTTGGTGAATCTGTCGATAACCACCATGATGGTGCCGAATCCTTCTAAATTTGGCAGACACGTAATGAAGTCTATGGTGATGCTATCCCATGGCTTCTCCATAACAGGGAGCAGCTCAAGTAAAACCCCCAGGGAGTTTGGATTCCACCTTGTCTTGTTGACAAACTAGATAGGTGCGCACATATACCTCGATGTCGTCCCGCATCCGAGGCCATTAATAAGAAGACTCAATCAGGGCCAATGTGCAATTTTGCCCTGGATGACCTGCCCAGGAAGTGTCATGACCCTCTTTCAGAAGAGTACGCCTGAAATTTGCCCATTTGGGCACATATACTCTTTTGCCAGTGGTGTATAGGAGACCATCTTCCTCCCAAAATCTTTGCGTCTTGCCTTGACTAGGTAAGGCAAGAAGTTGCTTTGCCACGGGGTCATGTTCCATGCCCTTTTTGATGGTCTTGATGATGCCACTTCTTGCTGAGCAAACAATGGTTGCCAGTACTGTTTTGTGACTTAAAGCATCAGCTACCACATTAGCTTTCCCCGGTTTGTATTCCAGGGTGTAGTCGAATTCGGCCAGGAAATCTTGCCATCGGGCTTGCTTGGCGGACAACTTCTTCTGGGTCTGGAAGTAGCTTGTTGCGACGTTGTCAATCTTGACAACAAAATGAGCCCCCAACAAGTACTGACGCCATGTCCTTAGGTAGTTGACTACGACCGTCATTTCTTTCTCCTGGACAGTGTAACGCCTTTCGATGTCGTTTAGCTTTCGACTCTTAAATGCTATAGGATGGCCCTTTTGCATCAGTACGCCTCCTATATCAAAGTCAGACGCATCAGTCTAAACTTCAAAAACTTTAGAGAAATCAGGCAGGGCCAATACGTGTTCCTTGGTGATTGCTGCCTTGAGTTTCTCCAATGCCTCCTGGCATATGTCGCTCCATTTCCACTCCTTGTCCTTCTTCAGCAAGTCGGTGAGTGGGGATGCAATAGTCGAGTAACCAAAGATGAATCTCCGATAATAGTTGGCTAAGCCTAGGAAGGACCGAAGTTCTGGTACCTTCGTTGAAGCTTCCCAGTTCTGGATAGCTTCCACCTTGTCTCTATCCATCTGGATTTCCCCATGGCTGATTGTATGCCCGAGGAACTGTACTATGGGCTGTGCGAAGCTGCATTTTTCACATTTTACGCACAGATCATTCTCCTTTAGTACCTTGAATACCTTGCGAAGGTATTACGCATGGTCTTACAACAAACTGACTTAAGAAAGGATGGAACAATTTGTTCATCAAGGTACAAAATTTTGCAGGAGCGTTAGTCAACCTAAATGGCATTACCAACCATTCAAAAGCCTCATAGCATGTAGCATAAGTTGTTTTGGGCTCATCTCCGTTGGAAATTCGCACTTGATAGTAGCCTTTCCTCAACTCCATCTTGGTGAGTACCTTTGCATGCCCCAAACGGTCAAATAAATCAGCAATCAGAGGGATGGGGTACTTTTTCTTCACAGTGACCTTGTTAAGGAGCCGATAATCAATACACAAGAGCATGGTACCCTCCTTCTTCTTCTAAAATAAGACAGGAGCTCCGTAAGGTGCCTTGGATGGTCGTATGTGTCGAGCCTCTAGCAACTCCTTGAGTTGCTTCCTCAATTTCTCTAATTCCGGTGGCGCCATACGATAAGGCGACATGGCAGGTGGCTTTGCCCTTGGAACAAGCTCGATCTGCTGATCAACTTCCCTTCGTGGTAATAATATTTTGGGCTTATTATCTTAAAGGACTTGCTCAATGCAGGGAGGCAATGCTACTGCCTCAAGGGAATTCTCAACGATTACCGTCAAGGTTGCAAGAAATATTGGTTACCCTTTCTTGAAACCTTTCACAAGTTGTATCACAGACAGATGCATTACTTTTTGTGGCACCCAAAAAGGGCACAATGCACGAGGCTATGGTATCATTTATATGAAGCTGGTTGAGACGCGGATAGATAAGCGCGTTGATCTCGTACCAGAAATCCAACCCCAATATGATATCAAGGACGTCCATGGGGGCAACGGTGAGGTCCGACAATCCCTGCCAGCCTCCTAAAGCAATGTGCACGTTAGGAGCAAAACCATGAACGGTAGTTGGAAGGGCATTTCCAGTCTTCAACAGCATGTCGCTGGATACAAAGACAAGTCCAAGATCCCTAGATCGTTCCTCTGTCATAAAATTATGTGTCGCACCTGTGTCCACCATGATGCGCATGTCTTTGCCGTTTCACTTGGCATCGACAAATAATGATTCACGGGGCCTCACACGAGGCGGTTTGGGCAGCAATAGTGGCAAAGTTCATGTGGTTGAATAAGGCCATATGATTGAACAAGCCCACTGTTTTGTTCTTCCCTTGTCCCGCACCATCAGCTGGTGCTCCACGTTCTTTGGGTTGCTTGACGGTTGGCGCCATTGTTGTCCTTGCTGATGGTGGGTGCGACTATTGCTCCTAGTTTTCTCAGTGTAGGGAAAGATCGAGCAGCATAAGAAGGGTCTCCGCAAAGGTAGCAAACATCCCGTTGAGCGCCTCATTTCCTCTTCTCATCATAATTCTTGCGGAAGTGAGAAGAGTGGTTGTAGTTGCCTCTGTTCTTGTTGTTCCGGTTGGGAACAAATTTGCCTTTACCTCGGTGGGTGTCTGTATTTGGAGCAGCAACAACTTGGCTTCGGTTGTTATTTTCCTTAGACGCTCCGATCCGGAAATCTGATAATGATTCAGCTATTACAATAGCCTCATCGACAATGTCGATTTGTCGCCTTTGCAACTCTTGTTTGGCCCAATTCTGCAAGCCATCCAAGAAACTGAACAATAGATCCTCACTTGTCAAGTTGGGGATCTGAAGGGTGAGTTTGGTGAATTCTTTCATGTACTCACAGATGGAGGATGTTTGCCTGAGCTCCCTTAACTGTCAGCGAGCCTCGTTCACTACATTTTGAGGGTAAAACTGCCGTTTTAGCTCCTCTTTGAACTGCTTCCACCTGTCAAAGGAGCATGTTCCTTTCTCCATATCTACCTTCTTCCTACGCCACCACAGTATGGCGGTCTCGATCAAATACATGGCTGTCGTTCAGATCTTGGCAGCATCGTTGGCTATGCTCATATGTTCAAAATAAGCATCTAATTGCCACAAGAAGTTTTCCACGTCTTGAGCATTTCGTTCACCCCGAAAATCTTTGGGTTTAGGGGCCTCAATACGTGTTTCTCGGACAGTGATGGGACTATGCCCGTTGGCTCCTGCGGTCTCCTCTAGACGCAATTTTAATGTCTCAACTTCTGCCTGTAGGGCAGACAAAGCCTCAGTGAGCTGGAGTTCAAGGTTGGTTAGCCCTTCGTCTTGCTCTTGAATGTTCCCTTTGACTTCGCCAAGTCCATCAAGGGCAACTGACTCAAGGGAACATATATTATTTTCGGCGGCGGCAATATGACGGTTAAAGGCCGTCAGACCCTTTTCTACCATAATAACCCTCTCATCGAGAGTTTTGGTTTAGGAAGTTTCGGGTTCCTCATAGGGTAGCAACTCGCTATAGGGTTCCTCGTAGGGTAGCAACTCGCTATTAGGTGGTGGAGATGCGTTTCTGGCCCTACTTTTGTCGCGCTTTCGACCCATGCCTCTTTGTAATTCTAGGTTCTCTTCAACATCGGTTTCTTCTACGTTGCGATGTGAGTTCTTAGCCATGCGAGAACCTAGGTTCTGATACCAATTGTCACGGGACCATTTTTCTTAAAGGTTCCGTGAGGACAACGAAGTTAGCTTGACTGTTACTTAGCTTCGGTCCTAAACAATGAACAACACAATCGTGCTGAAGCGATGATAATCACACGAAACAAGCAAGAAAGCTATGAAAGAAAGAGATCAAGATTTGGGAGGCAAGTGCCCTTTTCTGTTGTATTATCAAATATCTGTTGATTACAAAGAATGAGCCTAATGACTATTTATAGAAATCAAAATGGCTATATAAAGGGGGTGGTTGGCAGGGCTGTCCAGCAGCCTGGTGCATTCCAGCCTGGCAAGCTGCATGGTGCATTCTAGCATGACAAAGCTGGAAAGGCAGCCTAGAGGGATCGTGCTGTCAACCATGGCCCAGAATGTCAAAGATACTCTCCCACTTTCGGCTGCTTGTCCCTTGGTCTGTTGACTTTCTGCCAAAGGTGCCTTTTGATGGCATCTCATGATTTATGTGAGGCCCCTTGTGTTTTCCCACTGATGGCTGCCCGATATTTGAGCTCGGGTAAGCCTCACCGTCATTGGAATTGCGGAAATTTAATAGGAGTGACGGCAGGGCGGTGCACAAGCGCCTTATCTATTAGGCCATGGGCGCGCTTTTACTTGGGCAACTGTTATGCGCTCTTTATGTATGCCTTCTTTCATAGAATACCATATATAGAAAGAAAATAAGTACTTCCTTTTTATTTATGTGACACTATTATTAAAATTTTAATGAATCATATTTTTTATTAATATTTTAAATATAAATTTTTGTAACTTTTCATATCTCACTAGTGAAATTATGCTAGGTTTATAATATTTTTTATGTAATTTTCAAATATATAAATTGTATATAAAAAAAACATAAATTTTTTATGTTCCAATGAAAATGAGATAGTTCCGCCAAAAGATTCACATACAGCAATTGTCTCCTCCGTGACCGTGGCAAATCAGACTCCCACCTCCCAATACATTCTAACCAATTAATTCCTCTTCACTTCTCCCATACTTCCCTGCGGTCCGACTTTCCCATTGGGCCTATCCGTGCCGGACTCAGGTTCCGTTTTCCCGCCGGAAATCACCAACCGGAGAATTCTGTAACTTAGCAATTCAGCATCATCAGATTGAATATATAGATTGTTTGAAGTGATTAACGCTTGGGGACATAGTAATTGAGATGCTCTAAAGATAATTGTGAAGTTCCTGGTCGTGGTAGGACAGTCGGACTAATAAATAGAGATGAATGTGAGTCACGCCTGAGTGCATATGGTTTGCGTCGAAGCGCCGCCGCCGCCGCTACGAACGGAGGCGCAGGATTACAACGTGCCGAGAGTGAGGATGAAGGATGTACAAGGCATGCTTGGCACGATCGGTGGCCTTTTATTGCGTTTCTCGCAGTGCGTCATGGCCACCACTGACGATTTTCCTTCCATCACTGCTTTCTGGTGATTCCTCAACAGACAAAATAAAAAGGGAAACAAAACTTTCCAATTTTATTCAGACTTGAATGTATATAACTAGACGTTTAACAGATTTTGCCAATACTGGCTACTATTTGGACCATTTCTTTATATGTTTCTTATATTTGTTTTGTTCAAACCACGTTTTGGTCATGAGGTCTCCGGTTCAAAGCTTAGGCAAAAAACTCTAAGTTATTTCTTTTCATCTATTCTTGCCTTGGTGGCGAAATTACTCTATACCTCTGTTAGTGGGATTACTCTGTACCTCTGCTAGTGGGAGGTAACATGTATCCCGTGGAGTAATCGATGTGCATGCAAGGTGCCCTGAAAATCAGGATTTGAAATGAGATCAGTTACTTAGGTGAATAAACTTAATATATGATTAACGTGAAATGGTGAAACCTGAATTTGAAAATATTTGAACTATGAGATGATCACATAATTTGTACTTATTTATATATATATTTTTATAACTCATATAGCTTCTAGCAGTGGCGGAGCCAAAACAATTTCACAAGGGATTCAGAAAAATTATTGGATTTCATAGTTGGTATTTAAACTTGGAATATTTAGACTTATGACCTAAAGCAACCTTGAACTCCTTTTACCACTACACTAGAATTTTTATTTTTTTCAAGGGATTCAACACCTTACAATTAACCAAAAATATTCATTTTTATTTGCACAGAATAAGTTTTCAACAAAGGGGATTCAGTTGAACCCCTTCCCCTTTTGTTCTGCCACTGCTTATAGGAGTATTTGTTTTATATTAATGATTATTCTGCATTTATAGAACATTTGTGCGTGAGTTACTTTATTTTATGTATATAAGAGGTCATAGGACTTTGCAAGTTAGATGCCACCTTTTCTTCTGCGCCCCGAGAGAGCGGTTTGTGCTAGGTCATTAGAGGGAGCACGAGCGGAGCCACCTTATAGGAAGGGGTATCAAATGACACCCCTTCACGGAAAATACGTTGTATAGGTAGATAAAAAAATAAATTATATGTATATATATATATATTATGTATTGACTCCCCTTAATTTTTTGATATGTTTACTTTTATATATTTGACACCCCTTAACCAAAATTTTGACTCCGCCACTGAGAGGGAGCTTTTGTATCCTCCGTTTGGATGACAAAATTTTGATTCTATAAAACATACAAGTGATCTCCGTTAGTGACCTAGTTTGAGGGGCGGCTCTAAGGCTTTTGGGCAGTGAGGCCATTGCCTTAGGCCCTCAAAATTTGAAGGCCCCAAATTTATTTTAGATTTTTATTATTATTATTAGGCAAAATACATAAGTTACCCTCTAAACTATAGACCAAATCCCTCCATTTTCTGACCACGAAAATTACCTTACACACTTAACCTTTTCAAAATATGTCTAAGACACATCACTTTTTTCTTGACTAATTCTTCAAAACATATGTGTTGTCACGCACCAATAAGGTAGTGACACATGTCCTAATTCAAGTGAAAAAAAGAAAATACTTAATATTTAAAAGAAAATATAGAAAACACCCACCTCCCTCCCCAAGCCTCTCATCTTCTCCAAATTATCATACCTTCGGCTTCCTCCTCGATGGCTGGCACCAACACCACTTTCATGGCTGCTGCCATAGCCATAATCAAAAGAAAAGAAAAAGGTCCCATCCAAATCACCACCTTCAATACATCGCCCTGACATTAATTATCGCAAGAAAATGATCTCGTCATCGGAAAACAAAAGGCCAGTAACGACCCCTCCTTGCCTGAAACTTTTTAGTTCGAGTTGATCTTTTGGGTTTTGGTGTACTAAATCCCTAAGCTCTCTGCGATTTTTGTATATTCTAAACCGGGTATTTTGCTCATATTTTACTGAGAGGCTATCAATAAAGAAATCTAATTGATAGCATTTTTTTTCGAATTGGGTCTCCAGTTGTTTAAGAACTAAATTTGGACCATAAGATCGACTTTATTAAATTTGAACTGTTGACATAAAGCTACCGTCACATTTTTTACCTTTTCACGCGCTCCTATTTGCTTGTAATATACCTGGTCAAAAGTGGCGCCTCTCAGACACGCTCTAAAAATGTTGAGTGTGTAAAGTAATTTTCGTGGTTAGAAAGTGTGTAAGAGGGATTTGGCCTATAGTTTAGGGGGTAACTTATGTATTTTGTATTATTATTATTATTATTATTATTATTACTATATACTATATAATTTATATAAATAATTAGTATAAAGAAAAGTGTTACAATATATATATTTTTGTTACTCGATTGAAGTTATTTTATAGCAATAAAATTTTAAATTATGATAATATTCTCCCTTCATTAATTAGTATATTTGCTTCACTCTTCGATTTTAATTTTATCTTTTTTATACAGGAATTAAGTTATATATATCGATAACATAATGAATTTTTTTTACAATATTCTCTGAAATTGCATGAACGCAAAAGCATTCATGCACCATTTGTTTTAGTGTAATTTGATATATTATATTAGGTTATTTACAATTTATTTTAAATATTCACCAATAAGTGCTACTTAATAGAATGAACTACAATTATCGTTTATATTGATCAGAAGGATAAATATTTTTGATACCGCCAATGCTCAAAACTTAAGCTATTACGTTATTTATGTTTATTTCTTTTTCTTGTTTGCGATGATAGCCAAATCAAAATTTTCACTCCAATAGTGCACCACTTTATTTTTTGTGCTTTTCTTCCTCTTTTTTTTATTTGAAATTCATTTTTTTCTCTTAAATGATTAATGATTAGTTTGTTATTTAAAAAGCAAATTTTGTTGTTAGTGTAAATATTTTATAAAATAAATTTAAAGGCCTCTCAATATAGTTTCGCCTTAGGCCACGAGATCCGTTGAGCCTAACATGTCCATATAAGCCTCGTTTCCCGCATCTTGTCCTCAATAATGGCGACACCCACCTTATCCCGGATAACTTCATTCCTAATCCTATCTAACCTGGTGTGCCCGCATATCCATCTCAACATTCTCATCTCTGCTACCTTCATCTTCTGGACGTGGGAGCTCTTGACTGGACAGCACTTAGTCTCACACAACATAGAAGATCTGACCACCACTCTATAGAACATACTTTTAACTATTGGTGGCACCTTCTTGTCACACAAAACACCGGAAGCAAGTCTCCAATTCATTCATCCCACCCCGATACGATGTGTGATGTGTGACATTTTCGTCAATCTCTCCATCCCCTGTATAATAGACTCAAGGTATTTAAAACTTCCTTTCCTAGGGATGGCTTGTGATCCAGCCTCACCTTCCCTTCCACTCCCTGAGTTGTATCACTGAACTTACACTCCAAGTATTATGTCTTGGTCCTGCTCAACTTGAAACTTTTAGACTCCAGTGTCTACCTCCACACCTCTAACCTCGCCTTGCGTCTCACCAATCAATACAATGTCATCTGCAAATAACATGCACCACGACACTTCCCCTTGGATATAGCGCGTCAGTACATCTATCACTAGGGCAAACAAAAACAAGGCTGAGTGCCAACCCCTAATGCAATCCTATCATGATCGGGAAATGGTCTGAATTCCCCCTCGTTATCCTCGTCCGGGTCTTCGCTCCATCGTACATGTCCTTAAATCGACCTAATGAAAGTAAGGGATATCTGATTGCGGAAATAAAACCATATCTTCTGGAAACACCCAATTTACTTATCTAGTATGCAGCAAACCATGTTTAACCAGAACTGCATCTGCTACTTGCTTGCCCTATATGATTCTGCCGCCGCCGGGTAATTCTGATGATATTACAGTCACCAGTAATGACCCCTGGGTATGACCACAAACCCCTTACTGCAGAGAGCTTGCACCATAATGTTTTCTTGCTTCTCTCCAATTCGATCCATAAACACAAATAAAAACCCAACGACTCAATGCAGTTGTTTTAAATTATTTATGGTAGAGGAGGTAAGGGAAGAACTTAGACAATTGCCATAATTTGACCCACACTGCAACAATCTGACCTTTTTGCAAACAACATAATCCTCTCATCTGTTTGGCCGGATTTCTGGAGTCAATCCATCTTCCCACTCTTCTTTGTTGTTCCTGGAAGGAGCAAATATCTGCTTTCCTTTTGTGGATTGGCATACTAGGCTTTCTTTTGCTGTTTCCCTTACATTCCAGGTTATAATTTTTACTTTTAAGACCTATCCTTTCCTGTGTCACCACCATTTCCACAATTCACCTGGAACTCAAGTTTTGTTTTTTCAATTCGCTTGTATTTTGAGCTTAGTGGACTTCTCGAAAGAGCTTCTTTCTTTTGTGCCCTCTTCTCAAAGAGAGCTTAGGTTTCTTCAAATCCCTCGAGCTAAGTTTCCGTCAACCATAACTTGAAAAATTTGATTAATTATGTTGTTATTGAAGCCTGGGTAGCATTTATAAGGACGTCAGAATCGCATCTGAGACGGACATTGAGACAGGAATGCTTTAAAGTTTGGGAGATGCAATATTGTATCTTTGTGTATATAAACAAGTGATATGTATGGCTTTCATCTACCAAAAAGTACAACATGAAGAACAATAAAAAGAAAGAACAACATCAAGAACAATCAAACAAAAGACAGACTAAATTTCATAGATTGCCATCAAGAAAGAAGCCATAAGCCATGTTTCTTACTGGGGTTCCCTCTTTATGGTTAAAATCAAATGGCAACGTGCTTGAAACATAAAGTTCGAAGTGGATGATTTGCTTTCATACCTTCTCAGAGATATGGAAAGGGAGTTTAAATACATGCTGGCATTAACAATCATGTATTTGGGAGCCTCGTGACTTCCTCTCCAACAACGACAACAACAACAACCCAGTATAATTCTACTAGTAGGGTATGAGGAGGCTAGTGTGTACGCAGACCTTACCCTTACTATGGGATAGAGAGGCCGTTTCCGATAGACCCTCGGCTCCTTCCCTCCAAGAACTCTCCACCTTGCTCTTGGGGTGACTCGAACTCACAACCTCTTGGTTGGAAGTGGAGGGTGCTCATCACTAGAGCAATCCACTCTTGTCCAACAACTTTGACCAAATATGTTTTGGTTGGTCTTGTCTTATTTCAAATTATGTAGTCTATGCTTTTAACATTCCTGTTCTCTCTTAATAAGCAGAAGTGAAATATCGTGCCCACTGGTCTTGGGTGGAGTTAGGGCTGCTTATCGGGCGGATTGGGCGGTTAATTACTCTTAACGATTTGGCTTAACGGTTATCGGCTTTTAAATGTATTAATCCGCTAGCCACCCGATAAGATTTCGGGCGGATTGGTATCGGTTTAGCTCTTATTGGGCAGTTATGTGGCTGTTTATCGGCCTAATGCAATCTATATTGCATGCATTAATTGTTTGCTGACCGCCTAGCATACAAATTCAGAATAGAAAATTACACATTGAGTTCAGACATACATGTCTGTTAACGCCTACATAAGAATGATGTAGTGTGTCATGTGTTGTAGAGTGAAAAAAGTAGAACACGTTGTAGGCTATATTACATCCCAAAGCAGACTACATATGAGTCCAGACATACATGTCTGTTAACGCCTACCATTAAATCCCAAAGCAGACTACATTACATGAGTCCAGACATACATATGTTTGTTAACGCCTAGCATATTAATTCAGCATAGGAAATTCCAATCTACATTCAAAGTGAGTTCAGAATACATATTTCAAAATGATTATTCCATAAGTGAGCAGTCTGCACAGAAATGTTTGGCCTGTAGCTAACGCCTAACAGTGCTTGAATTTCTGCAGCTTCAAAGTTCAAACAACAGCTTCAAATTTCTAACTTAAACTCTCAACCATGCATTTCACGCTATATCATTAACCATACAAACAGCACCGAGCAAAAGACAGTTATGTATAGAAATAGGGATGGATTATAAGCAGTAAATAATTTACAGGAAACGCAAATGCGCTCTTTCCCCAGAACATAATTCAAGACAGTACTATCATCAATATTGTGGGATAAAAGTTGTGGCACAACACTACTGTTATTCTATTAAACATAGACAACATGCATTAGTTTAAAAAAATAAAAGCATAGGTGAAACATAGATACCAGCTTAAACAATCTTGTTGTAGGGTGGGAGAATAAGCTAAGCTAATAGCTGGAAGAAGTGGAAGGGTTTTTGATATTTAATATATATATATATATATATATATATATATATATATATATATTCTTAACGGGTTAACGGATTATCCGTTAAGAAAATTGAATAATCCGCCCCCAAACCGATAAACCGTTAATAAAAAAATTTCAATCCGTTCCCCGTCCGTTAAACCGTTAACCCGATACCAATAAGCCATTAAGCTTCGATTTCAGTTCGATTTTCGGTTTCGGTTCAGTTTTGAACACCCATAGGTGGAGTGATGCAAGGGTCCCCAATGAGTAACACGAGTGTTTGACTTCTTTAAGAAAAATGTAGGACTCTGTTTTGGACACTTGTCTGACCAGTATAAGTTTCAGTCTCACGTATGAATCAATTTTGCACCATAAATTTTGGCTTGAAGCTTCTGATAGGAAGCATGATTAATCTTGGTGATCTCATTTGCTAACATTCCTTTAATAACTACTATTCCCTTGGGAAACTTTCTTCCTCATCCTGTCATTTATGCACTCTTGAACCTCATAGACCTCTCAAGATCTATGAGGTTACACATGAATGTCAAGAAATCATTTAACCAAGGGTCCATTGCTATGGCCATTTTGCTTTGTACCAAAGTTGAAAAGCTTGATTATCTACTAAAAGATGCTGTAAACTATGTTGCTTGGTTGCTTCAAAAATGCCACCGTGCTCATGTTGGATCCTCCAAAAGTGTGATGCGGCGGCAATTTTGGAGGACCTGGGCAACATTGGTTGTAAATGGTGCATTAGAGTTTCTTATAGTCTTATACAAGTCCATCTTCCACTCCTATCTCCATTTTGCGTTTTTTGTGTTTCCCTCTCTGCTCCATCACCAATTGTTTTCCCTCTAAATATGCATTCAAAGCTTCATTCTTATGCTGGCATTTTTGTAACTTTGACATATGCTCCCTGTCGTAAAATTTCCTCTCCGATGAAAACTGTGGCATGGGAACACTTTATCAAGTAGGCATATTATACCTTGCTGTTATCTCCTAGTTTGTTGAGCATTGGTTTCTTGCAGGTCACCTCTACTCTCACATTTGCTGCAGCCTCTGCTGCTGCTGGCATAACTGTATTTATTGGCAATGACATTGGTGTCTGCTCTCAGAATCACTGCACAGAGTTTGAGACGTCTACTGCTTTGGCTTTTCTTAGCTGGTTCACTGCTTTGCCATCATTTCTCTTTTAGTTTCCGCTTTTATTCCAAATGTGTCAGCATGGGCAATGTACAAAGGAACAACCCAGTATAATCCCACTAGTGGGGTATGGGGAGGGTAGTGTGTACGCAGATCTTACCCCTACCCTGAGGTAGAGAGACTGTTTTCGACCCTGGGGTAGAGAGACTGTTTTCGATAGACTCTCGGCTCCCTCCCTCCAAGAACTTCCCACCTTGCTCTTGGGGTGACTCGAACTCACAACCTCTTGGTTGGAAGTGGAGGGTGCTCACCACTAGAGCAACCCACTCTTGTCCAAAGCATACAATTCTGTAAATAGGCATTCTGTAAAGGCGTAAAATTTGGTAGAGAAGATTGTGGTCGTGCAATATGAACTCCATCTTTGTGCAAGCTTCTTGTTAGATTCGTCGGGTGAAGAGAATATTAGCCTACCATTCAGGACCTTCTTTAACCTGAAATCCAAGGCAAAATAACTTTGAGATGTTCTCACTCAAATTTTGTACCACCTTAATATTTGGATTATTAACAATTCCCTCGAGCTGCTTCTTACTTTAGGTAACTCTCAATTTCACTATTTTCCTATGTGTTTAAGTTAATTGTGTAAAGATTTTTTACATTGCATAAATTTTAACATGTGATAGTAAGTTATTTATCATTTTTATAAATTATCTATTAATATTTATCATAGAAATTTATATGTAATTACCATAGAAGTAACATGAGTGTTTAAATAGTTTTATATTATTAGTGCATAGAAAAAGGCAACTCGGTGCACTAAACTCCCGCTATGTGCGGGGTCCGGGGAAGGGCCAGATTACAAAGGTCTATCGTATGCAGCCTTACCCTGCATATTTGCAAGAGGTTGTTTTCACGGCTCGAACCTGTGACCTCCCGATCACATGGCAACAACTTTACCAGTTATGCCAAGGTTTCCTTTTACCAATTACGCATAGAAGTTAACTTATTTTTCAAATGGCTAATTGTTTCCATTGCACATTGTAGCATTAATCATTCACGAGAGAAAAAGAGTCACTTTAATTTATTTCAAGTTACGTTGCTCTTGAAACGTGGGAAAGATGGCTTGACAACTGATGCAGAAAATGGATAGTGAAACGCTAAACTACAAGGAATAAAGCTCTAATTAAAGTTCAAGAACCAAGGACGCATGCCAGGTTCTGGCGATGGTAGCTACATTGTCCTGACTGTTCACAAAATATAAATTGGAACGCGATTATCAATACAGCTTGCTCGCAGTAAACAAAAGAAAACAACTCCAATAGAACGTTTGTTTCTCGGCCAATTCAAGACTTGACGAAATATCTTGGTTCCTGTATTCTACGTTCAATTATGTTGCCATTGGATTCACTAGCTTCTACACCAACAGCAGGAATTAAAACAAACTTAAACTACTACACTTGTATGTCTATGTAAGCATTTAATGTTGTCAGAAAACACTAATTAATCCTAGTTGAGGATGGAATATTTCAATAAATTTGAGACGGCAAGAAGCTGAATCTACAAGAAACAACGTTAAACATCTTTAACTGGATACCCCTGAAATAAGCAACCCCTGAAATAAGCATCAGAAGAAATCAGAATTTTTGTGGCGACTAAAGTTGTTATAGAAACAGCAAAAATGGCCGTAGTAACAGCAAAAATCAATTTGCGGTTATTGGTAGCGGTCCTAAGGTTAGTAGTAATCAGCCTAAAAAGTTGCCACCAAAGTGCCCAAAGAGGTCGCCACAAAGAACAACCATTCATAGCAATTGAAGTAGCCACAACAGTTTCATATACTACTCTTTGTGATCGCTAATTATCACATATGGCTTATGAGTGGTGTTAATAAGCATAATTCTATCTCGCATTTTCCCCTCAAGGATCGTTTAATTTGTGAATAAATTATACCGAAATTATAATACGTGGATCAAATAATGATGGGATTGTTTAGGGATATACTTTTTTTGTAATAGATGTTTGGTTCAATAGATTAAAAATGTGATATATGAAGTATACTCCTCCGTTCTAGTTTTACGTGAACCTTTTCATATTTCAAGATTCAAATTATGTAAATTTTGATCAATATTTTAAAATATTTTCTTTTCATCATATTGACATGAGAAGAACTGCAACTTAGTAATACTTTTCGTATAGTTTTTAAATATCTTAATTTTAACTTCAAAATATTAATTTAATCTAATCCAATTTAGCTGTAAAGGCTAGTCAAATTGACTATCAAAAAGCAAAAAAAGATTCACATAAATTGGAATGAGAAGGAGTACTACATAAAGTGGGATAAACTTTTATTTTCAAGTTTAACCCTGTCCTAAAAGACTTTGGAGGAAGAGCGTTTAAGAGAGATAAATGTGTCATTTTATTATTTTTATACTAAAACTAGTAGTCTCAAGATTGTTATCCCACATAAAATAATACCACAATTATGGTATAAAACAATCTCTGAATTGCTTATACCAAAATAATGTTGGATTATATATCACGGCGGAAGCAATTCTAGTATTATATTCACATATAAATCAAATAATTAGCACATATGGATATTATATGAGTTACCTAAAGCGTGAACAAAGTAAATCAATCTCGGTCTCTAGTTCCAGAGTAGCACGATCACGACCTCCAGAAGCGTTTCATAGTCTTCTACTATGTTACCCAAATAATATTTTGGAAAGAGAGAATTTCGGGTGGACGCAATTCCAAGGAAAACTACATCAAATTTTCGGTCAGCGCTATGGAGGAAATACCCATGTATATATAGCCACACTTTTTAGGGTAAAACTCTTTTCCAAAACCTGTTAGATTTTCTTTTCCACCAAGGAAAGATTTTCTTTATTTTCTATTATTTAGGCACAATAAGGACCATATAATTTAATTAACAAGGCTCCCTATTATGGAGTTAATTTTAAAATTTGAAATTAATTTCTACCATAATAAATTACGAATTATTCCACTAAAAATTAGTAATTGCACTCCTTAGTCCAATTTCGAAATTCTTTCATAAAATCGTATTTAACTCCACATTTTAAGATTAAGATATTAATCAATCAAATTAAATTACTGATAATTTAATTTATTGAATACTTCCTTTAGATTTTCACTTAACTTATTTTATGTGTCGGATATAAAATTCACCGGCCGGGTTTACACACGAAAACTTATAAACTTTCATAAAGGAGTATCATCAATCTCAAAGCCGAGACATGGATTCTATCAACTAATTATTATTTTGCCAATATATATCATTATTGTCCAATTTACCAGGCTTATTGACCCACGAAAGAATCTCGCCTTTTAATAAATCAAAACAATAAATGATACACACAACTAATAAAAATTATATCAAGATTAAGAATATATGTACATTGAATGGACTAGAGAAATAATTTTATTAAGTCAACAATACTTATTTCTACTTGATCCGTTCAATACATACAAAATGTATTAGCACAAGAAGTTGGAATTAAATCATCCTCATAATCAAGATAAATTATATTTAATCTTGTGCTTCAACCCTTTCGATAGTTTATTCAATTCCTTCATTAGATTGTGAACATAAACTTTATGATTATAAGAATCGATGATTTAATCTTCCGTGTATAAGCTAAACTCTATATACTAAATCATCTACTATATAAGCAAAGGACACATAGACAAATATATGATCTATTTAAAATAAAAATTTATTGAATTGAATAAATAAATAAATAATTATTCTATACAGAATACTATAACATAATGCATGGTTTAAAGTATATCCTAACAATCTCCCACTTAGACTCATGACCATGCGTCTACAATTTTAACACCCATTCCATCTACATGCCTATCAAAATTCTTATGTGGCATGTTCTTAGTAAACGGGTCCATCAAGATGCACTCATCAAGACTTCCATTAAGAAAAGCTGTCTTGACATCCATTTGCCAAATCTCATAATCATAATGAGCAGTAATGGATAAAAGAATCCTAATAGGCTTAAGCATGGCTACCAGTGAAAAAGTTTTCTCATAATCGATCCCCTCTTTCTGAGTAAACCCTTTCGCTACAAGCCTTGCTTTAAAAGTTTGCACTTTTCCGTCTACACCTCTCTTTTTCTTATAGAACCACTTGCAACCAATGGGTTTAACCCCATCAGGTGGTTCTACAAGATCCCGGACTTTATTAGAGTACATAGACCCTATTTCTAATTTCATAGCAGCAACCCGCTTATCAGCATCTTTATCATGTAGTGCTTGGTCGTAATTGACAGGTTCGGTAGTGGGCTCCTCAGGGATCCTATCATATGATTCTCCCAAGAGCGTATAATGAACTGGCTGTCTTATTTCTCTCCCACTACGACTACGAACCACATCAGTTGAAACTACACCATTATAATCTTGTGGTTCAACCACATCATTATTAAGAACCTGAGTCTCCATGCTATATCCACAGGGATATCAACGATTTCATCCCGTCGTGCGGTTTGCTCAACATAACTCCCACTATTTTGTGGCAGTATGACTTCGAGCACTTGTTCTTGCGGGACATAAAGTCTATTGACATTTCTCCCACTTCTAAAATGCAGTGGTATGCCAAATTTGACTTTCGGGGTTTGTACCTGGTCGTTTTATTTTCCAGATGACTGAATTTCCATTCCTTTGCTTAGTTCTTGTAAAATAAGTTTACTTATAGGAACATGGTTCATCAAATAGTCCTCTTCAAGAAACTTGGCATTTGTGCTAACAATTACCTTATTTTCTTTAAGATAATAGAATAAACCACATTTCGTTCCTTTTTGGATAACCCACAAACACACATATATCCGTTCTCGCCTCCAATTTATCTGTTTTTCCTTTTAGCACATGTGCTAGACAACCCCAAATCTGAATATGCCATAGGCTAGGCTTGCGCCCAATCAATAATTCTGTAGGGGTCAAAGGTACTGACTTTTGAAAGAACTAAATTTAGAATGTAATTTTCTATTTCTAAAGTATGTCCCCAAAAAGGCGAAGGCAAACTAGAATAACTCATCATTGATCTAACCATTTCCATAAGAGTCCTATTTCTTCTTTCAGCTACACCATTTTGTTGTGGTATTCCAGGTGCAGACAATTGAAATGTAATTCCACATTCTGATAAGTAACTCACAAATTCCGCAGAGAGGTACTCCCCACCACGATCAGATCGTAATGTCTTGATATATTTATTATTTTGCTTTGCAGTCTTAGTCTTAAATTCTTTGAACTTTTCAAAACATTCAGACTTTCGACGCAACAAATAAATATATCCATAGTTTGAGTAATCATATGTGAAAGTAAAAAAAATACTCAAAGTCACCTCTTGCTTGGACATTCATTGGACAATACAAATAAGAATGAATTAATTCTAATTTTTTCACTCCCCGAACCTGGGCCTGGACGTAACACGACACCCGGTGCCGGACTACATGCGACCAAGCGAATCAACTGGCTGGCTGAATCAACATGTGGTATCATAACATATTGAATGCAGAAGATAAGCTAACACATGATTATATACTGAAAGTCTGAATGATATAAATCAAGTGCGGAAACACTAATATAATTCTGAAACATATCTGTAGAACATTGCTTAACATGAAAAAGCCTGTCTATGAAGTCTCTAATGAAATACCGAGAACAGTGACTGTCTGTAAATACTAAAAGACTATAAAGTAGTGATAATGCCCTGAAAGAACAAGGGCTCACCCAATAGCTGGTACGAGAATCCTAGCGCTCTCAGTCGTCAACCTATAAATCATTACCTGCATCGTGAGATGTAGGACCCGGGCTCAAGTATACGTATACATAACTGCGGCCTCAGGCCCAAAGAAGCATAAAGCATAAACTGCGACCTTAGGCCCAAAGATGCATAAAGTATAAACTGCGGCCTCAGGCCCAAATACAGGTGTTCAACATTCAGGAGTTTAAATTCAGGAACTGAGAATCATACTTCAATACGTGATGTTGGAGTACTGAATCATACTGAGTTACATAATACTGGAATGCTGAATAGGACTAGATTGAGACATGTATTCATGAACTGATTATGAAAACTGAAACTTAAACTGTTTATGACATGCTGAGTAATCTAGAGTGAGACTTATGGGATTCAAACCCAAGTCTATATTGATTATGCACTGAGCTCACAATGTTCAGAATGAAAGTCATAAACGAGTTACGAAGCTAGAGAATAGAAGTTCTGCAACTATTCAAGGAACTAGGTTTAACTATATTTCTGAGGCACTTAGTAATGTCGTAAAATAAATGTAGTGTAGGGAGAATCAATAACATTCCCAAAGATAGAGAGTTAGCCTCACATACCTTAACTTCCCGCTCTTGAGCGTAATACAATATTCGCCAACCCTTTCAACTTTAGTCTATATCAATACAAGTCAAAGGGATTCCATATAAGCAATAATACTCATATTTTGGTCAGTTAGGCATTTTATCAAACACCTTATGGGCGTAAAGCCTCATAGCCCTCATTAATGGTGTTTCTACACCCAACAACCCATTATCTTTCTCCTAGATAAACTGTAAAATATTAAATTGCTACAATAAATATCATTATTTATCACCCATAAGATACACAACACTCTTAATCAATAATCAACAATCAACAACCCAAACCTTAATCAACAATCAACAACCCAAACCTATACTCATTCATACTTTTCTATCAAACCCATAAACTCATATCTATTGAACTTAGAGTCTTTAATCATTAATCCAATTCTATAATCAATTAAAGTATGAAGATATTACCTTTGACGTTCAATCTTCTTGAATTCGAGTTCTAGGGTTTCTTTTCTCAACAATGACGTCTCGATCGAATATCTAATGATTTGAAGGGTTTACCCATGTTAATAAGGTGTTGGAAAATTGAAATTAACTTAGAATCATCATTAAAACTTACCTTGGATGAGGAGGGACCTTGGAGGAAGTTAGGTTCTTGAGAGCTTCCCTTTCTATAGCAAGTTTTCGTGTTTTGGGATGTGGGGGATGAGGTAGGGCTTATAAAATGGCTTTCTGGGTGTGCCCCCACGCAGCTGAAGTCCCAACCGCGCACCTGGATGCACATCAAAGGCAGTAGCACTGCCACAAGTACGCGGCTACGCACGGGACCAGCTGGGCGTGCACCTGGGCGCGCATACTGCGCGTTGTCCAGTAAAATGTGCTTAACCTTTTTTCACAGAGGTCCCTTCGGGCTGCATAATATATCATCGAAAAGATATTTCAAAGGTCTACAACTTTTATGTTTTACATTTTCCAAAATTCCTAATAGAATTTGATGAAATCCTACTAAAATACAGATCTTCCATAAACCTAGTCGATTTTATCTGAATCTTATGCACCTCACTCTCCGTCTTGATTCCAAAACAACTATTTTCACCCATAATCATCCCTATAGGACTTCATATGTCTAAGATGTCACATTAATACTCATTTAACACGTCCACACCTAGTCTGAATTTACAGAGTGTTACATTATCTCCCCCTTGGGATAATTTGTCCTCGAATGATTGTCCTGACTGTAACTACGGCTAAATCTGGACCTTAAACGGGTCTAGCGGAAACATGTGAACACTGAATATGAACACTTGCATACTAAACTGAATGAATATATGATTACTGAACTGCTGAGATACTGAACTAAATGACTACTGCATTGACTGAATATTGATTTGACTGAATACTGAAAGACATGGAGAGTATAATATAAGGTCTAAATGAAAAGGTTAGTTACCTTCAACATTTCTCCGAAACACTCACCAATGATCATAGCATATCACAAGCCTCACAGGGCATCATAATGCGCATAACATGAAACATATACATGAATACTAGTCTACCATAGATACATGAATACTGAACTAACATGGATATATGAATACTGAACTGGCACGAATATTTGAGTACTGAACTGAAATCAATATCTGAGTACTAAGTTGGTATAAATGTTTGAGAACTGGACTAACATGAGTATTTGACTACTGAACTGACATGAGTATCTGAATATTGGAAACCTGAATGTTATAACATGACATGTGAAATAATGGGTGTATATCCTCCAGTTCTGGTGGCAAATCTAACTCATAAGCTACTTGAACGATCCTTCATAGGATCCTATACGGCCCGATGTATCTGGGACTGAGCTTTCCTTTCTTCCCAAATCTTGTAACACATTTCATATGCGAAACTTTCATAAATACCCAATCAAATCATGCTTTCAAAATGAGTGAGATAATCTTGTTATAAAGTCTATATTTACCATATCCACTCAAAAATATGTGTATTCTGTGGTAAAACACTGGGCTTTCTACTATTCGACTTTCACTTGCTGATAATTCGAACACTTGGCATAAAGTCCCCGCGATGTTCTTTTTCATGTTGTTCCACTAATAAATATCCTTGAGCATGATACATCTTTGGGGAACCTGGGTGGATGGAATACCTGGAATTATTGTCTTCTAACATGATCCTCCTTCTCTAAGTCCATCTATGTCTGGAACACACAGTCCCTCTTGGTACCTCAAAGTACCATCATCTCCCCCTTGTTCAAAAGCCATTTTATTATACATGTGAATCCCCTCTTTCAGCTGCAACCAGTAGGGATCATTAATCTATTTCTCCTTCACTTCGGCTACTAAGGAGAAACAAGTCATGTTCTGGACAACAATTACACCATCTTCGGTTAAGCGGTAAACTTCTTTCACCATAGTTCTCTTGTCTGCCTCAATAATGAGCTATACTTCCCATACTTAATTATCTCTTTAGGGTACTTCCTAGAAATACTTATGTGACCTAAGTCTTTGACCAATACTCCAAAGATTAGAGTCTCGTGCAATGGCACTACCCTCGTGATACATAACTGGGCATGGTTTTATAGTTTTTATATCCCATGCTGACTATGCGGGTTTCAAATCTCCAACTGGACTTATTAACGATTTTCACATCTCCACCTTAGACCAAAGGTTAAGGTCTTGTACTTGCAGATCCTTCTCTTTTGTTGGGATCCGTATAACTTTCCTTATCATTTGCAATTCTTTGTACATTACGTCAATGACGGCTCATCTTTCGACTTGCTTCTGATCGATCTTTCTTAGTAGGAAAAACTAAATTACTTACATAAACGGAAATCTAATGTATTCACAACTACCATATACAATATTAATTATTTAACTCTACTCACACTGTCGTTCTTGGGGAAAACCCTTTTCGATAACTCTTAAAGGCTATTCTTCTGTAGTTTGCTCTCTTATTGCCTAGCTGATTTTGTTTCTTCCACCGCCACTATACTTTGTGTAACTTATACTCTCTGGGTTCTAACATGCGTTCAGTGTTTCAAACTGTTACCCACTTACTAGTGTTAACCTGACTAAGTAAATTAAATTGTAACTCTACCAGCTCTGCTGAAATTCCTAATTCACTGTATCTACTCAAAACTTACTATCCTTTTACTAACCACCTGCTAGCATCATATTTTCTTGTTCTGCTTTGAATAACTAAAGTAAAGCATAAGGTTATTCCTAACTTCCCTCACCATCTGACCCTATTCTACGGTCGCATACTATCTGTTTTTTTTAACCATGTACGTGGATCACACTTAGGGAAATTTCATCTATCTTAAACAAAACTGGAATATCTAACCCCAAACTTTCTACACAATTCAAAATCATATCATACTATTGTCACGACCCAAATAGGAGGGCCACGACGTGCACCCGGTACCTTACTCAACCGAGTGCTAACGTAACATATCTTTATTATCACACCATCCTGGGTAAATGGGCCAGAAGGGCCATCATGAGACAGAATAAAACATAAGGGAATACTAGACATAGGTTAACCCAACATGATATAGAAACTTATACATGTGACATACGCCTCTATAAGGCCGACATGATCATTTGTACACTCAAAATATAGGACGACAAGACCATACAAGTATCCATATACATGAAATATATCTACAAGCCTCTAAGAGTACAAAAATATCATAAAGGTCGGGACAGGGCCCCGCCATACCAATCAATACATGTCAAAATCATACTGACCAAATAGGCAACTCCGGAGCAAGTGGAGTGCACCAACACCTTTCGCTGAGCTGATAGCCTACTAGGAGGACTGTCAACCTATCTATCGGGACCTACAGGCATGAAACGCAGTGACCCAGGCAAAAGGGATGTCAGTACTAGAAAAGTACCGAGTATGTAAGGCATGAAAAGCAGTATATAAAAGATGTAAAAGAAACATAGAGTAAAGGACTCAACCTGTAAGTCTGAATAGCTTTGTGAATCATGAAACATTTATAATGTCATGCACGTGCGTATAAATTTAATATCATTCATAGGTTACATAACATTATCAAACCTCTGAGGGAAACCCATCATATCATCTCAGCCTCAATGGGTGAAATCATCAACGTATATCAACTTATTAGGTGGTGGTGCGTATATAATGCCATAATCTTTCAACATACCCCATATACATATAATATACGCGTATATAACGCCATCAGTTCATGGGTCAATGTACATGTATAAATGATCGCAATGCATAAGGAAGTAAGTCGATAAAATCTCTCGAAATGTCATAAGATGAATATGCCTTCGGTTAATATCATGAAATAAACTTTATCAACTTACGTATTTTCTGAAACCCATGAACATACGATATAATAATAGGACACATGGGGAATCAAGAACATAAGCAACCCTAGTAATTCTAAGAATATAGTCATTTGTGAAAGTTGCGTATTTGCTCATTTCGTTGTATCATATGGATCATGCCAAAAGGAAATAAGGGATAACCTTAACATACCTTAACCCCGTTGAGTACTTAATACCTTCCAAGAAACTCTTTAATCAACTCAACTCAATCGACCATAGCCGAAGGATATTCCAAATCAGTGCTGACTAAATGCTAAGTCCGTAACTTAAACTAGTAGCTCGTTTATGTAAATTTGGGTAACATCTCCCCTGTAACAAGGGCATCCTCTAATACCATATACCAACAAAAACAACCAGAGCAATACAATAAGAATAACATCAACAATGGGGTACCAAATATTTCATTAACAAGTCATCAACATATCAAAATGAGCGGCAAGCTCGGATTGAATCCCTTTAGTGTTACATCCCGCATTTTCAGACGATAAAGTTTTGTCGTAAGTTAATCGACGCAAGTTCGGGAATGAAATTATTTCGTAATTATATGCATTATGCTATTTTAAACAAGTGATGAGTAAATTGGTAAAGGTGAGAGGGTAAGCAAATCGAAAAAATACATTTCGTCGAAGTTTGACATTTTGGGATAAAATATGGCCCGAGCTAAAATACCCGGTATTTATGGACTAGTACCATACAAGGTATCACATGGCCATGATAGTGAGGTGTATAAGGTATGCAAAAAATGAGCAATATTTTAAGTAATTTTAGGATAATTCTTAATTATGCGGGTAATTGGTTAATTATCGGGTAACGGGACATTACCTAGTTAATTAATAAATTATAAGATAAAGATTAAAACACCCCTCCCAAAACGTGGCAGCAAGCCACTTCTTGAGAACATGACTATTAGTTATCTTTAGTTAGGTGGCAAGTAACATGTCAAGAACAAAGACACCTCTTTTTTTATGATTTAAATACAAAGACTTGTAAGTAAGGTGGTAAGTACAAAACCTTTCATTTCTATTATTTGAATACAAAAGACTTCATATCAGAACTTAGCAACACTTCACTTCATAACAGAACGTTAGCAATTCTTACAATTAAAGTTCCTACAAAGACATTAACAATGAGATTTCTTCAACCAAATCCAACGAAGAATTATTAGAAGCTTAACAACGTAAAAATTTTGCGGTTCTAAAAGAGTACGATGCAACCTTTTCCAAGAATATCATACGGATTTTTCCCTACTCCAGGTATGTTAAGGCTAAGCCCTTCTTTCATTTTGGCATGATCTTGTAATTAGACGAGTTTGATAGCGAAGCATAAAGAAAAATCCATATCCCGCAATTTACGTATATTTTTCTAGTTTTGTAAGTTACAATATTCTCTTTATCGGGACTTCATATTCAATTGAGTATTTCCTTTTTTTTCCAATCATGAGAGCAGAGAATCTATATATACAATATTATAGTATTTTCATTACCATCGAGCTATAATCGATGGGCAGGCCCCTATTGGGCAACCTCTGATCAGATGGTAAGTCATATACTGAGCCTACTGTGGACGAGCGCCTATGAGCGAGCCCAGTTGGCCGAGATATAGAGCCTAGTATGGCCGAGCGCCTATGAGCGAGCCTACTATGGCGGAGCAGTTATATATATACCGAGCCTTATAAGGCTGGACAACTATTTTACTTACTATATTGAGAGAGTTGAGTCAGTATCAACAGGTAAGCATATCTTCAGATTATCATTGACTTCCAGTTGCTTTCAGTTATTATATTATCAATTCAGTTTCAGCTTTCAGTAAAGTGCCTTACATACTCGATATATTATTTCGTATTGACGTCCCTTTTCTGGGGGCGCTGCATTTCATGCGTGCAGGTTCAGACAGACAGACGTGTAGACCTCCTTATTAGGTTTTGCCCAAGTTCATCTTGATTGGTAAGCTTCATACCCTTCGGAGTTGCCGGGTCTAGAGCTTTACGTACATCTTTGTGTGTATATATATATATATATATATATATATATATATATATATATATATATTTTATGAGTAGGTCGGAGCCTTGTTCCGATCACAGTATATCCATCAGTAGAGGCTTGTAGATATATCCTGTCAGTTAATGCAGTATGTTGGGCTTGTAGGCTCTTTATGTACATTTTGTTGGATTGTCAGCTGTAGTAGTTATGACGGCCTTATCGGCCCAACTTTTTATTTATATTTAGTCAGTATTCGCAATTATCTTGCAATGTGGCCCATGGACAAAATAAGACATTATATGTTTAAAGTCCCTTAGTCGCAAGTTGGTACGCGAGGATAGGTGAGGCACCGAGGTTCGGGGCGTGACAAAAACAAATATCATAGCAGTTCTGTCCTAGGAAGTCTACAAGCCCTGTCTAGTAGAGTCTTGTTTATGGGTGTGTCATGCACCACACTTATAAGCAGGAGGCTACAGGGCATTTAAGACTGTCACTCTTTCTTCTTACTCTAGATCGTGTGGTAGAGCTCACTTATAAGAATTCGAATTTCCTAAACTCTATCTTATTCATAATACTACGATACCTACATCTAGAAAGATGGTTGGTATAGATATAGCTGTGGAAGAGTTGAGTTAGAGAAACTCGAGTTTGCATCATTCCTATGATGGATAAATGTGAGGTCTTCAGCAGAACATATGTGTACCTTACGTGTAAGCTTCTTGATAAGGAGCCTTAAGGCAAGAATATTTATCCAGATCTATGGTGAATGACACTGAGAGGTTCAGAAGATAGATACAAGCTTCAACAAGTAAAAGGAGCAAGATGAGAAGGGTACGGGGTACCCAGTTAATGAAGATTGTCGGTATTTTCAACTCAGGCAGAAAAGTATAAGCATTGTGACTTACCTTCAACAGTAACAGACGTATGTAGAATTGGCCACACCCATCTCAGTTATACCTTATTGGGGGCTAACATGTGTAGTTTAAGAAAAGGATAGGATATTAGGATCCAGCTGGGGTTAGAGTAACCCAAAATGGTAAATGGATTGTTTTTGTTAGTTGGCATTTCTGAAGGATATTACAAAGGTGCTAATAAATCTCATTGTGAGGCACCCAGATGGCGCACTCTAGAATATTACAATTAGATGTGCTACGGAAAGTCTGGAAGGGATAAATATTACCTTAGTGTGGCTCGCGTCCCTAGTAGAGCGAGAACGTTAAGCAACCCCAAGAGCCACTGGATGGAGCAAGGGGAGCTAAAAGCAAAAGAATGTCTTGTTCGAGTTTTCAGAATAAAGTGATAGACATAAATGTTAGCGGGAAATAAGAAAAGAGTTAATGAAGCATTATGAGTAAGATATGATACATGGATGACAACGGTGGATCAAAAAGATGACAGTATTATAGAGTATATAGTCAATTGAAGGAAAAGACGAGAGGTGACAGGCCTTGAGACAACAAAAGAGTATAGGCCATAAAGTCATATCCTCATTTCAAAAAATAAGTTCGTAACTCCAACGCGATTACCGGAAGGAAAAGCTAGACTCCAGAATAATAGAAATCAGTATGGGATGGTGAACAAGATAAACTAAACATGAATTAGGGACTTAGTGATTGGATAATAGTCAGCATCATGAGAATTTCAGTTTTCGTTCCGGCGATAATAGAGTGGACAATAGAAGAAGATTCATGAGAAATTCAGAGAATGGTCATTCAGGAAGACGCTTCCCTAAAGCAAGCAAGGTGAGTAAAGTTAAGCTTAAGGGACTGTATGTGCCAGTTACACTAAGTGTCACCCTCGCGAGTGAGGAATTTTATTATCCTTGGTACTGAAAGATTACTGCGAGGTGAGTAAGGATCATCGATGATGTGAAAAGATGCCAAAGATGAGAGGGTAGAACATCTATACGTAAATCATCGTAGCACTAAATCTTAGTGCTCCCCTAAAGGGGGGAATATGGTGTGATGTTTATTAGGTCAGAATTAAGCGATTCTAGTAACTATGGAAATGGTAAAGGAAGAATGTGATAAAAATGAGAAAGGGATAAGATTGCACTTATTCAAATCCTGCAAATACGCTATGATTCCAGAACATTATGAAAACACTACGTCAAGGAGAGGAGGTAAGGGTTCCTGCCTGAGATGTTATTGATAGATAAGGATACAATGCGAGACGTAAGTTAAGATAAAGGAAATGACCCATGAAAGATCACGCAGAATATTGATATGAGAATGAGCCAATGAGTAGTTAGTAGTTGATTCAGGAAGAGCCTAGTTATGGCTAGACAAAAGGATACAAGAAAATCAATAGATCGTGCAAGATAAACGGAGTGAACCCCAACATGGGAAATTCAGTCTCACAGATATGACATCATGACCTTGAGAAATATTCAGATATGACTTGGGGTAGTTAAAGGTACCGTATGAGTGTTAAGGAAAGACAGTCAAAACTTCAGTTCAGGAGCAACCATACAAACATATAAGTATGGAGGTAAGTAACTAATGAATTTTATATGTGAGTACAAACATCGAAAATTCCGTCGAGTATACGATGTAATAAGCTCGCAGCCTTACAAGAATCAGAGGGTCCTCCCTAAGTACTACAATGAAAGAATAGCGGAGGAAATAAGGAAGAAGGCTTTAACCAAGCACAGTCACCTAAATAGGAAATGGTCATGTAACAACAGTCTCACAACAACATTGTATGCACTCCATCAGCAGGTGGCACCTATCGTGGCTAATGAACGGGAAAAAAAAATTTCAAAATCAAAAGGTGATATTCAAGATAATATGGGTTGTATGGAATTCCAATATGTGTGGGCACTAAAATAAGCTAAGTATGCACGCAACAAGGAGGCAGAACGACCAGGAAAAGCAATTGCTTGCTTTTAAAGAAAGTTGAGAAGGAATGAAAGGAATTATTCGATCAATGATCCAGAGATAATTACATAATGAATGTGCCTAAGATTTTGGAGTATTATCCATGCGGTATATATGTTGACAATCATACAGCCGTAGAAGATTCCGGTATAGGTTAAAAGAAATAATTAAGCCCAGGTCATAGACAAAAGATTGAATTGTTATAAGATTATATCATGGATATTCCATAGCGTCCATGAAGGGCTAAAGTAATAACTACTGCCCTGAGCCGCAGATCGGAAGATAATTTAAGCTTACATAAAGGTTGATCAGAAGGAAGAGGAAACTAAAGAGTTACAACAACGAAGTAAATCAGGAGTCTGATTATTGGACCTAGAAAATTATAGAAATTATGCTTGAGAACATGGCAGAATCACTCTTAATATCAGAGGTACAAGAGAGATAATGCAACAACCATATTCTATAATGGATCTATAAGGAAGCCAGTTAGAAAAAGTACCAACCTTATAAGAAGTCGGTATGAAGCTCTCACTGGATTGTGTATACACCAGAGGTGCAAGTATTATAATAGAGCTTTAAGTTGTGAATATGAATTATACCTATGTGGAAAGGAGGTCATGAAAGAGATAGAAGATGTGATGCAAAATTTTAAGGTAAGTAAGGTAAAAGTGAACAACATACGAGATACTCAGATGCAGAAGGTTGGGAATAGTCCATACTTCGGATAGAAGGCTAGAACCGTGGGGATTCAATATCCAGGAATGATACCAGCATCGCTAGTGGCATATCTTATAGCCCATGGTTTCTAGGTATCGAGAGGTCTAGTTAAGAAAGTAAAAGAAAAGTTAGAGACGATGTGATGTCTCACTTGATGTTCCAGAATAACACAAGGAAATCTATGGTGCAAGGAAGTTGAAGGAAGATTGCGAGTAGTATAAATGGATATGTACGGATTGCAAGTTAAAGGATGGTAGAGCGACAAGATTGTAGGAAGACATGAGTAAAGATAAGAAAGGGTGAGTGAGAAGGTGACGAGAATGGATAAGACCTCGGGATTAAGCCCACGAAAATGAGAGAGAGCTGATGGGTGCCTGAATAAGCTCAAAGGAGTCTATGACTAGTAGCATTTAGAAGAGATGGAATGCTGCCCTGGTAGTGCAATAAGGTTATGATTGCGATAGATAAAGGATGACGTTTAGGCCTTCAAGTGAGTAATGATTTGAAGAGGATTTCATGGATTGTACCAGATTAAAATACCCACGTAAGAGAATCACATTGGGATGCTATAAAATACAGTCATTGAAGTACAATATCACCCCTAAGTTGATTAGGAAAGTCACTTCAAATGTTCCCGGATGAGACGTGAGCCCTAGCGGTAGTGTTACATAAGAGACCAAGTTATCGGTTTTAAGATGAATTCATAATGGATGGACAAAGGTCACAAAGTATGATATGAGATTAGGCCGTCATTATTAAGATGAACAGTAATGAGGGGGCATTAAAGGACTTAGCTTATTGTATATAGGATAAGCAACGAAAGTAACCTGGAGTTCGGTAGCAGCCCTCAATAACGATAAATCAAAGTAAGAGTTATGGTAGTAGAGTCATATGGATGGATAAACGGATCTATGACAAAAGGTAGCAACAATTTTCGAGATTAGAAGGATTCCGACTACAAGTCGTGGTGTGAGAAAGAAGCTTAAAGGGGGGAATGCCTTGGCCCTTAGAATTATTCACAGAACAGTTGCTTAGATGGCAAGGAAAGTAATAAAGTATTCAGAGGACATAAGTTATGAAAATGATAAGTATATCAGTCAATATTCGAGGACGAATGTTCCAAAGGGGGGAATGATGTTACATCCCACATTTTCGTACGATAAAGTTTCGTCGTAAGTTTATCGACGCAAGTTCGAGAATGAAATTATTTCGTGATTATAAGCATTATGCTATTTTAAACAAGTGATGAGTAAATTGGTGAAGGTAAGAGGGTAAGCAAATCGAAGAAAATAAATTTCGTCGAAGTTTGACATTTTGGGATAAAATATGGCCCGAACTAAAATACCCGGTATTTATGGACTAGTACCATACAAGGTACCACATGGCCATGATAGTGAGGTGTATAAGGTATGCTAAAAATGAGCAATATTTTAAGTAATTTTGGGATAATTCTTAATTATGCGAGTAATTGGTTAATTATCGGGTAACGGGACACTACCTAGTTAATTAATAAATTATAAGATAAAGATTAAAACACCCCTCCCAAAATGTGGCAGCAAGCCACTTCTTGAGAACATGACTATTAGTTATCTTTGGTTAGGTGGCAAGTAACATGTCAAGAACAAAGACACCTCTTTTCTTATGATTAAATACAAAGGCTTGTAAGTAAGGTGGTAAGTACAAAACTTTTCATTTCTATTATTTGAATACAAAAGACTTCATATCAGAACTTAGCAACACTTCACTTCATAACAGAACGTTAGCAATTATTACAATACAAGTTCCTACAAAGACATTAACAACGAAATTTCTTCAACCAAATCCAACGAAGAATTATTAGAAGCTTAACAACGTAAAACTTTTGCGGTTCTAAAAGAGTACGGTGCAACCTTTTCCAAGATTATCATACGGATATTTCCCTATTCCAAGTATGTTAAGGCTAAGCCTTTTTTTCATTTTGGCATCATCTCATAATTACACGAGTTTGATAACGAAGCATAAAGAAAAATCCATAGAGCCTAGTATGGCCGAGCGCCTATGAGCGAGCCTACTATGGCAGTGCAGTTATATATATACCGAGCCTTATAAGGCCGGGCAACTATTTTACTTACTATATTGAGAGAGCTGAGTCAGTATCAGCAGATAAGCATATCTTCAGATTATCATTGACTTCCACTTGCTTTCAGTTATTATATTATCAGTTCAGTTTCAGCTTTCAGTATAGTGCCTTACATACTCGGTATATTATTTCATACTGACGTCCCTTTTCCGGGGGTGCTGCATTTCATGCGTGCAAGTTCAGATAGACAGACGGGTAGACCTCCTTATTAGGTGTTGCCCAGGTTCATCTTGATTGGTAAGCTCCATACCCTTCAGAGTTGCCGGATCTAGAGCTTTACGTACATCTTTATATATATATATATGTGTGTGTGTGTGTGTATGTATGTTATGAGTAGGTCGGAGTCTTGTTCCGATCACAGTATATCCATCAGTAGAGGCTTGTAGACATATCCTATCAGTTAATGCAGTATGTTAGGCTTGAAGGCCTTTTATGTACATTTTGTTGGATTGTCAGCTGTAGTAGTTATGACGGCCTTGTCGTCCTAGCTTTTTATTGATATTTAGTCAGTATTCGCAATTGTCTTGCAATGTGGCCCATGGACAAAGTATGACATTATATGTTCAGAGTCCCTTAGTCGTAAGTTGGTACGCGAGGATAGGTGAGGCACCGAGTGCCGGACTCGCCCCCAGGTTCGGGGCGTGACATTTAGCTCCCTTCAACCCCATTGTCATACATTAGTTAACTTAAAACCATGTCCACCATGATACCAAGTAAAATCTAAGGACTTCCAACCTCCTATTACTCACTTAATCCACACTCAAACAACTCAAAAATCCAATAACAACAAGTACAACTTTTCATTGTTATATTGTTCTTTATCTTCTTATTCACAATACAAATAGCAAGTTCGACATGTAGACAATATATTCATGAAAATAACAGCATAAAAAAGTCATTTTCCAAGATTTCCAACCATTTAAAGTTCATGGAAACAACCTTCCCAAAACAGTCCATTAAGAACAATAACATCTCAAACTATTTCAAGTCTTCTCTTGTAGTATCTTGCTCAAATAATGCAACCAACATACAAACAACTTCAATAACATGTAGTAGAGTATTATAAATACCTAAACCAGCAGCAACCACTTGAAATTTTAGCCAAACACAGCCCACAACTATCCTCAATGACAACACAACCTCAAAGAGGTGTTGTTTTTCACTAGAACTAACTTTTGATGTTGAAATATGGCGTAATCTCTTTGGAATCACTTCACACCCTCATGGTATCTATTTAGGAGGGTTAGGAGAAGTTTGGAGACAAAGGTGAGTCGAAAATGAGCAAAAAATAGGCGTCCAAATCGTTTATAAAGTGAAGTAGGTCAACCACCACCTAAGTGGGTCCCATTGGAAACTGCTTGCGCTGTCTCGCAAAAACGTGAATATCTCTCTACTCTGATGTTGTATAGACAAACAGTTTAATGTGTTAGAAACTAAACTCGTAGATATTCAATGTGATATGTGGATCACCATTTAATTCCAAGTATATTTGGAGAAAATAGTAGCTACATTTGTACTACGTTTTAGCACATTATGAATGTAACTTGTGAGTGACCTTTGCCAACTTTTGTTCCACAACTCGCTTGACTTCAAAACGCAACACACGGATATAATAAGACTAAAATAACTCATAAAATAACCTCTTTATCATGTTAAGCACCATAGTCTCAACCCAAAAGTACATGTTATAATATTCCGAACTTGTCGACTTTCGACGAAACTTATTTTCCTCAATTTGTTTATCTTCAAAGCCTTCCAACACTCTTGGTACTTTTTATCCATGATCTTAAAGATCTGTAGCCTCCAAGGTAACATGATTAACTTACTTTATGTACTTTTAAAGACGATTTCATTTTTGAGCGTACACCAACTGACTTATGATGTACTTTTTCGTACGAAAATATGGGGTGTAACAACTATAAACATCTGGGGTAAACACTTAGTCAAATAACCTAAGGGGGAACTGCCATATCTTTTATCTTACATCAATAGCTGCTTCTTGTAGTAACTTACTAACGTAGTACTTTCTAGTTCTAATTTGATGAAATCTGAATAACTTAAACTCATTCCCTGAAATTCAATATCGCCTGCTCTTGGTTCTCATTTCGCTCATCATATCTTCTTAGTTATTTTTCCCTTAGACTCTTTTCTGTCCAAAACTATAGTGATCAATTCTTTACCGCTGCAGTTAAATTCTTAACCCGTTACATTGTGGGGTCTGACATCTAAACTATCATCATCCCACATGTGACTCTATTTCCCAGAATTAAAATGAAATTGTTCTATGAGGTAAAACACATTCAGATATCACTACCATACACACATATTTCCTTCAAAGTATACCATCATATGATAAATCACTTCCTGCACCATTTGACCAATCTTGGGTCTTAATTCAGACCTAAAACATGCGAAGATTTCGCTAGAATCACTATTACTTACATTTTCGTTTAGCACCCATAGGCATCACTATATACTCACAAGTCACCTTTATTTGGATAAATTGAAAATTGGAGATCTGTGAACTGAATAACTAAATACTGGCATACTAAATAACTATAAACCTGCTAACTGAAAGACTGTACAACTGGTAGCTGAGGTAAAATGATAACCATAAAACATGATATCTGCTTTTGTACTTTCTAATAAGGTTATGCTCTAATCTGTACTACTATCCATTATATCCTTTCAAGTCTCATTTGTTACCAACCTGTACTCAGTAATTATATCCCAATAGGAAATCATCATCTCTAGAGCCTTGGTTTTTTTTGGCCATCGTTTGGACATTCGATACGTCTGGAATTCGATAGGAAGAGAAGGTTACCTATTGCTCTAAACTTCATGGCATGATGTGGAGAAGAAAGAAATGAGAAAATACTGAATGTCTTGGTAGTTAACCATTTATATGCATGACCGACACATACATATAAAGGAAACTCCACTGGACACGACTTCATAGACTCCCTAGGACACTTGAACCTAGTGCTTTGATACTAAGCTTTGTCATGCCCCGAACCTGTCCTGGACGTAACACGACACCCGATGCCTGACTACATGCGACCGAGCGAATCAACTGGCTAGCTGAATCAACATGTAGTATCATAACATATTGAATGCAGAAGATAAGCTAACACATGATGATATACTGAAAGTTTGAATGATATAAATCAAGTGCGGAAACACTAATATAATTATGAAACATATCTATAGCAAACATTGCTTAACATGAAAAGCCTGTGACTTTGTCTAACTATTACTCTTGTCTATGAAGCCTCTAATGAAGTACCAAGAATAGTGACCGTCTGTAAATACTAAAAAACTATAAAATAATGATAATGCCCTAAAAGAACAAGGGCTCACCCAATAGCTGGTACGAGAATCTTAGCGCTCTGAGTCGTCAACCTATAAATTATTACCTGCATCGTGAGATGCAGGACCCGGGAAAAAGGGACGTCAGTACATTTGAATTGCAATGGTATGTAAAGCAACTGAAAGAATGAACTGTAAATGCTGAAACTAAAACTAAACCGATAACTGACACTGATATTTGATAGATGAACTGATAACTTATAACTGATAAATGAACTGAACAAAGGAAGTAAGGATATGAATACTCCCTCTTCTGAATGATAAACCACCTGTTTATCTGAATAAATAAACTGCGGCCTCAAGCCCAATATATATGTGCACAAACTGCGGCTTCGGGCCCAAGTATACGTATACATAACTCGGCCTCAGGCCTAAAGATGCATAAAGTATAAACTGCGGCCTCGGGACCAAAGATGAATAAAGTATAAGCTGCGGCCTCAGGCCCAAATACAGGTGTTCAACATTCAGAAGTTTAAATTCAGGAACTGAGAATAATACTGCAATACGTGATGTTGGAGTACTGAATCATACTGAGTTACATAATACTGGAATGCTGAATAGGACTAGATTGAGACATGTATTCATGAACTGATTATGAAAACTGAAACTTCAACTGTTTATGACATGCTGAGTAATCTATACTGAGACTCATGGGCATCAAACCCAAGTCTATATTGATTACGCACTGAGCTCACAACGTTCAGAATGAAAGTCATAAACGAGTTACGAAGCTAGAGAATAAAAGTTCTGCAACTATTCAAGGAACTAGGTTTAACTATATTTCTGAGGCAATTAGTAACGTCGTAAAAGAAATGTAGTGTAGGGAGAATCAATAACATTCCCAAAGATAGAGAGTTAGCCTCACATACCTTAACTTCCCGCTCTTGAGCGTAATACAACATTTGCCAACCCTTTCAACTTTAATCTATATCAATACAAGCAAACGGGATTCCATATAAGCAATAATACTCATGTTTTGGTCAGTTAGGCATTTTATCAAACACCTTATGGGTCTAAAGCCTCATAGCCCACATTAATGGTGTTTCTACACCCAACAAGCTATTCTCTTGCTCCTAGATAAATTGTAAAATTTAAAATTGCTTCAATCAATATCATTCTTCATCACCCATAAGATACACAACACTCTTAACCAATAATCAACAATCAACAACCCAAACCTATAATCGTTCATGCTTTTCTATCAAACCCATCAACTCATATCTCATGAACTTAGAGTCTTTAATCATTAATCCAATGCTATAATCAATTAAAGTATGAAGATATTACCTTTTGACGTTCAATCCTCTTGAATTCGAGTTCTAGGGTTTCTTTCCTCAACAATGATGTCTCGATCGAATATCTAATAATTTGAAGGGTTTACCCATGTTAATAAGGTGTTGGTGAATTGAAATTAACTTAGAATCATCATTTGAACTTACCTTGGATGAGGAGGGACCTTAGAGGAAGTTAGGTTCTTGAGAGCTTCCCTCTCTAGAGCAAGTTTTCATGTTTTGAGGTGTGAGGAACGAGGTAGGGCTTATAAAAAGGCTTTCCGGGTGCACCCCCATGCAGCTGAAGTCCCAACCACGCACCTGGACGCACATAAAAGGAAGTAGCACTGCCACAAATGTGCTGCCGTGCACGGGACCGGCTGGGCGTGCACCTGGGCGTGCATACTACGTGTTATCCAGTAAAATGTGCTTAACCTTTTTCACAGAGGTCCCTTCGGGCTGCATAATATATCATCGAAAATCTATTTCAAAGGGCTACAACTTTTATGTTTTACATTTTCCAAAATTCCTAATAGAATTTGATTAAATCCTACTAAAATACAGATCTTCCATAAACCTAGTCGATTTTATCTGAATCTTATGCACCTCACTCTACGTCTTGATTTCAAAACAACTATTTTCACCCATAATCATCTCGATAGGACTTCATATGTCTAAGATGTCATATTAATACTCATTTAACACGTCCACGCCTAGTCTAAATTTACGGAGTGTTATAAATTTATCACCTGCTCGATTTCCTTTTGGAAATTTTGTTTTGTCATTTTCCCTCCAAACAAGATTCACATGTTAGTAGTGCCTCCACTTTTAATGAACTTAAAAGTCCATCCTTAACCAACCTTGAAATCCTGTTCTGATTTATATGACCCAAATGCAAGTGCCATAAATAAGTTTCACTCAATTCATAAGAACGTTTTCTCTTATTTGGTAAATCAATACAATTTAGTTTATTAGGGTGCAACAGTTTAGGAATAGAATCAACAATAAAAAGACCATCAATCAATGTAGTCGAAGAGAGATAACACTTATTATCTAATAAGACATTTATTATCAGTATCATGAAAATTAATATCATATCCATCTCTCATAGCGCTAGAAACCGAAATTAAATTCCTTCTAACGGAAGGTACATATAATGTGTCCTCTAAAGTTAATAGTCTATTACTGCCAAACAAAATACTAATATTTCCTAATACTAAAGCTGGAGCTGCCGAACTATTCACATGATAAACATTGACTTCCCCTCTACTTAACTGCCGCGTTACCTAAAACCCCTACAAAAAAGTATAGACATGATTAGTGGCTCCCGAATCTACACACCATGACATAGTAGAAACAACCCCTAAAAAGGTTTCAACAACAAGTAGATGTAAATCACCTGGTTTATTATTCAGCTTTGCCAGCCAAACATTATTTCTTATGATGCCCAGGCTTCTTGCAGTGATAACACTTGCCCTTAGGCTTTTTCATACCAGCAGTTACGCCTCAAATAGAGGGATTTTGAGTCTTTTTCTTCTTTATACCAGCAGTACCATAGGAGAAGCTTGTTGCTTGATAATAGTCTCTGCCGACTGCAGCTCATTCAGCAATTTCGCAAGTGACAAGTCCATTTTGTTCATGTTATAATTCAGGTGAAACTGCTGAAAACTGTCAGGCAGAGTCTGCAAGATCATCTCAACCTACGTATCCTTATCAATATTAGCTCCAAGGACCTCCAGTTCATTCAGAAGACTCATCAACTTCAGAACATAGTCCCTGACAGATGAACCTTCAACCATTTTGGTATTCAGAAGAGCTTTCATGGCATTCTGCTTAGCCACACGATTTTGATCTCCAAACATCTCTTTGAGATTTCCCATAATGTCATAAGAAGACTCCATTGATTGATGCTGATGTTGCAGAACATTCGATATAGATGCTAGAACGTAACACTGCGCCATCACATCAGCCTTAACCCATTTCTGGTAAGCTTTCTGTTCATCATCCGTAGAAACTTCTCCAAGTTTTTCTGGACACACCTCATCAAGCACAAATTTGTAGTCTTCAACAATTAAGACAATATCCAATCTTTGTTTCCAATCAACATAATTCGGACCCTCAAGTTTGTTTTGAGTAAGAATAGTAGTAAGAGGATTGAAAGCAACCATGGTTAATTTGAGAGACAATTAAATAAATAGATGAAAATTAGTCATGTTTCATTGAATATTAAAATTCAAAACACACTACATACATATAATCCATGCACCTTGAATAACAAGTTTCAATGAGAAAGGAGCTATTTTTGCAATATACATATGTAATGATAAATTATTCGCTCCATGAATTTAAACAAGCGTTACTCAGATGGAGAGTAAACTGTTAATTTAAGTCAAGCGAATATCAACATTCAAGATACTAGTCCCATTGAACAAACATGCATACTCAGATGGAAAGTAAATACAAGTAATCAACAACTAGTAGTACCTAGTGATTACCTATAATGAGTTTATCCGATATTAAATAAGACCTATGTCAACATGTCATATCACCAACATTTAACCATGGAGACCATAGGGAACAATCCCTACCACCACTGGATTAAAAACAACTTAAAATATTTTCACAAATCATTCTAGCAAAATAGAAAAATGCCCAAAACACCATCTAAACGACACCAAACGCCCGAAAACTAGCCTAGATAATGAGCAAATCTCATGAGTATTCACTACTAAGCCTTTTTAATAGACCCATTGCAGATCAATCGGAGTCCGTCAATATGTTGACCTCCGATTTTGTGAGCAATTCAGCCAAAAATTGAGTTTTGCATTTTTCTCAGATTAAATTAATTTTCATATTATTCTTATCAAATATCAGATAATAAACATATATTACATGATTTACAGAATAATCAAAATTCTCGAAAATAATATTCATGCATAGAACATCGCAATTTTAAAAAAAAAAATCTTTGCATTTAATTCAAAACTCGCATATTAACATGATGTTCCTTTTTCATGATCATCCTAATTATCTAATTAGACGTGTGTAGGCTTTGATACCAATTGTTGGATTATATATCACGGTAGAAGCAATTTCAGTATCATATTCACATGTAAATTGAATAATTAGCACATATGAAGATTATACGAGTTACCTCTTGACGCTTGAATAAAGTAAATCAACCTTGGTCTTCAGTTCCAGAGTAGAACGGTCACGACCTCCAAAAATATTCCATAGTCTTCTATTGTATTACCCAAATAACATCCGGAAATAGAGAATTTCGGGTGGGCGAAATTCCAAGGAAAACTACACCAAAATTTCGGCCAGCCCTATGGAGGAAATACCCATGTATATAGCCACGTTATTTAGGGTAAAACCCTTTTCCAAAACCTGTTGGATTTTCTTTTCCACCAAGAAAAGGTTTTCTTTATTTCATATTATTTAGGCACAATAGGGGCCACATAATTTAATTAACACGACTCCCTATTATTGAATTAATTTCTACCATAGTAAATTATGAATTATTCCACTAAAAATTCGTAATTGCACTCCTTAGTTCAGTTTCAAAATTCTTTCATAAAACTGTATTTAACTCCCCATGTTAAGATTTAGATACTAATCAATCAAATTAAATTACTGATAATTTAATTTATTGAATACTTCCTTGAGACTTTCGCTCAGATACAAATTTACTGGTCGGGTTTATACACGAAACCTTATATGTTTTCGTAAAGGAGTATCTCTCAAAATCGAGACATGGATTCTATTAACTAATTATTATTTCTCCAATATATATCTTCTTCAGATGCCTTAAGAACCAAGGCCTTATTCCTCCTTTGTTATTCCTTGCACAGTTCTATCTTTCTCATCTTATGAGTCTTTACGTTTCCAACCAACTCATCAAGTGAGATATTATCCAACTCCTTTACATCCTGAATAGTTGTGACTTTTGATTCCCATGAAGCTGGAAGAATCCTTAGAACTTTTCTAACCAACTCTTCTGAAGTAAATACCTTTCCAAGTGATTTCAGTTCATTTGTTATTATAGTAAACCTAGTCATCATCTCTTGGATGGGCTTAGACTCCTTCATGGAGAAGAGCTCATAGTTCCTCATAAGTAATTAAATCCTTGATCTCTTCACTTGGTTTATTCCTTCATGAGCAGTTTGAAGTGCATCCCAGATCTCCTTTGCATTAGAGCAGGATGATATCCTGTCGTACTCATCAGGACCAAGTTCACATATAAAGATCTTCTTGGTCTTTGCATTCTTCTCCATCATTCTGAAATCTGCTGCTACTAATTCAGAGGGGTCTTTGGGAATAGTTTCATTTTTCCCATTTTGTTTAGTAGGAGTTAATGACCTTGATTCACTATGGTCCATAGTTCATAGTCTTCACTCGTCAGGAAATCCCCCATTCTTGCTTTCCACCAACTGTAGTATTTTTCATTAAACAGGGGTGGTCTAGTAGTTGACTATCCTTCATTAATGCCAGGTGGATCATTCATTTTGATTCCAAGATCTCTTTAGGTGTTAGCTGTGTGTGAGATAACCAGCTCTGATACCAATTGTTAGTTTGAGTGCCTTTATGGATTACTAAAGAACTTGGATCGTTACCTTACTCCTTAAGCATAAGAAAAAATAACCAGTAAAGTAAACACAATAATTTTTACGTGGAAAATTACTCGGCTCAAAAGGTGCAAAAACCACGACCTACCACCTAGGATTTTAGCTTCAACTTCACTAAAACAATGAGTCAAATGTATCGATTACAAATTTATAACTCAATACTCTGCAGTTCTCCTACTTCAACTATTTGACTTACAAGTTACTTCAACTTGCAAAACCAAACAATCACTCCAACTCACTGATTGTATATGACACTTTGATTACAACTCAATTTCCTAAAACACATTTACTAAACTTACTCAAGAAGAACACCAACACTAGTAATCAACTTGAGTATAGAAAATGTAGTTCTTCCATTGATGTGCAGAAGGATAATCTCAGCAGTCCAAAAGGATAATATTTAACCTCCCTAGACTCCAAGATCTTTTAGGAGACCTATGCACAATCAACTTCTCATTTGATAGGACGCCTACTGCTCCAAGTCCTCCACAATTCTTGGGACTCTTATCTCTCATTTATGCAAGAATATCTTCTTGGAAAACAACCCTTATCATATTTAGCAGTCCTCTTCCAACGAACTCGGACTTGAGTAACTTTGTGATAAAGTTACTGCCGTGTAAGAAATCATCAACCTTGATGGCCTGGTTCTTAGAGCAGTTAAGTAGCTACGTTGAGGACTTGGTTCTTAGTTCATTTCCTCTGAACAAACTTTGTTAATCATCAAAACCTCAATACTCAACAAATTTCCTATTTTTGATGATGTCAAACTCTGTGCACATAAAACCAGGTAATCACCTTAAATCACAACCACACGATGATCCAGAGAAAGTACAACGGTATACAACAAGCACACAACCAGGCTACATCAACACTAAACACCCCAACTCTATCTTCCCCTTTTGGCATCATCGAAAAAAAAGATGTTAGACAGACTAAGCATAGTTAATGCAAGATTCATAGCCATTTTAGGCTACAACACAAGCTCAAGAATTATCAAGATAAAAAATAAGCTGATGAGACAACCATGCGCGAAGACATGGGGTGAAGGACCAGGTTCAAGGGTGAGAGGAGGAAGGGGTCAAGGCTTTCACAAGGATGGTAATCTGTTGGGAATGAGCCTTTCTGTTCCTTCTGAGCTCTTCCCTAAGTTGTCTGGTCTCTTTTCTGAACTCATTATTGTCTTCCCTAAGCTTAGAATTCTCCTTAAGAGCGAGCTCCAACCTTTTAAAGAGCTCAGTTGCACTGCTGCCACTAGATAAAATAGTAGAACCTGTTGGTGCTCTAGCCTTGGTCTTCTCATATCCACACTGCTTGAGTAAAACAACATCCATAACATCATTGTGATTTCCAAACTTAAGCTCAGGCAAGGCAATATTGAGCATGTCAAAAAACTCAGTTAGCATGAAACCATAAGGCATAGCATGCTTGGGCTTATAAGTGTTTGCAGCCCTTTCCATGTGCTGAATCATCAGGCTAGGAAGATTTATGGCTCTACCAATATCCAACAGTTCCATCACAGCTGTGTCAAGCATGGTAGCTTTATGCCTCTTCTCAGATCTCTGCAGTATGAAGGAGTTCACAAAGTGAAATAACAGCTTGTGAAAAGGAGTCATATCAGGCTTGTACACCTTCTGTGGAGCATCCAACTAAACTTCTGAGAACATTTCCATGTGACCACAATGCCTGTGTCCACATCATTGCCTATAGTTGGCCACTTCTTCTTTAGATAATTGTCAAATCCTAAGGAGGGAATATTCAGTAGCAGCCCAAGCTCTTCAGCATCAAATTCCATCTCAAACCTCCTTACAGAACTCTTGACCACCTTGCCATCAAATTGGAAGTTTGCATAAAACTCCACCACTGCAGGCACACACAGAGGAGGAAATGCCTTAACAAACATATGTCTCCATCCCTATAGTTAAAGTTTTTCAACTAACTGGGACATACCTTTCTCATCTGTGTTTGCAAGAATCTTCCCATTCAACACTTTTCTATTGTTGAATTCAGTAAGCTTGTCAACCACAACAGTTATAACCCTCATTTTCTTTCCTTTACCGGCCTTATTAGATGTGGTAGCTGCCTTGGTGGGTTTAACAACTTTCCTCTTCTAAGCTAGTTCTTTGCTTGCAAGGGATAGTTAGACTCATCCTCTTCGTCTAACTCAACTACAGGTTTAGCAATAGGAGATTGCTTTCTTGTCTTCTTGGAACCTCTCGACTCCTTAATGATCTGCTCATCAACAACCTTTCTTTTACTCATTGTGAGAGGAATCCTAGTAGGAGGGCCCACTTCTTTTCTTGCAGGGATAACTAATTTTGTTGCTTTCATAGGGGCCTTCTTGCTCTTCTTCCGTAATGCAGACAGGGGTAAATCATCCTCATCAGTCCTGACCTTCTCATCTCCAGTAAAAGGAGTTAACAAAGGCCTGGTTTCTTCAGCCCTTTTCTCTCCACTTGCTTCTTCTGAATGGGCTATGACAATGTTCCCAATATCCATTGAGACTTCATATTCCCCACTTGCATTCTTTTCCTCACTCTTACTTTCAGTAGTCTCACTTTCACTTCCCTTTTCTTCTTCCTCACCCTCACTCTCAGAGTCACCTTCTTCCTCACTATCTTTTTCTTCCTCTCCAGAATCTCCCACTTGTTTACCTAACCGATCTTCTGCCTCACTCTCCTTTTACTCTCCAGATTCCTCCTCATTCTCACTCTTTTTCTCATCATTATCATGAGCCATATAATTAGCCTGATGCTCCTCATGGATAGCTACCTCTCCTCCTTCTTCCTCACTTTCGCCATCACCCTCATCCTCAGTCCAGCTGAAAGAGAGGCCATCAGAAGCCTCTTTATTCATTGGTTATTTCTCACCTTCCCCCCAACCATAGGTATGACATTCGTGGTATCCACACTTTTCTCCTAAGTTGCAGTTTCCATTTCTAAAGTAGTTTCCTCCACTCGTTATTTGTCACTTATGGGTGGAACAATTTCTAAGGGTGAAACTTAAATAGCAGAAACCAGAACATCTAAGTTTGATGGAGATAATTTTACCTGATCAGTAGTAGTCAACACAGATTTCCCTTGAGCCATAGCTTCCTTAAAAATATTGTGCCCTCCTTAGTAGTAACACGAATCACCACCTTGTCACTTTTAACTAATTTTCTTCGCGTAGCCTTGATCTTGGTAGGTTTAAAGGTGATTTTTGAAGTAGACACATGTGCATGGGAAGATGATTTTGGAGATGAAGGTCTAGTAGAGGTGGGAATAGCGGGTGCAACAAGAGCATGTGATGATAATGCTTGTACAGTAGAGGTTATAGGTGGAGAGGGAACATGTGTGGGTGCAGGTTCACTGGTTGATTTTTCATTTTTCATAGGTTTGGGCTTCATGTTCTTGGGTTTTGCTTCAACCTTGGATGAGGATTTTGCTTTAGTGGGAGTTTGGCTTGATTTAGGCATGGTGATGAGTGAATGAAATCGATGAAAGAATGAGAGAAAGTTTTCTTTGATTCTTGCTTAGGGTTTGAGAGGAACATTGAGGTCTGAGAGATGGATCACAAGAGGGCTTTTAAGGAGGGTAGTCCTGATTTGACTGGAAGAAAGATAGTAACCGAATTTGAGTTCTAACGGGACTCTAATAATTATTCTATTTGACTATTAGACTTTTAGAAGTAATTGGAATCTAATTGCTTTAGGATTTCCCCTTAATCCTTGACAAATAAGAGTGATGCTAACAGGATTAGAGAGTTTAAGTATAACACTAATTTCAGTTATAAAGTCCCTATGATTTAAGTCAAGATGGCACGTACCTGAGTCAAAGAACCAACTCCTTAGCAACCCCTCACTCATTTATGTACTAAAGATTCAGCACAATAGGTTAGTATCATAAGACATAGTTATCAACTAGACTTTTCTAGGAGAGTGTGTGTGCTCAAGATAAGCACGGGACTGAATCAAACATATTAAACTCGACCATCTACATCCAATTATAAGTTTTTCTAGATAACCATTGTGGTTCAACCTAGTTGGAAGTATTAATTAGACCCAGTTTCACTATGTTCCTTTCAAAGTGATCCTACTCAGAGCCTTAGTAAAAATATCAGTAATTTGGTCTTCAGTTTTACATAAGTTAATTGAGATATTCCCCCTTTCAACATTGTCTCTGAGAAAGTGATGTTTAATGTCAATGTGCTTGGTTCTCTTATTTTTTCAGGGATTTTTAGCAATGTTTATGGCACCCGTGTTATCACAAAAAATGGGAACACAATCAACAAAAATACCATAGTCCCTTAGCTGTTGTCTTATCCACAACAACTGAGCACAACAAGATGCTGCTATAACATATTCTGCTTCAGCTGTAGACAAAGCCATTGAGTTTTGCTTCTTTGTTCCCCAAGACACCAAGCAAGAACCAAGAAAGTGTGATATTCCTGAAGTGCTTTTCCTGTCAATATGAAAACCTGCATAGTCAGCATCAACATAACCAACTAGATCAAAGCTGTATTCTTTGAGACACCATAAGCATAGGTCAGGAGTCCCCTTGAGATATCTTAGTATCCTCTTGACAGTCTTCAGGTGAGATTCCTTGGGATTTGGCTGAAATCTTGCACATAGTCCCACACTGAATACAATATCAGGCCTACTTTCTGTGTGATAGAATAGTGACCCAATAATTCCTCTATATAGCTTTTGTTCCCACACGTTTCCCTTCTTTATCAAGGTCCAGCTTTGTTGCAATGGCAATGGGAGTGTCTATGGACTTAGAAGAGTCATGTTGAATTTCTTCAGTAGTTCCTTGATGTATTTTTGTTGATATATCATGGTTCCAGTAGGTGTTTACTTGATTTGCAGCCCCAAGAAGAAGTTCAATTCACCCATCATTTTAGAAATTTCCTTGCACATTGCTTCATTAGTAGTCACAAAGATAATATCATCCACATATACTTGTACAATCAGAAGAGTTTTTCCTTTACTCCTCAGAAACAATGTGTTGTCCACCTTTCATCTTACAAAGTTATTGGTTAAGAGGAATTTTGAGAGCCTCTTATACCAAGATCTTGGAGCCTGTTTTAGTCCATACATGGCTTTGTCTAACTTGAACACATAGTAAGGGGATTCTTCACTCTCAAACCCAGGATGTTGTTTAACAAACACTTCCTCTTTTAGATAACCATTCAAAAATGCACTCTTTACATCCATCTGATACATGGTGAACTCCATGTATGCAGAAAAATCTATTAGAATTGTTATAGCTTCCATTCTGTCTATAGGTGCAAATGTCTCATTGTCACGCCCCAAAATTGGGGAGCGCGACCGGCGCTTAACCGAGTTAACCCGGTCGAGCAAGCCTGTTAGATTTCCTTGTACCTAAACTCATTCATGAATAAAGAGGAGATGAACTCCATTAATCAAACATTGAAAAGATTTCATTAACAACTCCCATTTCATATCCATTAACAACTTCATTCATAATTTTCAAAATATTACGAGTTTATAGAATTAATGAAAAACATGCTTGCCAAATACCAAAATTTCTAGTTCAATTCCCCACATCAAACACCACCCAAAACCTGTATACGGAGCCTCTAAGTACAACAGAAGAGTAGTATGGAAGTGCCGGCAACAAGGCCCCGGCTATACCTCAAAACACAATATACAACACAAATGACATCAGGCCCGGAATAGAGTAGGGCTCACTAAAACCTGCTGAATAGAGAGTGACTGCTAACGAGGACCAAAACTGCCCGCTGATGAACCACCTGCATCCATTGAAGAAGCAGCGCCCCCGATAAAAGGGACGTTAGTACATATAGAATAGTACTAGTATGTAAAGCTAACTATCCTCTTTCAAAATAGAATGCCCACATAAGAAAGAGAAAACCATAGAAACAACAAGTCATAATCAATGATATCCAAATGCCAAGTTAAAACACAAAAAATTTCAAAATACGAAAATAATATATATTTATGGTTGGGAGATCATTAGCACCGATATACAACCGTGTTTGATCACGCCCGATCGGCTAGGCCATCTCCCCACGAACAATGTGGTTTGACATGTGGTGCTACAGAAAGGAGTTACCAAGAGTAGTACCACCATGTGCGCATCATGGCGTATGATCTCCACCCGATCAACTAGTCCGCCTTCCCACATATGACGTGTGGGTTGACTTTTACACATCACAACTATTTTTAATCTCATCGCAATTAAGGGGAATAATCTCATACCAAATAAGGGGAATAATCATAATCCACTCCTACACCGGCACATGTAGTTTCGGGTAAGGGCCTTATGACCCACCTTTCCTCGGTTTACTAATGATACTCCCAAAAACATTTTTGGTTTACACACAAGGAAAACAAAAGCACAAATATATTTACCTCATCACCTTTCACATTGTATAAATCTCTACTAGTATTTTCAACCAATCACAACAACAATATTTTTTTTGGCTCTTTTGGCCATTCACGAGATTCTTTATTCAAGGCACGGTAGCCGTATTTCAAATTTCACACTTTCATATCTTTCCTTCCATGAATCATCATCCCAAATATCAACATATATAATATTCCGGAAACCACAACTTTAAGTTAATTAGAAATGAAGGCTTTAAACACAATAAATTTCTTTCCAAAAATAGAGTAAAATGATTGGCAATCGAAGCGCAAGTTAAAATCATAAAAAAGTAACACACAATTTATTCTCGAAATACTTTTTCCCAAAAATGACAATACACAATTTTCACTCACGAATATGTAAAAATGCAAAATACATTGAAAATACTCACCAAGCATAACATTAGTTAAAACAACCATATATGAGTATGACTTGAGTACATAAGCTTTTAGGCAATTCTATTTTTGAAATAATTTTTGAACAATTGAATCAAAAGTCATTTCATAATCTTTCTCACATCATCTTCCTTCATTAGCACCACTAGCCACGAGTATAAGTTTCATTCTTGGCACGTTGGCCATACTCTATATCCCCAATTCACTTATTTTACTTCCAACCATCTTTATAGATTATCAACAATAAGACATCTCTAATTAATATTTTAGATAAATATATGAGTAATTAAGAGTCTTAAGCATATTGAGATTTTCTCACACAATTGGCATCATAACCTTCATTTGAAACACGACTCAAAGACATAGCATTTTAATAAACATATCATTCTTGAACACATTTCCAAAGGATAACATAATGTGATTGGAACATTCAGAACACATGTTTGAATACATAATTCTCCACACTTTGCCTATTCGGGACAATCGAATTTATTGGGAACAACTCGGAACATAGAATAAGGAACTTGAGACAACCATACTTGAAACTTACGGGAACATCATGGAATTCAATTCTAAGAGAGTAGTTTAACCAACATACCTCGCTTTGAGCTTTCCTTAAATTACTACAATGCTCCGGAAATCTTAGCAATCCCAATCTATTTTGATACATAACAAAATCGAACACAAATTAGGAAGGTATTCATGGTTTCAGCTCATTTGAGCATTTTATCAAACACTAGGTGTGCAAATTTGGTTACAAGGTTCTACTACAAGATTTCCTTTACTCCACAACCAAATCCTTACTTATTTGAGCTCAACAATCTTCCCACAAAACTTATTGCTACAAGCATATATGCATAATACTCTTACACCCAAGAATCATACTCCCAATCACCCATCTTTTACCCCAAACTCGAAATTGAAGACTAGAGGTTTGAATCTTACCTCTTGAGTGAAGATCTTGTGAGATTTCCTTGTTGGATTTCAAGGCTTGAACAAGATCTTGGTGAAAAAAATATTTCATCTACTTCATCTCTCTAAAACACTCCCACTTCTCTCTAAAATCATCAGATATTTGCCCCAAAATAAGCTCCAAAGCCTATTTATTAAAATAGGGTCGGGTTATGAAAATAGAAAAATTAACCCTCCGAACTCAGGCCTGCAGTCGCAGAATGGACCGCAGAATGAGTATGCGGGTCGCACAATAGACGACAAAATTGATGCCCAGAACTGGGCTGCACTGGTCAATTCTGTGACCATTCTGCGGCCCGCAGAATGATTCCGCGGTCGCAGAATTGGCCGCAGAATCACATTCTGCTAGCCTTTGGTAATTTGGTCATAACATCTTGTAGGATTGTCCAAATGATGAACGGTTTAAAGCGTTAGAAACTAGACTCGAATATATTTAATTTTATAGGTCATCCATAACATAACACCTTTTATAAATATAGATATGCTCATCCAAAATTTGGTCTTGTTTCGTACTCATTTGGAACTTTTAGTCAATCATGTAATTTCCAACTTGACTTGGACTTAGGGCTATCCTTATACCCCACATAACTTATAATATGACTCGTACACTTATTATACTATCCAATTGATATCCATTATATTAATAGTCCCCGTCTGCATATAAAATAATATAATTAGCGCATATCAACTTTCTTAATAGCGCTTAAGTACTTCAAAATTTTCCGGTGTGTTACATTCTCCCCCACTGAAGAACATTCTTCCTCGAATGTTTTACAAATAACTTCTAATAATAGAGTTACCATCCTTTTACCTCCAGCCGTTATACATAGGCGCTTATGACTGCATGGTTCTTATACTTCCTTTCCAAAATCTCAACTTACTTATGGCCCTTAAAATATGGCTATCTTTACAAATTCTTAAAATTTTTGACAGAGTTTCCCCTGTAACTGTGCCTATCCACCTGCCAGATAATCACCAAAATCAATCTATCAGCACATCCACAACTTCACAAAGTATCACAATGTATATCAACAGCACTAATCTCATCATTACAGGCATTATATTATCAAGAGTGATATCTGGACATGAACTGCACATATTTAAATCATAACACATAAAAAGTACCTTTCAAATCTCAATCATTTGACTATACACTCAAGTGAGAACATTTTATTTCCTTAACACTTTTGGCCCTCAAGGTGGCCTCCTCGACTTACAGACTTCGCCATAACACATTAACGGAGGCAATCTCAACTCTCAGACTTTTCTAACAAGGATAGCAAATAGTTTCTCCTCATAATCCAATTATCCATTAACTTCACATTCTTAGACATAGACACATGAAACATCGGGTACACGGAGAATAATAATAGGAAAACATCATACTCATAGTTTGGCCAATTTCCTTCAAGATTTCATAAGGCCTAATGTGACTACACATTCTTTACCTTTATTAACAATTCACATAGCATCCTCATGGAGAAAATAGTGAGAATAACCCGTTCACTTTCTTCAACTCTAAATCTCTACGCTGAACATCCAAACTAAACATTTGGTGGCCTCCAACAATTAGTCTAAGATGTGCTAGCTTGAATATGACCATAAAATTGCCTATCCAATATATTTTATCACGGGATGACGCTTCTTCTTTGACATGTGACATATGGGAGGCATAATCGGAAGGATAAAGATATTAGAGCCAGTTATTCTTGGAAGACTATGAGTCATGAAAAGTACAACAACAATTTTTTCATTCCATATGTGCCTTGTTCGGCAGGAGTAAGCCTCAAAGAAAAATGGCCAAGTACATGACACCAGTCCTCTCCTGGAGTGTAGGAAAAATCAGTTCAACTTGAAATGAGAATATTATGGCACCCCAAATATGATATGGGTTTCAAAATGCATGAAATTGCATTACGCTCTTAACATTAACTGACACAAGGAATCTATGTCACAAGCCCATGGGGATGAAAAAGAAGTTGAACACTTGTGAGAATATTATCATTCTCACAACTTAACCTTTGCCAATAGTTGATCCTATATGAGAGGACTAGAGATACGACAAATTTGTCTTTCAATTCAATATGCTCATAATATATGCTAGAATTTTAAACATCCACTTGAAGTGGGGGGGGGGAGTCGTGGTAAGGCTGCTTAACTTTCAACCATAAATGAGTGAAATCATGTAGATAGGACATCTTAATGTTTGGATGAAATCATGTATTGGTTAAAGATAATATACACTTTGCTATAAGCTAGACATATCTCTGCCATAATAACTCTCAAGCTGCAATACCAGGCCACTTCATGGACAACTACGATACTAGGAACAAAGTAGGCTACTTACTGCGGAATGATCTAAGTGGACATGAAAGTCATACTGAGATGGGCACTCAAAAAGGGTCTTCCTGTGATGAATTTGTGAAAATCTCAAATTTTCCAGAAACTTTTATGCGGACAAGTGACCCCTTTCAATTGACAGGTACACATATGATAGGTGCTGAGATATACTCTCATGTTACTAGACAGTGAAAAGGATTCATGATAATATTCACAAAGGAGTAAAGTGACTGCTCCAACCATAAGAGCCACATACATAGAAGAGAGAGAGTTGCTCGAGAAGGATCTCAAAACTAGGCTATCTTATATTAGATTTGATACCACATAGGTAAATATTATGGTGGTGCGTGCATAGGCACACATGAGCATATGTTATCCATTTGAATCAAAAGGTTCTGTAAGAAATTCATCAGGTATAGTCCCTTGTTGAGAATTTAGGAAAGCAAGTGGGAAGTATTAGCATAGGGTTATAACTTAATTCATGGAAATACTTATAGAGCTCAATTACACAAGAGGTTGTAAATAAGAGAATTTGTAATAGAATGGCTTCATGAATAATGCATATCGTTCAAAAAGTAAGTACATGCAATGTTTTGTGATCCAGCATTTTGGTTAAGACCATATTTATGTAGGCCCCTTCAATATGGATATACATATACAACAAGGAAAGTAATGCGGTGTTCATAATGATGTACTAAGGAATGACTTGGTGATTTTAGATTGACAGGGCAGTACCTTAATTTATGCCCCTCGACTCCACATCAATAACATACATTGGTACCATAGTGACATACCCTCGAATGACATCTCCTACACTTCTCACAATGAGGATGAGGTCCGCCAAGCTGACTCGCCCCACTGATCTGATATCTACCCTTTTTGCATAAGTCATAAGAATCCCTCTTATCATTCCTCCAGGCCTTCACGACGGGAGTAATAATCTCACCGGTCTGCTGTGTGGGCCTTTGGAATTTCCCAAGCATGTCACCTCTAACACACTCTTGAGCATACTCACAACATGACGCAAAATGTTCCCGCCCACATATCGAGTAGATCAGGCTAGGTGTACCCAACCTAGGGCATTTGTTCTCATTATGCCCCCTCTTTCCACAACCATAACATATTTCAAGAATCATCAAACACGTCCCCAAGTGGAACTTATTACGAATCAAACATTCCAACTTATTGGTACAAACAACACTCTTTCGTTTCTTAGGTTCTCTCATCACCTGATCTGGTGGCATGGTAACACTAATAGGAACATGGACACTTCCCCTAAAAATAGGTTCTTTCATTCCCTCCTTGCTGCCTCGAACTCATGGGTTACTCATATGAAAAATGAGACATGACGAGGAAATTAGCTCCCTATCTTGAGCTCTGTCGCACGATCTAGAGTACCAAAGAAGTGTGAAATTCCTAAATGTCCATGTAGCCTCCTCATTATAGATGTGCTAGACAACACACCAATAAGAAGGACTCTACTAGACACAGACCCGAGACATCCTAGGACACCTTAAAACCTTAGACTCTGATACCAAGTTTGTCACACCCCGAAATTGGGGAGCACGATCGGCGCTCAAGCGAGTGAACCCGGCCGAGCAAGCCTGTTAGATTCCCTTCTACCCAAACTCATTCATGAATAAAGAGGAGATGGACTCTATTAATCAAACATTGAAAAGATTTCATTAACCACTCCCATTTCATATCCATTAACAACTTCATTCATAATTTCCAAAATATTACAAGTTTATAGATATAATGAAAAACATGTTTGCCATATACCAACATTTCTAGTTCAATTCTTCACATCAAACACCACCCACAACTTGTCTACAGCCTCTAAGTACGACATAAGAGTAGTATGGAAGTGCCAGAAATAAGGCCCCAGCTATACCTCAAAACACAATGTACAACGCAAATGACATCAGGCCCGGAATAGAGTAGGGCTCACCAAAACCTGCTGATGAACCACCTGCATCCATTGAAGATGCAACGCCCCCGGCAAAAGGGACGTTAATACATATGGAATGGTACTAGTATGTAAAACTAACTGTCCTCTTTTAAATAGAATGCCCACATAAGAAAGGGAAAACAATAGAAACAACAAGTCACAATCAACGATATCCAAATGCCAAGTTAAAACATAACAATTTTCAAAATACAAAGATAATATATATTTTTGGTTGAGAGAACATTAGCACTGATATACCACCGTGTTTTTAGAACGGAGTTCGATCATGCCCGATCGGCTAGGCCATCTCCCCACGGACAATGTGGTTTGGCATGTGGTGCGAAAGAAAGGTGTTACCAAGAGTAGTACCATCATGTGCGCAACATGGCGTACGATCTCCACCCGATCAACTAGGCCACCTTCCCACATATGCCGTGTGGGTTGACTTTTCCAAATCACAGCTATTTTCAATCTCATACCAATTAAGAGGAATAATCTCATCCCAAATAAGGGGAATAATCACAATCCACTCCTACACCGGCACATGTAGTTTCGGGTATAGGCCTTATGACCCACCCTTCCTCGGTTTACTAATGATACTCCCAAAAATATTTTTGGTTTACACAAAAGGGAAACAAAAGCACAAATATATTTACATCATCATCTTTCACATTGTATAAATCTCCACTAGTATTTTCAACCAATCACAACAATAATATTTCCTTGGCTCTTTTGGCCATTCATGAGATTCTTTATTCAAGGCACGGTAGCCGTATTTCAAATTCCACACTTTCATATCTTTACTTCCATGAATCATCATCACAAATATCAACATATATAATATTCCGGAAACCACAACTTTAAGTTAATTGGAAATGAAGACTTTAAACATAATAAATGTCTTTCCAAAAAATGGAGTAAAATGATTGGCAATCGAAGCGCAAGTTAAAATCATAAACAAGTAACACACCATTTATTCTCAAAATACTTTTCCCCAAAAAGTGAAATACATAATTTTCACTCACGAATATGTAAGAATGCAAAATACATTGAAAATACTCACCAAGCATAGCATTAGTTAAAATAGCCACATATGGGCATGACTTGAGTACATAAGCTTTTAGGCAATTCTATTTTTGAATTAATTTTGGAACAGTTGAATCAAAGCTCATTTCATAATCTTTCTCATATCATCTTCCTTCACTAGCACCACTAGCCACGAGTATAACTTTCATTATTGGCACGTTGGCCGCACTCTATATCCCCAATTCACTTATTTCACTTCCAACCATCTTTATAGATTATCAATAATAAGACATGTCCAATAAAGATTTTAGATACATATATGAGCAATTAAGAGTCTTAAGCATATTGAGATTTTCTCACACAATTTGGCATCATAACTTTCATTTGAAACACGACTCAAAGACATAGCATTTTAATACAATATCGTTCTTGAGCACATTCCCAAAGGATAACATAATGTGATAGGAACATTCATAACACGTTTTGAATATATAATTCTCGACACTTTGCTTATTCGAGACAATCGAATTTATTGGAAACCACTCGGAACATAGAATAAGGAACTTGAGACAACCATACTTGAAACTTACGGGAACATCATGGAATTCAATTCTAAGAGAGTAGTTTAGCCAACATACCCCGCTTTGATCTTTCCTTAGATTACTATAATGTTTCGAAAATCCTAACAATCCCAATCTATTTTGAAACATAACAAAATTGAACACAAATTAGGAAGGTATTCATGGTTTCATCTCATTTGAGCATTTTATCAAACATTAGGTTTGCAAATTTGGTTACAAGATTCTTCTACAAGATTTCCTTCACTCCTCAACCCAATCCTTACTTATTTGAGCTCAAAAATTTTCCCACAAACCTTATTGGTACAAGCATATATGCATAATACTCTTACGCCCAATAATCATACTCTCAATCACCTATGATTTACCCTAAACTCGAAATTGAAGACTTGAGGTTTGAATCTTACCTCTTGAGTGAAGATCTTATGAGATTTTCTTGTTGGATTTCAAGGATTGAACAAGATCTGGGTGAACAAAACACTTCATCTACTTCCTCTCTCTAGAACACTCTCACATCTCTCTAAAATCATCAGATATTTGCCCCAAAATAAGCCCCAAAGGCTATTTATCAAAATAGGTCGGGTTATGAAAATAGGAAAATTAACCCTCCGAACTCAGGTTTGCGGCCGCATAATGGACTGCAGAATGGGTATGCGGGTCGCACAATGGACCGCAAAATTGATGCCCAGAACTGGGCTACACTGGTCAATTCTGCGGTCCGCAGACCACTTCTGCGTCCGGCAGAATGATTATGCGTTCACAGAATTGGCCGCAGAATCACATTCTGTCAGCCTTTGGTAATTTGGTCATAACTCTTTGTAGGAGTGTCCAAATGATGAACGGTTTGAAGGGTTGAAAACTAGACTCGTAGATCGTTAATTCGATAGGTTATACATCATATAACTCTTTATATATTTGTAGATATGCTCGTCCAAATTTCAGTCTTGTACGTACTCATTTGGAACTTTTAGTCAATCATGTAATTTAAAACTGACTTGGACTTAGGGATTTCCTTATACCCCACATCACTTATAATATGAATCGTACACTTATTATCATATCCAATTGATATTCATTATATTAATATTCATCGTCTGCACACAAAATAATATAATTAGCGCACATCAACTTTCTTAATAGCGCTTAAGTACTTCAAAATATTCCGGGGTGTTACATTTATCATAGTCAATGTCTTCTTCTTGATTGTATCCCTGAACTACCAGTATGACCTTATTCCTTTTGATATTTCCTTGCTCGTCCATCTTGTTTTTGAACACCCATCTGGTACCTATGACAGTTCTGTTCTTGGGTCTTTGCACCAAGAACCATACCTTGCTTCATTCAAATTGATTCAGCTTCTCTTGCATGGCTATAATCCAATCTGGATCCTTTAGAGCTTCCTTTATATTCTTAGGCTCAACCTGGGAGAGGAATATTGTAAGTGCACATAGGTTTCTCATAGATGACTTGGTTTGTACCCCAGCATTAGGATCATAGATGATGTTCTCAAGGGGGTGTGAGCGTTGATGTTTCCATGGTCTAATTTGCATCGCCAGATATGGTTCACCCAAGGAGTGACCCAAAAAACCAGTGTCAGTAGTTACAACTTTATCTATATTGGTGTTCAAGTTCTTTAGAGGTTCCTTCAACAATGATCCCTATGTCATAGTCTTCATCCTGCAGACCTTTCTTAGGCATGTTGTTAGATTCATCAAAAATAACATGAACATTTTCTTCTACGCACATAGTTCTTTTATTAAATACTTTGTAAGCCTTACTATGTGGTGAGTAGCCCAAGAAAATTCCCTCATCACTTCGCTCGTCAAACTTTCCTAGAGCTTCTTTGCCATTGTTATGCACAAAACATTTGCACCCAAAAGCTCTTAGGTGCATGATGTTGGGCTTTCTTCCTTGAAGTAACTCATAGATAGTTTTCTCAAGAATGGGTCTGACCATGCATCTATTTAGCAAGTAACAAGCAGTATTGAGTGACTCAACCCAAAAGCTCTTAGGAAGTCCACTAGCAATCAGTATGGTCTTGCCCATGTCTTCTAGAGATCTATTCTTTCTTTCCACAACACCATTTTGTTGTGGAGTTCTAGGTGCAGAGAAGTTATGATCAATGCCATGTGTGCTACAGAACTCAAGGAATTTAGAATTTTCAAACTCAATTCCATGGTCTGTTCTTATACTTAAAACATCACAACACAGTTTCTGTTGAATCATTCTGACAAACAGACAGAAAACATCAAAAGTTTCATCCTTGGATGCCAGAAACATGGTCCATGTGTACCTAGAAACATTATCAACAATGACAAATACATACTTCTTGCCTCCCCTTCTCCTCACTCTCATTGGTCCACATAGGTCCAAGTGAAGGAGTTCTAGGGGTTTAGAGGTGCTGACAACCTTTTTAGATTTAAAATATGAGCTTACATGTTCTCCTCTGACACAAGCATCACACACTTTGTCTGAAGTGAAATCAACCTTTGGTAGTCCAAGGACCAGGTCCTTTGCTGCCAACTTGTTGAGTTGAGATAGACTAGAATGTCCCAGTCTTCTATGCCACAACAATGGGTCATCTTCCACTACACTTAAGTATGTGTGCTTACTATGAAGAAAAGACATAATAGATATCTTGTAGACATTGTTATGTCTCTTACATTTTAACACAATTTCATTAGTATCCAACTTAGTGACAGTGCAAATTTTGGAATTAAACTTTACCTCATTTCCTTTACCACACATTTGAGAAATGCTACGGAAATTATATTTAAGACCTACAATTGTCATGACCTAAACCGTAGGACCGCGACAGGCACTCGCTGCCTTACTCAACCGAATACCAACATAATATATATTTCTTATCATACCATCATGTGTAAGTGGTCCAGAAGGACCGTCATGAGATAACCAGAATAAAACATAATGGAATACTCGACCTAGGACGACTTAACATAATATACAAACTTATACATGTGACATACGGGACTATAAGGCCGACATGATCATTTATACACTCAAACCATAGGCCAACAAGGCCATACAAGTATCCATATACATGACCCATGTCTACAAGCCTCTAAGAGTACATAAATGTCATAAAGGTCGAGATAGAGCCCCACCATACCAATCATTACATGTCCAAAGCATACGGACCAAATAGGTAACTCCAAAGCAAGTGGAGTGCGCCAACACCTTTCGCTGAGCTGATATCCTACTAGGAAGACTGTCCTGTTTATCGGAACATACGCGCGTGAAATGAAGCATCCCCAGGAAAAAGGGACATCAATATTGATAACGTACCGAATATGTAAGGCATGAAAAGCAATATATAAAAGACATGAAAGAAACACGGAGTAAAAGACACAACCTGTAAATCCGAGCAGCTCTGCCGAATCATGAAACATTTATAATGTCATGCATATGTGTATAAATGCCATACCATGCATAGGTATATGCGTATATAACATCATCAAGCCTCTGAGGGCATCCCATCATATCATCTCGGCAAGTGAAATCATCAACGTATACTAGCTGATCAGGTGGTGGTGCGTATATAATGTTGTAACCTTTCCCCATACCCCATATACATATAATATACGCGTATATAATGCCATCTGGTCATGGGTCAATATACATATATAAATAAATGCAATGCATGAGAAGTACGTCAATAAAATCTTTCGGAATGTCATAAGATCATTATTCCTTCGGATAAACTTTATCAACTTACATATTTTCTAAGACCCATGAATAGACGATATAATAATAGGACATATGGGGAATCAAGAACATAGGCACCCCTACTACTTCTATGAATAGAGTCATTTATGAAAGTTACGCGTTTTCTCGTTTCATTTTTATAATATGGATCATGCCAAAAGGAAAGAAGGGATAGACTTAGTATACCTTAACTCCATTGAGTCCTTAATACCTTCCAAGCAATTCTTCAAACAACTCAACTCAATCTACCATAGCATAAGGAGATTCAAAATCAGTGCTGAGTAAAGGCTAAGTCCGCAACTTAAACTAGTAGCTCATTTATATAAATTTGGGAAGCATCTCCCCTGTAACAAGGGCCTCCTCCAATACCATATACCAACAACAACAACTATAGCAATACAATAAGACCAACATCAACAATAGGTACAAAATATTTCATTAACATATCACGACGAGCAGCAAGCTCAGATTGATTACCTTTAGCACCCTTCAACTCCATTGTCATTCGTTCTTGAACTTAGTAATATATCCAGTATAATAATCAATACCTTTGAAAGGATTTCCAACCTTGTACTCAATTTCAAAGTTACCCGCAATAGCCTAACACAAGATAATATCACTGTGGACAACTTCCAACTGCTTTATAGCCATTTCTTTTCTAGTTACCTGTTTCCTCAACAAGATTGACATATACACCAACATAATCATACTAACAATATCATAGCCAACTTACTTTCCATAATTTCCAGCCACTTAAAGTCCATAAGAGCAACTTTCATATCAATCCATCAAGAACAACAACATCTCAAGCTAATCCAAGTATTATCTTGTACTTTATCATCCTAACAACTTAACCAACATACAATCAAGATTAATCATAATTAGTAGGCTATTATACTCACCATAGACAGTAGCAAAAACTTGAATTTTCAGCCAAACACAACCCACAATTATCCTCAATGACAACACAACCTCAGAGAGGTGTTGTTCTTCACTAGAACTAACTTTTGATATTGAAATATGGTGTAATCACTTTGGAATCACCTAAAACCCTTATGGTATCGGTTTAGCAGGGTTAGGAGGAGTGTAGGGACAAGGTTGGGTCGAAAATAAGAAATAAAGTCCGTCGAAATTGTTTTTAAAGTGAAGTAGGTTGACCACTGCCTAAGTGGGTACCTGTGGGAGCTGCTTGCGCAGTCTCGCAAAAATGCAAATATCTATCTACTCCAATGTCGTATCGAAGAACGGTTTAATGCATTAGAAACTATACTCGTAGATCTCCAATTTGATATGTGGATCATCTTGTAATTCCAAGTATATTGTAATTATTTTTGCTAACTTTTGTTCCAGAACTCGCTTGACTTCAAAACGTATCACACGAATATCATACGACTAAAATAACTCATAAAAATACCTCCTTATCATGTTACTAACCCTAGTCTCACCCCAAAGTGCATGTTATAACATTCCAAACTTATCAACTTTCGACGAAACTTATATTTCATTTAGATTCTAAGCTATCCAAACCTCTTGGTACTTGTTATTCATGATCTTAAAGATTTGTAACCTCCAAGGTAACATGATTAACTTACTTTATGTACTTTCAAAAATGATCTCATTTCTGAGCTTACATCAATCGTCTTATGACGTACTCTTACCTACGAAAACGTGGGGTGTACATCATTCCCCCCTTTGCAACATTCGTCCTTGAATGTTGACTGATGCACTAATTAGTCTCATAACATATAGCTCTTATGAATACTTTAATATTGTCCTTTCCATCTAGGCAAGTGTTCTGTGAATAAATCCATAGATTAGAGCATTCCCCCCTTTAGGCCTCTTTTTCACACAACGATTTGTGGTCGAAATTATTTCAATCTCGTAACTATTGCTACCTTCTATTATGCAGTCTGTCCGACTTTGTCCTTGTATGTGCGCCTATGCGACTCTTATCTCCTTTTTCCTCCAGCTTTTAACCAATCTCTAGGCCTCACTTTGTGAACATATACAGAACTATGACAAGTTGTCCCTCTAGAATCTATATGTGTATTGAAGTTCTTCGCTCGGTTCTTTGTCGAACTTACGACCATTGATATATCTTATTTCATAGCCTTGTCTATCTATGCTTATGGATTTACTACAACAAGGTGGGTCATACTATACCATAACTCTTACTTCGATTTATTATTACCAAGGTATGCTACCCAACTCCAGGTTACTCTCTCCCTGCTTATCCTATATGTGTAAATCTAAGTCCTTTAATGCTTCCTTATTACTGTTCATCTAGAGAATGACATCCTAATCTCCTCTCATACTTTGGAATTTTCATCCGGCTATTGTTGATTCACCTTATGATGATCTATAATCTACCACTGATAACTTGAAACCTCTTACGTAATACATTGTCACTAGGGCTCACGTCTCATCGGGGAACATCTAAAGTTATTTGCCTGATCCATCTAGGGACAATACTATACTTCAATAACCGTATATCATAGCATCCCAATGTGATTCATCTTATGGAGGTATTCTAATTCCGTGCAATTCATGAAATACCTTTTCTTTAAATCATTACTCAATCAAAGGCCTAAGCGCCATCCTATTATCTATCACAATTACACCCTTATTCTACTACCAGGGAAGCATTCCATCTCTTTTAAATGCACCTAGTATTAGACTTCTCCGAGTTCATTCAGGCTATACTGAGCTTTCTATAACTTACGAAAACCATGAGCTCTCTTGTTTTGATGGGCTTAATTCCGAGGCCTTACCTATTCTTGTCAGCTTCTCACTCATTTTTCCTTATCCTTACTCCTATCTACCAAAGAATTGTCGCTCTACCATACTTTAGCTTGCGACCCACACATATCTATTTATACTACTCGCAACCTTCATTTAACTTGCTAGCACCATAGATTTCCTTCTGTTCCTTCTCAGTTGTCTTTAAATGCAAGGAATTACTTTTCCTGGACGTTCTTCCACTTGCTGCATGAATGCTTGGCTTATCTTTGTGCCCACGAATACTGAAATTTTCTGTAACTCATATGATCTAAAATATCATTCTTGATTTTTACTTCCAGTTCATTAGCCATGATAGGTGCCACTTTCATATGGAGTGTATACAATGTTGAAGTGAGACTATTGTTACGAGACCAATTCTTCTTCAAGTTATTATGCTTAGGTTGAAGCATTCTCCCTTATTTCCTCAGCTAGTCTCTCGTGGTAGTACTTAGGGGAGGCCCTCTAACTCTTGTAAAGCTGCGAGCTTATTACATCATATACCCGATGAAATTTTTGATGTTCTTGTTCGCCTATAATTATCCCTAGTTACTTACCTCCATGCCCTTGTGCTCGTAGGGTTACTTCTGAACTGAAAGTTTTTGACTGTCTTCCTAGTGGCACTCTATTTTATTTCCGTAACACTTATACAGTACCTTTAACTACCCCAACTCCTATCTGAATATTTCTCAAGGATTACGATGTCATATCTACGAGACTGAATTCACTATGTTGGGGTTCACTATGTTTGTCTTGCATGATCTGTTGATTTATCTATGACCTCTTGCCTAGCCATAATTAGGCTCTTCCTGAATCAACTATAGATTACTTATTGGTCCATTTTCATATCTATTTTCTGTGTAATATCTCTTGGGTTATGTCCTTTATTTTAACTTACCCCTCGCACTGGCTCCTTATATATCAAGTGTTAATTTGTACATATTTATCAATAACATCCTGTGCGGAAACCCTTACTTCCTCTTCCGGTGTCGTGCTTGCATAATATTTTGGAGTCGTATCATATCTGTAGGATCTGATACGATGACCTGTTTGTTTGCCAAAACGTAATAACAATATAATTCTCACAGTTATGTTTGGTTGGACAATTGTAATTACATAGTTTAATAATTATTTTTTCATATTAACCTATCTAAATATATTAAATAAATCAATAAATAATATCTTAAAGGTAGAGTAAGTATCTTCAATTAAATAATATTATTGCTTAAATTAAATAATCAAAATTACAATAATTGATTAATATTTTTTACAAACTCATTAATGTGTGATAAATACATGAACATATAAGAAATTATACATTATTTATAATCAGGTATTTAAATTATATTTTAAAAAATAAAATATTAAATAATTATAAATTGATAACTAATATAGAAAGAATTATCACTATCTTGACTACCTTTCAAATAAAAAATATCTTAATCTTTCAAATAAAAAATATCTTAATTTAAAATAATTAATAAAAGTTATAATTATGAATTTAATTTTTTTTACCAACTCATATCATGAGTAAAATATGAAATTTATGATTTGTTGCACTTTTTAGATAACGAAAACATAAGTATGAGTTTAAAAGGAATTTTTTCTTAATAATTATCTTATACTAATGAATAGAAAGCAAAACTAGTGTCGTAAATTCATTATACTCAAATCCATATTGACTAAGTAATTTACTTAGCCAATTTTATAATTACACCCGATTACACTCAAATATTTGTAACGACCTGATCGATCGTTTTGTATAATTGCCCCCGTTACCCCTTTTATTGCTTCACACACGTGTGTGTATCATTTTATGACTTGCGGGGATGGTTAGTTTCATTCTGGGAAGCTTTCGGATTGATTTGGACCCTTGAATCTTGACTTAGAAGTTTAAATTAGAAAATATTGACCAAACTTTGACTTTTGTGAAAACGACCCCGAAACTATATTTTTATGGCTCCGATAGCTTCGTATCGTGATTTCAGACTTGGGCGTATGCCCGGAATAATTTTGGAAGTCCGTAGGTTGATTTATGTTGATTTGCCGAAATTTGGCAATTTGAAGTTGAAAAGTTTGACCGTAGGTTGACTTTTAGCTATCGAGTTCGGAATTTGATTTTGGAACTTGGAATAGGTTCGCTATGGTATTTAGAACTTGTCTGTAAAATTTGGTGTCGTTTGGAGTTGATTTGATAGGATTCAGACGTTTAATTGTAATTCTAAAAGTTCTTGAAAATATCTTTGAAATTCATGCGCTTTAGAATTCAATTCATAGTTTTCGATGTTATTTTTATGTTTTGATCGCGCGAGCGAGTTCGTATGATATTTTTAGACTTGTGTGGATGTTTGGTTTGGAGCCCCGAGGCTCGGATGATTTTCAGACATGTTCCGAAGTGTTTTGGATTGAAGTTGGCAAAAATCTGGTGTCTGGTGCTCTGGTGTCGCAAATGCGAACACCAGGCTTGCATTTGCGAAGGTGACAAAGGAGGGAAGTTGTCACAAATGCTACCTCCCCTTCTCATTTGCGAAGCCCACATGATTATAACACATTTCGCATTTGCGAACAATTGTTCGCTTTTGCGAAAGCCCTCCAGTTCGCAATTGTGATATTGACTTGAGCTGTCAGGGTTCGCAAATGCGAGCCCTGGTCCGCAATTGCTAGGTTTTGCAAATGCAAACCCTGTGTCACAAATGCGACATCCGCATCTAGTTAAAGGGTTGGGAGACGGGATTTTTGAAGTCATTCTATCATTTTTGAACCCTAGACTCAGTAGGAGGTGATTTGTTAAGAGAATGTTTACCTACAAACCTTGGGTAAGTGATTCTAATCCATTTCTAATCATATTCCATCAACATATCTTAGATTTTAACATCAAAATCATGTGAATCAAAGTGAAAATTTGTGAAACTTTGTCAAGTTTTTGAAAAATAAGAAATTGAGTTTTAAGAAATTGCCTTAAGAAAGGATACAACTCTGCTAGGAATATAATCCAATGTACCCCTTCACTCCAACCGCGGAAAACCTGGCATAGCCAATGTCACAGTCTTGGCGTGACAATCCAGAACCCAAGATGACATCAAGGTCTGCCATATTGAGTAACAATAGATCAACTCTAGTCTCAAAACCACCAATAACAACTAAACACGACCGATAAACACGGTCCATAACAATAAAATCTCCCACAAGTGTGGACACATATACAGGAGAACTCAGAGAATCACGAGAGATATCCAAATACAGAGCAAAGTAAGATGATACATAGGAATAAGTGGATCCCGAATCAAATAAGACTGATGCATCCCTATGACAAACTGGAACCATACCTAAGATGACCACATCTGATGCGACCTCCTCTCTCCTACCAGGAAAGCATAGAAATGAGCTTGGCCTCCCCCTCTAGGGCGACCTCTACCCGCCTGACCTCCACCCCTAGCTGGTGGGGCAGGTGGAGCGGCAACTGGAGCATCAAGCATGGGTTGTGAACCCTATGGAATCCGTGGATCCTGTGCAGTCTGTAGAGCTGCACCCCTCATGAGTCTGGGGAACTACCTCACCATATGTCTTGTATCACCACACTAAAAACAAACCCTCGGTGGGCGTGGCTACTGAAACTGACTCTGGCCTAGTCGGCTGGACTAACCACTGAAGGCACCCCGTGCAAGAGGCGCACTGTATAGTGGCTGAGCAAAATGGGCAACTTGAGACCTCGGAGTAGCCGGAGCACCGCTAGAAGCTGGAAGTGCTGAATGAACTGGCCGACTCACATATCATCTGCCATGTCGGGCTGAAATTGCAGCGTGGCCACCACTAAATCCTCTAGTACCTCTGTAAGGCTCCGCAAATATCCGGCAAGTAATTTAAGGTTCTGTGGTTCCTATGTAGGCTAATGTATTGTATTTTCAAACTTTTTGGGTTGAACAGTGCATTGGGGAGTTGAATTATTTTTACTTTGCGTCGCCCAGCTCCTAGCGCGCTAGACCGTGCTATATCCCTCATGAAGCCTGGTCTGTAGCACGCTGGACCGTGCTATATCTCTCGCGAAGCCTGGTCTATAGCTCGCTACAGAGCGTACCTAGCCTGGTCTGTAGCCTGGTCCGAATTTTGGAGGGTCCATTTTTCTAATTTTATAACCCGACTCCCATTTCGTTTATCTAGCCTAAGGGTTCATTTTTGGGGAATCACTTGTCATTTTAGAGAGAGGATAGAACTATTCGACAAAGATAAAAGGGAGGGTTAAGGATTTCACTACTCTACCTTGATCGAACCTTGGGATTTCATCGAAAGGAACTTGCTAGGGCTTCAAAGAGGCAAGAATTTCTTTCCCCAATTCTTCAATTTCGGGTATGGGGTTGATTATGGGCGATAAGGGTAAATTTATCACATGCATGAGCTAATAGAGATTATGGGGAAGTTGTTGAAAAATTCTGGGTGGTTTTGTTGTTAAATTGGTTGAGGGAAAGGTTAGGTCATAGTTGTAACAACCCTTGCCATACGAATTTCTCTAATTGTGCTTGTAATCCTCTCCTCCTCTATAGATTGGCATCATTAGGAGTATTGTGATATTATTGTTGCATTACGAAAATCTCTTTCGAGGTATGTTGGCTAAACTCCTCTCTTAGAATTTAATCCCACGATATTCATGTAATTTATGTAAGTCCCGAATTGTTCATTATAAAATTGGCTATTCCGAATAAGCTTGTGTTGAAAGATATATGTTCAATATGTATCCCAAATACTTTTATCATGTTATGTTATCATTTGAGAATGTGTTCAATGTATGGGTTGTGCATTAAAAATGTTTCGACTTCAAGTCAAGTTCAAATGAAGGCTATTATGCCAAATTTTGTGAAAACTCTCTACGTGCCTAAGAATCTTAATTGCTCACATGTGTACTAAAAACCTTGATTTGAAACACCTTGCTGTTGATGATGAAGATGATGTTTGAAACTGAAAAAGGTGAGCATGAAATACTAAATACGGCCGATGTGCCAAGAATGATTTTATAATTGTAGCCACTAGTGCCAATGAAATGAAAAGATGTGATAGAAGTATGAACCGAGATGATTGGTAAAAAAGGATGATGTCGATTGACACATCATTGTGGTGAGATGGCCTAGCCGATCGGGTCGTGATCGGACGCCATGTCGCACACATAGTGGTGATTGTGTTTGAAATTATAATTGAAATTATGATTATGGTTGATGTCTCGGATGAGACGGCCTAGCCGATTGGGTCGTGATCGGACTCCATGCTAAAAGTATGGTGGTATTGTGAACAGTGGCATATTGGTACTAAAGATCTCTTAACTTAAGATATGGAAATTTATTTGAACACTGTCTTGGTCCTAACTTAAGGTTTAATGTTGTTTGAGGCTTCCATTGATATTATAATTGTTCTTGCTTGTATTATTAATCATTCTATTGAGAGGGTATTTTGTCATTCATACTAGTACTATTCCATATATACTAACGTCCCTTTTGCCAGGGGAGCTGCATCTTCAATGGATGCAGGTGGTTCCACAGTAGGAGACATTGATCAGTGATAGCAGTATACCCTCTTCACAACTGACTTGGTGAGCCCCACTTCATTTCAGAGTTATGTATCTTTTGTTCCTTGTGTATTGTGTTTGAGGTATAGCTGGGGCCTTGTTGCCGACACTATCATAGTACTCTTTTGTATCTATTATAGGCTCTGTAGACATGGTGTGGGTTGTGTATTGGTATTGGGAAAGTCAAGATATTAATATTGTATGTGTGTTACATCTTTCACTTCAAACTATGAAAGTGTATATTTTTAGACTTTATAAATGAAGTAACTAATGGTAATGAACTGTTATTGTATACATGATCTCCTTATTCTCTAATTAACAGAATTATGTATTTTCTTTAATCCTAAGTGAGTTTGGATAGAAAGTATCTAATAGGCTTGCTTGACTGGGTTCACTCGGTTGAGCGCCGGTCGCGCCCCCGAGTTCGGGGCATGACAAACTTGGTATTAGAGCCTAAAGTTTTAAAGTGTCCTAGGATGTCTCGGAGCCATGTCTAGTAGATTCCTTCTTATCGGTATGTTGTCGACCACATCTATAATTCGGAGGTTACTTGGGCATTTAAGAATAACACCCTTCTTTGATGTTCTAGATCGTGCGATAAAGCTGATTATAAGACTGTTCCTCTTTTAACTCGTGCGTTGCTCTAATTTTCAGTACATGGCACCTAAGAAGAAGGCAAGAACTGGCAAAAGAGCCAATGTCACCCTAGGAGTGGCGGTTGATCCTATACTTGGTAATGCGGGTGAGCACACTAGGGGTGAGGATAATTCCCCAACTACTACACTGCCTGATTCTACTACTCATGCTCAGACTGCTCCAATTCCTACGCCCACTGAGGGAGCATCGATTCCTCCAACTGATTTTCCAGTTCCACCTCTAGCCTCAGCTTCCGGTCCCAGTGTTTCTGATGTGGACCTTAGGGGAGCCATACAAATGTTGGCTCAGATAGTGGCTTTCCAGGCCTAGAGATCAAATATTGCACCTACTTCTTCCTGCCAACTAGAGGATTCTGCTAGTTCCAGGGTGAACATGTTTCTTCAGTTAGATCCTCCAATGTTCATGGGTACTAACCCATAGGAAGACCCACATGACTTTATTGATGAGATACACAAGACTCTCTGAGTTATGTGTGCTACTATGATAGAGGTAGTGGAGTTGTCCTCCTACCGCCTGAAAGAAGTGGCATATTATTAGTTTGAGCTATAGGAGGAGTTCCGTGAGGATGGGAGCCCTCCAACGAGGTGGGGTGAGTTTGTCGATGCCTTCATTGATCATTTCTTGCTTGCCGAGACTAAGGTAGCCCGCATCGCTGAGTTTGAGAGCCGAAGGAGAGGCAACCTGAGTGTGTGGGAGTACCATATGAGATTCTCACACCTGTCCAAGTATGCTATTTACATGTTGCCCACTTTGGAGGCTAGAGTGCACCGGTTTATGTAGGGACTTAGTCCCTTGGTAATTAATGAGGCCGCTACAACTGCCTTGAATTCTGATATGAACTATGGGAAGATGGTGGCATTCTCTCAAGCCACAAAGACCTGCAAATTGAAGAAAAGAATGGAGCGAGAGGGTAGCAATAAGGCCCAGTCTGCAGGCAAATTTGATGGTTCTTCTGGTGGTGGCAGGTCAGTATTCAAGGGAGGTTCGTTAGGGCCATCTCAGTCCTTTGCCCAGTCTTCGGTTAGTGCACCATTATCAGGGCGCAATTAGCAGCAGTGGAGTCATTTCGGGACCAGTAAGGGCAAAAGGGGCTCCTACCAGCAAGGTCAGCATGGTGGTAGATTCTAGCAGCAACGTAGGTCCCCATTCTCTAGATATGGAAAGATGCACTTAAGAATATGCTACATGGACTTACCCATATGCTATGGGTGCAGATTCAGGGGTCACATTCAGAGAGATTGTCGTTTGTCCTACCAGGGTGTGGGTAGGGGCACGACAAAACAAACCCGTTCTGTAGCTACTACATCCGCAACACCTCCTCCAGCTCGAGGGACTCCAGCACCCGTAGGTCTTGGTGCATCTAGGAGTGGAACACAGAGTTCGGGAGGATTCGGCCGTTTCTATGTTATGAGGGATCGCCAAAATTCAGAGGCTTCTCTAGATGTTGTCATAGGTATATTGACTGTCCAATCTCATGATGTGTATACTTTTATTGACCCGGTTCCACTTTGTCATATGTCACTCCTTATGTTGCTATGGAATTTGGGATAGAACCGAAAAAACTTCATAAACCGTTCTCAGTATCTACTCCGGTTGGTGAGTCTATTTTGGCCGCGTGGGTTTATAGGGATTATGTTGTCACATTGCGTGGTCGGGACACCATGGCCGATCTCAATGAATTAGAGATGGTCGATTTTGATGTAATAATGGGGATGGACTAACTTTATTCATGTTTTTCCAAGCTTGACTACCGAACCAGGACCGTTAGGTTCGAATTTTCAAATGAGCCAGTTATTGAGTAGAAGGAGGATGATGTGGTGCCGAATGGTAGGTGTATTTCTTACCTTAAGGCCACGAAGATGATCAACAAGGGGTGTATTACCATTTGGTCCGGGTTACGGACACCGATGCTGAGGCACCTACACTTGAGTCTATGCCAATTGTGAATGAATTTTCGGAGGTCTTTCCGGAAGAGCTCCCTGGGATCCCACCATACAGGGAGATTGATTTTGGGATTGATGTGATGCCAGTCATGCAACCTATATCTATTCCACCCGACATGATGGCACCGACAAAATTGAAAGAACTAAAGGAATAATTGAAGGATTTATTAGAGAAGGGATTCATCTGGTCGAGTGTGTTGCCTTAGGGCGCACCGGTTCTCTTTGTAAGGAAGAAGGATGGGACACTAAGAATGTTTATCGACTATTGGCAGCTCAACAAGGTCACAATCAAGAATAAGTACCCACTACCAAGGATAGATGATTTATTTGACCAATTGCAAGGAGCTAAGTACTTCTCCAAAATTGATTTACGATCCGGGTACCACTAATTGAAGATCAGGGAGCAGGATGTTCCGAAAAGAGCTTTAAGAACTCGATATGGGCACTTTAAATTTTTAGTAATGTCTTTTGGGCTAACAAATGCCCCCGCAGCTTTCATGGATCTTATGAACCGGGTTTTCAAGCCTTTTCTTGACTCATTCATGATAGTGTTTATTGATGATATCATTATATATTCGAGAAATCGTGAGGACCATGTCGGTCATCTCAGGGCAGTTCTATAGAGCGAAGTTCTTGAAATATGAATTTTGGCCTGAATCTATCGCATTCTTGGGTTATGTTGTCTCCAGAGAAGGAATTGAGGTTGACCACCAGAAAATTGTAGCCATGAAGAATTGGCCTAGACCTACTACCCCAATAGAGATTCGCAGTTTCTTGGGCTTAGCTGGATATTACAGGAAGTTTGTGGAGGGGTTCTCTACTCTTGCCTCTCTATTGACTAAATTGGCGCAGAAGGTGGTCAAGTGCCAATGGTCAGATGCTTGTGAAAGGAGCTTCCAAGAGTTAAAATCAAGATTAACTATGGCACCAGTGTTGACTCTACCAGAGGGTACGCATGGGTTTTTGGCATATTGCGATGCTTCAAGGATCGAACTTGGGTGTGTATGAATGCAACATGGCAAGGTGATAGCTTATGCTTCTAGGCAACTCAAGAATCATAAAAAGAACTATCCAACACATGACTTAGAGATTGCGGCGGTGGTATTTGCATTGAAGATTTGGCGTCATTATCTGTATGGGGTCCATGTAGATATATTCACGGACCATAAGAGCCTACAATACATTTTCAAACAGAAGGAATTGAATCTGAGGCAGGGGAGATCGCTTGAGTTAATCAAGGATTACGGCATCGATATTCTATATCATCCAGGGAAGGCTAATGTTGTGGCATATGCTCTTAGCCGAAAATATATGGGTAGTTTAGCACCCTTGGAGGCATATCAAAGGCCATTGGCCAAGGAAGTTCATCTTGTGGACTCTAGTGAAGGAGGGGTGATTGTGCAAAATAGGGCTTAATCATCATTTGTTGTGGAAGTCAAGGAGATGCAATACAACGATCCATTGTTGTCACAATTGAAAGAGGGGATTCATAAACATAAGACCATGGACTTTTCTCTTGGAATCGGTGATGGTACACTAAGGTACAAAGGGCGTCTATGTGTTCCAAATGTAGATGGTCTCCGGGAGAGAATCATGATCGAGGCTCACACTTCTAGGTATTCTGTGCACCCGGGCTCTACAAAAATGTATCATGATCTTAAGGAAGTATATTGGTGTAATTATATGAATAGGAATGTAGAATACTTTGTGGCGAGATGTCCAAATTATCAGCAAGTCAAGGCCGAACACAAGAGGCGCGGTGGGTTGGCACAGAACATAGAAATTCCAATGTGGAAGTGGGAAATGATTAATATGGACTTTGTGGTTGTACTACCTCGCTCTCCTCATAAGTTTGACTCGATTTGGGTGATTGTGGATTGACTCAGGAAATCATCCCACCTTTTGCCGGTTAAGACTATCGACACAACAGAAGATTATGCGTAGTTGTATATCAAAGGAATAGTCAGGTTGAATGGCACTCCAGGTGGCGTACAAGCTTGAGCTACCACTTGAGATGTTATTAGCGCACCCGGTATTTCATGTGTCTATGTTGAAGAAAGTAGTTGGAGACCCGACACTCATTGTTCCGGTTGAGACTATTCTTTCACTTTTAGCTCCCCTTGCTCTATCTACTGGCTCTATGGGTCGCATAACATTCTCTCGTTATTAGGGGCAGGAACCATACAAAGGTAAATATTTATCCATCCTAGGATTCCAGTTCTAATCTTCTAAATTTTTTCTGGACATTCTAGTATTTCATATATAAATGTACTATTCTAGAATGCACTATCTGGATGTCTCACAAGGAAAACTATTACCACGTTTGCAATATCCTTCGGAAATGTTAGCTAATGATAACAATCCATCCACCATTTTGGGTTACTCTAACCCCAGCTGGATCCTGATATCCCGTACTTCTCTTTAACTATATCTGTTAGCTCCCATAGGGCATAACCGAGATGGGTGTGGCCAATAGTACATACCTCTGCAACTGTTGAAAGTAACTTAAAATGTTTATATTTCTCTTCCTAAATTGTAAATACTGGTAATCTTCATTAACTAGGTACCTCATACCCTTCTTCACCTTGTTTCTTTTACTTGTTGAAACTTGTATCTACCTTCTGATTCTCATATTGCTTTTTAAACCATATGGGTGGATAGATATTCATGCTTTAGGGCTCCTTATCAAGAAGCTTACGCGTCTTAGTACACACATAATCTACTGAAGACCTTACATTTACTCATCATAAGCATGATGCAAAATCGAGTTCCTCTAACTCAACTCTTCCACAGCCACATTTAATCTCTTATCCACTGTCTTTCTAGATGTAGGTTTGTTGTATTATGAATAAAATAGAATTTATGAGTTTAAATTCTTACAACTGATCTCTACCACACGATCTAGAGTAAGAAGAAAGAGTGACAGTCCTAACTACCATGTAGCCTCTTGCTTATTAGTGTGGGGGCACAACTTACCCATAAACAAGACTCTACTATACACGGCTTGTAGACTCCCTAGGACAGAACTGCTCTCATACCAAGTTTTTTAAGACCCAAACCATAGGGCCACGACGGGTACCTAGTGCGTTACATAACCGATTACCAACGTAACATATCTTTCTTATCATACCGTCATGGGTAAGTGGGCCAGAAGGGCCGTCATGAGATAACCAGAATAAAATATAAGAGAATACTCGACATAGGTCGACCCAGCATGATATAAAAAGTTATACATGTGACATACGGGCCCATAAGGCCGGCATGATCATTTGTACACTCAAACCATAGGCCGATAAGGCCATACATGTATCCATATACATGACCTCTATCTACAAGCCTCTAAGAGTAAATAAACTTCATAAAGTCCAGGACAGGGCTGCACCATACCAATCATTACATGTCCAAAGGATACTGACCAAATAAGCAACTCCGGAGCAAGTGGATGTGCCAACACCTTTCGCTGAGCTGATATCCTACTAGGAAGACTGTTATTCTATTTATCGAGACATGCGAGCATGAAATGCAGCATCCCCAGGAAAAAGGGACGCCAGTATAGATAACGTACCGAGTATGTAAGGCATGAAAAGCAGTATATAAAAGACATGAAAGAAACACGGAGTAAAAGACTTAACTTATAAATTCGAACAGCTCTGCCAAATTATGAAACATTTATAATGTCATGCATATGTGTATAAATGCCATACCATGCATAGGTATATACGTACATAACATCATCAAGCCTCTGAGGGCATCCCATCATATCATCTCGGCCTCTATGGGCGAAATAATCAACGTATACTAGCTGATCAGGTGGTGGTGCATATATAACGCTATAACCTTTTCCCATACCCCATATACATATAATATACGCGTATGTAATGCCATCTTGTCATAGGTCAATATAAATGTATAAATGAATGCAATGCATAATGAAATAAGTCAATAAGATCTCTCGGAATGTCATAAGATCATTATGCCTTCGGATAAACTTTGTCAACTTATGTATATTCTATGACCTATGAACAGACGATATAATAATAGGACACATGGGGATTCAATAACATAGGCACCCCTAGTACTTTTATGATTAGAGTCATTTATGAAACTTGCGCGTTTGCTCGTTTCGTTTTTATCATATGGATCATGCCAAAAGGAAAGAAGGGATAGCCTTAGCATACCTTAACTCTGTTGAGTCCTTAATACCTTCCAAGCAATTCTTCAAACAACTCAACTCAATCTACCATAACATAAGGAGATTCAAAATCAGTGCTGAGTAAAGGCTAAGTCCGCAACTTAAACTAGTAGCTCGTTTATATAAATTTAGGAAGCATCTCCACTGTAACAAGGGCCTCTTCCAATACCATATACCAACAACAACAACCAGAGCAATACAATAATACCAACATCAATAATAGGTACACAATATTTCATTACCATATCACGACGAGCGGGAAGCTCAGATTGAATACCTTTAGCACCCTTCAACCCCATTGTCATTCGTTCTTGAACTTAGTAATATATCATGTATAATAACCAATACCTTTTAAAAGATTTCCAACCTAGTACTCAATTTCCCAGTTACCCGAAATAGCCTAACTTAAGATAATATCATTGTGGACAACTTCCAAGTGCTTTATAGCCATTTCTTTTCTAGTTACCAATTTCCTCAACAAGATTGACATGTAAACCAACACAATCATACTAAAAATATCATAGCCAACTTACTTTCCATAATTTCCAGCCACTTAAAGTACATAAGAGCAACTTTCAAATCAATCCATCAAGAACAACAACATCTCAAGCTAATCCAAGTATTATCTTGTGCTTTATCATCCTAACAACTTAACCAACATACAAGAAAGCTTAAGCACAATTATTAGGCTGTTATAATCACCTTAGATAGTAGCAAGAACTTGAAATTTCAGCCAAACACAACCTACAATTATCCCCAATGACAACACGGCCTCAAAGAGGTGTTGTTCTTAACTAGAACTAACATTTGATTCTGAAATATGGTATAATCACTTAAAACCCTTATGATATCTATTTAAGAGGGTTAGGAGAAGTGTAGGGACAAGGTTGTGTAAAAAAATAATAAATAAAGTTTGTCCAAATCATTTTTAAAGTGAAGTAGGTCGACCACTGCCTAAGTGGGTCCCATTAGGAGCTTCTTGGGTAGTCTCACAAAAACGTAAATATCTTTCTACTCCAATGTCGTATCAAAGAACGGTTTAATGTGTTAGAAACTAGACTCATAGATATACAATTTGATATATAGATCATTCTTTTATTTCAAGTATATTAGGAGAAAAGCTTTGCTACATTTGACCTGATTTTCAGCACATTATGAATGTAAATTGTGATGACCTTTGCCAAATTTTGTTCCACAACTCTCTCGACTTCAAAACACATCACACGAATAACATACAACTAAAATAACTTATAAAATAATATCCTTATCATGTTAAAAACCCTAGTCTCACGCCAAAGTGCATTTTATAACATTCCAAACTTATCGACTTTCGACGAAAGTTATTTTTCATTTAGCTTCTAAGCTTTCCAACCCTCTTGGTACTTCTCATTCATGATATTAAAGATTTGTAACTTTCAAGGTAACATGATTAAATTACTTTATGTACTTTCAAAAATGATCTAATTTCTAAGGTTACATTAATTTCTTATGACGTACCCTTACGTACAAAAACATGTGGTGTAACAACTACATAATACACATATTTAATAGCATGAGAAATTGACTTCCCAACCTTATCAATACATGTTATCTGACACTTTTTCCCATTTCCAAATAACATACTCTCTCATTGGAAGGTTGTCAGTGAGAGGAAGTTTTTCTTTTCTCCAATCATATGTCTTGAGCATCCACTGTCTAGATACCAGTCTTGATTGTTTCCTCTCACTTTAGCCTGCACTAGAAATCACAAATTAGTTTTGGTAACCGAGACGAGCTTAGGTCCTTTTTTATTTGAAAAATGATGAACCATATCTCTTCATGCCCAAAAGGGAAGAGGATTAATCATTATTTTCTTATTGACCTTAATCCACTCAGTTTGGACAAAGGACTTGACTTTTGGTTCTTCTTCCTTCTTCACATTTTCAGCAAGACCAAAGGTGTTCTTCAACTGCGCATGAATTAAGGCATGGAAAGTATCTCTAAAGTGTCCTACCTTCCCACAGTGAGTGCACATCTTGTTATCAGGAATTCCTACATACTTTGGACCAAACTTGGGAACAGGTTTTCTATAGTCAACTCCTGATTTTTTGTTGCTGCAGTTTTCATTTATCCAATTTAGTGCATATGAAGATCTATACCACTTGCTTAGCCTAGATAGTTCATATTTTGCTTTTTCAAGATTTTCTTGCAATGCTTTATTCCTACATTCAGCATAACAAAAATTGTTTTTAGCCTCTTTCAGTTCCTTTTCAAATTTATCTTGTAGATCACTCATTTTTCCTTTACCATGTGTATCAGGCAACTTCAAATTTTTAGAAGTGAGATCAAGAACCTGGTTCTTAAGGTCTTTGACCTGTCCTTCAAGATCAACTTTCTCAGATTCAAGTTCTTTGAGGTCAAATTTAACAAATGAAAAGTCGCTTATTAACTGATCATTTCCAGCACTCATCTTGTCCATCTCACTCATCATGGTCACAATTATGGCCATTAGCTATTTTTTAGATATAGCATGAATATTTTCTTTCAAGTTAGAGATACTTACCTGATTTGTTTCATATTCAGTCTCTGAATCACTGATGGCCATCTTTCCTATGACTTCTGCTTCTGTTTGACTTTCTTCAATTGCCAACAACACGACCTTAATGTTTTTATCTCCAAAATCAGCCTCCAAGGTTCTCCATATATTATGAGCAGAGTGCAAGAGGACACCTTGTAGAGAACATTTCTTGGTAAACTTCTGTAGAGCAAGTCCTTTGCTTTAGCATTTTCTAGATTATCTGACGGTCTTCGTCCTCATATTCATCTTCTCTCTTGTTACATTTGTTTCTTTCACTATCCACTTTCCTGGGGATGATTGGTCCGTGATTGAAAATTAGCCAAAGGTCAAAGTCGGTGGCCTGAAGGAACGTTTCCATACGCATCTTCCATTCATCATAGTGATATCCATCAAATAGAGGAGGTCTTCTAATGTGCATTCCTAGTTGTACAGGAGGGTCAGTATCCACTGTCTGATGTGCATCAATCACAACATAGATACTTATGGCCTCATCCTCTTTCTCTTCCCCTTAATCACTTCCACCGTCCTCATATGCTGCTAGAAAATCCTGCTTCATTGCTTCAATGAATCCCTTCCCTAGGATTTTCCCTTTGTCTGGACCCTTCTCTTTTAGCTTTTCCCGTTTCTCTTTTTTCAAATCTTTCTTTATTCCAATCAATTTCGCACATTGGGAAGTCCTTGACCATGTAGTTTAGCTTGTTACACTTGTAGCACCCATCATATGAAGCTTTGTCAATCTGCTTAGGTTTGCCACTATTTTCTCTATGAGAATCATTTTTGGAATTTATTATGAACTTCTTGAACTTAGCAAACATTGCTAGGTCCAGATAGTGAGCACTATCAGATTCATCTTCGGATGCCTTAAGAACCAAGGCATTATCCCTCCTTGGTTCTTTCTTGCACAGTTTTATCTTTCTCATCTCATGATTCTTTAAGTTTCCAACCAACTCATCAGGTGAGATCTTATCCAAATCCTTTACTTCCTGAATAGTTGTGACTTTTGATTCCCATAAAGCAAGAAGAATCCTTAGAACTTTGCTAACCAACTCTTCTGAAGTAAATATGTAACGACCCGATCGATCATTTTGAGCATTTGTATTCCATTCAATGCTTCAAGGGCATGGGTAGCTCCGTATGACGTATTATGACTTGTGTGTACCGTCAGTCTTTGTTTCGGGTGATTCAGGATTTATTTGGCAGAATGATTCCTACCTTAGGAGCTTTAAGTTGGAATAATTGATCAAGTTTGACTTTTGTGTATTTGACCCCGTACCGGAGTGTTTATGGTTCTGTTAGATCCAAATGGTGATTTTGGACTTGGGAGTATACCCAGATTTGCATTTAGATGTTTCCAGAAGGTTTCGACACTAATTGGCAAAAGTTAGAAATTTGAAGATTTAAAATGTTCATAAATTTGACTGGGAGTTGACTTTGATGTTATTGAGTTCAGATTATTATTTCGGGAGTTGGAATAGGTTCATTATGTGATTTGTAACTTGTGTGCAAAGCTGGATTGTGATCTGAGTTGGTTAGGCATGAATCAAACACTTGGAAATTTAGAAGTTTATGAACTTAAGAGAGTTTAACATGTACTTTGGTCTTTGATCCTTTAATGTGATGTTTTAGTATGTGTTTTGAGACGTTTGATAGGTGCGATAATGGTTATGGACTTGTTTGGATGATAGGACGGGGTCTCGAGAGGTTAGAGTGAGTTTTGAACAAGTTTGAGCATTTTGGCACCTTGGTGAGGTTCTAGAGATTTAGGAGTGCGGAGGGAACTTTTTAGAGTGCCGAGGTCACCTTTGGAGTGCTCAAGCAAAGCCTTGAGTGTGGCCGCAAACCCCAGAGTGCAGAGGCATTGGTCAAAGTGCGGACCGCAACATAAAATATGTAGGTTTGTTGGTCCGACTTCGGGAGTTTATATCTTGCAATCTATAAGGAATTTGGAGATGATTCAAAAAATGAAAGTTGTGGCCCTTTAAGTCTAGCTTCCAGAAAATCAAATCGTTCATCATTAGGAAATTTGTAGAGAAAGATATGGTCAATTTATTGAAGAATGATAGTGCAGTTGCTGCTGAAGTACGGCCGCACAGTATGGATTGTGGCGGGGCCACACAAAACAAAGTGCATTCACCACTGTGGAAGATCAGATTTTGTACTATATAAATAGGATTTTTGGACTTTTATTTCATTCTTCACCACTTTAGAGACTTGGGAGCTCGGGTTTGAAAGGTTTCAACATAGACATTGATCTACAAGCTTGGGATAAGTGATTCTAACATATATCTATGAGATTAACATGAATCCATTACTAGATTTAACATCAAAACCTGGGATTTAACAAGAGAAAAGAAATTAGGGTATTGTCAAAACTTTTCTAAAGTGAATAATTGGGTTTTGAACATTGATTCGGAGTCGAATTTGAGTGAAATTAGTATGGTTGGACTCGTATTCAAATGGGTTGTCGGGATTTATTAGTTTTATTGGGTTTCGAGGTACGGCCCCAAGCTTGACGTTTTGGTTGACTTTGGGTAATTGATTAAAGATTTGACCTTTATCATTTGGGTTTGTTTCATATGGCATTACTTGATGTATTTGAGTTGATTTTGGCTAATCTTTAGCTATTTAGAGGTTGTTACGCGGGGGATGGAATTTCTAGAGTATTATTTGCTTGTACGATATTGGATTTAGCTTGTTCGAGGTAAGTAACATATTTAAACTTAGATTTGAGGGTATTTAACCTTGGGAACTATGTTATAAGATATGTATTTAGGTGACGCACATTCTAGGTAACGAGTGTGTGGGGGTGCACTGGGGAAATTAGGATTCTAGTTGACTATTAGACTATGACCGGACTTGTTTTGCTATTATATCTTATTACATCCATGTTCTCCCTACTTGTTTGATTATATAAGTTGTGAATCATGTTAGAAATTATGTTTAGGCTATATGCTTATTCTATGGGGACCCACTGAGGTCATCTCTACTGTTGAGTTATTTGCTTAAATTGTAATTACATACTCATTCATATTCATTCATTTGCATATCATATCTCAGTCTCTGTTATCATTTATTGTTACATCATGTTATCATCGTTTGGGCTGATTAGCATTTGTGAGCCCGAGAGACCGGAGATATTGATGACTGAGTTGGGCCTGCTAGCCGAGTTGTGAGTGAGATTTATGGAATCGTACGGCATGCTGAAGCAGTTGTTTATGGGATCGGGATGCACGATGCAAAAAGCTTTATTGAATCATTATGGTATCGGGCTGCACGCTGCAGCATGCCATGTTGGCTAATATTAGCACTTGGGCAGGGTCCGCCTCTCCAGAGTTTGACATACCGAAGTGAGCACATGTACCAAGTGCTGAGTGATTGAGTGTGCCGAGTGATTGTGTCACGCCCCAACCTCGGGAAGCGCGACCGGTGCTCAAACGAGTGAACTCGGTCGAGCAAGCCTGTTAGATACTTTCTACCCAACTCACCCATGATCAAGAGAAGACATGATTTCATTAATTAGATAGTAGGAAGATCATATATACAATAGTAAATCGTCTTATTGGTTACATCATTATAAAGTCAAAAAATACACACATTCTTATGATTCGAGTAAAACAAGAGATCAAAACACAACATAATCTGTTTGACCTTTCTAGCACCCATATACAACCCACATAGGGTATACGGAGCCTCTAAGAGATACAAAAGAGAGTTATGATAGTGCCGTCAATAAGGCCCCGGCTATACCTTGAGACTTGATAATAATAGGAACAAAAAATACAATACGTGACCCCGAGATGAAGTGGGGATCACCAAGTCTACTGGGAAGAGGATGTACTACTATCGCCGATCAACATTACCTACTATGTGACCACCTGCATCCATTTAAAGATGCAGCGCCCCCGGTAAAAGGGATGTTAGTACCGTCGAATAGCACTAGTATGTAAAGCTAAACACCATCTCAATAGAATGAATAATAATACAAGGGGAACAATCAAGAATTCAATAAGAGCTTCAAATGATATTAAAACATCAAGTTAAGGATCACATAAGTTTCTAAGTCAATTTCTATATTATTAGGTTGGTGATCTTTAATGCCAATATCACGGCCCGATCGGCTAGGCTGTCTCACCCAAGACATTACCTTTTTCAGTCAATTATCTCACATCATACTTATTTCATATCCTTTCGATTCATTGGCACTAGAGATCACAATTATAAAGTCATTCTTGGCACTTGGCCGTATTTCATAGTTTCAGTTCCCTTTTCCACATTCAAATATCATTATCATTATCAACAACAATAAGGCTTCCCATTCAAGACACTAAATTCATATATGAGAAATTTGGGAATTTTAGGCACATAGAGGCTTTTCATACAATTTGGCATATCAATCTTTATTTTGATCTTGACTTGAAGTCTTAACATTCCTAACACATATTCCACATTTTAACACATCCTCAAATGTTGAGATAACATGATGGAGCATTTAGAATCGATATTGAACATACATCCTTCAACACAAACACGTTAGGAATAGCCAATTCAATAATGATCAAGGACTTACACCAATTACATGAACACCGTGGGATTCGATTCTAAGAAGAAGGGGGTTTAGCCAACATACCTCAATTGAGCTTCCTTTAAACTCTAAAACGTTATGGAATTATTAGAACTTCAATATATTTTAGAAATATAACAAGTTCGACCCAAATTAGGAAGATTGTCATGATTCTAGCCCATTTGAGCATATTAACAAGCACTAGGTGTGCATTAAGGTTTTTAAGGCCCTTTTCCGAAAAATTCCATCATTTCTCAACTCATTCTCTACCATTTTTAGCTCAGAACCTTCCTACATTATTTGATAACACATGCATGCAAGATAAAAACTCCCACACCCAAATATTGTCTTTCTAATTACTCTCCTTTTAGTAGATTTTCGAAATTAAGAGCTAGGGCATAGATTCTTACCTTTAAGATGAGGTGGATAATAAGAGCTTTGGCATAAAGGATTGGTGGATAATAGGTTGAAAGTTACTCCCCCACTCTAAGAACTCTCTCTCACTCTAAAAATATCAGAAATGTGCTCAAAATGGGCTTTGGCATATGTTTTAACGAAGAAGGGTCGGGTTTAATACCCAAAAAATGAAGCCCCATAACAGAATATGCGGTCGCATATGCGACCGCTTAATGGATATGTGGTCCGCATATCGGCCGCACAAATTGGGTGCCAAAATTGGAAAGAAACTGACTGGGTCTACAGTCACTATGAGGCTCGCAGACCTGTTCTGTGGTCGCATAATGTGCCGTAGAACCTCCCTCCGCAAAACTCCAAGGCTGATTATGTGATAAAAGTGCGGCTCGCAAAATGGTTATGAGGTCGCATAATTGGCTGTGAAGCTGACATCAAAATGGCCCAAGTAGTGGCTTCACTCTGCGGCTATTATGTGGCTCGCAGAGTGATTATGCGGCCGCATAATGGGCCGCAAAAATGCCTATTTTTTGCAAATATTTCCCTTCAATGTAAGGCCCCATAAAACTTTTTTAATGATTTAAGATTTTAAAGTGCGCCAAAGCTTTTTGGGAATAACGTATTTGAGTATTGAAGGAGACATATGGGATAGAGCCACCTCGTGTTGAATTGATAGTATATGTTTACGGTGTGTTGAAACATACTAAGGAGTTTTGTGAATTGAAAGAATTCATGCAGAATAAGTAGGATACATTAAGTGGAAATGATGTCTCAATTTGCACACTTCAAATGCATGTTGCTACCAAACTATAATGACTTATGAGGTGATCTACCTATCATATTGAACCCTTTGAGTTTAGTTTCTAACGCTTCAAACCCAAAAGCTGGTATGTAGCATGCTAGACAAGGCTATAACCCTTGCGAGGCCAGGTCTGTAGCAGGCTAGACCAGGCTATAACCCTCGCGAGGCCAGGTCTATAGCACCCTAGACGAGGCTATAACCCTCGCTAGGCCAGGTCTGTAGCTCGCTATAGAGCTCTTGAGGCTAGGTCTATAGCTTGCTACAAAGATCGCGAGGCCAGGTCTGTAGCCAGATCCAGGATTTCGGAATATCCATTTTCCTATGTTTTAAACCCTACCCTATTCCGTTAAGACACCTACCTTGGACCATTTTGAACATATTTTCTAATATTTTGAGAGTGAGAGAGAGAGAGCCCTAGAGGGAGAAGTGAATATTCACCAAAATTGCTCTTCAACTCTCACTTAAAACCTTGAAGATTATCAAGAGAGGCACCTAGATCTTCTTCATTAGAGGTAAGATTCTATACCCTAATCCCTTTGAGTCTAGTTTCTAACGCTTCAAACCATTTGTCATTTGGACATTCCTACAAGAAGTTATGTTCGAATACCCAAAGGCTGGTCTGTAGCACGCTAGACCAGGCTATAATCCTTGCGAGGACAGGTTTGTAGCATGCTAGACCAGGCTATAACCCTCGCGAGGCCAGGTCTGTAGCTCGCTAGACCAGGCTATATCTCTCGCGAGGCCAGGTCTGTAGCTCACTACAGAGCTGACGAGGTCAGGTCTGTAGCTTGGTACAAAGCTCGCGAGGTCAGGTTTGTAGCCAGATCCAGAATTTTGGAGTATCCATAAAAGGAACTTGAACCTTAATCCACACTTAGTGTTTGATAAAATGCTCAAATGAGCTAGAACCATGAGCATCTTCCTAATTTTGATTTAATTTGTTATATTTCTAAAATAGATTGACGTTGCTAAGAATTTCGGAACATTTAGAGTGTAAAGAAGCTCAAGTGAGGTATGTTGGCTAAACCCTTCTCTTAGAATTGAATCCCACGATATTCATGTGAATTATGTAAGTCTCGAGTGATTCATTATGAAATTGGCTATTCCAAGTAAGATGGGGTTGAAAGATATATGTTCAACAAGCATCCCAAATGCTTTATTCATGTTATGTTACCAATTGAGAATATGTTAAAATATGGATTGTACATTAATAATGTTTCCAATTTAAGTCAAGTTCAAACGAAGGCTATTATGCCAAATTTTGTGAAGTATGTCTATGTGCCTTAGACTCTAAATTGCTCACATGTGTACTACATACCTTTATTTGAATTGTATTTGTTGTTGATGATAATGATGATATTTGAAATTGGAAAGGTGAGCATGAAATACTGAATATGGCCAACGTGCCAAGAATGATCTTATTCTTATGGCCATTAGTGCCAATGAAATGAAAAGATGTGAAAGTAATATAAAATGCGGTGATTGATATAAAAAGGTTGATGTCTCGAATAAGACAACCTAGCTGGTCGGGTCGAGATCGAACACCATGCCGTCCACATGGTGGTGATTGTGCTGGAAATGGTAATTGAAATTGTGATTGTGGTCGATGTCCCTAATGGATATCCTAGCCGATCGGGTAGTGATCGGACTCCGTGTTAAAGACGGTGGTATTGATATTGAGAGTAATTGTGGTTGATGTTTCTAATGAGATAGCCTAACTGATCGGGTCGTGATCGAACTCCGTGCTAAGAGTACGGTGGTACTGATATTGTGAATAATGGTATTGTGAACAATGGTATATCGATTGTAAAAATCTCCCAATGTGAGATATGGAAATTGATTTGAACACTATCTTGATCCTAAATTGAGGTTTGATGTTGATTAAGGCTTTCATTGATATTAATATAACCTTGTTTGTATTATTTGTCATTCTATTGAGAGGATGTTTAGTTATATATAGTAGTGCTATTCGACAGTACTAACGTCCCTTTTGCCGGGGGGCGCTGCATCTTTAAATGGATGCAGGTGATTCCACAACAGGAGATATTGATTAGTAATAGTAGTACACCTTCTTCCCAGCTGACTTGGTGAGCCCCACTTCATCCCGGGATCATGAATCTTTTGTACTTTGTGTAATCTGTTTAAGGTATAGGCGGGGCCTTGTTGCCGGATTATCATTGTACTCTTATTTATCTATAGAGGCTTCGTAGACATAGTGTGGGTTGTGTATTGGTGCTGGAAAAGTCAAAATATATTATGTTGTGGTTGTATTACTTGCCCATTTTAGACTTTAAAAATGATGAAACTATTGGAAATGAATTGGTATTGTAGACGTGAACACCTTTTTGTCTAATTAATGAAAATATGTATTATCTTCATTCGTGGATGAGTTTGGGTAGAAGGAAATCTAACAGTATTGCTCGGTCAGTTTCACTCGATTGAGCGCCGGTCACGCTCCTCGGGTTTGGGGCGTGATAAACTTGGTATCAGAGCATAAGGTTTTAAAGTGTCCTAGGATGTCTCGGAGCCGTGTCTAGTAGAGTTCTTATTATCAGTGTGTTATCGACCACATCTATTATTAGGATGCTACATGGGCATTTCGAAATAATACCCTTCTTCCATGTTCTTGATTGTGCGATAAAGCTGGTTGTAAGATTTTTCCTCCTTTTACATCCGAGTTGCTCTAATTTGTAGCACATGGCACCTAAGAAGAAAGCAAGAACTGGCCAAAGAGCCAATGTCACCCCAGGAGTAACAGTTGATCCTATAATTGATGATGCGGGTGAGCACCCGAGGGGGCAACGGTCCCTCCAACTAACTGATCCTACACTGCCTGACTCTACTATAACTGATCAGACCGTACCTGTCCCTACACCTACTGAGAGGGCAACGGTCCCTCCAACTAATATACCAGTTCCACCTTCAGTTCCAACTTCCGATTCTGGTGTTTCTGATGTTGATCTTAGGGGAGCCATAAAGATGTTGGCTCAGATAGTGGCATCCCAGGCCCAGAGGTCAAATGTTGCACCCACTTCTTCCAGTCAGCCAAGAGATTCTACTAGTTCCAGGGTGGTTTTCTCCAGTTGGATCCTCCAGTGTTCACGGGTACTAACCCACAGGAATATCCCCAGGATTTCATTGATGAGATGCACAAGACTCTCAGAGTTATGCATGCTACTGAAATAGAGGTAGTGGAATTGGCCTCCTACCGCCTGAAAGAGGTGCCATATTCTTGGTTTGAACTATGGGAGGAGTCCCGTGAAGAAGGGAGCTCTCCGACAAGGTGGGGTGAGTTTGCAAATGCCTTCATTGATCATTTCTTGCCTGCCAAAACTAAGGTAGCCCATGCTGCTGAGTTTGAGCACTGGAGGCAAGGTAGCCTGAGTGTGTGGGATTACCATATGAGATTCGCGTACCTGTCTAAATATGCTATTTATATGCTGCCCACTATGGAGGCTAGAGTTCGCCGATTTGTACATGGCCTTAGTCACTTGGTAATTAATGAGGTTGCTACATCTGCGTTGAATTCTGATATGAACTATGGAAAGATGGTGGCATTCACTCAAGCCATAGAGACCCGCAAATTAAGGAACATAATGGAGCGAGATGGTAGTAATAAGGCCCGGTCTATGGGCAACTTTGGTGGTTCTTCTGGTGGCGGCAGGTCAGCCTTCATAGGAGGGTCATCAGGACCATCACAATAATTTGCTAAGTCTTCGGCTAGTGCACCACCATCAGGGCCCAGTCAACATCAACACCCAGTCTGGGCAACAGAGAATCCAATCAACAGGGTCATCATGGTAGTAGATTCCATCAGCAGAGGAGGCCCCCATGTCCTAGGTGTGGAAAGATGCACCTAGGAATATGTTACATGGACTTACCCATATGCTACAGATGCGGATTGAGGGGTCACATTTAGAGGGATTGTCGTTCGTCCCACCAGGGTGCCGGCAGGGGCCCAACACAGCCAGCAAGTTTTGCAGCTACTACATCCGCAGCACCTCCTCCAGCTCGAGGCACTCCAATACCTGCAGGGCATGGTGCAGCTAGGCGTGGAGCACAGAGTTTTGGAGGATCCGACCGTTTCTATGCTATGAGGGGATGCGCGAATTCAGAGGCTATTCTAGATGTTGTCACAGGTATATTGACTGTCCAATCTCATGATGTATATGCTCTTATTGATCCCAGTTCCACTTTGTCATATGTCACACCTTATGTTGCATGAACTAGAATAGCTTTATGAGTCGATCTCTGTATCTACTCTGGTTAGTGAGTCTATTTTGGTTGTATGGGTTTATAGGGATTGTGTTGTCACGTTACGTGGCCAGGACACCGTGGACGATCTTATTGAATTGAGAATGGTCGATTTTGATGTGATAATGGGGATGTATTAGCTTTATTCTTGTTTTTCCAAGCTTGATTGCCGAACCAGGACTGTTAGGTTCGAATTTCCAAATGAGCCAGTTATTGAGTGGAAGGGTGATGGTGTAGTTCCGAAGGGTAGGTTTATTTCCTACCTTAAGGCCACAAAGATGATCAACAAGGGGTGTATTTACCATTTGGTCCGGGTTACAAACACCGATGCCGAGGCACCTACACTTGAGTCCGTACCTGTTTTGAATGAATTTTCGGGAGTCTTTCCGGATGAACTCCCTGGGATCCCACAAGACAGGGACATTGATTTTGGTATTGATGTGATGCGAGACACGCATCCTATATCTATTCCACCCTACAGAATGGCACCGGCAGAATTGAAAGAGCTAAAGGAACAATTGAGAGATTTGTTAGAAAAGGGTTTTATCCGGCCAAGTGTGTCGCCTTGGGGCGCACCGGTCCTTTTTGTAAGAAAGAAAGATGGGTCACTGAGAATGTGTATTGACTATCAATAGCTTAATAAGGTCACAATAAAAAATAAGTACCCACTGCCAAGGATAGATGACTTGTTTGATCAATTGCAAGGTGCCAGGTACTTCTCCAAGATTGATTTAAGATCCGAGTATCACCAATTAAAGGTCAGGGAGCGGGATATTCCGAAAACAACTTTTAGGACCCGGTATGGGAATTTTGAGTTTCTAGTGATGTCTTTTGGGCTAACAAATGCCCCCGCAGCCTTCATGGATCTTATGAATCGAGTTTTTAAGCCATTCCTCGACTCTTTTTTGATAGTGTTTATTGACAATATTCTTTTATATTCACGAAGTCGAGAAGACCATGTTGATCATCTCAGTGTAGTTCTGCAAACCCTACATCAGCACCAGTTATATGCAAAGTTTTCAAAGTATGAGTTTTGGCTTGAATCAGTCATATTCTTGGGTCATGTAGTTTCTAGTGTGGGAATTAAGGTTGATCCTCAGAAAATTTTAGCTGTGAAAAATTGGCTGAGGCCTACAACTCCAACAGAGATTCGCAGTTTCTTAGGCTTAGCTGGATATTACAGAAAGTTTGTGGAGGGGTTTTCTACTCTTGCCTCTCCATTGACTAAATTGACGCAGAAGGCAATTAAGTTCCAATGGTCAGATGCTTGTGAAAAGAGTTTCCAGGAATTGAAAGCAAGATTGACTATGGCACCGGTGTTGACTCTACCAGAGGGTATAGATGGATTTGTGGTATATTGTGATACTTCAAGAATCGGGCTTAGATGTGTGTTAATGCAACATGGAAAAGTGATAGCTTATGCTTCTAGGCAATTAAAAAATCATGAAAAGAACTATCCAACACATGATTTAGAACTTGCGGCGGTGGTATTTGCATTGAAAATATGGCGTCATTATTTATATGGGGTCTATGTGGATATATTCACGGACCATAAGAGCCTTCAATATATTTTCAAACAGAAGGAATTGAATCTGAGGCAGAGAAGATGGCTTGAATTACTCAAGGATTATGACATTGATATTTTATACCATCCGGCGAAGGCTAATGTTGTGGCGGATTCTCTTAGCCGAAAATCTATGGGTAGCTTAGCACACTTGGAGGCATATCAAAGGCCATTGGCCAAAGAAGTTCATCGATTGGCTAGTTTGGGAGTTCATCTTACGGACTCTAGTAAAGGAGGGGTAATTTTGCAAAATAGGGCTGAATCATCGATTGTTGTGGAAGTCAAAGAGAAACAATACAATGATCCATTGTTGGTGCAATTGAAAGAGGGGATTAATAAACATAAGACCATGGCCTTTTCTCTTGGCATGGATGATGGCACACTAAGTTACCAAGGGCGACTATGTGTTCCTAGTGTGGATGGTCTCTGTTAAAGAATTTTGACTGAAGCTCACACTTCTAGGTATTCCGTGCACCCATGTTATACAAAAATGTATCATGATCTTAAGGAAGTCTATTGGTGTAATGATATGAAGAGGAATGTGGAGGACTTTGTGGCAAGATGTCTGAATTGTCAGCAAGTGAAGGCCGAACACCAAAGGCCTGGTGGGTTGGCACAGAACATAGAAATTCCAATGTGGAAGTGGGAAATGATTAATATGGACTTTGTGGAAGGATTGTTACACACTCCGCGCAAGTTTGACTCGATTTGGGTGATTGTGGATCGACTCACGAAATCAGCACACGTTTTGCCGGTTAAGTCTACCGACATAGCAGAGCAGTATGCTCTGTTGTATATCAAAGAAATAGTCAGGTTGCATGGAACCCCAGTTTCCATCATTTCTGATCGAGGAGCACAATTCACTGCTAATTTTTGGAAGAAATGTTAGCAAGGTTTGAGTACTCAGGTGAATCTTAGTATAGCCTTTTACCCGCAGACCGACGGGCAGGTAGAGCGGACTATTCAGACGCTTGAGGATATGTTATGTGCTTGTGTTATAGACTTCAAAGGTAGTTGGGATGATCATTTACCACTCGTATAATTTGCCTACAACAATATTTATCATGCTAGTATTCAAATGGCACCGTTCAAGGATTTATATGGAAGGAGATGTAGATTTCCCATTGGGTGGTTAAAAATTGGGGAAGCTGAGTTAATAGGTTCAGACCTCGTACATCATGCTATGGAAAAAGTTAAAATGATAAATCAGCGGTTGAAGATTGCTCAAAGTCATCAGAAGTCCTATTCGGATGTTCGTCGTAGGGATTTGGGGTTCGAAGAAGATGATTGGGTATTCTTGAAAGTTTCCCCCATGAAAGGTGTAATGCGATTTGGTAAGAAAGGGAAATTGAGTCTGAGGTATGTCGGACCGTACATAATCATTCAGAGATCGGTGAGGTGGTGTACAAGCTTGAGCTACCGCCTAAAATGTCATTAGTGCACCCGGTGTTTCATGTGTCTATGTTGAAGAAAGTAGTTGGAGACCCGACAGTTAGGGCTGCTTATCGGGCGGATTGGGCGGTTAATTACTCTTAACGGTTTGGCTTAACGGTTATCGGCTTTTAAATATATTAATCCGCTAGCCATCCGATAAGATATCGGGCGGATTGGTAACGGTTTAGCTCTTATCGGGTTGTTATTGGGCGGTTTATCGGCCTAATTCAATTTATATTGCATTCATTAATTGTTTGTTGACCGCCTAGCATACAAATTCAGAATAGAAAATTACACATTGAGTCCAGACATACATGTTTGTTAACGCCTACATAAGAATGATGTAGTGTGTCAAGTGTTGTAGAGTGAAAAAAGTTGTGGCACAATACTATTGTTCTTCTATTAAACATAGACAACATGCATTAGTTTTAAAAAAATAAAAGCAGAGGTGAACCATAGACAACAGCTTAAACAATCTTGTTGTAGGGTGGGAGAATAAGCTAAGCTAAGCCAGGCCTAGGATCTTCTGATGCATAGTACGTAAGGGTTCTGATTATTTAGGAATTAGGCGTTAGAACTTAGAGGTGGAGTACTGGAAGAAGTGGAAGGGTTTTTGATATTTAATATATATATATATCCTTAACGGGTTAACGGATTATCCGTTAAGAAAATATATATATATCCTTAACGGGTTAACGGATTATCCGTTAAGAAAATTGAATAATCCTCCCCCAAACCGATAAGCCGTTAATAAAAAAAATTCAATCTGTTCCCCATCCGTTAAACCGTTAACCCGATACCAATAAGCCATTAAGCTTCGGTTTCGGTTTCGGTTTTCGGTTTCGGTTCGGTTTTGAACACCCCTACCGACAGTCATTGTTCCGGTTGAGACTATTGAGGTTAATGAAGAATTGACTTATGAAGAGATTCCAGTTTCTATTATTGATCGGCAAGTCCGAAAGTTAAGAAATAAGGAAATTTCCTACGTGAAAGTGCTATGGCGAAACCAACGGGTTGAAGAGGCTACTTGGGAGGCCAAGGAAGATATGAAAAAAAAGTACCCTTATTTGTTTGAATAGCTATGTAATCATTCTATGAAATTGTTCCCTATGAATTACGTATCATTTGTACAACTTATGTTAAAGGTGTTCCTTTTTGGTAGTATACTGCTCGTGAAGCCATGGTTGGCATTGTTTTAATGTAATGTTGCATCATTGGTTCATGTATATGTTGTTAGGACTGGTTTTGGTGATTCTCTGGCAGGTGGTTAGGCCCAATTACAGGGGAGACTTTGCCAAAATTTCTGAAACGTTTTGGAGTTAGGCAAATTTGGGGGATTGACATATTTGAAAGAAGAGTCGAGTTATGTTAAGTGTTTGGGGCCAGACTCTACTCCTCATTTGAGGATGAATGATCTTAAGTGGAGGAGAATGTAAGGCCCCGTAAAAATCTTCTAATGATTTAAGATTTTAAAGTGCGTCAACGGTATTTGGAATAACGTATTTGAGTATTAAAGGAGACCTATGGGATAGAGCCATATGATGTTAAATTGATAGTATATGTTTAAGGTGTGTTTAAACCTACTAAGGAGTTTTGTGAATGAAAAGAATTCATGTGGAACAAGTAGGATACATTAAGTGGAAAGTATGTCTCAATTCTCACACTTCAAACGCATGCTGCTACCAAACTATAACGACTTATGTGATGATCTACCTATCATATTGAAGCCATTGGAGTCTAGTTTCTAACGCTTCAAACCGTTTGTCATTTGGACATTCCTACAAGAAGTTATGTTCGAATACCCAAAGGCTGGTCTGTAGCACGCTAGACCAGGCTATAATCCTTGCGAGGCCAGGTCTGTAGCTCGCTAGACCAGACTATAACCCTCGTGAGGCCAGGTCTGTAGCTCCCTACAGAGCTCTTGAGGCCAATTCTGTAGCTTGCTACAAAGCTCGCGAGGCCAGGTCTGTAGCCAGATCCAGGATTTCGGAGTATCCATTTTCCTATGTTTTAAACCCTACCATATTCCGTTTTAAAACACCTACCTTGGACCATTTTGAACATATTTTCTAATATTTTGAGAGTGAGAGAGAGAGAGAGCCCTAGAGGGAGAAGTGAATATTCACCAAAATTGCTCTTCAACTCTCACTTAAAACCTTGAAGATTATCAAGAGAGGCACCTAGGTCTTCTTCCTAAGAGGTAAGATTCTACACCCTAACCCTCAATTTCGAATTTTGTCTAGAAATGGGTAATTAACAAGCTAATTTTTGGGCATGAGGGTTATTTATTTTACACGCATGTGTTCTCAAAAGATGTAGGAAGATTGTTGAGCTAAAAATGGTAAAGATTGGGTTGTGGGATGATGGAATCCTCCATAAAAGGACCTTGGACCTCAATCCACACTTAGTGTTTGATAAAATGCTCAAATGAGGTAGAACCATGAGCATCTTCCTAATTTTGATCTAATTTGTTATATTTCTAAACTAGATTGAAGTTGCTAAGAATTTAGGAACATTTAGAGTGTAAAAAAGCTCAAGTGAGGTATATTGGCTAAACTCTTATCTTAAAATTGAATCCCACAATATTCATGTGAATTATGTAAGTTCCGAGTGATTCATTATGAAATTGGCTATTCCGAGTAAGATAGGGTCGAAATGTATATGTTCAACAAGCATCCCAAATGCTTTATTCATGTTATGTTACCAATTGAGGATGTGTTAAAATATGGGCTGTGCATTAATAATGTTTCGACTTTAAGTCAAGTTCAAACGAAGGCTATTATGCCAAATTTTGTGAAGTATCTCTATGTGCCTTAGACTCTAAATTGCTCACATGTGTACTACACACCTTGATTTGAATTGTATTTGTTGTTGATGATGATGATGATATTTGAAATTGGAAAGGTGAGCATGAAATACTGAATATGGCCAACGAGCCAAGAATGATCTTATAATTATGGCCATTACTGCCAATGAAATGAAAAGATGTGAAAGTAATATGAATGCGATGATTGATATAAAAAGCTTGATGTCTCGAATAAGACAGCCTTACCGGTCTGGTCGTGATCGGACACTATGTCGCACACATGGTGGTGATTGTGCTGGAAATTGTAATTGAAATTGTGATTATGGTCGATGTCCCTAATGGATAGCCTAGCCAATCGGGTCGTGATCAGACTCCATGTTAAAGACGATGGTATTGATATTGAGAGTAATTGTGGTTGATGTTTCTAATGAGCTAGCCTAGCCGATCGGGTCATGATTGGACTCCGTGCTAAGAGTACGGTGGTACTGGTATTGTGAAAAATAATATATCGATTGTAAAAATCTCCCAATGTGACCTAAATTGAGGTTTGATGTTGATTAAGGCTTTCATTGATATTATGATAACCTTGTTTGTATTATTTGTCATTCTATTGATATGGTGTTTAGTTATACATACTAGTGCTATTCAACAGTACTAACATCCCTTTTACCGGGGGCGCTGCATCTTTTAATAGATGCAGGTGGTTCCACAACAGGAGATATTGATCAGTGATAGCAGTACACCTTCTTCCCAGCTGACTTGGTGAGCCCCACTTCATCCCGGGGTCATGAATCTTTTGTACTTCGTGTAATATGTGTAAGGTATAGTCGGGGCCTTGTTGCCGACATTATCATTGTACTCTTCTTTATCTATAGAGGCTCCGTAGACATAGTGTGGGTTGTGTATTGGTGCTGGGAAAGTCAAAATATATTATGTTGTGGTTGTATTACTTGCCCATTTGAGACTTTAAAAATGATGAAACTATTGGAAATGAATTGTATTGTAGACGTGAACACCTTTTTGTCTAATTAATGAAAATATGTATTATCTCTATTTGTGGATGAGTTTGGGTAGAAGGAAATCTAACAGGCTTTCTCGGTCGGGTTCACTCAGTTGAGCGCCGGTCGCGCTCCTCGGTTTTAGGGCGTTACATTCAACTCCACAGTGCACTGTTCAATCCAATAAGTTCAAACCGCAGTGACCAAGCTCGCCGCGAAGAATTTCTACTATTATTAACCTCTACGCCTGCCCCGGCATCACAAAACCCCGATTAGTAGGAAATTCACGGGGCCTTACAACCTCCCCCACTTAAGATCATTCGTCCTCGAATGAGGGTCAAAGTTCACTATTAGCATCTGATATGACTTTAGTTTTCATACCACATACCATCAGCCCGAAATTTGATTAACTCCCTAAATTTCAAAAAACCTTTGCCAGGGTTTCCCTTGTAACTAGGCCTATCCACCTGTCAGAGAGCCCGAGAAACACATCCTTAAAACATATAAATAAACCTATGACGTAATATAACACATAGCAACACCAACTGTGGCCTCACAAGCAATATATAACTAGGAAAGGAACACCCTTAATATCAACTGTACAAATTATACATAATTCATAGAAAGAAACTCATAGAATTCTCATAAATTACAACTTTATAAATACATGGCTATTCAAACAAATAATGATACTTTTTCTTCATTTCTTCCTCGGCTTCCCAAGTAGCATCTTCAACCTGTTGGTTTCGCCATAGCACTTTCACGGATGCAATTTCTTTATTTCTCAACTTTCGGACTTGCCGATCAATAATAGAAATTGGAATCTTTTCATACGTCAATTCCTCATTAACCTCAATAGCCTAAACAGGAACAATGAGTGTCAGATCTCCAACTACATTATTCAACATAGACACGTGAAATACCGGGTGCACTAATGACATCTCAGGTGGTAGCTCAAGATTGTACGCCACCTCACCGATCCTCTGAATGATTCTGTACGGTCCAAAATACCTCGGACTCAATTTTCCTTTCTTACCAAATCTCATTACACCTTTCATGGGGGAAATTTTCAAGAATACCCAATCATCTACTTCGAACTCCAAATTCCTACGACGAATATCCGAATAGGACTTCTGACGACTTTGAGCAGTCTTCAACAACTCCTTAATGATCTTAACATTTTCCATAGCCTGATGCACGAGGTATGGTGCTATCAACTCAGCTTCCCCAATTTTTAACCACCCAATGGGAGATCTACATATCCTACCATACAATGCCTCAAATGGTGCCATTTGGATACTAGCATGAAAGTTGTTGTTATAAGCAAACTCAATGAGTGGCAAATGATCATCCCAGCTACTCTTGAAGTCAAGAACACAAGCACACAACATGTCCTCAAGCATCTGAATAGTCCGCTCTGCTTGCCCGTCGGTCTATGGATGGAAGGCTGTAATAAGATTCACCTAAGTACCCAAACATTACTGAGATTTCTTCCAAACATTGGCCATGAACTGAGCCCCTCGATCGAAAATGATAGAAACTGGAGTGCCATGCAGCCTGACTATTTCCTTGATATACAACTGAGCATACTGTTCCGTTGTGTCGGTAGATTTAACTGGCAAGAAATGTGCTGATTTTGTGAGTCGATCCACAATTACCCAAATTGAGTCAAACTTGGGCGGAGTGCGTGGAAATCCTACCACAAAATTCATATTAATCATTTTCCACTTCCATAATGGAATTTCTATGTTCTGTGCCAACCCACCAGGTCGTTGGTGTTCGGCCTTCACTTGCTGACAATTCGGACACCTTGCCCCAAAGTCCGCCACATTCCTTTTCATGTCATTCCGCCAATAGACTTCCTTGAGATCATGAGACATCTTTGTAGAACCTGGTGCAAGGAATACCTAGAATTGTGAGCCTCAGTCATGATTCTTTCCCGGAGACCATCTACATTTGGAACACATAGCCGCCCTTGCTACCCTAGTGTACCATCATCCATGCCAAGAGTAAAACCCATAGTTTTATGTTTATGAATCCCCTCCTTTAGTTGTACCAACAATGGATCGTCGTATTGCTTCTCTTTGATTTCCATAACGAGCAATGATTCATCCCTATTCTGCACAATTACCCCTCCTTCACTAGAGTCCGTAAGACAAACTCCCAAACTAGCTAACCGGTGAACCTACCTGGCCAATGGCCTCTGACATACCTCCAAGTGAGCCAAACTTCCCATAGATTTCCGGCTAAGAGAATCTGCCACAACATTGGCTTTTCCCGGGTGATATAGAATATCGATGTTATAATCCTTGAGTAACTCAAGCCACCTTCTCTGCCTCAGATTCAGCTCCTTTTGTTTGAAAATATATTGAAGGCTCTTGTGGTACTTGAATACATCCACATGGACCCCATACAAATAATGATGCCAAAATCTTCAATGCAAAAACCACCGCCGTAAGTTCTAAGTCATGTGTTGGATAGTTCTTTTTATGATTCTTGAGTTGCCTAGAAGCATAATCTATAACCTTGATGTGTTGCATTAATACACACCCAAGCCCGATCCTTGAAGCATCGCAATATACCACAAATCAATTTGTACCTTCTGGCAGGGTGAACACCGGCACCGTAGTCAATCTTGATTTCAACTCCTGGAAGCTCCTTTCACAAGCATCGGACCATTGGAACTTAACCGCATTCTGAGTCAATTTAGTCAACGGAGAGGCAAGAGTAGAGAACCCCTTCACAAACTTCTTGTAATACCATGCTAAACCCAAGAAACTACGAATCTTGGTTGTTGTTGTTGTAGGTCTAGGCCAATTCTTCACCTCTGCAATCTTTTGAGGATCGACCTTAATTCCTTCTATGGAGACAACATGACCCAAGAATGTGACAGACTCGAGCCAAAATTCACATTTTGAAAATTTTGCGTACAATTGGTGCTGATGAAGAGTCTGCAAAACTGCCCTGAGATGATCGACATGGTCCTCCCGACCTCGTGAATACACAAGAATATCATCAATGAACACTATGACAAAGGAATCGAGAAAAGGCTTGAAAATTTGATTCATAAGATCCATGAAAGCCGTTGGGGCATTTGTTAGCCCAAAAGACATTACCAGAAATTTGAAGTGCCCATACCGGGTCCTGAAAGCCATTTTCGGAATATCCTGCTCCCTGCTCTTCAATTGGTGGTACCTGGGCCGTAAATCAATTTTGGAGAAGTAACTAGCACCCTATAACTGATCAAACAAATTATCTATTCTTGGAAACGGGTACTTATTTTTTACTGTGACTTTGTTGAGCTGCCGGTAGCTACTACACATCCTGAGTGATCCATCTTTCTTCCTCACAAAGAGAACCAGTGCACTCCATGGTGACACACTCGGTCGGATGAAACCCTTCTCTAACAAATCCTTAAATTGTTCCTTTAGCTCCTTCAATTTTGTTGGTGCCATCCTGTAGGGCAGAATATATATAGGCTGCATGCCTAGCATCACATTAATCCCAAAATCAATCTCCCTGTATGGCGGAATCCTAGGGAGCTCATCAGGAAAGACCTTCGGAAATTCATTCACCACTGGCACAGACTCGAGTGTAGATGCCTCAGCATCGGTGTCCGTAACCCAAACCAAATGAAGTATAAACCCCTTATTAATCATTTTCATGGCCTTAAGGTAAGAAATAAACCTACTTTTTGGCATCACATTATCCCCCTTCCACTCAACAACTAGCTCGTTTGGAAATTCAAACCTCACAGTTCTAGTTCGGCAATCGAATTTGGCAAAATATAAATAAAGCCAATCCATTCCCATAATTATATAAAAATCAACCATCCCCAATTCAATGAGATCGGCCACGGTGTCCCGACCACGCACCGTGACAACACAACCCCTATAAACCCGTGCGGCCATAATAGACTCGCCAACCGGAGTAGATATAGAGAACGGCTCAGGAAGCTATTCCGCTTCTATCCCAAATTCCATAGCAACATAAGGGGTAACATAGGACAAGGTGAAACTGGGATCAATAAAAGCATATACATCATGAGATTGCACAGTCAATATACCTGTGACAACATCTGGAGAAGCTTCTGCACTCTGGTGACCACTCTGCCGGAGTGCCTCGAGCTGGAGGGGGTTCTGAAGATGTAGCAGCCGTAGAACTAGATGGTTGTGTTATGCCCCTACCTGCACCCTGGCGGGATGAACGACACTCCCTCTGAATATGACTCAATCTCCACCTGTACATATAGGTAGGTCCATGTAGCATATCCCCAAGTGCATCTTCCCACACCTGGGGCATGGGGTCCTCCACTACTGCTGGAACCTCCCTCCTGATCGGCCCTGCTGGTGGGGTCCCCTGCTACCCTGATTGAGCCTGAAATGACTCCCCTGCTTCTGACTGGGCCCTGCTGGCGGTGCATTGGCTGAAGACTGAGCAAAAGACTGGGATTGCCTTGATGACCCTCCCCTAAAAGCTGATCTTCCCCCACCAAATGACTCCCCAAAGTTGCCCGCGGACCGGGTCTTGCTGGTACCCCCTCGCTCTATTCTGTTCTTCAACTTACGGTTCTCTGTAGCTTGAGCAAATACTACCATCTTCCCATAGTTCATATCTGAATTCAAGGTAGCTGTAGCAGCCTTATTGGTAACCAAGGGGCTAAGGCCCTACACAAACCGGCGCACTCTTGCCTCCATAGTAGGCAACATGAGAATGGCATATTTAGACAGACACGCAAACTCCATGTGATACTCCTACATATTATTACTTCATTGCTTAAGGTTCTCAAACTCTGCGGCACGAGCTGCCCTAGTCTCGTCCCGTAAGAAATGGTACATAAAAGCGTCAGCAAACTCACTCCACCTCGCTGGAGGCCTCCCCTCCTCCTGAGAGTCCTCCCATAGCTCAAACCAAGAATAGGCCACCCCTTTCAGGCTGTAAGCAGCCAACTCTACTCCCTCCGTCTCAGTAGCACGCATAACCCAGAGAGTCTTATGCATCTCATCAATGAAGTCTTGTGGGTCCTCCTCGAGATTAGAACCCGTGAACACCGGAGGATCCAACTGAAGAAACCTGTTCACCCTGGAACCACTACAATCCCCTTGTTGGCTAGAAGAAGTGGGTGCAACATTTAATCTCTGAGCTTGAGAAGCCACTATCTGTGTCAGCATCTGGATAGCTCCCCTAAGATCAACATCAGAAACACCAGAATCGGAAGCTGGAGCTGGTGGTGGAACCAGAATATTAGTTGGAGGAACTGCTGCACCCTCAGTAGGTGCAGGAACTGGTGTGGCCTGGTCAGGTGTAGTGGAATCAGGCAATGTAGCAGTCGGAGGATTATCCTGACCCCTCGGGTGTTCACCCTCCCCACCAAGTAAAGGGTCACCCATGATCAAGAGAAGACATGATTTCATTAATTAGACAGTAGGAAGATCATATATACAATACTATATACATTCTTATGATTCGAGTAAAACAAGAGATCAAAACACAACATAATCTGTTTGACTTTTCTAGCACCCATGTACAACCCAAATAGTGTCTACGGAGCCTCTAAGAGATACAAAAAAGAGTTATGATAGTGCCGGCAATAAGGCCTCGTCTATACCTTGAGACATGATAATAATAGGAACAAAAGATACAATACGTGACCCCAGGATGAAGTGGGGCTCACCAAGTATGCTAGGAAGAGGATGTATCACTATCGCTGATCAACACTGCCTGCTATGTGACCACCTGTATCCATTTAAAGATGCAGCTCCGCCGGTAAAAGGGACGTTAGTACCGTCGAATAGCACTAGTATGTAAAGCTAAACACCATCTCAAAAGAATGAATAATAATACAAGGGGAACAGTCAAGAATTCAATAAGAGCTTTAAATGATATTAAAACATCAAGTTAAGGATCACATAAGTTTCTAAGTCAATTTCTATATTATTAGGTTGGTGATCTTTAATGCCAATATTCCACAATTCACAATACCACCGTATTCTTACATGGAGTCCGATCACGACCTGATCGGCTAGGTCATCTCATTTGAGATATCAACCATAACCACAATTTCAATTATCATTTTCAGCACAGTCACCACCATGTGTGCGACATGGTGTCCGATCACGGCCCGTTTGGCTAGGTTGTCTCACTCAAGACATTACCTTTTTCAGTCAATTATCTCACATCATACTTCTTTCATATCCTTTCGATTCATTGGCACTAGTGATCACAATTATAAAGTCATTCTTGGCACTTGGCCATATTTCATAGTTCCAGTTCCCTTTTCCACATTCAAATATCATTATCATTATCAACAACAATAAGGCTTCCCATTCAAGACATTAAATTCATATATGAGCAATTTGGGAATCTTAGGCACATTGAGGATTTTCATACAATTTGGCATATCAACCTTTATTTCGATCTTGACTTGAAGTCTTAACATTCCTAACACATATTCAACATTTTTAACACATCGTCAAATGGCAAGATGACATGATGAAGCATTTAGAATAGATATTGAACATACATCCTTCAACACAAACACATTAGGAATAGCCAATTCAATAATGATCAAGGACTTACCCCAATTACATGAATACCATGGGATTCGATTCTAAGAAGAAGGGGGTCTAGCCAACATGCCTCAATTGAGCTTCCTTTAAACTCTAAAACTTTCCGAAATTCTTAGCACTTCGATCTATTTTAGAAATATAACAAGTTGGACCAAAATTAGGAAGATAGTCATGATTCTAGCTCATTTGAGCATATTAACTAGCACTAGGTGTGAATTAAGGTTTTAAGACCCTTTTACGAAAGATTCCATCATTCCTCAATCCATTCTCTACCATTTTTAGCACACAACCTTCCTACATTATATGACAACACATGCATGCAATATAACAACTCCCACACCTAAAACTTGTCTTGCTAATTACTCCCCTTCTAGTAGATTTTCGAAATTAAGAGCTAGAGCATAAATTCTTACCTTTAATATGAGGACTTTCTTGATAATCTTCAAGGATTGAGCAATAATTGGTGGATAATAGGTTTAAGGTTACTCCCCCACTCTAAGAACTCTCTCTCACTCTAAAAATATCAGAAATATGCTCAAAATGGGCTATGGCATATGTTTTAACGAAGAAGGGCTGGGTTTAAAAACCCAAAAAATAAAGCCCCGAAACAGGATATGCGGTTGCTTATACGACCGCAGAATGGATATGCAGTCTGCATATCGGCCGCACAAATTGGGTACCAAAATTGGAAAGAAACTGTCTGGGTCTGCAGTCACTATGCGGCCCGTAGACCTGTTCTGCAGTCGCATAATGCACCGCAGAACCTCCCTCCGCAAATATTCAAGGTTGATTATGCGATCAAAGTGCGGCATGAGAAATGGTTATGCGGTCGCATAATTGGCCGCGAAGTTGACATCAAAATGGCCCAAGTAGCTTCTTCACTCTGCGGCCATTTTGCGGTCCGCAGAGTGATTTTGTGGCTGCATAATGTGTCACAGAAATGCCTATTTCTAAAAATATTTCCCTTCAACTCCCCAGCGTATTGTTCAATCCAAGAAGTTCGAACCACAGTGAACAAGCTCGCCGCGAAGAATTTGTTCTATTATTAACCTCTATGCCTGCCCCAACATCATAGAACCCCAATTTTTAGGAAAATTTTCATGGGGCCTTACAGATTGGGTGTGAGAAAGTGAGATTGAGTACTCTGAGAGTGTGAGTACATGAGTTCATCACTGTGATGCATTACATTTGACATGTATACTTGACATACAGGCATAAAGATGCATTCCCTCATGCTACACGGTATTGTGACATTCATGACTTCACATGCACATTGACATGTAGGCATAGAGATGTACTTTTCTCATGCAAATTTGAGATTTAAATATTTTATCTGTTGTTGAAAGTGTTTGGAAAAATCACCGTTTTCTGATATACTCATATTTTGATGACTTCAGAGAAAGATTTGGATTTTACTGTTATACCTAAAAAGTATGCCTATTTTTTGTAACTGTGAACGAGCTGAGCATCATATCTTTGAGTTATTACTTGTACTATTTTTATTATATTGTTACGATTTATTCTTGGCTATTGGTGTTGGACTCTGACCGTTGTCCAAGCTTGTCACTACTTTCAACCTAAGGTTAGGTTTGTTACTTATTGAGTATATGGGGTCGGTTGTACTTATACTACACTTCTGCACCTTGCATTCAGATATTTGAGCTAATGTTGCTATGTACGGTGGGAGCTGGCATTGAAGATGTACCTGCATTCCGGATATATATGCCTCTTATTAATCGTAGCTTTAGATTTATAAATCTATTTATGAACATTTCGAACAAATGATATATTTATTTCATACCAGCTTTGTAAACTCTAAATCTTAAAATCTCACGATTTGTACTACCAATCCTTGTGATTCTTTTTATAAAAGTTTAGTTATTACATCATTTATTTTTCCCAGTAAATCTCATTTCAATTGGATTGTTTTTAATTGGCTTACCTAGCGGGTTAGGTTAGGCGCCATCATGACTAGTTGAATTTTGGGTCATGACAAGTTGGTATTATAGCTCAAGGTTCATAGATTCTACGAGTTATGAGCAAATGTCTAGTAGAGTCTTGTTGATCGGTATGCCGACGTCCATACCTATCTTCGAAAGGCTACATGGCATTTAGGACAAACTTTCTATCTTTCTTTACTTATCGTGTGGCATTGATTCAGCTTAAAGTATACCTCTTTGAATTACATCCATTCATTTGTATGTTATATGAGCACTCGATATCAGCTGTGCAACGACGACTTGTGATTCCATGGATGAGGTGCGATGTGTATTTTTTGTGTTTTTATGATGGGCCAGTCTGGAGGACTTGGGGGCAGGTTTTGACTGCAATTTGGGCTCGGTAGTTTCAGCTATGTGAGAATGTGCTTTTGGGCTTATATGTTCGGTAGTACCCCTAGGAGCAGGATTATGGCTCAGTGAGTGGTTGGATATCTATATTATGAATATGATGTGACCACGAGATGTGTTTATATGGCTTGCAGGTGACGAGAAGAGTTTGTTTGGGATGTGAAAAAGGACTATTGGATGCTTGATTTCTATCTTGATATGTGGTACAGTCTCGAATTACGATTGTTTTGAGGAATCTTTCATGTTTTCTAGTTATGGGATGAAGTAGCTTCTTATGTCTTATTGGAGAGTTTAGACTCGGGAATATTAAGTGATTACATGATGGTTGTGGCCACGGTAGGGAATAGTGAAATGACAATTTGAGGCTAAGCAGGTGAGTTATCTCCTGCGGGGTGGTCTATGGATGTGTAATCCTTATGGTATTGTCTGGAGAGTTTCTTTCTACCAGTGGGTTATATGTGTTGCAATTTGAGTTTGGATCGGTTGAGGAAGTTGACATGACTGTCACGAGGATGAATGCGAGCTTAGCGGATGATTTGAGATATTTTATGGTTTGTATTGCATGAGCTTATGAAGGATTTAGTTGAATTTTAGTGCGAGATTATGGCAGTAATAGAGTATAGGTATTGCGATTTATTGAATGTTTTATTCTATGGCTTTGAGCCATGTGGGGGAGTCTACTATCGACGATTTGATTGCTTGGTTATGTGTTGTATTGGTTTCGGTCTGAAGCATACTTGTGGATCGATTATGACTTGCAGAGGTTGAGATCGAGGATGACTCGAGTAAGGAAATTTCTTCATACGGGTTATATTACACTTTATGGTTAAATGGAAATCATGAAATGATTTGAGTTGTTATTTGTCAAGTATGTAGTGTGCATGGAGTAGAAATTTACTCGGTTGCATTAAGGCGGGGTTACTTCTTTGGGTGTTGTCGTGTTAATGGGGCACAAGTCATTCAGCCCATTTGGGCGGTGCAATTGAGATTTGAGCAGAGACGATAACTCTCGAGAAGGTTCTAAAGAGCTCAAGATTCATATGTGGCATTTGGAGGATTTTCCCGTATTTGTATATGGCTAAAATCTGAGATTTACATTGGATGGTGCCTGGACTTGCAGTATTTTTATATCACTATGGATTCTATATTTCAGTATCAGAAAGGTAAAATGAACAACTTTACATTCACAGAAGGCCTCTTCAGAGTGAGTGTCTCGGTTGTGGTAGTTTTGGGGTGCTTAAGAGGGAATATAATGGCTTATAGGACTTAGGGCGGTGTGGTTTTGTGCTAGGATCTCTTGTGGTGAGCTTTGGGTAAGGATCACTACAAGAAATCGGCCTTTTTGTGGCAGATAATGTCGCCACAAATGGTAAGAAAATCGCCAATACATGTTTTTAGCAGCGACTATGGGCTTGCTCCAAGCACTACCGTTACTGAACGTTTATTGTGGCGACTCTAAAGAGTCGCCACAAATACTACACATTTTGTAGCGGCTGAGGTGGCCTCAAAAACATGTTTCACAAAATTGAATTTAGGTGGATCATTACTAAATAATGACATATAGTGGCGACTGTAGTCGCTAGAAATGACATTCAGTAGTGTTTTTCTTGTTGCCACAGTCGGATTTTCTTTTTATGGCAGCTAGAGTCGCCACTAAAGCCTCTTTATTTTTACAAAAATAATAATAATGTAATAGCCAATAGTATTCCTGCTAATTTTTCAATAGCATTATCATTATAATGAACACTATAGATACTCCTAAATAAAACTGTATAGAAACTTTTCATTACCAAATAGTCTGCAACAAAGTACATTACGCTCCATAATACATTGTCATTGCACATACACATGGAAAAAAGAACATCAAATGTGTTCGAACTCCTACTTATTGAATAACCTTATCCTTTGCTATTTTAAGAAAAAAAACCCAAAGGAATACGTCTTCAAACTATTCCAATATCTTCAAGTTACTCTAATGTCTTCAGGCTACTCCTTGAGCAACTTCATTTCCCCATTGTTGAAGTACTATCTCCTTGCTATTGAAAAAACAAAGAATAACAGTAATATATGCATGCATACAAAAAAGAGTTGATCCTAAGCCAAGTACTAAAGGAAATCATATGAAAAGGAAAGGTCTACTACAACCACAGAGAACTATGGCAAGTGAATGTCTTTCAAAAAATTCACGCTCATCCAAACTGGGATTTTAAGAGAAAGTTGGGTCTTCTGGTATACTTTCCCGGAGGTGTAAAAGACTTTTTCAAGTTTGACTGAATTTCCACTGTAAGCCTAGTGGAATGACTAATATTAAGTTTTGAACGTAAAATTGTCTGTGCAGCCAAAAGATCTAGAAACATATTCAGTTATATCTAGTAGAAGGAACATTGATTACATTTCCCTTCTAGTTCTTATCTCAAGCTATAAACTCACACTATGCTATCTTGTCAACAATGGATCCTTTATATGGTGATCAACAACAGAGTAAACGAGAAATTTAAGCTAAATTTTACCGTGTATTATGAAACTTACTGAAACATATCTGGTGTTCACTGAACGAAAATAATTTTATTAACAGATTTTGATACTAAAGAAAAAAATAGCATATACCAGTAACTTCCCAAATGAATCTGGTTTGTTAAGTACTTCTCTGTAATAAGGATTTTGCATAGAAAAGTGAAATCTACTGGAGTAGTATTTTCTCTTTGGTTTAAGACCGAAAATCATGCCAAATAGCATTAGTTGTGATATGATTGGTCCTTCTATTTAAATATGTAAGGAAAAAAGGTCATAGGCAAATATGCTACTTAATGTGGCAACTATTCAGGTCGCCACTAAAACCCTTAGTATTGTGGCAACTTTTTTCGTCACCACAAAAGGTTGCCACCGAAAAACCATATTTCTTGTAGTAGATCTTGGTGTTGTGGCAAGGAGAAGTGTCAACTTGAGGGTAATTCGGAAGGGACTTAGAGAAATAGGACATCTTGGTAGTAGGTTGGATCAACATGGTAATGGATATGATCGGTTCTTTGGGTACTTATGATGTGTTAAATCTCTACAAGTGTTTTGTGGCAATACTCTTGGGTTTGGCGACCTGCATTACTTGATTGAGTTAGAGGGATTCAGTTCTAATGGCTTGGATATGTGCAAATGAGTTTTGAAGTATTCTCGATGATTTCTTCCACAATGTGAGATGGATATTATCTACAGGTATGAGGTGTATGTTGCATGTTGTAATTTTCTCCTGGATGGGATCAAGTGGAAGGTTTTTGACTAAATCGGGTATGTATTTTTCTTGTGACTTAGAGTAGATAATGAGATTCTCGTGCTTTTCGTATGATAGCATGATAGATGCGGTGCGTCCTGTGGATTGAGATTTGCATGTACAAGGTGACAGTTCAGATTTGGAGGGAAGGTCATAAATTCTGGACAGCATAGACAGTTTCAGATGATTAGATGAATTCTATTACTACTTGGTATTGCTTGAGAGTGGTGCATTTCAGAAGGCGCAATGTGTTTTGACTTACAGATGCTTCATTGGTATGGCAGCACTTGCCTGGTTGATCGACTACTAGTGTTCAGATTTTTCTTTGTGACACGAAAGAATTATAGAAGTATTTCTCATGAGATTATTGTGTATGAAGGATGTGTCAGTCACTGGAGTGGTTGAGTTGGCATTGGATACGGTGATTCTAGTATTCTAGGGATTTGGAGTTGAGCTTGTTCGTGTTCCGATATGTTATATGTGTTACTCTTTTATACTACAATGGGTTGTTATCTGCTTGTTACTTGCACACATGGTGCGTTCTATCTGGTCGTGTGGCAAAATTTAAGCGAGATGGTTCTTGGAGTTTTGAATAGTTGATTACGCCTTGGTTATGGTCTTTTCGGGTTGTGGTATATTTTGTTATTCGTTTCTCTACGGTTAGGGTCATGCACTTCGTGTACTTGATATCGAATTGCATGTGGTTGTTGATTTTGAGCATTATGGCTTGAGGTATATCATATGGACCAGTGTTTGGATTAGATCACGCACTATGACGAGGTTTTGTTGGGATATGATTCTTTGTGTTGATTTCGTTTGGTTTGGTCCTCCTTTATGTGATGGGTTCATAGCATAGTGCTTGTGGTGGTAACTGTTGAGCTGGCGAAACGATTCTCTCATTTGAGTCATCTTCCATTTTGGGGGCATTTGAGTTGTTGCTTATTGGTGCACGGATTGCACACTTTATGGATCTAGGTAGTATTGGTGTGGCATGTCAGTAGAGTAGATTGTATTTAATAAAATGAAGTCTTTGGGTCTAAAGTGATTGCTATCAGATTTGATTACGGTATGTATGGAAGAATAATTTTTGAAGTCGGTTTAAAATTTGGCTTTGGTTCTTGTTGGATGAGAGAGAGCTCCATGACTTGTTGATCTTATGAGTGGTTATGAGTTTCAGCGTGTTTCTCTCACCATAGACAGTGTACGAAGGTTTTGAACGAGGTTTTAATTGATACAAGGCTTATTACCGATATCGGGTTTGTTTTGAGCAACTGTTATGATTGGAAATTATTGCTAAGAGTATGCGACTTATGTGGTGTATTGTGATTTCATCTTCGATTATGGTTATGGCTTGGTACAGCTTGTTCAGATTTATACAGTGTGTAGATGCTAGATTTGGTCTTGTAAGGAATTTCGGATGTTGGAAATTGGGTTACAAGGTTTATGGGCTAAGGTTGAAGGAAATCTCTTCGGTTATGTTGAGTTGTCAGACTTATATGGATTTGGGTGGCGTGGGACCACCCCCGAGCATGTGCATGGTAAGGTTACACAGTGATTTGATAACTTTGGAAAGACATGTTTCACGTTCGAGGACGTACGCATGTTTAAGTGGGTGAAAATGAAACAACTCGACCGGTCGTTTTGAGAATTTGCATTCCATCTTTGAAGCTTTAAGTTGGAAGAGTTGATCAAGTTTGACTTTTGTGTATTTGATCCCGGACCGGAGTTTTTATGGTTCCGTTAGGTCCGAATGATGATTTTGGACTTGGTCCGAAGTTTAACATATGAATTGGTCTTCAATCCTTTGATGTGATGTTTCAGTATGTGTTTTGAGATGTTGGATAGGTCCGGATAATGGTTATGGACTTGTTGGGATGATAGGAGGGGGTCTCAAGAGGTTCAGGTGAGTTTTGAACAAGTTTGAGCATTTCGACACCTTGGTGAGGTTTTGGAGATGTAGGAGTCCGCAGGGCACCCTTTAAAGTGCCGAGGGAACATTTGGAGTGCAGAGGCAAAGCCTCAAGAGCGGCCGCAAACCCTAGAGTGCGGAGGCATTGGTAAAAGTACGGACCGCTCTGAAGGCCGCAATAGGAAATCTGTAGGTTTTTTGGTCCTACTTTGGGAGATTATATCTTGCAATATATAAGGAATTTAGAGATGATCCAAAAGGAAAATTGTAGCCCTTTGAGTATAGTTTCCAAAAAATTAAACCGTTCATCATTTGGACATTTGTACAGAAAGTTATAGTCAATTTATTGAAAACTGATAGTGCAGCTGCTGCTGAAGTATGGCCGCACAATATCGATTGTAGCTGCAGAACTTGGAAGTGAGAACCTGTTACAACCCAAATTCGCATACCATAGATCACGCTGTAAGTTAGTCGACGTAAATCCAAGAAGAGATTATCTTTGAGATGATAATAAGTTAATCCTATTGGTCTTAAACGATACAAGGGTGTATAAGAGTGGTTAACAAGTATTAGAAGTTAAACGAATCAAGATAACCCGTATTTTTGGGTAACACTAGAGGTGATTAACTGTCCCAAGAGGTCTTGTTTTAATGTATTTGAATCATATAATATCCGTATCATAAGTCTTGAAGTCAAGCGTGTTATGAAACAAAAGTCGATAAAAGTTGTCGCAAATTACGTTTATAATTTTACTTAAACTTTAGGTCATATGTTACTACATTTTTCTCCCAATATACTTGGAATTATAAGGTGATCTACCTATCAAATTGAATATCTATGAGTCTAGTTTCCAACGCATTAAACCGTTCGTCGATACGATCTGGGAATAGAGAGATATTCGCGTTTTCGTGAGAGTGCGCCAAGCAGCTCTCTATGGGGCCCACATAGGCGGGTTAAGACATATGAATATATATAAGATAATTCAATCCCGTTTTAAGTCATTATTTTTCAGTATATTCAGACCTTAGAACCCTAAAAACAGTCTCTCAAGGTTCTCTCATGATCCAAGACCCAAACAAAGGGCAAACAACAAAAATCAAATGTGGGGAATCCCGTGGCACTAGTAAGTTTCTTGTTCTTCTTGTTGTTGCTGATTTTTGTGTTGTTCCAGCTCATGTGGGAGGTTGTTTTAAGTTTTTTATGTTCTGTAAATACTCCTTCAAGTTTTTAATATCAACCCTAGGTGATTTCAAGTCTTCTAAAGTAATTCTAGTGCCGAAAAACCCGAATTGATTGATAGTTTCACTTCCTTGTTCTTGTGGCAGAATTGAAGAGATATTTCGTGGAAAATTAAGGTCAAACTGGAGTTGTTATTTATGTTTAAAGGTAAGGAACCTCTTACTCTCTATATATATTTAAGATTATCCAAGTTGCGGCTAAGTCGTTGAAGCTAGAACTTGTGAAATATATATCGAAAGGCTTGGTAGTAATGTTGTTGGTTGGTGGACTATTTTTGGAGGCTCAATATGATTATTAATGATGTTGTTTGGGCTGTTTGGTGATTGTATTGACTTGTGTGAAGTCATATAAATAGGGGAGGTGTTGCCCGTTTCATTGTAAAATAGGTTGCGGTCGATACATAATAGTTACGACGCTTAAACGATAATGATAGTGTCATTTCTCTTATTGTAGACTAAGGAGTCGTGACATTTGCATAGCTTGAGGTTGGGCAGTATATACAAGGTATGTTAGGCTATCTCCTTCATTCTTTTGCACGACTCCGATTGTACATAATGTATTGAACGAGCTCCCAAAGATACTCTACTCTTAGAAGCTAGCAGTACTTACATTGCTGCCCTTCTTATGAAACGATTGATATATATGTTACTTCTCTTATTCTTATATTATCAATGTTGTTGGTAGTTCCTGATTCTTATAAGATTCTTGATGAAGAGTTAATCCTAATAATGTGTACGAAGGATACCGACCTTATGTCACTCTGAAAGGATCAAAATGTGATTCCAATGAGTCCAGCATGCATTATATATATGTATCTATTTTACTCTACCGAGTCGTGCTATAGTTTGCCGGGTATGGCACCTATTGTGCAACCACTGATCAGTTAGGTTTTACCGAGCTCCATGTGGCCGGGTATGATTCTACCGAGCCCTATGATGGCCGGGTACGTTTTACCGAGCCTATTACGGCCGGGTACGATATGATGATGGTGATGCTCACAAAGATGTATGTTTTAAAAGTTTATGTATATATATGTATGTATCATGTATTTCATGTCAGTAGCCCTCAGAGGTACCCAGATGTCACAGGTTGTATATTCTCTATCCCTGTTTACATTACTGTTCTTACCTATGCTTTCCTGGCTTAGATACTCAGTACTTTATTCGTATTGACGTCCTTTTTATTTGTGAACGTTGCATGTCATGCTGCAGGCCCTGATAGACAGGTAGACGCAGCTCCCCCACCACAGTAGGTTGTCCAGTTCAGCGGTTATTGGCGAGATCCCTTCTCCGGACTTGCCGGGGTCTTGGTATGCATTTTTGTTATAGACATTATGGGTATGTCGGGGTCCTGTTCCGGCAATATTGTAGCACTTATGTTCCTTTAGAGGCTCATAGATAGGTGTCGACTTATGTATGGTTTGGAATGCCTTGTCGGGCGATTTTTGTTGTATAGTCTTTCATGGCAGCATGGTAGCTCGTACCTTATATATAGTTTCTTGACAGTCTTGTCATCCCATGTTATGTATCTTCTTGACATTATCTTTCATTGTTGGATGTTCATTATCCATGTTTACTATTTATATTGATCTTGTCGGCCCTTAAAGATAATGAGGAAGGTTAGACAAAATATACGTTGGTGCTCGGCAAGTATGGCCCGGGTGCTAGTCATGACCCTCCAGTTGGGTCGTGACAAACTTGGTATCAGATCAAGTCTGTCCTATGGGTTGTATTTGAGCTGTGTCTAGTAGAGTTTTGATTATGGATGTGTAGCGCGCCACATTTATAATTAGGAGGCTACGTGACATCTAGGGTTGTTACCTTCTTCCTGAATCTAGATCGTGCGTAGAGTTGAGTCGTAAGTGTTCATATCTAATATTCACCTTGTTTTCTTTTAGCGATGCCTTCGACTAGGAAGCAAGCGATTAGTAAACGGCTTGATAAAGCTGTGGGAGAGGGTAAAATTCAGGTGCCTCCAGCCATAGCAGGCCAAAGTGAGCCTCAGAGTGAGATGCCGTCTCATACCTCTTTGTCTCCTCCAGAGGATATTAGGAGGCACCCAGTACATCCAGTTCCTCGGTCTGGCACTACAGACCACGATATGCGCAGTGCGGTGCAGTTGTTGACTAGCTTGGTAGCTGCTCAGGCTCAGAAGAAGAATACCGGTGCTGTTGATAAACCGGTTAGTGCGAGAGTTCGTGATTTTATTAATCTAGACCCTCCAGTGTTTACCGGATCAGACCCCAAGGAGGACCCACAAACATTTATTGATCAGGTTCATCGTACATTGCGGGTTATGCATGCTAGTGATACGGAGGCAGTAGAGTTGGCTTCTTATCGGTTGCGGGATTTAGAGGTTTTCTGGTATGATAGTTGGGAGAGATCTAGGGGTCCGAACGCTCCTCCAGCCGTGTGGAAGGAATTTTCTGAGGCCTTTCTTCGTCACTACTTGCCAGCTGAGATACGACGAGCCAGAGCTGATAAGTTCTTGAACCTTCGATAGGGTAATATGAGTGTACGAGAGTATAGTATACAGTTTGATTCTTTAACTAGGTATGCTCCCCATATGGTGTCTGAGATGAGTGATAGGGTGCATCTGTTCGTGAACGGGTTGGGACCACATCTGATAAATGAGTGCACAATAGCCTCCTTGGTAGAGGGCATGGATATTTCCCGTATTTAGGCTTATGCCCAGACCCTAGAGGATCGTAAGCGCCAGCAAAGGGCATATAGGGAGCAAGATAGGGGCCAGCATAAGAGGGCGAGATTTGTAGGGTATTCTGATTAGTTCAGAGGCAGTATCAGGCCCCAATCTTCGAGGAGTTTGGCACCACCTATAGCTAGTGCTCCTCCACAGTTTCAGAGACCTCGGTATGATCGATTTACCTATTCTGGTTCGGGTCAGAGTTCGAGGGCATCAGGCTCACAATTTCATAGAGATACTAGTCAAACGAGACCCCCAACATCTCGCTGTGATCAGTGCGACAAGGCCCACTTTAGACTGTGCCGTCGAGGTTCCGATGCGTGCTATTCTTGCGGACAGCCTGGACATATGATACGGGATTGTCCTAATAGAGGAGGTGGTGGTATGGCTCAACCGACTGGATCTGTGTCTGGTTCTTCCACATCATTTCGACCTCCAGCACAAGGTTTTCAACAGTCGACAGGTCGTGGTAGAGGTAGAGGTTCAGTGCCGAGTTCGAGTGGTGCTCAAACTCGAACCTATGCTCTAGTAGGTCGACAAGATCTCGAGTCATCTCCGAATGTTGTTACAGGTATATTGTCTGTGTTTTCTTATGATGTATATGCGCTAATTGATCCAGGATCTACCTTATCATATGCTACACCCTTTGTGGCTAATAAGTTTGGCATTGAACCTGAATTGATAAGTAAACCACTTGCGGTATCCACTCCGATAGGAGATTCTGTGATTGCTAGAAGGGTATATAAAGGTTGCACTGTGATGATTTGTAGTCGTCAAACCTCGGCAAATTTATTTGAGTTAGAAATGGTTGATTTCGATGTGATAATGGGAATGGACTGGTTGGCCTCATGCTATGCAAATGTTGACTATCGTACGAAGATGGTTAGGTTTCAGTTTCCTGGTGAACCCGCCATTGAATGGAAGGGGAACATTGCTACGCCAAAAGGTAGGTTTATTTCCTATCTAAAGGCAAGGAAGATGATCTCAAAAGGTTACATTTATCATCTTGTTCGCGTTAGGGATGCGGAGGCGAAGCCGCCTACTCTACAATTAATCCCCGTGGTCAATGAATTTCCAGATATTTTCCCAGACGAACTCCCAGGCCTTCCTCCTGAAAGGGAGATTGAGTTTAGCATTGATGCATTGCCTGACACTCAACCGATCTCTATCCCTCCATACAGGATGGCCCCGACAGAGTTGCGAGAGTTGAAGGCGCAGTTGAAGGACTTGCTGGATAAGGGTTTCATTAGGCCTAACACTTTACCTTGGGGTGCGCCAGTCTTGTTCGTGCGGAAGAAAGATGGGTCGTTAAGGATGTGTATCGATTATCGACAGATGAATAAGTTTACAATAAAGAACAAGTATCCACTTCCAAGGATTGATGACCTATTTGACCAACTCCAGGGTGCCAAGTATTTCTCCAAGATTGACTTGCGTTCAGGGTATCATCAGGTGAGGGTTAAAGAGAAAGATATTCCAAAGACGGCCATCCGGACAAGATATGGGCATTTTGAGTTCTTGGTGATGTCGTTCGGGCTAACAAATGCCCCAGCAGCTTTTATGGATCTCACGAATAGTGTATTCAGGCGCTATCTTGATGTGTTCGTGATCGTATTCATTGATGACATTCTGGTGTATTCTTGTTCGGAGGCGGAACATGCGGGCCACTTGCGGATAGTATTACAGACCCTTCAGGATCATAAGTTATATGCTAAGCTCTCTAAATGTGAATTCTGGCTGAACTCAGTAGCATTCCTTGGCCATGTGATATCTGATGAGGGTATTAGTGTCGACACTCAGAAGATCGATGCAGTGAAGAATTGGCCGAGACCTACAACACCGTCAGAAGTCCGCAGCTTCCTGGGGCTAGCAGGATATTATAGGCGGTTTGTAGAAGGGTTTTCCTCTATATCAGCACCATTGACTAAGTTAACACAGAAAACTACCAACTTCCAGTGGTCTGATGCTTGTGAACATAGTTTTGAGGAGCTAAAGAATCGATTGACATCCGCGCTAGTGCTCACTCTCCCAGAAGGAACAGAAGGTTATGTGGTATATTGTGATGCCCCAGGTATAGGTTTGGGGTGCGTATTAATGCAACGTGGGAAGGTGATTGCTTATGCATCAAGACAATTAAAGAAGCATGAAAAGAATTACCCGACTCATGATTTGGAATTGGCTGCAGTAATGTATGCTTTGAAGATATGGAGACACTACTTATACGGCGTCCATGTTGACATCTACACAGATCACAAGAGTTTACAATACATCTTCAAGCAGAAGGAGTTGAATTTGAGGCAGCGTAGGTGGCTTGAATTACTGAAAGACTATGACGTCGAGATATTGTACCATCCCGGTAAAGCCAATGTTGTGGCAGATGCTCTCAGCCGTAAGTCAATGGGAAGCTTAATACATATTGAGGCAGGTAGACAAGGGTTGACCAAAGAGCTTCACCAGCTGGCCAATATGAGAATCAGATTGTTGGACTCTGATGACGGAGGTGTTACTGTACAGAATACAGCAGAATCATCTTTGGTAGCCGAGGTAAAAGCACGGCAATATGAAGATCCTACCTTAGTAAGATTGAGAGAGGGAATTCAGCAGTGTAAGATTACAGCTTTCAAGATCGGAGGAGATGGGACATTGAGATACCAGGGCCGATTATGTGTGCCTAGTGTGGCAGGGTTGCGAGAGAAGATTATGATTAAGATTCATCAGTCCCGATATTCTATCCATCCTGGCTTGACAAAGATGTATCATGACGTTAAGGAGCAGTATTGCTGGGATAACATGAAGAAGTCTATTGCAGAATTTGTAGCCTAGTGTCCTAATAGTCAATAAGTAAAGACCGAGCATCAGAAACCGAGTGGATTGATTCAGAATATAGAGATTCCGACCTGGAAATGGGAGGTGATTAATATGGACTTCATTATTGGATTCCCTAGCTCTTATCATAAGTTTGACTCCATCTGGGTGATAGTTCATCGACTTACAAAATCTGCCCATTTTCTACCAGTTAAAACAACTTACACGGCTGAAGATTATGCGAAGTTGTATATCAAGGAGATTGTTAGGCTTCATGGTGTGCCGGTATCTATTATATCAGACCGAGGAGCTCAATTTACGGCTAACTTTTGGAGGTCTTTTCAGAAGGGTTTAGGCACACAAGTAAATCTCAACACTGCATTCCATCCGCAGACTGACGGACAGGCTGAACGTACCATTCAGATGCTTGAAGATATGCTACGAGCATATGTTCTAGATTTCAAGGGGAATTGGGATGACCATCTGGTACTTATAGAATTTGCCTACAATAATAGCTACCATTCCAGTATTAAAATGACCCCGTATGAGGCATTGTACGTGAGGAGATGTAGATCACTAGTTGGATGGTTTGAAGTCGGTGAGACAGAATTATATGGGCCAGATTTGATTCACCAAGCCATTGAGAAGGTGAAAGTGATACAAGAGCGACTGAGGACGGCACAAAGCAGGCAAAAAGTCTTATTCCGATGTCCGACGTCGTGATCTGGAATTTGAGGTTGGTGATTGGGTTTTCCTGAAGATCTCACCGATGAAGGGTGTTATGCATTTTGGGAAGAAGGGTAAGTTGAGTCCGCGGTATATTGGGCCGTACAAAATTCTTCGACGAATTGGACAGGTTGCTTATGAGTTAGAATTGCCATCCAAATTGGAATTTGTACACCCAGTATTCCATGTATCTATGTTGAGGAAATGTATTGGAGACCCTTCTCGGGTCATCCCTATCAAATATGTACAAGTTACAAAGGATCTATCATATGATGAAGTGCCAGTGGCTATATTAGATCGACAAGTCCGCAAGCTGAGAATAAATGATGTAGCTTCCGTCAAAGTATTATGGAGGAAAAAGAATATAGAAGAAATGACATGGGAAGCAGAAGAGGAGATGAAGTCTAAATACCCTTACCTATTCCAGAGTGAAGATAACGAGGATGCCGGGGGAAAGAAGGACGCATTATAAGGTGGAACGGCTCTATGAGGTAAGCAATAGCTTGTGAATACTTTTTTTTTAATACAAAATGGTGATATGCAGATAATGTACATATCCATAATGCTTTGTATAGTCTTGTAAGGCCATAGGTTGGGTTTAACTGCTTGCAAGTTTGGCTAGTGTCCATTTTATGGGGGAAACTCAGCCGGAAATCTCCGTCGGAATCCACGATGAGTTAGACACCCCATAAACCCTTACATTCGAGGACGAATGTTCCTAAGGGAGAGAGGGTGTTACAACCCAAATTCGCATACCATAGATCACGCCGTAAGTTAGTCGACGTAAATCCAAGAAGAGATTATCTTTGAGATGATAAGAAGTTAATTCTATTGGTCTTAAACGATACAAGGGTGTATAAGAGTGGTTAACAAGTATTAGAAGTTAAACGAATCAAGGATGTTGTAACCCGTATTTTCAGGTAACACTAGAGGTGATTAACTGTACCAAGAGGTCTTGTTTTAATGTATTTGAATCATATAATATCCGTATCATAAGTCTTGAAGTCAAGCGTGTTATGAAACAAAAGTCGATAAAAGTTGTCGCAAATTACGTTTATAATTTTACTTAAACTTTAGGTCATATGTTACTACATTTTTCTCCCAATATACTTGGAATTATAAGGTGATATACCTATCAAATTGAATATCTATGAGTCTAGTTTCCAACTCATTAAACCGTTCGTCGATACGATCTCGGAATAGAGAGATATTCGCATTTTTGCGAGAGTGCGCCAAGCAGCTCTCTATGGGCCCCACATAGGCGGTTTAAGACATATGGATATATATATAATACCTCAACCCCATTTTAAGTCATTATGTTTCAGTATATTCAGACCTTAGAACCCTAAAAACAGTCTCTCAAGGTTCTCTCATGATCCAAGACCCAAACAAAGGGCAAACAATACAAATCAAATGTCGGGAATCCCGTGGCGCTAGTAAGTTTCTTGTTCTTCTTGTTGTTGCTGATTTTAGTGTTGTTCCAGCTCGTGTGGGAGGTTGTTTTAAGTTTTTTATGTTCTGTAAATATTCCTTCAAGTTTTTAATATCAACCCTAGGTGATTTCAAGTCTTCTAAAGTAACTCTAGTGCCGAAAAACCCGAATTGATTGCTAGTTTCGCTTCCTTGTTCTTGTGGCAGAATTGAAGAGATATTTCGTGGAAAATTAAGGTCAAACTGGAGTTGTTATTTATTTTTAAAGGTAAGGAACCTCTTACTCTATATATATATTTAAGATTATCCAAGTTGCGGCTAAGTCGTTGAAGCTAGAACTTGTGAAATATATATCGAAAGGCTTGGTAGTAATGTTGTTGGTTGGTGGATTGTTTTGGGAGGCTCAATATGATTATTAATGATGTTGTTTGGGATGTTTGGTGATTGTATGGACTTGTGTGAAGTCATATAAATAGGGGAGGTGCTGTCCGTTTCATCGTAAAATAGGTTGCGGTCGATACATAATAGTTACGACGCTTAAACGATAATGATAGTGTCATTTCTCTTATTGTAGACTAAGGAGTCGTGACATTTGCATAGCTTGAGGTTGGGCAGTATATACAAGGTATGTGAGGCTATCCCCTTCATTCTTTTGCACGACTCCGATTGTACATAATGTATTGAACGAGCTCCCAAAGATACTCTACTCTTAGAAGCTAGCAGTACTTACATTGCTGCCCTTCTTATGAAACGATTGATATTGATGTTACTTCTCTTATTCTTATATTATCAATGTTGTTGGTAGTTCCTGATTCTTATAAGATTCTTGATGAAGAGTTAATCCTAATAATGTGTATGAAGGATACCGACCTTATGTTACTCCGAAAGGTTCAGAATGTGATTCCAATGAGTCCAGCATGCATCATATATATGTATCTATTTTACTCTACCGAGCCGCGCTATAGTCGGCCGGGTACGACACCTATTGTGTAACCACTGATCAGTTGGGTTTTACCGAGCTCCACGTGTCCGGGTACGATTCTACCGAGCCCTATGATGGCCGAGTACATTTTACCGAGCCTATTACGGCCGGGTACGATATGATGATGGTGATGCCCACAAAGATGTATGTTTTAAAAGTTTATGTATATATATGTATGCATCATGTATTTCATGTCAGTAGCCCTCAGAGGTACCCAGATGTCACAGGTTGTATACTCTCTATCCCTGTTTACATTACTGTTCTTACCTATGCTTTCCTGCCTTAGATACTCAGTACTTTATTCGTACTGACGTCCTTTTTATTTGTGAACTCTGCATGTCATGCTACAGGTCCTGATAGACAGGTAGACGCAGCTCCCCCACCACAGTAGGCTGTCCAGTTCAGCGGTTATTGGCGAGATCCCTTCTCCGGACTTGCCATGGTCTTGGTATGCATTTTTGTTATAGACATTATGGGTATGTCAGGGCCTTGTTCCGGTAATGTTGTAGCACTTATGTTCCTTTAGAGGCTCATAGACAGGTGTCGACTTATGTATGGTTTGGAATGCCTTGTCTGCTGATTTTTGTTGTATAGTCTTTCATGACAGCATGGTAGCTCGTACCTTATATATAGTTTCTTTTCAGTCTTGTCGTCCCATGTTATGTATCTTTATGACATTATCTTTCATTGTTGGATGTTCATGATCCATGTCTACTATATATATTGATCTTGTCGGCGCTTAAAGATAATAAGGAAGGTTAGATAAAATGTACGTTGGTGCTCGGCAAGTATGGCCCGGGTGCTAGTCATGACCCTCCAGTTGGGTCATGACAGAACCCCAACAAAAAAGTGCGGTCAGCACTGTGGGAGATCAGATCCTGTTCTATATAAACGAGATTTTTGGTTTTATTTCATTCTTCACCACTTTAGAGAGTTGCAAGCTCGGGTTTGAAGGATTTCAACATAGACCTTCATCTACAAGCTTGGGGTAAGTGATTCTAACATATATCTATGAGATTTTCATGAATCCATCACTAGATTTAACATCAAAACTAGGGATTTAACAAGAAAATTGAGATTTTGTCAAAACCTTTCTAAAGTGAATAATTGGGTTTTGAACATCGATTTAGAGTCGGATTTGGGTGAAATTAGTATGGTTGGAATCGTATTCAAATGGGCTGTCGGAATATGGTAGTTTTGTCGGGTTCCGAGGTGCGGGCTTGGGTTTGACCTTTTGGTTGACTTTGACTAATTGATTAAATATTCGACCTTTATCGTTTAAGTTTGTGTCCTACGGAATTACTTGGTATATTTGAGTTACTTTTGGCTAGTTTCGAAAGTTGTTATGCGCGGGATGGCATTTCTAGAGTATTGTTTGGCTTGCTCCGTATTGGATTTGGCTTGTTCGAGGTAAGTAACATATCTAAACTTGGATTTGAGGTTATTTAACCCTGGGAACTATGTTATAAGATATGTATTGAGGGGACGCACATACTAGGCGACGAGCGTGTGAGCGTGCACCAGGGAAATCAGGATTCTAGTTGACTACTATACTATGACCGGACTTGTATTTCTATTATATCGTATTACATCCATGTTCTCCCTACTTGTTTGATTATATAAATTGTGAATCATGTTAGAAATTATATTTAGGCTATATGCTTATTCTGCTGGGACTCTTTGAGGTCATCTTTGTTGTTGAGTTATTTGCTTAAATTGCAATTACATACTCAGTCATATTCATTAATTTGCATATCATATCTCAGTCTCTGTTATCATTTGTTGTTATATCTTGTTATCATTATTTGGGTTGATTGGTATGAGTTTTGTGAGGCTGAGAGATTGGAGAGATTGATGACTGAGTTGGGGCCTGAGAGCTGAGTTGTGATCGACATTTATGGGACCAGGCTGCACGCTGTAGTAGTGACATTTATGGAATCAGACTGCATGCCGCAACATGCTTTATTGAATCATTATGGGATCGGGGTGCACGTCGTAGCATGCCATGTTGGCTTATATTAACACTTGTGATGCATTATATTTGACATGCATACTTGACATACAGACATAGTGATGCATTTCCTCATGTTATACTGTATTGTGACATTCACGACTTCACATGCACATTGACATGTAGGCATATAGATATAATTTCCTCATGCTATCTGAGATAAAATATCTTATTTGTTGTTGAAAGCTTTTGGGAAGAATCAGTTTTCTTATATACTCATATTTTGGTGACTTCGGAGAAAGATTTGGGTTTTACTATTATACCTGAAAAGCATGCCTATTTTCCGTAACTATGAATGAGCTGAGCATCATATCTTTGAGTTATTACTTGTACTATTTTTATTATATTGTTACGAGTTTTTCTTGGCTATTTGTGTTTGACTCTAACCGTTGTCCAAGTTCATCACTACTTTCAATCTAAGGTTGGGTTTGTTTCTTATTAAGTACATGGGGTCGGTTGTACTCATACTACACTTCTGCACCTTGTGTGCAAATTTTGGAGCTGATGTTGTCGTGTACGGCAGGAGCTGTCATTGAAGATGTACCTGCGTTCCGGCCATAACTACCTCTTGTTTGTAGCTTTAGATTTATATATATGTTTATGTACATATAGAATAGATGATGTATTTATTTCATACTAGCTTTGTAAACTCTAAATTGTAGAAGCTCGTGATTTGTACTACCAATCCTTGGAATTTTGTTCAGTTATTGCATCATTTATTTTTTCCCAGTAAATCTCATTTGAATTGGATTGTTGTTAATTGGCTTACCTAGCGGGTTGAGTTAGGTTCCATCACGACTAGTTAGATTTCGGGTCGTGATAAAATACCTTTCCAAGTGATTTCAGTTCATTTGTTATTATAGTAAACCTAGTCAGCATCTTCTTGATGGGCTCAGACTCCTTCATGGAGAAGAGTTATAGTTCCTCAAAAGCAATTCTATTCTTGATCGCTTCACTTAGTTTGTTCCTTCATGAGCAGTTTTAAGTGCATCCTAGATCTCCTTTGCATTAGAGAAGGCTGATATCTTGTTGTACTCATCAGGACCATGTCCATAGATAAGGATCTTCTTGGTATTTGCATTATTCTCCATCATTATGAAATCTGCTGCTACAAATTCAGAGGGGCCTTTGGGAACAATTTTATTTTGCCCAATTTGCTTAGTGGGAGTGAATGGACCTTGATTCACTATGACCCATAGTTCATAGTCTTCAGCCATCAGGAAATCCTCCATTCTTTCTTTCCACCAACTGTAGTATTTTCTATTAAACAAGGGTGGTCTAGTAGTTGATTGTCTTTCTTTAATGCCAGGTGGGGCACTCATTTCTCTTCCAAGTTCTCTCTAGGTGTTAACTGTGTGTGAAAGAACCCGCTCTGATACAAATTGTTAGCTTGAGTGCCTTTATGGATTACTAAAGAACTTGGTTCATTACCTTACTCCTTAAGCGTAAGCAAAAATATCCAGTAAAGTAAACACAACAATGTTTACGCGTAAAATCACCCGGCTCAAAAGGTACAAAAACCACGACCTACCACGTAGGATTTTAGCTTCAACTTTAATAAAATAATGAGCAAAATGTATCGTTTATAAATCTGTAACTCAATACTCTCCAGTTCTCCTACTTCAACTATTTGACTTACAAGTTACTCTAACTTGCAGAACCAAACAATCACAAGCAATTTGCATGACTAGGTAGCAGTGGAATAATACCCAAGTCAAACTTTCCCATTCTATTTGAACCAAGAGAATACAAACAAATTCAAGAACAAATGTATACGGGCACCAAGTATATCAACCACCACAAATATGGGAAGGTAAAAAATAATCAAGCACACGAGACACCACGATTTATGTGGAAAACCTCTTCAATTTGATGAGTAAAAATCACGGGACCAAAGTCCCTCTAAGCTCCGCTAAATTAATCAAAAACAATTATAAAAGTTCTCTAAATTGTCCACAAGGCAAGTGCCAAATCAAGAGCAACAATAAAATAAGATTGCATCAAAATAATTGAAGAAAGGAGAGAGATTACCCCAAAAATGAGCTATTGTTCACGCCACCAAAATCGAAGTTACACGCCTCCAAATCCAATCTCCCGTTGAACTCAAAGAACCAGATGTTGAAAGCTCCTTGTTCAAATTTGAGCGCGATCTAACGGTTAACAAGTCGTAAAACGCTAATTGAAACAGACTGCCTCAGCAAAACATTTCTTGAGCAAAAGAACACACTTTTCTCTCTCACAATGCTTCAAAAACTGTTCCCCCTTATGTTTTCTCTCTTGTTATATTTCTAACCTTAAATAGGTCATATTTATATGTCTTGATATTAGTGGGCTATAGGTCAAAGTGGGCTAGGTCGAAAAGGTATTTTATTTATCCACATAGGAAGGGAAAAAGCCCCAAAAAACTCAACAATTTTCCCCCTCCCGACTATTTAGAGGAGGCCGCCATCACAGTGTCACGACCTCAATCTCCCTCCGTAGAACGTCGTGATGGAACATAGTCTCTAAGACTAGGTAAGCCTAACATACATGAAAAAATAACAGAAATAATAAAAGAACTTCAATTTAACCAGCCGGCTATCATAAAATAATTCCTCAACACAACTGAAACATGTCCCAAATATCTGGTGAGACCGAGTGATAAGCTATACACGAGTATACTGAAACATCCCTAATACATCAGTATCTATAATAGGAGTATGCAATAGAACTAAGATATAGGGTGAATCCGAGACCTGCGAACACCAACAGGTATACCTTGAAATCTCTGATTCAAGCTCAACTCACGGATGTCTGGGCTGGTATGAAGTACCTGGATCTACACAAAAAGATGTGCAAAAGCGTAGTATGAGTATACCACAACGGTACCCAATAATTATCAAGCCTAACCTTGGTAGAGTAGTGACGAAGTTAGGTCAAGACACCGACTAGAATAGATAAAGAAACTGAACATGTATAGTATAGTATAGAAATTAAAACATTGGAAATAATACAATGAAGAAATACAATAAGAATAACTACACTGGAATTAAGGCATTAAATACATCACAGATGAAACACGTGATACAAATGCCAAGGAAACGATGCAGACCAAACACAAGTGATGTAAATAAAATATAGCAACAAGAATCAATACCAAGGTACCGCCTCGTAGTCTCATTTCACAATCAAAATCACAATCTTTCCTTATATCACCGCCGGAGCCTTGCATTTAGTTTTAAAAATCATTTTTTTCCGAAATAACTACACGCGTTCTAGACCACATTATCAAACCGCGTGGCTTCAAGCAGCTCCCCTACTAGCAACACGCGTATCAAGCCCGCATTATCTCACCGCATGCGTATCAACCGCTATCATTATACCACCGCATGTGTATCAATATCACAATATATCAAAGATCGCACCTCAAGTGCCTAATACCACAATTTGCCAAAGAAGTCAACAATAATAATGTTTTCACAATAAATAGCCCATGGCTAAACCGCAATATGTGCAAGAGTCTCAACAATAGCAACCGAAAATGAATAACTTAACAAGAATGGTATTTTAACAATTTACAACTTTGCCTCAATGTGATCACGTCTTTTTACAACTTCAACACCAAAACTCAACAATAAGATAGTCCATGAAATAACAAGTTCAAGTAAGGTAACTCAACAGTTAAGTATTTAACAAGGAAATGAAAAAACAATAACTTCAACTAAGCAGGTAAAGGAAAATAACAAGTAGGATATGAGACAAATATTAGCAATATCAAGTGAAGCATGTAAGGATACATTAATGACGATGAATATAACATGTTATGACAATTCAATTAAGGCAAGAAAAAATCTACATTGCTTAAACCGATCAATTACTATATTTAGCCCGTGTATCCACTAATCACCTTCCGTACATGGCTTTCACATACCACAATTAACAAAAAACAACACCAAACCTAAGGGGTAATTCCCTCATACAAAGCTAGGCAAGATGCTTACCTCAAAACATGCTAACTTAATCCACTAGTAATCCTTTTCCACGAATATATAACTCTGAATGGCTTGAATCTAGCCAAAATAACTTTATACCATAAACACAAATCATAGGAAACTATTCCGGATAATAAAGTTGCAATCTTCAAAGAAAGTCAAAAAGTCAACTCAAAAAGTCAGCCCCGGGCCCGCGGCTCAGAACCCGACCAAACTTACAAAATTAGAATACCCATTTAATAACGAGTCTAACCATACTAAATTTACTCAATTCCGACCTCAAATCAACCTTCAAATCCTCAAAATATAGCTTATGAAGTTTTCACAAATTTCCCCAATTTTTCCAACTCAAAACACTAATTAAATCATAAAAACATTGATGGATTCATGTATAATAGTCAAATTCTAGTTAGAATCACTTACCCCAATCGATTCCTTGAAAATCCCTATCAAAATCGCGCAAAATTGAGCTCTCTAAGTCAAAAGATGAAGAATGAAATAAAACCCTCATTTCTATCTTTTTCTGTCTAGCGATCTTACTTTACCATCAGCCGCATATGCGGTTCTGCACATGCAGAAAATCCATTGCAGGTTCGGCTTTCACTTAAGCCCAACACCTTTTGCCTCTGTGGACTAAAAGCCCGCTTTTGAGGACAAGGCTCGCTTCTGCAGGTTCGCTTCTGCGAAGGCTTGACCGCACCTGCGGTCCACACACAATCCCCTCCGGGCCCATTTCTGCAGAACAAGGTCGCGCCTGTGGATGAGCATTTGCACCCAGGTGTCCGAACCAGTGACCCTTCCATTAGCTGGACCTCTATGCTTCTGCGATGATCCACCTCACACTTTCGTGTCCTCACCTTTGGCCAAACCTACCGCAGGTGCGATGACACAAGAACAGCAGCAACTTCAGCAAATATGTAAGTCCAAAATTATCAAACATATAGCGAACCTACTCGAGGCCTAAAATCACATCAAACAACCTCAATTCTACAAATCGCATCCCAGTTCAACCCTATGGAATCCATGAACATCCAACTTCCAAAACTAACACCGATTCATACCAAACCAACTCCGATTGACCTCAAATTTTGCACACAAGTTATAAATGACACAATGGACCTATTCCAACTTCCAGAATTGGAATCCAACCCTGATATCAATAAAGTCAACTCCCGGTCAAACTTCTCAATCTTCCAAACCTTCAACTTTCTAACTTTTGCCAATTCAAGCCGAAATAACCTACGGACCTCCAAGTCAATATCCAGAAATGCTCTTAAGTCCAAAATAACTATACAAAGCTACTAAAATCATCAAAACTCCATTCTGGAGTTGTCTACACAAAATTCAAACTCCGGTCAACTCTTTCAACTTAAGTTTCCAACAATCGGACTAAGTGTCATATTTCACTCCAAAACTCACCCGAAATCAAACCTACCACCCCGGCAGGTCACATAACCACAATGTAACATAGATGAGGAAATAAATAAGGGAACGGGGCTAAAATACTCAAATGGTCGGCCGGGTCGTTACACTCGGCGATCATGCAACACTCTTCAAACTTTCCTCTTGCTAGAGCTTTAGTCAACATATCTGAACCATTATCATCGGTGCAAATCTTCTGAAGTTCAAGCAACTTAGAATCCAAAACATCTCTAATCCAATGATATCTCACATCAATATGTTTAGACCTACCATGAAATGTAGAGTTTTTGCGAAGATGAATAGCACTTTGACTGTCGCAATAAAGCACATACCTCTCTTGAGCAAAGCCAAGTTCCCCCAAAAATCTCTTCATCCAGAGAAACTCTTTAAAAGCTTCAACGTCTTTAATAAGTTCAACTTCTGTAGTAGATAGAGCAACGCATTTTTTGCAACCTAGATTGCCAAGACACAGCTCCCCCTTCAAAGGTAACCAAGTAGCCTGAAGTTGACTTGCGAGTATCAACATCAACTGCCATATACAAATCAGTGTAGTCACAATGAATAGGTTTCCCTAACCCAAAACACAAACTTAGATTAGAAGTGCCACAAAGATATCTCATTATCCACATCACCACATTCTAATGCTCTCTTCTTGGATTAGAAAGAAAACGAGTAACAATACTAATAATGTGAGCAATATCTGGTCTTATACAAATCATTGCATACATCAAACTGCCAACAGCTGAAGCATAAGGAACTTTCTTCGTATCTTCCTTCTCATCATCACTGGAAAGACATTGCTTCGTGCTCAATTTGAAGTGCATCGCTAAAGGTGTACTTGCAATCTTAGCTTTATCCATGTTGAACCTACAACGTACTTTCTGAATGTACTTCTCTTGTGATAACCACAACTTCTTGACCTCTCTATCATAGACAATCTGCATGCCAAGAATCTATCTTGCTGGTTCTAAGTCTTTCATAGCAAAAGACTTGTTCAATTCTTGCTTCAACTTCTGAATCCTGCAAGCATTATAACCAACAACAAGCATTTAATCAACATAAAGTAATAAGATAATAAAGTCATCATCAGAGAATTTTTGTACAAAAATACAATGGTCTGAAGAAGCCTTCTTGAAGCCCTGCTTACTCATAAAAGAACCAAACTTCCTGCACCACTGCCTAGGAGCTTCTTTCAAACCATACAAGATCTTCTTTAACTTGCAAATGAAATTCTCTTTTCCTTTGACTTCAAAACCTTTTGGCTGCTCCATATAAATTTTTTCATCCAAGTCACCATGGAGAAATACATTTTTAACATCCATTTGCTCAACATCTAAATCTAGACTTACAGCTAAGCCCAGAACAACCCGAATGGATGACTTCTTCACAACTAGAGAAAAGATTTCATCAAAATCAACTTTTTCTGATTTAAGCCCTTGACAACCAATCTAGCCTTGTACCATAGAACTGGATTACCATCTTCATGTTCACCCTGAAAACCCACTTTTGTTTCAAAGATTTTCTCTCTTTAGGTAGCTTAACCAAATCAAAGGAATGATTATCATGCAAGTATTTCTTCTCATCCTTCATAGCATCAAACTAGTTTTCCTTTTCTTCACTATCCATGGCCTCTTCAAAAATTTTAGGTTATTCCCCATCAGTCAAGAGTACATACTCAGTAGGAGGATAACGAAATGAAAGTACTTTCTCTCTAGTAGATCTTCTGAGAGAACTTTCTGAAGCATCAATAGTAGTTAGTTTCTGGTCAACCACATCATCTTGCATTGGAGCATCAACAACATCATGCTGGTCATTCTAAACATGATCACCATCTTCATTATCAACTTGACTATCATCAGTTTGAAGATTTTCTTCAGGTGGAATAGTCACAGGAATTGGATCAACATCAACTAGGCTCTCACTGCTTTGAGACAACCTTCTCAGCTTTATTAATATCTTCAATTGTTTGGTGTTCAAAGAGCACAATATCACGGCTTTTAACAAGTTTCTTTCCAACTAGATCATAGAAACGATAGCCAAATTCATCTTGACCATAACCAATGAAGATACACTGCCTAGTTTTAATATCCAGCTTTGACCTCTCATCCTTAGGAACATGCAAAAATGTCTTACACCTGAAGACTCTCAAGTGATTATAAGAAATATCCTTGCCAAACCAAACTCTATCAGGGACATCACCAACCAAATCTACAGTAGGAGATAAATTCATAACATAAGTAGTAGTAGTATTATGTAAGGCCCTATAAATATTTTACCTAGAACCCGGGGTTTCGTAGTGCCGAGGTAGGATAATGTGTTCGAAGGTAGTAGATAATCTTCACGGAGAGCTTACGAGCCGCGGTACAGACTTTTTGGATTGTGCAATGCATTGGGGAGTTAAAAGAATGATTTTTGCAGAATGTTAAAATATTTCTACCGTCCATTATGCGGCCTCATAACTACTCCACGGACCTCAGATTCGCCATAGAGTGCCACAGGAACAAAGCCAATTTTGGAGGTCATTTTGCGGTCAATTATGCGATCGCAAAATTATTTTGCTGGCCGCACTACCATCACATATTCGGCATGAGAAAATTCAGGAGGGGAATTTCGCGGCGCATTATGCGACCCATAATTGGTCTGCGGACCATAGACCTGCCGCAGATCTAGCCCAAACAGCCCAATTTTTGGGCCCATTTTTTGTGGTCCGCTTCGCAGGCCACATACCGGTTCTACGGTCCACTCTGCGACATCAGACTTGAGTTCGGAGGGTTCATTTTATGATTTTATAACCCGACCTCATTTCTTATAAAATGACTTTGAGGTTATTTTGGCTAGTTTAAATGGCTATTTTAGAGAAAGGGGAGCATCTTAAAGAGAGAGAAGGAAGCCCCAAACCTTTGGATCATCAATACTTGCCCCAAACTTGAAGATTCAAGGGAATCACTCACTAGACCATCAACTATCCAGGTAAGACCTTGTCCTAAGCCTTCATGTAATTGTTATGAGTTTAAGTAAGTTGTGGAGATGGAGATAGTCCATGCATGTGCTAATAGGAGATATTAAGTGGGGTTGATGAACTATTCCGGGTAGATTCTTGTTGAAATTGGTTAAGGGAGGAAGGGATTACCATTGTAGAAGCCTTGTATTTTTGCATGATAGGTGTTTGACAAAATTCCCAAGAGACTTACATCATGAGAATCCTTCTAATTTTGATTCGATTTTATCATCTTCCTATAGATTGAAGTCGCTAGGAGTATTTGGACATTCTAGTAACCTATGTAAAGCTCAAGCGAGGTTGTTATCTAAACTTCTCTTGTAGAGTTGAATTCCATGATGCTCCCGTAAGATTCAAGTATGATTGGCCCAAGTTCCTAATTCCTATGTTCCGAGCCATTCCTAATATATTCAGTTATTCCTAACAAGTATTGTGTCAAAAATTGTATGCTCAGAATGTGTTTCATTTGCTCCTCTCATATTATGCTCTCCTTCGAGAATGTATTCAAGAATGGTTTATGTATTATAATGCTATAACTTCAATTCAGGGTTCGAATGCAAGATTTATTATGCCTTATTCTTAGAAGGAAAACTCAATGTTTAAGACTTCTATTGCTCATATACATGTTTATAGTCTTGATTACAAATGCCCTTATTTTTTATAATCTATGATGATGCTTGAAAGTAAAAGAAGTGAGTATGAAATATAAAATGTGGCCATCGTGCCAATAATGAAAATTACACCTGTGGCCCATGGAACCAATGCAATGAAAGGAAGGGTGAACGATTATGAAATGAACAGTAACTTCATTATATAATGAATGTTTTGGGAGTATCGTTTAGTCACCAAGGAATGGTAGGTAGAAACAACCTAACCCCAAAACTACACATGTCGGTGTAGGAGTGATTGATGGGTAAATCCACGTGATTGATGTGTTAAGATTATTCCCCTGATTGGGATGAGATTGATGTGTTGAGATTATTCACCTTGATTTGGATGAGATGATTTCTAGAAGAATGTGATGTCGACCCACACGATATTGTGGTGAGACGACTTAGTCGATTTGGCCCAGATACCATATGGTGGTGTTGTGATTAGATGTCTTGGGGTGAGATGACTTAGCCGATTGGGCCGAGATTAGACTCCGTGCTAAAAGCACAGTGGTGTTTTGGTACTAAAAATATCCCAACTTAAAAATATTGATAGTCACTTGGAAAATTATCTTTCTCTTAATTTGAGGCTTTGATATTGTTTGAGGCTCTCATTGATTCCATGTTTCATTCTCCTTGTGTTGTTACTCGATTCATTGAGAGGGTGTTCAGTCTTTACATACTATTACTATTCCATATGTACTAACGCCCCTTTTGCCAAGGGCACTGCATCTTTAATAGATGCAGGTGGTTCCACAGCAGGCGGCATCGATCAGTGATAGTGGTACACCCTCTTCCCAGCTAACTTGGTGAGCCCCACTTCATATCAGGGTCTTGTATATTTTGTTCCTCATGTATAGTGTTTTGTGGTATAGCCGGGGCCTTGTTGCTGGCACTATCATATTACTCTTTTGTACCCATTAGAGACTCCGTAGACATAGTATGGGTTGTATCTTGGGTTTGGAAAGTCAAACTAGATATGTTGTATTTGTATCACATGTTCCCACTTCTAAACTATGAATATGTAGTATATTTTTGGGAATTGTAAGTGAAGTTACTAATGGTAATGAAATTGGCGTTGTTCATGAAATCCTCTCATTGTCTAACGAATGGTTCACATCTTCACTGTAGTTATGGGTAAGGTCAAGTAGGAGGCATCGAGAAGGCTTGCTTGACTGGGATATCTCAGTTGAGCGTCGGTCGTGCTCCCTAAGGTCGAGCATGATATATTAAGCTCTCCTGCCCAAAATGAATCTAGCAACTTAGCATCTGAAAGCAGACATCTAACCCTCTCAACTAGAGTTCTGTTCATCCTCTCTGCTAAACCATTTAACTGAGGCTACTTTGGAGAGGTTTTTTTATGTCGAATACCCTACGATCTGCAATAATTATCAAAAGGACCGATATATTCACCACCATTGTCTGAGCGGATGAATTTTAATTTCTTCCATGTCTGCCTCTCAACCAAGGCCTGAAAATTCTTAAACACATCAAGTAATTGATCCTTTGACTTCAAAGGAAATACCCAGATTTTGCGAGAATGATCATCAATAAAGGTCATAAAGTAAAGTGCACCACCATGAGACCTTACATTAAAAGGACCACATAAATTAGAATGTACCAATTTCAGCAAATCATGCTTTCTCGAAGGCAGATGACTCAGAAAAGAAACTTTTTTCTGTTTCCCGGCTAAGCAATGAATACATCTTTGCAATTTTTCTTGCTTTACTCCCGAAAGTAAATTCTTCTTAGCCAAACTATCAATACCCTTCTCACTCACATGACTCAGCCTTCTATGTCATAACTATGATGAATCACACCAAATTAACTGAGTCAATAGAAATGGAGCCATGCATTTTGTACAAGTTAGATACATTGATACCTCGAGCCATAATCATTGAGCCTCTAGTAAGCTTCCACTGGCCACCACTAAGGATGTTATAATAACCATCATCATCAAGCTTTCCTGAAGATATTAGATTCAGGAGGACATCTAGAACATGCTTGACATTGTTAAGTACTAACCTAGAGCCACTGTTAGTTTTCAAACAAACAGTACCAATGCCAAATACATCAACCTCACCATCATTGCCCATTTATAACTATCACGACCCAAAGTCTTTTATGTCTTGATAGCGCCGATCGCAATACTAGGCAAGCCGAAAATCACAAATAACCATGCATCTTTAGATGTAAAACATTCGAAATGAGCTTAATAGTGAAAATCTCATAATAACTGACAAGAAAATACCGCAACTCAATACAAAATCCCCCAAAATCCGGGTGTCACAGAGTACTTGAGCATCTAAATGAAAACATAGTCTGACTACTGAAACACTGTCTAGAAAGATAGAACAATACTAATAAAAATTGTGACTTAGTCGATTCCGTGGAATCGTGTAGTCATCTAACGAGTCCAGTTTATTAGAAGTGTTACATACCTCAAACAGTGCAAATCTCTACTCCAACAAGCCCTTCCCTCGCGAATAGTCCTCCTAGCAACCCGAATTTAGCCACAAACAGTTTGATACAATCAACACAAGCTATAGGGATCAATTCCATATGATAAAACTAGGTTCTTTAACAAATGTCAAAAAGTCAACCCAAAAGTCAACCACGAGCCAATGTCTCAGAATCCTACAATATTAACAAAATTCGAACACCCATTCAATAACGAGTCCAACCATGCCAAAATTACCTAATTCCGACATCAAATTGCCACTCAAATCCCAAAATCTTACTCTCCAATACCGAGCCAAAAATTCCCCAAATTCCACCTTAAAAGCACATAATCTAAGTAGGAAATCTGATGGGTAATCAATATTAATAGATAAAAATGATCAAAAGTGGCTTGCAAATTCCAAAAAAAGAAGAAATCTTGGAAACCTTCGAATTTATATTCTGCCCAGGCATTTTCGCACCTTCGACATTGAATTTTTCTTCCTTTTCTTTTTTTTAAAATTCTAAAATATTTTAGTTCTAGGATTGTGGGTTCTCCATAAATATTGATATTCAGATAAAAATCTTCTGCTTTACAAAGAAATATTCAGAATAAGCAGTTTGAACCAAATTCAAAACTTGTCTCTGTATGACAGAAAGCTGTGAAGAGCTGCCTTTTGCTTTTGAACCTCCAAAACTGGATTTACGCGAGCTACCAAGCTCCTTCCCTCCCCTCCCCCCTTGGCCCTTGCCATTAGTTAGCTTGCACTTCACCTTGCTTGCCCTTTGAGTTTTTAAAGTTATTAATTTTATTAATTTATTGATTTTTTAACGAAAAGGATAAAAAATACCTTTCTATTATTGGATATCATTTAAAGCTACCCTCCATTATACTATTCGATTAAATATTCTCTTACCGTCTAACTATTAATCAGATTTACCCCTTATTTAACCTAGGGGATACGTGGTGGGCTTTTAAGCCCTAACCTATTAAGCCTACCCATAACCTATTACCATAACCCGACCCCATTCAAAAGCTTAAATAACAAAACCCTCGTATGTTTCCCTGTATTGTTAAAAATGACGAATGTGACAAATGCCCTCTTTTATAAATCTGCCCAGGCAGCCTTCGGAACTGGGCCTCGATCGTGGCTTCGATTATAGCCTTCGAGCCTAGGCCTCGATCATGGCTTCGATCACAGGCTCGAGCCTGGTCCTTCAGTCATGGCATCGATCATGGCATCGAGCCTGGTCCTTCGATCATGGCATCGATCATGGCATCAAGTCTGGGTCTTTGATCATGGCATCCAGCCTAGGCCTTAGATCATGGCCTCGATCCTGAGCCTTCGATCAGTGGCCTTCGATAACTGACCTTCGAACTTGCCTTCGATCATGGCCCTCTAGCCTTGCCTTCGATCATGGATCTCGAGCCTGCCTTCGATTATGGTTCTCGAGCCTTGCCTTCGATCCTCGGCTCTATTTCCCGGCTTGATTTCTGGGCTCGACTTCTAGCCTTCGATATTTTTTGGGCTCGACTTCTAGGATCGATTGCTCAGCAGAAGAAAATTTGCAGCAGCTTTTGCAGCAGTTGTTTAAGTCCCATTTTTGATCCGTTAATCATCTGAAACTCACCCGAGGCCCTCGGGACCTCAACCAAATACACCAACAAGTCCTAAAACATCATACGAACTTATTTGAGACCTCAAATAACATCAAACAACGCTAAAATCACGAATCATAATCCAATTCAAGCTAATGAAACTTAGAATTTCCAACTTCTACATTCGATGTCGAAACCTACAAAATCAAGTCCGATTGACCTCAAATTTTGCACATAAGTCATAAATGGCATAACGGAGCTATAAAAACTTTTGGAACTGGATTCCAACCCCGATATCAAAAAGTCAACTCCCTAGTCAAACTTCCAAATTTTAAATTCATATTTTATCCATTTCAAGCCTAATTCCACTACGCACTTCCAAATAAAATTCCGATCATGCTCCTAAGTCCAAAATCCCCATACGGAGCTGTTAAAATCATCAAAATTCTATTCCGGGGTCATTTGCACATAATTCGATATCCGATCACTATTTAAACTTAAACTTTTATTTTTTCATCAAAATTCCATATCTCGGGCTAGGGACCTCGGAATTTGATTCCGAGCATACGCCCTAGTCCCAAATCACTATACGGACATATCGAAAATGTCAAAACACTAATCCGAGTCCGTTTGTTCAAAATGTTGACCAAAGTCAACTCAGTTGAGGTTTAAAGGTGTAATTCACATTTTAATCCATTTTTCACATAAAAACTTTCCGGAAATTTTTACGGACTACGCACGCAAGTCGAGTAATGATAAATAGTTCTTTTCAAGGTCTTAGAATACAGAATTAATTATTAACTTGAAAGATGACATTTTGGATCATCACATTCTCCACCTCTAAAACAAACGTTTGTCCTCGAACGGAGTTAGAAAAAGTACATGAGCTGGTGAATAAGTGTGGATAACATAGCTTAATCGTGGGTCCTAGTGCACGTGTCACCCCTAATCAATACTACTTAGCTCAATATGGGTCTAGTGTATGCGTCACCTCAAAATCAATAATCAATATAATCGTTGTGGAATGCAACCCGATCCAAATAACAATCTGTTGCGGCATGCAACTCGATCCAACATAACTCACAACATGGCTCTATGGCCCGAATAAATCATCAAACGCTCAAGTCTCCATATGCTAAAATGTCACAGAAACATAATCCTATTATACAACACGGAATATCACACTATGCCACAGATTCAGCTCAAACTCATGTCACGTACAAGGACACCAATAACATGTGAGATAGCATATCAGAAGTGTACAGAGACGAAGATATAACATGCGGATATAACTATCAAGACTGAACAGTATGACTACGGCTAAGGTAAATATCTCAACATGGAAAAAATAGCCCTATCATGTCTCAAACATTTAAGTAGATAGCCTAGACATGATTTCTAGCTTGAATAATAACTCACGTAGTCATACAAATGGAGAAATATGATATCAAAAGAGAATGATAGCAAACCGAGGCATGTAATAGACTAAGAACTACCCGAATCATGAATACCCCGATGCATGCACATACGCCCGCCACCTAGCACGTGCGTCACCCCCAACACATCTCAAGTATTATAGTTTCCAGGATAATTACCCTCAAATCCATTATTAGATATGTTATTTACCTCGAACAAGCTAAATTAATACCGACCAAGCCAAGACAATACACTAGAAATGCCATTCTGCGTGAGTCGACCTTCGAACGGCCTGAAACTAGCCAAATACAATTCAAAAACATCAAATAATGCCATAGGAAACAAATAACTATAAAGGACGAATCTTTAATCAAATACTCAAATTCAACCAAAATATCAACACGTGCCCGCACTCTGAAATTCTACAAAACTCATATGTTTTAACAACCAATTCGAATACGAGTCCATCCATACTAATTTTATCCAATTTCAACTCTGAATTGATGTTCAAAACTCAATTATTCACTTTAGAAAAGTTTAGACAAAACCCCCCAATTTCTCTTTTAGATTCACCAATAAAATTCCAAAATAGAAGATGGAATCATGTAATATAATCAAATACAAGTCAAAAATACTTACCCCAATCCAAGTCATGAATATCTCCTCCAAAAGCACCCAAAATCGAGCTCCCAAACTCACAATATGACAAAATGAGTAAAACCCTTGAAATATATATCAAGCTGCCAATAAATCCCTATTTGTGGTCACACAGTCACATCTGCGACACCACTTCTGTGGTCCCCATCTCGCATCTGCGATAATGCCTCAACAAGTCACTTACCGCATCTGAGACAAGCCAGCTGCATCTGCCACTCTGCGTGCAGTTCCTCAAGCGCAAATCCTCAGCCTGGTCAAGCTCCGTAGGTGCGCACCTCTATTCGCCATTGTGGCCAATACTCTGTAGAAGAAAAACTCTCATGGTCACCTCCTCTTCGCACAAGCTAGCCCCTCCCTCGCATAAGCAGATCAGCATCTACAATCCAATCTGCGCAGGTGCGAAGAACCAGAAACCAAAACTACTCATCATTATCAAAATAGTATGAAAGTCATCCGAAACACACCAGAGCCCCTTGGGACCCCATCCAAACATATCAGCAACTCCCAAAGGATAACACACACCTACTCGAGGCTTCAAATCCCACAATATAACATCAAAACGATGAATCACACCTTAAAATAAAGCTTAAAGAATTAACTAACTTTCAACTTCCAAAACTCGTGCCGAAATCAACGCGGAATGACCTCAAATTTTGCACACAAGTTCCAAATGACATAACATATTCCAATTCCAGGAACAACGATCCAAACCTGATAACATCGAAGTCAACTCCCGGTTAAACCTATGAACTTTTCAAACCTTCAAATGGCCAACCTTTGCCAAATAGAGCTGAAACCTTATATAAATATCCAAATGCAAATCCGGGCATATGATCAAGTCCAAAATCACTATCCGAATCTAACGGAACCATAAGAACTCTTATCTGAGTTCAAATACACAAAAGTCAAACCTGGTCAACTCTTCCAACTTAAAGCTTCCTAGTTGAGAATCATTCATCCAAATAGACTCTGAACCCCTCAAAAACCAAAAATGGTAATACACACAATTCATAATATACCGTATGAAGCTACTCATGACCTCAAACCACCGAACTTAATGCAAATTCTTAAAATTACCAGTCGAATCGTTACATTCTATCAACTCAAATATACGTTCGTCCTCAAAGGTGCCAAGAGTCATTCTAAAGCTATCAAATCACTGTACAAACTCACCATGCATATACCCATGGATGATCCCATGTCACCCCAATCCATATAGACCTGACTACACAACCTAACTGAAGGTCCTTACTTCCACCTAAGTCCATAAATCTTGGAACCTAATCTCCAACACCTAGAACTCTTTATAAGACCCAATTCCCACAATATACACTGCATATGATCTAAACAAGCTATATCAAGTTATAACCATAACCCAAGATATAATCACATGATATACCGCATAATTCAGATACTCATAACAATAATTTCAGATCACAATAGCAGCTCAATAACAAACCCGGTACCGTTAACAAATCTCATATCAAATAAAACCTTGTTCTAAATTTTCGTAAATAGCCAATGATGAAAAACACACGCAGAAACTTATAACCATCCATCAGATCAACAAATTGTGGAGCTTTCTCGCCCAATAAGAAACATAGCCAAATTCTAATCTGACTAGCTACGTTATTCCTCCAAACATATCTTAATCAAATTCGATAGAACTCATTCCAGGTCCAATAACCTCATCTCATCAAGTACACGCTGCTCGACCGACACGTTATACTAGCACTACCTCGAGCCACATACCATGCAATCCGTGCACCTAACCCAATGATGGAAAAGAATTAAATGAGAGAACTGTCCCACAAGCTCAATAGATACCACCACGAAGCGTAATGCTATGAACCTATCACACAAAGGAGAAATAAAACACATGCAATAAGCACAAATGATCATATCCCAATATAACTCCATTGCGATGCATGACTCAATCCAAACATTGGTCCACATGGAATTCCTTGAGTCATGATGCTCACAATCAATAACCATATGCCTATCAACAACAAACATGCGAAGCGCATGACCATAACCATAGAGAAACATATATCAGAATATACGACAAACAAGAAGACCATGACTAAGGTGCAGTCTATCATTCAACACTCCAAGAGTCATCTTGCTCGAATTTCTGCCACAAGGCCCAAACAAGACCGTATCATGTGTGTAAGTAGTCAACACTCATGAGGTTGTGCGAGTAAATAAATATGACCTGATGTAGAATACACATCCTCATGAGGCCTACTAGTGGCCTTCAAATCAATTTGATCTTCCCGAAATAGGTAATAACCTCCGAAACGTCCATAATAACCTATCCATAAGTCATACAATCAACCATCAATCTCTCCACATACCTTTACCGTCCGCAACCAAGGAACAATCTGCCTCTGAGAACCCTTCTAGTCTTCAAATCCCTAGAATACAGGAATCTCCATGCCTGATCCCAAATTTACCATTCAAATGACTAACACATCCCTCACACACAATCATCTCATGAGAAATACTTCCATAATTATTCCGTGCCACATAGCAAAATCTGAATATCAGTAGTCAGTCAACCAGGTGATTACCGTAATACCACTCAAGCATCCGCAAGTCAAAACACATTACGCCTTCTGAAATACGCAACCTTCTCAGGTGATACCGGATAATGCCATATTTCTTCTAAACATATGAATTAATCAATGTTATCTAGAACTCATGACCATCCCTTTGAAACTAAACTGCAACTCGTACATGAAAATCTCAATCCCACACGTCGTACCACATCTATCATGCCATCATACAAAAATACGAGAAACCCATTATTAATTCTGAATCACAAGAAGGATACATACTCCATCATCCAGAAACCTTCCACTTAATCCCATCTAGGAGAAAAATCACAACACACAACAAACTCCTGATGCCTGTAGAAAACATTTGTCCCAAGCCATGGTCGAAATTATAAAGAATTCTTTTAAACTCATTTGCACATAACCAAGCCAACAGAACTGAGTCCCTCTAACTCAACCAAGCCATGAAGACCGACGAACCCAAGAGTATTGCCAAAAAATAAGTGTAGAGTCTCACCACCCAAAAGAACCGATCACCCTTATTACTATTTTGATCCAAATTCTTACCAAGCTAACCTATTTCTTCGAGTTTCCTCTCGACATGCCTTCAAGTTAACACTTCTTCTTGCTATTACACTGTGATGCTTAACCAAATCTCACCACAAGAGATCCTAGCATGAAACCACATTGTCCTAAAGCCCATAACATATTGTATTCCCTCTTAAGTGCCTAATAGTACTGCAACTAAAATACCTACTCCGAAGACACCTTCTGTGAACATGAAAATGTTTCTTTAACCTCTCTAACGTTGAAATGTAACATCAATAATGATACAAAAATACTAAAAGTCTCTACACCATCCCATGCAGATCTCAGATCTTAGTCATATCAAATCCGGAAGATCCTCAAATACCACTTACGGATCTTGAACCCATTAGAACCTTCTTGAGAGCCGTTAACCATGTTCAAATCCCCAGCACACCGCCAATACAAACCGAATGACTTATACTCCATTAACATACAAACACCTAAGAAGTAACCCTATTTTTCAGCAACTGAGTGAATCCCCTCTCCTAGCGAACTACATCAACCACGAATAACAAACTCGAATTACCCCACGATTTCCACATATCCATAAAGTGCAATACATCATACATACAATTTTTTTTTACTCAAGTCATCCTCGAAATCAACCTCTTCAAGTCATAACGGATCCACAAGTATGCCTCATACCAATACTAACATAACACATGACCATGCAATCTGATCGTTGACAGCAGACTCTCCCACTTGGCTCGAAGCCATTGTACATAACATCCGATAACCCATAATACCAGTACTCCATAACTGCCATAATCTCGCACTTTAATCCAACTAAATCTTTCATAAGCTAATGTAGCACTAATCATAAAGTACCTCAAATCTTATGCTAAACGCTTTTCCATCCTCGCGGCAGTCATGCATGCTCCTTCAATCGACCCAATAAATTGAAGCACATACACACCCCACTAGTAGAAAAGAAACTCTTCACAGAAACATCATAAGGGTCACACAACCTTAGACCATCCCGCAGGAGATAGCCCACCTGCTTAGCCACAAACAGGTATCTATTTATGCCCTACCATAGTCACAACCACTATGAAATCATTTAATCTTCCGGAGTCTGAACTCATCAGCAAGGCATAAGAATCTACTTCATTCCACCAATGAGCAACTGAAATATCCCTAACACACTCATAACTTCTAAGCACATAGTCCTTTTACATCCCAAGCAAAATTCGTCTCGTCACATCAAAACCATCTAAGCACAATCTGCAGTCACATAATACACATCATATAGCTATCCAACCACTCAATGATCCATCAATCCCACTCCTAAGAACATTATTGGGCATATACATCAAAAAGCATATACTCACACAGCTGAAATTACTGAGCCTAAGCTGCAGTCTAAACCTGGCCTCAAGTCCTCTAAACTGTCTTGTATCCACAACATAAAGAACACATCTCGTACCTCATCCATGACATCATGAGCCGTCGATGCACATCTGATACCGAGTGCTCAACATACATATGAATGGATGGAAAGGAATCAAAGAGATACGCTTCAAACTGAATTAATGTCACACGATAAGGAAAGAAAGATGGGGGGGTTACTAGTGTTACACCCCATACCTAAGTGATGTTGGAATGTGTGGCTTCTAGAGAAACCAATCAGGTGGTGACGAGTTACCACGTAGATGAGGCAACTGCATTCAACAAAAGTTTTCCAGCTGTCTCACCGGGCATGATAGCCAAAACGAGGTAACCCGTTTTGCATGTGAAACCGACAGAGTTTCCTATGCTTGGTGCATGTATATAAAGGCATTAAGGCTCATTCTCTTTCATTTTTCAAGAAGTATCACTCACCACAACTCACCCAAAATTCTCTAATATCTCTTGAAGTTTCAAATAGCCTAAACAAAATATGGCTTTATTAGGATTTAGCTTAGAGAAATTTGGAATTGTTGCTACAACATCTATCATCTGGTGGTATTGATTCTGAAGATCTATTAGAGGCAAATTTAATACCATAGAAGCGCAATTAGTTCTTTAACAAAGGTATGCAGGGCGACTTTCTTTCTTGGCAATAGTTAATGTAAGTCTCTTTTTTCTTCTAAATGATTCATGTATTGTAAGGTTTGATAGTTCTAATCCCTCTCAATGATCTTTCCCTTGTGATGCCAGGTACGACACCTATTAAGAAACCACTAATTATTTGGGTATGATGGTGAAATGCCACCGAGCCCTTGTGTGGCCGAGTATGATCTAGACCTGGTATGGCCGGGTATGATCGATCTCTCTACGATGCCGGGTACGAAATAATGTAAGTCAAGACACTACCGCACACATGGTGGTGATTGTGCTGGAAATTATAAATTGAAATTGTGATTGTGGTTGATGTCTCGAATTAGACGGCCTAGATGATCGGGTTGTGATCGGACTCTGTGCTAAAAGTACGGTGGTATTGGTGTTGTGAACATTGGTATTGTGAAAGGTGTTATACTGGTACTAAAAATTTCCCAACTTAAGATACAGAAATTTATTTGAACACTATCCTGATCCTAATTTGAGATTTGGTGTTGTTCGTAGCTTCCACTGATATCATGATTGTTCTTACTTATATTATTTATCATTCTATTAGGAGGGTATTTTGTCATTCATACTAGTACTATTTCATATGTACTAACGTCCTTTTTAGCTAGGGGCGCTGCATCTTCAATGGATGCAGGTGGTTCCACAGCAGGAGACATTGATCAGTGATAGCGGTACACCCTCTTCCTAGCTGACTCGGTGAGCCCCACTTCATTTTGGGGTTATGAATCTTTTGTTCCTTGTGTATTGTGTTTGAGGTATAGACGGGGCCTTGTTTCCAGCACTATCAATACTCTTTTGTATCTATTAGAGGATCCGTAGACATAGTGTGGGTTGTATTGGTATTAGGAAAGTCAAGATAGTAATGTTGTATATGTGTTACATCTTCTGCTTCAAACAATAAAAGTGTGTGTAATTTGAGACTTTAAAATGAAGTGACTAATGGAAATGAATTGGTATTGTACATATGATCCCTTTATTGTATAATTAACGAAAATATGTAATATCTTTATTCATAAGTGAGTTTGGGTAGAAAGTATCTAATAGGCTTTCTTGATTGGGTTCACTCGGTTGAGCGCCGGTTGCGCTCCCCGATTTCGTGGCGTGACAAACTTGGTAGCCTAAGGTTTTAAAGTGTCCTAAGATGTCTCGGAGCCGTGTCTAGTAGAGTCCTTCTTATCGTTGTGTTTTTTACCACATTTATAATTAGGATACTACTTGGGCATTTAGGAATAATACCCTTCTTTCATGTTCTCGATCGTGCGATACAGCTGATTGTAAGATTGTTCCTTCTTTAGCTCATGCTTTACTCTAACTTTCAGTATATGGCACCTAAGAAGAAGGCAAGAACTGGCCAAATAGCCAATATCACCCCAGGAGTGACAGTTGATCCTATATTTAATGATCCGGGTAAGCACCCAAGGAGTGAGAATATTCCTCCAGTTACTACACTGCCTGATTCTACTACAACTGATCAGACCACACCTGTCCCTATACCTATTGAGAGTGCGACGGTCCCTCTAATTGATATACCAGTTCCACCTCCAGTTTGAGCTTCCGATTCGGGCGTTTCTAATGTTGATCTCAGGGGAGCCATACATATGTTAGCTCAGATAGTGGCTTCCCAAGCCCAAAGATCAAATGTTGCACCCACTCCTTCCAGTGAGCCAGGGGATTCTTCTAGTTCCAGGGTGAACAGGTTTCTTCAGTTAGATCCTCCAGTGTTCACGGGTACTAACCTAAAGGAGGACCCCAAGACTTCATTGATGAGATGCACAAAACTCTCCGAGTTATGCGTGCTACTGAGACAGAGGTAGTGGAATTGGCCTTCTACCACCTGAAAGAGGTGGCATATTCTTGCATTGACCTATGGGAGAAGTCCCGTGGGGAGGAGAGCCCTCTGGCAAGGTGGGCTGAGTTTGCCTATGCCTTCATTGATCATTTCTTGCCTGCCAAGACTAAGGCAGCCCGTGCTGCTGAGTTTGAGAGCCTAAGGCAAGGTATCCTAAGCGTGTGAGAGTACCATATGAGATTCGCGCACCTGTCCAAGTATGCTATTTATATGTTGCCCACTATGGAGTCTTGAGTGCGTCGGTTTGTGCAGGGACTTAGTCCCTTGGTAATTAATAAGGTCGCTACAACTACCATGAATTATGATATGAACTATGGGAAGATGGTGACATTCTCTCAAGCCACAGAGTCCCGCAAATTAAGGAACAGAATGGAGTGAGAGGGTAGTAATAAGGCCCGGTCTGCAGGCAACTTTGGTGGTTCTTCTAGTGGCAGCAGGTCAGCATTCAGGGGAGGGTCGTCAGGGCCATCTTAGTCCTTTGCTCAGTCTTCGGCTAGTGCACCGCCATCAGGGTCCAGTCAGCAGTAGTAGAGCCGTTTCAATCCCAGTTAGGGCAACAGAGGCTCCTACCAACATGGTCGGCATGGTGGTAGATTCCAGCAGCAGCGGAAGCACCCATTCCCTAGGTATGGAAAGATGCACTTAGGAATATGCTACATGAACTTACCCATAAGCTATGGGTGCGGATTGAGGGGTCACATTCAGAAGGATTGGTGTTCGTCCCGCCAGGGTGCTGGTAGTAGCACGACACAGCCAGCCAGTTCTACATCTACTACATCCGTAACACCTTCTCCAGCTCGAGGAACTCCAACATTCGCAGGCCGTGGTACAGGTAGCAGGGGAGCACAGATTTCAGGAGGATCTAGCCGTTTCTATGCTATGAGGGGTCGTCAAAATTCAGAGGCTTCTCCAGATGTTGTTACAGTTATATTGACTGTCCTATATCATGATGTGTATGATATTATTGATCCCAATTCCACTTTGTCATATGTCACTCCTTATGTTGCTATGCAATTTGGGATAGAATTGGAACAGCTTCATGAGTCGTTCTCTGTATCTACTTCGATTGGTGAGTCTATTTTGGCCGCGCGGGTTAATAGGGATTGTGTTGTCAGATTGCGTGGTCGGGACACCATGGACGATCTCATTAAATTAGGAATAGTCGATTTTGATGTAATAATGGGGATGGACTGGCTTTATTCTTATTTTGCCAAGCTTGATTGCCGAACTAGGACTGTTATATTCGAATTTCCAAATGAGCTAGTTATTGAGTGTAAGGGTGATGATGTGGTACCGAAGGGTAGGTTTATTTCTTACCTTAAGGCCATGAATATGATCAACAAGGGGTGTATTTACCATTTGGTACGGGTTAAGGACACTGATGCTGAGGCGTCTACATTTGAGAGTTTGTGCCTGTTGTGAATGAATTTCTGGGAGTCTTTCCGGATGAACTCCCTGGGATCCCACCAGACAGGGAGATTCATTTTGGGATTGATGTGATGCCAGACACGCAGCCTATATCTATTCCGCCCTACATAATGGCACCGGAAGAATTGAATGAGCTAAAGGAATAACTGAGAGATTTGTTAGAAAAAGGTTTCATCCGGCCGTCTGTGTCACCTTGGGGCGTACCGGTTCTCTTTGTGAGGAAGAAGGATGGGTCACTAAGAATGTGTATCGATTATCGGCAGCTCAACAAGGTCACAATCAAGAATAAGTACCCACTGCCAAGGATATATGACTTGTTTGACCAATTGCAAGGTGCTAAGTACTTCTCCAAAATTGATTTATGATCCGGGTATCACCAATTGAAGATCAGGGAGAAAGATGTTCCGAAAACAGCTTCTAGAACCCGATATGGGCACTTTGAATTTTTGGTGATGTCGTTTGGGCTAACAAATGCCCCAACAACTTTCATGGATCTTATGAATTGAGTCTTCAAGCCTTTTCTTGACTCATTTCTGATAGTGTTCATTAACAATATTCTTGTATATTCACGAAGTCGAGAGGACCATGCTGATCATCTTAGGGTAGTTCTGCAAACCCTATATCAGCACAAGTTATATGCAAAGTTTTCAAAGTGTGAATTTTGGCTTGAATCTGTCACATTCTTGGGTCATGTCGTCTCTAGTGAAGGAATTAAGGTTGATCCTCAGAAGCTTGCAGTTGTGAAGAATTGGTCGAGGCCTACAACTCCAACAGAGATTCACATTTTCTTAGGCTTAGCTGGGTATTACAAAAACTTTGTGGAGGGGTTCTCTACTCTTGCCTCTCCGTTGATTAAATTGACGCAGAAGGCAATTAAGTTCCAATGGCCAGATGCTTGTGAAATGAGCTTCCAGGAGTTTAAATCGAGATTGACTATGACACCAGTGTTGACTCTACCAGACGGTACAAATGGGTTTGTAGTATGTTGTGATGCTTCGAGAATCAGACTTGGGTATGTATTAATTCAACATAACAAGGCGATATCTTATGCTTCTAGGCAACTCAAGAATCATGAAAAGAACTATCCAACACATGACTTAGAACTTGCGGCAGTGGTATTTGCATTGAAAATTTGGCGTCATTATTTATATGGGGTCCACGTGGATATATTCACGGACCATAAGAGCCTTCAATATATTTTCAAGCAGAAGGAATTGACTATCTCTATAATAATGTTCATAACTGTTTTAGCCACTTCATAGTACACAATGTGATATCAATTTTGAGCATATTACTCAAGATTTATAATAGGGCTGATGTACGTTCATTAGATAGGCAGCTACATTTCGTAGACTCAATAACACGATGTTTTTTATTCTTTATTTTTTGAGATATATAAAATAGTCCTAGGAACCTCGCCTAGTACATTTGCTTAAAAAAAACCATTTCAAACACTATTGATTTTCAATCCCCGGCAATGACGCCAAAATTTGGCGAGCTCAGAACACACACCTAAATTATACTCGCTAGTCAAATATAGTATAGTATAATATCGTATCCACAGGGATTGGATTTAAACAGTATTCTTGTAGTTTCTCGCTTGATTGTTATCTAGGATGATCAACAATTGAGATTTATATGATTTCTAACTACAATTAACTAAGAATCTAAAGTTATTGACTAATGAGAGTCGCAACAAAGGTAAGCAAGGAATTTATCAATAGGAGAAAATATGGATTGATAGGATAGGTGCAAGATAATTGTTTGGGATCTAACTCTAGGTAATTCACTTCTAATGTTAAAGTGAGTCTCTCAAATTTACTCAATTATTAGTTCAAACATTCAGCAAATACTCCTCTCTTGATTAAGTCTTAACCTCACAAGATGAGCCAATTTAAGTACGTGAACATATGCAAGAATGCATAGTGGATTGGTCTTTAGGAAAATCCCTTTCGATTATTCTCCTAACTAGGTTTAATAAATGATTCAACTAGCCTCTTTCAATTACTAAGAAGATTCAATGAACTCAACCAACAATATAATGTAAAGATATCAGAAGTTATTCCTTTCTCGATTACATGAACAAGTGAATATAGATGCAACAATTAAATTATCCAAAAATGCTTCAATACATAAAACTAGAGTTATAATCCACAAACAATCATCAATACACCAAATCCATCAAACCCTAAAGGGGAACTACTCCATAAATATGGAGAAATGCATCGCAAATAAAGTTAAAGTAGAGAAAAACACAAATTCAATCCAAACTCGTGTCTTGAGTGAGGAAGGAATGATGAAATCCTTGTGCTCGTGTTCTTCCAACTCCTCCTTAGCCTCCTTAGGTCGAATATGTGTCAAAAGTCTAGAAAATAACATTTTCCATGTATTTATACCGAGTAGGGTCGGGCCTAGACGAAACCACCTTCTCCTAGCCGAAATAGGACATTGGCTCTGGAAATATTGCTCATGCACACCGCATGGGGCGACGAGCTATGCGGGGCATTAGTTGGAAAATCCAGAGAGCTCAACAATTCATCAGGCTGCCAAAATACACTGATGCGTCGCACTATGCCTCGCACCCTGAGTCGCACTAGTGCTAATTTCTCAGAGTATGGCTCAAATCTTGCGTTTTGACGTCCAGACTTGGTCCTCGACCCCCAAAAACTATCCTGGCTTAATCATTTGGGGTTTTACTCAGACTTCAAAGCTCCAAATAGCTCAAATTAGTTCCCCAACATCTACATAGCTCGGAATCATTCCTACAAGGTATAAAACACACAATAAGTACACAACACTAGTGATTAAAGCTCAAACACAATTAAAGTGCAGTAAATTAGAATGAAATAAGCGACTAAAACATGAGATTATATCCTACCATCACCTAACACATGCTAAGATTTAACAAATATAAACAACTTAGGCATTTAAGAAAACTGATAAATGACATAATAAAGTTGAATCCGAACAATAGTCATACATCTCCAAAATCAGTAGTACGGAGTAATATGTTGTACTAAGAGTAAGCTAAAATCTCAAATACAATAACTATTTTTGGAATGAAAATAAATAATAGCAAAGGTAAACATCAGAAGGTGACTCTGAGGCATGCGAACGTAATGACAGGTATACCTTGAAGTCTATGCAATATCAAACGCAGCTAGCTAACGTCCAGCACGCTCAGAGGTACCTGGATCTGAACAAAAATGTGCAGAAGCATAGTATAAGTGCACTACAATCGGTACCTAGTTTTCACGACCCAAACAGAAGAGACGCGACAGGCACCCGGTGCCTTACTTAACCGAGTACCAATGTAGCATATATTTCTTATCGTACTATCATGAGTAAATGAGCTGGAAAGGCCATCATGAGATAACCAGAATAAAAAATAAGGGGATACTCGATATAGGATGACCCAACATGATATAGAAACTTATACCTGTGACATACAGACCTATATGGCCGACATGATCATTTGTACACTCAATACATAGGCCGATAAGGTCGTACAAGTTTCCATATGCATGACATCTGTCTACAAGCCTCTAAGAGTACATAAACGTCGTAAAGATCGGGACAGGGCCCTGCCATACCAATCAATACATGTCCAAATCATACTGACCAAATAGGTAACTCCGTAGCAAGTGGAGTGAACCAACACCTTCCGCGGAGCTGATAACCTACTAGGAGGACCGTCAACCTGTCTATCGGGACCAACAGGCTTGAAACGCAACATCTTTAGGCAAAAGGGATGTCAGTACTAATAAAGTACCGAGTATGTAAGGCTGGAAAGCATAAATAAGAATAATAATGTAAAGAGAGATAGAGAAGACACAACATGTAACATTTGAGTACCTCTAAGGGCTACTGATATGAAATACATTATGCATATATATACATAAGCTTTAAAAAACATTCGCCTCTATGGGCATCATCATCTCATATTGTACCCGGCTGTAATAGGCTCGGTGGCTATTATCAGGCTCAATAGAATCGAACCCGGCCACGTGGAGCTAGGTAAAACCCAACTGATCAGTGGTTTCACAGTAGGTGTCATACCCGGTCGTGATTCTGAACGTGATGTAAGGTTATCACACCTTTGATTAACATTATGGACTTCTATACCATCAATATGAACCTCAATAGGATTCAAGGATCATACAGACTTTCTTAGAATAACTTTATAAGGAAAGAACAACATCGACAACCTTTGATACTAGGAGTAGATCTGTTATGAAATAGAATATCGTTTATGTTCATTTCACTTTATATCATGCCAAAAGAAATAAGGAAGTGCCTTAACAGACCTTTGCTATCTTCTCCCCAATCGTCAACCAAGCTCAATATGATCTTCTTACGTCTACAATGAGTAATCCGACTTCGTCGTCATCATATAAGCGTTGTAACTCTCATATTTCAAAAACCAATATTCTACAAGAAAATGGACAACACCTCCCCTGTTTTAACTACATCACATAAGTTACTAAAAGTCACCAAACAGCCCAAACAACAACACTATAATTCACAATAAGCTCTTCGATTACTTCAACAAGCATTTTGAGCGGCAAGCTCGATTTATGATTAACAAAATATAGTCTGAATCCAATTCCTTTTCCATGAATCTAACTACAACATCTATAACACCATACTTATAGTTACCATATCACTTACATCCCAAAACATCATAAAAATAATCTTCAAAAATAGTCTACACGCCTTGCACCTTAACCTTTATCGTCAACCTCTTATTTTTCATGTTATCTTCTTCAATAAGCTTAATTAGCACATAGATAATCTTAACAACAGAAGAAATAATATAATTGAACTATTTATAACAATTTTCAGCCACAACTAACTATATATATAGCCTCAACACTGCCCATAAAAAGAGATAACGATTCCTTATGCCATGTCAATTACTATCTTGTAGATTTCCTCTCAAACAACTCAACCAACACATGATTAACCTTAAGAAAAACCAAGAACATGATTTAATTACTTAGGCAGTAGATATAACTTGAAATCAGCAGCTTTTTTAGCTCATAACAACCCTCAATCACATCACAACGCTATTGGAGTTGTATTCTCTTCTTGAATCAACATTTGTGTTCAAGTTGGTGTGTAAACACTTGTGTTTATCCTTGAAACTCTAATATATATATATATATCTAATATATATGAAGGAGGGACTGATTCTTACCTTAATAAACAAGAAAAATACGAAATCTGAAGTTACTTCACTTGAATAATCCTCCAAAACAGCCACACGATGAAGGACTACGATCTAGCAAGTACCACGGGATCTCTAGCGTTGGATTCATGTTTTTCTCTTTGGTTTTCACTCTAGAATCATGGAGACTTCTTTGAGAGTGTTTTGGGAGATTATAGGGATCTGGTTGGGTCGAAATATGACCCCCAGATGAGCCTTGACCCGATCTTTAAAGGTTGGAGAATCACCCACCACCTAAGTGGGTCACGTGGAAACTGCTTGCGCAGTCTCGCAAAAATGTAAATATCTCTCTACTCCAACGTCGTGTCGATGAATGGTTTAATGAATTTGAAACTAGACTTGTAGAAATTCAATTTGGTATGTGGATTGTCCCTTAATTCCAAGTATATTGGGAGATATACTTAGCTACATTTGGTCTAAGTTTCAGCATATTATGAATGTAACTTGGAATGACCTTTGCCAACCTTTCTTCCACGACTTGCTTGACTTCAAAACTTAACACACGTGTATAATACGAGTAAAATAACTCATAAAATAACCTCCTTATAATGTTAAGTACCCTAGTCTCACCCCAAAATCATATGTTATAACTTTTTCTACTTGTCGACTTTCGACGAAACTTATTTTCTTCAATTCGTTTAGCATCTAAGCCTTCCAACACTCTTGGTACTTGTTATTCATGATCTTAAATATTTGTAACCTCCAAGGTAACACGATTAACTTACTTTATATGCTTCCAATTATAATCTCATTTCTAAGCTTACATCAATTGACTTACGACATACTCTCACGTACGAAAACATGGGGTGTAACATCATTCTCTCCTTTGGAACATTCATCCTTGAACGTGACTGATGCGCTTATCAGTGTTATAACCATAGCTCTTATGAATACTTTAATATTATACTTGCTATCTAGGCAACTGTTTGGTGAATAAATCCAAATGACATGGCATTCCACCCTTTAGGCTTCTTTCTCACACCACGACTTCTGGTCAAAATTCTTCTAATCTCGTAACTGTTACTACTCTATGTCATGTAGCCTGTACGACTCTGTCCTTGTATGCGCGCCTATGAGACACTTCTCTCCTTTTTCCTCCAGTTTTTAGCCAATCTCTAGGCCTCACTTTGTGAACATTTACAAAACTATGACAAGTTATCCCTCTAGGCATCTATAGTTGTACAGAAGTTCTTCGCTCGGTACTTTGTCGAACTTACGAATATTGATATACATTGCTTCATAGCCTCGGTTATCTATGATTTTGGCTTTACTACATTTAGGTAGGTCATACTATACCCTAACTCTAACTTTGGTTTATTATTATCGAGGTTTGCTACCCAACTCCAGGTTACTCTCTCCCTGCTTATCCCTTATGTATAAATCTAAGTCCTTTAATGCTCCCTTATTACTATTCATCTAAAGAATGTCATTATAATTGTCACGCCCCATCCTCGGGAAGCACGACCGGCGCTCAACTGAGTGAACCAGGCCGAGCAAGCCTGTTAGATACTTTCTACCCAATTAACCCATGATCAAGAGAAGACGTGATTTCATTAATTATACAGTGGGAGTCTCATTCATACAATCCTAAATCATTTCATTAGACATTGCACTTTTAAGTCCCAAAATACACATTTCTTAAAGTTCAAGTGCAACAAGTGATCAAACACAACATGACTTATTTAACATTCCCAATACCCATATATAACCCACATAGTGTTTACGAAGCCTCTAGAGATGCAAAAGAGAGTAAAGATGGTGCCGGCAACAAGGCCCTGGCTATACCTCAAAAAGTGATCATAATATAAATAAAAGGTACAATACATGACCCCCAAATTAAATGGGGCTCAGCGAGTCAGCTAAGAAGAGGATGCAACACTGTCTATGATCTGCATTGTCTGCTATGTAACCACCTATATCCATTTAAAGATGCAGCGCCCCAGCAAAAGGGACGTTAGTACCGTCGAATAGCACTAGTATGTATAGCTAAACACCAACTCAATAGAATGAATAATAATACAAGAGGAACAATCAAGAATTCAATAAGGGCTTCAAATAGTAATAAAACAACAAGTTAAGGATCATATACATTTTCAAGACAATTTCCATATTACTAGGTTGGGTGACCTTTAGTACTAATGTTTCTTCATCCACAATACTATCGTGTTCTTACACAGAGTCCGATCTCGGCCCGATCGGCTAGGCCGCCTCATCTGAGACATTACTACAATTTCATTATAACTTTCCCACACAGTACCACCATGTGTGCGGCATGGCGTCCGATCACGGTGCGATCGGCTAGGCCATATTTCATCCACAATACCACCGTGTTCTTACATGGAGTCCGATATCGGCCCGACCAGCTAGGCCATCTCATTTGAGACATTACCTTTTTCAGTCAATCATCTCACTTCGTACTTCTTTCATGTACTTTCGATTCATTGACACTAGTGATTACGATTACATAGTCATTCTTATCACTTGGCCGTATTTCATAGTTCCAGGCCCCTTTTCCACATTCAATATCATTATCAAAATCAATAAGGCTCCCCATTCAAGACATTAAATTCACATATGAGCAATTTGGGAATCTTAGGCACATAGAGGCTTTTCATACAATTTGGCAGAATAACCTTTATTTCAATCTTGACATGAAGTCTTAACATTTCCAACAGATATTCCACATTTTTAAACACATCCTCAATGACAAGATAACATGATGAAGCATATAGAATAAATATTGAAATTACATCCTTCAACACAAACACGTTAGGAAGATGAATATGGTTTTAGCTCATTTGAGCATATTATTAAACACTTCAATCTATTTTAGCAATATAACAAAATTGAACCAAAATTAGGAAGATGAATATGGTTTTAGCTCATTTGAGCATATTATTAAACACTAGGTGTGCATCAATTCCTTAAGGCCTTTTTCTTTGTGGAGGATTCCATCCTTCCCCAACCCATTCTCTGTCATTTTTAGCTCACAATCTTCCCACATACTACAAGGATACATGCATGCAAGGTAAGCACTCCCATCCCCATGAATTTCCTTACTAATGGCCCATTCTAGTTACATTTTGAAATTAAGAGTTTAGGTGACAGAATCTTACATCTTAGGAAGAAGACCTAGGTGCCTCTCTTGATAATCTTCAAGATTCTAAGTGAGAATTGGAGATCAATGTGATGAAGATCACTTCTCCCACTAGGACCCTCTCTCTCACTCTAAAAATATCAGAAAATATGATCAAAATGGTCCATGGGATGTGTTTTAATGAAATAGGGTCGAATTTAAAAACCCAAAAAAAGGAAGCTCTAGAACAAGGTCTGCGATCGCATAATCGATATGCGGAGCGCAAATCGGTCGCATAATCGGTGACCAAAACAGCCAAAAACATGTCCGTGTCTACGGTCACTATGCGGCCCGCAGACCTATTCTGCTGTCGCATAATGAACCGCAGAACAGTTATGCAGTCGCATAGTCAACCGCAAAATTTCATCCAAACTGGCCCTCTCCTGCCTCACTTATGCGGCCATTATGCAGCCCGCAAAGTGATTCTGCGGTCGCATAATGGAACGCAGAAACGTATTTTTCTGCCAAAAATTTTCCTTTACTTTTCGGTGCATTGTTCAACCCTAAAAGTCCGAGCCGCGGCTCGCAAGATCGCCGTGAAGAATTTCTATAATACACAACACGTAAAACCAATTCGGCACCACGAAACATTATTTTTTTTTCTTTTGCAAAATTTTACGGGGTCTTACAATAATCTCCTCTCATACTTTTGAATTTTTATCCATCTATTGTTGATTCACCTTAATGTTGATCTATAATCTACCACTGATAACTTGAAACCTCTTACATAATACATTGTCACTAGGGCTCACGTCTCATAAAGGAACATCTGAAGTGATTTTCTTGATCCACCTAGGGACGATACTATACATCAATAACCATATTTCAGAGCATCCCAACGTGATTCATCTTATGGGAGGGGGTGTATTCTAATCCCGTTTAATCCATGAAATCCCTTTTCTTTAAATTATTACTCAATCAAAGGCCCAAACGTCTTCCTCTTATCTATCACAAGTACGCCCGTATTCTACTACCAGATCAATATTTCATCTCTTCTAAATGCGCCTAGTCTTAGACTCCTTTGCATTCATTAAGCCTATACTGAGTTTTCTATAACTTACGGAAACCATCATCTCTCTTGTTTTGATGGGTTTGATCTCGAAGACTTACCTATTCTCGTCACCTTCTCACTCACCTTTTCTTATCCTTATTCCTATCTACCTAAAATCTTGTTGCTCTACGATACTTTATCTTGCGACCTACACATATCTATTTATACTACTCGCAACCTTCTTTTAGCTTGCTAGCACTATAGATTTCCTTTGGTTCCTTCTCAGTTGTCTTTAAATGTAATCAATTACTTTTCCTGGTCGTTCTGCCACTTGTTGCATGAATACTTCGCTTATCTTATTGCCCATGAATACTGGAACTTCCTGTAACTCATATGATCTCAAATATCACCTTTGATTTTTTTTTCGTTCATTAGCCACGATAGGTGACACTTTCTTATGGAGTGTATACAATATTGTGGTAAGACTGTTGTTACAAGACCATTTCTTCTTCAAGTTACTATACGTAGGTTGAAGTTTTTTTCCTTATTTCCTCAGCTAGTCTTTTGTTGTTGTACTTAGGGAGACCTTATGGCTCTTGTAAAGTTGCGAGCTTGTTATATTGTATACTCGAAGGAATTTTTCATGTTCTTACTCGCCTATAAATATCTGTAGTTACATACCTCCATTCCCTTGTGCCCGTACGGTTACTTCTGAACTCAAATTTTGATTGTCTCCTTAGTGGCACTCTCTCTCATTTTTGTAAAACTTAAACGGTACCTTTATCTACCCCAACTCCTATTTGAAAATTTTTCAACGATTGTGATCTCTTATCTGCGAGACTGAATTCCTTATGCTGGGGTTCACTACGTTTATCTTGCATGATCTGTTGATTTATCTATGACCTCGTGTCTAGCCATAACAAGGCTCTTCCTAAATCAATTACAGACTACTCGTTGGTCCATTCTCATATCTATATTCTGCATAACCCTTCTTGGGTTATGTTTTTTTTTAACTTACCCCTCGCACTGGCTCCTTATGTATAAAGTGTGCATTCACACTTATTTACCAATTAACATCCCGTGCGGGAACCCTTACTTTCTCTCCCCAGCATCGTGCTTACATAATATTCTGGAGTCATAACATATCTGTAGGATTTGAGTAAATGCAATCTCATTCCTTTTGCCTTTATACCACATTCTTCTTTTACCATTATATATATACCTGAATAACTTATATCCGACTTAATACTAAATCACACCATCTTCCTCCCTTTAGGGGAGTACTAACATTTAATGCTATGAAGATTTGCCTATAAATGTTTTACCTCTTCATCTTTGGCGTCTTTTCACATCTTCACTGACTCTTACTCGCCTTGAAGTAACCCTTCTGTACCAAGGATTACTAAATTTCTTACGCATGAGGGTGACACTTGTTGTAACTGGCACACTTAGTCCCTTAAGCTTAACTCAGCTTACAGTACTTGGTTTAGGGAAGTGTTTTCCTGAATGACCTTTAAAGATTATTCTTCTGTTGTCCATTCTATTATTACCAGAATGCTATATATAAAATTCTCACGATGCTGACTATTATCAAAACCTACGGTCCCTAATTCATGTTCAGTTTACCTTATTCACTAGCCCATACTAATTTATATTACTCAGGGGGTCTAACATTTCCTTCTAGTAATCACGTTGGAGTCACCAACTTATTTCTCGAAATGAGGATATGACTTTATGGTTTATAATCTTTATTCTCTCAAGGCTTGTCTCCTCTTGTATTTTCCTTCACTGAATATAGACTCTGTTATCCTATCATATTTTGATTTACCTTTATCACTCATTTATCACATTTTACTCATAATGCTTCATTTACTCTCTTCTTATTCTCCTGTTAATATTTTTGTCTATTACCTTATTCTGAAAACTTCATCAAAACATTCTTCTGCTTTTAGCTCCCATTGCACCATCTCACTGGCTCTTTGGGTCTCCTAACATTCTCTCTTTACTAGGGACGGGAGTCATACTAAGGTAAATATTTATCCCTTCTAGGATTTCAGTGCCTATCTTCTGAATTTTCTGAACATTCTAGTATTCATATCTAACTGTACTATTTTAGAGTGCACCATTCGGGTGTCTCGCAAGGAGAACTATTACCACGTTTGCAATATCCTTCGAAAACTTCAGCTAACTCTAACAATCCATCAATAATTTTGGGTTACTTTAACCCCAGATGGATCCTGATATCCCATCCTTCTCTTAAACTATTTATGTTAGCTCCCATAGGGCATAACTGAGATGTGTGTGGCCAATTGTACATACATCTATTACTGTTGAAGGTAACTCAGAATACTTATATTTCTCTGCCTGAATTATAAATACCGATAATCTTCACTAACTGGGTACCTCGTACCCTTCTTCACCTTGCTTCTTTTACTTGTTGAAACTTGTGTCTACCTTCTGATTCTCTTAATGCTTTTTTTTTACCATATTGGTAGATATATATTCATGCGTTAGGGCTCCTGATCAAGAAGATTACACATCTTAGTACACACATAATCTACTGAAGATCTTACATTTACTAATCATAAGCTTGATGCAAAATCGAGTTCCTCTGACTCAACTCTTCCACAACCACATTCAATCTCTTACCAACTATTTTTCTGGATGTACATATCTTTGTATTATGAATAAAACATAATTTAGGAGTTCGAATTCTTACAACTGAGCTCTACCACACGATCTAGAGTAAGAAGAAAGAGTGACAGTCCTAAATGACTTGTAGCCTCCTTCTTATAAGTGTGGTGTACAACACACCCATAAACAAGACTCTACTAGACACAGCTTATAGACTCCTCAGGATAGAACTGCTCTGATACCAAGTTTGTCACGACCCAAACTGAAGGGTCGTGACGGGCACCTGGTGCATTACTCAACTGATTACCAACTTAACATATCTATCGTATCGTACTATCATGGGTAAATGAGCTGGAAAGGCCGTCATCAGATAACTAGAATAAAAGATAAGGGGATACTCGATATAGGATGACCCAACATGATATAGAAACTTAAACATGTAACATACGGGCCTATAAGGCCGACATGCTCATTTGTACATTCAAAATATAGGCCGATAAGGCCGTACAAGTGTCCATATACATGATATTTGTCTACAAGCCTCTAAAAGTACATAAACATCATAAAGGCTGGGACAGGGCCCTGCCATACCAATCAATACATGCCCGAATCATACTGACCAAATAGGCAACTCCGGAGTAAGTGGAGTGAACCAACATCTTCCGCTGAACTGATAGCCTACTAGGAGGATCGTCAACCTGTCTATCAGGACCTACGGGCATGAAACGCAATGTCCCTAGGCAAAAGGGATGTCAGTACGAATAAAGTACCGAGTATGTAAGAACGGAAAGTATAAATAAAAATAATAATGTAAAGAGAGATAGAGAAGATAAACTTGTAACATCTGAGTACCTCAAAGGGCTACTGACATGAAATGCATGATGCATATATATACATAAGCTTTTATAAATATTCGCCTATGTGGGCATCATCGTCATCATATCGTACCCAGCCTCGAAGAGGACTCGATAAAAATGTACCCGGCCATCATAAGGCTCGGTAGAATCTTACCCAGCCACGTGGAGCTCGGTAAAACCCAACTGATCAGTGGTTGCACAATAGGTTCCATACCCGTCCGACTATAGCGTGGCTCGGTAGAGTAAAATAGATACATATATATAATGCATGTTGGACTCATGTATATATATATATATAGAGAGAGAGAGAGAGAGAGAGAGAGCATGTTGGGCTCATGGAATCACGTTCTAAACCTTTCAGAGTGATGTAAGGTCATCGCACCTTTGATTAACATTATGGACTTCCATACCATCAATATGAACCTCAATAGGATTCAAGGATCATACATACTTTCTTAGAATACCTTTATAAGGAAAGAACAGCATGGACAACCTTACATGCTAGGAGTATATTTGTTATAAAATAGTGTATCGTTTACGTTCATTTTACTTTAGATCATGCCAAAAGAAAGAAGTGCCTTAACATACCTTTGCAATCTTCTCCCCAATCGTCAACCAAGCTCAATATGATCTTCTTATATCTACAATGAGTAAACCGACTTCGTCGTCATCATATAAGCGTTGTAACTCTCATATTTCAAAACCAATATTCTACAAGAAAATAGACAGCACCTCCCCTATTTTTACTACATCTCATAAGTTACTAAAAGTCACCAAATAGCCCAAACAACAACACTATAATTCACAAATAAGCTCTTCGATTACTTCAACAACCATTTTGAGCGGCAAGCTCGATTTATGATTAACAAAATATAGTTAGAATCCAATTCCTTTTCCATGAATCTACCTACAACATCTATAAAATTATACTTATGCTTACCATATCATTTACAGCCCAAAACATCATAAGAATAATCTTCAAAAATAGTCTACACACCTAGCACCTTAGCCTTTATCGTCAACCTCTTATTTTTCATGTTATCTTCTTCAATAAGATTAATTAGCACATAGATAATCTTAACAACAGAAGCAATAGCATAATCGAACTATTTATAACAATTTCCAGCCACAACAAACTATATATATAGCCTCAACACAGCCCATAAAAAGAGATAACGATTCCTTATGCCATGTCAATTACTAAGTAAGAATCAGTCCCTCTCAAACAACTCAATCAGCACATGATTAACCTTAAGAACAATTAAGAAAATGATATACTTACCTTAGGCAGTAGATATAACTTGAAATTCTGTTTTAGCTCACAACAACCCTCAATCACACCACAACACTATAGGAGTTGTATTCTCTTCTTGAATCAACTTTTGTTTTCAAGTTGGTATGTAAACACTTGTATTTATCCTTGAAATTATAATATATATGAGGGAGGGACTGATTCTTACTTTAATCAAAAAGAAAAACACGAAATTTGAGATCACTTCACTTGAAGAATCCTCCAAATCAGCCACAAGATGAAGGATTGCGACCTAGTAAGCACCACGGGATCCCTAGCGTTGGATTCATGTTTTTCTCTTTGGTTTTCACTCTAGAATGATGGAGACTGCTTTGAGAGTGTTTTGGGAGATTATAGGGTCTTTTTGGGTTGAAATATGACCCCAAATGAGCCTTGAGCGGATCTTTAAAGGTTGGAGAATCACCCATTGCCTAAGTGGGTGGTCCTATGGGAGTTGCTTGCGCAGTCTCGCGAAAACGCGAATATCTCTCTATTCTGACGTCGTATCGATGAACGGTTTAATGTGTTGGAAACTAGACTCATAGAAATTAAATTTGGTATAGTTCCAAGTATATTGGTAGAAAAGCTCAGCTACATTTATCGTAATATTCAGCATATTTTGAATGTAACTTGTGAGGACCTTTTTCAACCTTTCTTCCACGACTTGCTTGACTTCAAAACATAACACACGACTATTATATGACTAAAATAACTCATAACATACCCTACTTATCATGTCAAGCACACTATTCTCACCCCAAAAGTATATACTATAACTCTCCCCGCTTGTCGACTTTCGACGAAACTTATTTTCTTCAATTTGTTTAGCTTCTAAGCCATCCAACACTCTTGGTACTTATTATTCATGATCTTAAATACTTGTAACCTCAAAGGTAATACGATTAACTTAATTTATATGTTTCTAAATATAATCTCATTTCTGAGCTTACATCAATTGACTTACGAAGTATTCTCACGTACGATAACATGAGGTGTAACACCGGTAAGTATCAAGACTAACCTCGATGGAGTAGTGACGAGGTTCAAGTCAAGACGCTCACTAGATATAGAAACTTGTGCATGATATAAATAAGAACTAACAACGGTAAGCAAAATAGATAATTAAATGTCAACAAAGAGTAAAACATGCGATAAAACAGTAAAAATAATCAAAACACAGTAAAAGTACAAGTGACATCAATTAAGCAAAACAAATGACAGTTCAAATAATCAAGTTGTTCCAACACAAGAGTTACAACATGAATCTCCTCGAGGTACCGCACCTCATAATCACAAGTCACAAATCACAAATCTTCCTTAGAAAGTCGTGTGAGCCTTACATTTTAAAAATATTTTTTCCAAAATAGCTTCACGCGCATAAGCCCCTTATCTCATCGCGTGTGCTTCACATGAAATAATTTTCCTTACTAGAAACACGCGCATAAAACCCCTAATCTTTTTGCATGCGCATCAATATCACCGCTCTTATGCCGCCGCATGTGCATCTCATCAAAACACAATAATCAACTCGCACCACATATGCCCATATGCCATAACATTTCCAAAAATGACAATACCACTATCACAACAATACATAGCCCTCGACTTGACAACAATGTGTACAAGAATCTCAATAACAACCAAAATAAATGAAAAATAACTCAACAATGAAAGATATTTCGTATAATAACAGCTTCAATAAAAAGCATGTTAATTGCCCTCAATAACAAAAAAATAAAACGGGAAATAACTCAACAATGAAAGATATTCCATATAACAACAACTTCAATTAAAAGCATGTTAATAGCCTAAGAGTCTATACCGGTCAATTACCACATATAAGCTCATGTACACACTCGTCACTTCATGTACACATTTTTAACATAATACAAATAATGCAATTAGATCAAATCCTACGGGGTAGTTTCCTTCACACAAATTTAGATAAAAATTTACCACAAGTAGGCCAAATCAACATTCAAAAATAGCTCTTCCTTTAAAATTCACCTTCGCATAGCTCAAATCTAAAAAATATGACATAATATAATCAAACAATGCAAAAGAAACCAATTTTGATAATTAAAGTTAAGATCTTTATACAATTCCTCAAAAGTCAACCCCGAGCCCGCCCAATCAAAACCCGAGTCCAAGGGTAGATCTCTACTATCCATAACCCCACGAGTTCACATATGTGTTTTATTTTCAAATTCGAGTCCAATTCAACTCTAAAATCTCAATTTTTTATTTTACAAAACAAAGTCAAAATTTCCCAAACATTCTCTTTAAATTTCATGGGTTAGATGTTAAATCAAATAAATAATCACGTAATATAATTGAAATTGGTTCAAAATAAATTACCCAATAGTTGTATATGACAATCTCTCCTCAATATTGCCTCCCACCGAGTCTAGGTTTCTAGAATATGATAAATGAAGCTAAGTCTTGAAATCTCACTATTTTGTTTAACTGCAGGTCTCGCAAATGCCACGTGGGGTTCGCAAATACGACATATGCATCGCAAATACGACGCCTGACAGAACCAGGGAATGTCGTAAATGTGACCCTGACTTTGCATTTGCAAAGTCAGACCCCCTCGCAAAAGCGGTCGTTTGTTCGCAAAAGCAAACAGCTCCCAGCCCAGTCCCTCTTCGCATTTGCGAGGCTGGCTTCGCAAATGCGTAGCTTGCCAACCACTCTCCCCCTTCGCAAATATGATGTGAAGTCCACAAATGTGATTATCGAAAATGCGAACTGGTGCTCGCATTTGCGATAACTGCAGCACCAGCACACCAGTTGTTGAGCAACCAACCCAAATCAATCTGAAACGCGTTTGAAACTCACCCTATCCCTCAGAGCTCCACACCAAACATCCACACAAGTCTAAAAATATCATAAGAACTCGATTGTGATCAAAACAACATTATAATATCCGAAACTATCAATTGGGCACCAAAATACATAGAAAATTACAATGAACTCAAGAATCGCTTGAAATAAAACCATGCGTCCAATTCCTATCAAACCAACTCGGAATGAGACCAAATTTTGCAGACAAGTTCCAAATAACAAAATGGACTTATTCCAAGTCTCGAAACCAAAATACAAACCCGATATCCAAAAAGCTAACCTACGGTCATACTTAGGATATTTTTAATTCTTCAAATTGCAAACTTTCGGCAAAATATGCCAAATCTACCTAGGAAACTCTGAATTCAATTCTGGGCACATGCCTAAGTCCAAATTCACCATACGATTCTATTGGGACCATCAAAACACCGTTACAAGATCATTTTTACAAAAGTCAAACCTCGGTTAATATTTTTCAACTTAAGCTTCTAAACCAAGAACTAATAGATCCAAATCATTCCAAAACTTCCACGAAACCAAACTAACCATCCCCACAAGTCATAAAACCAAAAATACACATACGGGAAGCTTTAAAAGGGGAAATAGAGCTCAAATACACAAAACGACTGGTCAGGTTATTACACAACATTTGTGAGAGAATAGAAGAGTAAGGTTCAAACTTCAAAAATAACAAATTTGCACGACAAGAAAGAAAGAAAGCAAAATTTTCCTAATAGTTTGGTAGCCTATCAAATATAAGTACAGATGTCTCCGCACCAATCCGCACAAAACTTGCTCATCACTTGTAGAACCTATGAACCTAGGACTTTGATACCAACTTGTCACGACCCAAAAATCATTATCCGATCGTGATGGCACCTGACTCACTTGATAGGCAAGCCAAGAATAACAAAGTGGAACAAAATAACAAAATAAACAAAAATAGTACAAATTTAAAGCCAAATGACATAAATAAACTACGTTGATACATAAAATGCCCTCCAGAACTAGTAATAGAGAGTCACGAGTTCTACAATAGAAGTACAAGTCTGAAAAATACTAAATGAAAATAATATTTGTATAATAATAACAACCATTGAAATGGAAAGAGACGTCAAGGCTGCGGTTAGGATGCAACTCTACCTCTTCTCTTTGCAACTCTCAGCAAATTTGCAGTGGCTCTCGGCTAAGTCTGACACCTGGATCTGCTCAATTACGTGTTGAGTGTAGTATGAGTACAACTGACCACATGTACTGAGAAAATATCATAACGAACCTCGGCGAGGTAATAGTAGCAAGAATTATCAATGAATTTGCTAATAACCTGCCCGGTTCATGAATTTCACAAGTACATATCATTAGTACCATCTAATCATAAAACACAAATAAAGTCACCTCAGTACATAAGAGATAATATGCCAAGCCATGTATCAATAGTCAACCTAGCATATAGAGAAGATATGCATATATTATCAAGTCTCGGGTGCATAGGTAGACATATAGAGAAGATATGTATCGTGCTCTCACTAATCAAACCAAACAACATACACAGAAGATATGCATAACGAAGCATGTATACATTCCAGATCTTGAATATAGAGAAGATATGCGAATAAAAACATGTATACATCCAAGGTAATTACAAATAGAGAAGAGATGCAATAACCAAATACTGATCAGCTTTCCTCATACTTCATGTACACCATCAAGAGAGAAACATAAGAGGTAATCTTAGGGGATGGATCCTTATCCACATGCTGCACGGACAACTCATGTTCCAAATATATTAACCACACGGACCACTCATGTGCTATCATATCACGGATCTGCACGGACCACTCATGTGGTATCAACCTAGCCCATATCACACAAAAAACATATAAAAGAATACATGTACATGAATAATGGTATCAAATTACATACTCATAGATTGATATAAGTGACATGCTAAGGTGTATGCATGTGCGAAGTGTACTACCATTGTTCAAATTAGGCGATTACGTCTCAAAAATAGCAATTATCATATTTGAACAGAAGATTAACCTACATATAACCTCTAAAATGGTTCAATTAGCTCACAAAGGGGTACAAACATAAGCATCATGATAGAAAGAATCTTAACAGTCAATTCGTGTCATAAATTAGCCTAAGCATTACCCCGAGCATGGATAAAAACCCTAGTGCACGCACATGGGCTCAAACCCTTGCATGTGTGCCATCCATAGTACGTAGAAAACACTAATAACTCAGGCAACTAGTGCCTCAATCAATTTTAGGTTCGGTAAGATACTTACCTCAATCAAGCCAAATCAATACTCTATAAATCCTTTCCCGCGTGAATTGACCTCCGAATAGATCGAATCTAGCCTAAAATAACTTAATAATATCAATTAAGGTCATAGGAAACAACCCCAAACACTGAAGCTTTGATCTTTATATAAATATGCAAAGTCAAAAAAAAACTTAACCCATGCCTTCTCCTAGAACCCGACAAAATTCATAAATTTTGAACACTCATTTGAATACAAGTCCAATCACATAAGTTTCATCCAAATTCGACTCTAAATCGGGGCTCAAATCCCTATTTTTCATTTTAGAAACGTTTTTCTAAAATCCCTAATTTTCATCATTTAGATTCACCAATTAAATGCATAAATCAAGGATGGATTCATGTATAATAATCAAATCCAAGTCAAAAGCACTTACCCTAAACACTTGAAATAGAGTACTTAAGTCTGCCCAGGGGTTCCCTTCACGATCGTGAGGCCTACTTCATGATTTCAAAGCTCAAGTCAATAGCTGCCTCCAGAAAACCCTACACGAACACGACCACTGGCACGCGATCGCAATTCACCATCACCTAAGCCACCTGACATCCCCAGCCTGACACAAATCAACACGATCGTAACCCCCAAATGCACACACGAAGCTTCCGCTCCCCAACAGTTTGTTATCACGACATCCCCAACGCGAAGAAGAAGAAAACCAACTGCTCCATAACAAGGGAAAATGGTTTGAAACCACCTCAAAACACACTTGAGGCCCCAGAACCTCGTCCAATCACACAAACCAATCTCAAAACATAACACGGACCTACTCGTGACCCAAATCACACAAAATAACATCAAAACCATTAATCGCGCCTCAATTCAAGCTTAATGAACTAACCCAAATTTTTGAATTCCAAATTTATGCCGAACATGCCTAAACAATTCAGAATGACCCCAAATTTTACACACAAGTTCTAAATTATATAACAAACTTATTCAACTCCCAGAACAAAAATCCAAATCCTATAATACCAAAGTCAACCCTCGATCAAACCTATGAACCTTCCAAACCTTTAACTTTCCAACTTCCGCCAATTCAAGCCAAAAAAACCTAGGAAATTCTGAATCCAAATTCGGACATATGCTTAAGTCAAAAATTACCATACAAACCTATTGGAACCATCAAAAACACCATTTTGGGTTCGTCTACACAAAAGGCAAAGCTTGGTCAACTCTATCAACTTAAGCTTCTAACCTTGGAACTAAGTATTCCAATTCACTCCAAAACCTTGCCAAACCCAAACCAACCATCCCCGAAAGTCATATAGTACCAAACACACATACGGGGAGTATCAAATAGGGGAGCAGGGATAAAATACACAAAACGACCGACAGGGTCATATAGAAACACCATATATCTCTTGGATATGTTGAGTTTTTATCTCAACCAAACGCATTTTTGACTCGCTTTATGAATGGCTATTATCTCTGCGTGATTTGAAAAAATAGCAATCATAGTTTGTTTTGTTGAATGCCATGATATGGTAGTACCTCTACATGTGAATAAATAGCCTGTTTAAGTTCGACATTTTTGTGGATCAGATATAAATACCCTACATTTGCATAACCAATCAAGTGTGACCTGATTTTATTTGAATGAAATAATCCAATATCAGTGGTCCCGCGGAGATATCTAAATAGAATCTTATTACCATTCTAGTGTCTTTGTATTGGGAAGAACTTAATCTTGCTAAAAAGCTTACAAAGAAAGCTATATCTGGTCGAATATTATTAGCAAGATACATTAATGGCCCAATTGCACCAAGATATGGCATTTCAGTACCTAGAAGCTCTTCATAATTTTCATGAGGACAAAAATAGATCTTATTTATATCAACCGATCTTCAAACCATTGGAGTACTCAATGGATGTGCTTTATCCATATAAAATTATTTTAAGATATTTTTTGTGTATGTTGATTGATGGATAAATATTCCACTTTTCAAATGCTCAATTTGTAATCCAAGATAAAATTTTGTTTTTTCAAGATCTTTCATCTCAAATTCTTTCTTCAAACATTCTACTACATTTGGAAGCTCTTGAAGAGTTCCAATAATATTCAAGTAATCAACATACACAACTATTATGACAAATTCAAATCTAGATCCTTTTAAAAAGACACAAGGGCAAATTAGGTCATTTTGTACCCTTCTTTCAATAGGTATTCATTAAGGCAATTATACCACATGCACCCTGATTGCTTTAAACCGCATAAGGATTTCTGAAGCTTTATCGAACAAGTTTCCTAGGAATCTTTGTATATTTCAGACACTTTGAATCCTTCAATAATTTTCAAACAAAATTCATTGTCCAGTGAGCCATATAAATAGGCCGTGACAATATCCATAAGACACATATCAAGTTTTTTATGTACTACTAGACTGATAAGATACCTGAATGTAATTACATCCACCATAGGAGAATATGTCTCCATATAATTAATGCAAGGTCATTATGAAAATCCTTGTACCAAAAATCGTGCTTTATATCTTATAACTTTATTTTTCTCACTTTTTCGCACAAAAATCCATTTGTATCCTACTGGTTTTACACCTTCAGGTGTTTGGATTATAGGTCCAAAAATTTCACGTTTTTTGAGTGAAGTCAATTCTACTTGGATAGAGTCTTTCCATTTTGGCCAATCATTTTTCCGTCTACATTCATTGACAGACTTCGTTCAGGAGCCTCATCTTGTTGTATTATTTTAATAGCAACATTATAAGCCAAAATAATATCGATAACTATTTCATTTAGGTTCCATATTTTTCTAGTTAAGACATTATTTATTGAGATCTCTTTATTTTTTTATTATTTTTACGTATCTGAATCTCTCTTTAGGTTTTACCAATTCTTATATATCAGGGCTCATCTTGAGCAACTGCCTTCATATTATGACCATCTTGATCATTTTTCCCATTTTCTTTTTTGAAAATTTTTATCTTTGGAATCGATCGTTCTACCACGTTTCACCCATGGCTTAGACTCATTTTTGCTAACAGATTGTCCTACCAGGATATCAATTCAAATTGAAGCATTTACAACTGGAATATGAGATTTAGTAACCATTGGTAGATCAGTAAATGCATCTGGTAGTTGACTTATAATATTTTACAAATGAATTATCCTTTGAACTTCCAGATCACATTAATTTGTACGAGGATCAAATTGAGATAGTGATAATTCATTCCGGTTTATCTCCTTTTCCAGCTACTTATTATTTCCCCCTAATGCTGGAAAAGTTGATTCATTTAAATGGCAATCAACGAATCTTAATGTAAACAAATCTCCAATCATGGGTTCCAAATACTTAATAATAGAAGGAGATTCATACCCAACATATATCCTCAACCTTCTTTGAGGACCCATCTTTGTGTGTTGCGGTGGATAAATTGAAATATATATCGCACATCCAAATATTATAAGATGAGAAATATTTGGCTCCTAATCATATACCAATTGTAATGGGGAGAATTCATAATAATTTGTTAGCCTGATGCGCACAAGTGCTGCTGTATGCAAAATAACAATGACCCCGCATGGAAAGGGAAAGTTTTGTTCTCATAAGCAATAGTATAGAAATTAATTGGAGGTGTTTGATAAATGATTCTACTAGACCATTCTTAGTATAAACATGAGCAATAGGATGTTCAACTGTTATCCCAGTTGACATACAATAATCATTAAAGGCTTGAGATGTAATTCACTAGAATTATCAAGATGAATTGTCCTGATTACATAAATTGTGACATGTCCCCATGTCACACAAATAAAAAGCAAGAGGTAAATAGAACTCCCCTAAATCATCTATTATGGGTCTGAATCAATGTGGGGATCCACTTTTCATGCTCGATTTAGTGCACATATCCATGCTGAAAGCTTTTTTCTGCCTTCTTCGGGTACACCCCGCACTTATCATGCTTATCATCTCCAACTCGATCTTTTAAGGCCTTTTCCTTGAATTTAGAGTGTGTAGTCGACTCGTCTCTAGGTGCACCTACTGCCTCTTTCATCTTGAACACCACTCTTTCTTCCCCCACTCTTAGCATGGGCTGCCTTTCCTAAAAATCCAGAATATATCTGCTAGTAGCCAAGAAAGGGGTCCCTAAAATCAGAGGGACCTCCTTATTCTCTTCCATGTTCACCAAAACGAAGTCCACAAGGATGCAAATTTGTCCACCCGAACTAGAACATCTTTCACTATTCCTTCATGTGTGATAGTGGTCTGATCCACCAGCTGCAAGGACACAGGTCTAGATCTGATTTCTCCAATCTCTCCCTCCAATTTCTTGAAAATAGACAAAGCCATAAGATTAATAGAAGCACCTAAAATCACACAGAGAATTTTCAAATTTAGTACTTCCTAAAGAGCAATGTATAGTGAAACTCCCTGGATCTTCACACTTTTGAGGGAGCTTATTTTGCAAAATAGCACTACAATGCTCTGTGAGCTTGACAACTAATGTCTCTTCCACTTTATGCTTGTTGGACAATATCTCCTTCAAGAACTTGGAATACGTTGGCATCTGTGAGAGAACCTCAGTGAAAGGTAGATTAACATGCAGATACTTGAGTACTTCTAGAAAACGTCCAAATTGTTTGTCCAGCTTTTCTCTTCTTTGCTTCTGAGGGTAAGGTAGAGCAGGCATATAATTACTCTCTTCAGTCTCATCATTACTTCATTGTTTGTCTTTATTCTTCCTTGTTGGAACTTCAATTTTGTTCTTCTTCTTCTTCTTCAGAACATCCTCTTGCCCTAACCTCTCTTCACTCCTACGATGCTCATCAATTTTCTGCTCCCCTTCAGTATTAACTTGATTTCCAGTCAACTCATCCTTCTGTATTACCATTGGGTCCTACAATACTTTGGCAATCCTTAAAGACGTTGCATTTATTGCTTCTATTGGATTCCTTTCGATATTTGCATGAAGGGTTCCTGGAGACCTCTCAAATAACAAACTAGCAATCTACCCCACTTGCCTCTCTAAGTTTCAAATAGGTGCACCATGAGTTTCAAATCTCGCATATATCTTAATAATGAAATCCTTCTTTAAATCTTCCATGCTATATTGATTAGACTATGGAGGCTAGTATTGCTGTCTATGCTGATTTTGAAATCCTGGAGCTCCTTGTTCATGGGGTCTCGAATTATTCTACTGCCATGAGTTCAGACTACCATTTGGTAAACTCTACGAAACACCTGGGTGCTTCTTCCCCATGGAGTTAAAATTATTTCCACTTTGGTAGATACCTTTGTCAAAGCTTCCCATAGCATTTACCACTTCATCTGTAGCTGAGGACTGACACTCATTCGTTGGATGACCAATTCCACAAAAGTCACAAATTGATGGTGGTTGGATATGGTCCTTGGCTAAGGTCAACATTCTTATTTCTTTGGCCATGGTGTCTAGTTGGGCTTGCACTGATGTGTTAGAGTCCACTTGTTAAACCTCAATAGATTTTCTTCTGTCATTACTCTCAACGGGACATTGGTTAGCATACTCAGACAATTCATCAATGATAGAGGCAATCTCATATGGAGTTTTCTTCATTAATAGACCTCCAACTGCAATACTCAGACTTCGTCGTGAGGAGGGTGTCAGTCCATCCCAAAAGTCTTGGAGTTGCATCCACAATTCCATTCTATTATGCTGACACCTTCTCACTATATCCTTAAATCCTTTCCAAGCCTTGTGTCACGCCCCGAACTTGGGACTGGACGTAACAAGGCATCCAGTGCCTGACAATATGTGATCGAGCGATCCAACTGGCTGACTGAATCAACATGTGATATCATAACATACTAAACACGGAAGATAAACTAACACATGCCGATATACTGAAATTCTGAATGATATAAATCACATGCGGAAACATTAATATAAGTCTGAAACATACCTGGACTCTGGCCCTTTAAGTGTATCACAATGTTTGTCGCCTCTTTTTCAATGATAATCTATGTCAATACATATCAAGATGAACCAATATTAGCACTAATTCTCATGTTTTAGTCACTTAGGAATTTTATCAAACACCTTATGGCATAAAGCCTCATAGCCCTCTTTAATTGTGTTTTCTTCACCAAGTTCTCATTCTACTACTTATAGGTAATTCTACTATCCCAAATAGATGTAACTAACACCATTTATCATCACCCAAATATTTACAACAATCATAAGTCAACAATCCAAAACCCTAGCATAGTTCTTATGGTTCTCTTTATCAAACCCATCTACTATTATCCCAAAAACTCATCAATTCATAGTTATAAATGATTAGTGAGTAGAAGCATTACCTTTTCGAAGTTCACTCCTCTTGAATTCGAGTTCTAGGGTTTCCTTTCTCAATAATGGTGTCTCAACCGAATATCTAATGAGTGGAAAGATTTACCCATGTTAATAAGGTGTTGGAGAATTGAAATTAACTTAGAATCATTGTTAGAACTTACCTTGGATAATTGAGGGACCTTGGGGAAGTTAGGTTCTTGAGAGCTTCCCTTTATAGAGTAGGTTTTCATGTTTGGGGTGTGGGGGAACGAGGTAAGGGTTTTTAAATAAGTGAACATATCCCAAAACTGAGGAGAAAAATAAAAATAGCTCGGGTAAACCTCGCCGACGCGAGGCATCATCAGGGGCGCCATAATAACTATGCAAGGCGCCATCAGAGGCGCCAAAATTATAGTGCCTTGCACTGTCTAGGGCGCTGAGGATGATGCCCTGGACAGCGCCTTGCACTGTCTGGGGTGCTGAGGTTGATGCCCTGGATAGTGCCTTGCACTATCTAGGGCACTGAGTTTTTATGGCCTTGCACTATCTATGGCCGTGAGTTTTCATGGCCTTGCACTGTCTAAGGCTATAAGACGGACCTCCAATAAACTTAGCAGATTCTATTGAGTGTTAGGATCTTCATTCACCTTCCCTCTAAAGACACAGTTGTTCTGGATAGTTTGAAGCAAGCCTTGCTTCAACTCAAAATTATTCACTGCTACGGGTGGAGGTTTGACACTTGACAGTCCCTGATTGTACACTGATCTGGCATAGTCACCTAATTCTCTCCCAGGACAGGATGCGCATTTTCAAACTGGTTTTCAACCAGGGGTCAATTTAGATTGAATCTTCGACCCTCATTCTCTTCAATAGTCTCATCGGCAGCTCTAAGGACTGCTTCAGCTGCTAACCATTCAACTTGTTCTCTATGTTGTGTTGCTTCTCTTGTAGCTAAGTCTACTCCATAATTACCATTTTTTGCCATGTGTTCTTGTGTTGAAGGTTTCCCCAAGAATTGTTTGGTGATTTCTTTCTCTTTCCACAACTCTTGCATATGCTTTTCTACCTCTGGATCATATGGAATCACTTCTTTTGAAGAAGATCGAGTCATACACCAGAGAAGTTAAGCATGTTGTCTGCACACAAGTGAGAAAAACGTGAATACAAGAAATTAAAATTGGTTCCTGAATTTGCACCAAAAACTATTCTGAACACAATTGATTACCAATCACCGGCATCGGCGCCAAAATTTGACGAGCGCAAAACACAACACGAAATTGATACTCACAAGCCAAAGATAATATAGTTTAATTATCGTCGCCACAGGAATTTGATTTAAATAATTTTTAAGTAATTTCTGGTTTAATGTTATTCGGGATAATTAACACTTTGATTGCAGTTACTTTGAACTAAAATTAACTATTAAAATTAAATATATTAACAGTTGATCACAAAGAACAAGAGAGTAGAGCAATGGGTTATTATCAAGACGAAGAATAAGGGTTTTGACATGATAGGTGCAAGACTGCTATGCTGAGTTTGAAACTTATATTTCACTCTTAAGGTTCTATCGATTCTCAAGAATTCAATAGGTGATTAGCTTATACTTCTTATTCAGATTCCTCTCTCAACTAAATCTAAATCTTTCAAATAAACTAATGTAAAGTGCGGTGAAACTTGCAAGAATCTTATTGGTAGGAATGATCTAAGAGAAATATCTCGCGAATATTTCTCAATCTTAATTTAAATGGTAACTCAAAAAGCTCTCTCGATTACTTCAACAATCACAAAAATAAACTAAGGCATACGCTGCAATAATATTCAATAAAATATTCCTCTTTCGATTAAATACTATAAAGAATAAAATCACAAATAATAATAAAGCTCCTCCAATAAATTCAAGCAATTAAATAGTAGTCAAATCCATGAACAACATTCAAGTTACCAAATCATGTCAAAACCTAAAGTAAACTACTCCATAATCATGGAGGAAGTCATCGCAAATAAAGTTTAAGAATAAGAAAACATGAATTCAATCCAAACTCGGGTGTTGAGTTGAGAAAAGAATGATGACTCTTTATGCTTGAGTCTACAATGCTCTTCCAATTATCCGTAGGTCAAAAGTCCATTCAAAAACATGTTTTTGGCGTATTTATACCATGTAGAAACGGGTCCGAACAGAACTACCCTTCCTAAGCCGAAGTGGGAAATTACTCTAAGGAAAATACACAGGCACGGCACGCCTCGCATCGCCCAATGCGACGCACCAGTGGGAAAGTTCAGAGAGCAGGTTTTTTCCACTCTACAGGAATTTTGCACCAGCACCTTGTTCCTCGCGGTGCGGTAGTGCATTTTTCTCAAAGTAATCTTTTTTCTCTCTTGTTGGCATCCAGACTTGGTCCTTGACCTCCGAACGTGATCCCGACATAATTTCTTGGTCTTCTACTCAGACTTCAAAGCTCCAAATTATCCATTTTAGCTCCAACCCTGCTTCTTCACTCGAAATCACATCCTACACAACATAACACACGTAATAATTATAAAGTACTAACAATTAGGCTCAAATACAATCAAAGTGTAGTAATTAAAGTGTAAAATATGATTAAAACACGAATTTCTAGCCTGCCATCATCCGGCAAGTCCCATAATCACAACTACACATATGTAAAGCATTAAATAGAGAAACGGGGCTAAAATACTCAAAATGGTCGGCCATGTTGTTACATTCTCCCCCTGTTAAACAAATGTTCGTCCTCGAACGAGTCTAGAATCATACCTGGGGTCTCAAAAAGGTGAGAATAGCTGCTCTACTTCTCCTGCTCGGTCTCCCAAGTAGACTCCTCAACAGGCTGGCCTCTCTAGTGAACCTTCACCGATGCTATATTCTTTGACCTCAACTTTCGAACATGCCGGTCTAAAATAGCCATCGGCTCCACATCATAAGTTAAATCCTCATCTAACTGCACCGTGCTAAAGTCCAAAACATGTGACGGATCCCCATAATACTTCTAGAGCATAGAAACATAAAATAGCGGGTGAACTCCTGATAAACTAGGTGGAAAGGCAAGTCTGTAGGCCACGTCTCCAACTCTCTCAAACACCTCAAAAGGACCAATATACTCAGCGCTCAACTTTTCCTTCATCCCGAACCTCATCACACCTTTCATAGGCAAAACTCTAAGTAGAACCTTCTCACCCACGATATACGCAAAATCGCGAGCCTTCCTGTCAGCATAATTCTTTTGCCTGAACTGCGTTGTATGAAGCCGCTCCTGAATTATCTTTCCAAATCATCACGTACCAAATCAGTGCCCAACAACCTAGCCTCCTTAGGCTTAAACGAGCCAACTAGAAAACGACATTGCCTCCCATATAAGGTCTCATAAGGAGCCATCTAGATACTCGACTGATAACTATTGTTGTAGGCGACCTCTGCTAGCAGAAGAAAATGATCCTATGAACCTCCAAACTCAATGACATAGGCACGTAACATGTCCTCCAAAATCTGAATAGTGTGCTCGAACTGCCCGTCTGACTTAGAATGAAATTGTCACGACCCGGAATTCCCACCCTCTGGACCATGATGGCGCCTAATATTTCACTTGCCAGATAGGCCAACGTTAGAATAATTTTTATCCATTTTTTAACAAATCAAATTAACTGATACCAATTAAACTGAATAACTGAAATAGAACTGAAATAAAATAAAAAACATAAACCATAATAATCGTACTATCTAGATACAATCCTAGAACTGGTGTCACAAGTGAACGAGCGACTTTAATAATATAGATAATGGTCGGAATGAAAATAAATTGTCTGAAATGAAATAAACAGGTAGGATAAGGTAGAAGGGGATATCAGGGCTGCGAACGCCGAGCAGTTGTACCTCAAATCTCCATCAGATGTCCGATCAAAGCAATCTACTGACCGCCGCTAGGACTGACTCCAAAATCTACACATGAAATGCCGAGTGTAGTATGAGTACAACCGACCCCATGTACTCTAAAAGTGTCGAGCCTAACATCGACGAAGTAGTGATGAGGCTAAGGCATCTCACTTACAATAACCTATACGCAGTATAATAATAATAATAACAGGAAAGAAATGCAGGAAAAGTAAAGCAGTTGACTAATGAAAATAAACTAAATCCTCGAAGTCAGTAAGACCAAAAATAACAGTCCTCAGAATCTCGTATGAAAACACTAAAAGTTAACACAATACACAATGAATACCAAACACACAATCCGTTGCGGCGCAACCCGATCCCACCGTACAAATACAATCCTTCCTTATTTCACTATATCAATATCAAGAAAACAAGTAAAATCCGTTGCGGCACGCAACCCGATCCCATCATATAATCATGATCAATATCACAATCCTCCCATATTTCACCATATCAAAATCACATATAAAATCCGTTGCGACGTGCAACCCGATCCCACCATATCAATATCAATCCTCCCTTATTTCACCTGTTGCGGCGTGCAACCCGATCTATAAATAAAATCAATAAATGAATCAATTCAACAACTCAAATCACAAGAATCTCCATGATTACAAAATATGAAAGAAAAGCCATAATGGAATCTCGTACAAATCAAGGAATGCTACAATTAATACAAAGCAACAAGACAGTCAAATATATGACAATTTAAGTGTACAAATAAGACAATTAAGGCAAGTAGCAATTAATCATGGAGGCATGGGAGAAACGAATATTTTAATATGAAAGAAATAAGTGACAAGTAGCAAGTTAAGGCATAGGAAACAATTAGAGTATGTAACAGTTAAGACATGGAATAAAACAACTAATGAAATGCGGAAAAACATGGAAACAAGTATTTTGATGGCGTATATACACTCGTCACCTCGAATATACGTCGCTACACATGTAATTCACATAGCACAAAGCTCAAGGGTTCCTAATTCCCTCAAATCAAGGTTATACACAACACTTACCTCACTCTGCAAGCAAATCAAAGCTCAACCAGGACCTTTCTTCTAAAATACGCCTCCAAACCAATCAAATCTAACCAAAATCGACTCAATAATATCAAATAATACTAGGGAAATCAATTACAATACATAAAGTTAAGGTCTTTACACTTTTTTCAAAAAGTCAACAAAAGTCAACCCTAGGCCCGCTTGGTCAAAACTCGAGATTCAGACCAAAACCTGATCACTCGTTCACCCCCGAGCCTAGTTATGTAATTTATTTTGAAAGCCGACCTCAATTTGAGGTATAAATCCCAAATTTAGAAAAAATTCTTAATTATACCCAAATCCATAATTTCCACCATGAAATCCTAGATTTAATGTTGAAAACACTTGGAAAGTAATTGGTAATTGAAAAGAAATAGATTAAAGTTGCTTACCAATGTTTTTGAGAAGAAACTCCTCTTAAAAAATTGCCTCTAGGGTATTTAGGGTTGAGAGTTTGTAAAAAATGAGCTAAATCCCGCATTCTCATTTTTTTGTCGAGGCGCAGATATCACAATTGCGACCTGGGGTTTGCAATTGCGAACCCTGCAAATGCAAGAAAACTATCGCAATTGCGAAGAACTTCCATCTCTGCTATCATCGCAATTGCGAAGAAATTCCATCTCTGCTATCATCGCAATTGCGAACTTTGGATCTTCGCAATTGCGAACTCTGGATCTTCGCAATTGCGATCTCTGCTATTCCCAAGCCCTTTTCACCATTGTGAACAAATTGTTCGCAATTGCTATCATGACAGACTTGGTCTTATGTCGAAATTGCGACCCCTAATCTCGCAATTGTGAGACCTGCACACCAGGTCACACTAATAATTTTTCTAATTTGAAAAATCACTCTGTAGCATATCTGAAACTCACCCGAGCCGCTCGGTCTCCAAACAAAACATGCACACAAGTGTAATAAAATCATATGAACTCGCTCGCATGATCAAAACACCAAAATAACATCTAGAACTACGAATTGGATACCAAAACAAATGAAATTTTCAAAGAAACTTAAGAACTTTCAATTTTACAATCGGACATCCGAATCATGTCAAATCATCTCTGTTTTGCACAAAATTTTGCAGACAAGTCATAAATACTTAAATGAACATATACCAAGTTCCGGAACCGAAATCTGAACCTGGTAGTAGGAAAGTCAACCTACAGTCAAACTTAGAAATTCTTTTAGCCTTCAATTTACTAGTTTTCAAATAATCACGTTAAATCAAGTTAAGGACTTCCGAATTCGATTCCCGGCATACGCCCAAGTCCCCAATCACGATACAGACCCACTGGGACCATCAAAACACTAATCTGGGTCCATTTTCACAAATCGTTGACCGTAGTCAACTCAAATGAGTTTTAAGGCAAAACTTCACATTTTCTTTTGTTTTTCCCATAACAATTTTCCAGAAAAAGATACTGATTGCGCATGAAAATTGAGGAAGGCTAAACGGAGCTATTCAAGGTCTCGGAACATAGAAATGAAGGCTAACACTAAAAATGACCTATCGGGTCATCACATTTTTCACCTCTAAAACAAACGTTCGTCCTCGAACGGACATAGAAAGGTACCTGGATTGGTGAAAAGGTGTGGATATCTATTACGCATGTACGACTCGAACTCCGGCATGGCTACCTCAATTGGCTAACCTCTCCACTGCACTCAAACTAAAGGATAACTCTTACACCTCAACTGCCAAACCTGCTGGGCTAGAATAACCACCAGCTCTTCCTCATAAGTCAAATCCTTGTCCAATTGGACTGAGCTGAAATCTAACACATTAGACGGATCACCGTGATACTTTCGGAGCATGGACACATGGAACACCGGATGGACTGCTGAATCTCAAAGTGTCCGATATACCTAGGGCTCAACTTGCGCTTCTTTTTGAACCTCATCACACCCTTCATGGGTGAAACCCAGAGCAATACCCTCTCTCTAACCATGAATGCAACATCGCAAAATCTATGATCGACATAACTCTTCTGTCTAGGTTGAGTGATGCAAAGGCGATCCTGAATAATCTTAACCTTATCCAAGGCATCCTGAACCAAATCGCTACCCAATAACCGAGCCTCTCCCGGCTCAAACCAACCAACTGGCAAGCGATATCGCCTCCCATACAATGCCTCATAGAGAGCCATCTGAATGCTCGACAGGTAGCTATTATTGTATACAAACTCTGCAAGTGGAAAGAATTGATCCCAAGAACCCCCAAAATCCATAATGCAAGCACAAAGCATAACCTCCAATATTTAAATAGTGCGCTCGGACTGTCCGTCCGTCTTGGGATGAAATGTTGTACTCAACTCAACCAGTGTGCCTAACTCACTTTGTACAGCCCTCCAGAAGTGCTAGGTAAACTGCGTACCTCAATCAAAAATGATAGACACAGGCACACCGTGAAAACGGATGATCTCGCATATGTAGATCTCAGTTAACCACTCTCAAGAATAGGTGACTTCCACTAGAATGAAATGATCCGACTTGGTCAACGTGTATGTAATGAACCATATTGCGTCGAACTTCCTCTAAGTCTGTGGGAGTTCAATAACAAAATACATAATGATACGCTCCCACTTCCACTCAAGAATCTCTAGCCTCTGAAGCAAACCACCAGGTCTCTGATGCTAGTACTTTACTTCTTGACAATTTAGACACCGAGCTACATATGCAACTATATCCTTATTCATCCTCCTCCACCAATAATGTTGCCGCAAGTCCTAATACATCTTGGCTGCACCCGGATGAAAAGAATACAGAGAACTGTGGGCCTCCTCAAGAATTAACTCATGAAGCCCGTCCATATTGGGCACACAAATACGACCTTGCATCTGTAAAACCCCATCATCTCCAATAGTAACTCGCTTGGCACCACCATGTCGCACTGTGTCCTTAAGGACAATCAAATGGGGATCATCATACTGACGCTCTCTAATGCGCTCATACAAGGAAAAATGAGAGACTGTGCAAGCTAGAACACGAATGGGCTCCGAAATATCTAACCTCACCAACTGATTAGCCAAAGCCTAAACATCTTATGCAAGCGGCCTCTCACCAACTGGAATATACTCGAGGCTGCACATACTTACAGCCTTTCTACTTAAGGCATCGGCCACCACATTAGCCTTTCCGGGATGATACAAAATTGTGATATCATAGTCTTTCAACAGCTCCAACCACATCCTCTGCCTCAATTTGAGATTCTTTTGTTTGAACAAATACTGTAAACTCGGATGATCTGTGACGACCTCGCACGACACGCAGTAAAGATAGTGCCTCCAAATCTTTAGCGCATGAACAATGGCTTCCAACTCTAAGTCATGAACATGGTAATTCTTCTCATGAACCTTCAACTGTAGCGACGAGTATGCAATCATCCTTCCATCCTGCATGAATACTGCACCGAGCCTACTACAAGATATATCACAATACACCGTGTAAGATCCTGAACCTGTGGGCAACACCAACACCGGCGCCATAGTCAAAGCAGTCTTGAGCTTCTCAAAGCTCAACTCACACTCATTCGGCCATCCGAATGTGGCACTCTTCTGGGTCAATCTAGTCAATAATATTGCTATGGATGAAAACCCCTCCACAAATCGGCGATAATAACCCGCCAAATCTAGGAAACTCCAGATCTCTGTAGTTGAAGTAGGTCTAGGCCAGTTCTGAACTGCCTCAATATTCTTAGGATCCACCTTTATCCCCTCTGCCGATACAACATGCCCCAAGAAGGCAACTGAGTCTGACCAAAACTCGCACTTTGAAAACTTGGCATATCACTAACTACCCCTCAAAGTCTGAAGTACAATCTGGAGATGTTGCGCGTGCCCCTCTCGACTACGGGAGTAGATCAAGATATCATCAATGAATACAATCACAAAGGAATCCAAATAGGGCTTGAACACCCGGTTCATAAAATCCACAAATGATGTTGGGGCATTTGTCGACCTAAATGAAATCACTAGGAACTCATAATGCCCATACCGAGTTCGAAAAACCGTCTTAGGGACATTAGATGCCCTAATATTAAACTGATGGTAGCCAGACCTCAAATCAATCTTTGAAAACACCTTGGCACCCTGAAGCTGATCAAATTAGTCATCAATCCCCGGCAACGGATACTTGTTCTTGATAATGACTTTGTTAAACTGCCGATAATCTATACACATCCTCATCGAACCATTTTTCTTCTTCACAAATAACACGGGCGCACCCTAGGGCGAAACACTAGGTCTAATGAATCCCTTATTAAGTAAATCTTGCAACTACTCATTCAATTCCTTCAACTTCGGTGGGGCCGTACGATATGGTGGAATAGAAATGGGCTGAGTGCCCGGAGCCAAATCAATACAGAAGTCAATATCTCTGTCGGGTGGCATTCCCAACAGATCTATAGGAAACACCTCTGGAAACTCATTAACAACTGGTACTGAATCCATGGAAGCAACCTCCACACTAGAATCGTGAATATAAGCCAAATAAGATAGACACCCCTTCTCGACCATACGTCGAGCCTTCACATAAGAGATAACCCTGTTGGTAGAATGGCCAGGAGTCCCCCTCCACTCTAATTGAGGCAACCTTGGCATGGCTAAGGTCATCGTCTTAGCGTGACAATCCAATATAGAATGATAAGGTGACAGCCAATCCATACCCAAGATAATATCAAAATCTACCATATCAAGAAGTAGAAGATCTACGCTAGTCTCAAGACTCCTAATAGTAACCACACACGAGCAATAGACGTGATCTACAATAATAGAATCTCCCAAAGGCATGGACACATACACAGGATCACTCAAAGAATCATGAGGTACAACCAGATATAAAGCAAAATAGGATGACACATAGGAATAAGTAGAGCCCGAATCAAATAGAACAGAAGCATCTATATGGCTAACTAGAACAATACCTGTGATAATGACGTCAGATGACTCGGCCTCAGGCCTAGTTGGGAAAGCATAAAATTAGTGCTAGGCCCCACCACTCTGACCTACGTCTCTAGGATGACCTCTAGCTGGCAGGCCTCCACCTCTAACGGCCTAGCCTCCACTCTAACGGACTGGCCTCCACCTCTGGCTGCCTGACCTCTGCCTCTAGCTGGCTGAGTGGGCAGTGGAGTAACCGGTACTGGGACCATGGCATGAGAACTCTGTTGTGGCATGCTGCCTAATAATCTCGGACAAAACCTCCTGATATGACCAGTATCTCTACACTCAAAATACCCATCCTGCTATTATGGCTGCTAAAGCTGAAGCTGACCTGAATAGGCCGGATAACTATGGTGATAGCTCCGAATCAACGGCAGACTGATATGAGTTGATGATGCACTATATGTTGGCTGCCCAGAATGAGGCTCATAAGGACCACGATTCCCTGAACCACTGTGAGATGCCTGAAGCACTGACTGAAATGGTCTGGGAGTATGGCCTCTACCAAAAGTACCCATGCCTCCATACGAGGCATCACTAAAACCACCGAAATCATGAGGCCTCTTATCATACACCGGCCCCCTTTCCTAAGCACGAACCATCTCGATCTGTCTCGCAATAACTACAGCCCTCTGGAAAGTAATATCATCATCTCCAGTCTCTTTGGCCATCTATATCCTGATAGTGAAAGTGAGCCCATCAATGAATCCATTCACTCCCTCCCTCTCAGTAGGAAGCAATATAATGACATGGCGAACGAGGTCCACAAATGGAGTCTCGTACTAGGTAACAATCATACTACCCTGCTGAAGACGCTCAAACTGCATGTGGTAATCCTCTCTCAAAGTAACAGGGATGAACTTCTCTAGAAATAGTTGTGAAAATTGAACCTAGGTAAGTGCATGTGACCCAGATGGTCTAGTCAACATATAATCTCTCCACCACCTCTTTGTGAAACCAGTCATCTGAAATGCTGTAAAATCGACCACATTAGTCTCAACTATACCCATGTTGCACAAAACCTCGTGGCAACGGTCCAGGTAATCTTGTAGGTCCTCTGAAGATGCACCACTGAAATGAATAGGGAAGAGCTTGGTAAACTTATCCAACCTCAACAGAGCCTCAGAAGACATAGTGGGCCGATCACCGGCCTGTGCTGCAACAGCCAACGGAACCACCCCAACTGGCGGGGCTACTGGAGTCTGATACTGGGGAGCCGCCTACTCCCGGGTGTCAGTAGCAAGAGTTTGTTCTCCTTCCCCAGCCCGAGAGACGACTGGTGCCACCGGGAATGTACCGGTCTAGGCCACACTCTCCATAAGACCCACCAAATGGACTAGAGCGTCCTAAAGTACTGGAGTGTCTATGAACCCCTCCGGGACCTGAGTTGGTCCGACGGGTAAAGTCTGAGCTGGAACCTCCTCCTTATGATCAATCTGAGGCTCCACTGCGGGTGCTACTTCCCGAGCTCTAGGTTGAGCTCTTCCTCTGCCTCGGCCTCTGGCTCGACCTTAGCCTCGACCTTTGCCCCTGGTCGTAGCTGCCATTGGGTGCTCTAACTCTTGTCTAGCTACAAATGATGTGTGTGTTCTCGCCATCTATGAGAGAACAAGAATAGAATAGTTCAATCATCAATGATAGAATAAAATCTCACGATAGAGAAGGAGAGAAGTGAAACATTTCCTAAACTCCATAGCCTCTGGATGATAAGTACCGATGTCTCCGTACCGATCCTCCAAACTTTACTAATCTTGCATGTGACTCGTAAGACCTAGGCGACCTAGCGCTCTGATACCGAGAATTCTCATCCTCGGGACCGTGATGGCACCTAATATTTCACTTGTCAGGCAAGCCAACGTTTGAATAATTCTTATCCATTTTTAACAAATTAAATTAACTGATAGCAATTAAACTGAATAACTGAAATAAAATGAGAAAGAAACCATAATAACCGCACTATCTAGATATAATCCCAAAACTGGTGTCACAAGTGCACGAGCGACTAAAATAATACAGATAATGGTTTGAATGAAAGTAAAAATGTCTGAAATAAAATAAATAACTAGGGTAAGGTAGAAGGAGACTTCAAGGCTACGAACGTTGAGCAGTTGTACCTCAAGTCACCGTCAGATGTCCAATCAGAGCAATCTACTGACCGCCGCTAGGACCAACTCCAAATTCTGCATAAGAAGTGCAGAGTGTAGTATGAGTACAACTGACCCCATGTACTCTATAAGTGTCGAGCCTTACCTCGACGAAGTAGTGACAAGGCTAAGGCGGGTCACTTACAATAACTTGTACGCAGTATAATAATAATAATTATAGGAAAGAAATGCAGGAAAAGTAAAGCAGTTGACTGATGAAAATAAACCCAATCCTCGAAGTCAGTAACACTCGAAATAACAATCCTCGGAATCTTGTATGAAAACACTGAAAGCTAACACAATACACAATGAATACCAAACACACAATCCGTTGTGATGCGCAACCCGATTCCACCGTGCAAATACAATCCTCCCTTATTTCACCATATCAATATCAAGAAAACAAGTAAAATTTATTGCGGCACGCAACCCGATCCCACCATATAATCAGGATCAATATCATAATTGTCCCTTATTTCACTACATCAAAATCACATATAAAATCCGTTGCGGCGTGCAATCCGATCCCACCATATCAATATCAATCCTCCCTTATTTTACTTGTTGTGGCGTGCAACCCGATCCATAAAAAAATCAAAAAAATAATCAATTCAACAACTCAAATTACAAGAATCTCTACGATTACAGAATATGAAAGCAAAGACATAACGGAATCTCGTACAAATAAAGGAATGCTATTGAGACTTGGGGTTCGCAATTGCGAAGAACTCCCATCTCTGCTTTCATCGCAATTGCAATGAATTGTTCAAAATTGCGAACTCTGGATCTTCGCAAATGCGATCAAATGATCTCAATTACAATCTCTATTGTTCCCAAGCCCTTTTCGCAATTGCGAACAATTTGTTCGCAATTGCGATCATGACAGACTTGGTCTTATGTCGCAATTGCGAGACCTACACACCAGGTCACACCAGTAATTTTTCTAAGTTCAAAAATCACTCTGTAGCATATCTAAAATGCACACGAGCCCCTCGGGCTCCAAACCAAACATGCACACAAGTGTAATAACATTATACGAACTCGCTCGCGTGATCAAAACACAAAATAAGACCTAAAACTACGAATCAGACACCAAAACGAATGAAAGTTTCCAAGAAACTTAATTTTGTTCAATTTTACAACCGGATGTCCGATCACGTCAGATCAACTTCGTTTTGCACCAAATTATGCAGACAAATCATAAATACTTAAATGAACCTATACCAATTTCCGAAACCGAATTCCGAACCCGGAAGCAGCAAAGTAAACCTACGGTCCAACTTAGGAATTCTTTTAGCCTTCAATTTACTAGTTTTCAACAAATCACGTTAAATCAAGTTAGGGACTTACGAATTCGATTTCGAGCATACTCCAAGTCCCAAATAACAATACGGACCCATTGGGACAGTCCAAACACTAATTCGGGTCCGTTTGCACAAAACGTTAATCGTAGTCAACTCAAATAACTATATTTATCTAGGTGCTACAAAGATGTATCGCGACTTGAGGCAGCACTATTGGTGGCGGCGGATGAAGAAGGACATAGTTGAGTACGTAGCGAGGTGCCTAAATTGCCAGCATGTTAAGTATGAGCATCAGAGGCCAGGTGGCCTATTCCAGCAGATGACTATACCTGAGTGGAAATGGGAGAGAATTACTATGGACTTCGTAGTTGGGTTGCTGTGGACCTTGCGGAAGTTTGATGCAGTTTGGGTCATTGTCGATAGGTTGACCAAGTCGGCACACTTCATTCCGGTTGTTACCACATATTCTTCAGAGAGGTTGGCTCAGATTTACATTCAGAAGATTGTTCGGTTGCATGGTGTGCCTGTTTCCATCATATCAAATAGAGGCCCTCAGTTTACTTCGCATTTCTGGAGAGCAGTACAGAGTGAGTTAGGGACCCATGTAGATCTTAGCACAGCCTTTCACTCACAGACCGACGGGCAGTCAGAGCGAATAGTTCAGATCTTGGAGGATATGCTCTGAGCATGTGTGATTGACTTCAGAGGGCAAAGGGATCGATTCTTGCCTTTGGCCGAGTTTTCTTATAACAACAGTTATCAGTCCAGCATCGAGAAAGATCCATTTGAGTCTTTGTATGGTTGGCGATGTCGTTCGCTCATCAGATGGTTTGAGCCCGGCGTGGCTAGGTTATATGGTACTGATTTAGTAAAGGATGCGTTGGAGAAAGTGAAGCTGATTAAGGAGTCACTTTGCACTGCACAGTCCAGACATAAGAGTTACGTGGATCAAAATGCGCGTGATTTATCATTTATGGTAGGCGAGATGGTTCCCTTGAAAGTCTCTCTGATGAAGGGAATCATGAGGTTCGGGAAGAAGGAAAAGTTGAGCCTAAGGTTTATAGGCCCATTCAAGGTGTTGAGGTGAGTTGGGGAGGTTGCTTTTGAGCTTGCTTTGCCTCCCAATTTATCAAGAGTTCATCCGATTTTTCATGTGTCTATGCATCAGAAGTACCATGCCAACATGTCGCATGTGTTATACTACAACACGATTCAGCTAGATGAAAGCCTGAGTTATGAGGAGGAACCAGTTGCCATTGTTGACAGGCAAGTTTGCCAGTTGGGGTCCAAGAAGATTTCTGTGAAAAAGGTTCAGTGGAGGGGTCAACCAGTCGAGGAGGAGACTTGGGAGACCGAGGAGGACATGCGGAGCAGATATCCACACTTATTCGGCACTCTAGGTACGATTCTAGACCCATTCGAGGACGAACGTTTATTTAAGAGGTGGAGAATATACCAACCCGATCGGTCATTTTACTTTCTAGATCCCCATTCCCCTAGACTCCCCGTATGTGCTTTTACTGTTTTATGACTTGCGGGGATGGTTAGTTCGGGTTTAGAAGGGTTCAGGTTGAAATCGGAACTCTTAGTTCCTTAATATTGGCTTAAATTGGTTAAGTTTGACTTGAGTCAACATTTTGAGTAAATGACCTCGTAACTGGGATTTGACGGTCCCAATAGGTTTGTATGATGATTTTGGACTTGGGAGTATGTTCGGATCAGGTTTTGGATGACCCGGGCGCGTTTCGGTGCTTAATATTGAAAGTTGGCGCATTGAAGGTTTTTAAATTCTTTAAATTTGGTTTGAAGTAGGATTTGGTGTTATCAAGGTCCGATTGGGATTCCGAGCCTGTGAATAATTCTGTATTGTGATTTGTGACCTGCACGAAAAATTTGGCATCATTCCGAGTTGATTTGATAGGAATCAGACCCGCGAATGAGTTTCTAGAAGTTTTTGAGTTTCATAATTCGATTCATGCGTTTTGGCGTTCGATTCGTATTTCTAGATGTTATTTTGGTGTTTCGAGCATGCGAGTAGGTACTTATTATGTTTTTGGATGTGTAAGAGTATTTGGTCGGGTTCACGGGGCCCCCGGATGCAAAACGGATTGGAAATAGACTCATAATTTGACTTAGGGGAGTTGTTGGTGTTCCAGTTCTGGTGCGTTCGCACCTGCGAGTTTTTGGACGCAGGTGCAACCTTGCAAAAGCGGACCATCGATCGCAGAAGAGGACTAGAGCAGACTGTCCAGTGGTGACAGAAGCGTAGGTTTTACCACACTTGTGACCTCGCATGTGCAAGGAAGATGGTCGCAGGTGCGGGCTAGGCCAAAGAGGCTAGGGATCGCAGGAGCGGGCAACCTTCCGCAGATGCGGACCAACTCCGCAGAAGTGAAAGCGCAGGCACGCATGCTTTTCCACATAAGCGTACTTGGCCAAGCTGGGCGAGGCCCGCACCTGCAGTGGATTTTCCGCAGGTGCGGTATTGCAGGTGCGACCCTTGGTTCATTTCTTTCACTTCTTGGACGATTTTAGAGCTCTTTGAAGAGTGATTTTCATCTAGCACTTTGAGGCAAGTAATTTCTATACGAAATGAGTTTAATACGTGCATTTTGGGTAGATTCTTGACACATAAATTGTAGAAATTATGGGTTTAGTTGAAAACCCTAGGTTTTGATAAAAATGGGATCTAACCACGAAAATAATTATAGAATTGGATAGAAATTATATATTTGAGTTCGTGAGGTTATGGCTAATATTTATCTTCAAATATTTCCGAAATCCGGGCACGTGGGCCCGGGGTGAATTTTAGGCATCTTCCAATTTGGGTTGGGTAATTACTCTAATAGATAAATTATGAACTTGTGAATTTATATTGATTGATTTGTATAATATTTGACTAGTTTCGGATTGTTCGGCACCAAGTTGAGGCTTTAGAGTGTATTTGTGGATCAAAAAGTGAGCTTTGAGACAAGGTAAGTCTCTTGCCTTACCTTGTAAGAGGGAATTTACACCATAGGTGTTTTAAATTACTATTTGCTTCTAATTGTGGGGGTTACGTATACACGAGGTGACGAGAGTCCATGCATAGCTACTAATCATGCTTAACTCCGGGTAGATTTAGGACCCAAATCATGCAATACTTGTCTTGTTTGCACTCTACTTATTAATTTAAGTGCCTAAATTATATTGAAACTTGATAAAGGATTTGTAAAGACCGAATTTCACTTACTTTGAGTTTTGGCGGGTTACTTGGCCGTTAATAGAAATTGTGCTTCCTTGTGTATTAGTCTTGTAATAGCTTTTAAATCGGATGTTCATAAAGTATTCTCTTTTCATGTGGAGTGGGTCGAACGCCTCGACAGTATAATAGATGCATCTATGGTTCGTGCCGCTCGACCCTCGGCAGTGTACACATTATTCTTGATCGATTTGTACGACCTCGACATAAATCATGTGTGATAGTGCTTGGAGCCCGAATACACTTGATATTATTTTTATGACATGAGAGATTTTAATTTATTTAATGGCCTGAAATTGTTGAAGTTAGTAGGTGTCAATTGGAGATTTTTAAATTTACTATCAGTTAAATAACCGTTTATTCACTGCTGGTTATTGTGTTATTATTATTATTCATGTATTCCATGCCTATTTAAAATTTCTGTATTTTTACTATTGGCTCGTAGTAAGTGTTGATGTCGACTCCCCATCACTACTTCTTCGAGGTTAGACTGGATACTTACTGGGTACATGTTGTTTATGTACTCATGCTACACTTCTGCACTAATCGTGCAAGATCTCAGGCAGGTGCATCTGGTGTTCATTCAGGCGCGCACTCCCGTTATCTTGAGGCATAGTGGTGAGTTGCTCTATGAGTCTTTTCTGCAGCACCCGCAGTCCCTCTTTTTTGTATTTACTTTCTGTCTATCTCATTTTAGACAGTAGCATATGTGTTTTGTATATTCTACTAGTTGCTCATACACTTGTGATACCAGGTCTTTGGGACATGCTAGTAGACACTTTATGGCTTTTGAGTATTTATTTCATCGTATTTGCTCTTTTATTAGTTTACGCTTTACTTTATTAAATTTTTCACTTCTTATTTACTTAATAGATAAAAACTCAACTACTTTGAAATTATTAAGAAGAATAAATACATGGCTAGTTCACCGTTGGCTTGCCTAGCGACGACGTTGGGCGTCATCACGCCTATAGGAGAAATTAGGTCGTGACAAAGGTCACAGCTCGCCCAGCCCAAACTCGCTTCTGCGGCTCATAGGTCTCTTCTATGGTGCCGCACCTGCGGCACAAAGTGCGCAGGTGCGATTGCACCAGAACCTCACCTAGGTAAAAATTCTTCGAAGTCCAAAAAATGATTCCGGACTCATTCTGAATCACATCCGGGTCCCTGGGACTCCGTCCAAACATACCATCAAGTCTCAAATCACATAAAGGGCCTACTTGAGGCTTAAAATCACATCAAACAATACCAAATCTATGATTCGCAACCCAATCCAAACCTATTGAATCCATGAACATTCAACTTTCAAAACTAACGCCGATTCATACCAAACCAACTTCGATTGATCTCAAATTTTGCACACAAGTCACAAATGACACAACAGACCTATTCCAACTTGCAGAATCAAAATTCGACCCCGATATCAATAAAGTCAACTCTTTGTCAAACTTTCCAACCTTCAATTTTCTAACTTTCACCAATTGAAGTCAAACCGACCTACAGACCTCCAAATCAATATACGGACATACGCCTAAGTCCAAAATCACCATATGAAACTATCGAAACCATCAAAACTTCATTCCGGAGTCGTCTACACAAAAGTCAAACTCTGGTAAATTCTTTCAACTTAAGTTTCCAACTTTGAGACTAAGTGTCCCAATTCACTCTGAAACTCGCCCGAAACCAAATCAACCACTCCGACGAGTCACATAACCACAATATAACATAGAGGAGGTAATAAATAGTAAAACGGGACTAAATATACTCAAAACGACCAACCGGGTCGTTACATTCTCCCCTCTTAAGACAATAAACTTTCAAAATCTTTTATTGAAGTTTAAATATTTATTAGTTCAAACTCATGAATTGTTTCTCAAGTTTAAAATGTATAGTTCAAGCTCCAGAATTTATTTTCCGAAGTTAGAGAAATCATTTTACGTGCTCATTTTTAGCTGGAAGATCTCATGACTATATATATATATATATATATATATATATATATATATATATATATATATATATATATATATATATATATATATATATTAGCATAGCCAGCATCCTTGATTGTAGTAGCTTTAGCATATCGCTATCGTTATCCTTAGTAATTAGGCAAGGATTGTCATCAATTGAATCTTTCTTAATTAGAAAATTACACTGTTCCCAAGTAAAATTTATGCACACTGAATTTACGTGTTACCCCTGAATTTGAAGTTATGAACGGAAAATATAATATTATGGTCATCATCTAATGTTAACAACTTTAAGGATATTTCAGTCATTTTAACAAGAAAAAGTGCTTACCAACACTTGTTTACCAAACACTTCAGCTTGTTATAAGTTTCAACACTTTTATCCAAATACTTAACTGCTTATTTATAAAATAAGTTCCAGCACTTATAAGGTGCTTTTAAGCACTTAACTTAAAAGCTATTTTTTTAAGCCAATCCAAACGGGCTCTTACTTACTACTCCTTTTGTCTCATATTATCAGTCGTGGTTACTAAAAATAATTGTCTCAAATTATTTGTCACTTTAGAAATTCAAGACAAAATTGATTATCTTTTTTTTTTTTTACCCTTAGAAATAATTATCCTTGAAGACTACAAACACCTCAACTACGGATTACTTTATTCAAATAAAAAACTTAAATATTAAGACATGAATAAGGATAAGCAGTCAAAATCCTATTCTAATTAATTTTTGAGAAAACTACCCTCTATAACCCCTCAAAATTTTAATAGCTCATATTTTTTACCATTGATATGAAATGGCCCTTCGGCCCAAACATATTGCATCTAGTATCCCGAAATGTCTATTTTGTATATTTTTTGTAAAGTGAGAGTCTATTTTGTATATTTTTTGTATAGTGACAGTCTATTTTATATATTTTTTGTATAGTAATAATCTATTTTGTATAGTGACAGTCTAATTTATATATATTTTGTATAGTGACAGTCTATTTAGTAGTATATTTTTATATAGTGACAGTCTATTTTGTATAGTGACAGTCTATTTAGTATATTTTTTGTATAATGACATTCTATTTTTGTATATATTTTGTATAGTGACACTCTATTGTATATAAATTGTATAGTGACACTCTATTTTGTATAATTTTTGTATAGTGACAGTCTATTTTATATATATTTTAACTTTATGCATAGTTATCTCATCTTATCTTCCTCCCATTGAGAGACCAGCCATCGGGGTCCATGGCCTCACAGTCGCCGAAAATGGTAACAAGATCGCCAGAGTTTTAAATTTTCAGCCAAAGATCTTCAAAATATTGACATCATATTCACAGAAACTATAAGACAAAATCAGAGAAAGAAGATAAGGTCATGAGAGCCGTGGTTGGCGGAGTTGCTTCTTCTGTGGTCACCGGCGACTCTGTTGGATTTCGGCCACCGGCGTATAGGGTCGAGGCTAACGTCAAGATCTATCGATTCATGTGGATATTGAATGGTGGTGATGGCTGAAACTCCATGAAGTTCAAAAGAAATAAAAGGGCCTAAGGTTTCGGATTTTAAGAGATTGATGAGGATTTGAAAGATTTGGTTTGTAGATATGGAAAAAGGAGGAGGAAATGAGAATGGGGATATAATTTTTGTGGGGTTTGGCGGTGGTCGATGGAAGCGGGTGATGGAGCTAAGGCGATGTTGCCGTGGGGAGAGAGGGCGGCGAGAAAGAGGGAGAGGAGGAGAGAGAAGAGATTAGGGTTTGGGGTTTGAGAAATGAAGGAAAACTCAGATTCAATTTGGACTATTCTGCTGCTGACGAAACAGATCGTGTGGCTAGCCACTAGAGTTAATTTTAGGCTATAAATTGTATATTGCAATTTTGGGCTACCGGGTGATATATATTTGAGCCGATGGGCAATAAATAAATTTTGCTCTTAATTTTTCTTAAAAGGGCGTGTATAAGAGAATCATGACAAATAATATGAGACGGAAGGAGTATTTTTTTGGTGTCTAATATTCGTATTAATTAGAACTTAAGTCGTATTTAACTTATTAAAAAGGAAAGCATTCGCTCCCAAAACTTTTTTATTTAAAAAAAATATTTCGAAGAAATCTTATCCCTTCCAAAAAATAAAACCTCAATGGTAAATCTTTTTCCACTCTGTTCCTTATTATTTAAGTCAACATTGTCTGCCAGAAGAAGAAACAAGAAAACCTTGCTGCTATTATGATCAACAGACACAACGTACTAGTATTTGCTTGTGAAACCCTAAGAAGATCTTTAAAATCTTTGTTGGTGTCCTTTTATATATCCCATGAGTGACACTTGGTAGTCTTTCGACCCTTGGAGACTTTTTATGACCATGCTATGTTACATTATAGTGAGTGCCATGCATTGATATTGTAAAGAATTTGATTTTATCAAATTAGATTAACTTATAGTATACAATAATAAGAGACTTCTTATTAAGTCTGATATGACCCTAATATAATCAGTTAAATTGTGTAGTGTAATTTTTTAAAATTTTATCGGTACATATAACTCGTTACATTAACTTCTCAATGATGCAAATATATAGCGGAATTCATTATTAAACGCGTTATAATAAAGTAAGAAGTTGTTATTATTAAATATTAAATTGGGTGCGTAAGTTGAATGATGCAATTGATACGTGCTTGGACAGTAACGCATAGAAGGAATAAATGAGTCAGGACAAGTGTACATTCAAACAATGGCTAGTCGGTTATATAGTAGTAATAATATTGGCTTTTGCTTAGCTATGTGCGCGGTGCATTATTTTTTGGACCTAGTTATTTAATCTTTCATTTAGAAAAAAAAAATGTATAATAAAATTACTCTGTAATAAGTTTGTCAATTTCAAGTAGGATTATGCTAGAGCGATAAGTATTCCTTCGTCTTTAAGGCTTGGGTATGGAGACTTTTCAATGCAAATTCGGATTTAATCTGACTCCAATGTGGATACCGAACATCGGGTGTGAAACCAAAAAAATAAAATTTGTCAATTACTCTTCCCTTTTTATATACTTCATTTTCCTATTGCTTATATCTAAACCATCCTGATCGCAAAAACTTTTATATATTTGGCTTATTTTTAGGGCAAATTACATATTTGGTCAATCGATAAAATAATTATATTTATTAGTCAATATACAAAAAAATATATGAAATCTGAGGTCTTGATGTTTTTAGTCGAATTCCTGCAATGAGTTAGCGTCCAATGAACGCATATAGATGATATACAGGATAGAATCATACCTTAATAGTAATATCGTTTGAGAAGCGATATGTTCCAATTGTTTGATAGTGGTTTTCCATCCATTGCCCCAAGTTTATAAGACCCTTTCCCGACTATATCGGGGACTCGATAGGGTCCTTCTCAATTTGGGCCGAGCTTCTCTTCATTAGGATCTCGAGTGTTGACGGTGACCTTCCTTAGGACCAAGTCCCCGGTCTTGAAATGGGGGAGATTGGTTCTTCTGTTGTAGTACCTTTCGATTCGTTTTTTTTTGTGCAACCATTCGAATCAATGTCGTTTCTCGTTTTTCGTCTAATAATTCGAGGCTAGTATTCATTGCCTCGTAGTTCGATTCTTTCGACGCATGTCGAAACCTTGCTCTTGGTTCCCCGACTTCGACCGGAATTAAAGCTTCGGAGCCATACACTAGGGAAAATGGAGTTGCTCATGTACTGGATTTAGATGTTGTCCGATATGCCCAAAGGACTTCGAGCAAAATTTCTCTCCACTTTTTTTTAGCTTCGTTCAATCGTTTCTTCATGTTTTGGATGATAGTCTTGTTCGTTGATTCGGCCTACCCGTTCCCACTAGGATGATATGGTGTTGATAGTATCCTTTCTATTTTATGGTCTTCGAGAAATTTTTTCACTTTACCGCTGATAAATTTCTTACCATTGTCACATGTTATTTCTGCTAGTATACCAAATCTACACACGATGTGATCCCAGATGAAATCTATAACCTCTTTCTCTCTTACTTTTTCGAACGCCTGTGCTTCAACCCATTTAGAGAAATAGTCAGTCATAAACAAAATGAACTTAGCTTTACCTGGGGCGGATGGTAGAGGACCGACGATATCCATTCCCCATTTCATAAATGGCCATGGAGAAATGATTGAATGAAGCTGCTCTCCGGGTTGATGGATCATTAGTGCAAACCTTTGACATTTATCGCATTTTCGAACGAACCCCTTAGTGTCCTTTTCCATGCAATCCTAGTAGTATCCTGCTCTGATGATTTTGTGAATTAGTGGTTCGGCGCCGGAGTGGTTTCCACAAGTGCCTTCATGGACCTCCTGTAAAACATAATCGGTGTCCCCTGGCCCTAAGCACACTGCCAGTGGTCCGTCGAACGTCCTTCTGTATAATGTTCCATCTTCAACCAACGCGAATCGAGCAATTTTGTTCGTACAACTCTAGATTCTTTAGAGTCCGATGAGAGTTTTCCATTTTTTAAGTATTCAATGTACTTGTTCCTCCAATCCAGGTTAATCTTGTGGAATTTATTTCGGCGTTCCCTCCATTGATTATAGATCTCGAGAGTTGAACGACAGTCCCCGAGTTGATCTTATCCTCTTCAACCGACGACCCCAGATTTGAAAGTGCGTCGGCCTCACTGTTTTGTTCTCGAGGTACATGTTGTAGGGTCCATTGTTTGAAACTGTGTAGAGTTATCTGTAGTTTGTCCAAATACCTCTGCATCCTATCTTCTCGAACCTCGAAAGTTTTGTTCACTTGGTTTACCACTAGCAAAGAGTCACATTTGGCTTCGACAACTTCTGCTCCCAAGCTTTTAGCTAGCTCGAGACTTGCAATCATGGCGTCGTACTCGACCTCATTGTTAGTTAATCTAGTAGTTTTGATGGATTGCCTAATAATGCCACATGTGGGAGGTTTTTGTACGATGCCAAATCCAGACCCCTTCACATTTGAAGCACCATCTGTGTAGAGGGTCCAAACCCCCGTCGATGTACCTGATTTTAACAAGATTTCCTTTTCAACTTCGGGTACGAGGGTTGGTGTGAAGTCGGCCACGAAGTCGGCTAGAATTTGGGACTTGATGGCCGTCCTAGACTGATATTCAATATCGTACCCACCGAGCTCGACGACCCATTTGGCCAGTCGGCCCGATAGCTCGGGCTTGTGCAAAATGTTTCGAAGTGGGTAAGTGGTTAAAACGCATACGGGGTGACATTGAAAGTATGGTCTTAACTTTCTAGAGGCGCTTATCAATGCAAGCGCCAGTTTCTCTAAGTGTGGGTATCTAATCTTTGCCTCTCCTAAGGTCCGACTTACATAATAAACAGGAAACTGCGTACCTTGCTCTTCTCAAACTAGGACACCACTCACTGCGATTTCTGATACCGCTAAGTATAGGTAAATCTTCTTACCTGCCTTCAGAGTGTGAAGTAATGGTGGGCTCGATAGGTACCGCTTCAGTTGTTCTAGTGCCTGTTGGCATTCCGGGGTCCAGGAGAAATCGTTATTCTTTCTGAGTAGAGAAAAGAATTTGTAGCTTCGATCTGACGACCTTGAAATGAATCGGTCTAAGGAAGCTATCCGTCCGGTTAGCCTTTGAATTGCTTTCACACTATCCACGACGGTGATGTATTCGATGGCTTTGATTTTGTCGGGGTTGATCTCGATCCCCATATTCGACACCATGAAGCCGAGGAACTTTCCCGATCCGACCCCGAAAGCATATTTTTCGGGGTTGAGTTTCATGTTGTATTTTCTTAAAATTTTGAACGTTTCCTGCAAATGAGCCAAATGGTCCTCTGCGCGCAAGGACTTAACTAGCATGTCAGCAATGTAAACTTCCATTGATTTACCTATTTGTTCTTCGAACATTTTATTCACTAGGCGTTGGTACGTAGCCCCTGCGTTTTTTAGCCCGAACGACATTACATTATAACAATAGGTTCCATACTTAGTGACAAATGAATTTTTTTATTGGTCCTCCGGGTCTATGCTAATTTGATTGTACCCGGAGTGGGAGTCGAGAAAAGTGAGGATCTCGTGGCCGGCCGTGGCGTCGATCAAGCGATCGATGCTAGGTAGTGGAAAAGAATCTTTGGGGTATGCTTTATTTAGATCTTTATAATCTACACAGATTCAAGTTTGTTCCCTTTCTTAGGGACTACAACCACATTGGCCAACCATTCGGGATATTTCACTTCTCGAATTGACCATATTTTGAGAAGTTTAGTTACCTCATTTCTTACAAATACGTGTTTCACCTCGGATTTGGGTCTTCTTTTTTGCTTCACCAGTTTGAACCTAGGGTCCAAGCTCAGCTGGTGCGTTGTTATCGATGGTGGGATCCCCGCCATGTCTAAATGGGACCAAGCAAAACAATCTATGTTATTAGTAAGAAATTGAACGAGTTTTTCCCTAAGTTCGAGGGTCAACCCCGTACCTAGGTATACCTTTTTCTCGGGCAGATGTTCGATTAATATAACCTTCTCCAGTTCTTCGATCGTCGCCTTGGTGGCGTCGGAGTCGTCGCGGACAATGAGAGATCGAGGTGTCGAAAATCTTCCTCGTCATCTTCTATTTCCTGTTTCACCGATTCGGTCAAGACCGGTCGTTGTGATTGCTATTTGGTTCCTCTCTTATTATTTGTGCTCAACCTTTCTGAGGCCGACGACGTTGGTATCAGTGTTATCTCATCGACTGCAAATATTTCCTTCGCAACATGTTGTTCCCCGTACACTGTCTTCACGACATCCGACGTATGAAATTTCATTACTTGGTGTAGAGTCGAAGGTACTGCCCTCATATTTAGATTCATGGTCTTCCGAGTAGGGAATTGTACCTCATATCGCCTTTGATTACGTGGAACTTGGTGTTTTGAACATTTCCAGCCACATTTATGGGCAGGATAATTTCCCCTTTAGTTGTTTCACTGGCCATATTGAAGCCATTTAAGACCCGAGCTGCAGGAACGACTTGATTCTGTAAATCGAGCTTCTCTACTACCCAAGATAGGATGATATTTGCATAGCTACCTGGATCCACTAAGACGCGCTTAATTTGAATTTTATTTAATAGGACAAAAATTACCAGAGCGTCGTTGTGAGGGTAAGAGATGCCTTCGACTTCTTCGATTCCAAATGATAAAGTGCCCTGGGGTGGATAACCTCGCGGTCGTTTTTCCCTTATGGCCAGTATCTTGCCATATTTTAGAACAGGTTCCTGTGGAATATCGACCCCACCGACGATCATGTGAATGATATGCAGAGGTTCCTCCTGTTTATCCCTTTTGTCGGCGTCCCTTTCTCTGAAGTGATTCTTAGCTTGGTCATTGAGCAACTCTCGATGGTGGCCCTCATTGAATAGACGGGCTACCTCTTCTCTCAACTGTCTGCATTCCTCGGTCATGTGGCCATGCGTACCGTGATACTTGCACATCGGATTTGGGTTCCTTTAGGAAGGGTCGGTTTGCATGGGTTGGGCCCACCTAGTATATTTGATTCTTTCGATCGCCGATACAATGCCCGATGCGTCGATGTTGAATTGTACTCTCATAGCCGAGGTGCCTCTATAGGATCGGCATATTTATCAAAGCCACTCTTGCTCATAAGCCCCCGAGAATTTTGTCCTCGATCACTTCTTTGATCGTTCCAAGCGTCATTGTGCATTGAACCGTTGTTCATTCGATTTGCGATGTACCGTTGATATCGGTCTTTGTTCGACCTTTGTTCTTTGTCGATCTACCTTTGGGTTTTAATAGCTGTCATGTTCTGATACATGGATCCAGACGGAGCTCCCAACTGGTCATCTTCGACCCTAATTTTTGACTGATATCGGTTGTGTATATCCACCCAAGTTATTGCTGGATACTCGATTAAATTTTGCTTCAGCCGACGTGATGCTATTGAACTTTTCTCGTTCAACCCTTGGGTGAAAGCTTAGACGGCCCAATCGCCTGTGACCGGTGGCAATTCCATGCGTTCCATTTGAAATCGGGACACGAATTTCCTCAGCATTTCATTACCCCTTTGCTTTACTTTAAAGAGTTCCGATTTCCTTGTTGCAACCTTTATGGCACCAGCATGTGCCTTTACGAACGAATCTGCTAACCTGACAAAGGAATCGATGGAATATGGCGGCAGATTGTGATACCAAATCATCACTCCCTTCGAGAGGGTCTCCCCGAACTTTTGCAACAACACGGATTCGATCTCATCGTCTTCCAAATCGTTACCTTTGATGGCACATGTGTAAGAGGTGACGTGTTCATTGGGATCGGTCGTACCGTTATATTTGAGAATTTCGGGCATACGGAATTTTTTGGGGATTTGTTTTGGGGCCGCACTCGAGGGAAAAGGTTTTGTATGAATTTTTTCGAATCCAACCCTTTTATCATTGGTGGAGCTCTCGAGATCTGATCGACCCTGAATTATATATTTTCACTCTCTTATCGTTGGCTTCGACTCGTTTTGTGAGTTCCTCAAGCAATTTAGTAATTTCGGGAGTGGTCCCCGATTCTTGCTCGTTTGACTTCACTATGGCAGGCTCCGTTCTGGGGGTGATTTCTCGAAACGGTTTGGGCTCTGGCCTGCTTTGTATATGAGTTGGCTCTGCAATTGAGCTATCGCTACTTATTGGGCTTGTAACATCTCGAAGATCATACGTAAGCTGACTTCGATTTCCTCCACGTTATGGGTGTCTCGAGCTACGGATCGAGTACCGCCCTAAATGCTTTTTTCCAGTTCGGAACGCTGGTTTGCCTCAAGAGCCACTTGCGAATTGACATCTAGCGATACTTCGGCTCGAATTTCGAGTACTTCGATTCAAGCTTTAGTGCCATCGTTAAGTGTCCTTCCAGCCCCAGGTACCAAGTTGTTGGTTTCATATTGAAGGTCGGCTTTGTGTTCGATAAGTAAAGCCATTGCTGATTCGAAGTTGTAAACTAGTGTGTATTGCAGATTTATATCAAACAACCACCGTTATCCTTAGCCCCACGGTGGGCGCCAAAGTGTTTACCCGAAAAATCGGATAAAGTTAAATTTGAGTATGGTTCTAGGGATATGTGATATACTTTGATACAAACCATATAGAGAAATAGTAACACCTATGTTCTTGACTATGAGAATGAGAATAGTGAGCAAGAAGAACGAATAAGATAAAGTAAAACAAGTACAAGGAGATATCCTTCAATATGAGAAGTAATCTTTTGTTACAGTGAGTGAGACTGCCTTATGCTTATAAGGATTCTCCTTTTTATACCAGAGGGATCCTACTTTATTTATAATAAAAAAACATATAGTGAAAAACTCATGATGAATTGTCTCTTTCTCGATTCTCGCCAAGATTCTCTCCCTTAGTGCGGTTGTAACGGCTCTTGTCTGCGAGCTCGATACTGGCTCGAACTCGTTATTGGGTTGAGCCCTCGGGTTTGGTTTGAGTTCGACCTTCGGGGTGGGTGTAGTGCGTTTCCGACCACCCTCACGTTGCCTTGCGGGTCGATTTGGTCATGGGCTCGATAATGGTATCGAGCCGACTCCTCGATTAGTCTTGGAACTCGAAACTTGTTTGTAATGTCTTCGGAACTTATCCCAAAATCTCACTCCGGTCGCTTACCATTCGAACTCGATCGAACGTAGGAGGATCGAAATCTATTTCGATAGTATACAATAATTATTAAGTTAAAACTTTATAGTAATAAGGGTAAATAAGTTTTAAATCTAGTATAGCTAGTAACTCCAAAAACATTGCTGGAACAAATCGTCTTTTAGATTCTTTCTGAACTTAAATACGAAGAACTAAAAAAGAATAAAGTCAAATCACAAAATGTACAAGTAGAGCCACATGTTAACATACTTTTTTTTGTGGCTATGGGCATTCGTTAGGTGTGTTTTCCAGATCAATTTATCTGGCAAGCTTTGGGCATAATGAGCCAGCCAAAATATGACAACATTGTGCCCCCAAATAATTTTAAAAACTAAAGATTTTATGTTATTCTAAAACAAAGTGATATCACTTTTTGTCCCTCTATTTGATTTTATTTAATGATTAGTGTTGAAAATGTTTAGTGATAAGATTAATAATTGTTAAACAACACTATTATCATTTGCCTTACCTAAAAGGATTCGCATATTAAAGGAATAAAAAAGCCCTAAGAGAAGGACAACCAGTAATTAACCTTAAATTAATCCACAGACCACTTAGCAGCACTTTTTTCAGACTAAAACAAGAATATAAGAATTATCTGTACTCCAAGATAAGTATAAATAAAGTAATGATGAGAAGTCTAACTGAACAATTTTCTATAATGATATGTGATTCAATATAACAAAGAGACAGATCAAAATGGTTTGTATATTTTAATTCTTGCATTTCTTTGGTTTACTTCTATTTATGATTCGTTGAGTTTGAGATGTTTAAGTTTAGGATTTATGTTATATGCTCTAACAATCCAAGTCACTATTTAAAATAACTGCACTATTAATATGATTGAATCTCTTATACTTAGCAAGTTATTAACCATCTATACTAGGTTATAAATAAATGTCCAATACATAAAATTACCTATAATTGCTTTTTAAGTAATTTGATTATGTAATTGCCTTTAAATATAATGCTAATTTATCGAACTTTAATTCTTAAATATACGGCCCAGAAAGTCGTGACGGCTGGTTACAATTTGTTTTCATCACGCCATTTAATATGTTTCGACTAGAAAACTCCAATGACATGACATGTCATTTAATTTGCTTCACTAATTCTGGTTCATTTGTGCTTTTCAGTTTTCTTGCCATAATTGTCTTTAGTCAAAATGTTGAATTTCGGACAATATTTCGAGCTTTTAATATGGCCTAATTTTACATTTATTGAACTAGGTAGCATTGACTGTTCTACTTATTATGTTACTAGTCTTTTGGTATGTTGTGCGTCTACCCAATCTCTACGATTATAAGTTGCTTAAATAAGAAACTGAGAATTTTAGAAAGTTTTATTTCTATTGCGAATTTAAACATTTGGAATAAAAATTTGAAAACGTGGAGAAGATATCTTATTATGCCACCGGGGAAACTTAAATGAAATAATAACTCTAACTTTTTGATAAAACACAAATATTCTTAAATTATTAATTGTAGAGTTAACCAACCACCCCATCACAATCAATAATCATAACCGATATCGCTCACCATTATAAGCTACCATCACGTACTATCACCTGCCTCAATTACCACCACCACCATCACCCACAACTACCATCCTCAACCATAATCGCTATCGCTAGCAATCATTACTAGTTATTATCCAGAACCATTACCATCACCAAAATCACCAGCAATCACCGCCTCTAGTTGACACTCACAAGCACCTCTGTTAGCCATCACAATCACCAACTACCATATTAATATATAGTATTTTATTTGAAACTATGTTTATTATTTTTTAAATAAAAATAAATTCTATATATTAAGATGTGTATTTGTAACGACCCAATCGGCCGTTTTGAGCATTTGTATTCCGTACAATTGTTTGAAGTCTTGAGTAGTTTCATATGATGTATTATGACTTGTGTGAATTGCCGGTTTGGTTTTTCAGGTGTTTCGGAATTGATCTGGAAGAATGATTCTCAACTAGGAAACTTTAAGTTGGAAGAGTTGATCAAGTTTGATTTTTGAGTATTTGACCTCTGATCGGAGTTTTGATTGTTCTGTTAGGACCGGATGGTGATTTTGGACTTGACGTATTGTAACGACCCGACCGGTCATTTTGAGTATTTACCCTTCACCCGGTGGTTTGGGGGCATGAGTAGCTCCGTATGATGTATTACGACTTGTGTGTATTGTCGGTTTCAGTTTTCGGGTGATTCAGAATTAGTTTGGAAGAATAAATTTCATTGTTGAAGCTTTAAGTAAGAAAAATTGACCAAGTTTGACTTTTGTGTGTCTCACCCTGGATCGAAGTTTTTATGGTTTCGTTAGGTTCGGATGGTAATTTTAGACTTGGGCGTATGCCCGGATTGGCATTTGGATATTTCTAGAAGGTTTCGGCACATTTTGGCAAAAATTGAAAAGTTAGAAGTTTGGAAGGTTGAGAGGTTTGACCGGGAGTTGATTTTGTTGATATCGGGTCCGGATTTTGATTCCGAAAGTTGGTATAGCTTCGTTGTGTCATTTGAGACTTGCATTCAAAATTCGACGTCATTCCGGGTTGATTTGATATGATTCGGCGCGAGTTGTAGAAGTTGAAAGTTCATAAGTTCATTAAGTTTGATTTGACGTGCGATTCATAGTTTTGATATTGGTTGATGTGATTTGAAGCCTCGTGCAGGTCCGCGTTATGTTATGGAACTTGTTGGTATGTTTCGACGGGGTCCCGGGGGCTTCGGGTGTGTTTCGGATGGGTACGGGCCATTTCTCCATGTTATTAGACTATTGTTTTGCTGGTGCCTGATTTCCTTGTTCGCGATCGCGAAGTTCGAATCGCGATCGCATAGGCTGTTTTGTGACTGATCATTTTTCCTTCTTCGTGTTCGCAGTGAGATGTCCACGATCGCATATGTGTGATTTTTGCTTCATCACGTTCACATTTGTTGTTTCGCGATCACGTAGTGGGTGACCATGCTGGTGAGGCCAGGTTTATTGTTCTTCGCGTTCGCGTCATATGGTTCGCGATCGCGTAAGCGGACGTCGCTGTGAACCGCATTCGCATCCCTTAATTCGCGTTCGCGTAGTGCTTTTGTGGGGGCAACGTTATTTCTTCTTAGCGATCGCATACGTTCTTCGCGATCGCGTAGTGCATTTTTGGGCAGTAGTTGTTTCTTCTTTGTGATCGCATTTGTATTTCCGCGATCGCGATGTGAAAATTCCTGGGCAGTAGAATATTAATTCTCAATCGAGGGTTTTGTTCTATTTATCATCTTTTGAGCTAGAGACCTCGAATTTGAGCAAATTTTGAGGGGGTTTTCACCGGTTGGATTGGGGTAAGTGTTCTTCACCTAGAATTGACTATATTTCATGCTTCCATAATTGCTTTTACCATTAAATTTGTTAATTGAGTGAGAGAAAATGAGAATTTTTGTAAAATCTTTTTAAAATGTAAAATGAGGATTCGATGGGCGATTTGATATCGGAATTTGATAATCTTGGTATGGTTGGACTCGTATCGGAGTGGGTGCTCGGATTTTGTAAATTTTATCGGGTTCCGAGGTACGGGTCCGGGGTTAACTTTTTGGGCTGACTTTTTAGTTTTCTTTAAAGATCGAAGCTTTATTACTCGGAATTGTTTCCTATGGTTTTTATTTATGATATGAAGTTATTTTGGCTATATTTGAGTCGTCCAGAGGTTGTTTCACACGAGAAGGTTATTTTAGAGTATTTGTTTAGCTTTTTTGAGGTAAGTATCTTGTCTAACTTCTTTGTGTGGGAGAAACTACCCCATAGGATTCGAGTTGATTGTGCTATTTGTGTTATGTGAAAGTCGTGTACGCAAGGTGACGAGTGGGTACATGGGCTATATGTGATATTTGACCGGTTTAGGTTATCTAGACTCTTTCCATGCCTTAATTGAATTATCATAACGTGTTATGTCTCTCATTGTTAATCTACTCTTACATACTTTATTTGATGTTGTTAGCACTTATTGTACCCCTTACTTGTTATTTTGTCCTTACATGCTTTAGTTAAAATTATTGCCTTCCTTATTATCTTGGTACCTTCCATGACTCCGTGCCTATTTGCTACTTGTCTTAACTATTTTACTTGCACACCTTGGTTGTCACGTGCTTTACTTGTCCTGTTATTTTTTGTTATATTTGTGGCATTAATTTGATTATTACGTGGTTCCTTTATTGTCGTGTACTCATACCCTTTGACAGTAGAAATTCCTCTATATTGAATTATTGGATTGTTGTTGTTGTTAATTTAAATTGCTTGTGGATCGGGTTGCGTGCCGCAACAGGTGATATAAGGGAGGATCGTGAAATGATAATACGGTGGGATCGGGTTGCACGCTGCAACGGGTGAAATAAGGGAGGATTATGTGATACGGTAAAATAAGGGAGAATTTGATATTGATACGGTGGGATCAGGTTGTGCGCTGCAATAGATTTTATATGTTATTCTTGATATTGATATGGTGAAATAAGGGAGGATTGTATTTGTACGATGGGATAGGGTTGCGCCGCAACGGATTGTGTGTGTTGTATTATTGTATTGTGTTAGCTTTCGGTATTTATCATGTGAGATGTTGAGGACTAATATTTCGGGGTTTACTGATTTCGAGGATTGAGTTATTTTCACTAGCTTACTGCTTTGCCATCATTTCCTGTTTTCCTTTCCTATTACAATTATTTTGGTGAATTGATTTTTAAGATGAATTTACTATGTTGAGTCATTATCACATACCATGTTAAGTTGTTGGTAATACGGCGGTTTTAAATAAAGGAATTATTAACATGCTTATCTTATGTGACTCTTACGTTAAAACTCTTCGTTTCATTCGGTATTTTACTATTCTTAATCGTTGTCATATTTTACTTTAATTGATTTTTTCAACTTAAAATCCTCACCCTATCTGACGATTTTATCTTACTTATAAATCGTTATTATATTTCTATTTAACAAATTCTAAATTTAATTCAATAGCTATCCGATGCTTTATTTTAATTGAAAATGCTATTTTCTTCACCCAAATAATTTTTAAAATAAACTCATTTTTCTCAATTGGTTTCCTACTTTATACTAGGTTGTTATTATGCCTTGAATATTTTAAAGTAGCATTTGATACGGATATAATGTATATGGTGGCACGTGAATTTTTTTCGTGCGAAAATGATTTGAAAAAATGTGGGCACGAGGTGTTGTACGTGTAAGATATGAAAGTGGTGACTTATGATTTGAGATTTTGAGGAGTGGTACCTCGGATAATTCTTGTTGTAAATTGTGCATTTGGAATGACTTGATGGATTGAGTCGTCATCCGTTTCTTTATTACTGTCTATTCCTTGTGGCTATTCGTGCTTCTATTATTTTCACTATTGATTGTAAATTTGTGATCCTTCTGCTGTTGGTTTTACATTTATGTTCTTTCCATTGTCAGATTTAAGTTATATCCTGCACAGGTTTATATGTCCGATAGGTGTCTTGACCTGGTCTCGTCACTACCCTACCGAGGTTAGGCTTGATACTTACTGGGTACCGTTGTGGTGTACTCATGCTACGCTTCTGCACATTTTGTGCAGATCCAGGTACTTTTGATCGAGTTAAGATGAGACATATGCCTATGCGGCTGGAGACTTCAAGGTATACCTCTTTGACGCTCGCAGGCTCCAAAGTCAGCTTCTGTTGTCTTTTACTTCCATTGTTTCCTATTATTCCGGGATAGTGATGTATTATTATTTCTAGTGACTCTTAGAAAAGCTTATGACTTGTACTACCAGTTTTGGGATATTGTATCATGTTGAGATTGTTGGATTATTATAGAAACTTTTGTTTCATTCTTAATAGTTATTTGGTAAAAAATATATATTACTTAATCAACAAGTGTTATGCTTACCTAGTCTTAGAGACTAGGTGCCATCACGACATTCTACGAAGAGAAATTGGGGTCATGACACGCATGCTCAGATTTGCATTTGGATGTTTCTAGAAGGCTTCGACACTAATTGGTGAAAGTTAGCAATTTAAAGATTTAGAATGTTCATAAGTTTGACCGGGAATTGACTTTGATGATATCGGGTTCGTATTGTGGTTCTGGGAATTGGAATAGCTTCGTTTTTTCATTTGGGACTTGTGTGCAAATTTGAGATCATTCCAAGTTGATTTGATATGGTTCAGCACGAGTTTTGAAAGTGGAAAGTTCATTAAGTTCGATTTGAGGTGCGATTCATAGTTTTGATATTGTTATGTGTGATTAGGGGCCTCAAGTAAGTCCATGTTATGTTATAGGACTTGTTGGTATGTTCGGATGGGGTCCTGAGGGGCTCGGGTGAGTTTCAAATCATTTCCATGTTCTTTGGCACTGTTGATTTCTGGTGTTTCAGACCTTCTTCGCGATCGCGGAGATTGGGTCGCGATCGCGTAGTGTATATTGGAGCTGGGTATTTCCTTCATCGCCTTAGCGACTAGGTTATCGCATTTGCGTACCTTTGTGAGGCCTGAGCATCGTGTTCGCATCCGTAAGCTCGCATTCATATAGAGTTGAGTTGAGAAGCTGGGAGCTGGAGGAAATGTCTTCGCGTTCGCGAAGTAGCCGTCACGTTCGCAAAGTAGCCATTGCATTCGCGAAGGTTTGGATATGTTGTGCATCGCCTTCGCGAGGACTTTGCCGCGAACGAGTAGGGTCTTTTTGTGGCGGTGAGTTTTTGTTCATTACGAACGCGGAAGGACTTGGAGCAGACCTTTAAGTACTCTATTTCGAAGGTTACAGACATTTTAGCATATTTTGAGCTTTGGAGCTCGCTTTAAGGTGCTTTTTGAGGCGATTTTAACCACATGGATTGGGGTAAGTGGTTTATACTCGATTTTGATTATATTCTGTGATTCCATCTTCGTTTTTGGCATTTAATTGATGACTTCAAAAGAGAAATTGGGGATTTTTGTCTAAACTTTTCTAAAGTGAATTTTGAGCTTTGAACATCGATTCAGAGTCGTATTTGAGTGAAATTAATATGGTTGGACTCGTAATTGAATGGGTTATCAAATTTTGTAAGTTATGTCGGGTTTTGAAGTATGGGCCTGGGTTTTACTTTTTGTTGACTTTGAGTAAATGTGTAAAGATTCGACCTTTATCATTTGGGATTGTTTTCTTAGGCATTATTTAATGTATTTGAGTTGTTTTTGGCTAGTTTTGAGCCGTTCAGAGGTTGATACGCGCAGGATGATATTTCTAGAGTATTGTTTGGCTTGCTCGATATTAGATTTGGCTTGTTTGAGGTATGGTACACTTCTAAACTTGGTACTGGCGGTATGAATCATTGGAATACGTGTTATATAGCTCGTGTTGTGGTGACGCACATGCTAGGTGACATGTGTGTGGGCGTGCACCGTGGTAATTATGACTTGGTTGATTCTATGGTAGTGTGTAGTTATCTAGTCTTATTTCTATCTGTGTAATTCCTACATGTTAGAGTAATTGAGTTGTGATCCATGTTAGAAATTATGTTTAGGCTATGTGCTTATTCTGTTGGGACACACTGAGGTCATTTCTGTTGTTGAGTTATTTTCTTAAATTGCAAGTATGTGTTAAGTCATATTTATTAATTTGTATATCATATCTCAATCTCTATCATTATTTACGGTTACATCATGTTTTCATTGTTTGGGCTGAGTGGTATGAGATTTGTGAGCCCGTGAGACTAGAGAGATTGATGATCAAGTTGGGGCATAAGAGCCGGATTGCAAGTGATATTGGGGATTGGGCTGCACCCTGCAGCATGCTTTATTGGCTTATTTATTATTATGGGATCTGGTTGCACCCCGCAACAGGCCTTATTGGCTTATTTATTATTATCGGATTGGGTTGTACGCCGCAGTAGGACATATTGGCTTTATATTAGCACTTGGGCAGGATCTGCCCCTCAGGAGTCTGACATACCAGTAGTGAGCGCAGGTACCCATATAGTGTTGAGTGATGGTGTGATGAGTGTGATTTTGAGACAGATAAATTGAGTACTCTGAGAGTGTGAGTACCTGGGATTATCAGTGTGATGCATTACATTTGACATGCATACTTGGCATGTAGGCATAGAGATGCCATTTCCTCATGCTATATAATGTTATGACATTCAAGATCTGACATGTACATTTGACATGTAGGTATTGAGATATACATTCCTCATGCTAGATGGTATATGATAATTGATGACGTGACATGCATATTGACATGTAAGCATAGAGATGTACTTTTCTCATGTTATCTGATAATCAAATATCTTATCTGTTGTTAAAAGTTTGGGAAAAATCACAGTTTTCTGATATACCCTCATATTTTGGTTATTTCAATAAAAGATTTGGGTTTACTGTTATACTTGAAAAGCATGCCTATTTTCCATAACTGTGAACGAGCTGAGCATAATATCTTTGAGTTATTACTTGTACTGCTTTTATTATATTGTTACGAGTTATTCTTGACTATTGGTGTTGGTCTCTAACCGTTTTTCGACCTTGTCACTACTTTCAACCTAAGGTTAGGTTTGTTACTTATTGAGTACATATGGTCAGTTGTACTCATACTACACTTCTGCACCTTGCGTGTAGATTTTGGAGCTGATGTTGTTGGGCGGGAGCTGGCATTGTAGATATACCTGCATTTCGGTTATAGCTGCCTATTGTTCTTGGTATCTTTAGATTTATAAATATGTTTATATATATGTCGAACATATGATGTATTTATTTCATATTAGCTTTGTAAACTCTAAGTCTTAGAAGCTCATGATTTGTACTACCAGTCCTTGGGTTGTTGTATAAAAGGTTAGTTATTTCATCATTTATCTTCTCATTAAATCTCATTTGAATTGGATTATTGTTAATTAGCTTATTTAGCGGGTCGGATTAGGTACCATCACGACTAGTGGATTTTTGATCGGGACAAGTTGGTATCAGAGCTCTAGGTTCATAGGTTCTACGAGTCATGAGCAAGTGTCTAGTAGAGTCTTGCAGTTCGGTATGATGACATCCATACCAATCTTCGAGAGGCTACATGGCATTTAGGATAAACCTCCCATCTTTTTTTCCTTATCGTGCAACACTGATTCAGCTTGAAGCATATCTTTTTGAATTCCTTTCACTCACTCGTATACGTGTGTGAACGTTCGGTATTAGCTGTGCATCAACGACTTGCGATTTTATGGATGAGGTGCGAGATGCATTTTTCTGTGTTTTGGAGTTGGGCCAGTCTTGAGGACTTGAGGTCGGATTTTGACCGCAGCTGTGTGAGTATGTGTGTTTAGACTTCTATATTCGATGGTGTCCCTATGAGTGGGATTGGCGGCTCGGTGATTGGTTGGATAACTATATGATGTGTGTCATGTGACTACGATATGTGTTTAGATGGCTTTGATGTTACGAGAAGGGTTGCTTGGGATGTAAAAAGGACTATTGGATGCTTGAATTCTATCTTGATATGTTGTACAGTCTCGAGTTATGATCGTGCTGAGGGATCTTTCATGTTGTTTATTTGTGGAACGAAGTAGATTCTCATGTCTTGTTGACGAGTTAAAACTCAGGAAGATTAAGTGATTGCTTAGTAGTTGTGGTCGTGAAAGGGTATAGAGGGATGTCAGTTTGAGGCTAAGCAGGTGGGTTATCACCTGCGAGGTAAACTACGGATGTGTGACCCTTATGATGTTGTGTGGAGAGTTTCTTTCTACCAGTGGGTTATATGTGTTGTGATTTGAGTTTGGATCGGTTGAGGAAGTTGGCCTGGCTGTCACAAGGATGAATGCGAGCTTAGCAAATGATTTGAGGCATTTTATGATTTGTATTTCTTGAGCTTGTGTAGAATTTAGTTGAATCTCACTGCGGGATTATGGAAGTAATAGAGTATGGGTATTGTGAGTTATCGGATATTTGGTTCTATGGCTTTGAACCAAGTGGGGGAGTCTACCATCGGCGATTTGATTGCATGGTTATGTGTTGTATTGGTTTCGGTCTAAGGCATACTTATGGATTGGTTATGACTTGCAGATGTTGGTTTTGAGGATGACTTAAGCAAGGAAATTTCTGGATACATGTTGTATTACACCTTATGGATATATGGAAGTATTGGGAATGGTTTAGGGTTGTTGTTCGTGATGGATATAATGTACTAAGAAAAGGGTTCCACTCGGTTGCTTAGGGTGTGGATTACTTCTTTGGGTGTTATTTTGTTAATGGGGCACATGTTGTTTGGCCCACGGTGCAATTGAGATTAGAGCAGAGTGGATGACTCTCGAGAAGGTTATAATGGATTCAAGATTTATATGTGGCAATTGAGAATTTTCCGAATATGTGATTTGCATTGGATGGTGCTGAGACTTACGGTATTTCTGTATCACTATGGATTCTACATTTCGGTATCAAAAGGGTAAAAGAAATAACTTTAGATTCACAGAGGGTCTTTAGAGTGGGTGTATTGGTTGTGGTATTTTTGGGGTGCTTAAGAAGGAATACAATGGCTTATGGGCCTTAGGGCGGTGTGATTTTATGTTAGGATCTCTTGTGGTGAGCTTTGGGTAAGGATTGTGGTGTTCTGGCAAAGAGAAGTGTCAACTTGAGGGTAATTCGGAAGGAACTTGGAGAAATAGGACAACTTGGTAGTAGGTTGGATCAACACGGTAATGGATATGATCGGTTCTTTAGGTACTTATGATGTGGTGAGTCTCTACAGGTATTTTGTGGCAATACTCTTGGGTTTGGCGACCTGCGTGACTGGGTTAAGTTAGAGGGATTCAGCACATTGTGCTCTGACTTCGGGGTTGCAGACTGTGAAGCTGTGTCCAAAGTTAGCCAGATGGTGGTACGTGTTATGGTTAGATCATTGTGGACCTTTTGAGGGCGATTTATCCATTTGGGGATGACCAAAGTTGATTTGGGGGCCCATTGGTAGGCCTGATGAGGATGTGTATTCTACACCGATCGGATTTGTTGACTCAAAACTATTAGTGTTGAGGGGCATGTCATTCGGTTAGAGTTGATCTTGTTCGTGTTCTAATATGTTGTACGTGTTACTCTTCTATGCTATAAGGGGTTGTGATTTTTTGGTTATATGCACACATGATGCGGTTCTGTTTGGGGCTTGCAGTGGAATTCGAGCGAGATGGTTATTGGGGTGTTGAATGGTTGATTGCGCCTTGGTTGTGGTCTTTCCTGGCTGTGGTATATTGTGTTATTTTATCTTCCATGGATATGGTCATTCACTCTGTGTACTTGATGTCGAATTGCATGTGGTTGTTGATTTTTAGCATTGTGGCTTGAGGTATTTCATACGGACCGGTGTTTGGATGGGATCATGCTTTGCAGCAGGGTTATGTTGAGATATGATCCTCTGTTATAGATTCGTGTGTCTTGGTTCTTCCATGTATGATGGGTTCATAGCATTGCGCTTGTGGTGGTACTTATTGAGCTTGCATGACGGTTCTCTCATTTGATTCATTTTCCATGTTGAGTACATTTGAATTATTGCTTATTGGTGCACGGTTTGTGGCTTTAGGTTGTATTAGTGTGGCATGTCAATAGAATGGTTGTGTTTGATGAGATAAGGTAATTGGACCTAGAATGGGTACTATCAAATTTGATTACAGTATGTTTGGAAGAATAATTTTAGAAGTCGGCTTAGAATTTGGCTTTGGTTCTTGTCGGACGAGAGAGAGCTCCCTGACTTGTTGATCTGATGAGTGGTTATGAGTTTCTGCATGTTTCTCTAATCATCGGCAGTGTTTTAAATGAAGTTTTATTTGATATGAGGTTCATTACCGGTACCGAATTTGTTTTGTGCAGTTATGGTGATCAGAAATTATTGCTACGAGTAAGCGAGTTATGTGGTATATCATGTGATTACATCTTGAGTTATGGTTATGGCTTGATACAAGTTGTTCAGATTTATATAGTGTGTAGATATGAGATTCGGGTCTTATAAGGAATTTAGAAAGTTGGAAATGGGGTTCCAAGGTTTATGGGCTAAGATTGAAGGAAGAATCTTCAGTAATGTTGAGTTGGCAGACTTATATGGATTTAGGTGATATGGGATCACCCCCGGGTATGGGCATGGTAAGGTTACACATTGATAAGACGACTTTGGAATGACTTTTGGCAGGTTCGAGGATGAACATATGTTTAAGTAGGGGAGAATGTAACGACCTAACCAATTGCTTTGAGAACTTACATTTCGTTCAGCTATTTCAAGTCTTGATTAGCTTCATATGATGTATCATGACTTGTGTGAATCGTCGGTTTTGGTTTTTCAGGTGTTTCGGGATTGATCTGGAAGAATGATTCTCAACTAGGAAGATTTAAGTTGGAAGAGTTGACCAAGTTTAACTTTTGAGTATTTGACCCCAGATTGAAGTTTTGATGGTTCCGTTAGGTCCGTAGGGTGATTTTGGACTTGGGCATCTGTCCGGATTTGCATTTGGATGTTTCTAGAAAGTTTCTGTACTAATTGGCGAAAGTTGGCAATTTGAAGGTTTTAAATGTTCATAAGTTTGACCGGGAGTTGCCTTTGATGATATCGGGTTCAGATTGTGGTTTTGAAAATTGGAATAGATTCTTTATGTCATTTGGGACTTGTGTGCAAAATTTAATGTCATTCCGAGTTGATTTGATATGGTTCGATATGAGTTTTGGAAGTGGAAAGTTCAAAAGTTTATTAAGTTCGATTTGAGGTGTGATTCATGGTTTTGATGTTATTATGCTTGATTTGAGGCCTCGAGTAATTTTATATTATGTTATGGGACTTGTTGGTATGTTCGGATGGGGTCCCAAGGGGATCGGGTGAGTTTCAGATCATTTCTATGTTCTTTGGCACTACTGATTTCTGGTGTTTCAAACCTTCTTCGCGATCGCGCAATGTATATTGGAGTTGGGTATTTCCTTCATACTGTTCGCGACTAGGTAATAGCGTTCGCATACCTTTTTGAGGCATGAGCATCGCGTTCGCGTTCACCAGCTCGCATTCGCATAGAGTTGAGTTGAGAAGCTAGGAGCTGGAGGAAATGTCTTCATGTTCACGAAGTAGCCGCCGCGTTCGCGAAGGTTTGGATCTGCTATGCATCGCGTTCGCAAGGTCTTTACCGTGAATGTGTAGGGTCTTTTTTTAGCGGTGAGTTTTTGTTCATGGTGAATGCGAGTGTCCTTCCGCGTTCGCGAAGAGTATACCTGGAGCAGACCTTTAAGTTCTCTATTTCGAAGGTTTGAGACATTTTAGCATATTTTGAGCTATGGAACTTGGATTGAAGCACTTTTTAGGCGGTATTCACCACATGGATTTGGGTAAGTGTTTTATACTCAATTTTGATTATACTTCGTGATTCCATCTTCATTTTTGGAATTTAATTGATGATTTCAAAAGAGAAATTGGGGGGTTTTGTCTAAACTTTCCTAAAGTAAATTTTTGAGTTTTGAACATCGATTCGGAGTCGGATTTGAGTGAAATTAGTATGGTTGGACTCGTAATTAAATGAGTTATCGGATTTTGTAAGTTTTTCAGATTTTAAGGTGCAAGCCCGATTTTAACTTTTTGGTTGACTTTGAGTAAATGTGTAAAGATTCGACCTTTATCATTTGGGATTATTTTCTTGGGCATTATTTGATGTATTTGAGTTGCTTTTGGCTAGTTTCGAATCGTTCGGAGGTTGATACGCACGGGATGACATTTCTAGAGTATTGATTGGCTTGCTCGGTAATGGATTTGGCTTGTTCGAGGTAAGTAACACTTCTAAACTTCGTACTAAGGGTATGAATCTCTGGAATACGTGTTATACGGTTGGTGTTTGGGTGACACACATGCTAGGTGACGGGCGTGTGGGTGTGCACTGTGGTAATTTTGACTTGGTTGATTCTGGTGGTACTGTGTAGTTATCTAGTCTTGTTTCTATCCGTGTAATTCATATGTGTTAGAGTAATTGAGATGTGATCCATATTACAAATCATGTTTAGGTTATGTGCTTATTTTGTTGGGACCCACTGAGGTCATTTTTGTTGTTGAGTTATTTGCTTAAGTTGCAATTATGTGCTTAGTCATATTTATTCATTTGCATATCATATCTCAGTCTCTGTTATCATTGTTTGGGTTGAGTGGTGTGAGACTTGTAAGCCCGGACAAGAGATTGATGATCGAGTTGGGGCCTGAGATGTGGATTATGAGTGATATTGGGGAGTGGGTTGCACGTTGCAGCAGGCCTTATTGGGTTATTTATTATTATAGGATTAGGTTGCATGCTACAACACGCCATACCGGCTTATCTGTTATTATGGGATCGGGATGCATGTCCCAATAGGCCATATTGGATTTATATTAGCGCTCGTGTAACGCCCCAAACCTGAAGAGGCGTGGTGCCATACTCGGCCCGAGTGTACCACTCTATAACTATGAACTTTGAAGGGGTAACCCTCAACTTAAGCCAATGAGGCCATATTCTGAATCATCTGAAAATAACGTTTACAACTAGCAATACCAAACTAAACATCTACATAGGGTTAGTAATGCAAAAATACTGACATAAAAAATATACATGACTCGTCTACAAGCCTCTAGGGATAACAGAATTGTATCATGGTCAGGACAGGGCCTCGACCTACCCATCAAACCTGTATATATAAAATGGACTCCAAGGTATAGACCTGGTAACTCCGAGGAAGTGGAGCTTACCAACCAAGCTGATGTTTAACTTTGTATACTGGGAAGGTCTATCCAACTGTCTATCAGGACCTGCAGGCATGAAATGCAGCGTCCCTAGCAAAAGGGACGTAAGTACGAAATAATGTACCGAGTATGTAAGGAAAAAGAATAACTGAAAGTTGAAACTGAACTGATAATATAATAACTGAAAGTACCTGGGAGTCAAATGTAATTTGAAAATATGCTTACCTGTTGATACTGACTCATCTCTCTCAATATAGTAAGTAAAATAGTTGTCCGGCCCTAAAAGGCTCGGTATGTGTAACTGCTCTGTTGCAGTAGGCTCGCTCATAGGCGCTCGGCCATACTAGGCTCTGTATCTCGGCCATTGTTGGCTTGCTCATAGGCGCTCGGCCACAGTAGGCTCAGTATATAACTTACCATCTGATCAGAGGTTGCCCACTAGAAGCCTGCCCACCTATTATAGCTCGGTGGTGGTGAAAATACTGTAATACTATATATATAGAATCTCTGCTCTCTTAGCTGAAAAAAGATAATACTAACTGAATATAAAGTCCTCATAAGGGAGAATACTATAACTTATAAGACTAGGATAATGTACATAAGTCAGGAATACGAACTTCTCTTTATGTCTCGTTATCAAATGCATGTAGTTATGGGATCATGCCAAAATAAAGGGAAATGTTTAGCCTTAACATACCTCAAGTCATCAATGCAACTCAACATCAAGCTTATGACAATTAGCGCGTCAACCCTATAACAAAGAAATACATGTAAAACTTAGATGGCTCTAGTATATCACGTATCTAAAATGATAACTCGATTCTAAAATAAAACGGGCAGCATTTCCTCTGATTTTACTGCTCCCTCAAGCCTACTATAGGTGAGACAAAAACACAATACAACCATCTACTCAAAAATAACCTAACTACAATTCGGGACCTTTAATACAACAAAAAACCCAAACATACCATAACACACCCAATCAACAAGTTATTAATTAGCCTGAAATTGCAACGACGAGCGACCAACCCAATACCCTACCGCATGTGAAATTTCTCTAATCCCTTTATCCTTACAAACTCCATAAATCAGAAGCACAATAGGCCAACACGAGTGGACTACAAAATAGTCCACTAAAAGTGAAATAAATCGAACTCACGACTTCCGACTTCTGATCATCGTCCCGTGAGTTCTAACTAATAAGAAACGAATTTATAAACATTCCTTAATATTTAAAAGCTTAAATACAGAAAGTATGTGTTTTATTAACTATGAAGTACCTTCCAAAACTCAAACTACGAAGAAAAAGAGAGGCGATATAGCGATACTTACGTCGTAGGGATCGTTCTAATGTTATCGCTTCTTGATTTCGTACCTGGGATGTTAATTTTCTTTGGACACCTTGTAAAGAGCTTAAGGGTAAGTCTATTAGAGAGCTCAAGGATAGGTTATAAGGGTGTTCTCTGGTTGGGTTCTATATAAAAATGAAGAGTGAGATGACTTAAGACCTATATATCAACTTTTGAAAAGTCAAAGAGGTGTTAGCTTGGCACCCTAGTATTGGCCCATTTTCTGACGCTTATATCTTTTTATCCGAATGTCCTATGAACGAACGGTTAAGAGCGTAAACTACATTACAAGACATTCAATTTTTTATATAATATGTCCCAAAAGACTTCATATAACACACGAAATGTATTTCTCAAAAAGCTTCAGTGAGACACCTACTACCTATGTAGTCGGCGCAGTCTCGCGAAAATGCAAATATGTCTCTAATCCAATGTTGTATCAATGAAAGGTATAATCCGTTGGAAAATAGACTCATAGATATTTAATTTTTTAGGTATATCATCCCATAATTATAAGTACATTGGGAGAAATGATCAGCTATATTTGACCTAAGTTTCAGCATATTTATGAATGTAACTTGTGATGATCTTTGCCAACTTTTGTTCCACAACTCGCTTGACTTTAAAACATAACACACGACTATTATAAGACTAAAATAACTCATAACATAACCTCCTTATCATTTTAAGAACCCTAGTCTCACCCCAAAAGTACATGTTATAACATTCCCAACTTGTCGACTTTCGACGAAACTTATTTTCTTCAATTCATTTAGCTTCTAAGCCTTCCAACCCTCTTGGTACTTGCAATTTGTGATATTAAATATTTGTAACCTCCAAGTTAACATGATTAACTTACTGTATGTACTTTCAATGATGATCTGATTTCTGAACTTACATCAATTGACTTACGACGTACTCTCATGTACGAAAATATGGGGTGTAATATCATTCCCCCATATGGAACATTCGTCCTCGAATGTTGACTGATGCGCTTGTCAGTATCATAACCTATAGCTCTTACAAATACTTTAGCACTGTCCTTGACATCTAGGCAACTATTCTATGAATAAATCCAAAGCCCATGGCAATTCCCCCTTTAGGCCTCTTTCTCGCACCATGACCTGTGGTCGGAATTCTTCCAATCTCGTTACTGTTGCTACCTTCTGTCGTGCAGCATGTACGACTCTACCCATGTATGTGCGCCTATACGACTCTTCTATCCTTTTTCCTCCAATTATTATCCAATCTCTAGGCCTCACTTTGTGAACATATACAGAACTATGACAAGCTGACCCTCTAGGCATCTATAGGTATACTGAAGTCCTTCGCTTGGTACTTTGTCGAACTTACGACTATTGCTATATCTTGTTTCATAGCCTCAATTATCTATGCTTATGGCTTTACTACATCTAGGTAGGTCATACTATACCATAACACTTACTTCAATTTTTATTATTACTGAGGTCTACTACCAACTCCAGGTTACTCTCTAGCTGCATATCCTATATGTATATATCTAAGTCCTTTAATGCTTCCTTATTACTGTTCATCTAAAGAATGACATCCTAATCTCCTCTCATACGTTGGAACTTTTATCCATCTATTGTTGATTCACCTTAATGTTGATCTATAATCTACCACTAATAACTTGAAACCTCTTAAGCAATACATTATCACTAGGACCCACATGTCATCGAGAAAACATATGAAGTTATTTGCTTGATCCACCTAGGGATGAGGCATCCCAACATGATTCATCTTATGGGGGGGGAGGTATTCCAATCCCATACAATTCATGAAATCCCTTCTCTCTGAATCAATTCTCAATCGAACACATAAATGTCATGCTCTTATCATTTATCACAATTACACCCTTATTCTACTACCAGGGCAACATTCCATCTCTTCTAAATACTCCTAGTCTTAAACTCCTTCGAGTTCATTCGGGCTATACAAAGCTTTATATAACATACGAAAACCATCAGTTCTCTTGTTTTGGTGGGTTTAATCCCGAAGACTTACCTATTCTCGTCACCTTCTCACTCACCTTTTCATATCCTTACTCTTGTCTACCTAAAACCTTGTCGCTCTACAATACTTTAATCTCCTCTCATACGTTGGAACTTTTATCCATCTATTGTTGATTTACCTTAATGTTGATCTATAATCTACCACTAATAACTTGAAACCTCTTAAGCAATACATTGTCACTAGGACCCACGTGTCATCGAGGAAACATATGAAGTTATTTGCTTGATCCACCTAGGGATGATACAATATTTCAATAACCATATTTCATGGCATCCCAACGTGATTCATCTTATGGGGGTATTCCAATCCCATGCAATTCATGAAATCCCTTCTCTTTGAATCAATACTCAATCAAAGGCCTAAATGTCATGCTCTTATCATTTATCACAATTACACCCTTATTCTACTACCAGGGCAACATTCCATCTCTTCTAAATGCTCCTAGTCTTAAACTCCTTCGAGTTCATTCAGGCTATACAAAGCTTTATATAATATACAGAAACCATCAGTTCCCTTGTTTTGGTGGGTTTAATCCCGAAGACTTACCTATTCCCGTCACCTTCTCACTCACCTTTTCATATCCTTACTCTTGTCTACCTAAAACCTTGTCGCTCTACAATACTTTAATCTCCTCTCATACGTTGGAACTTTTATCCATCTATTGTTGATTCACCTTAATGTTGATCTATAATCTACCACTAATAACGTGAAACCTCTTAAGCAATACATTGTCACTAGGACCCACGTGTCATCGAGGAAACATATGAAGTTATTTTCTTGATCCACCTAGGGATGATACAATATTTCAATAACCATATTTCATGGCATCCCAACGTGATTCATCTTATGGGGTATTCCAATCCCATGCAATTCATGAAATCCCTTCTCATTGAATCAATACTCAATCGAAGGCCTAAATGTCATGCTCTTATCATTTATCACAATTACACCCTTATTCTACTACCAGGGCAACATTCCATCTCTTCTAAATGCTCCTAGTCTTAAACTCCTTCGAGTTCATTCAAGCTATACAAAGCTTTATATAATATACAGAAACCATCAGTTCTCTTGTTTTGGTGGGTTTAATCCCGAAGACTTACCTATTCTCGTCACCTTCTCACTCACCTTTTCATATCCTTACTCTTGTCTACCTAAAACCTTGTCGCTCTACAATACTTTAATCTCCTCTCATAAATTGGAACTTTTATCCATCTATTGTTGATTCACCTTAATGTTGATCTATAATCTACCACTAATAACTTGAAACCTCTTAAGCAATACATTGTCACTAGGACCCACATGTCATCGAGGAAACATAAGAAGTTATTTGCTTGATCCACCTAGGGATGATACAATATTTCAATAACCATATTTCATGGCATCCCAACGTGATTCATCTTATGGGGGTATTCCAATCCCATGCAATTCATGAAATCCCTTCTCTTTGAATCAATACTCAATCGAAGGCGTAAATGTCATGCTCTTATCATTTATCACAATTACACCCTTATTTTACTACCAGGGCAACATTCCATCTCTTCTAAATGCTCCTAGTCTTAAACTCCTTTGAGTTCATTCAGGCTATACAAAGCTTTATATAACATAAGGAAACCATCAGTTCTCTTGTTTTGGTAGGTTTAATCCCGAAGACTTACCTATTCTCGTCACCTTCTCACTCACCTTTTCATATCCTTACTCTTGTCTACCTAAAACCTTGTCGCTCTACAATACTTTAATCTCCTCTCATACGTTGGAACTTTTATCCATCTATTGTTGATTCACCTTAATGTTGATCTATAATCTACCACTAATAACTTGAAACCTCTTAAGCAACACATTGTCACTAGGACCCACGTGTGATCGAGGAAACATATGAATTTATTTGCTTGATCCACCTAGGGATGATACAATATTTCAATAACCATATTTCATGGCATCCCAATGTGATTCATCTTATGGGGGTATTCCAATCCCATGCAATTCATGAAATCCCTTCTCTTTGAATCAATACTCAATCGAAGGCCTAAATGTCATGCTCTTATCATTTATCACAATTATACCCTTATTCTACTACCAGAGCAATATTCCATCTCTTCTAAATGCTCCTAGTCTTAAACTCCTTCGAGTTCATTCAAGCTATACAAAGCTTTATATAACATACGAAAACCATCAGTTCTCTTCTTTTGGTGTGTTTAATCCCAAAGACTTACCTATTCTCGTCACCTTCTCACTCACCTTTTCATATCCTTACTCTTGTCTACCTAAAACCTTGTCGCTCTACAATACTTTAACTTGGGACCTTCACTTATCTATTTATACTACTCGTAAACTTTCTTTCACTTGCTAGCACCATAGATTTCCTTATGTTATTCTGGAACCTCAAGCGAGACATCACGTCGTCTCTAACTCTTCTTTACTCTCTTAACTAGACCTCTCGGTACCTAGAAATCATGGTCTAGAAGATATTCCACTTACGACATGGCTATCATTTGTGGATACTGAATCACAACTCTTCTAACCCTCTATTTGAAGTCTGGACTATTCACAACCTTCTGCACTTGAGTATTTTATACCTTCTTCACCATTACCTTACTTACCTTTAAATCTAGCATCGTATTTTCTGTCTCTTTCATAATTACCCTTCCACATATGTGGAATTCACATCCACAACTTGAAGCTCTACTATAATACTTGCACCTCTAGCACATATACAATTCAGTGGGAGCTTCATACTTACTCCTTAGGAGGCTGGTACTTATCTCACTAGCTTTATCGTAGAGCCGTTATAGAATATGGATGTTGTACTATCTCTCTTGTACCTCTGATATTAAGAGTGATTTCGTAGGATTTTGAATCATGATTTCTATATTTATCTAGGTCTAATAATAAGACTCCAGATTCACTTAGCTGATGCAAATCTTTAGTTTCATCTTCTCTCTCAGTCTTTAAGTAGGCTTAAGCTATCTTCCAATCTGCGACTCAGGGTATTAGTTATTACTTTCGCCTTTGGTGGACGCTATGGAACATCCATAATATAATCTTCTAAGAATTCAAGCCTTTGTCTATGAGGTGGACTCAATTCTTTCTTTTAACTTATACCGGAGTCTCGTATAACTGTAGGAAACCGAAATATTGAGTGCGTTCATAATGTAACTAACTCTGGGTCATTGATAGAATAATTCCTTTCGTGCCTTCTTAGCTTTCTTTAAAAGTAAGCAATTACTTTTCCTGGTCATTCTGCCACTTATTGCATGAGTACTTGGCTTATCTTAGTGCCCACACCTATTGGAATTTCATGCAACTCATATGATCTTGAATATTACTTCTTTTTTTCCCGTTCATTAGCCACGAAAGGTGCCACTTTCTTATGGAGTGTATACAATGTTATAGTGAGACTGTTGTTATAAGATCATTTCCTCTTTAGGTCACTATGCTTAACTTGAAGCCTTCTTCCTTATTTTCTCAGCTAGTCTTTTGTTGCAGTATTTAGGGAAGACCCTCTGACTTTTGTAAAGCTGCGAGCTTATTACATTGTATACACCACGGAATTTCTGATGTTCTTACTCATATATCATTATCCGTAGTTACTTACCTCCACGTCCTTGTGCTCGTAGGGTTGCTTCTGAATTGAAATTTCGAGTGTCTCCCTAGTGGAACTCTCTTTTATTTTCGTAACACTTATACGGTACCTTTTACTACCCCAACTCTTATCTGAATATTTCTTAAGGATTACGATGTCGTATCTGCGAGGCTGAATTTCCGATGTTGGATTTCACTATGTTTATCTTGCATGATCTACTGATTTATCTGAGACCTCTTGTCTAGCCATAACTAAGCTCTTCCTGAATCAACTAGTAACTACTCGTCAGTCCATGCTCATATTTATATTCTGCGTAACCTCTCTTGGGTTATGTCTTTTGTCTTAACTTACCTTTTGCACTGGCTCCTAATGTATCAAGCGTCCATTCACACTTATTTATCAATACATCTGGTATGGGAACCCTTACTGCCTCTCCTCGGCATCATGCTTGCATAATGTTCTGGAGTTGTAACATATCTATAGGATCTGAATAAATGCAATATCATTCCTTTCGCCATTTTATCGCATTCTTACTTTACTATTGCATAGTTACTTGAACCACTTAACTCCGACTTAATACCATATCACACCATCTTCCCCCCTTTAGAGGAGTATTAACATTTAATGCTATGAAGATTTACCTATAAATATTTTACCTCTTCATCTTCGACGTCTTTTAACGTCTTCACTGACTCTTACTCGCCTTGTGGTAACCCTTCTGTGCCCCAGATAACTAAATTTCTTATGCACGAGGGTGACACCTACTGTAACTGGCACACTTAGTCCCTTAAGCTTAACTCTGCTCACAGTGTTTGCTTTAGGGAAGCTTCTTCCTGAATGACCTTTAAAGGTTATTCTTCCGTTGTCCATTCTATTATTGCCGGAACGTGATCTCTGAAATTCTCACGATGCCGACTTTTTTTCAAATCCTTCGGTCCCTAAATTATGTGTGATTTTATTTTCTTGTTTACTATCCCATACTAATTTCTATTACTCCGGAGGTCTAACTTAGCCTTCTAATAATCATGTTGGAGTCACCAACTCATTTCTCGAAATAAGGATATGACTTTATGGCTTATACTCTTTATGGTCTCAAGGCCTCTCACCTCTTGACTTTTCCTTCACTTGACTATAGACTCTGTCATCCTGTCATATTTTGATTTACCGTTATCACCAATTTATCTCATCTTACTCATAATACTTTATTTACTCTCTTCTTATTCTCTTGATAATATCCCTGTCTATTACCTTATTCTGAAAAATTTAACAAAACATTCTTTCACTTTTATCTCCCCTTGGTCCATCTACTGGCTCTTTAGGTCGCCTAACATTCTCTCTTAACTAGGGATGGGAGCCATACTAAGGTAAATATTTATCCCTTCTAGGATTTCACTGCCTATCTCTGAAATTTTTGAACATTCTATTATTCATATCTGACTGTTCTATTATAGAGTGCACCATATGGGTGTCTCACAATAAGATCTATTACCACGTTTGCACTATCCTTCGGAAATGTTAGCTAATGATAACAATCCATCCACCATTTTGGGATACTCTAACCCAAGTTGGATCCTGATATCCCATCTTTCTCTTAAACTATAAATGTTAGCTCCCATAGGGTATAACTGAGATGGGTGTGGCCAATTGTATATATCTTTGTTACTGTAGAAAGTAACTCAGAATGCTTATATTTCTCTGCCTGAATTATAAATACTAATAATCTTCACTAACTGGGTACCACGTATCCTTCTTCACCTTGCTTCTTTTACTTGTTGAAAGATGTATCTACCTTCTGATTCTATTATTGCCTTTTACCATATAGGTGGATAGATATTCATGCCTTATGGCTCCTTATCAAGAATCTTACACGTCTTAGTACACATATGATCTGCTGAAGACCTCACATTTACTCATCGTAAGCATGATGCAAAATCGAGTTCTTCTAACTCAACTCTTCCACAACCACATTCAATCTATTACCAACTATCTTTCTGGATGTATGTATCATTGTATTACAAATAAAATAAAATTTAGGAGTTTGAATTCTTACAACTAAGCTCTACCACACGATCTAGAGTAAGTAAAAATAGTAACAATCTTAAATGTCGTGTATCCTCCTGCTTTTAAGTGTGGTGCACAACACATCCATAAACAAGACTCTACTAGACACGGTTTGTAAACTCCCTAGGATAGAACTGCTCTGATACCAAGTTTGTCACGCCCCAAACCTTAAGAGGCGTGGCCGGCACCCGATGCCAAACTCGGCCCGAGCTTACCACTATGTAACTGTGAACTCTGGAGGGGTAACCCTCAACTTAGGTCGATGAGGCCATATTCTGAATCATATGAAAATAACGTCTACAACCAGCAATACCAAACTAAACATCTACATAGGGCTGGTAATGCCAAAATACTGACATAAAAAATGTACATGGTCGGGACAGGGCCTCGACCTACCCATCAAACCTGTATATATAAAATGGACTCCAAGGTATAGACCCAGTAACTCCGAGGAAGTGGAGCTTACCAACCAAGCTGATGTTTGACTTTGTTTACTAAGAAGGTCTATCTAGTTGTCTATCAGGACCTGCAGGCATGAAATACAGCGTCCCCAGAAAAAGGGACGTCAGTACGAAATAATATACCGAGTATATAAGGAAAAAGAATATCTGAAGGCTGAAACTGAACTGATAATATAATAACTGAAAGTACCTAGGAGTCAAATTTAATTTGAAAATGTGCTTACATGTTGATACTGACTCGTCTCTCTCAATATAGTAAGTAAAATAGATGCCCATCCCTATAAGGCTCGGTATGTGTAAATGCTATACCGTAGTAGGCTCTCTCATAGGTGCTAGGCCATACTAGGCTCTGTATCTCAGCCATTCTGGGCTTTCTCATAGGCACTCGACCACAGTAGGCTCGGTATATAACTTACCATTTGATCAGAGGTTTGCCCAATAGGGGCTTGCCCACCAGTTATAGCTCAGTGGTGGTGAAAAGACTGTAATACTATACTATATATATATGTAGACTCTCTGTTCTCTTAACTGAAAGAAGACAATACTAACTGAATATAAAGTTCCAATAAGGGAGAATACTATAACTTATAAGACTAGGATAATGAACATAAGTCAAGAATACGAACTTCTCTTTATGTCTCGTTATCAAATGCATGTAGTTACGGGATCATGCCAAAATGAAGGGAAAGGTTTAGCCTTAACATACCTCAAGTCATCAATGCAACTCAACAACAAGCATACGACAACTAGCGCGCCAACCCTATAACAAAGAAATACATGTATAACTTAGATGGTGCTAGTATATAACGTATCTCAAACGATAACTCAATTCTAAAATAAAACGGGAAGCATTTCCCCTGATTTTACTTCTCCCTCAAGCCTACTATAGGCGAGACAACAACACAATATGACCAGCAACTCAAAAACAACCTAACTACAATTCGGGATCTTTAATACAACAAAAAAAACCCAAACATACCATAACACACCCAATCAACAAGTTATTAATTAGCCTGAAATTGCAACGACGAGCGACCAGTCCACTAACCACATGTGGTGTTTCTCCATGCCCTTTATCCTTCCAAACTCCATAAATCAGTAGCACAATAGGCCAACACAAGTGGACTACAAAACAGTCCACTAAAAGTGAAATAAATGGAACTCATGGCTTCCGATCACCGTCCCGTGAGTTTTAACTATTAGGAAATGAATTTATCAACCTTCCTTAATATTTAAAAGCTTAAATACATAAAGTATGCATTTTTGTAACTATGAAGTACCTTACAAAACTCAAACAACAAGAAAAAGAGAGGCGATATAGCGATACTTACGTCATAAGGATTGTTCTAATATTATCGTTTCTTGATTTTGTACCCGGGATGTTAATCTTCTTTGGAACCCTTGTAGAGATCTTAAGGGTAAGTTTATGGGGGTTATCCGGTCGTGTTCTATGAAAAATTAAGAGAAAGACGATTTAAAACCTATATATATCAACTTTTGAAAAGTCAAAGAGGTGCTAGCTTGGCACCTTAGCATTGGCCCTTCTTTCGATGCTTATATCTTTTTATCCTAATGTCGTATGAATGAACGGTTAAGAGAGTTAGAAATTAAATTCCAAGACCTTCAATTTGGTATATAATATGTCCCAAAAATACTTCATATAACACACGAAATGTATTGCTTTAAAGGTTTCAGTGACACACCTACTTGTCACCTATGCAGTCTGCACAGTCTTGCGAAAATGCGAATATCTCTCTACTTCAATATTGTATCAATGAAAGGTTTAATCCGTTAGAAACTAGACTCGTGAATATTTAATTTTGTGGGTAGATCATCCCGTAATTATTAGTACATTGGGAGAAATGATCAGCTACATTTTACCTAAGTTTCAGCATATTTATGAATGTAACTTATGATGATCTTTGCCAACTTTTGTTCCATAACTCGCTTGACTTTAAAACATAACACACGACTATCATAATACTAAAATAACTCATAACATAACCTCCTTATCATTGTGAGTACCCTAGTCTCATCTCAAAAGTACATGTTATAATATTCCTAACTTGTCGACTTTCGATGAAACTTATTTTCTTCAATTCATTTAGCTTCTAAGCCTTCCAACCCTCTTGGTACTTGAAATTTGTGATCTTAAATATTTGTAACCTCCAAGTTTACATAATTAACTTACTTTATGTACTTTCAAAGATGATCTGATTTCTGAGCTTACATCAATTGACTTACGACGTACTCCCCCGTACGAAAATATGGGGTGTAACAGCTTGGGCAGAATCCACCCCTCCGAAGTCTGACATACCAGAAGTGAGCGTAGGTACCTATACAGTGCTGAGTGATGGTGTGTGATGAGTAGGAGTTTGAGACAGACAGATTGAGTACTCTGAGAGTGTGAGTACCTGGAATTATCACTGTGATGCATTACATTTGACATGCATACTTGGCATGTAAGTATAGAGATGCATTTTACTCATGATATATAGTGTTGTGACATTCACGATCTGACATATACATTTGACATGTAGGCATTGAGATGTTCATTCCTCATGTTAGACGGTATATCATAATTGATGATGTGACATGCATATTAACATGTAAGAATATAGATGTATTTTCCTCATTTTATCTGATAATCAAATATCTTATGTGTTGTTGAAAGTTTGGAAAAAATTACAGTTTTCTGATATACCCTCATATTTTGGTGATTTCGGTGAAAGATTTGGGTTTTTCTATTATATCTGAAAAGCATGCCTATTTTTCGTAACTGTGAACGAGCTGAGCATAATATCTTTGAGTTATTACTTGTATTTCTTTTATTATATTGTTAGGAGTTATTCTTGACTATTGGTGTTAGACTCTGACAGTTTTTCGAGCTCGTCATAGCTTTCAACCTAAGATTAGGTTTGTTACTTATTGAGTACATGAGGTTGATTGTACTCATACTACACTTCTGCACCTTGTGTGTAGATTTTGGAGTTGATGTTGCTGTGTATGGTGGGAGTTGACATTGAAGATGTACCTGCGTTTCGGTTATAGCTGCCTCTTGTTCTTGGTAGCTTTAGATTTATAAATCTGTTTATGTATATTTCAAATAGATGATTTATTTATTTCATACTAGCTTTGTAAACTCTAAGTCTTAGAAGCTCATGATTTGTATTGCCAGTCCTTGGGTTGTTGTATAAAAGGTTAGTTATTTCATCATTTATCTTCTCAGTAAATCTCATTTAAATTGGATTATTGTTAATTGCCTACCTAGCGGGTCGGGTTATGTGCCATCACGATTAATACATTTTAGGTCGTGACATTATTCAAATTATGTCATAATCTTAATATACATCTTGATATTAAGATATGTATTCAGATTCATACGTCTTAATCTTAAACAAAATGAGGTCTTAATGTTGATATGAAAAAGTTACTTATAATCAATAATATCGTACTTCCTTATTTTCCTTTTACTTGTCTAGTATATTAAAAATATTTTTTTTAGTTATCTATTTTAACAAATTAAGAGTGAATTAGTTAGTTTCTAAATTTTACCCCTACTCTTAAGTAATCATTTTCCAAATTAATTGAAAATTTAGTAGTCTAGATTAGATTTTTAAATTACCATTAATGAGAATAATTTAGTAAAATAAATACTTACTTAATATTTTCCTAAGAGCAGTGCAAAAAGCAAAATAAAAATATAAAAGAAAACGAAGAGAATACAATATTTGTCGACATGCATTGCCTATTTTTGAAATATCTTTATAGCCAAAAAATATTATAATCCGATAATATATGTTGAATCATAACTTTCTCCGATATAATCTCTTATTTGTGTCCTGCGTCGGACCTTAACCAAAACAATTGCGTTACAAAAGTAATAATGAATAATATTATTACTTCATTCGGTACACTTTAACTAATATTTTGATTATTTTCACACATATTACGAAATTTATTTTTTAGTATTAATTAACAATTAACCTTAATTTGTTCATTGAAAGTATCCAAAAAATCAATTAAATTGGACCGAAGGGAGTAATATTTTGACACGAGGAGCATGATTGTATAGGGTAAAACATGTTCATATTAAATGCTCGCATAATAAAGCGACATGTGGAGTCGAAGGCAGATGGAAAGCAAGACAAATGACAATCAAGTCCGAGGGCAGCAATTTCGTTTGTTCCCGAAAGGAATGTTGCTCATAAAGACAAAGTAAATGTCTGTCACCCGATAACATTTAATGAAGAATATTCTATAACATTAAGTACGTAGCCCGTTACAGAGAATATGACTTTTATAGCCTGTCGTTACACATTATTCAATGGCCCCCATAATTGTCATTTAAGAGGGGCTTGATCCTAGGACCTTGTTCCCTATGAGCAACTATAAATAATGAGTTCAACAACCATTTTAAGGGGACGAATTTTCTGTTAAGCTTATGCTATATACTGTTCAAAAACTAAATAATATTTTATCTCCTTGCTTATTAATATCGTTACTACTGCTTTCAGAAGATCTGCTTCCGGAACCAGGATTTCTGCTGTGTTATCTCGATTTTAATGCTAAGTCTTACATTGTTTAATTTATTTATCATTTTGGGATCAAATCGATTCACTTGTCTATAAACCACGTATAAATTAAACTATACCATTTTATGAGTAAACAGTTTGGGGCCCACCGTGGGGCTTAGATAGTTGTGTAATTGAATTGATCTTGCATCTATTACTAACCTGTTTGATTCTCTATTCTTAGCAAAAATCATTAAAAAAATGGCATATAATGATGTCAACATCGCACACAACGTTGAGGCCCAAGGAAATCAGCCTCAGCACGAAGACTCTATCACTGATATTCGCAACGAGGGGGATGAGGCCACACTGTTCCATGGCGGGCAATATCCACGACATGTTTGAGAAGAAACTTCTGATGATGCTGAAGATAAGCATGTCGTTGGATCATGTCATGACGGAGTTGAGGCAAGCGATATCAGGTGCTTCCAACTACGCGAATGGACAGGGTCCAATTCCTCTCGGTGCTCCCACAAACTGAACAACGCAGAGGTTCAACAACAACACCCCGAGGGGCGAAGTCTGCTTCGATATGACCGGAGGGAACGGTAGCGAATCCGGTAACAACAATGAGAATAATCCCTTAAAATTTGAACTCATACGATTTATGAGGGAAATAAACGTTCGAATTGATCAAATTTTGGGTGCACCACCAGTATTAAAAGGACCGAACTCAAAGAAATAAATCGAATTGCCGTTTAAACCAAGCGCAACACCAGAATTAATCTTGAAGCGATTCAAGATGCCAAACATGTCTAAGTATGATGGGACTTCGGATCCTCAGAAGCACATCACTACCGATACACTAGCAGTAAAGGGGAACAACTTAGCTCCGCACGAAAGGGGCTCTAACATGGTATTCTCTTTTACCTGAGAATTCAATAGATTCCTTCGAGATGCTCATAGACTCTTTTATCAAGGCCCATACAGGGGCCAGGAAGGTACATGCCCGCAAGACCGACATATTCAGCATAGCACAAGGAGAGTCTGATTTGCTGTGGGAATTTGTGACCAGATTCCAGAAAGAAAGGATGCCGCTACCGGTTGTACAAGATGAATGGGCAGCTGAAGCATTTACTAAAGGGCTTAATTCGAGGAGCTCCGACGCTTCACGGTTATTGAAATAAAGTCTGCTCGAGCTTCAGACAATAACATGCGTAGATGTTCACAACCGGTACGAGTCAAAAATAAGAATTGAGGATGACCATCTCGGTTTCCCGGCATCAACCAAGGGTTGGGACCATGAGAAGAATAAGGAGAAATCGAGGGATGATTTTGACAAAGATCGACGGTCTTCTAGAGGATGGTTTTTTCCCTATGAAAGGGCCGAAGGATGTAGCCGAGGTTTTCGATCGGCGAATAGATTCTCTAACGATAGGAGCGATGATCGCAACCGAAATGACAGATCATTATAGAATAAAGAGATATAGGGTTGCGAGATTCCTCTTACCCTAGGTTATCCAAATACAACTTCAACGTCAACATAGGGGAACTAGTGCCGACTATGAGGAATATTAAGGAAGCACGGTTCTCAAAGCCAATAAGATCTAATCCCAGTTAGAGGGATCATAATTTATGGTGCAAATATCAAGGGACCGTGCTTCCTTAATATTCCTCAACTATGAGGAATATTAAGGAAGCACGGTTCTCAAAGCCAATAAGATCTAATCCCAATCATAGGGATCATAATTTATGGTGCGAATATCAAGGGACCAATGGCCATCGTACTAGGGACTGCTGGCATCTGTGCGAAGAGGTGGTGAAATTGCTAAAAACCGACCTCCTCAGAGAATTCTTAAGCGAACGGGCCAAAAATAACTATGGTCGTAACCAAGATAACGGGGAATCATCGAAAGCGAGAAAAGATCCTCCTCATCTGACGATCAACATGATTTTCGGGGGAAACGAGATTAATAGTGTAACATTTTTGGCGGCAAAAGATGAAGGTGTCAATAACCCACAGTAAGAGACTATAAGAAGTCCCTGAGTACAACATTACTTTATTCGAGGAAGACGCAGATGGACTACTGCTACCGCACAATGATGCCCTGGTAATCTCTCTCAATGTTTTCGATTTTAAAATTAAACGTGTCTTGGTGGACCCAGGAAGTTCTACTAATATTATCCAATAGAGAGTGTTGGAGCAAGCCAAGCTGACCGGAAGTATTATTATGGCCACAAAACTCCTCGCCGGGTTCAATTTGGCAAGCGTGACAACCCGAGGAGAGATTCTGTTGCCTACGAATGTCGAAGGTGTAATGAAGACGACCCCTTTTGAAGTAGTAGATGGTGATATGGGCTACAATATTATCTTAGGGAGACCATGGTTGCATGAGATGAAGGATGTGTCGTCAACATATCATCAATTACTGAAATTCTCAACTCCTGAGGGAATAAAAGAAATAAGGAGAGACTAACTGGCGGTAAGGGAGATGAATGCAATCGCAATTTCCGATAGCAAAGGGAAGGAGCATGCAGCATAGCAATTACAGGAACCGACGCCTGCTCCCGAGCTGAACGAAGTCAACCAGGGGAAGGAGTCATTGGAATCCTATCAGGTACCAAGATATTTCCAAGTACCAAAAGAAACAGACGCAACAAAGTCCACAGTGGAAGAACTTGAGCAAGTCGAGTTGTTCGAAAAGTTCTTAGAGAGGAAGTTCCACCTGGGGACAGGATTAAACCCCTAGCTCAGGTCACGATTCATAGAATTTCTTAAAATTAACGTTGATTATTTTGCGTGGTCGCATGTGAATATGATAGGTATCCTCGCAGAAGTGGTTGTTCACAAACTAAGCCTGGATCCTAATATCCCTCCGGTGAGGCCGAACAAATACCTTATTGTCGAGGTCAGAAATAAGTTCATCAAAGAAGAGGTAACGCATTTTCTTGATATCGTTCAATCCAAGAGGTAAAGTATCTTGACTGGCTAGCTAACATAGTAGTAGTTCAAAAGAAGAAGAATAAATTCTGCATGTGCATAGACTATAAGGATCTAAATAAGGAATGACCAAAAGACTCTTTCCCATTGGCGAACATCGATCAAATGATTGATGCAACGGACGAGCATGAATTAATGAGTTTCCTATATGCTTACTCCAGGTATAACCAAATCAAGATGAACCCAGAGGATCAGGAAAAAACCTCGTTCATAACGAACTTCAGCACGTATTGCTATAATGTGATGCCTTTCGGGCTAACGAACGCTGGAGCCACTTATCAGCGGCTCGTAAATAAAATGTTAGAGAAAAAAATAGGGAATTCCATGGAATTTTACATAGATGATATGCTAGTTAAGTCTTTGAACGTATGTAATCACCTTAAACACCTGCGAGAAACCTTTGATATCCTAAGGAAACACAACATGAAGCTTAACCCCAAAACGTGTGCATTCGAAGTCAGCTCCGGTAAGTTTTTGGGATTCCTGGTGTCACAAAGGGGGATCGAAGTCAACCCCGATAAAATAAAAGCCATCGAAGACATCCCTGACCAGCTATCAAGCATGAAAGAGGTTCAAAGGTTGACAGGAAGACTGGCCGCTTTAAGCAAATTCATTTCCCGGTCTTCGGAAAAATTTCATCACTTCTTTTCACTCCTCAAAAAGAAGAACAACTTTGAATGGACTCCAGAATGCCAGCAAGCTTAGAATTATTTGAAAAGGTATTTGTCAAGCCATCCATTATTGTCAAAATCGGAGGAAGGCGAACAATTGTTAATTTACTTGGCGGTCTCGGAGGTAGCAGTAAGTGCCATTTTAGTCCGTGAAGATGAAGGTATGCGATCTCCTATCTATTATCTTAGTAAGATTCGCGAGTAGAAACTCGCTAGCCCTAACTCTCGTAGACGCCGCTTGAAAACTTAGGCCTTATTTTGAATATCATCTGATAGCCGTGGTGACAACCTTCCCCTATGGAATATTCTTCAAAAACCTGAATTTTAAGGTAGGCTGTCCAAGTGGGCAGTTGAAATAGGTGAATTTGACATAGAGTACAAACCTAGAGCTGCGATTAAGTCAGAAGTTTTGGACGAGTTTGTGGCCGATTTCATTCTAGTTACCTTTGGCTACCAAAGAAGCAATGATAGTATCAGAATTGACATATGAGTTTGGACTTTTCTCACGGACGGTCCTTCTAATGAGAAAGAGTTCGGGCTCGGCGTAGTGCTAATCACACCTTCGAGGGAAACCCTAAGGCAGGTCATAAGAATTGTTCCTCTGACTAACAATGAAGCAAAGTATGAAACTTTGATTGCAGGACTTGGGCTGGCCCGGGGGACTAGACTCTGAGGTCATAGAAATCAAATGTGATTCCCAATTGGTAGTAAATCAGGTCTACGGGATCTTCAAAGCCAAATAGGAATGCATGCAACAATATATAGTGAAAGTCCAAGCTCTGCTCGCACGGTTCAGGGAATAGTCAATTACCCACATCGCGAGAGAGGAAAACGCGGAGGCAGGCGCACTAGCCAATCTGGGATCAGACTCCTGTACGGTCGTGCAACTTATGCATTCGGTATTGGACGCAAATGGCTATTACGAAGTAAACACAACAAATTTAGTTTGGGACTGAAGAAATGAGATCATTGACTATCTCGAGCACAGAAAATTGCTTGAAGAGCCCAAGGCATCTCTGGCACTGCGCACTAAAGCGGCTCGATATAAATTCAAGGGAGGTTAATTGAATAGAAGATCTTTCCAAGGCCCGTTGGCCCGATGTTTGGAAGCTTCTGAAGCTAACTATGTCATGAGAGAAGTCCACGAGGGGATCTACAAAAATCACTCAGGCGCAGATTCCTTAGTGTTAAAGCTAATTATGGCAGGATACTACTGGCCCCGGATGGAACATGACGCCAAGGCTTATGTTCAGAAATGTGATAAATTTCAATGCCACGCACCGTTGTTACATCAACCAGCAGAACTATTTCACTCGGTTTTGTCGCCAAGGCTATTCATGAAGTGGGGAAGGAATATAGTTGGTTTGCTGCCGCCAGCCCCCGGTAAGGTAAGATTTCTTTTGATTTTAACTGACTATTTTTCTAAGTGGATTGAAACAGGTCCTTACAAGAAAATTGACGTGCGTGAAGTGGTAGATTTCCTATGGGAGAATAAAGTTTGCAGATTCAGGATACCAAAAGAGATAGTCTGCGACGACAGACCACAATTTATAGGCGCTAAGCTCACAAAATTCCTTGAAGACTTGAAAATCAAAATAATCATATCATCACCTTATAACTCGAGCACAAACAATCAAGCAGAATCAACAAACAAGGTGATTATCCAAAATATCAAAAAGAGATTGGAAGCAGCGAAAGCCAAATGGCCCGAAGATCTACCATGAGTACTATTGGCGTATCGAACAACGTTCAAATCAAGCATTGGGGAGACTTCTTTCTCTCTTGTATACAGAGCAGAAGCCTTGATCCCGGTGGAAGTAGGAGAACCTACCTTGAGATACTTTCGGGCGGACAAAGAAACAAACAACGAAGCATTGTTGGGCAAATTGGAGCTACTCGACGAACGCAAGAACTTGGCGCATATAAGGATGGCAACCCAAAGACAGAGAATGGAAATATATTACAATCGAAGAGCCAACCTCCGTATTTCAAAGTAGGGGACCTTGTTTTAAGAAAAGTAACTCAGAACACCCGGAAGCTCAATACAGGAAAGCTAAGTCCGACGTGGGAAGGCCCCTATCAGGTTTTAGCTATCATCGAGAAAGGGTCATACGAATTGGAAAATAAAGATGGAGTAAAGTTGTCGAGCGACTGGAATTTAGCACACCTTAAAAGATACTATTGCTGATGAGCACCGCCTATAATAAAAGTATGTGTTGCACTCTTTTTCCCTTCGCCTAGTTTTTGTCCCAATTGAGTTTTTCTGGAAAGGTTTTTAACGAGGCAACACCGGAAAGTATACTATGAAGAAAACATCATCAGCAGAAGTAAGACCTTTAAGAGAAAAGGCACGGAAGCGGAAAACTGACACGGGACAGTTAGATAATCTTTTGCTCGGTAGTAAAGTTCCTACTGGGAAGTAAAGTCTGCTATCGGGCCAAAGGTTACCCGAGCGTTCACGAGTGCAAGCCACTAGGGGGTGGTTAGATAGTCTTTGGCTCTATAGCAAAGTTCCTAAATCTTGCTATCGAATAAACGATTATCCGACTATTTATTAGTGGAATCTTCAAAGGAGCAAGACTTCCAGTGTTCAAATTCGCATTCTTCGAATTCGAACACTAGGGGATGATATGAGAATACGACATCATGACTGCCACATCGACCGGGACTACGAAATCCGGGAATAAAATTTTATCATCGGGACTGGGGACTGCGCGGCTAGCCCCGTAGAAACAAGTTGTACAAGCTAGCCACAAGTAATGGCAATTTCTTTTTAGCACAACGAATGCTTATGTACTTTTGAAAATGGAAGGAATAAAGAGTCTTTTTATTTTTATCTTGTTTCTTGTCCGAATGATGAATTAATTTTATCATTTGAAAGTTAAACATGTACTTCAAATGCTAGGGCTGTAATGATTAGGAGACGTCCTCTTCAAGAGCACCATAAACATAAGAGGGCCCTCTTTTATGAAACCTTCATGATAAAAGGCTGATTCCGGATGAAATTTTGACCGAAATCCAAATGCTATCGGAAAAAATGCACCCGAAGCCTTGCATAATTTGACAAAAAGGAAAAAAACTTGCGTAATAATTAAACAAAAAAGTACAAACGTGCCAAGAAGCCCAAGTATAAAAGCATGGAAAAGAAAAGCAAAGTGAAAAGAAAGTAGAAAGCTAAGCTACTGCATCCCCAAAATCAGGGGGAAGAGAAGCATCTGCACCCCCAATAGGCGGATTCGCCGTCGGCTCAAGATCTTGGCCTTCACCATCATCCCCTTCAAATTATTCTTCAGTTCCCGAGAACTCAGAACCGGAACCAGAAGAGTTACTAGCATCAGGTTAGACCGGGATACCCCTTCGGGCAGTTGACTCCACCTCAAGGGCCTTGGCGATTTCGGCATTAAAGTCAATTACGCCTACTTTGGCCTCTTCCAAAGTTTTTCTTCTCATTCTATACATAGAATATATTTTTTCAACAATGAGAGAAGCCGCTCGAAACTGAAGTTCTTCCTTAAGTTGGTCAACCTCAGTCGAAAGGTTATTCCGCTGAGATCTAGCGGCCTGGAGGCTGGTATCAAGGTCACAGATAGTGGAGTTATAAACTTTGTTATGTTATATGACTCTCTTATGCCTCTCTTCCGTCCGGGCGTGCTTCTCCTCAGCAACAACAACCTCTTCAGCTTTGGAGTTCAAGGCTGCCTCCAAATTATTCAATCTTTCAGTAAAGGCAGCCTCGCGATCGATAACAGCAAGAACGATATTTTGGACCTCAACCTACTTTACTTTAGCTTCCTCAAATTGTACCCTTAACAAGGCAACCTCTTGGCTGAGGGTCACTACCTCTTACTCGCTTTACTGCAATAAAGCCTCCAACTCAACGGCCTCAGCAACTTGTGCTTCAAGTTCCGGGAGGCGAGTAACAATTTGATCCCGCTCAGCCAACAATTGATCCTGCTCGGAAGTGAATTTCTCTTTATTAAGGATCAATCTTTGAAGGCCCTCAGAAGCAAGGAAGTTAGCGTGCAAAAAAGAATTACAAATTAAAAACCCTACCATAACAAAGATTGAAGGAACAATAGAGGGAACAAAGATCGTACCGTCGTTGCGTTGTGCATGGCATTGTTTACCATACTCTCTCTCTCTCTTTCTCTCTCTCTCTCTCTCTCTCTCTCTCTCGAGAGAGAGAGAGAGAGAGAGAGAGAGAGAGAGAGACTGTATTTTATTTCTATCCTTCTCTTAAGCCAGAGGCTTTAGGTAATTAGCAAGTTCCACTGGCCGGAACAAAAGATGGCACCCGGTAGAAACCAAAAGGGAAACACTCCTCCTCTGAGGATCTTCGGAAGGGGAAAAGTAATTAGGTCCCAAATTTTCATGAACTGGGAACTGGGTAAGATGGACATCCTCCTCTCGAACGACTGCGGACGATGGAGATGATGTAGCAGTTGCTGGTGGCGAAGGAAAAGTTGGCAAAGAGGGAGATAAAGGTGATGGCTTTGTATATTGAGAAACAATTGCAGCAAAAGTAGTGCTAGTTGTTGGTTTCTCAGCAACAGAAAACTGAAGAGACCTAGTACCTAGCCTCACGGTACCGAGAATAGAAACTGGGATTCAGAAGCGAGAGTTAGAATCTTCCACTATATCACATTCCCCTAGAGCGCTCGGACGTCATCCTCGGTTGGTGTAACTAGCTCAACAGATTGAGCATTTTGTTGAGCTGATGAAGGTCATCGTCTTTTATGTAGAGAAGCCCCCTCATCACTGGCTCCTCCATCATCATCGATCATCACAGTGTTTGTAGCTAGCTTGGGCGTGGTGTTCTTCGCCTTTTTATTTTTTCCCTCGGCCGCGGAGGAACGCGCCTTTTTTGTTGATTGTTCTCCAGCCGGGGACTCCGAGAGGAATCACTTGCACCGGAAGTAGGCCCGATGACACCCGTTCGGGTGAAATCCTCCTGCAGCAACCTCGCCGCATCAGCAGGATCATCCAAAACGTCCTCCTTGGTGACGGTAATAGAGCGCTGCGAAAGACCTAAATTCAATATGAAAGAAAAGTTAACTAGTTTTCCTATACGTAAGGTACAAGCAAGATAAGTTCAACCCTCTATGATTTTTGGTCTTCCATCCGTATTTAAGGGCCAGTTCTTTCCACTGGTGGGTCTCAAGCATAGTGACGTCTAAAATCTTCTGGACCCAATGGTCCAAGCCTTCAACCCTTGGTGGTGTCCACGAAGTTGCTGAAATAATGAACGAAGAAAGATCGGTAATAACATGGGATAATCTATAACTAGAAGAAAAGACAGACGCTAAACTTATGAGTACGGTTCCATGATTTAGAAAATGATGGAGTTGTGGCCGGGATGATGTCCTTGGTGGCAACTGCAACGAACCGCTCCATCCATCCCTGGTGACCACGTTTGCTGAAATTTATCATTCCCCCACGAAAAAACTTGGGGGAATAAAGATTCATCAATCGAGCCAAGGATAGCTCTTCCCCTGTCTCCTGGCATAGATGCCGAAGATAGGCGATTGTCTGCCACCCAGAAGGGCTCACTTGTGCCAAGTAGACTTGGTAACGAAAGCAAAAATCCAAGATAACAGAGTCAAACCCCCCAATCAATGATAGCGGGCCCAAAGTGAAGGGGTACGTGTAAACATACGTAAACCCCTTCTTGGAGAAGGTTACCCACTCCTCTAGGTCAAGAGAGATGATGTTAAAATCTTTAGAACTACAGTCTTCCTTCACAGCGGAGATGCTAGAAGGGCGGATGAAAGAAGGATATACACCAATAGCCCATGTGCAGGGGTTAGCACAAAGGAACTTCTCTTTGAAGTCCTTAGTTGTAGCAAGCCTTCTGGGGATAATGGTGCTCACCGTAGGAGGAGCGACATCATCAATACTTTCTTTGTTCTTTGAAAAACTAGAGTTTTTGGAAGAAGAAGCCATATTTAACAAAGGGAAGTAAGGTTTTCTCTGAAGAACAAAGATTAAAAGAAGTTGAAAACAAGCGTGAGTTGAGTAAAGAGAGTTTGAGAGAGTTTAGAAAAATATAAAGTGTAAAAGAAGAAGGTTATAGCGTATAAGTAAAGGAATAGGCGGATAAAATCGTGGCCATGATTACCTCGAGAACCGGCGAAGTGTTGATGAATCGTGGGATGACGCGTGTTTGGGGCATTAAATGCGGAGAGACGTGCATCTAATCAATTGTCAGAAACTTTTTAGATGGGATCTGAGAATTTTCCGCTAAGAAAGGTATTGTTATCTTCACCAACTTCCCAGTTACACAAGGATGTGCCACCGGAAAGTAGGAGGATTATCTGTATAAGGTAAAATATGTTCATATTAAATACTCGTATAATAAAGCGGCACGTAGAGCCGAAAGCAGATGGAAAGCGAGACAAATGATAATCAAGTCCGAGGACAGCAATCTTGCTTGTTCCCGAAAGGAATATTGCTCATAAAGACAAAGTAAATGCTGTCACCCGGTAACATTTAATGAAGAATATTCTATAGCATTAAGTACGTAGCCCGTTATAGAGAGTATGATATTCATAGCCTGTCGTTACACATTTTTCAATGGCTCAATAATTGTCATTTAAGAGGGGCTTTATCCTAGGACCTTATTCCCTAGGAGCAACTATAAATAATGAGTTCAACAACCATTTTAAGGGGACGGATTTTCTGATAAGCTTATGCTATATACTGTTCAAAAGCTAAATAATATTTTATTTCCTTGCTTATTAATATCATTACTACTGTTTCCGGAAGCTCTGCTCCCTGAACCCGGATTTTTGCTGTCTTATCTCGATATCAACGCTAAGTATTACATTCTTGTCTGATTTATTTATCATTTTGGGATCAAATCGATTTAATTGTCCATAAATCACGTATAAATTTAACTGTACCGTTTTATGGGTAAACAATGATACTTTTGGAATTTGTTAAATTTTCTTACTTGTACTTGGCTAAGTTTTAGGGCGAGTAACGGTAACATGAGAGCATTCTAAAGGCTTTTGCACCAATTTTGTCATCTTTTTCCTCGACCATTGGCTTTGTTCTTTTCTTCCACCCTTCTAGTTGCCAATTCCACAACCTTTTAACCTTTTTGTTGTACATTATTATACATTCGAAAAATTATACGAAGAATCACCAATATTCTACACACAGATTAACGTGCTTCTCAAATTTTACGATTTTTGGTTCTTTTTTGGGAAAATATGAAGCATCCGGTTTCAAAATCAAAAAATTTCTGTTAAGCACTTAAATTAATAATAGCTTTGATTCATAATGGCTAAACGATATTGAGCATGAGTCCACCGGTCGACAAACACGGCTACTATCTACGAATATTTTTATTATTGGTCAGTCAACTTGTTACGATTGATCACACAGAAATAGGTAAAGTAGGCTTGGAGAGGTTATCTAAATCACGGTCGATATAATGCAAGAGTGATTTCGTCCAATATTTATGGATATCCTTTAAGAAAATATTTAACAATCTTAATAAGAATATTTGTGAAAATTGTTCTTTATCACTATTACTATTAGAATATTAATAGTAAAATTGAAAAAAAGGTATTCGCATAAATGTTTTTTTATTTTTATTTTTTACTAAAACGTCAAGTAATTTAAACAAAGTCAACTTGTCAAAACTCAAAACAACAAATAATACGGCGAGAGGTATTTTTTTTAAAAATTACAGCATTATGTATCAACTTTTATTGCTTACGTTTTCTAATTTTGTTTTGCAATCCAGCTAGCAGCGTACCGTACTACCGTTGCTAGGCATAACATCCCCACCCCAACCAACTTTCCCCCATCCAAATTTCCCTTTCCAAGCTTTTGATAAATTTTTGTGTGTTATAAGAAAAATCAAATTATGGTGGATGTCTACTCTTCCTACATGATCTTCTCAAATGCTTAATGACATATTCAATGATATATTTCTATGCTTAATGACATATTCAATGATATATTTTTCTTCACTTTTCATGCCTATATAAAGGCCTTGTAATAGATAGAAAAATACACACAATTGAAGAAGAAAATCTCTTCCTTCTCTCTATCTCCATTTCTTGTTCATGTTTTACTAAATTGCTTTTATTTTATTACAACATGTCTTGTTCATGTTTTACTAAGTTGCTTTATTTTATAACACGTTATCAGCACGAATTATTCATTTCATGATCTTCTACGTCAAGACTATGTAAATTATAAGCAGACAATGAGATCAAGTACAATGAAAAATTTCTTGGATGATAATACAAAGATAAGTTTTACATCCATCTAAACTCATTCATACTTTTATATCTTTGCATTAACTTTATGTGTAGTATTTAGTTAAAATATTTTTTTCAATTGTATCCAATGAAATAAAAAACTGAAAAGGTATGTCATTATTTGCTACATCTCTTATAGGACAAATATAATATTCCAACGTATATATATGTTCTCACCTTTTACATACTATGATAGATAATTATTAAGGTAATTTAGTAATAATATTTTTACCATCACATGATGTATTTCATTGAAAGCAAAATTATCAAATATGTAGGCGATTTTACCGTACCTTGCAAATTTGGCATTGGAATATACAATCAATATAAACTCATTATAGTTATAATTTATAATAGTCAGAGTTATGCATTAAGCCTTAAATATTTTTGCTGGAAACATAAGGCTCATTCCTCCGTATTGAATTTTTTTGGTGAAGTTCTTATAGTCTTTAAAATATAAGTGGTTATAGGTTATCTATACCTTTTCCCTAATTAATTTATTAAAATATAAAAGTGATTGTATCATTTAAAAAAAATGGCATATATCCTAACTAGTATTTTTGTTGCAGAGGAACTGTTTCAAGATTGAAATAGTTATATATGTCTTTTTGAAAGTTAATTAACTTATATCTATAATTATGAAGTAATAATATTTAAAGGCTCAAGTGCGAGTCCTAGTGAATTTTGGCCTATTATGCCACAGAGTGAGGGTAAGACGATGGGTTCAAGTCTCAACGCACTATGATGATGAAAAGACGTTGGATTCAAGTTCCAACGCATTATGGCCTAGCATGTCTTTATATGGGTAAAGCATTAGGTTTGAGTCATAATGCACCATATTGATAATAATAATAATAATAATAACTAAAGAAAAAATAATGTAATTTTCATGAAAAAACATGAAGCTTGTCCCACTTGATTTGCTCCATTTTTGAAGTGAATGTGATAGCAATGCATGATAAGTCTAAATAAAGACAAGTGGTTGACCAATGAATGCGGGCGAGCGAAAGGCCAAAATAATAATAGTTATCACTATGGTAATTATAAAAAAGGAGAAATTATTTGAAGAGATTGTGACTTGTGATAAACATTGAGAATGCATATTCATTTCTGAAAATGAATGTGAAAATATATATGTAATAAAGATTATGCATAATAATGTACTTGTGCATGGTTGGATAAATACTACAACTCACCTCTAAGGGAGGTTTGAGATAAAGAAAGATAATGAATATTATTGTGTAGTTACATGAATATATCATTGGTCGCATACATGTGATACGCCAAATATTTTGTCAAGCCTTATGAAAATTATTAAAAGGAAAATTAAAGCAAGAAATTATTTTGCTTATAATGATTTTAAACATGATAATTATTATGATATGATTCTCTTTGTGAAGGAGACATTCATTATATGGATGGTGTGACAAAAGATCTTGTAATACAAAAGCAGTTAAGAGATTTGAAAGAACTAATTTGTTACTACCCGAATGAACGAAATTATTTATGACATTAATCTTGTAGTAAGTCTCAAAAGAAACATTTTGATTTACGAATATATTAGCCAAAGTGGTTGGCATATTGAGAGTATAAATGAAAAGAAGATTGAATATCTTTATATTACTATAATCATACCGGATAAATATGAAAGCTTACCTGACTTTTTTTTTATTTGTACTACACAAGTATAAGCATGATGATGCAATCACAAGCCACAAGTAAACTAGAGGTTTACTGAAATAAATATTAGTTGGCATGACCGGTTGACCATCTCGGTTCAATTATGATGCGAAAAAATTAATTGAGAATTACATTGGCATATATTGAAGAAATATAAGATTATTCAAGAATTCTCTTGTGCTGCTTATTCTCATGATATACCAGTTAAGGTTAGGGATTGAATCCCTTGATTTCTGGAACGAATAAAAAGTGATAAATATATGGGCCCAGTCATCTTTCATGTGGACCGTTTACTATTATATGATTTTAATAGATGCATCTATTTTATGGTCACATGTGCATTGGTTATCAACTTGTAGTTTGACTTTTGCAAGATTGATTGCTCAAATTATTAGAGCACAGTTCCAAAATATAAATTATGATGATTTATCTTGATAATACTGGTTTAAATCCAAGTTGGTTTAGTAGAAATTGTATGCCTCCAATTATATCTAAACCATTGGTTATGAGAACAAAATTGCCAAAATAAAATTTGGTATTTGATGTAATATTTAATATACAACAGCACTTGTAAGCATCTAGCCAAGTTATGATAAGTTCTCCCTATCACAATCGGTTCAGGGTCAGGAACTAAATAATTTCCATCTAGAAATATGAATGTGCTATATGATTTAATTGTTCCACCACAGTGCACAAAGATGGATCCCCAAATAAGGCTAGGGATATGTGTTGGTGATCCCAACAATAGGGGGAGAAAATGGGCAGCTGAAAAAGTAATGCATGTAATGAATTATTATGAGTACATCGATATCCTCGTACGAGAAAATGTGAACTTGAAGTTCAAGTGATAATTCATTTGCAAAATATTGCCGGGCGTATATGCTGACCCAAAGCTAAATGTCATATTCAGCTGCTAATGCTCCAAATAAAATAAAGTCCATAATGAATAGAGTCCATGGCATGCATAAAGCATAATAGACTAATCGGTTCCAAAGATAAAACTCCTTGAAGAAGGAGAGGAGCAAATGTTCAAGATGGTCATAATAAGGAGACAAGTGCTCTAGAAGAGCACCACGACATAACACTTCATAAGACCTCATGGGAGAGGCTCAGGTACCTGAAAATAATAAGATAAAAAGATCTCAATAAGTTATGTCTTTATTGAATAATAGTAGAACCGATATAAAATGATCGTCGACAATATTGTTAATATAATGTAGCGCTCAATATTATTAATATTGACGAGAATCTTGAGCTCAAATCTGTCATGAAATTTGGACAGATAAATGATTGGCCAAATGAAAAATACGCAATGAAAATTGATTTCACATGAAAAATATGAAGTTGGACGGATAGTCCCAACACCTGAAAGTATAAAGCCAGTTGAGGTATAAATGTGTTCTTGTGCGGAAAAAAAAAGGTCAAGTCGATAGACATAAAGACGACTTGTGTCACAAGAAGATTTGCAAATATCCTGGCATTGATTATATAGAGACATGTTCTCCTGTGGTGGATGTCGCCATTTCAAGTTTTAATTTGGCAATCCAAGAAAAACGTTATATGCGTATAATGGAAATCATTGAAGGATTTAAATTGTTCTGAAGCATATTAAAGTTTCCAAGTAATTTATTAAATAAAGCTTCAAAAATTCTTATACGGATTGAAACAATTAGGGCACATGTGGTATAATCGCTTGAGTGAGTACTTGTTGAAAGAAGGGTACAAGAATGATTCAATTTGTCCTTGTGTCTTTATAAAAAGTTATGGATCTAAATTTGTTATAATCACCGTGTATGTTGATGATTTAAATATCATTGGAACTCCTAGGGAGCTTCCTAAAGCAGTAGAGCTTCCTAAAGTAGTAGACTATCTAAAGAAAGAATTTGTAATGAAAGATCTTGGAAAGACAAAATTTTGTCTTGGTCTACAAATTGAGTATATGAAAGATGGAATTTTTGTCCATCAATCAACATACACTAAAATGATTTTAAAGCGATTTTATATGGATAAAGCACATCCATTCCGACCTCATGAAAATAATGAAGAGCTTCTTGGTCCCGACGTACCATATCTTAGTGCAATTGGTGCACTAATGTATCTTTCTAACATTACAAGGTCTGACATAACTTTTTCAATTAATGTCTTAACAAGATATAGCTCTGCTCCTACAAGGAGACATTGGAATGGAATCAAACACATATTGCGGTATCTAAAAGGGACTACCGGTATGGGATTATTTTATGGAAATGATTGCAGTCCCGATCTTGTTGGTTATGCCGATGCTGGGTATTTATATGACCCACAAAAGGTTCGATCTCAAACAAGTTATGTGTTTACATATGGAGGCACTGCCATATCTTGGAGATCGACTAAGCAATCAATCGTGACTACTTCATCTAATCATGCTGAGATAATTGTTATTCATGAAGCAAGTCGAGAATGTGTATGGTTGAGGTCTATAATACACCTTATTCGAGACAAATATGGTTTGAAGTGTGACAAACCACCCATAATTTTGTATGAAGACAATGCAGCATGCATATCCCAGTTGAAGGGACGATTCATAAAAGGGGATAGGACAAAGCACATTTCACCAAAGTTATTTTTTTACACATGATCTTCAAAAGAATGGTGATATCAATGTGCAACAGATCCGTTCAAGTGATAATATGGCTGATTTGTTCACCAAATCTCTACCGACGTCAACCTTCAAGAAACTAGTGTACAAAATTGGGATGTGAAGGCTCAAGGATGTAAATTGATGCTCTCATCAGGGGGAGTTAATACGCGTTGTACTCTTTTTTCCTTACAAGGTTTTGTCCCACTGGGTTTTCCTTGCAAGGTTTTTAACGAGGCAACCAAAAGGCGTATTTCTAAATATGTGTACTCTTTTTCCCTCACTAGGATTTTTTTTCCCATAGATTTTTTTTTTCTAATAAGGTTTTAACGAGGTACATTATCTATGGACATCCAAGGGGAAGTGTTATAAGAAAAATCAAATTATTGTGGATGTCTACTCTTCCTCCATGATCTTCTCAAATGCTTAATGACATATTCAATGACATATTTCTATACTTAATGACATATTCAATGACATATTTTTCTTCACTTTTCATGCCTATTTAAAGGTCTTGTAATAGATAGGAAAATACACACAATTGAAGAAGAAAATCTCTTCCTTCTCTCTATCTCCATTTCTTGTTCATGTTTTACTAAATTGCTTTTATTTCATTACAACATGTCTTGTTCATGTTTTACTAAGTTGCTTTTATTTTATAACATTCTGAAATACTCTAAGATTAATTAAAGTCTAAATGCCAAACCAATGAAATAAAACAGAAACCAACAAAAGATAACGTACTAAAAGAACACATTTATTTAATTAAGTAGAAAGCCAAAAGTAGACTATAAGAAAGCCGTTGTGTTGCAATGGTGGCCCGTGGGGACCAATTACAAGCTCACAAATTCGACAATAATGGAGTAGGATTGGACGGCTCAAAATAATAATATATTAAGTTAAAACAATTAAATAAACATAAACTCTAATTTCTCCACTCTAAAATCAATCATTAAAGTCCTCTCTTTTCTCCAATAAATACCTATCCATTTTACACTCACTTCTTATCATCCAAGTTCCTTTCTTTTTCGTTAGCCATGACTAAAGAAGTTGAGGTAGCAAGAGAGCAAGCAGCAGAGTTTTCTGCAAAAGACTATACTGACCCTCCACCAGCTCCCTTAGTAGACTTTGAGGAGCTGACACAATGGTCACTTTACAGGGCTGTTATTGCTGAGTTCATTGCCACTTTGCTTTTCCTTTATGTTACTGTTTTGACTGTGATTGGATACAAGGTCCAGTCAGATGTCAAAGCCGACGGTGATATCTGTGGAGGCGTTGGTATTCTTGGTATTGCTTGGGCTTTTGGTGGCATGATTTTCATTCTTGTTTACTGCACCGCCGGTATCTCCGGTAAGTTTAGTTTCTTGCTTCAAATTGTAAATCATCTTAACCGAACAATAGTAAAAACTAAACTTTACTGGAGCAGTTAAATACTAATATGTGTATATTTTATTTCATACAGGAGGACACATAAACCCAGCAGTGACATTTGGTCTGTTTTTGGCAAGGAAAGTATCACTAATCAGAGCAGTTTTGTACATGGTGGCACAGTGTTTGGGTGCAATCTGTGGTGTGGGTTTGGTGAAGGGATTCCAGAGTGCTTATTATGTTAGGTATGGTGGAGGTGCTAATGTCATGGCTCCTGGCCATACCAAAGGTGTTGGTTTAGCTGCTGAGATTATTGGTACTTTTGTTTTGGTTTACACTGTTTTCTCTGCCACTGACCCAAAGAGAAATGCTAGAGACTCCCATGTCCCTGTAAGTATTCTCTTCAAAATCTATTAGGGTTTTCGTTTTATGTGCATTAAAAAGGGAGGAAGACTGGTGGGACTATAGTAATGCGAAGCATACGAGCAAAGGACGATTCTACCTACCTTCATATTTTTTATAGTTGTTTATTTCACTTGAAATAGTTCAACACTTGCAAATATATTATAGTAAAACCAATATTTGTAAATAATGAAATTTTCTATTTACAAATTGTCAAATTAAACAAGGCCAAGTCTTGTCCTAATCTCTTTATATCAGTTTCATAGTAGCGTTTGTTAGGCCTCCAATACTAGCTATGAGACTACAAATCATAGCTCTCTTTGACTTTCTAAAGGTTGTAGAAGTATTTAATTCTATGATGATGCCAATTATCTACCCATTATAACTTTTAGTGTAAATTGAAAGAGGCAGGTAACCTAACACCATCAATCAAAAGAAACATCTCTTTAACTGTAACTATTGCTACCATTTTCTCTATAATCTTTCATAAAAAAAATGACATAGTCGTTATAGCATTTTAGTGTACTGAATAGTCCTTTGCATTCTTTGTACATATTCACTAAATTTCCAGGTAATTGATTAGTCTTAAGTTTTTATTGCTTGATTTGTCTAAATAAATAGTCTTTATAACATTCATGCATAAAACAAAACCTTAAATTATTATTTTTTATAAAAAGAACGATAATCGATTAATCATTGTTTTATATTTGAATATGATCAGGTGTTGGCACCACTTCCAATTGGATTTGCTGTGTTCATGGTTCACTTAGCTACTATACCAATTACTGGAACTGGCATCAATCCTGCTAGGAGTTTTGGTGCAGCAGTTATTTACAATCAGGACAAAGCTTGGGATGAACACTGGATTTTCTGGGTGGGTCCCTTCATCGGAGCCTTCGCCGCCGCCGTCTACCACCAGTTCATCCTCCGTGCCGGTGCCATCAAAGCTCTTGGTTCCTTCAGGAGCAATGCCTAAAATTTTCCAATCCAATTGAATAAAACCAGCCATGAAAATTTGTAGATATTTCTTTCCCAATGGGAAAAGTTTTTTAAAAAATGTACTGTTTGTTTTTTCTATGAATTTACCTCTTTTGTATATTTTTCTACTTCTTTTCCCTTTTTTATTTTTAATTCCTTTCTCCTTTTTTGCTTTTTTCAATCTAGTCTCTTGTATCTTTGAATTATTGTTGCTTCCTAGTAATTTACATTAATGTTTCGGCTTCTCTTTCCTTTTCAGTTTTTGGTTAACTCAAACTGAATTTAATCTACGTAAACAAGGTAAAAATTAACTTGCACTCGACGCCTATTGACTTAGAAATTAAGCAATAATAAGTACTAGTAAAAAGTATATAAGAAAAGCGATAATGACTCTTTAGTTTTTCTTTGCCTCTATTTGTCGCTTCCATTTTTCTAATTGTGGAAGAGTCACATAACACTAGCTGAAATGTCTATTTCTGAAAATCAACAAATGTTCATTTGTATGCAACGATAGTAAAGATAATACATACATTAATTCAGCAACACTTGCATCAGATAACATTTACTAAGAATATTTTTTAGCTTAGTAAAGTTTGAATACCACTCCAAAACTAAAGTGCTAACTTCCTCTTCATTTCATTTCTACCTTTCGTCCTTCTCCGTGTTAGGATACAATTTTTCAAATAATTTTAAGAAATTTCAATCATTTCTACATTATCATTCTTTTTTTATTAAACACATTAATGGTCTATTATCAGTTTTAATATTTTTATCGGACTATATAATTATTATTTATGAAATTAACTTCAGTATTTAAAAGTGCTTTTATTACTTAATGTTTATCCGCTTTTATTAAATCAAACGGGCTCTAAGTCAGTTGCAATTAACAAAGTATATTTTAACCCTTTTTAGTTAAGTGTGCCAAACAAAACGCAAACACTCATTAGACCTTTGATATGATGCAACTGACAACAGTTGTATGAGTGTGTGTTTTTTTTCACAAATTAGTGAATTTATAAAGTCTTACACTTTTAAATCCAATTTGAATTTCCATAATTTATGTCACTTATATGAGACAAAAGATAATTTTTATTTATAAAAATGCTTAGGAATCTCATAATTGATGCATTTGTCTGTATCCGTCTCCTGTGGCTGTCATTGTCGTGAGGATTAAAAAAATGTAAACAAGTTCCTAAACCTATGACCTTATTCCACCACCCTTATCCAAAACCACTTAAATAATTGTCATGAAGTAATGCATTACCAAATATTGAAGTTAAAATATTCATAGGACAATGACAACCTAAATTGGCTTTTGTTGATGATGCTTCTCGAAAATGCTATCAATACGTCTTACATTTTGTAATCCTTTTTTATCAATTAAAATAATGAACCAAAATGATGAAACGGAAACATGTTAGGTAAACAGAGCTTAACTGAACTACATTTTTTATTGTTTCTTTAAAGAGATAATGTTCCTATTCTCTTAGTCAATTCTTTATAAAGGTGAGTATAGGTTATTCCCCGGTCACCTTGTCCATATCTCAATCACTTCCTAGCCTCAGTTTTATTTTCCCATTTGTTGGAGAGATATTAGCTTTTGTCTAAGATTTGATAATTAGTAGGAAACTATTAAAGAAATAAGTAAAGAAAGAAGATTAATGATAGTGAGGATGCACATGCACTAAGATAGTCTTAAGAAGAACCTCTTTTATAGGAACTACGTTTCAATATCAAATGGTGGAATGTAATAGTAATGTGGTAAATGGAATAATAAAATTATTTTAAACACACGTTATCCCTAATCACCACAACATGCAAATAGAAATGGAAATCACCATCTTGAGAAATACTTCTATCCTATCATTCGACTTCACTAAATCAAAAAGATAGAAATAAATAATTTAGAAAGAATAAGGTCAAGAAAACAAACCCGGTATATTTCATTGTGGACTTGTCCTCTTTGGTATGAACTAGAACAATGATGAATTTCAAAACCATGTCTTTGACCATTAGAGACATACTGATAATGTGAGAACAAAAATATTTGTCCACTTTGCGTTCAACTGTGCTTAAAAATTATCTCATGGCTTTGTCATTTCGTTTCCTCTTGCTTTTGTTTATTTACGGCAAAATATGAATTCCCTATCACTCTATGATTTGTCATTATTATATGCACCACTTCCATTGTTCAATGCCACATGAAATGGCCGGGAAATCCTCCAACAGTGAAGATCTCTTTTGGAGGTGGAGCTCCTCCGGCACCGATCCTCCAACACCTTAACCCCGCTTCTGGTTCATCCCGCATCACTAGTTCTGCTTATCAAAAATGGCCCACTTGGAGTTCTTGATTCGTGGTGCGGCTCCACAAAGCAATCACACCGTCCTACCTATTTAAAGTTTGAGAATAGGTTGAGGGCGTTGCGCCCCGATACCTCTAATCATTGGCTTTACCCGATAGAACTCGCAATCGAAAGTGAAGATCTCTTTTGGTTTGGGAAGCGTTGATCATAACTTTTCATGGTTCTCTTGGACAGAATCGACAACTTTGTCATCAACATGTGTCATTTTAGATAGAAATGATGTCCGCTTTAATTTCTCTATCACCTCTCCAACCAACAGTTTTTAAAGGCAAACACAGAAAATAAATAATAAAATTAAATTCCTTAAACTTGTTATCACACCATGATCTCGGAAAGCGCGATCGACGCTCAACCAAAATATTCGATTAAGCAAGCGTACTTGATATCTTCTACCCAACCTTACCCATGAGAAGAGATACCACAATATAAGAATCAGTAACAAGAGATAGACATGAGAAGAGTAAAGTGTTCCACCTTCTTTTTCCATTACTCAAGGATATTCATTTTATAATTTTCAAAATATTACAAGTTCATAATTACGAGGAAAAACATGTTTGACAAAAACCAACACTTCTAATTCGTTACCCAACATCGAACACCACCCACAACATGTCTATGGAGCCTCTAAGTACTATAGAAGAGTAGTATGGAAGTGTCAGCGACAAGGCCCCGGCTATACCTCAAAATACAAAGTACAACATCAGGTGACATAAGGCCTAGAACAGAATAGGGCTCACCAAACCCTGCTGAGTAGGGGGTAACTACTAACGAGGATCAAAGTTGCCAGCTAACGAACCACCTGTATCCATTGAAGATGCAGCGCCCCGGCAAAAGGGACGTTAGTACATGTGGAATAGTACTAGTATGTGAAGCTAAATGTCCTCTTTTGAAATAGAATGTCAATATAAGAAGGGAAAAATCATGGAAGCAGCAAGTAACAATCAATGATATCCAAATGCCAAGTTAAAACATAATAATTTTCAAAATACGAAAATAATATTATTTTTGGTTGGGAGATTATTAGCACTGGTATACCACCGTACTTTTAACTCGGAGTCCGATCACGCCTGATCGACTAGTCCATCTCTCCACGAACAATGTGGATTAACATGGTGATGTAGAAAAAAAAAGGTGTTACCAAGAGTAGGAACCACCATGCGTGCGATATGGCGTCCGATCTCCACCCGGTCGGCTAGATCGCCTTCCCACATATGCCGTGTGGGTCGACTTCCAATCCAAGGCTAACATTAATCTCATCCTAATTAAGAGGAATAATCTCAATACATCAATCTTTATCCCAATTAAGGGGAATAATCATAGTACATCAATCTCATCCCAATTAAGGGGAATAATCACAATCTACTCCTACACCGGCACGTGTAGTTTCGGGTGTGGGCCGTTACAACCCACTCTTCCTCGGTTCGCTAATGATACTCCCAAAATATTTTTGTTTTGCACACAAAGAAAACATAAACACAAATACATTCACTTCATAATCTTTCACATCATATCTCGCTTCATCCGTACCTTCAACTACTCATAACGTCATTATCTCATTGACTCTCTTGGCCATACATATGATTTTTCATTCATGGCACGATGGTCGTAACTCATATTCTACACTTTCATTTCTTTACTTCCAATGACCATGATCATAAATATCAACATATAGAAAATTCCGGAAATCATAGCTTAAAATGCCTTAGTAATGAAAGCTTTAAACACAATGAATTTATTTCAAAAGCAATGGAGCAAATGATTGGCAATCGAAGCAAAAGTTAAAATCATAGACGAGTGACACACCATTTATTCTTGAAATACTTTTCCCCAAAAGGCAGTACATAATTTCAACTCATGAGTATATAATATCTCGAAACACATTGGAAATACTTAAAACGTACAGCATGGTGATTTACTATTGAAACATGGGTTCAAACCATATGCATAGTTAAACAACCATATATGAGTATTTTCCCACTTAGGGGAGCATAATATGATAAGGGAAGTTTGAACATGACTTGAGTACATAAATTTTTAGGCAAATCTATTTTCGGAGTCAATTTGGAACAGTTGAATCAAGGCTCATTTCATAATCTTTCACACATCACCTCATTTCATTGGCATTATTGGCCACAAGTATACCCTTCATCCTTGGCAAGGTGGCCACACTTTATATCTCCAACTCATTGCTTTCACTTTCAAGCATCTTTATATATTATCAATAATAAGAGCATTTGAAATCAAGGCCTTAAGTATATATACGAGCAATATGAGTCTTAGGCACATTGAGTTTTCTTTCCAAGTTAAGCATATAGAACTTTCATTTCAAACATGAATTGAAGTTATAATATTTTAATACCTAAACCATACTTGAACACATTCCCGAAAGAGATCGTGATGAGATAGGAGTAATCGGAACACGTTTTGAGTATATACATCTTTCGACACTTTACGTACTTGGGATACTCAAATTTATTAGGAAAAACTCGGAACATGGGAATTAGGGACCTTGGCCAACCATACTTGAAACTTACGGGAACATCATGAAATTCGATTTTAAGAGAGAAGTTTAGCCAACATACCTTTCTTGAGTTTTCCTTAGCTTACTACAACGTCCCAACACTTCTAGCAATATCAATCTATAGGAAGATAGCGAAAATCGAATAATAATTAGAAGGATTCTCATGACATAAGTCTCTTGTGAATTTTGTCAAACACCTACTATGCAAAAATCGAATGCAAAGCTCTACAATGGTAATCACTTCCTCCCTCAACCAATTTCAACAAGAAACTACCCAAAATAGTTCAACAACCTCACATACTACCACTTATTCTCACATGCATGACCTATCTCCAACTCCACAACCTACTTAAACTCATAGCAATTGCATGAAGATTTTAGGACAAGGTCTTACCCGGGGAGATGATGATCTAGTGAATGATTCCCTTGGATCTTCAAGATTGGGGCAGGGATTGATGATCAATGCACTTGGGGAACCTTCCTCTCTCTCTAAAGCACTCACATCTCTCTAAAATATGTGTTTAACCCAGCCAAAATAACCCCAAAGTCATTTTATAAGAAATGAGGTGGGTTATAAAAATAGAAAATGGACCCTCTGAACTCAACTCTACGGTCGCAGAGTGGACCGCAGAACAGGTATGCGGTCCGCATAATGGACCACGAAATCGACCTCCAAAAACTGGGCTACCCTGAACGAGTTTGCGCTCAGGTCTGCGGTCCGCACACCAGAATGGACCGCAGAATCACCCAATGAAATTCTTCACACTAAATCTGCGATGGAAGTGTGGACCGCGAAACAGATATGCGATCGCATAATGTACCGCCAAAACAACCTTCAAAATTTAACTATTTTTCTGCTCAACTCTGCGACGATTATGCGGTCCGCGGAATAGCTCTGCAGTCGCGAAATTGACCGGAGAATGGCCTTCTGTAGAACTTTCCACCAAACCTTCGAACACATTAGCCTATCTTGGCACCACAAAACCTTAAATTTCTTGCAATAAATTTACGGGGCCTTACAACTGTGTTCAAAACCAGAAGTTTGAGAAACACATAAACGTTAGTGCAATAACAAAACATAAAACAATTTTCGAGCCCAAAAGTTTCTTGTGTGTCCTTAAGGAATTTAATCCTCTCACTGTTTTCCAAGGTTATGAATTAAATCTTCTAGGATAGAACGGAAAAACTATTTTGTAGTACTCACAATCGAAATTACAAAATTCAGCAAACTTACAGACGGAGCAGATTACATTGACACTAATATTTATTTTGGTAAACAATGCAAAGAAGAGGGGAAAGATTTCAGAATTTTTGGTATGTAAAAAATGACATCAAACCTCTAAATCTATAGGGAATGAAAGGGTGAGATAAAGAAGTGCAATCCAAAAGATGCACTCTTCCATTTCTTATTCACACCTTTAAGAAAAAACCTAACAGTGATAAAAGTGGTCCAAAGCATCTCAACTTGTGCTTCAAGCACACTGCATATCTGACAATTGGTTTAAACCAAACAATCGATCACTTCAAATTCAATTCGATTGGAAGAGCAAAAGTATAATTATCTCTCTAAAAGTATAAAAGATGAAGCATGTTATAGCTGCAAGCCATAATTAGAGCGATGCAGCGACGTCCTGAAGTAGCAAATTCTGCATTGAAGGGCAGGGTTAAAATTTCAACTATGAATATGACTGAACTCAATAACTTTGATATTTATACTAAAAATTTAAGCGGACTGAAATTCGGAACTCAGTACACATCAATTCTGGTTTCGCCGCTGTTTGCATTGTGGGCACTCGTGACAAATGATGGCAGTACTTGTGATCTCTACATGATAGACCTACCATCATTAATGAACATAAAGTCGAGAGAACGAATGGAATAATGATCGCACTAAACGAGCCTAGACATTGCAGCTAAATCACGGTCGGAGGAATGGAAAAGTAACAATTATGTCACTATTTGTCAAGTATATTCTTTTAGAGGTGTTTCTTATTCATGTAATTAAAGTAGAGCAGGAAAACCGAGCCAAAAGATAAACGAGTTTAAAGTTCGTAACAATATGATTTGAAATGTGGTCTTTTAACGACTCTCTATTCTCAAAATGAAAAAGAAATGTACGGAATTTATGTGATAGTGTTTGATGCACGTAATTTAAAAAAAATAAGACTTTGAAATTTGTGATCTAAAACAAAACATAAATATTTAAGTGATCAAAAATTAATTCATTAAGAGTAGAATAGAAATTCTAAAAATAAATTATTTTAAAATAAGGAAAGTTGATATTCTGTTTCAAACTAGCTAAAAAGGAAAAAGTGTCGGCACAAATTAGGACCGAAGGAGTACTAAACTTTGTGTGAGGGTGGGGGCGGGAAGGAGTAAAATCTCACTTCATTACTTGAAAAAGATTATTAGGAGGTTGGATCTTCCCTTTATCTCTAGCCAGGTAAATTAAGTTACAAGTCATTTTTCAGTCTCCCTCTCGTACACTTTTTCTAAAGTATTCAAATATACCCCTAATTTTAACGGTTCTCCTATGTGACAATGGATCCTGCTGTTAAAATGCCATAAAGGGTGCCACGTGTGTATTACATTTTTTTATTCTTGAAAGAAATAAGAAAGGGCCCTTTTAAAAAGTCCTCCTTTGTTTCCCACATTCCATTACTGCGTTTCTTGGAAAAAAGAAAACTTTACTCCTCCGATTTTTTCATCTTAAATCAAACGAAGGAATTATGAGAGCGTGATCCGTTAACTTTCTCTCCTCTGCTAGCTCTTCCATTTTCCATTCCTTGACCAATGAACTGCATACATGAACATAGTAAAGCATCGAAGTTCCATATGGACGACGTAGAAGGTTATTCCAGAAATTCCCAAAAATTCACTAAATTTTATAGCGCTTGTTTAAAGTAGAGGTAGTGTTACGAAACCCAAAATGATTGCGACTAAAAGGCTCAAACCTAACTTCAGAAGTAGAGAATATCTGTCGCGCTTGGTTGAAGTATAACTTCAAAGTAACTTCTCGCTTGAAAGAAAATATACACAAATATTTTGACACGTTTTACACAACAAGACGTTATTTATTTTCTTCCAGAGGTCGGACCAGGCTGGTTAAAATGGAGAAGATAAGGACCGACTCTACCCGCAAATAGTTTCAGTGTAGTTATTGCACTCTCAAACTTACAATTAAAATGGTTTAGACCTTTGATAGATGCATTCAAGAAATACTTTTAATTCGAGGATTAGGTGAGTTTTTTTATGTCCAGGCCATTTTGGAGGCTCGCAAAGGGACCAAACTAGACAGCCAAGCCCACAACAGCGACCACTCAAAAAATACTTTTTGAGTTGAGGATTTCGGTGGGTTGTTGACCATTCTTAACCAATTAGGGGCTTGAGAAGATAGGGATCCACCGCAGCCCAAACATCTGATTCTGTAGACTACGTCAGTGGGCCAACCCAAACCATTTCCCAGATTAGCCATACTTAATGGGTGACAAAACAATTGAGTTCAACAGATTCAATATACAATTCACAAACACCAGGCTGACTAATATACAAGTCACAAACACTAAGCTGTTTTCACCTATCTATCTATCTCAACTTTTTTTTATCAGAAAGGCCGTTCCCTATCTATCTTATCTCAACTTATGAGGCAAAGTTACTTGGTACTTGTTCTGACGAAGTAACAAATATATGATAAATTAGTCTAAGGTACAGACTTAATACAAACGCCACAGTTATCAACCAATTGAAAAGGAAATATACAAGAAACTTGCGCAAACTTAACCTGGAAGTTCTAGCTAATGTGCACACTAGAATTATTCTGCACAGAATGTACAATCATTAAAACTAGTGGGCGAAGGAAAGGCATTTAAGGTTCTAGCAATCATCTGTGTGTATTAAAACGCAATAAGATGTTGAAGGTACATCCCTTTGCAAATAGGGAAGAGTGCAAATGAGATACAAGATTGGAACAGAAGAGAACCAAACAAATAGCAGTATTTGAATGAGAAGAGTTGTGAGGCACGAGGAACAGAGGGATTAATGATATAGCACACACAGCTTGATCAGACTCACAAACAAAGCAAGAGTCTTGATCACTAATTATATTGTTTCTGGCTCTTAAGAATTATTACTCTAATACATTCCTCTTAACATAAGGAATGACAATTCTTGTACAAACACAGATTTCAAGTTATTAGATCAAAACAAAAGAGAAGTAACCAAAGCATTTACACCTATGGCCATAAACATTTTCCTAAGATATAATTCTGATCAGAAAATATTGTTCAATGAATACATTTTTCACCAAAATGAACAAATGACTTCCTGACTCATGGAGCAAAGTCATTTTCCCATACATTTTTGTAGCTTTTAATGAAGTATTGAATATTATCAAAGCTATCCTGATGTTCTATCTTTCCCCTGGTATGATTTACTATATTTAACTAGTTCTCCAAACACTGGAAAACGAACCAGAAATGCTTTCTCACGAAAAACATTTTCACGAAAAGGCTTTACTCTCCCTTACAAAAAATAACTCAATAAAGTGCTACTCGGCGTAATGACAATCATAAAATAGCATGCCAAAAACAAAATAGAGCATTTCATCAAATAAAAAAAGTAATAATCCAAATCCTAACAATGCCAATAAAACTGACACTTTCTCCAAAATTCTCCTCAAATCCAAATAAACAAAATATAACATAATAATACTAAATATAACAAAAGCATCTTAAAAATTAACCTCTTCTTCCTCAATCCAGAGGAATCTCAACATCACCATCATCAATCTCCTGTTGCAAATCCTTAGGATCCTTTCCATCAACAGTACATCCAACGGACACACACGTTCCCAAAATCTCCTTCACAGTACCTGTCAAATCCTTCGCCATAGATCTCGGCTTCATCACTTTCGCAATCTCAATCACATCATCCAGCGAAATATTCCCGTTGTGCTTGATGTTCTTCGTCTTTTTGCGATCTCTCTCCGGCTCCTTTAAAGCTTTGATTACGAGCGCCGCCGCGGAAGGTACGACGGAGACTTTGGCCTGACGGTTTTGGACTGTGAGCTTGACGGTCACTCTAAGGCCCTTCCAATCCTTGGCGGTTTCCTTAGCGATGTCTTCTCCGATTTTCTTGGGGGAGAGACCGAGTGGACCGATTTTTGGAGCGAGTGAACTCGCCGCACCGACTTCGCCGCCGGTGACGCGGACGAAGACTTCGACAACCTGTGAAGGATCGAACTTTGGCGGCATTTTTGTTACACTTAAGAAAGTAGAGGAAGAGTGGAGCTAGGGTTTGTGGCTATGTTTTTATAGAGGAAGAGGGGAGTGATAGGAAACAGGGTTTATAAATTAGGGTTCCTCAATCATAATATGGGCTTGAAGTAGAATCAATTTGATACTTGGGCCGAATGACTACTACCACTTTGTTTGGAGGAAGATTTATATGTTTAACTAACTTATATATTGTGTTTACAGTAAATAAATACACTTTAAAATAATTATAACTCGTAGCTACACTTTAAATTTTATAGCAAATATTCTATAAGCAAGGAAAGTTTTTGTTCGATAATCTTTTCTCAATCAAAAGTACCCCAATTGAATCAAGAATCTTAGAAAAAGTTCTTAATGTTGTAAATCCGCTTGCAGAGATGGATGTCCACTAGCAATGGTGAAATCGTGCCATATCTAAATTTGTCTTACCATTGTCTAGATTTGAGTTGGTTTTGAGATTCATAAACAGATTTGGGCAGTTTTGTAACAAGCATTCATTTCCTATAAATAGGGTTCTCCTATTGCCTATCAAGGTACAAAAAGGAAGAAACAAGTGTTCCTTTCTAATATTGCCATTTCTTTTCTATTATTAGTTCTTGTTAATTACATTGCTCCTGATATATTGCTTTTATTTCATAACACGTTATCAACACAAAATTTATCATCTTTCAGTTGTGTTTAATTTCTTCGTCGGAACAAGGTGGGTTACTCTAAAGTGTTACAATTATATTGTAGTTTTACAAATTATGATAGTGACTTAGTTGGTTGCCAAATATGGCATGCTGACTATTACATTTCTCTTTAAAACATGATATTAAAATAAGTGATTTTCTGCGCCAAGTTGAGAAAGTTATGCTTACTGCCTTTGTTAATAGAAGAGTTGTTGCAATTAACTAACTTGATATTATTGTCACATCATAATATTTTTACATTTAATATAATATCTTGGTGATTTGTGAAACACTCTGTATGATCTTCTAATGACGATTTGTTAAATTTATATTTATTAGTAAATTTCTTGAAAAAATGGCACCAGATAACAACATATAAGAGGAATTTGCAATTTCTTCCAACTTGTTCGGTGCGTAAAATAGCAATCAGCTAAGTTGTCCATGCATTTTTTTATTATTTTTTTGAGATTTTGGCAAGGTTTGAACTTTAATAGGTGAAAAACAAATGCTGACCCAAAGAAGGAATATTCATGCTATCCTACTGGTATAAAATAGATACTTGTACTTGTATTCTTCGTTGATAATAGTTCTTATCATATTTCTGATATAATTATTTTTTTGATAGTTTTACTATGTCAAATTTATCAAAGCTGAGTTCGTGACACTTTACATCTCTGGAAAGAATTATTTATCATGTGTCCTTGACGCTGAAATTTACCTTGGCGCTAAAGGTCTTGAGAATACTATTATACGAGGAAATGAAGCATCAGGCCGATAAAGCAAATGCTATAATTTTCCTTCATCGTCATCTTGACGAAGGGCTAAAGACTGAATACTAACTCTAAAAGATTCATTTGAATTATGGAGTAGTTTGAAAGAACGATGTGACCATCTTAAGGCAACAATATTGCCAAGAGTTCAGTATGAATGGATTCACTTACGGTTACAAGATTTTAAAATCATAAGTGAATATAATTCTATTGTATTCAGAATAAATTCCTAACTTAAATTATGTGAAAAAAATGTGAATGATAAGGATTTACTGAAAAAGACTTTTTCTACTTTTCATGCCTCCAATATGGTATTGCAACAACAATACCGTAAAAAAGGTTTAAAGAAATATTTTGAATTGATCTCATGTCTTCTATTGGCTGGGCAACATAAAACTCTTTTAGTAAAAAATCAAGAAGCTCATCCCACTAGATCTGCTCCATTTTCCGAAGTGAATGTGATGTGGCAAATCAAACGTCTGAAAAAAGATAAAATAATTATCGTGGCCGTGGTTATGGTCGTGGACGTGGATGGCAGGGGACGAAGTAATTATCGTCATCATGGTGAAAATAAACAGGATAACAATAAGGTTTCTCAAATTAATCATTTAAAAGGTAGATTTAATATTTGGTACCAATGTGTTATGAAAGGTCATTGGGCATGTGTTTGTCATACACCTGACTATTTTGTCAAACTTTATCAAGCCTCCATCAAAAGGAAAGAGAACAATGTGGAGGCACATTTGACTTTTCAAAATAATGATGATGAAGTAGGTCCCTCAAACAAATATGATGATATTGTGGCAAATCTTACATATAAAGATGATGATTTTGGAGGCCTTGCGAATATTACTCATTTAAAAAACTAGAGACTTCTTTGAGGATATTGACTAAAGAAGTGATCATCTTACTAGGGAATAAAACTTTAAGAAAAGTTTTTATTTTCATTTTATGTTTGGAAGTAGTTTGTTCTTTTTAGTGTACTTTCCTAAAGCATCATATATGTTAGTTTCTACATTCCTAATGTAATTTCTCAATGTTTCTTTTATTGATATTCTTTCGTATTGATGTATTTTTGTTTCTTTATGAAAAATATGAAAATTTTCCAATCTTCAGTTAGATTTAAGATCAATAAAGATGATATATGTCTTTTGGATAGTGCTACATCACTTACTATTTTAAGAGATAAGAGATATTTTTCTTATTTGGTGATTAAAGAAGCCAATGTTAATACAATATCTGGTAGTATAAGATTAATTGAAGGCTCTGGAAGAGCCAATTTATTACTACTTGGAGGAACAAATTTCGCTATTAATGAAGCATTATATTGTAGTAAGTCTCAAAGAAACTTACTAAGTTTTAAAGATATTTGCCAAAATAGATATCACTTTGAGACAACAAATGATAATAAGATTGAATATATTTATATTACTATAATAAAGTCTATGTAACTATTCGACCGATCGTTTTGAGTATTTCATCCCTTTTTTCCCATTTGATGCTTTACAAATGTGTAGTTGTAATTATAGGACTTGACAAGTGGTTGGTTTAATTTCGGGAAAGTTTTAGAATGTATTGAAACACTTAGTCCCAAGGTTGGATGCTTAAGTTGTGAGAGTTGACCGGCGTTTGACTTTTGTGTAGACGACTTCAGAATAGAGTTTTGATGGTTCCAATAGCTTCGTACAATAATTTTGGACTTAGGCGTATGTCCGGATGTGGATTGGAGGTTCGTAGGTGGATTTGATATATTTTGGAGAAAGTTGGAAAGTTAAAGGTTTGGTAGGTTGATAGGTTTAACCGAGAATTGACTTTGATGGTATCGGGTTTGAGTTTTAGTTTTGTTGTGTCATTTGGGACCTGCATGTAAAATTTAAGGTCATTCTGAGTTGATTTGATATGGTTCGGCACGAGTTTTAGAAGTTAAAAATTTATTAGTTTCCTTAAGCTTGAATTGAGGTGCGATTCGTAGTTCTGGTATTGTTTTGGGTGATTTAGGGCCTCGGGTAGGTTCATGTTATATTTTGGGATTGATTGGTGTGTTTAGACGGGGTCCTAGGAGCCCTAGTGCATTTCAGATTAATTTCGCATTAGTTTTGGACTTTGTTGTATTGCTGAAGGTTTTGAGTTCTTATGCTTTCGCACCTGCGATGGATAGGCCGCAGGTGCGAGGCCACAGAAACGGCTGGTTAAACACCAATGTGGAGAGTGGTTGGGGAAGGCTGGGTCCGCATGTGCGGATAGGTAAGCACAAGTTAGCAGGCGCAGTATGTATGAGAGGTCGTAGAAGCAGAAGCGCAAGTGCACTTGGTGAGCCGCAGAAGAGGAAGATTTGGGAATCGACCTGAACCGCAGAAGCGGGCTTCTTTTAGCAGAAGCTGAGACGCAAAAGCGATCAAGTAATCGCAGGTGCGATTTTGCTTGACATGATTTTTATATCGAGCGTTTGGTCATTTTTCTTATTTTTGGAATTGTGGAGCTCGATTAAGGGTTAAGGGCAATTTTTGGAGGATGTTTTATCATATTTAAAGGGGTAAGTGATCTCTACTTGATTTTAGTGTTGGATATTGATTACCCGTAGATTATTACATCTAATTTTCATGAATTAAAGGTGGGATTTGAGGGGTTTTGGACTATGATTTTGGAGAGTGAGATTTGATTATTTGAAGGTCGATTTGAGGTTGGAATTGGATGAAACAAATATACTTGGACTCGTATTGGAATGAGTGTTCAAAATTTGTGAGTTTTGTCGGGTTCTGGGGTATGAACTCGAGGTTGACTTTTTGATTTTAATTAAAGATCTTAGCTTTATCATTTGAAATCGTTTCATATGACTTTTATTGATGATATTTTGGTTAGATTCGAGTCGTCCAGAGGTTGATTCACGCGAGAAGGGCCTATTAGAGGATTGGTTTGGCTTGCTTGAGGTAAGTATATTACCTAATCTTGGTTGAGGCACTAGTTGTCTGCGTTATTTATGATAGCTATGTACTATGGGTGGCGTACATGTGCGGGGATGAGCCTGTGGGCGTGCAACGGGTATTATTCATGATCGGGTTAGTGCTTAAGCTACGTTATGCCTTGAATTGATTTCTAAGATTTATGCTATGATGCTTCTTATATTTATAACCCTGTTGTGAGCTATGTAAACCATGTGTGAGGGGTTTATCTCCTGATTGAACTCGATAATTGCTACTTTCATGATGCAATTGTCTGAATTGAGTTATGATAGCACACTTTGCACATGCATACACCTTAGCATGTCACTTATACCAGTCCAAGAGTATGAAATTTTATTCATTGATCATATACGTGTATTGTTGTATATTTACTTTATGTGTGATATGGTTTGGACTGGTAGCACGTGACCATGCCGTGCGATTTGTGATATTAAGCCTATGACGATGTCGGGCGGATTATGATAATGAGCATGTGACCATGCCGAGCAAATTATGATATTGAGCATATGACCACGCCATGAGGATTATGATATTGAGCATGTGACCATGCCTGGCAAACTATGATATTGAGCCTCTGACCATGCCAGGAGGATTATGATATTGAGCATGTGACCATGCCAGACGGATTGTGATATTAAGCCTGTGATCACGCGAGCGGATTGTGATATTGAGCATGTGACCACGCCAGGCGGATTATGATTATTTGCACGTGACTACACCATGTAGTGTATGTATATAGATCCATTAACCTAGGGTCACCCTCTCATGTTTCTTCTTGATGGTGTACACGTGGATTGAGGATTGGTACAGTTATGGAAATTCTGAGGAAAAGCTGGCCAGTGTTTGATTTGGTTATTGCATTTCATCTTTACTTACAATTTTCTTACCCGATTTATTTGCTTAAAAATCTTTATATGCTGGATCGTTGACGAGCAGAGTACGTTAATTAATTATGTGCACCAAGGTGGTTCTTTCTGTGATTTATGATATTATTTTGTTGTTCTGTACTTGTCGGATTTATGAACTGTACAAGTTATGGCGAGTATCATTTATAATTCTTGCTTCTATTACCTTGTCGAGGTTAGTTATGATACTTGCTAAGTACATGAGGTCGATTGTACTCATACTACACTCTGCACTTAATTGTGCCGACCCATGTGTCTGACCGAGCCACCAGTGGCTGACGCGTATTGCTGAGTGGTCATCCGAGTGATGAGGTAGAGCTGCATCTCGACCGCAGTTTTGACGACTCTTTTTATTTTTGACTGTTGTCTTTATTTCAGACAATATTGTTATTTAACTTTTCAGACTTGTATTTCCGTTTAAGAATGACTATGTATTTATATGTATCGATGTTGTTTTTATGTTAATTGGCCTTAGACTTGTACTATTTCTGTTAATTCAGTATTTATATTTCACTTTTGTTATGCTTGCCTTGCCTAACAAGTGAGTTATGTGCCATCACGACCGGTTGGTGATTTTAGGTTGTGACAAGTTGGTATCATATACCTAGGTTCATAGATTTTATGGGTCATGAGCAAGTTTAGTAGAGTCTTGATGATCAGTACAGAGACGTCTGTACTTATATTCGAGAGGCTAACGAACTATTAGTAAACTTCACTTTCTTGCATTCTTGTTGTGCGGATTTGTTAGTTTCGAAGTTTGAATCTTTACTCTTCTATTCTCTCATAGATGGTGAGGATACGTCCAGCCAGATCGGGCGGGCAGGCACCAATACCACCAATCAGGTTCGCGAGAGGTAGGGGCTGAGGGAGAGGCCGGGGTGGGGCTCGCACTACAGTGTGGGTAGCACATGTGGAGCCACTGGATGCTTCCGTGAAGGAGTCCGGATGTTGTTGAGCCGGTGAGACCGGCTCAGACACTAGCGGTACCTATTGTAATACCTGGTCTTCAGGAGGTTTTGGCTCAGATCTTGAGTGAGTGAATGAGCTTCGCTCAGGCTTTTACAATACCTGTTGCACCAGCTACCTCACGGGCTGGGGGATGAGCCTAGACTCCCATAGTCAATGGGGCTGTTATGGATGAAAATCCCTCCACAAAATGGAGATAATATCCATCCAAACCCAAGGAAACTCCGGATCTCAGTAGTAGAAGATGGTCTGGGCCAACTCTGAACTGCCTTAATCTTCTTCAGATCCACCTTAATCCCCTCATTGGACACCACGTGGCCTAAGAATGCCATCGAGTCTAACCAAAACTCACACTTGGAGAACTTAGCATATAGCTTCTTCTCCCTCAAAGTCTGGAGCACAATTCTCATATGCTACTCATGATCCTCCCCGCTGCGAGAATACACCAGTATATCATCAACGAAACTATGACGAAGGAATCAAGATAGGGCTTGAATACACAGTTCATCAAGTGCATAAATGTTGTTGGGGCATTGGTAAGCCCAAAAAATATCATCGAAAATTAATAGTGACCATAACGAGTCTTGAAAGTCATCTTCGGAATATTTGAAGCCAGAATCTTCAACTGATGGTACCCCAATCTTAAATAAATCTTCGAGAATACCCTAGCACCCTGAAGTTGAACAAATAAATCATCATTATGTGGTAGTGAATAATTGTTCTTGATAGTAACCTTGTTCAATTGCCTTTAGTCAATACACATCCTCATAGAACGATCGTTCTTCTTCGCAAACGGTATTAGTGCACTCTAAGGTAACACACTAGGCCTGATGAAACCCTTATCAACCAACTTCTGCAACTGCTTTATCAACTCCTTCAACTCTACTAGTGCCATGTGATATGGTGGAATAGATATTGGTTGAGTGCCCAACATCAAATCAATACCAAAATCAATATCCCTTCCGGGTGGCATGACCCACAGGTCTACAAGAAACACATCTGAAAACTCCCTCACTACTGAAACCGACTCAGCAGTAGGAGTATCAGCACTAACATCCCTTACAAATGCCAAGTACGCCAAACACCCTTTCTCAATCATCCGTTGAGCCTTCAAATATGAAATCACCCTACTAGGAACATAATCAAGGGAGCCTCTACACTCTACCCTCGGCAATTCTGACGTAGCCAATATCACAATCTTAGTGTGGCATTCAAGAATAGCGTGATATGGTGATAACCAATCCATGACCAAAATCACATCAAAATTTACCTTGTTGAGCAATAAGAAATTAGCTATAGTATCATAACCCCCAATGGTCACCACATAAGACCGATATACATAGTGCACCATAATAGAATCACTCACAGATGTAGATACATGAACAGGCATATCTAAAGAATCACGAGGCATATCCAAATAGTGAGCAAAGTATAATGACACATGAATATGTGAAACCAGGGTCAAATAACACTGAAGCATCCCTGTGGCACACTGAAATAATACATGTGATCACGGCGTCGAAAGCAATTGCCTCTAGCCTGGCAGGAAATGCATAGCAAAGGGCTTGACCACCGCCTGACTGACCTACCCCTCTAGGGTGACCTCAAACTAACTGAGCCCCACCCCTAGCTGTCTATGAGGGTGGTGTAGTTGTTGGTGCTGAAATTATAGGTTGTGAGCTCTGCTGTGAAACCCTACTCAGAAGACTGGGGTAATCCCTCTTAACATGACTCAAGTCTCCACACTTATAACAACCTTTCCTATGAAGTTGCTCACCCTGATAACCCGAATATTTGTCGGTGGAACCCTGAGTAGATGGAGCATAAGTAAGAACTATGTACCGGCAGTCCACTGAATGATGACTGGTCTATGCGAGCAGTGTATGAACTGTGGCTAACTAATGAACCATAAAGAATCTGACGAGCTGCCTGAACGGACCTAAAAGGACGACCTGTGTTGTAATATGACTGGCCTCCAGATGAGGCACTACTAAAACCACCTGAACCAAGAGGCCTCTGAGTCACCCACTCCTCATGCTCAAGCCTGCAAACCTACTCCAAACGTCTAGCAATCTCAACCACCGGATCAAACCTAGTATCCGTCTCAGCCTCTCGAGCCAAACTATAACATAGACCATAGTTGAGGCCATCAATGAACATCTTGATCTTCTCTCTCTCAGTGGGAACAAACCATACTATAATACGTGCCAAATCTGTGAATCTTATCTAGTACCAGATCACAGTCATACCCTCCTGACATAGATGCTCGTACTTTCTACGCAGCTTCTCTCTGCAAGTCTATGGAATAAACTTCTCTAAGAATAGAACGGATAACTCATGCCATGTAAGTGGTATTGCGCCAACTGGCCTTCTTGACTCATAAGTCTGCCACTTCAGCTGAAAAGTAGTAAAGGCAATTCCATTGATGTCCACAATACCCGTTGGGCGAAGAATTCGATGATACCGATCCAAAAACTCTAAGCATCCTCTAACTCTCCTACACCGAACTCGAGAGGGTCAAGCCTCTTAAATTGATCCAACCTCTTCTGCTCCTCATCCGTAATAGGTGGATTAACCTCGACCCGAGCAACAATAACTGGATGAACCGGTAATACCCATGTTGTCTGATAACCTTGAGCTAGTTGCTCTCGAATAATGAATACTAAGCGACGATGCATGCAAAAACTCGACTAGGCTCTGAAATATCCAACATCACAAGTCTTTTAGACAAGGACTGAATGTCCAAAGTTAAGGGCCTCTTCTCTACTGAAATGAATGCCAAACTACCCATACTCTCCGCCTTTTTGCTCAAGGTATCTGCAACCACATTCACCTTGCTCGGATGATAAAAGATGGTAATATCATAATCATTTAGTAATTCAAGCCACATGCGCTGCCTCAAATTAAGATCCCTATGATTGAACAAATGCTTCAAGTTACAATGATCGGTGTAAACCTCACAGGACACCCCATAAAGATAATACCTCCAGATCTTGAGAGCATGAACTATCGCGGCCAACTCCAAATCGTGTACGGGTTAATTCTTCTCGTGGGGCTTCTGCTGAAGTAAAGCATATACAATAAATTACCCCTCCTGCATCAATACACAATCCAAGTCAACGCGTGAAGCGTCACAATGCATAAAATACATCCTTGAATGGGAAGGAAATACTAACACCGGTGTTGTAGTCAATACAGTCTTGAGCTTCTAAAAGCTCGCCTCGTAATCATCGAAACATTAGAATGGAGAACCCTTCTGAGTCAATCTAGTCAAATGTGCTGCAATAGATGAGAAACCCTCCACAAACCGATGATAATAACCTGCTAACCCCAAAAAACTCCTGATCTCGGTCGCTATGGTGGGATGAGGCCAACTCGGTACTGCCTCGATCTTCTTGGGATCTACCTTAATACCCTCGTATGATACAACATGCCCTAGGAATGCCACATAATCCAACCAGAATTCATACTTGGAGAACTTAGCATATAGCTTCTGTTCCCGTAAGGTCTGAAGCACCACTCTCAAATGTTACTCGTGCTCCTCCATGCTACGTGAGTAAATCAATATGTCATCAATGAAGACAATGACAAACTAGTCAATATATGGCTTAAACACCCGGTTCATCAAATCTATAAACGCTACCGGGACGTTAGTCAAACCAAAGGCCATCACTAGAAACTCATAGTGTCCATATCTAGTCCGGAAAGCCGTCTTCGGAACATCTGAATCACGAATCTTCAAGTGATGACACCCCAAACTCAAGTCGATCTTAGAGAACACCCTGGTACCCTGCAACTGGTCAAATAAATCATCAATATGCAACAACGAGTACTTGTTCTTAATGGTAACTTTGTTCAACTGGAGGTAATCAATGCACATCCTCATAGTCCTATCCTTCTTCTTCACGAACAACACCGGTGCACCCCAAGGAAACACACTCGGTCTAATGAACCCTTTTGGTAGAAACTCATCGAGTTGTTCTTTCAACCCCTTCAACTCTTTCGGAGCCATGTTGTACGATGGAATAGAGATAGGTTGGGTACCTAGGGCCAAGTCAATATAGAAATAAGTATCACAATCTGGTGGAATGCCTAGAAGATCAGAAAGAAACACAACGGAGAACTCCCAGACCACTGGCACTGAATCAATAGCCAGAGTCTCTCTAGCCGTATCCCGAACATAAGCTAGATAAGCCAAACAACCCTTCTTGACCATGTGTCGAGCCTTCAGGAAAGAGATAACCCGACTAGATGCACTGACAGACGGACCCTTTCACTCCAACCTAGGCAACTCTGGCATTGCCAAGGTAACCGTCTTAGCATGGCAATCAAGGACGGCGTGATATGGAGATAACCAGTCCATGCCTAGGATGACCTCAAAGTTGGTCATATCAAGCAACAGAAGCTCTGCTCTAGTCTCAAAACCACATAAAGTCATGATACATGACTGATAGATCCAATCCACAACAACAAAATCGCTCACTGGCGTGGACACATATACAGGAGTACCCAAGGACGCACGAGGAACACCAAGAAAATGAGCAAACAGAGATGAAACATATGAATACGTAGACCCTAGATCAAATAGTACCAAGCATCCCTACCGCAGACAGAAATAATACCTCTGATCATGGCATCTAAGGCTACTGCATCTGGTCTAAATAGAAAATCATAGAACTTAGCTAGAACGCCACCTGACTGGCCTCCACCTCTAGGATGGCTGGTGTGGCAGCTAGTGCTATAATCATAAGCTGATGACCCTGATGCGCTGCCTTGCCTCGAAGCTTGGGGCAGAATCTCCTCACATGACTAAGATCCCCGCACTCAAAACAATCCCTCAGAACAGTGGATTGCTAACCTGAAGTCTGACCCTGATGGACTGAATACCCACTGGAGGAACCCTAAATAGCTGGTGGACGGTAAGAGCTCTCTGGAATGGCACTGAAATAGGGCCGCACCGGTTCACCCCGAGAAGGCGGCGGTGATGGATATGTGGGCATGCTAGACTGATCCCTCACAAACTGGCATCTGCCCCCAGACGGAGCACCACTGAACCCTCCAAAATTTCGAAATCGCTTGTCCCTCGGCAACTGCTCTCGGCTCCGCTGACGAACACCCTCGATCCTCCGAGCTATCTCCACAACCAGCTCATGAGAGATCCCCATATCAACCTCTCGGGCCATAATGGCTTGGATACCAGAGTGCAAACCCACAACAATCCTCCGCACTCTCTTTGCATCAATAGAAAGTATCATAAGTGCATGGTGTCACGATCCAAAATCCTACCCTATCGTGATGGCGCCTATCTCAATACTAGGCAAGCCGGCAACCTCAATAAACTACAATTTCTTTTATGTTTGAAAACATAATATTTGTATTAAATAGAAAACCTCACAATTTCAAAAACACAACACTCCCAAAACCCGGTGTCACTAAGTACATAACCATCTAAATGATAACAAAATCTGACTGATAAAAACACTATCTAAAACTATAGAACAGTACAATAACTGAAAGGAAGAGAGTCAAGTCAGCGGACGCCAAGAAACTACCTCGATAGTCTCCAACTGATAATACTCTAGGATTTAACAGTCGCCGTATCCGGAAGCACCTTGATCTGCACACGAGGTGCAGGGTGTAGTATGAGTACAACCAACTCAACAAGTAACAATACTAAATAAAGAACTGAAAGTAGTGACGAGCTTCACAACTAAGTCCAATTACAACAATTTCCAACATAGTGAAGTAGGCATGCTTTCAAGTTCAACAATTAAGGCCCAAATAGTAATTTCATGTCAAGTTCAAATGAAACATAAGATAATATCTCTCAAATATTTCCAAAACAGTGATAAATGACAACTGAAGTGCAACAATAATGAAATCAAATGCATCCTCTTAGGACCACAGTCACTCAGCCATTCCATTCACTCAGCACTCGTACTAGTAGGTACCTGCGCTTACTGGGGGAGTGTACAGCCATTCACTCAGCACTCGTACTAGTAGGTACCTGCGCTCACTGGGGGAGTGTACAGACTCTAGAGGGGCTCCTTCAGCCCAAGTGCTATAATCCGCACGGACAACTCACATGCTATAGTATAATATCTCACAATCAGGCCCTCGGCCTCACTCAGTCATAAATCTCTCCAGTATCTTGGGCTCTCAATAATCATGAAAATCAGCCCAAACAACATTGATATGATGCATCAATAATGAACAATAAAGACTGAGATAAAATAAACAAGTAAATTGTGACTGAGTACAAAGCAACAATTTAGCAGATAATTCAATATGTACACGACTTCTGTGGGTCCCTACAGTGCCAACACACAATCTAAACATGATTTGTGGTTCAATTTCTCTACTACATGGAGAATGTACAGATAACAACAGATTATTCAACTACACAGTTCCATGAAATTTGACCAAGTCACAATTCCTACAGTGCATGCCCACACGCCCGTCACCTAGCATGTGCGTTACCTCAAAACCGATCACATAACATAAAATCTGGGGTTACCCTCAGGACCAAATTTCGAACTGTTACTTACCTCAAACCGTGAAATCCTTTATTCTGCTATGCCCTTGCCTCGCGAATCGGCCTCCGAATGCCTCGAATCTAGTCACAATTAATTTGATTAAGTCAATATGAATTATAGGAATTAATTCCATATGAAAATACAAATTTTCCAACAAAATCCGAAATTGCACTCAAAAATCGCCCGTGGGGCCCAAGTCTCGAACCCGATAAATATTACAGACTATGAACGCCCATCCAACCATGAGTCTAACCATATAAATTTCACCAAATTCCGACATCAACTCGACCCTCAAATCTTCAATTAAAGTCTTTGAAGATTTTTACCATTTTCAACCCAATCTTTACCCATTTGAACTCAACAATTATTCCACAAACCTTATTGGTACGTGTATGTATAAATAATACTCTCACACCCAAGAATCATACTCCCAATCATCCATATTTACCCAAACTCGAAATTGATGACTAGGGTTAGAACCTTACCTCTTGGGTGAAGATCTTGTGATATTTCTTGTTGGATTTCAAAGCTTGAACAAGATCTTGATGGACAAAGCACTTGGGCTTCTTCCTCTCTATTGAACACTCTCACTTCTCTCTAAAATATCAGATTTTTGTCTTCAAAATAAGCCCCAAAGGCTAACTATCAAAATAGGGTCGGGTTATAAAAATCATAAAATAAAGCTCCGGCACAGGCCACAAAATGGCTGCAAAAATAGACCCTCGGAACTAGGCGTCTTCTGCCCAGGTATGCGATCACTATGCGGACCGCATGCCTGTTCTGCGGTCGCATAATGCACTGTAAAACAGTTCTGTGGACGCATAATCAACCGCAAATTTGCACCCACACATGCCCAGCTTCTGCCTATTATGCGGCCTGTAGAGTGATTCTGCGGCCACAAAGTGGACCGTAGAAATGCATATTTCTGCCAAAAATTTTCTGGGGTCGTTACACATAAGTCAATATCCGGTCAACCTTTTCAACTTAAGTTCTAAACCTTGAAACTAAGTGTTCCAAATCATTCCAAAACCTCACCGTACCCAAATCAATTACCTCGATAAGTCAAATAATAACCGTAAGCACAATTTGAGCAGTAAATAAGAAAACGGGGTTGTAATACTCGAAACGACCGGCCGAGTCATTACATTCTCCCCCTCTTAAACAAACGTTCGTCCCCGAACGGGTTTAGAATTATACATGGAGTCTCAAATAGGTGTGGATAATTGCTCTGCATATCCCGCTCAGTCTCCCAAGTAGCTTCTCCGACTGGCTGGCCTCTCCACTGCACTTTCACTAAAGTTATGTTCTTTGATCTCAACTTTCAAACTTGCCGGTCTAAAATGGCCATCGGCTCCACATCATAAGTCAAATTACCATCTAACTGCACTGTGCTGAAATCCAAAACATGAGACGGATCCCCGACATACTTCCGAAGCATAGATACATGAAACACTAGATGAACATTTGATAGACTAGGCAGCAAAGCAAGTTCATAAGCCACATCTCCAATCTTCTTACGCACCTCAAATGGCCCAATATACCACAACTTGCCCTGTTCCCGAACCTCAACATACCCTTCATGGGCGAAATCATGAGCAGAAACTTCTCCCCAACCATGTAAGCAACATCACGGACCTTCCGGTTTGCATAACTCTTCTGTCTAGACCGCATTGTGCGAAGTCGCTCCTGAATTAATTTAACCTTCTCTAGATCATCCTGAACCAAATCAATACTCGATAGCCTAGTCTCACCCGGCTCAAACCAACCCACCGGAGACCGACACTGTCTCCCATATAAAGACTCATACTGAGCCATTTGAATGCTCAATTGGTAGCTGTTATTGTAAGCAAACTCTGCCAGTGGCAGAAATTGATCCCAAGAACCTCCAAAATCTATAACACAAGCGCGTAGCATATTTTCCAATATCTGAATAGTGCGCTCGGATTGTTCGTTCGTCTAAGGGTGAAATGATGTACTTAGCTAAACTTGTGTACCTAATACTCGCTGTACTGCCTCCAAAGTTGTGATGTAAACTGCGTGCCCCGATTTGAAATGATGGATATTGGCACGCCATGTAGGCGAACAATCTCGCAGATATAAATCTCTGCCATCCGCTCTGAAGAATAAGTAGTACCAACTGGAATAAAATGCGCGGACTTGGTCAACTAATCTACAATCACCCAAACAACATCAAACTTTCTCAGAGTCCGTGGGAGCCCAACTACGAAGTCCATGGTAATACGCTCCCACTTCCACTCCGGAATTTCAAATCTCTGAAGAAATCCGCCCGGCCTCTGATGCTCGTACTTCACCTGTTGATAATTTAAACACCGAGCTACAAATCCAACTATATCTTTCTTCATTTGCCTCCACCAATAGTGCTGCCTCAAATCCTGATACATCTTTGCGACACCTGGATGTATGGAGTACCGCAAACTGTGAGCGTCCTGGAGAATTAAATCACGAAAACCATCTATATTAGGCACACATAGCTTACCCTGCATTCATAATACACCGTCGTCCCCAATAGTGACCTCCTTGGCATCACCGTGTTGAACTGTGTCCTTAAGGAAAAGTAAATGGGGGTCATCATACTGATATTCTCTGATACGATCATAAAGAGAAGACTAAGAAACCATACAAGCCAAAACTCAGTTCAGCTCGAAAATATCTAATCTAACAAACTGGTTGGACAAGGTCTGAACATCCAAGGCTAAAGGCATATCTGCTACCGGTAAGTATACTAAGCTGCCCAAACTCTCCGCCTTACGACTCAAAGCATCGGCCACCACATTAGCCTTTCTGGAATGATAGAGAGTGGTGATATCATAATCCTTAAGCAACTCCAACCACCTCCGCTATCATAAATTAAGATCCTTCTATTTAAATAGATGTTGTAGACTTCGGTGATCGGTATAAACCTCACAATGGGCACCATACAAATAATGTCGCCAAATATTCAGGGCATGAACAATAGCTGCTAACTCAAGGTTGTGGACTGGATAATTCTTCTCATGTACTTTTAATTGTCTGGACACATAGGCAATCACCCTACCGTCTTGCATCAGCACTGCGCCGAGACCAATACGCGGCACATCACAATACACATTATAAGACCCTGAACTTGTAGGCAACACCAATACTGGGGCTGTAGTCAAAGCTGTCATGAGCTTTTGAAAGCTCTTTTTACACTTATCCGACCACATAAACGGAGCACCTTTCTGGGTCAATTTAGTCAAAGGTGATGTAATAGATGAGAAACCCTTCACAAAACGACGATAATCACCGACCAAGCCGAGAAAACTTCGAATCTCAATAGCTGAAGATGGTCTGGGCCAAGTTTGAACTTCCTCTATCTTCTTCGGATCTACCTTAACCCAAGAATGCCACCGAACTAAGCCAAAACTCACACTTAGAGAATTTGACATACAATCTCTCCTCTCTCAGCCTCTGTAATACAATACCCAAGTGTTGTGCATGCTCCTCCTGGATACGTGAGTACAGTTGGATATCATCAATAAATACAATGACGAATGAATCAATATATGGCTGAAATATACTATTCATCAAGTGCATAACTGCTGTTGGGGCATTCGTCAGCCCAAAAGACATCACGAGAAATGTATTGTGACCATAACGAGTCCTGAATACCGTCTTTAGAATATCCGAATCCCGAATTTTTAACTGGTGATACCCGGATCTCACATCAATTTTGGAGAATACCCTCGCTCCCTGAAGCTGGTCAAATAAACCATCAATACGCGATAAAAGATACTTTTTCTTGATTTTAACTTTGTTCAGTTGCCTGTAATCGATGCACATCCGTATAGTACCATCTTTCTTTTTCACAAACAGAACCGGTGCACCCCAAGGCGACACACTAGGCCTAATAAATCACTTATCAAGAAGTTCTTGAAGTTGCTCTTTCAATTCTTTCAACTCAGCTGGTGCCATACGATATGGATGAATAGAAATGGGCTGAGTTCCCGAGACCAAGTCAATACCGAAATCAATATCCCTGTCGGGTGGCATACTTGGCAGGTCTGCAAGAAATACATTCGGAAAGTCTCGCACTACTGTTACAATATCAATAGAAGGAGTGTCTACATCAACATCTCTCACAAAGGCCAAATAGGACAAACACTCCTTCCCAACCATACGTTGGGCCTTCAAATAAGTGATTACCCTGTTGGAAACGTAATCTGGAGAACCTCTCTATTCGACCTTTGGCAAACTCGGCATCCCCAATGTCACAATTTTTGCATGACAGTCTAGAATAGCATGACATGGAGACAACCAATCCATACCCAAGATTACATCGAAATCAACCATACTAAGCAATAAGAGATCAACTCTAATCTCCACCCCTCAATAGTTACCACACATGACCGATACACATGGTCCATAATAATAGTATCGCCCACCGGCGTAGATACACGAACAAGTGAAACTAAGAACTCACGGGGTATATCCAGATAATGAGTAAAGTACGATACGCATAAACAGATTCAAATAATATAGAAGCTTCCATGTGGCACACTGATACAATACATGTGATCACTGCATCTGAGGCAATGACATCTGACCTGGCAGGAAAAGCATAGAATCGGGCCTGACCGCCACCTGATCGGACTCCCTCTCTTGGGAGACCCCTAGCTGACTGAGCCTAACCCCGAGCTAGCTGAGCGGGTGGTGTAACTACCGGTGTTGGTGCCGTCGACCTAGAACTCCGATTTGGAGCCCCACTCAATAGCCTAGGACAATCTCTCTTGAAATGACCAAATTCTCCGCACTCGAAACAACCCCTCCTCTGACGGAACTATTGCTCCTGATAACCCGAGGAATTACCTATAGAAGCCTGAGCGGATGAGATATGGTGAGAACTCTGTACTGGTAGTGCACTGAATGAAGACTGGTCTGAGTGAGCACTGTAAGAACCGTGGCTACCTGATGCACCACAATGAGCTGGACGAGTCATTTAAGCGGGCCTATAAGGATGACCCCTATTGTGGTAGGACTTTCCCCGAGAAGGTATCCCAACCAAAGCATCTTTACTCACATGGACTCAGTATTCAGTGATATTCTTAAGAGAGTTTGTTCCCCAGAGCCTTTGGGATGCATAGCGCACGGAGTTTGACCAGCTGTGCTAGGGTACTATAATAGTGTCAGAGTATGCTGTCAGATTCAATGAGTTGTCCAGACATGCACCTGCCTTGGTTTCTACAGTCAGAGAGTGAGTCTGTCGATTTATCGAAAGGCTCAAATATGGTATTAAATTCAGCATGGCTCGAGAGTTGGAGACAGATTTCTCATATCAGCAGGTGGTAGAGATCACACAGAGGTTGGAGGGTATGCGGGGCCGGGAGAGAGAGGATAGGGAGCCCAAGAGGCCTCGAGAGTTTGGCGGATATAGTAGTACACGTGCCCCAGTTGCTTCCCATCACGGTAGAGGCTATGTAAGCCATCCAGTTCATTCAGCACTTCCAACTTCTAGTGGTACTCTAGCTACTTCCAGGTCTCAGGTTGCCCATTATGCACCACAACTATCTAGTGCACCTCCTGCATGGAGTTCTTTCAGCGGTCAGTCCAGTCGACCAGGACCGTGCCAGTTTCAGCAGCCATGCCCACCGAGAGCTTGCTTTAAGTGTGGTAATACCCGACATATCCACAAACATCTCATGCCGTGGTTGTTGCTCCAGTTGTCGTTACACCTGCACAGCCAGCTAGGGGTGGAGGTCAAGAGGGTAGGGGTTTCCCTAGAGAGGGAGGCCAGGCCAGAATCTATGTTTTTTCGGGTAGGACAGACACGGTCGCATCAAACGCAATTATAACAGGTATTGTTCCGGTTTGTCATAGAGATGCATCACTCTTATTTGATCTAAGATCCACTTAATTATATGTGTCATCTTACTTTGCTCTGAATTTGGACATATCTCGTGATTCTTTAAGTTCTCTTACATATGTGTCCACGCCTGTGGGAGATTCTATTATTGTGGATCGTGTGTATCAGTCATGTTTAGTTGTTATTGGTGGTTTTGAGACCAGAGTTGATCTATTGTTTCTCAATATGGTATACTTTGATGTTATCTTGGGCATGGACAAGCTATTGCCCTATCATGCTATTCTGGATTGTCAGGCCAAGACCGTGGAGGGGCATATTGGACTATATTCCTAGTAGGGTTGTGCCCTTCCTTATGGCACAACGGATGGTTGAGAAAGGGTGTGATGCATATCTAGCCTTTGTGAGAGATGTCAATGTTGTTGCTCCTACCGTTGAGTCAGTTTCGGTAGTGAGAGACTTCCCAGATGTATTTTCGATATATCTTCTGGCCATGCCGCCCGATAGAGAAGTCGATTTTGGTATTGACTTGTTGCCGGGTGGCACTCATCCCATATCTATTCTGCCATATCGTATGGCCCTAATAGAGTTGAAGGAGTTAAATGAGCAGTTGTAGGATTTACTTGATAAGGGCTTCATTCGGCCTAGTTTGTCACTTTGGGGTGCTCTGGTTCTGTTTGTGAAGAAGAAGGATGGTTCCATGCGCATGTGTATTGATTATCAGCAGTTGAACAAGGTTACAGTGAAGAACATGTACCCTTTGTCGCATATTGATGATTTATTTGATCAGCTACAAGTGTTAGAGTGTTCTCAAAGATTGATTTGTGGTCAGGGTATCATCGACTTAAGATTCGGGATCCGGATATCCCGAAGACTGACTTTAGGACTCGGTACGGTCACTACGAGTTCCTTATGATGTCATTTGGGATAACCAACGCCCCAACAACATTTATGCATATGATGAACAATGTGTTCCAGCTATGTCTTGATTCATTCATTATTGTGTTTATTGACGACATCTCGCAGCCGGGAGGATCATGAGCAGCATTTGAGGATTGTGCTCCAGACCTTGAGAGAAAAGAAGTTGTATGAAAAATTATAAAAGTGTGAATTCTTGCTTGATTTAGTGGCGTTTTTGGGTCATGTGGTGTCGAGTGAGTGGATCAAGGTACATTTGAAGAAGATTGAAGCATTTCAGAGTTGGCCCAGACCATCTTTAGCTACTTAGATTTAAAGTTTCCTTGGTTTGGCCGGGTAATATCGTCGTTTCATAGAGGGTTTCTCATCTATTGTTGCACCTATGACCAGATTGACCCAGAATGTTGCTCCTTTCAGATGGTCCAAGGAGTGTGAGGTGAGCTTTCAAAAGCTCAAGATTGCTTTAACTACAACCCCAGTTTTGGTGTTTCCTACGGGTTCAAGACTTTACTCTGTGTATTGTGATGCATCACATATTGGCCTTGGTGCGGTGTTGATGCAAGATGGTAGGGTGATTGCCTACGCGTCTCAGTAGTTAAAGGTTCATGAGAAGAATTATCATGTCCATGACTTGGAATTGGCAGCTATTGTTCATGCCTTGAATATTTGGTGGCACTATTTAAGGTCTATACCAATCACCAGAGTCTCCAACATCCGTTTAAATATAAAGATCTTAATTTGCGGCAGTAGAGGTGGTTAGATTTTCTTAAAGACTATGATACCACTATTTTATATCATCCCGGGTAGGCTAATATGGTGGCTGATACCTTGAGTCGAAAGGCGGAGAGTATGGGTAGTTTAGCATATCTACCGACAGTGGAGAGGACATTAGCATTTGAGGATATCCTCCACTAATAGTTTTGCCTCAAATCCGGATACATCTTAGCGACACCCATATACCATAACACACGGGTTGAGTTAATTATAACATTTTACCCCCACCGACGGATGGACAGTCTGAGCACACCATTCAAATATTAGAGGATATACTTTGTGCATGTGTTATGGATTTCGGGGGTTCTTGGGATCAGTTCTTGCCGCTTGCAGAGTTTGCCTACAACAATAGCTACCAATTGAATATTCAGATGGCCCCTTATGATGCCCTATATGGGAGGCGGTGATGTTATCTAGTTGGTTGGTTAGAGTCGGGTGAGGCTAGATTGTTGGGCACAGATTTGGATCGATATGCCTTGGATAAGGTGAAGTTGATCCAGGAATGACTTCGTACAACATGGTCTAGGCAGAAGAGTTATGCCGATCGGAAGGTTCGTGATGTAGCATTTATGGTAGGAGTGCGGGTTTTTCTCCGACTTTTACCCATAAAGGGTGTGATAAGGTTCGGGAAGAAGGGCAAGTTGAGCCCTAGGTATATCGACCCTTTTTAGATTCTTGAGAGAGTGGGGGAGGTGGCTTACAAGGTTGCATTGCCACCTAGCCTATCAACGGTTCATCCGGTGTTCCATGTTTCTATGCTCCGGAAGTATTGTGGTAATCCGTCTCATGTTTTAGATTTCAGCTTAGTCCAATTGGACAAGGATTTGACTTATGTTGAGGAGTCGGTGGCCATCTTGGACAAGCAGGTCCGAAAGTTGAGGTCAACGAACATTGCTTCAATGAAGGCTCAGTGGAGGGATCAACTAGTCAAGGAGGCGACTTGGGAGACTGAGCACGATATGCATAGCCGTTATCCTCATCTTTCCACCACTTCAGGTATGTCTCTATACTCGTTTGAGGACGAACGTTTGTCTAAAGAGAGGGAGGATGTAACGACCCGACCAGTCATTTTAATTATTTTATCCCCATTTGTTATTGCCTCCTCTATGTTATATTGTGGTTATATGACTCGTCGGGTTAATTGGTTTAGTTTCGGGTGAGTTTCGTGGTGAATTGGGACACTTAGTCCCAAAGTTGGAAGCTTAAGTTGAAAGAGATGATCGAAGCTTGACTTTTGTGTAGACGACTACAGAATAAAGTTTTGATGGTTCTGATAGCTTCGTATGGTGATTTTGGACTTAGGCGTATGTCTGGATATTTATTCGGAGGTCCGTAGGTCATTTTTGGCTTGAATTTGCAAAAGTTAGAAAGTTAAAGCTTGGAAGGTTATGAAGTTTGACCGAGAGGTGACTTTATTTTAATATCGGGGTTGGATTCCGATTTTGGAGGTTGGAATAGTCCGTTGTATCATTTATGACTTATGTGCAAAATTTGAGATCAATCGGAGTTGGTTTGATATGAATCGACATTAATTTTGGAAGTTGAATGTTCATGGATTCAATAGGTTTAGATTGGGTTGTGATTCGTAGATTTGATGTTGTTTGATATGATTTTAGGCCTCGAGTAGGTCCATTATGTAATTTGGGACATGATGGTATGTTTAGACGGGGTCCCGAGGGCCTCGTATGTGATTCGAATTAAGTCCGAAATCATTTTTGCACTTAGAAGAAGGTCTGCCCACCCAAGGTTCTGGTGCAATCGCACTTGCGCACTTTGGGCCGCAGGTACGACACCACAGAAGCGGCCTATGAGCCGCAGAATCGAGTTTGGGCTGGGTGTGCTGTTACCGTAAGTGCGGTCGTTTCTCCGCAAAAGCTGCTTGGTTCCGCAGAAGCGCAAGTGCAGATGTACTTCAATGTCCGCAGAAGCAATACTCCCTGGCTTAATGAAAAGCCGTACCTGTGATGGATTTTTCGCAGGTGCGGAGCCGCAAAAGTGACTATTAGTTCGCAGAAACGGAATAAATGGGCAAAAAAGGGGTAAATCGAGGGTTTTGTTCTATTTTTCATCTTTTGAGTTAGAGAGCTAGGTTTGGGGCGATTTTAAAAGAGATTTTCAAGAAGCTGATCGGTGTAAGTATTTTTTACTCAGATTTGATTATTATACATGAATTCATCATTATTTTATCATTTAATTAGTGTTTTGAATTGACAATTTTGAGAAATTTTGTGAAAACTTCCTAAGCTATAATTTGGATTTGAAGATCGATTTGAGGTCGGAATTGGATAACTTTAGTATGGTTGGACTCGTTATTGAATGTGTGTTTGGATTTTGTAAGTTTGGCTGGGTTCCTAGACGCGAGCCCAAGTTTGACTTTTTGAGTTGACTTTTTGATTTTCTTTAAAGATTACAACTTTATTATCTGGAATAGTTTCTTATGGTTGTATTTATGGTATAAAGTTATTTTGGCTAGATTCGAACCGTCAAGAGTTGGATATTCATAGAAAAGGCTTACTAGTGGATTAAGTTAGCTTGTTTGAGATAAATATCTTGCCTAATTTTGTGTGAGGGAATTACCCCTTAGGATTGGAGTTGTTTGCGTTATTTGTGGTATGTAAAAGTCGTGTACGCAAGGTGACGAGTGGGTACATGGGCTATGTGTGGTATTTTATCGATTTAGGCTATTTACACTCTTTCCATGCCTTTAATCGAATCGTCATAACATGTTATATCTTTCATTGTTAATCTATCCTCATATGCTTTATTTGACTTTGTTAGCAGATGTTCCACCTCTTGTTATTTTTCTCTTATATGCTTTAGTTCAAAAATTGCCTTCATTATTGTCTTATTACTTCTTTAATTGTGAAATTTCTTACTTTGAAGTTGTTAATTCATGGAATATTTCTTGTTTAGTTATTGGGGTTGAAGTTGTAAAAGTCGTTATCTCTAGAGGAGAAGTTGTTAATTGTTGAGATATCATTCTTGTTGACTATTCACCATTATTTTGTTATTGTTGAGATTCTTGTACACATTGTGGTTGAGCCATGGGCTATTTGTTGTGGTTGATAGTATTGGTTCTTTTTGCAAGTTGTGGCCTTTGGTCACTTGAGGTGCGAGTTGTGATATATTGTAATATTGATATACATGCGTTGGTATAAGGCTAGGGGTTGATACGCATACAGTGAGATAAGGTGATCTTGATACGCGTGTTGCTAGTAGGGGAACTATTTGAAACCACGCGGTGTGATAAGGTGGGCTAAAATGCGGGTAGCTATTTCGAGAAAAATAATTTTCAAAACTAAATTTAAGGCTCCCGAAGTGATATAAGAAAAGATTGTGATTGTGATTGCGAAATGAGATTACGAGGTGGTACCTAGATTGTGATTCTTGTTGTTATCTCTCATTTTCCTCACTTGTATTTGTGTGCATTATTTTCTTGATATTCTTATTATGTATTCCTTTATTGTTTTCTTTATTGCTTTAAATTCAGCTGTAGCTTATCTTGTTTTATTTCTTTATTGCCTCATTTCTTCGTTCCCATTATTAGAATGTACTATACTTGTACAACTTCTTTTCTTATCCTAGTAGGCATCTTGACCTGGTCTCGTCACTACTCTATCGAGGTTAGGCTTGATACTTACCAGGTATCGTTGTGGTGTACTCATACTACTCTTCTGCACATTTATGTGCAGATCCAGGTACCTCGACCCAGGCTAGGCAACAATGAGTAGATCATTCAGTTCAGAGACTTCAAGGTATACCTTCCCGGCGTTCGCAGGCCTTAGAGTCACCCTCTGTCCTTGATTTCCTACTGCCTACTCTTTACAAGATAGTGATGTATTAGGGATGTTTCAGAATTCGTGTAGAGCTTATGACTCATTCTCACTAGATTTTAGGAGTTATTGTTAGCGATATTGTTAAGTTCTTTTATGATAGCTAGTTGGTTTAAATTTGAAGTTCTATTATTTTCGTTATTTCTCCATGCATGTTAGGATTACCTAGTCTAAGATTAGGTGTCATCACGACATCCTACAGTGGGAGATTGGGATCGTGACAAGTTGGTAACAAAACTCTAGGTTCATAGGTATTACTAGTCATAAGCATGTTTAGTAGAGTCTTGCATATCGGTACGGAGACGTCTGTACTTATCTTCGAGAGGATATGGAACTATTAGGAAACTTCACTTCTTTGATTTCTTATCATGCGAATTTGTTGACTTCAAAATTCTGAATCTTTATCTTTCTTCTCTCACAGATGGTGAGAACGCGCACTGCTGGATCCGACAATCAGACACCCGTGCCCCCTGCTAGAGTCGCGAGAGGCCGGGGTCAGGGCAGAGGCAGAGGCTGATGAGGGGCAGGTGGTACTGGTAGAGCACTTGTCCGAGTTGCGACAGAGGAGCCACCAGTAGCTCCAGTAGGGGGGTAGGCACCTGAGGCACCTGTTGCCACCCCTGCACTTCAGGAGACCCTCGCACAGTTCCCGAGCATGTTCGGTACTCTAACTCAGGCGAGGTTGATTCCAGTTGCACCAGCCACATCTCAGGCTAGGGGAGGAACTCAGACTCTCGATACCCTCTATGGTTCTGAGCCACCTCAGCCCACATTTGAGTTAATTGCCCTAACAAAATTGTATTTCGCGGATCAAGATTTGAGCGATTGTCAATTGATGAATAATGTTTTGAAAGATAACTTATAGCCTTGTTTGCCCAAGTTCTTTTAGGGCCAACAATGTTTTTTTTCTTCAAAAAAGTATTTTTAACCAAGCTTTTTTTTAGGGGGGGAGAGGGGGAATACTTTTGGGAAGAAGTAGAAGAAATTTTTGAAATTAAAAAAAACGTAGTTTCTTCCTAGAAGCAGAAGTATTTTTTAAATTTTCTTCCTACCAAAAATACCCTTAGCAAAATATTGTATGTACCAAATTAAGCTTACTTAGTTTAAAGTATTAAGTAATACATAATGAATTTTCATAATTGTTGAATGATTTTTTGATATATTTAAATCATCTTGAAAGAATAAAGTACTTTTCAATTTTATTTTTATATTTTACCTAAATAAAATAAAAAACTTAATTATTATCTTTAATAATAAATATTTATAATTATTTATCTACTTATATAATATTAACTATTAACCACATCTATTTTTATCCTTATTCGTAATTTGATACTTAAAAGTACTTTTTTAAAAATTTGACCAAACATAAATAGATGTTCAAAAGTGCTTTTTAATTTGATTAGCCAAACACATATTATTTTCTCCAAAAGTATTTTTTAATTTAAAATATTTTTATTTTTAAAATAAAAAAAATATTTTTCAAAATAAGCTTATTTTTCTTAAACATGCTATAAATCGAAACACAAAATCACATGAAGCATTCAGCTCATAATCGAAGAAGAAGCGGAAACTTGAAGTAGGGGATCAGGTATTTGTTAATTACAACATTACTAACAAAGCTCTGTAGAAGTGCAAAGGAATCTGAAGTTGTCGGCGAGGTTCTTCGGTCCATAGGAGGATTTGTTTCAGTAGAGCCTATGAGCTAAAATTATCAGTCGGGTCGAAGATCCATCCCGTATTTCATGTATCTCAGTTGAAGAAGAAGGTCCAAGATAAGATCCAGACCCTCCTTACTGCGCAGGTGATGGATGAATAGTGACAGCAAATTTGTAGCGTCGAATGGTCAAAAAGAGGAATCGTGCATAAATTAAGCAAAAGAATACAGATGAGAGCAACTAAATTCACTAACATGTTTACAATGAAAGGAGGTGGTGAAGTGGATGAGACTGCTCTTTTCTTAATCGGATATTTCGAGTTCGAGCCCTGGTATGGAAAAATCTTTAGTAAGAAGCGCTTTCTCGAATGGGGCCAGAATCCGGATATAGTCGAGCTCTAATGCGGGTACCGGACACCGGGTGGGAAAATTCACTAAGAAGTTTCATTAATCAAAGTGCATAAATTAAGAAAAAGAAGAAGGGAATAGCAAAATAAGCTCATATTTATGATAATTAATTAACAATATAAACTATGCTAATCTCACAGATCAACCTAAAATTTGTATATAAGGTCCTTGTATGGTTCCTCATCTTCAGAGTAGTGATTGATCTCAGCCTGCAAAACATGAAACCAAGCTCAATCAGAAACACTTCTCAATATACCGACCCTTGTGTCAATATTTATTTTTATATCAGTATGGCAATTGCTAATTTACACAGAAAAAGAAAAGTTAAAGTGCGTGTTGCTGCTCTTGTTAAGAGAACCCAAATTTTATTGAACATTGGAATGAAACTGGATAGTGAGCATTCATGCCAACCCAAGTATACCGCTAACTTGGGATTGAGAAATTATACAATGAACTGATGAGCCAATTCATTCTTAATTATTTCATTATATACATGATAAAACTTTTCTGGAGTAACCAGTTCTTCAGCAGAAAGAGGAATTACGTCAAACATATACAACTTGTATACTGAAGAAACCATAATTTGAAACGTACCTTGCGAATGGCTCTTATGCAAACCATGAGGTTTTCACCCATCATATCCTTAAACAATGTATCTTCCTCTAAAGCGTTTAAAGAATCAGTAAGACAATCTGGTAGTCTTCGATAATCCTCTTGATTGACACGACTCTCTCTATCTGTTTCATAGAAAAATACATGTAGAATGTCAGATAACAGAATATAATTCTTTCTTCTACAAGTGATAAAGCATTAGCAAGAAAATCATTGAGAACCAAAATTAGATTTTACAAACAGCATGCACTTTTGCCTACGTACTATAGAGCTTAACTGCTATACACTTCACATCACCTAAAAGATAACTACAAATAACCGTCTATAAAAAAAAGTCGGTGGCAGGTTGACTTGGTTAAAATGCACTGACAGAGAGAAAATTATTTATATTGTTAGAATAACCCTCATCCTATTTGTTTCTAATCAAACTAAGAAAACTCAACGTCAGGTCCAAGTTTACTATATTTCCTTTTTCATGAAATTGCATATACTTTACCTTTCTTGTTTCTATTCATTTGTTCTGCCTAAAGGTAAGCAAATATAAGGGCAACTGTCCAATACATCGATTGAAAGTAATCTAATGCGTGGGGTCAGGTCGTCAGGCGCACGTCACGAATTTGAATCCTGGCTGAGGCAAAAGTCTGGAATTTCAGTAGATTAGGTGCATGTCACCCATCATCCACCGAGTTTCGACCCTTGCTCCAATGAGGTTTCTCGGTTATCAAAAAATATGTATATTGTGATGAAAGCAACTCAAAAAATATACCTTTCAGTCTTAACCATAAAACTCAGGGCAAAGAAAGACTTAAAAGCAAATTATCATGCGGTAAAGAGAAAATTGCTAAATAATTGTCTAACTTACCTACTGGTGCAGGAAGGCTCAAATCTTTCCGCAAGCCATCGATCCCAGCAGTAAGTATAGAAGCAAGTCCCAAGTATGGGTTCGCACATGCATCAAATGCAGGACATACAAAATGGCCTACAACATCAGCTCCTGGAAGTCTACAAGTACTAATTTTTGCATAATTGTTTTCTTTCTGCCAACTAACAACTCGTCCATTCCAATCCTTAGAATACAGGCGCTCATAACTGCAAAATAAATGTGACCAAAATAAGGTACACTTAAAAACAAGGATCAAGTCAGGCATAGTACATTGAAAGTTCAATTTTGCACAAATATACTCAAATGAGGTATATATTTTTAGGAAAGGAGACCGAACCAAAAGGGAACGGTTTTCATTCTCTATGCAATAGCTCCAAATGCAGAAACTTGAGATAGATGTTTAATTCGTAGAAAGTTGAGAGAGGGTTTGAGCAGAACAAGGGACTTCAAGGCCAAACAACAATAAAAAGGAGAAAATATGAGAAACAAACTTGGACAGAATTTTCAAAAAGGAAACTTTGTTCATTTTGATATAGCTACTAGCCAGTCCAATTAGCTGAAATTAACTTAATACTACTAAAGAGTGCAAATAATGGACATTTCCCTTAGATTTAGTGTTCTCTATTAATTCAACACTTGTTACAAGAATTAATTCGACTTGGCTTTGGAAACCTTTCTGCATAACTTTTTGATGAAAATATAAATTGGAACTACTTCTTCCCTACTATCATCTACTTAAAGCTCTACTTATAATTTAACTTTGAAAAAAAAATAATAATCTTTAAAAGGTGTAGCTTTCCAGAAATAGAAGTTTAATACAACCTTTCTGGAAATAGAAGTATAATACAAAAAATGCCTTGAGCAACCATCTAACTACGTACAAAACTACTTATGAATATTTTAAAAAATAGTTCTCCTATTGTTTTGGTGAATTTAAATGAGTAGTACATTTATTTGGAAGCCAAAAAGGTTTTTCATCTCATTGATTCAAAGCAACATTGAATTAACATAACAGAGAGCCATTACAAAAAATAATAATAATAATAATAATGATAATTAACAAAAGGAAAAAAACACATGTTAAACAAATTATTATTTGAGGTGATGAGATTACAAGAGCCAATTTGGATTGGCTTAAAAAAAGTGGCTTTTAAGCATAAGTGCTTAAAAGCACTTTTTAAGGGTTGGAGCTTGTTTTATAAATGAGCAGTTAAGTGTTTGGATAAAGTGCTGAAACTGAAAAAAAGTTGCTGAAGTGTTTGGTAAACAAGTGTTGGTAAGCATTTTTTTCTTGTTAAAATGACTGAAATATCCTTAAAGGTGTTAACATTATAAAGAAGATGATTGCTATAATATTTTATTCTAAGTTGACACATATACGAATAATTTATAATTTAATTCACTTGCAATATAAATTGATTGCCTAAATATAAATTATTTATTTAAATAACATGCAATAATTAACTATTTTGACCAAAAAAAGTAGTTTTTCCTTTCATAACTTCAAATTCTGGGGTAACATATTGAATGATTTGATTTTACAATATAGTTATACTAATTAAAAAAAATGAAGGATTCAACGACAAAAAAAAAGTTAAATATTATGAAGCCAAAAAAAGAAGCTAAAAGATCAATATATACAAAATATTGGAATGTATCACATTTATTTTAAAAACTACTGTTTGTTCACGTTAAGAACTTCAAAAAATTGACAAGTTTTGGTGAATGACAGTAGCAGCAGAGGCAAGATGGAAAACGGCAATTAGAACTGACACAAGGATTTAATTAGTAAGGGAAGGGTAGTTTTGGGGTTTAGAAAAAGTGAAAGGGCTAGTAGGGTAAATTACTTGGCCAAACATAAAAAGCTTGTAAGCCAAAAAAAACAATAAGTTGGGCAACCCCAACTTATTTTATGGTCTATCCAAACACTCAAATAAGCCAAAAAGTACTTTTAAGCTGGTTTGACCAGCTTTTAAGCCAATCCAAACACCCTCAAGTCTCACATTATGCTAACAATCAAAGAAAAGGAAAAAAGGAAGTGATATAGCTGCTATTAGTTATAATTCCCCTCTTTTCGATTAGAGGCAATGGTGCTGCAGCTTTGGTTCAATGAGAATTGTTAAACCAATCACCAAAGTAAGAAAGCAGGACATTAATAATTAAGGTTTAGCACGACTAAATTATACTGGTAGCGTGAAAAAGTATTATTTACACCATCAGTTCATATAGGTTAAATCTTAATAAGTACAAAAAAACCTCTAACCTTGTAGGATGTGGTGCAGTAAATGCTAATATGGCAGGAAGATGATCTAACACCCCACTCATGAATGCTTGCCCAATCTTGGAAATCCCATATTGACTTGATCCCTCAGATGCCTTAAAAACGTTAATTCCGTTCTTGGACAAACTTATATGCACATTTGATCCACAGCCCCATTCGTCTAATGAATACCTATACAGAAATGAACAGATGGTCAAAAACTGAAAGGAACTACGCTCATGCAGTAGAAAGTTCATACATAATGCTTGTCGCGATAAAACAAAAAAAGAAAGCAGAACTAAAAACATGGTTGTGGTAGCACTTCAAAAGAAGCAAAAGCATATCTGGTTAAACTAGTATAGAAGAGAACTGCACCTAAATATATTGTGGCAACATCTGCTACTTACTTTGGCAAAAACGTTGGATGAAATCCATATTTCCTTCCAACTTTTCTGATGACTTCACGTGTATAAATTAATGTATCAGCAGCTCTAAAACAATCTGTATATGGCAGTCCAATTTCAAATTGACCTTTTCCAGCTTCTTTATGTAGCTGCATACATTGAAAGAGACAACATCAAGGGGAGTAATCATCGTTAAATTGAATAGTATTACTCCCTTTGTTCCATTTTATACGGCACTGTCCGAAAAGAATGACACCTTTCTATATTTAGAACTCTTAAACTATTCATTTTTTCCATTGATGACATGCTCTTATAGCTATAGAAATATCATGGCATATTTAAGACCACAAGTTCTACGAGTCCTTTTTGAATGAGCCAAAAGTTAGTATTTCTTAGAAAAACTATATACCCAACCAAACAACGCCATATAAATGAAACCGAGAAAGTCTAAGATAAAGTATGTTGGATATATCTTACTTATTCCAGATAAAAGAAAGATATTGTTGCAGAACAGTGAAATACCATGCTACCATTATATGTGTGAAACTATGAAGCTTATAATTCTTTTTCCTTTTATACTTCTCTTTTGTTTTTATTTTCCCCTTAAATGTTGGATTTAGGCCAGAGGTGTTTGATGATGCTCATGAAGCAATTATCCATGTAAATCATGTCATCAAAGTTATTGTTTTTGATATAGACTACCTTCCTCTGTAAATGAAAAGCAGAGAGATTCCCAGTACTTCACTTTCTATGATTGTTCTATGGCACATTGATCTGACTAGAAATAGTTCTTCAGCATATGAAGGATAATGATAAACATATCTTCATAAATTAACAAAAGTAAAAATATCCAAACAAACACACACACACATATATATATATATATATATATATATACACGCAGGGGCGGATGTATAAGCAAAAATATGGAGCACGTGAACCCGTGGTCTTTCCGTAAAATTAGATATTTTATGTATATATTTTCTAAAATTGGTATAATATTAACTGTTGGCACCCATGCTCCAAGAAGGCTGAATGGTGCACTTAGTTGAAGGTTGAGTTATTTACCAAGAAAGATAGTGATCAATTCTCACTTAATACATTTCTTCCTCCTTTTTTAGTAGTGCACTCATGTACTAGAAATCCTAGATCCTCCTCTGTATACGTCAAGAAATGCGATAATAAGTAGCAATTTCTGTGTGGAGTAGTGGTGTTAGATTATATATTTCTGATCCATACCCTCAACTAATTTGGGACACACTAATCCCCTCCCCCCCCCCCCAAACTCCTAGAATTGGGCATCTGAAGCATGGACAACATAACATGGGGTACAATATTGGTAAACCAAGAATAGCTATGGATGGATCTGATTCTAATACTATGTGACGAAAAAGCACTTTGCTCTAACTCAACCGCTAAAGCTAATTCATGAGCTGAGAATTGCAAAGACCATATAACGAGACAATACTACCTGCACAAGGCAGGGGTAAGGTAAGGGTAAGGTCTACGTACCAACTACTCTCTCCATACCCCACTTGTGGAATTACACTGGGTATGTTATTGTTGTTATATAACGAGACAACACTCATTCCCTCAACCAAATGTAGGACACCCTAATAAAAGGCTATAAGCACAATTCGATTAGCTGAGGGATTAGGAACAGAAAACAAATCTTTTCCTTATTATTTTTAACATTGCATCATCATAAGTGTCATGCAAATCAAATATTACTTTGAGAAGGAATTGTCATTGAAAACACATGTCATAGTAGTTCAACATGTTTCCTGAAGTCCTTGAATTGAGCTCTACTCTTAAATATGAACTCTAATATTTTCATGTACTATTACATTTGGTTCCTACTTTCTACCTATAGTTAGCATGTGTCTCACTATACGCCTTTTCCGTGAGAGGAGGAGTAGGAGCTAACTTTAGGGGCAGAATCGGAGCAAAGAAGCTAGTTCTATATGTCTGGTGAAGCTCACGGAAGATACTCTCAATAGGGCAAGCACAAAATACCTCGAGTCCTAAGCTCAACTCAAGCAGAATAAATGGAAATGCATTCTAAAATCTCCTAATTAGCTACAGTACTGTTTGCAGATAACACAAGAAACATCAAATTAGTAAGCAAACATTCAAGGAAATAGAAACTTACATAGTCTACAGTAATATTCAAGGATTGAAGATAACCGAGCATCTCCTCAAGCATAGGGGATGCAGCATCAAATGCTGCTGTATGGCACTTCCTGCACTGATCCGATGATTCAAATTCTTCTTTGTCATTCCTGTGTGATTCAGTTGTACATATTTAGTGTAACGTTCTATAAAGGACAGCTCTAGAAACATATATGACGGAAGACTAGATACAAAAATATTATGGCTCACATACTTTATTACACTCTCTAGAAGGTAAAATTCAACTTCAAAGCCTGCAGTCATGACCTGAAAAATGTAGATACGCGTAAGATCAATAACATTTTCAACTCTTTGCTGGGCAAGATAGTAAACATACCAAACCGAATTCATCTTTTAAAATTTTAGAGATTCTGCGTAAAGCTTCTCTTGGACAATATTCCCATGGTTCACCAGATTTAGTACACATGTTAGCCAAAACCATTTCCTGCTGTTTTGCCCTGGATCAAAAGATGCACATCAAAACTTGTTTGAAAAATTTTCTGTCCTGGAAACAACATGATCAAAGAGCATAGGTATATATGTGAGAGATCACGAATATTCAAACAAACATTATATTCTGAACTCAAAATTTCAAAAGAGCAATGGTTTCAGCTATAATAAATACAGATTGAACCTATCAATTTTAAATCCTGAATCTACCTCTGGAGACAAGTGGAACAACAACAAAAGCAATAGACATCAATGTGCGTATGAATTTAGACAAATCATCCAGAAAATACTTTATAGCTTGATGTTCCATAAATTCTTACATGTCTCCAAGTATATCACATAATAGTAGAATATTCTTATAGACAGGTGTCGAAACAGTACCATGGAATTCTGCATTTGGTTGATAAATCAGGAACAATTGTGAACAGACCCGAACAGGTGAGAGTAGTGTCCTCTACGGGATAATCAGATATTGAACTTATCCCCATACATGCACGAGGTAAGCCTATACCATGCTTTTTCACAAAACTATAGAAGCGCTGCCGTGGAACACCCTGCAAATGATGCAGAAGAAATAAACAAAATCATTATGTTTTCTTTGCCAGAACAGGGAAGCACCGAGCGATGTGCCACATCATGTAGTGAAGGCAATCAAAATGGCTGAAACTATAATGATTAATGAGCTTGTTGTATTTATCCTGAATAATACATCTGATACAATTGCAATTTGGTATTAGAAATAATGTCCAACAGGATTTTCAACATTCAAATTATCATAGCCAACCAAATACTCAAAATAACCAGAAAGCCCTTAAAATCATAGCCAAAGCATCACAATGATGCATCAACAGAATGCACCAACAAAATATTAAAAGGAAATCCATTTGAATATTTTTTGCAAGAACTTTTTAAACCATAATTCAAAAATTAACAATGAGAAGTAGATACTAAGCATTGTCATAGCTGGACTCATTAATTGAGTCGGCGTACACCCTTTTCTTAGTGAAAGCAGAATAATACTAGCAAGCTTGTTGAAACACAAAGTGTTCAATGCTTCACAAAATCAAATTCTCAAATTCACAAAATAAAGAACCATCTTTTGTTTTAGCTGATGACAACCTCCTATTTGAGGTAAGATGAAACAGAGAAGTTGAGTAGATATGTTTCTTCAGATTGTTATGGTTACGCAACCTTTCACCTGTTTGTTGATGCTATCATTGAAAATTCTTTAACCATCTTGTATACTATTGAAACGTTTTGTATTTTCTCAAAGAGGACCAAAGATTTAGTATTATAAAGCATATCATTAAATAATTCGTTATCACAAGGCAAAAGCAGTAACTTAAAGACAAATGTAAAGCTTACACGGCATCTATGTTGGCCAGAAGCATCTATCCAAATAATGCGAACAAGGGTAACATCCTTTGATGAGCCATAAAACTCTTCATTCTGGAAGTAAGACGATATACAAGGTTCTACATCAGAATCTGTTGAAGAATCCTTTAATGAACCATGTAACTCTTCCTTAATGAAGGGAGACGGTATATGAGGTTCTATATCAGAATCTTTAGAAGAAACATCAAGTTTGTGCAATTTGTAAAACTTCTTTGCATTTTCTGCAAATATATCTTTAACGGCTGCCACAGCTTTTGTAATTGAAAGATCACCCTCAACCATCGCATCATGTAGAACAGAGAATACTACTTCACGTGCTCTCTTTGCACCTGCATTAGAAATCAAGTTTAGGTTATACTCATAACAAGATGGGAAGAAGATGAACTCATTTAACTAGCATGCAACTCAAGCTGGATATTATTCTTCGGCAATAATTTACTTTTCCTTACAGCTTCTGAATGATAACTTACTTGATCAGAGTGAAAATGTGCCTCAAGCAATATTTGCAGCACATTTTCACCGCAGCATGTAGAATTAACTATTGCTTTTAGTTACTCAATAAATAGTTTAATAAATACAAATTCAATTTTCCAATAGGTAAAACAATCCAGTTAGGTAGCATGGGATGGAGTGGACAGAACACTGCTCATAATATGGTTCATGTAAAGACATGAGCAGAATATGGATGTACCTACAGTAGATTTTTGTATGTCATTCATATCTCTATACACATGAACAACGCAATTTAAGGAGCATATATATGTCTAATATCTGAGGTATAGTCTAATTCTGAAGTATAAATGTGTTGCATACATACTTATAAATTTTTCTAACACTATCACCAATTGTCTCTTTTGTTTTTCTTTAGTTCCCACCCGGTGTCCAGTACACGCATTGGGGCCTGACCAAATCCGGATTCGTGGCGGGAAGTCTCACATTGGGAGTAAAGCGTTCCCTAACAAAGGCGACTCCATACCCAGGGCTCGAACCTAAGACCTCTAGTTAAGGATGAAGGAGTACAAACCACTCCACCGCAACCTTGTTAGTCTATCACCAATTGTCTATATTCATTATCTTCCCATAGACAGTGTTCGGTATCCTCTTTCTTCCTTCTACTTCCTATTCTATTGTTTCTCAATTGATTTTAAGAATCTTTATTGTGTAATCTGACTATGCAACCTAAATTGATATTATCCTAATGTGCATAGCACATTCAGGATAAGCAAAGACACATGTCGACAATCAAACACCAGAAAAAATATGGACACAGTCAAACATTTATCTTATATTGCCCAAATTCTAACAAAATTGTGTTAGACAAAGTGTGGGAGAAGGACACGACATCCTCTCATAAGTGTTTCTACTTCTTAGCTAGCCAGATTTAGTAGGCATTTCAGACTAGCTGAAGCAAAACTTTAATTTTTTTATCTTGTGAAAGCTAACAGTCACAAATGCTTGTCATGTCATACTTTAAGGATACAAGATAAGAATAATTCTGGCCAAACCTAAATAAAAGGCTTCAGCAAACGCGATGGCATCAGTGCTGAACATAACCTGTTTATATCCAAACATCAGAAAGGGAAAATATTTGCTCTTTAATGAAGTCTGAAAGAGTAGTCAACCTACTAATATGGAAATCTGTAGCCTGAACTGGAAAACAATGTATCTTTAAGTACATGAATAACCTTATTCATCGGAGCAAGTTTCAGGAGTTCTTTCACTGAGGATATCATCCCATGGAAACTAAGTTTAGGAATTGCAAACCCAAAATCAAGATAGACCTATAATAGAAGACAATGGCCATGTTACAGAGACACGAGGCGAAATAATTCATCATTAACAATTGATGTGAAAAAAGTCTCTAATTTGGTTGGTAATTCTACATGTTAATATTTTCAGATAGAGGATTAAATATCTTACTTGAGGATATGCAGAAGCCAGATGTGAAGCTTCCTTTGAGAATGGGTAGGACGCGTGCAAAAGCACTAATCGGCTATTAGTGAATCTCTTATCCTCAAGAAGATTGTGAAGATAAAGGGGATTCGCAAGCATCATATCAAAATCCTTGTCCCCGAAACTGAAATGAAGAAACATAACATTGTTTCTTTTAAGGACTGGGAATATACTATAAAAGCAAAAAAAAAATGCATATGTCTCTCATTTGGTTTTTTTATTTTGAATAAGAAAATTAACATATAAGAAAGGGCTTAAAGACTGTTAACTTGATCAAATACTGTAAGAAGCTAGAAAGAAATTGAGATCAAGCTATCTATATAAAGCATTATTTTGGTTACCCCATGTGTATCTGCATTGGCAAGTCATAACTTTGAGCAACCTCCAAAGCATGAATAAATATATAATCAATGAAGCTCTTGTTTGAGATTCTGATGGGATTCCCAGCTGGAAAGACAGGAACTATTAGAATCAGCTGCTCAATCATGATGCATTACAACCCGATGTCTTGCAACTCACCGCGTAAAACATCACTCAGGCCCTCCTCAGCCTCTTTTTGAGTGACTTCTGTATTAATTGCAAGGCCGCTACGACATGCAACCATGCTTTTAAATGCAACAACATTATCAGCTACTGTGTGAAACGAATAGGAAAAACATACCGAAAGCATAACTTTTTACACATCAAAAGAAACATGTTTTGAACTACTCTGGAATATATTGACTCATAATTCAAAGGATATGACTTCAGCTCCTTAGTGAAAATCTCCATGAATGAATCCAGTGTCCATGTTGCTCCATCTGCAGCCTAGAATAGAACAGAACAGGAGAAAGAGATAATCAGATCTAAACTATAGGGGTACAAAGAGATAACAAAGACAGAATATTCTTGTGGAAGTGATATCAATAGTTACAACAACCAACCCCAAACAATGCAAGATCTTCAAGCCCCTCCACTTCATCATAGTCGTTAAAAGCAAAAGAGCCATCAGTAATTTAATACCGTAAAAGAATTGGACAATGAACCATGCAGTAGAAATAGTTCTACATGAAGCATGATATTGTCCTATACTACCTCTTTATATATGCCAGCCTACAAATGCAGGTCTTTCCCGGATGGATCGAAGATTCAAGTCGATTATGGCATTACTTTAAAAGAGATTAAAAAAAATTGCTCATAATTTTCACATTAGTTCATTGACATGTTCATTCATTATTCTTTTAGCTCCCATTCTCCTCTCTTCCCAATGTCCTACCAATTTCGTTTGTAATTCATAGGGGAATGCCAAAACTTTGGTATTATTTCATGTCTATCTTTTTTTTATTATCTTAAAAACCTGTAATCTGCAGTATGAAAACTGTAACCTCCACTAGTAGCAATGCCAAGACTATCTTATGATCGCACAAAAAGTTTGATAAAATAGCGTCCTCGTGAATGGTCATCTGATCTTAGAACTATTAGTCTACAAGAGAACCTTTTACATTAATCAAATTCTAAGGCAAAGCACGGACAAATACAAGCAAGGAGGGAAGCAACCCTATTGAAAAAGAGCAAAGACCATATAATGTTTTAAATAAGATACATCTATCTTGGCTCATTTTCTATTAATTGAGAGGCACTAAATGGTGAAAGAACAGGCTAAACAACACTAAAATAGTCCTAATTCCAAAGAATAACACATTTCCACACCAACGAATATTTCTTTTCCACTTTCCATCTTTTCAACTGCTGCAATATGATTTAACGTATATACCCTTGTAAAAGTTTTACATTGTCAGTGTAGACTGTCAGTTAAAAAAAGAAGTGTAGGTAACTAGCAGGTTGCTAGTGTATACTTTGTTATAAAAATTTATCTGCAATTGATTTAAGGTGACTTGATAGCTGTCGATGCACAAAAGTTAAACTCAATGCAATAGTATATACTACAAAATGATTTGTACATTACCTTCTGAAGAATCTTTTCAGCTAGATGTTCAACTCGTAGTATTCTACCAACCATTGGCACAACTTTTTTGTGCCATTCAATGTCAACCATTTTATCCAATTCAATTCCATCATCAATAAGTATGGTAGATACTCTTGCAGCCCTGAAGCAAGTAATAGCGCTTTGCTCCAATCCTAAGCTCCGGCGAGTTTCTAGAACAGTATGCAAACCTAAGCTTAAGCTTAAGCTTGGGCCATATAGTTCTGTCAGTTCCCTCAGGCCTCTCTACAAAAAAAACAAAACAGTGCAACATAAAGCAATATAAGTAAAAGGGAAATGACAGAACAACTAATTTCCATTTTTGGAAGAAGTTACGTTGTAAATTTTTGAAAAAATAAATAAATAAACTGTGCAACAAGAAACGTATAGTTGTAATCTTTTTACCACTGATTTGATTTTCCAGCCAAAAACCACCCTTTGTTTTCAACAACTTTCAAGACTAAAAGCCATTAACCCACATAGAAATTCCTTTTATTTATCCTAATAACCCCTTCTGCTACTATGACCCTAAAACTGCTCTGCTTCCTTACTCAGATATTCCATGGTGATGCCTGAAAATGTTAAGAATGAAAATATTGGAGTCTAAAATTTATTCAACATACCCATTCGCTATACTTGGCTCAGTTAATTGCTAAGTAAAAGAAAGTAAATTGAACTGACAATCAATGATATGGCCGCAACTCGAAGCCCAAACCAAGTCCCTAGTAATGGAATAAGCAGGCAGATTATCTCTAATTAATCACAAAACCATTAAATTCTACTGATTTCCTTATTATATTAGAATTTGATGAACTGGTGATCAAACTTGAGCGACCTGAATTATATTGTCCCTAGTATTCAGATTATGAGTGTTATCATAAAATTATATTGCGTTAGTGTATATAACTTCGATTTTTTATAACCATTTTTACATGTGCACACATAATTTGAGCTGAAAACAATTAATTCATGCTAGATCCGCCTCAAATTGTAACCTATGTTTAACATATCATAACAATGACGTTATACAACATGCTCCAAAAGGGTTAATTCAAAATTGTTATAAAAGAGCAAACATCTGTGTTGAAAATTAGGATAAGAAATAGACCTTGAAATTGAGGGTATAGGGTGCATTATATAAAGCATCCCCAGTGGCATCAGAAAAGCATTTGAGAAAAGGATAATTGGAATCGAGGGCCACAATATTATGTGAATGAGCATCCACTATTTCCACACTATCCACTGCTCTTTTCAGTTCTATAAGCTTATCTTTTTTCATCTTCATAATTCTCACCTTCAAAATGTCAATTAGTTCTCTACTAGTGCATGTAGGTAAAATTTTATGGATTTTCACTTATATTCACCATTGTTTTGACTGATTCTCCACGTGCATGCAATTGATTACATTGTTTCTCTTTGTTTGGATAAGCTTGAAAATCGTACTATTAGTATTACATATGAGTGTATTTGAAAAAAAAAAATGGTTGTTAGGTCAAATTTTCTCAATATATTCTTAAAAGTTTTTGTGGTGATGACTACTTCAACTTAAGGAGCTCTGCCTTGCATTGTGCAAAGTAATTAGCTAGACGAGGTGTCAAGCACCGAGATAGTAGAGGCAAATCTTAGGATTTTATAGTAAATCACAAACTTTTATTTCTAGGTAGGTGGGTAAATTATTGTTTATATATATATATATATATATATATATATATATATATATATATATATTATATATATATATATATATATATATATAAGCGGATCTATGTACAAGGGTGGGGTGACACACCATCCGGACGACTCGGTTGAAACTTTCTACATATATGTATATATGTGTACTAATATTTATGTATGTTTATTGCACGAATATGCTACAAGACTTTAAAAAAATTGGATTACGTGTTCTAAATTTTTTTGTTATAAATTCTCACAATGCAAAATATGTTTGAATGTGATTTATACAGTTGACCGAGTGGGATTTAACTGCAGTTGTTATATTTGGATAATGTTGGATGAGATATGAGTCTCATTTATACTACGAGTTGTATGTATTATAAGTTTGGATTAGTATAAATATCATGCTAATATATATTAGTTGTTAAAATATGTATTATAAGTTTGGATTAGTATAAATATCATGCTAATATATATTAGTTGTTAAAATATTTTTTATTTTGAATTATTATCAAATATTAAATATTTTTCTCTAACTTGCAAGATTTGACGTTTAGTTATTAAATATTTTTCTCTATCTTGCGTTCTGTAACTCATTTTAAGTGTAAAAAGGACAATCCACTTTATATGGCATTTTGATCTATCAAACATTTTCCATTGGAGTATTCCAGAGATATACACATACTACTAGTTTTTTGGTATGTGCGTTGCGCGTGTACCCAGTCTCTATGAATACAAAACTTTAAAAGATCATATATTAGTTATTATATTAAAAATATATTTGAATTAAATATTACTTAAAAGTTAAACAAAAAAGTGTAAGTTTTTTAAATTAATGATTGTTGATCACATTTAGCTAACTCAATAAAGGTAAAAGTTATGTAAATGTTCTTAATCATGTCTATCTATATACTCAACTAAAAATTTAACCTAATTAATATAAATCGCTATCATAAAAGTAGAATACAAAAATTACATTAAGATTAATTTATTCTTTTTCATTTTGGAGTGAGCTTTTTCTCTTATAAGCATGCATTCAGATTCTACATCTCTATGCATCCGGAAGATGCCTTCTTATGTAAGCAATGTATGACTAAAATTGAATTGCTTACTATTGATTGGTTCGAATGGCGGATAGTATGTTACTATTATTTTAGAAGGAATCAAAATATGAAATACATGTTCAAAATCAGAATTAAAATTCTTTCATCAGTTTTCGGTTAATGTTTAGTTTCTATATGTGTCTATAGTCAGTTCTCATTTTATTAAAGGTAAGTCTGGTTTGATTAAAAATATTTAATCGTTTATAATATCTAAAATAATTTTATAAGAAAATAAAATAATTTGTTTAAATAAGAAACTGAGTATTTTAGTTTTTCTTTTTTATTGTGAATTTAAATATTTGGATTTAAAATTTTGAAAATGTTGATAAGAGATTTTTAGTATGTACCCTGGTGACTTAGATAAAATAATTACACATCTACTATTTGCATCTGAGATAATAACTCTAACGGTTTAATATAGCACATGTATTTTTAAATTGCTAATTATACAATTAAAGTTATTTTTCACAAGAAATTGGGCAAAGACAATAAGTATAAATTCCTTAACTTTTATGTTACAATTGCCAAAATATTTCAATATATGTTATATAAGGAGCTCCCTCTGTTTCAAATTAGATGAGATACTTTCTTTTTTAGAATGTTCCAAAATAAATGACACATTTCTAAATTTGGAAATAATTCAACTTTAAACTATTCATTTTACCCATTTTACCCTTAATGAGAAGCTTTTATAACCACACAAATGTCATGGCCCCACAAGCTTTTACCCTTAATTAAGCTTTTAAGGCCATAAGTTTCCAAAATATTTTTTTTCTTAAACTCCGTGTCGAGTTAAACTACCCCATCTAAATTAAAACGAAGGGAGTACTTATTAGCACATTACGGTTATATATGAGATGAATATTTCTTATATCATCAGAACTCTAAGTTGTGATTGAAAATTCTTTGTGATTATTTGTTGTTGTCTAGTTATTTTGGAGTTGTAGGAGGTTCACTTAACTTGGGGAATGTACAGCTCCCAATCAATTTTATTTTTATTTCTTGTACATAATGTTTACTTGGTAATAAAATATGTGTAATACAAAAAGTAAAATAAATATACATAATCATCCTAGAATAATTATAATATTTTCAAAATAATTTTCAATCTTATTAGGGATATATAATAAATACTATTCGATCCATTCCTATTCAAATTAAATCCACCTATCAAAAAGATTATAGTGTCGACGCGGACAAGAAAACTTTAACAACTAAACTTTTAGTATCTCAAAATCCTAAATATTAACAAAATTATTAAATAACTATTTTTTCTACTAAGAATTAGGCAAAATCTTATTAATTACAAAAAAATCTCCTAAACTTAAAAAAGATAAAAGGTAATTTTTAATAATGCAAAATATAAATGCAGTTGAAAGACAAACTTTCCTAGTTTAGGCAAAATTGTATTAACTACAAAAAGTAGTCTCCTAAACCTAATTAGAAGGAGAATGGAGAAATTTAGTACTCCAAAGTATAAATGGAATTAGAAAGGCAAACTTTCCTAGCGTGTAGTGAGCGTTTAGGCAAAATTTTATTAACAATAAATGACTATTCCTAAATTGTAGAAAGATTAATTAAAACATTATACCTAAATATTAATGAAATACTCAAATTAGTATATTGTCCAATATGAACTACATGTTTTAAAGGGTAAAAAAAGACAAACGACATTTCGTTAAGGGATTTCATACTTTTAATATAATATATAGATATAGATAGATACCGCTAACTACACACAACACATCCTCTAACGAAATTGGCATTTAGGGTGTGTTTGGTACGAAAGTAAATATTTTGTGAAATTTGTTTTCCAATTTTTCTATATCTGGTTGGCTTAAATGTTTAAAAAATATTTTTCTCACGGACTCATTTTTCCTATAATTGGAAAAAAATATTTTCCTTATTAAGATGAGAAAAAATATTTTTCAAAAGTCTTTTTCAATATTCCCTACCATATTTCCGACCCCCACCCACCCATCCGCACGCCCATCCAACATTTTAAAGAAAATATTTTTTTTCGTACCAAACATACTTTAGTAATTGATATATAATATACGTATAATTCATATATATAATATATGAATATTTGTGGAAGAAATGCTATAAATATCAATCTTGCCACTCGGGACCTAAGTCTTCTCAAGGTGCCAGTGGTAAAGAGTCAGGTTTTCCTCTCATGTAGCGCGACTTCGAATCCAAATTGATACACCTTTAAAAACATTTTTAATATGCTGTATTTTCAGTTGATCCTTCTCCAAATAAACGTTAGTTTTTAACGGGGAGAACACCGTGTGTACATCTCTAATAAAAATAATAGCAGATCACCTGTTATTCTCCCCCTTTTCTCTTTTTTCTTCTTTCATGAAAATAAAAATAGCCTCAACTAAAATAATTATGATGCAATTACTACCAATGAAGCTCAATATTTTATTTTTGATAAAATAAAAAAATTAATAAAGCAGGAGTAATTGATGAAAATATTTTATTTTCATCAAATCCGTATGCCATATGAAAAGGACGATAACCATTAGTGGTTTTGCTTCAGTACCTACTGCTGAAGATGGTTTGAGGGAATTGGAATACCCGAGGCATCCGTAATAGATTAAAAACAAGTGATAAAGAAATCCACAAAATTTCAAATTTCTCTTTCCAAGCGAACTAGGATTTAGAATTTCTCCCATAATACTGCTATGAGATTGTAGAACTTCATGATGGGGAATAACATGGCGAGGGAGAGTAATTCTGCACACTGTGAATTTCCTGGCCGACTTGTGCTCTGTTCATCGGCATAAAACACTATGCATGTGTTCACTGTTGGTATGTCAGACCCCGAAGAGGTGGAACCTACCCAACGCTAAACATAATCATATATCCCAATAATAAGGCCTGGTGCACGCGTTACCCCAAATCAATAACACTTATCTCAATATGAGCCTCGCATATGCGTCACCTCAAAATCAATACCAAATCGCCTCTATGGCCCAAGCTCAATCATCAACTGGTCAAGTCTCTATCAACCACATCTCACAGTATTCAATTCAGTAATGTTATACATCTGAGGCATCAACAACATGTGAGGAATCAAATAAAAACATACCAAGACAGAGATGTCATACACAAATATAGCATCATGACTGAGAGTATGTGTACAATTAAGGCAAATAGCTCATAAACGACAAGAATAGACCTATCAAGTCTCAACAAGTAGCACATAGCCTAAACATAGTTTCTAACATGATTCATAGCTCAAATGATCCTACAAGGAGAGAAGACACAAATATAATGAGGCATAATAGCAAAATAAATTTCATAATAGTTTAAAAGCCACCTCAAATCATGAACACTTCGGTGCATGCACACACGCCCGTCACCTAGCGCGTACCTCACCCCAATACCTTTCGTATAACGTAGTTTCCAAGGTTAAATATCCTCAGATCCAAGTTTAAATATGTTACTTACCTCAAAGCGTGTAAATCAATACTCCAAAAAGCCCTTGCCACGCGAATCGGTCTTCGAGCGACTTAAATCTAGCCACAAGCAACTTAATATCATCAATAATAGCCATAGGAAATAATTCCAAAAAATAAAGCCAAAGTCTTGAATCAGATATGCAAAGTCAACCCCGGGCTCGCACCCCAGAACCCGACAAAATTTATAAATTCTGAACACCCATTCAATTACGAGTCCAACCATACTAATTTCATCCAATTCCATCCACAAATCGACCCTCGAATCACCAAACCTCACTCTCCAATAACATAGCCTAAAATCCCAAATTTCACTTCAAATTCACATAAACTTGGTGTAATAATCAATGGGTAATCAATATCTAACATCAAAAGTGATTAAACTTCACTTACCTCTTCAATTGTGGCGAAATGTCTCCCAAAAATCGCCCTTAGCCGAACTCCATAAATTCAAAATGATAAAAACGACAAAACCCTCATTTTTATGCTCTGCCCAGCGATTCCCACATCTCCGGTCCATTTGGTCGCACTTGTGACGCCTCTTTTGCGGTCAAAATTTCACTTCTACGGAAACCACTTAAGTCCCGACCATGCGCACATGCGGTCCCATTTTTTAACCTACGAGACTGCTTCTGCGATCCACTCTCAGCATCTGCGTATTCCTAGGCCTCTGCCACGCTCGCTTCTGCATTTTATCTTTCGCGTCTGCGGGCTCGCAGATTCGGCAACTACCTTGCATTTGCGCTCCTCCCCAAGTCCAGCCTAGCCCTCTGCTGCGACCACTTTTCCGCATCTGCGAACTCACATCTGGGGATACCCGTCCACATCTACAAACTCAGTCTAGCCCAGCCTTGTCCGCACCTGCGCTCAATAGTCCGCTTCTGCTGCGTCGCACCTGCGACTAATCCCTCGCAGGTGCGATTGCACCAGAACTCCCAAGATCCAGCAATCCTACAAAGTCCAAAAATCATCCGCCAATCATTTGAATCACACCCCAAGCCCTCGAGACCCCATCCAAACATATCAATAAGTCCTAAAATATAATACGAACTTACGCGAAGCTTCAAATCACATAAAATAACACCAAAACCATGAATCGCACATCAATTCAAGCCTAATAAAACTAATGATCTTCCAGCTTCTAAAACTCGTGCCGAACTACATCAAATCAACTCCGAATGACCTCAAATTTTGCATGCAAGTCCCAAATGACACAATGGACCTATTCCAACTCCCGGAACCAAAATTTGAATATGATATCAACAAAGTTAACTCTCGGTCAAATCTCTCAACCTTCCAAACCTTCAACTTTCTAACTTTTGCCAAAACACACCAAATAAACCTACAGAATTCCAAATCCACATCCAAACATACACCTAAGTTCAAAATCATAATACGAACTATAGGAACCATCAAACACCTTTCCAGAGTTGTCTATATAAAAGTCAAACTCCGGTTAAATCTTTTAACTTAGGCTTTTAACCTTGGGACTAAGTGTCCCAATTTATTTCGAAACTTCTCCGAAACTAATCCAACCAGCCCGACAAGTCATATAACAATAAATGAACATAGAAGAGAAAATAAATAGGGGAACGGGGCTGCAATATATAAAATGACTAGCCGAGTCATTATATTTTTTCCCTCTTAAATAAACGTACATCCTCGAATGAGTCTAGAATCATACCCGGAGTGTCAAATAGGTGTGTATATCTGGTGCGAATTTCTTTCTCGGTCTCCCAAGTAGCCTCCTCAATTGTCTGACCTCTCCAATACACCTTCACCGATGCCATTCTATGACCTCAACTTCCGAACTTGCCTATCCAAAATGACCACAGACTCCACTTCATAAGTCAAATCCCCATCTAGATGCACCGTGATGAAGTCCAAAACATGTGACGGATCACCATAATACTTCCAGATCATCAAAACATGAAACACTGGGTGAACACTGTTACACCCCATATTTTTGTACGTAAAAGTACGTAATAAGCAAACTGATATAAGACCAAAAATGAGATCATCTTTGAAAGTATATAAAGTAAGTTAATCATATTATCTTGGAATTTACAAATATTTAAGATCATGAACAACAAGTACCAAGAGGGTTGGAAGGTTCAAAAGCTAAAAGAATTGAAGGAAATACGTTTCGTCGAAAGTCGACAAGTTGGGAATGTTATAACCTATACCTTTGGGACGAGATTAGGGTGCTTCACATTATAAAAGCGTTATGTTATGAGTTATTTTAGTCGTATGATAGTCATGTGTTAAGTTTGAAGTCAAGTGAGTTGTGGAACAAAAGTCGATGAAAGTCGTCACAAGTTACATTCATAAGTTTTGTTGAAATTTGGGTCTAATGTCACTGAGATTTTCTCCCAATATACTTATATTTATGGGGTGATACACCCATCAAATTAAAGATCTATGAGTCTAGTTTCTAACTCATTAAATCTTTTGTCAATACGACATCGGAGTAGAGATATATATACGTTTTTGCTAAACTGCGCAGACTGCATAAGTGACAAGTAGGTGTGTCACCTACTTGCTTAAATGAAAGGACCAAATATGTCCAAAATGGGGCTAGTTCGGGTCGGAAAAATAGCCCTTTAAGGGATTATTTCCTTCATATATTACACTCATTATCGAGCAAAAACATTAGAGATAATCCCCTGCAAACTTCTCCCAAAATTTCAACACAAAACCCTAAATGATCTTTTCTTCTTTTCAAGTTCTAGTTGGAGGAAAACCTAAAGGTTGAAGAACCAAGATAGAAACTGAGATATTCACCAAATAAAATAAGTATAATGCTCTTTTTCATCCATTTTCTTCTGCTGGAAAAGTATAAAAATTCATTCTATAATTATAACAACTCACGGGACGGTGATCGAAAGCCGTGAGTTCGAGTTATTTAACTTGTAGTGGACTGTTTTGTGGGTTATTTCGTGTTGTTATTGGGTTGTGTGTTTTGCTACTATTTTATGGAGTTTTAGAGGAGAAAGGGTGTGGTGAAACACCACATTTGAACATGAATCAACAAACTTCAGCAACTCTTCAAGTCAAATTTCAATCCGTTAACCATCCAAAATCCACCCGAGGCCCTCGGGACCTCAACCTGTTACACCCCATATTTTCATACATAAGAGTATGTCGTAAGTCAATTGATGTAAGCTCAGAAATAAGATAATCTTTGAAAGTATATAAAGTATATTAATCATGTTACTGTGGAGGTTACAAATATTTAAGATCATAAATAACAATCCAAGATGGTTGGAAGGCTTAGAAGCTAAATGAATTGAAGAAAATAAGTTTCGTCGAAAGTCGACAAGTTGGGAATGTTATAACATGTACTTTTGGGGTGAGACTAAGATTCTTAACATTATAAGTAGGTTATGTTATAAGTTATTTTATCATATGATAGTCGTGTGTTATGTTTGAAGTCAAGCGAGTTGTGGAACAAAAGTTGGCAAAGGTCATCACAAGTTACATTCATAAATATGCTGAAACTTAGGTCAAATGTAGCTAAAAGTTTCTCTCAATATACATAGAATTACGGGATGATCCACCTATCAAATTAAAGATCTACGAGTCTAGTTTCTAACGCATTAAACCACTTGTCAATAAGACATTGGAGTAAAAAGATTTATGCATTTTTGTGAGATTGCGCATACGGCATAGGTAAGAAGTAGGTGTGCCACCTACTTGCTTAAATAAAAGGATGAAATATGTCCAAAAAGGGTCTAGTTTGGATTGGCCAAAGAGCCCTTTTAGGGATGATTTCCTTCAGATATTACGCTCAATATCGAGCAAAAAAATCAGAGATAAACCTCTGCAAACTTCTCCCAAAAATTTAACACAAAACCCTAAATAATTTTCTCTTCTTTTCAAGTTCTAGTTGGAGGAAAACCTAAGGGTTGAAGAACCAAGATAGAATTTGAGATATTCACCAAATAAGGTAAGTATAATACTCTCTTTCATCCATTTTTTTCTGCTGAAAAAGTATAGAAATTTGTTCTACAATTTTAAGAACTCATGGGACGGTAATCGAAAGCCGTGAGTTCGAGTTATTCAACTTGTAGTGGATTGTTTTGTGGGTTGTTTCGTGTTGTTATTGGGTTGTATGTTTTGCTAATATTTTATGGAGTTTTATAGGATAAAGGGTGTGGAGAAACACCATATAATATTGGGGTGGTGAGCTGGTCATTCGTCGTAATATTTTCAGGTTGTTTGACACTACTATGGTTATCATTTTGTGTATGAAGTGATTGGGTGTGTTGGGTTTTTTGTGGTATTTTGTGATGGATATAAGGTTGGAAAATGATGTATATATGTTGTTATTGTAGTATTCTTATGTTTTTGGTGTTATATCGAATTGGGAGGAAGTAAAGATTATAGGGGAGATGTTGCCTTGAATCTTCAGAAATTCAGCAATTTTATCGTACCATGCCCTTGGTGATTGCTTTAATACATAGAGCGTTATCCTTAGCTTACAAATATATTTAGGATATTCTTGGTTCTGGAATCCCATTGGTTGAACCATGTAAATTTTCCGATCCAGTTCTCCATGTAGAAATGCGTTCTTTACATCCATCTGCCACAAATTTCAATCTTTCCTAGCAGCAAGTGCAAGTAAGACTCGCACAGTTACAAACTTTGCCACTGGACTGAAAGTTTCATTGTAGTCCAAACCATATTCTTCAGTAAATCCTCAAGCTACCAAATGATCTTTATGCCTCTCGATCGACCCATCTGTGCGACGCTTTATTTTATAAATCCGTCTGTAAGATATAGGCTTCACATCTTTTGACTTTGGTACAAGTTCTCAAGTTTGATTTTGTTCTAGTGCTGCATTTCCTCTTCTATAGCATTAGTCCACCTTGGATATTCAAATGCTTATTTAAATATCTCAAGTTTTGTTGCATCTATTTCTTCTACTATGGCGGAATTGGTATACTTTGGGTTTGGCTTTCTTGTCCTTATTGATCTTTTGAGTGTGGGTGGTGCAGCTGCTTTACTAGGCTCTTCTTCTTCACCTGGTTGTTGGTATGCACCAGATTTCCAAGGACTTTGAGTCATGTCTTATTCGATATTACCTTCAAAAGTTGCACCTTCAGCTTCATCTTACTCAACTGGATCTGGGACGAGTCCAACACATCTTTGAAAATATCTGAGTCGGACAACACTTCCTTATCGGAAATCCACCATGTAGAAGTTTCATCAAATACTACATTTCGAGAAGTGTAATACTTTTCTGTTATTGGATCACAACATCGCCACCCTTTTCTTTGACTATCATAGCCCACAAAATTATACCTGACATCTTTCTTGTCCATTTTGCTACATAGATAATCTGCTGTAGAAACATAGCACACACGTCCAAACACTAGAAAATAACTGACATTAGCTTTCATATTCCACAACTTCTCGAAATGTTGAAAGAAAACTTCACCTTTGTTAAGGAAGTCTATTGATCACAAAAGCTGCAGTCTTCATTGCTTCTGTCCAAAATTATCCTGGAATATTTTTCGCGTGAAGCATACTCCGATAGATTTCTGCTAAGTGACTATTCTTCCTTTCTGCTACACCATTTTGTTGCGGCATATTTTCCCATGCGAACTGATGATGTATTCAACACTCTCTAAGGGAATCAGTAAACTCGTTTGAGTTATATTCCCCACCGTTGTCAATTCGTAGTCAAAGAAGTTTCTTACCAACTTCTGCTTCAACATACTTTTTGAACTCTTTGAACTTTGAAAATAAATCAGATTTCTCCTTTAGGAAATAAATCCACACAATTGTGACACTTCCCTTCAAATCTTTTATTGTTCCCGTGATTTTTCAAAGCTCCCCTTGAGTGTGAATTTTCATCTCCATGAAAATTGCTCTTTTTAGAACTACCAGCAGTATGTTGTTTGAAGTTCTTGGTTTTGTTTATGTAGAGCGCTTCTTCTTCACTCTTCACCGAAGCTCCTGCCATTTGCTTCGCCATGGATTCTTGACCAACAAGTAAATTTTCAAACTCCACAAGTGATGGTTGATTTGGTCATCCTTGTACTGCAACAACAAAACCTCTGTATTCAAGCCTCAAAGAATGGATAATTATTCTTTTTATCCTGATTTTTCTCAATTGGAGTTGTTGAATCTAAATCTAGAATTTTATGACATATCAACTTTACTTTATGGAATTACTGGGAAATCGCCATATCACGTTGAACTGTTTATAAAAGCTCATTCTCTAAAAGTTGCAGCCTTACGTTATTCTTCTTTGAGAAAAATGCAGCAAGTGTGTCCCACTCTTCTTTTGGCGTTTTATCATCACAGACATGGTCCAACACATCTTTTTTGATTGTTGTTTTGAGAGCAAACATTGCTTTGCCTGCTTTGATTTTCCACCTCCGTAAGGTTCTATTTATGCCCTCTACCTCTGGTTGTGTAACTTTACTTCCCAAAAATCTTGGCCCTGTATATAAGATATCATACATGTTGCCCATACATTGTAATTCTGATTATTGAGCTTTTTGATTCCGCCAACTACTTGAAGATCAGTCATTGTGTTGGTTTTGATACCAAATAAAGAATTAAAACATAATAGCAAGCTTAATAGTAGAAAGAATAATTGAAAGCAGAATTGAAACTTTTACGGAAGATATTTGCAACTCTAGAAACTAGAAAAAATATCTGCAACTAACAATAACAAAATAACAACTTAAAGTTAAAAACTAGCTATACTACAGACTTGGTCAACACTAAATGGGACCGATGTTGTACAACTTTAACAATTTGTACTCTACTATTTAGTTGAATTCATTTTTATAATTTTTTTAAACTTATACTTGAGCCTACTTCAGACACAGCCGCCTCCTTTTCTCCTCTTACTTTTCTTCTTTCCTCTTATTCTTCCTTCTTGCTTCTTTCATAATTACTGCTGTTTTAATAGGGTCTTATTGCTTCACTACCTCTTTTTTCTTTTCCTTCTTCTTCTTCTTCTTCTTCTTCTTGCCGGGTCTTTATTTGATGAGAGTTGTAGTAATGATTCTAAATATCTTATAGACGTACATTGCTTAAAGTTTCTAATGTTTTCAAACAACAAATAATCTTTCAATTTAAATATGAATAGTGATAAGACTGTATAACATAAACACAAAATATGACAACGATAGTCGATTGATCTAAAAGCTCCCTTTTGTGAATTTTTGTTAGTGGAATCAAGTCATATTTCAACCATTTCTGTTATTAGTGAAAAAGGGAAAAAAATTCTTAGATTGAAACGTATTAAGAAAAAACTACTTTCATAATCTCTTTTCGTAATTCATAGAAGTTGATGGTTGATATTTCATGGTTTCTTTTGAATGCTTCATTCATGGATATCTATATGTCTCCAAAGCCTGAAATTTAGGTAAATAAGATCTAAAATGTCACGACCCAAATCTCAATATGTCGTGATGGCGCCTATCGCATTGGTAGGCAAACCGACAATCACACAATAACTATACACAATAGTGGAAAATATCTCATAAATAACTGATAAAAATAACTGAAACTAAATGACAACAAATCCAAATATTCCTGATGTCATCGAGTACATGAGCTACTAAGTATCAACACAGTCTAAATCTCTAATACAAATGTCTGAAAAATAGACCAGTACCGAATAAATTGAAAGGAATGAGAGTCGAGGTCTGCGGGTGTCATAACAACTACCTCAATAGTCTCTAAGCAGATACTGCACAAAATCTAGCAACCGCTATGTGCAGAGTGCAGTATGGTACAACTAACCCAATGTACTTAATAAGTAATATGACTAACCTTCAGAAAGGTACAATCCAAATTAAAATAATGACAACATAGATATAACAAGATAATGACAGTAATAACTTAGAGAACTTCCATATTCAGTTCGTACACAGTACAGAAATTTAGACATACTTTCAAGTTCAAAAGTTTAAGCTCAACACTAATAAAATAAGTCAAGTACCGCATGAGAAAAATTACATCTTTATGCCTATACGACAAATATGCATGTAAAATGTAATGCATCACAATAATAAATCCCAGCTACTCACACTCTCAGAGCAATCAATCTGTCTATCTCAACTCTCACTCATCACACACAATCACTCAATATTGTATGGTACTTGCACTCACTATTGGTATATCAAACTCCGGAGGGGCGGATCCTGCCCAAGCGCTAATATAAATCCTACATGGCCTGCTGCGGCGTGTAGCCCGATCACATAATAAGTCAATAAGTCATGTTGCGGTGTGCAACCCGATCTCTTAAATGACCAATAAGGCATGTTGCGGTGTGCAACCCGATCCCATAAATAACTGTTGCAGCGTGTAGACCGATCCTATATATCACTCAATCCGGCTCTCAGGTCCCAACTCAATCATCAATCTCTCCAGTCTCATGGGCTCACAGACCTCATACCACTCAGCCCGAACAATGATAACATAATTTAACAGTAAATGATAACAGAGATTGAGATATGATATACAATTGAATGAATATGACTGAGTACATAATTACAACTTAAGCAAATAACTCAATAGCAGAAATGACCTCAGTGGGTCCCAACATAATAAACACATAGCCTAAACATGATTTTTAACTTGAATCACAACTCAATTATTCTAACACATAGAAATTCCATAGATAGGACAAGACTAGATAACTACACAGTTCCACAAAATCAACCGAGTGATAATTACCACGGTGCACGCCCACACACCCGTCACCTAGCATGTGCGTTACCTCAACACCAACCACATAATACGTATTTCAGGAATTCATACCCTTAGTACCAAGTTTATAAGTATTACTTACCTTAAAGTGTGCAACTCAATGCTCCAACAAACCCTTGCCTCACAAATCAGCCTCCGAATGACTCGAATCTAGTCACAAACAACTTGATATAATCAATACAAGTTATAGAAATTGATTCCATACGATAAAACTAAGTTCTTTAACCAAATTCAAAAAGTCAACCCCAGCCCCACGCCTCGAAACCCGATAAAATTTATAAAATCTGAACACCCATTCAATAACAAGTCCAACCATACCAAAATTATCTAATTCCGACCACAAATCGACCCTGAAATCCCCAAATCTTACTCTCCATTCTCTAGTCCAAAATCCCCCTACATTTCACCTCAAAAACACATAACCTAGGTGGGAAAATCAATGGGTATTCAATATTAATCAATAAAAATGATCAAAGGTTGATTACATCTTAAAATCTAGTGAAACCCCTCTCAAAAATTGTCATTAGCCGAGCTTGCAAAGTCCAAAATGAGAGAAATCACGAAGCCCTTCTATTTTATCCTTTTGCTAGTAATTCTGCACCTGCGGTCACTTAACCGCATCTATGGTCCCGCTTCTACGAAAAGGTGGACGCATCTGCGGCACTAGACCTTTTTATCCACCTTCGCTTCTATGGTCAAGCATGCGCTTCTGCGCAAGTGCACCTGTGCCAAAATGTCCGCTTCTACGGAAAGCCAAGACCAAATTGATATCTGCTTATGCGCTCCACTTGCAGCATCTGCGAGCTCGCAGATGTGGACCAACCTTCGCTTCTGCGCGTCCCCCAGTCCCCAGGATTTCTGCACCTATGATAGCCTAACCGCTTCTGTGGTCTCGCACCTTCGACTAATTCCTTGTAGGTGCGATTGCACCAGACTTGCAAATCTCCAGCATTACCTCAAGTTCAAATATCAATCTCATTTCAATCTGAATCATTGTCGTGGCCCTCGGGACCCCATCCAAATATAAAAACACATCCAAAAGCATCATAAGAACTTAGTTTGAGGCTTCAAATCACATTAAACAATATCAAAAAATACAAATCGCACCTCAATTCAAGGCTATTGAAACCAATGGATTTCCAACTTTTACAATCGATGCCGAAACCTATCAAACCAACTCCGATTGACCTTAAATTTTGCACACTAGTCGTAAATGACACAACAGACCTATTCCAACTTTTGAAACCAAAATCAAAGCTCGGTATCAATAAAGTCAACTTCCGGTCAAGTTTCTTAACTTTTCGAACCTTTATCTTTCCAATTTTCGCCAATTCAAGCCAAAATGACCTATGGACTTCCAAGTCAATATACGAACATACTCCTAAGTCCAAAATCACCATATAGAGCTATAGGGACCACCAAAATGTCACTCCGGATTTGTTTATATATAAGTCAACATTCGGTTAACTCTTTCAACCTAGGCTTCCAACCTTGGAACTAAGTATCCAAATTCATTTCGAAGCATCCCTGGAACCAAACCAACCACCCTGGTAAGTCACATAACAACAAACGAACATAGATTAAGCAATAAATGGGGGAACATGACTACAATACTGAAAATGACCGACCGGTTCATTACATTCTCCCTTTCTTAAACAAACATTCGTTCTCGAACGGGTCTAGAATCATACCCGGAGTCTCAAATAAGTGCGGATAGCTACTAATACTCTCTCGCTAGGTCTCCCAAGTAGCCTCCTCGACTGGATGACCTCTCCACTATACTTAACTGAAGCTATATTCTTTGATCTCAACATTTGAACCTACCGATCCAAAATGTCCACCGGCTCTATATCATAAGTCAAATTTCCATCTAACTGAACCGTGTTGAAGTCCAAAACATGAGACAGATCACTGTAGTACTTCCAATGAATGGAAACATAAAACACTGGGTGAACACTCGATAGACTAGGTGGCAATGCAAGCTTGTAAGCCACCTCTCTAATCCTCTCAAGCACCTCAAAAAGGCCAATGTATCGAGGGATCAACTTGCCCTTCTTTCTGAACCTCATAACACCCTTCATGGCTAAATCTCTAAGTAATATCTTCTCTCCCACCATATAGGCAACATCACGGACCTTCCGATCGACGTCACTCTTCTGTCTAGACTATGCCGTGTGAAGCCGATCCTGAATCAACTTGACCTTATCCAAAGCATCCTGAACCAAATCGGTACCAAACATCCTAGCCTCAGCCGGATCAAACTGCCTAACTAGAGATCGAAACTATCTCCCATATAAGGCCTCATACAGAGCCATCTGAATACTCGATTGGCAGCTGTTATTGTAGGCAAACTCTGCAAACGGTAAAAACGAATCCCAAGGACCCCTAAAATCCATAACACAAGCACGTAACATATCCTCCAATATCTGAATGGTGCGTTTAGATTGTCCGTCCGTCTAAGGATGGAATCTTGTACTCAACTCAACCCGTATGCCTAACTCTTGCTGCATTGCCCTCCAAAACTGCGATGTTGAGCTGTGTGCCCAGATCAGAAATAATGGACACTGGCACACCGTGAAGACAAACAATCTCGGGGATATAGATCTTAGCCAACCGCTCCGAAGAATAGGTAGTCCCAACTGGAATAAAATGTGTGGACTTAGTCAACCAGTCCACAATCACCCAAATAGCATCAAATTTCTTCAAAGTCCGTGGGAGTCCAACAATGAAGTCCATGGTGATACACTCCCATTTCCACTTAGGAATCTCAAGAGTCCATGGGAATTTCGCATGACAAGAGTTCAAGAAAGTGAAGTTTCCTAATGGGTCGGTAGCTTTTCGAAGATAAGTACAGACGTCTCCGTACCGATCCGCAAGACTATACTAAACCTGCTAATGACTCGTGAGACCTAAGTAACCTAGTGCTCTGATACCAACTTGTCACGACCCAAATCCTAACCTATCGTGATGGCGCCTATCGCATTGCTAGGCAAGCCGATAATCACATAATAACTACACATTTGAATTAAAATCATGATTTTTAACAAGTTCAACAATGTAAAAAATCTCATAAATAACTGATAAAAACAACTGAAACTCAATGACAACAAATCCCAAAATTCTGGTGTCACCGAGTACATGAGCTACTAAGTGCCAACACACTCTAAATCTCTAATACAACTATCTGGAAAATAGAACAGTACTGAATAAATCGAAAGAAAGGAGAGCCGAGGTCTCCGGGCGTCATGACAACTACCTCAATAGTCTTCAAGTAGATACTGCACCAAATCTAGCAACCGCCATGTTCAGATGTACCTAGATCTGCACACGAAGTTCAGAGTGTAGTATGAGTAAAACCGACCTAATGTACTCAATAAGTAACAGGACTAACCTTGGGCTGAAAGCACTGACGAGCTCAAAAAGGTATAGTCCGAATCAAAATAATGACAACACAGATATAACAAGATAATGACAGTAATAACTCAGAGAACTTCCATATTCAGTTCGTACACAGTACATAAATTTAGGCATGCTTTCAAGTTCAACAATTTAAGCTCAACACTAATAAAATATGCCTAGTACCGCTAGCATAATAAATGTTACATCTCTATACCTACATGTCAAATATGCATGTCAAATGTAATGCATCACAGTGATAAATCTCAGGTGCTCGCACTCTCAGAGTACTCAATTTGTCTATATCAACTCTTACTCATCACACATAATCACTCAACACTATACGGTACATGCACTCACTATTGGTATATCAGACTCCGGAGGGGCGGATCCTGCCCAAGCAATAATATAAAGCCCACATGGCCTACTGCGGCGCGTAACTCGATCCCATAATAAGTACATAAATCATGTTGCGGCGTGCAGTCTGATCCTATAAATAACTATTGCGGCGTGCAACCCGATCCCATAAATATCACTCAATCAGGCTCTCAGACCCCAACTCAGTCATCAATCTCTCTAGTCTCATGAGCTCAGAGATCTCATACCACTCAGCCCGAATAATGATAACATGATGTAACGGTAAATGATAACAGAGACTCATATATGATATGCGATTGAATGAATATGATTGAGTAGATAATTGTAACTTACGCAAATAACTCAACAATTGAAATGACCTCAGTGGGTCCCAACATAATAAGCCCATAGCCTAAACATGATTTCTAGCATGAATCAGAACTCAATTACTCTAACACATAGAAATTTCACAGATAGAACAAAACTAGTTAACTACACAGTTCCACAGGATTAATCGAGTCATAATTACCATGGTGCATGCCCACACGTCAGTCACCTAGCATGTGCGTCACCTCAACACCAATCACATAACACGTATTTTAGGGATTCATACCTTCAGTACCAAGTTTAGAAGTATTACTTACCTCAAAATGCGCAACTCAATGCTCCAACAAACCCTTGCCTCGCAAATCGGCCTCCGAACGACTCGAATCTAGTCACAAATAACTTAATATAATCAATACAAGCTATAGAAATCGATTCCATTCGATAAAGCTAAGTTCTTTAACCAAATTCAAAAAGTCAACCCTAGGCCCACTCCTCGAAACCCAACAAAATATACAAAATTTGAACACATTCAATAACGAGTCCAACCATACCAAAATCATCCAATTCCAACCACAAATCGACCCTCAAATCCCCAAATCTTACTCTCCAATCCCTAGTTCAAAATCCCCCAAATTTCACCTAAAAAACACATAATTTAGGTGAAAATATTAATAGGGTATTCAATATTCATGAATAAAAATGATCCAAGGTTCTTACCTCTTGAAATTTAGGGAAACCCCTCTCAAAAATCGCCACTAGCCGAGCTTGCAAAGTCCAAAATGAGAGAAATCATGAAGCCCTTCTATTTTATCCTTCTGCTAGTGATTCCGCACATGCGGTCACTTAACCGCATCTGCAGTCCCGCTTCTGCAGAAAGGTGGCTGCATCTACGGCCCCAGACCTTCTAGTCCACCTTCTCTTCTGCAGTCAAGCATGAGCTTCTGCGCAAGCGCACCTGCACCAAAATGTCCTCTTCTGCTGCAAGCCAAGACCAAACTAAAATCCACTTCTGCGCTCCACTTCCCGCATCTGTGAGCTCGCAGATGCGGACCAACCTTCACACCTGCACATTCCCCAGCCCCCAGCATTTTCGCACATGCGATAGCCTGACTGCTTCTGCGGTCTCGCACCTACGACCAATTCCACTCAAGTGCGGTTGCACTAGACTTGCAAATCTTCAGCATTTCCTCAAGTCCAAACATCAATCCGATTTCTATATGAATCACTTCCGAGGCCCCCAGGACCCCATCCAAACATACCAACACATCCTAAAATATCATAAGAACTTAGTCGAGGTTTCAAATCACATCAACATCAAAAATACGAATCTCACCCCAATTCAAGCCTATTGAAACCAATGAATTTCTAACTTTTACAATCGATGCTGAAACCTATCAAACCAAACCTCAAATTTTGCACACAAGTCGTAAATGACACAACAAATCTATTCCAACTTTCGGAACCAAAATCCGAGCCCGGTATCAACAAAGTCAACTCTCGGTCAAACTTCTCAACTTTCCAAACCTTCATCTTTTCAACTTTCACTAATTCAAGCCAAAACAACCTACAGACCGCTAAATCAAAATTCGGACATACTATTATATCCAAAATTACCATATGGGGCTATCGGAACCACCAAAACTCCATTCCGGAGTCATTTACACATAAGTCAACATCCGGTCAACTCTTTCAATTTAGGTTTCCAACTTTGGGACTAAGTGTCCCAATTCATTCCGAAATATCCCTAGAACCAAACCAACCACTCCGGCAAGTTATATAACAACAAACGTACATAAATTAAGCAATAAATAAAGAAATGAGGCTACAATACTCAAAACAATTTGTTGGGTTATTACATGAAACTAAGATAAAAACAAAATTGAAGTTCAAATATTTTGATGTTTTTGACCTTGTCAAGTCCAAATTTCAGGCAATCTGTCTGAAGTTTTGGACTTGCCAAGACCAAACTTCTGACAAAAATGTCCAAAGTTAAAACTTCAGCCACAAGTTTTTGCAATTTCAATCGTGTATGTCTTAAGTGTGTTTGAAAGTGGGTAAATTTATAAACTTTTATGTAATATGGGTATGACTTTAGTGGTGGACCAAAAAACGAATATATATACACTTTCCCCTAATGACGATGATTGACAGACCATCCTCGATGGCGCATGGATCAGTAGCAGACCATTTGGAATAAGTTGCAAATTGATGATTCTTTAGTTAGATGATTAAGATAAAAAAAATTATTTTATCTATTTCATTTTATATAAATCTATTTTTTTTTAATTTATTCGTAAAAGAATATCTCCTTAAACGTGAAACAAGTTTCTCCGCTAAGAGGACATTATTACGACGTCAGTTTAAATTTTGACCCCACAAATCTGAATTTCTCTAGCTTTCCACCGGAACTTCCTTTTTGTCCTCGTTCTTCTCCATCCTCCTATTCTCCTTCCTCCTTTGTTTTCTTCCAATATTAAGAGCACACAACTAAAATTAAAAAAAAAAAGTGCTCTACAAAATTAAAGATTCATTATTTATTTATGATTGTAATTTGTTGGGTAAAGTTTGATTGCGCTTATATTATATATCCTTAATAACTTGAATTAGTTTGGTTGTAGAAAATTAAAAAACACCATTATTGGATGGTTGGGCTTAAAGGTTTTGATAAATCAATTTTGAAGCAAAAACATGCGGGTGAATTTCTACCTAGCATGTTATGGTGATCATTAGAATTTTGGCCATAAATCCTTATGATCACTAGGATTTTCAACCATAATTGCTGAAAAATTCCGGTGATCCGTTAGAAGTTTTGATAAAATCCTGGTGATCACCACATTTATACACATGTTATGATAATTGTGGCAAAATCATAGTGATGGTCACATTTATACACATTATGTATGGTGATCACATGATTTGGCAAAATTTTGACCATCACCATATTTTGTTGTTAAGAAAAATCTTGCCCAATATTTAAAAGAATTGATGATCACCAGGAGCTTGCATTCCAAAATTCTAGCAAGAGGCTATTTTTTCAAGTATTTTCTTAACGTAGTATTTAAACGGTGGTACCGAATAATCCTATTTGTACAAATCACTAATATAAAAATAATATAATTTAAATTTATTATTTTAGTTTTAGTGAAATGATTTATAGGTACACAAATATTATAAAATATTTAAGACCGCAAATTTTAAAAGTTTTATAATCACCAAATATTATAACATATTTAAAATCATAAAATTTTAAAAAATATTCGTTTCTTTTTTAAATTATGTACTTGGTCAAACAAGTTCATAAAAATTAAAACAGAAGAAGTATTATGTGCGATATTGCTAATGCAAATAATCTGAATTTTAAAATGAATTGAAATCTTTGGTCTAAAATCTTAATCAAGCAATAGGTTAAAAACCGTTTGTATAGTGATTCTTTTGATTGGCCTAGATAAGGAAGTTTCACCTTCAAGCTCAACCACTCAGATCCGCTATTGTCCTTGCTATCTGGAATTTCTAATTGAAGCAAAAAAGGTCACTTTTTCACCCAAGTCGCTTATGAGTCTAAGAAAGTTTCCTTTTTTGGAGAAAGGACACAAGATTGCTTAAAAATCTTTCTAACTCTTATTTTTCTTTTCGAAATTATATTTGTATCGCTCTCAATTTTTGTGAACCTATTTTTTTTAGTCCGTGCAAAAAAAAAAAGATTTTTTTCCTTATTTAAAAATAATTTATCTTTATATAATAATTTATACCCATACAAAATATTTATTTTACCCAATAAGTTTAAAAATCTTATATTTTTTTAAACTCTGTGTCGAATCAAATGAGCTATATCAATCGAAATGGATGGAGTAACTATTTTGTATTCATCTCAATCAGTTGACATACTTTTCACCGGTACATGTATTTTTTAGATAGCTTTTTTCACTAGAATTGAACCCTTGTCTTGGATAATTTATTTCTTTTTCATTAACCAATATGGTACACCATTTGGTAAATGTATATCTGCAATTTTAAAATTATTATCACATTTCACGGAGATTTTAGATGAGACACATAGTACATCTTAAATTCTGACTTAGAGCAAAAAAATAACAAGATACTACAACAACAACAACCCAGTAAAATCTCACTAATGAGGTTTGAGAAGGTTAGTGTGTACGCAGACATTACCCCTACTAAATAAATTTGTTAGAAATGACAAAAAGAACTCAATAAAACTATCCGTAGAATAATATGAAATATTTTGTAAGTTTACAATATACTAAGAAACAAAAAATATCATATACTATTTAAATTAGATTTAGAACAAAAAGAGAACCTATGATATCTTATGAGGTTCGATACGTGCCATAGTATTTAACCCAAAATACGCAACTTTTCTTTTAACCGAGACGATTCCGTTTCTTTTTCCTTCACGCCACCAAAACAAATCAAACATTTTCCCCTTAATCTAGCACTAGCAGTCCCTCATTCATCGCCTTTCTCTCTCTCCACACTTCCGCAGGTACTCTCCTTCTCTCTCTAGACTTTGAATTTTGAATTTCCTTTTACTTCAACGGTAAGTCTTCAGTTTCACCACAAAATTCTCTGTAAATCTCCAGATCTGCATTTGTTTTTTGCATTGTAAATTGCTTTGATTTACTTTAACTTAGTTTTTCTGTTGTGTGTTAGGTTTTGATAGCAATGGCGACAATTCGAGTGCTTTCTTTCATGCTTCTCTTTGCAGTTCTGTTCGTACAACAATGTATCTCTGCAGATCCGTCGACAAATTCTCCAAGTCCGGCACCGGAATCTGGTGCCGATGTGGCTTCTCCACCGGAGAGTCCGGCTCCTTCACCTTCATCAAATCTGACTTCTCCTCCGGCGCCACCGCCTTCGGATCTCTCTCCGGATTCATCGCCGGCCCAGTCACCGGCGAATTCTGGTAACGCTACTTCTTCAAAGTCTCCGTCTCCGGCACCGGCGCCGAATTCCGAAGTTGCGAGTGATATAAGCCACGAGAGTGCGGAGGACTCGAAGGAATCGTCAGGCGGTGGAATGAACGGCGGGAAGAAGGCCGGAATAGCAATCGGAGTGATCGCAGCCGTTTGTTTCGTAGGTCTCGGTGCATTGGTTTACAAAAAACGACAGCAGAATATTCAACGATCGCAGTTCGGGTACGACGCTAGGAGAGAAATTCTTTGAATTATCAGATGCAATCAATTTATATATATAACATACTATACTGATATATATAAATCTACTGCATTGATAGATCTTCATGATTAGATTTGTTTGCATTTGATATTTTGTATGAGAATATCATTAGATTTATTTAATTTGATTCTTTACTCACTGGATTTATTAGTTGGTGTAATTCTATTAGAAATTAAAATTTTAAGTTTTGATTGACCATTTAATAAATGCTTTGCTAATGATTTTGAAATTCGGTTTCATTTTCTTATTTGCGATATTAGTTGTTTGTAAGTTACTGGTACTTCATAGTATGTTTGTAAGTTACTGGTACTTCATAGTAGATTTGATGAAGAATCATTAAAATGCGTTAAAGCTTCTTCGTGTAACAAGTTTGATGAAGAGTCAGTAAAATGCCTTACAACTTCTTCTTCTAACGTGTTTTTCTTGGTTCTAAACACTTGTACAGTTAAATGAGCAGAGTAATTTAGACCTACAAAGGCACAAGTACCTCTCACTTGTTGGGGATTCCTAGTTACACACCAGTACTTTGCGGAAGTCCTTAATAGAGAGGTGTTCTTTTCTCACCATAATAAGACTCCCGCGAAGTACAGGTGTGTAACTGCAGATTTGAGGCAAGTCTGGGTACTTAACGCCTTTTCCCCAATTCTCATTAAAAGCATCACTAGGTGATTTTTTTATCTCTTAGCTGACAGAATTACTCGATAATTGTTTGTGAGGGGAAGTTGAACATCTGAAACTTTTAATTGAACGACTTGTTAGTTATTTGAATGATTCAGGAATAAATGTTCTGTTGCATATGGTTGCATTAAGTTTATAACCTCTGCAACTTGCCTGGACTGTCTATTGGACAATGTGAACGGTAGTTGTACCTAACATGGAATAGAGACTGCTTTAAGAGTAAAAGCCCAAGTTGCCTCATTGGCAGTTAGGGCTAAGAAGCATGTGAATTTGAATAGTAGGCCATCAAGTTTTGTTCTGAAGAGGGGGACCAGCAACAAAATCTGTACACTGCTTCGTGGTGTGATATTAGTATCCACGGCTCCACGCCTACGGCTACCAATTAGTGCCAATCTTGCTAGAGCTCATTGCCAAATTTGCCCAAGTTTTTGCATCCATTAGAATCCTAGATAGTATGTCATGTATATCGTTATAAACTTATAATAAATGACCGAGCACTAAATATTAGATAATGGCAATTAAAATTTAAATGGCGACATGTTATTTGTTGAATTATTATTCATGAATTGTCATTGTCTTGTCCACGTGTAAAAAAAAAAGTAGCCTGGTGTACAAAGTAGCCCGTGTTCACGCAGGGTTCGGGGAAGGGTCGCACCCCATGGGGTGTGCAGGGTTCGGGGAAGGGTCCCACCCCATGGGGTGTGATATATGTAACCTATCCTTGTGCAAGCATCAACGGCTGATTCCATAACATGAATCCGTGACCTATAGGCCACATAGATACAATTTTACCGTTGCTCCAAAGCTCCTCTTCATTCTTATCCACATGTATCTTGTATAAAATAATACCGAAACTAAATTAATAATACAATATTTGACTTTCGGAGTTTAACATTGGAAACTAAAGATGTACCTTATCAGATTTTCAGGTTTAAACTAAAATACACTTTATTAGATTTTATACCAGAAACCAATTGCTGCATAAGTAAAACAAAATTTTGTACATAAGTTATATTTTCTTATATTTCATACCAAACGTTAGGGGTCGTTTTGTAAAGTGTATAAGAATAGTGCTGAATAAGATGTATTAGCAATGCAAGAATTGGTAATGTATATGTCAGTAATTCAAGTATTAGTTATGCACATATTATTTCTTATCCACTGTTTGGTGTGGTGTATTAAAAATTAAAATGTATTGCATAATTTTTAAGAAATTAGTCGTTTACAAAAATGCCTTTCATATTCTTTAGCTTTAAGGACAATTTTGTCTTTCATGCTAATGCATGCATTAATAGCCTTGGTATTGTTAATACCATGGTGTGCTATGTATTAGTTATACATGGGATAATACCAAATAGGTTGTATAACTAATACTTGCATTAATAATATATAGGTTGAAAAAGTGTACCAAACAAGAGATTAGTAATATCAAAAGTTAATGCATGCATTATTTTTTTTAATGCATCTTACCAAACGAGCCGTTTGCTTTACGTGGGCGGCATGGAATAGTAGCGGTGAAAATGGTGTCACTGTTGTGGGGTGGGATTAGAATGATAGTCGTTGCCCTATTCATGTCACGTTATTTTGTTTTTGTTGTTTTGGCAATGACGTCCGTTGCGATTGCGGTTGCGGTTGCTTTCTATTTTCCTTGTATAAAATTCTGTCTTGCTGAATGCTGGTAATTTTAACAAGAGTATGAAGTTGTCGGTGCGTCTTTTCCATCAAACCCCACCGCTCCCCTTAAAGAAAGTTGTGGTTTGGTCAAACGATTTTAAATTCTACTACCTATTGCTATACGAATCTTTCAAATTCTGATCTTCCAATAATTAAAAGAAAATAAAGGAAAATCTATTGCCTTCCTCTTTGTTAAAAAACAAGATATTAAATTTTATCAATAAAAAAGAAAGCCTCGGAGGAAATTGATATCATACTCGAACAATCAAAGTAATTTTAGCTATGCTTAACGAGTAAATGCTATCTGTAATAAAACAATAAAAAAGAATATTGTATATAAAGAGAGAGAATTCTTATTGCTTTGTGATGAATTACAATGGAATATGATGTCATGCCCCAACCTCGGGAAAGCGCGACCGACGCTCAATCGAGTGAACCGGGCTGAGCAAGCCTGTTAGATACTTTCTACCCAATTAACCAATGATCAAGAAAAATTGTGATTTCATTAATTATACAGTAGGAATCTCATTCATATGATCCTAAATCATTTCATTAGTCATTGCGCCTTTAAGTCTCAAAATTCACATTTCTTAAAGTCTAAGAGGAACAAGTGATCAACACAATATATACTTGTTTAACATTCCCAACATCCATACACAACCCACATAGTGTCTACAGAGCCTCTAAAGATACAAAAGAGAGTAAAGATGGTACCGGCAACAAGGCCCCCGTCTATACCTCAAAAAGTGACCACAATATAAACAAAAGGTATAATATATGACCCCGGAATGAAATGGGGCTCACCGAGTCCGCTGAGAAGAGGATGCAACACTATTTGTGATCAGCACTGTCTGCTATATAACCACCTGCATCCATTCAAAGATGCAGCGGCCCCGACAAAAGGGACATTAGTACCGTCGAATAGCACTAGTATGTAAAGCTAAACACCAACTCAATAGAATGAATAATAATACAAGAGGAACAGTCAAGAATTCAATAAGGGTTTCAAATGATAGTAAAACAACAAGTTAAGAATCATATACGTTTTCAAGATGATTTCCATATTATTAGGTTGGGTGACCTTTAGTACCGATATTTCACAATTCACAATACCTCCGTATTCTTACACGGAGTCCGCTCTCGGCCCGATCGGTTCGGCCATCTTATTTGAGACATTACCACATTTTTATTATAATTTCCAGTAAAGTGCCACCATGTGTGCGGCACGGAGTCCGATCTCGGCCCGATCGGCTAGGCCATCTCATTTGAGACATCACCCATATTCAATCAGTCATCTCTATTCATATTTCTTTCCCCTATTTTCAATACAATGGCACAAGTGGCCCCAATTATAAAGTTATTCTTGGCGCTAGGCCATATTTCATAATTCAAGTTCTTTTTCCACATTCCAACATTATTAGTATCAACAATAATAAGGCTTCCCATTCAAGACGTTAAATTCACATATGAGCAATTTGGGAGTCTTAGGCACATAGAGACTTTTCATACAGTTTGGCATAATAACCTTTATTTTGATCTTGACATGAAGTCTTAACATCGCTAGCGCATATTCAACATTTTGAACACATCCTCAAATAATAAGATAACATGATGAAGCATTTAAAATAAGTATTGAACTTACATCTTTCAACACAAACACATTAGAAATCGCCAATTCTATAATGATCAAGAGCTTACTCCAATTACATGAACACCGTGGGGGTTTGATTCTAAGAAGAAAGGGGTTTAGCCAACATGCCTCAATTGAGCTTCTCAAACTCTAAAATGATCCGAAGTTCTTAGCAACTTCAATCTATTTTAAAAATATAACAAGTTGGACCACGATTAGGAAGATGAACATGGTTTTAGCTCATTTGAGCATACTAACAAATACTAGGTGTGCATAAATATTTTAAGCCCCTTTTTATGGAAGATTCCATCTTTCCCCAACCCATTCTCTATCATATTTAGCTCACAATCTTCCCACATACCTTAGGAACACATGCATGCAAAGTAAGCACTCTGATCCCCATGAATTTCCTTACTAATGGCCCATTTCAGTTATATTTTGAAATTAAGAGTTTGGGTGATAGAATCTTACCTCTTAGGAAGAATACCTAGGTGCCTCTCTTGATAATCTTCAAGATTTTAAGTGAGAATTGAAGATCAATGTGATGAAGATCACTTCTCCCTCTAGGACCCTCTTTCTCACACTAAAAATATCAGAAATATGATCAAAATGGTCCATGGAATGTGTTTTAACGAAATAGGGTCGGGTTTAAAAATTCCAAAATTGAAGCTCCGGAACGGGTTCTACGGTCGCATATGCGACCGCATAGTGGTTATGCGGTCCGCGAAACGACCGCGAAAATGGATGCCAGAACTGGAAAAAACACTGACCTGGTTTGCGGTCACTATGCGGCCCACAGACCTGTTCTGCGGTCGCATAACGGTTCTGCGGTCGCATAATGCACCGCATAACGGTTCTGCGGTCGCATAGTGCACCGCATAACTTCCCTCAGAAATTTCCCAAGGCGGGATATGCGACAAGAATACGACTCGCAAAACGATTATGCGGTCGCATAATGGCCGCGAAATTGGCCATCAAAATGTCCCAGAAATCTGCCCCACTCTGCGACCAGTCTACGGTCCGCAGAATGGACGCAGAAATGCATACTTCTGCCCAACATTTTTCTTCAACTCTCAGCGCACTGATCAATCCAAAAAGTCCGAACCGTGGCTCCCAAGCTCGTCGCGAAGAATTTCTACTATTATTAACCTCTACGCCTACTTTGGCATCACAGAACCCGAGTTTTTAGGAAAAGTTTTACGGGGCCTTACATCCTCCTCCCTTAAGATCATTCGTCCTTGAATGAGGATCAGAGTCTATTATTAGCACGTTGTGCAACTCAGTTAACATATCCTACACTAGCAACCCCAAATTTAACTAACTCTCTAAATTCTCAAAACTTTCGCGAGAGTTTCGTTTGTAACTAGGCCTATCCACCTGTCAGAGAGCCCTAGAAACACATCTTACAAACATGTATAGAACCCAACGACATAGCATAACTCATAACCATACCAACCGTGGCCTCATGTAAACAACATATAATCAAAAGGAGCATCTTTACATTAACTGAACAAGTGATACAAAATTCTTAGGCGATAGGTTCATAAAAGAAAGGATTACACAACTATTCAAACAAGTGAGGATACTTCTTCTTCATCTCTTCCTCGGCCTCCCATGTGGTCTCTTCAACCTGCTGGTTTTGCCATAACACTTTCACGGAGGCAATTTCTTTATTCCTAAACTTTCGGACTTGCCTATCAAGAATGGCAACTGGAATCTATTCTTATGACAATTCTTCATTAACCTCAATGGTCTCAACCAGCACAATAGTTGACGGATCTCAAACTACCTTCTTCAACATAGACACATGGAATACCGGGTGCACTAATGCCATCTCGGGTGGTAGATCAAGCTTGTACGCCACCTGACCAATCCTCTGGATGATTTTGTATAGCTTGACATACCTCGGTCTCAATTTTCTTTTTTTTCCAAACCGCATAATACCCTTCATGGGGAAAACCTTCAAGAATACCCAATCATCTTCTTTGAACTCAAAGTCTCTGCGACGAACATCAGAATAGGATTTTTGACGACTCTAAGCAGTTTTCAACCGCTTCTTTATGATTTTAACTTTTTCCATAGCATGATGCACGAGCTCTGGCCCTATCAACTCTGCTTCCCCAATTTTGAATCACCCAATGGGAGATCTACATCTCCTACCATATAATGCCTCAAATGGTGCCGTCTGAATACTAGCATGCTGTTATTATAAGCAAACTCTATGAGTGGCAAATGATCATCCCAGCTACCCTTGAAATCAAGAACACAAGCACGCAACAGGTCCTCAAGCGTCTGAATAGTCTGCTCTTCTTACCCGTCGGTCTGTAGATGGAAAGCTGTACTAAGATTCACTTGAGTACCCAAAACTTGCTGAAACTTCTTCCAAAAGTTGGCCGTGAAACTGAGCCCCTCGATCAGAAATGATAGAAACTGGAGTGCCATGTAGCCTCACTATTTCCTTGATATACAACTGAGCATAGTGTTCCTTTGTGTCGGCAGATTTAACTGGCAAGAAGTGTGCTGATTTCGTGAGTCGGTCCACGATCACCCAAATTGAGTCAAACTTGCACGCAGTGCGAGGTAAACCTACCACAAAGTCCATATTAATCATTTCCCATTTTCATATTGGAATTTCTATGTTCTGTGCCAACCCACCGGGTCGTTGATATTCGACCTTCACTTATTGACAGTTCGGACACCTTGCCACAAAGTCCGCCACATTCCTTTTCATGTCATTCCACCAATAGACTTTCTTGAGATAGTGATACATCTTTGTAGAACCTGGATGCACGGAATACCTAGAAGCGTGAGCCTCAATCATGATTCTTTTCTGGAGACCATCTACATTCGGAACACATAGTCGCCCTTGGTACCTTAGTGTACCACCACCGATGCCAAGAGAAAAAATCGTAGTCTTATGTTTTTGAATCCTTTCATTCAATTGCACCAAAAATGGATCGTTTTATTGCTTCTCTTTGACTTCTACAACAAGAGATGATTCAGCCCTATTTTGCACAATTACCCCTCCTTCACCAGAGTCCGTAAGACGAACTCCCAAACTAGTTAATCGATGGACTTCCTTGGCCAATGTCCTTTGATATACCTCCAAGTGAACCAAACTACCCATAGATTTCCAGCTAAGTGCATCCATCACAACATTGGCTTTCCCCGGGTGATATAGAATATCGATGTCGTAATCCTTGAGTAACTCAATCCATCTTCTTTGCCTCAGATTCAACTCCTTTTGTTTGAAAATATATTGAAGACTCTTGTGGTCCGCGAATACCTTCACATGGACCCCATACAAATAGTGACGCCAAATTTTCAATGCAAAAACCACCACCGCTAGTTCTAAGTCATGTGTTGGATAATTCTTTTCATGATTTTTGAGTTGCCTAGAAGCATAGGCTATAACCTTACCGTGTTGCATTAATACACACCTAAGCCCAATTCTTGAAGTATCACAATATACCACAAACCCTTCTGTACCCTCTGGCAGGGTCAACACCGGCGTCGTAGTTAATTTCGATTTCAACTCCTGGAAGCTCCTTTCACAAGCATCGGACCATTGGAACTTAACTAATTTCTGAGTCAATTTAGTCAACGGAGAGGCAAGAGTAGAGAACCCCTCCACAAACTTTTTGTAATACCCTGCTAAGCCCAAGAAACTGCGAATCTCGGTGGGCGTTGTAGGTCTAGGCCAATTCTTTACTGCTGAAATCTTTTGAGGATCAACCTTGATTCCTTCTCTAGAGACAACATGACCCAAGAATGTGACAAATTCGAGCCAAAATTCACACTTTGAAAACTTAGCATACAATTGGTGCTGATGAATAGTCTGCAACACTGCCTTGAGATGATCGACATGGTCCTCTTGACCTCGTGAATACACAAGAATATCTTGAATGAACACTATCACATAGGAGTCAAGGCTTGAAAACTCGATTCATAAGATCCATGAAAGCTGCAGGGGCATTTGTTAGCCCAAAAGATATTACCAGAAATTCAAAGTGCCCATAATGGGTTCTAAAAGCTGTTTTCGGAATATCCTGCTCCTTGATCCTCAATTGGTGATACCCGGATCGTAAATTAATTTTGGAGAAATATCCAGCACGTTATAACTGATCAAAGAAATCATTTATTCTTGGTAGTGGGTATTTTTTTTTATTGTGACTTTGTTGAGTTGCCGGTAGTCAATACACATCCTCAGTGATCCATCTTTCTTCCTCACAAAAAGAATCAGTGCGCCCCATGGAGACACACTCGGTCGGATGAAACCCTTCTGTAATAAATCCTTCAACTGTTCCTTTAGTTCCTTCAATTCTGCTGGTGCCATTTTGTAGGGCGGAATAGATATAGGTTGCGTGCCTGGCATCACGTCAATCCCAAAATCATTTTCCCTATCTGGCGGAACCCCAGGGAGCTCATCAGGAAAGACCTCCGGAAATTCATTCACAACTAGCACTGACTCGAGTGTTGGTGCCTCAGAAGTGGTGTCTGTAACTCGAACCAAATGGTAAATACATCCCTTGTTGATTATCTTTATGGCCTTAAGGTAAGAAATAAACCTACCTTTTGGGATCACATTATCCCCCTTCCACTCAATAACCGACTCATTAGGAAATTCAAACCTCACAATTCTAGTTCGGCAGTCGAGCTTAGCAAAATATGAATAAAGACAATCCATTCCCATAATTACATCAAAATCAACCATCTCCAATTCAATGAGATCGGCCACGGTGTCCCGACCGCGCACCGTGACAACACAACCCTTATAAATCCGTGTAGCCATAATAGACTCACCAATCAGAGTAGATACATAGAACGACTCATGAAGCTATTCCGGTTCTATCCCAAATTCCATAGCAAAAAAGGGGTAACATAGGACAAGGTGGAACCGGGATCAATAAGAGCATATACATCATGAGTTTGGACAGTCAATATACCTGTGATGACATCTAGAGAAGCCTCTGCACTCTGGCAACCACTCATAGCATAGAAACGGCTAGGTCCTCCTGAACTCTGTACACCATCCCTAGCTGCACCACGCCCTGCTGGTGCCGGAGTGCCTCGAGCTAGAGTGGGTGTTGAAGATGTAGCAGCTGCAGAACTGGATGGAAGTGCTGTGCTCCTGCCCGCACCCTAGCGAGATGAACGACACTCCCTCTGAATATGACCCCTCAATCCGCAACCCGTAATATATAGGTAAGTCCATGTAGAAGATCCCCGAGTGCATCCTCTCACACCTGGGGCATGGGGGCCTCCGCTGCTGCGGGAATCTCCCTCCTGATCAGCCCTGATGGTAGGGTCCCCTGCTGTCCCTGATTGGGCCTGAAGTGACTACCCTACTACTGACTGTGCCCCGCTAGTGGTGCACTGGCTGCAGACTGAGCATGAGACTGGGTTGGCCCTGATAACCCTCCCCTGAAAGCCGATCTCCCCCTACCAAATGGCTCCCCAATGTTGCCCGCGGATTGGGCCTTGCTGGTACCCTCTCGCTCCCTTCTGTTCTTCAACTTGAGGTCCTCTATTGCTTGAGCAAATGCTACCATTTTCCCATAGTTCATATCCGAATTCAAGGCAGCTGAAGCGGCCTCATTTATAACCAAGAGGCTAAGGCCCTGCACAAACCAGCACACTCTAGCCTCCATAGTAAGAAACATGAGAATGTCATATTTTGACAGACACGCGAACTCCATGTGATACTCCCACACACTCCTACTCCCTTGCTTAAGATTCTCAAACTCTGTAGCACGGGCTGTCCTAGTCTCGGCAGGCAAGAAATGGTCCATAAAGGCATCCGCAAACTCACCCCATCTCGTTGGAGGGCTCCCCTCATCCCGAGAGTCCTCCCACAACTCAAACCACGAATATGCCACCCTTTTTAGGCGGTAGGAGGCCAACTCCACTCCCTATGTCTTAGTAGTGCGCATAACCCGGAGAGTCTTATGCATCTCATCAATGAAGTCATGTGGGTCCTCCTTGGGATTAGCATCCGTGTACACCGGAGGATCCAACTGCAAAAATTTGTACACCCTAGAACTAGTAGAATCCCCTTGCTGGCTAGAATATGTAGGTGCAACATTCGACCTTTGGGCCTGAGAAGCCACTATCTGAGTCAGTATCTGAATAGCTCCCCTAAGATCCCTATCCGAAATACCAGAGCCGGAAGCTAGGGCTGAAGGTGGAATCAGAATATCAGGTGGAGGAACCGTTGCACCTTCAGTAGGTGTAGGAACTAGTGTGGCCTGGGCCAGTGTAGTGGAATCAGGTAGTGTAGTAGTCGGGGGATTATCCTCACCCCTCGGGTATTCACCCGCCTCACCAAGTAAAGGGTCAACTGCCACTCCTAAGCCGGCATTGGCTCCTTGAACAGTTCTTTCTATCTTCTTAGGTACCATATACTGAAAGTTAAAGGAATGCATGAGTTAGAGGAGGTACAGTTTCACAATTAGTTTCATCGCACGATCCAGAATATCAAAGAAGGATATTGTTCCTAAATGTCCAAGTAGCCTCCAACTTATAGATGTGGTCGACAACATACCGATAAGAAGGACTCTACTAGAAACGGCTCCGAGACATCTTAGGACACTTTAAAACCTTAGGCTCTGATACAAAGTTTGTCACACCCCAATCTTGGGAAGCGTAACCGACGCTTAACCGAGTGAACCCGTCCGAGCAAGCTTGTTAGATACTTTCTATCCAATTAACCCATGATCAAGAAACGTCGTGATTTCATTAATTATACAGTAGGAATCTCATTCATACGATCCTAAATCATTTCATTAGTCATTGCGCCTTTAAGTCTCAAAATACATATTTCTTAAAGTCTGAGAGGAACAAATGATCAACACAACATATACTTGTTTAACATTCCCAACACCCATACACAACCCACATAGTGTCTACAGAGCCTCTAAAGATACAAAAGAGAGTAAAGATGGTGCCGGTAATAAGGCCCCGACTATACCTCAAAAAGTGACTATTATATAAATAAAAGGTACAATACATGATCCCGGATTGAAATGGGGCTCACTGAGTCCTCTGAGAAGATGATGCATCACTATCTGTGACCAACACTGTCTGCTATGTAACCATCTGTATCCATTCAAAGATGCAGCGCCCCCGGCAAAAGGGACGTTAATACCGTCGAATAGCACTAGTATGTAAAGATAAACACCAACTCAATAGAATGAATAATAATACAAGAGAAACAATCAAGAATTCAATAAGGGCTTCAAATGATAGTAAAACAACAAGTTAAGAATCATATACATTTTCAAGACGATTTCCATATTATTAGGTTGGGTAACCTTTAGTACCAATATTCCACAATTCACAATACCTTTGTATTCTTACACGGAGTTCGATCTCGGCCAGATCGGCTAGGCCATCTTATTTGAGACATTACCACAATTTCATTATAATTTCCAGCACAGTGCCACCATGTGTGTGGCAAGGCATCCGATCACGGCCCGATCGGCTAGGCCATCTCATTTGAGACATCAACCATTTTCTCAATTTCATCCACAATACCACCGTGTTCTTACACGGAGTCCGATCTCGGCCTGATCGGCTAGGCCATCTCATTTGAGACATTACCCATATTCAATCAGTCATCTCAATTCATATTTCTTTCCCCTACTTTCAATACAATGGCACGAGTGGCCCCAATTATAAAGTTATTCTTGGCTCTAGGCCGTATTTCATAATTCAAGTTCTTTTTCCACATTCCAACATTATTAGTATCAACAAAAATAAGGCTACCCATTCAAGACGTTAAATTCACATATGAGCAATTCGGGAGTCATAGGCACATAGAGGCTTTTCATACAGTTTGGCATAACAACCTTTATTTTGATCTTGACATGAAGTCTTAACATTGCTAGCGCATATTCCACATTTTAAACACATCCTCAAATAACAAGATAACATGATGAAATATTTAGAATAAGGATTGAACTTACATCTTTCAACACAAACACATTAGAAATCGCCAATTCTATAATGATCAATAGCTTACTCCAATTACATGAACACCGTGGGGTTTGATTCTAAGGAGAAGGGGGTTTAGACAACATACCTCAATTGAGATTCTCAAACTCTAAAATGATTCGGAATTCTTAGCAACTTCAATCTATTTTAGAAATATAACAAGTTGGACCAAAATTAGGAAGATGAACATGATTTTAGCTCATTTGAGCATATTAACAAACACTAAGTGTGCATCAATGTTTTAAGCCCCTTTTTGTGGAAATTCCATCTTTCCCCAATCCATTCTCTATCATTTTTAGCTCACAATCTTTCCACATACCTTAGGAACAAATGCATGCAAAGTAAGCACTCCCATCCCCATGAATTTTCTTACTAATGGTCCATTCCAGTTACATTTTGAAATTAAGAGTTTGGGTGATAGAATCTTACCTCTTAGGAAGAAGACCTAGGTGCCTCTCTTGATAATCTTCAAGATTTTAAGTGAGAATTGAAGAGCAATGTGATGAAGATCACTTCTCCCTCTAGGAACCTCTCTCTCACTCTAAAAATATCAGAAAATATGATCAAACTGGTCCATGGGATGTGTTTTAACGAAATAGGGCCGGGTTTAAAAACCCCAAAAGTGAAGCTCCGGAACGGGTTATGCAGTCGCATATGCGACCACATAATGACCGCAAAAATTAGGGGGGGGGAGGGGGAGAACTGGAAAAGAGATGATCTGGTCTGCGGTCACTATGCGGCCCGCAGACCTAATCTGCGGTCGTATTATGCACCGCAAAACTTTCCTTCAAAAAATTCCAAGGCGGGATATGCGACAAGAAAGCGGCCTGCAAAACGGTTATGCGATCGCATAATGGCCGCGAAATTGGGCATTAAAATGCCTTAGAAATCTGCCCCACTCTGCGACCAGTCTGCGGTCCGCAGAGTGGTTCTGCGGCCGCGGGAATGCATACTTCTGCCCAACATTTTCCTTCAACTCTCAGCGCACTGATCAATCCAAAAAGTCCGAACCGTGGCTCGCAAGCTCGCCGCGAAGAATTTCTACTATTATTATCCTCTATGCCTACTTTGGCATCACGGAACCCGGGGTTATAGGAAAACTTTTACGGGGCCTTACATATGACCCCTCTATTTATAGGAAAAGAGTGACTTAGCCACCAAATAAAATTCCTAAAATCTCTCTAAAATATAGACATTCACCTTAAATACAATTCTATTTATAACACTATCAACTTTCTTGTTTTTATTTAGGATTTGCTTCTTTATTTGACAAAGTAAGAAATTTTTGTTACCTTTTATAAAATGTTTCTCGTAATGAAGTACGTGTATTCACTAACCAAGGAAGAAAGAAAAAACGAAAAAAGCGAGAACGAGTGTTTACTGAACACGTCCTTGAAAATTGATTTTGATTAAGGATATGTTTGGTATGAGAAAAATATTTTTCCATTTTCCACTGTTTGGTTGCAAAAAATAGTTTGGAAAATATTTTTCTAGATATCACATTTTTTTAAAATTGGAGGAAAATGACATCCCTAAAAAAAAGTAAAGAAAACATTTTGCAAAAACTCCACCTACACTAACATCTAACCCCAACCCCCTCCCCTTCTCTCCCCTACACCCTCTCCCACCCCCTCTCCAAAAAAATTTTCCCCCCATATTTTCGTTTTTTCCCCTTTTCCGGCACCACCCACCCTGCTAACCGTCCCCAATGCACTCCCCCGCCCCCCGGATGTTTTTTTTTTTCAAATATTTTTTTTTGTATTTTCAATTTACTGTAAAACGATTTCTGCAGCACCTCCTCCCTCCCCCTCCCCCGGCTCGAGCTTTTCAGGATTTATTTTTTACTTTTTTTTTGTTGTATTTTCAATTTTCTATTTTTTTTTGTTTTTATGCACACCACCCCCACGCTCCCCACCCCCCGCAAAAAAAATATTTTTTTAAATATATTTTCAGTTCTGATTTTTTTATTTTTCAGTTTACAAGTTCGAAATTTTATGAGTTCCAAAGTTATGAGTTCAGAGGTTTATGTATTTGGAAGTTTGCGGGTTTAGAAATTATAGAGTTTACGAGTTCGAAAGTTTAGCGGTTTGAAAGTTTATTTAATTTGTGGGTTCGGAAGGTTGTTGATTCGAAAGTTTATGGCTTCATGTTTATTGTATCTAAATTATTTATGAATATTGTTAGAAGTTATTTTCCTTAATTTGCGTACCAAATACCGAAAAATGAGTAAGATTACTACTTGTGTTTCAAAAAAATATTTTTCACGAAAAATATTTTCCGTTATACCAAATACACCCTAAAACATGATATTTATTGAAATGGTGAAAATCACTCTCTCCCTAAATTTGTTGTAAGAAAAAGAGTCACCTTCCAACTCGGAGTTATGACCTTTCTCTCTTATCTGGATTACTTTTTTTAAATACCTATTTTACTCTAGATTATCAACCTCTTTCCTTTTTGTAATTTTTAATATCGTGACTTTTTCAATATAATGTCATTCATCTTGCTTAGATAACTGTGTACGGGTAAAATCGAGCTCGGTGTTTGATCGAACTTGAGAAATAGAGGATCAAGATCGGTATATCTGTAATAGGGTAAAAATCGAAGTCCGAGGTTCGATCTGACATCCAGCATGGTCAGCCAAGGACGGAATATAATATTCAACATCGGATCCAAAGCATCATCAAAACTAACCATCAAGATTATCAAATTTGCCCTCGAGTTTACCGAAGGCGTAACCGGTCCTGTTTCTAACGGTCTCGAAGAAAGCTCTGCTAGCTCATCCGACAAGGGTCCGTGATTCATTCCATTAACTAATCATTATGGCGAAAATTACGAAATTAGTAAAAAAGGGAACCAATGGTCTTCAAAATCAAGGACTTATATTTTTATAGTACAATTAAATAAGACCCTAGGGGGTAGGTCTCCCTCAATATATAAAGGGGACTTGACAAGCCATGAAAGACATGGTAACATATGCTCATAAGCAATACATTTTCCAAGCTTATACTCTTTGATATTGTTTCTGTCAATAAAAGTGTATTCAACTCAAGGGTGGCTGTCATTCTTAAATTGAAATCATCCAATTCCCGTGGTTTGTAGTTTATTTTATCGCTATTTATTTTAATTGCAATCTAATTTATCGCGTTGTATCAAGTTAATCCACATGTCCTTATCACCACTAACAAATTCAATTGTTATCCGATTTTGAGGGTAAACAGTTTGGCGCCCACCGTGGGGCTAAGGATAATAGTGGTTATTTGATACGAATCTACATAACACACACTACATTACACTTGCTCTTTGAAGTATCTTTGATTTCATGCTAAAAATGTCAAACTCTCAATTAGCACCCCTACATATCGACAACGAGTCCGGTCATCAGGGTGAGAATAACAACATAGCGCCCGATAACGTAGGGCTACTCGCTGGTCCTGTAGGAATTTCGATCGCAGATCCGATTGATGTTAATTCACATGTGGCAATTGACGCTAACTTGCCTATCGACCCCGAAAATAACATCCGTGGTGGGGCCCGATCGGCGGCTGAAAACACACAAAACAATGAAGAATACGGGATCAGCCTAAGGATAATCTTCGAAATGCTGCAAGCTCAACATGTGGCGATAGCTGAGTTGCAGAGCCAAATCCAGACGCCGAGCAGAGTTGAACCCGATCCGCCCCATGAAGTCACCCGCAGAAATGAACCGTCATATTAAAGTCAAATGAACAAGAATCGGGTACTAACCCCGAGATTATAAAGATGCTCGAGGAGCTGACAGAGCAAATAAAATCGGGGGAAAAGAAAATCGAAGCAAATGACAAAAAGGCAGAAACCTACAATTCTAGGGTAGATCAAATCCCAGAGGCACCTCCGATATTAAAAGGACTGGATTCGAGGAAGTTCATGCAAAAAAACATCTTACTACAAGCGCGGATCCAAAGACAATCCCCAAGAAATTCCGTATGCTCGAAATACCTAAGTAAAGCTGGACGACCGATCCAAACGAGCATGTAACTTCTTACACGTGTGCCATCAAAGGGAAAGACTTGGAAGACGACAAGATTGAGTCTGTTCTACTAAAAATATTCGGGGAGACCCTGTCAAAGGGAGCTATGACATGGTATCACAACTTACCTCCTAATTCTGTTGATTCATTTGCTGTGCTTGCAGACTCCTTCGTGAAAGCACATGCTGGTGCTATCAAGGTCGAAACCAGGAAATCAGACCTTTTTCAAAGTTAAACAGAAGGATAACGAGATGCTCAGAGAATTCATATCCCGTTTTCAAATGGAATGAATGGATATGCCGCCAGTCACTAAATGATTGGGCTGTACAAGCTTTCATTCAGGGACTCAATATTCGGAGCTCGGTGGCTTCACACCAACTGGAGAAGAATCTGATAGAATACCTTGCCGTTACCTGGGCAGATGTACATAACCGGTATCAATCAAAAATTAGAGTCGGAGATGACCAACTCGGGCCCCCCTCGGAGTCTGTTTATCCTGTCAGAACCCTCGATGGAGTCAAAAGAGACATCGATCGTGAACCAAGATCAAATAAGGATCGATATCTACCATATTTTGGAGATAGGAGGAACAGGGGGTCCGGGCGGAACCCTGTAAGAAACGAAAGGAGAAATGGTCAAGGTTGAAGCAACCTGGGGCTCATGACCAAAAATAGCTTCGATAGGTCCATCGGGCCTAAAGAAGCACCGAGGCTATCAGAATACAACTTCAATGTCGATGCTGCCATCATCATATCAGCTATCGGGCGTATCAATGATACCAAGTAGCCTCGACCTCTACAATCCGATCTAGCTCAAAGGGACCCTAACCATATGTGCAAATATCATGATACTCATGGTCACAAAACGGAAGATTGTCGACAGCTGAGAGAAGAAGTAGCCCATTTATTCAACAAAGGGCACCTTCGAGAATTCTTGAGCGACCAAGCCAAGAACCACTTTAGAAACATGGATTCTAACAAACAGACAAGACAAGAAGATACTGACCTCAACACGTCATAAATATGATCATCGGTGGAGTTGATATCCCACAAGGTCCAATGTTGAAACACACCAAAGTATCCATCACTAGGGAGAAACAAACTCGAGACTACGTACAAGAAGGAATTTTATCTTTCAGCGACGAAGATGCGGAAGGGATCATACAGACTCACAATGATGCACTAGTAATATCTGTACTCATAAATAAGACTCGAATTAAACGTGTGTTGATTGATCCAGGTAGTTCGGCCAACATCATTCGGTCGAGGGTCATGGAACAACTCGGTCTACGAGACAAAGTCGTGCTTGCAGTACGAATTCTAAACAGATTTAACATGGCATGTTAAACCACTAAGGGGGAGATAACGTTACCGGTCAATATCACCTGAACCATACAAGAGGCCAAGTTTTATATGATCGATGGAGACATGAGGTACAATGGCTTTCTCGGAAGGCCGTGGATCTACAATATGAGGGATGTGCCCTCAACTCTTCACCAAGTGTTAAAATTCCCAACTCCGAAAGGGATTAAGACAGTCTACGGGGAACAACCGGCCGCAAAAGAGATGTTTACAGTCGAAGAAGTGATTCCAATATCAATACTCACAACATTGAAAGAACCAAATTTGGGCGCAAACCAAGAGGCCAAATAGCAGTCACTGACATCAGCCACGACCCAATCGGATGAGTAGAGGACTAATGAATACGATGATTATGGGATCCCCCGATCTTTTATAATCCCTGATGACTCCGACGCAACCAAATCAACGGTTGAAGAGTTGGAACAGGTTATATTGGTCGAGCATCTGCTCGATCGGAAGGTGTACCTGGGCATGGGGTTAACTCCCGAGCTTAGGAAAAAACTTATTCAATTCCTTGTAGCTAATATAAATTGTTTTGCTTGGTCCCATCTTAATATGACAGGGATTTCACCAGAGGTAACCACTCACAAACTAAGCCTGGAACCGAAAATAAATCCGGTCAGGAAGAAGAGGAGGCCCCAGTCCGATGTCAAACATGCTTTCATCAAGGACGAGATATATAAACTCCTTAAAATAGGGTCCATTCGGGAGGTTAAATACCCGGAGTGGTTGGAAAACGTAGTGGTAGTCCCTAAAAAAGGGGAATAAACTAAGAATGCGTGTAGATTACAAAGATTTGAATAAAGCATGCCCCAAACCCTCTTTTTCTTTGCCCAACATCGACCGTATGATCTATACCACAACCGACCACGATATCCTCAGTTTTCTCGATGCCTATTCCGGGTACAACCAAATACGGATGGACCCAGGTGATCAGGAAAAAACCTCCTTCATTACTAAATACGGCACATACTGTTATAATGTAATGCCGTTTGGATTAAAAAATGCTGGTGCCACATACCAACGCTTAGTAAATTGAATGTTCAAAAAACAAATAGGAAAATCGATGGAAGTTTACATTGACGATGTGTTTGTTAAGTCCCTGTGAGCAGAGGACCATTTAAAAAATTTCCATGAAACCTTCAGTATATTGAAAAAGTATAATATAAAGATGAATCAGAAAAATGTGCGTTCAGAGTTAGATTTGGTAAATTCCTTGGGTCTATGGTATCCAACCAAGGAATCGAGATCAACCCTGACAAGATCAAAGCCGTAGAAGATATCACGGTCGTAGACAACGTAAAGGCCGTGCAAAGGCTAACCGAGCACATAGCCGCTCTAGGACGATTTATTTCAAGGTCGTCCGACAAGAGCCACCGATTCTTCGCACTGTTGAAAAAGAAGAATAACTTTTCATGGACTCTTGAATGTCAACAATCTTTATAGGAGCTCAAAAGATACTTATCGAGCCCACCGCTACTTCACACACCAAAGACAGACGAACAACTGTATTTGTACTTGGCGGTCTTGGAGATAGAGGTAAGTGGGAGGAACGAGGTACGCAATTTCCGGTTTATTATGTTAGTAGGACCTTAGGTGAGGCCGAAAATAGGTACGCTCACCTAGTAAAACTGGTGCTCGCCTTGCTAAGCACCTCCAGGAAACTAAAACCATACTTCCAATATCACCCCATATGTTTCGTAACAACTTACACGTTGAGGAACGTGATGCATAAGCCCAAACTCTCAGGCCGATTGGCCAAATGGGCCATGGAAGTAAGTGGTTACGATATCGAGTATCGGCCCCCAGACCTCTATTAAGTCCCAAATTTTGGTTGACTTCATGGCCGACTTTACACCGACCTTAATACCCGAGGTTGAAAGAGAGTTATTGATTAACTCGGGGACTTCCTCAGGAATCTGGACCCTCTTTACGGATGGCGCCTCAAATGTAAAAGGGTCCGGTCTTGGCATCGTAATAAAGCCACCAACATGTAAAATAATTAGGCAATGTATTAAGACTGTGATGTTGACTAACAATTAGGCCGAATATGAGGCCATGATTACATGCCTTGAATTAGCCCAAAGCTTGGGGGCAGAGGTGATCGAAGCCAAGTGCGACTCACTCCTTGTGGTAAACCAAGTTAATGGGACATTCGAGGTCAGAGAAGAACGAATGCAGAGATACTTGGACAAGTTACAAATGACATTACAACAGTTAAAAGAATTGACTTTGCAACATGTACCTCGGGATCAAAACAATGAAGCTGATGCCCTCGCTAACTAGGGATCGTCGGTCAAAGACAACAAGATCAACTCGGGGGAAATTGTATAGCTTATGAGATCGATGGTGGAACAAGGCCACGCCGAAATCAACTCAACGAGCCTAACTTGCGACTGGAGGAATAAGTACGTGGAATATCTCCAGATCGGAAAATTGCCCTCAGACCCAAAGGATTCGAAGGCCCTACGAACGAAGGTAGCCCGATTTAGTTTGTCCGAGGATGGAACCTTAGTCTGAAGAACGTTCAATGGCCCAATTGCGATATGTTTGGGACTAGGAGACACCGAATACGTTTTGAGGGAAATCCACGAAGGTACCTGTGGAAATCATTCGGGCGCCGAATCGCTGGTTCAAAAATAATCAGAGCTGGTTACTATTGGATCGATATGGAAAAAGACGCGAAGAAGTTCGTTCGAAAATGCGATGGATGCCAAAGGCATGCTCCGATGATTCATCGAGCAGGAGAGCCGCTACATTTGGTCTTGTCACCATGGCCGTTCATGAAATGGGGGATGGACATCGTTGGCCCCCTTCTACGGGCACCCAATAAGGCTCAATTTATTTTATTTATGACTGACTATTTTTCTAAATAGGTGGAAGCATAGGCATATGAAAAGGTCAGAGAAAAAGAAGTCATCGATTTTATCTGTGACCACATTATATGTCGATTCGGAATACCGGCCAAGATTTTGTGCGACAACAGAAAACAGTTTATTGAAAGCAAAGTAAGCAAGTTTCTTAAAGACCATAAGATCAAAAGGATCTTATCCACTCCTTACCACCCTAGTGGGAACGGACAAGCAGAATCCACCAATTAAACCATAATCCAAAACCTCAGAAAGAGGTTGATCGACTCCAAAGGAAAATGGAAGGAAATGCTACATGAGGTTCTATGGGCATACCGTACTGTTACAACCCAAATTCGCGTACCTTAGATCACGCCGTAAGTTAGTCGACGTAAATCCAAGAAGAGTTTATCTTTGAGATGATAAGAAGTTAATCTTATTGGTCTTAAACGATACAAGGGTGTATAAGAGTGGTTAACAAGTATTAAAAGTTAAACGAATCAAAGATGTTGTAACCCGTATTTTCGGGTAACACTAGAGGTGATTAATTGTCCCAAGAGGTCATGTTTTAATGTATTTGAATCATATAATATCCGTATCATAAGTCTTGAAGTCAAGCGAGTTATGAAACAAAGTCGATAAAAGTTGTCGCAACTTACGTTTATAATTTTACTTAAACTTTAGGTCAAATGTTACTACATTTTTCTCTCAATATACTTGGAATTATGGGGTGATCTACCTATAAAATTGAATATCTATGAGTCTAGTTTCCAACGCATTAAACCGTTCGTCGATACGATCTCGGAATAGAGAGATATTCGCGTTTTCGTGAGAGTGCGCCAAGCAGCTCTCTATGGGGCCCACATAGGCGGTTTAAGACATATGGATATATATAAGATACCTCAACCCCGTTTTAAGTCATTATTTTTCAGTATATTCAGACCTTAGAACCCTAAAAACACTCTCTCAAGGTTCTCTCATGATCCAAGACCCAAACAAAGGGCAAACAACACAAATCAAGTGTCGGGAATCCCGTGACGCTAGTAAGTTTCTTGTTCTTCTTGTTGTTGCTGATTTTGTGTTCTTCCAGCTCGGGTGGGAGGTTGTTTTAAGTGTTTTATGTTCTGTAAATACTCCTTCAAGTTTTTAATATCAACCCTAGGTGATTTCAAGTCTTCTAAAGTAATTCTAGTGCCGAAAAACCTGAATTGATTGCTAGTTTCGCTTCCTTGTTCTTGTGGCAGAATTGGAGAGATATTTCGTGGAAAATTAAGGTCAAATTGGAGTTGTTATTTCTGTTTAAAGGTAAGGAACCTCTTACTCTATATATATATATATATTTAAGATTATCCAAGTTGCAGCTAAGTCGTTGAAGCTAGAACTTGTGAAATATATATCGAAAGGCTTGGTAGTAATGTTGTTGGTTGGTGGACTGTTTTGGGAGGCTCAATATGATTATTAATGATGTTGTTTGGGCTGTTTGGTGATTTTATTGAATTGTGTGAAGTCATATAAATAGGGGAGGTACTGTCCGTTTCATCGTAAAATAGGTTGCGGTCGATACATAATAGTTACGACGCTTAAACGATAATGATAGTGTCATTTCTCTTATTGTAGACTTAGGAGTCGTGACATTTGCATAGCTTGAGGTTGGGCAGTATATACAAGGTATGTGAGGCTATCCCCTTCATTCTTTTGCACGACTCCGATTGTACATAATGTAATGAATGAGCTCCCAAAGATACTCTACTCTTAGAAGCTAGCAGTACTTACATTGCTTCCCTTCTTATGAAACGATTGATATTGATGTTACTTCTCTTATTCTTATATTATCAATGTTGTTGGTAGTTCCTGATTCTTATAAGATTCTTGATGAAGAGTTAATCCTAATAATGTGTACGAAGGATACCGACCTTACGTCACTCCGAAAGGTTCAAAATGTGATTCCAATGAGTCCAGCATGCATCATATATATGTATCTATTTTACTCTACCGAGCCGTGCTATAGTTGGCCGGGTACGACACCTATTGTGCAACCACTGATCATTTGGGTTTTACCGAGCTCCACGTGGCCGGGTATGATTCTACCGAGCCCTATGATGGCCGGGTACATTTTACCGAGCCTATTACGGCCGGGTACGATATGATGATGGTGATGCCCACAAAGGCGTATGTTTTAAAAGTTTATGTATATATATGTATGTATCATGTGTTTCATGTTAGTAGCCCTCAGAGGTACCCAGATGTCACAGGTTGTATATTCCCTATCCCTATTTATATTACTGTTCTTACTTATGCTTTCCTGCCTTACATACTCAGTACTTTATTCGTACTGACGTCCCTTTTATTTGTGGACGCTGCATGTCGTGCTGCAGGTCCTGATAGATGGGTAGACGCAGCTCCCCCACCACAATAGGCTGTCCAGTTCAGCGGTTATTGGTGAGATCCCTTCTCCGGACTTGCCGTGGTCTTGGTATGCATTTTTGTTAGAGATATTATGGGTATGTAGGGGCCCTGTTCCGGCAATGTTTTAGAACTTATGTTTCTTTAGAGGCTCATAGACAGGTGTCGACTCATGGTAGCTCGTACCTTATATATAGTTTCTTGACAGTCTTGTCGTCCCATGTTATGTATGTTCATGACATTATCTTTCATTGTATGATGTTCATGATCCATGTCTACCATTTATATTGATCTTGTTGGCCCTTAAAGATAATAAGGAAGGTTAGATAAAATGTATGTTGGTGCTCGGCAAGTATGGCCAGGGTGCTAGTTATGACCCTCCAGTTGGGTCATGACACGTACAACCTCGAAGTCCAGTACCAGATCCACACCATTTTCTTTGATTTATGGCACCAAAGCTTTAATACCGGTCGAGGTCGTAGAACCAAGCATCAAATTACGATATACAACAAAGGAATCAAAAACCGAGGCTATGAGTATGATACTAGAACTATTAGATGAAAGGCGCAAAGCCGCCCTTGTCCGATTGGCCACCCAAAAATAACGGATCGAAAGATATTATAATCGAAGGACCAACCTTTGATATTTCAATACCGGGGACTTAGTACTAAGAAATGTTACACTAAACACCTGAAAATCGAACGAGGGAAAATTGGGGCCAAACTGGGAAGGACCGTACCAAAATATCGAAATCACCGGAAAAGGTTCCTACAAGCTCGAAACAATGAGCGGCGAATAATTGCCGAACAACTGGAATATAACTCACTTAAAGCGATATTACTGCTAAGGTAAAACACCGTTCTTTCTTTTTATTTTGAATTTCAAACTAACACTTGCAGGTGACCAACAACAAGGGATGATGCGAGATCTTAGGTCTGAAAGCACGCGTTGCACTCTTTTTCCGGCAAGGTTTTTAACGAGGCAACCAAGTAAATCGTGCTAACTTAGAATCGAAGGCCAGCTATGAACCGGTGACAAGGGAAGAAACTTCGTGATTGAAGGGTCTCGATCAATAAGATTTATTGTAAGGACCAAACGGTCAAATGAATCGTGCCCGCTCAAACCGCTCTAGCCCTGGCACAAAACATGTATACATTTGTGCACAAGAATATAAAAGAAGATTCTTCCTTGCACATAAACAACTTGTCCTTTGAGATATTTCTTACATCTTTCAAGAAGCCAAAGATATAGAGCCCAAGGGCCACCTTAATTCGAGTTCAAGCATTCACTTCACTCGGGGACTGTAGGCATTTTCCGAGTTAAAAGGCTAAGGCCGTTCCATATTAAAAACATTTGAGGGCATGAAGTTTATTTTTGGCAATGCCCGAATTAAAAGGCTAAGGCCGTTCCGAGTTAAAAAAACTCGAGGGCATGAAACTTATTTGGCATTACCCGAATTAAAAGTCTAAGGCCATTCCGAGTTAATAACACTCGAGGGCATGAAGCTTATTTTGCATTGCCTGAATTAAAAGGCTAAGGCCATTCCGAGTTAATAACACTAGAGGGCATGTAACTTATTTGGCATTGCCCGAATTAAAAGGCTAAGGTCGTTCCGAGTTAAAAACACTCGAGGGCGTGAATCTTATTTGGCATTGCCCGAATTAAAAGGCTAAGGCTATTCCGAGTTAATAACACTCGAGGGCATAAAGCTTATTAGGCATTGCCCGAATTAAAATGTTAAGGCCATTTCGAGTTAATAACACTCGAGGGCATGAAGATTATTTTGCATTGCCCGAATTAAAAGGCTAAGGTCATTCCGAGTTAATAACACTCGAGGGCATGAAGCTTATTTGGCATTGCCCGAATTAAAAGGATAAGGTCGTTCCGAGTTAATGACTCTTGAGGGAATGAAACTTATTTGGCATTGATCGAAATTAAAAGGCTAAGGGAGTTAATAACACTCGAGGGCATGGAACTTATTTGGCATTGCCCGAATTAAAAGGCTAAGGCCGTTCCGAGTAAAAAACACTCGAGGGCATGAAGTTTATTTGGCATAGCTCGAATTAAGAGGCTAAGGCCATTCCGAGTTAATAACACTCGAGGGCATGGAGCTTAATTGGCATTTCCAGAATTAAAATGCTAAGGCTATTGCGAGTTAATAACACTCGAGGTCATGAAGCTTTTTTGGCATTGCCCGAATTAAAAGGCTAAGGCCATTCCGAGTTAAAAATACTCGAGGGCATGAAGGTTATTTGGCATTGCCCGAATTAAGAGGCTAAGGCCATTTCTAGTTAATAATACTCGAGGGCATGAAGCTTATTTTGCATTGCCCAAATTTAAAGGCTAAGGCCATTCCGAGTTAATAACACTCGAGGGCATAAAGCTTATTTGGCATTTCCCGAATTAAAAGGCTAAGGCTATTCCGAGTTAATAACACTCGAGGGCATGATGCTTATTTGGCATTGCCCGAATTAAAAGGCTAAGGCCGTTGCGAGTTAAAAACACTCGAGGGCATGAAGCTTATTTGGCATTGCTTGAATGAAGAGGCTAAGGCCGTTCCGAGTTAAAAATACGCGAGGGCATGGAGCTTATTTGGCATTGCCCGAATTAAAAGGCTAAAGCCATTCCGAGTTAATAACACTCGAGGGCATAAAACTTATTTGGCATTGTCCGAATTAAAAGGGTAAGTCCATTCCGAGTTAATAAAACTCGAGGGCATGAAGCTTATTTAGCATTTATCGAATTAAAAGGCTAAGGCTGTTCCGAGTTAAAAATAATCGAAGGCATGAAGCTTATTTGGAATCGCCCGAATTAAAAGGTTAAGGCCATTCCGAGTTAATAACACTCGAGGGCATAAAGCTTATTTGGAATTGCTCGAATTAAAAGGCTAAGGCCATTCTGAGTTTATAACACTCGAGGGCATAAAGCTTATTTGGAATTGCCCGAATTAAAAGGCTAAGGCCATTCTGAGTTAATAACACTTGAGGGCATGAAGCTTATTTGGCATTGCCCAAATTAAAAAGCTAAGGCCGTTTCGAGCTAAAAACACTCGAGGGCATAAAATTTATTTGGCATTGCCCAAATTAAGAGGCTAAGGCCGTTCCGAGTTAACAAAACTCGAGAGCATGAAGCTTATTTGGCATTACCCGAATTAAAAGGCTAAGGCCATTCCGAGTTAATAATACTCGAGGGCATAAAGATTATTTGGCATTGCTCGAATTAAAATGCTAAGGCCATTCCGAGTTTATAACACTCAAGGGCATGAAGCGTATTTGAAATTGCCTGAATTAAATGGCTAAGGCCGTTCCGAGTTAAAAACACTCGAAGACATGAAGCTTATTTGGCATTGCCCGAATTAAAAGGTTAAGGCTGTTCCAAGTTAATCACACTCGAGGGCATGAATCGTATTTGACATTGCCCAAACTAAAAGGGGCTACGACAATATTAATATAGCTCGGATACGTAACAAAAAGAAGGCCTTCGAAAAATTCTTATAACCGATTCTAAAGGCTACTCTCACCAAGCTATAAACCTAAATTATTCTGGGGAAACGTTTCGGTAACACCGAATCCCTACAATGACTTAACACAAAGTAACGTTAAAGGAAAGATTTGTTCAAACCTTCGAACATAACCTAAGTATTTCATGCTAAGGCATTTCGACCTTTGTAAAAACAAATAAAAGCAAAAATATAGTGCAAAAGCTGTGAAACGGAATGAGCTTTATATATATATCAACATTTCTTTACAAGGACTGAGTAACCCCGATACATATCTTTTACAACGGCCGAACGACCTCGACAAAAAGATAGTGCAAAAAACAAAAAGATCCTAAATGGTCTAATCTTCATTGGGGGCCTCACCATCGGAGTCACCCGACTCTTCAGACCCCTCAGAATCTTCCTCGGGATAAGCCAGCTTCCTCGACTTGGCTTCGTATATCTTGGCATTTTTGATTTCATCCAATAAGTCAAAACTTTAAGCATGGACACCCTCGAGGGCCTCCCTTCGGGATTGCCACCTCGCATGCTTCACCATGTTTTTTGCTTGTTCCTGAATCGCCTCGACATTAGCTTTATATTGGGCCACCTTATCATCGGCCTCGTCTCTGACCACAACAACCTCTAACTCTGCCGCCTCAAGCTCCTTGGCCAGGTTCTCTTGACCAGAAACAACCGAGTTCAATTGAGATTGGAGTCACTCGATCGTATTTAACTACACCGAGTATTTCTCCTTTATAGCCCGAAGATGAACCTCAGCCGAAGCCAACTGCGCCCGGGCTGTCTCTTTTTTTGAGGCCAGGTGGTCCATATTTTTCTTTTATTCTTCGGCCTCAACCTTCACCATGTCCACCTCCACCTGGAGATGCTCGATCTGGTCAAGTCTCTTTTGAACCTGTGGGTTTGGGTCGTTAGCCAATGTGTCTGAATCATCATCACTAAGTTCAAATATTTGTCTTAATTGCTCGACCAAATTGGCATGCCCCTCCCGAGACGCTTCTAACTCGGCCTGGAGCCTCTCGCTAAGAAGCTTGTAAATATCCTTCTTCTCAGCAAGCTCTCGAGTCACGGCCTCATGACTCTTGAACTCCTCATGATATCGGAGAAAGGCCTCGTGATGAAGTGCCGAGGCTTGCAAGCACAAAGGAAAATGTTAAGATTAGTTACGACTAAATCTAAGTACATAATAAAGGGACATTCGAAGTTGCCCGATTCAACGCTTGTTGAGCTTCGTTGAACATGCAGGGCCTTCCACCTCGTTCATTTTGGCATGATCCTCTTCGATCACCAAGCACCGAAGGTAACTGGCAATCCCCACGGGGGGCAGAGAGAATCCGGGCATCCTACGGAATTGACATATAAATTGCTTGTCTTCGAGTAGGATCAACACTCGAAGCTGGGAACTGATTCACTAATTTTGGGCTTGAAGAAGGCCCGCCATCTCCCGGGAACGGTATTTTCTTTGGTATCGGTAAGTCACCCAACCCGGTGACATCCTCCGAAATAGTAGAATCTATGCCATTGAAGAAATTATGGAAAGAATCGACTGCTCCTTGGTCCCCTTCGTTGAGGTTACCTTTCAACGTCTGAGCCTCGTTTATCATAGAATCGCTAAACGAAGGCGATCCAAATAGATCGATCACCCAAGCACCTCCTTAGGCACATTACCTTCTGACCGAGAAGTACCGGTCATAGTTTCTTTTTCGACCTCCCTAACTCGGGGCGAAACGGTATCGACCCTCCCTGGTTCGGAGACTTCAACCATTGATTCTTCTACGGCCTCCATGGCTTGAGGCAGCTCGGAACCTCTTCTCACGCGGGTCACCAATTCAGAATCTTCTTCTTCTTCGAACTCATCCCTCAAGCGACGGAGTGAATCCGATGAGAGTTCTCGAGCGCTGGTATTCTTAGGTTTGCACACCAGCCACTTCCTCGGTCTCTTCTTTTGAAGGCTCGAGGAACTCGGAGCTATTCCTCATTTCTTCTCTTTATCCTGCTTCAGAGCAGGGGGATCTGCGTATATGTCATCATCGGCTGATGAAGACCTCATTTCGACATCTTTTGGTAGACCTGCAAAAAGAGAGTAAAATGATTAAGATATCGATGATGTGAAAGTAAGATCAAATATAACTTACAGAAAAATATTCTCACCATGGTTACGGGCCTCCCATCGGCCCTTCGAGAGCTCACGCCATAAGCACTCGGAATAAAGTCTCTGTGCCTTAATGCCTTCGACCCTCTCCTTGAGTCGATGAATGGCATCTGACATCCGGCCAATAACAACATCATCACATAACATCGATGAGAAGGGAGGAAAACGAAAAGTAATAAAAGAAATTTTGAAGGCGAAGTTACATTTACGTTTCATGTTCCATTTCTCGGGGAATGGCATGCCCGCAGCTGGGATTAAGTCTGAGGTCCATACTTGAACAAATCAGCCCAACCAACCCTGGTCCCGATCCTCGTCGATGCTCGAGAATAAGGCCTTAGTGGCTCTACGTGCGAGCTTGATTAATCCCCCTCGGTAAAGTCGAGGGCTATACATGCACATGAGGTGGTCGAGGATAAATAGACACCCCTCGATCTTGCTCACAAAGAAACAAAGCAGAATAAAAATCCTCCAAAACGAAGGATGGATCTGCCCGAGAGTCACTTCATATGTTTTGCAAAAGGCTATGATAACTGGGTCTAAATAATTCAGCGTGAAAGGGTAAGTATAAACACTTAAAGAACCTCAACGTGGGTGGTGATCGATTCCTCAGGGGTAGGGACCACTATGAGTTTATCTTCCCTGTTGCAGTCCTCTTTGACCTTATCGAGGATGTTGGAAGTAATAGTACATATGTACCTCGAGACTGGCTTGCACCGACCCGGTACCAATGAGGTTTTCTCGATCTTGAAGTTGGCCCCGATTGGGCACCCCGAAGAGACAAATGACTTTAGAGGGGGTTCCGGTGTTGGTTCCTCAGTAGCAGCAGGCGAAACATTTTTAGATGGTTTCGAGGAAGGAAGGGTTTCTTTTTTAGGAACAGATTTTGAAGTCTTTGCCATTTTTTATGAACAATGTAGAAGAAAGTATTGGTTAAAGAGGAGGCGTGCTTAGTGAAATAACTTATGTAAGCTTTCAAAAGAACTAGAAGAGAAGGTATGATTATCAGATAACTTATAAGAACTCTCAGAAAACCAGAAGGGAAGAAGTTTGAACTTAAGCTTTCAGAAAACCAGTAGATGAGAGTGATGAAGTTTTTCTCAAAACACAAGAGCAAATATTTGAATGTAAATATTCTAATGAATGAATGAAAGGGGTATTTATAGTTTTCTTAAAACGACGGTTCACTTCCTGTAGCGACCGACTATTAACTGACACCCATTTAATGCCTTGAAGACTGGGCCGACGGGACGTTTTCAACTGTTCTTATCACTTACGTCATGAGTCCGTCGTCATGATTTGTCGGAGTGAGAATCGGGAGCCCGTATCGTTTCTCATCATTTACTCTCCGAAAAATAAGGGGATTTGATGTCGTATTTTGTCTCTTATGTCATGATATATTGAAATGAGAATCTGATTCTCATATCATTTTTCGTCACCTACTCTCCGAAAAACGAGGAGACTATCTGTGTACAGGTAAAACCGAGCTCGATGTACGATCGAGCTTGAGAAATGGAGGGCCAATATCGGTACATCTGTAATAGGGTAAAAATCAAAGTCCAAGGTTCGATCTGACATCCAACATGGTCAGCCGAGGGCGGAATATAATATTCAAGATCGGACCCAAAACATCATCAAAACTAGCCATCAAGATTATCAGATTTACCCTCGAGTCTACCAAAAGCGTAATCGATCCTGATTCTAACGGTCTCGAAGAAAGCTCTGCCAGCTCATCCGACAAGGATCCGTGATTCTTGCCATTAACCGATCATTATGGCAAAAATTACGGAATTAGTCAAAAAGGGAACCAACAGTCTTCAAAATCAAGGACTTATATTTTTTATAGTACAATTAAATAATACCCTAAGGGGTAGGTCTCCCTCAATATATAAAGGGGACTTGACAATCCATGAAGGACATGGTAACATACGCTCATAAGCAATACATTTTCCAAGCTCTTACTCTTTGATATTTCTTCTGTCAATAAAAGTGTATTCAACTCAAGGGTGGCTGGCATTCTTAAATTGAAATCATCCAATTCCTGTGGTTTGCAGTTTATTTTATCGCTATTTATTTTAATTGCAATCTAATTTATCGCTTTATATCAAGTTAATTCACATGTCCTTACAACCACTAATAAATTCAATTGTTATCCGATTTTGAGGGTAAACAATAACAAATTATATTTAATTTATAGAGCGAAAAATTGAAATGCTTTCTCTATTGTATTCTACATGGCGATATTAGAGAAAGAAAGACTTTTCTATAGAAAGGTAAGGTAGATTCGTGCAGTAGACTTCCGGGCAACGGAATACTCCAAAAATAGTCCGAAAACTTTTTGTAAAGTGGTCAAAAGTAAACCTTTTACCATAAGAAATTGCTCAATTTTACTTTCTATTATACTTTAGGTTTATTATATTCATAATTTTAGTAAATTGTCTCGTTTTTTTCTTAGACCCCTAACAAAGCTCCAAACTAAAATATAGTAAAGGATAATTTTAAACCATAATTTTTCTCGAAGTATTTTGTCATGTGGAGTCCACTCAATTCGTTTGAAACTCCGTGTATGACAGTAAAATTAAACAATTCCATATAATAGAGGCTTAATTTTGACTTTTCCCATTTGACAATAATAAGCCATAATGAGTACAATTTGGATGCCAAACCCATGCAAATGATATATATATATATATATATAAAAGCATCAATTACTATTTGTTAAATTTTAGACATCTATATATCTTCCATGCAACTAGTGGTTGAGAACACCCATCTTCAACGAGTGTCATCTGACACCACTTTTTCAGAAAAAAGAAGAAGAAGCACACTCAAATAACAAAGATATGTATAAATACGACAAACGAAAAAAATACTAAGTAAAAGGTGTTATCACTCTGTATTCAAAATCAGTAAATCAATAAATGCTAGTTTAAGGAAAAAATAAAGTATAGAAAATTTCGAGCCCACAAGTTTCTTGTGTTTTCTTAAAGAATTTAATCCTCTCACAATACCTAAGGTTGCGAATTAATTCCTCCCAGGATAGAACTGAATAACTATTATGTGAATGTGGCACTTCATATTATAGAATTTCGGTGAACTCAAATGGCGGAGCAAATCACACAAAATGCTTACATTTTGCTTTTGAATAACCAATGCAGTATGCAAAAATAATTGAGAGGAGAGATTTCAGATTTTTCAGTGGTGAAAAATGAGGCTAAGCCTCTCTATTTATAAACAATGAAAGGGCGAGATGAAAAGGTGAAATCCAAGAGGTGCCTCTTCCATTTCCCATTCACACCCCAATGAAAGGGTGAGATGAAGAGGTGCAATCCAAGAGGTGCCTCATCCATTTCCCATTCACACCCAAGAGGTGCCTCTTCCATTTCCCATTCACACCCCTTAATAAAAATGCAACAATCCCCCACATGAATGGAGAATGGACATATGTGAAAAAACATACATGAAAATACTGTGTGATTCGCAATTAAGGATTAATCGCATCTGGATAAGTAGGTTTCCTTTTGAACTTTCCGTAGTGAGCTTATGTCGGATATACTCGGCCAATCGGTAGATTTAATATCTTTGAACCGTCGAACTATGGTGTATACCTAGATAACCATAAGTCACACAATCAACCCTTAACCGTCTTTGGTTCTCATTGTTGTGTTCGTTTCAGCCATGAACACCACCTGGTTCATAAGTGTGTAGAGAACTGGCCTTACAGAATTCTCCTTGAAGAGACTTATACTTCACACTTACATAGGTGATTCCTAAGCGTGTTATCCCATAGATATACTATTTGATATACCCCGTATCAAATTTAGAAACCATTAAAAATCCTTAACGCTTTATCCTTGGTACTGAACATTGTCTCATCACGAGAATGGACCAAAAAGAAATTTTATTTGACAATGTTGAACCGTCATTAATGACTTTGTTTGATCTCCTTAAACCTAGATCTTAGGATCTCTAGTCTTCTAGGTAGAGTTAACGCCACAGTGACTTGTCCTCTGCCATAGTCTCATTCCCTTTGATGACTTCTCAACCGCCTCTCTAGCTAGGCCTTTTTTAAGCGGATTTGATACATTATTTTTTGACTTTACATAGTCAATTATGATAATTCCACTAGAGAGTAGTTGTCTAACGGTATTATGCCTTCGTCAAATGTGACGAGATTTCACGTTATACATAACGCTCCCAGCCCTTCCTATTGCTGCTTAACTGTCGCAATGTATGCATATAGGTGCCACAGGTTTGGGCCAAAATGGAATGTCTTCTAAGAAATTACGGAGCCATTCAGTTTCTTCACCGGCCTTGTCCAAAGCTATAAACTCAGACTCCATCGTAGAGCGGGCGATGCATCTCTGTTTGGATGACTTCCAAGACACTGCTCCTCCACCAATGGTAAACATATATCCACTTGTGGATTTTGATTCCGTTGATCCGGTGATTCAATTTGCATCACTATATCTCTCAACAACCGCGGGATAATTATTGTAATGTAATGCATAGTCTTGGGTATATTTCAAATATCCCAAAACTCGTTTCATTGCTATCCAATGAGCTTGGTTGGGATTACTTGTGTATCGACTAAGCTTACTTATCGCACAAGCTATATCAGGTCGTTTATAATTCATAATGTACATCAAACTTCCCAACACTCGAGCATATTCCAATTGAGACTTGCTTTGACCTTTATTCTTTACAAGAGTATGGTTTAAATCAATTGGCGTTTTTGCTTCTTTAAAGTCAAAATATTTGAACTTTTCAAGTACCATTTTAATATAATGAGATTGAGACAAAGCTAGACCTTGAGGAGTTTAAAGGATCTTAATTCCCAAAATTAAATCGGCAACTCCTAAATCTTTCATATCAAACTTACTAGTAAGCATGTGCTTAGTAGCATTTATGTTAGCAATGTCGTTACTCATTATCAACATATCATCCACATATAAACAAACAATGACTATTTGATTTGGATTATTCTTAATGTAAACACATTTGTCACACTCATTGATCTTGAAACCATTTGACAACATTGTTTGGTCAAATTTCGCATGCCATTATTTTGGTGCTTGGTTTAGTCCATAAAGTGACTTAACAAGTCGACACACCTTCTTTTCTTTTCTGGAAACTACAAACCCTTCAGGTTGTTCCATATAGATTTCTTCCTCTAAATCTCCATTTAAGAAGGTTGTCTTTACATCCATATGATGGATTTGAAGGCCATACACGGCGGCTAACGCTATTAACACACAGATAGATATAATCCTTGTTACCGGCGAGTATGTGTCAAAGTAATCAAGACCGTCCCGTTGTATAAACTCTTTAACAACTAATCTTGTCTTATATTTGTCAATAGTACCATCAGCTTTCATTTTCCTTTTGAAAATCCATTTAGAACCCAAAGGTTTATTTCCCGGAGGAAGATCAACTAATTCTCAAGTATGATTACTTAATATAGATTCTATCTCACTATTGACTGCCTCTTTGAAATATTGTACTTCCGAGGAAGACATTGCTTCTTTGAACGTTTGAGGCTCATTTTCCAATAAAAAATGTCATAAAGTCTGGTCCAAAGGAAGTAGTTGTCCTTTGACGTTTACTACGTCTTGGATTTTCCTCATTAAACGTACTTTCCTTTTCTTCTTCTCGAGGTCGCTTAGATTTTTTACTAGACGACTCACATTCATTTTTATACGGATAAATATTCTCAAAGAATTCAGCATTATCGGATTCGATTACCGTATTAATATGAATGTCGGGATTTTTTGATTTATGAACCAGAAAATGATATGCTTTACTATTTCTTGCATATCCTATGAAAATTCAATCAACCATTTTCGGTCCAATCTTCACCCTTTGGGGTTTAGGAATTTTCACTTTAGCCAAACACCCCCACACTTTAAAATATTTTAAGTTGGGTTTCCTACCTTTCCATTTTTTATATGGAATAGATTGCATTTTGTTATGGGGAACTCGGTTGAGTATTTGATTCGCTATAAGAATAGCTTCCCCCTACAAGTTCTGGGGTAAATCTAAACTTATCAATAAGGTATTCATCATCTCCTTTAACGTTCTATTCTTTCTTTCCGCAATTTCATTAGATTGCGGTAAGTAAGGGGCAGTTGTTTGGTGAATAATTCCATATTCTAAACATATTTCTTCAAAAGGAGATTCATATTCAGCACCCTATCACTTCTTATCATTTTGATCTTTTTGTTTAGTTGCATTTCAACTTCATTTTTGTATTGCTTGAATTCCTCAATTGCTTCATCTTTACTATTAAGTAAGTAAATATAGCAATATCTAGTACTATTGTCAATAAAAGTTATGAAATACTTTTTCTCACCGCGAGATGGTATTGACTTCATGTCGCAAATATCTATGTGAATTAAGTCTAAAGGATTTGAATTCCTTTCAATTGACTTATAAGGATGTTTAACATACTTTGATTCCACACATATTTGGCATTTCGAGTTATTGCATTCAAACTTAGGCAATACTTCCAAATTAATTATTTTTCGCAAAGTTTTGAAGTTGATGTGGCCTAAACATTCTTGCCATAAATTATTTGACTCAAGCAAGTAAGAAGAAGCTGTAATTTTATTCATATCAATGGAAATTACAATGATTTTGAAAAGGCCCTCCGTAAGGTAGCCTTTTCCTACATACATTTCATTTTTACTAACTACAACCTTGTCAGAAATAAAAACACACTTAAAGCCATTCTTGACTAGAAGTGATATCGAGGCTAAATTCTTTCGCATTTCAGGAACATGAAGGACATCATTTAGAGTCACAATCTTGCCAGAAGTCATCTTCAAAGCTATGTTGCACGTTTCTTCAATTTTTGCAGTAGCGGAATTTACCATAAAAACTGTCTCGTTGGGTCCAGCGGGAGCATAAGAAGCAAACAACTCCTTGTTAGCACAAACATGACGAGTTGCCCCCGAATCAATCCACCATTCTCTAGGATTTCCTACTAGGTTACTCCGAAAGCATGACACATAAATCGTCTATTTCATCATTCTTCTCAATTATGTTTGCTTGACTTTTCTTCTTGTCCTTCTTTGGTGCACGACATTCAGCAGCCTTGTGTCCAACCTTTCCACAGTTGTGGCAATTACCTTTGAACTTCTTCTTGCTTGGGTAATTCTTTGGACCAGACCGCTTCTTTCTCTTTTTGTTCGTTGAAGCTTCCTCAATAATATTTACACCCATAATTGTTGAATTTCCACGAGACTTCTTCTTAGCAGCCTTGTTGTCCTCTTCAATCCGTAGACGAACAATAAGGTCTTCAAGCATCATCTCCTTGCGCTTATGTTTCAAGTAATTCTTAAAGTCCTTCCACAGCGGATGCAACTTTTCAATAAATGCTGCAACTTGAAACGCTTTATTTATGACCATACCTTCAATCATAAATTTATAATTAGTAAAATAATCAATATCTTGAATAAAAATATTGACTCGGTTTATACCTTCAGCAAGTAGGTCATGAACAATAACTTGTAATTCTTGGACTTTCGTTATGACAGATTTACCGTCAACCATTTTGAAATCCAGAAATTTAGCAGCCACAAACTTCTTTAGTCCAGCATCTTCAGTCTTGTACTTCTTTTCAAGAGAGCATTCCACAATTCTCTTGATGTTTTCATGACGCTATAAATATTGTACAAGCCGTCTTCCAAGCAACTTAAAATATAGTTTTTGCATAAGAAGTCAGAATGCTTCCATGCCTCAGTGACCACAAATCGCTCATTTTCAGGAGTTTCTTCTCCCAGAACTGGAACGTCTTCGCTGATAAAGCGCTGTAAACTGAGTGTGGTCAGGTAGAAGAATATTTTCTGCTGCCAACGCTTAAAGTCCACACCGAAAAGTTTTTGGGTGTTTCTGCCGGTGCCATCACCGGTGTAGGAGTTGTGCGACCTGAAGACGCAGTTGCCATTGCAGCAGTAGTCCCAACAGAACCATTCTGTTGTTCCACACTTGTTGTAATTTTTTGTAAAAGAAATTGATAAATAGAATTAGTATCTCGGTGATGTTTTTATATCTTCAAATCGAATACAAGCAACCGAGTTAATATATCTCGGATTGAGTAAAAAGTCACAAAGATTTTAATCTCAAACTGGAGTAGAAAATCCAAAGATTTTAATCTCTAAAACGGGAGTCGAAAATCAATAACATTTTAGTCTCCCAAAACAGAATGTAAGATGAATACATAAATAAATATTAAATTTCTTAAGCTTGTTATCACTCTGTATTCAAAACTAGTAAATCAATAACGTTAGTTTAAGGAAAAAAATAAAGCAGAGATAATTCCGAGCCCACAAGTTTCTTGTGTTTCCTTAAGGAATTTAATCCCCTCACAATGCCCAAGGTTGCGGATTAAGTCCTCCCAGGATAGAACAGAATAACTATTCTGTGATAGCGGCACTTCAAATCACAGAATTTCGGCGGACTCAAATGGCAGAGTAAATCACACAAAATGCTTACGTTTTTCTTTTGAATAACCAATGCAGTATGCAGAAAATTGAGAGGATAGATTTTATATTTTTCAGTGGTGGAAAATGAGGCTAAGCCTCTCTATTTATAGACAATGAAAGGATGAGATGAAGATGTGTAATCCAAGAGGTGCCTCTTCCATTTTCCATTCACACCCCAATGAAAGGGTGAGATGAAGAGGTGCAATCCAAGAGGTGCCTCTTTCATTTTCCATTCACACCCAAGAGGTGCCTCTTCCATTTCCCATTCACACCCCTTAATAAAAATGCAACAAAATGAATAGTAATTTGGGGCAAGAATAAAGTTTTAGAATCCGTACAATCATCCATTAATTTAAATCTACATATAAATTGAGTTGTAACAATAGGTGAACACCCCACCTAGAAAATCTTGCGTACGTCGCTGTCTGCTACCTCACTACAACCACTTTATTAAAAGTGGCGGATTTACATGGAGGGATATTGCGTACGTCGTTGTTTCCGAAAGACCCTTAGCTCAAGAAGAATAAAATAAACAATAGACAATAGATCAGTGACAATAACAGAAACCAGAAAAATAATATTAGCATCGTAAGAAACAGAAAATAAATATAAAAGCAATAACAATAACCAATAATAATGCCATAGAAAGTAGTGTGAAAATTACATAAACCATTAACAACTCAAGACAAAACATTATCATAATAGCCCCGCCCCCGGAACAACGTAGAAAAACGCTCGATTCCCTCATAACCTACAACCCTAATGCTCGACCTCCACACCTTCCTATCCAGAACCATGTCCTCGGAGATCTGAATTCGCGTCATGTCCTGCCTAATCACCTTATCCCAATATTTCTTATGCCGCCCTCTACCTCTCCTCATACCTGCCAATGTCAACCGCTCATTTATGCTCCTCATCCGCACGTGCCCGAACTATCTAAGCTTCGCTTCCCGCTTTTTATCGTACATGGACCTTCTTCCGAATATCTTCATTCCTAATCTTATCCAGCATAGTGTGCCTGCACATCCATCTCAACATCCTCATTTCTATCACTTTCATCTTCTGGGTATGAGAATTCTTGCATGCCCAACACTGATTTGTAAAGTGAGTTTTCTTCAAATAATGATGCTATTTTAATCACTTTTAAGGTATGAAATTTGTTAAGAACAATTGTAAACTGAAAGATGTTTCCTTGTGATAATAGTATATTAATCATGGTTTGCTCGATAAGTTATTGTCCTAGCAAATTTGATGGAGTCAAGCCAAACAGTAGTATAGTGCACCTATACTCTTAAAATCCTAGATATGCCTCTGTTTGTTAACCCAAGTGGTGAACATATCCTGTCAAATGAGTTAGTGAATATTGCGGACTACAGAACACAAAATCACATTTTGCCTTCTCTTTAGGTTGATTAACTGAGCTTCATTCCACCTCACAATACGTTCTTCACATCAAAAGCATTCAAAGAAACCTCTAATTAATCATTACAAGTGTGCTACCATAATAAACCTCAAACTCAAATAAGATAGAGTTGAGTATTAGTAGCCTTCCAGCATAAGGCCTCCAATAATTAGTACCCTAAAAACAAAATGTCAGTTTCTTTACTTTCTGGATCAGAGTGGTTTGTCATTGAGTGTAGAGGCCTAACTTTCTATGCTTGGAAATTTCACAATGTAGACAGCTAAACTTAACGTATAGCTTTGACGTACAACGGACTATAAGGCAAAGGCTAATCCAAAATATAAACCCGAGGAGTTCAACATTTGAAATTCTTAGCATTGTAAATATTGTACTTTTAAAATTATAAGGTCAAAATAGACACATGATGGAGAGTCTATATTGATTACATAAGACTTAATGAGGCTACAAGAAAAAAATATTTTTTTTTGTTTTTCATTAATCAAATGCTAGAAAGAATAGCAAGACATGTCTTTATTGTTTTTTTGACGGTTATTCTGCTTACTAGTATTAGAACCGGCGCGATGTGCGAATAATATTAAAGAATATATATTATGATCTTAGAGCACATTAGATTGTATTGTTTAACCAAATTTTAATTGCTATGTTAATTTTTAATGCACCGTGCTAAATAATCTCTATGAAACAAAGGATATGAGTCATAGTCATCGAATAACTTATTTGTTCCTTACTTTTTCTTTATTAAATTATCAAGTGAAATACTCTTACTGTGATGTTTCATTAGTTTTCACATTTATTATTTATTTATAATTAAAATAATGTAATAATCATAAAGTTAAAAACTTTTTATTACCATGTTAAATAATCTACTGATACTTTTAGTAATGTATATATTTTGTATTATAAAAGCAATAAATTTTCTTTATTTTCTAAATTCAATATTATATTTGAGTGTTATATAACTTATAAATAACCTAGCATTATCTTTGTCCCCTCTCTTCTCGACTTCTCGTACATTATTTACGGTGATTTGTTTTCTTCAAAATTTATTATTTTATTTATAATTAAATCGTAAAGTGAGAAGCTTTCTATTACCATATTAAAACATTTACCGATAGTTTTAATAATGTATCTATTTTTGGATTATCTTCAATAAATTCCTTTATTTTATTTTCTATATAAAATTATGACTTCTATTTAATAATTAAATTTTTATATGATCAATTATTTCATTTTAATCTCTGTAGCATGGAATTCTTTTATTTTTTTTAATAAATGTGTTTCTTGACTTTTATTTTGCTAAGATTTCAGTTATGTGATATATTGTACCTATTTTCTTGTCTTGATTCAAATTATAATACTTACATATATAAATTATCTACATGTTTATAATACTATGATAAATTATCTACATGTTTAAGAGCAACCAGAATCAATTGAATAAACACATCTGTACCAAAACAATTACATAGACAGACATAGATAAGTAGAAAAGAGGGACTCCATATGCTGCGGATTGGATCAAGTAAAGCAGATCATCACGAAATCTCCAATAATACTCCTACTCAGCTCAACGGGTACCGCTAATATCGGTCTCAGAACCTGCACAAAAATACACAGAATTATAGTATGAGTACAAAACTATGGTACTCAATAAGTATCAAGTCTAGATTAGAAGAAATAGTGGCAAGGGATCGACTCTGACACCTACTAACAACTTAATAAGCGTATGAAGCATAAATAAAGCATGATATCGCCGAACGAGTCTGCCATTAGAAACTCAGTAAAAGCTGAAATTTAGATATATATGCTTTTCAGACAATGGGATAGAATACAATATCACTCATCTCAGTTCTGTCCATAATCATGATATGATTCAATCATCATTCACATATCATATAGGAACCACTGTATGACTCTAAGCTGCCAATGCATACTCAAACAAGGGGAAAAAAAATACAATATTAGCTATCTCAATTAGCTATCTCAATCATTCACAATCACAATATGAGTCAGTCAACAGTCACACACATATATATGACATTAGCCAAGTGTCCAAATAGAACCGGTTTCAGTGTCTGCACTCATAGGACCCAAAGTAACATGGCTAATCACCTAACCCAGAAGAATGGTACTCTTCCAAGCCACCCGATCCACAAATATTTCTATGGAGGCGTGTCACCCAATCCACAGAATATCATTAATATTCAATATCTGCTAATAATATTTGTGGTGCCAAAATTCTCACTATTTCACAATATTTAACTCTCAAACTCATAGATATACGTAACGAGGCAACATAATTAAAGGTACTGAATCATAATAATAAAAATACGGATAAAAGCATATAAGGCTAAAAGATGGCTATGGCTAATCATGTAATTCAATTCATCTCAACAATTCAATAAGCAATTTCATCATTCAAAAGTCTTATCATAATATTTATCATGAATTAAGCCATTTAACCACCAAATCATAAATCAATAAGACAAGTATATGACTACAACTCACAAAGAAACGTAATATGGTAAAATAATTATTTATGCATAATTCAACAAGTCATAACCTTAAACATACTTCTAAGACATAATTATAAGTCATCGCGTAGTCATAGAATCAACTAAATATGAATAAGAATTCACATAGTCCAAATAAGGCATAATCATAAGTCAAACATTTACCGAATATGGTCATAACCTAGATATAAATATATGCTCGTCACCTCGTATATATGTGGCTCCTAAATCAAGCAACATGTAGCAAATAGATCACCTATAAGGAGAATTCTCTCTTACAAGGATAGATAAGATATTTACCTCCACATGGCAAGATTTAATCAACAAAAACCGTGTTTTCTTTCAAATAAATCTCTGGACGACTCGAATCAAACCAAATACAACTCATTAACATAAAAAAGTCATAGGAATCAATTCCAAACAATAAAATTTCATTCTTTAATCAAATTCACAAAAGTCACCAAAAGTCCACCCCGGCTCACATGGTCAAAATTCTAGTCAAGGGATAGATCCTGACTACACATAACCCCACGAGTCCAAATATGTAATTAGATTCCAAAATCAAGTCCAATCAACCTTCAAATCCCCAAAATACACCCTCTTAAGTTGTAGACACCCCCCCCCCCCCAAAATATTCTTCAAAATTTCAAGTTTTAAGCGTAGGAATTCATGGGGAATAAATATATAAAATTAAATCTAAGTAAAAATTACTTACCTCCAAAGTATTGGTGAAATATGCCTCTTTTTGAAGTCTAGGGTTTAAAATATGAAATAATGGGCAAAGTCCCAAAATTGAACAACTTAAAATACTCTCAGAAATTACCATTTGCAATCGCGGTAAAACCCTTGCAATCACGATCAACAATTCAAAACTTCTTCCTAAAATTCCTGCGCGAACATAAAGGTCAACTGGCCTCTCCACTCCACTTATGCGAAGGTCCAATCGCTAACACGACAACTAACTCCCCAACACTTTGCTAATGCGATTGCTCTTATGCGAATGTGATCCATGCCGACTGTTGGACCTGTAACCTTTTACGTGATCGTATAGGTACCCTCGCAATAACGAAGAACAAAACTTCAACTTCCATACTCTTCTCCACTAATGCGAGGTTATCTCGCGAACATGATGCACAACTGACACTAGCCAAAGACCAGCAATGTGAACTCAACCAAAATGGTCCGAAACCATCTCGAATCATACCCTAGGACCGCATGACCCTATTCAATCATGCCAACAAGTCCAAATACCTTATCCAAGGGCTCGAAATACCAAAAATCGAGATCAAAATCTTTCTCTTAACTTCAAACCTTCAAACTTCATCGAACGTGTGTGAATCACTCTTATATATTTTGGATCATAATCAAATTTTGCACACAAGTTTAGATCAACTAAATGAAGTACCCAAGGTCTCAATCCACAATTGGAGCCCAATAATACTAAAGTCAACTCCCGATCAAACTTAAGAATTCTCCAATTCTTTAACTTGTCAACTTTTGACGAATAGAGCCAAAACCTTCTAGGAACCTCCGAATCCAAATTCTATCAAGCTATCAAGTCCAAAATCACCATAAGAACCTATTAAAATCATAAAATACTTATTTCAAGATCGTTTATTCAAAAGTCAAACCTTGGTCAACTCTTCCAACTTAAAACTTTCAAATGGAGAATTACTCTTTCAAATTAATCCCAAATATCTCAGAAGCCAAAACCAACAATAAATACAAGTTATAATGCATTATATAAAGCTACTTAAGGCTTTAAACCCCTAAACAAAATACTAGTGATTAAAATAGCCGGCCAGGTTATTATATTAGGTGAGCCAACCGTACTCGGATTGTAGTAGAATCTCTTTGTAGATGATGGTATAGATGTGGAGGTAGTTTAAGATGGGGAGAAACAAATCACTTTGAGGTTATTTCTTCATGAATTTGTTAATACTATGATGGTTACTTTAGTCTATGCTAAATGTGATGCCTTGGAGAGACTTGAACTATGGGACAACCTTTACTACTAAGCTTATGACATGGAGTTGCCTTGGTTAGTTGGGGGTGACTTAAATATTGTGATGAATAAGGAAGAAAATATTGGAGGGTTTCCCGTATATCCAGTATGAGGATTTTTCTTTTTGCATAAACTCTTGTGGGTTGTTTGAGGTGGGGTTCAAGGGCGGTTCGTTTACATGGTGGAATGGAAGGGCGAGTGATGATTGCACTTTAAAAGGTTGGATAGAATAATGGTGAACCAAACACTTTCAAAATTGGTTTGGTCAATTGGAGTTTGAGCATCTTTCACGTATAGGTTTAGACCATGCACCACTCTTCCTCACTTGTGGAGAACAAACACAACACTATTTCAAGCTAATTAGAATTTTGAAGTTTTGGGTTGAACATGCCACCTTTTTGGAGGTTGTTAGGCAGAATTGGGAGGTGGATAGTGTTGGAGACCTTTTATTATATTCAAACAAAAAATGAAAAGTGTGAAAGACGCTTTATCTAGGTGGAGTAGAAAAACATATGGTGATATATTTAATCAACTTGCAATCTGGAAAGACATAGTGAATATCAAGAAAGGTTGTTTGAAGAGGTTCCTAGTGAAATCAATAGAATGGTGTTTCACAAAGAAGTACTTTCACTGTGAGGAAGAATTTGGAAACAAAAAGGGGGAATAACTTGGTTTATGGAAGGGAACATAAATAGTAGGCTTTTTGTAACCTAGTTAATGGGGGGAGGAAGAAATTTTAACTACATAGGATTCAAAACTCGGTGGGAGTTTGGGTGGTTTCTATGGATCAAATGGCTTTAGAGGCAATCTCTATCTTACAAAAATATTTTAATCAAGAGGAAGAACCAGCTAATTAAGATCTGTTGAAACATGTTCCTTCAATGGTTACTAATGAAGACAACGTGGCACTTTGTACTACACCATCCTTGGAGAAGGTTAAAAGGGAAGTATTTGCACTTAGTGAGGTAAGTGTTTGTGGACCAGATGGTTTTCAAGTTCGTTTTACCATACTTATTGGGATATTGTGAAGGAGGATGTGCATAATGTGGTGAAAGCTTTCTATGATGGTCATACATTGCCAAAGTCCATCACTCATAGAAACTTGATGTTGTTGCCTAAGAAACCTGTGATCCAAATATTTTGAAATTGAGGCCTATTAGTTTGAGCAATTTCATCAACAAAGTGATCTCTAGGGTAATTTATGATAAGCTTGAGGGGTTGTTTCCTTCCCTTATGTAATGACCCGATCGGTCGTTTTTAGAATTTGTACTTCACTCAGTAGTTTATGGGTGTGAGTAGCTCCGTCTGATGTATTTTGACTTATGTGAATCCTCGGTTTAGTTTTCACGTTATTCGGGACTGATTTGGAAGAATAATTCTCAACTAGGGAGCTTTAAATTTGAAAGAGTTGACCATGTTTAACTTTTTAGCACTTGACCTCAGATTGGAATTTTGATGGTTCCGTTAGCTCCGTTGGGTGATTTTGGACTTAGGAGCGCGTTCGGATTGTGATTTGAAGGTCTGTAGTTGAATTTGGCTCGAAATGGCGTAAGTTAAAATTTTTGGAAAGTTTGACGGGGAGTGGACTTTTTGATATCGGGGTCAGATTCTGATTCCGAAAGTTAGAGCAGGTCCGTAATATCGAACGTGACTTGTGTACAAAATTTGAGGTCAATCGGACGTGATTTGATAGGCTTCGGCATCGGTTGTGGAAGTTTAAAGTTTCAAAGTTCATAGATTTTGATTTGAGGTGCGATTCGTCGTTTTGATATTGTTATGTGTGATTTGAGGCCTCGAGTAGGTCCGTATTATGTTATTGGATTTGTTGGTACATTTGGACGGGGTCGCGAGGGGCTTAGGTGAGTTTCGGACGTAGTTCGGATCATTTCAAATGGTTTTTGCATTGCTGGTTTTTCGGCTGTTACCTATTGCTTCTAACGTTCTTCGCGATCGCAAAAGGTGTTTGGTCAGTGGAGCTATATTTTCTCCGTATTCGCACTTCTGAGGTCGCATTCGCACTGGATTAAAGATTGTAGTCTTCGCATCCGCATCCATGGCATTGCGTTCGGGTAGTGTTGAGCGGGGGTTGGTCAGTCTATATGGATTCTTCATCGCGTTCGCAGGGAGTTGTCCGCGATCGCAGAAGTCTGGTAGTGTGTTTCGTCGCGGTCACGAGGATTTATCCATGAATGCATAGTGCAAAGTGAGGCAGTGTGGGTTTGTGCTTCGCGAACGCGGGGCTTCTACCGCGTTCGCGTAAGAGGATGCCTGGGCAGAAGTATAAAGTACTTTATTTCGAGGGTTCGGCTATTTTTTACATTTTGGGAGCTATGGAGCTCGGATTGAGGCGATTCTTGAAGTAATTTTCACCATATGAATTGGGGTAAGTATTCTCTACTCGTTTTTGGTTATATTTCATGAATCTATCTTCGATTTTAGCGTTTGGTTGATGAATGTTAATGAGGAAATTGGGGGTTTTGGCCTAAAGTTTCATAATATGAATATTTTGAGTTTTGAACATCGAATTGGAGTCAGATTTGAGTGAAACTAGTATGATTGGACTCATAATTGAATGGGTTGTTGAATTTTATAAATTTTGTCAGATTTCGAGGTGCGGGCACGGGTTGGGCTTTTGGCCGATTTGGGCTTTTGATTCAAGATTTGATCTTTTTCGATCGAGATTGGTTCCTTTAGCATTGTTTGATGTATTTGAGTTGTTTATGGTTAGTTTCGAGCCGTTCGGAGGTTGGAACGCGCGTGATGTCATTGTTGGAGCATCGCTTGGCTTGCTTGGCATGTGTTGGCTTGTTCGAGGTAAGTAACTCTTCTAATCTTGGAGCTGAGGGTATGGAACCCCGAAATACGTGTTATGTGATTAGTGTTGAGGTGACACACATGCTAGGTGACAGGCATGTGGGCGTGCACCATGTGAATTGAGATTTTGTTGTTCCCATGGCACTGTATAGTGGTCCTACTTTGTTGATATCAGTGTTTTCACCATGTGATAAGTAATTGAGCTGTCAATCATGCTAGATACCATGTTTAGGCTTTATGACGATACTGTTAGGACCCATAATGGTCGTTTCTTGCTGTTATTTCACTGATTTTATTGATATTTCGTACTCAGCATATTCATGCATTCATATCATATCTTATTCTCAGTTATTTATTGATACATCATATCATTGTTATCGGGCTAATTTCATGGCATTGTGAGCCCGTGAGTGAGATTGGAGAATGATGACCGAGTGAGGTCGAGGACCTGAGTGAGATTGATATTTTGGGATCGGGTTGCACACTGCAGCATGTTATATTGCTATTTTGGGATCGGGCTGCACGCCGCAGCATGTTATATTGCTATTTTGGGATCGGGCTGTACGGCGCAACATGTTATATGGATTATATTTTATGGAATCGGGCTGCACGCCGCATCGATATAGCGCTTGGGTTGAAAGGAGCCCCTTCGGAGTCTGCACACCCCTAGTGAGCGCAGTCAACTATAAATATGGATCGGGTTGCATGCCGCAACGGGTATTGTACAACGCTGAGTGATTGAATGTGCTGAGCATAATGAGAGAGAATGCAAGACAGTGAGATTGAGTACTCTAACAGTGTGAGTACATGAGCTCATCATCGAGATGCATTGCATTTGACATACGTACTTGAGATACATGTAAAGAGGTGCATTTCCTTCTGCTACCCAGTTTGGGGGACATTTATGATTTTAACTGTATCTTGACATGTAGGCATAAAGAAGTAATTCCCTCATGCTATCTGAAAATGAAATATCTTACTATTTGTTGAAAGGACTCTTAGGAAAAAAAACACAGTTTTCAAACTTTCACATATTTTGGCTTTTTCGGTAAAAGATTTGGGTTTTCACTGAGATACTTGAAAAGAATTACCTATTTTTCTTGAACTGTGAATGAACTGAGCCTTTTATTTCTAAGATACTCTTTTGTTATTGTACTATGCTATTATGAACTGTTGTGGAATATTGGTGTTGTACCCGGCCTTTTTGTTAGCTTGTCATTATTTTCAACCTAAGGTTAGATTTGTTACTTATTGAGTATATGTGGTCGGTTGTACTCATACTACACTTCTGCACCTTGCGTGCAGATATTGACTGTTGATGTTGCTGTGCTCGATGGGAGATGGATTTGAAGATGTGCCTGCGTCCCAGTTATTGCTTCCTCTTGTTCGTGGTAGCCTTAGATCTATAAAACTCTGTTAATGTACTTTTCAAACAGACGATGTATTTACTTCATTTCAGCTTTGTAAACTCTATTCTTAGAAGCTCATGATTTGTACTACCAGTTCTTGAAAAATGTATAAGATTCAGATAATTTCTTTGATTAATGGTCCTATTAAATATTATTTAAATTGGATAGTTATTAGTTGGCTTACCTAGCGGGTTGGGTTAGGTGCCATCACGACTAGTGGATTTTGGATCGTGACACCTTATCTCATCAAACCAATCCGGGTTTGTTAAAGGAAGGAATATTATAGAGAATGTATTACTCACTCAAGAGATTGTGATGAATATAAGGAAGAGTGGGAAACCGACTAATATGGTCATCAAGCTTGACATGGCTAAGGTGAATGATAGAGTCTCATTGTTCTATATTGCAAGGATAATATGGTAAATGGGGTTTGATGAGAAGTTTATAGACATGGTTTGGAGATTGGAGGCCAACAAGTGATACTCCATCTTGTTGAATAGGCAGCACACGGTTTCCTTCATTCTACTAGAGGGGTGAAACAAGGTGATCCCTTAATGTTCATTTTGTCTGTGGAGGTTCTGTTTGGGGCTTAAAATAAGCTATTTGAGAATATGGATTTTAAGGGATTTAGGATGCCAAAGTGGAGCTTAAACTTGAAACAACTAGCCTATGTGGTGACACTATCATATTTGCTTCTGCTCAAAGGGAACCGTCGGAGATGATAATGTCTACATTGAAGGAGTATGAAAAGGTATCCAGGTAGAAGATAAATATAGACAAAAGATACTTTTGTGCACATGAAATAGTGGCAACAATATTGCACAATGAGGTTCGACAAATCATAGGTTTGTCAAAGGCGATTTTCACTTATTTGGGGTGTCATATCTTCTACATTAGAAGGAGAGATCTTCTAAAATGAGTTGATTAAAAGATAAAGGAAAAACTTCAATCTTGGAAAGGTAAGTTATTTTCTTTTGGAGGAAGGCAGTACTTATTAAACATGTCTTGCAAAGCATGCCAATCCATCTTTCATCAGTAGTTGATCAGCCCAAATGTGTGCTTGATGCTATAAGATCTTTGCTAGATTCTTTTGGATTAATAAGGAGGATAGGAGGAGTAAGCACTTGTCTTCTTGGTCGAACCTATGTCTACCAACACAAGAGGGTGTATTAGGGTTTTGGTCGCTCTATGATGTGTTTTAGGCACATTTTGTAAAACTATCATAGAAATTCCAGACTTCTAAATTATTATGGGCAGATTTTATGTGAAATAAGTATGGCAAGAAACAAATTCCTATATTGGTGCAATGGAAAGATAGTTCACATGTATGAAAAAATATTGGAGGCTAGTGTTTCTATTGAGCATGAGATTTGGTAGAAACCAAAGAGTGGCACTTCTAGCATTTGACATGATAACTTGACAAAGTTGGGGTCTTTGTGTCACATAGTTCCGATGACTTTAACATCAATGAAGAGATTCAATATGTCGAGGAGCTAATGGAGTATGGCCAATGGAAGAAACAACAATTGCTTCATCTGTTCCCGGATAAGGTAGTGGATCATATTAGACAAGATTTGGGATATTAAGGATACAGATAAGTAGGATAAGCCATGTTGGATGGTCACAAGTTCTGGAAAGTTAACAGTAAATAGTTCACGGGATCTACTAATGCATAGGGCTCCAGTGTTGCGACCATTCATGACTATGTGGGTAAAGGGTGTTCCTTTCAAGATGCCATTTTTTCTTTGGAGGATTTGGAAGTTTAAACTTCCTCTTGATTGTGTTATTGGGAGGATGGTGTATATGGTTATTTCTAGATGTTGGTGCTTCCCGAGTCCACAAAAGAAATATTTTCTCATATTTTTCTTCATAGCTCATTTACTACTAGAGTGTGGAAGTATTTTGGTGATGCATTGGGTATACAAGGTCTTCTTAGGCAACTTCATTAGTCCATATTAAAATGGTGGAGCTTTGAGTGTGAGTAAGTTGAAGCCTTTGATCCAAGATTCTCCTGCCATGATTCTTTGGCAACCGTGAAAGTGGAGGAACATATGTATGAATGGAGGTACTACGTCCATTCGGAGAGTTGCTCATGAAATTAATAACAACCTCCATCATTTGGCCAGAGTGAGGTACCCTTGGATTCTTAATATACCTTTTTCATGGCCTCATATGGTAAAATATTTTGAAAGGTATAAGTTGTTGCTTAGGAGTAAGTTGGTACATTGATCCTATCTGTCGGTGGGTTGGTATAAATATAACACGGATGGGCCTCAAGGGACAATCCGGGCCCTAGTTCCTAAACCTTTTGCGTTAGAAATATAGAAGGTTGTTTGGTGTGTGCAAGGGCAAGAAGGCTAAGGAATGGTGGAAACATGGAGGCAGAAGCTATAGGCATAAAAGAATGAATGGAATTTTGTGTTTTAAATTCCCTTCTACAGGTTATTATGGAGACGAACTCCTTGACAATGAAGAAGGTCTTGGATAGGGCTTAGGGGGTCCCTTGGATTATAGTGATGGAGGTGAATATGGTGAGGCAATTAAAGGGGATAGGTCAAGTGAAAATTTCCCATGTGTTGAGGGAAGGCAATACGTTGGCTTATTTTTTCACTAACCTTTTTTATTTTGCAGGTGACATATCCTTTTACAACTTTCTTGAACTTCCAATCCAAGCGAAGAAGATCATTAATGTTGATAAATCTCAAATCCCTATTGTCCACACTACTAAACTCAAAAGAAGGGATCTAAGTTGAAGATTATACCTCAAACAAGACTGCAAATATGTGGAAGAAAAGGGACTCATGGGTTGTTTTGACACGCTAGACATATTGGTACATCCTTGTTGTACGTCTCACACTATTTAGGTATTCATGTTAGCTAAAATCCTCACTTTGTTGAGATAGTTCTACTACAGTACACTTGGGTTTAGGTACTTTGGTTTTGGGTGTCCGTAACTCCTTTCCTCCCAATGGTATTAACATTGTATAATGCTCATTCTAGGGATGGTATGAATAGATGGTACAAGACTTCTGTCATCTGTTATGGATGCACTTACGAAAACTACTAGGCTTCTTGTTGTTATTATTGTCACGACCCAAACTAACCCTGTCGTGATGGCGCCTATTGTGGAACTAGGCAAGCCGACTCATTTCCAAAACAACCGATATTTTTATTTCAAGGATAAATTCCAAGGCCATTAACATAAAAAACCTTCGTAAAGGGGATCAAATCAAAACAAAAGTGCGGCAAGAAAAGCCCGACATCGGGGTGTCACTAGTCATGAGCATCTACTACAATCTGTCTAACAATATCAAGGTTAACTCAGCCTGGAAAATAGCTAAATATAACTAGAGGAAGATAAGAGTGAGAAGAGTAGGAGCTGCGATCACCAAGCAACTACCTTGCTATCTCCGAAGAAATATTTGCAACCAGAATAATCAACAACTGCTACCGTATCCAGCTACGCCTGGATCTACACACAAGGTGCAGTGAGTAACGTGAGTATGCCAATTCAGTAAGTAACAACAATAAATAAAGACTGAGCAGTAGTGACGAGTAATAAAGAATATAACGTTGATATTAGGAAAATCTCATTAGAATATCTCATGCTATTAAAATCAGGATTTGAATCAAAATATCTCGTTTAAACCCAGTTCCAGTAAAAGCATTTAAAGATATTTTTCAACAGTTTTCAAACAGAGGAAAAATGCAAAGGTGAGCAAACTAATGAAATCATAAACAACCCCTCAGGGAACCTCGCAGTCACTCGTGCTACTCGGGCATACCTCACAATCACTCTTGCCACTCGGGCATACCTCACAATCACTCTTGCCACTTGGGCATACCTCACAACTACTCATGCCTTCCGGTCACTCAGCACTCGGTACTCGGCACTCACACTCAGTAGGTACCTGTGCTCACTGGAGGTGTGTACAGACTCCGGAGGGGCTCATTCATCCCAAGCGCTATATGAAGCCAAATCATGGAATAAATCACCCAGGCCCTCGGCCTATATCAAACATGCTCCGGCATGCAGCCCGATCCCATAAATATCCTCACAAATCAGGCTCTCAACCTCACTCAGTCATAAACCTCTCAAACTACTCAGGCATTTCAGTGAAAAATATGGTATTCAACCCAAAATAATATTTATATGCATAAAAAATAGAGTCATAAAACGGAGTTATGCAGTAAACAAGTATAACCATGACTGAGTATAGATTTTTAATCGAAAACAGTGAGAGGATAGTAAGAAAAGGCCCCTAAGGGTCCAAATAGCACTAGCACAAGGCCCAAACATGACATTCAGCCCAATTTACAGAAACTCTTTCTAAAACATATAAGTATCATATAATTTCCACAAAATATGAAACTTTACAATTGCTACGGGACAGACCAAGTCACAATACCCAACAGTGCATGCCCACACACCCGTCACATAGCATGTGCGTCACCTCAAAATACTAGAATGATACAAAAATCCGGGGTTTCATACCCTCAGGACTAGATTTACAATCGTTACTTACCTCAAACCGGTCAAATCTCTACCCCGCAATGCTCTTGTCTTTGGACTCGGCCTCAAAATGCTCCAAAGCTATTAACAATCAGTACAATACCATCAATATATGCTAATGAAATGAATTCCACAAGAAAAACTATCAAATTAGACCAAAATCCGAAATTGGCTCAAACTCGGCCCCCGGGCCCACGTCTCTAAATCCGAAAAAATTTACAAAAATAGAAGTCTCATTCACTCACGAGTCCATACATACAAAATTTATCCAAATCCGACATCATTTGGTCCCTCAAATCCGTAAATTAAACTCTTAAAAATTCCAAGCCCTAACCCCTCATTTTCACTAATTACATGATTAAACAACGGAGAAATCACCATATGTACGAGTATTAGGGCTCAAGTAACTTACCTCAATGAAATCCCCCTTGATTCCCTCTTCAAATCTCTCCCAAAGGCTCCAAAACCGAATAGAAATGGTGAAGAATGCACCAAAATTCGCGAACTATGCAATATGTACCTTTTGCCCAGGCTTCTCGCACCTGCGGCCTTTTATTCGCACCCGCGCGACCGCACCTGCGATCCTAACAACCGCACCTGTGCAAGTCACTTAAACGTCAAGGTTCCGCATCTGCGGCAAATCTATTGCTCCTGCGCTTCCGTACCTGTGCGTGGTGCGCCGCATCTGCGAAGCCCGCCTTCTTCCTTCCCTCTGCATTTGCGCCCCAGGTCTTGCACCTGCGGGCTCGCAGATGCGATAGCCTTATCGCACCTGTGCATCCTGCCTAGCCCAGCATTGCCCGCACCTGCGAACACCCATGCAAACTAGCGGCCCCGCACCTGCGATCCTTTCTTTCGCAGGTGTAGAAATAGCAAAAGCAGCAACTTCAGCAGCATTTTCCAACTTTCACAAATCCGTTAACCACCCAGAATCACTCAGAGGTAACATCCAAACACAAAATTAACCTCGGATTCAAGCCTAAGAACTTCTAAATTTCTAAATTTGGTAACCGATGCCGAAACCAACCAAACCACGTCCGAATGACCTCAAATTTTGGACACACGTCACAAATTATACTAAGAACCTACTCCAACTTCCGAAATTCCATTCTAACCCTAATATCAAATTTTCCACTATCGACCAAAAATGGCCAAATTTTCAGTTTCGCCAATTCAAGTCTAATTCTACTACAGACCTCCAAATCATATTCCGGATGTACTCCTAAGTCCAAAATCACCTAACATAGTTAACAGAACCATCCGAATTCAAATCCGAGATTGTTTACACATATGTCAACATCCGGTTGACTTTTCCAACTTAAGGTTCTAAATAAGAGATTAAGTGTCTCATTCCACTCCGGATTCGAACCAACTAACTCGGTATATTATAATATAGATTAAGAGCATAAAGGAAACAAAAATGGGGAAAATGGGACTATAACTCCTGAAACGACCGGCCGGGTCGTTACAGTTATTGTTATGGATCCAAGCTTATGCACATCATATTTAGCTTTTTTTTGGTTGACATGTTCCAATTTGATCTTTGGAAAAAGATACATTGCACTATCCTTAGTTGTTTGAAGGCTTCTTCTTATGATTTGGCTTCTATATCACCAGTTGAGAGCTTTACATGTATTTTTAGATGGCACTCAATCATGGCCTTGGGACGTTGCTACATGGATTCCTTTGCTTTATACTTGATTGATTTTGGGATGCTTTGCACTCATATGTACTAAGTTATCATTTGTTTACAAGTATTTGGACTGTCAATAAGTTGGTACTGGGTTTACATTATGCAAAGCTTACTAATTTACACTTTTTAAGACTTATTTGGTTGGATTTTTTATACATTAGTCACTAAGTGTTGCACCCTATTTTTGCACTTAGTGAAACAAGATTCAACTTGTGGTTTCTTTGTTGTTGATGAAAGAGAGTCATCACCTAATATTTAAAGGTATACTAGGATACCTATTTAATTACTAAATTCATGTTCTTTTATCGGTCTGCTAGAAGGTAAGATTATGGGTAAGGGTTCTTGTTCTTATATGGGGAAGGTGTTAGGAACCCTGTAAAATCTACTTGAGGTAGCTCCATAGGACTTAGACTAAGTTAAAGGATTAGTTGTTTGTATTCTACTTAATTGGTGCTAAAGGAGTACGACTTACTATATATATTAAGAGATGATATTTACAAAGGGGTGTGTAGTTTTAAAAGGATGTGAGTTTATAAAGAAGCCTTAGGAAATAATGTTGGTGTGTATGATTGGAAGAGTTTAAAATATGTGCATGATGTTTATATTTATAAAACATGTGAGAAAGGGATAAGTTATAAAACACTTTGTTTTTAAAGAATGGATGTTCATGTTACTCTAATAAGATGAAGATGTTATAAAAGTGAGCCTAAGATATACCGTGGATTCTTAAATCTTAGACTTGAGGAAATCGTTTGAAAATCTTTGTTGAGCGGCATCACCTTGGTTTTACGAAAAGAAGAATCGATTTTCTTTTAGAAGGTCAATCTTGCGATTCATTTCTGGTTTTTCGTTTGAAAGAGGGATTGCCGTCATTTGCTAAGTTATTTTTTAGGCTTCAAAATCTTCAAGAAAGGATTAACAAAATATAGCAGATTAATGATGTGAATAGCTTATGATTAGCGAATGGAGAATTAGCTGCTAACTAAATTTCTTTTACTCCTACGTTCTTTAAGGCTTGTCTAAGTTGTTTACATAATTTAAGATATAAAGTAAAACAATTCAATCCAATATGATAATTTTTGTATACATGTGAGAGATAAAGCAACAAGAATGCAGGAAAATGCAATGAAGACGTAAAGCTATAGAGTAGTGAAGCAGTAAATAGTAAGGGAGTAAAGGGAGATGAGGGACTATGGTTTTTGGGCTGCAAAAGGGCATTCCCAGCAATAGCATGAATGTGCAACAGCTGACTTCAATCTTCTAGAATACCGTGACACTTGACTTTGGCATGAGTTCCTTAATAACTCAGCAGGCCCAACAATTATACATGTCAAGAAAATAAGAAGGTCATTAGAAAACAATACTCTATACATGTCAATACATGAAACTTGCGAACAGAAATAAAAGACGACAATTAACATTATTTAACATTGGAAGGTCATACTAATATGGTGGCTATATATAGCAAGTGATCCACATTGAACACTTTTTATTGTTATTAAATACTAAACCCAAAGAGAATAATGAGTGTCAATAAATTAAAGGTTAAGGGTAGAGTTCCACTCAAAGTCAAAGCCCCCTTTTGAATCCCCCAACACTTCAAAGTTTCCAAGGGTCTCAAGGCCCAGGGCAATGCTTGTGCCGAGGAGAGTAGCCCAACCAAGAGTTAAACTCTACTCCCAAATACCCCTAACCACTAACGCCTCATTCTTCCTTTATATGTTTAAGTGCCAATGAGGTACTTTCAATGTAAATCAATCACCATAACAACACCATACCATAGAAGCAATACCCTTCCCATGATGGCTAAAAGAGAATATTATAAAATACAAGACAACATATTCACATTGTTATGACCATTTTTCACAGTTAAAAGGATGGTTCACTATGAGTAATATGCTAAGCAGGTTCAAAAGAAATTAGTTTCACACACACCTAGAGGCAAGAACACTATCCTATTACTGTTAAGAATCAAACACTTGAGATCACACATTCTAAGGGCAAAAGGACATATAGTCCAAGCCTGTAACAATTATGAACACATCACATATGCTTTAACAACCTTCAGTTAAACTAATCAAGGAATGGTTTTAACTTAGGCCTTGTTCACTAGTACACATATGGGTTAACAGCTCCAATTGAAACTCTTTAAAAGGGGTTAATAAAGATATAGACCAACAACTTGAATTAGCTTCTAAAGGAAATCAGGAGAAGACAGATTAACAATTATAATTAAGATTCTTTAGGAATGTTAACAACACTATAGTTTAATTACTTCAACTGGTGCTCTCTAAAGAATGCCAATATAAGTCAACAACTACAAATACAGATTAATAATCTTAATTAAGAGGCTCAGGTTGAAAACTTTAATTATGACATTCAGAGAGTAGTAGCAAGGGTTCAAAGTAGTATCCATGATTAGTGCTTCCACTGGTACTGCTAGAGGTACCCAAACTACAACATGAACTTCTAAAAGGATACTAATAGGGTCAAAGGTTGCAATTAGGACTTCTAAAAGATATTAGCAAAGTCACAAATTCATAACTTCATTTAGGACTTTCTGATAGTACTAACTTCACATTAATATCATTGAGTATAAAGCATGTTATTATGTCCAAGCAGTAGCAACAAGAGACTCTATTTAGAGCTCACAAACTAAGTTTAATACATTTAAAAGAGCTTAGTGAAGTATCAAAACAATGTGTGCATGTGTGAGATCATGAAGGACAAATAGAGGTACTGAAGAACAAAAATGAGCGCAGGATCACAAGAACACACACAAAGGACAACTAGCAGAGGTCATATTATGCAAATGTTACTGACAGCATCACTATATGAGATTCAGGAAAAGGATAAAAGTATCATCACATTGGAAAAATATGTTAAGCATGTCTGGGATACTGCTTCAGTATAATGGAACTCAACAGTAGTATTTTAGCTAAACAAATATGTCATCATAACCTGAATACATCTCATCCTCACTTCATGACGTAAACTAGTTATAATGTAATATTAGAACATACACAAAAATTATACCATAATCCAAATAACTTAGGGCAGGTTTACATACACAGTCATGAGTTTAATCAACCAATTAACAGAATCACAAAAGTATATTATGGAGATAAAAGAATCTAGAAGATCATGAGTTAGTATTTTTGAACTAAGGCATCAAGTTGGTTTTCATCACCAAGTGATTCATACTTTGCTTACATCTGGATTATGAAGGAAACTGCAAAAAGTAACATTCACAACAGATTAGCATAACAATTAGAGTAGTGCTAATAAAATCATTAAAGAGGTCAGAAACTAGGTATTAGGAATGTTAAAAAAATTTTATTCACTTTCAAAGTTAATATGAAACATGAATTATCATATGCATATCAATATCAACATGTAATTCTAACTTCAAAAAATTAAAGAAGTTCATGATCATAGGAAATTACTTAACAGTCATTTATACACACATGAAACAGTTAAAGAAACATAAACACACAACTAATAACATCGTTTAGCAAAAAATAGTAAATCAGTTCATATTAAGGAGTTTAGACTAGCAGAAGAAGAACAAGGTCGATATTTTACTGACCTCCTTTGGTGCAGCAAACTAAACGAGTGTTTAAGTTAGCCGTTTAGGGAACCAAAAGCTCAGCCTTTAACCAACGACAAACTCAGATCCAAAATAAAGAGAAAAGCAGATGTTGAGTGAAAACTCAAAACTTCAAACCAAAAGGCTTAAGAAAATACTCTATTGTATCTTAAATTCTTCAGAAATGTTAGTTTTAGTTGGTGTATATTTTTTGTATCTTAGGTGAGAACATTAAACAATACATATTTATAGTGACTGTGAAGCCTTAAGGTTCCAGATTCAAATTGATAGTGGAGAGTGACGGAGGAGCGGCGATGCAAGCACAATCAAGTGAAAATCATAAACGAGCAAAGGTGAAAAATAGTAGTTGATTTTTACCTGAGTGGAGTGCATACCATTGATGGCAACGACCTATCGGACAAAGCCCAAAAACCTAGAGGTCACTACATTTGACCTCTGGTATAGAATCTTCATGATGAAGTTCAAAGGAGGCTTCTCATGTGCTTTGACTTGAAAGAACACAAGAAATCTCAGACAATTTGATATTTCACCCTTTTGTCAGTAACTTCAACATTATGGCTTTTGAAATTAAATGGTGGAAACGGAAAGAGAATGACGAGATTCGTAGTACAGAGTCAAGACGGATGGTCATGTATGACATGAATTTGAATGACCACCGACAATTTGAAGTTTTATATCTAGGTTAGGGTTTTCGGATTTGGGGGATTTTGAATCTCAACAACGCAAGAGGAAAGAAGTAGCATGATTCGCAGATTTGGACAACAATAAGAATGATTTGTGGTTTGATTCACGGCCTTGCACTAATTTCTGCAAGGTTTTCATGATTGATTGGTCTGGTGAGTTTGAGAGAAATGAGAGAAAAAGGGGAAAGATGATGACTGAGTGTGGTGAGGAATGATTAGGGTTTGGAGATAGTTGGGGTTGGGTCTCTAGGTTAAGCTTAGGAGATCAAATCTGGGCCGTTAATCTTTGAGATCAACGATCCTGATAATTTGGGATTAAACATTTTGTTGTGGGAAATTTTGGTGGCCATTGGATTCTTATGATCCAACGGTTAGGATAAAATCTCTGGACGTTTTAAATTTAAAGCGAAAATGTAGTAAAATATCATGGACCATTGATCATAAAAATGGGTGGCCCGAATTACTTGTATTTGTTTTGTGTGTGTAGGAGACAGGTGATGTGGCAAGCTCTAATTGGTTTAAAGGTAATGGCAAGGATTGCCAAGGTGGATTTGGGGAGTGTTTGGACTGGGTCATTTTTAGATATGAGCTGGTGTATTGGGCTAGAGTTGATTTAAATGGTAGCCAACCCATGTTTAATTAGAAATAGAAATTATAGGCTTTTAATCCCTTTTGAAATTAAACTAAATAAACTTAATTATTTCCAATAAAATATAGTAAAATTATAAATATCGAATATACCACTAATTATTGTAATTAATTGTTTATAAGATATTTTATTTTCTAAATTATAACACTAATTTTGAATTATTAATATAGTAATCTAATTAATGAGGATTTAAATAAGTAATTTGTTAAATTAATTATAAAGCCTCCGCGGTGTATTTTAAAAATTATTTTAACAGTATAAAAATAGTAAGTATACTTGTAATTACATAATACCCATACTAGGTTATTAATTTCAAAACTATTGTTTTAATTAATTTTGTGAAAATAGGTATTTATTGATAGAAAATACTTTCAAACATTCATTATAAATTATTAAGTACAAATAAATTAATTTTAAAAGTGAGGGTCAAAATTAGCCATCAACAGCTACCCCTCTTTGACTAGAGATTATGAACGAGTTTTTGGTCAAAGAAATTGAACTAAAAAAATTTTTGTCCCGGCTTTGGGCATGCATTGCAGGAATGGAACGGGGGTTATGAGCTATATGATTTAGAAAATTTAGGGAATTGGGCCGAATTTTTGCTTTGAATTTCTTACATACATCGGGCTTAACGAAGATCAGACCTCATGTAGTTCTGGAGTGAGGACTTTGAGGAAGCGATGCTCGCAGGAATTGCCCTAATACGATACCGTGAGTCAAAAGATTCGGTACTCACGAGAGTTTTGAATTTGCGACTTGACTTGAAAGATTTGAAAAATTGGAGTTCTACTGGACATTTCGAACTTGAGCTCGGATCCTTGGCCCGCTAATGAGTTTGTTGTCCCTCATGGCATTGTAGTTTGGTTTGCTGCTTAGAAGAAGTTCCACGTCGCGATATTTGTTCCTACAAAAAATAAAATATACACATACCCATAAATTCCAATGCAGAATATGTTAAGATGTGATGTAAATGATGCATGACTGTCGGAGAGCCGTTATTTAGGGCCGGGATGATGGGATACTTGAACTTGACTCGATTTATTAGCCGGGTTGTGTAACGTTCCGTATTTGTTGGAGCATTGAGTCTCCTCGTGTTGGGAGTAGTTGTAGAATACATTTCCGCTTGTTGGGAAAGTTTTGCAATGGAAGTGTCTCCGCTTGTTGGGAGAGCTTAACTTGTAGAGTGTGTCTCCGCTTGTTGGGAAAGCTTGATTCGTACAGTGCGTCTCCGCTTGTTGGGAGAGCTTTGCACTAAAAAAATGTAAAGTATTCTCTTGGGAGCGATTGACTTAAAAACGTAATCATTCCTGAAGCTACACGAGCAAAATGTCAATACATTCAAAATAATAACAAAGGAAAACAAAAGCATGCCCAAGAGATACTCTTGGCTACAAAGCTAAGTTGCGGCCATCGATTGGTAGAACGTTGGTGACGAGTTTCACGACTGTCTATTCTGGCCTCCGATGTAATGGAGCAGCGATGCAGATTGTTCCGTTGACGGAGTGAACAATCTGCTATATACAAGGCTTCGATTGGCGAAACCGACATTTGATTTGTATAGAATGCTCCAATCAATTGAGCTTATTTCCTATATAGAGGACTCCAACTGGAGAAGTCGGCGGCTCGTTTTGTACAAGGTGCTCCGATTGATTAAGCAGATAGATTGCTATATACATGGCTCCAATTGGTGAAGTCAACAGCTCATTTTGTACAAGGTGCTCCGATTGGTTGAGCAGACGGTTTGCTATGTACAATGTGCCTTTTTCACATCAACGGTCTGACTCTAAGAAACCTGCAAAGGACATCAAGAAGTAGTTTTAGTTGTAGCAAAAAAGTTAAATAAAGGAAGAGGGGTGATAATCCTGAGAAAGTGGATGATCCATCATTTTCCCTAGTTTATTCCCAACATTTCCTTGCAACCTATTGACCATGTACTCAAAGAAATATGATGAATATGACTGAGCTTGATAAAAATATGATGAATATGACTGAGCTTGACTCAGACAACCTACGTATCCAAATGAATCAGGTCAAGGCGTAGTTAGATTACAATAGAAGAAAAATTATGAGATTAAGAATGAAATGGCCAAGTCTAACTTAGACTGCCTACGTAGCCAAATGGAATCAGGCCAGAACGTAGTTTAATTACAAAAGATGACTGAATTCGATGAGGACTGCCTACGTATTCTTTCCCGAGGAAATCAAGTCGGCATAGTTCCAGAGCAATCATACAAAATGATATTTGGATTTTCTATTACAAACCAAATGAGGAGAGAAACCGAACCCTACGTGGTTGCCTACGTATCCCTCCATGGGAAGTCTGGTTGAATGTAGTTCAATTACAGCAAAACCTAACTCTATTTGCCTTCAAACATCGTATCTCTCGATTGCGTCTGAGTAGATGGGCTTCGTGTTGAGTCTTCTGTCCATTTCTACAACACTCGGTGAACCACGTAAGGACCTTGCCAATTTGGTGCAAACTTTCCTTTGGCTTCTTCCTGACGGGGGGAGATTTTCTTTAGAACCATTTTCCCCAATGTGAACTGGCAAGGTTTCACCCTTTTGTTAAATGTACTAGACATCCTATTATGATATAGCTGACCATGACATACTGCATCCATTCTCTTCTTGTCAATGGGCATGAGTTGCTCCTGTCTGACCCGTGGCCATTTTGCATTGTCCAACTTGACCTCTTGGATGACTTTTAATGATGGTATATCAACCTCAGCGAGTATCACGACTTTGGTGTCATTTACTAAAATGTACGGCGTTGCCGCAGTGGATGTTCTCATGGTGGTCTGATAACCCAGTAAGGCGAAGGATAATTTCTCATGCCATTGCCTGTGATTGTCCACTATCTTTCGCAGAATTCTCTTGATGTTTTTGTTGGCTGCCTCAACTGCCCCGTTCATTTGTGGTATGTAGGCTGTGGATTGAGTTATGTATCCTAAATCGGCAGAAGATCTTTGCAGAATTCTCTTGTCAGTGATGATTGACTCATGTATCCTAAATCGGCAGACGATGTTGTTTCGGACAAAATCCGCCACTACCTTTTTGTGACGGCCTTGTGGGTAGATGTTTCGACCCATTTGGTGAAGTAGTTGATGGCTACCAAGATGAAACGGTGCCCATTTGATGCAGTAGACTCTATAGGTCCAATCACATCTATGCCCCAAGCGGTTAACGGCCAAGGCAAACCCATCACATTCAACTCATTAGGCGGAACCCGGATGAAATCCCCATGGATTAGGCACTAGTGACATTTCTTCACGTTGCAGATACTATCGCTTTCCATGGTCATCCAAAAGTATCCAGTTCTCAAGATCTTCTTAGTTAATATGAACCAATTCATGTAGGGTCCGCACGTTCCTGCACGTATTTCTTCTAATAATCTGGTTGCCTTGGTGTCATCTACACATCCCAACAAACCCAAGTCTGGGGTCCTCCTATACAGGACATCCCCGTTAAGGAAAAAATGATTCGCCAACCTCCTGAATGCTCGCTTCTGACTATTGGTGGCATTCTCTGGGTACTCTTTTTTTTCGAGGAATCTCTTAATGTCGTGGTACCATGATTTACCGTCTGGCTCTTTATCTACATGAAAGAAATAGGCATGTTGATCCCTGATCTCTACCTCGATAGGGTCGATGTAGTTCTTGGTTTGATGTTGAATCATAGACGATAGAGTTTCAAGGGCGTCAATGAACTCGTTCTGGATCCTGGGAATGTGCTTGAACTCAATCTTCATGAACTTCTTGCATAACTCTTTTACATAGTGCAGGTATGAAAGGATCTTGACATTTTTGGTAGACCACTCCCCTTGGATTTGGTGTATCAATAGATCGAAATCCCCTATGAGCAAAAGTTCTTTGATGTTCATGTCGACTGCCATTCTGATCCCAAGGATGCATGCTTCGTATTAGGCCATATTATTGGTACATGGGAATCTTATCTTCGCTGATGTTGGATAGTGTTGTCCAAATTCCGAAATTAGTACTGACCTAATTCCTACTCCTTTAAAGTTCGTTGCTCCATCGAAAAACATTCTCCATCCAGGGTATGACTTTGTGATATCTTCTCCGGCGAACAATACCTCCTAGTCGGGAAAGTACATAGTGAGCGGCTCGTAATCTCTGTACACTAGATTTTCTCTGAGGTGGTCGGCTAAAACTTGTCCCTTGATATACCTTTGGGTTATGTACACAATGTCAAATTCGCTGAGGAGAATTTGCCATTTAGCTAGCTTTCCGGTAGGCATCGGTTTCTGAAAGATATATTTGAGCGGGTAGAGCTGAGATATCAAATGCGTAGTGTATGCCGACATGTAATGCCTTAAGTTTTGGGTGATCCAAGTTAGAGAAAAACAAGTGTGTTCTACCAAGGTGTATTTGTCCTCGCATGATGTGAAGTTCTTACTTAAGTAGTAGATGGCCTGCTTTTTTCTCCCAGTTTTGTCATGTTGTCCCTACACACATCTGAAGGCGTTATCCAAAAATGATAGATATAGTAGCAATGGTTTCCCGGTCTTGGGGGGAACCAATACTGGTGGGTTTGACAAATATTCCATAATTCGGTTGAAGGATTTCTTACACTCTTCTGTCCACTTTGTGACAGCGTCCTTTTTCAGCAACTTGAAATAGGTTCACCAATTACTGTAGATTGAGCTATGAAATGACTGATGTAATTCAGTCTACCTAGGAAACTGATCACATCTTTCTTACTCTTGGGCGGTGGAAACTCTTGAATGGCTTTTATCTTTGATGGGTCCAATCCTATCTCTTTCCTGCTTATGATGAAACTTAACAATTTTCCAACAAGAACTTCGAACATGCATTTTGCCGGATTCAATTTTATGTTGTACCTTCGCAGGCGCTCGAAATATTTCTTCAAATCATCTAAATGTTATGAACTTTTCCGAGACTTGATGATGATTTCATCTGCATATACCTCGATCTCATTGTGAATCATATCGTGAAAGAGGGTCGTCATGACCCTCATGTAAGTGGCACCAGCATTCTTGAGGCCAAACGGCATGACTCTGTAGCAGTGAACTCCCTACGGTGTGGTGAAGGCTATCTTCTCTGCATGTTCTTCGGGCATCAAGATCTGGTGGTATCCAGTGAAACAATCCACGAACGACTGTAGTTCATGCTTTGCGCAGTTGTCGATGAGGATGTGGATATTTGGCAAAGGGAAGTCCTCTTTCAGGCTAGCTTCGTTGAGATCTCGATAATCAACGCATATATTGATCTTCACGTCTTTTTTGGGTACTAGGACGATATTTGCTAACCAGTTGGGATAATTGGTGACCCTTACTACATTAGCCTCTATCTTCTTGGTTACTTCTTCCTTTATCCTCAGACTTAAGTCGGGCTTGAATTTTCAGGGCTTTTGCTTGACTGGTGATCTGTCATGATCGGTAGGCAATCGATGCGAGACAATGTCAGTACTTAATCCAGGCATGTCATAATATGACCATGAAAACACATCAATGTATTGCCGGAGGAGGTCAATTCATTCTTCCTTCTGCTCTGCCTCTAGATGGATACTGATTCGGGTTTCTTTCATGTCTTCCTGGCTTCCGAGATTGACCACTTATGTTTCTTCAAGGTTAGGCTTTTTCTGAATCTCCAGTTGTTCGATCTCTTGGAGGAGATTGTCTTGTATCATACTCTTGTTGTATTCCTCGTAATCTGGGTCGTTTTACTCGACGATTTCATTACTTGTCAAAATCTAGGAATGTAGGTTTTTATCGTTTTGATTACTAAAAAGAAAAACTAAGCATAAATAAAGCGGTAAATAAAGTTTCAATATTTTAAGAAAATGATTATTTTTATTTCATCAAAAGAGGAACGTCTAAGCATTCAAAAGGGGTAAATGACAAAAAGGTATAGACACGGTGCATAACTAAATTGACCATGTGCTTTTCAAAAGAAACTTCTACAATTTTACACTACCAAGACTCCCTGTGAACCAAAGACGGGCTGGTGGTCCAATTCCACAATTCCTCTCCTGGTTCGGCATTCCGAATGGTCGGTGTCTTGATGTCAATTCTTTCACATCATTCTTAAATCATAGTCACGAACAACCTTCCCATTCCCTTGACAATATCATCTTCTAACGTTGAACTTTGGTCCGTACTCACTTATTGTGACCCACGCCTTCGACAGGAAGCTCATCTCTTCGGTAAGTGATCATATTTACTTCGACCATTTTCCAAATAGTTGCAGCCAGTGCTTCACTGGTGGTATTTCTTAGCACACTTACCCCACTTAGTACTCTCATCAGGGCATCCTTATGATTGTCAGAGCTCACCAGTAAATCCATGATTGATATTTGCGCAAGTTTTCTTCAGATGTTCCTCCACAGAGTATTCTTTGGTCAACATTCTCTTCCAAAATTATGCGTCCTCGGGGTCTGTTATATTTCTTCTTTGAATCTGCTCTCTTCCCAAATTCTCTCAGGAGCGTAGTATCTCCCTGACCTAGTTATACCATGGGCTGCCACAAAGTCTGTCATTTTTGGTTTTCCCTTTTACTTATATGTCCATGGAAAAATTTTGTATTCCCGACCCTCTTCGTCCCCGGTAGAAACGACAAGTTATCATTGGTAAGTCTGAAACGTAACTGTAGGTCTCAATTGTATTGTGATCATCGGAGTCCTTTGAGGTGGGATCCTTGCGGCCTGTGCATTTCCTATTGTGATAATGGTTCCTTTCAAGTAATATTCTTCATCTGAGGTGATCACGTTGACTCCCTGATTCTGGTGATTTAGTAGCGGATTGCAATTCACATTGGGCGGAGCCGGAGTGCACTGAATGGCTCCACTTTTGGTTAGTGTTTCAATTTCATTTTTCAGCTTAAAACAATCTTCAGTATCATGCCCGGACACTTTTGAATGGTACACGCACCTTTTGGTTGTATAAAAAATACTTTGAGGGATACTCAAGAACCCTTCCTTCCACTGGATGTATCAATCATGCTCTCCTCAATCTTTCAAACAATTAAGCCAGAGGCTCAGCAATCGGGGTATAATATCTGAGACCTCTCTCTTCAAAATTCGGGCGAGGTCGGGGTGCATAAGTGGGTAGATTTTGATGAGTGGTGGTTTGGACAAGAGCATATGGTTGTTGTGGATTCGAGTTGTTATGGGCTCGAGGTGGGTTATATTGAGGTTGCGTTTGGTAATATGGTTGTGTGTTGTAGACTGGAGCGTAGACGTGTGGTGGTGAATGGAATAAGAAGTGTTTCCATGATGTGAGCTGTGTTGATAGTAAGGGACGACTTCTAAGACTTCTTCTTTTTTCTTCTTTCCGCTACAGATTGACCCTGATTGGATTGCCTTGCTAGCTTCTTGCAGTGCATCCATGGATTGTACTTTCCCGGATCTTATACCTTCTTCTAAGAAATCTCCCATTTTGACTAGTTCGGAGAATTTCTACCCCATCATACCCATAAGCTTTTCAACGTATATCCCTTTGTAGGCCTTGATAAAATACTTAGTCTATTCACTGTCGTCCAACGGAGGTTGTGCCCTGGCGGCTTCTGATCTCCATCGACATGCATACTCTTGGAATGACTCAGATGACCTTTTGACATGCATACTCTTGGAATGACTCTGATCTCCTAGTGCAAACCTATCGGGAGTGATCTTTGTGTTGAATCAGAAGCAATTTATGAAATCTTGCGCCATATCCTGCCATGTCCTCCAGTTTCGCGGGTTTTGTCGTGTATACCAGGTAAGTGCTTCTCTTGTTAGGCTTCTTATAAACAACTTCATCCTCAGCTTGTCCTTTCTTCCCACTCCAACTAACTTGTCACAATATGACCTCTAATATGTGCGGGGTTCACCCGTCCCATCAAAGATATCGAACTTTGGAGGATTATACCCTACTGACATATTCACATCTAGATTGATACACAGATCCTTATACTCCAAACTTTCACTTCCCCTAGCTTCCCTTTCTATCTCGGGCAGGTCTATCTCATAAGGCACCCTGACAGTGACAGGTGCTGTAAAGGTAGGTTCAGAAATGGCATATACAAGAGGAACATATTGCTCATGTGCAGCGGTATGTGCCACCGATATGTGCTGATTTTGGTGAGTGGTAAAGGTGACTCCTTTATGATGAGGGGTGTGAATTGTGTTGGTGGTAACGGGTGGGTTTTGTGGCATTTAAACGTAATATGGTATGTAGGGAATGTGTATAGGAGGATTTGGTGGGTTTGCAGGGGTTCCTGGAGGTATGATTTGAGTGGTGGGGACTAATGTCGGGGTGTTGTTAGCCTGGCATGATGTAGAAAGAAAGTGGTAGGGAATTGAATCCAGAGAGGGGAAACAAGGTGGTGGCGGAAGCGTTGTCACGACCAGATATGCTAGTTCCCTGATATGTCGTACTTCCTCCATTAAAGACTCCATAGCATGGGCCATACTGGCCACATGTTCATCATTCCTTGTATCGTCATTCTCTCCCGATCGCCCTGGGCTATGGCTATGGCTATGACCAAAGCATGTTCGGTCAGGTTTTCTGTCGCAGACATCTTCCCCTTTGATCGTAAGTTGTATGGTGGTTCCTCCAGTTTTGGGTCGACACAAATCAACTTTTTCTTTTGGTGAGTAATAATAAAGTAATAAATGAAAGAAAAAGAAAAGGAAACAATAGTCAATTTCTTCATTTATGCAAATAAAGGGTCATACAGAGCAATTAATTCACGTATTCAGGCAAGCACATTTTCCTAGAATTTATGGGACCTCTCATTGCCGGAGGTAGGCCTAAATCGCAGATATTTGACAAACAATTAGATTGGACACATTCAGTTCTTAAGTAAATTTTGTTTTCATTGATAGTGTTTGGATTGAGATAAGTAGGAACAAAGGTTACATCATCATTTTTGGCATTCACAAAACTACATGGGCTTGAACAACTTGCCCTTAGGGAAAAATAAGGAAACTGGGAATAAAGAAAAAAGTGGAAAAGAAGGGGAAATCAACTAAATTCTAGTAACCATCCCCGAAATCATTCCCTATCTCCCCTTCCTCTTCTGGATCTTCCTCCATATCTTATTCAAATTCCTCTCCGTCATCATTGAACTTAGATTCTTCTTCTGGGACTTTCTTCAGTTTTGTATCAGATTCTATCTGGATGCACTGCACTACTCGATCATCATCTTCAGTAGGTGCATCAAGGTAGTCACAAGGTAATGTGGCAGGATCTCATGGTAGATTTACATAGAAGCCATTGCGTCCTCCGGCCAGGCTATACCCTCTTTGCTTGGTCGGGCTAGCTCATCTTCCTCGTTGATCCAGACATAATACTCCAGAGTGCACCATGAGTTTTGACCTATTGGCATTGTGACCAGATCATTCCACTCTTCTTGGAACCTTATTATCCTTGGTATTGGAATATGTTCGTTGTATTTATCCTCATATAGAGTTTTCCTCATCCATATAGGCATATCCTGGATCAACCCAAAATGTCGGAGAACCTATAGGGGTGAGTATGGTTGGATCCCCTCAAGTCCTATCAGCTTAATGAAGTATTTCTGAGGAGTCCTTAGGATTGCCCTCCCACCTAACCATGACAGCTTCCAATTCACCCATCCCCTACTTAGATTAGTCAGCATTTCTCTCCACTCTTCTTGTCCATGTGGGGAGACCCGATGTCTCATCCTCTCGTTGTGGCTGCGAATCATGTTGCTGACGCCCACAAAGTAGTTGATTGTGGCCTCTCACTGGAAGAAATATTATGTGGTCCAGATCTGAAGCACCATATTACAACCCTTAAAGAAATCATATCCCCATGCACGCGCAGACAAAGCCCTTAGAATCTCAGCTAATACTATCGGTACCAGAATAGCTTAGAGCTTGCCATGGAATGTTTCCAGAACCATGGGTAACAAATTGATATTGATTCGACCTCTTCTTTAGGGGAAAATCAACAATCCTAATAGTGCCAATGAGAAATTTAAGGTCCCTAGACTCTCCCACATTGCTTGATCACATTGAAATTCTCCCAAATATGATTCATAGCGTTCACGGTGTTCGAACCTATCGAACAGTTGATCTAGGCTCACCCATCCGTCCTTGATATTTCTTAGACTTAGATTGTTTGCCAGACCTCTAGGAACCTATAACCAAGCATGGTGACTGATAATATCGGTTTGCTTCATATAATTGGAAGCTCCGTGAAACTGGTAACTTCTTCCAATATCGGTACTAACTCACAATTAGCAAACTTGAACTCCACCTTAGCATCAACAGGCGAGTAAGCACCTTGTTTGCTTGGATATTTAGCAAAACGGTTAGTTTTCCCAGGTGTGTCTGAATTTCATCTCTGTGCTCTCGGCAGATATTCTTCCACCACTACTTTAGCTTGTGTGGCGCTCCCATCACCATATTGATCTCGGGGATGTTTTGGTTGATTTCCATTTCTGAAGTTGGTAAAGAAAGGTTTTGGTAAGTGTTTGCTTCGGATCTTTAGGTGTCTCGTCAGGTTTGTTCGTCTTTCCAGAGAAGTCATCTCATTGGGTGCATGACCCGTTGACATTAGGGTGGCTTTCCTAATTGTGTGTCGATGCCAAGGACCGACTCACCTAAGGTTTATGCAATATGACCTATGGTTTCTAGAGTGGAGTGTTCCTACTTTTGAATTGGACTAAAGACTGCGAGAAGTTATGTCAGTTGACCTGACAAAGCCATTCTCTGAAACTAAAGAGTTTTGAAAATAAGGTTCGGAGGGGTGTAAAAGACGACCCTTGCGTTCCATATTGTGTGATATTACACGGCCAAGACTCGATAGGAAGAAGTGTGATGACAGTATATATAAAGCGATAACAGATAGAGGTGTAATAATAACATGCATGATAATAAGCAAGCATACGGAGCAAGTAAGGCAGGTAAGCATGTAATTGCAGGTTAAATACAGTTAAAGCAATGTACAAACAAATCTAAGTGACAAATTCAGTCTAAGTCTACTATGGACAGAACCTAAGAGTGAAATCCCCAGCAAAGTCACCATGTTGTTGCACCCTATTTTGCACTAGTCAAAACAAGGTTCAACTTATGGTTTCTCTATTGTTGATGAAAGAGAGTTGCCACCTAATATTTAAAGGTATATTATGTTACCTATTTATTTACTAAAGCCATGTTCTTTTATTAGTCTGCTAACTGGTGAGATTATGGGTAAGGGTTCTCTTTCTTCTAAGAGAAAGGTGTTAGGTACCCCTTAAAATCTACCTGAGGTAGCTCCATAGGACTTAGACTAAGTTAAAGGATTAGTTGTTTGTATTATACTTAATTGGTGCTACAGGCATACTGTTTACGATATATATTAAAACATGATATTTATAAAGAGGGTGTGTAGTTTTAAAAGGATGTGAGTTTATAAAGAAGTCTTAGAAAATAATGTTGGTATGTATGATTGGAAGAGTTTAAAATATGTGTATGCTGTTTGTATTTATAAAACATGTGAGAAAGGGCTAAGTTATAAAACACTTTATTTTTAAAGAATGGATATTCATATTACTCTAATAAGATGAAGATGTTACAAAAGTGAGCCTAAGATATACCTTGGCTTCTTAAATCTTAGACTTTAGGAAATCATTTGAAAATCTCTGTTGAGCGGCAGCATCTTGGTTTTACAAAAAGAAGAATCGATTTTCTGTTAGAAGGTCAATCTTGCGATTCATTTATGTTTTTTGTTTGAAAGAGGGACTGACGTCATTTGCTAAGCTATTTTTAGGCTTCAAAATCTTCAAGAAAGGGTTAACAAAATATAGCAGATTAATGATGTTAACAACGTATGATTAGCGAATGAAGGATTAGTTGCTAACTAAATTTCTTTTACTTCTACATTCTTTAAGGCTTGCCTAAGTTGTTTACATGATTTAAGATATAAAGTAAAAGCATTCAATCCAATATGATAATTGTTGTATACATGTGAGAGATAAAGCAATAAGAACACAACAAAAGGCAATGAAGAAATAAAGCTATAGAGTAGTGAAGCGCTAAATAGTAAGGGAGTAAAGGGAGAGGAGGAACTCTGGTTTTTGGGCCTCAAAGAGGTAGGCCAACAATAGCAAGAACGGGCAACAACTGACTTCGAACTTCGAAAATACAGCGACGTTGGACTTGGTCCTGAGTTCCTTAAGAATTCAGCAGGCCCAACAATTGCACATGTCAAGAAAATGAGACAGTCATTAGAAAACAATACTCTATACATGTCCATACATGAAACTTGCGAACAGAAATAAAAGAAGGCAATTAACAATATTTAACATTAGCAAGGTCATACTAATGTGGCGGCTATGTATAACAAGTGATCCATATTGAATACTTTTTGTTGTCATTAAATACTAAACCCAAAAAGAATAATGAGTGTCAATAAATTAAAGGCTAAGGGTAAAGTTTCGCTCAAAGTCAAAGCCCCCTTTTGAATTTCCCGATACTTCAAAGTTTCCAAGGGTCTTAAGGCCCAGGGCAATACTTGCCTCGGGGAGAGTAGCCCAACCAAGAGTTAAACTCTACTCCCAAATACCCCCAACCACTAACGACTCATTCTTCCTTATAGGTTTAAGTGTCAATGAGGCACTTTCAATGTGAATCAGTCACCATAACAACACCAACCATAGAAGCAGTACCCTTCACGTGATAGCTAAAATAGAATATTATAAAATGCAAGAAAACCTATTCACATTGTTATGACCATGCTTCACAGTTAAATGGATGGTTCACTATGAGTAATATGCTAAGCAGGTTCAAAAGAAATTAGTTTCAAACACACCTAGAGGCAGGAACACTATCCTATTATTTGTTAAGAATCAAACACTTGAGAACACAACACATATGCTTTAACAACCTTCAGTTAAACTAATCAAGGATTGGTTTTAACTTGGGCCTTGTTCTCTAGTACACACACGGGTTAACAACTCCAATTGAAAATCTTTAAAAGGGGTTAACAAAGATATAAACCAAAAACTTCAATTATCTTCTAAAGGAAATCAAGAGAAGACAGATTAACAATTATAATTAAGATTCTTGAGGAATGTTAACAACACTATAGGTTAATTACCACAACTGGTGCTCTCAAAAGAATGCCAATACAGGTCAGCAACTTCAAATACAAATTAATAATCTTAATTAAGAGGCTCATGTTGAAAACTTTAATTAGAACATTCACAGAGTATTAATAGGGGTTCAAAGTAGTATCCATGATTAGAGTTTCCACTGGTACTGTCAGAGGTTCCCAAACTACAGCTTGAACTTTTAAAAGGATGCTAACAGGGTCAAAGGATGCAATTAGGACTTCTAAAAGATATTAGAAAAGTTACATATTCATAGCTTCATTTAGGACTTTCTGATAGAATTAACTTCACACTAATCTCATTGAGGATAAAGCATGTTGTTATGTCCAAGCAGTAACAACAAGAGACTCTATTTAAAGCTTAAAAACTAAGTTTAATCCATTTAAGAGAGCTTAGTTAAGTATCAAAATAGTGTGTGCATGTGTACGATGATGAAGGGCAAACAACGGTACTGAAGAACAAAAATGAGTACAGGATCTCAAGAACATACATAAAGGACAACTACCAGAGGTCATATTATGCAAATGTTACTAACAGTATCACTATATGAGATTTAGGAAAGGATAAGAGTATCATCACATTGGGATAACATGTTAAGCATGTCTGGGATATAATTTCAGGTATAATGGAACTCAGCAGCAGTATTTTAGTTAAACAAATGTGTCATCATAACCTGAATACATCTCATTCTCACTTCATGACTTAAACTAGGTGTAAAGTAATCTCAGAACATACACAAAAGTGATACCAGGATCCAAATCACTTATGGCAGGTTTACATAAAAAGTCATGAGTTTAATCAACCAATTAACAGAATCGCAGAAGCATATTATGGAGACAAAATAAGCTAGAAGATCATAAGTTAGTATTTTTGAACTAAGGCATCAAGTTGGTTTTCATCACTAAGTGATTCATACTTTGCTTACATTTGGACTATTAAAGGAACTGCAAAAAGTAACATTCACAGCAGATTAGCATAACATTCAGAGTAGTGCTAATAAAATAATTAAAGAGGTTAGAAACTAGGTATTAGGAATGTTAAGGAGTTTTTTAGTCACTTTCAAATTTAATTTGAATCATAAATCATCATATTCATATCAATATCAACATGTAATTCTAACTTCAATAAATTAAGAAAGTTCATGATTGTAGGAAACTACTTAACAGTCATTAATACACACATAAAACAATTAAGGAACATAAATACATAGCTAATAACATCGTTTAGCAAAAATAGTTAGCCATTTAGGGAACCAAAATCTTAGCTTTTAACCAGTGACAAACTCAGAGCCAAAAGAAAAGGAAAAGTAGAGGTTGAGTGAAAACTTGAAACTCCAAATGAAAAGGCTTAAGCAAATACTCTAATGTATCTCAAATTCTTCAGAAATGTTTGGTGTAATTGGTGTATATTTTCTGTGTCTTAGGTGAGAACATTAAAAAACCTATTTATTGTGGTTGTGAAGCCTTAGGGTTCCAGATTCAAATCGATAGTGGAGAGTGGTGATGCAAGCACAATCGAGTGAAAATTAGAGATGAGCAGAGGTAAAAAACAATAGTTGATTGTTACCTGAGTGGAGTGTAGACCATTGATGGAAACAACCCATCGGACAAAGCCAAAAAACCCAGAGGTTATATAGAATCTTCATGATGAAGTTTATAGGAGGATTCTCATGCGCTTTGACTTGAAAGAACACAAGAAATGTCAGATGATTTGAGATTTCACCCTTTGGTTTGTAACTTCAACATTAGGGCTTTTGAAATTAAATGGTGGAAACAGAAAGAGAATGACGAGATTCGCAGTATAGAGACAAGACGGATGGCCATTGTCACGACCCCAATTTCCCTCTGTATGATATCGAGATGGCACCTAGTCACTAAGACTAGGTAAGCCTAACACTTAATGAATTAAAGACATAATTTAACCAAAAGAACAACTATTAAGCATTAAACTAAAAATTTTGCAGTAAACCAATAATTCTTATTGCAATACGATACCCAAAACCGGTAGTACAAGTCATAAGCTCTACTGAGTTTACTAGGAAAATATTCTAAGTACAATTGTTCCGAACAGGATATATACAGTACAAGTACAATATCAGAAGGTGACTCTGAGGCCTGCAAACGTGACGACAGGTATTCCTTGAGTCTTCAAAACAAAGCCCGAACAGCTAACTAGGGATCAACTGACTACGAAGTACCTGGATCTGCACAAAAATATACAGAAAGCATAGCATGAGTACACCACAAGGGTACCCAGCATGTATCAAGACTAACCTTAGTGTAGTGACGAGGAAAGTCAAGGCACCAACTAAACTAAATAACATGTACAAGTATGAATGTCAAACTAACAGGAAAACAATGTCAATATAAAGCTAAGCATGGTAAAGATAACAAAATGATACTCAAAATAAAAAACTAGAAAAACGATTAGCAACTGAGGACAAAATGTAGTAGAGTAAGCTAAACACAATTTAAGTCCGGTGAAACCGAGTAAAGGGAACAAGTAACAACTCAATAAGAGAAACCGCTTCCACACAAGATTTGTTCAAAGATTTTCCTGAGGTACTTCACCTCATAGTCACATTTCACAGGTCCCAATTCGTGAACCCTAATCACTTGGCATCTCATGCCCACATTATAATTCATAACCGCACGAACGACTCAACTTTCCAAGAACCATTCCGAGGTCATCAAATCACTGAATGTACTCACCATACATATACTCGCGGGTGATCCCACGTCACCCCAATATACATAAGCCCGACAACACTATCTCAATTGAAGATTATTTCTCTCACCCACACTGATAAACCTTAGAACCAAATTTCTCACCATCCGATCATTTAAAAAAAAACCCAATTTCCACATCAACACACCGTATCGGCCTCAACCAGCTATAATAACTCATGCCTGGAATCACACAGTACAACCACACAGCATAACACATCACACATATCCACATAATAATAACTCTAGCCACAATAGCTGCCCATAATCTAATACAACACCGACGAATAACCTCATCTCAGCTAAAATCTCGTTTCAAACCATCACAATGCTGACAACGATGTAAGCAACATAAGGACCTCATAACCATTCACGCGAATCAACAAGTCAACCCTAATGCCACCTGGGCACCCACCTCGCAAGCTAAAACCTAATAAGCACAACGCGAAAATGACTGAATATACAAAGAGAAACACATGAGAGAACTATCAAACAAGCCTGACATGCACAACACCCTAACAGTACCATACTTATGAATCAATTCCACAAAGGAGAATCAAAACATATGAACTAGCCACAAGGATCACATCCTAATATAACTCCACTGCAGCCCGCAGCCCGCAGCCTGGTTCAAACATATCAAACCACATGAAAGAGCGAGGATCCCATCCTCAGTTCTGCATCACAAGTAGTATACACATCATACCAACCGAAACCTTCCACTAATTCAATTACTCTAACAACAACACAATACATACTGAACTCCCACATTGGTAGAGCATCTAAATCACAACTCGTAACCAACCACCTAGAAATCACATCAAGACCTACCGTAATGGGTAACAGAAAGTCACTTCTAGTCTCATAGCTCTGATTAGTGGACAAAACAAAATGATATACACATGCTACCACTACAGAATCTCCCAATAGGGGTAAACAAAAAAGCATAGTACAAAATCACGAAACTCACCCATATGTGAAGCAAGATAAGAGGACTCATCCCGATAATCAGAGCCAATCAAAATAAGAATGATGCTCCTCTACAATAATTGAAACCATACTTGTAACGACACCATCTGGTGCAGCGGCCTCAGCCCTACCATAGAAAGCACATCAATGGGCTGGGACTCCCCCTTCTTAGGCACCCTATACTCGCCTTACCTGCACCCCAAGATGGTGATGCAGGGATATTAGCAACTGGATAAAAACTCATAGCTTGAATACCACGCTGTGACATATCTGTCTAGAGTCTAGGACAATCTCTCACCATGTGGCTAGTATCTCCATACTCAAAGAAACATCACCGTTGGTGTGGCTATGAAAGTTGTCTGATGCGGGTACTCTGAGACCCATGGGTATCTGAAATACTGTGCAAAGCCTGAAGTGCAAAATGGACTGGCTAACCCACTATGTTACTCTGACATTAACATAGTGCCCCGGTACAGCTACTCAAACTCCACGCGCCATGCATCCCGAAGGGTTTGGGGAATACACTCTCTCAAGAACATCTCTTAAAACTGAGTCATTGAAAGTGAAGTTGCATCAGCCGGGCCACCCAACCCGTACACTCACCACTGCTAATATGCCGTTCCCTTAAGCCGGAACATAGTAAAAGCGACCCCACTCATCTCCACAATACCCATAGTGCGGAAAATATGATGTCACTCCTTTACGAAACTATGTGCATCCTCTAAAGCCAAACCACTAAAAGTATGAGGGTAATACTTCTTAAACCTCGCAAGTCCAAGATGTTTCTCCTCAGATGTTGCTGCCCTAACCACGGGCTGAACCGGAACATCAGGCTGTGTTGGCGTGACACTTGGAACCTGATCAACGTGAACTCGCTACTTTGGAGTACGGGCAGAGGGAGTCTAAGTTCCTCCCCCGGTCTGTGAAGTGGCTGGTGCAACCGAAATCAACCCTACCCGAGCCAATATGTCAAACATGCTCAGGAACTGTGCTAAAGTCTCCTGAAGTTCGGGGGTAATTACAGGCGTGTCCGCTGCCTAACCCCCAACAGGAGCTATTAGTGACTTCTCAACTATTGCTCTAACAGGTGCTATAGTTATTGCACGTGCTCCTCCTCGGACTCTGCCTCTGCCCCGACCCCTAGCAATGCCGGCTCTAGGGGCAGCATCATCAGTAACTGTAGCTCGTGTCCTCACCATCTGTGAGAGAATAGAATGACAAAGGCTCAAACTCCGAGATCAATAAACTCGCACGATAGGATTGAAAGAAGTGAAATTGTCCTAATACTTTCATAGCCTATCGAAGATAAGTACAGACGCATCCGTATCGATTTGCAAGACTCTACTAAACTCGCTTATGACTCGTAGCACCTATGAACCTAGAGCTCTGATACCAATTTTTAAATACCCCAATTTCCCTCCATAAGATGTCGTGATGCCACATAGTCACTAATACTAGGTAAGCCTAACACTTACTGAATTAAAGACAGAATTTAACAAGAAACAACTATTAAGCATGAAACTAAAAATTTTATAGTAAACCAATAATCGCGAGTGCAATACGATACCCAAAACCGGTAGTACAGGTCATAAGCTCTACTGAGTTTACTAGGAAAATCTTCTAAGTACAATTGTTCCATACAAGAAATATATAGTGCAAGTACAATATCAGAGGGTGACTCCGAGGCCTATGAATGTGACGACAGGTATACCTTAAGTCTCCACAACAAAGCTCGAACAACTAACTAGGGATCAACGGACTCCGAAGTACCTGGATCTGCTAAAAAATATGTAGAAAGCATAGCATGAGTACACCACAGTTATACCAGTAAGTATCAAGACTAACCTTGGTGAAGTAGTGACGAGGGGCAGTCAAGACACCTATTAGACTAAATAACTTGTACAAGTACGAATGTGAAACTAACAAGAAAACAATGTCAATATAAAGCTAAGCATAGTAAAGATAACAAAATGATACTCAAAATAAAATACTAGAACAACGATTAGCAATAGAAGACAAACAGGAAATAATGTAGTAGAATAAGTTGAACACAGTTTAAGTCCAGTGAAACCGAGTAAAGGGAACAAGTTACAACTCAATAAGAGCAACCACTTCCATACAAGATTTGTTCAAGGATTTTACCGAGGTACTTCACATCATAGTCACATTTCAAGAGTCTTAATTCGTGAACCTTAATTACTTGGCATCTCGTGCCTACATTATAATTCATAACCGCACGGACGACTCATGTTTCAAGGGCATGACATGCACGGATAACTCACGTGCCAACAATAATAATGACTCATGACAACACAGACAACTCATGTTCCAATAGAACAACTCTCAGACAGAAGGAAAGTAAACGAGAGTACATGTAAATGGTCACTAACGTCAGGATTCATCTTCTTAAACTGATATGAGTGATTAATTACGTGTTTTCTTGTGCAAGTGTTCTATCACAATTCAAGTCAACAAGTAAGAGTAGAGGCAATGAATGAAACATAGGAAACCATCACCACAAAATGTACAATGTATAACTCACACAAGGTAGGCACGCCACCACACAATTCATCAATAACAATGCCCCCAGGCCATCACCAATCATCCCCGACATAGCCCACCTTGTCTAGCCACATGGGTAACACTAAAGCAAATGCCCGCCTTGTCTCTCCGTACACGCATAATAATATTCCCACATTGTCTCACCACATGCGCAAACCCACATATATATAACAGTCCTTGTCATATTGCATGTGCAAATATCAATAATAACAATAGCACGGACAACTCACGTGTGAACGCCTCGACAATCCTCTCAACAACACCACGTGTGCTAGAAACACAACAAAACAATATAAAGTCTTTCACCATATGTGCCCATGTGCCACCACCTTTCCTCAAAACAATTTCGATACCACAACCATGCATATCCCTCGTCTCAACAACACTGAGTACATTAAAAACAACAATAATAACACGAGAGTACGACAAGTAAATCAACATAAGAACTACAAAACAAAAAGAAACGGAAGAACGAGCTCACAATGAAAGACACAACAAGTACTAATGGTTTCAACAAGAATATCTCAATAAGGGGAGAGATAATGTATAGCAACGATTCCACGTAAGTACAACTCGACGATAAGGAAGATAACATGAATCAATGAATTCCAAATAAGGATAAGTCAACAATGAAAGGGATAACCAAACTTCAATTAAGGTTAAGCAATTACGGAAGAGATATTAATAACTTTAATTAAGGTTAAGCGATTACGGAAAAGACAGTATGTCTATACAAGAGGAGACAACTTCCATTAAGTCACATAAGCATTTATTGGCAACAAGGGTAGAACATGAATCAATATACTCCAAATAAGACGCGTAAGGGTGAATTTAGTAAATGGAGGATTTAACATAATAAGACAACATCATTTTTAATAATCATAAGAACCTAAGAGCCCTAAACGGTCAAATTTTCACAAATAAGCCCGAGTACGTACTCGTCACCTCGCGTACACGGCCTTCATATGACACAACTAGCACAAATGACTCAAATCCTAAGGGGTAGTTCCCCCACATAAAGTTAGGCAAGATACTTACCATAAAGAAGCTAGACCGATACTCTAAAATAACCTTCTCGTGTGAAACAACCTCCGGACGACTCAAATCTAGCCAAAATAACTTCATCTCATGAATAAAACCATAGTTAACAAATCCGGATAATAAATCTTCAATCTTGAATAAAAACTAAAAAGTCAAACCCGGGCTCACACCTTAGAACCTAATAAAATTCATAAAACCCGAACACACATTCCGATATGAGTCCAACCATACCAAAATAATTAATTTTCGATATCGAATCGCCCTTCAAATCCTTATTTTACATTCTTGAAAGATATTACAAAAATCTCATTTTCTTCCATTCAATTCACTAATTAATGATATAAATAGTTATGTAATCATGAAATATAATCAATTTCCGATAAAAAAACACTTACCTAAATCAAACTCGTGAAAAACCCCTCCAGAATCTCCCAAACCGAGGTCTACAATGCCAAAAATGTTTTAAAATGTCAAACCTCGAAATTAAAACAATATGCTCAGGTGCGACGCACCAGAACTAGTCCTGCCCTCATGACCAAAAATGATCTGAAACTCGTATGAAACTCACCCGAGCCCCTCGGAACCCCATCCGAATATACCAAAAAGTCTGATAATATAATGCGGAGCTACTCAAGGACTCAAATCATATCAAACAACGTCGAAATTATGAATTGCACCTCGAATCGAACTTAGCGAACTTATAAATGTTTCAAATTCTATAACTCGCGTCGAAACATATCAAATTAATCTGGAATAACCTCAAATTTTTCATGCAAGTACAAAATGACATAACGGAGCTAATCCCACTCTTGGAATTTCAATCCGAGTCCAATATCAACAAAGTCAACTTTCGGTCAAACCTCTCAACCTTCCAAAACTTCAACTTTCCTATTTTCGCCAAAATGCATCAAATTATCCTACAGACCTACAAATCCAAATCCGGACGCACACCTAGGTCCAAAATCACTATACGTAGCTATTGGAATTGTCAAAATACCATTTCAGAGTCGTATACATAAAAGTCAAACTCCGGTCAACTCTTACCGCTTAAGCTTCTAAAACAAGATTCATCATTCCAAGCCAATCTCGAATCATCCGAAAACCGAACTCGACCACACATGCAAATAATAATACCTAATACAAAGATGCGCGAGACCTTAAGACACCAAAAGGAACACTAATTCTCAAACTGATCAGTCGGGTCATTACAACCATGCTTTCCATGGATTTGAAAGACCACGGAAGATTTGAAGTCTCATCTCTAGGTTAGGGTTTTCGGATTTGGCGGATTTTGAATATCAACAACGAAAGAGGAAAGAAGAAGCATGATTCGCGGATTTGGGAAACGATAAGAATGATTTGTGGTTTGATTCGCGACATTGCACTAATTTGTGCAAGGTTTTCGTGACTGATTGGTCTGGTGAGTTTGAGAGAAATCAGAGAAGAAGGGTAAAGGGGGCGGCTGAGTCTAGTGAGGAATAATTAGGGTTTGGAGATAGTTGGGGTTGGGTCTCTAGGTTAAGCTTAGGAGATCAAATCTGGGTCATTGATCTTTGAGATCAACGGTCCTAATAATTTTGGATTAAACATTTTTTTGTGGGGAATTTTGGTGGCCGTTGGATCACAATTTTTTTGTGGGGAATTTTGGTGGCCGTTGGATCCTTGTGATCCAACGGTTAGGATTAAATCTCTATGTTTTTTTAAATTTAAAGAGGAAATGTAGTAAAAAATCATGGACCGTTGATCATAAAACGGATGGCCCGGATTAGTTGTGCTTGTTTTATGTGTGTGGGAGACGGGTGACATGGCAAGCTCTGATTGGTTTAAAGGTAATGGCAAGGATTTTCAAGGTGGATTGGAGGGGTGTTTGGACTGGGTCTTTTTCGGATATGGGCTGGTGTATTGGGCTAGAATTGATTTAAATTGTAGCTAACGTTTAATTAGAAATTGCAATTATAGCCTTTTAGCCTTTTGATCCATTTTGAAATTAAATTAAATAAACTTATTAATTTCGAATAAAATATAGTAAAATGATTAATATCAAACATACCACTAATTCTTGTAATTAATTATTTATAAAATATTGTATTTTCTAAATTATAACACCAATTTTGAATTATTAATATAGTAATCTAATTAACGATGAATTAAAGAAGTAATTCATTAAATTAATTATAAAGCCTCTGTGGTATATTTTAAAAATTATTTTAATAGTATAAAAATAGTAAGTTTACTTGTAATTACATATTACCCATGCTAGGTTATTAATTTCAAAACTAATGCTTAGTTAATTTAGTAAAATAAATATTTATTGATAGAAAGTACTTTCCAAACATTCATTGTAAATTATTAAGTACAAATAAATTATTTTTAAAAGAGGGTCAAAATTGGCTGTCAACACTTCATAAGCTCATGTAACACAAATCGTACCCATTTTTGTAGGGGAAAAAATACCAATCTTGGCCAACAATGGCCTTTTATGATTTCACTAACAAATATCGAAATAAATTTACTATATTATATGTCAAACCCAAAGCAAAAGATTTACCTATTGAAGTTTTTCTCTCAAAACCCACTTGTTGGGTACTCTTGAAGAATTCATAAAAATATGTAGAGATTCATGACTTTTGGTATTAAATCTAGGATAAGGGAGGTGTTAATAACATAAAATTATTGTAAAAATATTACCTTTGGATCCAAAGGGTTGGGGTCGTTCTCCTCTCTTAAACTTTTAATAAAAGCATGAAAAGTATAACCTTAGGATCCCTTTTCCCCGTAATAAAAACACATGTTGCACGTTGCAGCCCCTAACTTTCACCTGTTGTTTATGCCCTTTTAGGTAGTGGCCGTTTAGTTCATGCCCCATTAGATGATCGGTGCAAGGCCAAAATTTGGAACACATTGATCCTACTTGTTCCCTCTCAAAGCTGCTTTGAGATACCAACAAATGTTACTAGAGCATTGTATCCCCAACTCTTGTTTGCTATAACACTAGTTATTACTTTTCATAGAAAAATTGGTTTTAGGATATACACATTATGTGTGTACCCTACAAGAAAAGTACACAATCATGAAAAGTATTTTAGAATGTATTTTTGTCACGCCCTAACTTTGAGGAGCACGACTGATGCTCGACCGAAATATCCTAGTCAAGCAAACCTACTTGATGCCTTCTACCCAACCATACCCATGATCAAATTGAGAATCGATAATAAGATATAAACATGAGAGGATAGGATGCAAAGTACCAAGTCTCGTTACTTATAGGAATTTCATTGATATTTACCATAAGTTTGCAGATTCACATTTAAAAGTGGAATCATCCAACAATTACAACAATATTTTTAGTTTGCTACCCCAATCAAAATAAAACTCACAACATATCTACGGAGCCTCTAAGAGAACATGAATACTGTATGGAAGTGTCGGTGACAAGGACCCGACTATACCCCAAAAGTAAATGTACATAAAAACAATACAACATATGGGCCCCGGTATGGAATATAGCTCACCAAAACCCGTTGAGAAGAGGGTATGATGTTATAAAAGATCGCTGCCACCTGCTGAGGAACTAAATGTATCCATTAAAGAAGCAGCACCCCCGACAAAAGCGATGTTAGTACATATAGAATAGTACCAGTATGTAAAGCTAAATACCCTCTCATGGAATGTAATGCCATGATGAAAGGATGAGAAACATGGAAAATAGTAAGTAAATCAATCATGTTTAAATGCCAAATTAAAACAACATAAAGTTTCAAGTGAATATTTCCATGTAAGGTTGGGAGATCCTTAGTACCGACACACCACCATGCCCATGGCATGGAGTTCAATCACTGCCCGGCTGGCTAAGCCATCTCACCCCAAAGTATGAGGATTTACATAGAAACACAACACCACTATATGCACAGCATGGCATCCGACCTTCGCTCGATCAGCTAAGTTGTCTCGCAATAATGTTGTGTGGGAAATAATCTCGATATAATAATACAGGAATTTGTCCCTCAATCAACCCCTACACTGACATGTATAGTTTCCAACTTGGGCATTTATAACCTAGCCTTCCTCGGTGACCTAACGATACTCATAATAATATTTAATATATAAAAGAATCACATTAGTTTCGTAGCTTTTCATACTTCCTTTTATTTCATTGGCACTCTTGGCCACAAATGTAAATCATCATTCTTGGCACGAGGGCCGTATGTCATAATTCATACTTTTCATTGTCACACCCCTTTTCTACCCCCAAAAGATATTTGTGTTATTGATTGTGGATGGTGGGTTAAAGAGTTTCTTCAATTAAAGTGACAAACTTGAATAGGAATTATTTTATTTACAGAGTCGCCACTTGGAATTAATTTTTTTTTTGGGTGTTCCAAGTCACCTTTTGTTTGAATCCCTAGTCAAAGGAAGATTTGACTCTTTTATTATTGGTCTGCAAAACAAAGTCCGGAAAGGAATTCTGTTGACCGGGGGGAAGGTGTAAGGCATTCCCCGAGTCCCGTGGTTCTAGCACGGTCGCTTTATTGACTAAAATTGGCTTGAATTAATTTTGGACAAACTGTGATTTATTGGTTTCCATATTTTATCTATGTCCGCTTTTATTATTAAAATATAAAATTATCTTTGAAACAAATCGCGTGTGTGAATTCGTTTTATTTATTGTTCCAAAAATCATGTCACGAGTACGTGTACACAACTAATAACACTTTATTAATTATTACAATTGTTTTGTCAAAGTTGCGTGAATGAATATCTTGCCTTTAATCTTTTTGAAATCGTAATTATGTCACGCGGATGTATACATAATAACGATTATTTATTTATTAATACACGCCTAAAACATTCTAACGCATTTATAAATTATTTCCTAAACTACATTTGAGATGTATTGTGAAGCAAAGAGTTATGGAATAATCGAGGAAAATGGTTCGGCTTTTGTTCTTATTAAATTGGGCCTGACAGATATTATTGTGGCCCAAAGCCTAGCGTGTATAATGTAGCTAATCAATAAATGGCCTAAAAACTCCTGCTTTTAAAATACTACCCACACATTATCTAGTTATCATGCAATTTTTAAGCTTTAACTACAAGTAACAAAAAAACTAACTATGACCAGATATTCAAGAACTACGCCAGTAAAACAAAATCAAGATATTCGACAAAACTAGCTAACAAGATAATCAAGTGACAAAAATCTACATCACATTGAATAATCTTCAAAAATTTCATGCTTCAACGATATATTCACATATGTAGTTATCAAAACTTTAAACGAGAGTAGAAGGATGAACCTCAACGGAGAAATTTTCTTTCATGTTACTAATGAATCTTTAACGTCATATTAGAATGAAAAAATAAATGCCTACAAGCTTGAAAGCGGGCAGGACATTGACCGAAGCTCTACCACATGACCCCGCTAATTCGACCACGAAGCTACACCGACGATTTCGACAAAACTCAAACTTGAAAAATGCTGTTGCGTTATGTAAGAAATATGGACTGTTTTAAGGTGTTTTCGATGGAGTTTTTGGATGGTTTTGGATTGATTCTTTGGCTGGGAAAAGGGCTTTTTTTTTTCTTGCTGATTTTCGTCACCTTTTTTGGCTATTTTTGCAGTGAATATTTTGCTGGAAAGGGGCTGTTTTTCAGGTGTTTTGGAGCCGTTTTTGGAGTGATTTTCGGCTATTTTTTCCCAATTCCCCGTTTGGACTGAAAAACTGGTCTTTTTAAGGTTGTTTGGCTTTTGTTTTGGCTGATTTTAGGCATGTGGGGGGGACAAGCATGGGGGACAAGGTATGGTGGGGAGGGGACAAGCATGGGGGGACAAGGTAAGGTGGGGAGGAGACAAGCATGGGGGGACAAGGTATAGTGGGGAGGGGACAAGCATGGGGGGACAAGGTAGAGTGGGGACATGTGCGGGGGACAATGTAAAGTGGGGACACACGTGGGGGACAAAGTAAAGTGGTGACACGCGTGGGAAGATGGGAGCAGGAAATATTCAAACACGGTAAAAAATTAGGTGCTCACAGCATGCCCCTCTTTGCTTGGAAACATTAAAAGTTTTCAGGCAAAGATAAAGTGAGTCGTGTGACTAAGTTTTGACCATATCGCTACTCAAAAGAGGACGAAAATAAAAGAAAAAGGTACAACCGAGTCCTGGTTTTGGATAGCCTACATATCCCGGGTTATAAGGGAATCAGGTCGCGTGTAGTTCAAGGAAAGTGATGGAATGATGAGTTGGAGAGTCGAATGAGGTTCCGTCGAGGCTCTAGTCCGTGGTCTTGCTATTACATCAAAATTGAAAGAAACTAAACGAGCCTATCAACTACGAGTTACAAGATTCCTATCTATAAGTCTTTTGGAGCTTGTTCTTGAATTTTGACTGGTTGTTCATGCAAACTCTGATCAGAACCTTGTTGCTTGCTAGCTGTAAGTGCTAGTTCATTCTTCTACAGCTTCTTCTGAGCAAAACAGGAAATATGAAGCTCGTAACTTCAGTCATGTCTTGAATAGTCCGTATCCTTTCCATCTGCTTCTGCATGTGGATTCCCTTTCTTTTCCTTTCCTTTTCTTTATTTTTGATTGAGACTTTTTCTTTTGTTCATCTCGAATACTGTGCCTTGAGGTAAAACCTGCTGAGACATCACAACAAACAAACAAACGAAATTTTTCTGCCTCAGTTTTCACTAGGAATATTTCGTGAGTTATTGTAACAAAATTCTAAACTACTTCTTTATCGAAAGAAATAAAAGAACAAAAATAAAAATAAAACGGGAACGGTGTATCCTGAAAAGGTCATGATCCCAAAAGAATGTCTCAACTAGGTATTGGTGTACCTTATGTTGGGAAAATGTGGCAAGGTAATGGGATACCCTATATTGGCAATGATATCAGGGAGTGGTGTACCATGCATTTAAGCTCAAATCAACTAGGGAATGAACTATCCTATGTTGGATAACATAACTAGGGATTGGTGTAGCCTATACTGGTAAGGATATCGAGGATTGGTGTACCCTATACTGAAAAGGAAATGTAACCAGGGGTTGGTGCCCTGTATTACTGAAAAGGAAATATAACCAGGGATTGGTGCCCTGTAGAACTGAGAAGGAAATGTAACCAGGGGTTGGCGCTCTGTATTACTGAAAAGCAAATGTAACCAAGGATCGATGCCCTATATTACTGGGAAAAAGAATGTTGAATACCCTTGGCGAAAAAAAAGTTCTACCTGGGTTAAACTATGAAAAACAAGACTGGACAAAGAGTACTTCTAACCGGATTAAACCAAATTATGAAAACATGGGCGAAGAGTACTTCTACCAGGAACTATGAACTGGATCCCCCTAGGCGAAAAGGTTCTACCTGGGTTAAACTACAAAAAACAACCTGGGCGAAGAGTACTTCTACCCGAACTATGAACTGGATCCCCCTAGGCGAAAAGGTTCTACCTGGGTTAAGCTACGAAAAACAACCTGAGCGAAGGTACTTCTACCCGGAACTATGAGCTGGATCCCCCTAGGCGAAAAAGGTTCTACCTGGGTTAAGCTACGAAATGTAACCTGAGCGAAGAGTACTTCTACCCGGAACTATGAGCTGGATCCCCTAGGCGAAAAGGTTCGACCTGGGCAAAGCTACAAAAAACCAATCCTAGGCAAATAGTATTTCTACCCGGAAACTACGAGTTGGATCCCCTAGGCGAAAAGGTTCTACCTGGGTTAAGCTACATAAAACAACCTGAGCGAAGAGTACTTCTACCCGGAACTATGAGCTGGATCCCCCGAGGCAAAAAAGGTTCTACCTGGTTAAGCTATGAAATATAACCTGAACGAAGAGTACTTCTACCCGAAATTATGAGCTGGATACCCCTAGGCGAAATGGTTCTACCTGGGTTAAGCTACGTAAAACAACCTGAGCAAAGAGTACTTCTACCCGAAACTATGAGGTGGATCCCCCTAGGCGAAATGGTTCTACCCGAGTTAAGCTACGTAAAACATCTTGAGCAAAAAGTACTTCTACCCGGAACTACAAGCTGGATCCCCCTAGGCGAAAAGGTTCTACCTGGGTTAAGCTACGAAAATAACCTGGGCGAAGAGTGCTTCTACCCGGAACTATGAGCTGAATCCCCCTAGGCGAAAAGGTTCTACCTGGGTTAAGCTACGAAAATAACCGGGGCGAAGAGTGCTTCTACCCGGAACTATGAGCTGAATCCCCCTAGGCGAAAAGGTTCTACCTGGGTTAAGCTACGAAAAACAACCTGGGTGAAAAGTACTTCTACCCGGAAATATGAGCTGGATCCCCCTAGGCGAAAATGTTCAACCTGGGTTAAGCTACCTAAATAACCTGAGCGAAGAGTACTCCTACCCGGAACTATGAGCTGGATCCCCCTAGGCGAAATGGTTCTACCCGAGTTAAGCTACGTAAAACATCCTGAGCAAAAAGTACTTCTACCCGGAACTACAAGCTGGATCCCCCTAGGCGAAAAGGTTCTACCTAGGTTAAGCTACGAAAATAACCTGGGCGAAGAGTGCTTCTACCCGGAACTATGAGCTGAATCCCCCTAGGCGAAAAGGTTCTACCTAGGTTAAGCTACGAAAAACAACCTGGGCGAAAAGTACTTCTACCCGGAAATATGAGCTGGATCCCCCTAGGCGAAAATGTTCTACCTGGGTTAAGCTACCTAAATAACCTGAGCGAAGAGTACTCCTACCCGGAACTATGAGCTGGATCCCCCTAGGCGAAATGGTTCTACCCGAGTTAAGCTACGTAAAACATCCTGAGCAAAAAGTACTTCTACCCGGAACTACAAGCTGGATCCCCCTAGGCGAAAAGGTTCTACCTAGGTTAAGCTACGAAAATAACCTGGGCAAAGAGTGCTTCTACCCGGAACTATGAGCTGAATCCCCCTAGGCGAAAAGGTTCTACCTAGGTTAAGCTACGAAAAACAACCTGGGCGAAAAGTACTTCTACCCGGAAATATGAGCTGGATCCCCCTAGGTGAAAATGTTCTACCTGGGTTAAGCTACCTAAATAACCTTAGCGAAGAGTACTTATACCCGGAACTATGAGCTGGATCCCCCTAGGCGGAATGGTTCTACCCGAGTTAAGCTACGTAAAACATCCTGAGCAAAAAGTACTTCTACCCGGAACTACAAGCTGGATCCCCCTAGGCGAAAAGGTTCTACCTGGGTTAAGCTACGAAAATAACCTGGGCGAAGAGTGCTTCTACCCGGAACTATGAGCTGAATCCCCCTAGGCGAAAAGGTTCTACCTGGGTTAAGCTACGAAAATAACCGGGGCGAAGAGTGCTTCTACCCGGAACTATGAGCTGAATCCCGCTAGGCGAAAAGGTTCTACCTGGGTTAAGCTACGAAAAACAACCTGGGCGAAAAGTACTTCTACCCGGAAATATGAGCTGGATCCCCCTAGGCGAAAATGTTCAACCTGGGTTAAGCTACCTAAATAACCTGAGCGAAGAGTACTCCTACCCGGAACTATGAGCTGGATCCCCCTAGGCGAAATGGTTCTACCCGAGTTAAGCTACGTAAAACATCCTGAGCAAAAAGTACTTCTACCCGGAACTACAAGCTGGATCCCCCTAGGCGAAAAGGTTCTACCTAGGTTAAGCTACGAAAATAACCTGGGCGAAGAGTGCTTCTACCCGGAACTATGAGCTGAATCCCCCTAGGCGAAAAGGTTCTACCTAGGTTAAGCTACGAAAAACAACCTGGGCGAAAAGTACTTCTACTCGGAAATATGAGCTGGATCCCCCTAGGCGAAAATGTTCTACCTGGGTTAAGCTACGAAAAACAACCTGAGCGAAGGTACTTCTACCCGGAACTATGAGCTGGATCCCCCTAGGCGAAAAAGGTTCTACCTGGGTTAAGCTACGAAATGTAACCTGAGCGAAGAGTACTTCTACCCGGAACTATGAGCTGGATCCCCTAGGCGAAAAGGTTCGACCTGGGCAAAGCTACAAAAAACCAATCCTAGGCAAATAGTATTTCTACCCGGAAACTATGAGTTGGATCCCCTAGGCGAAAAGGTTCTACCTGGGTTAAGCTACATAAAATAACCTGAGCGAAGAGTACTTCTACCCGGAACTATGAGCTGGATCCCCCGAGGCAAAAAAGGTTCTACCTGGTTAAGCTATGAAATATAACCTGAACGAAGAGTACTTCTACCCGAAATTATGAGCTGGATACCCCTAGGCGAAATGGTTCTACCTGGGTTAAGCTACGTAAAACAACCTGAGCAAAGAGTACTTCTACCCGAAACTATGAGGTGGATCCCCCTAGGCGAAATGGTTCTACCCGAGTTAAGCTACGTAAAACATCTTGAGCAAAAAGTACTTCTACCCGGAACTACAAGCTGGATCCCCCTAGGCGAAAAGGTTCTACCTGGGTTAAGCTACGAAAATAACCTGGGCGAAGAGTGCTTCTACCCGGAACTATGAGCTGAATCCCCCTAGGCGAAAAGGTTCTACCTGGGTTAAGCTACGAAAATAACCGGGGCGAAGAGTGCTTCTACCCGGAACTATGAGCTGAATCCCGCTAGGCGAAAAGGTTCTACCTGGGTTAAGCTACGAAAAACAACCTGGGCGAAAAGTACTTCTACCCGGAAATATGAGCTGGATCCCCCTAGGCGAAAATGTTCAACCTGGGTTAAGCTACCTAAATAACCTGAGCGAAGAGTACTCCTACCCGGAACTATGAGCTGGATCCCCCTAGGCGAAATGGTTCTACCCGAATTAAGCTACGTAAAACATCCTGAGCAAAAAGTACTTCTACCCGGAACTACAAGCTGGATCCCCCTAGGCGAAAAGGTTCTACCTAGGTTAAGCTACGAAAATAACCTGGGCGAAGAGTGCTTCTACCCGGAACTATGAGCTGAATCCCCCTAGGTGAAAAGGTTCTACCTAGGTTAAGCTACGAAAAACAACCTGGGCGAAAAGTACTTCTACCCGGAAATATGAGCTGGATCCCCCTAGGCAAAAATGTTCTACCTGGGTTAAGCTACCTAAATAACCTGAGCGAAGAGTACTTCTACCCGGAACTATGAGCTGGATCCCCCTAGGCGAAATGGTTCTACCCGAGTTAAGCTACGTAAAACATCTTGAGCAAAAAGTACTTCTACCCGGAACTACAAGCTGGATCCCCCTAGGCGAAAAGGTTCTACCTGGGTTAAGCTACGAAAATAACCTGGGCGAAGAGTGCTTCTACCCGGAACTATGAGCTGAATCCCCCTAGGCGAAAAGGTTCTACCTGGGTTAAGCTACGAAAAACAACCTGGGCGAAAAGTACTTCTACCCGGAAATATGAGCTGGATCCCCCTAGGCAAAAATGTTCTACCTGGGTTAAGCTACCTAAATAACCTGAGCGAAGAGTACTTCTACCCGGAACTATGAGCTGGATCCCCCTAGGAGAAATGGTTCTACCCGAGTTAAGCTACGTAAAACATCCTGAGCAAAAAGTACTTCTACCCGGAACTACAAGCTGGACCCCCCTAGGTGAAAAGGTTCTACCTGGGTTAAGCTACGAAAATAACCTGGGCGAAGAGTGCTTCTACCCGGAACTATGAGCTGAATCCCCCTAGGCGAAAAGGTTCTTCCTGGGTTAAGCTACGAAAATGAGAGGTATGAACAATAGTTATGCATGCTAAAAATAAAGGAAAATGGAGATTTTGAGGAAACTTACCTTTGGCGACATTCGTCCTTTAGAAATCACCATTCTTCATTGTTTTGTTCATGCTGCAAACAAAGAAAAATTGTGAGTTTTGAAAATAGTGGTCAGTTTGTGGCCCTGATGTCTTTGGAAGCTTGGCTTTTTGCCCATCTTCTTTTGATGATGATTTCAACCTGCCACTAGATGTTTCCTGAATACCACTAGCATGTCTGGCCCCAGAGAGCCTTTGACTTTTCAAACTTTTACATGACGGTTGGTCGCGTGGGACTTAACCTTTTCAACTTTGTTTTGCCTTTGTGGAATTTCACTTTCGACTTCTTTCCTCCGAAACTTTCAATTTCTGAGAATTGGGAACCTTTAGCTTTTCAAACTTTGCCAAAACGGTTAGCCACTTGGGACTTAACATATTCAACTTCATTTTGCCTTGTAGGCACTTTTAACTTGATTTCCTCTTTACAAGAGTTTTTGATTTCTAAACATCGGCCGCCATGGCCAGTCTGGGTCGACTTAATGTCGTCGCCGAGTCTTGGTGCCTTTTTGCATATTAGCTTGTATCAAACAGAAGCCCTGTAAATCAGTCTTGCTATCCCTTCTTTGCCTTATTTTTAGAACAGAGTTAGACCAAAATGGATTCGAAGAAAAACAAACAATGGAATGGACAATGAATTTAGACAAGAGGTATCCCTTTCGGGGAAAGAAAGAAGGACTTATCTGGAGTATATGCGGACTTCAATGAACATGACATGTCTTTTGGACTTGATGTCTGATCTGTGTAAACCGTCCGACTCTTAGAAATTCATCACAACTTTTGCCTCGAAACCTAGAAACCTTGCCTAGGATTATCAATACCAATGGCTGTGAAGATCCTCTTTTCGATCAGTAGTGCACTTTGCGAGTTTTCACCAGCTAAACTCTCTCAATTCTCTTCTCACCATCGCCTTATAGTGCCCTTTGCGGGTTTTCACTAACAAGACTCTCTCATTTTCATTTTCTTTGCTCGTCATCGCCCTATGGTGCCCGGTGCCCGTGAGGGTTTTCACCAATAAGACTCTCTCATTTTATTTCTCTCATTTTGGTGGCATCAGATCCAAGTGATTGTATCCTCCAATTCTTGAACATTCTCGTTGATTGATCGGAATGACTTGAAAAGGATTTGGGTAAAAAGGATTTGGACTGAATTACAACTTTGGAACCTCTCAGGCGAAACCATCGCTGAACCATTATAACACCTGCCCCAGTTTCAACTTTTGGGGGAATGTAGATTTTTATTTGGGTGTGACTGAACCCCAGAGAGAGGCTGCCTATGTATCCTTTCGGAATCAAGTCGAACGTAGTTCGATCAACATGAACTTGTTTGAATTTTTTTTTTCTTTTTTTTTCTTTTTTTTTTTTAAATAACATCTTCAGGTTCCAAATAGGGTAATAAAAAAAAGGTAACCGGCTCAAAAGGGTTAGCAAAGGGTTGATGGTGTTTGGATAGCGAGAATGAAAGCCTTCATCATCCCAATCAGAGAACATTAATGCTATATAGAGGGTCAAACATAGTACATTTTGACTGCATCCGCGTTGACGGTTGTTTCAGGGATACTTTCTTCGTTGCTTCCTAGGTACAACGCTCTCTTTTGCAGTACTCTCATTACAATATATGTACCTTTCCAATTTGGAGCCAATTTTCCTTTAGCTTCTTCATGAGTTGGGAGGATACGTCTCAGAATGAGTTGTCCTATTTTAAATTTATTGGGCCGCACTTTCTTGTTGTAGACACAGATCATTCTTTGTTGGCACAACTGCCTGCGGCCAATCATTTTTCATCCATCAGTGTCAATTATTTCAATCAGTTCTTGACCCAATCTTTATCCTCAATCTCGGCTTCAAGAATGATCTGAAGAGAGGGAATTTTAGCTTCTTCTGATTTCATTCGGATTTGGCCTAGGCCTACTATTCCAATTCTTTGTTTATTTTCTCACAAGCCTTATCTTCAACACATTCTGCTTCTTGATTCATTATTTCGAGGTCTGGCAGCATTTTAGGATATAAGCATGAAGTCCGCAAGCATGTCATGTCATTAAAATCTGCATTGAAAGAACTGAAAAGAGAATAAGAAAGTTGACAAGATTAAGAAAAGAAACATTCAACGAAATATTAATTTCATTTGATTTTTTTTTTTTTTAAAAAAAAAATAATAATTTAAAGATAGAAGGGTTTACATCAGAAAGTAAGACAATAAAGTAAAATATCCGGATCACACCCTGAGATAAATCCGAACACAGAAAGGATAGCAAGATTGGCTACCGAGACTCCCGTCTGATGGGAGACTTTCAGGCTTGGCGACCGTTTTTTGGCTTTTCTTCTATCTCGGCAATGGTTGCAATGGCCTTCAGTGTCAGATCAAATTCATCATCTTCACAGATCATTCCGACTACTGGCCCATTGGTGTGAGTAGGCAGAGGATTGTTCATCATATTAGGGGCTTCTTCATCTCTAAGCATTATTGTCTTGACCTCGATGAGGTCTTCCACTGCTCTTTTAAGAGTCCAACAGTCTTCTGTATTATGTCCCACTACTCCAGAGTGGTATTCACATTTAGCATTAGCCGGTGCGAGGGGGACTCAGAGATTGGCCAGTTCAGGGCTATTGGTTGCAGTAGACCTAACCTGACTAACTTTAGAACAAGCTTGAGTATGATTCACCAACATGGGAGAACTGATTCCATCTCGGGGGCTCTCTCTTTTTCTTTTTTTCAGTTCTTTTTTTTTAAAAAAAAAATTTGAATTTTTTTTTCTCTTTTTTTGTTTTTCGCTCTTTGTTTTTCTCTATTATTTTTTGTCACTCTTTTCTTTTTCACTCAAATTTTTTTTTTGTTCTTTTTTTTTCAATTTATTTTTTTACTCAATTTATTTATGGCTATGATCTAATTCGATGGGGATTGCCTACATATCATGACACCGCATGAATCAGATCATTACGTAGTTCATGAATAACGGGAACAAAGTACTTAAGCTAGCTCTTTTTTTCTTTTGGAATGTTTGAAAAGAAGAATTCTTAAAGGAGAAAGAAAATATATATTTTTTGATGTTTTTTGTTTTTTTTGGATTTTTGGGGAGAAAGACTTCTAAAGAAGAAAAAAATATATTTTTGGATTTTTATTTTTATTTTTAAATGAAAGACTTCTAAAAAGAAAGAAAAAAATTTTGGTTTTTTTTTTTTTCTGGTTAGAATCAGACATGTGTAGTTCGGTGGATCAGAAATAAAATAGATAAACTAACTCTTTTTATATACAATTAATCCGACAATATTTTTCAAGAGAAAGAAAATATATATTTTTTTTTGGATTTTGGGAGAAAGACTTTTTTATTTTTAAAAGGAAGATTTTTTTTTTGGATTTTTGATCTAAAAAAAAAGGAAGCTTCTATAGAAGTAATTAAAGGAAAATATCTTTTTGGATTTTTAAAAATTAGGGGGCCGAAACCGATGAGGTTTGCCTACGTATCTCACATCCGGTGAGAATCAGACCCGCATAGTTCGATGAAAATTGACTATGTTCTTCTTCTTTTTTATATGAAAATCAATCTTTAAAAACCATATGCACTAAACCACATCATTCTTTCTCTCTTCGTTCAACCGATATATACTAAAGTCGGTCGACATGCAAGCCTCCCAAATAATACAACAAGTAGCACATAACATGACATAATGGTCTCAACAAGGTACCTGTCCTAAAACAGAACTCGGCCCATGAGTCGAGCGCTGCTATGTCAAATGCACATGATGCAAATAAAGCGTAGCCTACTAGGGATATTCATTGCTTGTGGAGATGGTATCTAGACCTGGCTTACCCGGGCGGACAACCCGAGCCGAGGAGCGTCAAGCATTACCAGTAGTAGAACATCACTGGCTAGCTAACGGCTCTCCCGCCTAAACATGTGTGACTAAATCCTTCACTAGAAGCTAGTAGGCTAACTGGCCTTATCTCAAGATAGAAATTTTATGATGTTGGTAGGCAAACACAACATAACTAATTATCAGAAGACTTAGTGGGATGCAAGAGAGGATACAATTTATATGTACAGTTCAACAATATCAAGACAGTAAAAAGTGGACAAGTAGCACATTAGTCTCAACTAAATCACAATATATACAAAAATTAATAAAGCCAAATAAAGTTAATGTACAAGCTCGAATTCTTGAAGTCCCCAGCAGAGTCGCCAGAGCTGTCACACCCCTTTTCTACCCCCAAAAGATATTTGTGTTATTGATTGTGGATGGTGGGTTAAAGATTTTCTTCAATTAAAGTGACAAACTTGAATAGGGATTATTTTATTTACAGAGTCGCCACTTGGAATTAAATGTTTTTTGGGTGTTCCAAGTCACCTTTTGTTTGAATCCCTAGTCAAAGGAAGATATGACTCTTTTATTATTGGTCTGCAAAACAAAGTCCGGGAAGGAATTCTGTTGACCGGGGAGAAGGTGTAAGGCATTCCCCAAGTCCCGTGGTTCTAGCACGGTCGCTTTATTGACTAAAATTGGCTTGAATTAATTTTGGACAAACTGTAATTTATTGGTTTCCATATTTTATCTATGTCCGCTTTTATTATTAAAATAAAAAATTATCTTTGAAACAAATCGCGTGTGTGAATTCATTTTATTTATTGTTCCAAAAATCATGTCACGAGTATGTGTACACAACTAATAACACTTTATTAATTATTACGATTGTTTTGTCAAAGTTGCGTGAATGAATATCTTGCCTTTAATCTTTTTAAAATCGTAATTATGTCACGCGGATGTATACATAATAACGATTATTTATTTATTAATACACGCCTAAAACATTCTAACGCATTTATAAATTATTTCCTAAACTACATTTGAGATGTATTGTGAAGCAAAGAGTTATGGAATAATCGAGAAAAATGGTTCGGCTTTTGTTCTTATTAAATTGGGCCTGACAGATATTATTGTGGCCCAAAGCCTAGCGTGTATAATGTAGCTACTCAATAAATGGCCTAAAAACTCCTGCTTTTAAAATACTACCCACACATTATCTAGTTATCATGCAATTTTTAAGCTTTAACTACAAGTAAAAAAAACTAACTATGACCAGATATTCAAGAACTACGCCAGTAAAACAAAATCAAGATATTCGAAAAAACTAGCTAACAAGATAATCAAGTGACAAAAATCTACATCACATTGAATAATCTTCACAAATTTCATGCTTCAACGATATATTCACATATGTAGTTATCAAAACTTTAAACGAGAGTAGAAGGATGAACCTCAACGGAGAAATTTTCTTTCATGTTACTAATGAATCTTCAACGTCATATTAGAATGAAAAAACAAACGCCTACAAGCTTGAAAGCGGGCAGGACATTGACCGGAGCTCTATCACATGACCCCGCTAATTTGACCACGAAGCTACACCGACGATTTCGACAAAACTCAAACTTGAAAAATGCTGTTGTGTTATGTAAAAAATATGGATTGTTATAAGGTGCTTTTGATGGAGTTTTTGGCTGGTTTTGGACTGATTCTTTGGCTGGGAAAAGGGCTTTTTTTTTCTTGCTGATTTTCATCACCTTTTTTGGCTATTTTTGCAGCGAATTTTTTGCTGGAAAGGGGCTATTTTTTAGGTGTTTTTGGAGCCATTTTTGGAGTGATTTTCGGCTATTTTTTCCCAATTCCCCGTTTGGACTGAAAAACTGATCTTTTTAAGGTTGTTTGGCTTTTGTTTTGGCTGATTTTAGGCATGTGGGGGGGACAAGCATGGGGGACAAGGTATGGTGGGGAGGGGACAAGCATGGGGGGACAAGGTAAGGTGGGGAGGAGACAAGCATGGGGGACAAGGTATAGTGGGGAGGGTACAAGTATGGGGGGACAAGGTAGAGTGGGGACACACGCGGGGGACAAGGTAAAGTGGGGACACACGTGGGGGACAAAGTAAAGTGGAGACACGCGTAGGAAGATGGGAGCGGGAAATATTCAAACACGGTAAAAAATTAGGTTCTCACATTCATTTCATCACTTTTGAAGGATTATCATAAAACATCAATATAAAGAAAACATTCAAAAGTCATGGCTTTAAATACATGAGAAAGAGTCTTAAACACATCAATTTTCCTTCAAGGAAAAGCATAATGATTTACAATTAGAACATGAATCAAAGTCATAAGCCTTTGGGCGAATTAATCATTAGAAACTATCCAAAACAACAGGAATAGTACTTGGACAAGCCGTAATTGGAGTTCACAAGGAATTCATTGAATTCGATCCTATGGAAGGATTTTAGCTAACATACCTTGATAGTTTTCTTAGGATTAGTACAATGTCCCCACTACTCTAGCAACTTCAATCTATAGAAATATGATCAAATTGAGCCATAATTGGGAAGGTGCTCATAGGTTCAGCTCATCTAGGCAATTTATCAAACATCAAATGTAGGAAAATCGACTACAAGTTTCTATAATGGAAATCCTTCACCCCACAACCAATTTAAGTCAATAGTTCATTGTTAGTCCAATAACCTTCATACACCCTCATCGGCACATACATGCACGAATGGCCAACCCCCACTCAAGAATCATATCTCCCACACGTTCAACCCAAATTCGAAATTGAGAGGTACAGATCAAACCTTACCTCTTTGGTAGGAGACCTTGCAAGCTTTCCTTCTTTAATCCCCAAGAGTTGAGCAAGAAATTGAGGAGTAGAGATGTTGGAGCCTCTTTTTCTCTCTCCAGCTCTCTTCCCCTCTCTCTAAAATATCATATGAAGCCTTCTATAATAACCCACAATAACTTTTTATTAAAATAGGGTCGGGTAAAATTTCCCAAAATTTAACCCTCCGAGCTAGATCTGTGATCGCAGACATAACCGCGAAATAGGTATTCTGCGGTCCAATATTCGACCGCAGAATTAATTCGCAGACCGCAGAATGGTTCTCTAAAATTGGGTTGTCCTAGTCAAGTGTGCGACTGATTATGCGGTCCACTGATCAATTACACGATCGTATATTGGACCGCAGAATCTTCTTTCAAAATCTCCCATGCTCATATGCGATGGATATACGGTCCGCGAAACTGTTATGCAATATCACATTGTACCGCAAAGTGGCCTTCAAATTTAAGCTTCTTCTATTCGAATTCGTGATGGTTCTGCAGCCAGCTGAACTGATCTGCGGTCGCATAATGGACGACAGAAATACCATGTTCTATAAAATTTCCACCAACTCCACAATGCTTGCACAACCCAAAAAGTTTGTACCACATCGAGAAATCTTCCAAACACATTAGCTAACCTCAGCACCATTAAATTTCAAATTCTTGGAAAAATTTTACGGGGCCTTATATTCTCCCCCGCTTAGGATCATTCATGCTCGAATGAGGATCAAATTATGCCATAGACACCCAATGTAACTCAACTCTTCATTCACATACCAGAAGTTCCAAATTTGACTAACTTCCTAATTTCCAAAAAAATTGGCAGAGTCTCCCCTATATTTGGGCCTATTCACATGTCTGAGAGACCCATAAACCAGTCCTAACGGCATATTCATAACACAACAATGTAACAATGTATGAAAATAACATTAACCATAACGCCATAGGCATTATGTAACCAAAAAGGGCCTTTTAGCATAAATTGTACAAGATTGATCATAACTCATAAAAAAGTAAACCCCTAACATTCTTTTAAAGCACAACAATATGGTTACACAAACAAGTGAGGGTATTTCTTTTTTATCTCTTCCTCGGCCTCCCATGTGGCCTCTTCAACTTGTTGGTTTCGCAATAGCACTTTCACAGAGGCAATTTCTTTATTCCTCAACTTTCAAACTTGTATATCAAGAATGGCAACCGGAATTTCCTCGTAAGTCAGCTCTTCATTGACTTCAATAGTCTCTACCGGAACAATGAGTGATGGGTCTCCAACTACCTTCTTCAATATGGACACATGAAACACCGAGTGCACTAAGGACATCCCTTGAGGTAACTCGAGCCTAGAACACAAAAACGTGACATATCCTCAAGTGTATGAATAGTACACTCTACTTGCCCGTCGGTCTGTGGATGGAAAGTTGTACTAAGATTCACCTGATTACCCAAACCTATAAAATTTCTCCAAAAGTTAGCGGTGAACTGTGCCCCTTGATTTGAGATGATAGTAACCGGAGTGCCATGCAACCTAACGATCTCCTTGATATACAACTAAGCATAGTGTTCTATTATGTCGGTGGCCTTAACAGGAAAGATGTGCTGATTTTGTGAGTTGATCCACAATCACCCAAATCAAATCAAACTTACAAGGCATGAGAGGTAGACCTACTACAAAGTCCATATTAATTATTTTTCACTTCCACATGGGAATCTCTATATTATGTGCCAAACCACCGGGCTTCTGGTGCTCGACCTTCACTTGCTGACAATTTGGGCATCTAGCCACAAAGTCTGCTACATCCCTCTTCATGTCATTTCACCAATAGACTTTTTTAAGATCATGGTACATCTTCGTAGAGGCTGGGTGCACAGAATACTTGGAGTTGTGACCCTCAGTCATGATTCTTTTCTAGAGACTGTCTATATTTGGAACACACAATCGCCCTTGGTACCTTAGTGTACCATCATTCCTGCCAAGAGAAAAAGGCATTGTCTTGTGTTTATGAATACCCTCCTTCAATCTCACCAACAACGGATCATCATATTATTTTTTCTTGACTTCTATTATGAGTGATGCTTCAGCCCTATTTTGCACAACATCCCCATCTTCGTTAGAGTTTGTAAGGAGAACTCCCAAACTAGCCAACCAGCGAACTTCCTTGGCCAACGAGCTTTGGTACGCCTCCAAGTGAGCCAAGCTGCCCATATATTTCTGTCTAAGAGCATCCGCCACAATATTATCCTTCCTCGAATGATATAGAATATCGATGTCGTAGTCCTTGAGTTACTCAAGCCATATCCTTTGCCTTAGATTCAACTCCTTCTGCTTGAAGATGTATTGAAGACTCTTATGGTCCATGAATATGTCCACATGGACCCCATACAAGTAATGACGCCAAATCTTCAATGGGAATACCACCGCCGCAAGATCTAAGTCTTGTGTTGGATAAGTATTCTCATGGTTCTTGAGTTGCCTAGAAGCATAAGCGATAACCTTTTCATATTGCATTAATAAATACCCAATTCTAACCCTTGAATCATCACAATACACAACAAACCCATTTGTACCCTCTCATAAGGTCAACACCGGTGTCGTAGTCAACCTTGACTTCAGTTCTTGAAAACTCTTTTCACAGACATGTGACTACTGAAATTTAGTTTCCTTTTGTGTCAATTTAGTCAATGGAGAGGTAAGAGAAGAAAATCGCTCCACCAATATTCTATAATACCCAGATAAGCCTAAGAGACTGCTAATCTCTATCGGAGTTATAGGTCTAGGCTAATTTTTCACAGTTGCAATCTTCTGAGGATCAACCTTAATTCCCTCACTAGAGATAACATGAAACAAGAAAGTGACACACTCGAGCCAAAACTCATATTTTGAAAACCTCGCATACAACTTGTGCTGCCACAGAGTTTGTAAAAATGCCCTGAGATGATCAGCATGGTCCTCTCGGCTCTGGAATACACAAGAATATCATCAATAAACATTATCATAAAAGAGTCGAGGAAAGGCTTGAAAACTCGATTCATAAGATCTATGAAAGTTGTTGAGGCATTCGCTAGCTTGAAAGACCTCACCAAAAATTCAAAGTGCCCATACCAAGTTCTGAAAGCTGTTTTGGTAATATCTTACTCCATGATCCTCAATTGGTGATACCCTGATCTTAAGTCAATTTTGGAGAAGTAATCGTCACTTTGCAACTGATCAAACAAGTCATATATACTTGGCATGGGTACTTATTCTTGATTGTGACCTTGTTAAGTTGCCGATATTAGATACACATCCTCAATGACCCATCCTTATTCTTTACAAAGAGAATCAGTGCACCCTAAGGAGACATACTCGGTCAGATGAAATCTTTCTCTACCAAGTCTTTCAACTGCTTCTTTAGTTCCTTCAATTTTGATGGAGCCATTATATAGGGTAGAATTGATATAGGTTGCGTGTCTGGAAACACATCGATCCCAAAATCTATCTCCCTGTATGGTGGGATCCTAGGAAGTTCATCAGGAAATACCTTTGAAAATTCATTCAAAACTGACACGGACTCAAGTGTCGGTGCCTCAGCCTCAGTGTTTGTGACTCAGACCAAATGGTAGACACATCCCTTGCTAATCATCTTCACAGCCTTAAGGTAAGAAATAAACTACCCTTTGGAATAACATCATCCCCCTTCCACTCAATGACTGGCTCGTTAGGAAACTCAAACCTGATGGTTCTATTTTGGCAATCAAGCTTGGAAAAACATGAATAAAGCCAGTCCATACCCATTATTACATCAAAATCCACCATCACCAATTCAATGAGATCAGTCATGGTGTCTCTAACATGCATCGTGATAGTACAATCCCTATAAACCCGCGTGGCCACAATAGACTCACCAACTGGAGTAGATAAAGAGAACAACTCATGAAGTTGTTCCGGTTCTATCCTGAATTCCATAACAACATAAAGAGTGGCATATGACAAGGTGGATCCAGAATCTATAAGAGCATACATATCATGAGAATGGACAGTCAGTATACCTGTGACGACATCGAGAGAAGCCTCTGAACTCTGTTAGCCTCTCATAGCATAGAATCTATCAAGTCCTCCCAAACCCTGTGCACCACCCCTAGCTACACCACACCCTGCGGGTGTCGGAGTACCTCGAACAAGAGGAGGTGTCGTGGAAGTAGTAGTTGTTGAACTGGCCGGCTGTGCCATACCCCTACCAGCACTCTGACGGGACGAAGGGCAATTGATCTGAATATGAACCCTAAGACCACACCCGTGGCATACTGTATAGTCCATATAGGAGACTTCTGAGTTTATCTTTCCACACCTAGGGCATGTGGGCCTCTACTGCAACTAGAATCTCTTGACTGACTGACCCTGCTGATAAGATCCCATATTGCCCTGACTAGGCCTAAAGTGACTCCACTGTTGTTGAGCTGGCCCTGATGGCTGTGCACTGGCTAAAGACTGAGAAAAGGTCTGTGTCGGTCCAGATGACCCTCCCATGAATACTGGCCTTCCACACTACCACCATTGGAAGAACCACCAAGGTTGCCCGCGGATCGGGCCTTCTTGTTACCATCTCACTCTATTCTGTTCTTTAATTTTTGGGCCTTCATGACTTAAGTAAATGCCAAAATCTTCTCATAGTTAATATAATAATTCAAGGCAGTTGTAGTAGCCTCACTAATAACCAAAGAGCTAAGGCCCTGCACAACCTGCAAACACTAGCCTCCATCGTGGGAAACATGTAAATAGCATGCTTAGAAAGATCTGCAAACCTCACATAGTAGTCCACACACTCATACTACCATGTTTCAAGTTCTCAAACTCGGCAGCACGGGTTGTTCTATTCTCGGCAGGCTGAAAATGATCAATTAAAGCATCCACAAACTCATTCCACTTCGTCGGAGGGCTCCCCTCCTCAGAGTAAATCAAACCAAGATTACGCCACTTCCTTTATGCGATAGGAGGCCAATTCCATTGTTTATGTCTCAGTGGAACGCATCACATAAAGAGTCATGTGCATCTCATCAATAAATGCATGAGGGTCCTCCTCGGACTTAGTACCTATGATTACTGGAGGATCCAACTGAAGAAACTTGTTCACCCTGGAACTAGCTAAATCCCCTTGCTAGTTAGAGGAAGTAGGTATAGAATTCAATCTCTAGGCCCGGGAAGCCACTATATGAGTCAACATCTATATGGCTCCCTAAGGTCCCCATCAAAAATACTAGGATCGGAAGTTGAGGCTGGAGGTGGAACTGGAATATCAGTTGAAGGAGAAATCATTGCATTCTAAGCAGGAGTAGTAGAATCTGGAGGTGTTGTGGTTGGGGGAATGTCTTCATCCCTCGGGTACTCACCCGTAGCATCAGGTATAATATTAATTCCCACTCCTGGGGTCGCATTGGCCCTTTGGTCACTCATTGCCTTCTTCTTAGGAGTCATGTACTTAAAATTAGAATAATGCACGAATTAAAATGGGGAACTATCTTACAATCGGCTTTATCGCACGATATAGATTATCAAGAAGGGTGATATTCCTAAATGCCCAAGTAGCCTCCTAATTATAGATGTAGTCGACAATATACCAATAAGAATGACTCTACTAGACACGACTCTGAGACTTCCTATGACACTTTTGAAACCTTAAGCTCTGATACAAAGCTTGTCATACCCCAACCTTAGGGAGCACAACCGGCGCTCAACCGAGATATTCCAGTCAAGAAAGCCTACTTGATGCCTTTTACCTAACCTTACCCATGATCAAATTGAGAATCAATAATAGGATATAAACGTGAGAGGATAGGATGTAAAGTACCAAGTTTCATTACTTGTAGGAACTTTATTGATTTTTACCATAAGTTTGCAAGTTCACATTTAAAAGTGGAATCATCCAACAATTACAATAATATTTTTAGTTTGCTACCCTAATAAAAATATAACCCACAACATGTCTACGGATCCTCTAAGAGAACATGAGTACCATATGAAAGTGTCGGTGACAAGGCCCCGGCTACATCCAAAAAGTAAATGTACATAAAAACAATACAGCGTATGGGCCCCGGTATAGAATAAGGCTCACCAAAATATGATGAGAAGAGGGTGTGATGCTATCAACTATCACTGTCACCCACTGAGGAACCACCTGCATCCATTAAAGATGTAGCACACCCGGAGAAAGGAAAATTAGTACTTATAGAATAGTACTAGTATGTAAATCTAAATATCATTTCATGGAATGAAAGCCACTATGAAAGGATGAGAAACATGGAAAATACTAAGAAAATAAATCATGTTTAAATGTCAAATTAAAACAACATAAAGCTTCAAGTGAACATTTTTATTTTAGATTGGGAGATCCTTAGTACTGACACACCACCATGCCCATGGTATGAAGTTCGATCACTGCCCGGCCGGCTAAACCATCTCACCCCAAAGTATAAGAATTAACATAGAAACATAACACCACCATGTGCGCAGCATGGTGTACGACCTCTACCCAATCGGCTAAGCCGTCTTGCCACAATACCGTGCGGGTTGACATGGTCCTTGGGCATTTATAACCTAGTCTTCCTTGGTGAACTAATGATACTCCAAAAAATATTTGTCATATAAAAGAATCACATTCATTTCATAGCCTTTCATACTTTATTTAATTTCATTGGCACTCTTGGCCACAAATGTAAATCATCAATCTTGCCACGATGGCCGCATTTCATAATTCATACTTTTATTTTATAATTTTTCAAGGATTATCATAAAACATCAATTTAAAGAAAATATTTAGAAGTCATGGATTTAAATACATGAGCAAGCGTCTTAAACACATCGAATTGTCCTCCAAGGGAGAGCATAATAATTTACAATTAGAACATGAATCAAAGTCATAAGCCTTTGGGTGAATCAATCATTAGAAACAATCTGAAATAATAGAAATAGAATCGTAATTGGAGTTCACAAGGAATTCATGGAATTCGATCCTATGAAAGGAGTTTAGCCAACATACATCGATTAAGCTTCCTTAAGATTACTACAATGCCCCACTACTCTAGCAACTTCAATCTATAGAAACATGATCAAATTGAGCCATAATTAGGAAGGTGCTCATAGGTTTAGCTCATCTAGGCATTTCATCAAATATCAAATATACGAAAATCGACTACAAGGTTCTATGATGGAAATCTTTCATCCCACAACCAATTTCCCAAGTCAATAGTTCATCAATGTTAGTCCAACAACCTCCATACACCTTTATCGGCACATGCATGCACGAATGGCTAACCCCCGCTCAAGAATCATACCTCTCACTCCTCACGTTCAACCCAAATTTGAAATTGAGAGCTAGGGATAAACCCTTACCTCTTTAGTAGGAGACCTTGCAAGCTTTCCTTCTTGAATCCCAAGAGTTGAGCAAGAAATTGAGTTGTAGAGATGTTGGAGCCTCTCTTTCTCTCTAGCTCTCTTCCCTTCTCTCTAAAATTTCAGATGAAGCCTTCTAAAATAACCCACGGTGCCTTTGTATTAAAATAGGGTAGGGTAAAAAAATTCAAAATTTAACCCTCCGAGTGGGATCTGCGACCGCAAAATATGTATGCGGTCCGCGAAGTGAACCGCGTAATGGTTCTCCAAAATTAGGTTGCATATTCAAGTCTGCAGTCGATTTTGCGGTCCACAGATCAATTTTGCCATCCCATATTGGACCGCAGAATCTCCTTCCAAAATTTTTCATGATGATATGCGACGGGTATGCGGTCTGCGAAACTGTTATGCGATCGCACATTGTACCGCAAAGTGGCCTTCAAAATTGAGTTTCTTCTGTTCAAATCTGCGACGGTTCTGCAGCCAGCGGAACTGATCTGCGGTCGCATAATGGACCGCAGAAATGTCATGTTCTCCAAAATTTCTACCAACTCCACAATGAATGACACAACCCAAAAAGTTTATACCGTGACGGGCAACCTTCCAAACACATTAGCCTACCTCGGCACCATAAAACCTCAAATTCTTAGAAAAATTTTACGGGGCCTTACAATTTTAGTTATAAAATAAAAGTTAAAGTAAAAAGTGTAAGATCATAAAATAATGAATATTGTTTGTATTATATTTAAGCAAACTTGGAGGATGGTCTTTGGAAATTTTTCTTTTCAAAATAAAATTATGGACGTTATGATATACATAGGTCGGTTTGGTTTGGTTGTTCATTTACCAGATCAAATAATTGGTACCGATTTGTTAAATTTATAAACCAAATCAAGCCAATAAAAGTATTTTTTTTAATCTAAAGTTTTCGATTTTTTTGGGAGGAGGGGGAGGGGCGCTGTGACGTGAAGCATCCTACAACACCATTTGCTTGATTTTGATGTTCTCGCTGCTAATAGTGGAGATGTAAAATCGATTTTGGTTTGGGTTTCATTTAAGTTGCTGGACATATATGGGCAGTGGGCTAAAATCGTAAGTCCAAACTTGGTGTTAAAATGTTAAGAAACAAAAATTATGATAAAGTGAAAGAAATATTTACCAATAAGAGTAATAACTATTTTTATGTGTTAAATACTTATACTAAATATATATCTATAATGTCAGTTTGACTTCGGCCTCCATTTGACTTTTTTAATTAATATCAAACCAAAATCAGATGGTCAGATTTCTTTTTTCAATACCAAACCACTAATTGAAATTTTTTTGTTTGACTCGATTTGTTAGTTTGGTCCGATCTATTAGTTCTATTGTACACCCCCGGGCCTTAATGATCATGTAATAGAATTTAACAAACTAATAAGGTTAATTTGTATAAGAAGCAAATTGGTCTACTCAAAGATTAACATACAATTTGATGAAACAAAAGTTGAAAGAACATGATTATAATATAAGATAGAATCTTTAAGTAATTTAGAATCCTAAATAATTAAAACTTCTTACACAGTTTAAATAAAGAAAAAAAAATCCTAAAATAAAGAACAAGTTTTTTGATAAACAAAATTGTAGTTCAATTAGACCAGACATAAAAACATATTCGTTTTTTCATATGTTCCTCATTGTTGAGGCTATATTTTGTTTACAAATGGCCAATAACACAACCGGTTAACTTGATTACATGTTCCTAAAATCAATTGGTTAAAATGCTCATACGTCGGGGAAGTGCACAATTAACTACTAATTAGAGAGGTCTTTACTCTTTAGCCACTGTTTAAAATATATTTACTCTTTAGCCAGTGCTTAATAAATTTTTACTCGCTCGGACGAAAATACCCCAGTGCTAGACATGAGTGATGTGTAAATATTAAGGACATGGTGTCCTTAACTTCATGAATACTGTGTAAATATTAAGGACAAAGTGTCATGTATTTGCACCTTCCGTTGTTAAACATTAGGAAATCATTTCTTTAACTTAATGTGTGCAGTGTAAATGTTAAGGACATGGTGTCCTTAATATTATGTGTGCAGTGTAAATGTTAAGGAGATAATGTTCTTAACTTGTATTTGCACCTTCTGTTGTTAAACTTTAGGACCGCATATCCTTAACTTCATATGTGCAGTATAAATGTTAAGGACATGGTGTCCTTAACTTCATGTGTGCAGTGTAAATGTTAAGGACATAGTGTCCTTAACTTTATGAGTGTTGTGTAAATATTAAGGACATGGTATCCTTAACTTCATGAATGCTGTGTAAATATTAACGACAAAGTTTCATGTATTTGAATCTTCCATTGTTAAACTTTAGGACATCATGTCCTTAAATTCATATGTGCAGTATAAATATTAAGGACATGGCGTCCTTAACTTCATGTGTGCAGTATAACTGTTAAGGACACCATATCCTTAATATTTACACAACACTCATGAAAAAAAGGTAAAAATATCTTTTCATATTAATTTTAATAGAGTAGTGGCTATTTTTGCTCAGCATTAAATATACTGGATAAAAACTAAATATCATGTTAAAAAGTGGCTATCCCACGCCATTTCTACTCGTATGTCCCCATCAAATATCTTAGTCCTTTATTGTTCATGGGAGGCGTTTGGGGCATTTGCATGTATACCCATTTTTGGGGTCACAATTGAAGTTATACACACTTTGCACAAAACATTTACAAGTCTACCCACTTTAGGATCAATTTCAGATTTATCGGGTCTGAAATAAAAAAAAAAATAGTTTGAAGTGCAATGCACTTAAGGTCAATTAAGTCTAAAGTGTAAAATTACACTTAAGATGTACTTAAGGCCAAATAGGTCTGATAAATATTTTCCTGCACTTAAGGTTAAATAGGCCTGAAGTAAAAAAAAAAATTACACTTCAGATGTACTTACGACCAAATAGGCATGAAGTGCAACCAATATTTTCATGCAAGTGAAAAAACTGCACTTCAGATGCACTTAATGACAAATAGGTTTGAAGTGCAACCAATGTTTTCATGAACTTGAGGCCAAATAGGTCTGAAGTGCAACCAATGTTTTCATGAACTTAAGGCAAAAATAGGTCTGAAGTGCAAATTGTCCGAAAACAGAAATTTGTTCTTCAAATTTCAATAATCCAATACACGATTGAACACCTAAATCTACTCCAAATAAGCTCGAATTTGAAACATAACCTCCAAATATCATCAAGAACAAACCCTAATCATCAATTTATTAAAACAATAATAAACCTAACAAACCCATTTTATAATTATAAGAAGAAGAAACCCTAAGAAGTAGTAAAAACTAAGGCGCCACAGTAGCTCACTACTGTAAAACACTATAAACCACCTTAAAATATGCTCACATTCACAATCATCTTTATTTTCACAGAAAAGAAAAGGAAGAAGAAACGGCCTAGTTAAAAGGTCTAAAGTTGTCTAAACATTGGTTACTAGTTTTAAAAAAAATTCAAAAGGAGGGTACAAGTTATATGAAGGCAACCAAATAGGGCGCCCCATGCAATTTATACCGACGCTTGCTCATTTCATGGTGTATACATTTAATTCTTTTAGGATTTCACCGGATTTGTTTTTTTACATTACATAGTTTTTTTAATATTACATAGATTAAATAAGGAAATGATTTACATGGTGTAAAATATTAAACACTAGGACTTCCTACATATTTCAAATATAAGGAAAAAAATAATAAGCAAAATTGTGATAGTCAATTTCAAAGTCCTAATTATTAGAAAATTATTAAATGATAATTTTAGCTAATGTAAAATATATTTTTAAAGGGTGCAAAAATTGAACGAGTTATTATAATAGTATAAATATACAACAACTGTCACGACCCAAAATCCGCTAAATATCGTGATGGCACCTAACACCGCCGTCAGGCAAGCCAACGGTGATCTATCAACTCACTTACTTATTTTAGTAATTGAAATTTAAAAAATCCTTTAACTAAATCATATGAAATAGATTTTTACAGAGTAAACGATAATATTTACACAATTACAACAACGAACAACCCGCAGGAACCCCCAAAACCCGGTATCACAAGTGCATGAGTATCAACTAGAAAATATAATAAAATACAACATTTATCTGGAATACAAATTAGACAGTGAAATATAAATAACTCTGATGGAGACTCTACAGGCTGCGGATCGTGACATGAAATGTAGCTCACGGTAAAGTCCACGTAATAGCCGCGCCTCTGCGCCCAAAAGACCACCAGACATATATGTACCTGCACAAAAAGTGCAGCAAGTGTAGCATGAATACGTAAATCAATGCATACCCAGTAAGTATCTAGCCTAACCCCAGAGAACTAGTGATGAGAGGTCGACATCAATACTTACTAGTGGTCCAATAAGACAGATACAATAGAAGTAAACAGGTGTGAGTCAGAGTAAATAAACGAAATAACAAGTATAATACGTGGTACAATCCTCCTCTCAGTAATAACTCAAACTATCAACTAGTAGCTACCTCCTCAATCAGAGTATATATACAATGGACCTTACCAGATAGGTCATCACAGTTCAATCAGGAAAAGCTCACAGATATGTTGACTTCTTGCCAATTATTACGCACGACTTCATAAGAGTATTTTATAGAAATGTCGAGGCGTACGACCCGATCCATCATAACATTGCCGAACCATAGATACATCTATTTTATTACCGAGGCGAACAGCCCGCTCCCATGAGAGTATGATACATAATCCTGTCGAGGCGTACGACCCGATCCATCATAATGTGCGCATTACCGAGGGTCGAACGATACGAACCATAGATGTATCTATCATGCTGAGGTGAACGACCCGATCCCATTAGAATAGGAAGCTTTGATGGGTCCTTGACCCCACTCACGAGTAGACATGTGAGTTATATATATTAAGGGAAATCTTTCGGTGAAACGCAATACGCGGAAGAATTTCGTAAGAGGAGTATAATCATTTCGCGGCTAATCATGAAGCCCGTCGAATCTCTACCATATCGAGTCTATCACTCTACGCAAGTCTAGTCTCAAGTCGCAACGTAAAATAAAGGAATTTAATAGGCAAGAGAAAACTCAAATAGTACAATTATAGCATGGCGGGAACCTAAGTCTACCGAGACATAACATGAATCTAGCTACGTATAGACACTCGTCACCTCGTGCGTACGTAGCCCCCGCAATAAGTAGCACATAATAAATACATCATTTAGGGGTAGTTTACCCCTCACAGAGTTAGACAGGAGGCTTACCTCGCTCCGAAGTTCCATAACCGGCTCCAAAGCCTCTCTAATACCTCAAACCAATTCCCGTCGATCCAAAACTATTCAAACAAATGTGCAAACTAATCAAAACTATTCCAACTCCGCACGAAAAGTTGATAAAATCAACCCTCGGGCCCACGTACCCGGATTCAGAAAATTTTCGAAGATAACCTTTACCCATAACACCACGAACAAAAATATATAACTTATTCTAAATTTCATGTCCAATTTCGTGGTCAAAAATCCAAAAATACCAAAGTTTAGGTTTTCTACCAAAATCCCACATTTCTACTAATTTCCATGTTTAAATCCATATACAAACCATGTATTTAACTTGTAATAGATGGGAATGACTTACCATGTGCTGCTTGATGAAAATCTCCCCTTGAAACTCTCCAAAATCGCCCCAACAAAGTGAAAAATGGAAGAAAAGGGGCCAAACCCCGTTTATAAAACCTTACTGCCCAACGACATCTCGCATCTGCAGAACCTTAGCCGCTTCTGCGGCTCCACTTCTACGGCTCCGAGTCCGCTTCTGCGACTCCCCTCAGGTCCCTCAACCTCCGCATCTGTGGCCCCTCCAACGCTTCTGAGCCTTCGCTTTTGCGACTTCTCATGCGCAGGTGTGGTTCTGCTTCTGCGAAACTCGACCGCATCTACGGTCCCAGCCTTCCCCAGCCATTCCGTTTCTACGCTCGTCGTATCTGCGCCATCGCAGATGCGGAAATGGTCTCGCACCTCGCCACTGCCCTGCTCGCCCAGAACCGCTTCTGCGACCCTCTTGGCCGCTTCTGCGGCTCTGCACCTGCGGCCAAAACCTCGCAGGTGCGGTTACACCAAATGTGGTGCCACCAGCAATTTCATAAGGCCAAATTCAATATGTTAACCATATGAAATCCACCCGAGGCCCTCGGGATCTTAATCAAATATACCAACACGTCCCAAAATATAATACGAACTTAGTCAAATCCTTAAATCACGTCAAACAACATCAAAAATCATGAATCGCGCCTCGAATCAACTTATAAATTTTCAAGTTTCCAAATTCTATATCTTGTGCCGAAACGTATCAAATCATTCCGAAATAACTTCAAATTTCACACACGAGTCATAAATGACATAACAAAGCTATTCTAAGGCTCGAAACCCCTAACGGACATCGATAACATCAAAATCCACTTCAAACCAAACTTATGAAATTCTTAAACCTTCGAAAATGTTAACTTTCCATAATAAACATCGAAATACTCTCGAGTGATCCGATACTAAACCCGAACATACGCCCAAGTCCGAAATCATCATACGAACCTATTGGAACCTTCAAATCCCGATTCTAAAGTCGGTTTCTCAAAAGTTAAACCTTAGTCAATTTTTCCAACTTAAAGCTTCCGAAATTATAATTTTCTTTTCAAATCAACTCCGAACTTCCCGAAATTCAAATCCAACCACATGTACAAGTCGTAGCACCTGAAGTGAAGCTACCCAAGGCCTCAAACCGTCGAACGACGCGCTAGAACTCAAAACGACCGGTCGGGTCGTTACAACAACAAACATTCCAATTATTCCTAACTTGTTCCAGTTCCATGCCCACCCACCCACCCACCCCAAACATCCATTTTTATGTTTTTTGCATGCCACCTTCATTGTGTGACATTAATTAGTCCACATGAAAGTTCAGAAAATTCAGGGCTTTGCAAAATGTTTTTTCAATACAAAACACACAGCAAAAACCCTGACAATTTTTTCTTGCTCTTTACATCTTTTCTTTTGCTTATATATGGAAGCTTTTTTTGTCAATCTAAGTTTCCAGAGTAGTACAATAAACATTTCTACTTCTCAGTGCAGAATAAGTAATGTCAAAATATACACAACAAGCCATTTCCTCCTACAACTTTGTATTTAAATGCCTTATAAACTGCTGCTATAACATAATTGACTATCTAGCTCCCACTAAATGTCGCCGGATTTTCTATATCCGGTTGATAATGTTGACGATCTGTGTGAGACGATGCTGCTGTTTGATTCAGCTGAGAATTTTGCTGCATATCTAACAAGATTTGTCGCCGCCTTTTCCATCTAAGCAACTCGACAAGTATGGAACATCCACCCATTGCAACTCCCAAACCAGCAAATGTTGAGAGAAGAATTGAAAGAACTGCTTGTACATGAACCTGAAAACATATACTAGTAACATTTTACAGGTCGAGATAGGTGGATGCGGTCTTGATCATATTTTAGTATTTTGACACGGAACATAAATATATGTATGTTATAAATCACTTAACATTTAAATAAGTATCAACTTTTGAATCCGAAATTTCAAAGGTTAAATGAATATCAATAGTGAGAACTTGAAGTTTGACATATTAAATTTAAATTCTGAATCGGCCTCTGGTCTAACGTAATTCATTCAGATCCTCACATTTAGGAATGATGTGATTAGGAATATCTTACCAAGGAGTAGAACATATGAGCAAAGAATACCACGAGGACGAACTGAACTGATGCATAAACCCAGACAAACCTTCTCTTCACTGCCAAAAAAAAAACAAAGATTTTGTCAGTATACAAAAAAGAAAGACACTGAGCATAAGATTTTTTACCAGCATTTGTCATGAAATAGCCAAGTGAAAATTGTATTTTGCTGCTTTTTAAGGTGTGTCTCAGATACATTTTCAACTATATCTAAGTTTTAGAAACACAAACTAATAGATTTTCAAATTACCTTATTGCTTTTTTGTATTTAAGAGACTAAATCAAGCAATAATCAGTTGATCCTCCCCACACCAATCGAAATTATACTCCTTCTGATCCTCCTTATCAGTTGTTTAAAGTTTTGGCACACCCTTTAATAAAATCATTTTAAAACATTAATCATATGGGTATTTGACAAAATGCCCTTGTCTCTTCCTTAAATTAGTAATTGATGACTATATGGCTTCGTAGAGTAGTAAAGGTGGAATTGAAAAAAAGGGAGTTAATATCTTCTTGGTTTTCGAAAGCGACAAACATTTTGGAACAATTTATTTTGGCTAAAGTGATAGATAAAAAGTCCGGAGGGAGGGAGTACCGATTAGTACTTATACATCCTTTGAAGCTAAATATCTACAATATTTGATTGATAAAAGTTCTTAAAACGATCCAACTGAGCAGAAGACGACATACCCAAGGTTGAAGATGCCAAAGACGAAAGCAGACCTAGCACACAAGAAAAGGGAACTGATATAGCAATTGCACCGGTACCCATTGTTCCAACCTGCAGATGGGACAATAGTAAATCAATACGAGATTGTTGACGGGCTGTTTCTTTTATGAAGACCTTATAAAATTACCAGAAGCTGCTCAAGAAAGCAAAAGTAGGCTAGCATGCTGACAATGACAAGAATGGGTAGTTCCTGTGAAACCCTGTATAATGCAGCAAAATTTCGGAAGCTGAATCAGTTGAGTAATTGTTAACAATAATATTAGTTTTAGCTCTCAAAAATATTACACACACTAATCTTATAGTTCCAGATTTAACTAGTTCTAGTCCAAAGAAAAAACTGGGATAAATAGAGAGGAACCAAAAAATGCAACCAAAGTAGTCTGCTTTGTCCATTTCAAAAAAAAAAATAGTCTTCTTTGTCGCCTCTGAGCAATTAACAAACGTACTAATAAGACACGATTCTTCAATTCAACATTAAACACGCTACGAGTCCTCAGTAGATATAGCTAATAGTGAAAACTGAAGCTGGATTAATCTTCTAGCCCTTGTATATGTAGCTAGTGTCAATAAAAAACTAGAAGAGATATCTCGGTTTTCTTAGCCCATAAAGACGAGAACAAATAACACTCACCTGTATCCATTTATTTCCAAGTGCTGGACCCTATTAGATCCCACATTTGCACTCTGGATGCGACGAAGTGTGACAGGTAGGTTTAGAACTTCTTGCTTGCATACGTCACACGTTCTGTTACCTTTTACGCTGAACCATTTAAAAGCACATTCTTGGTGAGCCAAAGCAAGTTCACCTTTGCAGCTGCATTCCATCTTGAGTGTCTCCCCACCTTCACACAATTCAACCAGGCATATTCGACAAACAGCTTCCTCTTCAGGTATATCTTCACCATTTGATTCATTATCGTCTGAAAAACACCACATAGATTATATATTGGTGGCGGAACGTATAGTGCTCATATATGCAGAAGATGGTAATCAATGAGAACAAAGGAAGCCTCATCACAACTTTTTATGTCCAAAAGTGTTCAAAACACATTGACCTTCCAGAGCTCGTGACTGCTTATAAATCAGATAATAAAGGGATTTTTTCATTTATGACCTGTCGGCCGAAATTAATTACAGACGCTAGCCAACATGTACAAAACATATTATGTATATAATATGTATATTTATGTAAATTATATGTAATATACAAAATATAGACATTTACCGGCTATTATTTTGGAGGACGGCCCCATTAAGGTAATTATCCCAATAATAAATTGGATAATATAAACATTTGTTTACCAGATATTTTGGTTGGAGTTGCAGCTGGAACTGTGGAATTTCCATCCTTCACTTGAGGGGTTGAAGGAACAACTCGAAAGAAAGATTCTACTCTCCTAGTCCTTCGTTCTTTGTTAATGACCGGGAGAGAAAGTGATCTAGAAATGCGCAGATGTGCTTCTTTTGTCTACAATAATGACAAATCATATTTCAAATGATTGCGCAAAATCGTTGAGAGCAGACAACAGTAATTACAGGCCTTAAACATGTAAGAACTCTTTCCTAGTCACCGCATTTAGCTTTAGATTAAAATAGTATCTAGACGGATGCCCTGATTCTTGTAATAAATTAAGGAAAGAGCAGCAACCATCTCCTAGAATAACAGCACATATGCAAGTATTACATGAAACATTCTGTAGGCAACCTCAGTTTACATAAGGTTTTATTGTTCCTCTTTATTTTGCTTTTCGATGGTTGGGGCCTTTTGATACTCTCACCATTATATGTTCCTAGTGCAATGGTTTTCAGAAGAAGCTCTGTTATCATGAATGTTGATAAGTCTGAGAACCTTGCTAAGGTTCCGTTAATTGAACAGTGTCCAGTTTTGGGAGATTTTCTACATGAAACTCCATAAGTAATAGTCTTTCGACAGAGGTCGTGAAATTAAACTAGGTAGTCGGGGTCGTTCTATGGTCAACTTCCAATATTAGAACCAGAAATTACCAATAACACAACATATAAGAAGTCAATCAACTTTGTACAGAGAACTTACACCAAATGTCAAGGTTCGGCTGATACTTCCACTAGAAGACTCTGGATTTGGATGTTCAATTGGTGTAACGGGTAAAGATGAAGTCCTCTTCACTCGTGGTGTAAATAATTTAGAGAATGACCAAGACCTTGACATGGACACCTTCTCATCTGATAAGGCTGCCTTTTCTGTATCTGTATTCGTATTACGCAATTTGAAGCTTAGTTTCGGCAAAAGATTCCTAATGGATGATTTGCTTCTGCATGAGGAGGGACTAGGAAACGCGTTTGCTCTTGAATTAGAAGAACTAGGCGTCAAAAGGAAATTCACCCTTTTTGGTGTAGGTGTCGGTGTTGGAAGCATTTTAACCTGCACGAATTCTTGATTGGAGGCGTCCGATGATTTGGAAGGTATCTCCACAAATAGATTTGGTCTCCTCCATTGTTTACCATGTGTTGCTTCTTCAGTAATCCCCGAGGAACTTTCGCCCTGAAAAAGAAAGAAGCACATATTATTGTCAGTGAACCGGTGCGTAAGCTAACAAGATAGTCCTATCAATCTATGAGACCTGAAGCATTGCTCTTAAAGACCATGGTCAACATCTCCACTGACTATTAAAATCATAACGCTCCAAACTTTAGCAAATATGTACTCCTTGAAAAAATCATAACAGAATGAAGTCTTCCAATACAGAGACAATCTACTAGTTTAAAAGATTTAGACTGATCCAAGAATCTATATTCTTAAGAGGCTCAATTTCTGCAGATGAACGAGCCTTGCTTGACAAATTTTTAAAGAAACATCTAGTTGGGGTTATGTGATAGTTGCTATCTCCTTTCAGCATTGAATGGTTTGGAAGTGGTATGTCATCACTCAGAAGATTTCTTTTTCAATGCATGCCAAAACACCCTTATATAAGTTGTCTTACAAGAAAAAGAGGCAGCTGCAAAATTTATAGAAAGTGGATGCACCATTTATTATCTATGCATATCATTAAAAATTTCCCCAAATTATTTGTATAAATCCGTAGACCGACGCTGAGACAGCAGTAGTACGTTACACTACTACCTATATGCAGGATCCACCTCAGTAAACGAGTACATTTACAGCGAACAACAACATAGACTAAAGAAAGCTGGTACGACTTACAGCCTACCAGAGATCAAATCTCCATAGCATTATGTTATCGGGAAACAGAAAGAAAAATTCCAGAACTCGATGACAAAATGATTTCCTATGGATATGTGAGAGTTGTAGCTCTATTCTCTATCAAGGCCAGGGGCGGAGCTACAAATTATTATTTAGAACCCAATAACTTAAAAGTATTAGAATCTTGAAACCATAAGTTTCAAATCCTGGCTCCGCCTTTGATCAAGACCTTGAGATCTTGAATGAGAAGAGTTGTTTCCACGCTTTGCTCCACCTTATAGAAGCTTTCTGACATCACTCTAGGAGAACCAAGAGCAATATGTTTGGTCTTTGTATTAGAAACAAGAGCAGATTATATGTACAAACATGCGCAGAAACAGAACCACAATCCATCATTGTGGCTCTGTAGTATTGCACCTATTTGAAAAAGGATATGTTGTCAATATAAAATTGGGATGCTTCAATGCCGTTAAATTGAATTTAAACAAAGGAAGAGATATGTTTCTTTGTGATTTCCCGCTCCTAGGCAAAGGGTTGATGAAATTCACCCTCTCCTGTAATGTTTCACATTTAAGAACTTTAGAAAGATACAATAGTCAATTTTCAAAAGGCAATATACAAAAAATCATTTATCTGAAAAGAAAAATGATATACTAATACACATTCTGTTCCCAGAGCATAAAGAATTTCTGCCCTTATAAACATGTCTTCTTTGGATAAAAAGAGTAATCAACCCAAAGGCTCCTGATTCTCCAACTAAGATTCCAGTAATAACGACATTTCTTCGACTTCTTCACAAGAATAGAAAATTATCGATCAATCTTAACTTTTTAAGCAGATATCTTGTGCCTAGTTGCTATATTGGAGTTCTACGGCCAACTTGCAGAATTGACAGGTGATTTTGAGTTAAACAACATAACGCCCTATGCCAGATATGTAAATTAAACACGTTGCTCTTGAGCACATTATGAATCGCTTGTTAAATCCAATAATTCTCTTGTTATCCTATACTGAACAAATTAAATCTATTAGATTCTATGCCAAGATCTATTAGAATATGCTAGGGACTCTCGCAGGAGCTATTATCGTTGTACAGAAGATAATCTCATATGGTTGTTAAAATGGCTGTCTTATATATACTTCTACTAATGATGAGGTTAACCAATGAATCTTATTTTGGTACATTCTAACAATTGTAACCTAATGACTTTGGAGGCTAACCACCAGAGAAGGTTTCTCTTTCTCCCTGTTCACTCTCCACCCTCCCGTTCTGTCTTGAACGCATACCTCTGCTCGGAAAATTACATTGTGTATAGAAGATCAAATTTTGTATGTATATATATTAGATGTTGAGTCTTGTTGACTTCTTAGCGTGTTTCCTCCCCAACTGCCTCTCTTATTGCCTAAAACTTTTTCTAGGGACAAAAATTGAGCTGAGAAAGTTTCTTGATGGAGTTAGAGAAAGAAACAGATTGAAAAGTTAATGAAAGGAGAATAAAAGATTCAGAAGTTAAACAATAAAACTTCTAATTTCCAGTAAAATGCTACTCACAAACAGAAATACTCCACCAACTATAGCATCAAACTCGGAAAATACATATCAAGATGACCAGAAAACATTTTGCAGCTCTAGCACTACTATCTCAGGAAAACACAAGCCAGCCCGATAGCGGGTACGGGGAAGGGCCATACCACAGGGGTCTATTATACGCAGCCTTACCCGCATCTCTGCGAGAGGTTGTTTCCCGGCTCGAACCAGTGACCTCCTTGTTAGATGGAGGCAACTTTACCGGTTACACTAAGGCTCCCTTCAATTTCAGCAAAACACAATAATGACAAAATGCATAAAGAAACAAGAACGACATAAGATTCCTTTCCATTTTCCCTTCCTCTTGGTTCTTCTTCCCTTTCCAAACCAAAAAGAACAGAAAAACATAGGAGAAAACAATAAGCCAAGTAATTGAAAACAAAGATGAAGACAGAACAAACATAAAACAGAAATTACTTTGGCTTTCACCTTAGGGATTGGTTTGACAACTCTTTCACAAGCCTTACTTCTCACATATTCATCATACACCTCAGCCATGGACTTTTCCTTCTCTTCACAGCTCATGATCTAAAAAGAAACAGAACTCAATTCTTGTGTCTATTCAGAGAAATGAAAAAACAGTACAGTTTGTAAAAACAAGATGGTACTTGTGATATTTCCAAGTCTAGTAGTGGTAACTTAGAATTAGCAAGTTTGAGGGAAGAGGATGAAAGCAAAAGAAGTAATGGAGGTTTTATAATAATAGAATGTTAGTTAGTTGGTATACTTGTGGTAATAAATATGGCCTACTCCTTTCACATCAATGAGAAAGGCACGAGTAAAGAGCCTTACACGACATATTTATGCGGCAGCCACGGATCTCATCCACTCCACAAAGTGCACTCTTACTTCACTCATCACTATCACTTGATGCTCACTCAATGGGGCTAGTCATGCAACTTATAAATAATGCCACCTTCTAAATAATGTTTGGTTGATGGAATTAAAAACAATAATTCTAACATAAACTTTTGTATAAAATAATACATGTGTTTGATTAAGAGGATTAGAAATTTAATTTTATATATACTTCCTCATTTCAAATAAATGAACCTATTACTCCCTCTGTTTCAAAAATATTATCATACTTGACACAAATTCTAATAAAAAAGGGAATACTTTATAGATATGTGGTCTTAAATAAGCTACCGTCTTTGTGTGACTATAAAACTTTTGAAACTTATAGTGTGAAATCTAACATAGTATTTGTGTGACTATAAATGTTTCCTATTAAGAAAATACTTAAAAGGTGTCAATATTTTTTAAACAGACTGATAAGGAAATAATTTCAATCTTTTTGAAACGGATGGAGTATTATTTAGGGAGTCAAACAAGGCTTTCTTTGACCATAAATTTTTGCAAATAGTTATTAAATATTTTAAATTGTTAATTATTGTGACTTATAGTATTTTCTACATACTTTCTAAATATATAAATTTTATTTCAAAAAATTTTAAGAATTTTCGTCCGAATTCACACAGAAAATTAGTAAATTTGACTTTCATACTCCGAAAATGTTCAAACAAATTGAAATAAATGAAGTAATTAATATAGCATTTTATTGGCACGAAAAGAATTGCATCTTATAATATTTATCGTATAACTTTTTAATATTTAAATTTAATTTTAAAATTTTAAACTGATCTAATTCACTTTAACTTAAAAGATTACTCAAAAAGTTCTCGAAAAATGAAAAGTAATGTACTGACTAATTTGTGGACCGAGGGAGTATAGCATATATATGTCCTTTAATAAAGGAAAAAGAACAGTATGGACAAGAAAAGTTTATTTCCAAAGAAAGGGATATGCAGTGATCTGTTATCCTATCTGTCAAAACACTTTTTTGTTTTTGGGATTAGTCAACTGATTGATTAATTATACACGTGTAACGCATTATCCTCTATTTGTTAGCACAAACACTACTTTCTTTTCTTGCTTTCTTTTCATTTTCTTTTTTTATCGTCATTGATTTTGTTTACCATATTTTTATCAAATAAAATAATGTGTGAAGGTAGGATAGTTTAATTTAGGGGTATCAATGAATTTTTAAAAATATGAACCAATGAAATCTTACGAATTGTACTGATTGTTAGGTTATGGAAATAAGTTTAAAAAGTAGTGAATCGCACCAAATAAATTATATATGAAAATTATATTTTATGTTTAAAATTAATAAACCATTAATATTTTTCCCATGGGCTTGCGGTTATGTATATAGCTACAAGCTAAATTTCACGGGCGCGCTAATTGTTAGCCCCCATTTAATTTGTATCACTTTTAAAAAAAATTAATTAGTACCCCAAGTATAGACAACTTCAAGCCCTTCCTGCTCCTCCTTTTGCCTGTGAAAATAAAGGTGACGGTGATTTATATGGTGTTTGTGAGCAGTTTTAAGATGATTTATGGTGTTTTATAGTTATGAGTTGCTATGGCGCTTTTTTTTTTTTTAACTACTGCTTAGGGTTTCTTCTAATTCTTTTTAATTGCAAATGGTTTGTTAGATTTATTATTATTTTGACAAATTCATCTTACTATCTTGTTGTTATTTATGCAATCTTTTACATGGCTTCTCGCTGATGTCCCTTTTTGTTTCTTTTCATTAATGCGATGCTTCTACTTTCTTGAGCGAGGTCTATTGGAAACATTCTCTCTCTCCACAAGGTAGGGGCCAGGTCTGCGTACACACTATGCTCCCTAGACCCCAATATGTTGGATTAGATTGTTGTTGTTGTTGATTATGATTTTGACCAGTCGATGATTGAAATTTGTTCTTGATGATATTTGGGGGTTATATTTCAAATTTGAGCTCATTTAGAGTAGACTTAGGTGTTAAATCTTGTATAAGATTATTGAAATTCGAAGATCAAGTTTCTGTTTCTAGGCAATTTGTACTTTAGATCTATTTGGCCTTAAGTGTATGAAAATATTGATTGTACTTCAGACTTATTCGGCCGTAAGTACATCTGAAGTACATTTTTTTCACTTCAGACCTATTTGGTCTTAAGTGCATAAAAACATTGGCTGCACTTCAAACCTATTTGGCCTTAAGTGCATCTAAAGTGTAGTTTTTTCACTTCAGACATATTTGGCCTTAAGTGCATGAAAGTATTTGTTGCACTCCAGTCCTATTTGGCTTTAAATGCATATTAAGTGTAACTTTTATACTTTAGACTTAATTGACCTTAAGTGCATTGCACTTCAGACTAATTTATTTTTAACGTCACACCCGATAAGTCTGAAGTTGATCCTAAAGTAGATAAGTTTGCATTTTTTTGTGCAAAGTGGGTATAACTTTAATTGTGACCCCAGAAGTGGGTATAGATGCAAATGCCCCGATATTTAACATCCAATGTCCTAATTCTCAAATTTATTTTTCTACTCCTATTGAAATAAAATTAATTCCAATCTTGAGTAGCAAGCCATATGGTATTAAATATTTTCAATCTTTGCCTCTCTTATGATTCAAATTTTTATTTTTGGATACTTAATTTTCTAGTAGGCCCTATTATTGAATCATGGCTTAATTATATTTTTACATTCTTGTGGTTTGTATTTCTCTTGACTTTTCTTAGCTTGTAAAAAGTTGTTTGTAGAATCGTGGGATGGATTTATATTTTACTATCTTTCATGTCTCTTGATTCATCTCCTTTTAAACTAAAAATGTCTAGAGAGTTTGGTTGAGTCCTATGCAAATATGCATATTATCATATTCTAACTTGTATTAGCGATTCTTATATGACTCTTAAAGAAATACCAAAAATAAACGTACTGAAACCTAAGAAAATCGAAATGGTTGGGACAATTTCAAAAAATTAAGTTTGGTTAATATAAAATAGCATAACTAAAAACTTGATATGGTATATAAAATTATTTGTCGAATCGAACCATTCCCGTTAATCTTATCGTAGCAAGGAACGGATAACTTAGAAGATGACTTAATAGTTGTTTATCTGTAAAACGGTATAATTAAATTTATAATGTAATTTATAGATACGTGAACTAATTTGATCCAGAAATATAAAATAAACAAGAACAGAAATAAGATTATAAAATAAATTTTAAAGGAAATACAAGCCTGGCTATGTAACAGAAGTAAGAACATTATTAAAAAAAAGAGAGAGAATAATGCTATAGAATGAGAGTTGATTCAAGCTTTTGTGTGCAGAATATTTCGTGTATTACAATGAATACTAATTCTTCTATTTATAGCAATATTTAGGGAGACAAGATTCCCAAATCAAGTTCCTCTTGAATGCGAATAAAACCGACATTGATGGTTGTATAACGGTTGGCTATAAATGCAGATATTCTCTGTAAAGGTTGCTCATTGAATGGTATCCGATATCAATTCTTCAAATCTTTATTATCGATTACCCTATCTTCGGAATTCACCTAACACCGGTCAAATGCTTGTTGCTTGCAACCGGCATCAACTATTTGCTGACTCGCATCTTACTTGTCTTCAACTCCACATGTCACCTCATCATTCATCCAACTGTCATTAATCAATTTTACCACATACAGATAGTCCCCTACTTTTCGGTGACACAACTTAGTATTAACGGGAAGTAGATAAGACCTTTTTTTCTTGGCGAAAAAGTTTCTGAATGATTTCTAACGCTTGAAAGGACGCATGTCTCTTCATATTTAATGACCCAAACACGTGTTATCTCGTGCTTCGACAAATATTTCCTCCATTTTTCGAGATAATTATGACAACGATTTTTTTCGTTTATAAACTTCTCCACTACGTATCACTTTTCCCTTTCACTCTTACAAACCCTTCTTCTTCTTTGAATCCCCTTAGAACCCTATTGCAAAATTCATCTTTTTCAGCAAAAATATCCTTACTCAAATTTCTCACCAACATGTCTTCTAACACTGTTGTACTAGAAAACCCTACTGCAGCACCAATTCACCCAGTGATCCCATTACAGACACTTGACTCCTCTATTCTCGTATCCCAAATAGTGAAAAATCGGGCATCTCAAATTATAGAGAATAGACGAGGAGGAGGTTGTTTTGGAAGATCTAGATCTAAGTGTTCTTATTGTCATAAACTTGTCCACACTCATGAAGTGTGCTATTCTTTAACCAAATGAAGCAATTTTGCCGGCTGATGCATATTATTTGCATACCGTTGGCATTTATCGCATATTCTTACAAAGTTTTTCGCCTCAGCTTCTACTTTTGGCCAATAATATCTTGTTCTTATTAGTGTTTTCACTAGTGACCTTCCACCAATGTGATTTCCATAATGTACTTCGTATATCTCTCGCATCACGTATTCAGTTTGTGAGGGCCCAAGGCATTGAGCTAAAGGTCCGTCAAACATCTTTCGATATAAATTGCCTTCTATTAAACAATGTCGAGTTTCTTGCATTCGTAGCCGTTGGATTATCTTTTATCCTCAGGTAATACTCCATAATGCAAATGATTCACGAATTCATTTCTCCAATCACACGTTTAATTATTAAAATTTACCTCATTCATAGCTTGATCTAGCGTTGAGTGGAATAGATGCACTATGGTTGCATTTTCTGTATTCGACACATCGGCTACTGATCCCAAATTTGCTCATGCATCAGCCTCCGCATTCTGCTCTCTTGGAATTTGAATTGCTTTCCACACTCGGAATTGGTGCAATAATTCCAGTACTTTTTTTAGGTATTGATGAATTCGTGTTCCTCTAGCCACGTAATTTTCTTGAATTTGATTTACCACGAGTTGAGAATCGCTTTTGATTTCAACCTTATCAATTCCTATCTCTTTTTTAAGTTCCAAACCTGCAATCACCGCTTCATAAACTACTTCATTATTATTTATAGGGTTATATTTTATTGCTTGCCTAAAAATAAGACAATACCCAAACTTGCTCCATTTACATTTGAAGATCCATATGTGTATAATGTCCAAGTCACCATATTAGATCCAGTAAATACTCGTACCTCATTTTCAGCTTCAGGAATTAAGCTCGAACTGAAATCTGCTAGTACCTATGACTTTCTGGCAGTTCGTGGCTAATAAAAAATATCATATTAACTAAGTTCTATTGCCCATTTAGCTAATCTTCCTAAAAATTTATGTTTATATAAAATATTTTTTAATGAAAAAGTAGTTACAACAAAAATAGGATAACAATGAAAATATGATCGTAACTTTCTTGATGCCATTATTAATGCCAGTGCTAGTTTTTCTAAAAGAGGATATCGTGTCTTAGCTTCCAACAAAGACTTACTAATATAATAAATTGGAGATTGCGTACCTTTTTCTTCTCGCACCAATATCGCACTTACTGTCACTTCTGATATGGATAAGTTGATGAGTAATCTCTCTCCATCCCTTGGATTTGACAACAAAGGCTGTTTTGATAGATATGCTTTCAAATATTTCAAAGATTATTGACAGTCATCAGTCCATTCAACCTGATTTTTCTTTTCCAATAGTGAGAAGAGTTTAAAAAACTTCTCTGAGGATCTAGATATGAATCTCCCCAGAATTTCTACTCTCCTAGTTAACTTTTATACTTTATTTTACTTGTAAGTACGTTCGGTATCTCTTCGATTGCTTTAATTTGAGCCGGATTTACTTCAGTCCCCCCCATTAAAGACGAGAAAACCTAAAAATTACCTGAGGCTACACCAAAGGTACACTTCTCTAGGTTCAATTTCATGTTGTATTTCGATGTATGTCAAAGGTTTCATTCAAATGCTTGAGATGATCTTTTGTTTGCGCTGATTTTACTAGCATGTCATTGATGTAGACTTTCATAATTTTTTCTAAATATTCTTGAAATATTTTGGTCACCAACCTCTGGTACGTAGCTCCGACATTCTTCAAGCCAAAAGGCATGACTTTGTAGCAATAAGTCCCCCTATCTGTAATAAAAGACGTTTTTTCCTTGTCCTGGGGATATATTTTTATTTGATTAAATCCAGAATAAGAATCTAAAAAACATAAAAGTTCATGACCAGTAGTAAAATCGATTAATTGATCTTTATGCGATAAAGGAATAAATCTTTAAGACATGCCTTATTTAGATCAGTATAATCTATACATACTCGCCATTTTTTTTATTTTTTAGGCACCACAATAGTGTTAGCTAACCAGTCAGGGTAATTTGCCTCATGAATTGAACCAATTTTCAAAAGTTTATTTACCTCATCTTGAATGACCTGATTTTTGAATGCTCCCTACTCTCTTCTTTTACTTCACCGGAGGGTGTAATGAATTTTTATTTAACTTATGAGTCATTAACTCCGGTGGAATACCTATCATATATGAGTGCTACCAGGAAAAACAATCAGCGTTAGTGCGTAAACTTCAATTAACTTACTTTTCAACTCCGAGCTTAGGTTCGTTCCAACATAAACTTTTCTGTCGGGCCAGTAGATGAACAATATAACAACTTTGAGTTCTTCCTTAGTTGTTTTAATAACTTAGTTCTCCTCTGGGTCTTGGATCACGTCTATTCTCGCATCTATATCTGCTTCATTCCTCGCATTTCTAGTTGAGGTAGAAAATAAATTCTCTTCAGTTGAACACTATAATTGTTATTTTTCATCTTCATCTTTGGATGTTCCACTCGCCACAACAACTGTGTTGGTTTCTCGTGCCATTTGTTGATATCCTATAATATGACGAATTCCCAACTGTGAGGGGAATTTGATAATCTGATGCAAAGTGATGGTACTGTGTACACGTCATGAATCCAAAGCCTTCCTAAAATTATGTTGTAAGCCATGTCTGTATCCACCACTTGGAATTTTGTGTCTTTCACGATAACCTCGGCAAATGTAGATAGCGTGATTTCTCCCTTTGTTATGACACTTGAATTGTCGAACCCAGACAAAGATCGAGCCTTGAGAGTATCACGCAATCAATTACTTGCATCTTATTGACCACTTTAAGTAATATAATATTCACAGAGCTACCTGGATCAATCAAAACTCGCTTGACATTAGTATCATGAATAAGTAAAGATATTACCAATACATCGTTGTGAGGGATGAACAAGCCATCCGTATCCTCATCGTTAAATATTATGGTATCTCCTTCCAAGACTTGTTGAATCTGATTCCCATGGGTTACTGAGATTTTGACTGTTCTTTTTGCTTCCGTATATATAGCTCTATTAACCGCCTCACCCCAAGTTATTACATTCACTGTCCTCTTTGATGATGAGGGCTTCGGTGGTTCTTCCCTATTTTTCATACAGGATTGTTTTTCTTTCTCACTAAATAAGTCAGTGAAATAGCCTTTTCTCAAAAAATAATCAACATCTGCTTGTAGGAACCTGCAATCTATTGTTTTGCGATCGTGATCATTATGGAATTCACATTCAAAGTTTTTGGCTTCTTTTACTAGGATATGATCTTATCTCTTTGGGTGTGATGACCCAACCAGTCGTTTTGTGTATTGTAGCCATGTTCCCCTGTTTATTGCTTATTCTATGTTCATTTGTGGTTATGTAACTTGTCGGAGTGGTTGGTTTGGTTCTGAGGATTTTTCAGAGTGAATCGGGACACTTAGTCCCAATGTTGGAAGCTTAAGTTGGAAGAGTTGACCGGAATTTGATTTTTGTGTAAACGAATCCAAAATGGAGTTTTGATGGTTCTAATAGCTTTGTATGGTAATTTTGGACTAAGGCGTATGTCCAGAATTGGATTAGGTCCGTAAGTTGATTTGGTGCATTTTGGCAAAAATTGAAAAGTTGAAGGTTTGGAAGATTGAGAGGTTTGATCAAGAGTTGACTTTGTCGATATCGGGGTCGAATCTTGGTTCCAAAAGTTGGAATAGGTCTGTTGTGTCATTTATGACTTGTTTGCAAAATTTGAGGTCATTTAGAATAGGTTTGGTATGATTCAGCATAAGTTTTAGAAGTTGGAAGTTCATTTGTTCATTAGGCTTGAATCGATATGCGGTTTGTGTTTTTGGCATTGTTTGAGGTGATTTGAGGCTTCGGGCAAGTTCATATCGTGTTTTAGGACTTGTTGGTATGTTTGGTTGAGGTCCCAGAGGCCTCGGGTGAGTTTCGGATAGTTAACAGATCGATATTTGGACTTAAGCATTGTTGTAAGGTTTTAGTTGTTGGTGTAATCGCATCTACGGTGGGATTATCCGCATATTCAAAATCGCAGGTCCGAATGGAGAGACGTAGAAGCAGAATAGGGTTTGGCCAAGGGAATTTTGCAGGTGCGTGCAAAGTTTCCACATAAGCAAATGCACTTCTACGAGGAGAGTTCCAAAGAAGCGAATTTTGACTTGAGGGGCTGGGACCGCAGATGCGGAAGGCTTCCACAGGTTCGGACGCGTAGAAGGGCAAGTAAGACCGCAGAAGCGGACCCGCATAAGCGGGAATGTAGCCGCAAAAGCGGCAGGTCGGGGTTTTAGTGGATTTCGCAAAAGCGGTATCGTAGATGCGGGATCGCTGTGCATGAGCTTTTAAGACGAGGGTTTGGTCTTTTCTTCTCATTTTTTTTTGGGTTTCTGGAGTTCGGACTGGGGCAATATTTAGAGATTTTTCCTCCTAGATTGAATATGTAAGTGACTTTTAATTATTTTTATCCATAAATATTGAATAACCATTGATTATTACACTTAATTTTCATGAATCTATGTAAGAATTTGGAGATTTTTGTACTATATTATTGGAGAGTGAAATTTGAGAATATGAGGGTCGATATATGGTTAGAATCGGATGATTTTGGTATGGTTGGACTCGTAAGTGAATGGATTTTCAAAATTTGTGAATTGTGTCGGGTTCCGGGGTGCGGGTCAGGCGTTGACTTTTTTGGTTGACTTTTCGATTTGAGTTAAAGACCTTAGCTTTATCTTTTGGAACCATTTCTTACGGCTTTATTGATGGTATTACGTTATTTTGGCTAGATTCGTGTCGTCCGAAGATTGATACGCGTGGGAAGGGCTTGATAGCGGGGTGATTTGATTTGCCTGAGATAAGTATCTTATCTAAACTTCATTGAGGCACTAGTTGCCTGAATTATTTGTGATAGCTACGTGCTCTGGGTGCCACATGTGTGGGGTTTGAGCCCCTGTGCTAACACCAAAGTATTTATTCATGCTCAGGTAGTGCTTAGGCTATGATGTGCCTAGAGTTGACTGTTAAACTTTAAGCTATAATGTTTCTCATGTTTGTAACCTTGTTGTAAACTACCTGAGCCATGTTTGAGGCTACATAGAGGTTAAATCCCTGAATGAACTTGGTTTATGCTATTTCTGTGATGAAATTTCCGATTTGAGCTATGATAGCACACTTTGCACATGCCTACACTTTAACATGTCATTATACCAGTCCAGGAGCATGAGATTTGTTATTCATTCATCATATACATGTGTTCATGTTTATTTACTCCTATGTGATATGATTGGACTAGATGCTCGTGACCACGTCGGGCAGATTGTGTTGTTATGCCTGTGACCACACTGGGCGGATTATGATATTATACATATGATCACACCGGGCGGATTATGATATTGAACGTGTGACCACGCCAGGCTGGTAGCACGTTGAATTGGCCGTGCTTGCATATGGATACGGATCCATCCCCCTAGGGTCACCCTCTCATGTTTCTCTCTTGATGGTGTACACGCGGTTATTGAGGGAAATTTATCAGTGGTTTGGTATGAATATGGAAAGGTTGAGGAAAATTTTGACCAGTGTTGTTTGGAATTGCATTTCACCTTTACTTGCAATGTCCATGGTTTATTATCTGATTTATCTGCATATCATCTTATATATTGTACCAGTGGCTGAATAGAGATTTAGTAATTATACACACACATACAGATAGTCCTTTCGGTACTTTATACATGATCATATTATTGTTCTGTACTTGTTGGATTTAAAAAACTGTACAGGTTATAGTAGGTATCATTTATAATTCTTGCTTCTTTTACCTCACCGATGTTAGTTAAGATATTTATTTAGTATATTGGATTGGTTGTACTCATACTACACTCTGTATTTAATTATGCAGATCCAAGTGTGGGGACCAGTTATCAGCAATAGACTTTCTTGTTGGACTGAGCCGAGAGGCATGGTAGAGATGCATTCTTGGCCGCAGTTTTGACTTGTCTTTTCTTATGTACTATTGTTTCAGTTCAGACAGTATTGCTATTTAGTTTTCAGACTTATATTCCAATATAGAGCTCATGACTCCGTATTTGTCAGTTTCTAAGGGATTTAGCTTGTATTAGCAGTATTTCGCTATATTGAGATTTCAGACTTATACTATTTTTTATAAATTCTGTTGTTCTAGTTCTTTATTGTTTTGTTTTGTTTTGGCTTGTCTAGCCGGTGTGTTAGGCGCCATCACGAAGGTTTGGTATTTTAGATCGTGACATTGGACCAACATATCTTATCGCCCATTCCTCTTAACACAACTACTAACTCGGAAGTACTGACATTGAAGTTGTAATCTCCTATTTTTGATTGGAAAATTTGATCGTTTTTTCTTGTCATACCATGTTCCTTTTTGAATTGGGAAGAAGAACATGCATCCTTCTGCCGCGATCTCTGCTCAAATCGTGCATGTTCTGGTTTTGGCCTAAGATCTCGCCCGCAGGTCCCATGTAAGCTTCATTCTTTTTTCTGGATCTCCTTTCTGGTTCTGACTGTCTAGATATGAATTTCTCTTCCACCATTGGTTGGGATACCGTGTCTTATTCTCTTCGTAACTTTATGTTATACCTGTTATAAACATCATTCTAAGTAGTTGCTGGAAATTCACATAAACTCTCCTTTAGCCTTCTCGTAGCTTCCGAACTTCTCTCATTCAGGTTGCTAGCAAATTCCATTGCTGCCCAATTATCAAGTACGTGTGTGACATCATCCTTTCTCGTTGGAAGCGATCCACGAATTCTCTGAACAATTTCGTACTTCCTTATTTTACCTTGAAAATATCTCGCATCCCTTTTCTACTTTTTGAGCTCTCGAATGTGCTTTTATAAATGAGTCTGCAAGCTCAGCAAAAGAGTTAATTGAATTTTCGTGTAAGAGAGAATACCATGTTAGTGTTCCTTCGTAAGGGTTTCACCAATTGTTTTTAACAATGCTGATTCAATTTCTTGCTTGGTTAAGTCATTGCATTTTACTCTTGTAGTAAACACAGTAACATGATCCCGTGAGTCGGTAGTCCCACCATACTTAGGAGTATCATGTATTTTGAACTTTTTGGTATTGGTAATGGTGCTGCACTTGACTTCCTTAGCTGTTGTGAATATTTATCTATATCCACTCCTTTAATAATAGGTGATACTCCCAGTATCTATTCTATCCGTTCATTTTGTTCCTTGAGTTGCTTCTGCAAAGTGAGAACTAAATTTTACAAATTATAATTATTTGGCGTACCTGACCCTCAGGCTCCAAAGTTATTTGGTATCTCTCCACTTCCAGAGTTTTCAAGCCATGAATAAGGATTTTCCATAGTTATATTAACTAGTGGTGGAACCTAAACAACACTTGGTAACCCACTTGCTAAAGCATGCAAACTTTCACCGATTTGCTGTGCAATAAATTATTTCAAGTCATCTTGCACATTTGACTGTTCCTCATATTGTTGTCCAGCGTTGCGATTAATAGATCTAACAGGTGAATTTTCTCCTGAATGTTGTGGAGAATGTGTAGGTGTGTTGTGCGGAGGAGTCCTTCATTTTTTTCCATCTTCAAACTGAACAATTTGATCAGTTCCAGATATAATTTGTTGCTAAAAGACAAAATATGTAAAAGAAAAGTAGTAGATTTCCGGGTAACGGAACCAATTTGTTTAACCAAAAAGAGTTTTTATGATCAAAGACAATAGTTTTAAGGACAAAGAAACTAGGGCTCGGAATCGAGGCCTAAGAACGACCAGCAAATTTCCATTGCTTCTGACAAACAGAATTCCAGGCACTGCGATCCATGTTTTACCGTTCCTCTTTTATATCGATATTTGCTATTTTAGCATTAATAGTATCTGTTTCCTGCATATTTGATCTTGTCCATATTAACTCTTACTATTTACATTAGCAAGAACTTTGATTACTATTTATCATTTTGTCTTGAATCTTTGCTTGCTGGTTTTTGTGACTGCTAGTTGTAGAATTAATTCCCTTTAGTTGGTGTAGTTTAAGTCGTTGCCTGTTTTACTGCCTTTTAGTTAAATATTATATTTCGGTGATTTATTTTATTTGTAAATTCATCGCATGTTTTGGGGTAGTGCTTGTGTAGTGTCCCTTAGATTATAGTGGCTTTGGTGAACAATGATAGGGTAAGGTCTTGTCCTCGGGGGGGAAGAGGGGTCATTGCGGGGGATTGGGTGCGGGAGGTAAGGGGGTAAGAGGGATAAGAGGGCTAAGGGAGCCACCAGGTTGAGAGTTGGGTCTTGGAACATAGGAACTTTGACTGGGAATTCTATAGAGTTAGCGAAGATTCTCTAGAAAAGGAAGATTAATATATCTTGTGTACAGGAGACTAGATGGGTAGGAGATAGGGTGCGGGATGCAGACGGGTTTAAACTATGGTTTTCTGGGAGCAAGGGGCAGGAACGGGGTTGGTATTTTGGTTTATAAGGACCTCTGGGATTTAGACGTAGAGGTTAGGAGAGTGAGCGACAGGCTGATGAGTATTAAGTTAGTTGTTGGTGGATTTACTTTGAACATATTCAGTGCGTACGCACCCCAGGCAGGCTTGGATGAGGAAGTCAAGAGACGTGTTTGGGAGGATTTAGATGAGATGTTGCGCGGTATACTGCACACTGAGAAACTTTTTATCGGAGAAGATTTCAACGGACACATTGGCGCGATGTCTGGGGGATATGATGATGTACATAATGGTTTCGATTTTGGAGATAGAAATAAAGGGGGAACTTCACAGCTGGATTTTGCTAGAGCGTTTGATTTGGTAATAGCAAACTCGAATTTTCTGAAGAAGATGGAACACTTGGTCACATTCCGGAGCTCGGTGGCAAGGACCCAGATTGACTATCTTCTCTGCAGGAGGTCTGATAAAGGTCTTTGCACGGATTGCAAGGTCATCCCTAGTGAGAACTTCACGACCCTTCAAAGGCTCCTAGTGATGGACCTTGAGATCACGAGGAAGAAGCGAAAGATGGCAGTGCATGGCCAACCTAAGATCAAGTGGGGAGCCTTGACTGAAGACGAAGCGCAGGAGCTAGGGGTTAAGTTTTTTACTATGGGAGCTTAGACAAGTAGTGGGGATGCGAGCCTGATGTGGACGACGCAGTGCATTAAGAAAGCTGCCAGAGATAAAAAGGCCTGTGACTTGGACCAAGAGAAGTGCATCAAGGACGAAGAAGGTAGAGTTTTGTTGGATGAAGCGCATATCCGTCGGAGATGGCAGACTTACTTCCATAGTCTCTTGAATGAGGATGGTCACAAAGACATTGTTCTAAATGATTTGGGATCCTCCGAGAGTCGTTATGACTTTGGGTATTGCAGGCAGATTAGAATTGAGGAGGTTGTGGGGGCTATGCTTAAAATGAGCAAGGACAGAGCAACCGGACCAGATGAAATCCCGGTGGAGTTTTGGAAGAGTATGGGCAGGGCGGGCTTGGAGTGGATTACTAGGTTATTTAATGTTATTTTTAGGATGAAAAAGATGACCGAAGAGTAGAGATGGAGCATGATGGTTCTTGTGTACAAGAATAAGGGTGATATCCAAAATTGCAACAACTATCGGGGTATTAAGCTTCTTAGTCACACTATGAAGGTGTGGGAGAGGGTGGTGAAGCTAAGGGTGAGGAAAAGGGTATCTATTTTCGAGAACCAATTTGGGTTTATGCCAGGGTTCAACTACGGAAGCCATTCACCTTGTTACGAGATTGATGGAATAATATAGGGAGAGGAAGAGGGACTTGCCTATGGTGTTCATCGATTTAGAAAAGGCTTATGATAAAGTCCCAATGGAGGTTTTGTGGAGATGTTTGGAGGCTAGAGGAGTACCTGTGGCCTACATTAGGGTGATTAAAGACATGTATGAGGGAGTGAATACCTGTGTGAGGACAGTGGGAGGGGTCTCGGACCATTTTCCGATCATGATGGGGTTGCATCAGGGCCCTTTTTTGTTTGCCATGATGATGGACGTACTGGCTCGCCACATCCAAAGGGAGGTGTCGTGGTGCATGTTATTTGCAGACGACATTGTTTTGATTGACGATACGCGAGAACGTGTTAATGCAAGGTTAGAGGTGTGGAAACAGACCCTGGAGTCTAAAGGTTTCAAGCTGAGCAGAACCAAGATAGAATACTTGGAGTGTAATTTTAGATACGCTACTCAGTGAATGGAAGGGGATGTGAGGCTGGATTCACAAGTCATCCCTAGGAGGGGGAGTTTTAAGTACATTGGTATTATACAAGGGGATGGGGAGATTGATGAATATGTCACACATCGTAGTGGGGCGGGATAGATGAAAGAGAGACTTGCTTCCGATGTTTTGTGTGACAAGAAGGTACTACCAAAACTTAAAGGTATGTTTTACAGAGCGGTGGTCAGACCAACTATGTTGTATGGAGCTGAGTGTTGGCCAGCCAAGAGCTCTCACGTCCAGAAGATGAAAGTATTAGAGATGAGGATGTTGAGATGGATATGCGGGCACACCAGATTAAATAGGATTTGGAATGAAGTTATTCGGGACAATGTGGGTGTGGCCCCTATTAAGAACAAGATAGGGGAAGCACGGCTTAGATGGTTTGGACATGTGAGGATAAGAAGCACAGACGCTCCGGTAAGGAGGTGTGAGAGGTTGACATTGGAGGGCCTTAGGAGAGGTAGAGGTAGGGCGAAGAAAAGTTGGGGTGAGGTAATTAGGCATGACATGGCACAGCTACAACTGACCGAGGACATGACCCGTCGTAGGAAGGTATGGAGGTCTAAGATTAGGATAGTAGGTTAGGTAGTCTAGATTATCCATACTGTAGTGTTAGTACGTACTCTCGCATTTGGTTGGTAGTAGGCGTATTTGAATACCTATTTTTTCTTTCTTTCTTTTTTTTTCGTTTTTTTGTATGTTGCTTCTACATAGTTTTTTGATGTTGTCCCGTATTATTTTTTTGTTATTATTATGGTACCTATATTTGCCTGAGCCGGGGGTCTATTGAAAACAGTCTCTCTACCTCCACAAAGGTAGGGGTAAGGTCTACGTACACACTACCCTCTCCAAATCCCACTATGTAGGATTATACTGGTATGTTGTTGTTTAATAACCAATTTTACTTCACTTTTCCTAATATAAATGAATAGTAAATAATGAAAATAAAATATTGAGAGAATAAGGAAAAAAAATCTTATTGATAGTCGCAACTTCCTTCCAATAAGAGAGAATAAGATCTTCTAACATCAGATAGTAGTAAAAATATAGATGATTGATAGTATAATTTCGTGAATATCTTGATGGGGGTACAAATATGGTAAGTGGATTTATATAAGGGTACAATTTGTAACTGATTCGTCCTACTTAATTTCTGTGTGTTACTAATATTTATTACATTGATTTCCCGTTATATGGGCAATTTGTAACAGTTATGGTAATAACAACTAATCGTGCACAATTAGGGATTATGCTGATTTCTTTTCATATTCATGGCTATTAATGAATCTTTCATCTTCGTGGCCTTTAATTATCCATTCTGCACTTGTTTTCTCTTTTCCAGCTATTAGGTATGATATCTTTGTAGACGATCACGTGAATGTTTTACTTATGCCTTCTCTAATCTTCATTCTTCTTTATCGTTTTGACTCTTATGCCATCCGTCAACATATTATTAGTCCACGTGGTGAGTCTATTTTTCCACCAATACAACAAATTGTATCTGATAAAATCATCTTTGCAACCAAATGTTGAGTAGGTCCATTTTGTATTTCAATAAATATAATCAAGTTGTGACTTGTCAGTTGTCATACACTACCTCCGGAGCTAAATTATGAATAAATAGATATGGCGTCACTTCCGTCATTATCATCGTATTTTTCCTCAATAAGTAATTCCTTTATAATATGTTTCTACAGTAAGTGTATATTGAGTTTTTTTTATATAGGATCTAAATTGATACATTTCGTTTTCATAAATAGAAGGACCTTCTTTACCTGATGTTTTATCTTAGTATGAAAACGATTATTTTTTCATCTTATTCTACTTGCTCTGAATATATGTTTTTTCAGATAGTATGTAAATCATCTAAAAATATTGACGAATTGACTTGGTAGGTTTATTTTTTGAGGAATTCAATATACACTGTCTATGTTTGCGACTTTGCGTACGTCCAATCTCCCCTACCCCACCAACCAACAAGATCTCAGGCACTAATTCTGTATACAATAATTCTATTTTAGGGTACTTCACGATTAACCCCGTCTCCCTCCCTCCCTTGGGATTCCAAGACCCAAAGGGAAATGGGCTAGGATATTTGAAAATTGATTTAACGACTTAAGTTATAATATATATTAATAGCATAAAAAAGTTTTATACGATAAATATAATTTAATTGATTATATACAAGTTTAATAGGTTATTACTCTATATTTGAGTTACTATATCATACTTGTTATAAAATGTTATGCCGATGTTTGATCAATTTAGTTTGATGATGTAAAAACTAGTCCACTATTAATGCACAAAACTTATAATGTTGATTAAATAGCAAATGACACTATTGTATGCAGTAAAATTGGTTAATGACAGTTGGATGAATGAGGAGGTGACACATGGAGTTGAAAACAGGTAAGATGTGAGTCAGCAAATAGTTGATACCGGTTGTAAGCATGTGACTGGTGTTGGGTGAATTCCGAAGACACGATAACCGATAGCAAAAATTTGAAGAATTGATATCGGATAACATTGAATGAGCAGCCGTTACAGAGAATATTTGCATTTATAGCCAACCGTTATGCACCCATCAATGATAGTTTTATTCTCATTCAAGAGGAGCTTGATTTGGGGATTTTGTCTCCCTAAATATAGCTATAAATAGGAGAATTAATATCCATTGTAAGACACGAAACATTCTACACACAAACTTGAATAAGCTCTCATTCTATAACATCATTCTTTTACCTTGTTCTTAATATCGTTCTTACTTCTGTTACCGGAGAATTAGTATCCATTGTAAGACACGAAACATTCTACACACAAACTTGAATAAGCTCTCATTCTATAACATTATTGACTTGTATGTCCTTTAAAATTTATTTTATAATCTTATTTATGTTCTTGTTTATTTTATATTTCTGGATCAAATTAATTTATGTGTTTGTAAGCCTCATTATAAATTTAATTATACAATTTTACGAGTAAATAGTTTGGCGCCCACCATGTGGCATAGACGATTGTGTAATTGTTTTGATCCATTTATCTGTTACTAATAGATTTTGATTCATTTCTTAGCAAAAGAAAAATCAAATATGACAGCTAATGATGACAACGATTCCTATAATGTTAGACCACACAATGAACGTGAGAATATTGTTCCAACGTGATGATTCAACCAATGAAACCAGCAATGAAGGAGATGAAACAACTATAGTTCGCGAAAGTCAAAATTCTTGACATGTGAGGAGTCCAACTCCTGATGATGCAGATGCTGAATACGTTGTTGAAACGGTCAAAATCTTGAGAGAGCAACAAAGGAAAATTATGGATCACCTCACAAGATAAGATCAGGTAATGACAAAGTTGAAACAGGAGTTATTGGGTGCTTCCTGTAATGCTAATGGAAGAGCCCAGATTCCTCCTAGTATACTTGAAAATCAAACAGTTCAAAGAACCAGTAACGACACTCCAAGGGAGGAGTTTGATTTTAATGAGGCAGAAGGTACCGATAATGGATCTAGGAATGTCAACAATACAAACGACCCTTTCAAAACCGAGCTCATGAGATTCATAAGAGAAATTAATGAACGAATGGACCAGAATGCAAAGAAATTTCATGCTCAAATAGACCAGATCTCGAGAGCGTCGCAAGTGTTAAAGGGATCGGATTCCAAAATGTATACGCAATCGTCGTTTAAACAAAGTGCGACTCTAGAGTTGATCCCAAAAAGGTTTGAAATGCCATATATTTCGAAGTATTATGGGACTTCAGTTCCACAGGAACACATCACGACTGTAAAGGGAAACAACTTGTCCCAACACGAGATTGAGTCTATTTTGTTGAAGAAGTTTGGCGAAACCCTTATGAAGGGTGCCTTATCTTGGTATTCTCTTTTACTTGAGCATTCCATTGATTCGTTTATTAAATCTCATGCTGGATCAAGAAAGCGTAATGACTCGGCCGATTATTTTGAGCATTTGTATTCCGTTTGATGGTTTGAGAGCATGGGTAGCTTCGTATGATATATTAACTTGCGTGTATCATCAATTTTGGTTTTCAGGTGATTCGGAATTGATTTGGAAGAATAATTCTCATTTTAGAAGCTTTGAGTTAGAAGAGTTGATCAAGTTTGACTTTAATGTATTTGACCTCAGATTGAAGTTTTGATGGTTCCTTTAGTTTTGAATGGTGATTTTAGACATGAGTATATGCCCGGATTTGTATTTGTATGCTTCTAGAAGATTTTAGCCATAATTAGCGAAAGTTGGCAATTTAAAAGTTTGGACGGTTTATAAGTTTGACAGGGAGTTGGATTTGATGATATCGAGTTCGAATTATTATTCCAGGAGTTGGAATAGATTTGTTGTATTATTTGGATCTTGTATGCAAAATTTTAGGTTATTCCAAGTTGGTTTGGTATGGTTCGGCATGAGTTTTGGAAGTTGCAAGTTCAAAAGTTCATCAAGTTTGATTTGAGGTGAGATTCATGGTTTTGATATTGTTATGTGTGATTTGAGACTACGAGTAGGTTCGTGTTGTATTTTAGAACTTGTTGGTATATTCATACGGGGTCCCGAGGGGCTCGGGTGAGTTTCAAACTTGTTCAGATTATTTTTGCCTCATGTTGTATTGCTGAGATTTTTTATAGCTAGTGTGATCGCACCTGCGGAACTATTGGCATAGGTGCGGAGCTGCAAAAGTGGCACAAGGGGCACAAAAGTAGAAGAAGTGACTAGGGGTCACTGTCCTCAGATGCAAACAATTTATTGCAGAAGCGAATATGGAGTGTGGACGACGAAGTTGCAGATGCACAGTTTTGGGCGCGTCTGCGAGGTCGTGTGTGTGGTACATTGAGCGCTGAAGCACAATTGTAGAAGCGGGTTTTGGTGTCGTAGAAGCGAAAGATGCGAAGTTTAGGTATCCTTGCAGGTGCAAGTCTATAACTGCAGGTGGAGGTCGCAGGTGCGACAATTTGACTGCTTATGCGGAAATGCTAAGCAGATTGTTATATATTTTGAGGGTTGTTCATTTTATCACATTTTTAAGATTTGGAGCTCAGTTTTGGGCGATACTGGAGAGGATTTTCACCACATGGATTTGGTCAAATATTTTTTACTCGGTTTTAATTATATTCCATGATTCCATCTTAGATTTTGGCATTTTGATAATGATTTCAAAAGAGAAATTGGGAGGTTTGTCAAATTTTTCCTAAAGTGAATAATTAGATTTTGAACATCGATTCGAAGTCGGATTTGAGTAAAATTAGTATGGTTGGACTCATAATTGAATGCATTGTCGGAATTTATGATTTTTTCGGGTTCCGAGGTGTGGGCCCGGGTTTGACTTGTTGGTTGACTTTGAGTAATTGATTAAAGATTCGACCTTTATCATTCGGGTTGATTTCCTTTGGCATCATTTGATGTTTTGAGTTGCTTTTGGCTAGTTTCGATCCGTTCGGAGGTTGATACGCGTGGGATGGCATTTCTAAAGTGGCGTTTGGCTTTCTCGGTATTTGTTTGTCTTGCTTGAGGTAAGTATCTTACCTAAACATGATTGAGGCACTAGTTGCCTGAGTTGTTTGTGATAGCTACGTGTTATGGGTGCACATATGTATGAGGACTGAGCCCATGTGCAACCATCAGGGTATTTATCCATGCTCAGGGTAGCGTTTAGGCTATGATATGCCTAAAATTGACTATTAAGCTTATATTTGTAATATTATTGTGAACTAATTGAGCCAGTTTTGAGGTTAATAGAGGCTAATTCCCTGAATAAATTTAAAAATTATTATTTCTGTGATGAAATTGCCGATTTGAGTTATGATAGCACACTTTGTACATGCCTATACTTTAGCATGTTATTATACCAATCCAGGAGCATGAAAGCTGATATTCATTCATCATATACATGTGTTCTTGTATATTTGCTTTGGTGTGATATGATTTGGACTGGATGTCTATGACCACGCCGGGTGGATTGTGTTGTTATGCATGTGATCACGCCGGGCGAATTGTGTTGTTGTGCCTATGACCACACCAGACAGATTGTGTTTTTATGCCTGTGACCATGCCAGACGAATTGTGATATTGAGCTTGTGACCACGTTGAGCAGATTGTGATTATTGGCATGTGAGTTGTCCGTGCGGTTGATATTGAACCTATGAACACGCTGGGGTGAATTATGATATTGAGCTTGTGACCACGCCAGGTGGATTATGATATTGAGCTCGTGACTACGCCGGGCTGATAACAAGTTCAATTGGTTGTGCTTTCATGTGGATACAAATCCATCTCTCTAGGGTCACTCTCGCATGCTTCTCTCTTGATAGTGTACAAGCAAATTGTGAGAAACCGATGTGTTTCTGGTTGATATGAGCTTTGGGAGAGCTGGTTATTGTTATTTGAATCAGGTTGCACGCTGCAACAGGCCTTATTGGCTTTTTGTTATTTGGATTGGGTTGTGTGCCACAACGGACTGATATTTGGTTATTGTATTTCATCTTTTCTTGCAATTTTCTTGACTGCTTACCTGATTTACTTGCATATTTTCCTTATATGTTGGATTGTTGACTGAGTAGGACACTTTAAAATAAAGAATTGTGAGCACCAAGGTGGTTTTATCTGTGTCTTCTTGATTTGATCATATATCTGATCTATACTTGTTGGATTTAAGAACTTGTACATGTGACTGTTGAGTATCATTTATAATTCTTGCTTCTAGTACCTCGCCAAAGTTAGTTATGATACTTATTGAGTACATAGGGTCGGTGGTACTCATACTACACTTCTGCACCTCGCGTGCAGATCTTGGGAGTTGTGATGTTGTGGATGACGAGAGCTGGCATTGAATACGTACATGCATTTCGGATATGGCTACCACTTATTCTTGGTAGCTCTAGATTTGCAAATCTATTTATATGTATTTCGAATAGATTTCGGGCTAGCTTTGTAAAGTTTAAGTCTTAGAAGCTTATGACTTGTACTACCAGTTCTTGAGTTATTGTATAAAGGTTTCAGTTATTTCACTCATTGATTTCTTAGTTATCTCAATTGGATTGTGTTTATTGTTAATTGGCTTACCTAGCAGGTTCGGTTAGGTGCCATCATGGCTAATTGGATTTGTCACGCCCCAAAACCGAAGAGTGCGACCATCACTCTACCGAGTGAACCCGACCGAGCAAGCCTATAAGATTTCCTTCTACCCAAACTCATTCATGAATAGAGAGAATATATATGTTTTCATTATTCAACAAAAAAATTGATCATGTCTGCAATACCAATTTCTTACCATCAGTTACTTTATTTTAAAGTCTCAATTCCAAACACATTTTTCATAATCTGAAGTGGAAATAGTAATTCAAGCACAACACACGAGTTTGACTTCCCCAGCACCATTATACAACCCACAATGTGTCTATGGAGCCTCTATAGATAAAGATGAGTAAAATAATAATGCCGGCAACAAGGCCCCGGCTATACCTCAAACAAAATACACAAAGAACAAAAGATACATGACCCCGGGATAAAGTGGGGTTCACCAAGTCAGCTGGGAAGAAGGTGTACTGCTATCACTGATTAATATCTCCTGATGTGTAACCACCTTCATCCATTTAAAGACGCAGCGCCCCTGTCAAAAGGGACGTTAGTACCGTCGAATTGTACTAGTATGAAAACTAAATACCAATTAAGAATTCAGAAATACAAGATAAATATGATGAACCAGTGCGGCAATAGAATAATATAGATAACCATTTAAACCAGAGAAGGCTTATTAAGAGCTATCAATAACATTTATAGGATTTAAGATGAGATCCTTTCTAACCATCTTCACACAAAGCGGCCCCACCGCCTCACCCGATGTACGCAGGTGGAGGTGTAAGTACAATACCGTAACTCTACTCAAGTGGCCTTGCCGCCTCACCCTAATATATGCAGGTGGATGTATAACCACATCACCAAGAACCTACACAAGCGGCTATGTCGCCTCACCCCAATGTTTGCGGGTGGAAATGCATCAACAATACCAATACCAACACAAAGCGGCTATGCCGCCTCACACCAATATATATATGTGGGTGGTGGTGCCACAACAATACCAAACTATACACAAAGTGGTCGCACCGCCTCACCCCAATGTATGCGGGTGGAGGTGCAGTCCCACAATACCAAAATCCCTACACAAAGTGGTCATGCCGCTTCACCCCAATATATGCGGGTGGAGGTGTATCAAAATCCCAATCTCTACACAACTTGGCATAATAACTTTCACATAAATCACGACTTGAAATTATAACATGTGGATACACAATCCATAGTTTGAAACACATCCTCAATTTATAATGCAATATGATAAGAGCATTTGAAACACAAATTGAACATATATCTTTATCACAAAACTTATCGGAATACTTGATTTGTAATCAACATCTTGGAACTTACAAGGATAATGAGAATTCCAATTCTTAAAGAAGAGTTTAGCCAACATACCTCACTTGAGCTTCCTTACACTCTAAACGTTCCGGAATTCTTGGCAACTTCAATCTATTTTAGAAATATAACAAATTGAACCAAAATTAGGAAGATGATCACGGTTCTAGCTGATTTGAGCATTTTATCAAACATTAAGTGTGCATTAAGGTTCCAAGGTCCTTTTATGGAGAATTCCATCATCCCACAACCCAATCCTTACTATTTTTAGCAAAACAATCTTCCTACATCCTTTTATAACACAAGCATGTAAATAAACAACCCTCTTTCCCAGAAATTATCTTGCTAATTATCCATTTCTACATAAAATTCGAAAGTGAGGGTTAGGGTGTAGAATTTTACATCTAGGATGAAGACCTAGTGAGTTGCCCTTCTTAATCTTCCAAAACTTGGGCAAGAATTGAAGAACAATTATTAAAGAATACCTTCAAACTCTAGGGCACTCTCTCTCTCACACTAAAATATCAGATTATAGCTTAAAAATAGCCCAAAGAGTGTATTTAACGAAATAGGGTCGGGTTTTAAAAACCCAAAAATGGAGCTCCGGAACAGGTTCTGTGGTCGCATATATGGCTCAAAGAGTGTATTTAACGAAATAGGGTCGGGTTTTAAAAACCTAAAAATGGAGCTCCGGAACAGGTTCTGCGGTCGCATATGCGACCGCATATCGGTCGCATAACTACAGACCAAAATGACTAAAACTCTTCCTGTGTATGCTATCCGCATAACTGTTATGTGGTTGCATAATGCACCGTATAAAATTTATGCGGTTGCACAGTCGACTGCATAATTACCCCCCAGACTGGCCCTCTCCTGCCTACTTCTGCGGCCATTATGCGGCCTGCAGAGTGGTTCTACGGTCGCATAATGGACCGCAGAAACGCGATTTTTCACCAAAAAATTTTCTTTACTTTTCGGTGCATTGTTCAACCCAAAAAGTTCGAGCCGCGGCGAGCTAAATTTCTATAATCCTCAACATGTAAAGACCATTTAGCACCATGAAACATTATTTTTTTTTACAAACTTTTAAGGGGCCTTACAAGATTTTGGTCATGACAGAAAGGTCCAAGCAAGGAAGGCAGATATATTCAGAATATCCCAAGGAGAATCCGAACTATTACGAGAGTTCGTGATCCTATTTCAAAAGAAGAAGATGTTGGTACCAGCAATATCGGATGAGTGGGCAGCATAGGAATTTACAAAGGCTCTCAACACGTTTAGTTCTGATGCCTCCAGTAAATTGAAGAAAAGCTTGTTAGAATTTCAGGCAACTACGTGCACTGATATTCACAATCATTACGAGTCAAAGATCATAATAGAATATGATCAACTGGGTTCCTCAATGTCTTCCAAAGGATGAAATCGTGATCGTAATCAGGATAAATTTAAAAATTATTTTGATGCAGATCGGAGGTCCTCTAGGAGTTAATTTCAACCTTATAAGAGGGCCGATGGGCGTGGAAATAAATGTTTTCAGTCATCGCATAGGTTTGCTTCCAATAGAAGGGCAGATCGTGGTCGAAGTAGCAAATCATTGCAGGAGAAAAGGGCGTCAAGGTCCCGAGATTCAACATATCCCAGGTTATCTGGTTATAACTTTAATATCAGCTTGGTAGAACTGGTATTGGTTATGAAGAATATTAAAGAAGCTAGGTTCCTAAAACTAATCCGGTCGGATCCTAGAAAAAGGGATCCTAATCTATGGTGTGAGTGCCATGGAAATCACGGCCACATGAGTAAGGACTGGCGATGCCTTCGTGAAGAGGTAGCAACATTATTGAAGAATGGTCATCTTAGAGAGTTTTTAAGTTACCGGGCCAAGAACAGCTGTGGGAAAAATTGAGATATTGCAGAACCATCAAAACCGGTTGCAGGGCCACCTCGTATGACGATAAACATGATCTTTGATGGAGACGAAATAAATGGGTGATATTTTTCAACATCAAAGAAAACAAAGATATAGGTAACTCATGACAAGAGGATCCGAGAGGTCTCAGAAGATGACATCACCTTTACAGACGAAGATGCTGATGGACTTCTTCTACTGCACAATGTTTCTCTAGTAATTTCTCTTAATGTTTTAGATTTTAAAATTAAATGTGTGTTGGTTGATCCAGAAAGTTCAGCCAACATCATACAATGGAGAGTTTTTGAGCAAGCAAAGCTAACCGGAAACATAGTTCCGGCAACAAATCTTTTGGCCGGGTTTAACTTAACAAATGTGACAACCTGAGGAGAGATTTTATTGCCAACACATGCCGAAGGAGTAATGAATACCACCCTGTTTGAAGTGGTAGATGGCGATATGGGCTATAAATTAATCCTTGGAAGGCCATGGATACATGAAATGAAGGTTGTACCTTCAACATACCATCAACTGTTGAAATTTTCCACACTACAAGGGATCAAACAGATCAGAGGATGTCAATCGGCTTCTAGGGAGATGAACGCAGTGATCATTTCCAGTAGCAAAGGCAAAAAAACTAGCAAATAGCAATTACAGGAACCAGTGCTTTCTTCCACCGCAATTCAAGTTAATAAAGAAGAGGAGTCATCGGAATTTTATCAGGTACTGAGGTCTTTTTAGGTACCGGAGGAAACAAACGCGACCAAATCAACGTGTAGAGGAGCTCGAACAAGTGGCATTGCTCAAGGAGTTCTTAGAAAGAAAATTTCACTTTAAGTTCGGGTTTGAGTCTTGAACTCAGATTAAAAATTATGTATTTTCTAAAATCTAACATTGATTATTTTGCATGTTCACATTCAGATTTGACAGGTATTCCATTAGAAGTGGTTTTCTACAATCTTAGTTTGGATCCTAACTTCCTTTGGTAAGACAAAAGAAACGACCGATAATAGATATCAGAAATAGGTTTGTCAAGGAAGAGGTACCCGGTTACTAAATATAGGTTCAATTCGAGAGACAAATTATCCTGATTGGCTAGGTAACATAGTGGTAGTGCGTAAAAAGAATAATAAATTTAGAATGTGTGTAGATTAAAAAGATTTAAATAAGGCATGCCCTAAAGACTCTTTTCGGTTTCCAAACATCGATCAAATGATTGATGCTACAACGGGGCATAAGTTAATGAGTTTTCCTAATGTTTATTTCGGGTATAATCAAATTAGGATGGACACGGAAGATCAAGAGAACATATCTTTTATCACAAATTTTGGCACGTACTGCTATAATGTGATGCCTTTTGGGCTTAAGAATGCTGGAGCCACTTATCAGAGGCTTGTCAATAAAATGTTTGAAAAAACAGATAGCTAATACAATGGAAGTTTATATTTACGACATGTTAGTTAAATCTTTTAATACAGGAGATCATTTGAAACATCTTCAAGAAACGTTTGACATTTTGAGATAATATAACATGAAGCTCAACCCAAAGAAGTGTGCCTTTGGAATTGGTTTCGGTAAGTTCTTGGGGGTTTTGGTATCTCAAATAGGAATCGAAGTAAACCGTAATAAAATCAAAGTCATCGAGGATATCCCGGACAAATTAAAAAGTGGGAAGGAACTACAAAGGTTGACCGGTAGACTGGCGGCTCTGAGTAGGTTCATATCGAGGTCTTCAGAGAAGTGTTGTCACTTCTTTTCACTTCTGAAAAAGAAGAACGATTTCGTGTAGACTCTAGAATGCCAACAAACACTGAATGATATAAAAAAGTACCTATCTAGCCCTCCGTTGCTGTTAAAACTGATAGAAGGTGAGCAATTTTTGATCTATTTAGTGGTCTTGAGAGTAGCGGTAAGCGTTGTTCTAGTCCGAGAGGAGGAAGGTACACAATTTCCTTTTTATTATGTTTGTAAAGTTCTATCAAGAGTGGAGACACGTTAACCATACCTTGAAAATTTGGCCTTAGCTCTCGTAGTCGCATCCCAAAATCTTAGTCACTATTTTCAATGTCATTCTATAGAAGTTGTGACAGCTTTTTCCTTGAGGAATGTCCTTCATAAGCCTGAGTTATCGGCTCGTTTGGCTAAATAGGCAGTCAAAGTTAGTAAATTCGACATTAAATACAAGCCAAGTACTGCAATCAAGTCACAATTTTTGGCCGACTTCGTGACTGACTTTAGTTCGAGATTAATGCACTTAGCTGCTAAAGAAGCAATGTTTGTATCAGGAATGGTATCAAGTGTTTGGAACTTGTTTACGTATAGAGCTTCCAACATAAAAGAGTTTGGTCTCGGGGTAGTATTAATCATTCCTTCGGAGGAAACCCTAAGACAGGACATTAGAACTGTGCCATGAATTAATAATGAAGTCGAGTACAAGGCTTTGGTTGCAGGACTTGAACTAGTTCGGGGACTAGGTTCCGAGGTTATCGAAATAAAGTGCGACTTCCAGTTGGTGGTGGACCAAGTATACGGGATTTTTGACACCAAGGAGGAGAACATGCAATAATACTTAAACAAGGTTCAAGTATTACTTTCCCAGTTCAGAGAGTGGCCAATCATCCACATTAAAAGGGAGGAAAATGTGGAGGCAGACGCATTGGCCAATTTTGGTTCATCCACAAAAATGAAAGGATCTGATTCCGGTGCGGTAGTTTAATTGTTGCATTCGATGTTGTATGTGGATGTCTACTATGAAGTTAACTCAACCAACTTAATTTGGAATTCGAGAAATGAGTTTATATAATATCTTAAGGCATAGCAAATTACCTGAAGATCCAAAAGCATCCTGAGCACTACGGACCAAGGCAGCTTCATTACTGTCTTGTTGGTGGTAAATTATACATGTAGTCGTTCTAAGTATTATTGGCTCGGTGTTTAGGGATATCGGGGCCTGGCTACATGATGAGGGAAGTTTATGAAGGAGTATGCGGGAACCATTTAGGTGCAGACTTGTTGGTTCTCAAGTTAATAAGGGCTAGCTACTACTGGCCACGGATGGAGCAAGACGCAAAGACATTTGTACAAAAGTGTGATAAATGTATATGTCATGCACAATTAGTGCATCAACCGACGGAACTTTTGCATTTGGTGGTATAGTCGGTCCCTTAGCATAAGGACCCGGTAAGGTAAATTTTCTTTTGGTTTTAACTGATTATTTTACTAAATGGGTTGAAGCAAGTGCTTACCAAAAGATTGGAAGAAGAGAAGTGATCGATTTTATATAAGATCATATCGTCTGCCGGTTTGGAATACCAAAAAAGATTGCTTGTGACATGGGTCACAATTTATAGGTTCCAAAGTCACAAAGTTTTTGGAGGGATTGAAGATCGCATACCACCCGAGTGCTAATGGACAGGCGAAGTCAACGAACAGGGAAATAATCCAAAAATCTTAAAAGGAAGTTAGAAGATGCTAAAGGCAAGTGGCCAGATAGGCTACCAGGTGTGTTATGGGAATACTGGACTATGGCAAAGTCAAGCACGAGTGAAACACCCTTCTCACTTGTATTCGGTTCAGAAGCTTTCATCCCGATGGAGGTGGGGGAATCGACTCTAAGGTTTTCCCGAGCAAAGTAGGAGACAAACAATGAAGCATTACTGATGAAACTGGATTTTCTTGAAGAGCACTAGAATCTGGCATATGTGAGGGTGGTGGCACAAAAGCAAATAATAGAAAGATATTATAACCGCAGAGCAAATCTCTGATATTTCAAAGTTGGATATTTGGTACTAAGAAAGGTAACTCAAAATACTTGGGAAGTTAATGCCGGAAAGCTGGGACCAACATGGGAAGGACTTTACCGGTTTCAGCTATAACTGACAAAGGTTCATATGAATTAGAAAATTAAGATGGAGTTAAATTGCCAAGCAATTGGATCATAACTCACCTCAAAATGTATTATTTCTAAATATCCTTGATGGAACTGAAAGTATATGCTACACTCTTTTTTCCTTCATCCAATTTTGGTTCCAATTGGGTTTTTTTGGCAATGTTTTTAATGAGGCTGACCTTATGGTTAAAAACAAAGTTGTTGGCATAAAATAGCTCTAGTTGTGACCTTTAGACTCTTGTGTTGACTCAAATAGTCATTGAGTGGTTCAGTCAACCCATTTGTGATTCTTAAAAACTAGTTAGCACAAAATAAAGCATGTCTAATCTAAAGAAGAAAAACAAGAAAAAGAAAAAGACACATGGGTTACCTCCCAAGAAGCGCCTGATTTAACGTCACGGCATGACGCCCAAATGGGTTGAAGTTGTGGCTTTTCCCAACAATGAAGCTCAGAGTGTGGTGTCACTCACAAAGTGTCGACCCCCTATCATCCTCAAGCAAGTGGATAGGTTGACGTGTCCAACCGAGAGATAAAGAGTATTCTGTCAAAGACTGTGAATGCCAACCGGACAGATTGGTCGAAGAAACTTGACGATTCTCTTTGGGATTATTATAAGGACAAGATGAAGTACCTCCACGACAAGTATATCCAGAACAAATAATTCAAAGAATGTGATCTTGTGCTTTTGTTCACCTCTCAGTTGCGGATGTTGTGACCTTTAGACTCTTGTGTTGACTCAAACAGTCATCGAGTGGTTCAGTCGAGCCATTTGTGATTCTTAACCTTAGCTAGGGTTGTTGTGGGCCCTCGACTCCATTCTCTGTAGCAATCCAGCAGTATGAGAGGTGAGGTATTGAATTGCAAGTCCAAGTTTCCATGCCAATATTCTAGAATTTGCCCCGAATATTTTTCTTGATTTTGAACTTGAATCCAACTCTCTGATTCTTCACTCATGTGGTCCGCATAATAGTGAGTGCGGCCGCATTTGATATTCTGCGGCCGCACAATTTTGGTGCGGTCCGCACTCCTTCAGCTTGCCCAAATACCATTCTCTGAATCTCCTCTCTGCGGCCGCACTAGAATTGTGCGGTCTGCACTACTGGCCTTTATGCCATGTTTTGGTTCTTGTTCACTTTTGACTCCTTTATGAATAAATTTTGACTTCTTTGGATCATATCCCAATATTCCTGCAAGAAGCACATTTTGTTAGTTTCCGGGAATGCCTTTAATCATTTTTAGCTAAAGCGCAAGTAAAAAAGAGCAAATAATCGGTCGAAATCCCTACTTATTAGAGGCAACAATGCAAAGCATAATATGAAGAAAGTATCATCGGCAAAAACAAGACTTCCAGTGTTCGAATTCTTATACTTAGCATCTGAACACTGGGGGGAACCATGAAGGCACTAAAAGTGTTATGAAGACCGGGGATTGTTAGAACCGGTAACAATGTCTTATCAGGACCAGAGACTACAGGATCAGCCTCGTAGAAATAAGTTGTACAAGTTTGTCATATGTATTAACAACTTTATTTACTTAAGAAAAAGAATTCTTATGTAAATGTACTTTTAAGATAGAGGGAATAAATCAAAGTCCTTTTATTTTTATCTTATTTCTTGTGTGAATGATAAGTTAATTTACTTTATCGTTTAAAAGTTAGTTAAAACTTCAAATGCTTGTGCCGGAATGAACATAAGATGTCCTCTTTAAGAGCATTGTAAACATAAGGGCCCCTCTCTTATAAAACTCTCATAGTCAAAGGGTAGATTCCAGAAGTCTTAATGCCTGAAATCAAAATCTATTGGATGTGAAAAGATTCTCGAACCTTTGTCAGTTAAATAAAAAAGAATTTTTTGCACAATATTTAAGCAAAGAATTTCTTTCAATAATTAAAATGCCTAACTCAATAAATAAGTTTGGGCATAGTTACAGAAATTATAAAATAAAATAAAATATACACATCAATTATTCTTGCTGCTAGAGCCCGAAGGGAGAGAAGAGTCTTCGTTTTTTTATTTGAGGAAGGTTGTTCCGCTTCCGGTTTGGGGCCTTCATCTTTACCTTCATCTTCTTCCTCTTCCTCTTCCTCTTCCTCTTCAGTTTCCTCTCCAGTTCTCGAATACTCGGAGTTAGTATTCGAGGAGTCAGAAGCAACGGACCGAGGTGGTTCTTGAAAGCAATTATCTCCAGTTTACGATCTTTGCCAATGCATTCATCAATGTTTGCAATACCTTCTTTGGCCTCCTTCAAAGTCTTCCTCTTCGTATGATATATGGCATAGGTTTTCTCGAAGAGGATAGAATCTTCCTGGTCTTGGAGTTTAGCTCGGAGTTTTTCAATCTTGTATTAGAGCTTATCATTTTCAGCTTTCATAATGCTGATTTTGGAATCAAGCTCAATATTGGTGGTCGCGTGAAGTTGATTATGCTCCATCACCCTTTCGATCCTTTCTTCCATTCTTTCTCTCTTCTTCTCAACAGCATTGGCCTCCCCGGTTTTGGAGTTTAGGCTAGCCTCTAAGTTGTTGACTTGCTTCATGAAAGCAGACTCGCGCTCGGTAGTAGCAGTTACTGTATCATATAGGTCAGCCCACTTAGCCTTTGCATCCTTAAGGTCTTCATACAATTGTGCAGCCTCTTGGATGTGGGCCATTCTATCCTACTCAAATTGCTGCAACCGAGCCTCGAGATCATCTATTTGAGAAATTTTTGCTTTCAACACCGGGAGGTGCTCGGCAAGCTGACTCTGTTCAGCCAAAAGTTGATCTTGTTCCGTAGTAAGTGTTTGTTTATCCAAAATTAACCTTTGTAGGCTGCCGAAATCAAGATGGTTGGACATAACAGGTTAAAGCTAAGGTTATTAATTCAAAATATAAGAAAATAAAGAGTGATGGAAGATGACTAAATTGATGCATATGTCTAGCAGTGCATGTTGTTGTTTAACAGATACTCCGCAGAAGAGAGTCCATTTTTCTCTAATTATTTTCTGTGGCCAGCGGAATCAGATAATTGGCAAGATCCACCGGCTTGGAAAATATATGGCACTCATTCGATATCGTAATGATGACGTTTTGTTTTCCATGAGGGTCTTGAGTAGGTGCCTAGTAAGTATTTCCCAAATTTCCATGGTTGGGTGACCGTGGGGAAGGAGCATCTTCCATTTGTTTGGGTGACGCCAGTGGAGAGGTAGCAGCTAGTGTAGAAAGGGTAGGGATTGAATTCCTTTGATCGGAGACGTCGGCAGAAATTGGAAAACAGGAATCAGCATTTTCAACCAAATCCATTTTCATAATGAGTCTCTGAACTTCCCCAGATGGTGGCGTTCGAAGCTCTCCCGACTGAGTATCCGGTTGAGATGATAAAGGTCTATTTTTTCTCTGAAGGGCAACCACTTCATCATCAGTTTCTTCATCATTGAGGATCATTGTGGCCGGTCCGGTTGGTGTTCTTTTCAATTTCTTCTCTTGAGTCCCAGTCGAGGAGGTACGCTTCCTCTTTGGTTTCTTGTTTTTGGGTTGGGGACTCCAGGAGGAGGCACCTTCACCAGAAGTGAGAGTAGATTCACGAGCTCTTCTCCGGTTAAGGGTATTTTATAGTACCCATTCATATTCCACTGGATCATCGAGAGCCTCAATGTCGAGGAAAACAACAGATCCCTTCGGAAGTTCTGTGTGGTACTAAAGGTAGTTAACAAATTATTTCTACGTTATGTTTAAAGATTGATATCCAGAATTTTCTATACCCATTCTACCAGATCCTGAAACCCATGGTGGTTCCCAATAAGTAGCTGGAATAAGAAAAATTCAAGGTTAATAAAGTAGTAAATCTTTTTAAATATGAAAAAAAAAGATATCGGAAGACTTACGAAGAATATTTCATGATTCAGGAAAAGATGTGTTGTGGTCGGGAGGATTGCCCTGGTAGCAATAACAACGAACTGTTCCATCCATTAACGGTTGTTGTCGTCATCAATGCTGGTAAGAAGGGAATGATGAACTCGTTTACTAAGTTTTAGCACACTCCCACGGAAGTTCTTTGGGGAGTAGAGATTCATCATGTGAGAAAAATTTAGGGTTTCTCTGGTCTCAGAGCACAATTGGCGGATGCAATCCACCGTACGCCAAACAGATGGGCATACTTGTGCCAAACAGATTTGGTACCGGTGGCAAAATTTCAAGATAGTTGGGTCGATTTCTTTTTTCACTCCTAAAGTGAAAGGGTATGTATAAGCATACATGTACCCTGGTTTGGAGAAGGTGACCCTTTTTTATTTCACTTAGGGCGAAGATTTCAAAATTGTTCTATGAGAAATATGACACGAGAAAATTATATTATTGATGTGTTTTAACTATAATTCAAGTACCCCTATTTATAACAATACACAATACTTACATTACTCATATTCCATGTAGGACTATACATATTTACACAACAACTAACTAACACTCCCCCTCAAGCCGGTGCATACAAACCATATGTACCGAGCTTGTTACATATATAACTAATACGAGGACTAGTGAGAGACTTGGTGAAAATATCTGCAAGATGATCATTGGACTTCACAAACTTTGTAGCAATATCTCCTAAGGGTATATTTTCTCTGACGAAGTGACAGTCAATGTCAATGTGTTTAGTTCTCTCATGGAACACCGGATTTGATGCAATATAAAGGGCAGCTTGATTGTCACACACAAGTTCCATCTGGCTAATTTCACCAAATTTCAACTCCTTGAGCAACTGCTTGATACAAACTAGCTCACATGTTGCCATAGCCATTGCTCGATATTCTGCTTCTGCACTAGACCGAGCAACTATATTTTGTTTCTTGCTCTTCCAAGATACCAAATTGCCTTCTACTAAACCATAATATCTAGACGTAGAACGTCTATCAGAAGATGATCCTGCCCAATCAGCATCTGAATATCTAACGATATGCGCATGGCCTCGATCCTCAAACAATAATCCTTTACTTGGAGCCGACTTTATATACCGAAAAATGCGGACAACTGCATCCCAATTACTATCATAGGGAGAACCCATAAACTGACTTACAATACTCACGGGAAAGGAAATTCAGGTCTAATCACTGTGAGATAATTTAATTTACCAATCAGCTGCCTATATCTTGCAGGATCGCTTAGCGGCTCCCCCTGTCCTGGCAGAAGTTTAGAATTCAGATCCATCGGAGTAGCAACAGGTCTACAACCTATCATCTAGTCTCCTCAAGAATGTCTAAGGCATACTTCCGTTATGAGATCACAATACCTGAACTAGACTGAGCGACCTTAATACCCAAAAAATATTTTAATCTACCCAGATCCTTGGTCTGAAAGTGTTGAAAGAGATGTTGCTTCAACTTTGAAATACCATCCTGATCATTGCTGGTAATAACAATATCGTCAACATAGACCACCAAATATATACAAAGACTTGAAGCAGAATGCTGATAAAGCACAGAATGATCGGCTTCACTATGAGTCATGCTAAACTCCTAGACAATTGTGCTGAATTTACTAAACCAGGCTCGAGGAGACTGCTTGAGACCATAAAGTGACCGGCGCAAGCGACATACAAGGCCACGAGACTCCCCCTGGGCAAAAACAATATGTAGTTGATCCATATAAACTACATCCTCAAGGTCACCGTGAAGAAATACATTCTTAATGTCCAGTTGATAGAGAGGCCAATGGAGAACATCATCCATAGATAGAAAAAGACTGACTGATGCTATTTTAGCCATGGGAGAGAAAGTATCATTATAATCGAGCCCAAATATCTGAGTATATTCTTTGGCAACAAGACGGGCCTTAAGTCAATCAACCTACACATCCAGACCAACTTTGACTGCATAAACCCAATGAAAACCAACAGTTGATTTACATGAAGGAAGAGGAGCAAGTTCCCAAGTACTACTCGTTTGTAAAGAAAATATCTCGTCAATCATAGCATGTCGCCATCCTAGATAAGACAATACTTCACCTGTAGACTTAGGGATGGAAACAGAAGACAAAGAAGATATAAAAGCATAATTTGGTGATGACAGACGATGATAACTTAAACTGATATAGGGGATTAGAATTAAGTGTGGTCTATATACCTTTCCGGAGTGCAATCGGTGTACTAGAAAGAGACAAGTCCGCAGTAGGAGCAGGGTCAGATGCAGGACGTGAATCAGCTGGGCCTGATGCTGGGCGCGAACGATGATGATAAGTCAATAGTTGTGCTCCTGTGGTTGGGGATCTAGGAGGAGAAACACTAAACTCCTCAACGGTTGGAATGGGTAAGACTTCTGTGGCGGAAGGTGAAGGAGGAGCTATAGCAAACTCCTCAAAAGTCGGTATAGGTAAGACCTCAGGTATATCAAGGTAGTCAGAAGAGGTAAAGAAAGGTTTAGACTCAAAAAATGTGACCTCAACTGACATAAGGTACCTACGAAGATCAGGTGAGTAACAACGATATCCCTTATGAATACGAGAATAACCAAGGAAGACACACTCGAGAGCACGAGGAGCTAAAATATTTTTCCCAAGGGCTAAGTTATGAATGAAACATGTGCATCCAAAAATACGAGGGGGGAGAGTATAAGGGTGACTGGAAAAACAATACTGAATACAGAATCTGATTTTGGATGGGAGATGAAGGCATCCGATTAATAAAATAACAAGTTGTGAGAACTGCATCGCCCTAAAAACGCAACGAAACATGAGATTCAATGAGAAGTGTGCGAGCAATCTCAATAAGGTGCCTATTCTTTCTCTCTGCAACCCTATGTTGATAAGGGGTATAAGGACAAAAAGTCTGATGAATAATTCCTTGAGAAGTCATATACTGCTGAAATTGAGAGGATAAATATTCTAAGTCATTATCACTACGAAAAGTGTGAATAGAAACACCAAACTGATTTTTGATTTCAACACAAAAATTTTGGAATATAGAAAACAACTCAGAACGATCTTTCACTAAGAAAAGACAAGTACAACTTGAATAATCATAAATAAAACTAACAAATAATGAAATCCCAAGGTTGAACTGACTCTACTAGTACCCCATATATCATAATGAACTACAGAAAAAATAGACTCTGCATGACTCTTAACACTACGAGGAAAGGAGGCTCGGGTATGTTTCCTGAGATGACATGACTCACAATCTAATGTAGATAAACTAGACAAACTAGGCACTATCTTCTGAAGCTTGGATAAACTCGGATGTCCTAAAGATCTGTGAATTAGGTCTGGAGGATCTATAACTAGACATGCTTTGGAGGGTTTGAGTGAGTTAAGGTAGTAAAGGCATCTGATTCAAGCCCTGTGCCAATCGTCTGTCTCGTACAGTGGTCCTGCATAATAAAAGAATCATCAATAAAGTATATACCACTATGGAGGGCATGAGTCAAATGACTAACAGATGCAAGACTAAAAGGATATCTAGGGACATAAAGAATGAAATCTAGAGTGACAAAAGATAGGGGATTAGCTTGTCCAACTGCTTTTGCTTTAGTTTGAAACCCATTGGCTAAAGTAACAGTGGGAAGAGACTGTGAATATACAATATTTGATAAAAGTGATTTATTACCAGAGATATGATCAGAAGCACTTGAGTCCATGACCCGGTCCAAGAGTACTAGACTGGAAAACACAAGCAAAAGAATTACCAGCAATAGAAGTATCAGTTTGAGCAATAGAGGCTACTTGTGGAGATGTCTGCTTACTTTCTCGGTACTGAAGGAACTCATTATATTCTCCTTCAGATAAAGAAAATTATTGGTTACATGTAGTCTCAGTCTAAGCAACATAAGTATTTTTGGGTGATCGACCATGGTTATCGCACCACGACCATTTATGAAGTGGGGAATGGATATCGTATGTCCTTTGCTGCAAGCACTAGGAAATATTTTTTATTAATATTAACTGATTATTTTTCTAAGTGGGTGGAAAAATGTGCCTTCAAATAGGTACGAGAAAAGGAAGTTATCAACTTCATCTGGAGGAATATAATATGTAGATTTGGGGTTCCAAGAAAATTATTTGTGATAATGGACCACAATTCGTGGAAGAAAAGGTCGCTGACTTTCTCAAAGAATAAAAATCAAAAGGATTACATCAGCACCATATCATCCCATAGCTAATGGGCAAGCGGAGTCGACAAATAAAATTATTGTCAACCATGTAAAGAAACGCTTGGAAACATCAAAGGCATGTGGCATGAGATGCTATCTGGGGTATTATGGGCCTACAGAACAATGACAAAAATAAACACGGAGGAAACTCTAATTTTACTTATTTATGGTATTGAGCCACTAATTCCAGTAGAAATAGGGGAACCGAGCCTGAGGCTTGAACATACAAATGAACTATACAATGAGGAAAACTTTGTACAAATTTGGATTTGGCAGAAGAACAAAGGGAAGCAGCTTTAATATGGATGGCAGCGCAAAAGTAAAGGATTGAGTGATATTACAACAAGGGAGAGAATCTTTGATATTTTAATATTGGGGACTTCGTCTTTAAGAAAGTGTTTCAATCAACATAGGCGATAAATGCAGAAAAAATAGGTCCAAATTGGGAAGGGCCATATCGAGTTCGAGACATTGCTAAGAAAGGAGCATATAAATTGGAGACCATGGACGAAAAAGTGTTATCTTTCAATTGGAATGCAGTACACTTGAAGAAATACTACTTTTGAGAAAGTAACGTTCAGGTATCTCAAAGTTCATTATTTATTTATTCATATAATTTTTACTAACCTTGTTAGATGATAGGTAAAAAGCTAACTCAAACTAGATGATGACATTAGACCCAAAATACACGCAGAATACTTAATTATTCTCGATCAAGCTTACAATAGTTCTGATGTGAAAGGTCCAACAGTCATCATCTAAGACATTACCCCCAAGTCCCGTGTGTATTTTCTTTTCAGGAAAAGGACTGTGGAGAAAAGTTGATCCATTGTTCAAGTTTTCATACTTCAAAGCTCAAACACTAGGGGGACTATACATATGGGAGAAGCATATCTCAAGAAATTCCAAAAGAAATCTTTGAAGGAAATTTCAAATTTTCAAGCTCAAAAATTGAATGGGAAGTAAAGAATTGAAGATTCAACAAAAAAACTCACAAGAACTATTAGGTTAAGGCTACAAAAATAGTCACAAGATAAATATCCCTATACTTGTAAACATGCTATAATAAAGTAGTTATGAAAATGTTGTATATGAATATTTGCTTTGAAATTTTAAATAAAACTTTTTCAAATTATTTCATATTTCATAATTTTACACCAACATGAAGATGAGACGACATCTTCAATAGTGTCGATTGCATAAAAGGATCCTCTTTTATAAGTAAGACCGTGAGTATTTATTCACAACATATTAAAGCATTCATTCTACTTAGATAATGCGAAAAAATGCTCGAAAATTAAAGAGCAAAAGTATATATAAAACATGTTGAAAGTTAACATTGATGTTGATAAAAGTTTTCAATAAACATCCAAAAATATTTGATACAACTTTCAAAGAAAAAAACTAAGGAGCATTTTGGGAAGGAGCGGAAGGATCAACTAGGGGGCTTGAAGACGAAGGTTGAGAATCAGCAGGATCAGCCTCCGAACTGTATTTGCTTAAATCACCCTTGGATTTTTCATCCTTAGGTGTAGAAAAGTACTTTGACGTTGGTGAGTAATCTCAATTGATTCTTTAGACGTGGCAATCTCGACTTCGAGATCAAAGCCTTCTTAGCTAACTTCAGTCAAAGTTTCAAGAAGGGTGTTCAGGAAGGTCCAACTCAAGCTTAGAGTTAGTTTGTCCTTGAGATCCTCGTAGTCTTTCTCTAGTTGTTCAACTTCAGCCCTCAGTTCTTCTTTTTCAACTTCGGCAGCATCATATAAAACCTTCAAAGGTTCCAATGTAGTTTCAAGGAATTTTAATCCGTTGGAGGAGGCGCAAAGATCTTCTTGAGATTGAGTCAATGCCTAAACCAGATCACCCACGTATATTTCTTTTTGATTCAAAAGTTTTTTCAAACTTCAAATCTCCTTAGTGGCCCTTAAATGCTGCTCAGCAAAAGTGGCCTCCATCTTAGCTTGTTCCTTCTCTGCCTGATTGGCTGAAGCTTTTATCACTACTAACTCAGCAGTAGTGATCCTAAGTTGTTGCTCCAAAGTCTCTTTTTCACCGTCTAAGACATCCTTCTGTAGTTGGAGGCTCTCAAATTGCTCTTTCAGTTATCAGCTTTTGTACCCAACTCTGCAACTTGCTGCTCAGTCCAAGCCAATCTCTCCATGAGTTGCGTACCTATTAAGTTGATCTGTAAATAAAAAAAAGGCAAGGGGAAAGGAGGTATAAACCTAAAGAAGGAAGAAATAAAAGAATTAAGAGAGGAAAGACATAGCTTGATAGCAGAATGAATTACATCATTCATCAGAGTAATGGAGGAGTGAAAGTCAAGTTTTTTCCTCTCGACGGGGTGAATCAAAGGCTTAAGCCAAATTGTATCTCGGTGGGATTTCTTCAGCAAGTTAATACCCTCGGGGACTTCGATCATAACTTGTTTAATATCGCCCCGGTAAAAGGACCAGCTTCATCTTGAGGGACAGCAGCGGGCAATAGGAGAAACATGACTCATAGAAAGAGTAATGAGAGGTGGCTCTTCAGAAACGAAGCCAAATATTTTCTCTTCACTCTCAAATCCTTGAGCAAAGAGTCTTTCAACAGGGCTCAAAGGAGTGTTCAAAGCAGGATCAACATCTTCTTCATCTGAAATTTCCAGAGGGACATCTTCAGGCTCATCAACCAAGTGAAAAGGCACGGAGTTTGAAGGCTGGTTTTGAGGAACGTTGGATTCATCATCCAAAATGACTTGCCTCCTAACTCGAGACCTCTTCACTAAGGAACTTTCTTCTTCCTCTTCATCAGAGGCAAATGGGTTCTTTATTCTTCCTCTTCGAAAAGGACACATTCAAAATCCGCTCCTGAGCAGTGTTAACATCAAGTCTTACTGCGGGAGCGGAAGAAGGACGAACTCTACGGATTGCAAATCCTGAAAATCAAAAAGGATGTCAAAATAAGCATAAAAAATCACGGTAAAATAAAGTAACATATCGTGGGTTTGACTTTCCATCCAAATTTTTGGGATAGTAATTTCCAAATCTACTCTAAATTATCTCAAATTTAAAATAAAGCTTCCAAATACCAACACATACAATCCCCAATCACCAAATAGTCAAATAACACCAAATCAAGAAGACACACTTTGTCATCTTCAACACTTTCTTAAGTCCAACAATGGAGTTTTGAGATTTTTTTTAACCGTAAATCGCACAAATTGTGTTTGAACGAAAAATTTAAGCACAAATTATCAATATTCAAATGATTTTAATCATAATCTATCATCAATTTCTATTTTTTACCACCACACAAGAATTTCTAGTTTTAAAAATTAAAGATCTATGATGTTCAAGTAAAAAATAGGATATTTCAGTACCTTTGGGGGTCCCGTGCAAAGTTTTTAGAAGAAATGACACTGTATAGCCGCTGTAAAAATAGTAGTCGAAAAAATATATAAAATTTGTATATATAAAATTATACAAATTTTATACACTTTTTTGGCTACCAGCTGTAAATAGTTTCTGGCGCGGGTTAAAAGTGATAATATCCAATTCTTTAAAACTAAAAGTAAAGAGGCCCAAAAGATAGGGATCAACTGCTTATAATATAACAAGTAATAGGATCAATTTTTAAACTACTTAACAATTATCTTATCAAGGCAAGATAAGATTACACATCTATTAAATATATAAGCGCCTAGTCTTCCTTTACGCCATATTATATTCTAAAAAAAAATTACTTTTCTTTTTTGCTTTTAGGCATCTGATGTCCAAAATCAATTGGCCGTTTCTGTAGGCTGAGTAAAATGCTTCCTACCAGAAAAATTTACATTCTCGTAGCTTTGAGATTTCTGTAAAGAATTGAGGAATCTCAATCATCCTATCATATTTCTAATGTTTTTAATACAAGTATACAACACAATTCTTAATGACGTTCTTTATTGTTTAGGATAATTTTGATATCCTTTCAGATTTTGCTTTGTAATACTAACATATCCTATAGTTCACGGTATTACAATACCTTTCATATTTTAACTTTTTTACCAATACATTTAACCTGTATGGAAAGCATTCAGTCCTAAAGCTAAAATCCCTTCTAACATGTGTAGCATCAAACTGAAATAAAAATTAGAGATGGATACCATAGGTTTTAGCCCATTATTCAACTCAAATTATGTATACAAATAATACATACAAAGTCACACTCATTCTCGACTCAGTGATTTTAAATTTTAATTCGCCCAAGTCAAAACACTAGTCCACAATAAATTATGTCACTTATAGAGGTCATAGAACTTGTAGGTGTAGATATCCACAAATATAAATGAGAATTCAATATTTCCTTTATCTTTTTTTCTTTTCTTTTGGGTGTGGGGGAGTCATATTAACTGTCAGTGATAGAAAAAAGAAAGAAAAAGGAAAAAGGAAAAAGAAAATAAAAAGCTTGCATAATAATGCAAGAAAAAGCAAAGAAGCAAGGAGCTTTCTTGATAAGAAACTTCATAAACCCTAAAAAGTACTCAATTCACATAATTAGGCTAAAAAGTAAGATTAGGTGAAGGTTCCAAATGATAAGACAAGCCTCTATGACAAAAATTGGTAAACAAGTCATTCTATTTTTAGGCGGCGTTAAAGTATCAATATTGTCATTCCTATCATATAATTAAATGAGAGCTGGTGAGAGTCACATATTTTTCATATTATCCCCCTCATAAAAATGTGTAGTTTTACATCAAATTGGTCCTAACAAGTTATGTCAGTAAGAATAAGATGAAAATAATAAAGATTAAATTGGTTTTAAGTATAAAAAATGTAGCATTTCTTTCTTAACACGCTAAAAATGTATGCAACATAAAATGAAATGGATGAAGTAATAATCAGAGGAAGGCAAATATAGAGTCATTGACTGAGACGTCCAATCCTGTGCATGAAGTACATTCAAAAATTGCCCATTGTAACATAGCTTCTTCATTCAATAAGGAATTCAAAAGGCACCAATATTTAGAACATTAAGCACTTATCCACCAACTGCATATTGGGAAAAGCACTCAGAAAAGGTAAACCACAAGGAAACTATTAATCCGGACTCCTTATTTAAGCCAAGAAACAATTTAGCAATATCATAGTTACAAATTTAAAATGAAGACATATGTATATATGTAAAAAATGCATTTGTTATATTATTCATTGTTTCTTAAGGCGAGTGTCTGTCATCAGCGTTTGTTCATAAACTTTCCAATTTTCACTTGAAGATACTTTTTAGAAATTTTTCGAAAATTTAAAAAACTCCAAAAACTTATTTTTCAAAAAGTTCTTTTTGAAATTTTACCATTCTTATGTCCAAACGTCCACTTAGACCATATCTTGAACTTAGGATAAAATCGAATTTCAAGAACAAACTTTTTCCAAACAGGAACTTTCTGTCAATATGAATGATAGTAATGTCAGGTGGTTTATTTCTAAACGCCCCCACCAGTGAAAGGGAAGGCAAATAATAGTATCAGATACTGAAGGCCTTCTTCACCTTTTATGTTGAGTGGTCCATTGATGCAAGTAAATGTCAATAAGGACCTCTGGTAGTCTTATTGTGCAGAACAATTTCTAAAAGCACATAGTAATACAAAGCTGTAAATGCTGACCACAGAAACTATAGAGAAATATCATAGGCTTATAGAATGGCAGATCCATGTGTATTCGTTCAACAGAATCTATTGCTTCGGACTTGAACTCTATAAAGGGCATCATGTGTTTACGTAGGGTACGTGTAAGGACCACCCTAAGGGGTGTGATGCAGACAGAATAATTAATGCAAGCATTAGTAAATACTTTCACGACTTGAACTCGTAACTTATAACTCACGTGAAAACGATTTTAATGTTGTTCCAAGCTCCTCTTCTAACGTGTACTCTATAAGAATGTGAAAAACAAGTACAAGTAAAATAAGATATAGAGATTTTAGAACTCACGCTTTCAACTCAAAACTTACCTAACTTTTGGATATAGATTTGATTGAAACTTGAAAAAAGAATTTTTAAAGTTGTATTGAAAAATAATTTTTGAAAGTTGAAATTGTGTTTGATATTGCATTTTATTTGAAGAAAAGTTGAAATTTTGTGAGTGGAAAAAAAATTCACCCAAAAACTGCCTTAAACCAGAATTTGATAACCTGAAAAATTTTAAATTTTTTTTCCAAAATATGATCATATTTCGTAAACAATGTTCTCAATTTTTAAAAAAATATATATAAAGCCAAAATCTGTGACCAAACGAATTAGAAAAAACTTATTATGAATTCGATACTAGGCTTATAAATTTATTGGGTACAAAGTTGTCCCTTCTTTACATGTTGGTAGAATGTATCCTTTTCTCTGATCTTTGGCTGAGGGGGTATGAGAAATGGATTATGATAAAGCAAAATGAGATCTTTGGCTTTCCCCTTCTTTTCTTCTTCTCTCTTAATAATTTGTCTTCTTGACTGAAAAAAAGCTTACTTGCAGCCAACGTTGTCGGTGCACCTTTTGGTTTTCATTAATCTTCTATATAACACAACAACCAATTTTGACGAAAGCACTGCCTTGTTCAGAGGGGGATGGAGATGAAAATCTAAAATTAGAAACTATCATCGTTCAGTTAGTCAAGGGAGAATGTCTGATATAAATTTCAAAATTTAGTCCACCATGATATGAGATATGAATAAAGATTATTTGAGGCACAAGTCGTCTGTCTTCCTGTACTCTTAACTACACTAGAAATATCACAGAATTTACTGAACATCTTACCTCTCATGCTCTACTATCCTATGTTCTTTTGCCTGTATAACTGTATTCTTTCGCTTTCACAAACAAAGCTTGTTGGAAGAAACATCCTAGCTCGAAAACTAGAAACACAAATTAAAAATCACAGAACATCTCTCTGTTAGCATCAAGTGAAAGTATCCTCCATTCTCCCATCAGATTCTTCCTTTTGTAATTTTTTGCGCTGGCACCAACATAGATGCTGAGGGATGGGACCTTCATTTCCGACAACCCATTCGTGCTCGGACACACTCTTGAGTGTTATCCTTTGTGCTGGATCTGCACGAGCCAGTACTTGTTAGGAGAACCCCGAGGGAGAAAAATACATATTATAACTACCACTACGCCTCAATCCCAAGTTTGTTGTGTTGGCTATATGAATCGTTACTATCCATGTAGCTTTTTTTAAGCCCGTCTTAATCCCAATATATTATAACAGAAATAAAAACTTGAGCCGAACACGTTTCCACAAATTCAAAGCATACGCAATAAGACAGCTTAAGGCAAATGCCAGTGGCATGAAAGACGAACCTTTACAAAGAAGCCCCTCAAGCAAATTCTTCAGCAGCGGATTCATACCATCAGGGAGAGCGAGGGAGTTATTTACTATCTGGGAATACAAAATGAAGACTGTTAAAAGAAGCTTGAAACTAAAGGACTTAAACCTTGTATCATACATCTGGAACAAGTTGACCCTTACCCTGTCATATGTGTCCTGGAGTGTGTCTCCTAGAAATGGGTATTTTCCTAAAACCATACAGTAAAGGGTGACACCAACTGCCCATGTATCAGCAGCTTTTCCATGATATGTTAGTCCTATTAATAAGAAGAAAACACTTCAGTAAGTAAAAAGTTTATTTAAATGTCAATTTTGGAGGACCAGAGACTCTAACCTAAACAGCACTCGGGAGCAGTAAAAACCGGAGTGCCAGGAGACCGCCTAAGCTCATCATTATCATCCTACAAAAAAGCAGTTCACTAATGTTAGCAATTAACTGAAAGAGCAAAAAGTAAGATAAGATAATGGCAAATATAACTTAACCCAACCACCCTAAACCCTTCAGCCCCAGAATTTAGAACAAAAGGATATAAATAAACAGCATCAAGAGCCCCCTCTCCCAAGGGCCTTCAAATGCAAAAGGTATGCATATTATTGATGAGTACAGCAGAGGCTGCCAGAGAACAATGAAGGTGACAGGAAAAATAACTTTCTCCAAGTAAAACCTGAGGGCAAGCTCTTTGTACCAGTACATACTCGGATACGGGTACGGGTATACAATACATGTATGGATCTAGAAGTCAGATTCGTTATCTCACAAACTTTAAGATTCGGGGATAGGGGATATGGGTCGAAGTATGGATACGGGTGCTAGGATACGAGCAATAAGTATATAAGAATAATATATATGACAATTAGTTATTTAAGATTGTTGGAAAAAAATATATTTTTCGATTAATACGGTGACTTGAATCCATTATTGTTAATTAAGTTAAACAAAAAATGATTATTAGTAATTATAAGTTGATACAAGTATTAGTATTTTTTAATCTTAGGATTCGAGAGTAGGGCCAGGATTATTGGTACGGGTATTAATATGTAGTCAAGAAGAAATGTAACTACGACATTTAAAGTATATATTTTGACAATTAATTGAAGTTATTAAATTAAAGCTAGTATAGTTACATTTTTTGTACACACTTATATTTTATATATAAATTATCTCGTATAATAGCAAAGTGTTCTAGTACTTTACTGAATTTACGTATGACAAACCTAAAATCAAACCAAATACCCAATCAGCTTTTCTTGGCCACAGGTGTAGTCAAAATATCAAAGTTAGGGTCACCAAATTCAGTGCAGATCCTGCACTCAAAATTTTGAAGGGTCCGAGCAACATATCACATCAGAAGGAGAAAGAGAAAGCAGGGAGGGAAAGCAGGCAGGTGGAAGTTAGACCCACAATTCACACTCCCTGCTTCCATGCAAACAATGTGCTGAACAGGGCCAGTGATCCCTGAGGTACATATTCATCTCTCATATATCTAACAGCTCACAAAATGATGCTTGGACAATAAATTGAAAGGAGTCAGATCAAGGTCTTCAACAGCTAGATCAGGGAAAACACCAAGAATCCGTAAGTGCAGAACAGATACGACAGAACTACAGAAGTACAGCAACTAACATATGCTGCGTGCCGAATAAGTCAAGGGAAGCACGCAACTTTGAAAGACCCACAGCCTACATCCCCAGTGGGAAAAATGAAGAAAAAAAACTCAAAAACAGACCCTTGTACGTGAGTCTACATAAAAGGAAATTCAGAAGAAAACCATTGTTCCTTTTTAATTAATAAAGCCGAAAAAACCATTGTTGAAAAAGGTCATACCTCAAAAGCTTGGCTAACGCTGAAATCACCAATCTTCACCCTGCCAGAGGCCGTAACTAAAAGATTGTCTGGCTTAATATCCCCGTGGATTATATTCTGTTCAAGAGAAGAAAAAATATATATGTTAAACTGCATAAAGCACATTACAGTGATCTATCAATGACATATAGGTATCTGCTAAGCCTTAAAATTAGTGATACGTGATTTAAGGAATCTAAAAAAAATGCTTGTGTCCAAAGGTTTCATCTCCGTGTTCACATTTAACATAGTAGTCATATCGATAAACCCTGCAGGAAAGAGGTCCCCGACTTTCTTATACCTCAAGTTAAAGGACTGCGCTTATGCAAAGAATCTCATAGGCAGTATGACATGCTTACAACTAGCTGAACAAACAATTTCTAAAATGAACAATGTCATGATTCAGGTTAAAATAGCTACCTTCCCCAACAAATGGGAAAGAGGGAGGGAAGAAGGCCACTTGCAAAGGAGACTAATCGTAGTTGACAAGCCTAACAACTATAGCAGCAACTACACTACAATTTCAAGCTAGTTCGGGACAGACCATAATGCTCCACTAAGGATAGGCTATGTGAATCCTCACAAAACCATGTCACTCCATTTAGAACTGCAGCAATAAAATTTGAAGATTTAGGCCCTTTAGCACAAGAGTTTTCTACATTTTTCACAGAAATACAAATCATTAACGCGACAAAAGACTCCTATCAAGCAAAACCTTAATCACACCTAATTGGTTATGCCAATTTGGATCTTTTCTTCCATTATGTTCTATTTTGTATCAAGTCTGCATGGATTCCAAGAGATTGTAGGTCTTTTTCTCTAACTTTTATCCTCTATTATGTGCTACTTGCACCTTCTGACTTTCATGAAATTCCTAGCTCTCTATCTATATCTGAGATGTTGGGATTTTTCAAAACTCAATGAATGTGCAGAAAAGAAATGTTAACCCCACTCGGACCACTGATAGAACTTTTACTTGTTCAAATATGTGACACCCCCACCCGTGGTAATGTGGACGCACGGAGGTATTCAATTTGAAAACCAGTTGCATGCTCATAACCTAAGCAAATAGACAATTTCAAAATGGGTTCAAAGCCCAATATACATAACACGTCCGACAAGTACTACCTGAGTTAACCAAAATTTAACTACGAATCCCACGGGGTAACCATGGAATTTCTAAAGACAAAATAGAATACAACATATCATGGGGACACAACCCGCTAAGGCAAGAGAATGAAAAACTAATACAAATTCCGCCACCGGATTCATAATATGGGGCTTATCAAAGAATAAGAAAAGGTTGAGTCTAATGTATCACCGTCACACTGCACACTTGCATCGGTAAATTTAAAGAAGACGACATGAGTACATTATGTACTCAGCAAGTCTCATAGACTCCCTCCAAAATGTGAGACAAGTCTTTCAGAAAACACACATAAGAGTATCTAAAAATCACAACCCAAAGTACATGTTTAATAGCAATATTATAATCACATTCGTAAACAGTTCTCATTTTATTGCGGCTGTAGCTGCCATGGAAAACACATTTGTTAATACAATTGAAATAATTCTTTAAAACATATTTTGTCTCTTAGGCTTCAAGTGTAAACATAATCTCTTTTAAGGCCTCAAGCATAAACATACTCTCTTTCTACGGGCGGTTCTACTTAGATCCTTACTTAAATTCACCATAAGCATCTAATGTGGTTGACCCAACCTCCCGATCAGCAAGGCTTATGTCGACATGTTACACCATGTATTGTTCGTGTCGGTCAAGCCAAACTCCCGCATGTCGGGACATGTACCAGTTATTTTCATCACGTGATGTACATGGCGGACAAGTCAACCTCCCGCTTGCCGGAGCTTATACCAATTATTTTCAGCATGTGCTCTCCATGGTGGACGAGGCAACCTCCCGCTTACCAAGGCCTAGTTTCACCATGTACTATTCATGGCGGACAAGCAAATCTCTTGCTTATCAAGGCTTATATGACTTAAGGGTCATTTGGATCACTTACTAGTCATGCAAGATGATAATGCAGGGACTGTTTATGCGGTGATTAATGAGAAAGGGATTGTTATGCGGTGGTTAATAATGAAGGCATTGTTACACATGATATCTTTCAATATTCATAATTTTAAATGACATAGTAATTCAAGATACACCAATCATTTCATAAGATAGTCCATTGATGCACATTGTTGAGTTGTCCCATATCGGTGAGATTTGAGGTATTTGGTCTCCTTATATGGTCTTGGGCAATCCTCACCTCACAAGCTAGCTTTTGAGGTTGAGTTAGGCTCAAGGTCCACTTATCACACATATTTGCAGAACATGGTGCGACGCACACCCACAAGCATAAGTCCCTATTTCAAAACCTATTCGAAAGCATTTAAAGCATGCAATTTTGGAAAAAAACACCTTAAGATGTAAGCTCTCCACTTACCTAAATCTTGGCGTACCAACAACATTTTACGGTCTCAACATGTCCAACAAGTTGTATCATTTACGATTTAATTCATGATATTCAACACTTTAAGTATTCACCATAGAGTAGACCATTCAAGGTCTACAAGATAGTGGCTAAGGTTTTAATTGACAGTCTACAAAAGGTGATTGGGAGGCTGGCCTCAGGGTACCATGCATTTATTAAAAGTAGGCAGATCACTGATGTTGCCCTTATTGCTAATGAAGTCCTAGATTGGAGGCAGAAAAAGTGGTGAAACTTGGCCTTTTATTCAAGCTTGACTTTTGACAAACTAAATTGGCAATATCTAATCTCAATCCTAAGGCAAATGGGATTTGGAGAGAAATTGATCAGATGGATCAGATATAGCTTCACCACAATGAAGTATTATGTACTTGTTAACAGAAGTCATATAGGCGTCTTTTCTCCTAAAAGAGGGATCAGGCAAGAAGATCCCATATCTCACTTTCTATTTATCTTCGCCATGGAGGGGCTTAGTAGAATGCTGGAATAGACCAAGCAGCTGCAATGGTTACAAGGTTTTGATGTGGGTAGCAACTCAAAATTGACAGTTTCTGTATCACACTTATTATTCGCAGATGACACCCTTATTTTTTGTGGTGCTGAAAAATCTCAAGTTCAGTAACTTATCCTCACTCTTATGCTTTTTGAAGCTATGTCAGGTCTCACACTAACATGTCTAAAAGCATTATTTACCCTGTTAATGTGGTCCCTGAATTGGAAGAGCCGGCAGATATTATGTATTGCAACACTGGTTCCTTCCCTACCACATATCTTGTCTTCCTTTGGGTGCTAGACAAAGGTCAACTGAAATCTGGAATGCAGTCGTGCAGCAGCACTACCTATCTCTAAGTGGCAGATTAGCACTCATCAATAGTGTTTTGGACAACATACCTACCTATTTCATGTCTCTCTTTGCAATTCCAGTCAAAGTGCAAAGATAGCTTGACAAGATTAGGAGATCTTTCCTATGGGAAGATAATAGCTCCAACCACAACTTCCACTTAGTCAAATGGGCCAAAGTTACACTCCCCAAGAGGTCTTGGGGTCAAAGACCTAGCACTTCACAACAAGAGCATGTTAATGAAATGGCACTTGAGGTATAACCAAGAAGAGGTTGGCCTTTGGAAGGAGATAGTTCAAGCAAAGTATGGGGTTAATAGTCACTGGTGTACCAAGGTTGTTAAATCACTTTATGGTACTGGGTTATGGAAGGGTATCAGGAAACTATGGGAAGACTTCTCTTGCAACACATCTCTTCAGGTGGGAAATGGGGCACTCATTCAATTCTGAAAAGACAAATGGCTAGGACACATTACACTAAAGGAGGCCATTCGAAGATCTTCCTAGTTGCAACCAACTCAAATTCCACCATTGCTCAAACCTGGGAGGACAGCACATGGAGACTGAACCAAAGAAGGGACCTTAATGACTGGGAGATTAAAGATTTGTCTGTACTTCTTGAAAGCTTCAGAACAGCTCAGTCAACAACCATAGCAGAGACATACTTAAGTGGAGCAATACTCAAGTGGAGCAATAGCAGGAAAGGCACTTACCCGGTAAAAGCAAGTTATTTTCAATTAAGCTCTAATAAAGACTTAATTGATCAATGGTCTTGGAAACTAGTTTGGAGAACAAAATTACCACCAAATGTCACCTGTTTCAGCTGGATCACTTTAAAAGGAGCATGCTTAACTCAGGACAATCTCATCAGGAGGAACTTTCAATTACCTAACAGTTGTTACATGTGCCTTTGCAACACGCATATGGAACATGTTTTTGTCACTTTTTGAACTGCACTAGACAATGCCATGCAATGTCAGGGAGGCCTTCTTGAGTTAGAATGCCCAGAGAGTTGAGAAGTCCATCAAAAGAATATGGTCTATGATTTCTGCTTATATTTTATTTGATGAAGTAAGGCGTTTCATTAAAAAAGCATCAAGAAGATGCCTAGTTACATAGTTGCAGGAGGCCTAGTTACAAAAGACAAACAAAAGAGAGAAGCTAGGCCCTATACAAAGTATCAATCTAGAACAAAAGTACTACGATTTCTGCTTGTATTTTGTGGTGTATATGGACCGAAAGGAATCAAAAATGTTTTGATGGCATTTCAACTACCAACCATGCACTCAAGGCCAAATGTCTAGTTAATCTTTATAGCTAGGTTAATTTTTACACATGTATATAACCCTGATTTATTTGGAATTTATCAGCTCCTTAGTATTACAATAGTTTTTTTGTCATTGGGTCGAGCAATCCTCACCTCATGAGCTAGATTTTGGAGTTGAGTTAGGCCCAAGTTTCATTTATCGATCTACCTATGTGTGTGTGCAACAACAACAACAACCACCCAGTATAATCCCACAAGTGGGGTCTGGGGAGGGTAGAGTGTTCGCAGACCTTACCCCTACCCCCAGGGATGTGTGTGTGTGTGTATATATATATATATATATATGATAGGATACCTCTTTAATGCCAAATTCATAGTTTCTCCTCTTGGGAGATTTAATAATCAAGTCAAAAATCAATGTTGTTGATGTTAGGGCTAGTATTAATGGATTATAACTACACCAAAAAACCATGATTACACTTACATGGGTGATTAATGTTTAATCTTAGAGTAAAAATCCTCCCACAAACAAGCTCCCTTGTCCTTGTTCCGAGTCAAAAACCCAAAATGAGGTTTATATAGGTGTTGGACTTCAGCTAATCGCGCTATAACGCGACTATCGCATTCCGGGGAAGTCCAATTTTTCTTCTTTGTGAGATAGTCTCACCTACACCTGTGTCGACACCATTCGATAAAAAGGTCATAACTTTTTTGTATAGAGCTTTGATTGACAAACGGTATAAAACGCCGGAAGCTACATTTCAAGGACTACATCTTTGCTTCATGAACCATAGGTAGATTCGTTATATATTAAGAGATAAATCTTTTTGAAAGGCCTTCTAAAAACTTAGGCTTTGTTTCGCTTGTTAGAATTTCTCGCCCCTTGCGTTATTTTCCAACTCCTCTTGTTTTTATGCTTACCATCTAACTCCAAAACACTTTCATCTCATTTCAATCATCCACCAAGCATATACCCACTATCTTAACACATTATATCAGTTTTCCTTTCACGACACTAGCCTATTTATAGGAACTAAGCGTCTCTCCCTACTCGCATAACGTGAGCCAGCCGCGACGCCTAGTGGCCTACGCAGGACCCCTCATCGCAATAGCGCCGCGACTTGGCCCAACTATGATGTCTCATCACTTAGGCAAAATAGTGTTTCATACGATAAAAGACCCCATGTAGCTGAGATTTTTTCTAACTCCAACTTTTGTTTCTAATTGTTAGTTTTTCTTCTAACTCAAAAATTAACTCTTTGTGGTTACAAAATTACTTTAACACAGCTCCAAACCATATCTAACATATATGTTCATATTCCAACCATATAATCCATATCATATAACATTATTTTCACATATTACCATGCATTTATAACGCAATTAAGCATGAAATTGACTTAACTAATTGAAACTTTCAGGGGCATTACATTCTCCACACCGCGAGACTATCGCACTAAGAAAAAATGAACTTCCGATGTGCGCACTATAACGTGAGTAATTAAAACCAATACGTTTATAAATCTCCATTTCTAAATTGAGTTCAAAACAAGAAGAAGGGAGCTAAGGATGCACACTGCCTTACCCCTACACTGGAAGGGCAGAGAGGCTACATTGATATTTTACTAGATTAACAAAGCGGAAGGGATTTCATCTCCCCTCGCCAAAAATTACATTATACATATAAGTTAATTTTTTATTCATATATATATATATATATATATATATGTGTGTGTGTGTGTGTGTGTGTGCGCGCGCGCGCGCGCGCGCTAGGCAAGAGAATTCATATGTGGGGCTCATAAAGGAATAGGAAAACGTTAAGCCTAGCTCGTATAGTTGTCGTAGTGCACACCTACATCTGAAGAATCATACAATTTGGACATGAGTACATAAAATACTCAGTAAGCTCATACATTTCCTCTAAAAGGTGGGACAAATCTTGTAGTACAACATGCATCAGTTTATCTCAAATTCTAGGCTTTCAGTGAAATCTTGTTTCACCCATACCATATACCATTCAAGTCATTTGTGGCCTTACAAAACCACTAATTCACCCCAACTACTATTCATCATTTTCTCCGGCACCCAACAACCACCATTAATGCCCCTCAAATTGGTTCTTCTGAAAGTTTCATACAATTTAAGATAATACACAAAACATTTACCGTACACACACACACATATATATATGTCCCGATCATATGTTGTATTCCATAAAATCTATATAAGGTCCATGATGACCATATGAGAGTTCACAATTGTATTTGGGGCTACTCAAATATAGCCCTTCTAGAACGTGTTATGTATAAATGATTGTGCTACGGACCAACGTATTGGAATTGTCTATGTGCAATTTTATGAGCATAAAACGGGTTGGTTTTGAAATTGGACGCCCTTACGCACGGTGGTCACATTATCTCGGGACTTGATCTACTACTATTATTACTATTATGATCGACCCAAATAAGTTGGGGTCGACTATACGTATACCCATGTTACTTCATATAAACTCATCTCATACTAATATTACTAAAAATAAGAACAAAGGAGAATGATTGATTTCTAAATTAAAGCACTAGCCTCTCATTTTCATTCTAAAAACATTGCACTTATCCATCAACCAAAATGACCACTGAATCACCACACCATCCAGTAGCCACCACCCATCACATTAAACTTAATGGTTGCTCATCCATAAACACATATACAACAACACCTTTCGAAAATACACCCACAGACACCATTAAACTTCACCTCAACCACCACCTCAATAAGAAAAAACTTGTTGGACGAGTACATAGCGGACAAGCAATGAAGTTCTTCTGATGATTGACAACCACCAAGCATGTTACAACGGAGAGCGCCAGCGTAATACACGTAAACCTTGTAACCGATTGGAACGTTGTATACCTCTTTAATCATCATTGATTACTTCTCTAACGTCTCCCGAATCGCAGATAAACAATGAATATAAATGATAGCTTTCTCCTTTTGAAAGAAAAAAAAAACTCCTAAATAGCTTATCAAATTGCAACAGCAAAAGGCACCAAACTCTAGCTTAGATTAAAAAAAGTTCATCTTTTGACGTAGCAATGCAAGCACTGACCCCTACAAATTTTAAACTGAGAACCCCACCACCACGTCAACTTTTTGTAGAATAGCTTTCTCCCACTTGGGTTCTCTACTTTCAGACAGGGTTGTGGTTGTTGTGATGGAGATGTAGAGGGGGGAAAACTTGCCGAATTAGTGGTTGTGGTGGAGATGTAGTGGGGGGGAACTTGCCGAATTGGTGGTAGAATATGCTGGCGGAAATCGATGAAATGGGAAGAGATGTGGGTGGGTGAAAGATTGTTGCCGGAAAGTGGAAGTTGTGGAAGAAGTTGGGAAAGGGGGTCCATTTTGGTTTTTTATATAAAGAGGAAATTGGTTTTTTAACTTTTTTAATAATTCTATTTCTTTTTCTAGGTACATGTGGCAATTATTCTCTTAAAAATTACACATGTCATCATAATTCTATCTATGTATTTCGCATAAAAAATAAGGTGAAGCACGGTCAGGCAAGTCTCTTTTTGATAAAGATCTATTTTGCACGTTCGTTATGTGATCATGTCTAATCTTTTCTAACCTTGATAAAAAAGAAAGATCACGTATTACCACATAGCTATCTTAATATTCCCATTTATACAAAACTGCACCATTCTCTTCCATATAACATTTTCGGTCTAATAATCCTTCTACATAACATGTCTTCCACTTTGATAGGTATATCTCCTTATCGCTTAATACTCCAATAGCCTTTTCCATTTTTGAATAACCACCAATAGCCTTTTCAATTTCAACCGTAGCATTTTGAATTTATGTGTAACATCTTCATTTATCATATTATTCTCCTAAAACATAGAGCCTAAATATCTGCATCGTTTGCATTTAGGGCACAATCTCGTCTCACCTCAAATTCACACTTCTTATGCTGGCTAAACTCCATGGCATCTATCCAATCGTACTATTTATCCTAAAACCATTTTGTTTAAATAGGAAAAGAGCATGTAATATATTTATCCTTAAACCTTTAGGAGTCATTTGGTTAAAAAATAGTTATATCAAGATTATAATACGAGGATTAAATAATAACGGGATTATTTAGTGGATATACTTTTTTGCCTGGATTAAAAATGGGATATACAAAGTATAATATAAAACATGTATTTTTTTTACAAAAGATAAACCTGAATTAAACTTCTATCTCCAATTTTCACATTGTCCTTCTTAAAGGACTTTGGGAGAGAAGTTTTGAAGAAGGGCATTTTGGTCATTTGATTGTTTTATCCCTGGATAGCTAATCCCAAAATTGTCATCCCAAATTGAATGTGGTATAACTAATCACGAGATTGCTTATACCGGAAACAAAAATTCAACCAAACACGAGATTGAATAATCTCATATTCTATCATGGTTTTAATTTTCTCTAACCCATAAACCAAACGACCCCTTGTTGTATAAAGTGCTTTTGGTTGATGGTTTCACTAGTTTTATCAAGCCAAAGCAACCTAGAAATTAAAGGTAAGCATTTCATTCCTCAAACACATTAAAATAGAGCACGGAATTGTACACGAGGAACAACTTACCAATCCCATACACCAAGATTATAAATATTTAGTCAAAGTGTGCCAATACTTCAAATTAGAACTCAACAGTCAATCAAGAATAACATAATTAACCCAATACATAACTGGAAGTGGAGTTTCTCTGGACAAGGTATATGCCTTCAAGAATGCCCTTAGCATAAATTAGTGATGAAGCCTTTAAGATCAATTACATTAAGAAAAATCCACACAAAGGTCATGATGCACAGAAAAGCTCATGAGACATGATTCAACGAAAATATATTTCTTTCAAAGACATGACTAAAAGATTAGGTCATACATGAGAATGTAGATACATCAAGCCGGATACCGTGTCGCGCAAGTACGTCCGTGCCTTATGTTCTCCGAGACCACCTGCCGGACCAGCACCCTCACAGACCCATTTTCCTTCAACGTATTCAAGAACTGTTTGAAACCAAAAAAGAAAAGGAAAAATAGCTTAGGATTTTCTGGGATTCCCTTTTTTTTTGGGTACTTTGGTTCCCTCTTTCCATTCACCAAAATATGATTCAATATACAGAGCAAGCCAAAAGCTGACTGATTTAAATGAGGTTGGTTTATAGGAAAAGGGATGTTCAAGGAATACCCATGTAGAAGTGATCCGTTGTTGGGTCATCAATCACCTCAATAAGATTAACTATATTGGGATGGCACAGCATTTTCATGATCAGAACCTGTAAAAATGGGAATAAACATTTAGGCCATAATAGTTTATGAGAATAAAAAATGTAATAGGTAGCTGGGTCATATAATAAAACAGGAGTGACATAGGGCAATCCATCCATCAATCCATCTCAAACTTAGTTGGCACACAGTAAAACAAAAGTAATCAGACATTCTTAACAAATATAAAGACTAACACTACCAAATCTTACACAGTGAGGAGTCCTTTTTGTTCTTTATTGATAAATCAAACTGAGAAGCCTAAGGATAGAGTAGAACTGTCAAAATTTTCAAGTTGATCTATGGCCAAGGTTCAAAGTCAAGAGAATCATCAAGATTGCGTAAATATCACTTGTTATCAGAAAAAATTAAGAATATTATGCAGAATGTAGACATACAACAGTTGAATTTATCATTAATGACTAGGTCATTATTAAGAATTCAAAGAATTAGAAAAAAATTTCTTACTTCATAGTTCATATAACTAAGATCTCCTATAAGTATCTATGCCGTACTTATTTAAAATAAATAAACAAATAAATAGAGCCCTGTGTATGTCTTTAATCAGCCAATTTTAACAAGAGAATTTTCTTTTCTTCACTTTTTATGATATCAGAGAATCTACAATCTTGATAGAGACATAAGTAGCTTCTGCATACTGATAGGTGACCTTCCATCTCTTACCAAGCCCAAACTTTTCTGATTCTAAATAAGTTTACTATTCTTGCATCTTTCAATTGATCGTTCTAGAATAACCACTTTTATTTTTAGTAATAATTGTTTGACTTCGCCACTTATTAATTACCACTCCGATAATATAGAGCCACTCCATAGTGATCATTCTATCAGCACCATCTCTATCTCTTCTGACGACTATCACATTTATTCTTGTAACAACTTTTTATTTTGGGACAACAACTTGCATGTACCTCAACTAATCTACCAGATACCTGCTACCTCCTACCAGGATAGATGTCGTTCACCAAAGCTTAGACAAATCAAAAGAATTCACCTAGTATCGACTCTGCTGGGATTTGAAACTTGGTTCCCAAAATTATCACTCTTAACTCTTCGACCGCTAGGTCACCTCCTTGGGGGCTTTCTTCAAGCGATTTTTCAAGCAAAATATTTTCAAAACTCTTTTCTTTTTTCTCCATGTATCAGATTCCTGATACTAAGTCCCTCCTCTAAATAAGAATTCCGGTCAATATTTCGAAAAAGTTTTCCTCTTCATTTTCTTCATGGAACTAGAGTTTGGGTATTAAATCCCTCTTTTGAACACTAGTATTAGCACCCGCGCGGATGCGCGGACACTAATCATGTCAAGTGATTAAGTTATTTGGATTATATGTAAATAATCTTAAAATTTAAGCTTTCTCGGTAAATATAGATAATCATTGGATATTAATAAAAAATAATACATGGAAAAAATTAACCATTTCTTCTATTTTTCTTTTTTGAGACCATTCTCGCCGGTGTCATTGTATCCTAAAAATAGTCAGGAAGCAAAATAATAACTCATATTTATGGCAAAACAATCAAATGTTGAGACTATGAATGACTCTTTTGATACGACTTGACTCTTTTACTACTACTTGAACTCTTATTTGGTGTGTTGATATCTCTTAAAAAAATATTTCTTGTTTAAAATTTCAGTTTCTAAAACTTTATTTTTCAATAATAATTATTTTTATAATAATGTAAGTGAAAATATTATCCTTAATTCAAAACTCATTTTAGTTGGCTATCTAAATATTTAAAAAATTCTTTAGCCAGTGAATGTTTTTTTCCAGTATGACTCCATTTCGATATTTGACATTAACCATGTTAAATATCTGAGTTATTTGAATTATATGTAAATAATTTTTAATACCCTATATATAAAAAAAAAATTATTCTTTGAATCATTAAATGTTAAATTAGTTGATTGTTATTATATAACATTGCATATATTGTCTTAAAATTGCCAAGTAGTTTATTTTTCGACACCATACTTGGCTTAACCTCAATGCAAACTACTCAAATTGCATTTAAATTCAAATTCGAATATCATATCAGTTTGTTAGTAATAGTGATTTTGTAAAAACGACACACAATGTAAATAAAAAATATATTCTAAGATATCCTTATCTTATAATCTATGTATTTGAGTGGAAAACAATATTTGAAATCGATGAGATTAGCTTCCAAATTTTTTATACTCAACAAAGATGACGACTTGACTCTTTTACTACTACTTGAACTCTTATTTGGTTAGTTGATTGTTATTGTTATGAATTATATGTAAATAATTTTTAATACCCTATATATAAAAAAAAAATTATTCTTTGAATCATTAAATGTTAAATTAGTTGATTGTTATTATATAACATTGCATATATTGTCTTAAAATTGCCAAGTAGTTTATTTTTCGACACCATACTTGGCTTAACCTCAATGCAAACTACTCAAATTGCATTTAAATTCAAATTCGAATATCATATCAGTTTGTTAGTAATAGTGATTTTGTAAAAACGACACACAATGTAAATAAAAAATATATTCTAAGATATCCTTATCTTATAATCTATGTATTTGAGTGGAAAACAATATTTGAAATCGATGAGATTAGCTTCCAAATTTTTTATACTCAACAAAGATGACGACTTGACTCTTTTACTACTACTTGAACTCTTATTTGGTTAGTTGATTGTTATTGTTATGAATTATATGTAAATAATTTTTAATAACCTATATATAAAAAAGAATTATTCTTTGAATCATTAAATGTTAAATCAGTTGATTGTTATTATATAACATTGCATATATTGTCTTAAAATTGCCAAGTAGTTTATTTTTCGACACCATACTTGGCTTAACCTCAATGCAAACTACTCAAATTGCATTTAAATTCAAATTCGAATATCATATCAGTTTGTTAGTAATAGTGATTTTTGTAAAAACGACACACAATGTAAATAAAAAAAAAAATTCTAAGATATCATTATCTTATAATCTATGTATTTGAGTGGAAATCAATATTTGAAATCGATGAGATTAGCTTCCAAATTTTTTATACTCAACAAAGATGAAACATAAGAAGAAATTCGTTGTCATCTCTTATTTCTGGTTTTTAGATCTTTCATACATTTTTTTCAATATTTATTTTCTTTTATATTATTTTTTATGTCATTCTTTCTTTTTTTACAAAAAAATAATTTATTTCACTGTAAAAGGATGAGTTTTAATAGAAATTATCTACATAAGAACTTTATTTATAATTTTAGTTTTTGGTTGAAATTCTTTCATATTTTTCTTTTGGCTTTATCTAATCAGCCTAAATAGGTGCTCACCCGACCACTTAAATTAAAAAATTGAAAGATGTGTAATTTATATATAATCCATATATAATATGTGTATAATCGTGTGTTGTCGGTATATCATTTATTTATATTAGCTATAAAAAGTAAACAATAAATCTGGCCGGATATTTATGTAACATATTCCGTAAGATTTCGGTTTTTGAGTTTATCAAGATATGACTTCGATTATAATAATTTTAAAAATTCTCTACTAATGTTCAAAAATATCTTATCCTTTTATTATCTTTGAAGTAGAAAAAAGTAAAGAGTTTTTTCGAAATAATTTGTTTACATTTTAGAAAAAAAATGTTTCACGTCATACCAATTTTTTTTTTAAAATATACACTTTGTTACACTTGAAAATCGCTATAGAAAGTATCAATTAGAAATCAATATCTCTCTTGTTGAGTTCCAGAAAAAAAAAACCTTTCACATAATCTAATGATTCAAAACAAATATTCTTCAACGAAAACAAATATTATACCCTTGCAATATTGACTTGACTGCAGCTAAATGAAGGGGTTTCAGCTTATACCCTTCAATTCCTAGAATGTGCTAAATTGAAATTAATGATAGCAATTGTATAGCCAAAGTTTTGTTATTTGTTTGATGTCCATTTATACAATTTGACTCTTCAAACAATTATTCTTCAAAAAGAAAAGAAAAAACAGCTTCTTCTTTTTTTTTAATATTGACTGATTTTTGTGATGTTTCTTTCTCCAGCATGTATGTTTACTTCATTATATATGTAAGTAAACTTTTATTCGATTTTTAAACTCTTTTTTGTTATTTGGATAAACATAGACGTGTACCCTATATATTACATTTATTTTAAAAGAAATTCACTTTACTCAAATCTAGCTACAGTGTTTTAAAGGACTATATTATAGGGTTTTAAACGTGAAAGAGTTTTATAGTTATATGGAATAGTTTTTTTTTTACCAGAGGCGAAGTAGTATTTAAATAATAAGAAAAGATAATAAAAGTTCCTAACATGATTGCATATGATCATTAACCGAATTAAGTATGATAACATGATAAAAAAAGATAAATTTTTATTTTTAATTTAAATTCGAATTTTAAAACTTTATCTATAAATTCAAAATTATCTTTTAATTCAAATTCAGTATATATATATTATATTTGTATTTGACTAACATAGTCAAATATAGAATAAAGTTATCATATACTATTGACATTTATTAGCTTGCCACTTAGCTTAACCATAATGCCAATTATATATGGTAACTTTATTCCTTTAATATATATATATATATAGATAATTTGTTTACATTTTAGAAAAAAAAATATTTCACGTCATACCAATTTTTTTTTTTAAATATACTCTTTGTTACACTTGAAAATCGCTATAGAAAGTATCAATTAGAAATCAATATCTCTCTTGTTGAGTTCCAAAAAAAAAAATACTTTCACATAATCTAATGATTCAAAACAAATATTCTTCAACGAAAAAAATATTATACCCTTGCAATATTGGCTTGACGGCAGCTAAATGAAGGGGTTTCAGCTTATACCCTTCAATTCCTAGAATGTGCTAAATTGAAATTAATGATAGCAATTGTATAGCCAAAGTTTTGTTATTTGTTTGATGTCCATTTATACAATTTGACTCTTCAAACAATTATTCTTCAAAAAGAAAAGAAAAAACAGCTTCTTCTTTTTTTTTAATATTGACTGATTTTTGTGATGTTTCTTTCTCCAGCATGTATGTTTACTTCATTATATATGTAAGTAAACTTTTATTCGATTTTTAAACTCTTTTTTGTTATTTGGATAAACATAGACGTGTACCCTATATATTACATTTATTTTAAAAGAAATTCACTTTACTCAAATCTAGCTACAGTGTTTTAAAGGACTATATTATAGGGTTTTAAACGTGAAAGAGTTTTATAGTTATATGGAATAGTTTTTTTTTTACCAGAGGCGAAGTAGTATTTAAATAATAAGAAAAGATAATAAAAGTTCCTAACATGATTGCATATGATCATTAACCGAATTAAGTATGATAACATGATAAAAAAAGATAAATTTTTATTTTTAATTTAAATTCGAATTTTAAAACTTTATCTATAAATTCAAAATTATCTTTTAATTCAAATTCAGTATATATATATTATATTTGTATTTGACTAACATAGTCAAATATAGAATAAAGTTATCATATACTATTGACATTTATTAGCTTGCCACTTAGCTTAACCATAATGCCAATTATATATGGTAACTTTATTCCTTTAATATATATATATATATAGATAATTTGTTTACATTTTAGAAAAAAAAATATTTCACGTCATACCAATTTTTTTTTTTAAATATACTCTTTGTTACACTTGAAAATCGCTATAGAAAGTATCAATTAGAAATCAATATCTCTCTTGTTGAGTTCCAAAAAAAAAAATACTTTCACATAATCTAATGATTCAAAACAAATATTCTTCAACGAAAAAAATATTATACCCTTGCAATATTGGCTTGACGGCAGCTAAATGAAGGGGTTTCAGCTTATACCCTTCAATTCCTAGAATGTGCTAAATTGAAATTAATGATAGCAATTGTATAGCCAAAGTTTTGTTATTTGTTTGATGTCCATTTATACAATTTGACTCTTCAAACAATTATTCTTCAAAAAGAAAAGAAAAAACAGCTTCTTCTTTTTTTTTAATATTGACTGATTTTTGTGATGTTTCTTTCTCCAGCATGTATGTTTACTTCATTATATATGTAAGTAAACTTTTATTCGATTTTTAAACTCTTTTTTGTTATTTGGATAAACATAGACGTGTACCCTATATATTACATTTATTTTAAAAGAAATTCACTTTACTCAAATCTAGCTACAGTGTTTTAAAGGACTATATTATAGGGTTTTAAACGTGAAAGAGTTTTATAGTTATATGGAATAGTTTTTTTTTTACCAGAGGCGAAGTAGTATTTAAATAATAAGAAAAGATAATAAAAGTTCCTAACATGATTGCATATGATCATTAACCGAATTAAGTATGATAACATGATAAAAAAAGATAAATTTTTATTTTTAATTTAAATTCGAATTTTAAAACTTTATCTATAAATTCAAAATTATCTTTTAATTCAAATTCAGTATATATATATTATATTTGTATTTGACTAACATAGTCAAATATAGAATAAAGTTATCATATACTATTGACATTTATTAGCTTGCCACTTAGCTTAACCATAATGCCAATTATATATGGTAACTTTATTCCTTTAATATATATATATATATAGATAATTTGTTTACATTTTAGAAAAAAAAATATTTCACGTCATACCAATTTTTTTTTTTAAATATACTCTTTGTTACACTTGAAAATCGCTATAGAAAGTATCAATTAGAAATCAATATCTCTCTTGTTGAGTTTCAGAAAAAAAAACCTTTCACATAATCTAATGATTCAAAACAAATATTCTTCAACGAAAAAAATATTATACCCTTGCAATATTGGCTTGACGGCAGCTAAATGAAAAGGGGTTTCAGCTTATACCCTTCAATTCCTTTGAAATTAATGATAGCAATTGTATAGCCAAAGTTTTGTTATTTGTTTGATGTCTATTTATACAAATTGACTCTTCAAATAATTATTCTTCAAAAAGAAAAGAAAAAACAGCTTCTTCTTTTTTTTAATATTGACTGGTTTTTGTGATGTTTCTTTCTCCAGCATGTATGTTTACTTCATTATATATGTAAGTAAACTTTTATTCGATTTTTAAACTATTTTTTGTTATTTGGATAAACATAGACGTGTACCCTATATATTACATTTATTTTAAAAGAAATTCACTTTATTCAAATCTAGCTACAGTGTTTTAAAGAACTATATTATAGGGTTTTAAATGTGAAAGAGTTTTATAGTTATATGGAATAGTTTGTTTTTTTTTGCCAGAGACGAAGTAGTATTTTAATAATTAGAAAAGATAATAAAAGTTCCTAACATGATTGCATATGATCATTAACCGAATTAAGTATGATAACATGATAAAAAAGATAAATTTTTATTTTTAATTTAAATTCGAATTTTAAAACTTTATCTATAAATTCAAAATTATCTTTTAATTCAAATTCAGTATATATATATTATATTTGTATTTGACTAACATAGTCAAATATAGAATAAAGTTATCATATACTATTGACATTTATTAGCTTGCCACTTGGCTTAACCATAATGCCAATTATATATGGTAACTTTATTCCTTTAATATATATATAGATATAGATTTGAATTTCCGATCACTGTTTCAGAGAGGACTTCTTCCTTTCATCATCGTATTAGAATTTGCGCATTGAGACCCTTCTCCAAGCATTGAACAACTAGTCACTGTGACCACTTTTTCTACCGTCAAACTACGCTAATGATGTTATGGAGAATTGTATCACTATACCTTTTTATAGTGATAGAGGATAGATTCATTATCGCGTGTGCAAGCAGTTCGGCCACTTGGGGAGGGGGGGTCAAACATAGTTTTTCTTTCCTGTGATTGATTGCTATTTAGGGAGTAGTTTACTATTTCAGTGCTTTTTGTAGTGTTTCCTGATTTCAAAATAAGCACACTCAAACTACTTCACCCCCTTGAGTTTAGTAAGGTTGTTGAAAGTCGAGATAAACATTAAAAACATTAAATGGGCTATCCTTGGTCTTGTGTTTCGGTGTTTCGGTTTTCTGATTGCATTACCTTTTGCTAGGTTTGTATTTTTTGCTTTGGTTGTCAGATTGGTTTGCTTGTTATTGCCCCTCCCCTCTCCCCTTCCCGAGCCGAGGGTCTTCCGAAAACAGCATCTCTGCCTTTTAAAGGCAGGGGTAAGATCTGCGTACACTTTACCCTTCCCAGACCCCACTTGTGGGAATACACTGGGTATGTTGTTGTTGTTGAATGGGCTATCCTTAACGAATATGCTATAGAGCAATTAAAAATTGTGGAAGATGTTAATGATTATATCATAACTAAAGATTATACAAATTTTCGTGTTCATATAACTGAAGAAATTATACAAAAATTTACTCTCTTCTCCTATTTTCACAATGGACTATTGTTTACCTACATTTGCAAGAGATTCACGTTCAACATTGTATAGCCGAATTACAGAATAAAGTTTGACGATAACCCAAAAGTGGGTGTAACAAAAATTCAATGGAAGAACAGAGCATGTACCTCACGAAGAACATCCGACATAGCAGTTTCTGAAGGTGCCACACGCAATTTTAATAAATGAGACTTGCGAAAGGCCTGCATAAATTACTGAAAGCACTTACCACTATTTGAGAGACCAACTAAGCCAATATCAATGACAAACAGTCATTATTCTAAAACCACCTATTCGTATAAAATAGTTCACTTCTTATCCGTTTTCCATCTATTCTTCCACAACAATAATTACTAATAGAACTAGTGGTCATGGATAAAATAGTTGATCAATCCCTCCCTCCCAGCGATCAATGAAAGGACGAAAATGACTTGAGTTTGATGGTGAGTATTCTCTAGTACAACTTAACAAATTCCATCATGAATCTAGCAGCCCATTAAAGAGAACCGTAACAAAAAGCCATATTAAACTTTTAACCTCCAATTCTGTGTTTAAAGCAATCTGATTTACACATGAGAACAGAAGTACAGATCGTGAGTGCAGGTAAAGGAAATGCATGCTTTATGCTAAGTCATGTATCAACAGCCAGATAAGATGAAATCATGAAAATTTATTTCTTATTGCTAAATTGAAATATCATATAATGTTACCTTAATGGCATAATGTTTTCCGTCAGTACGGCTCCGATATAGAACCTGTCATTGCAAGGTGACAAGATATTTAACCGAAATTCCTTCAATTAAAAATGGTAACATAACACCAGTAGCAATCAGCTCACCACTTTTCCATAACTACCAAAACCAATCTTATATTCACGTACATACTCATTAACCATCTTGTTCCCATCTTCATCCTGGAACAATTACATCCATGAGTAACACCAGAAAAAGTAATGTGACAAAATAGCTGCATAGAAGGTCAACCGTTTTTTTCTTTTTAGAAAAGCTGCATAGAAGGTTGACCGTACAAAGCTTATAGAGCGTGCCACTTCAACAATTGCATTTGTACAAGAGAAGATAAATAATGCGATAAAATAGCTGCATAAAAGGATAACCATGCAATAGAGCATGCCACTTCAGTTGGTTCAACATACAAATGTATATTACAAAAAATTAATAGCAAATTAAAAGGTGTTGTGGGTGCACTAGCAAGAACTCAACCTTTTCTTATCAAAAACAAGTTAATAGCAACATAAGGAAGTATATTTCTCCAACCAGACATCTTTGGAGATACTGCTCTGGTTTACCTTTTTTAATAGGTAAGCATATGCTATCAGGGGAGTATATTTCTCCTATCAGATATCTTAAGATGTTAAAACTAATATGTTCATTTGTCTGTTCCGGGCTTAATTTTTTTGTATGAGTAAAAAGATATGCTTCACATCAATTATCGGAGGAATTTCCCAAAAGGAGAAGCTTTCATATATGAACGTCTTAGAAAGAAAAACAAGAAGGCCTCTTAGTCCTGACTTTAGGGGAGAAAAAAAAGCACCTATCAGGACAGCCAAACCTACTCATCTATAGCTCGATGGAAGCTGAGCTGAAGTGGAACCATCATTTTCACGTCTATTAAATTAAATGAAGGTTCAAACATTTCCATTTTCCAACTATACATGGATACTTTGTTTGCCATAAGTGTTAAAAAGATCTTATATTCTCCTATTACCTCATCCCGTGTGACTTTGTGGGTTTCCTTGACAGGGATCTCCCTGCAAACCAACCCATTTTGAGCTCTGTACATGAGAATCTCTTCAGAGCGTTTGACTGGGCTGCGATACTCACCATCATCCCCATTACCAGTATCAGTTACATCACCATTGTAGGAGCAACCATCTTCTTCCTCCCCCTCTTCATACAACAAAGACTCCTGAGAACAGTTATTTGACAATCCCAAATTGGGCCTTCCCACCCTCTTTGGTTTCCTAGCAAAACAGAACCCAAAACACCCACAGCACCCCATTTCTGTCACTTTAGCAACAGAATGCCCCTTCACGAACATCAAGAAACTACAGAAAGTTGTAATGACTACACTATACAACCCGATAACAATTTGATCCCCACACCTGAAAATTAGCATGTGTTTTGTTACAAATCAATATGCAACTCAATTCACATACCAATCCAAAGATAAAAGCAGTATGATCCTTGATTATAAAGAAAGGTAAAAGTAGTATGATACTCTTAAAAGGGAAAATTTTGATATGGGCTTCAAGCCCCAGTTGACTTTGCTATTCAAGTGGGTGCCATTCAGAAAAATGAAAGAAGCAGTTGATCAAATTGACTCCATTGCGATTGAATCCCGACATAGTGAAATGAGCTCCAGTTTACTACAAAAATTAGTTACAGACCGAGGCAGGTTAGTATATTCCACTCTTCAAGAGCCAAGGAGCCTTATCAGAGAACCTAACCTTTCACCATAACTGAAAAAAACCAGAAAGGAAAAAGATGACAAGTTTTAACTACTACACATTATGGAATATGAACTGAAGTAACACGTTATATATGTCTATCTATCTACACACACACACACACACACTATATTCATGTATCATCTGCATACGCAATCAGAAATATCATAAACCAGAAAAAGGCAATGAAAAAAGATTCAAAAGCAGTGAAAAAAGTTAACCTTTTACCTCAAATTGAATTAAATTTACAAACGTAACAACCGGAAAAGAGAAAAAAGAAAAACTAAGTATAAAATACTATCCACATTAGGAATATAAGGTGAAATAAACTAAAGTCAAATTCCAAAAATAAATTAGTTTTTAGGAGAGGACAATTCAACATTAAAATAACATGAAGCTAACATCACAAAAATCAACCACCGAAAATTGGAGAGGAAAAAAATAATGCATAGGTACGAACAAACATACTACATATTACACGTACACATGCCCATACACCTAACATATACATGTATCATCAGCATATGCAATAAGAAGGCAGAACACAATTTAAAAAATTCAAAATCAGTGAAAAAATATTTAACCATTTTACTGTGAATTGGTGGAATTAAACAACTAACCTGAGAATTTCCAGAAGAATGATTTGATTTGATTCGTTATCAGCGAATTTGGTGTTCAAAACCCTAAATGCTTATTATTATCAAAAAATAAAAAAATAAAAACCCAAATGCTTATTGATTTTACCTGAAAAAACAAAAACAAGAAATAGCCAAAAGAAATTACAAAAATGTAAGATAAAACGAGAACACAAAAGGGGAAAAAATAAAATAAAAATATAGAGAGAGATTTGCTGTGATAGTTCTTACAGTGGAAATGGCGTTTTAAGGGGAAAATTGAGATTTAGGGCTGTGTTCAGTTTTGTGCGGAAAATGGGGACGGAACGCGAGAGGGAAAAAAGCCAAGGAAATGAGAAAAAGAGAGGCAAAAAGAAAGGTGAAATGTGGCAGTTTTGTACTGGCTTTTTGATATTGCACTTCCAGCTATTTGAGGTATGTGTCCGTTATGACTTATGAATTTGCAAGATGGTGACACGTGGGCTGTATAAAAATCGCACCAAATCCATTAAAAAGCTGAACTAATATATAAATCGCACCAAATCGGTTTGCTTTGTTTTGAAAAAAAATCTGAACTAAACTGACATATAAATATATAATTTTTATATATATTTTAAAAATTTTATGTAAAAATTTCTTTAAAAGATATCTAGAAATATTTGGGATTCTCTTATTTGATGTAATATTATACTAGAATATGAAGTGCTCTATTTTTATTAACTTTAAATAATGTGTTGTATGAATATTTTTTTATCAAATGTTATTTAAATACGTCAATCTCTTTATTTTTTTATATTCATATGCCAAGATCTATTATATTCTTATATCTTTTTTGAATTTCAAGTGGTATTTCGATAATTGAAAATTAAATAGAACACATCATTATTTATGTATCATATTAATTTTTATGTTTAATTATTAAACTCGGTTAACTTTAAAGTGTACATCAACGAAAATTTATTGTAAGACAACTTAGAAATTAACTATCATGTGTTACTAAGATAATTCTCTCATAAGAATATTTTAATAGATCATATGTTTGTCATTTTTTTTAATTTTTATTAAACATATATTTACTTATAAAAAATTTAACAAAGTAAGATAGACATATTATTCATATAACAAAAAACTCGAAAATCTCGAAAAATCTAATAAAATCGAACCAATCCGGATCGATATAAATTGTTTGGTTCTGTTTTAATAAAAATCGAACTAATCCGGTCCATGAACACCAGTAGTGATATCTACTTGTATAATATAGAATTCTTTAATTTGCCTTCAAAAAAAAGATTAATTATGGTTATTTAATATATATTCCATCTTAGTAAATCATTCAATTGTGATGAGTTGTTATGATTTGATGTGAATATCTAATATGGATAAGCTTTTACTATACTATAATACCCATTATCTTGAAAATTCTTTTACTTTTGGAGTATTTAGTTTGTTTCTTTTAGACAATACTTTTATATATTCCTAGTTGGTTATTTCTCGAAAATTGTTGAAAACCATTATATTTCTGAATAGAAAAAGGAAAAGTGGCAGTTTTGTACAAGTTATTTGAGTATGTGCGATGTGATTCTTTTAAATTTGCAAGCTGGCCATATTATAACAACCATAACAAAAAATGCATCTGCTATTTCTATTTACATTAATTTTTATTTTATTTTCTTGCTTAGAAACGGAAAACTAGGAAGCTAAAATTTGGTTATTACAAATAATTGAATGTAATAATTGTAACGGATAACATATCAATCGTTAATCCAGCATAGTGCACCGCCCCGCATAGTTTCCAAACGAATTTTCCGCCTAAAGGGCTCCAAACCGAGCCAAACTCTGCTGCCAAAGACCAGAGGGTCTTTGCACATGGAGGCAACAATCCCACGGGCTGTCAGGACCCTCATAGAGGCCACACTCTGCCAGCAATATCACATGCTGCACAACTGGGTAGGACCCCAACCTGCCAGGACAATCATGGAGGCAACTATCTGCCAGCAAAGGCATGTGCTGCACAGGACCACAGCCTGCCAGGACAATCAGGGAGGCAACACTTTGCCAGCAAGAACTGGGGCACAACAGCTGGACAGGACCATTGGCACAAAGGCTGCCAATATAATCATGGAGATCACATGATGCAAGCAGAAAGTTGTGCTACACAGCTGGACGGGTCCACTGCCAACAAATCTATAGTGGACATTCATTGTATATATAGACATGTATATGCCTTGTTAGAAGGCAGATCTCATACACTTGTATTTTCTTCTTTTGTATATCAAGCAAATCCGAAAATTAGTCTTGGCCTCCCATCCTTTATGTGCCTTTCAGTTCATTATCTTCCCTAACTTTGAGTTTGTGTGATTGCCTTGATTCAAGCACGATATTATGCTTATTTCTTGGTTAGGACTGAAGCTAGAGTAGCAGTCAAGCTATCTTGATGTCCGCACGGAACCCTTTTAAATCGGTTCCGTGACAATTGTCTTTATTAGAAGTATGTAAAGAAAATGGGAAGGAGTTTCCCAAATATGATAGTGGCTTCTTTCAAACTGAGTGGAATAGAACTTCTTCCATATCGTGCAAGCTTGTCTTCTATATCATTTATCTCCCTAAAATGTGGCAGATATCCACAATGCCTACAAACGTCAAGAAGAAACCTGCAACATTAACAATGTGTCAATAGAGAGTAATAGTTGTAGAAAATAAATTGCTTAATACATAAGTATATGTTTCCACAATTAGAGAAAATAATTTTATTTTTGTAAAAGCTAGTTCTAGTCCCGCCAATAGGCTAATAGTTCAGCATGCAAAATATGTAGGCACTAGTCTATTCCTTTCGATAAGATTTTTTTTCTTCCCCTATTTGATTATTTCTTAAAAAATGTTGGAGACTAGGATCCATTTATCCATAGATTTTCTTTCTTTCTTTTTTCTGAATTATTTTTTCCAAAATGTATTTATTCATGAAATTTGGTAAGTTTTTTAAGATTTTTTGAAAATGAGTTTTTTGAAAAACAAAAAGCGGTCAAAATTATGTTTTTGTTATGAATATATTATATTATGGATGTTCATTTAGTACTCCGTTGTAAATAAGCCTCCTGAAGAAGCTTATCCTTTCGGTACTCTGCTATGGATAAATATTACCCATGATAGAAGATTATCTATATCTGGCACAACAGTTTAGAGCAGCAGCTTACAAGCAGCTTACACAGCAGCTTACAAGCAGCTTACACAGCAGCAGCAGCTTACAAGCAGCTTACACAGCAGCTTGCAGTAACAGCTTACACAGCAGCTTCCTTTTTTCTATAAATAGAGGAGAATTCAGTTCATTATGTACAGAAGTTTGAAGTTTGAATAATATATCAGTTTCTCTCTATACTTGTCTTTACTTTACAGTCTTTATTTTATAACACGTTATCAGCACGAGACTCTGCCATCTCGAGCAAATACTTTGAAAGTATAAGAGGTACGAACTTTCTTTTTCTAAATAATGTCAAATCTTTCTAAACTTGAGTTTGTAGCCCTGGATATATCGGGCAAAAGCTACATGTCTTGGGTGCTTGATGCCGAAATTCATCTTGATGCGATGGGTCTGGCAGACACCATCAAAGATAAAAATCAGGCATCAAACCAAGACTGTGCCAAAGCAATGATATTCCTACGCCATCACCTTGATGAGGGCCTGAAAATGGAATATCTTACTGTTAAAGATCCAGTCATACTGTGGAGTAATTTGAAAGATAGATATGACCACCTGAAGATGGTCGTTCTTCCACAGGCACGTTATGATTGGACTCATCTAAGGCTACAAGATTTTAAATCTATAAGTGAGTATAATTCTGCTATGTTCAGAATTATTTCCCAATTGAAACTATGTGGTGATAATATTACTGATCATGATATGTTGGAGAAAACTTTCACCACTTTTCATGCCTCGAATATGCTCCTGCATCAGCAATATCGAGAGATGAGATTTAAAAAGTATTCTGAACTTATCTCACATCTTTTTATAGCCGAGCAACATAATGGGCTATTAATGAAAAACCATGAAAGCCGACCTACTGGTTCTTGTCCATTCCCTGAAGTGAATGAGACGAACTTCCACCAAGCTAAACGTGGAAGGGGACATGGCCCCAGTCGTGGTCATGGCCGTGGTCGGGGAGGAAACTCTAATCGTGGTAATAATAATGCATCAAAGAACCCTCCTCACCACCAGCAGTGGAAAAGGAAGGAACAAAAGCATGAAGCGGTACAAGCAGCAAAGCCAGAAAATGCATGCTATAGATGTGGAGGAAAAGGGCACTGGTCACGTACATGTCGTACGCCAAAGCACCTGGTTGAGCTATATCAAGCTTCCCTGAAGAAGACAGAGAAAAATGCTGAAGCAAATTTTATTTCTGAAGATAATTTAGACTTCATGCATTTGGATGTAGCTGATTACTTTGCACTCCCAGAAGGAGAAACAAGTCATGTGATCGGTAGTGAATCTGTAGAGATGTAAATATTTTAATTTTTGTTATTTGTAGTAGATAGTATGGTTATGTAATTGTTGTACATAAATAAAAGTTATGCTTTGATAATAATATTTACTATCATATTTATTTTGTTTATGTCATTTTGAAGAATATGGATAATCCTCAAATTATGTTTGGATCAAAGACCAATCATGAAGATATTTGTGTAGTTGATAGTGGGACAACTCATGCCATATTCAAAGATCAGAAATACTTTTCTTATTTGCATAAGGAAAAAGCAAATGTTTCTACAATTTCTGGTAATATAAGTTTGATTGAAGGCTCCGGAAGAGCTATTGTATTTATGTCTAAGGGAACAAAACTTATTATCGACAATGCATTATACTCATCTAAGTCCCGAAGAAACTTGTTGAGTTTTATAGATATCCGCCGAAATGGGTATCATATTGAGACAATAGATGAAATGAATGTGGAATATCTTTGTATTACAAAGAATATTTCTGGCCAGAAATGCATTGTAGAAAAGTTACCAACTTTATCTTCTGGCTTATATTATTCAAAGATTAGTACAGTTGAATCACACTCTATCGTAAACCAGAAGTTTACTGATTCAAATACTTTTGTGCTTTGGCATGGCCGTTTGGGCCATCCTGGATCAATAATGATGAGACGAATTACTGAAACTTCGAGTGGGCATCCATTAAAGAACCTGAAGATTCTTACAAATAATGAATTTTCTTGTGATGCTTGTTATCAAGGCAAAATGATCACTAGACCATCACCAATGAAAGTTGGCATTGAGTCCCCTACCTTCTTAGAACGTATACATGGGGATATATGTGGACCTATTCACCCACCAAGTGGGTTGTTTAGATATTTTATGGTCCTAATAGATGCATCTTCAAGATGGTCTCATGTGTGCCTATTATCATTTCGCAACCTGGCGTTTGCAAAGTTATTAGCCCAAATAATTCGATTAAGGGCACAATTCCCAGATTATCCTATAAAGGCTATTCGCCTTGATAATGCTGGAGAATTCTCATCTCAAGCTTTTGATGATTATTGTCTATCAGTTGGGATAAAAGTTGAACATCCGGTAGCTTATGTTCATACTCAAAATGGCCTTGCAGAGTCATTTATTAAACGACTGCAATTGATAGCAAGACCACTACTTATGAAAACAAAATTGCCCACTACTGTTTGGGGCCATGCTATCTTGCACGCAGCATCACTTATCCATCTCAGACCAACACATTATAATAAATATTCTCCGTCACAATTAGTTTTTGGTCATGAACCAAATATTACCCATCTACAAATTTTTGGATGTGCTGTATATGTGCCAGTAGCACCACTCCAGCGCAGTAAGATGGGCCCCCAAAGAAGGTTAGGAATATATATTGGGTTTGAATCACCCTCTATTACTCGCTATCTTGAACCATTGACGGGAGATTTATTTACTGCTCGATTTGCAGATTGTCGATTTGATGAAACAAATTTCCCACAATTAGGGGGAGAGAAAAAGGAAATCAAAAGAGAAATTGTGTGGAAAGTTTCATCATTATCTCACTTTGATCCACGTACCCCTATATGTAATCAGGAGGTCCAGAAGATCATCCATTTACAGAATATAGCAAATCAAATGCCAGACGCATTTACTGATTTGAAAAGGATAACTAAGTCACATATCCCTGCAGAGAATGCGCCTATTCGAATTGATGTCCCAGCAGGACCATCTATTAGCATGAGAGCTAGTGAACCTAAAGCACGCCTGAAGCGTGGTAGGCCTATGGGTTCTAAGGATCGAAATCCTAGAAAAAGAAAATTGACAAATGATCAAAATGATATTATGAAGGGATCTCCTGAAGAGACCCAAGATCTGATTAGTTATGAGATTCCTGAAGAAATCAATAAACCCGAGACTCAAGTGAGCGAAGAACTTTTAATAAGTTCTACTGGTGATGGGATTAATTTAAATCGATCTGAAATAGTGGTGGATAATATTTTTGCATATAATGTTGCACTTAACATTATGCAAGATGGTGAGGATTTTGAACCCCGATCTGTCGAAGAATGTCAACAAAGATCTGATTGGCCAAAATGGCAAGGGGCAATTCAATAAGAATTGAACGCACTTGCTAAAAGAGAGGTCTTTGGACCAGTAGTCCAAACACCTGCTGGTATAAAACCAGTTGGTCATAAATGGGTTTTTGTACGAAAAAGGAATGAGCAAAATGAAGTTGAAAGATACAAGGCTCGTCTTGTCGCTCAAGGATTCTCACAACGACCTGGAGTCGATTATGAAGAAACATATTCACCCGTTATGGATGCCATAACATTTTGATATCTCATCAGTTTAGCCTTACGTGAAAGGCTTGAAATACATCTAATGGATGTGGTTACAGCTTATCTGTACGGGTCACTTGATAATGAAATTTACATGAAAATCCCTGAAGGATTTAAAATGCCTGAAGCATATTCAAAATCTCGGGAAATGTACTCAATCAGATTACAAAGATCTTTGTACTGTTTAAAGCAATCTGGGCACATGTGGTATAATCGCCTCAGTGAATATTTGCTGAAAGAAGGTTACATAAATGATGTTATTTGTCCATGTATTTTCATAAAGAAAATGGCTTCAGAATTTGTTATACTTGTTGTTTATGTTGATGACATAAATCTTGTTGGAACTTTAGAAGAGCTCCAAAAGGCAATTGAATATCTTAAGAAAGAATTTGAGATGAAAGATCTTGGGAAGACAAAACTTTGTCTTGGTCTGCAAATTGAACATTTAGCAGACGTGATCTTTATCCATCAATCTGCCTATACAGAAAGGGTCTTAAAACGCTTTTACATAGACAAAGCACACCCATTGAGTACACCAATGGTTGTTCGATCACTTGAAGTGAATAAGGACCCATTCCGACCTCCAGAAGAGGATGAGGAACTCCTGGGTCCTGAAACACCCTATCTTAGTGCAATTGGTGCACTTATGTATCTTGCTAATGCTACAAGGCCAGACATAGCATTTTCTGTTAATTTACTAGCAAGATATAGCTCTTCTCCTACATGGAGACATTAGAACGGGATTAAGCATATATTACGATATTTAAAGGGAACTCTTGATATGGGTTTATTTTATGCTAACAAAGATGGTGCAGATCTTGTTGGTTATGCAGATGCAGGTTATTTATCTGATCCCCATAAAGCTAGATCTCAAACCGGGTACGTGTTTACATGTAGAGGTACTATCATATCATGGCGCTCCACAAAACAATCTATTGTTGCTACTTCTTCAAATCATGCTGAAATAATAGCTATTCATGAAGCAAGTAGGGAATGCGTATGGTTGAGATCAATAATTCATTTTATTCGAGAAAAATGTGGTTTGGAATGTGAGAAAAAACCCACAATTTTATACGAAGACAATGCTGCATGCATAGCCCAATTGAAAGGAGGATTTATAAAAGGAGATAGAACGAAGCACATTTCACCAAAATTATTCTACACACACGATCTTCAGAAAAATGGTGATATTGATGTGCAACAAATCCGTTCAAGTGACAATCCGGCGGATTTATTCACCAAATCTTTACCAACTTCAACTTTTGAGAAGATGGTATACAAGATTGGAATGCAGAGACTTAAATATTTGAAACAAGGTTTTCATCAGGGGGAGTAAAATACGCGATATACTCTTTTTCCCTTATTAAGGTTTTTTCCCACAGGGTTTTCCTTATAAGGTTTTTAATGAGGCAGTTAGCAATGCGTATTACTAAATATGTGTACTCTTTTTCCTTCACTAGGATTTTTTTCCACGGGATTTTTTCCTAGTAAGGTTTTAACGAGGCACGTTATCTTTTAATTAACATCCAAGGGGGAGTGTTATGAATATATTATATTATGGATGTTCATTTAGTACTCCGTTGTAAATAAGCCTCCTGAAGAAGCTTATCCTTTCGATATTCTGCTATGGATAAATATTACCCATGATAGAAGATTATCTATATCTGGCACAACAGTTTAGAGCAGCAGCTTACAAGCAGCTTACACAGCAGCTTGCAGCAGCAGCTTACAAGCAGTTTACACAGCAGCTTGCAGTAGCAGCTTACACAACAGCTTCCTTTCTTCTATAAATAGAGGAGAATTCAGTTCATTATGTACAGAAGTTTGAAGTTTGAATAATATATCAGTTTCTCTCTATACTTGTCTTTACTTTACAGTCTTTATTTTATAACAGTTTTGACCACTTTTTCAAGTTTTTCGAAAAAACCTTTTTTTCTACTCATAAACTGCAATAGTTTTTCAATGACATACATGTCCAAACATAATTTCAAATTTCAAATATCATTTTTCAACTTAACTTAAAATATTACTTTTTCAGAAATCATACTAAATGTTATGTCCAAACGCCTACTAACAAGAGGATTTTGAGATGCCAACAAGAGGTGCCCTGATATTATTATTTTTAAGACTCGCGTGATTCCAAGAGTACATAACTGCATCCCTTTAATTGGAGTGTAGCCAAGGTCCAATTGAGGCAATTATACGTTGTTGGATCTCTCGCTAAATAAATAATGTGGTGATCAAATACGAGTATTTCTACACTCAAGTTAGCAAGAACTCATAGAGTGTGTTTTAAAACAAACTTCTCGACGTGCATCAAAGAGAAGCATAAAAAAATATTTTTATTATTCACTAGTCGTTTCCGATGCTATATAACTATAGCATATCTCCCTTTTCCTCTCCCTTTTCTTTTTTCCTTTTTCTTTTTGTGCAGCTTGGTTCCCTTCTTGCCTTCGTAAAAAAACTCTTATTTACTTATGTTTGGAAGTTACAACACGATTCCTTTGATTTGGTTATTATAGTGTGCATTTGTAATCGTATAATCGTGATAGCCTTTTTTTTCATAAAAAAGAAATTGATCTTTGGTCACTCATTCATTCTCTTATTATAAGTTATTGACTAACATTGCTAAGGTCACTCAAGAAACGAGGACGATAATTAATGAAGTTTCCACTAAGTGATATTTATGTAAAGGTGGTCTCTGTTGCAACTGCTTTACTTAGGAAAATCAAAAGCGTATGCTTGCTAATAAACCTTTTTTTGTGTTTGAGATCCTATCTAAATTTTTCTATATTCGAGCTACTAATTAAATTATATTAGTCGTTGCACGTTTTTACTGCTGTATTTTTGAAATTATTACTCAAGTCGAGACAAGTATCGCAATATATATACCGGTAACATAATATCAAAAGGTTTTGCAAAATTCATTTTTATTCGCGTAAAAGTCATTAGTTTGGTAAAATATAAATAACAATTTTATGCTCCATAAATAAAGACTATCAAAATGAGGCATGGCCCATTACAACTTTTATAGCACATCCCGACAAGGGAGTAATATATATATATATATATATATATATATATATAAAATTTCATTCTGACATTCAACATCAAGAAATTAAGCCACGTGACTGTATTAAGATTTGTGCAGGCCGTTTTTTAAAACTATTAGCAAAATATTAAGCCACAATTTAAATTATATATTTAAGTTTAATCTTCTTATTATGATAACTCTAGCATCCTCTTATTTTATCAAGTGGTTCCTTCTTATTTTTTTTTTTCTTTTTTGAACTCAAACAAAGATTTTTGTTAGGCTGAATCAGCAACCAACAAGTTTACAATAAAATTAGGAGCGTACTTGCAATAGAACGGACTAGTATAATTTCTAGACTCGTTTGCCAAGTAATGAGAAACTAGATTTACTTGCCTCTTAACAGAAACTAGAGAAATATTAGGATTTCTCTTTAACAGGAAACGATAGTCCTTCTAAAACACTCCAAATTCTGTAAAATCTTCACTTGAGGTGTAGTTACAAACAATTCCTAGGTATCACATTCGATTATACTCGGCCATTAAAATATTAAATCAACCAGACGTGAGGAAACTTAAATCCATAGTTTCAGCATGCCTAGCATTGGCATAACATCATAAAATCGAAAAAACTGCAACTACAAACTTACTTGATGAATAACGCACAATAGCCCCTACTCTACTGCAGCCCGAAGTATGGAAGACAACTGTATCTATATTACAATTCCAGATTCCATGTGGAGGTTTAGACCAAGACGATACTGCAACCCGTGTGGAAGCACTCACTAGACCTTTCAATCGCTCTTCAATCATGACAATCTCGCATTCGCTTAAAAGTTTCAAAGCTTCAGATAACACATAAGTGGGAGGAAGAATTTTACAATTCCACATAAATTCATTTCTTGTGGCCCAAACTTTCGAAGGACTGCACATGTCTGCCGAGCCATTAAAGAATTTGAGTCACTAACAACGCGCCTAAGGAACTCTGCTATACTAATGCTTTCCTCATTTTGTTTATATTGTCATACCACCCAGATTTCTTCTGCCTTCTCACACTCAAGGAATACATGTTCATTGTTTTTCACCAAGCCACAAAAAAAAAAATCATGCTTGAGGATTAATCATATAGCTAGTAAATTGGACTTAGTAGGTAGAATATTTCGAGCAAACCTCCAAATAATATCTTTGGAGGTAACTTCAAGTACCAAAACGTCTTCCCGTCAACAAATATCAATATAAGTCAAAAGCTCGAAAGAGAGAGAATAACAAAGATGATTAACTGTCCAGGCACAAAAGCTGACTAAGTTGACGAGGCAATTCTTGAAAATAGAGACTTCAGCATATTAGAATGCACTTTAGTAATAAATTTATATAAAATATTACTTAAAGCAATTAGATGCAAGTCTTTAAGAGTAAAAGGATCCAGCGTTTTAGGTATAAGACAATAATGGTTTCGTGTAGTGAGGCATGAAAAGATTTATTTTGTAATCAGTACCTGCAAGCCTCCAGAAACTCATGCCCAATCTGTCACAACCTCAAATTTCCTCCGTAGAATGTCGTGATAACACTTAATCTTAGGGACTAGATAATCCTAACACTTAATGAATTAATTGATAGCGATTAAACAACAGAACTATTAAGCAGAAACCAGCTATTTCTAAATGAAACCAACATTTCCAACATGAAATAACGTCCCAAAACCGGTAGTACAAGTCATAAGCTCTACTCAGTTTGCTAGAAAATCCCTAAATACAACTATTCCGGGAGAGAAATAAACAGTACAAGATGAAGTTTCAGAAGGTGACTCTGAGGCCTACGAACGCGACGACATGTTTACCTTGAGGCTCCACAGCAATGTTCGACCAACTAGCTAATAATCAACAACATCCGAGGCACTTGGATCTACACAAAAATATGCAGAAGCGTAGCCTAAGTACACCACAATGGTGCACAATAAGTATCAAGACTAACCTCGGTGGAGTAGTGATGAGGGACAGTCAAGACACCCACTGGACTAAACAACCTGAACATGTATAAATGTAGAACTAACATGGAACAATATCGATATAAAGCTAGGCATAATGTCAATAATAATACAATGTTTGTAATAGGAACTAAAAGCAACAGTTAGCAACGAGACACAACATGTAATAACACCGTAGAGTAAGATGAACACAGTTTAAATCAGGTGAAACCAAATAAAGAAAAACAAGCAAGAACTCAATAAGAACAATCGCTTTCACACCAGGTTTATCCAAGAATTTCTACAAGATACGAAACCTCAAAATCACAAATCACAAGTCCCAATTTGTGAACCTTAATCACTTGGCATCTTGTGCCTGTATTACAATTTATGACTGCACGGACGACTCACGTGCCAAGAGAGTGACAATATCTAATATACGCACGGACCACTCACGTGCTAACAATAACAGTGACTCATGACTGCATGGACAACTCACGTGCCAATAGGATAACTCTCACACATAAGGCAAGTACACAGGAGTACATGTAAATGATCAATAACATCAGGATTCATCTTCTTAAATCGATATGTGATTTATTTACGTGTATGCGTGTACAAGTGTTCTACCACAATTCAAGTCAACAAGTAAGAGTAGTGACAATGAATGACACATAAGAAACGATCACCACAAAATGTACAAGGTATAACTCACACAAGCTAGGCACACCACTACACAAATATCAACAATAACAACGCCTTCAGGCCATCACAAGTCATTACAAATCATTCCCCGACATAGCCCACCTTGTCTCGCCATGTACACAATAATAAAGTAAATGCCCGCCTTGTCTCGCCGCACGCGCATAATAATATTCCCACCTTGTCTCGCCACATGCGCAAACCCACATATATAGCCCTCCATGTCACGCCGCATGCGCAAATGTCAATAGTAAGAACAACACAGACAACTCACGTGCAAACACCCCGACAATCCTTTCAACAATACGACGTGTGCCAAAACATAACAACACAGTTTAGTGACTTTCACAACAAGTGCCCATATGCCACAACATTTTCTCAAAATAGCTTCAATACCACAATCACGCATAGTCCTCGGTTCAACAATACTGAGTACAACAGCAATAACCACAATAACACGAGAATACGGCAAGTAAATCAACATAAGAACTTCAAAACACAAAGAAACGAAAGGACGATCTCACAAAGAAAGACACAATAGGGAATAATGGTCTCAACAATAATAGTTCAACAAGGGAGAGATAATGTGTAACAATGATTCCACAAAAGTACAATCCGACGATAAGACAGATAACATGAATCAATGACCCCAAATAAGAATACGTCAGCAATGGAATGGATAACAAACTTCAATTAAGGTTAAGCAATAACAAAAGAGATAATAGTAATTTCAATTAAGGTTAAGCAATTACGGAAGAGATACTAATAACTTCAATTGAGATTAAGCAATTACGGAAGAGATACTAATAACTCCAATTAAGGTTGAGCAATTACGGAAGAGATACTAATAACTTCAATTAAGGTTGAGCAATTACGGAAGAGAAGGACGATCTCACAAAGAAAGACACAATAGGGAATAATGGTCTCAACAATAATAGTTCAACAAGGGAGAGATAATGTGTAACAATGATTCCACAAAAGTACAATCCGACGATAAGACAGATAACATGAATCAATGACCCCAAATAAGAATACGCCAGTAATGGAATGGATAACAAACTTCAATTAAGGTTAAGCAATAACAAAAGAGATAATAGTAATTTCAATTAAGGTTAAGCAATTACGGAAGAGATACTAATAACTTCAATTGAGATTAAGCAATTACGGAAGAGATACTAATAACTCCAATTAAGGTTGAGCAATTACGGAAGAGATAATAATAACTTTAATTAAGGTTAAGCAATTACAAAAAGGATAGCATGACAATAAAAGAGGCAACAACTTCAGTTAAGGCACATAGGAGTTTAATCGGCAATAAGGGTAGAACATGAATCAATTAATTCCAAACAAGACATGTAAGGGTGAATTTAGTAAATGGGGGATTTAACATGACAAAACAATTTCAAATCTAATGAACATAAGAACCTAAGAGCCCTAAACGGTCAAATTTTCACAATTAAGCCTGAGTATGTAATTGTCACCTCGCATACACGGCCTTCACAAGACACAATTAGCACAAATGACTCAAATTCCTAAGGGGTAGTTCTCCCCCACAAAGTTAGGCAAGATACTTACCTCAAAGGAGATAGACCGATACTCTAAAATGACATTCTCGAGTGAAACAACCTTCGGACGGCTCAAATCTAGCCAAAATAACTTCAAATCATAAATAAAACTCATAGGAAACAATTTCGGATAATAAAACTCCGATCTTTAATTAAAACTAAAAATACAACCCTCGATCCCGCATCTCGTAACCCGATAAAATTTACAAAACGCTAACACCCATTCCGATACGAGATCAACCATACCAAAATTATCAGTTTCCGACATTGAATCGCTCTTCAAATTCTCATTTTACATTTTGAAAGATTTTTACAAAATTTCTCATTTTCTTCCATTCAATTCACTAATTTAATGATGGAAACAACTATGAAATCATGAAATATAATCAATTTTGGATAAAGAACATTTACTCCAATCAACACGTGAAGAACCTTTCAAAAATCGCCCAAATCCGAGGCCTCTAGCTCAAAAGATGAAAAATGGACAAAACCCATGATTTTGGAAATTATACTCTGCTGCCCAGGTAACATGAATCGTGATCGCGAAGAAGAAAAAAAATAACAGCTGCCAAGAATGCACTACGCGATCGCGAATAAGGGGATGTGAGCGCGATTCAAGACTGTCTCAATGTACGCGATCATGAGCAAAGATATGCGAACACGAAGAACAAAGTAGGGCTCCCCAGCAAGGCCAACTCTACGCGAACGCGGAACATCAAATGTGAACGCGATGCAGAATGGACTTTGATTCGTGTTTCGACTAAACCATTATATCTGTATTGTAATTTTGGAACCATAGCAACTGAAATCATTAAGTTTTGACATCGTATGAGTAATTTATGGTCATTTTACTAAGAATTGAGTTGCTAGATTTTTCAGATTAGTTACGAAATTGCCAATGAATTCGTATTTAAAAATCTGCACTATTTTCAAATATTGAAACTAACATATTTCCTTCATTATAAAGTCAAATGGAGTGATTCAAAATTCTAACTTAACTGGAATTTCACGAGGAATATATTAGAGGTATCAAAAGTGAGTTTCAGGATTGTTTGGCATAAAAAAAACGAGGTAGAACAACTGGCATTTTTTGGCTATTAGTGTTGTTGAAGTTTTTCTCATCTTGAAAGTTTAGGATTGAGAGAATTCAAGGATGTTCTTCAAGTTTCTTCCATGGGATAAGGTCTAAACCATAACCTAAGTATTTTACTTTGATTCATTCCCTTGTTTTAAGGTTTAATCCATGATTTTAATTGAAAATCCATAAAATTCTTTAAATCAAGACCTACGTTATGTCTTAAATTTTAAAAATTGAAAATTCGTTAAAGGCGTTTATTTCCCGATTCCTTTTGGGGTTTTGTTATCGTATATTAGGAGAACAACATACTTGAATTTGGTGAGTTTTGGAGGAGTATTTCGGGATATATGGGACCCAACTAGTGTGGGTTGGACTCTTGGGTTATGAACACACAAAAGCGATATTGTGGCGAATTGGTTGAGCTATCGGGGCGAATTGGTTGAGCTATCGGACTCCGGTTGAGTCAGTTTTCATTCGTGTGAGCTTGTATTCGTTCGGGGTTCGTTCGAGTAATCTTGGATTCGGAATCCAAGGCGCCCATCATTGACTTTTGTTAACTTTTTCGGGAAAATATAAAGATCATAGCTTTATTTATTGTAATTTATTTCTCTTGCATTGTTTGATGTTATTAAGTCATTTTTTAAAATTTGAGTCGTGTGGAGGCAAATTTTAGGGAAAGGCTATTTTGAAGGGTTGAGTTGGCTTAGTTGAAGTAAGTATCTTGCCTAACTTTGTGTGGGGAAAATTACCCCTTAGGATTTGGATGGATTGTGCTATTTGTGTTATGTGAGAGTTGTGTACGCAAGGTGACGAGTGGGTACACGGGTTATATGTGGTATTTGATCGGTTTAGATTATCTACACTCTTTCCATGCCTTTATTTGAATTGTCATAACATGTTATATCTCTCATTATTAATCTACTCTTACATGCTCTATTTGAAGTTGTTAGCACTTATTCTACCTCTTACTTGTTATTTTGCTCGTATATGCTTTAGTTGAAGTTATTGCCTTCCTTATTGTCTTGTTAGCTCTTAATTATTGAATCACTTTTAATTGAAGTTGTTATTTCGTGGAATATCATCTTGTTGAGTTATTGGTGTTGAAATTGTAATAGTCGTTATCACATTGAGGCAAGGTTGTTAATTGTTGAGATACCTTTCCTTGTTGAGCATTCTCATTCATTTTGTTATTGTTGAAATTCTTGTACACATTGTGGTTGAGCCATGGGCTATTTGTTGTGGAAATATTGATGTTGTTGACTTTGTGACAAGGTGTGGCATATGGGCACTTGTGGTGCGAGTTATGGTTGTGTTGCGATATTGATAGGCATGCAGTGGTGTAAGGTTAGGGGTTGATACACATGCGGTGAGATAAGGAGGGCTTGATATGCGTGTTTCTAGTAGGGTAACTAATTGAAGCCACGTGGTGAGATAAGGTGGGCTAAAACGCATGTAGCTATTTCGGGAAAAAAATAATTTTCAATACTAAATGTAAGGCTCACGCGGCGATATAAGGAAAAATTGTGATTGAAATTGTGAAATGTGAATATGAGGCGGTACCTCGGTTGTGATTTTTATTGTACATTCCATGTTGGAACAACTTGTTGATTTGAACGGACATTGTTCTTCCTTCAATCATTCATCTACATTTTGATTGTATTTGGTTATTCATTGTTATCTTGGTGTTGGAACTATTGTGGTTTCTTGTGTGAGTCATGCATTCTATGTAATTTGTTGTGTTGCTTTAACATGTCAATATGTGCCTCTGTTATAACTTGGTGAATTGATTGCCAATGTGAATTTAATTGCCTGGAGTCACTGTATCATATTTTGTTGAGTTGTTGGTAACATAATAATTTAAATAAAATAATTATTAACATGCTTTATTCTATATGCCTCTTAAGATAGAACTCCTTATCTCACTCGATACCTTATTATTCTAAATGGTTATCTCACTTTCACTATAATTGGGTTCTCAAATTATACTCATCACCATGTTAGATGTTTACCTTACTTAAAATTGTTATCATATTTTTCTTTAATAAATTTTATATTTAATTCGTTAATTTAACTTATGTTTTGCTTTGTTTTAAAATGATACTTTTACTCAATTCTATTGATTTCTAAACTAAACTCATCTTATACTTTCGTACAAATTGTATATTAGTTTACTTTACTTGATTTCTAAAATAAACTCATTATTTCATTTGACACCTTACCTTATTCAAGATTGTTATTATGTTTTATGGTATCTAAATATATCTTTCGTTCATCTAAATTAATATTTATCACGGTTGCAAAGTACATGGTAGCACGTGAGCTTTGTCGTGTGATTTGTGTAAGATTTGAAAATTGTGGTTCATGACTTGTGGTTTATGAGGTGTGGTGCCTCGAGGTAATTCTTGTTGTAAGTCCATGCGTTGGAAGCGATTTGATTATTTGAGTTATCATAAGTTTTTCCTTATTTGACTTGATTTGCATCTCATCGGTGTTCGGATTATGTTGTTTCTTTATTACTCATTTACTACTTGCTGCCATTTATGTTTCTATTACTTCATTGTTGGTTGTAAATCAATAATTTTTCTGTCGTTGGTCTTACATTGATCTTCTTTCCATTGTTAGCTTATGTATATCTTGAATATATTTCTATATCTAGTAGGTGTCTTGACCTACCTCATCACTACTCTACCGAGGTTAGGCTTGATACCTATTGGGTACCGTTGTGGTGTACTCATGTTATGCTTCGGCATATTTTTGTGCAGATCCAGGTATTCTGATTGTGTTGTTGATAGTTGCATCTGCGCGGCGGGAAACTTCAAGGTATACCTTCTTGACGTTCGCAGGCCTCGGAGTCACCATCTTACTTCATTATGTTACTATTAAATTGTAATCCAAAACAGTATTGTGTTTAGAAATTGTAGTGTGTTTTAGTATTGTATATGACTCCGTACTATCGGTTTTGAAAAATGTGTAACTATTGGCCGCTTGTGGCTATATATGTCATTTAATAGTTTATGATAAATGATTAAATAGTTCAATTATGTTATTAAATCAGCATATGTTAAGCTTACCTAGTCTTAGAGAGTAGGTGCCATCACGACTTCTAAGGTGAGAAATTAGGGCAATGACAATCGGATTAAGTAAGCAATCTTAGGACAATTCTTTTTCTTCTTTAGGGCTTTTAGCCCCAAGTTGATCGAGGGCATTTCACTCCTAGAAAGGGCTTGTTTGCGACTAGTAGTAGCTGACAACGGTTTTTGACGCATTTATTAGCTGAAGAGGCCTAAGGCTGGTCTCTTTTCTCTCGTACCATGCATGCTTTAATTTAATTATCATTATTCCGAAAGTCAAAAAGTCCTTCCAATTTCTACCAATTCCATCCTACCTTTATTTATGGGCTATGAGCTTTGTAACTTTTTTTTAATAAAATTCTATCTAGTTCGTAGAATTAGTTTGATCCTCCCTACAAAAATAGTTGAGAAAAAATAGGCGCTTTTTTTAAAGGACTCATTATTATAGAGAAGATCTCCTTAGCTCACAAGGTGGCTTTAAGTGATCGGGGATTTTAACTTAAAGATAACATATGAAGGAGGGGTAATGTAGCCCTGGAACCAGAACATTATTCACCCTCATTTCCTTGCTTGCTGCCGAATTTCCAATCTTCTTATAAACTTATTAGCCAACTAATTATCATGTAATGATTACTCACCAAGTAATCATTATGTGATGATTTGAAATTCATTCTTTTTGCTCCAAAATTCCATCTTCACTCTCCAATATACCTACATTATTAATTAATATTCAAATAAGTTTAAAACTTAATACTCAAACTAAGTTGGGCATATACAATATAAAATACAATTAAATAACAAAACAAGTAGAGTAAATAATATCAAAACATATGAAAATATGCCCAACACCACTACCGACACTTCAAATTTTGCTCGTCCTCGAGTAACCTAAACTTTACTATTTCAACCACACAACTCAAGAGACCACATCATGATGGAGCATAAGCAAGTAATCACACTACACCTATGACTATGGTTGATACCAAAAATTAAGCATGAGCATACCCATTTTACACATTTTCTGACTTCGCATGCCATAAGTGTCACAACCTCAGTTTTCCTCCGTAAGATGTCGTGATGGCACCTAATCTCTAAAATTAAGTAAGCCTAACATTTAATAATAACTTAACAAGAATAATCAGCAGGAATACTAAAATAGAACTAACAATCTGATATAGCCTTCCAAAATAGAATCTCAACAACAACTTTATCAAAAGTGGTGGAACTTAGTCATAAGCTCTAATGAATAAATTAGAATGTCTACTACAACTCTGTCTGAATGGAAAATACAACAGAAAATAAAGATAAGGGAAGGTGACTCTGAGGCCTGCGGACGCCGAGTAGGTTTACCTTGAAGTTTCCGGAAAGTAGCTAACAATCGATCCCTAACGTCCGGCACAAGTAGACGTACCTAGATCAGCACAAAAAGAGGTGAAAAAGTGTAGTATGAGTACACCACAACGGTACCCAGTAAGTATCAAGCCTAACCTCGATAGAGTAGTGACGAGGTCAGGTCAATATACCTACTAGGACATAATAAACATAATGAAAATGTAATAACAAGAAAAAATAAAAAGCGGAGAAATAATTAATATGAAGCAAGTTAATAACATAGACTAGTGAAAGGATTGTAAGCATAGAGATAACATAAAGGAAGCGATTGAAATAAACCACAATGATCATATACGAACAATAACTAATTGAACAAGGAAGAACAAAACAACAAGAAGTATTCCCACCAATAACTCGATGCAACATGAGATAAACAACAAGAATCACAATGAGGTACCATCTCCTGTACAATAAGAATCACAACCGAGGTACCGCCTCTTATATAACAAGAATCACAATCGAGGTACCGCCTCATATTCACATTTCTCAATTTTAATCACAATCTTTTCTTGTACCACTGTGTGAGCCTTACATTTAAATAGTTTTAAAAATATTTTCTCCAAAATAGCTACATGCACTTTATCCCAACTTATGATGCCATGTAGCTTCAAGTAACTCCCTTACAAGCAACATGCACATAAGTCTCACCTTATGCTGCCGCATGCATACTAACCCCTATCCTTATACCGCTGCATGTGCATCAATATCATATCACAATAAAAACTCTCACCACAAGTGCCCATATGTCACAACTTGCTAATAATCAATAATATCAATGTCTATACAATAATAGCATGTGGCCCAACCACAATGTGTACAAGAATATCAATAATAATAATGAATGTAAATTTCTCAACAATTAACACTTCGCCTAAATATGCTAACGACTTTTACAACTTTAACACCAATAACTCAACAATGAGAAAGATAATGTGTAACCACGACACTAAATAAGAATATCTCACAATGGAAGATATAACATATACCGATGACTTCAAATAAGGATAATCAATAATGAAAGGATAACATGTAACAATGACTTTAAATAATGATAATCAACAATGAAAAAGATAACATGTAACAATAACCTCAAATAATGATAAATGAACAATGGAAAAGACAATATGTAACAATGAAAGAGGCAACAAGTTCAACTAAAGCATAAGAGAAAAATATAGAGTAAGATGTAGGACAAGTATTAACGAAGTCATTTAAGGCTTGTAAGGATAGACTAACGAAAGTAAGAGTAGATTGACTATGAGAATTTAGAACATGATATGACAATTCAATTAAAACATGGAAAGAGTCTAAGTATCCTAAACCGGTCAAATACTATATATAACCTGTGTACCCACTCGTCATCTTGCGTACACGATTTTCACATAATACAAATGACACAATCAATCCCCAATCCTAAGAGTATTTCTCCCACACAAATTTATGCAAGATATTTACCTTAACTAGGCCAACTCAACCCTCAAAAATATCTTTTTCCCCAAAACTCGCCTCCGCATGGCTCAAATCTAATCAAAATCGACTTAATATCATCAAACAATGAAAGAAAAATCAATAACAATAGATAAAGCTATGATCTTTATACTTTTTCAAAAAGTCAACAAAAGTCAACTCGGGGCTTTGTCAGTCAAAACACCGGTCCAAAGGTAGATTTTGACTACCCATAATCCCACGAGTTCATATATGTGATTAGTTTCAAAATCCGAGTCCAAATCAACTCTCAAAACGCAAATTCTTATTTTTCAAAAAATTTACAAAGTTTCACAAATTTTTCACTTTGATTTACATGATTTTGATGTTAAACTCTAAGATATATTGATGAAATATAGTTGGAAATAAATTAAAATCAGTTGCCCAATGTTTGTAGATGAAAATCCTCGTTCCAAATCTCTTTCTACCGAGTTTAGTGTTCTAAAATGAGAATATGTTGAAAAATCCCGCCTCTCATCCCTTTTATCCAGCTACAGATGTTGCATTTGCGACACATGGTTTGCATTTGTGAGCCCTAGCAGTTGCAGACCAGGGATCACATTTGGAAACCCTGACAGCCTCAATAATAATCGCAGTTGCGACAAAAGCTTCGTAATTGCGAAGCTGGACTTTTCGCAAAAGCGAACAATTGTTCGCAAATGCGAACCAAGCCAAATGCTTGCTGACTTCGCAATTGCGAAGGGGTTAGTCACAATTTCAACATCAGATCCCCCACTGTCACTTTCACAATTGTGAGGCTAGTGCTCGCAATTGCGATAACAGAGCAACATCAATACCAACAATTCATTTTCAGTTCAATTCATTCTGAAACATGCCTGAAACTCATCTGATCCCTTGAGGCTCCAAACCATACATCCACACAAGTCTAAGAATATCATACGAACTCACTCGCGCGATAAAAACATAAAAATAACATCTAAGACTACGAATCGAATACTAAAATGCATGAATTTCAAAGTAAAGTTCAAGAACTACTAGAATTGCATCTAAGCATCCGAATTCTATCAATTTAACTCCAAACGATATCAAATTTTGCAGACAAGTTCTAAATAGCATAACGGACCAATTCCAACTCCCAAAATAAAATTCTAAACTCGATAGCTAAAAGTTAACCTACGGTCAAATCTTTCAATTTCAAACTGCCAAATTTTGGCAAAACAACAAAAATCAATCTGCAGACTTTCGAATTCAATTCTGGGCATACGCCCAAGTCGAAAATCACGATACGAAGATATCAGAGCTATCAAAACACCATTCCGGGCTCTTTTTCAGAAAAGCCAGAGTTTGGTCAACATTTCTAACTTAAGCTTCTAAGTCAAGAACTAAAGGATCCCAAACAACCCGAAATCTTCCCGGAACAAAACTAACCAACCCTGTAAGTTATAAAACCATAAACACACATATGTGAAGCATCAAAAGGCAAAACATGGCACAATTACATAAAATGGCCAGTTGGGTCGTCACAATAAGTTAAACAAATTCAAAGCTTCAAACAACCTGTACATAACCACCTTACCTCAAAGGTCAACTCGTTATCACTAAGCACTCTTGGTTTGCACCCTCACCCAAACAAGAGAAGTTTAATAAATCCACCTATCTGTCATGAGATCATATTCCTTCACTAATAAACAAGAGAATAAATAGTCCAGATATTCAATTCAAAAGATCAAATGCAATTCAAGACTCATACATAAGAACAAAAATTCACTCACTCTCACAAAATAATTTATGCGCTTCCCAAGGTCGTACTATAGGCTTGCATGTAGTGTAGGACTCGACTAATCTAAGCCTGCTAAATCTATGATCAATTAGAACTTTATAGATTGTGATGTAGGCTAAGAGACAGATAAGATACATTTGGGTAATAGTGGGTAACCCTTCTAAGCACATTAATACAATACATCAAATAATTCGAGTGCCGCTCATCATAACCCAATCTTCATATGTCCCATCTCATTACCATATCACAAGTAGGCCCCCTTTCTTTAAGCACTTCAATATTGATAACTCACTAGTGATGATAGAATATACTCGTGTGATGTTTTTTTTCACTTTTTTCCTTCTTTTTTTGTAATTTTTTCTTACACTTCCCCAATGCTTACAATTTTCGTTAATGGCTCTCTGTTTGTAGTGCACCTTTATTACTTTCTACGGTTCCACTCAAAAGCTATCCTATTTTCTCCTTACCCTTCTAGCGCTCAATCTTGTAACTCAAGTACTTTTGGAGATCAAGGTTCAATCAAAGAATAAATTAATAACGAAAGGGAATTAGGCTTGAAACGTGAGTGCCAAAGGAAATATTTATAGGCTCAAAGGACCTAACTAAAAACATTAAATTAATGATAGGCAATTAAGGCTCAAAGGGCTAATCACAGAAATACCTAGATCATCTCATAGACTCAACATTTATTTCGCCTTGTCACACACATGGGGCAAATTCTAGACTAACTCAAGATAACACAGACTACAACTTCAAACTTCTCACACACATTGCACACAACTCATTCTCGACAGATTCATTCCAACTCTCAAGTTAAAGCAAGTAGCATATAACCAAGAAGTATTAAGCAATAAGCACTAGATGAACAAACAAGTCAAGAAGCTCAGAAAAGGGCGTCACAGAACATGCTATTTAAATATTTTAAGGCATCATACAGTTCAAAACATTTCGGGAAGGTGATTCGCATGCCTTAGCCTAAATGTGCTAGCAACAAACATGTCAAAATGCATCTAAAATCAATTATTTCTTACTTCCCACTCCTACTCTAATCTTAAAAACAATACTCGGTTAAAGTTATATCCCCTGAAAAAGAACAGATGCACAAAGAAAAACCAAGGGGGAATTATTACCTAACTAAAACTAACTAGAAACGAAAGGAGAATCCACTTTTTGCATTTTTCAGTGGACCTTAATCCCTAAAAAAAGTTTTCCACAAAATTCATCATCGAAAAAGTCTAAATTTTCTGATTATTTCTTCTTTTTCGATTTTTTCACAAACTGTTTTTTTTACATAAAATACTATACTACTAAAGAGTACTAGCCTGACAATCTCCTCACCCCACACTTAAAATTGTGCATTGTCCTTAATGCATACAATAAATAATAAGAGGGTAAAAGAGACTCCCTAGTAGGTCAAAGTCCGAAGCATTAGCAGTTCACGGGATACGCAGACTTCTCCCATATATGATCATTTGTGCGGACACCTCATACTTAGTTCCAACCACCTGCTCACTTTTGCATACTTCCTATTAGCTTTGACTCTATGCTCCTACTCCTACAAAACACAAAAAATAACATTACAAAGATAACACAATAAAATAAAATAACAAAAAAAAAGTAGAGTTGGCTTGCCTTCCAACAAGTGTTTTATTTATAGTCGTGGCACGACTTATCCAAACTTCATCACTTTTTCCTCCACCTTGAAGATATAAATTATATTCCCAAATTTGATTCAAGCTTTCGATTATGGTCTCGGGTTGGTGGTACAAAGCCAACATAATCAAGTAAACAATATCGCATTTCTCTTCTTGGCATAGCAAATCTCAGACTATATGCACTTTTTTCCTCATTTCTAGACTCCTCCATAAAATCGGATGGATCAATTCTCGTGTCACCAATCAAACACAATATTGAAAAGTAGTTAGAATGAGGTCCAATACGCTCTAGCTCTAAAATCGCTTCAATTTTGACATCCTCATTTTGCACACTACGTCAACCTTGGCATCATCAACAATAGTTTCATCAATGATTGGAACTCCCCTTTCTGCTCCACAATCTAGCCAGTGTCTGTATTAAATAGTTGTTGGGCATCAGACGCCTAAACCTTTTTATGCAATTGAGCCTCCAAGTCATAAATATCTGAGCCAAATTGGTCTATCTCTTGTCTGAGCTCAGTTTATTCCTTTTATCAGTTGTTTTGCCATATTTGAAAGACCATTATGAAGAAACTCATAAAATTTTCATTAGCTTAGCTTGTTCCTCTAGCCAAGATTGGCTCACGATATCTTCTTCTTCAAAGTTATCTTCTTGTCAGAACTTGCTCTCTCCAACCAATTTTTCCTCTTTGGACTTCATTCTCGTGATTGTTGTACAAATTCCCTTTATTGCCTTTTGAGTTTCATCAAGTTGTTCAGCTACTTGCCTCACCATGTCCATAGTACGGGTGGCACGTTCCACATCCTCCACTCCATTGCTCCTATCAAACTCACAAATATTATTAGAAAAATAATAATAAGAGCTTGGAGAAGAATAAAAAGAATTAGGACAGTCATCCCAATGGCCACCTTGACAACCACATACATTACAAAAATCCACTCAGAAGATTGAGATGGTAACCTCAACTTGCTCCCCAAAATAGTTTTATAATTTTTCCATAATTACAGTCTTTCAAAATATTGACAAGGATTACCAAAATTAGAACAACCAATATTCAACCAATTTTATTCCAATATGTCATGTCAACAAATATAATAAACAATTAAACTAAATTAAAATTTTAAAACTTAAATAGGCAAAAGTAAAAATCTAATCTAGTAAAATAGTTAATTTCTAAGTCCTTGGCAACGGTGCCAAAAATTTGTTACTTTAAAATGCACACGCAGGCATACGTGGTCAACAAGTAATAAAGAGTGAGTAGAGTATCGTTCCCACGAGTACTTGTGATTAACTATCAACTAAACTAAAATATTTAACTTATTCAAGTGATGTTTTAAAAGTATGATTTTTTAACTATAACTAAAATAGAGAAGCAAACTAAGAGACTAAAGAAAACAAGTCAGAGAGCTTAGATACGAATTCAATCGGAGAAAATATTCTAGAGATTTGGGTTAGCTAACAATGTTGTTAAGTTTTTTACATAAATTGACTAATTAAGTTATCTAATTTATTAATTGTCAGGGTTAACATGATTAAAGACATAAAATTAAAGAATTATCCAATTTTAATAAATTAAAGACATAAAATAAATAATTAACAACTGAAATGCTCCAAAAATACATGTAATAAATCCAAAAAAACACGGTATATACTAATCCAAGAAATTCGAAGTCACAAGTACATGAGCGACTAGAATACTATAAATACAGTTTGAAACAAAATACAACTATTCGAAACAAAATAACAGTAAATATAGATAAGGAAATGGACTTCAGGGACTGTGAATGTCGTGCATCTCTACCTCAAGTCGCCAGATGCATATATGATCTGAGCAAAACCTCCGCTAGACACCACTGAGACCAACATCAAAATCTACACAAGAAATGCATATGAGTAGTATGCGTACAACTGACTCCATGTACTTTGTAAGTGTCGAGCCTAACTATAACGACCCAGCCGATCGTTTTGAGAGTTGTAGCCTCGTTCCCCTATTTACTACTCATTTTATGCTTTATAGTTATTAGGTGACTTGCCGGGTAGATGGTTCGGGTCCGGAGAGGATTCGGAATGAGTTGAGACACTTAGTCTCAAGGTTGAAAGCTTAAGTTGAAATGGTTGATCGGATGTTGACAATAGAGTTTTGATGGTTTCGTTAGTTCCGTCGGGTGATTTTGGACCGAGAGTGGACTTTGTGGTTAACATGCTCGAATTGGAGTTCCGGGAGTTGGAGTAGGTCTGTGGTGTTATTTGTGACTTGTGTGCAAAATTTAAGATCAATTGGACATGATTTGATAGGTTTCGGAATCGTTTGTAGAAGTTGGAATTCCTAAGTTTCAATAGGCTTGAATTAGGGGTGCAATTCGTGTTTTTGATGTTATTTGAGGTGATTTGAGGGCTCGATTAAGTTCGTATTATATTTTAGGACTTATTGGTATATTTGGTTGAGGTCTTGCGGGCCTGGGTGGAGTTCGGATAGTTTTCAGATCAAAATTGGAGTTTGAAAAATTATTGTAGCTGAAGTCTTCTCGTGCAATCGCACTTGCAGATCATTGGTCGCAAGTGCGGGCTGGTGAGTGCAGGTACGACCTGGAAGGGATTGGATAGTGGTCGCAAGAGCAGAAATGTTTCCGCAGATGCGAAGGCGCATCTGCGTAGGGTCTTCCGCAGAAGCGGAAAGGGGCAGGTTGTGTTGGAATCACAGAAGCGGGCGACAGCTCGCAGGAGCGCACTCGCAGATGCGGAAGCTTGGCCGCATGTATGCGAGGTTAGGAGTGGGGTGTTTTCTGCAAAAGCGGAATAGATACCGCAAAAGTGGTACCGTAGAAGCGGATTTTTGGAGCGCATGTGCGGAAAGCCTGAGCAGGATATTAAAACGAGGGTTTCGAGATTTTCTTCATTTTTGAACATTCCAAGCTCGGGATTAGGAAATTTTGAGAGGGATTTTGAAGGGATTCTTGAGGTAAGTCACTTGTGGTATAATTTGCTCAATAATTATGTTTCCTTATTGATTTTTCACCTAGATTGTATGGATTTAAGGTGTAATTTTGGGGCTTGAGGCTAGGGATTTGGAGAGTTTAAATTGGGGATTTGGGTGTCGATTTGATACTGGATTTTGGTGAATTTGGTATGGTTGGACTCGCGGTTGAATTGGCTTCTAGATTTTGTGACCTTTATTGGATTCCAAGACGTGATCCCGAAGACCGTTTTTTTAGTCAACTTTTGAATGTGATTCAGAATTTAGTGTTTTCTTATAGAATTGATTCCTTTTGCTCGTGTTGATTGTATCGAACTGTTTGTGGCCAGATTCAGGGCATTCCGAGGTAGTTTCGCGAGGTAAGGGCGTATTGAAGTAGAGATTTGCACGGTTTGAGGTAAGTAACACTTCTAAACTTGGATCTGAGGGTATGAATAGCCCAAATTTTGTGTTATGTGATAGATGTTGAGGTGTCGCACATGCTAATTGATGGGCGTGTGGGCATGCACCATAGAAATTGTGATTTAGTCAATACTCTAGAGCTGCATAGCCATTTTTATTTGAACATTCTTGTCGTATTCTATGTGTTAGAGCACTTGAGTTGTGATTCATGCTAGGAATCATATTTAGGATATATGCTGGTACTGTTAGGACCCATAATGGTCGTTCTTGTTGTTGACTTATTTGTTAAATTGCAGTTATGTACTCCGTCTTATTCATGATTTGATATCACATCTCTGTTTTTTGTTATTGTGTATTGTCACATATCGTATCATTGATTAAGGTTGTTTAGTATAATAGTTGTGAGTCCGAGAGACTGGAGAGATTGATGACTGAGTGAGGCCGAGGGTCTGATTGTAAGCGATACTTATGAGATCGGGCTGCACTCCGTAGCATATTTTATTTATGGTCATGGATCTTGCCCGAATCATTTACATTGAGGGATGGATCTTCCATGGGCATGGATCTTGCCCGAGCCATTTCTATTTGGGGATGGATCTTCCCTGGGCATGGATCTTGCCCGAATCATTTATATTTGGGGATGGATTTTCCATGGGCTGGATTGGCCTTATACATTAGTCGGTGTCTGACTGTCAATATATATATATATATATATATATATATATATATATATATATATATATATATATATATATATATATATGGGATGGATCTTCCTTGGGCTGGATTGGCCATATATAGTACTGAGTGATTGAGTATTCCGAGAGTGTGAGTACACGAGGTTTCCATTGTGGTACATCACATACAACATATATTTTGGCATGTAGATATAGAGAGGTCATATTCCTCATATCATTCAAAATTGATCTATCTTACTTGTATTGAGTTTAACTGTTGAACTTGAAAGCATGCCTACATTTCTGTACTGTTATTCCTATTCTAAACTATATATGTCGAGCCCATCACTACTTTCAGTTCAAAGGTTAGATTTGTTACCTATTGAGTTGGTTGTACTCACGTTATACCATACACCTCGTGTGAATATCTAGGTGCTTCCAGTCACGGCGGTTGCTAAGTTGCGAAGTCCGGACCTTTGGAGATCATCGAGGTAGCTGCTTGGCCTTTGCAGACCTTAACTCTCCTCCCTTATCTATCATTTTATGTTTTAGTTTTATTTTCTAGATGGTGTACCAGACTATATCTTCATGTAGATGATCATGTACTCGGTGATACCCCGGTTTTGGGAGAGATTATGTATTGAGATGATTTTCTATCCTGCTTTTAAAAGATTTTCCTTAAATTAAACTATTTTCGTATCTTTCAAAGCTTTAAAGGTTGGAAATGTCTGAGTAGTCAGCTTGCCTAGTACTACGATAGGTGTCATCACGACGTATTCATTTTGGGTCGTGACACTAACCTCGACGAAGTAGTGACGAGACTATAAGAAGGAACTCATTATAAAATTGTACAAGTATAAATAAAATAATAGTAGAACAAAGAAAACAAGTATTTACATGAAGACCGGAATACAAATACATAAGAGAGGGACCTAGAATAACATTTATTTTCAACTTCTCAATACAACAGGGACACAAAACCAACGGTTAAGAACAACCAACATGTCTTCTCTGTTGCGACGTGCAACCCGATCCACAAATATATATACAAATACCATTACGGCGTGCAACCCGATCCCAAACAATAATTCCAATATCCATTGCAGTGTGCAACTCGATCCCAAACAATAATACTAATATATGTTGTGTCGTGCAACCCGATCCCAAACAATGCAACAATGAATGTACAAACTACGACCAACTACAACGTATCTCACAACGAAACGCAATAAGAAAATTACATAAATAAAGACATAAAACAGATAAAAGTGACTATCTAATATCAGACAAAGTCATAAAGCAAGTAAAGGCAGTCAATAAATAAATACACGGATGCATGGAAACATATAGAAAATTAAGGCATGTAACGAATAAATGCATGAATTTAACAAGTAAGGGCAAGTGACAATTAAGCATTTAACACGTAATAACATGGATTAAATGAAAGCATGAAATAATTGAAGACAACAAATAAACATCTGAACCTGCATGCTTAACACATGGCTACATATATACACTCATCACCTTGCATATACGCTGTCACCACACATAAATCAAGTAACAAATAGACCAATCAAGTCCTAATTCTCTCAAGTCAAGAGTAACCACGACATTTACCTCTTTCCGCAACCAAATAAATGATCAATCACGGGTTTTCCTTTAGAATAAGCCTCCCGACCAATCGAATCTAGCCAAATATAGTTCAAACAATTCAAAACAAGCTTTACAAATGTCACGACACAAAATCCCACATGTATTGATGGCGTCTATCGCAATACTAGGCAAGCCGATAATAACAAATAACCACGCATCTTTAAATTGAAAATATAATGAAATAAGCTTAATAGTAAAAACCTTATAAATAATGAAAGAAAATATCGCGACTCAATAAAAAATCCCCCAGAATTTGGGTGTCACTGAGTACATGAGCATCTAAATGACAACATAGTTTGACTGTTAAAAACAATTGTTTAGGAAGATAGAACAGTACAAATAAACTGGAAAGAAGGAGAGTAGAGGTCCGCAGACGCTAAGGCAACTACCTCAATAGTCTCCAAAAAAATAAGGCTCCAAAGCTAGTAACCGCAGTGCCCAGAAGTACCTGGATCTGCACATGAAGTGTGGAGTATAGTATGAGTACAACCGACTCAATGTACTCAATAAGTAACGAGTCTAATCTTGGGCTGAAAGCAATGACGAGCTCAGACAGGTACAGTTCAAATACAAATTCTAACAGTACAGAAATATAGACATGCTTTAAAGTTTAACAGTTTAAGTTCAACAAGCATAAAATATTCCATTTATGAATGATATGAGGGATGATACATCACTATATCCACATGTCAATTATGCATGCAAAGTGTAATGCAACACAGTGATAAAGTCATATGCGTATTCTCGGAGTATTTATTCTCTCTGAGCACGCTCAATCACTTAGTCATCCCAGCCACTCAGTCCTCCAAGTCACTTAGTCCTCTCAGTACTCTCAATCACTTGACACTCGCTCTCAGTAGGTACCTGCACTCACTGCTGGTATGTCAGACTCTGAATGGGCAGATCCTGCCCAAGCGCTAATATAAGCCAATTATGGCATGAATCAATAAATTTTGTTATGGCGTACATCCTGATCCCATAAATATCACTCACAATCAGGCCATGGGTCTCACTCAGTCATCAATCTCTCCAGTCTCTCGGACTCACAAAAAGCCATGACAATCAGTCCAATCAATGATTATATGATGTAACAATAATGGCAACAGAGACTGAGAAATGATATGCAAAGGATAGATATGGCTGAGTATATGATTGCAAATTAAGCAAATAATTCTACAACGAAACGACACATGTGGGTCTCAACAGTACCAGCATATAGCCTAAGCATGCTTTCTAACATGAATCGCAGCTCAACTCCTCTAACACAAAGAGAGTATATGAATGATATCAAGATTTGTTAACTACATAGTTCCACGGAATCAACAACATCACAATATCATGGTGCACGCCCACACGCCTGTCAATTAGCATGTGCGCCACCTCAACACCAACCACATAGCACATACTTCGGGAATTCATACCCTCAGAACCAAGTTTATAAGTGTTACTTACCTCAAACCGCGCAAATTCCTACTCCCATAAGCCTTTTCCTCGTGAATCAGCCTCTAAACGACTCGAATATAGCCGCAAACAACTCAATACAATCAACACAAGCTAGAGGAATCAACTCCATATGATAAAGCTAGGTTATTTAGCAAAAGTCAAAAAGTCAACCCGGGGCTCACGTCTCAGAATCCCAAAAAATTAACAAAATCCGAACACACGTTCAACCATGAGTCCAACCATACCAAAATTACTTAATTCCGATGTCAACTCGACCTTCAAATCCCCAAATTAAAGCTTATAAAGTTTCTACAATTTTTCCCAATTTTTCCATCCCAAAACACTAATTAAAAGGTAAAAACAATGATAGATTCATGTATATTAACCGAATCCGAGTTAGAATCACTTACCCCAAATCAATTCCTTGAAAATTCTTCCAAGAATCACTTCAATCCGAGCTCCCAAAGTTAAAATGTGAAATAATACTCTAATCCTCATTTTTTGAAAATATATAATCTGCCCAATGATATCCTCTTGGTGATCGCGGAAAGTGCCTCGCGATCGCGAAGAACAAAATTTATACTGCCCTTAAAGTACTCTTCGTGAACGCGAACAAACCATTGTGAACGCGATGCACTGGATCATCAACCTACATGATCGCGGACACCTTCACGCGATCGCGAAGAACAAAACACGTGGACTTCCCAGCCTCCTCCTTCCTTCTTCGCGGACACAACCCAGCTCACGCGTTCGCAATTCATAAAATGCCAAAGCTCCGCGATCGTAGACCTTTTCTCGCGATCTCATAGAACACATTTTTCCGAGTCACCCAATCAACTCTTCACAATCGCAAACTTCCCCTCGTGATCGCGTACAAGGAAACCAGCAACATTCATGACAACAACCTCAGCAATTCTTCTAAATCAAATTTCAATATGTTAATCCTCCAAATTCTACCCGAGCCCCCAAGACCTCAACCAAATATACCAACAAGTCTTAAAACATCATACGAACTCACTCTAAGCCTCAAATCACATCAAACAATACTAAAACCATGAACCGCGCATCAAAGCCTAATGACCTTATAACTTCCAAAACTAATGCCGAAACATACCAAACCAACTCCGATTGACCTCAAATTTTGCACACAAGTCATAAATGACACAACGAACCTATTCCAACTTCCGGAACCAAAATCCTAGCCTAGTAACTACAAAGTCAACTCTCAGTAAAACTTCTCAACTCTCCAAACTTCAATGTTTCCAACTTTCGCCAATTCACGCCAAAATTACGTACGTGCCTCCAAATCAATATCCGGACACACTCCTAAGTCCAAAATCATCATACCGATCTATCAGAACCATCAAAACTCTATTCCGGGACCATTTACATATAAGTCAACATCCGGTTAAATTTTCAAATTAGGCTTCCAACCTTGGGACTAAGTGTCCTGATTCATTCAGAAATATCCCCGGAACCAAACCAACGACCTCAACAAGTCACATAATAACATATAAACACAGAATAAGCAATAAATAGGGGAACGAGGCTATAATACTCAAAACAACCAACCGAGTCGTTACAACAAACTACCCACAAGTGAAAAAGGTTCAATCTTTAACTAAATTGAAAAGGTTAACAAAAGTCAAACCCAGGCTCGCTTAGTCAAAAATTGAGATTCGGACCAAATTCCAATTATCCATTCACCCTCGAGCCCGGTTATGTGATTTGTTTTGAAAATCGACCAGAATTCGAGGTCTAAATCTAAATTTTTTCTAATTCCTAAATTCTAACCAAAACCTCTAATTTCTACTTTGAAATCACTTAATTTAAGGTTAAAAATCAATAGATGATTATGAAAATATATCAAAATTAGTTGAAAAGCACTTACCAATGAAGTTGAGGTGAAATCTCTTCAAAAACCTCACTAGTCCGAGCTCTAGGTTTCAAAAATAATAAAAACAATGAATTCCCAACTTTGATCTTTTATTTAACTACGCATCAGATGTTCATCGTGTTCGCGAAGCACCTGCCGCATCCGCGGAGTACACAGACCAGTTGGACTTCTTGTTCGTGAGGTCTTCATCACATTCGCGAAGGCATTTCCCCGCCAATTCTCTACATTCGTTTCCCATGTGTCACCTTCGCGATGAAGGACCACCTGCCTTCCCCAAACTTTCCCCCAACACTACGCGTTTGCGTGTGGTCTGCCGCATTCGCAAAGGTCATACCCACCCACCCACCCCAGCCTTTGCATTCGCGAGCCTACCCTCGCGTTCACGTAGAACAACCATCCCCAGCCCCACAGTTCATTTTTGTGATCTCGGTAGTGGCTTCGCTATCTCAAAGTACTGATATACCAGCAGAAAACCAGCAACTCAACAAGTCCAAATATGGTCCGAAATTAATCTGAAACTCCCCCGAGTCCCTCGATATCCAATCCGAACATGCACACAAGTTTAATAACATAATATAAACTCGCTCGCTACCTCAAAGCATCAAAATAATATCAAATAATAAGAATCGATTATCATAACTCAAGATTTCAACTTAAAAACTCATTTTTCACAATCTTACACATAATGCACTGAAACGCACTCGGGTCACCCCGGACCCTAACTAAACGTGTGTACAAGTCTAAAAATATCATACGAACCTATCAGAATTGTCAAAATACAATATGAGGTCGTTTACCACAAACATTGACCATGGTGAACTCTAGTTGCTTTTAAAGTCAAGAATCATATTTTCTTTGAAATTTCACGTAAATTTTTTTCGAAAAAATGACATGGATCACGTACGCAAGTCATATAATATCAAATGAATCTATGAGAGTTCTCGGAGAAAATAAAGGCTAGTACTCAATACGACCTATCGGTCGTCACATTCTCTGCCTCTAAAAGAAACGTTCGTCCTTGAACAGACATAGAAAAATACCTAGACTGGTAAAAAGGTGGGGATATCTATTCCGCATATCAGACTCGGACTCCCACGTAGACTCCTCAATTAGCTGACCTCTCCATTGCACTTTCATAGAAGGAAAACTCTTGGATCTCAACTCTTGAACCTGCTAGTTTAGCCACCAACTCCTCCTTATAGGTCAAATTATCATAAAGTTGGACCATGCTGAAGTCTAGAACATGTGACATGTCCTCATGATACTTCTGAAGCATAAAAACATAAAATTCCGGATGTACCCCTACTAGGCTAGGAGACAATGCAAGCCTATGAGCAACCTCCCCAACTCTCTCCAAGATCTCGAATTGAAAATTCATTCTTTTTTCTCCAAACTTTCATATTCACTGTCCAATATACATACATTATCAATTAACACCCAAGTAAGTCTAAAGCTCAATACTCAAGCTAAGTTGGACATATACAATATAAAATATAATTAAAAAGCGAATAAAATGTAGAGCAAACAATATCAAAATATATGAAAATATGCATAACATCAAGGTCATAATTTTCTTAAAGTCGATTTTTGTTGTGTTGTATTTGATAATGGATAAGAGTACTTAATTGGTAATACTTAAGTTAAATGGAAGTTGATAGTGGATATTAGTGTTTTAAACAGCGTGGGTGTAAGGTGAGGCATTTTAAATATGCCTCAGTGAGGCGTGAGCCCCGAGGCACGGGGCATAAGCCCCATGGGTATTTAATTTTTAATATTTTATAAATAATATAATTACATTAAATATTTATAAATAGGTAAAATGGTATAAAAATTTTAAGAAAATTATAAATATGTGAAATATATATATAGATGTGCTCCATCCCCACAAAAAAATAGTCAAAACAATCTATTATACGCTACTTATAAGCACAAGTAACTTGAGTCGAAAAGAATAATTTTTTCTACATGAAAGAACAAAAAGGATGACTAACCTGCAATTTGAACTTTAAGCTTTGAACTTGCTGCTATGAAGGAGAATGGAGTTCTCTTTGTGTTTACAAAAAGAAAAATTGACTATTCGTTGCTTTTGGGAGATAGTAGCAGACTAGCGGACAAGATAAAGAATTGAGAAAGACCATAAATTAGAGCTTCAATCAATAAAAAAGGTCTTGACTTTTAAATTTAATATTTCAGTTCCTTTTTAAAACTTTTGAGTAATTACAAACTGACATTTGAGAATTTGGGTATTATATAAAGGACTTATTCAACAAATTTTATTTTAATTTGAAAAAGCCTCTAGAGCTTACGCCTCACTACAAAAATACGCCTTAAACGCCTGAGTGTACGCCCTGAATTGCTGGTCATATGCCTCTTGAGACTTTCGCCCCACATCATCGCTTCGGGGCATTTTTTATGCGCCTTCCCCTTAGGCTCGCCCCGAAAATACCTTTTAAAACACCGGTGGATATAAGTACTTAATCGGTTTGATTTGATATCAATATTTGAAAATCAACTTAATTGGTTTGATATATGTTTAGGAAAAAATTGACCCAAATCAAACCATGCCATTATTATTTTTTCTTCTATATATGTAGGTACGATGGAGAAGGTATTAATCTTTTCTTTATAGAGAAATTGTTTAATCAATTCCTATAGATTTAAGCTTTAGTTCTCAACCTCCTTGCTTATAGAATTAATTAAAATAAAAATTTATATTTTAAAGGACGATTTTCTTATACTGTAATTTTTTAATATTAATAATAAATACTATAAATAAATTAGAATAAAAAAGGTAAGCCTAATATCTTAATGAGAGAGATCAGTATTATTAAAGCCAAATTTAAGAGAATCTCTCTAAAATTTTACTTAATAAATTTATATAAGTTTATTATGCTAAAAAAACAAACACTTTATACAGATGTGTAGTTTAATCTTATACTACACTAGGGGTGGTAAGATGCATTAGCTTTGTTTATTAATAATACCTTATTTGGTACACTTTTTGAATCTATACATTAGTTATGCAAACATTAATTATACACTCGGGGGTCGTTTGGTAGTGTGTATAAGAATAGTGCGTAATAAGGTGTATTATTAATGCAGAGATTAGTAATGCATGGGTTAGTAATGCAAGCATTAGTTATGCAGATATTATTTCTTATAAACTGTTTGGTGTGGTGTATTAAAAATTATAATGCATTGCATAATTTTTAAGAAAAATAGTTGTTTACAAAAATGCCTTCCATATTCTCTAGCTTTAAGGGATTTTAAGGATAATTTTGTGTTTAACCATACTAATGCATGCATTAATAGTCTTGGTATTACTAATGCCATGATTTTCTATGCATTACTTATACATAGGCTAATACCAAGTATGATGTATAACTAATGCAAGTATTAGTTATATAAAAGTTGAAAAAATATACCAAACAAGGTATTAGTAATGCACAAAGCTAATGCTTGCATTATTTTTTCTAATACCTCCTATCAAACGACCCCTCAATTTGTTATTATCTTATGCATAACTAATGCATAAGAAATTATGGCATTAACAATGCAATGGGTTTTAATGCATGCATTAGCCTAGTTAAAGATAAAATTATCCTTCAAAATTTAAGCTTGATTAAAATATTTTATTATATTAATACAAGTTTAAAATAATCAAAGAAAGTTGGAAATAGAGTTATATCCCTAGTAAATAAATAAATACGTAGCATATTTTATTTTTTATAAATAAATATTCAGTTCTATACTACAATATAGATAGACAAATCAAATAATTTTTTTAAAATCTTTTTCATATAAAAATATTCATAATATATGTTTTTTAAAAGATAAAATGATGGACTGGTTATTAGGGTATTTTTGTAAATAAATAATTATTTTAGAAATTGTACAATGATTTAATAAATCAAACCAAACAATGGATAAGAAATATATCAGCATAACAAATACTAGCATTACATACACCGTATTCAACATTATTTTTATACACTCTACCAAACGACCCCTAGCAGTCTTATCATTCTTTGTAAGTAAATGATTCATGGTGAAAAAAAGAAGAAGAAAAGTTAACAATTCACATTTATCATTAGTTATACTGTAATTGATGATGATTTTTCACTCACTTAGAGCCCGTTTGGATTAGCTGATTGTAAATAGCTGATAAGCTTGAAGTGCTGAAAAATATTTAAAAGTATTGAAACTAATTTTTTAAATAAGCATTTACGTGTTTGGATAGACGTGCTGAAACTGATAATAAGCAGTTGATATGTTTGGTAGAAAAATATTGATAAGTTGTTATCTTGTTAAAAAGACTAAAATACCCTTAATTTCTTTTACAAAAGATTATGAATTAAGAAGTTTTTTTTGTAGAGAAAACGATAAACAACGGATATGGAATGAAGAGAAAATTAAAAAAATTATTTTGGAAAAAATATTTTATAAATTAAAAAATATTATTAAGGATAAACTAGTAAATTTTTTGGTCTAATTAAAAGTGTTTATAAGGTGAAAAGTTTAGTCGAGTATGACCAACTTATGACTGATTTTAACTTATAATCATTTGTATGTTACCAAATGGGTAGAAAAGCCAAAACTTAGTTATAGCAAAAGACCCACTTAATTGTGTATTTTTCTTTCCTCTTTTTATTTTATTTCTTTATTTTATTGATCCTAAAACTTATGCACATTTACACAAAATCATTCCATCACACACACACACACACACAAAATCATTTCCATCGGTTAAGGATCGGAGTACAACTTTTCCGATCAGAAAATGGAGGCGACTCCCTCTAATCCTACTCATAACATCATCTCCACCGCCCCCTCTGCTGCAATCAGTATGAACGCCTCCGTCGCCAGCCACCGCAATCCGCTAAGAGTTGACTGGCCGACGGTCGACGGACCACTGGGTTTAACAGAGCAAGATTCCGTCGATTACGCGCGTAGATTCTTCAACTTTGGGTTTTTACTCCTCCCTTGGCTTTGGGCTGTCAATTGCTTCTACTTTTGGCCTGTCCTTCGTCGGCCCAACTCCCATTATCAACCCGAGCTCCGTCGCTGTAAGTCCCAGTTGACTTATCGATTATGAACTCTATGTGATTGAGGAACACTGCGTAATTTTATTTTATTTTTGGATTTAAGTTATATTTATTGACAGTGTAATGGATTTGCTACACTGTGATTTAACCGGTTATAATAGGTTACTTATCATTTATTCTAGGTTATCCATCAACGTTAGTGAATATAGTTGCTTGCAATTGCCTTTTAAAGCGATCTTATTCTGTAAATGTTTTTTACACCGACTGTCCATGCACAGAACTTAAACTCTTTTCCAGAAACCCATTGGAGTAACCGTTTTCTAGCTGCTTTAGTTCGTGAATTGTACTTGTTCTGTTCCGAAAAGAATGAAAGGGTTTACGAGTATAAGGGCCAACACATCTAATTTTGTGAAATAGGACATGATTTCTTAGGTGGTGTTCAAACAAAATTTACATATTCCAAAAATACTTAAAAAGTTCTGTAGATCAAATTCATAGGTAAAAAGAATTTGAAAAATGTCTGAAACAATGTAGTTAGAGAAACATTGTTTGACTTTGCAAGTAAAATTTGCCAAATTAATTGGGACAGAAAGAGAAATTATTTGCTTTCACTGTTTTGATGAGTGTGTACTCATAGGCGAATCCATGAATTAAACTTGATGGGTTCAACTTTTAAGGTTCTTAGTACTTAACTCATTTTACTAGTAATAAAATTATGAGTTCAAATATAATATTCGTTGAAATTTTGACGGGTTTTTATCTATGCTCCACATTAAAGTATTGGGTTAAGATGAGCTAGGTTCTTATGAGCTGTGTGTACTATTTGCTTTTGGAGGGGAAGGGACTAATTTGGCCAGCTTCGGCATTAAGTTACTGAAACGAAACACATTTTTGTTTTGTTTTGCGTTTGCTAAGCTTGAACTGATAGTCGTGTGGATCAGTGCTGAGATAGACAAATCTTACCCCGTCCGGATCACAATTTGAATCTTTTCATGTTCTGTTAATTCCTGCTTCTATTTTTGTGGCTTGAATTGCAAGTTTTATCGAATTTTTTACTTTGTTCTCAGATTAGTATTATCTGAGAAAATGAACTCATGAATGGTAATTTCTATTGAGAAACAGTTTGGCTAGTTGTCCAATAGTCTGGTGTGGTGGATATGTGATAGCGTTGTGTTGATATGGTACTTGTTGAAATGCATTATTGAGGCAATAGATGCTGAGATGGTCCAAATTTGAGTTAAACGCCTATAGCTCAATAGATTTAGGAAGCTTGTTGAACAGGGTGAGAAGTTGACAACCTATAAGGTTCGCGGGCAGGGGGTGGGGTTGCTGAAAAGGGGTTAAGAGTAACAATTGGTTAAGCTCTAGAAACTTAAAATCAATTTCTTTGGCGATGAAGTCAATGTTAAGAGTGATGACCATTAAGCACTTGATATTCAAGAAACACAAACCAAATGCAATTCATATTTTAGAGTTGACTTCTTTGTTTAAAATGTAGAGACTTTTACAGCTGTATCTGTACTATGTTTTGTTGGATGATAGAACATTTTCCAGATGTTATATACCCCAATATTCTCCTAAGATTGTCATGTTTTCCATGTAAACGAATTATATTTAGTTGGATCAAGAAGCATTTTCCAGATGTTATAAGCTGTATCATATCAGTCCCTAGGATGGTTAGGCAGCTCTCACAGCACACGTTTGAGAAGCAAAACACTGGTAACTGGTGCTTAACTTATCAGTGTATGCGAAACGTTTTTAAAAATTATAATTACTTTTATGAGAAATATAAAATAGATTAGTTAAATATAGCATGTTTGAGAAAGCTTGGATTGAATTGCAGATAAGAAATAATTTATTTTGGGGTTAAGTGACTTTATTAGCTCATTACACAAGTTGTAATGAATGCATCATCCGGGTTGTAACTTCCCCAGCATTCCTTTATGCCGGTATTATGAACAAAAGTTACACTTACCAAAACAAATATTTCTGGGATTAAGTGTGTGATAAGTTGACAGACGGCTTTATGTATGTGGGATACATGGGGAAAGCAGCTTGTTGTACCTCAAAGAGTTATTTGATTATCAGTATATTTTCTAAAGGGGATGCATTTATTTTATGTGAAACATGAGAGCCTTCTTTGCAGTTCTTTAAATGTTGGTTGCCTGGCATACACTATTGAGAACAACATTGAGAATCCTAAGGGGTGGTTTGGTTCAAAGATAAGTTATGCATGGATTAGTTATGCGGGTATTAATTATGCGGGGATTAGTTATGCGGTTATTTGTTAAGCTTGGATTAATTATGCGGGTATTAGTTATGCAGGGATTACTATACAAGGATTAATTATTTTATCAAAAACTAATACACATTATGGTGAGTGTTCCACCAGGCATCAAGAATCCCATTGAAGCCCATGACCGGCTTCCATGAATTTCAATATCAAATGTTTGTCCTATGAGAATTCATCTGACAACACTTTGAATTACCTGTCAAATTCTCATTCCTTAATTCCTTGCCGGGAAAATGCAGAAACAAAGATATAGGATGGGAAAATAAAAGATCTTCCTATATCCAATTTTGTTTCTGAAATTCTCATAAACCAAATAAGTGAAAGAATGGCGAGCTGAAATTCTCATTCCTTCATTGGGGGTAATTTTGTCATTTACTAGTTTAATCAATGTAATAATAATACACGTATTATTATTCCACGTTCTACCCGGCATAAGATTATACATAGATTCCCTCAATATTTTATGCGAGTATTATTATTATTTTTAAGGAGGAGTAAAATCTTACCAAACATTGTATAAGTTGTGCAAGATTTTATACGGATTATACTGGATTTTATACATGGTTATACATGGATTAACTCTTTTAGAAGACCAACCAAACGACCCGTAGGTGTTTAAAATCCATGTAGTTTAGAGGAATGAGATGGTAAGAGATGACAGTTACTTTCGCAAGCTGGCTCAGGGCCACTCTTACCAAAAGGAAAAGAAGATGACAGTTACCTTGTTGTCGGTCCTAGTATTTAGTGCTTCTTTTGATCCTAAGAGTTAACTGTACGGGAGGTGGATAGGGATATTCTTTTTGATTCTTCCACTATTAGAAGTGGTGGATATGCCATGTCATCAACCTATCTCCAATGCAAATGCAAATAAGGAATGGACTGTGGTGACATAATACTCGAAAGAATAAAGTCTAATTTTTTTCCCAGAAGTGTCATGTCCGTTTTGTAACTCAAGATCTTTTATTGTGCAAATGTGCATTTAACAACTATTAACTCCCCTTGGTCTAAAAAGCATATATAGTAGCCTTTCTTTGACTTTAGATGGATGATAGATTATACAGGTGTTGAATGCAATTAATATCTCCACATTGTTAAAGTTAAGCTGATATCTAGGACTTTATATAAAGGTGCTAATTTTTGGATGAAAAACGGCCAATTTGACAGTAATGTGCTGAGTTGCTCGGACTCTTCACTTTCAGTGCCGCACCCGTGTCGATACGACGTGGGTGTGGGATCCGTACCGGATTTGGTCAATTGATTTGGGTACTTTGACCAAAATCAACGGAGAAATTCGGGACAGATACAATGATTTTTGAAATCAAAACAAAAGTTAGGGTGAAATTGAAGAAAACGAAATACCTTGTATATATTCCTTTTCCTTATATCTCCTTTTCGGATTCTGCTCTTGATCAATATTTTTTCCTTCTTAGAATACCTTTCAAGTTTTCCCGATAATGTCTCATAATTTAGATATTACTTTATAACTCTACTTTTAGATATTTGAATTATTTTTAGACGAATCCCCGCACCCGTATCCGCACTCACGAATCTTAAAATTTAGATCATGAAGGATCCGACCTCTAGATCTGCACCCGTATCGGACACCCGCACCCGAGTTCGAGCAACTTAGGTAATGTATAGTTACCCTTGCATTTTGACAACAGTAATTTTCTTTAACAGGACTTGGAAACTTAATAAAAACGTAAGAAAATCCTACTAAATCCCAAAACCCTGAAAAAGAAGCACCATGTTTGCTAACCCCCCATCTTGACTGGATATCACCTTTAGATGCCCGAGCCCATATAATCATGTTTCTTGTCCTGTTATTGACCACTAGAAATATCACTTCATCAATCAAGCTATATGCTTATGCATATAAATGTAAATGGACGTTCCAGCATCCTGTGTGCAAAAGCAATGCTCTATATATAATTTAGATGCAGTGCTTTAACAACTTTAGAAGAGATCCATATGGCTGTTACTTGTCGTAATTAGCCGCTATCAAGGATTAACCTTAAAAGGGATGTTTTTTGGCCACTCCCTATTCATAGTGGAGGGCCAGTTCAAGTGGAAATGACTGTTGAGGTTTGGATGCTTCCGCTAGGGATCTCCAGCACTTGCTATGATAACTCCTATGTTTCAGTTGGTTTTGGTGGTCTTCTTGTCTAAATACTATGAGCTTTTTCCTTGTTCACTCTGAATTAAAAAAAAAAAACACTTTCTCGACTCATTTTCCATCCAATTCTCTCTCTCTCTCTCAGTTTTCAAAGCTCGCCTTAAGTGTCAGGTGCTGGGCAGGTGAGCAGTTTTTAATCAGGAATTCCAGTAGAAGTCCTTGTTTTGACAATTAATAATGATCTAAGACTTTCTGACAAGTCATGCAATTGTTAGAAAAATATACTCATATGACTAGGCTTATCACGTGCTTGGGGAACTTCAATACGCATATTACAGTTCTCAATCGCTGAGGTTAGAATGTTTGACTTGTAAATGTTAGGTCAGCAATTGGTTTCATGGTGTTGACTGTTATGAGTTACTGTTTTAACTTGGCCTGCAAGCACTTTTTCTAACATTGAGGTTTTGAAATCTATGATTTGTAGATGTTGTCAGGTCAGCAATTAGTTTCGCGGTGTTTGCTGTTCTTCTCTCAACTTGGGCTCTTACGTTCTCCATTGGAGGAGAGCGTCTATTTGGTCATGCTTGGGACAAGCTAGTAATGTACAACGTTGCTGAGAAATATGGTTTAACGGGGTGGATCTAGGTACTTATTCCATTTCTCTGTGGTCGAAGCTGCTAGATACAAGATTTGTATATATTCTTCACTTGAAAAGATTATCTGACGTTGGAACTTCTCAGTTAGACAGTTACTATGATACTATTAAGGAGGTGATGAAACCAGAAAAGAGGTCCACCTTTTGAACTCAGTGTATGCAAAACCTAAAGATGCACTTTACGGATTGGAAGTTGTCATTTTGCTCCTTTGCGCTCTCTCTGATGGAATTATAATAATGTGAATTAAGGGACATGAGATTTTGTATTGTATTGTTATGAGGTGATTTAGAAGGATTATAATGCTGGAGGATTGTAGATGGGTAAATCAAATCTATGCAAAGTTAAGCTACTAAAAATTAAAGTTATCTGACCATAACCTTTAGAAAAATCATGTAGCTGGTCATAATTAAATAATTTGTGATTTGAGACGCAATAGCAGAGTTGTGTATAATCAGAATTTTTGGGGTTGCAAGAGGTAGTCTTTTAAGGGAAGGGGAAGGGGAGTCAGTGGCGAAGACGCCAATTTACGAGGAGTATCCTTGAATATGTCTAATTATTTACTAAATGTTTAAGTAAATAATATTTTCTTAAAACAGTATAGAGAGAGAGAGAGAACAGTGAAAGAAAAATATTGGTGAAATTGTGATAATAAGTTTGATTATGCAAAATTTTGTGATATTAAGTTAGGTATGCTCTATGCTGCGGGAAATTCCTTCTGCTCTCATAGTCATGGACTCATGGGTAGATCTACCCCTGGTAATGGGTGCAAGAGTACCTCATTTGTTTTGTACTTAACTAGTTTTAGTACACGCGTTTTGCACGTGTTCCTCAAGTTAATGAATGAATAATCTTTTTAAAAAAAAAAGTTAAAACGTGAATTACATTTTTAATGACAGAATTATAATTAAGAAAATAATTATACAAAATTTGCGCATATACAATAGTTTATATATCTAATTTGGGAGAAAAATATTTCTTGAATGGAACTTTGAAGTTGCTCTACTAAATTCAAATATGCATGTTCCTAGCGTATGTTAAAGAAAAATATTATAAATAAATTATTTAGTTTATATAATTTAAATTTTAATTAATTTTAATATTCTAAATATTAGGACTTTCTATTTAATATTTCAAATAAGAAAGTTTTAATAAGCAAAGTTTTAGTTGACCTTAAAGTCCTAAATCTTAGAAAAATAATTAAATGACGTTTTTGTCTACATGAAATCTATATTCGATAGTGTAAGGGTACGCGCTTTCCCTAATGCGCAAAGCAATTCCTAGTTTATAGTACGAGGGTTGCGCGTAAGGCTGGCAAGTGGGCCGGTCCAGGCCCGGGACCGCGGGCCAAACGGTTAAACGGGCCAGGACCGTTTGGTCCGGTTTTAGCGGGCTTGGTCCGGTCTCGTGGGCCGGTCCTATGATTTGGGCCCGTCAGGCCCGGGATCGTTTGGCCCGTCAGGGCCCGGTCCCTTAGTGGGCCAAACGGTCCCAACGGCTTTTTTTAAAATAAAAAAAATAGCCGTTGGGCTGTCAAAAATAGTCGTTGGCTATTTATAAAATAGCCATTTAACCCCCCCTCTCCCCCAACTTTGTTTTAATCTCAAACTTTTTATAATTACACTTTTTTCCTATTTTCAACTATAAATACCCCATCATTATTTCATTTTTTCTTACAAAATCATCAATCTATCATAATCTCTCTCTAATTTACTTCTATAATTGCTACTATTGCTTACTTTATTGTTACAATTTGTGAAACAATTGTGAAGTTGGTGAATTGAAGTTTTCAACGATAATCAATTTCCAACAAGTTGTTCGTCAATTCGGTAAACTCGTTCCAACTCTTAAGTTTTAATATTATAATTTTGTTTGTTTTATTTACTTTGCTTGATTAATTAAGATGGCTTATTCCTTAAAAAATATGTTTAGTAAAAAAAAGAAAAAATCGAAGAGTGGTGAATCTAGTGGCCAATCTATTCCTCCTCCACTTCCCCCGGCTCCCCGACCCAAACCTGTTACCCGTCCTACACCTCCTATTCTTGATAGCGATAATAGTTTATTACAATTTACCGAGAGTCAATTATGCCATAATATTGCACCCGGTGAACAATTAAACCATGAACATATGAATGCTCTTTATGGTAATCCAACTATTGATGAAAATGATGATGAAAAAATAGATTTTGATGAAACGCAACCGGATGACGATACACCCACTAGTCATGCTCCTGAAGTTAACCCAACTAATAATAATCCAGATGATCCCCCGTCTGACCCTCCTATTAGTGCCCCTACTTTTTCTAGACAACCTTCTAAACGGGCAGAAACATCTCTTGTTTGGTAATTTTTTACTCAACTAAGAGAAAAAAATAGGGCTAAGTGTAAAACTTGTGGCAAAGAGTTAGTTTTTCAATATGTTGGAAGTCGGGGGGGGGGGGGGGGTGGAAGTTTGACTAGACACATATTGCTACACCCTCAAGATAAAGCTAGATATTTTCATATGAAAGCTTTGGCTGAGGGGACAAGTGCACCTAGTCAGGCTGACCTTAGTACCGGGTCAAATCAATTTCAACCGGGAATTAACACTGTTACCGGTGGTATTTTATATTATGATCCAAAAAAAGATTGGGAAGAATTGGCAAAAATGGTTGCTATTATGTGCTTACCCTATAGTTTTTCTTCTAACCCCCACTTTGTGCATTATATTAGAAAAGTTTATAATCGTACTTATAAAGGTTTTCCTCGCACAACCGTAAAGAGTGATATTTATAAATATAAACATGAATATGAACAATATTTGCGCTATTTATTTACTTATATAAATTGTCGTCTTGCTATTACAACTGATATTGGTAGAAGTGGTAATGACTGTAATTACCTTACTGTTACTAGTCATTGGATTGATAAGCATTGGATAATGCAAAAGCGCATTATTGCTTATAGAATAATTAATTCACGTCACACAGGGCAATTTATTTCTATCACAATTGCGGATATTTGTAGATATTTTTGCATTAGTGATAAAATAATGTCAGTTTCAATGGATAATGCTACTAGTAACACAAATGTTGTAGCCTTGCTTACCACCACACTAAGTCCTGTATTTAGTAACATTTTTCATGTTAGATGTATTTGTCATATTTACCATTTAATTGTGGGTGATGGTATGCGAATTTTAAATGTTGAAATTGAAAAGGTTAAAATGGCTCTTAATTGGTTTTTTTATTCAAACCGTAGAAGTAGACTTAGAGAATATTTTAAAAGATGCGATGAATTTGGCCTAAGAGAAAGAAAGGTTCCTAAACCTAGTCCAACTAGATGGAATTACATGTACGAAAGTTTAGTTGTTGCATATGAATATAGAAACCCCATAAACTCAACGTTTAATGCTCATGTAAGTGATGATTATGAGCACCTTACAAATGCGGATTGGGCTAATGTTAAAATGCTTGTAGATTTTTTAGAAAAATTCCATATTGCTACAAATGAATTTTCTGGGCAATATTATCTTACTATTTCTAACTGTTTAGTTTATATTGCAGAACTTGCAAATTTGTTTGATCATTTTTCAAAGGGTGGGGAAATTTATCAACTTGCTATTGATTCCATGAGAAAAAGTTTAAAAAATATTTTTTTCCTATTCCCCCTATTTATGGTATTGCTGCATTGTTAAATCCTACTATGAAATTAGGAGGTCCTCAATTTTGGTATGAAACTGTTTATAATGGTTTAGCACTTGAAGATGAGGAGTTGTCTAAACTTCCGAACGCAATAGCCTCAATTAAAATAAATGTTCAAACTATTTATAATGCTTATCAAGTTGCATTAGATCATGCTAGACCAAATGTTCCAACTCCTTCTTCTTCTATTTCTCAATCATCTAAAAGAACTACGGGAGTAAGAGTACTTAGTGCTTGGGCAGGGTTCAGGGGTTCTCAAGGTTCTAGTACTAGTGATTTTTCACAACTAAATGAGCTTGAAGTTTATTTGTCACAGGGAATTGAGGAAGTGAATCCCGACGGCTCCTTTAATATTTTGGAATGGTGGAAGGACAAAGAAAAACACTTTCCGATTCTTTCAAGGATGGCCCGAGATATTTTAACTATTCAAGCTTCAACAGTGGCATCAGAGAGCGTTTTCAGTCAAGCAAGACTTCAACTCGGTGATTATAGAGCGTCTATGAGGGAGAGCTTGGAAAAATCAGTACTTTTCAAAGATTGGATCCGTTCGGAAAGAATAAATTTTGGACTTGCTGAATCACAACCAGAGGTAGACGAAGTTTACGAAGAAATGCTAGCAGAACTTGCGGAGGATGATGCTTCGCCCGGAAGCGGTGATGACCAAGCTTCATTTCCGCCACCACCAACGGAAATTCCTCCGGACCTTGAATGATTTATGAAATTTGTAAGAGATACCATGTAAATTAATATGTAACTTGTATTTTGGCACATCTTGATTAGTTTCTTTTTCTTCTCAATGGTGGTATTAGCACCTTGTTGTGCTCATTCCATAGGGGGAGGAAGACTAAGAAAGATATTGCCATGATTTTTAATGCTATAATAAAAATATAACGCATTGATTTGAATATCTCTTTACAATATTTTTGTCTTTTTATATATCTTAAGCTATACATATAGTATACTAGTCTTTTTATATATCTTTTTATATATCTTAAGCTATACATATAGTATACTAGTCTTTTTTCTCACATTGATTTGAATATCTCTTTACAATATTTTTGTCTTTTTATATATCTTGTATTTTTGTCTTTTTATATATCTTAAGCTATACATATATATATATATATAAGCTTATATTTATACTATACTATAGTCTATACTATATATACATCTTAAGATATACTAAGTATACTAGATATACTAGATATATATAGTATAGTATAGTAGATATACATGTATATATAGTATATCTTAAGATGTATACTATCGAATATGGCTTATATACTATGTATATATAGTATAGTATAGTATAGTATATATACAACTTAAGATATATAAGCTATATTCGATATATAGTATAATATAGTATAGTATATATATATAAGCTTATATTTATACTATACTATAGTCTATACTATATATACATCTCATAAGATATATAAGCTATATTCGATATACATATATATAAAAGCTTATATATATACTATACTATACTATAATATATATAATATACTAGATATATACATCTTAAGATATACTATATATACATAGTATACTAGATATACTAGATATATATATAGTATAGTATAGTAGATATACATGTATATATAGTATATCTTAAGATGTATATATAGTATATAAATCGAATATAGCTTATATATAGTAAGATGTATATATATTATAGTATAGTATAGTATAGTATATATATATATATATATATATCGAATATATCGAATATAGCTTATATATCTTAAGTTGTATATATAGTATAGTGTGTGTATATATTTAAATCTTAAGATGTATATATAGTATATCTTAATATGTATACTATCGAATATGACTTATAAACTATGTATATATAGTATAGTGTGTGTATATATATATATATATATCTTAAGATGTATATATAGTATATAAATCGAATATAGCTTATATATCTTAAGATGTATATATAGTATAGTATAGTATAGTATAGTATATATATAAGCTTATATATATATATGTATATCGAGTATATCGAATATACTATGTATATATAGTATAGTGTGTGTGTGTGTGTATATATATATATATCTTAAGATGTATATATATACTATAATATACTATATATATACTATAATATATATACATAGTTTATAAGTCATATTCGATAGTATACATCTTAAGATGTATATATATCTTAAGATCTACTATACTATACTATATATATATCTAGTATATCTAGTATACTATGTATATATAGTATATCTTAAGATGTATATATAGTATATTTTAAGATGTATACTATATATATATAATATAGTATATATATATTTTAAGATGTATATATAGTATATAAATCGAATATAACTTATATATCTTTATTACTATTTTTTTTCTCTAACTAATATAAAAAATAAAAAAAAATAGAAAGTTTCTGTTGGGCCCGTTTGGGCTCCGCTTAGGCCCAAGACCGGCCCACTTAACCCGGGATCGTTAGTTCGTGGTCCCGGTCCCGAGCCGGTTCCAGCAATAAGCCCGCGAAGCCCGGGACTGCATAGGACCGACCCACTTAGGATCGGGCCCGCGAAGCCCACTTAGAATCGAGCCCGACCCACTTGCCACCCTTAGTTGCGCGTGTACCAAGTTTGATGACAATATATTCTTAAAAGTAATATAACTTGTATTCAAAATATATGCTTGAGATAATTAAAAGACCTTTTTTTAAATCATGGATTGACAAATTACAATGTGATGCTTGATATAACTATATCTCTCCTAGTGAAGGTAGTTTAAACCAAATCTACGTTAGTTTTATTACGAAACTATGTCAGAATTTACAAAATATTTGGCTAGTGCGTGAAAATTACTCGAACAATAAAAGATTTAATTCAATTAAAATAATTACTTCGAAGGATGTTTTTAATTATAGATAATAATAACAACATACTCAGCATTATCCCACACTAAAAGGTTTAATTAGATTAAGGCAATTACTTCAAAGTGATTTTAATTATAGACAATTCAACTAATTATATATGTAGTATAATTTATTTATTTACATCGAATTGAGTGCTATTTGATTTAGTCTTAAAATGATTTAATTTATTTTGATAGAATAAAAATAAATAGCCACAAAGTTTCGTAATAAATAGCCAAAAAGTTGTACCAGATTTGATGAAAGTATATTTTTAAAAATAACATAACTAATATTCAAAATATATGCTTGAGATAATTAAACGACCTTTTTTTAATTATTGATTGAGAAATTACAATGTGACGCTTGATATAGCTATATCTCTCCTAGTGAAGGTAGTTTAAATCAAATCTATGTAAGTTTATTAAGAAATTATGTCAGATTTTACAAAATATTTGCCTAGTGCATGAAAATTACTCGATCAATAAAAGGTTTAGTTACATTAAGATAAGTAAGGATAATTTTAATTATCGACAATCGAATTATAATTCATTTATTTACATTAAATTGAGTGCTACTTGATTTAGACTTAAAATGATTTAGTTTATTTTAACAGAATAAAAATAAATATCCAAAAAGTTGGAAATACGATTTTTTCTCACATTTCTGACATAAATAAAGAAGGAAGAGAGACAGACTTAGAGCCCGTTTGGATTAGCTGATTGTAAATTGCTGATAAACTTGAAGTGTTGAAAGGCATTTTTAAGTGTTAAAACTGATATTTTAAATAAGCATTTACGTGTTTAGATAGCTGTGCTGAAACTGATAATAAGCAATTGATGTATTTGGTAGAAAAGTGTTGATAAGTCGTTCTTTTGTAAAATAACTAAAATATCTTTAAAGTCATAGCTTGCTAGCGCTTAATGGCGTTATATGAGATTTTAGACGGTGTTTGAGGTGGCTTATTGCCCGAGCAGCTTGTGCTAGGTGAGACGAGATTATTGAACCTGAGATCAGTGCGATCAGAGTTATGTAGGGTACATTAAAAGAGCAAATACTGTTATTCAGTTCAGAATGAGGTAATAGTTCTTGTCAGGAGGAGAGACTCCATGATTTGTTGATTCGACAGATGGTTATGAGTTTTTACACATCCTTTTCGTCGTGGAAGTATTGCGAGAGTTGGGACAGAGTTTATATACGTTATGAGGTGTACTGCGTGCATCGGATTCGTGAAACTTCAGCTATTGTGGTCAAGTGATGCTATTATGGTCAAACGACTTATGTGGTGCATGGTGTAATTTTAGCGGAGGAGCATGATCATGTTTGGTACAGTGTGTGGTCATTGATGCGGTGTTCGTATGTTAGAATCGGGTCTGGTGAAAATTTTCGGATGTTGGAATTTGGTTCTAAAGCTTGTTAGCTAAAGGATATAGGATCTTCAGTTTGGCTCGAGCTAATGTGCTCGCATGGGTTGTGGTGGCACGAGCAGGTGCACGAGGTGATTTTGGACAACTCCTGATCAGTTCTTGGCACATTCAAGGGCGAACATATGTTTAAGTGGGGGAGAATATAACGACCCGATAGGTCGTTTTGAGCTTTAGCGCGGCGTTCGACGGTTCGAGGCCTCGAGTAGCTTCACTTCATGTATTATGACTTGTACGTATGGTCGGAATCAAATTTCGGGAAATTCAGAGTTGATTCGGATGGAAAATTCTAGATTCGGCAACTTTAAGCTGGAAGAATTGACTAATGTTTGACTTTTGAGTAAACTACCCCGGAATCAGAATTTGAAGGTCCCAATAGGTTCATATGATGATTTCGAACTTGAACGTATATTCGGGTTGAGTATCGGGTGGTCCGAGAGTATTTCAGCGCTTATTATGGAAAGTTGGCATTTTAAAAGTTTAAGAATTTGTTAAGTTTGACTTGAAGTGAATTTTGATGTTATCGATGTCCGGTCAGGATTCAAAGTTCGTATTGTGATTTATGACTTGTGCGTAAAGTTTAGTGTCATTTCGGACGTGTTCGGCGAAGTTTGAATGTTTGAAAGTCTAAAGAGGTTTCAACCGTTGATTCATAGTTTTGATATTATTTGGCGTGATTTGAGGTTTCGACTGAGTTCGTATCGTATTTTGAGATGCGTTGGTATATTTGGTTAAGGCCCCGAGTGGCTCAGGTGAGTTTCGGACGAGGTTCAGATCGATTTGAGCTTTGTTGAAGCTGCTGGAATTTATGTTGCTGGTGCAATCGCTTATGCGAAGCCTTGGTCGCTGAAGCGCCTGGAGAAGGGCCAAAGCAGTGGCCGCAGGTGTGAAGCAATTCCCGCACCTGTGTGATCGCATATGCGGTCTCTGGCAATGCAGAAGCGATGGGAAGCGTAGAAGCGCAATGGTGGCTCGCACATGCGTTTGCGCGGAAGTGGACCTTCTGACACAGGTGCGATGGAGCAGTTGGGTAGTGCACTTCGCAGAAGCGAGCTCGTAGGTGCGATAAAATTTGTCCGCAAGTGCGAAAGTCGCTAGGCAGTTGGGTGCTTTTAATCAGAGACTTAGCCCATTTCTCTCATATTTTTTATTTGGTTGGGCGATTCTTGGAGCTCTTGGAGGTGAGAGTTTCATCATCAATTGTGAGATAAGTTACTCCCACCTATTGTAAGTTAAATACATTGATTCTATAAGGATTTTAACATAAAAATTAGTAGAAATTATGGAATTTTAGTAGAAAACCTAGAATTTGGTATTTTTGGATTTTGACCACGAAATTGGACATAAAAATTGGAATAAATCATACATTTGAGTTCGTGGCGTCATGGGTAAAGTTTATTTTCGAAAATTTTTATAATCCGGGCACGTGGGCCCAAGGGTTGACTTTTTTGACTTTTCGATAGGAGTTGAGAATTGTTATAAATTGATTAATTATAAGTATTAGAGTATATTTTGATTGAATTGCACATTGTTTGACTAGTTTCAGATCGTTTAGTTTTGAGTCAAGAAGTTAAAGAGGCATTGGAGCCGGTTATGGAACTTCGGAGCGAGGTAAGTCTCTTGTCTAACCTTGTGAGGGGGAAACTAACTCTTAGGTGATGTAATTGTTATGTGCTATTAGTTGTGGGTGCTGCGTACTCATGAGATGACGAGAGTCCGTACGTGGCTAAAGCATATTTATGTTCGGGTAGACTTAGGACTTTACCATGTAATAATTAAATTATTTGAACTCATTCTGCTGACTTAATTAAATTAAAATTATAATTGAACTTGATTTAGAAATTACATATATATTAGGCTGAGCCTTATCACCTTGAGTTGTTGGCAATTTATTTGAGAATCAGTAAAGGTTATACTCACTTTGTGTTCATATACTTTATCGCAAGCACGTGCCTCGTAATTTGAATTTTTTTTTCTTTCTTGTGGAGCGGGCCGAACGCCTCGGCAGGATCATGTACTACACTCTTATGGGAGCGGGTCGTTCGCCTCGGCAGTATAATGGACGCATCTATGGTTCGTACCGCTCGACCCTCGGCAGTGTACACGTTATGATGGGATCGGGCAATTGGCCTCGGCAGTAACATATTCCTTCTGGGATCGGGCCGTACGACCTCGCCATAATCGTGCGTTATATCGCTAGCAGTCCGAATATTCACGAGATTTTTCCTTCCACTGATGCCTTGAATTTTATATGGTATTTCTTATTCATTTGATATTGGCACTGGATATTTTCCAAGCTATTGAGATAGGATACGAGATTGAGAAGTTTATATCGTTAAAAGAAATTTTGAAAGATTATGCTGGTTACCGTTTCATCCTACTATTACTGTTGTGCTTCATATCTGTTTAGCATTTAGCATACTGCTTTTATTGGACCTCTAGTAAGTGTTGGCGTCGACCCCTCGTCACTACTTCTCCGGGGTTAGGCTAGATACTTACTGGGTACGCGTTGATTTACACACTCATGCTACATTTGTTGCACTTATTGTGGAGGCATATATATGGTGGTCTTTTGGGCGCAAGGGCGTGATTGTTGCGGGGACTTTACGGTGAGTTGCATTCCATGTTACCCGCGGCATACAGAGTCTCCATCAGAGTTATTTATATTCTGCTGTCTAGCTTGTATTCCAGACAGATATTGTATTATTATTGTACTCCTTAGTAGATGCTTATGCACTTGTGATACCGGATTTTGGGATATGCTAATTGATGCTTATGGTTTTATATATCATTATCGCCTTTCATTTCTTTTATAAACTAATAATTATGTACGTTCACGTGGATTTAAAAGCGTAAATCTCCTTCCTTAATAAGAATTATGATTTCAAAAGTAATAAATTGAGTAATTAAGTTGATCAGTCATTATTGGCTTGCCTGACGACGGCGTTAGGCGCCATCACGACTTATAGTAGATTTTGGGTCGTGACACTTTAATTAGACAATTCAACTAATTATATATGTAGTATAATTTATTTACTTACATCAAATTGAGTGCTGTTTGATTTAGTCTTAAAATGATTTATTTTATTTTGACAGAATAAAAATAAATAGCCACAAAGTTTCGTAATAAATAGCTAAAAAGCTGTGCCAGATTTGATGAAAATATATTTTTAAAAATAACATAACTAATATTCAAAATATATGCTTGAGATAATTAAAAGACCTTTTTTTAATTATGGATTGAGAAATTACAATGTGATGCTTGATATAGCTATATCTCTCCAAGTGAAGGTAGTTTAAACCAAATCTCTGTTAGTTTTATTACGAAACTATGTTAGATTTTACTAAATATTTGCCTAGTGCATGAAAATTACTCGATCAATAAAAGGTTTACTTAGATTAAAGATAAGTACTTCAAAGTATATTTTTAATTATCGACAATCTAACTATAATTCATTTATTTACATTAAATTGAGTGCTATTTGATTTAGACTTAAAATGATTTAGTTTATTTTAACAAAATAAAAATAAATAGCCAAAAAGTTGGAAATACAATTTGTTTTTGACATTTCTGACATAAATAAAGAAGGAAGAGAGACAAACTTAGAGCCCGTTTGAATTATCTGATTGTAAATTGCTTATAAACTTGAAGTGTTGAAAGGCATTTTTAAGTGTTAAAACTAATATTTTAAATAAGTATTTACATGTTTGGATAGCTGTGCTGAAACTGATAATAAACAATTAATGTGTTTGGTAGAAAAGTGATGATAAGTTGTTCTTTGTTAAATGACTAAAATATCCTTAAAAACAAACTATAAATTAAAAAGTTTCTTTGTAACAAAAGGGATGAACAACGAATATGGAATGAAAAGAAAGCTAGAAAATTTATTTTGAAAAAAATATTTTGTGAATTAAAAATATTATTAAGGATAAACTAGTAAAAGTCTTGGTCAAACTAAAAATGCTTATAAGCTGAAAATTCATAAGTTGATGTTGATCAACTTATGACTTATGACTAATTTTAACTTATAAGCATTTTGGGTATTTACCAAACGCATAAATAAGCTAAAAGGTGCTTATAAGCCAACTTGACTAGAGCTCAACCAAAAACCCTAGTAGAAACAAACTCTTCCCAACTATTCAAATTTACTGCTTTTTACCCGACAATTAAACAACTACATGCCACTGTCTGGTATAGTTTTGCTGAATTAGGTTCTTAATTTTGTTATTATTCCTTTAAATGGTTAAATAAAAGTTTATTATATTTATTTGAGCATAAATATTATAATGGCTGATACAAAAACGCGATGCATTAAAATCTATTGAGAGAGCAAGTAAACGATAATTCATTATAACTAAATTATATAGTTCGTCTACACAATTTATATAAAGAAAGAATTTATATAAGTATAATATTTTTCATTTTCTATTCCTAAATATTAGGAGTTCTTACCTAGTTTAAATAAGGAAAGAAAAATTTAGTTGATTTAAAAGTCCTAAATATTAGAAAAATAACTTATATTACAATTTAATCAAATAATACATCTATTTTAAAGGGTAAAAAAGATCATTTGACTAAGAGGTTTCGTACTTTTGATATAATACTAGTCTCTAAGTTCGTACGATGCATAAATATCTTATGTCAAATATTACGAAACGCATACCAAAAAATAATAAACTTTCAAATTAATTGCAACTGAATATGTACGAAGTTTAGTACATACAAAATTCGATAATCAGTTCCTTAAAAGAAAAAGGAATATAATATACAATCCAAACCAACTAATTTGGTAATATTTTGGCACAACAAAAGGAAAAAATAGAAGTAAATATTATGAAATCATATAATTATGTGATTAAAGTTGTAAAATCACTTGAATATAATAATACCTAATATTATTTCTCCAGTTCAATGATCTTCTTTGATTTAGTTAAGTTTTAATGATTCAGATACAGATAATTATGTCATTCGTAGCTTTTTTGGCATTAATTTTTTATGTTCTTTTGTTGTTCCATTTACGTTGTGGCATTATTTTTTTATGATCTTTGGCCAATGCACTCATGTCACAAAATTGATGTGAAACCTTAAAAATATGAAATCGACATCCAATCCACATCATCATCTTAGACAGGAATTGCGTATTCGGGTTTATTTTATAATTTTAATTTTTATCTAAAATTGACTGGACTATATTTCGTTGTTTCAAAATAATGCCAACTTATAAACCAACAAAAGTTCCCAAATCATTGCAAGTTCTACTTGGAAGACACGAGGAACACAAGTGTTGCTACTACAACTTGGAGGCTCAAATATTCGATTTAGAGCACACCAATTTTATTCAAGATGAATCCTTGATGGAATTACATATGATTATTATTGAATATGGGACATTGATGGAATTGAATATACTTACCGTATTGTCCTCCTCATAGAAATCTCATCATACTTAGTTTGACTCCGAAACGATTTAACGAGCTGATTGTCCGAAATTTTAGTAGACACGTTTAATTGAATTAAAATATATAAAGTTGCATTTATAATTTATCCTGTATGAATTTGTTTTTTGAAGAAGTAATTTTGTTTTTAGGGTCATAAAAGTCAGCTAATATTTCAAGGATATTTTTATCGTTTAACATTTAGAGTCTTAATATTCGTGCTGTTATATATATAGAAAGATTAAACGAATCGAATTTTATAATATAATAAGAGGGGAATAAAATAGAATAAAATAAGCAGGAGGTAATCTAATTCAGTATAGTTTATATGTAGAGTGAGATCTTTATTTTTCATTACATAGTCTTTTAAAAAAACAAGTTATTCCAATGGGAGAATAACTCAATTAAATTAAAATTTACATATTTTTTACCTTTCATTACATAGAATATTTTTAATTTTACCTTTTCTATTCCAATTTATATGTTATAGTTTTCCCTTAGCTTGTATAAAAAGAATGTTATAATTTTTTAACACTAATATAATTTTAAACCTCTTATTTTATATTTAATAAAATAATTATAGCTTCATAATAATTTATATTCTTAAACTCCGCCAAATATCGTCACAGAAATTAGAATCGAGGAACAGTAGATTTTCCATTAAACTCTGATTTTAATATTGAAAATGTTTCTCTACAGGGAGCAGGCCCACTATTTCTTTAAAGCCACGTGTGAAGTTTCTTCACTCGGACCAAAAGCCCTTGTTATAACGCCTGTGAAAATCAAATCAGTAGCTAGTACCCTTCTTCCGCCGCGGACCTCCGTCGCAAACGACGGCAGCCATTTCACCGACGTCGAAAAATTAATCTGCATCACAGAGCACGAACCCTAACAAGTCCTCAATAATGCCTAAAACAAAAAGGAGTAACGGAAAATCCGACAAAAATGACGGAGACGAGCCGGAGATTTTCGTCGTTCCATCTTCCAGTACCGAATCACAACAAGACGAAAAAGAAGAAGAAGAAGAAAACGACGGCGTAGAAAATGTTCAGGAGGAATACGTAAGAGATACGGACGAAGAAGAAGAAGAAGAAAAGGCCGCGGAGGGCAAAGCCGGTAATAATACTAATCGCCGAGGCAGGAACGAGAAATTGGAAGTACAGAAGAAGGTTTATAGAAGAAAGGGGAAGAAAGGAGATGAAAATAGAGAAAATGAAGCAAAAAAGTCAAAGCAAAGTGAGAGTGAAAATTTGAAAATATATATGAGGAAGAAGAAGGTCAAAAATGGGAGGGAAAAAGAAGAGGAGGAGCAGAATGTTGCAAAAACAGCTAAAAGGGAAAAGGATAATACCGAGAAAAAGATGAAGGAGAAGAATGAAAAAGGAAGAATAGGCAAAAATGCAAAGAGCAATGGAGATTCGACTCGTGGATGCAAAATTGAGAACAAGAAGAAGAAAAATGAAGAGGAAGGAGGACAAAAAGTAGCCAAAAAGGCGAAGAGCAATGGTGATTCGAGTTGCGGAGGCAAAAATGAGAACAAGAAGAAGAAAAGAGAAGAGGAAGGAGGACAAAAAGTAGCAAAAAAGGCGAAGAGCAATGGTGATTCAAGTCGTGGAAGTGAAAATGAGAAGGAGGAGAGTAAGAAGAAAAAGAAAAGGGCAGAAGAAGGAGAAGGAGGAGGAGGAGGAGGAGGAAAAGCAACAAAAAAGGCTAAGAGCAATGGCGATTCGAGTAGGTCGAAAAAAGAAGAGAAAAAAATGAAGAAAACAGAGAATAAGAAGGAAGGAAATGAAGAAGCTGAAGAAAAGGGAGTGAAAAGGGCACAGAGTAATGGGTCTACAAGTCGAGCTACAAAAGAGAAGATGAAAAGGGAGAAGGAGGAAAACGAGGGTAAAGCAAGTAATGGGAAGGTAGAAAATGGAGCAAGGAGCAATGGTGACACCCCTTTGAAGAAATTAAAGGCAAAGAAGAAAAGGGAAGATGATGAAGAGGAGGAACATGAGAAGAGTGAAAGTGCTCTTTATCAGTTTCCTCATAATCGAATCCATCGAATAATAAAGGACGAAAATTCTGATATGAGGATGTCCCAAGAAGCAACATTTGTTGTTAACAAAGCTACGGTATGGCCCTATAGTCCTTATTCAGTTGTGTTATATTTGCCACTGTACATATTATTTTCATTGTCTTATCAACAACAACAACAAACCCAGAAGTTAATGTTATCGACATTTGTTATTTTATAAAGAGTCCCTGCTAGTGCATTTTTCATAGTTAATCTTTCAAAAGTTATTCTTTGACTTTGAGGACCTCCATTAAAGAAGTGAGTGATTGACACAAGTACTGTCTAAAACCTTCATTGCTCACTGATTTTGGAGATTATTAGACTTCTTTTAGTTTTATGAGGACTTTGGGATAACTGCTGGAGGCATATGTGATCTGCCCAATAGCATAAGTAAATAGAGGTGAAGTAAGATTAGACAAAATCGTTTAGCCTAAATGTGGAGAGTTAGATATATAAGTTCAGTCTTACAGGAGAATGGCATAAAGGTGGAGAAATAAATAAAATAAAAGTAGAATGAGTGTGGTATGTGATGGGAAGACAAGAAATATTATAAAATAGTGAATGTTGGGCCGTTAAGGACCAATATATCTACTAGATGAATGGCGTAGCGGCTATTACAACAACAACAAACACAGTGTAATCCCACAAGTGGGGTTTGAGGAGGGTAGTCTGTAAGCAGACCTTATCCCTACCGGGTGGGGTAGATAAGTTGTTTCCAATAGACTCTCGACTCAAGGAAAGTTGGAAAAAGAAGCAATGACAACAAGCAATAATAATAACAAGATACTAAGATAATCGAAGCAGAAGAAACAACATATAGTAATAGAAATCAAATAATAAGAAAACCTTATAAAAAAAATCAAATAATAAGAAAATACAAGAATATTACAAATACTACTGGCGTGGAAAAGAAATACGCTGACTACCTACTAACCTTCTACCCTAATTCTTGACCTCCATACCCTACTCTCAAAGGTCATGTCCTCGGTAGGTTGAAGCTGTGAATGTCCTGCATAATCAACTCTCCCCAATACTTCTTTGACCTACCTCTACCTCTCTTGAAGGCCTCCCAGCCTGCGTCTACCTCTTTGTTGGCCCTCCCATGCCAGCCTGCAACACCTCCTCACTGGAGCATCTGTGCATCTCCTCTTCAATACCCGAACCATCTCAACCTTGCTTCCCACATCTTGTCCACAACAGGGGCCACTCATACCTTGTCCTAAATATCTTCGTTCCTAATCTTATCTCTCCTAGTATGCCCACACATCCACCTTAGTATCCTCATTTTCGCTACTTCCATCTTTTGGACATGAAAGTTCTTGATTGGCCAATATTCCGCCCCATAGAAAGTCTAACCGCCACTTTGTAGAACTTACCTTTAATTCTTGGTGGCACAAGACACCACATGCGAGCCTCTCCAATACGATGCGTGACATCCTCGTTAATCTCCCTATTACCTTGGATTATTGACCCAAGGTACTTGAAACTCCCTTTCCTGGGGATAAATTGTGTATCAACCCTTACTTCCACGTCAGCCTCATGAGTTACATCATTGAACTTGCACTCCAAATATTCCGTCTTAGTCCTGCTCAACCTGAAGCCTTTAGACTCTAAGGTTTGTCTCCAAACCTCCGGTCTAGTGTCAACTCCGCCTCGCGTCTCGTCAATCAATATTATGTCATCTGCAAATAACATGCACCATGGCATTTCCCTTGAATGTGTCGCGTCAATTCATCCATCACCAATGCAAATAAAAACAGGCTAAGAGCTGATCCCTGGTGCAAACCCATCACAACTAGAAAGTGTTTCGATTCCCCTCCCACTATCCTTACCCGGGTCTTGACTCTATGATACTATGTCTTTAATCGCCCTAGTGTATGCCAAAGGTACACCTCTTGTCTCCAAACATCTCCATAGAACCTCTCTTATGATTTTGTCATATGCTTTTTCTAGGTCAATGAACACCATATGTAAGTCCCTCTTCCTCTCCTTAATACTGCTCTACCAATCCCTCTTCCTCCTGCTCTACCAATCTCCTTACAAGGTGAATGGTTTTCGTAGTTGATCGCCCCGATATGAATCCGTATTGGTTCTCGGAAATAGATACTCCCTTCTTACCCTTGTCTCCACCACTTTCTCTCAAACTTTCATAGCGTGGCTTAGCAACTTGATACTTCTGTAGTTGTTGCAATTTTGAATATCGCCTTTGTTCTTGTACAACGAAACCATTGTACACCACCTCCATTCTTTGAGCATCTTTGCCGGGTTAAAAAATGACATTAAACAACCTGGTTAGCCACTCCAAACCTGCTCTGCATGCGCTCTTCCAAAATTCTACATGGATCTTGTCTGGCCCGGTCGCTCTTCCCTTACAGTACCCAAAATCTCGACAACTCTCGGAGTGTACCAAATCACCCATCACAATATTCTTGCCCCCTCTTCATTCAAGAGTTTATGGAAGTATGCCTGTCATCTTGGTCTAATGTGTGCCTCTTCCACTAATACTTAGCCTTTCTCGTCTTTGATGTACGTCACTTCGTCAAGGTCTCGGGCTATCCTCTCCCTCATCTTGGCTAGCATGTATAACTTCTTATCCCCGCCTTTACCCTCAATTTCTTCATACAAGCGTTTGAACGTTGTCGTTTTCGTTGTTGTTATTGCTAACTTCGTCTCCCTCTTCGCTGTCTTATGCCTCTCCCTGTTCATCCTCTTGTCATCCTTGTCTTTGCTCTCCACTAACTTCGCATAAGCAATCTTCTTAGCTTCCACTCTCTCTTGGACCTCTCACCTCTCTATTCCACCCCCCGATGTCTACTAGAGTTATCCCTCCAGACCCCAACACATCTCTAGCTGCTTCCCTAATGCAACTAGCGGTGCTATCCTAAATACTGTTTGCATCCGCACTACTTCCCCGAGCCCCCATCTCCATCATCTTCTTCCCCATCTCCTGGGCTCGGTCAGAAGTCAAGCCATCCCATTTGATCCTTGGTCTGTCGTACATAGGCCTCTTTTTCCTTTTCCTCTTAATCTCTAAATCCATCGCCAAAAGCTTATGTCGGGTTGTAAGATTCTCACTCGAGATAACCTTGCAGTCCTTACGAGGACCTCTATCACACTCCCTAAGGAGGAAGTAATCTATTTGAGTCTTAGCCCTGAGCCACCGTACTACAAAAGGTTATCTAGCGCTCTTCCTTTTTCGGGAAACTCGAATAACTATTACCAACTCAAAAGCTTCTGCGAAATCCAAAAGCGAGACTCCTTCGCATCTATCCCCAAAACCAAAACCTCCATGCACAACGCCATAACCCTTTGAAGTAGTCACGATGTGGCCATTGAAATCGCCTCTTATGAACAACTTCTCGTTGGGTAGTATACCTCTCACAACTTTGTCCAAATTCTCCCAAAAATACCTCTTGACCTCCTCTTCCAGGCCCGCTTGAGGTACGTAGGCACTAATTATGTTCAAAATAAGCCTCCAACGACTAGCTTAATCACCATCGTCCTATTGTTCACCCTTCTAACCTCTATCACATGCTCCCCGAGTTCTTTATCAACTAAAATGCCTACTCTATTCCTATTCTTCGAGCCTCCTGAGTACCACAATTTAAACTCATCCATGGCTTGTGCCTTAGTACCTACCCATTTGGTTTCCTGGACACAAGTTAAGTTAATCTTTCTCTTCTTAAGAATCTTCACCAACTCTATAGACTTCCCCGTCAATGTCCCTATGTTTCAAGATCCTACTCTCAGCCTAGAGGTACCCTTAACCCACTTGCCACCTTTGAAACCCCCCCCCCCCAAACCGAGGACATGACCTTAGTTTACCATTGTTCACTAGAGCCACTAAAACATATGTAAGCTAATTAAAGGTTTACTAAATAGAACAACTTGAAATCAACTAATCTATAACAAAGACAGGCAAGCAAATATGAACGAGAGAAATAGAATATAGCCGGCGAGGCAACCAAAAATAAAAAGTATTCAACACCGCAAAGTGTGTCGGCAAGGCGACGAAAAGGAAAGGTATCACAATAACAAAGATGACAAGGCCAAAATAGAGGAACAATAATGAAGCTAGAACTCTTAACCCAATAATCACCGCAGAGGCAACCAAAAATTAAACAAAAAAATTTGAACACAACAAAGAGTGCTGGCAGGGCGATGAATCAGAAAGGAATCACAATAATAGAGCCGGCAAGGCCAAAATAGAGGAACGATAGTACTTGGAGAACGTTGAATCTAATGGTGTAGTTGGACTTTGCACAACACCTATGGAGACCAAGATCTGGAACAAAATAATACAAAAGAGACGAACTGGCAGCAATGAAGGCAGGGCGCCCGAGTATGTCGTCCAAGTTAGTTTTCCGTCAAGGATGCACTTCTTTGTCAGCTCTGGATGTACCTGCAAAATCAAAGAAAGAAAGAACAAAGGGGAGGGGAGATGGTGGAGGTCGACGAAGTATATATCTAGATATATATATGATGAAAGAAAGAAATTCAGCTTCTAAGATGAATTTTCCGTTGAATACACAAAATTAGAGATGATCATATCCAATACAAGATGCAAATAGCACAGATAGAGGATAAAACAAGAGAATGTCACTAAGGTAGTTTTGATCATGTCTGATGTAAACTTGTGTTTACGCTGACCCATAGGTCCAATAATATGATGACTGAAGGTGTGACAAATGAGACGAAGTAAACCTACAACATCTCGGAATAAACACCGACTTGGCTAAGGATAGACACAGTGAAGGCAATTCATGTAGGTGATACGAACTAGTTAGGATTAAGACTTAGTTGTTGTGGTTATAGTTATAATAAGTTTGGTTTTTGTAAGGAGTCTTTTTATCATTTTAGAGACTTGTATCTCTGCGTTAGGGGAAAGTGTATGATTTAGAGCTAAGTTGCTCGAACACAAGTGCGGGTGTCCGACACGAGTGCGGATCTAGAGGTCGGATCCTTCGAGATGTAAATTTTAAGATTCGGGGATATGGATCCTAGTACGGATACCGGTGCGGGGATCCGACTAAAAATAATTAAAAAAATAAAAAATAAAAATTTCTTATGAGAAATTTTGTGCAATACTTAAGTATAGCTTGTAAAGTGTAGATTATTTTAGTCTCAAGTTGTAGATAAGTAAATGATTGATTTCCTAGATAAGGTATGCTATTTTCTTCAAATCTACCCTAGTTTTGGTTATGATTTTGGGAATCAAATTGTATCTCGTCTCGAATTTTTTTTGTCCATCATGGTCGAAGTGTCCAAAATTGTTTGACTAGATCCGGTACGGATCCCATACCCACACCCATACTACTGTCGTATCGACACGGGTACGACACCTAAACTGCCGTGTCGTAGCAACTTAAATTTAGAGAACTCCTTATATGCCCTTTATTTGGCATTGTAATAAAATGAACTTGAATAGAATACAATCAAACCTTTCTATAACAGTCTCGTTTGTTCCGATATTTTTTGGCTGCTATAGTGAAGTACTGTTACAAAGGACATATATTATAACATTAATATAAAAATCGGTTCCGAGAAAAACATAGCTTTTATAGTGAATGACTGTTATATGGAGATGCTGTTATAGAGAGAGGTCTGCTTGTAGAATGAATTCATAGGACTCATGAAGCTGATCTCAACTAATTTGAGATTGAGGTGTAGCTTTTGATTGAATTATACGAGATTACCGGAGCAACTTATCAGTGCGAAATTTAGGCTGCTAGAGGCATGCATGATCTGACCTAATATCACAAATGGGAGTAGGAACTTATTGAAGCCACAACAAGTATGTGACATATCTGTAAATATTATTCACATTCTTAAGCTAAAGATGATCCTTGGAGATACCATATTCTTAGCTACACCAAGCCATGGCATACTCCTTTTAGCACCCGGTTGGGTTGGTGAAGTATACACGTTTCTAATGCATTGAGGAGTAAGATTGGTGGAACATGGAAAACCTTTTCTCTTTTCCATTGAATTAGTAGATGCTTCATATGCTTGGAAAATGTAAAGTATAGAGTCATTTTTTGGATTAGAAAGCATTTAGGACCTTCTTGTATTTTTGATACTTTCTGATATTTTTAGTTTGTTGTGTCCATGTTGCTTTTCTCAGGTAATGTAGTTGCACCAATGTAGTTAATTGTTGCAGTTACAAACCAAGCTGTTTCTGCAGTTCAGAATTATCTCATTTTCTCTTTACAACATTTAATATTATTAGGAGAAAACTATTTGTAAATGCTTTTGTTGAGCAATGAGGTGTGGATTCTTTGCCTTGATAGTGTGGTACCATTGTGTTGTTCATTATATAATCAGGAAAATAATACCCCTCAAAAGTGTAGGACCCTTTTGTGGTGAATTGTTTGCTTTCAAACTGTTTTATTGTTTCTTCCTCACCTCTCTTATGTAAGTTTTCTTTTGTTTATATGTTAGTGGATCTCCCTTCCCCTTCCACCGTGGCACTGTCTTGTTCTTCTTTTGTCGTGAGGTGTCAGTTTGTAATGGACTTAGATTAAGTCAAGCCTAAGCTCAAGGTTTTAGGTTAAGTAAGCTGCCTGTTTGGATTGTGCTCTGAGCCCTACTTTTCGTAGGTTGTGTTATTAGGAGAGATGAAGGGAAGAAGCAAAGGAGAAGGATAAAGCATTTGCATTTGAGTTGATCAATTTCGGAGCTTGTGGAAGTTACATTCTTTAATTAATTAATTAATTTATTTATTGACAAGGAAAATTACTTTCTTTAATTCTGTACCAGGAGTAGTAGTAGCAGTATATCTGCTTCGCTCTGCATGTTATCTTGCTTTACATATTTACGATGTCTTACAGATTTTGGTTGCTCCATGCAGGAGAAATTTCTTGAAGTATTTTGCAGGGAGGCTTATGCTTGTTCTTTTCTGGATCGCAACAATTATGTTGGATATGACCATCTCTGTGAGTATCTCTCAGTCCTTTGCTTATAAGTTAGTAGGACCTTCTTTCCTTGTGTAACAGCAGCTAGTGTTTTTTCTGTTACATTTTACATGATATTCCTGATTCACTTAGTGCTTGTGGTTTTGTGCTTTGCATTACTGAATTTGTTCTTTAATCACCTCCTGTTATTTCGGCATACCTTATCTTTGTTGATTTTCCATTTTCATCATTTTTAGTAACTTGTCACTTTGAAGTCTTTAGATGCTTATCACTGCATTTCTTATCAATGAAAGATGAGTTGAGTTGCATATCATAACCTTTCTCACTTTCATACTTTTCACGTGTTAAAATTTATCCTATCTCAAATTGTATGGCCTAGTTTGGTCTATGTGGCTGACTTGAATTTTCAGTCTAGTATTAAGTATTAATTATGAAAAAAATTATCCTATCTCAAATTGTATGGCCTAGTTTGGTCTATGTGGCTGACTTGAATTTTCAGTCTAGTATTAAGTATTAATTATGAAAAAATCTTAGAGACCTCCAGATTTGTGTTTGTGATACTAAGTTTCCTTGTGTTAAGTTTCCTTGTGTTTTCGGATATACACCAACTTCCTTTATTTGATTTTTCAAAAAACTAGGCTGCTTTGAGTGATAAATTTTCTACAACATTCCCGAACTGCTGGTAATAAACATGTCAAGATTTCAACACAAACCCTCTTTGGATAGGAGAAAAGAGAGAGAGAAGATGTTGGTACAATATTGTAGTTAAAGGTTCATATATTTCTTATATTGGGGAATAATGATATTAGAGAAGACCAATGCAGTAAGGGAGGTTAGTGTAATATCTCAGACCACACGGAGGTAAATGATACAACAACAAACCTAGAGGAGGCCTCTTAAATTATTCCTCAATTTATCTCTTTCTTTGGGGAAAAAACTTGTATGTTTATAATTGCAAAAAATAGAACTGTGAATTATTTTCTTGAAATAAAAAGGATAAAGGAATAGTGAAGTCAGGAAAAAGTACTGTTAACTTTCAAAACAGTAACTAGGTCAAATAAAATGGGGTTCTGGGAGTATTATTGTAACTAGTAGGCCTTACTCAATGTGTACTATGCTTTGCACCTGGGCTCTATCTTACCTTCTTCTATCTTTCCAGTACGGAATTGTTTAATTTACCATTCTTAAAGTTGGAAACACCAAAAATTGATTAACAGCTCACTATACCACTTGCATATATCTATACTTCAGATTTCGGAAATCTAAGCTTTTACATGAAATTACTGGTGAAAGTCATTGTTAACACCTGTTGAAGGTTTTGACAGTAGTCTTTATTCTGTATAAAAGTTGATATGACATAATAAGTCTTGTTGAATTTTATTTCAAGGTTTCTAAAATTGAGAGCATTCCTTAGAAGTGGACTAAGGATTACTTACTATCACATGGAAGTGCAAAGAGTTGGTAGGGATAAGCTAATAAAGTACTAGAGTAATGATGTTTTATGGCCAGAGAAATAACACTATCAATGGATAGAACTCACATAAGAAGTCCAATGTATTGCACATTGGGTAGTTTCTGGGTTCTTTTTCTGGAGTTTTTGTTTAATGATGCTACTGCTTAGTGAACTAAAATGAAATTTTCAGTAGAAGTAGGAACTTTAAGAATTCTTTGCAATGTTGTTTGCTCTCTTCACATTGAACACAATCGTCAAACTAAAGATGGTGAAACAACTTGAGTTCACATATTTTGATAAAAATACTAAAAGATGACCAGAACAGTTAACAACTAGTTGAATAGTATCATCCTAATAGTGAACAATCATCCAAGTTAAAAGCAGTAGTGGAGCCTTGTTCCCTCTAAAAGTTGTTGGTAATTGCTCGTGCAAACAGCTGCATCTTGCAGCAAACATGTAAACAATTTATTCTCAATCAGCGCAAAGAGGTGCAGTGATGCAAATTGCCAAGGTATCATTGGCATTGCTTAAATTGGCGGTTGAAGAATACATGAAAAAATTTCAGGAATTAGTCAAAAAATTGACTAGAAGTCCGATATTCTGTGTCGGCATTTCACCATATAAAAAAAGAGAAGATCTTTTCAGAACAATGCTCGGATATTCATTATCGAGGAGGGCTCAATATCCAAACCTTGATACCATGGAGAAAATGAGAACAAGTTCTGGAGATATTCTTTTTGAGAAGCTGATAAAATGATCAATGTAGTGGCTGGAAGAGACGTCAGTGGAGGAGGTACCGTAGTTTGTATAGTTACCAAAATGAGAAAAATGTAATACTTTCTTTTAGATAGCCAGAACTCTTATTGGGGGGGAGGGTTCGGGTTACGTTCCCTTGACCTAGACACGGATTATATGATTAACTTATAGATATGAGCAAAAACTTGGGCCAAACAGGTGTCATAAGGTCACTAGAGGTTGGCAAAAGCTACTTGGGTGTATTAAGTAAGTTTATAGAGGCTCTGATGCAATAAAATGAGACAATAAAAAAGAAAAAAATCTTATTAAAATGGTCGATACCAAATAAAAAGGTTCATATATAGGAGTTTTAAGTTGCATGAAATAAGAAAATATCTTAATTTTTGGGATTCTTAATTATGACATAATAATTACGAATATTCTACACTACATTCTTTAATTATTTTTTGATGTTCAACAATATTTACTTTCAGTCATAACCCATATGGAGACTGTAGAGGAACATATATAGATGATATAGCTGACCCCAACTAAATTTAGAATCGATTCATTATTGATGTTGTTATAACTTTGGGTTCTTAATTATGACATAATATATTCTACACAATATTTTTTAAGTATTCTTTGGTTTCTATAATATTTACTTTAATTCTTAAGTCTCATCCCATTTGGATCTGAATAGATATAGATCATATAGTTGCCACCAACTAGTTTGGAATCAAGACATTATTGTTTTACTTTAATACACATAGGTGCAGGGTTTCGATTCCACCTAAGGCCTGCCCTTCTTATCTACCCCGATTCATGGGCGAACACATTCCAAAGAAAGAAAAAAAAAGAGAAAAGAGAAACAAAAATAAAAGAAAGAGAAAGAACAACCCACTTATTTTAAGTTCTCGTGTTGAGTTCAAATTTCATGTCTCAAATTGCCACCCCTAATGTACTACAAACTCAATTGAAAAACTTAAGAGGAAGAAAATTTAAAATGAACAAAAAGGTTATTTAATAAAAGAACTAAAATGGGCAAAAAGGAAGGATTAACGGATACCATCTTGAATATGCAATTTTGCTTTCTTACACTGTTCTTATTACCTTTTGATTTGTTGTGTGATCCAACTCGAACCGGTCGAATGACCAAAATTCTGATTTAAACAATCTTTGTCTAGTTATCGGGCTATCAATTTTCTGGTATTCTTATTCATCAAGGAAAAATAAAAAAGTATTCTGGAATTCTGCTTTTTTTGTCAATTTGAGAGAACTAAAAGGAGCAGCTTAGCTATAATCTATGCAGCATTCTGTGACATCTTATTATTAGACTTGGTTCGGGCTGTGTTTATGAGTATAACCAATTTTGTTCTCGAGAAGTCATTTTATTTGCATTCTTAGTAGCTCTCGATATTTTTTTGTGTTGCAGCTTCAGTTGTTTCCAAACGACACAGATTTGACTTTCTTTCAGGTATCGATTACTGTTTTCCCAATAACGAATGATTTGGCTCTCCCAAATTTTCGACATTTTCATTCTTTATTTATGGGATGCTATCTATGCAGAGTTTGTTCCGCAGAAAGTAAGAGCTGTAGATGCATTGGCTGAAATCCCCAAGGCTGAGGAGACATGATCTCGCCGATCTGGAATTGATGCTTTATACAATTTATTGTTGTTCGTACATGACATCATTTTTGCACCAACTATTGAGAGCAGTAACATAGTTTTCCCAGTTTGCTAATACAGGATATAGGGGGAGAAGGTTACGGGAAAGGGGAAACGAACCTGGGGTTTTGGGGTGGTGAATGGGCCATTCTGTTCTAATCAAATTGGTTTCCTATCTTTGCAGAGCTTATGACTGTAAATAAACATGTATCTAAGCTCTTGAACATTTAGCTTGACTTAATGATAAATGTTGACGAGTTCTGATCAGGTATGATGTATCTCAATGCATGTATGTGCTTGGATCATAATGTCATATTTGTAGGTAAAACCTCATTGTGATACTATGCGTCTGTGCCTCTGTGAAAACTGAAGAGACATGTCCACTGCTTAATCCCGTTAACTGTGGATTGAAGAAGTCACTTCTTTTCTTTTCTCTGCTTTTAAGCTTTCGTTAATCATAGATACCATTACCATATGAAGAACAAACAGATTTACAATATATGGACATTTTGATAAGGCATTCTTATTTTATTTTCCAAAAGCACGAGTATATGATGTGTGTTTTACTTGGGCCTTGTTAAATGTTGTATTTCTAAGAAAAAACTCAATAATGAATTGGTATTTCATGGGTCCCCAATAATAGCCATATCCTTGTGATCAATTCTAGGCTTGATGTCAAGTTTGAGTGTAGGGCAATGTGTTGAGGGATGACATTGTTGGATTTGTGTCTATCCAAGTCATTATAGGCTTTGTGAGATGAAATAATCTTTCAGTCAAAGGACCAAAATCAGTCTACTTATCCCACCAACTTGTCATCCTTCACTTCTCACAAAACATTATTTTTCCATTTTATGCCGGATGTCTACAGGTCTTCTCCAAACAAAAGAATGGCCATAATCTCCATTTTTTCCTGGCTTGGTGAGAGTGCCACCAATACTCAAAAGTAAGTTCTATAGAGCGGTGGTTAGACTAGTCATGATGTATGGAGCTGAGTGTTGGCCCGTTAAGAACTCACATATCCAGAAGATGAAAGTAGCAGAAATGAGGATGTTGCGGTGGATGTGCGGGCACACTAGGATAGATAAGATTAGGAATGATGATATTCGGGAGAAGGTGCACGTGGCTCCCATTGATGACAAGATGCGGGAAGCGAGGCTTAGATGGTTCGGACATGTTCAGAGGAAAAGCTCAGATGCTCCGGTACGGAGGTGTGAGCGGCTGGTTGTGGAGGGAACGAGAAGAGGTATATGGCGGCCTAAGAAGTATTGGGGAGAGGTGATCAGGCAGGATATGGTGAGGCTCTAGATTTCCGAGGACATGACACTTGATAGGAAGATGTGGAGGTCGAGAATTAGGGTTGTAGGTTAGAAGGTAGTTGAGTCATGCCTTACTTCGTACCGTTGTGGGACTAGCCATGTAGGGGTTTTGTCTAAGATAGCTAGTGGCAATGTTGTGTTTTACTATTTCGCTTTTCAGTGCAGGTCCTATTTACTAGCTATCGCTTTTGCTTTGCATCTTTCATATAGATTTCATGGTGTTCCTATTTTCTTATGATTGCTGTGTTGATACTAATATTGTCTCTCTTTGCTTTGTATCTTTCTTCTGGATTTCATGATGTTCTTATTTTTCCTATGATTGCTGTGATGATACTAATATTGTTTCCTTTTTGTCCTTTGGCTTTTTGTTTTCTTGAGCCGAGGGTCTTTCGGAAACAACCTCTCTACTCCTTCGGGATATGGGTAAGGTCTGCGTACACACTACCCTCCTCAGACCCATTAGTGAGATTTTACTGGGTTGTTGTTGTTGGTGATGGTGAGAATGGCTACCAATGTTCACGAACAACAAAAACGCGCGCGCACACACATGCACTTTTTGCAATTACAACTGTATAGGAATACAATGTACTCAGTTACCTCTAGCTGATGACATCACGTAGTTCTCTCAGTTTCAAGCTATTACAAACTATAAAAGCTTATTTTCACTGTTGTTCTTGGTGATTATAATGCATTGCCAAACATTACATGAAAAGATTTAGTTTAATGGTTTTGCTTCCAATCGCAAATTAATGCTTGACATTATATTGCAAACGGTGTAGGCATAATGCATACACACATTAAGTTTAGAAAAATATTGTTTACACGCACATAATTTATTTTTCGTACAAAGTAGTATTGAATAACACCACTTGGTTGAAGGTGTCTCTACCACATATCAGCTTATGAAAAAGAAGGGATTTGCAGTAACTCCAATCATCTTCAATGGCATTGTACGGATTCATGTAGCCGACTCTAACTAGCTCGTGATTGAGGGGCAGTTGATTGAAAAAAAGGCCGTAAAATATGCTTATTCCATATTATAAAGGGATTTTTTCGTTCCTATACACTATTTGAAATTTTATTACCAATAATATCCACGTTTATTTATTTACCCCACCTAAACAAGTTTTATCTACAAAATATATACATTTATTTAAATTAGAATCCTTTCTGCAGTAGCCTTCCTTTTTTAGACGCTGGAATTTGGGATCGCGTAGGATTCTTCAGAGATTTTATTGACGCAATCATCGCACATTAATCAAGCCAATGTATTTGTAGAATCCTGCTATTACGCCGATTTTCTTTGATGATTTTATCATCATAATCAAGTTCTATTCTCTGGTTTTCTCTGGTTTTCCATAAGCGAAGGTTTTGAATTTTTTTTTGCAAATAATTATCTACAATTGTATTGAATTTCGCGACATAATGTCAAAATTAGCGATTATGCTTCAGCTAAATGGTCACTGGGATAACATTGGGAGATACAAAGATTTTAATGTTGATGGAATTGTAGTCGACGAGGATTCAAATTATAGTGAATTGAATTCTGCAATTGCAGAGCATCTAATGATCAATACCTCCGCAAAAATCATTGAAATCAAATACACTATCAACAAACGTTGTCCTCCAATGGAAATTCGGAACGATATGGGAATTCGAGTATACATGTAGACAAAAAAGGAAAATAAAAGCTTAGGAATGTATCCGCTGTGTCTAACAGTGCGTGATTTCGATTTGGAATGCAGTATCTCTAATTAGAGCACAATTACAGGTTTGCTCTGTTTTTTCAGTAGTGATATTTTGTCAGTTTCATGTGTTCTACAATAACATAACTACAATAATACTACATGACAAATGTAGTTCAACTGTTATGTCTATTGAAGTATTCAATTTCATGTGTTCTACTATTTTAGTACAACATATCTACAATGTAAGTCTGAGTTGTAGATACTTTTAATTGAGTACAAGTTCATCTGATTATCGTATGTCTAAAGTGGTTCAATTGTCAAGCAATTGTAACAAAATTGGAGAAGTATCAGAAACAGTGAAGTTGATTGATAGGCCAACATTTCCGGCGATTGTGGACTATGAAAGTATCATCATAACAGAACGTACGCCAAATGTTATTGAAGTAGGCCAAGTCTACCAATACAAGCAAACAATTGTCAGTGCAATGAAGCACTATTTTGTCATGAATAAGTTTCAATTTAGGGTGAAAAGGTCTAGCACAAGAAGGTAGGAACAATTCAATTGTCAAATTCATATTTTTGTTTAATTTGTAGTGTTTTTGGATTTTTTTGGTACAATTTATAGTTTCTTTGTATATAAATTTTATATAATTTGTAGTTTGTTTGTATATAAATTGTTTACTATAAGATTTTTGTGCTTAAGCAGCCTCTTATTTTGTAGCTATATTTTTTTTATCACATTTTTTAAATTATTTTTATTCTGTAGCTACTGCTTCGTATGTGTTGGGGATAATTGTACATGACACTTAAAGTCCACCAGTATAAACGAATCAACATTGTTCAAAGTTCAAAAATTCAACAGCTTGTACACATGCTCTTTGATGGACAATACATACATATAACGCAAACCTACTGCCATGGTAGTTGGTAGCATGGTTATACCAAAATATGCGGATCCTAAGACAATATACACATCAAAAGACATACAAGCTGATATGTTGTCGGAACATGGTGTGAACTTAACATACATGCAAGCTTGGAGAGCAAAGGAAAAAGGCTTTGGAATTTTTGAGAGGTCATCCTGCTGATTCCTACAGTTGCTTGCCAAGTTATTGTATATTCTGGAGAAGACTTATCCAGGGTCATTAGTTAAATTGCAGAAGACTGAAGATGACTGTTTCTTGTACGTATTTGTTGCACTTAGTACGTCCATCAAGGGTTGGGAGTATTGTAGGCCAGTTGTAGTAGTTGATGGCGCCTTCTTGTAGTCGGCATATAGGGGAATAATGTTAACAGCTAGCACAATGGGTGCATCAAGTATTGTAGATTAATTGTAGAAATATTGTTATAAAGTTATTTTTTAGTGTGTATTTTTTATACTCTCAGGTTTTATTAAAGAAACTAAATTTCTTTTTGCCACCTGTGTGATAGCTAGCATATTACCACTGGCATATGCTGTTGTTGATTCAGAAAATGACGCATCATGGACATGGGTTTTTTAGTAATTTAAACATGCGTATGGTGAAAAACCAAATATGTGTGTTGTTTCGGACCAGAATGAGAGTATCTTGAAGGCAACATCTACTGTTTATACCGGCATGCCACATTATTCTTGCATGTGGCATATTTGGATAAATGTAATGTCAAAGTTCAAGAAGGGTCATCTAAAGTTAAGCGAATTGTACTTTGCCATGATACGATCATACACACTTGATAAATTTAATGGAAGAAGGTAACAGATTGAAGAGATCGACACACATGTTAAAGCATACCTATACGATATTGGCTATCACAGATGGTCTCGGGTACATGCTACGGTGAACAGAACGTGGACGATGGCATCAAATATTGCAGAGTCATTGAATGTGGTAATAAAAGATGCAAGGGAGCTGCCCATAGTAGAACTATTAGAGTACATGAGGATTTTCTTGAACGTTGGACTAATAAAAAGTTATTGAAAGCAAAGGGTACGTTCACATACCTTGGAAAAAAAATACAACAAAGAGTTGGAGGACAAGAGGAAATTATCGTAGAAGATGAGAGTAAGCTATAGCCAATAACATCAGATCATTGATTCCATCAAACTAAATATATACTGTTAATTGTAGATAAAGTGTTGTATAATTGTAGTTATTTTGTATATGTTGCTGATAACTTGTTGTGTGTTTGTAATGAAATTATAGGTGAGGGATTCCACAGATCACATCCATACTGTGATAGATGGTGTGAAGCGATTCATTATTTGCCTTCAAAATAAAAGATGTAGTTGTGGACAATTTCAACTTGATGAACTTCCTTGTGCACATGCTTTGGCATCTTTGAGGCACATGAACGAGTCTTATGAAAACTATTGTTCTCTTTATTACACGAGGGAAAGCCTTTTGCATACTTATGAAATATCAGTAGATCTGCTGCCTGACGAAAGCAAATGGAATGTGCCATAACATATAGCTGAAGAAGTTGTAATGCCACCTACTGGGAAAAGACAGCGAGGGAGACCTCAAAAACAAAGATACAAACCATATGATGAAGTAAATGCAAAGAAGTACAAGTTTCATATGGCAACTGCGGACTAGAAGGGCATAACAAAAGATCTTGTAAGAATGCTCCCAAAAGGAAATAAAAATTGATAGTCACAAGATTTTTTTTTCTTGAGTACTGTTGAAGATAATCTGTAGTTTAAGATACGAAGTTGTATTTGTTCTGTTCTGGAGAATTATAGTTGAGGTGTAATTGTGTTGCTAATTTGAATAAAGGCTGTCTCGTATAATGAAATATTTTCAACTCTTAATGCAATTGGTTTGTGGTTGTTTTGTTCAATTACTGAGTTTATTTATTTCAACCTTTCCTAACAACACTGCTTAAAATTGAATGGATTATGTATTTTTTGTATATTAGTTGTAGACATAATTGTAGTTAAACTGTAAAAAAATTATATGCTAACAATATCGAGATCAAGTACTAACAACTTTCAATAAAAAAAAACCACATATGTTTTCTATTCTAAGTAGTAGAATTCTGGACAAAATAACAAAACAAAAGGTAAAACAATTGTAGCACAAATCTGCTACAAATAAATTGTAGCTTACTTGTTCTTAGTTAACAATTTGTCTACAACTTTATTACAAACCAGCTACAACTAAACAATTTAACTATAATTTTTCTACAGAAAAGGGCAACTAATTCTTCTTTTTCCAGACTTGTGTTTTCTCGTTCACAGCTGGTGCACCTTTTCTTCTTGCTAATCTGCGAGTCACCTCACTTTTACTAGTTGAACCAAGCTCTTATTTTTTCCTAGCATAATCCCAAAGTAGCGCCCCATAACGTATACTGTGTTGATCAATATCAGAAAGGTTTTCCTTTGAAATCAGTACTCTCCAATGCTGACATATTCTGCAAATGCAGCCACATATACACCACAGTCACTGCAAAAAGAAATTAAGGGAAAAGATTTAGCATTAATAGTAAAATAAAATATGTTAAATAGATAGAAGAAAAAACAACTTTTTCATACATTGATCTCTCTTTTTGCTGGGGCATCTCACCGACCAACCACTGAATGTCAAGAGGGTCAGTAACACCTTTTTCAATGTATGCCTTTGTGTTCTTGTAGTTGATATCTAGACGCTTGCCATAGAAGCCGGTGCATGACAAGTAGGGGGGGAGGGGTCATAACAACAAACTTGTTGACAACAGATTCAACAAGGTTGTGATTTCGTGAAGAGACCATAGAATCATAAACATATAGAACCCTATCGGTAATGTCAAACACAACCAACAACCAATGAAATTTTTCCACAATGTTTATGGGCATAATCACAAAATCAACTTTATCCCATGCAACATTTGCAAGTAACCTGTACCCCAACATACAGTGATTCCTCTTTTTGCTGGGGTATCTCACCGACCAACCACTGAATGTCAAGAGGATTAGTAACACCTTTTTCAATGATCCCTCCACAATGTCAAACATACAGTGATCCATCTTTTTGCTGGGGTATCTCACCGACCAACCACTGAATGTCAAAAGGGTCAGTAACACCTTTTTCAATGTATGCCTTTGTGTTCTTGTAGTTGATATCTAGACGCTTGCCATAGAAGCCGGTGCATGACAAGTAGGGGGGGAGGGGTCATAACAACAAACTTGTTGACAACAGATTCAACAAGGTTGTGATTTGGTAAAGAGACCATAAAATCATAAACATATAGAACCCTATTGGTAATGTCAAACACAACCAACAACCAATAAAATTTCTCCACAATGTTTATGGGCATAATCACAAAATCAACTTATCCCATGCAACATTTGCAAGTAACCTGTACCCCAATATGTATTCTGATACGGAGTCCTGGGGTTTGACAACAACAAGCTTTTTATCGGCAGGAGCATTAATGTACCTCTGATAAATTTGTTCAATTCTAGTCTTGAACATACAGTCAGTGGTTCTAAACCGTGTTTTGTTTTGAGGACCATACTTTCCTATTTTCCTCAAATAGTATAAAATAACATCAATGTGCTGCAAAAAATAGATTTTATTATTTGTCAATGCTTCATACAATTTAACTATAATTTTAAAACAAAAAACTACAGACTTCTTAAATTACAGAATACTACAACCAGGGTATGTGTTTACCGTGTCGTTGAGGACTTGCCCGGGATGTGCCGAAGTATAAAACCATTCTTTTTTTATCAACTTTCTCCACTCCAAGATCATACCACGACTTTAGATGGTTATCGTTTAAAGAATAAGACGCCTTCCTCCTATTTAAACACATAGCAATTACAATTAATATGTAGTTTCAACTGGAAATCCAAAAATTTAATGCAATCGAAAATATGAAAAAATTGCATAATCTAACCTCTTTGAAACTGTATCGGTACCAGATTATAACCACTTATTGAATTCTTCTAACAAGTCAGGATCAACGTCATCGCTAATAACCCCAGTAAATGGATGTTTGATGAGGAAAATTGGAGGTCCAACTGAAGTGCTTCCCCCAGAACTGTTAAAAGGAAGAAAGGGGGATCTGGCATGCTTTCTAGGCTGCCTTGTTCTTCCTTGATGCACATGGGTTGTTTTGTCTTCATTAAGCTCGCCGAACTTAACAATATGGGAGAAGTTCTCTGACAACTCAAAATCATCAAGTGTTACTTCCCTTTTTTAGACCTGGACTCATTGTCTGAATCACCAACATTAATGTAGTCGACTATTTCACCTTCAAAATTTAAAATAAAAGAACAACATTGTATGTTGCATCAGTTCTTTTTGGAAAATTGAAACTTATATAAAACCTTTTTTTCCCTACAATTATATTGTAACATATAATACCACTGAAATCTTCACATCAATCGTCTCCTTGTTGTATAACGTTTTCTTGTTGAATGAGAGATTGCATTTTTGTAGTCTCTTTCTCCTCATTTAAATGATCTCCTGGAATGCCAACTTTAGCATCCTATTTTGGAGAGTCCACATGCATAGTTTCCTTCTCTGTTACAATAAATGTGTACAACTTAATAAAATTATAGATAATTTATAGTAAATATTAACAACACTGTAGATAAATTATAGTAAATTTGTTGAAATATTGTCCTACAGCTGATATGCAAAATGTATTGTGAAATATGATGATAAAATGTACTAAATCATACCTGCATTTTCTTCATCCAATGCCCCTTGAAATTGGAAAGATAAGTCAACACCTACAAGAACAATCTCCTCAATTTGAATGTCATTCATGTGTCCTGTATCTAAGAAAACCATTGGAAATATAATGTAGATTATTTGTTGGTAATTTAGGCGATATGTAGATATATTGTAGATATAATGTTGATACATGTTTTACTGCTGCTGGCCAACACTGGTTTAGCACTACTGACTAGAATGTCTTGATTGTTCTTTTCTTTGTAATGCTTATCATTTTTCTTAGAACTGCCAATAAACTACAAGCATAATTTGTTAGGCTATATACTTTATGAATGATAATAGAAACTTAGACATGGTAAAAATTATTGTCCAAAATGAATATATTTCGAATGAAACCTTAGCATCAATGTTATCCCTTTGACTGTTTATTACTTGTAAAACAGACTTGATGGAATCATTGAGTAGCAGTCGAATGCTACCTAGTTCTTCAAAAACCTAAAGAACAAAAAATAGTTATAATGTATCTTACAATTAGAGCCTTACATATATATATAAAGAAGACTAAAAATCAAGAATTATGTATACCTCTTTCTTGAAGGTTCCAAGGTCTGAACCCACATACATATTAAAATAGAAAGGGTTAACGAAATAATTTGCATAACATAAATTAAAGAAACCATCTAGGATTATGTATAAATGTTATCTTATCAACATATTTTCTTAATATTTTATTTGTTTCACAATATATTGCTTGCCATCTATTCCCATTGCATGCTTATGTCTTGATGGAGATGGAGCATCTGTCGGATGCTCGACCTTTGTTTCAGCTTCTTCAAGGATGTATTCAACTTTATCTGGCAAATTCATTCTTGAAAGCTCTTCTGGTACTTCAATTATGTTGGTGAACTGAGTGACAAAAAATGTGAGGGACCTAGTCATAATATATATAAAATGTGTAGATAATTTGTATTAAATTGTCTGCCCAAAAGTGAAAACCATTTACCTTGATCCATGATGGTTTGATCATTCTATCTTCCAATGCAGATAACCATATCTTGTCCTTACTAGATGTCCAGTTAAGTATGCGTGGGATCGAATTACCAACCTTTGTAGCTATATCCGTGTTGACTGTAGAGCAACACTCATACAACCATATTTGCATAGCTAGTGCAAAACCTAGAATGACATAAAAATGCACAGAAAGGTTGAGCTTGTGCCTAACAGACTGAAGCAATTGTGTATAAGATTCGATACCTCATGCTTAGTTCCCATACTACCCCGAGTCCACCAAGTAGAACCTAAAATGGTCTATCAAACCTAAATTATCTTTGTCTAAAGGATAGAGGAAGAATTCTATCAGATAGAGAATACACAGCTTGATTGCATCCTCATCGTTCATGCAACTACGACTGGTTACAATTTGTTTCAAGTATGACTTCTCAACTTTTTTCTTGTTTGGAAAATAACTCTTCATTATGTTACTGCCATACTTAGTTGTGTAACCAAAGTCTGTCACTTATGTAAAACATCTAAGGCCACTGATCAGGGCAAACTCTCTCAACCCAAAGTTCAGCCTCTCACCCTTTATCTCTGCTGTAAAAAAGTCGGAACCAGATGCATTAAATTCATACTTCATGAGAAGGTGAATTGCCTGATTTTGGATACATATTTTGGGCAAGGAAAGAAAATGCCCAAAACATGTCTTCTTAAACAGCTTTAACCCATTTCAGACAGTAAATCCTTGATTTGGCCAGGAATAGTAGGGTCAGATAATGTCTGGAACCTAGCGATGCCATAATCAACATCATATGGTGCAAAAAATGTTCGATTCTGCACCAAAATAAATAATAAGTTAATAAAACTTGTTTCAAAACCAGGAAATAAAATAACTACATTTCTACTACATTTTAGTTACAATCAGAAAAATATTAATATATTGCATACAAGTAAGTTTCAACATTAGTAAACATATATAACAACTGACTACATTGAAGCTATAAATGCACTAATAAAATTATGTTTAGAGCAAAAACTTAGAAATTAAGAACTAGACATAATATATACAATTTCTCTACAGTAAATGAAACTAACATCTCAAAATAGAGCAAATAATAACCAATAAAACCAACTAAATCATATAGTACATTCCCTAACTAGATGATTTCGAATAATATACAAGATATCTACAATTTAGAGAGAAATGTAGAAAATTTATTAACCTACAACAAATCTACACAATGTAGACAAAATTTCTACAAATACAAAAAAACAAAAATTATGTATGTTCATGACAATGAGAACAAGTTTTTTAACTTTAAAAACAAAACAAAATTGGAACTACTAAACTTTTATTCTCAAATGACTGTTGGAGTATAGTTTTAGCTGATTTTTGAACCTTCTTCTTTTTTGAAGGTTTAACAGTTGGAGAAACTCTGATTTTTTTTATAACTTTCGTGATAACTTCTTCTTCGACGAAATCATCATCGAAAGCAATTTCTTTGCCTTTCCGCTTTACAGATTTATCGAATGTCGAGGCTTCACCAACACCTCTATCATGCTTATGTTTTGTTCGAACTTCTGCCCTAGTTTCACGAGGGGAAAGCTTGAGCTTTGTCTCTGGTTTTGCAGGTGTCGATTTTGAAACTTTTTTGGGTGAATCGTGTGAGAAAACACCCAAATCAAAAGTAGGAATATCCTCCATTACTTTAGCTTTTTTAGGGCTAATCTTCGAAAGTGCTTTCTTCTTCATTGAAAGTTAAGGAAAAATTTAAGCAACTATAATTTTGGTAGGATTTAGAGCTGAAATCTGTAAAAATCGAGAGGGATTTTTGAAGAAGAGTGAAAACGGGCGTTAATGGAGGGAGATATTGAAGAAACGTGGGGGAGTGGGATGTGTACGTTAGAGTGATTATAGGAGTTAATTTATTCTCATTAAATTCCTAAAATGTACATAATTGGTAAATTGTATATGACTATGTAATTAAATTAAAACTTGAGTAGGGAGGGTAATAAAATTTCAAATAGTGTATTGGAATGCAAAAATTTCCTATTGTAAATAGCAACCCAATGCACTTCCTACATGAAATCCCTTTTGCTCTTGGATTAACAGAGCATCAAATGTTCAAACCAAAAGGAAAATGCTTAGATAAGTTAACTTCTCTATTTAGTCATGAAGTCCATTATACAATTTAATTTAGACTTGATAGCTTAAAATTGTTAGTCTTTGATATCCGCTGTGACACTAATCTAAACTTTTGCTATATTTGCAGTATGACTCAAACAACATAACTATTCAGATAAAATATTGACGGTACAGCCCAAACAAATACTAGGCAAAGAACATAGAAGCAAAAAGTAGCAATGGAAGATCATATATTGGATGGCAGAAGGTGCTACAACACTTGAATCAAACAACAACTAGCATTGTAGTATTAACACAACAAACACACCAACGATTTCCACACGACCCCTAGCTTTCCAAGCAATGGTACAAAACAGATAATGTCATGATGTTCAGGTATTTGTTGTGCTAAGATAGATACTCTAAGAAACAAACATGATAGTCATGGCAGATAATTTACCTACGTTATGCTGTAGCGATCAGCAGTGGTAGATAGAACTTGTTATGTTCAAGATGCTCTACAAGAATCTTCAGCAGGATGCTCTAACCATTCTTGGCCTTCCTGAAAATTACTGGTAAGCTAAGGTCATCTGATATAGAAGAATAAATAGCGCATCATATTGTTGTAAAAGTGAGCTATCAAAAAATAAACTTTTGTTGTTCTCTTATTCATGAAGTATTAATTAAGAACCCTTTAGTATACACCCTACACTTCTTGAACATCCTGGTTCATCCCACAGACACATAGCTACATGTTGACGTGCCAAATTCTGGTCTGAGATGAGCTGATTTTTGTTGAGATAGCAATTCTAATCAGAAGATAAACAAAGACAAGTCTGTACCCCTCTATACGCCTGCATTTGCAACGATTCACCATATCCAATGAATAACTGTAGAAATGGATGTCAAGGTCCTTCGTCACTTTTGGTAGCTGAGGATGTCCCAGATTTTTAGTACTTGAATCAATGTATGTAGAGTTCTCTACCAGAATATCTACAGTCAGGTGCTTGACACTGTAGCTCTCCAATACGTCAGATGAATTCCTACCACTACTATTGCTCAATTTCTCAACCACTTGAAAGCTTCACCAAAAGTGAGATCACTTCTTTACAGATCTCGGCATCCATAATTCTGGCCATCGATTTTGAGAAATTCTCACTAAAGAGTTTATAACAACAAGGAACCGGTCATTTCTCCAAATTGCAAACAAAATAAGTAATCCAACTGACTCAAATAAAAGAAACTTTAAACGTCAAATGAAGCAGCTTACCTTCCACATGGCAGCTTTAAATAGAGGGGAGTCCGTCCTGAGTAATGTTTCAATCTGGTCAAGATCAATGGTAGCACTCAAAATAGCTTGATTTGCTTCATTGACATCATAGAAACAACACCGAGCCTTGGACTCAAAATAGCTGCATTTGCTCTCTGACGATTAGAAAGGAAACCTACTGATCCACTCCCATTACAACAAACAGTGGAGATAATTATCACGTCCTCTTCACTGTCTTGAGAACCATCAACAGAGCGTACATTCACTGAGAAGCGGGCGGTTGACATATGTGCTATACATCTGTCCAAGTTCTTGTTGAATCGCTAAAACTTGGGCCTTGTAAGGAGATATACAACCAGCAGAAACCTTTTGCCTTGAAGTAACAGGCTCTATAATTTGGAAAACTAAATCAGATTTGCCAACACGATTGTCATGCTAACCAAGATAGATGAGTGAAAGAAAGAAAAACTCGTCATAAGCAAAAAATGAAGTCCTTGAAAGATATTATTACCTCTATAAAGGTTGGCAACTATCTCAGTTACAACATAAACTTCTGCCATATTTCTTTTGCTGCGTTTGTTATCATACTCCTCTTTTCCATTGCTTATGTTAACAAAAGAATAAGAGCCAAAAATGTTTCCTTTAAGAAATCTCTTCTCATACGTTGCTTCTTTCACATTCGGATCATCCATAATTTTGTTTTAATAGAACTCTCTATTTGGGAACAAACTTATTGCATGATGCATCCTAAATTGAACATTAAGAAGGTGCTTCTTCTGTCCAAAATAACCAACCTCTCAAATAAGCTCCTCCCAAAGCCAGCCTTCTCAGAGATCTGTCAATAATACACTTTATCAATGATAAAAGAGCATGGCACTGATTTTTTAATATCAAGCAATAACAAGATTAAAGGAAAACCTTGCTCTGAACCATTGCAGGCAATTGTTTCTCATCCCCAATAAGTATGGCATGACGGATACCTGCAGGTAGCTAAGAGATTTCAGTACTTTGATACTTTCTGTTTTAGTTGCATGCAAATTTGCTAAACACCTCGTGTTGTTCCTTGTCACAACTACATTTCCAAGCAGAATTTCTTTTAAACCTCCATATGTTTCGACAGTGCGGAACAGTGCTCCAAGAGTTTGAAGCATTTCAAGAACTCTGATCATTTCTTTAGCTACTTCTAGTGGAATGAAAGAAGTAGGGAGATATGTGTACAAACTTGTCAGATAAAATATTAGCTGCTCCTGGATCCTTTCGAATCTATTGATAAAGAATTCCTGAAATGTCCAAAAATGGTCTTGTTTTTTTCTTCCTGGCTTATTCGCCTTTCCACCTGATTGATAAAGAATTCCTGTGATCTTTTCTTGTTATCCTTTACGGTTTGAAGGACGTACTTCTTCCGCAACTTACTTCACCTATTGTTTGGTACTCCTTGATCATTGATCCGGTCACCCTTCTCGCTAAAGATAGATCCTTCACTCGTAATGCTTCCTTCCTCTTCCTTTTCTTGTGTTGTTTCTCAAATGGAATAGGCTTTGGAGACAAGATAGTTAGCCTATCTAAACTTTCATCTTTGCCTTGTACTAATGCAATGAGAAATGATCTCTTTGGTCTGTCCAAATCATCAATAATGCTTTTTGGCCTCACATCTGATAGTGCAATCAGATCTCCAACCTTTGGTTCATATGTTTCTATAATTCTTTCTCCCTCTCTATCTCTCTTCAACAAAATGTTCTAGTATAGACCCTAGAAAGGCTTAAAAGCGGCTGATATTTTGACATCAAGAACCTCAAGCGCAGCGGCGTGTGAAGTAGCTACCACGCCTGAGAGCAGATCAGCATGCGTTTCTTCAACAAGTGGACCGATGAATGACTTGCAGTAATGGTCATTTGACAAGAATGTCTCTGGAATTTGTTTAACCTGACAAATTTGATTAGGACTAACTCTTTAGCCAATTGTGTTGAGGTTTTTGTTATTCAAGTTGAAATAATCTTAAAATGAGGGTGAATGGGAAATGGAGGGAAAAATAAAATTTTTGAGTAAAATTTTAAGTTTTTCCCTCTTGACAATGAGACATTGTCCCATATCGGAAGAGGAAAAGATTTTTGGTGGGTATATATATAATTGCTCTTCTTGTAGCTCTTAAAGAGTTAAGAAGAAAGCAAGCCTCGCGCTGTCGTCGTCGTCGCTCGGCTCGGCTCGGCTTCGGCTTTAGATTTTTGGACCAAATTTATTAACGGATATGTTCCAATCCGTGTATTGACCACCAGCTGCAATAACAGCCGCCTAATGCTCTTCCCACCATGGACAAGTGCTTGCTCCACAAACAAGCTAGTGCATGCTCCACCATGGAGGGTGGAGGGTCGTTCATCTTCAAAGCTGACTGCTATAAATATGTGCAGCAGCTGTTGAAGAAAGATACACCAAACTGAAAATGCTTAACTTTGGCTATACATTGCACTCCTTCCTCTCAGCATTTTCATACAATTTTTTGAGTTTCTACTCCTTTGTTCTGCATTGTTTTAACCTCAAACAAAGCAACTGTAAGTGTGATTTGCTACCGAACTTTGTGTTCGCTGAAACACTGGGGTTTGAAGTACCGCTACACCAGTGTGTGATTTGTTCTATCCTGGGAGGAAATAATCCATAACCTTGGGTACTAGGAGGGGATTAAATTCCTTAAGGAAAAACTGTGAATTCAGTGGGCTCGAATTAATTACTGTTTCATTACGATAACTTATATTTCCCAGAATTATTATTTATAAATACAGCAATATTGGCGGGACTAACAATCTTAAGGAATTTAATATTTATTTCTGTATTTGTGTTATTCTTATTATTCTTCAAACTAAAACCTTTGTGGTTTTGTGTACTCCCGTTTTGGAGAGTAAAGCCTTCGTGGCGTTTTGTTGGAGATTAAAATCTACGTGATTTTTACTCCAGTTTGAAAACATTTATTAAACGTTTGTTTGTGCCATTCTTTTATAGAAAAAATGATGACTGAAAGCGAAAGCCAAGCTGTTCCCACGGTGACTGCCAACACATTGACAAGCCGAACACCGGCGTTGGCACCGGCAGAAAAACCCGGAAAATTTTCCGGGATTAATTTCAAGCGCTGGCAGCAGAAGATGTTCTTCTACCTAACTACGTTATGTATATAGAAGTTCATCAAGGAAGATGTTCCTGATCTGCCAGATAAAACTCTAGAGAATGAACACTTTGTCGTGATTGAAGCGTGGAAGCATTCTGATTTTTTATGCAAGAATTATATTCTTAGCGGACTGGATGATAATCTGTATAATGTATACAGTGGCGTGGAGACGTCAAAAGAATTGTGGAATGCGCTTGAAAAGAAATATAAAACTGAAGATGCCGGGATGAAGAAATTCGTTGCCGCAAAATTTTTGGACTACAAAATGGTAGATAGCAAGTCTGTTATTACCCAAGTCCAGGAATTGCAAGTGATTATTCATGATCTACTTGCTGAAGGTCTTGCCATCAATGAAGCATTCCAAGTAGCAGCAATGATTGAGAAGTTGCCTCCGTTGTGGAAGGACTTCAAAAATTATTTGAAACACAAACGAAAGGAAATATCCCTTGCAGATCTCATTGTTTGGTTGAGAATCGAAGAGGACAATAAAGCTGCTGAATGGAGAGGCCGTGGAAATTCAACAATAATGAGAGCAAATATTGTTGAAGATAACAAAAAGAGGAAGAAGGCTTCTGTTCCGAAATACAACCCAAGCAAGAAGCGGTTTAGTGGAAACTGCTACAACTGTGGAAAAATCGGACACAAATCTACGGAGTGTCGTGCTCCGAAGAAAGACAAGAAAAGGGGTCAAGCAAACATGGTAGTAAATCATGATGATGTTGATAACTTGTGTGCCATGCTTTTCTGAATGTAACTTGGTGGGAAATCCTAAACAGTGGTGGTTTGATTCTGGAGCCACTCGCCATGTTTGTGCAGTTAGAGAAGCTTTTGCTACTTATGCTCCTGTTGGACCCGGAGAGACAGTTTATATGGAAAATGCTTCAATAGCAAAAGTTGAAGGATATGGGAAGATATTTCTGAAAATGACTTCTGGCAAGGTCATGACTTTGAACAATATCCTTCATGTTCCCGAAATGAGAAAGAATTTAGTCTCTACTGGACTTCTTGTTAAGCACAGTTTTAAGTGCATTTTTGTGTCCGACAAGGTTGTCATAGTAAGAATGAAATATTTGTAGGAAAAGGTTACCTCACCGAGGGCCTTTTCAATCTGAATGTAATGGTTGTGGAAAACAATAATAATATTTCAGCTTCTTCTTACTTACTTGAGTCAAATGATTTATGGCATGTACGTTTGGGTCATGTCAATTATAAAACCTTGCGGAAAATGATTAACTTGGAAGTACTGCCTAAGTTTGAATGCGAAAAATCAAAATGTCAAACATGTGTGGAATCTAAGTATGTTAAACATCCTTATAAGTCAGTTGAAAGAAATTCAAATCCTTTAGACTTAATTCACACAGATATTTGTGACATAAAGTCAATACCATCTCGCGGTGGAAAGAAGTATTTCATAACTTTTATTGACAATGGTACTCGATATTGCTATGTTTACTAGTAAATATGAAGCAATAGACGCATTCAGGCAATACAAAAATGAAGTTGAAACGCAACTTAACAAGAAAGTAAAAATGATAAGAAGTGATAGGGGTGGTGAATATGAATCTCCTTTTGAAGAAATATATTTAGAATATGGAATTATTCATCAAACAACAACCCCTTACACGCCCCAATCTAATGGGATTGCAGAAAGAAAGAATCGCACATTAAAGGAGATAATGAACGCGTTGTTGATAAGTTCTGGTTTGCCACAGAACTTGTGGGGGGAAGCCATTCTTACGGCTAATCGAATATTAAATCGAGTGCCCCATAGCAAAACACAATCCATTCCATATGAAGAATGGAAAGGAAGGAAGCCCAACTTGAATTATTTTAAAGTGTGGGGGTGTTTGGCAAAAGTGCAAGTTCCTAAACTCAAAAGGGTAAAGAGAGGACCGAAAACCGTTGATTGAGTTTTCATAGGATATGCGACAAATAGTAAAGCATATCAATTTCTGGTTCATAAATTAGAAAATCCCGACATTCATAATAATATGGTTATAGAATCAGATAATGCCGAGCTCTTTGAAAATATATATCCGTATAAAAAGGAATGTGAGTCGTTTGGTGAAGGATCTAAACGGCCTCGGGAAGAAACAAAAGAAAGTATATGTAATCAGGAGGATCCAAGACGTAGTAAACGTCAAAGAACATCTACTTCATTTAGACCAGATTTTGTGACTTTCTTATTGGAGAATGAGCCTCAAATATTTAAAGAAGTTATGACTTCTTCCGAATCATTGTTTTGGAAAGAGGCAATCAATAGTGAAATAGAATCCATATTGAACAACCATACATGGGAATTGGTTGATCTTCCTCCTGGAAATAAACCTTTGGGTTCTAAATGGATTTTTAAGAGAAAAATCAAAGATGATGGCACTATTGATAAATTCAAGGCAAGACTCGTAGTCCAAGGGTATAGACAACAAGAAGGTCTAGACTACTTTGATACATACTCTCCAATTACAAGAATTACGTCCATACGGATGTTAGTAGCATTAGCTGCAGTGTATGGTCTTGAAATTCATCAAATGGATGTTAAGACGACCTTCTTAAATGGAGAGTTAGAGGAAGAAATTTACATGGAACAACCTGAAGGGTTTGTGGTTCCAGGTAAAGAAAAGAAGGTATGTAGACTTGTTAAGTCTCTTTACGGACTAAAACAAGCACCCAAATAATGGCATGCGAAATTTGACCAAACAATGTTGTCAAATGGTTTTAAGATAAATGAATGTGATAAATGTGTGTACATTAAAAATGTTCCAAATCACATAGTCATTGTTTGCCTATATGTGGATGATATGCTGATAATGAGTAATGACATTGCCAACATAAATGCTACTAAGCGTATGCTCAATAGCAAGTTTGATATGAAAGACTTGGGAGTTGCTGATTTAATTCTGGGAATTAAGATCCATAAGACTCCTCAAGGTCTTGCATTGTCACAATCTCATTATATTAAGACAGTACTTGAAAAGTTCAAGCACTTGAGCTTTAAAGTTGCAAAGACTCCAATTGACGTGAATCTTGCATTAACAAAGAATAAAGGCCAAAGCATATCACAATTGGATTATGCTCGTGTGTTGGGATGCTTAATGTATATCATGAATTGTACACGACCAGATATAGCTTGTGCTATAAGTAAACTGAGTCGATATACGAGCAATCCAGGCCAATCTCATTGGATGGCAATGAAACGAGTTTTGGAATATTTAGAACATACCCAGAACTTTGACTTGCACTACAGTAAATTTCCTGCGGTGATTGAGGGATACTGTGATGCAAATTGGATCACCGGTTCAACTGATTCTAAGTCCACGAGTGGATATGTATTCACTATTGGTGGAGGAGCGGTATCTTGGAAGTCGTCCAAACAAACATGTATTGCCCGCTCTACAATGGAGGCTGAATTCATAGCCTTAGATAAAGCCGATGAAGAAGTTGAATGGCTCCGAAATTTCTTGGAAGACATTCCATTTTGGCCCAAACCGTTGGCACCAATATGCATACATTGTGATAGTCAAGCGACAATTGGAAGGGCTGGGAGCGTTATGTATAACGGTAAATCTCGTCATATACGACGAAGACATAAAACCGTTAGGCAATTACTCTCTAGAGGAATTATCACGATTGACTATGTAAAGTCAAGTGATAATGTGTCGGATCCACTTACAAAAGGCCTAACTAGAGAGGTAGTTGAGAAATCATCAAGGGGAATGGGGCTATGGCCGAGAACAAGTCATTGTGGCGGTAACTCTACCTAGAAGACTGGAGATCCCAAGATCTAGGTTCAAGGAGATCAAACAAAGTCATTAATGACGGTTCACCATTGTCAAATAAAATTTTAGTCCGTTCTCGTGATGAGACAATGTTCAGTACCAAGGATAAAGCATTAAGGCTTTTTAATGATTTCTAAATTTGATACGGGGTATATCAAATAGTGTATCTACAGGATGACACGTTTAGGAATCACCTATGTAAGTGTGAAGTGTTAGCCGCTTCAAGGAGAACTTTGTAAGGCCAGTTCTCTATGCACTTATGAAACCAGGCGGTGTTCATGGCTGAAACGAACACAACAATGAGAACCAAAGACGGTTAAGGGTTGATTGTGTGACTTATGTTTGTCTAGGTATACACCAAAGATCGACGGTTCAAAGATATCAAATCTACCGATTGACCGAGTATATCCGACATAAGTTCACTACGGAAAGTTCAAAGGGAAACCTACTTATCCAGATGCGATTAATCCTTGCTTGCAAATCACACAGTTTTTTCATGCATACTTCCGTGATATAGCCATTCCCCATTCATGTGGGGGATTGTTGAGATTTTTGTTATTTAAGATGAAATAGTCTTAAAATGAGGGTGAATGAGAAATGGAGGGAAAAATAAAATTCTTGAGTAAAATTTTAAGTTTCCCCCTCTTGACAATGAGACATTGTCCCATATTGGAAGAAGAAAAGATTTTTGGTGGGTATATATATAATTGCTCTTCTTGTAGCTCTTAAAGAGTTAAGAAGAAAGCAAGCCTCGCGCCGTCGTCGCTCGCTCTGCTCGGCTCGGCTTCGACTTCGGCTTCGGATTTGGTCAAACGATTGATTGATTAATTTTTTGGACCAAATTTATTTGTTAATAGTAAATATTAACGTAAGATTATCCGCATTTGTAACGGATATGTTCCAATCCGTGTATTGGCCACCAGCTGCAATAGCAACCGCCTAATGCTCTTCCCACCATGGCCAAGTGCTTGCTCCACAAACAAGCTAGTGCATGCTCCACCATGGAGGATGGAGGGTCGTTCATCTTCAAAGCTGACTGCTATAAATATGTGCAGCAGTTGTTGAAGAAAGATACACCAAACTGAAAACGCTCAACTTTGGTTATACATTGCACTCCTTCCTCTCAGCATTTCCATACGATTTTCTGAGTTTCTACTCTTTTGTTCTGCATTGTTTTAACCTCAAACAAAGCAACTGTAAGTGTGATTTGCTACCGAACTTTGTGTTCGCTGAAATACTGGGGTTTGAAGTACCGCTATACCAGTGTGTGATTTATTCTATCTTGGGAGGAAATAATCCATAACCTTGGGTACTAGGAGGGGATTAAATTCCTTAAGGAAACACTGTGAATTCAGTGGGCTCGAATTAATTACTGTTTCATTACGATAACTTATATTTCCCAGAATTATTATTTACAAATACAATAATATTGGCGGGACTAACAAATTGAACATAAAGACACAAGAAAATATCATTCATAGTAAAATAAATAAATTACTATTTCAATCAATATGTTTAACAATGAAGAAAGCAGGGATGTTTAGTAACATAACGTGCAAGGCCTAAGGCATTACTTGGGACATTCTTAATCAATACAATTTCATAGTGTAAGGTAAGAAACTCTCGACAAAAGAAAAACACACACACACACACACACGAAATGCTATCTACAGCTAGAAAATAAACAAAGTCTGGGACCAATCATCCAATCCTGTCCAGGCTGGTACCTGGAGGTGGTTGATTCTGGTATAGGCATTTTGGTCTTAGAATATGGGCGTTCATGTTCGGCTTGGTTCACTTTTTACGTAAAACAAAACCAGACCAACTACGTTGGTTTGCCAAAAATCATATCAAACCAAAACTAATAGAATCATTTTATTTCCCTGTCGCATAAATTATAAATTCAATTCATTTAATTTAAGCGCTAAAGATAGAAGTTCTAATGTGTCAATAAATGTTCAACCAGAATCGGACAAGTTGATAAATTTATTATGTGTCAAAACATCCGTAGACGAGAATTTTATCGTGAAACATGATAATTTTTCACTTTCATAAGTAAAACAACAACATTATATCCACATATGCTTCAAACCAAACTATCCAACATGAGCAAAACAATAAGCCAATCACTACAATAACTTCGATATTGAAAAGTACAGAACTCCAACAAGCATCATCAATATGTCTAGACTACCTTATTTATTATGGCTAATATGTAAGTAGTTTGTAAAAATAAATATGTATGTGCACGGAAGAATTATGTACACATATATAGTCGGTTTGGTTCCTTTTGTTTTTCTTATGTAATTGAGAAATTCCAAGAACTAGTGACACACGTCGATTCAAATCGATGGACAATGGAACTGCCTATCTATCTTTCTCCACTTAATAGTATATTTTTGCCCTAGAACATATTAGGTGCGCCTAACTCACACGTCACTCATTTCATATTTACTATTAGACCAAAGCCGTTGGTTCCTTTCTTTTAAATAAAGAAGCCTAGGACAGTGTAATTGTCTTTCACACTTTCATTTGTGTTTTCAGCCTAAAGCTCTAGCTAGAGTAGCTGCAAGAGGACACGGGTTGACTAGATCAGTAGCTAGACCATCAAATGTTTTGTTTGTGTTACTAAAACTCATTCGTCCCGGTTTACGTTCTAACTAGGTACCAAGTTTTAAATTTTTTTTTTAAATTTATGATCTAAAATAAATTACAAATATTTATATAATATAAATTATCTATATTATATTAAAATAAAAAGTTTAAAGTTAGATTTATATATCTATATTATACAAAAAAGCATAAGCTCCTAAATTTAAAAATTAATTACCTATTCACCCTTCTAAATATTTTAAATATCTTGCTCCTACAATTAAAAAAAAAGTTACTACATTGAGTCACAATAGTTAGCAAAGTCTATAGACATGCTGGTTTGGCACAATACATGTTGTTTAATAAATAATATATTAACTATAAAATAAAATAAAAAGAAGAAACTAATGTTATTTTTCTAAGATTATGCGTTTTAAAGATAACTAACCAACTCTTCTTTGAATTCAAAATTAACCTCACCAAACATTGAACACAAGTTGATTGCGGAGACTAAAACAAATAACGGTCTTGAAGATTGAATAAAAGCCATTATCTACAAGGCACATAAAAAGAAAGTAAAAATCCCAGCAATTTTAACAATGTAAAACAGAAAGTAAAGGAACAAGGGTGAAGTAACTGAAAAGAATTTAAGAATAATTATACGTCATTATAGAAAGAAATCTACAATGGATCAGCATTTGACTTTGCAAAGTTGGTTACTCTAAAGATCCAACTAGTCATTTTGAGTTTATCATCCAGTTTTCTAATTTGAGAACTTTCGTAGGTTTATTTGATGATATGACTTCTCGGTATGAATGTCTTGGGCCCTAAGGGGTTTGAGAGCATTTTGGAATACCTGAACTAGATGTCTAAAGTGTTTAGAGTTGATCAAAATTAATATTTTGAGTAAACGAGCTTGAATTCAAAGTTTGAAGATTCCAATAGGTTCGTATGATAATTTTAGACGGACACATATGTTTGGTTTAGGACTCAAGGGGCATGGGTGTGATTCGGCACTCTTCTATGAAAGTTGGAACTTAAAAAAATTAAGAGTTGATAAGCTTGGTTTGAACCTTGAATTGTAGTTGTGATATTCTCGTACGTGTTTTTAGTCCATGGACAAGTCCATATAGGGTATATATAGTCAGAATGGTTTGGAGGGGTCCTTGAGAGCTCGGGTGAGTTTCACGGTATTTGAAGGAGTTTTGACGCAAAACTATTGCAAACAATAGTAGGCGCGCCGCACCTACTGTAGCATCTGGTTCTTGCGCTATAGTAAGTGCCTCGCAACTGCTATAGCACATAAATTAGGCGCTATAGTAAGTGTCCCACACCTGATATAGCACCATGCTAAAATTTTAGATTTTGTATAAATAATCTCATTTTGTGGTTTTCGAACATTTTACCATTTTAGGAGCTATGGAGTTCAGATTGAGGCAATTTTTAAGCGATTTTTGCCGAATATACTGGGGTAGTGATTCTCACTAAAATTCATCAATGAAGTGTACAAGGACATGAAGATAATAAAGTGCGGATGTGTGCTCAAGATATAAGACATGACTACGACTAATCAATTTAGCAATAACTTCACAAATGCACAACTGGCTAATTAGAAAATAAAAATCCTAAAACATGATCTCTAGCATGAAAGGATAAACTCGTGTAGTCATACAAAGAATCACCCCTATATCACAGAGAGTACACATTCAAATCAAGGCACAACATAAGAACAACAAGTACGAGGCTGTGTTCATAACATACATGTGACTACGTCTGCGACAATTATAGCATCAATCTCAAGATTAGTTCATCATGTTCAAACTAAAGCACCAATAGCCTTAACTTTAGCTCTAGCATGGTTTATTGTGCTCACATAGTCAATTAATTGAATAATACATAAAATTAAGTATAACACATAACCAAACAAGACATAGAGTAATCTAAAATTCACTCCGAGCAGGAGACCCTTGGCTATATATATATATATATATATATACACATCACCCTCATATGTAGCAAATAATATCAATTATTAGAAAAATTTTCTCAATCAAAGCTAGGCAAGACACTTACTCATCCGAGCTAGTCCAAAGATCGAAAATCATATTTTCTTGAGAAATTACCTCTAACCGGATCAAATCTAGTCAAACATCAACCAACCACGTGAACCAATTACCATAGGAAATAACCCCAATCAATAAAAAATTTCATCATTGAATAATTTCCAAAAAGTCAACAAAAATCAACTGGGCCCGCGTGCCCAAAATCCGAAACCAATACCAAAATTAATGATGCATAACCTGGCGAGTCCAAACATGTGATTAATTTCTAAATCCGAGTTCAAATCGTATTCAAAACCACAAAATATACTTTCTTATCTTGTAGACAAAACTCCCAAATTACTTTAAAAATTTATTTTGGGTGTATGTATATATATATATATCCAAATCCAAGTAGATATTACTTACTTTCAAAGTAGTAATGAAAATCTCCTCAAGAATTTTCTTTTCCCCAGCTCCAAAACTTTATGAAAAAAGTGAGTAAATCTCGAAATAAGTTAAAAAAAGCAACAACTCTCTTAGGCCAAATCAAATGTTAGATGACCTCGAAACTCACTTTTGACAAGCCCAACATAATCCTTACGAGATTATATCCAATATAGCCTTTTGAATGCCTTAAAATGAGGGAGATGTGATATTTTAAAGTTTTAAATGAAGTCTGAAATTTATGGACGAACTCAGAGACATAACTGGCATTTTTAAAATTGTTGCACCAGAAAATCAACAATTGATTTTTATCACCCAAAACTCATTGAGAACCTTCCGAACACAAACCATATATACATTTCAATCATAAAATATGCTACGAATCTGCTTGCACGCTCAAAACATAGAAAATAGGTCGTCTTGACTCGATATTGATCGTGGTCAAACTCCAAATACTTAACTTAACTAGTGTCTCAACCAATGATCCAAAAAATACTCGAGCCCCTCGGAACCTTATCCAATCACACCAACAAGTAAAAATTCATTATTCAAACTAATCCAAAGACTCAAAACACCCATTAGAATATCACAACAAATAATCAAGGCTCAAACCGAACGGAATTCCTCTTAAGTTATTATATCTTTATTCTTTCAAAAACGAGTGTCCGAATCATACTTAGACACTTTGAATTACTTTCAAACTTTGCACACATGTTCATTCACCTATATTGACCTATCCAAAGTATTGGAACACTAATTGAAGTCCAATAACATCAAAGTCAACTCTTGGTCAAACTTATAAACTCCTAAGTTCTTCAAATTGCCAACTTTTGACAAATAGTATTGAATTTTTCTAGAAACCCCCAAAACTAAATTTGAATATATGTACAAGTCTAAAATTATCATACAAACCTATTGGAACCATCAAAAATCGATTACAAGTCCGTTTATCTAAAGTCAAACCTTAGTCAACTCTTCCAACTTAAAACTTCTAAATTGAGAGTCATTCTTCTAAATCAATCCTAAAACTAAAACCGACCATACACGCAAGTCGTAATACATCATATGAAGCTACTCAAAGTTTCAAAGAGAAATAAACTAGAGATTTAGGCTTCAAGCTAAAACAAGATCGCATGATAAGGAAAGAAAGACGGGAAGTTTCCTAGATGCCCTGTAGCGTCTCGAAGATAAGTATGAATGTCATAATATCGATACGCAAGACTCTACTAGGAATTTTCTCATGACTCGTAGAATCTATGAACCTAAAGCTCTGATACTAACTTGTCACAGTCTAAACTCCCACCAAGTTGCGATAACACCTAACCCGACTTGCTAGGTAGGCCAGGCAGTATAAGTTACAACTATAATGAGAAATCATCAATATTAATAATAAAGACTACAAAAGAATTCAATACAACTATCCCAACAACTAGTAATTGTCATGAGCCACTAAGATTAGATTTATTAACTGGTTATGAAGAATATTTACAACATCTATTTGAAGTTTACATAAACAGAAATGAAATCCTGAACTACCATGAACAAAAGGTAGCCTGAATCCAATATGCTGCTTCGTCTCCAATGCTTCATCTTCCATAACTGCTCAGCTCCAGAATCTACACGCAAGGTGCAGAAGTGTAGTATAAGTACAACCGACCACACGTACAAAGTAAGTATCTTGACTAACCTCAGAGAAGTAGTGCCGAGGTTTTTAAGTCAAAATGAACTCACTTTGCATAACCTGTGCAGCTCAATAACATGTACAATACATAGAAAATATTTCAGAAAGACAATTAGAGAATAAAGGATATCAGCAGTAAAGGTGCACAACTGAGATATGAAAATAAACAAACTCTCCCAATTAGACATATTCAAATGAATATAACTTGCACCAGCCCCGCTCACACTATATAATGTGTGGGCTCAAATACTCATACATAACTGTAAACCTGTGCCCAACATGATTCGATTCTATATCAACTGCCAAATGAGACGTTCAAGAGAACTTTTCAAGAATTCAATACATCAACGTATGCTGACAACCTTCTTTTTACATCAAACCAATATGCTACCGACAAAACATGAGATATCAACCCAATATAGGTAAATCCATCTTGACAACCAAATCATCAAATAATAACAGAGACATAGATTAGCATGTTAAATGCAACACAATAATTATGTAAAAAGGCATGACAAATGTCACGACCCAAAATCCTAACCTGTTGTGATGGCGCCTATCTCAGTACTAGGCAAGTCGACAACATCAATAACCCACCATTTCCTTTCAATTTGAAAATGTAACGTTTAATACAATACCAAAATCTAGCAAATTTCGATACAACACTCCCAAAACCTGGTGTCACTGAGTATATGAGCATCTAATATGAGTACAAGTCTGAAAAATACGGTCTATAATAGTCTGAGACCAAATACAGTAAACAAGGAGATAGAGAAGGAGAGATAGGGTCTGCGGAATACGGCATCTACCTCAAAATCTCCTGAAAGTCAACTGCACGAAATGATCAACACCCGCTATATTCAGGAACACCTGGATCTGCACAGGAAGTGCAGGGTGTAGTATGAGTACAACCAACTTAGTAAGTAACAATAATAACTAAGGAACTGAAGATAATGACGAGCTACACAGTCATAGTTCACTTTCAGTAGTTCCAGTAAGGAATAGACATGCTTTCAAATCCGGCAGTTTAAGTCAAATCAATTTTATACAGTTCAATTTCAAGTAGTTCGGATATAAATTCTTTCAGAGATTTCACGACAATGATAGATAGCAACCAAGTGCAACAACAAAAGCAAAGCAAGTACAGCCTCTCAGGCAACAATCACTCAGCTCATCACAACAGCTCAACCACTCGGCTCTCAGCCCTCAGCACTCACACTCAATGGGTACCCGCGCTCACTAAGGGTGTGTACAGACTCCGGAGGGGCTCCTACAGCCCAAGCGCCATAATCTGCACGAACAAATTACGTGCTGCACGGACAACTCATGTGTTATAATATCCTGCACGGATAACTCACATGCCATAATATCCTTACCTCACTAACAGGCCCTCGACCTTACTCAGTTCTTCACCTCTATAGTCTCTCGGGCTCTCAGAAATCACAAATATCAGTCCAAACAAAGCTAACATAGTGCATCAACAAATATCAAGAAATACTAAGATATGATTCGCTAATAAAATCAAGACTGAGCACAAGATAGCAATTAGCAAATAATTCAACAAGTTCGTGACCTCTGTGGGTCCCAACAGTACTATCACATAGCATAAGCATGATTTTTAATATGATTTACAGTCGAATTTCTTCAACACAAAGAGAGCTTATAGCTAACAACGGGTTATTCAACTTTACAGTTTCACGGGACGGACCAAGTCACAATCCCTTCGGTGCACGCCTACACGCCCGTCACCTAGTATGTGCGTCACCTTCAAAATAATCACATGACATAAAATCCAGGGTTTCATACCCCCAGGACCAGATTTATAACTGTTACTTACCTCAACCTGTGCAATTATTTATTCCGCTATGCCCTTGCCAAGAGAATTGATCTCCGAAAGCCTCGTATCTAGCTACAATTAATTCAAATCAGTCAATACAAATTATTATAATTAATTCCATAAGGAAATACTAATTTTCCCAATAAAATCCGAAATTATCTCAAAAATTGCCCGTAGGGCCCACGTCTCGAAGCCCGACAAAAGTTACAGAATATGAATGCCCATCCAACCACGAGTCCAACCATATAAATATTACCAAAATCCGATACCAACTCGACCCTCTAATCTTCAATTAAAGTCTATGAAGATTTCTACCATTTTCAACCCAATCCTTACCCATTTGAACTTAACAATCTTTCTACAACCTTATTGGTATATATATGATACTCTACCCCCAAGAATCAAACTATTAATCACCCATCTTTACTCCAAACCCAAAATTGAAGAATTCAAGAAAGCAATTCTTACCTCTTTGAAGCCCTAGCAAGATCCTTGTGAAATATTCAAACCTTGAACAAGAATTGATGGATAAATGACTAAGTCTTCACTTTCTCTCTCTAAAATGCTCTCACCTCTCTCTAAAATATCAGATTTTGGCTAAAAAATGAGCTTCAAGGGCTATAAATTGAAGTTGGGTCGGGTCAAAAATTAAAAAGAATGGAAGCTCCGACGCAGTTATGCGGTCGCATATGCGATCGCATAACAGGTATGCGGTCCGCATACCGGCCTTATAATTTGGCCTCCAAAGCTGGGCGTTACTAACCTATTCTACGGTCATTATGCGGTTCGCATACTTGTTCTGCGGTCGCATAATGCATCGCAAAACAGGTCTGCAGTCGCATAGTACACCGCAGATTTTCCTCAAATCTTTCCCTCCTCCTTCTCTACTTTGCGACCATTATGCGGTCCGCAGAGTGATTCTGCGACTGCATAGTGGTCGCAGAAATGACCATTTTCCGACAAAAGTTTCCTTTACACATCGGTGTATTGTTCAACCCAAAAAGTCCGAGCCGCGGTGAGCTTGTACCTCGGCACCACCAAACCTTAATTTCCTTAGCAAAATTTCTCCGAGGTCGTTATACATAAGTTAACATCCGGTCAACCTTTTCATCTTAAATTCTAAACCTTGGAACTAAGCGCTCCAAATCATTTCAAAACCTCAACGAACCCAAACCAATTATCCCGACAAGCCAAATAACAACTGTAATTCACAATTTGAGCAGTAAATGGGGGAACGAGATTGTAATAGTCAAAACGACCGACCGGGTCGTTACAACAAACATATAGAATTCACATGCATAATTAAGAATGTCACCATCGTACCACCACATAAACATCATCAAGAAATTTACCTTCAAACTATTGTATAAGATCATCAATAAAATCCCCCTCAAACCATTACATTACATCATTAATAATGACGCCCTAGTTTTGTCGGATGTGCAATATTAAGAAATGCCACCCTTATTTTGCCATATGCGCATATCATCACCCTTATTTTGATACATGGACAAGCCCTAGAAGCGCCATCCTTATTTCTCCCCATGTGCATAACATTAATCACAACCGCACGACAAATAATTCGTGCCACAATATTAATCACAATCGCAGGGTAAAGACCTCATGCCACAATATCATTACAATCGCACCGTAAAGCCTCGTGCCAACACCCAATCGATCTTCCCTACATGTCCACATGTGCCAAAATCATAACAATTCAAGATTATAAATTTCATCAAGAGGCATATCTTCATAATTCATCAATGAAGTGCACAAGGACATAAAAGTAATAAATTCCGAATGTGTTCTCAAAATATAAGACATGACTACAACTAATCAAATGAGTAATGATTCCACAAGTGCCTATCTGGGCTAATTAGGAAATAAAAATCCTAAAATATGGTCTCTAGCATGAAAGGATAAACTCGTGTAGTAATAAAAAGGATCACATATATGTCATAGAGAGCATACGTTCAAATCAAGGCACAACACAAGAAAAACAAGTACGAGCGTGTGTTCATAACATACACGTGACTATGTCCGAGGCAAGTATAGTATCGATCTCAAGATTAGTTTATCATATTTAAAGCAAGGCACCAATAGACTTAACATTAGCTCTAGCATGGTTTATTGTGCTCACGTAGTCAATTAATTTAATAACACATAGAATCAAGTAGAATACACAACCAAAAAAGGCATCGAGTAATCTAAAATCCACCATGAGCATGAATACCCATGACACATGTATATACGCTCGTCACTTCAAATATACATCACTCCCGTATGTAGCAAACAATATCAACTATTAGAAAAACTTGTCTCAACCAAAGCTAGGCAAGACACTTACCTCATCTGGGCTAGTACAAAGATCTAAAACCCCAAATTTCACTTTAAAAAATTATATTTTAGGTGTAGAAATCCATGAAAAATCAATATATATAACCCAACCCGAATAGAAGTTACTTACCCACAAAGTAGTGATGAAAATTTTCTAAACAATTCCCTCTTCCCGAACTCCAAACCTTTATGAGAAAAAGAGATTAAATCCTGAAATAAGTAAAAAACACAGTAGATGTCCTTGACCAAATCAGATGCTAGATAACCCCGAAACTCACCTTTGACAAGACCAACATACACTTGCGAGATTACATCCCAGATAGCATTTTGAATCACCCAATTAAGCCTTAAAATGAGGGAGATATGATTTTTTGAAGTTTTAAAGGAACTCTAAACTTTATGGACAATCTCATGGACATAACTGGCATTTCCGAAATTATTTCACCAGAAAATCAGCAATTAAAAAATCTTCGGTTTATTACCCAAAACTCATTCGGAACCTCTCGGACACAAACCATATATGTATTTCAATCATAAAATACGCTAGTGCAAAATAGGATGCAACAAGATCCAAGTTATATACCTATATATATATATATATATATATATATATATACCGTATTAGTTCCCACAATTTGTACCAATTCATAAATGTACTCCCAAAATATAACCACATAATGTACCATATAACTCATATATTACAACAATACCTTCCGACCATATTAGCTGTCCACAACCAAACCCGGTACGGAACATACTTTATATCAAATAAAACCTTTACATAAACCTTCACAATACTGCTAATGATAAAAAAAAATATTTGATTAAATCCCGAAATAAGTAAAAAGAGCAGTAGCTGTCCTTGACCAAATCAGATGCTAGGTGACCTCGAAACTTACCTTTGACAAGCCCAACATAATACTTGCGAGATTACACCTCAGATACCCTTTTGAATCACCCAATTAGGCCTAAAAATGAGGGAGATATGATTTTTTGAAGTTTTAAAGAAAGTCTAAAATTTATGGACGAACTCAGGGACATAACTGGTATTTTTGGAATTATTGCACCAGAAAATCAGCAATTGAAAAATATTCGTTTTATTACCCAAAACTTATTCGGAACCTCTCGGACATAAACCATAAATGCATTTCAATCATAAAATACGCTAGTGCAAAATATGGTGCAACAAGATCCATATATATATATATATATATATACTGTATTAGTTCCCACAATTTGTACCAATTCATAAATGTACTCCCAAGATATAACCACACAATGTGCCATATGACTCATATATTACAGCAATACCTTCCGACCATATTAGTTGTCCACTACCAAACCCGGTATTGGGAATATACTTTATATCAAATAAAACCTTTACACAAACCTTCACAATACTGCTAATGATAAAAAATATATGTAGAAATTCACAATCACCCATCAAATCAACAAGTCGTGGAGCTCTCCCGCTCGATAAGAACCATTGTCAAATGCACCATCAAGTGGTCCAGGATCCATTTACCACATGTTGCCACCCGCTGGAGATGATGATCAGGTAGTGGCGTGCATCCAGATAGAGTCAAGCATAGAGCTTGAAGAAGACCCAGAAGAGGAGACAAAATTCACCGATGATGATGAGGAGCTTGAGGAAGACCCGGAAGAGGATCCGGAAGAGGAGCTAGAAGAAGAGGAGGATATGGGAAATGACTCAGGGGATGGTTATTAGAGTTGGTTGATTTCCCTTTCTTTCCCACTTTGTACCTTTATCCCTAGGTTTCTCTTTTACTTTCCAAAAGGGCAAGTTGTTCAAGCCCATGTAGTTCTATGAAACAGTGATATAATCTTTGTCCCCACTTGTATCAGTTTAAATTATCAATGAAAACAAATTGCTTCGGATCTAAATGTATCAAATCTAAATGTTTGTAAAATATCTATGAATTTGGCTTACCTCCGGCAATGAGAGATCCTTGCGAATTCTAGGAAACGCGCTAGCTGTAATGCACAAATTATTTGCTTTGTGTGATTACCTACTCGCTTAAATGAAGAAACTGACTCTTGTTCTTTTTCTTTTCTTTCTTCTTATTTTTCTTTTGATTTATTATTATTATCCCCTAAAAGAAAGAAAGTTGGTTTATGTCGACCAAAACTAGCGGAACCACCATACTATATTAGGTAAAAGGGAAAGATAACGGCCATAGAAGACCCAACTAAACATGCTCTGGTCATAACCGACAGCCCGAGCCGATCAGGGGAAAAATCCGATACCGGAAATGATGAACACGTGGCCAGGATGGCCCATAAAATAGAGTTTTTAAGGGAGGAGGTACAACATATCAGGGAACTAGCGCACCTGGTCGTGACAACACTTCCTCAACCACCTCGATTCCCATATTTGGATTCACTCCTTGATTACTTTCCGTCCATATCACGAAAAAACAACAACACCCCAACTTCAGATCCTACCACTCAAATCATTCCCCCGGTGACCCCGTCTAACCCACCAAATCCCCCTATCCACACTCCCTACGTACCACAATACACTCATACATCACAAAACCCGCCTATTACCACCAATGTAACTAATAAACCCTCATCGTGACGGGGTCACGTTTACTACCAATTAGCACATACATGTGACACATGTCGCGACCCATGAACGGTACATTCCCCATGCATATTCCATTTTTGAACCTACCTTTACATCACCTGTCACGGTCAGGGTGCCTTATGAGATTGATAAATACGTCGAGATGGATAAAGAAGCCAGGCGTAAGGAAGAAGAGTCAGTATCTGAGCAGTTACAAATGTTGAGAAGGTAAATGAAGAGCCTCCAATTTACCAGGGGAAGTGAAAGTCTGGACTACGAGGATCTGTGTATTAATCCAGATGTGGATATTCCAACAAGGTATAAACCCCCAAAGTTTGATATCTTTGATGTGACGGGCGATCCTCACGCACATTTGAGGGCATACTGTGACAAGTTAGTCGGAGTGGGAAGGAACGAAAAGCTAAGGATGAAGTTATTTATAAGAAGTTTGACGGGAGAAACACTCACCTGGTATACTCGACATGATTTGCGGAATTTGAAAACTTGGCAAGATATGGCGGAGGACTTCATTAATCATTTTCGATTAAATACAGAGATCAATCCTGATCGGTTCACACCGGTGAACCTGTAGAAAAAACCATCAGAGTCATTCCAAGAATATGCACGCCGGTGGAGGTCAGAGGCGGCCAGGGCGCAACCTTCACTGGACGACAGTGAACTAACCAAGTATTTTATCAGAGCCCAAGAAGGGATATACTTTGAAAAAATGATGGGAATTATGGGACAGAAATTCCCCGAGCTAGATAATATGGAAGATTTCTTAGAAGAAGGCATAAAATTGGGTAAAGTATAATCCATGGTATCACTGAAAGCGGTCAGCAAGGCCATTCAATCAGGGTCAATCAGTAGCGGAAAGAAGAAGAAAAAGGAGGTCTCAGCAGTCGTCCCTTACTACCAACACAACTCATACCACGAAAGCACTTCTTATTCCCCAAACAACCATTCGCCAGCACCCACTTACACTCTAGTCTATAACACCCAACCATATTACCACCCTCAACCAAAATACAACGCTCCTCGAGCCAACAACAACCAAAACCCACAACTACCATATGATCATGTCCAAACCACTACTCATCAAAACCGACTTGCTTATGCACCACACCCTCGTCCAACTTTGAGGAGAGGGGTCCTTGAAATTAAACCCCGATTGCTGAGCCTCTGGCCCAATTGTTTGAGAGATTGAGAAGAGCAGGATTGATACACTGAGTTGAAGGAAAGATTCGTGAACATCCCTCCAAGTATTTTCATGCCACTAAAAGATGCATGTACCACTTCAATGTACCTGGGCATGATACTGAAGATTGTTTTAAGTTAAAAAATATAATTGAAACACTGATCAAGAGAGGAGCCATTTAGTGCACTTTGATGCCGCCTAATGTGAATCGCAATCCGCTGCCAAATCACCGAAATCAGGGAGTTGACATAGGAACGATTGTCACTATAGGAAATGCTAAAGCCGCCAGGATCCCTCCTCATAGAGATCCAATGATTACTTGAGACCTACAGTGACTGTTCAAACTTATCAATGACAACCTACCGTTGCTACAAAAGATGAAGAAAGTCGAGAATACAAAACTGTCCCATAGACATACCAGTAAAAGGGAAAGGCCAAAATGATAGACTCAGCTGCATCCATGGTATGACTAGGTCTGGGAGATGCTACGCTCCTAAAGATGTCAATCGAGGAAACCCGGGGAGATAAAATTCAAAAAAGGAACATAACAGACCCATAAGATGCCGAGTTTTGGGAGAGAATATCAAGAATAAAGTATTCTGTGGAGGAGCAATTGAAGAAAACTCTAGCACATATATCAATCATGGATCTATTAATGAGTTCCGACAGTCATAAGGATGCCCTGTTGAAAGTACTAAGTGGGGTAAGTGCACCAAGTAACACTATTAGTGAAGCGCTGGCCGCAACGATTGGGAAAATGGTCGAAGCAAACATGATCACTTTCAGAAGAGACGAACTTCCTGTCGAAGGCGCAAGTCACAAAAGGCTCTTCATATTACTGTCAAATGTGGGGACAAAATGGTGTCCCGGGTGTTGGTCGATGGAGGGTCAGGAGTCAATATTTATCCACTCTCCACCCTACAAGAGTTAGGAATTCATTTGAGGAATGTCAAGGAAAGCCACGTGAGGGTTAAAGCCTTTGATGGTTCACAAAAGGATGTTATTGGAGAAATTTATTTGGACTTGCAGTTCGGGCCGGTCGAATTCCCCATATTGTTTCAATTAATAGACATCTCCTCTTTCTATATCTTGCTACTGGGCAGGACCTAGATATATATGGCAGGGGCCGTGCCATCCACTTTGCACCAATGCATAAAATTTGAGTGGGGATGTCAGGAGATTATGGTTCATGGCGAGTGAGGTCACTCTGCTTATTTGGAGTATGTTGTTCCATTCATTAAAGGGCTAGACGGAGTTGCTTTCCGTGCAGTCGAAATCATGCAGACTACTGAGATGGAAAAGACTGAACAAACCTTGGGAATACAGTCACCGTATTGATCTAAGATGGATATGAGAGAGATGATGAAATGTGGATACAAGCCTGGAACAGGGTTGGGAGCCAAGTCTGATGGAATCACAGAGCCAATTGAACATAATGGGCAGAAAGGAATAGCTGGCATAGGATATCAGGCTCCGGAAGGGAAAGCTCATATCATTAGCTCCAGGAAAAAAGTTTTTGTGCCAGAGCATGTTGCAAGTCCAGGACAGAGTTCAATACCCAAAGATGATATCATTAACGAGATGAAAAAGTCGTTCATGAATATGATTGATGAATGATGTGAAGGGACTGACATCAAGACACTGACTATCAGGGATGCTGAACCAGGGGAAGAGCTGCGGAATTGGACTGCCAGTCCATCTTTGGTTCGCCGGGAGTCTTGGTAGTATGGAACTATAAAATTTTTCTTTTGAAAAGCGCACGGTCAATTGAGGCTTACACCGTGTCTGTACCTTTTTGTCATTTGCCTCTTGTGAACGCTTAAGACATTCCTCTTTTGATGAAATAAAAAGAATCATTTTCTCGAATATTGCAACTTTATTTACCGCTTATTTATACTTAGATTTTCTTTTTAGTAATCAAACCACTAAAAAATCGCGTTCCGCGATTATGACATGTAATGAAACCGTTGAGCGCAACAACCCAGATTATGAAGAGTATAACGAGAGCATGATTCACAACAATCTCCCATAGGAAATCGAGCGGTTGGAGAATCAGAAAAAGCCCAACCTTGAAGAAATGGAGGTGTTCAATCTTGGAAGTGAAGAAGATATAAAAGAAACCAGAATTAACATTCACCTAGAAGCCAAGCAGCAGGAGAAATTGGTAGAGCTCCTCCGACAGTACATCGACGTGTTCGGGGTTAAGTACTGATATTGTCTCGCATCGAATGCCCACCGATCCTACCAGACCGTTGGTCAAGTAGAAACCCAAAAAATGCAAACCTGATTTAGTTTTGAGGATAAAGGAAGAAATGACCAAACAAATAGAAGCGAATGTAGTAAGGGTCACCAACTATCCAAGCTAGTTGGAAAACATCGTCCCAGTACCCAAGAAAGATGGAAAGATCAGAATATGCGTGGGATACCGAGATCTCAACAAAGCCATCCCTAAGGATGATTTCCCTATGCCAAATAGCTACATCCTCATTGACAGTTGTGCGAAGCATGAACTGTAGTCGTTTGTAGATTGTTTCACTGGGTACCACCAAATCTTAGTGCACGAGGAAGATGCAGAGAAGACGACTTTCACCATACCTTGGGGAGTCTACTGCTATAGAGTTATGCCGTTCGGTCTCAAGAACGCGCGCCACCTATATGAGGGCCATGACAACCCTCTTTCACGACATGATTCATAAGGAGATAGAAGTTTATGTGGATGACATCATCATAAAGTCGCAAAAGAGTTCGGAGTACTTAGATGACTTGAGGAAATTTTTTGAACGCCTACGAAGGTACAATTTGAAGTTGAACCCAGCAAAGTGTGTGTTCAGAGTCCTCACTAGAAAGCTATTGGGCTTTATTGTAAGCAGGAAGGGGATCAAACTGGACCCAACGAAAATTAAGGCCATTCAGGAATTATCGCCACCGAAGATCAAGAAAGATATCATAAGTGTACTGGGTAGATTGAATTACATCAGTCGTTTCATAGCCCAGTCCAGGGTAATCTGTGAACCCATCTTCAAACTGTTGAAGAAAGATGCTGCCACAAAATGGACAGAAGAGTGTTAGAAATCCTTCGATAGAATCAAGGAGTATCTCTCAAACCCACCAGTGTTGGTTCCCCCTGAAATAGGGAAGCCATTATTGCTCTATTTGTCAGTCTTAGATAACGCCTTCGGCTGTGTGTCGGGACAACCTGACAAAACTAGGGGAAAGGAGCATGCCATCTACTATTTAAGTAAGAAGTTCACGCCATGCGAGGTCAAGTATACTCTGATAGAACATACTTGTTTTGCTCTGACTTGGATGGCCCAGAAACTAAGGCATTATATGTCAGCATACACCACGCATCTGATATCTTGGCTCGACGCGCTCAAGTACATCTTCCAGAAGTCGATGCCTACCGGAAAGCTTGCTAAATGGAAGATTCTTCTCAGCGGATTTGATAATGTGTACATAACTCAGAAGGCTATCAAGGGGCAAGATTTAGCCTACCAACTCGTAGAACATCCGATGGATGGGGATTACGAGCCACTTATTACGTATTTTCCCTATAAAGAAGTGTTATTTGCTGGAGAAGATATTGCAGAATCGTACCCTAGATGGAAAATGTTTTTCGATGAAGCAGCAAACTTCAAGGGAGTCGGAATTGGGGCAATCCTTTTTTCGGCAAAGATAAGATTCCCTTGCACCAATTATATGGCTGAATACGAAGCATGCATCCTTGGGATTAGAATGGCAGTCGACATGAACGCCAAAGAACTTTTGGTCATAGGAGTCTCCGATATGTTGATACACCAAGTCCAAGGGGAATGTTCCACCTAGAATGTCAAGATACTTTCGTGCACTGCGTAAAGGAGCTGTGTAAGAAGTTCACAAATATTGAGTTCAAACATGTCCCCAGGATTCAAAACGAGTTCGTTGACGCCCTTGTAACCCTATCATCTATGATTCAACATTGAGACAAGAACTACATCGACCCTATAGAGGTAGAGATTAGGGATCAACATGCCTATTGTTTCCATGTAGATTAAGAACGTGATGGTAAGCCATGGTATCATGATATCAAGAAATTCCTTGCAATCAAAGAATACCTGGAGGATGTTACTAATGGTTAAAAGTGAGCCCTTAGGAGGCTGGCAAACCACTCTTTCCTCAATGGGGAAGTCCTGTACAAGAGGACCCTAGATTTAGGTTTGTTGAGATATGTAGACGCTTTCCAGGCAATAGAGTTATTGGAGGAAATACATGCAGGAACATGTACACCCCACATGAATGGGTTTACATTAGCCAAGAAGATTTTGAGAGATGGATACTTTTGGATGACTATGGAAAGTGGTAGTATCCGCTACGTGCAGAAGTGTCACCAGTGCTAGATTCACGAGGATTTCATTTGTGTTCCACCAAATGAGTTAAACGTAATGGGTTCACCCTGGTCGTTTGGTACCTGGGGCATGGACATGATTGGACTTATAGATCCCATAACATCAAATAGACATCGTTTCAACTTGGTAGCTATTGACTATTTCACCAAATGGGTCGAGGCATTTACTTATAAGGCCGCCACAAAGAAGGTAGTGGCCGATTTTGTCCGAAACAACATTGTCTGGAGATTTAGGATACTGAAATCTATCATCACTAACAATGTTGCTAACCTCAGTAGCGACCTCATAAGAGAAATCTACGAGAAGTTCAGAATCGTCCACCACAATTCCATAGCCTACAGACCACAAATGAATGGGGTATTTGAGGCAACCAACAAGAATATCGAGAGAATTTTGCGAAAGATAGTGGACAACCACATACAATGGCACGAGAAACTACCTTTTGCTTTACTAGGTTATCAGACTACCATGAGAACATCCACTGGGGCAACGGTGTACATGTTGGTATATGGCACTGAAGCTGTGATACCAGTAGAGGTCGAAATACCGTCTTTAAGAGTCATTCAAGAGACATGAGCAACTCATGCTCATTGACGAGAAAAGAATGGATGGAGTATGTCATGGTCAGCTATATCAGAACAGGATAGACAGTGCATTTAACAAGAGAGTGAAGCCTCGCCAGTTCACACCGGGGTAGTTGGATTTGAAGAAAATCCTTCCCCATAAAGAAGAAGCTAAAGGAAAGTTCGCATCAAACTGGCAAGGTCCTCACCAAGCGCTGTCAGATGGAACTCTAATCTTGGCAGACGTAGGCAACCCACGTAGGGATACATAGGCAACCCACATAGGGTTCCCATGGAAGGATACGTAGGCAACCCACGTAAGGTTTCGATTTTCTCCCTCTTCTTTCTCTTGTAATAGAAAAACCAAATATCACTTTTGTATGTTGTTCAGGAACTACGCCAAATTGATTTCCTCAGAAAGGAATACATAGGCAATCCTCATCAGATTCAGTCGTCTTTTGTAATTGAACTACGTTCTGGCCTGATTCCACTTGGATACGTAGGCTGTCTGAGTCAGATTCGACAATTTTTATTCTTAATCTCAACATTTTGCATCTGTTGTAATCGAACTACGTCTTCATCATAATCCACTAACAATGTTCAGACCTGATCTGTTTTGAATACGTAGGCAACCTGAAAGGGTTCGGTCATAACCTTAGGAAAAGCCTTGTAATGCATTAGATCGAATTAGGACACAGCCATGACATCGAGCAACCGTGTCATCAGAAGAGTCATAGAAGATCGATATCAAACGGACACATTTTTCAAGCGGAGAACCTTTTGTAACATGTCATAATCTGGAATGACGACATTTGCCTTAAACAACAAACTATTTTTAGAATGTTTTCGAAAGACAAATTATATATTCCGTAATCAGTTCCATCTACCGTACTTCGCAACACAATCATGTCAAAGGCCAAGGAAAACCAACACTGTGGCATACAAAAACCAACTCAAACCAACTTCCCCGCCCCTACCAAGAATCTTTCTTTGAGTGCAGGGTCAACAGGGAGCAAGGAAGCATTAAGACCACACTGGGGCAAATGACGGATCCGCCACTTGCCTAAGATTATCTCTCTTCCTCCTTTACTTGAATTCTTTTGGTACGACTAAAGCTAAATTTTGAATCCTCTGCAGGTACCTCAGAATCATACAACTGATATAGGAAAACCTGTACAGAGCAAATCGTCTACTCAATTAATTAGAGCGTCTTGTACAAAACGAGCCGTGGGCTTCGCCAGTTGAAGTCCTGTACATAGCAAATCGCCTACTCAGTAAATTAGAGCATCTTGTACAAAATGAGCTATCGACTTCACCAATAGAAGTCCTATATATAGCAAACCATCTGCTCAATCAATTGGAGCGGCTTGTACAAATTGAATGTCGGCTTCGCCAATTGAAATCCTGTATATAGCAAACTGTTAGCTCAATCAATCAGAGTGCCCTGTACAAATCGGACGTCGGCTTTGCCAATCGGAGCCTTGTATATAGAAAACTGCAAACTTTGCCAACAAAGCAATCTGCATCATCGCTTCGTCGCATTAGATGCTAGAATAGACAGTCGAACGACGTTCTGCCAATCGATGGCCGCAACATAGCTTCATAGTCAGGAGTATCTCTTGGGCATGTTTTTATTTCATTTACTATTACTTTGAATGTTTTAACGTTTTGCTCATGCAGCTTCAGGCATGATTACAGTTTAGCCAATCACTCCCAAGCGGAGATTACTTTACATTTTAGAGCAAATCTCTCCCAACAAGTGGAGACACACTTTACAAATCAAGCTCTCCCGACAAGCGGAGACATTTCACAGTGCAAAGCTCTTCCGACAAGCGGAAAGGCACTCTACCAATCAAGCTCTCCCAATAAGCGTAGACAATTCTCAAATGCTCTGACAATTTTCAGAACGGTACACAGCCCAGTTAACAAATCGAGTCAAGATCCAGTATCCCATCATTCCGATCCCAAATAACGGCTCGCCGGTAGCCAGGCATCATCATTCCTGCATCATTTACATCGAATTTTAATATACTATACATTGCAATATATTGGTATGCGTGTATTTCATTTGTTTGTTTTTGTAAGAACAAACACCGCATCGTGGAACCTTTCCTACAGTAGACCGAACCGCAACGCTATGGGGACAATCAACCCATTAGCAGGCCTAAGATCCAAGTTCAAGACGATTAGTGAAACTAAAAAAACATTCGAAATTGTGAGAATGCATGGGAGAAAAATCTATTTTATTAACAATGATATAATGATCCCTATATATAAGACAGAAAAGTCTATTTTAAAAAAATGATACAATGAGCCCTATATATAATATATATTCTACTCCTACTACATATGAGACTAGGACATATTCTACTCCTACTACATATAGGACTAGGACTAGTTACACATAACTATCTAACACTCCCTCTCAAGCTTGTGCATACATGTTATATGTACCGAGATTGTTACATATGTAACTAATACGAGGACCAGTGGATGACTTATTTGCTAGCTGATCATTCGACATACAAGGCCACTAGACTCCCCCGAGCAAAAAAACTAAGTGATTGCTGATAAACAGAAGTTGGCCGAAAGGTTGCCGGAAAGTTTTTAAAATAGTGAGGCTAAAACGAATTCCACACTACAAAATAGGTTCTAAAACACAAGAAAACATAAACTTTTCTGGAAATTACTGTTCACACCGGGAAATCACAGTTCACGCCGAAAAAAGTACACTATTCATACCAGAGAAAATAAAAGTTGTCCGAATTTGATGTAATTTATATATGTAGGCTTGGAATCACTGGACGAGTAAGTTGTCATGAAGAAGTATTGTCAAAAGTTGGCTAGAATGGCTCACACGCGCCGGAAAAGTTACCGTAGCTCACCGGAACCCTAGTTCTGGCGGCGTGTGGAGGCGCGTGACTTTCTACCAGAGTGATTGATTGGGGGTTTTGTCGTATTACTTTTCTGAATAAGATGGTAGTGTTATTTTTCGCACAACACTTACCAATGAGAAGACGACGCAAATCAATCTTGAGTCGTCAACCAGAAAGACGCAGACGAACAATGACTGATTTTTCTGTTCCGATGGGAATGGAATTTCTGGGGTTTGGTCGCACAAGGGTTTCAGATTTGATGGTGGTACTAGTATATGCACAGTACCACTGTAGCAGTGATGAACCCTGGGAACAAGACGAAGTTGCCAGAAAATTACATGGCGATGAGATCTTTCTTCCCGGATGTCGTTGGAATGACGCACAACGATAATTTTCTCACTGAAGCTCTGATACCATGTGAGAATGTACGGGAGAAAAATCTATTTTATTAACAATGATATAATGAGTCCTATATATAATACATATTCTACTCCTACTACATATGAGACTAGGACATATTCTACTTCTACTACATATGAGACTAGGATATATTCTACTCCTACTACATATGAGACTATGACATATTCTACTCCTACTACATATAGGACTAGGACTATTTACACATAACTATCTAACAAAATCCTTCAATTCAAGCTGCAAACTCAAGCTATCATGAGTGCCCAATCCTCCGTCTTGCCATATTGCCATAATGCGATACTGGGGAAATTCCTGTGAGTGCCACTTCCCCAAAATATTCACTACAGAACTACATGAGGCCTGATCCTCGTTAAGCCCGAGGTACGTAAGCAATTCAAAGCCAGAATTCGGGCCCAATATCTCCAAAATATTTTCCAAAAAAAAATATCTTCCTAGATTCTTCCTCAACTCAAATTCACAATCTTCATGCCACTCCTGCAATACGTGCCTAAAGTCGGGACAAATTGGCTTTGGTTCAATTTCTTTGCTCGAAGACTCTTTCATCGTCTCTGGTCAAAGAGGGGAAGTTGTTGATGGCCAATTATGACCCTCTATTTTTAAATTAATTTATTTATACTTAATAATTTACTACAAATATTTAAAGAGTATTTTCTAGTAATAAATATCTATTTTTATGAATTAATTAAGTATTAATTTTAAAATTAATCGCGTAGTATTAACATTATGTAATTACAAATATATTAACTATTTTAAGATTATTAAAATATTCCTTATATATACATTACATAGGTTCTAATTAATTTGATAAATTACTCTTTATTTTCTAGTAAATTAGGTTATTAGGTTAATAATTTGAAATTAGTGTTCCAGTTTAGGGAAACAAAGTGTTTTATAAATAATTAATTAAAATAACTAGTAGTATATATAGTAATTATAATTTTACCACATTTATTGAAATTATTAAGTTTACTTAAATTAAATTCAAAAGGGGCTAAAAGACAAAAGGATCACGATTGCAATTCTCAAACCAAAGGCAAAGTGGCCATATTTTAAATTATTTTGGCCCAATTACTCAAGCCCAAACGGAAATATACCCAGTCCAAAAATCCCCATCTCTTCCCTTTTGGCGATCCAAGCCACTCTCTTTGCACCAACCAGCTTGCGCCATATCACCTTCCCTCACCACTCACACAAAAAACACAAACGAATTTGAGCCGTATGTTCCTAAGATCAACGACTCACAATTGGTCTCCGTTTCTTTTTAATTAAACACCCAGAGGTCTAATCTCAACCATCAAAAATCTTTTGATCCAACGACAACCGATTTTCCCAATTAAATCATATCCAATATTCTAATTACCAAAATAATCGGAGTCGTTGATCAGCAAATCCAACGGCTCCCGTTCCATCCCTCGTCTTTAATCATAGAGACATATCCTATCCCCCTCAAACCTTATTCATTTCCCCTTTCACTCAGCTGCCCCCATTTCCCTTTTTTCTTTTTTTTTTCTCTCATCTCAATCAACCATCAACCTCAAATCCTTGCACATATCCATGCAAGGCCACTCGAAAACACTGTAAATCATTTCTCCTGTTCCTGCTACACCACGAACCCTGCTGCAAATTTCCTTTTTCAATCACAAACTCAAGACCCCCAAATCCGAAACCCTAAGCTCAAAAAGAGAAATTATCTGATTTTCTCTAATAAGTCAAAGATCGAACCTGAACCTACCCTTTGCCTTATGACATCCGTGAATCCAGCCGGTTATTCCCTTTCATCGTTCAAATTCAAAACACCTAAATTCTAAACCCTAGACTCAAAGATGTAACTTTAAATCTTCAATATTCCTTCATGTTCCCTCAAATTGGAGTATGCATGGAATCGTCTCAGGGTTCATCATGAGGATTCGATGTCCAGAGGTCAAACTCAGTGAGCGGTTTTAACCACTGGTCCAAAGCCTTCAACGGTCGACCTTCACGCTCAGGTAAAACTCGACCCTATTTTCCCCTATGCTTCTTTCTGGTTTGTACTCAATCTTGATATCATCATCTACCATGCATCACTCTCCACTATTGTTTTGAATTTGTGAAACTCTAAGAGCCTTAATTGGCACTATAAATAGAGCATTTAATGTTCTCAGTATACCTCTAATTCTTCTCTTTTAATCATTTTAGTAAAATGCTATCAACATGCTCATTGTCTTCTATTAATTATAGTTGTTTGCGATGTTATCATTGATATACAAAATGTTATCTTAAATGTTCATGATAATATGCTATTGGTCTGTGCTCTTAGTCATATTTCTAAGTATCCTCAAACTGATGTCGACTAGCCTGTTATATGATTGTAACAACTCTTGTATCTGAACCCTAGTATTCTTGTCACGCCCCGAACCTAGGCCTGTACATAACACGACACCCGGTGGCTGACTACATGCGACCGAGCGAACCAACTGGCTGTCTGAATCAAGATGTGATATCATAATATACTGAATGCGAAAGATAAACTAACACATGCTGATATACTGAAAGTCCGGATGATATAAATCAAAGTGCGGAAATATTAATATAATTCTGAAATATATTTGTAGCCAACATAGCTTAACATGAAAAGCCTGCGACTTTGTCTAATGTTGCTCTAGTCTATGAAGCCTTTAATAAAGTACTGAAAATACTGATTGTCTGAAAATACTAAAGACTGTAAGGTAATGATAATGCCCCGAAAGAATTGGGGATCACCAAATAGCTGGTAATCCTAGCGCTCTGAATCGTCAATTTGTAAATCATTACCTGCATCATGAGATGCAGACCTTGGGAAAAAAGGGATGTCAGTACATTTGAATTGCACTGGTATGTAAAGCAACTAAAAGAAAGAATTAGAAATGCTGAAACTAAAACTGAGCTGATGATAGAGAACTGATAACTAATAACTGAATAAAGGAAGTAAGGATATGAATACTCCCTCTTTTGAATGATGAACAACCTGTTTATCTCAATAAACTACGACTTCATGCCCAATATATATGTGCACAATCTACAGCCTCAGGCCCAAGTATACGTATACATAACTACAGCTCAAGCCCAAAAATGCATAAAGCATAAACTACGGCCTTAGGCCCAAGCATGCATAAAGCATAAACTACGGCCTCAGGCCCAAGTATGCATAAAGCATATAAACTACGGCCTCAAGCCCAATACATGTGTTCAACATTTACGGATTTTAAAACATGAACTGAGAATCGTACTGTAATACATGATACTGAAATACTGAACCATAATGATTTACATGATACTTGAATGTCGAATAGAACTGAACTGAGATATGTAATCATGAACTGATTATGAGAACTTATACTTCAACTATTTATGACATACTGGTAATCTAGACTGAGACTCATGGGAATTAAATACAAGTCTATATTGATTACGCACTGAGCTCACAATGTTCAGAATAAATGTCATGAACGAATTATGAAGCTAGAGAATAGAAGTTCTGCAACTATTCAGGGAACTAGGCTTAACTATATTTCTGAGGCAATTAGTAACATCGTAAAAGAAACGTAGTGTAGAGAGAATCATTAACATTCCCAAACATGGAGAGTTAGCCTCACATACCTAATCTCTGACCCTTTTTAAGAGTATCACGATATTCGTCACCTCTTTCAATGATAATCTACGTCAATAAATATCAAGAGAAACCAATATTAGAACTAATTCTCATGTTTTAGTAACTTAGGAATTTTATCAAACACCTTATGGGTGTAAAGCCTCACAACCCTTAGTAATTGGTCTTTTCTTCACCAAGTTCTCATTCTATTACTTCTAGGTGATTCTACAATCCCAAATAGATGTAACTAACACCATTTCTCATCACCCAAATGTTTACAACAATCATAATTCAACAATCCAAAATCCTAGCATAGTTATTATAGCTCTCTTTATCAAACCATTCACTATTCTCCAAAAAACTCATCAATTCATAGTTATAAATGATTAGGGAGTAGAAACATTACCTTTTCGAAGTTCACTCCTCTTGAATTCGAGTTTTAGAGTTTCCTTTCTCAATAATGGTGTCTCGACCAAATATCTAATGAGTGGAAGGATTTACCCATGTTAATAAGGTGTTGGAGAATTGAAATTAACTTAGAATCATCGTTAGAATTTACCTTGGATGATGGAGGGACCTTGGGGAAGTTAGGTTCTTGAGAGCTTCCCTTTCTAGAGTAGGTTTTCGTGTTTGGGGTATGGGGGAACGAGGTAGGGATTTTAAATAATGAACACGCCCCAAAATTGAGGAGGAAAATAAAAGTAGTTCGGGTAAGCATCGCTGATGCGAGGCATCGTGTGGGGCGCCAAAATAACTGTGCAAGGCACCACTAGAGGCGCCAAAACTACAGTGCCTTGCACTGTCTGGGGCGCTGAGGTTGATGCCTTGGACAGTGCCTTGTATTGTCTGTGGTACTGAGGTTGATGCCATGGACAGTGCCTTGCACTGTCTGGGACGCTGAGTTTTTATGGCCTTGCACTGTCTATGGACGTGAGTTTTCATGGCCTTGCACTGACTAAGGCTATTAGACATACCTCCCATAAACTTAGTCGATTCTATTGAATTTTATGCACCTCACTCTCGGTCTTGATTCTAAAACAATTATTTCTAACCATTTTCATCCCGATAATACTTCACATGTCTAAAAGGTCACATTAATACTCATTTAATGCATCCACAACTAATCTGAATTTACGGGGTGTTACATTATCTCCCCCTTGGGATCATTCATCCTCGAATGATTGTCCTGATTGTAACTACGACTTCCTCTAGACCTTAAACGAGATTGATGGAAATATGTGAGCATTGTATTGTCACAAAAACATGCATACTAAAATGAATGGATACATGATTACTGATGTGCTGAGATATTGAACTGAATGGCTATTGAACTGACTGAACACTGAGCTGGCTGGATACTTAAAGACATAGAGAATATAATATAAGTTCTGAATGAGAAGGTTAGCTACCTTCAACATTTCTCCAAATGCCTACTAACTAATAGATCATAATGCTAGCTTCATAGGGCATCATAATACGCATAACATGAAAGATATACATGAATACTGGTCTGTTATGGATGCATGAATTCTGAACTAACATGGATATACGAATACTGAACTGACATGAATATTTGAGTACTAAACTGGTATGAATATCTGAGCACTGAACTAACATCGATATCTGAGTACTAAGTTGGCATGACTATTTGAGTACTAGACTGACATGAGTATATGAGTTCTGAACTGACATGGATGTTATAACTAGAAACGTAAATGTCGTGACAGGAGATCTGAATACCGGGAACTTGAATGTTATAACATGACACATGAAATACTAGGTGTACAACCGCCAATTCTGGTTGAAACTCTAACTCATAAGCTACTTGCCTGATGTATCTAGGACTGAGCTTTCCTTTCTTCCCAAATCTTATAACACCTTTCATAGGCAAAACTTTTAGAAACACCCAATCATCAACTTGAGACTCTAGGTCTCTACGCTGCACGTCCGAATAAGACTTATGGCGAATTTGACCCGTCTTCAAATGCTCTTGAATTAACTTGACTTTCTCCGTAGCATGACTGACCAAATCTTGTCCCAACAACTCTACTTCACCAACTTTAAACCAAGTAATTGGCGATCTACACCTTCGCCCATACAAATCATGCTTTCAAAATGAGTGAGATAATCTTATTATAAGGTCCATATTTACCAGCTCCACTAAAGGATATATGTATTTTGTGGTAAACACAGGGCTTTCTACTGCTCAACTTTCACTTGTTGACAATTCATACACTTGGCAACAAAGTTTGCGACATTCGTTTTCATGTCATTCCACCATTAAATCTCCTCGAGATCATGATACATCTTAGGGGAACCTGTGTAGATATAACACCTAGAATTATGGTCTTCTAACATGAACCTCCTTCTCTAAGTCCATCTATTTCTGGACACACAATCCGTTTTGGTATCTCAAAGTACCATCATCTCCCCCTTTGTTCAAAAGCATAGTCTTATGCTTGTGAATCTCCTTTTTAACCTACAACAGTAGGGATCATCAAATGTTTAACTTGATTCTGTAACATGTAAAGCTCCCATATTTGTATAAGATTACAACCTTACTTGAAGTGTTTATATATAACTGACTAAGTATTGTATGTTCCCTTGTTTGGCTTCCTGACTCCATGCTTTGTATTGAACTACCCCCTAGTCCTCTCCTTATTGTCAATCTGAAACTAAATCTGATCCTTAAACCTTGTGAGAAGTCCTTGTTTTATATTGTTTGAACATGATGGTTTGTTTGAGATTAATATTGTTGGGAACATGACCCTGCTGAGCCCTTAGGGATTCCATGTTTAACTCTGTGAACCTGTAGTCATATTGAGAGTTTGATCCTGTTTCTTATATCTCTAATAACTTCTGTAAAAAGTACTAGTTTTCCATTGTTTACTTGAACCTTTACTAATGCCTTTTAAAATTCCAAGTAGTGTTACCAATCCATGCATGTTCTAGTAGCAAGATAATCAGTTCATCATTAGCCTGTCAGGGTAGGAGTATTTGTATTTTTTGTATTGCTGCATAAATGAACTCCGTATTCCTTACTTTCCCTTTGAATGTGTTTTGCCCTAATGATTAGGCACTTTAACAATGTGTATGATGCTTCTGTTTCTCTTTTATGTGTGTTCAAAAGTCTGACCTTTAGATTTACCTTATATGTATTCTTTATTAAATGTAGTATGTGTGCCCTTATGCTATTCTATTAGAAAGGAAAGTATACTTTTGTGGTAATTGATATTGTAGCACTTAGTTTACATTGAAAGAACCTCATTGGCATTTAAACCCATGGGAAAAAATAAGTCATTTAACATCACGTGAAACATAAGCAAGCTTTAAATAATATAGGATTTAAAAGGAATTAGTTAGTAATTAATCCTCACCTCGCTAACTATAATATACTCCTCTCATTACTATGTTCTCGCTTACTTTTCCTCTTCTTAAAAGATTTTGAAGCCCAGAACTTAGTAAAAACAATGACCTCATTTTTTTTAAAGGAAATAAGAACTGAAGCTTTACTATCGCAAGGAAAAAATCATAATTTTTCGCAAAAAATGAAGAACTGTCGCCTTAAAGGATTTCCAACAAAAATGATCTTTCTTTAAATCTTCAAATCAAGGTATATTTTAGGCTCACTTTTAACAAACCTCTTTTAGAGATGTATGAACACCCATCCCCTAAATTAATTGTTTCATAATTTAACCTTTTTTCACAAGCTTTATAAGATATGGACCATTTACATACATATTTCAAAACTCTTTCAACATATCTTTGAACTATTTTATAAATTCACACCCCTCTTAAGTCTGACATCCCTTTTTATACTCTTTCTTAGAGATACAGTAATCCGTACTCTTTAATAGTAATTGAGCATAGTACAAATAACTGATCCCTTAAAATTAGTCCAAGTCATATGGATCTACCTCAGGTGGATTTTAAGGGGTGCCTAACACCTTCCCCTTAGAAGAACAAGAACCCTTACCCATAATCTCACCGGTTAGATGACCAATAAGAATATGACTTAGTAATTAAATAGGTACTCTAGTATACCTTTAATTATTAGGTGGCGACTCTCTTTCATCAACAACAGAGAAACCACAAGTTGAATCTTGTTTTGTCTAGTGCAAAATAGGGTGCAACAAGAAGAAATAGTTTTTGAAGAACTTCCTTTGACGAAAGCAGAGCTATTTCTATTTGCCAAGGAACCAAGGCTATGAAGCCTCCATCCCCTTCTTCTAGACTCATAAATGTACTCCCAAGATATAACCACACAATGTTCCATATAAATCATATATTATAGCAATACCTTCCGACCATATTAGCTTTCCACTACCAAATCCGGTATCGGGAACATACTTTATATCAAATAAAACTTTGACACAAACCTTCACAATATTGCTAATGATAAAAAAAACATGTAGAAATTCATAATCACCCATCAAATCAACAAGTCGTGGAGCTCTCCCGCTCGACAAGAACCATTGTCAAATTCTAAAATGACCAATGACATTATTATCCAAATCCGATTACGCTAATTCTAGGTCCAATAATCTCATCTCACCCAGTACAAGTTGCTCGACTGACAGGCTACCCCAAATACCACCTAGAGCCACATATGATGCACTTCGTGCACCAAAAAAAGAAACAACTTTAATAGAACTCAAGATGGAAAGAGAACCAAATAAGAGAACTATCCAACAAGTCCAACCAGTACAACCCAAACAACACCTATCACGATCCAAAATCCACCTAGTCGTGATGGCACCTAACCCAACCCGCCATGTAAGCCAATTAACAACTATCCAATTTAAGTGAGATTTATTAAGAAAAGAAATGATAATAAAACTGCTTTTGTACAAGAATTCTTCAAGAACTGGTAGTACAAATCATGAGCTTTAAAGATAAGAATTTACAAAGCTGGTATGAAATAAATACATCATCTGTTCGAAATGTACATAAATAAATTTTTATAAATCTAAGGCTACCATGAACAAGCGGCAGCTACAACCGGAACTCAGGTACATCTTCAAATCCCGCTCCCGTCGATCACAGTATCATCAACATTCAGTATCTTCACTCAAGGTGCAGAAGTATAGTATTAGTACAACCGACCCCATGTACTCAATAAGTAACAAACCTAACCTTAGGTTGAAAGTAGTGACGAGCTGGAACACAGGTCGGGGTCCATTACCCATAGCCACCAATAGTTCATAACAACATAATGGAAGTAATAAAAGAAGTAACTCAGAGATAAAATGGTCAGCTTGTTCACAATTCCAGAAAAAAACAGTCCTGCTTTTCAAGTAGATCCGCGAAAACCCAAATCCTTTACCGAAATCACCAAATACATGAGTAAGTTTGAAAACCTTGATTTTTCCCAAATATTTTTCAACAACAGATAAGATGTTTCATTATCAAATGGCATGAGAAAAAATACATCTCTATGCCTATAAGTCAATATGCAGATGAATTCATGAATGACACCAAAATTGAAGTGGCAGAAAGAAATGCATATTTATGCGTGTATCTCAAGTATGCATGACAAATGCAATGTATCTCAGTGATGAGCTCATGTACTCACACTCTCAGAGAACTCAATCTCACTGTCTCACATTTTCCACTCATGATGCTCAATCACCCGACACACTCAGTCACTCAGTACTGTATATGGCTAATTCAGCACAGGGAAGATCCATCCCAAATATATATATCAACTAGCAGTCAGTCACTCAGTACTGTATAGGGCCAATCCAACCGGAGGAAGATCCATCCCCAAATATAAATGCTTCAGGCAAGATCCATGCCCAGGGAAGATCCATCCCTCAATATAATCAAATGCGCTCACTAGGGGTGTGTACAGATTTCGGAGGGGCTCCTTCAGCCCAAGTGCTATAATCCGCGCAGAAAAATCACGTGCCATAGTATCAATATCTGGATCCGCATGGACAACTCATATCTGGATCCACATGGACAACTCACATGTTGTACGGACAACTCACGTGCTGCACGGACAACTCACGTGCTGATATATCAATATCCGCACAATCAGGCCCTCAGCCTCACTCAGTCATCAATCTCTCCAGTCTCTCGGGCTCACAATGCCATGAAACTAGCCCAAAATGATGATATGATGTGTTAATATCTATCAACAGAGACTGAGTTATGATATGAAATGAATGCACATGACTGAGTATGAAATTGCAATGTAAATAAATAACTCAACAACAAAAATAACCTCAGTGGGTCCTGACAGAATAAGCATGTATCCTAGACTTGGTTTATATAATATGGATCACAATTCAATAGCTCTAGTACATAGAGATTTTATGGTTACAGATAAGATCAGGTAACTACACAGTACCACAGAAAATAACTGAGTCATAATTCATATGGTTCATGCCTACACACCTGTCACCTAGCATGTGCGTCACCTCAACACTAATACATAACATGAAATTCGGGGTTTCATACCCTTAGCACTATGTTTAGAAGTGTTACTTACCTCGAACAAGCCAATTCCAATATCGAGCAAGCCAAGTGATGATCCAAAAATGCCATATCATGCGTACCGACCTCCGAATGGCTAGAAACTAGCCACAACCAACTCAAATACATCAATTTACACCAAAGAAATAAACTCAATCGATAAAGATCGAATCTTTAATCAAAAACCCAAAATCGACCAAAAAGTCAAAACCTGGGCCCGTGCCTCAGAACTCGATGAAACTTACAAAATCCGACAACCCATTTAATTACGAGTCCAACCATACTAGTTTTACTCAAATCTGACTCCGAATCGACATTCAAAACTCAAAAAATCACTCTATGAAACTTTAGGCTAAAATCTCCAATTTTCTTTTTAAAACTCATAATCCAATTACCAAAAATGAAGATAAAATCACGAAATATAATCAAAACCGAGTGTAGAACACTTACCCCAATTTTTGTGAAGAAATTTGCCTCCAAAATCACCTCAATCCGAGTCCCACATCTCAAAATATGAACAAAACGACCAAACCCTCGATTTAAAGCTTTTGCCCAGTCATTTCTGCTTCTGCTGACACAAGAGCCGCTTCTGCCACACGAGCTCTGCTTCGGCGGACTCTACTAGCCACCCGACCCCTTGCACCTGCTGGTCTCCATCCGCTTCTGCGCAACCGCAGGTGCGAAGCCAAACGCGCTTCTGCGCTCCATCTCGCTTCTGTGCCCAAGACCATCGCTTCTGCGGGGCCGCAGATGTGCCCCAATTTTCGCTTCTGCGATTTTCCTCACCATGCTCTCCCACGCTTCTGCGACCAATTGTCCGTATCTGCATCCATTCTTCCGCAGACGCAGAAGCATCAGAACCAGTATGCCTTTAACAATGCAACATGAAACGAAAATGATCTAAATCTCGTCCAAAACTCATTAGGGCTACCCGGGACCCCGTCCAAATATGCCAACAAGTCCCATAACATAATACGGACCTACTCGAGGCCTCAAATCATAGATACCAACATCGAAACGAAGAATCTCACCTCAATTCGAACTAGAATGGACTTTGAACTTTCAACTTCCAAAACTCGCGCCGAAACATAACAAAATCAACCCGGAATGAACCCAAAATTTGCAGACAAGTCCCAAATGACATAACGAAGCTATTAAAATTCCCGTAACAACAATTTGAACCCGATATCATCAAAGTCAACTTCCGGTCAAGCTTATGAACTTTCCAAACTTTCAAATTTCCAACTTTCGTCGATTAGCGTCGAATCCTTTTAGAAATATCCAAATGCAAATCCTGGCATACGCCCAAGTCCAAAACCACCATCCGGTCCTAACGGAATCATCAAAACTCTATTCCGGGGTCAAATTTACAAAAGTCAAACTTGGTCAACTCTTCCATTTGAAAGCTTAAAGCTTAAATCATGAAATTCATTCTTCCAAATCGATTCCGAATAACCTAAAAACCAAAACAGATGATTCACATAAGTCATAATACATTATATGGAGATACTCATGCCCTCAAACTACTGAGTGAAGTGCTAATGCTCGAAATGACCGATCGGGTAGTTACATCCCCCCCACTTAAACATACATTCGTCCTCGAACTTGCCAAGAGTCATTCCAAAGCCATCAAACTGCTATGTAACCTTACCCTGCACATACCCGGGGGTGATACCACATAACCCTATTCCATATAGGACCGACAAAACAACATACTGAAGATCATTACTTTGACCTTAGCTCGTAAACCACATAATCCAATTTCCAACATCCGTAATTTCTCATAAGATCTGAATCTCGCACCTACATACTGTATAAGTGTGAAAAAGCTGTATCGAGCATATAACCATAACCCAAGATGTAATCACATGACTCGGATGCTTACAACAATAACTTTTGACCACAACAACTTCATATAAAACAAAACCTCGTTCTAAAACCTTTGTACACTTCCAATGATGGAGAAATATGCAGGAACTAATAATCACTTATCAGATCAACAAGACATGGAGCTTCCTCTCCTTAGACAAGAACTATTGCCAATTTCTAAGCCGATCAGCAACATTATCCTTTCAAATATACTGCACTCAAATTAGATAACACCCATTCTAGTCCCCACGACCTCATCTTATCAAATACAAGCTACTCTACTGACATGCCACACCAAAACTACCTAGGGACACAAAACGTGCAATCCATGCACTAATACACAACAATTCAAGTGTACTCAAGCATAGAGAATGACTCAAATGAGAGAACCGTCCCGAAAGCTTAACAAGTACCACCACAATGAAATGCTAAGGACCTATCACACACCATAGAACCATAACACACGAATCTAACACTAAGTATCATATCTTAACATAACCCCCTTGCAATGCATGACCTCATCCAAACACTGGTCTATGTGAAATACCCCAAGCCACCATGCTCAGAATCAATAACCATGCGCAATTTAACATCAAGTACCCAAGGTGCATGACCATAACCATGGAGGAACCAATAACACAATACCATAGTCCGGAAAGAACATAACCAATGCGCAATCACTCATTCAATACCTTAATACCCATCTCGCTCAAATTCTGCTGTAGGCCCAAATAGAACCACAATATGTGTGCATACAACCAACGAATCACAACCCCTCGTGGAATAGAGGAGTAACCCATAGAACATATCAGAACACGAATAAGCTCAACTCTAACCGAATGGCACATCCCTCAACAATAGCATTATTGAGTCAACCAATCCGACCAAATATAGAATACACATCCTCATTGGGTCTACCAATGGCCCCCAGATCAATCTTGGTGATTCACCAATAGATGAATAACCTTCAGAAGGTCCACAATGACATAACCATAACACATACCATCCTCTGACCAGCTTTGGCCACATTTTCACAGTCCACAACCACGAAACAATCTACTCCTGAGAACTCCTAGTTCCCCAATCCATAGAACGCACGAAACACCATATCTGATCCCAACTCCGCCGCCTGAATGTCCAACACATCTCTTATACACGATAATCCCACGAGGAATACTTCTATCATCCTTCCGTGCCACATAGAAAATTTTGATTATCAATAATCAATCCACTAGGCGAGTACTGCAATACCAATGAAGCATCCGCAAGTCAAAATACAATGTGCCTACAGAAATGTACACTCTCCTCAAGCAAGGCCAAGTAGTTATAGCATTCATCTAAACATCAGAAACCGTCCATGCTGTCTAATAATTCAAGACCTTCCCTTCAAAACAGAACCGTGACCTTGCACATAAAAATCTCAATCTTACACAGCACACCACACTTATTATGCCGTCATATGAAAAATATGAGAATCTCATAATCAACTCTGAGTCACAAGTAAACTACATACTCAATTAGCCAGGAACCTTCTATTTGATCTCATCTAGGAGAAAATCATAATACGCAACATGTTCCACACACTAGTAGGAAATATACACCTCGAACCGTGGTAGAAACCATTGAGAATACTTTGAAACTCATTTGCACATAACCAAGTCATCTGAACTAAATCTCTCTAACTTAACCAAGCCACGCAGGTCGCCAAATCCTAGAGTGTTTCCATAAAACACCCGTAGAAACTCACCGCATCATAATCACCTAAAGAACCGATCATATCCATTACAGTGATGATCCAACCTATTGCCAAGCTGTCATATTTCTCCGAGTTCCTTCCAAATTACCCTCAACTTGACACTTCTCATTGTCAAAACACCACGATCCTTAACCAAAACTCACCCCACGAGATCCTAGCATAAAACCACACCGCCCTAAGACCCATAAGCCACTGAATTCCCAATAAAGTACCCTAAAGCACTACAACCAATACACCTACTCTCAAGAGACCTTATGTGAACCTAAATCTGTTTCCTTCACCTCCTTGATACTGAAGTGTATAATACATAATGATATAGAAATATTGTGAGTCTTGACACTATCCAATGTATATCTCAGCTTCTAGCCATATACCAATCCGCAAAATTATCAATTGCTACATATAAATCTTGAATCCCTTCAAACCTTTTAGAGAGTCATCCAATCTGCTCAAATATCAATTGCACCGATCAACGGGCCAAACGACATGTGACCAATTAGCACACCAACACCCTAAGAAGTAATCCACACCTCTTAGCAAACCAGTGAATCCTACTTCATGCACACTACATCCTTTACGAATAACAACTCAATCTTTCATTGTTTCCTATATACCCACAAACTGTAATACATCATGCATCTAGAAATTCCCTACGCAAGTCATCGTCAAAACCGACCTCAGCAAGTCATAATTGATTCACAAGTATACCTCAGACCGAAACTAATACAACACATAACCGCAATCAACGTATTGATAGCAGATTCCCCCACTTGGCCCAAAGCCATAGATCCAAAACACACAATAATCACAATGCCCATACTCTATTACTACCATAATACCGCAGTGAGATTTAACTAAATCCTGCATGAGCTCCGGTAACGCAAACCATCTTATACTTCAAATTATCTGCAAATCTCACACTCACCCTTATAACAGTCAAGACAACTTCCACAAGCGACCCAAACTCAAATTGCAACACATATAATTCACTGGTAAAAAAGAAAGCCACCCCATAACATCATAAAAATCACACAGCCTCAAACTGACATCTCTTTATACCCTTTCACAGCCACAACTACTACGCAATCACTTAATCTTCCTAAGTCTGAACTCACCAACAAGGCGTGAGAAATTAATTTGTTCCACAGTTAAACAACATTAAAGATCCTCCAATACACTCATATCTCGACACTATACATCACATCAATACAGAAATTATGCACCCAATAGTCCTTTTTACATCGTAAGCAAACTTTTCTCGCCACATTCAATCCATCTGAACGCATCTTGCAGTCACATCATACTCATCATATAGCCATCCAACCACTCATCAAGCCACAAATTCCTCTAATAGGGACACCACCAGACTTATAAGTCAAAATCACGTGCTCACACAACCGAAATCCCCGTGATCAAGCTATAATCAAAACACGGCCTCAAGTCCTCCAGACTGGCCCATCATCAGCACACCGAAATCACATCTTGCACTTCATCCGTGGAATTACAAGCCGCAGGTGCACCATTGATACTGAGCGCTCACATGCGCATATGAATATATGGAAGGAATTCAAAAAGTTATGTGTCAAGCTGAATCAATTCCGCACGATAAGGAAAGAAAGACGGAAAATTATCCTAAATGTCCTGTAGCCTCTCAAAGATAGGTATGGACGTCATCATACCGATCCGCAAGACTCTACTAGACACTTGCTCATGACTTGTAAAACCTATGAACCTAGAGCTCTGATACCACCCTGTCACGACCCAATATCTACCTAATCATGATGACATCTAACCCAACCCATCAGGTAAGCCAATTAACAACTATCCTATTTAAATGAGATTTATTAAGAAAAGATAGTAAAACTGCTTTTATACAAGAATTCCCCAAGAACTGTTAGTACTAATATGAGCTTCTAAGATCAGAATTTACAAAGCTAGTATGAAATAACTACATCATCTGTCGAAATGTATATAAAAAGATTTTTATAAATCTTAGGCTACCATGAACAAGAGGCAGTTACAACCGGAATGCAGGTACGTCTTTAAATCCTGCTCCTGCCGATCACATCAACATCAACATCAACATCCAGTATCTGTACGCAAGGTGCATAATGACAGTATGAGTACAACTGACCCCATGTACTCAATAAGTAATAAACCTAACCTTAGGTTGAAAGTAGTGATGCGCTGGAACACAGGTCGGGGTCCAACACCCATAGCCAACAACAATTCATAACAACATAATGGAAGTAATAAAAGAAGTAACTCAGAGATAAAATGCTCAACTTGTTCACAGTTCCAGAAAAAATAGGCCTGCTTTTCAAGTAGATCAGTGAAAACCCAAATCCTTTACCGAAATCACCAAATATATGACTAAGTTTGAAAACCGTGATTTTTCCCAAAAAATTTTCAACAACAGATAAGATGTTTCATTATCAAATAGCATGAGGAAAAATACATCTTTATGCCTATATGTCAATATGCAGGTTAAATCATGAATGACACCAAAATCGGAGTGGCAAAAAGAAATGTATCTGTATTCGTGTATCTTAAGTATGCATGGCAAATGCAATATATCTCAGTGATGAGCTCATGTATTCACACTCTCAGAGTACTCAATATCACTGTCTCACACTTTTCACTCATCATGCTCAATCACTTGACACACTCAGTCACTCAGTACTGTATGTAGCCAATTCAGCCCAGGGAAGATCCATCCCAAATATATATATATATATCAACTGGTAGTCAGTCACTCAATACTGGCCCGGAGAAGATCCATCCCCAAATATAAATACTTCGGCAAGATCCATGCCCAGGGAAGATCCATCCCTCAATATAATCAACTGCGCTCACTAGAGGTGTGTACAGATTCTGGAGGGGCTCCTTCAGCCCAAGCGCTATAATCCACATGGACAACTCATGTGCCACAGTATCAATATCTGGATCCGCACGGACAACTCACGTGCCGCACGGATAACTCACGTGCTGATATATTAATATCCTCACAAACAGGCTCTCGACTTCACTCAATCATCAATCTCTTCGATCTCTCGGGCTCACAATGCCATGAAACTAACCTATAAATGACGATATGATGTGTCAATATCTAGAAATAGAGACTGAGATATGATATGAAATGAATGAACATGACTGAGTATGAAATTGCAATGTAAATAAATAACTCAACAGTAGAAATGACCTCAGTAGGTCCCAACAAAATAAGCATGTAGCCTAGACATGGTTAATAAATATAGGTCACAGTTCAATAGCTCTAAAACGTAGAGATTTTATGGTTACAGGTAACTACACAGTACCACAAAAAATAACGGGGTCACAATTCACACGGTGCATGCCCACACGCCCATCACCAAGCATGTGCATCACCTCAACACCAATACATAACACTAAATTCGGGGTTTCATACCCTCAACACTAAGTTTAGAAGTGTTACTTACCTTGAACAAGCCAATTTTAATACCCAGCAAGCCAAGCGATGCTCCAAAAATATCATCTCACGCGTACCGACCTTCGAACAGTTCCAAACTAGCCACAAGCAACTCAAATATATCAATTAATGCCAAAGGAATCAAACGCAATCGATAAAGATCGAATCTTTAATCAAAAGTCCAAAATCGACCCAAAGGTCAAAACCCGGGCCCATGCCTTGAAACTCGACAAAATTTACAAAATCTGACAACTCATTCAATTATGAGTCCAACCATACTATTTTCACTCAAATCTGACTGTGAATCGACATTCAAGACTCAAAAACTCACTATATGAAACTTTAGGCTAAATTCCCCAATTTTCTCTTTAAAGCTCATAATCCAATTACCAAAAATGAAGATAAAATCACGAAATATAATCAAAACCGAGTGTAGAACACTTACCCCAATCATTGTGATGAAATTTGCCTCCACAATCGTCTTAATCCGAGTCCCACATCTCAAAATATGAACAAAATGACCAAACCCTAGATTTAAAGCTACGACTCAGTCATTTCTGCTTATGCGAACACAAGAGTTGCTTCTGCGGAACGAGCACCGCTTTTGCGGACTCCACTAGCCAACTGACCCCTCACACCTGCAGATCTCCATCCGTTTCTGCGCAACTGCAAGTGCGAAGCCAAACGCACTTCTGCGCTCCATCTTATTTCTGCGCCCAAGACGATCGCTTCTGTAGGGCCGCAGATGCGCCCCAATTTTCGCTTCTACGATTTAACACACTAAGCTCTTCCTCGCTTCTGCGACCAATTGTCCACATCTGCGGACTCACATCTGTGTCCATTCTTCTGCAGATGAGGAAGCATCGGAACCAGCATGCCTTCAGCAATGCAACATGAAACGCAAATGATCGGAACCTCATCCGCAACTCACTCGGGTCACCATCCAAATATGCCAACAAGTCCCATAACATAATACGGACCTACTCAAGGCCTCAAATCACACATAACAACATCGAAACGACGAATCGCACCTCAATTCGAACTAGAATGGACTTTGAACTTTCAACTTCCAAAACTCGCGCCGAAGCTTATCAAATCAATGCCGAATGAACCCAAATTTTGCACACAAGTCCTAAATAACATAACAAAGCTATTCAAATTCCTGGAACCACAATCCGAACCGATATCATCAAAGTCAACTACTGGTCAAGCTTATGAACTTTTGAAACCTTCAAATTTCCAACTTTTGCCGATTAGCGCCGAATCCTTCTAGAAATATCCCAATACAAATCTGGGCATACGCCTAAGTCCAAAATCACTTTTCGGACCTAACAGAATCATCAAATCTCTGTTCCAGTGTCAAATTCACAAAAGTCAAACTTAGTTAACTCTTCCATCTTAAAGATTAAATCATTAAATTCATTCTTCCAAATCGATTCTGAATAACCTAAAAACCAAAAACGATGATTCATATAAGTCATAATACATCATACGAAACTACTCATGCCCTCAAACTATAGAGCGAAGTGCAAATGCTCGAAACGAATGGTCGGGTCATTACAACACAATGCTATGCATTCATCCCACAAGGGAGAATCAAAATACATGAAATAACTAGAAAGAATCACATCCTAACATAACCCTGTTTTAACACGTAGATCGATCCAAACATACCGATCCACATGAAATACCCATCGAGCCATAATGCTCTTAATCGACAACCGCATGGATATCAACAATAAACACACAAAGTGTATGAATATAACCATAGAGAAAACAACGGTTCAATATACCATAGTCAGGAAAATCATAACCAAGGTGTAATAAGCAACTCAACACCCCAAGAGCCATATCGTTCGAATCTCGCCAAAAGGCCTAAACAGAGCCACATCATGTGCGTAAATAGTCAAGCAGTCTCACAACCCCCTAATAGCATAAGAGAGTAACACACAAAACAAATTAGGGCATGTGTAACATCCATTCCACCTGAATATACACCTACAACAAATGTTGCGCAAGAGTAAGCAAGCTCGATCCGATATGGAATATACATTCTCATTAGGAATCCAATGAGCCGATAAACAATTTCGATCATCCAAAAATAGGCAAGTGACCTTTCAAAAATCCACAGTGACTCGACCACAACATATACAATCACTCGTCCCAACTCTTAACACACCTTCACAGTCCGCAACCAAGGAACAATTTCCCTTTGAGAACAACTAGTCTCTATCCTCAAGAATACAAGAATCTCCATATTTGATCCCAACTCTCCCACTCAAATTACTAACACACCACTCATGCACAATCAACTCATGAGAAATACTCCCATAAATCTTCCGCGCCATGTACCAAAAACTTAAATATCAGTAGTTAACAACCAAGAGATTACCGCAATACTAGTCAAGCATCCGCAAACCAATACACAATGGCCTTCGACAACACACCCCCTTGTTAGGCGATATAAGATAGTGCTAGCATACTCTAAACATCCAAAATCTATCATCTAAATGCCTTACACGACTCTCTGCATCTACCTTGCTGCAATACAAAGACATGAGAATCTCATCATCTACTCTTAATCATGAGAAAAGTTTTAAAAGGCATTTTCGGGGCGAGCCCTGGGATGAGGCGTACCAAAAATGGCCCGGGGCGATGGTGTGAGGCGAAAGTCTCAAGAGGCGTACGCCGAGCAAATCGGGGCGTACACCTGGGCATTTGAGGCGCGTTTCTTTAGTGAGGAGTAAGCCCTAGAGGCTGTTTCAAATTAAAACAAAAATTATTGAATAAGTCCTTCATATAATACCCAAATTCTCAAAAGTTAGTTTGGTAATTACTCAAAAGGTTTAAAAAGGAACTCAAAAGTATTAAATTTAAAAGTCAAGGCCTTTTTTATTGATTGAAGCCCTAATTCACGGTCTTTCCCAATTCTTTATCTTGTCCGCTAGTATGCTAATATCTCCCAAAAGCAACGAATATTTAATTTTTTTTTACAAATACAAAGAGAATTCCATTCTCATTCATAGCAACAAGTTCAAAGTTCAAATTGCAGGTTAATCATCCTTTTTGTTTCTCTATGTAGAAAACCTTATTCTTTTAGACTCAAGTTACTTGTGCGTGTAAGTTGTGCTTGTAAGTAGCGAACAATAGATTGTTTTGATTAGTTTTTTTGTGGGGATGGAGCATATATATATATTTCACATATTTATAGTTTTCTTCAATTTTTATGCAATTTTACCTGTTTATAAATATTTACTGTCATTATATTATTTTATAAAATATTAAAAATTAAATACCTATGGGGCTTACGCCCCATGCCTCGGGGCTTACGCCTCGCTGAGGCATATGTAAAACGCCTCGCCTTACGCCCACGCCTTTTAAAACACTGCTCACTGTTACACCTTCATCAATGGCCCTCATAATTGACATTAAAGAAGGGCACGGTCCTAGGACCTTGTTCCATAGGCGTAACTATAAATAGTGAGCTCTGTTATCATTGTTGAGGATACGACTTAATTTTGTCGGATGTGCAATATTAAGAAATGCCACCCTTATTTCACCACATGCGCATATCATCACCCTTATTTCGCTACATGGGCAAGCCCGAGAAATACCACCCTTATTTATCCCCATGTGCATAACAATAATCACAATCACACGTCAAATACCTTGTGCCACAATATTAATCACAATTGCAGGGTAAAGACCTCGTGCCACAATATCATTACAAGCGCACGGTAAAGCCTCGTGCCAACACCCAATCGATCTACCCTACATGTCCACATGTGCTAAAATCATAACAATTCAAGATTACAAATTTTATCAAGAGGCATATCTTCATAATTCATCAATGAATTGCACAAGGACATAAAAGTAATAAATTGCGAATGTGTGCTCAAAATATAAGACATGACTACGACTAATCAAATTAGAAGTGATTCCATAAGTGCCTATCTTGGCTAATTAAGAAAACAAGTCCTAAAATATGGTCTCTAGCATGAAAGAATAAACTCGTGTAGTCATACAAAGGATCACATTTATATCACAGAGAGCATATGTTCAAATCAAGGCACAACAAAAGAACAACAAGTACGAGTGTGTGTTCATAACATACACGTGACTATGTCCAAGGCAAGTATAGTATCGATCTCAAGATTAGTTCATCATATTCAAAGCAAGGCACCAATAGCCTTAACATTAGCTCGAGCATGGTTTATTGTGCTCACGTTGTCAATTAATTTAATAACACATAGAATCAAGTAGAATACACAATCAAAAAAGGCATCGAGTAATCTAAAATCCACCCTGAGCATGAATACCCATGACACATGTATATACACTCGTCACCTCATATATACATCACCCCCGTATGTAACAAACAATGTCAACTATTAGGAAAACTTACCTCAACCAAAGCTACGCAAGACACTTACCTCATTATGGGCTAGTACAGAGTTCTAAAACCCCTAATTTCACTTCAAAAATTTATATTTTAGGTGTAAAAATTCATGGGGAATCAATATATATAACCCAATCCAAGTAGAAGTTATTTACCCACAAAGTACTGATGAAAATCTTCTAAACAATTGCCTCTTCCCGAACTCCAAACCTTTATGAGAAAAAGTGATTAAATCCCAAAACAAGAAAAAAAAAGCAGTAGTTGTTCTAGATCAAATCAGATGCTAGGTGACCCCGAAACTCATCCTTGACAAGCCTAACATATCCTTGCGAGATTACACCCCAGATAGCCTTTTGAATCACCCAATTAAGCCTTAAAATGAGGGAAATATGATTTTTTTTATGTTTTAAAGGAAGTCTAAAATGTATGGACAAATTGAGGGACATAACCGGTATTTTCGGAATTATTGCACGAGAAAATCAGCAATTGAAAAATCTTCGTTTTATTACCCAAAACTCATTCGGAACCTCTCGGACACAAACCATATATGCATTTCAATCCTAAAATATGCTACGAACTTGCTCGTGCACTCAAAGCATAAAAAAGAGGCCATCTTGACCCAATATTGACCGTGGACAAACTCCAAATACTTAACTAATCTCTCAACCCATGATCCAAAATACACTCGAGCCCCTCGCATACTACACTTCTGCACTTTTTGTGCAGATTTTGGTGTTGGTGCCAACAAAATTTAGTGGAGGCTTGCACGGACTATCATTTATCCGGAGACTTGTTGTAGAGCTGCAAGACATTTGCAAACCCTGTAGTCCCCTTCTTATCTTTTATACTCTTTATTTCATTCGGACAATTGTATTTTATCTTGGACCTTGTTTGTAGTACTTTTAGCAGCTCATGTACTTGTGAAACTAGTGTTTGGGTATAGAATAGATTGTGTTGGTTTTAGTTTATCATATTATCAGTATTTCAGACTTAGATTCTTATTCATTTGCTTTTAAATTACTAAAACTGGATAAGTGTTGGACTAGGGTTATCTTGCCTAGCAAGTGAATGTTAGGCTTCATCACAGCCCCATGGTTGGGATTTTGGGTTGTGACAAGTTGGTATCAGAGGCCTAGGCTGCCTAGGTCTCACGAGTCATGAGCAAGCTTATCTTCTAGAGGCTATAAGGCTTTAGGGAATTTTACTTTCTTTCTTTATCGATCATGTGACTTTATTCTATCACTGAAGTTTGAATCATTTTTCTCTTAATCTCTCTCAGATGGTGAGAATGCGTACGACATCCAAAGTTGATCAGAAGCTAGAGTCCTAGTCTACAACCACTACCGGGGGTAGGGATCGGGGCCGAGGTAGGGCCAGAGGTAGAGGAAAAGCTCAGCCTTGAGCTCGAACAACAACACCTATTGTAGAGCCTCAAATTGATCAGAATGAGAAGATTCCTGTTCCGGCCATGTCAGTTGGACCAGTTTAGGTCCCAGAGGGGTTCATTATTATTCCAGTGCTTCAGGATGCCTTAGTCCGCCTGGTTGGCCTTATAGAGAGTGTGGCCCAGTCCAGTGTGTTCCTTATGGCACTAACCGTCTCTTAAACTGGGGGAGGAGCCCAGACTCCTGCTACTCACACTCCAGAGAAGATGGCTCATGGATATCAGACTCCGACAGTTCCACCAGTTAAAGCAGTTCAGCTTGTTATTGCTACACAGTCTAGGAAGGGACCCACGATATCAGCTGAGGTGCTGAAGAGGTTGGAGAAGTTCACCAAGTTATTTCCACTCTCTTTGGTGGTGCACCATCTGAGGACCCCAGGATTTCTTCGACCATTACCATAAGGTATTGTGCAGTATGCGTATAGTGGAGTCCAACGGAGTTGACTTCGTAGTGTTTCATATGTATGGCTCTTCCAAGAGGTGGTGGTAGGAGTATCTTCGTGGAAGACCAGCAGGTTCACCCCCTCTCACTTGGGTTCAGTTATCATAACTATTCTTTGATAAGTTCATCCCCTTCACTTAGAGTGAGGACTTACGGAGTCAGCTTTAGCATCTACAGTAGGGAAGTTTCCCAATATAAGACTAGATGTGAGGACTTATCCCGCCATGCAGTTATCTTGATCCTTACAGAGAGGGAGAGGGTGTGGAGGTTTATAGGTGGCCTTAGTTACAGAATCAGGCTTCAGATGGCCAGAGAGATCGAGGGTGATATTTTTTTTACTCGAGTTATGGAGATCACTAGACGGATTGAGAGGATTCATGGAAAGGGTAGGGAGGCGACATCTGAGAAGAGGCCTCATCATTTTGATGGTTTTAGTAGTGCCTCATCTGGAGACAAGGGTTCATTCGGTAGAGGCCATCCTATTAGGCCGATTCAGTTTGCGCTTCAGGTATCACATGGTGGTTCGGCCAGTCGTGGTTCTTATGGGTCTTGTCATGAGCAGCTAGTATACAGTGCACCTTCAGCTCCCATTAGTGCACCACCTATTTAGAGCTATCATAGTGGTTATTCGGACCATCTGGTTCAATCCCAGATTCAGTAGCCATGTTAGTAGAGAGAGTTCTTTGAGTGTGGAGGTATAGGTCATATCAGAAGGTACTATCCCAGACTTTAGAGCAGTATGCCATTGTGCCATAATTCCGGCACCGGTTGCTCTACCGTCTACTCAGCCAGCTAGAGATATGGGTCAGGCAGTCAGAGGTAGAGGTTATATAGCTAGAGGTGGAGGCCAATTAATGAGAGGTCTTCCGAGAGGTGGAGGTGAGATTGGTGGGGCTCAACCTTGTTGCTATGCATTCCCATCTAGACCTGAGACGAAGTCGTTTGATGCAGTCATCACAAGTATTGATTTGGTTTTCTATAGAGATGCATCAATTTTATTTGATCTAGATTCCACTTATTCAGATGTGTCATCCTATTTTGCTTCGTATTTGGATATGTCTCCTGATTCTTTGAATGCTCCTGTTTATGTGTCTATGACCATTGGGGTTTCTATTGTGGTTGACCGGGTCTATCATTCTTGTACTATCAAGAGCTATGAGACTAGGGTTAACCTTCTGTTACTTAATATAGTGGATTTTGATGTAATTTTGGGCATGGATTGGTTGTCACATATCATGCTAACTTGGATTGTCATGCCAAGACTTTGCATTAGCTATGTCGGGGTTGCCTCAATTGGAGCAGAGAGGGACTCCTGGTCACTCTACTAACAGGGTCATTTCATATGTGAAGGCTCGGTGTATAGTCGAGAAGGGGTTTTGGCATATTTTATTTATATTCATGATTTTACTGCCGATGTGCCTTCAATGGATTCAATTCTGGTGGTGAGAGAGAGTTTCTAGAGGTGTTTCCTATAGACTTGATGAGCATGCCACCTGATAGAGATATCGACTTTTGCATTGACTTGGTCTTGGGCACTCACCCTATTTTTATTCCACCATACCATATGGCCTAGTTGAGTTGAAAGAATTAAAGGAACACTTACAGGATTTGCTTGACAAGAGATTCATTAGACCTAGTGTCTTGCCTTGGGTGCACCGGTGTTATTTGTGAAGAAGGACGGATCGATGAGGATATGCATAGATTATCGGCAGTTGAACAAGGTCACTACAAGAAAAAGTATCCATTGCCGAGGTTTGTTGACTTATTTGACTAGCTTCAGGGTGCCAAGGTTTTTTCAAGATTGATTTGAGGTCGGGCTACCATCAGGTAAATATTAGGGCATCAAATGTCCCTAAAACAACTTTTTGGACTCGGTATGACCAATATGAATTCTTAGTGATGTCTTTTGGCTTGACCAATGCCCCAACAACCTTTATGGATTTGATGAACCGGGTGTTTAAGCCTTATCTGGATTTCTTTGTGATTGTATTTATTAATGATATCTTGGTTTACTCTCGCAACCAAGAGAATCATGAGCAGCATCTCCAGATCGTACTTCAGACTTTGAAGGATCGTCAATTATATGTAAAGTTTTCAAAGTGTGAGTTCTGGGTAGACTCAGTTGCCTTTTGGGGGATGTTGTATCTTCCAAGGGCATTAAAGTAGATCCTAAAAGGATTAAGGCAGTTCAGAACTGGCCTAGATCTACACCAGCTATAGAGATTTAGAGCTTTTTATGGTTGGTGGGTTATTATCGCCGGTTCGTAAAGGCGTTTTCATCTATCTCAACCTCATTAACCATGTTGACCTAGAAAGGAGCTCTTTTTAGATGGTCCGACGAGTGTGACGTGAGCTTTCAAAAGCTCAAGACTGCATTTATTACAGCCCCAGTATTGGTGTTACCGACATGTTTAGGATCTTACACTGTGTATTGTGATGCATCGCGTATTGGACTTGGTGCATTATTGATGAAGAACGGTAGAGTGATTGCCTACACATCTTTTCAGTTGAAGGTTCATGAGAACAATTACCATGTGCATGATTTAGAGTTGGCAGGCATTTTTCACGCGCCGAAGATTTGGAGGCACTACCTATACGACATTCCATGTGAGGTCTATACCGACCATCAGAGTCTTCATCACATATTCAAGCAGAAGGACCTTAATTTGTGGCAAAGGAGGTGGTTAGAATTACTGAATGACTATGATATAACAATATTATATCATTTGGGGAAGGCATTGAGTAGGAAGGCTGAGAACATGGGTAGTTTGAAATATTTATCGGAAGTAGAGAGACCACTAGCCATGGAAGTTCAGGCCTTGGACAATCGGTTTGTGAGGTTGGATTATTTGGAGCCTATTCGTTTTATTGCTTGTGTTGTGGCACAGTCATTATTGATATAGAACATCAAGGCTCGCTAGTTTGATGATCCTCACTTGTTGGTGTTGAAAAACACTGTGCAACAGGGTGGTGCCAAAGAGGTGGTGATTGGAGATGACGTTGTTATGTGGCTTCAAGGCCGGATTTGTGTTCCAAATGTTGATGGGTTGAGAGAGCTGATCCTTGATGAGGCTCACAGTTTGCGTTATTTCATTCACCTAGGTGTCACGAAGATGTACCATGACTTGAAACATCACTATTGGTAGTGGAAGATGAAGAAAGATATTGTTGATTATGTCTCTCGGTGTTTGAATTGTCAACAGGTGAAGTACGAGCATCAGAAATCGGGTGGGTTGACTCAAAGATTGGAGATACCAGAGTGGAAGTGGGAGCACATCATAATGGATTTTGTAGTAGGCTTACCACGAACCTTGAGTAAATATGACGTAGTCTGGTTTATTGTGGACCGGTTGACTAACTCCGCACACTTCATTCTGGTGATGACTTCCTATTCTTCAGAGCCGGTGGCTCAAATTTACATCTGGGAGATTATTCGCCTGCACGGCATGCCCATTTCTATCATTTCTGACCAGGGCACGCAGTTTACATCGCATTTTTGGATAGCCTTGCAGTGTGAGTTGTGTACGCAACTCGAGCTGAGCACCGCATTTCATCCTCATATGGATGGACAGTCCGAGTGCACTATTCAGATATTGGAGGACATTGCTACACCCCGGGCATCCTAAGGTGACGTATAATGAATATGATACTTGGTAATCATGATTTAATTTAGTGTAAATTCATAATATGACTATGTATGATGTTTGGATATAAAATATAAAGTTTGGAAAAAATCGGTTTTAAGTTGCGAAACAACCGACTAAGGATTTGCCTTGTAACGAAGCATTTTGAACAATACATTTCGTGTGTTACATGAGATCTTTTTGGGACATATTATATACCAAATTAAAGGTCTTGGAATTTAGTTTCCAACACTCTTAACCATTCATTCATACAATGTCCGAATAAAAAGATATAAGCATCTGAAGAAAAGCCAATGCTAGGGTGCCAAGCTAGCACCTCTTTGACTTTTCAAAAGTGGATATATATATGTCCTATGTCGTCTTTTTCTTAATTTTTCCAGAGACCACGAACAAAGAAGTCCCATAAACTCATCCTTAAGCTTCCTACAAGGGGTTAAAAAAGGATTAACATTTTGGGTACAAAATCAAGAAGCGATAACATTAGAACGATTCCTACGACGTAAGTATCATTATACCGCCTTTCATTTTCTTTATAGTTTGAGTTTTGGATGGTACTTCATAGTTAAGAAAAATCCTACTTGTTGTATTTGAGATTTTAAACCCAAGGAAGGTCGATAAATTCATTTCCTAATAGTTAGAACTCATGGGACGGTGATCAGAAGCCGTGAGTTCGATTTATTCCACTTGTAGTGGACTGTTTTGTAGAGCACTCATGTTGGACTCTTGTGCTGATGATTTATGGAGTTTTGAAGGACAAATGGAATGTATAAATTCCACATATGGTAGAATAGTGGGCCGGTCACTCGTCGTTGCAATTTCAGGCTAATTGATAACTTGTCGATTGGGTGTGTTATGGTATATTTGGGCTTTTTGTTGTATTAAAGGTCCCGAATTGTAGTTAGATTATTTTTGAGTTGGTGATTTTATTATGTTGTTGTCTTGCCCATAGTAGGATTAAGGAATAGTAAAATCAGGGGAAATGATGCCCGTTTTGCTACAGATTAAGTTACTTTCGTTATATAAATAAGAGAGTCATTCATAGCTTGACAATAGCTTCACTGCCATTATTGTAGATTAAGGTCCAGTGAGCTGAGTTTAGCATTGTTGTTGGACAGATTTCTATAAGGTATGTTAAGGCTATCCCTTCTTTCATTTTGGCATGATCCATATGATACAACAAAATGAGCAAACATGCAGCTTTCATAAATGGCTATATTCTTAGAAGTACTAGTGTTGCCTATGTTCTTGATTCCCCATATGTCCTATTATATTGTCTGTTCATGGGTCTCAAAAAATACATAAGTGATAAAGTTTCGTGATATTAATCGAAGGCATATTGTTCTTATGACATCCCAAGAGGTCTTATTGACTTACTTCTTATGCATTGCATTCATTTATACATGTACATTGACCTATGACTAGATGGCATTATATACACATATATTATATGTATATGGGGTATGGGAAAAGGTTATGACGTTATATATGCACCACCACGTGATAAGTTGGCATACGTTGATGATTTCGCCCACTGAGGCCGAGATGATATGATGAATGCCCTCATAGGCTTGATGATGTTATGTACGCATATAATTATGCATGATATGACATTTATACGAATATGCATGAAACTATAAATGTTTCATGATTCACAGAGCTATTCAGACTTACAAGTTGAGTCCTTTACTCCATGTTTCTTTCATGTCTTTTATATATTGATTTTTATGCCTTACATACTCGGCACATTATTCGTATTGATGCCCCTATTGCCTGGGGGCTTGCGTTTCATGCCCGTATGTTCAGGTAGACAGTCTGACAGCCCCCTTTCTTATGATCCTTGCTCAGCAAGAGTTGGTGTTCTCCATTTGATCCGGAGCTGCCATTGGGTTTTGGTACGATATTCTTTTATACATATGTGGGTATGATGGGTCCCAGTCCCGTCTTTTATATAGTTGTACACTCTATTAGAGGTTTGTAGACAGTCAGGTATAGTTGGATAATGTGTGGCCTTGTCGTCTTTTATTTTGATATATAGTTGTCCATAGCAGCCTTGTCGGCTCTCCATACCGTATTTCGCATATCTATATGTATATATATCTTTTGGGCATGTTTCCTTACATATGTCATTCACATGATTTGGCAGTTTATTGACAGATGTTATGCATGACCTACCCCTATTTCATGTTTATATATTAGACGTAGGCTTAAGGGTGTTCGACAGGTAGGACTCGGGCACTCGTCATGGCCCATCGGTTTGAGTCGTGACAGACATGCGTGCATGCTCTATGGATTTTGGGGGTCAGTAGGACCAGTGTTTACCTCTAGCAGAGCTTGTTTACCACAACATCTATCAGTCGAGCATCCAGATAGCTCCGTATGAGGCCTTATATGGAAGCGACGTTGTTCGCTGGTTGGCTGGTTTGAGTCGGGGAGGCTAGATTATTGGGCACTGATTTGGTCTGTGATGCTTTGGAAAAGTTTAAGGTGATTTAGGAGCGACTCGTACAGCTTAGTCCAAGAAAAAGAGTTATGCAGATCAGAAGGTTCGAGATGTGGCTTACATGGAGGGTAAGAAGGTTCTTCTCCGAGTTTCTCCTATGAAGGGCATGATGTGGTTTGGAAAGAAGGGCAAGTTGAGCCTGAGGTTTATTGGACCATTTGAGATCTTGGAGAGAGTTGGGGAGGTTACTTATAGGCTTGCATTTCCTCCTCTCCTATAAGGGGTACATCCACCATTTTATGTTTCCATACTTCGAAAGTACCATGAGGACAGGTCACATGTTTTAGACTTCAGCACAGTGCAACTTAATGAGAATCTGACCTATGTGAGCCAGTGGCTATTCTAGACCGGCAGGTTCGGAAGTTGAGGTCTAAAAATTTTCCTTCTGTGAAAGTGCAAGGGAGAGGTCAGCCGATCGAGGAGGTTATGCGTAAGGCCCCGTAAAATCTTACTGAAAACCCAAGATTTTGTGGTTCCGAGGTAGACTTATGTGTTGACGATATCGCCACGGTACATACGTTTTAGGTTGAAGAATGCACTAAATTGTTGATTAAATTTTTTGGCAGAAGAAGGCAATTATGCGGTCCGTTTCGCGAGCCCATAAGCGTCGCAGAGTGAAACAGAAACTTGCGTTAATTTTTGGACCTTTTTGCGGTCCATTATGCGGCCGCAAAATTGGTTCGCGGACCGCACAATACATCGCAGAATAATCATGGAGATTTCTGGAGGGAAGTTCTTCGGGGCATTATATGACCGCAGAATAGGTCTATAGTGCATTATGCGGGCCACACATCAACTCTGCGATCGCAGACTTGGAATCGGAGGGTCCATTTTCTGATTTTTATAACCTGACCCTATTATGATAAATAACCTATGGGGCTCATTTTGAAGGCAAAAATCTAGTATTTTTAGAGAGAAGTGAGAGTGTTCTAGAGAGAGGAATAAGCTCAAATGCTTTGTTCATCAAGATCTTGTCCAAGCTTTGAAATCCAACAAGGAAATCTCACAAGATCTTCACTAAAGAGGTAAAGTTCTAACCCTAGTCTTCAATTTCGAGTTTGGGGTAAAAGATGGGTGATTGGGAGTATGATTCTTGGGTGTGAGAGTATTATATATACATGCATGTACCAATAAGATTTGTGGTAAGATTGTTGTGCCCAAATGGGTAAAGATTGGGTTGTAAAGTGAAAGAAATCTTATGGAAGAACCTTGTAACCAATTTGCACATCTAGTATTTGATAAAATGCTCAAATGAGTTGAAACCATGAATCTCTCCCTAATTATGGTTCAATTTTATTATATCTCTAGTTGATTGGAATTTCTAGAAGTATTGGGACGTTGTGGTAATCTAAATGGCAGCTCAAGCAAGGTATGTTGGCTAAACTCCTCTCTTAGAATTGAATCCCACGGTATTCATGTAATTTATGTAAGTCCCGAGTTGTTCATTATAAAATTGGCTATTCCGAATAAGCTTGTGTTGAAAGATATATGTGCTTTTATTATGTTAAATGCTTTTATCATGTTATTTTATCATTTGAGAATGTATTCAAAGTATGGGATGTGGATTAAAAATGTTTCGACTTCAAGTCAAGTTCAAACGAAGCCTATTATGCCAAATTTTGTGAAACACCTCTATGTGCCTAAGACTCTTAATTGCTCACTTGTGTACTAAAAAAGCTTGATTTAAAATTCCTTGTTGTTGTTGATGATGATGATGATGTTTGAAAGTGAAAAAGGTGAGCATGAAATACTAAACTTGGTGATGCGGGTGAGCACGCTAGGGGTGAGGATAATTCCCCAACTACTACACTGCCTGATTCTACTCATGTTCAGATTGCACCAGTTCTTACGCCATTGAGGGTGCATCGATTCCTCCAACTAATATTCCATCCACCTCCAGCATCAACTTCCGGTCCTAGTATTTCTGATGGGGACCTTAGGGGAGACATACACATATTGGTTCAGATAGTGGCTTCCCAGGCCCAGAGATCGAATATTACACCTACTTCTTCGAGCAAACTAGGGGATTCTGCTAGTTCCAGGGTGAACAGGTTTCTTCATTTAGATCCTCCAGTGTTGACGGGTACTAATCCAGAGGAGGACCTCATAGACTTCATTGATGAGATGCACAAGACTCTCTGAGTTATGCGTGCTACTGAGGTTGAGGCAGTGCAGTTTGCCTCCTACCACCTTAAAGAGGTGGCATATTCTTGGTTTGAGCTATGTGAGGAGTTCCGTGAGGAGGGAAGCCCTCCGGCAAGGTGGGGTGAGTTTGCCGATGCCTTTATTGATCATTTCTTGCTTGCCGAGACTAAGGCAGCCCGTGCCACTGAGTTTGAGAGCCTAAGGCAAGGTAGCTTGAGTGTGTGGGAGTACCATATGAGATTTGCCCACCTATCCAAGTATGCTATTTACATGTTGCCCACTATGGAGGCTAGAGTGCACCGGTTTGTGTAGGGCCTTAGTCCCTTGGTAAATAATAAGGCCGCTACAACTGCCTTGAATTCTGATATGAACTATGGGAAGATGGTGGCATTCGCTCAAGCCACATAGACACACAAATTGAAGAACAGAATAGAGCGAGAGGGCAACAATAAGGCCCGGTCCGCATGTAACTTTGGTAGTTCTTCTGGTGGAGGCAGGTCAGTATTCAGGGGAGGGTCGTCAGGACCATCTTAGTCCTTTGCTCAGTCTTCGGTTAGTGCACCGACATCAGGGCCCAGTCAGCAGTAGTGGAGCCATTTCAGGCCCGTTCAGGGCAACACGGGACCCTACCAGCAGGGTCAGCCTGGAGGGAGATTCCAGAGTTTGGGAGGATCCAACTGTTTCTATGCTATGAGGGGTCGCCAGAATTCAGAGGCTTCTCCAGAGGATGTCACATATATATTAACTGTAAAATCTCATGATGTGTATGCTCTTCTTGATCCCAGTTCCACTTTGTCAAAGTCATTCTATGTATCTACTCCGGTTGGTGAGTCTATTTTGGCCGTGCGGGTTTATAGGGATTGTGTTGTCGCATTGTGTGGTCGGGACACCATGACCGATCTTATTAAATTGGGGATGGTCAATTTTGATGTAATAATGGGGATGGACTGGCTTTATTCATGTTTTGACAAGCTTGATTGCCGAACCAGGACCGTTAGGTTCAAATTTCCAAATGATCCAGTTATTGAGTGGAAGGGGGATGATGTGGTACCGAAGGGTAGGTTTACTTCTTACCTTAAGGATACGAATATGGTCAACAAGGGGCGTATTTACCATTTGGTCCAGGTATGGACACTGATGCTAAGGCACCTACACTTGAGTCTATGCCAATTGTGAATGCATTTTCAGAGGTCTTTCTGGAAGCGCTCATTGGGATACCACCAGACAGGGAGATAGATTTTGGGATTGATATGATGCCAGGCACGCAACCTATATCTATTCCACCTTACAGGATAGCACTGAAAGAATTGAAAGAACTAAAGGAACAATTGAAGGATTTATTATAGAAGGGTTTCATCCGGCCGAGTGTGCCGCCTTGGGGCACGCCGGTTTTCTTTGTAAGGAAGAAGGATGGATCGCTAAGAATGTGTATTGACTATCGGCATCTTAACAAGGTTACAATAAAAAATAAGTACCCATTGCCAAGGATAGATGACTTGTTTGATCAATTACAGGGTGCTATGTACTTCTCCAAGATTGATTTAAGATCCGAGTATAACCAATTGAAGATCAGGAAGCAGGATATTCCGAAAATAGCTTTTAGAACCCGATATGGACACTTTGAATTTTTGGTGATGTCTTTTGGGCTAACGAATGTCCCGACGGGATTCATGGATCTTATGAATCCAGTCTTCAATCCTTTTCCTGACTCCTTTGTGATAGTGTTTATTGACTATATCCTTGTATATTCACGAAGTTAAGAGGACCATGCTGGTCATCTCAAGGCAGTTTTACAAACCCTATATCAGCACAAAATGTATGCAAAGTTTTCGAAATGTGAATTTTGGCTTGAATCTGTCGCGTTCTTGGGTCATGTTGTCTCTAGTGAAGGAATTGAGGTTGACCCCCAAAACATTGCAGCCGTGAAGAATTAGCCTAGACCTACTACCACAACAGAGATTTATAGTTTCTTAGGCTTAGCTGGATATTACAGAAAGTTTGTAGAGGGGTTCTCTACTCTTGCCTCTCTGTTGACTAAATTGACGCAGAAGGCGGTCAAGTTCTAATGGTCAGATGCTTGTGAAAGGAGCTTCCAAGAATTGAAATCAAGATTAACTACGACACCGGTGTTGACTCTACCAGAGGGTACGGATGGGTTTGTGGTATTTTGTGATGCTTCAAGAATCGTACTCGGGTGTGTATTAATGAAACATGGAAATGTGATAGCTTATGCTTCTAGGTAACTCAAGAATCATGAAAAGAACTATCAAACACATGACTTAGAGCTTGCGGCGGTGGTATTTGCATTAAAGATTTGGCATCATTATCTATATGGGGTCTTTGTAGATATATTCACGAACCATAAGAGCCTACAATACACTTTCAAACAGAAAGAATTAAATCTAAGGCAGAGAAGATGGCTTGAGTTACTCAAGGATTACGACATCGATATTCTATATCATCCGGGGAAGGCTAATGTTGTGGCGGATGCTCTTAGCCGGAAATCTATGGGTATTTTAGCACACTTGGAGGTATATCAAAGGCCATTGGGCAAGAAAGTGCACCGATTGGCTAGTTTGGGAGTTCATCTTGTGGACTCTAGTGAAGGTAGGGTGATTGTGCAAAATAGGGCTGAATCATCACTTGTTGTGGAAGTCAAGGAGAGGCAATACAACGATCCATTGTTGGCACAATTGAAATAGGGGATTCATAAACATAAGACCATGGACTTTTCTCTTGGCATGGGTGATGGTACACTAAGGTACCAAGGGCGTCTATGTGTTCCAAATGAAGATGGTCTCCGAGAGAGAATCATGACCGAGGCTCACACTTCTAGGTATTTCGTGCACCTGGGCTCTACAAAAATGTATCATGATATTAAGGAAGCCTATTGGTGGAATGATATGAAGATGAATGTAGCGGACTTTGTGGCGAGATGTCCAAATTGTCAGCAAGTGAAGGACGAACACTAAAGGCCCGGTGGGTTGGCACCGAACATAGAAATTCCAATGTGGAAGTGGGAAATTATTAATATGGACTTTGTGGTAAGACTACCTCTCACTCCTCGTAAGTTTGACTCGATTTGGGTGAATGTGTATCAACTCACGGAATCAACACACTTTTTACCTGTTAAGGCTACCGACATAACGAAATGGTATGCTCAGATGTATATCAAGGAAATCTCCAGGCTGCATGGCACTCTAGTTTCCATCATTTCTAATCAGGGAGCACAGTTCATGACTAAATTTTGGAAGAAATTTCAGCAAAGTTTGGGTACTCAGGTGAATCTTAGTACAACCTTTCACTCGCAGACTGACGAGCAGGCAGAGTGGACTATTCAGACGCTTGAGGATATGTTGTGTGCTTGTGTTCTTGACTTCAAAGGTAGCTCGGATGATCATTTTCCATTCATAGAGTTTGCCTACAACAACAACTATCATGCTAGCATTCAGATGGCATCGTTTGAGGATTTATATGGTAGGAGATGTAGATCTCCCATTTTGTGGTTCGAGATTGGGGAAGCAGAGTTGATAGGGCCAGACCTTGTGCATCAGGCTATGGAAAGGTTAATATTATTAAGGAGCGGTTGAAAACTGCTCAAAGTCATTAGAAGTCCTATTCAGATATTTGTCGTAGGGATTTGGAGTTCAAAGAAGATGATTGGGTATTCTTGAAGGTTTCCCCCATGAAGGGTGTAATGCGATTTGCTGGGGGCGCTGCATCTTCAATGGATACAGGTGGTTCCACGGCAGGAGACATTGATCAGTGATAGTGGTACACCCTCTACGCATCTGACTTGGTGAGCCTCATTTCATTTCGGGGTCATGTATCTTTTGTTCCTTGTGTATTGTGTTTGAGGTATAGACGGGTACCTTGTTGCCGGCACTATCATAGTATTCTTTTGTATCTATTAGGGGCTCCGTAGACATAGTGTGGGTTGTATATTAGTGCTGGTAAGTCAAACAAGTTATGTTGTGTTTGAATTACATGTTCCACTTCAGACCATGAAAATGTGTGTAATTTGAGACTTTAAAATGAAGTAACTAATTAATGAATTGGTATTGTATACATGGTCTCCTTATTGTTTAAGTAACGAAAATATGAATTCTCTTTATTCATAAGTGAGTTTGGGTAGAAAGTATCTAACAGGCTTGCTTGACCGGGTTCATTCGATTGAGCACCGGTCGACGCTCCCCGAGTTCGGGGCGTGACACTATGTTAGATTCCGAGTCTGATATGAGGAGTAGATACCCCCACCTATTTACCAGTTTAGGCACATCTCTATGCCCGTTCGAGGGAGAACGTTTCTTTTAGAGGTAGAGAATGTGATGACTCAACAGGTTGTTTTGAGCACTAGCTCCTTTTTCTATATTTCGAGACCTCTCGTAGCTTAATTTGGTTATTTATGACTTGCATACGTAGTCCGTGATGATTTCCGGATAGGTTGTGTGAAAACTTCAAAGAAAAAGTAATTTTTGCCCTAAAATGAGGTTTGAGTTGCTCACAATCAATATTTTTGGTAAACGACCTCAGATCGGTATTTTGAGAATTCTGGTAGGTTCGTATGATATTTTTGAACTTGTACGCATGTTTGGCTGGGGTTCCAAGTGACCTGAGGGCGTTTCGGTGCATTATGCGAAAGATTGTAAAATTTAATTTTAAACTTAAAATCCTTGAGTTTTGATGATCGATTCTCAATATAATATTGTTTTGATGATTTGAGTAAGCAAGCTAGTTTATATGATGTTATTGTACTTGTGTGAATGTTCAGATTGGAGCCCGAGGGACTCAGGCGAGTTTCGAATGTGTTATAGTTGATTTTGGAACTGTTGATGCTTAGGAGTTGCTGGTGTGAAGTTGCAGGTCTCGCATGTGCGAAAATCTGATCGCAATTGTGAGCCTCATATTTGCAATGTCAGGCTCATAAATTCGAACATGGGCTGGGGGATGGATCTTTGCAATTGTAAATAAAGGTTTGCTTTTGCGAACTATGCTGTGATCACTTTTGCGGCTCTTTGAGTCATATTTGTGACACGGTGTCATGTAGAGCAGCTTCACATTTGCGAAGCTTGGCTCGTATTTGTGAGTGAGTAGTCCTTCGCAAATGCGAACATAATATCGCATTTGTGAGTACTGTAAGGCTGAGACACTGATCATATTTGCAATTAGCGATTCACAATTGCGATATCTGCAGTTGGGTAAAAGTTGGAAAAAATAGGACTTAACTCATTTTACACCATTTCTCAACCCTAGACTCCATTGAAGCGATTTCTTGAGAGCTTTTTCTTCTAAGAAACTCTAATTTATTTTCCATCAATTCACATTACTTTTTCATGAATTTCTTCATCCAACCTATGAATTTCAAGCTAGAAATTGAGATTTGGACCTCGAATTGAGGCCGGATTTACAAACAAATGACATAACTGGGCTTGCGGGTGAATGAGTAATCAGGATTTGGTCTGAATCTCGAATTTTGACCAAGCTAGCCCGGGGTTGGCCTTTGTTGACTTTTTCATATAAGATCAAAATTGAACTTTTTCATTCTTGGGTAGTTTCTAAAGCCTGTTTTGGATTGTTTGAATGATATTTGGCTAGATTCGGCTAGTTTACAGGCTTGTTCTAAAGGAAAAGTCGTGGTTGATTGTTGATTGGATTTTGAAAAGAGTTAAGTGTGGTTGTTAATCTAGACTTGAGGGAATTAGGACTTGATTGGTCTATTTGCTACGTGATTTATGTGTGGGGCCGGCGTATAACGAGTGCATATGTGTTGTCATAGGTTAACCATGTACCATGCTTTTTATTTATACCATGCTTTCTTTATTCCATGTTATTACTCATTCGGAGCTTTAATTGTTACTTGCCTTGTTAAATTCATGCTATCGTTCGTTACATGTCTTAATTTGCTATATGTTTTTATGTATCTGTATCTTTATTTATTGATTGCCTTTACTTGCCTTATGTTTTGTATGTTGAAAATAGCCGCTTTTATTTGTCTTATGTCTTTATCTTTTTAATTCCCTTATTGCATTTTATTGTGAAATACGCTATAGTTGGTTATAGTATTGTACATACATGTTATATATCCCATATATATATATATGGGATCGAGTTGCACGCCACGACGGATATTGAAATGATGTTTGTGATCGAGTTGCATGCCGCAACGGATATTGATATGATATTTGGAATCGGATTGCACGCCGCAACGATATTGATGTTGTATATGGGATCAGATTTACCCCGCAACGGTATTGGTATATGTATGTGTGTGGATCGGGTTGTGCGCCGCAACTGAGAAGTTATATTATGATTGTTCTTGAGTCTTGGTTCTGTATCCGCGTTGTATTGTGAATTTGAGCATAGATGATGTTCTGGGGCCCTATATTATGTATTTTCTTTTATGGTTTTCACGTTAATCATTGTCGCTCTATTATTCTATTATTTTTACTTATACTCGTATAGGTTTATTGTGTGTGCCTTGTTATAGCCTCGTCACTACTTTGTTGAGTTTAGGCTCGGCACTTACGAAGTACATGGGGTCAGTTGTACTCATACTACACTTCTGCACTTCGTATACATATTTTGGTGTTTGTATCAATAGCGTTTAGAGGGGGCTTGCTTAGACTGTCATTTATCCGGAGACTTGAGGTAGAGGTGCATGGTATTCACCGACCTTGAAGTCCCCTTCTTATCTTTTATACTGTTTATTTCATTGGGATAGTTGTATTTTATCTCGGACCTTGTTTGTAGCACTTTTAGCAGCTCATGTACTTGTGACACTAGTGTCTGGGTATAGATTAGACTGTGTTGGTTTTAGTTTATCATATTATCAGTATTTCAGACTTAGATTCTTTTTCGTTTGCTTTTAAATTACTAAAACTGGATAAGTGTTGGACTAGGGCTGGCTTGCCTGACAAGTGAATGTTAGGCGGCATCACAACCTCGTAGTTGGGATTTTGGATCGTGACAAATATGGATTGATGTAAAACATTGACAAATTAGAGAGTTTTCATATATTAATCCTTTCTTATTTTTGTTCTTTATTTACAGTTTTCCTCTCTTGGGTTTAGGAAAAAAGTGATTTTACGGTTTCGCAAAAGTAAATAGATGGCCAAATTATTTAAAAGAATAGAATATGATATAAATCACAAAAGAAAATATTCAGTAAAAGTGCAAAATGCAGAAAATATTCTTATTTTATAATTAGTGAAATGTTATTTAAACGAAATAATTAAAAAAAGAAAGATAAAAACTACAATAGACAAACAATCTAATATATTTGTTAAATATATTTTTGCAAGGGGGTAAAAAAGCCTTAAGAGATGAGACAATATACAGCAAATATGTTAATGCTAATATTAGAGTCTTTTCCGTTTGAGTGAGGCCATTATGTTGGGAGCAATTAATTTTTATTTTTTTGGTAAATCTTCGGATCAATTATTCCTCCTTAAGTTTCCCTGTTTACTTGTAGAGCGGAAATATTTTTATGATTATAAAATCATGGAAAGACTTGCGAAACAAAAAACATGTTACCATTTCACTGACGTATTCAACCAAAAAGAATAGTAGTCATAGTATCAAGCAAACTACTAAGCTGAACATACTAGAAATAGAAAAATGTCAAAGAAGATTAAATATATATTCAAAAAAATAAATAGCGACATACAAATCTATTGAATTAAAATTTTGATCCAATAAAAATATCCACTAAGTTCTAGGATATAAACACTTACTATCTCACTTTTTAACCAATGATCTGTAAATGTTCTTTGATAACATAATGTTTCATATGTATTTTATAGAATTAATTCCAGGCTTGGGTTATTGACTCTATATATCCAGAGATTCAATGAGAATGCCATCAGGTAAGTACCAATGTCCCACATCCCCATCTGCCTTTGCCCCCCAAGAACCATCAGGTTTTATTTCAACTTCTGCCACTTTTTCTCCACAAGTTCGCAGCTGTACCACAAAAGCCAAAAAAAAAAAGCACAAATAAGAATGAAGTCTTTAAGTTTTACGCACTAATGATGTAAATGTTTACATATTATCACGGTCATTTAAAATAAAAGCACAAGTAACTGCCTATAATCAGTGAAATTAGTAACCTTAAAAATAAAACAATAAGGTTGTTTTACATCGTCAGTGCATATAAATTACATCTATAAGGATAACAAGGATAATGGAATTAAGACCATAAGCAATAACTAGTCTTATCTGAGAAGTGAACAAAAAAGAGAATGACAAGGTTGGAACAGTGTATGATCACAAGAAATAACTAGCCAAACCTGAGAAGTGATCCGATTGAAATATGGATCTATAACGACATCCTCCAGAGAGTAGTTCTTGAGACAGATGGGGCATTGCCACTGCAATAATATGAACGATATTTGTTACTAAATAGATCAGCTGTTTACATGACAAAGATTTTTTATCTGAAACTGATAGAAACTTAGATTATCAGGGTCCTAGATGCTTGCCTTCCTCGACCTTTGATTCATTTCAAGAAAGACTTCAAGATCAAAGCAACCCATATGGACACAAGGTTTGAATCGTCCGGCAACTTTAATTCTCGAACCACTCAGCTGTACATAACGAGAAAATCAAATACTCGTACTGTGTCACAAAGTGGTAAACTGGCAGGAAACCAACAAAGAATAAATCAAATCTAATGGAAGGAAATAATACAAATTAAATACATCCTATCCTCCCTTGATAAGGAATTTATCACATATTAGGAGGAGGAGGAAGTTCATATAAAGTAAGCCAACATCTATCTATTAACACCCTCTGCTAATTTGTGGTCCACCATCTGTCTTGACAAGGTGATGCCTCAAACAGGGGCGGATGTAGCATATACTCGGCGGGTTCAATTGAATCCATAACTTTCGACGCGGAGTAAAACTTTATATGTAAAAATTTATTAAAATTAAAAAATAGTAGAGATGAACCCATAACTTTAAAAATATAATGGGTTCAATGCTAAAAAATTTTTAAATGGATCCGCCTCTGGCCTCAAAGGAATAATAAGTCTCAGCTTTGAAGACATAGATCCACTGTTTCTTGTTTTAAACAATCATATAAAAACTTAAATCATGTCTGATGCAGAAATAATGCGCAACGCAGTTTTTATTGTCGCATATGAAGAGACGTCTAGGAGTAAGCTACTGCCACTTGGTGCAACTGCACAATCTGGAAGCTTCAAGCTTGACTGTTACATCATACATGCGAAAAAAAATAGAGAGAGAGTGTGTGTGTGTGTGTGTGTGTTTGTGAGAGTGAGTGTGTGTGAGAGAGAGAGAGAGAGACAGAATCAAGTTGTTTGCAGGATAAGGATTCGGCAGTCGAGACATCTATATTTATCTCATTAAGAAGAAAGAGAGAGAGAGAGGGGTAACGATATATCCCATAGAATAAGCAATTTTTGTGTAATGTAACTATAGCATTTTAGCCGCTACCTAGGTAGTGAAAAAAAGAGGATAACAATCGGTATTTGCTTACAGGGCATCGAAGATTGACAGGAACAAAATCAGTAACCACTGCTTCAAGGTCAGGGTCGCTGTCAGCATTTTCAGTGGCTGTTCGACCACCAACACAACGGCGAACGCGAGCAAGAGCATCTTCAAATATCTCACCATCAGGCTCCTTAGGGATCATGTTTAGAATCTAGACAGAAAAGATAATGTTATTCAGACACCATAAGAGTCAGTAACAGGACCAGGCACTTGTACATGTCCATTATTAGTCAACCTATATGTAAAGTCATTGTGTTGAACTTTGCTCAAGAGTCAAAGAGGCAACACAACTATGTGAGTCAAACGCAAAACATGTCTAAGAAACATAACCGGGCGATCTAGTCTCAGAGATCTCTGACTCTCGGTAATAACATCAGACACTGCTCGTCTAAGATAGATATAGTGCACACCTCTTAGAAACACACTATGCCGCTAATGGGCAATACTATAAAATAGGGAAAATGATGAGAAAATGTGATCACATACACAATAAATTTTTCCAAAATAAAATTTCAAAACTTCTCTGAAATATTTAATACGAGATTTGCTTTTGAAACAAATAAGTTACAAGTGTATTAGAGAGATTTGACTACCTGTTGGAAAGTACGTCGCTTTACAAGTCTAACCCCTAAGCAAAAGACACGGGCATCAAGTCCTCCTAATAAAATTTTGTTTATTCCATCTCTGGAGCACTGTGTGATCTGTCAAATAAAGCAAGGAATAAACATGAGAAGTAATCACGGAGAGTTTTGCCTTAGCAAAACAAAAACAGCACATATAATCATATATATACACCTAATCTGCCCCTCCCAAAAAGTAGAAGATGGCAGGGTATGCGCAACTGAATACTCACTATTGCACCATAATCTCGACCATTTGCACCCAACAATTGTGAGCCAGTTCTATCTATGCAATGCACTGGAATTCCTGTTGGTTCAAATATAAATGAAGTTACTGAACTGGCAAATAAATCACTAACAAAAATAAAAGTGTAGATCAATTTCTATCCAGTTTATGGAAATTGTAGTTTTCGGATTTAGCAAAAGACATTTTTCCAAGTTTCCTTGCACCAGTGAGTCCTACAACTGCATATTATATATTAAAGCTGACAGTGCCTTCGCAATGGAGAGAGGAAACATATATAACATATGATATGCCTGACCCACAACGAATTACTGGAAAAAAATATACTTTCTTCATTTACTTAAGCAAGATATAATAGAGCATACCGTTGACCTGCAAATCAGCATGCTGTGGCCACTGCATCCTAAATTGTACCTTGTCACTGAGAAGTATGCACCAAGCCTGAAAATGTTATAAAACAAAAATTATGAATACAGAGTTCCTACTTAAACTCAAGTCATTATTCAACCAACAACCTGAAGATCATAATCCTGTTTCGCCGCTGTAGTGAGTTGAAATGTTTTCTCAATCCTCTGTTCAATGTTTCTGCTGAAAAATTGCAAATGTAACAAGTGATTCACAACGGGTCCATTCTCGCATCACCACAATATAATGTGAATATGATAAGGCAGTAAGTTCACAGTAGAACAAGCAAAAAGGCAAACCAAAATACAGCATGAAGAGGACATTGAAGAAGAGTCATAATAGTCATGCCTAGAAAGCACATACAAAATTCTCCTAAGAGTAGTTTATATGTTTACAAATTTATTAACAGAACACCCCCTTAGCCCTAAAAGAATGCCATTATTACTATATAGTTAAACATATTTTTCTTTGACTAAGATTTTCACGCACTTTTTAGAGGCTTTAACTATAATAATATATATTTTTATGTACCTTTTAAATATGTGAATCTAATTTCGAACAATCTAAGAATCAACATCCAAATTCACTCTGAACATTTAGATTCACTGACCCTCATACCCCAAATCCCGCCATTCTATGGCTTTTGTGATAGAGGAAGTGCCACTCAACAGGTGAATCTTCCTATGTTCTAGAGTAAAACTTAACATAGAAAGCAGACAAAAGCATAACAGACAGGACGAAAGGAAGTCATATATTTTAGATGCTCCATAACATTTGGATGTAAATGAAAGTAATTTAAGTAAGGTAACCTGTTTCTATATGAAGGCAGTCCTACAACAACAACAACAACAACATCAACCCAGTATAATCCCACTAGTGGGGTCTGGGGAGGGTAGTTTGTACGCAGACCTTACCTCTACCCTGGGGTGGAGAGGCTGTTTCCGTTAGACCCTCGGCTCCCTTCCCTCCAAGAACTCCCCACCTTGCTCTTGGGGTGACTCGAACTCACAACCTCTAGGTTGGAAGTGGAGGGTGTAGATCTCACAACCTCTATGAAGGCAGTCCTACATTGTGAAATATCATTCTTCACTTTTAAATGGACAAATACATCGGACCTACAAGACGGTGTAGATCTGAATGCCAACAGAAGATCTATATCACTTACTGATACACTAACTTGCATGTGCACAAGATACATGATTGAAGGAGACAAAGTAAGATCTCCTCATCTAATTCCCTTCTTTGTGCCTCTCATCTACACCAGTCATCAGAAGGGAGAAAATGGAATGGCACCAACCAACTTTTGGAAACCAAACCCCAGCCCTTCCTATCTTTTGAGGGTAAAGAAATAAAACTATCCTTTCTTAGTAACCACCAAAACAGGCATCAGAAACTCTCTACTTTGACTTTGTTGACTGATCAAGGAATTAACACCTTAAACATTGAAAGCTTAAACCCAGCAAAGAACAGTAACTGAACAATTTCGTGGACAGAATATCTTCACAAAAATAACAAGGTACAGGAAACTCACCCATCTGCAGGAACACCAGTAAAAGCCAACTTCACAGGATATAAAGGGTTTTCAATCATCTCCCAGAACCTGCATATATACAATTCAATCAGTGAATGTCAAAGCATTTACAATTCCGTATGTAGCGAATGTCAGAAACAAGTCAACAACTCAATGTGTCACTTAAGCACTCATATGCACGGAAAATGAAAGTGTGAGCTCTAAAGAGTCTAATAAAAACCCAGCTCTTTTAAGATTTTACTGCCACGCATTGGAGATCCCAGGTTAGCATCCACATCCTGTGTATGAATCTTTACAAATAGCAAATTACAGCGGAGAATTCTGCACTTACTATTGCTTCATTCTCATACATACTACTTAAGATTCACATATAATGGAAGACTAAACAATAGCTCATTTGATAGAAGAAAAAAGCTGAAGATACGCAACAGTGATGAAACCAAGTAATGATTAGCTTAAAAGCTTCGAATCAGGAAAAAGCCTAAATATCTAATTCCTATGCCTAGAGATATCAGACCTAAAAAGAGAAAAATCTGAAATGACACTAACTTGCTCTACTAAATGGAATAATCCAGTCTGTTTATAGCTAATGTTCTTCCCCCACAACCCCAACGACCAAACAACCTATGCCTAGAGATATCAGACCTAAAAAGAGAAAAATCTGAAATGACACTAACTTGCTCTACTAAATGGACTAATCCAGTCTGTTTATAGCTAATGTTCTTCCCCCACAACCCCAACGACCAAACAACCCCCCCCCCCCCCCCACCCCAAAAAAAAAGAAAGGGGGGAAGAAAGGATAATTGAGTATACATGACTCCATGGACTATGGCCTTTAACAGAGAAAAAAACAGAATGGGTTTGCATCATAACATCCTGTGTTTTAAGAAAATCTCATGAAGCAAGGTGTAAACAGAGAATAAGTGATACTTACGGGTCCGCACGACTCAATCTGCATAATTCGCAGTAAAAAGTCTCAGGAGGATTTGGCGGAGCACCCCCCTCAATGGGCTTTTCTGGAATGATGACACAACTCACATGTTGCCATGTGCGGCATCTTTTATCTTCACACTGCATGTGAAATTCCTTAATAAGACACAAATGAATTGTATTGACTAACAATTTAAATTTATATAGGATCATGTAAATAAATTTTACACAAATTAGACCTATTGTAGCTGGTCGCCTGCCTTATTTATCAGGTTACTAATCCCACTTATTATTGTTACTTGCAGTTATCTTTTGGGTAGAGGCTTAAATTAGAGGAAAAAATCCTTATATAAATTCCAGATGCTTAGCATACAAAAAGCAATTAGGCATTTTCTTTGAAACAGAATGTGAAGATGAGAGGATACTTTCCTCAATCAAACAATCCACAGGAATTATTTTTGCATGTAAATGTTTATTTCTCATAATTAAGGAAGATGAAGGGATTCAGTACTGAAGTAAAACCTGAATCATTGTTTCAGTTTGTAATGAGCTTCCACATGGACATCGAATCTTCATCTGGTAAGAATCTTCAATTTCCTCTTTTAACTTAACATTATTGCTATCTGAGACAACTTGTGACTTAAACTCTTGCATTTTTCTGGAAGAGGCAAGAAAACATCACTATCACAAATCAAAGAATTTCCGAGTGACATGTACGGGGCAACAAGAATCACACTTCTGCTTCATCTAAGTTCACTAAGGCAAAATTAATCAGAAAGAATCGTGTCCACCTATGAAATGAGGAAGTAAAAACAAGCTTATTTCACCATAAAGCTCTACAATAGGCTCTTCTCTCCTGTTATTTTCTGTTGCTCCCTTAAAGAACATATACACCCTAGAATCACTCGGAACTTCTTGAACACACTGGTGTATACCTGAAACTCATAGGAGCCAGTTGACGTGCCAAGTTCTTGTCAATTGAATCATCACTTCCATCAATTGCCCAAGTCATTGGAAGTGTTAAATTTCTACAAAAAGAATGAAGACTTGTGAAGTCAGCACCTAATAATTCTTCAATAATCAGAAAATGTTGGTATAGTTTTTTAAGAACAGATGGCGAGACAGCAATACATCAGAGGAAGAATTAAGACATGTATGTACCGCTCAACACACTTGCATTTGCAGCGGTTCATCATATTCACTGTATAAACATCAAAAAGGATGTCAATGTCCTTTGCCAGTTTTGGTATCTGATAACCTGGTATGATGTCCCAGATTTTTAACACTTGATAGTATGTGGAGTTCTCTAGCAGAATATCTACTGTCCAAATCAGCTTTAGGTACTTGACACTGTAGATCTCCAATAGTTCAGATGAATTCCCACCATTATTGTAGAAAATGTTGTGCTTTCCTGACATGCGCCAACCACTTGAAAGCTTCACCAAAAGGGAAATCACTTCTGCACGGATCATGGCATCTTTAATTCGAGCCAAGGATTTTGAGAAATCCTCACTAAAGAGAACCTGTGATTTCCCCAAATTGAAAACAAAATAAAAAAATTAATCCCTGGAAAAGAAAGAATACCAAAAACACTTACTAGCAAAATCCAAAATCAACAGATGAGCTTTTTGGCCATCCCAAGAAACAAACAAACATGCGAGAAGTACTTTTCGCCAATGAGTTACACAACAAAGAAATGGTAATGCTTTCAAATTTTCCAAAGTAATCAATTGGCTCAAAAAAAGAAAAACATCCATTATAAGCCAGATGAAGGAGCATACCTTCCACTTGGCTGTTTCGAATAGAGGGGAGTCCATGCTGAGTAAAGTTTCAATCTGGCCAACTTCAATGGTAGCGCTCAAGATCGCTTGAGTCAAACTCTTGTCTTCATGAACATCAAAGAAACAACCACGAGCCTTGGAGTCAATGACTAATTGCTTCCAAATGGAACCACTGTTAACCAATGTTGTGGCATTCCCTAATATCCAAAGGCAGAACCTGTGTACAAAGCCAATGAAACAACTAAGAGCATGCTCATCAATTGTTCTATCACTGAATTACCACCAAAAGATGGCAGTATAATCATCCTCAACATTCAATAATTTTACATGTAACAGTGTTGTCCAATAAATTAGTACCTTGCTCGAGTCAGTGCTACATTTGCTCTCTGACGACTAGAAAGGAATCCCACTAATCCACTCCCATTACCACGAACAGTGGAGATAATAACCACATCTTCTTCACAGCCTTGAAAACCATCAACAGATCGTACATTCACTGAGAAGTAGCTATTGACATCTGTGCTATATTTCTGTCCAAGTTTTTGCTGAATTGCAAAAACTTGAGCCTTGTAGGGAGATATACAACCAACAGAAACCTTTTGCCTTGAAGCAACAGATTCTATAGTTAGGAAAAAATAAATCAGATTTTCCAACACGATTTCCAAGCTAATCAAAATACAGAACTGAAAACATGAAAAATTCATTATAAGCATAAATGAAGTACCTGAAAGATGAAGTATTACCTTTATAAAGGTTGGCAACGATCTCAGCAATGACATAAACTTCTGCCATATTTCTTGTGCTGTGTTTGTTATCATACTCCTCTTTTCCACTGCTTATGTTAATAAATGAATAGGAACCGAAAATGTTTCCTTTAAGAAATCTCTTCTCATACATTGCTTCTTTCACATTCGGACCATCCATAATTTTGTTTTCATAGAACTCTCTATTTGGAAACAAACTAATTGCAGGATGCATCCTATATTGAACATTAAGAAGGTGCTTCTTGTGCCCTATTATTACCAGCCTCTCAAATAAGCTCCTTCCAAAGTCAGCCTTCTCAGAGATCTGTCAATAATAGACACAATGTCAATGATATAAGAGCAACAAAGCCAACTTTTAGGAAACAAGTATCATAATAACAAGATTAACAGAAAACCTTGCTCTGAACCATTGCAGGCAATTGTTTCTCATCCCCAATAAGTATGGCATGACGGATACCAGGGAGCTGTAGGGGAATAATGGATTCACATTCTTTCAACTGAGCAGCTTCATCAATTACCACCATCTCCAGAGGGATCATTCCTTCTGTGTACAATTTTGAGGAGCTAGAAGCAGTGCAGAAAATCAAACATGCACCTTTCAGACAAAAACTTCGAATATCAGTGATATTAGGAAGAGAGATTCTCTCGCTAAGAGATTTCAATATTTTGATGCTTTCTGTTTTAGTTGCATACATATTCCGAAAATGTCTCCCATTATTCCTTGTAACAATTTCAACTCCATACAGAATTTCTTTTGACCTTTTGAATGTTGCCACAGTGCGGAACAGTGTTTCAAGAGTTTGAAGCATCTCAAGAACTCTGATCATATCTTTAACTACTTCTAGTGGAAGGAAAGAAGTAGGAAGATAAGTGTACAAGCTTGTTAGACAAAATGTCAACTGCTCCTGGATCCTTTTGAATTTATTGATAACAAACTCCTCAAATGTCCAACTACCGTCTTGTTTGTTTCTTGCCTCCCCTTCATTCTGAATGCTCACAGCAGAATTGACCTTGTTCGCATTGCCAACTGATCTCATTTGCGAATTTTTTTCATCGTTTGATATCTTCTCGTTATCTTTTAAGGTCTGACGGACGAATGTTTTCCGCAGCTTACTCTTCCTATTCTTATCTAGTCCTTGATCATTTATACTTGTAATCCTTGCTTTCTCTTCCACCTCAACATCATCCGTGTTATGTTCCTTATTTTCTTTTTCTTTTCCCAAGTATTCACGGTATTGCTCTTCAGGATCTTCAAGAAAAGATACCATGGACAGTATATGATTTTTCCACCCATGATCAGGAGACAGAGAGCTCCCAAGAGCCGCAACACGGTTATCAAGAAATACATCGAACAGGTCTTCATGATCATCAATGCCCATTCTTTTCCCATTACCAAATAGAACTATATCTCCTAATCCGTATGTTTCATATTCCAGACCATCCTGTAGTAGTTGCATCACCCTCTTTATAATTCCGAAGACAGCAATGTTTGTGGGAGCACAAGTCAAAGTTCTGCATTTCATTTTAAACAGGAGATAAAGTAAGGAAGCAACTGTTTTTGTTTTGCCAGTTCCAGGAGGACCCCAAACTAGATTAATAGCATTCCGGTGGCCACATTCTCTTGTAGCAATACAACTTATAACAGCCTCTTGTTGAGCATTATCTAGCCCAAATGACTCAATGGTAGTCCTGTGATTTGATATGGCACTAGCTTTCGTTTCACTGAAGGAGCAAAGAACACACTTCTCTTCATCCTGCAAAATAATTGAAATTTACTAGACCTTAATCAAGGAAAATTGTAGATCAAAACTAATAGGGAAAGAGTCCATAAAATATTCCTTCAGAATGGCTGCAACAAGAGTAAGAGAGACAGAAATTTACTTACAACACTTGGATCAACTTTCAGCACAGTCCTAATTATGTTCAAGTTGGCACTTTCCATGTCTGAATTCAAAGCTTTCCATATTCGAATATTCGTTGTAAGATTAGAAAGGTAAACAATGAAGAGTCTGTCTCCTCGTTCACCCTTTTCCCTGTCTGGTTTTTTAAATGGGATAGTCTTCGAAGACAGGATAGATAGCCTGTCTGAACCTACATCTTTTCCTTGTACTAATGCAATGAGAAATGATCTCTTTGGTCTGTTGAAATCATCAATGCTTTTCGCCCTCACATCTGATAGTGCAATCAGATCTCCAACCCCTGGTTCATATGTTTTTCTAACTCTTTCTCCCTCGCTAGCTCTATTTAACCAAATGTTGTAGTATAAAGCCCTAGGAGGCTTAAAATCTGCTGATGATTTGACATCAATAACCTCAAGTGCAGGAGATTGCCAGGCAGCTCTCACGCCTGAGAGCAAATCAGCATGTGTTTCTTCGATAAGCGGACTGATGAATGAATGGAAGTAATGATCAGTTGACAAGAACGTCTCAGGAATTTGTTTAACCTGACAAATTTGAATACAACTAACTCTTTAGCAAATCGCACATATATCAAAGTATGAAAAATACACAAAATATCGTTTCAAACCACTATGTTTACCAAGGAAGAAAGCAGGGATCTCCAGAAACGTAAATGCTCAGGGCCTTGCTTCCAACCATTGTTTTAAAAGACATGAGCGCGAGGAAAGATGTTTTACTTAAAAGGATACGAGACCTTAGCTCCAAGCATGGAGTAGAATCCCAATAGATCTCTAAGGGGAGAATTCATAGACAATCCCAAAACACACGAGCGCGAAGACAACGTTTAACTTAATAGGAGACGGGACCTAACCTCCAAGCATGAAGCATAAGACCAGTGGATCTCTAAAGGCAGAATTCATAGACAATCCCCAAGCATACCAAAAAATTTCATTTACACCTCGATTGAGGTCATGACTTATAGGCCAGCGAACATTTGTGCAAAATGTGCCTATTAGACATGACTTTGCTATGGTTGAGCCAGGAATTTTAAATAGGGAATTCAAACCTGCAACCTAAAGCAATTTTTGGATTACATTACCTTATGCACGAAAAAAAACTGTTTTTGCCCTATTTACGTAGTATAATTTTGTCACGATTCCCCACCTTAATTGAGCGCGTATTGCCAGAAAATGTGGAATTTTCACTGAAAAAATGAATTTCCAGACATTTCCGGCAACTAATTTTCTTCAACTCATTTCTCCTTTTTCTTCTCAACACCCTCATTCATTTTTCCAGATTCAAACTCCATTTTCCACAGAAGTTTCCACATAATGTAACAAATCTCATTCCCTCATAGTTCCCCTTACAAATTCTTTAAATGCAACATATGCCAAAATTATCAGAAATCTGCATAACTTCGCCTCTGCAACGTAGTCATTAACTATGCACTTTGTGCTCTGATACTATAAAATCTTATTCAGAAATAATATTAGTATAAAAATCTCAATTAGCTATAGGGTTTTACCACTTTTCTCTCTCTTTTTTCTCCCTTCATTTTTATTTGTTATAGTGAGTCCATTTTTCTTCCTCCCCCTACTCCTCTCTTCATTTTTATTTTTGTCCATTTTCTCCCCCTCGTCGAAGAAGAAGAAGCTGGTGTGTATTTTGCCTATTTTTTTTGTTTCTTTCTGTTGAATCCTTTTATTTTAATATTGGTCCTAATACCCCATGTCAAAATCCTGTAAAAGAGAAAACTATTTTTCTACTCCCAAAAACTAGTTGTAGCAACTAGCAAACACCCGAACTCCTTCCAGCGTGAGTTCAGGCAAAGGAGGGAAGAAAAATAATGAAGAGAAAGAAAAAGAAAAGAATAAAAATGTAAAACAAAAATAAAAAGAGTAAGAAAACATTTTTAATAACAAAGAATGCCATGTGGCAAAAAATAACTGATTTGGACTCTTTTTTTTGTTCTCACCCACTTTGTATATTAATAATATCTTATTTGGTACGCTTTTTAATCGTATGCATTATTAGTTATATATAACTGTTACACTTTAAAAGAAATATAACAAATTCGTAGCATGAAATCTAATATTACAGTTGTAGAAGGAAAATATTTATATTTGTAACACACAGTTCCATTAAAATAGGAATATTAATTATTAATTTCTAAACATAAGCAATTTGAATGGAAAGTCAATAATTCTTTGTACAAAAATTATTCCTTTTTTTCTCTTTATCTATTAGTTTTCCTTCTTTTTTTTCATCTTCTGCCGAATCCAATATATTTTCTAAATTTGTTCCATTCGTTTTCTTTTTAGTTATCTTTCTTAAGTTTTTCTCTTCCTTCTTTCTTCCTTTCTTAACATAAACATCTTACTTCGATAATAATATACGTTGATATATACAAAACGTATATAAAAATATATATATTGAATTAACACATATAAAATATACAAAAAGTATTCATAAAAAATACATCTTCAATTAAGATGACACTTAGACATGTGAAATATACATAAAAAATATATCTTAAATTTAATTAAGATGGCATATAAATATACAAAAAACATATATATAAAAAATACATCCTGAATTAAAATGGCACTTGACATATAAAATATATTTGAAATATACATTAAAAATACATCTTAAAATAAGATGGCACTTCACAAATAAATATACAAAAATTATATACATAAAAATACATTTTGAATTAAAGTGATACTTGATATACAAAGTATAAAAGACGTATAAATCAATACATCTTGAATTTAGGTGGCATTCAAATATGCATCGAATTTTTAAAAATGGAGTGAAGAAGATGAATGTTGGGCTTAATTTTTGTAATATGCTAATAATGAAAAAAAAAGGTGCTCTTTATAAAATAAACAATAAATTATGCTATTTTTTTAAAATAATAGTTAAAAAAGGAAGTGTGTAAAAAACTCATAGCGGGACAAAAACAATGCCCGGGAGTTAGGACGATGCTAATTAGGAGTATAACTCTATAGTATAAGGTAATAAACTAACCAAAACAAAAGAAAAGAAAAACACGAGTGCTATCTACAGCTAGAAAAGAAACTGTTGGGACAGAAAATCCTATTGTACCACGGAAGTGGTCGATCGATTTTAGTCTAGCGGAAGAAATAATTCTTAAAGATTCTAAGTTCTAACTTATATTAATAAAATGCTATAACAAGTTAAACTATAATATAAGAATTAGTGTAAAGTATATATAACTGAATTCAATAACAATTGCAAGAAAGACTAGAACCTTGTCTTTGAGAAGATCTCTGTTCAGGACATGAGCTAAAGACCAAGAAAAAATCACATCTATCAAGCCTGGAATAATTACTCGTTCTGTTTTTTCCCTTATTCGAACACCTTGTCCCGTTTTCTCTCTTGCACATTCCTCCTCTTTGTGTGGAACAATATTTTCTTGCTTCAATGAAGCAAGTTTATCGAACATGGAGAATACTGCAAGTAAATAAATGATATTTAAGATAAATACTTTCGTTCAACTTGAAATGCATACAAGAACAAATATATAGTAGGAAAAAGTGTTTTTCCTACCCTTTTCTGGTATTAGGATTAAATTATTTATGTTGCAAATCACTAGTGATCAAATCAAGGAAGATGAAGCAAATGAGATTTTAAAGGAAGTGAATAGGCTTGCAATTTATAAAGATGCATGCAGTGGAAGAAGTGAAGTCATAAATGCACGGGGAAATGCGATTTTAGGGATTGTTTCGTTTTCTTCGTTAGGAATTGAAGATTAGGCTTTACATTTTCCATGATCTCCTTAATTATATTCTTCTCCTTTTTCACCTTTTCTCATTTGCTATGCACGAATGGATATATGCTCATATTTTCTTCGCATGCTATCTGCTGAGCCCATTTGGCCATAAATTTTGTCAAGTTTTTTTTTCAATATTTTTTTGGCAAAATATGTTTGATTTTAGATTTTATTCATGTTTTGGTAGATTTTGAAAGCAAAATTTTTAAATCTCAAAACTAGCTCTAAACCTATTTTTGGCATAAAATATCACTATATGAATTTTTAACAATTTTAAATTACCCCAAACTTTTATATTTTATAAAAAAAAAAAATCACCATCTATTATGACCCAACTAACCACCATCTAATTACTATCATTTTCTTTTGGATCGATGGATCTTGTAATATTATTGTAATTTGTTGAATTATAGTGGCTAGTAATTGTGTTATCAGCAGTTGATATTAAAATATTAGGTTATGATTTTAGGATAATGTATTATGTAGTTCATTATAAAAATGATAATTTTGTGTCAAACTTATCTATGTTCAGGATTATGATTTGTGATAATGATAATGAATGACATCGATGAAGGTTCTGCATATACACGATTAGCAAATTTGTTTGTTTGGTATTGTTGGGTATTTTTGATAGTTTTTAGAACTTATGGGTATAAGCCACATTTTATGTTTTTCAAAAAAAGATGAAATATATTTTGAAAAATTATGTCCAAACAGATTTTCATCTTCAAACCAAACTTCACCCAAATCAGATTTTTAAAACATCGGTAACTCGTTAAACTTTAACTACACCAGAACTCTTTTAGAAAAATGTATCTCTTTGTGTTCTAACCTTTCAACTTCTCTTTGGATTTATAAATGCTCAAATCATTCAAATTTCTATCATCTCTTCTATTTTACTAAAACAGAATTATTTGTCCGTCCAATTGCATATGTAATCATAGATATCTTCTTACTTCTCGCCCCCGGACTAAAAGCGAATTTCCACAAAGGTAAAGTGTGTAACTGAAAATTTGATCCTAATCCAAGGGATTCTTTATGCCTTCAGTTACTTGCCATGATAAGTTTTAAAAGTAGAAATTGGCATTACATGGTCATTCGAATATATGTTACTACAGCATTTTTGTTTTTGCCCCATTTCCTTTTTATTGCTTAGTTTTGCTGCACTTTATATAGGAGAACAAGTAGAGTACGAATTTCCTGATTTACTTCATTTCAATGTGCATGTCATATACTAAATTGAGTTATTAAAGGTACCTTGTATTTTTGTTTAATACCTCAATTTGAAAATTTACAATGCACTCTACCTATAATACTTGTCGAAAACATGATTCTCAGCGAACCACCAGGTTAGGGGCCTGTTCTTGATTAGAAAAAGGACTACGTTCACTCCATGACTTCAGAGACACATAGGGTAGCATGATAATCAAGACTGAGGACCCAAGCCTCTCTAATTATCATGATAAACCACAAGACCCTATCAAAAGTTCTTTAGTAAACCAGAACATAACATTTGATTATACCAAAAGAAGTAAACCAGAACATAACATTTGATTATACCAAAAGAAATCAAGGAGTCACTTCTCTGTCTTAATTGATTGACTTATCATAGCACGTAAATCATTATTTATGCTAATCTCAGCGTACCATTGGAGATAATTTAGCCACATCCTAATACAGGGTTGAACAATGAGCTCATCCATTGGTATGTAAAGTAGCAAGTTCAACTAATCAACAACAACAACAGCCCAGTATAATCCCACTAGTGAGGTCTGGGGAGGGTAGTGTGTAAGCAGACCTTACCTCTACCCTGGGGTAGAGACTGTTTCCGATAGACCCTCGGCTCCCTCCCTCCAAGAACTCCCCACCTTGCTCTTGGGGTGACTCGAACTCACAACCTCTTGGTTGGAAGTGGAGGGTGTTTGCCACTAGAGCAACCCACTCTTGTCCAAGTTCAACTAATCAGAAGTGCTAATTATGCTGAATGAGATAGAGCCGTTAAATCTGGTTACCCCTTCATAAAAGCAGAGATGAAAAAGAAATCAAAAGCACTCCTCTCAACTTATCATACGAAGAAGTTGTCTAATGAGAGAAAGATAGCATTGAACAGAGTTAATTACATGAAATGGATATCACACAGAGCTATAACTTTGCATCCAATGGAGAATAGTTATGAGAAGCTGCAAAACAACAACTTTACAGGTGTAGCAACTAGCAAGTCAAAGTTCATTAGTAACTTTGTGAAATGCATCAAGAAAAATCCATGCGTCCAAAATCAATTAGAACCATGTTATATAAGTACAATCTGTTCGAAGTGCCTGCATGTGGTGATTGTTAAAACAAGTCCCTGAAGAAAGCTAAAATGAACAGACAAATGCAAACTAAAATCATGATATATACTCTATTATGTAAATAACTATTCAATCTCCTTTCAACAAGAAAAAGGAAATCCATTAAAGGGTACTGAAACCTCAAGAAGGGCTATGCCAAAATCAAGAAGACATGGCAAATAGATATGTATTATTGGACTGGGGTACAAGTTTAGCATACATGGAAACTATACAGAGCACCCCAAGAATAATTGAATTTAACAGAGCTTTCAAGAATAGCAACCCTTCCACTGAACACTTATTTAAAGTAATTTCCTCGAGTAACAAGAACATATACCTGGAAGATAACAGTATCATGACACCAGAAAGCTCTAAAAAAAATTCAAACATATTCATCTCAATCTTGTTGCAATTTCATTTTCAAATCACATCAAGATGAACTTTGAAGGAGTAGGGAAGGCTACTCTGGGAATTCGGATTATGATGTCTCTCAAAAATCCTTATTTAATTCATCAATCCAGCTAATCAAACTTATACTGTATGGAAATCACATTAATTGGACTTTTTTTTTGGATTGGAAAAGGAAATTATATATGTAATTTATGCGTCAGAACTGGAAGAGGAACCAATAACAGTGCCTATAGTCACAGGATCACTTCAAAAAGAGGTACTAACAGAGGTACCAGATTGTCCAAAAGGTAGATTAGAGTTACTCCTAACTATCCGATGAAAGAAGTTCCTAGTTTGTCTGCCTCCAAAGCTAATGAGACAAACGATGGGAGGAACTACGACTTAATCGCAAGTAGTTGTGGCCAGCTCTTAACTACCCTGCATCCATTTTGTTCTATCTGGTTCTTCATTATTCATAGAATTCATCATACTCACATGTGAATCCAACTCTTCACAGGGAGTTCAACTAATCCACTATGTTCTACACAGACCAATAGACCATGTATATATATGCAAAAAAAGCTTTAAGAAAAAATATAAATAGAATAGACCACAGCAACTCTGAACTCAGCATATATTTTCGCATCTGATCATGTATAGTTACCCTGTTTTTATACAGTTCATCAACCTACCACACCCAGGGACGGATGCAAAATTAAAGCAATGGGTATCGAACAAATATTAAATTTCAAATCCAGTAACTCAAATGATCAGTGGGTTCAGTGCATCCAAAACCCATAAAGTTTAAATCCTCTGTCAACACCTCTGACCACATCCTTTTTTTCTCATCGGTATTCAAGACCAGCAATAGTTTGTGAAACAGAGGCGGAGTTCAAATTCACAAGCACATGAAAAACATAAAAGATAAATGAATAAACAAGCTAAAATGGAGCGTATTCCAAATTAATACTCCTTTTTCTGAACAAAGACTATGTATTAGACATAAAACAAAAGTACATGATCCTGTATGCCGTGGGTTCCAAAATTTCCTCAATTAGGAGCTTCTTTTATCTTCTTCCTAATACTGAGTCAAATTCAGCCAAACAAAAATTAAAAGAAGGAAACAGAAACAGCAAAAGATCGTGAAAACAAAAACTGAATTTAAAAAGCCCTAAGCTTATCCCCTATGCCGTGGGTATCAAAATCATCATGATCCGAAATCAGAGATCCGAACCTGATTAATCAGGGTCCGGAACCGGATCGGTAGCGGTAGAATTTGCCAAAGACGTGGAGAGCAGTGACGAAGCCGATGAAGCAGAGGCTCATAACTAGGACGACAGTAGGGCTGATCTTGAGACCTGGCGAATCATCGGTGTAAAATCGGAGCATGTTGCTAGCGTTGCCTGAGCCAACGGCAGCGCCAGAGCTTCCACTTGCGGAGGAGGAACCGCCAAGCCTGCGGCGGCGCATGCCGGCTGTTGCGGCGGCAGAACCGCGGGGTGCGGCGGTACCCGGACGGGTGCTGGAGGAGGAGGAGGCGGATTGGGATGAAGAAGAGCCTCGCGCCATATTTTGGGTGTTAGTTATCGAGAAGGTGGTGCAAGTGGGAAGAGTGATGAAATTTGAGAGAAGGTGAAAGTGTAATTTAATGGAAATTTTATAGCTTGTTTGGATGGTTGTTATGTATGATATAGTATTATTATTTAATCAAAATAATATTTATTTTGGTTATTTTATTAAAATTAGTTATATTATATTGTTAAATTTATTATTTCGGAATAATAAAAAGTCTTATTTTTTAAATAACCGATTTGATGTGCTGGGATTGTTTCTTATTTTTCTTTCCAATTATACCCTAACTTATTACTCCATAATTCTATTTTACCGTTTACCTTTTTTTTAAAAAAAAAAAGTAACTCCAAATCTCTCACCTATAGCCTACTTTGTCTTCGTCCTTTTTTTTTCAGAACTTCTGCCGCTTCCAACTTGAACCTAAAATTGCTAATTTTGTTAGAATTTGCATGAATTTAATTATTTAATCTATTTTTAAGACATATTTGGTGATAAATTAGTAGAAAGGAGTTTTTAAAAATTATTTTTATGCATAATTATTGATAAATTTAATATTTCAACAATTGAGGGTATTTTAGTAAACTTATCAGTTACAGTACAGTACCATACAGTCAAACCAAACAGCAAAATGTTATTTAACAACCGCAAACAATACAATCTATCCAAACATTATATTTATAAAATGATACAATATAATACAATATAATATAACACAATACAATACATTATAAACGATAGGTAACAACCATCCAAACAAGCTGTTAGGAGTTGTTGAGATGACGTGTGAGTTTTCCTTAGTCAGGCTCTTAATTACTTGGATAAATATGAGTGCATAATGCACAAATAAAATATTTTCTTTCGTCAATAATATTTTTGACACTGTCTAAACATATATATATATATATATATATATATATATATATATATATATATATATATATATATATATATAAATCCAAAAAGTTTTTAAAAAAGAGGGGAAAAGTTTTCAATAAAAAATCACATTATCTTGAAATAAATTTTTTAAATAAATAAAACGAGACAAGTACCCATTGAGAAGGAATAAAACTGTTTAGTAAAAAAACTCCTAAATACAAGAGAAAAATACGCTTTGACAAATACTTAATCAAACAGTCTTCCATTCCTAAAATTCATAATGTAAATAAAAAGTAAAATACATTGTCCAAAAATATTAGATTGTCTTCTAATCTTAGAAATATATACAATATAACATAAAAATAAAAGTAAAATATCTTTCAAGAAATATTCTATAGCGAGCAACACGTACAATGTACGTGCATTAATTAAAATACTGTAATTGTTAATCAGTATAATGGATAATGTGTTGTAAGTTATAAAGTTTATTTGGGAAAAGTGGACAACAATCAAAGAATTAAAATGCTATAAAAAAACGAAAAAATTGAATTTTATCTACAATTAAGATATTCTCTAATTTTTCAGAGACATAGTTATTCACTCAAAAGAATTAAAGACCATCATTTATCTAGACCAAACAATCACAAAATGTTTAAGGATAGGTCACTAAACTCTCCATTCTATTTAGTGAATAAAATTTATGTGAAAACGGTGGACGAACTCATGAAGATCAGAAGATCCAACGAAATTAAGCCACTCCTATAGGATTTGTGTTCATGAGGTAGAAAAACAATTCAATTGATAATATTAAGATGCTACAGTTGCCTATTTTAAGGTGAATTTAATATTCATTCTTATTGTAGCCATGATATTTTTTATTTTTTATTTTACATGTAAATGGAGCTATTATCTTAGGTGAAAAGAAAATTAAAATATTAAATATGCGGTCTAGATTTAGAGAGAATGGCTTGAGTCATATTCACTAAAAGAGTAACCTAAGATTTTTATTTGAATGGGATCGATACAAAATTAGTAGGTGTATGTGTTTGAGCATATTGGATTATTCAAGTTAGCTATTTCCTCTCATCTTTATATTATTACTAGCTTTATGGTACGCGCGTTGCATGTGTACCTCATATTAATGAATATAAAGATTTTAAAAATTATATAAATATTATAGTTTGAGTTATAAAATAAGAACGGAAGAAAAAAGTACTATATGTTTTTGAAAGTGAACAATGTTGATACTATTTAGTTAAATGGACAAAAAATTCTTGTGTCTCTCGAGTACAAGTATTTGCTTTGCCATGAAACCAAAAAATCATATTTACTGATTATTTTTGTTGCTTAATTGCTATAAAAAGTTATTGGACTTTTTAGTTGTCTCTGAAGGCAATTAGGATAATATTGAACCCATACATTTCTAATAATTTTTCGATAAAAAGGTTATTTATTTTGGCTTTCTATATTTTCAAAAGAAATTATAGTTATGTTACCAAATTCATCTAATGAATAATTTATATAAGATAAAATCTTAGATTTTAAAATCCTATTTCCTTCATCCCAATTTACGTATCATGCTTCCTTTCTAATTTATCTCAATAAAAAATACCATACTTCCTTGTTTAGAAATAATTTAATATTAAATTTTCCAATTTACTCTTAAGAAAATGATTATACGTGCATAAACGCATGTAGCTTGTTTTAGACCATTAATATCAAAAGTCTTTCGTCTTTCTTAAACTCCATGCTCAGTTAAACACTGCCAATAAGTTGGGTCCGAAAGAGTAAATATTAGTGTTTCCTACATAGTTAAAATAAAGAAAGATTTACTAAGTAAAAATTTAGTTGACTCCAAAGTCCTAAAATGTTAGAAAAATAATTAAACGATAATTTTGTCAAAGGTAAAATCTATGTTTAAAGGATAAAAAAATCGATCAACATTTCGTATTCAAGTTTCATTAAAAATAAATTTCATAAAAAATTTAATCAATCTTTTACTCTTTAAAAATAAATTTTACACTGGAATAAAATTATATCAATATCCTAAAGAGTAACATGTAAGGTATTATAATTATATTAATTAATTTTATTAAATATTAGGACTTCCCACGTTCTTCAAACAAGAAAAGATTTTGTCACGACCTAAAATCCCACCAAAGGTGTCGTGATGACACTTAGTCTCTAAGACTAGGTAAGCCAATTACAATTGCATTTTAAGCCTTTTTTAAAAATATATAATTTAATACACGTGTCGAAATCAACAGCGGAAATAATTATAATACTTTTCCAAGACTGGTAATACTGAGTCACGAACTCTAACTGAATACATGCAATGAATCTCAAAGATCGAATATACAATACTGTTCGAATAAGAGTTGACAGTACAATAAAATGGAAAGACTCCAAGGGACTGCGACGACCAAGTAGCTCTACCTTGAATCCTTGTGATCAACACACTGACTCTGCCCGAGTGTGATATCTCCAATACCCGGCTCTGCACAAAAATGTGCAGAAGTATAGTATGAGTACACCACAGTCGGTACCCAGTAAGTATCAAGACTAACCTCGGTGGAGTAGTGACGAGGTACAGTCAAGATACTCACTAGTCAAATAACCTGTGCAATATAACAGTTTACAATAGTTCTGAAAAATAACTAGCAATGATAACAACAAATTCAACCAGTGATATAACAGCAAGGAAACAAGAACATCATAATTATTGCTCAGACGAATAAGGAACACAAGTACAACCAATTAAACATGTCCTTCAAATATAAATCTTTTACATATAATTCTTTCGAATAAATACCTTCCGAATATAATTCTTTGAAATAATATTTTGAATATAATTCTTTCAAATAAAAGTCACCTTGTGAAACCTCATTTCAAAATCATAAACATACGGGTCTCAGCCTACTTCCATATTTTCACGGCACCTCGTACCCATATTTCTATCACAACTGCATGGACAACTCACGTGCCAATAGTATCAATATATATAAGATCCACATGATCAATTTATTTCCACTAAAGCGAGTTTACAATTTTTAAATCAAGTAAACAATCAACAAAGAAATGAATTTATTTTAGAAATCATTTGGGTGTAGAAAATAACATTGCACTTAAATTAAAGCATCAGATAAACTACTGACTTGGATGTAAAACTATTTAATTTAAAACATAATAATAATTGTTTTTAATTTAAATTAGCTCAATCATCGAAAATCTGTAAGAAAAACGAGAAATATACTTCTTCAGAGTCTTGTGCTAAAACGCCAAAGCCAACACAATACAACTAGGAGCACAAAACACATAATAATAAAGTTAACTAGTACATCACAGAATAATACAAGAATTTACATATTAAATGAAACAAAATCACCCAAGACAAGAACATAAATAAAGTAATATCAACAAGGCACTCCCGAGGTACCGCCTCGTAGTCCCAAATCATAAATAAATTCACAATATCTCATTTTCTTATATCACCGCGGGAGCCTTCACATTTTATTTTTTTTAAAGAAATTATTTTTCCCGAAATAGCATCCCGCATTTTAGCCACCCTTATCACACCGCATGACTTCTAATAGTTTCCCTACTAGCTACGCGTTTCAAGCCACCCTTATCTCACCGCATGCGTTTCAATACCCTGACCTTATATCACCGCATGCGTATCAATATCACAATATTTCACAAATCGCACCTCAAGTGCCCAAATATCACAACATAATACAACTTGCACCTCAAGTGCTCACATATCACAAATTGCACATCAAGTGCTCAAATATTACAACATATCACAACATATCACAAATTGCACATCAAGTGCTCAAATATTACAACTTTCCACATATATCAATAATTTATTATTTTTCCACAATAAGGAGCCCACGACTCGATCATAATGTGTACAACATCTTAACAAAATGTTCGGTAATGAACAACTCAACCAAATAATATTTCACAATTTGACACTTTGCCTCAATATGATTCACGCCCTTTATAATTCAATTCTAAATTTTCAACAACATGGACTGAAAAGTAATTCATCAAGGAAAAATACCTCTTTTAAATCATAACTTCAAGAAATAAATAGATTTATTCATCTTATTAACTAAATTTTTCCATTTAAATTATCTGTAGGTAAAAATCAATAATGAAAGTATTTTCCATAAAAATGGCAACTCAAACAAACACAAAGTTCACATAAAAGTCAAGTGACAATCGCACCAAATTATCATATAAAAACAACCTCGGCAAACAAGGAATGTGGCATGACAAATAAGGGATTTAATAGGTTACAACAATTTTCCAATTTAATACTTAAGGGAGTCTACGAATTTCAACCGATATAATATGCATATATAAACCAAGTACGTACTCATCACCTCGCGTACATGGTTTCAATTACACAATTTTCACATAAGACTCAATGCCTAAGGCGTAATTCCCCCACTCAAGGTTAGGCAAGATACTTACCTTTTTAAAGTTAGGTCGATATTCCAAAATCGCCTTCTTGCTTGAATTGACCTCCGAACAACTCAAATCTAACCAAATTAATTCAATTCAGTGAATACTAATTATAGGAATTAATTCCATATGAAAATACTAATTTTCTAACAAAATCCGAAATTTAACTCAAAAATTGCATGTGGGGCCCATATTTCGGAATCCGATGAAACTTACAAAATCCGATAACCTATTCAATTACGAGTCCACCCATATAAATTTTATCAAATTCTGATAACAACTCGACCTCCAAATCTAAAATTTTTGTTCTTGAAAAGTTTTACAAAAATCTTGATTTCTTCCATTTAAATCCGAAATAAATAATGAATATGATCATAGATTTATGAAATATAATCACTCTTGGATATAGGATACTTACCCAAGTTGAAGTCTTGAAGAAATCCTCAAAATCGCCCAAGAACCGTGCTCCAAAAATCCAAAACGAAATGAAGGAAATGACCATTTTTGGTCCTTAAGTTTCTACCCAAAAAATACTATTCTGGTCGCTAAAAGTCCAATCCCATCGCTAAAAGTGTCAAATCTGGTCGCTTAATGTGCGCACCAGGACTGTTTACACTAGCAGTTTTATTTCACTAAAAAGGCTCTAACTCCATCATACGAACTCAGAATTCGATGATTCTTATTCCTATGAGTCACAAATAAAAATACGGACCTACTCGTTTAAGCGAAACTCAATTCAGAGCTCATTTTCTCAATGCGATACCAATTTCGCTCGTTAAACAATTAACTCATATTTCGCGCTAAAAACTCAATCGTGACTAGATAAAGTTAGACCAAACTTTCCAAATCAATCATATAATTCATTATCAAAATCTCGAAAGTCTCGAAATTGAATTTTGATCTCTAGAACTAAAAATGGACCTTTGGATCATTACATACTTATGTTGAAAACATCAAACTCTTCCTCGATAACCTGTAGTGTATCAACCATAACTTCTTGTACTCGACTCCAACTGCCAAATGGTTTAAAGTTCTGCAAACTAGATACAAAGGGCTACAACTTTTATGTTTTGATCATCGCCCAGCTCCTTATAGATTGCGAGATATAAGCTCCCAAAGTCATCCCTGTGCAGCAGAAATTTCTGGCGATGCACACTGCTGTAGCCAAAATCTACAGTACCAGTTTCAGTCAATCGATCATAACATTTTGTACAAATGTCCGAATGATGAATGGTTTATCATTTTGGAAACTAGAATCAAAGGCTACAACTTTCATGTTTTGATAATTTTCAGATTGCTTATAGATTTTGAGATATAAGTTTCCAAAGTCAACTCTGCGATTGCACCAGTTGTTGTCCAAAAACAGCTTCTGCAGCAGAAAAATTCCAGCAGCTCCTTTTGTCCGAAATGCATTTCGTTAACCTTCTGAAATCCACCCAAGGCCCTCGGGACCTTAACCAAATATACCAACATGTCCAAAAATACAATACGAATTTAGTTGAGGCTTCACACCATGCCAAACAACACCGAAATTACGAATCGCGCATCGAATCGAATTATGAGTTTTCAAATCTTCCAACTTTTATATTTTGCGCCGAAACGTACAAATCAATTCCGATTGACCTCAAATTTTGCACACAAGTCATAAATGACATAACGGATCTATAAAAATTTACAGAACTGAATTCTGACTTCGATATCAAAAAGTCAACTCCCCGATCAAACTTTCCAAATATTTAACTTTCGTCATTTTAAGCAATATTTCATTGCGGACTTCTAAATTTTTTTTCGGATACGCTCCTAAGTTCAAAATCACCATACAGAGCTATTGAAATCATCAAAATTTTATTCCGGGATCATTTTCTCAAAAGTCAACTCTCTAGTCAACTCTTTCCATTTAAGCTTCAAAAATGAGAATTGTTCTTTAAATTAAATCCCGGATCTTCCGAAAACGAAACTCGATAATACACGCGGGTCATAATATATATTACGAAACTGCTCGAGACCTTATGCAGCTGAATGTGGCATAGATTTTTAAAATGACAAGTTGGGTCGTTACAGATTTAAAGAAATATGTAGGAAGATTTACTTAAAACTAACTTAAATTTCTTATAAATTACAGTACAATTTATTGCTATTATCTTCAATATATAAATTTGAGTATCTTATATATGTTTCACTTATCAAATATTGTAACTGGGTTTTTGATTTAATATAGGTATATATTACAATATGTAAATAAAAACTTAAATTACATTGTAGCATTTATTATTACTATAAATTATTATAATTTTCAAAAGTAGGCATGTCGTTGTAAACTTACTTAAAAGATATTTTCTTACTAATGTCAACTACAATGTTTAAATACTTAGAATTAGATCCATTTTTATTAGTAAATATCTAATGTACATGTAGGAAAGAAGCTATAATAATTTACACAATTAAAATATGGAACAAATTTATGTAACCTAAATATTAGGAGTTTCTTAATAGTTCCAATAAGGAAAGATTAATAATCAAAATTTTAGTTGATTTTGTAGTCCTAAATATTAGGAAATTAACTTAAGTTACAATTTTGTACAATATAAAATTTATATTTAAAGGGTAAAAAAGGCGAACATTTCTCTAAGAGGTTTCGTGCTTTTAATATAATATAGATATAGATATTTATTAAGGTTTTAATTTTAAATTCTTTTGAATTTAATTAAACGGTTGTTAGTTTTAGTTATAGTAGAATGTTAACCTTTTTTCTTATTATTCTTGAAAGAATATGTGGTACTCTTTTAAGTGAAAATTAAATAATAAATGCAAATTACAAAGAGTAAGTATTCAAGACAACAAAAATGAATTAATATGGATATACTTACAAAATAAGAGAAGAGGGTGAGAGAGAACTGAAATCACAAAGTTAATTAATTATCTTTTGCAAGCTAACAGATATATAATTTATTTTAAAAGAAAATATAATAGGAAAAATACTTACTACTACTTATGAAATTTCATTGCAAAAGACTACCATAAAGTAGGGAAAAAACTTATGAAGATTGGAGAACTACATTTGTTAAATTGTTCATCTTACACTTAGTGATTAATTTAGATTTTTTCAAAGTTATTACAATTAATTTCTAATTATGTTGTCATTTATGGAAAAGAAATTATGAGATAAAAAATTATCTTTTGGTCCTATCATTATAATAGAATAGTAAAAAAAGAAAAAGAAAGTGCGATATTTGTTATACAAGGAGTTAGAGTTTGTCATTATCTTTTCCTACTATGATAGGAAAGTTGTGAAGTCTCACGAGAATAATTGTAGTAAAGACCTCCACCAAACTTGAATTGGCCATATAAACTCCTATTTTTTTTCTCAATTTCTTATGGCTTGAAAAATAGCTAAAGAGTGGGTTAAGGTGGTTGGGATCTTTTTAACAGTTTTAAAACTTGTAGGTTAACTATTAAACATTGAAAAACTTTTATTTCCTTTATTTTCCGCCCAATTTCTCTTTATTCTCTCTCTTCTCTCTCATTCACCCACTCGATCACGGTGGTTTCCAACAGCCTCCGACAAGAATCAAGCTTCGATTTTAGGTTGAATCGTCTATATAGACCCAACAAGTACTGAATATTTACCAAAAATCTTGCCAATACTGGATAAATCCTAAATTTCTATTTTTTCGTTTCTTACAACTGTGATTTGGGGTTTGTAGAGGGATTCGTACATGTTTATTTACTATTTCTACGGTGCGGGTGATTATATTTCCTTGTTCGACTGTCTTTGGGCTCTGTATTTTAAATTTTCGCTGGTCTGGTGACCTAACATTTATTAATAAATATGTGGTCGATTGTCGTATGGTCATAGCTATTTGCTGGAATTGAGGCTTATTTTTCTTATTCCGATTATAAGTTTTAAATTATTAAATGTGACATAGCATATTTGCATGTAGGTAATATGATAAAGAAATCAATTACTAAGAAGCATAAATCTTCAGCAAAGATAGCAATTGCAGAGCCTTCAAAGCCTGCCGCTTGGAAACAAAATATAGATACTTCTAAAGCTTCCCCTAGTAAAGTAAATGTTGAGCCTTCAAAGTCTGTGTAACTACCCGACCGGTTGTTTTGAGCGTTAGAATTCTATTCGGTGGTTTGAGACTTTGAGTAGCTTCATATGAGGTATTATGACTTGCGTACATGGTTGAATTTAATTTTTGAGTGGTTTGCAATTTATTTGATAGAGTGGTTCTCAATTTGGAAATTTTAAATTGGAAGAGTTAAACAAGGTTTGACTTTTGAGTAAACAACATCAGAATCAGAATTTGATTATTTTAATAGATTTGTATAGTGATTTTGGACTTGGGCATATTTTCGGATTTGAATTTGGATGTTCCTAGAAGGTTTTAGCTCTATTTGTTGAAAGTTAGCAATTTGAAGAATTGGAGAGTTCATAAGTTTGACCGAGAGTTGACTTTGATGCTATCAGACTCCTATTGTGGTTTTGATACCTTGTATAGATTCTTTTAGTTGATTGGAAATTGTACGCATAGTTTGGTTCTAATCCGGGACGTTTAAGTATGGTTCAGATGCGTTCAACAAAGTTTGAAGGTTTGTAAGTTAAGAGAATGATTTTGGTCTTCGATTCTTGATTTTGATGTTAATTTTGTTGTTCTGAGCCATTGGATAAGTTTGGACGATGTATTTGGACTTGTTGGTATGATTGGACGGGGTTCTGCGTGGCTCGAGTGAGTTTTGGGGTGGTTTTGGACCATTTCTAAGCCCTTTTCAGTTGTTGGTTTTTGGCTATAGGTGTATGAATCGCGATCACGGAGCTCCAGGCCACGTTCGCGAAGAGTAAATTGCAGTTTGGATCTTGCAAATCACAATCACAGACGCCTTGTTCGCGATCGCGCAGAAGAAATTTCTGTTGTCACTGGGCTGAACTTGGGAGCTTATATCTTGCAACCCATGGAGATAATCCAGAAACGAACATTGTAGCCCTTTGTTTCTAGTTTTCAGTAAATCAAACGTTTATCATTCGGAGCTTTGTACATAAAGTTATGGCTATTAAACTAAAGGTTGTTAGGAGAGAGTTGAGTAAGTTTATTCAGGTTTATTCATCACGAACGCGAGACTTCTTGGCCGCGGTTTTAAAATATCCAATTTTGGAATTTTGAGTTCATTTTCTTCACTTTTTGAGTTCTTGGAACACAAGTAAGCCAATTTTGGAGGAGATAAACACCCAAATCATGAGAGTAAGTAATTTTATCTTTGTTTTGATTATATATTTTGTTTTCCCTGGATTACTACACCTAAATCAAAGATTTGAAGAGTGAAAATTATGGGGTTTTGACTTGAACTTAAGAGAATAAATTTTGGGATTTTGAACATGAAATTGAAGTTGGATTTGGAAACTAATTATATATTTGGAGTCGGTAGCTTATGAGTCACCAAAATTTGGTATTGGTTTCGAATTTTAGGCACGCAGACCTGGATTGACTTTGTTGACTCTTTGGGAATTCTTCAAAGATCGAAATTTTATGGATTGGGATCACTTTCTATAGCATTATTTGATTTTCTTGATTGATGATTGACTTGGATTTGCGCGATTGGAGGGCTAGAGAGAGATTTGTACCCGATTTAAGGTTGAAAGCTAGTCCGAATGAGGTAAGTATCTTGCCTAATCTTATTAATGGAATAACCCTTAGGAAATTACCTTGCTTGTCTATTTGACATGTGTGAGATGCAACGTATATGCGAGGTGATGAGCGTATGTATGGGTGCTATGTATGATTCATGTTCGGAGAAGTCTGTAAACTATTCTATGCCTTGATTTGGATACTGTGCCTTTTGCTACCATGCTATATATGTTTGTATGACTATGCGAGCTCCATGAATCAAGTTAGAGATCATGTGAAGGAGTTGATTCCCTGTTTGAGCATAACATTTGCTATTGTCTGGCGTATTCGTACGAGTTGATTTATTATGGCACGTGAGTTATCCGTGCTGTTGTTATGATTATGGCACGTGAGTTGTTTTGTGCGATTATGGCATGCGAGTTGTCCATGCAGTGTGTAGATAAGTATCCATCCCCCTAGGGTCACACTCTCATGTTTCTCTATTGATGGTGTACACGCAGGTTGTGAGAAACCGATGGGTTTCTAGTTGATGCGGATTATGGAAAATTGATCATTGGTTGAACTTTGCATCTTTTCTCTATTTGCCAACTCCTTGGATGTATACATGATTTTACTGCATATCTTCTCTATATGCTAGCTATTGAATGTATACATGTCTTTTATGAATATTTTCTATATATGCTGCTTTGTTTAATGGGATGAATCACTGTACATATCTTCTCTATATGTAGATCCGTGTAACTTGACTTGCTTAATCATGTATATATTCTCTATATGCAATTGTTGATGGATTACCTGATATGACAAGCATATTTTCTCTATAAGCAACTGCTGATGGATTACGTGATATTTTATGCATATCTTCTTTATTTGCAAGCTTTAGGATCTAATGATGCTGGACACATATCTTCTCCATATGCTGAGTTGTTTAACTGGAATAGTACATGTGTATATCTTCTCTATATGCAATTGTTGATGTGTCATCTGATATCAAATTCATATTTTATTTATTTGCTGAACTATTAAGAGAGATACACACTTCCTCTCTATGTGCTACTGTGTTTCATGTTTAGACTTCGATACTATTGTTGGGTACACGTATATATTTTTGAGTTGTACAAGTTATATATAACATGTATTCTTTACCTGAGACCTCGTCACTACTTTACCGAAGTTAGTTAGGATACTTACTGAGTACATGGGTTGGTTATACTCATACTATACTTCTGCACCTTCCATGCAGATCTTGGAGCTGAGCTGTTGTGGATGACAGAGGCTGGCATTAAAAATGTACCTGCTTTTTAAAAAATAGCTACCACTTGTTCTTGGTAGTTCAGGATACGTACTTATATTTATGTATATTCCAAACAGATAATGTATTTATTTCGTATCAGCTTTATAAATCTAAATCGTAGTGACTCATGACTTGTACTACCAATCCTTGGGATGTTCTATGGAATTCAACTATTTTTATTTCTTGTTAATAATGATCTTTCATTTGAGTTACATTATTCTATATTTGGCCTACCTAGCATGTTGGGGTTAGGTGTCATCACGACTAGGTGGATTTTGGGTTGTGACAAGTTGGTATCAGAGCTCTAAGTTCATAGGTTCTACGAGTCATGAGCAAATGTCTAGTAAAGTCTTACAGATCAGTATGATGACGTCCATACCTATCTTCGGGAGGCTACGTGTCATCTAAGAAACTTCACCTTCTTTTTTTTCTTATCATGGGACATTTATTCAGCTTGAAGCTTATATCTTCGATTTTCTTCCATTCACTCATATTTGAAGTTAAGTATGCGGTATCAACTATACACCGACAACTTGTGATGTCGTGGTTAAGGTGCTGAATATGTATCTGTATTGTGAAGGTGAGCCGATTTGGAGGACTTGAGGCCAAGTTTAGGCCACAACTAGGGTTTGGCAGATTCAGTTGTATGAGCATGTGCATTTGGACTTATATGTCTAGTAGTGTCCCAGGAGTGGGATTGATGGCTCAGCGAGTTGCGAGATAGCCATGTGATAAGTATTATGTGATTAAAAAGTAATCCTATATGGTTGGATATCACGGGAAGGATTTGTTTGGGATGCAAAGGGCTATGGATTATTTGATTTTTGTCTTGATGAGTTGTATCGTCTTGAGTTGCGAGTGCGCGGTTGGATCTTTTGGTTGTTCATTTGTTGAGTAGAGTGAATTCTTATAGCTTGTTGACGAGTGTAGACTTAGGAAGGCTAATTGCGTAGTTGTTGTGACCATGGTTGGGTCATAGTGAGATGTCGGTTTGGAGGCTAAGCAGGTAGGTTATCTCTTACGATAGGGTCTGAGGTTGAGTAACTCTTGTGATATTTCTGTGAAGAGTTTACTTTCTATCTAGTGGGATGTATGAGCTACAATTAGAGTCTGGATCACTTGAGTAACTTCGCACGACTATCACGAGGATGAGTATGCACGAGGCAGATGATTTGGAATGTTTTATGACTGGTGCTACATGAACTTATGAAGAATTCAGCTGGATAATAGTACGAGATCATGGCAGTTATGAAGGAAGAGTATTGTGGGTTATCAGATGTTATGTTATGTGTCTTCGAGCCAAGTGAGGGAGTTTACTATCAACGATCAGACTGCAAGATCAGGTGTTATATTAGTTTTGGACTGAGGCATACTCGTGGATCAACTATTACTTGAAGGGCTGACTTCGATGATGATGCGGGCAAGGAAATTTCTAGATGCATAATGCACTATACGTATAGTTATATGAAGATCTTGGAATGATTCAGGTTTGATATTTGTTAACGATGTAGCGCGCAAGGAAAATGAATTGCTTGGTTACTTCTTTTTGGATATTCATGTGCTGGTGGGCCACAAGTCGCTCAACACGCATTGACTGTGGATAGGATATTAGAGCAAGGTGAATGACTCTTGAGAAGGTTCTAATGGGTTCAGAATTCATATATGGTGTTTAGGGGTTCTCAAATTTGTGTATGGCTAAGTTCTGAGACTTGCATTGGATAGTGCCGAGACTTGCGGTATTTCTATATCATTATTGATTCTATATCAGTATTAGGGAGAGGAAAGAAATAACTTCAGATTCATAGAAGGTCTCTTTAGAGTGGGCATCTCGGTTTGCGGTACTATTGGGTACTTAAGAGGGAATAAAGTGGCTTATGGGCCTTAAGATGACGTGGTTTCATGTTAGGGTCTCTTGGGGTGAGCTTTGATTGAGGACTGTAGTGTATTGGAAAAGAGAAGTGTTATCTTGGAGGAAAGTTAAGAAGAATTCGAAGAAATGGGCCAGCTTGGTAGTGGTTTGGACCATCATCATAATAGAAATAATCGGTTCCTTTGTTGTAGTGAGGCTTTACATGTGTTATGTGGCAATACTTTTGGGTTTGGAAATCTGTGTGACTTAGTTGATTTAAAGGAATTCAGCTTGATGGTTTGGTTATGTGTAAATGTGTTCCGAAGAGTTCATAATGGATTTGACCACAACTCGAGCGTGATATCTTCTACTGGTATGGAAAGTTGTTGTGTGTTGTGATGTTCTCCAGGATTGAGTTAAGCGAAAGGTTTCTGGTTAATGGGATGTCTATCCTACTTGTGATATAGAGTTAATAATGAGATTCTCGTATTTTCATGTGATATCATGATAGATGCGGTGCACTGCGTGTGACTGAGATTTGCAAGTACAAGGTTACGATTCAGTTTTGAAGGGAAGGTCGTGAGATCTAGACAACATGGACAATTTTAGATGTTTAAGAGAATGCGAGCACTATCGATTATCGCCTAGTTATTGGCTGCTGATGTTCAAGTTTTGGCTCCGTGGCGCGAAATATTGAAGGGAGTATTTCCTATAAGGTGATTGTGTATGAGCAATGTGTCAGTCATTTGAGTAGAGGAGTTAGGATCAGATATGGAGGTTCGTGTATCCTTGAGGTTTAGAGACTGGATGTTCTCATAGGCAGACTATTCCTTGATTGTAGACTGTGAAGATATGTTAAGAGTTAGACAGTTAATGATATGTGTTAGGGATATGTTACTGTGGACTTTTGGAAGGTATTGATTTGGTGTAGGTCAATCAACCCATATCTATCGCACTGTATCACATGGATTAAGCTGAGTTGAAAGAGTTGAAGGAGCAGTTGCAACAGTTGTTGGATAAGGGATTCATCAGACTAAGTGTTTATCCTTGGGGCGTGTAGGTGTTGTTTGTCAAGAAGAAGGATTGTTCTATAAGGATGTGCAATGATTATAGGCAACTGAACAAGGTAACTATCAAAGACAAGTACCCATTTCCTGTCACGACCCAAAACCACCAATTGGGCGTGATGACGCCTAATGCACTTGCTAGGCAAGCCTAACATAACCAGTCGAAACATAATAATAGAATTTACAAAATGATACAAGTCTAAAGCCTTCAATATAACATAATAATGCTAATACATGATAAATCCCCCAAAACTGGTAAACACAAAGTCATGAGCTCTAAACAAAAATACAAGTCTGAAAAAGATAAATAACAATACTGTCTGAAATATAGACAATAGTACAAGATGAAAAGAGACACCAAGACTACGGTCAAAATGCAGCTCTACCTCGTCTCTCGGAATGACTCAGCAAGAAAAACTCCGCTACTGGCGACACGATAACACCTGGATCTGCACAATTAAATGCATAGTGTAGTGTGAGTACAATCAACCCCATGTACACAACAAGTGTCATTACTAAAATAGAAGTAAGAATTATAAGTGATACTCACTAATTACCTATACAGTTCATAAATCCAACAAGTACAAAAAAAATAGTATGATCAAGTCATAAATCATAGAGAGAACCACCTTGGTGAACACAATTACGTAACGTACTCTACTCAGTCAAAAATCTAGCATAAAAAGAAGATATGAAATAAAATAGATAGCAGTCAAGGAAGTTGCAAGTAAAGATGAAATGCAATAATCAAATCAAACACTGGCCACCGTTTCCTCATAATTCCATAACAGTACTAAACCCCTGATCAGTTTTCCTAAATCCGCATGTACACCATCAAGAAGGCACATGAGAGGGTGACCCTAGGGGGATGGATCCATATCCACACATTGTATGACATACTCACGTGCAATAATTATAATTCACCCGACGTGATCACAGTCTTAACAACATTTTTCTGTGCAAAAGAAGACTTAGATAGAACAAAGAAGTTTGGATCCAAAAAAGTATGCTTAGGTAATTCTTTCGCTGAGCACAACAGAATGAAGAGGAGTTTGTATCATTTCGAAGGAACCCGCATGGTCACTGACACAATATCACAACTCGCCCGGTGTGGTCACGGGCTACCAGTCCAATCCATATCACACATAAAGCAGATATGCAATAATAAAGGTACATAATCAAAGAACATGAAATTTCATACTCATGGACCGACATAAATGACATGCTAAAGTGTATGCATGTGCAAGTATGATATCATAGCTCAAATCAGGTAAATACATCACAAATTAGCAACTATCAAGTTTAATAAGGAGATTTAACCTTTATGAACCTCAAACATTGCTCAAATAGCTCACAACAAGGGGTACAAATACGAAAAACATCACAACATGAAGCTTATCAATCAATTCAAGGCATATCATATCCTAAGCACTACCTCGAGCATGGAAAATACCCCCTGCACGCACATGGACTTAGCCCCACACATGTGCGCCATCCATAGCACGTAGCTAACATAAATAACTAAAGCAACTAGTGCCTCAACCATGTTTAGGTAATATACTTACCTCAAGCAAGCCAAATCAAACCTCTAATAAGCCCTTCACGCGTGTATCAACCTCCGAATATCTCGAATCTAGCCAATATAACTTAATATCATCAATAAAAGCCATAGAAAATGATTCCAAGTGATAAAGATAAGATCTTTAATCAAAATAAAAAATTCAACCCCGGTCTCGCACCCCTGAACCCGACCAAACTCACAAATTCCGATACGAGTCCAACTACATGTGTTTCATCCAATTGCCACCTCAAATCACCAAATCCCACTCTTTAAAATCATATTAAAAACATCAAATACCACCTTTAATTTATGAATATTAGATGTAATAATCCATGGGTAATCAATATCTAATATCAAAATCAATTAAGGATCACTTATCCCTTCAATTATGATGAAAATCCACTAAAATATCGCCTCTAACCGAGCTCTACAACTCCAAAATGAGAAAAAGACCAAACCCTTCGACATATGTATTTTGTCCAGCAAAACCGCATCTGTTTTCCATATAGTCGCACATGCGATGCCACATCTGCAAAAATACCATCGCAGATGCGGACACAACTAATCCCCCAACAATCCGCTTCTGCGAATCACTCCTTCGCACTTGCGAGTGCGCTTCTACGGACTAATGGCCGCACCCGCGGCTTCGCACATGTGCTCCATGGTCTGCATCTGTAGACATAGCCTCCCTCGGCCACTCTCCGCTTATGCATTGATAAGCAGCACTTGCGGCTCTTCATATGTGGCCAAGCCCTCCGCAGATGCAAAAACATTAAAAGTCTGAACCTTTAGTAATACAACTAAGTTCACGAACTCAATTTGAAATACTCTCGAGGCCCCCGGGACCCCGTCCAATTACACCAACCAATCCTAAAGCATAACATGGACTTACTCAAGACTTCAAATCACAAAAAACAACATCAAACCCACGAATCGTACCCCAATTCAAGCCTAATACACTAATAAACTTTAAACTTCCAAAACTCATGTTGAACCATATCAATTCAACTCCGAATGATCTCAAATCTTGCATGAAAATCCCATAAGACACAACAGACCTATTCTAACTCCCGAAACCACAATCCAAACTCAAAAACATCAAAGTCAACTCTCGGTCAAACCTATCAACTTTCCAAACCTTTAACTTTTCCACTTTTGACAAAAAGCACCAAACCAACCTACAGACCTTCAAATCAACATCCGGCCATACGCCTAAGTCCAAAATCACAATGTGAAGCTATTAAAACCATCAAAACTCTATTCTGGAGTCGTATACATAAAAGTCAAACTCTGATCAACCCTTACAACTTAAACTTCCAACCTTGGGAGTAAGTGTCCCAATTCACTGCAAAACTCCTAAAAACCAAACCAACTACCCCGACATGTTATGTAATCAAAATACATATAGGTAATGCATCAAATAGGGGAAATAATGCTAAATATTGAAAATGACTAGTAGAGTCGTTATATTTCCTTCCATTAATGATTTGTTTGATTAATTGTAGGGTGTCAGGGTATTCTTGAAGATTAATTTGAGATCGGGTTATCACCATTTGAAGATTAGGACTTCAAACATCCCTAGATGGATTTTAGGACTCGTTATAGGCATTATGAGTTTTTCGTAATGTCTTTTGGTTTGATTAATGCCCCGACATCTTTCATGCATTTGATGAACAATGTATTTCAGTCGTGTTTGGATTATTTTGTTATTGTGTTAATCTATGATATCTTGGTATATTCCTATTGTGCATAGAAATATGAGTAGTATTTGAGGATTGTGGTTTAGATTTTGAGAGAAACAAGTTGTATGCTAAGTTTTCTAAGTGCGAGTTTTGGTTGGATTTGGTGACATTCTTGGGCCATGTGATGTCATATGATACGATCAAGGTTGTGTAACGACCCAGCCAGTTATTTTGTGTATTTCTTCCTCGATCCCCCTACTCGATGCTTTACATATATGTATTTGTGATTATGTGACTTGTAGTGGTGGTTGGTTTGGTTTTGGGAAAGTTTTGGATAGAACTAGGACACTTAGGCCCAAGATTGGAGGCTTAAGTTATAAGAGTTAACCAGAATTTGACTTTTGTATAGACTATCTTGGAATGGTATTTTGATTGTCCCAATATGTTTTTATGGTAATTTTGGACTAAGGCGTATGTCCGAATTTTTATTTGGAGGTTTCTAGGTTGATTTGGTCTTATTTAGCGAAAGTTGGAATATTGAAAGTTTGAAAGGTTCATAGGTTTGACCGACAATTGACTTTGATGATATTAGGTTTAGATTGTGATTTTGGGAGTTAGAATAGGTCTATTTTATCATTTGGGACTTGCATGCAAAATTTGAGGTCATTACGAGTTGTTTAGGCGTGCTCGACGTAAGTTTTAAATTTGGATTAGTTCCTTAGGATTGAATTGAGGTGAGATTCGTGGTTTTGATATTGGTTTGTGTGATTTAAAGCTAGGTTCGTATTTTGTTTTGGAATTGGTTGGTGTGATTGGATGGATACCGGGGTCCTTAGGTGGATTTCGAATGGGTCTTAGACCATTTTCCCTTGTTTTGGTTTTTGAAGTTGTAGTGTACTTCGCGATGGTGGAGAGTATTTTGGTGGCAAGTATGTTTTCTCTTTGCATTCGCGATCTTCGCATTCGCGATGAGGGTTGTCATGTTCGCAGAGCATAAGGGGCAGTGGCCTTCACGTTTGCAACTTGGGAGTCACGTTCGCATAGAAGGGGTGGTCGGTTGGGAGCTTCAGGCTTTTAGCCTTCACATTCACGTGTGAAGGTCCGCATTCGGGTAGGCACAATAGCGCTAGGCATCGCATTAGCACCCAGGTCCTCGTGATTGCATATGGTCTTCAGAGATAGCTTCTGGTTTGTGCTTTGCGATAGCGAAGTAGGTCATGCGATCACGAAGGACATCGCTAGGTAGCCACTTAAATAATCTTATTTTGAGAGTTTGAGTTATTTTATCACATTTGGAGTTTGGGAGCTCGGACTTGGGCGATTTTGGAGAGGATTTTTACGATTTGGATTGAGGTAAGTATATTTCACTCATATTTGTTTATTATTCATGATTTTAGCATTTGAATCATGAATCTAAGTGAAGAAATAATTGCTAACGTTTTTGGATTGAGTGCGTATATTTGTATCAAGATCATAGTTTATTGTCGGGGTTATTTTCTGTTGCTTCTATTGATATTATTAATTTATTTTGGCTAGATTAGAGCTCCGGAAGTTGATTCACGCGGAAGGGATTCTTATAGTATTTATTGGGCTTGATTGAGGTAAGTATTTTACCTAAAGTTTGTTGAGACACTAGTTGCCTAAGTTATTTGTGATGGCTACGTGCTATGGGTGACACACATGTGAGGTTTGAGCCCATGTGCGTACACATGGGTATTATTCATGCTTGGGATAATGCATAGGCTATAAAATGCCTTGAATTGATTGCTAAGCTTCACGTTGTTATGTTTCTTATGTTTGTACCCCTTTGTGAGCTATTTGAACCATGTTTGAGGCTACATAGAGGTTAATATCCTGATTGAACCTAATAATTTCTATCTAGTAGATTCTTGCGGATCGATACAGAGACATCTGTACTTATCTTCGAGAGGCTACACAGGCTGTTAGGAGAACTTCCCTTCTTGATTTCCTCATCGTGCAGTTTGATTCCATTGCAGCTTGTGCCTTTATTTCCTTCCTACTCAATATTATGCGGCACAAAGCACTTGTTATTAATTGGGAGTCGAAGAGTTGTAGTGCTACTACAGACGTGGTGCCAGATGTTTCTCCCTGCGTGTTTGGGAAGGATATTATCATCTCCTTGTGGAGGGATGTTCTTATGTTCCAGCTCAGTAGCGGTATATTCTATGGTTCTGAGACCGTGCACAGATTGCTACGATGACTATACATTGTTATCATAAAATGTTGGTGAAATGGTAGAGTGCTTATGTATGGAATGCGACAGTGAATGACTCGAAAGATGGATTTCTCAGTGTATGATTTAAAGGTTCAGCATATAATTCCAGCGAAGGAAAGGCAATCAGACTATAGCTGTCCATGTTTGGTTGATGAAGTAACAAGACTTGATATTTTCGAGTGTGGTGGAATTTCCATTGTGATGCGATGTCGCCGTCATTGTTTGAACACATTACTGTTCACCGGTGTTATGGTCTCCTTTGATTTTGCCTTTGGGGCAGGGTGTGGTGAAATGGTGCCTGAGGGTCGGTTGTCAGAGATAGTGGTGTGCAGCGATTCAGAATCGAATTGGTGTTTCTAATGCTGATGGCTCGAGATAAGTGATCTTCTAGGAGCTTTAGAGTTGGTAGTGATTTATCAGTTCAGGTGCTACAAGTATGGATTTGATGTGGTGCAACATTTGGGTAGCAAAATATGAGGGAGGGCATGGCAGAAAGTGTCTCGCGATAGATGAATCACTAGCAGGTCAAGTATGAACAACAGAGGTCGAAATGTTGCTTAAAGGAGATAGTTTGACCGAAGTGGGAAGGGCAGAGTAACATATAGATTCTGTGGTAGGATAGCCACATGCTTTGAGAGAGTGTAAAACGGTTTGGGAATCGTGATGGAAGGTGATTTGGCCTACGAATTTTATTTGGAGTGATGGTTATTGTACGAAGAAAGATTGAATATGGCAGAAAGGAGTTTGCTGGAAATAATGAGGGGTGTGGAAAACTTGATTATCGTTTCGGATACAACATGACTTTGGGTTTTGAAGGTATTGTTGAACTTTCAGTTGATGTAGATGGGGAAGGAACAGACTTATACAGCTGGTGGGCGAGCATGGGCTCCGAAGAATTTACTGATTACGTGGTAGTAGTACCCAGTGCATTATCGTTGGAAGATGTCGGTAAGGAATTCCACAAGTGGGTTATCTCCTGTGAGCAGGTTAGCGGTGGTGTGATGTTGATGAAGCTTCTACGAGGTATATTTCTTGCTACTCGGTAAGAGATCGAGTGTGTGACTGTGACTGGTGATCCAGGATATTCATGAAAAGCATAACAAAATACTTCGAGAAGTCTCGGTGGTTAATGGAATGAGATCATGGTAATTTAGAAGTAGGAATCGTCGTGGGCTATGCATTATGTGACGGTAGCTTAGAGTTAAGTGGGGGAGACTCACTGTTTACAATTGGATTGCGTGGTTGTCTGCTTGTGCGGTTTCTGGTTATCGGTGCGTTGGCGGATTATTTATGACTAAGAAAAGGAAATATAAGGGGTAATTCAGCAAATAACTAGATGGGCATGTGCTATATTCGGCGTTATCGATGCATGTTCAGGTTTTTGTGAAGACTCGGAGCTTATGCTTTTATGGACGTGATGTACAAGGAAAAGAGTTCAGCGCGTGGCTTCTTTGAGAGGTTGTTCATGTGCTGGTAGAGCGTTGGAGTTGGTTATATTTAGGACCAGGTCAGAGTGGGTGACTCTCAATAACGGTCCTAGTGGGTTGAAGAATTAAATGCAGTGCCTAAGGATTTCGGGTCCGATGTGTGGTTAAGAATCGAGTCTTAATAGTGGATTGTGAATAGAAATTGGAATGTTCCATGTTACTATCGGGTATACGGTGCAGTATTGGAGGAAAGGAATAAATAGCTTCGGATTCACGGAAGGTCCTGCAGAATGGGTGTACCAGTCGGAGATGCTATTGAGCACATGAGGAAAATTTGAGATGATTCATGAGTATTGAGACGATGTGGTCTCGTGATTTGGGTCACTCAGGACGAGTGCGAGTTGGGTTCATTATGTTGTGAATGGAGCTATTATTATTTCTAAAACAGGTTAGGGGTAAATTGAACAAAGTTGGGTCGGTTAGTAATGGCTGAATCAACATGATTGTGGCAAGGATCAATTTCTTCGTTGAGTGAAGTTAAACATGTGGTTTGTAGTTGTACGTGCGAGCTTGACAACCACCATGAACTGATTGATTTGGAAAGTATTTGATTTAAATGGCTTTGTTGTGTAAATAGATTTCGGAAGAGTTATGACGATTTAGATCACGACTTGAGGTTGCATGGGCTCTTAGTAAATGAGCTAAGTGAAAGGTTTCTAGCCAATGAAGTGTTATTCTACTAGTAGTTCATGGGTTATGATGAAATCATGTATTCTCGCGTAGCGACACGATGGGTGCTGTGAGTGCCATGGGAATTGGAAGTTAAGGATCAAGGGTGCGGTTTGGTGTTGATAAGAATGTCATGAGCTCGGAGGATCAAGGAAGAATTCAGATGTTTAGAGTAAGTTGGTATTATCTTAGTGTTGCCTGAGAATGTTGTTCGGTGGAAGAGGCATTGTGTATTGATTTGCGGATAGTTATTTGCCTTACATAATTAGTACGATCGGTGGTATGGATGTGCGGACATTTCCACCTGAGCGGAAGGTCGTGGGAGCGTACCCTACTAGGAGATTTGTATAAGTGTGGCATGTTAGTCACTTGATTGATAAAGATTTAGACCAAGTATGGAGGTTATGGTAATATCGTGAATGCGAGAGTTTATGCCTGAGAGGCGTCCTATTCTTTGGGTTGTGGACCGTGTGAGTTTGGTTCAGATTTTATGGCTTGATTATTCGCACACGTGTTGAGGTCCCGTGTAGCTTGTGATGTTATGTGAGTAGGATGGCTCCCGAGATGCAGCTCATTTATTGCACCTTAGTTATGCTCGGATTTTGAAGCGTATGGCGCTATCCGTCTCCCTAGAGTTGTATTCTTGTACTTAGCGTGCTTATGGCTGATATTCGATATTCCACAGGTAGAAGCATTATAGCTTGATGAGTATGTCCTTATTTATTGTTATGAGTGAATCGGGTGGCACGCTGCCACGGGTACGTCATTCGAATCGGGTTGCATGCCACAACGGTATCATGTTTGGATCGGGTTGCACACCGCAATAGTGTTATGATGAGTAAAGTTCCATATATCTATTCCAACATATTTTGCTTCTCATCATCTGAGAAGGGTTCATACCATTTGTTCGACCGTTTTATTCGTTTCGCGGGCTGGGTAATTCTTTCGTGGAGTTCTTCCTCCTTATGTGTCATATTCGAGTTGTAGCTTCTCGGTGCATTGACGACGTCATATGAGATCCGAGTCAGTGTTGAGGCGGCTTATTGCCTGAGCGATTGGTACTGGGTGAGACGAGATTATTATACCTGAAATTTATGCAATCAGATTTATACAAGGTGCATTAAAGGGAAAATATTTTTATTCAGTTCAGAATGAGGTAATGGTTCTGGACAGAGGGAGAAACTCCATTAATTATTGATTCGGCAGGTTGTTATGAGTTTCTACACGTCTATTTTGTAGTGGAAGTATTGCGAGATTTGGAACAGAATTTATATGCCTCAGGAGATGTATTGCGGGAACCGAATTCGTGAAATTAAAGCTATTGTGGTTGGAGGATCTTATTATGGATAACCGACCTATGTGGTGCCTGGTGTGATTTCAGCATAGATGCATGCTAGTGCATCGTTCAGTTGTTTGAGGCCTCGAGTAGCTTCACTTCAAGTATTATGATTTGTACATGTGGTCGGAATTGAATTTCGAGAAGTTTGGAGTTGATTTGGAAAGAAAATTCTAATTTCGGAAGCTTTAAGTTGGAAGAATTGACTAAGGAATGACTTTTGAGTAAACGATCTTGGAATCGAGATTTGAAGGTTCCAATAGGTTCATATGATGATTTCGGACTTGGGCGTGTATTCGGGTTGAATATCGGATCACCCGGGAGCATTTCAGTGCTTATTATGGAAGGTTGGTATTTTAAAAAGTTTAAGAAATTCTTAAGTTTAACTTGAAGTAGATTTTGATGTTATCGATGTCCGTTTGGGATTCCGAGCCTTGGAATAGTTCCATATGGTGATTTTGGTTTTAAGAGCGTGTCCAGACGTTGATTTGGAGGTGTGTAGGTCATTTCAGCGTCAATTGGTGGATGTTGGAAATTACATGATTTTTGGGAAGTTTAACCAATAGTGGACCTTTTGATATCGAGGTCGGATTCCGATTCCGGAAGTTGGAGTAGGTCCGTAATGTCAATCAGGACTTGTGTGCAAAATTTGAGGTCAATTGGACTTGATTTGATAGGATTCGGCGTCGAATGTAGGAGTTTAAAGTTCTAAAGTTCATTAATCTTGAATTAGGATGCGATTCGTTGTTTTAGAATTGTTTGATGTGATTTGAAGGATCGACTAAGTTCGTATTATATTTTAGGACTTGATGGTAGATTTGGTTGAGGTCCCGGGGGGACTCGGGGTGGTTTCGGATGGTAAACAGATCAGGTTGAATCTTGAAGAATGGCTGAAGGGCACCTGTTCTGGTGTAATCGCACCTGCAAATTTGACCATAGGTGCATGACCGCAGAAGCAAATAAATGGTCTCAGGTGCGGTTTTGGCGAAGCTGGGCAGTGATCGCAGGTGAGAAGGCTTGTCCGCACCTGCGAGGTCGCAGATGCGTAGGAGTGTTGCAGGTGCGAGAATGAGAGAGGAAGCCTGGGGGCGCAGGTGCAGAAGTATATCCGCAGATGTAGATGCGCATCTGCGCATGGGAGACCACAGATGTGTAAATGGGCTGGAAGCCCTAGATAGCAGAAACGATGAGAGATCCGTAGAAGCAGGACCGCAAATGCGGTCAAGTGATCCGCAGACGCAAAAACTGGGCAAAACATAATGGATCGAACTCAGTCATTTCATCATTTTCATTTGGTATTTTTGGAGCTCGATTCTTGGGAGATTTTGAGGGATTTTCATCAAGCAACACAAGGTAAGTGATTACCACCTATTACATGTTAAATACATGGTTTGTATAAGGATTTAAACATGAAAATTAGTAGAAATCGTGGGGGTTTTGGTAAAAAATCTAGAATTGATATTTTTGGAATTTGACCACAATTTTGGAAATGAAATTAAGAATAAATTGTATATTCGAGTTAGTAATGTTATGGGTAAGATTTATCTTCGAACATTTTCGGAATCCGGGCACGGGGGCCCGAGGGTTGATTTTATAGTCTTTTCGAGCAAATTTGGGAATTGTTTAGATTGATTAATTATGGGTATTAGAGTATCTTTTGATTGGTTTGCACATTGTTTGAATAGTTTTGGATCAACGAGCTTTGGTTCGAGGTGTTTGAGGGGTGTTGGAGCCAGTTATGGAACTTCGAAGCGAGGTAAGTCTCCTGTCTAACTCTATAAGGGGGAAACTACCCCTAGGTGATGTAATTGTTATGTGTTACTTATTATGGGGTCTACGTACGTACAAGGTGACGAGAGTCCATTCGTATCTAGATTCATGTTATGTCCGGGTAGACTTAGGTTCACACCATCCTATAACTATACTATTTGAGTTGTCTCTTGCCTAGTAATTTCCTTCATATTACGTTGCGATTTGAGACTAGACTTGTGTACAGTGATAGACTTGCTATTGTAGGGATTTGACAGGCTTCATGATAAGCCACAAATTTAATTATACTCTCCTTATGAAATTCTCCCGCGTTATGTGTTCTCATCAAAATGTTCCCTTAAAACTCTATAACTCACACGACTAATCATGAGTGGGGTCGAGGACCCGTCAAAGCTTCTTATTCTAATGGGATCGGGTTGTTCACCTCCGCAGGATATATACATCTATGGTTCGTGTCGTTCGACCCTCGATAGTGTGCACACTATGATGGATCAGGTCATATGCCTCAGTAGGATTTATGTACTACACTCTCATGGGAGCGGGCCATTCACCTCGGAAATAAAATAAATGTATCTATTGTTTGGTAATGTTATGATGGATCGGGTTGTACGCCTCGACATTTCTATCAAATACTCTTATGAAATCATGTGTAATAATTGGCAAGAAGCCAACAAATATATGAGCTTTCCCTGATTAAGCTGTGACGATCTATCTGGTAAGGTGCATTATATATATACTCCGATTGAGGAGGTAGCTACTAGCTGAGAGTTTGAGTCATTGCTGAGAGAAGGATTGTACCACGTATTTAAACTTGTTACTTCGTTTATCTACTCTTACTCACATCTATTTACTTCTATTGTATCTATCTTATTGGACCACTAGTAAGTATTGATGTCGACCCCTCGTCAATACTTCTCTGGAGTTAGGCTAGATACTTAATGTGTATGTGTTGATTTACGTACTCATACTACACTTACTGCACTTTGTGTGCAGGTACTTATATGTCTGGTAGTCTTTTGTGTGCAGAGGCGCGTCCATTGCGGGAGACTTTACTGTGAGCTGCATTTCATGTTATGACCCGCAACCTGCAAAGTCTCCATCAAAGTTATTTATGTTATCCATTCTAATTTGTATTCCAGACAAATATTGTATATTATTACATTTCCTAGTTGATGCTTAAGCACTTGTGACACCGGGTTTTGGGGGTTCCTATAGGTTATTCACTATTGTAGTTCGTGTAAATTTTATTTTGCACTATTTCATTAAGAAAAAATATGATTTTAACGTACTAGAATGAGTAATTAAATTGACTAGTCACTGTTGGCTTGCCTGACAGCGGTGTTAGGAGCCATCACGACCACTAGTGGATTTTGGGCCGTGACAAAGAGTAAGAGCATATCATCTAGATATATTGGAACATACATAAACGTTAGACTTTGTGAAGTTGATGGAATATCCCGACATGATACAAAATTCATGTAGCATCTCTTTGATACTATCACACGCTTTTTCAGAGGCGTTATGTTGATTCCCCAAGTACACGCAAGTATACGTGGCCGTCAACTAATAAAGTGACTCGAAGGTCGGATGTCGAACTCACAGAGACTTAGATTAATCGTTAACTAAGCAAACTAAAATCGATTTACTATCCAAGATAATCAAAAGTTTGGTTTGTCTATTACAACTACTATTGTGAAATTTAAACACGTAACCAAGGGAGATAGAGATTTCAGGGTTGTGGTCATTTTATCAATCCTATTGAGTTCGTAATTACACATGCTAATCTGAATTATCTATGGTTTCTAGTTGACCGGATCGTTTATATAAATAACATGTTCCCACAATGCTATCCGTCTATCCATAATATATCAACCCTATATTCCTATGGTATTGAATCTATCACGAATGAATATAATACTGTATTCAACTAAGCAAGACTATTAGGTATATTCCTATCCTAACCGCAAAATCTTTCCCCGAGCCACGGGTTCAGAAACAAGTTGTCTCTAATTCTACTCTAATCTAAACACGGCTTTTCCAAGCATAACATAGATAGAAAATAGAACTCAATTGCTGGCCAAACAATTAAGCAATTATGCATAGAATTAGAGAAACAACAAAAGACGATAACTCGAATTAGTGGTAATGTAAGTAATAAACTTCAATATCCATGACAACCACAACCCTAAAACGCGAAGTTTAGCTTCACATAGACATGGTAGAAAAACAATAATTCATCCAAAGAAACGAAAAAATTACTAAGTTTGATAAAAGAAAGATTGAATCTGATGAATTCCGGCCTCCATGGCGGCTCTGTATTCTCCCTTGCTCCAAAGTATGTTCGATCCCCCTCAAAAATAGGTTTAGAACCCCTTTTATACATATTGGGGACGTGTAGGGTTGAAATCCCCAAGTCCCAAACTTTTTCCACTTCTGTTAATGGCGTTTTGGTTGGTTCCTGGTACCAACCTAGGCACCAAACTTATTCTTCCTCCAAATTCTTCCATTTTGATGTAAATTTCCATGCAAAATTTCCAAATCACTTCCAATTGACTCATACACAAATAAATAACACTATTAATCTCGAGTCATAAATGTTCACACAAAAATTAACAAGATCGATGTATAATGCAAGGCAAATTACATGCAAAAATATAGATTTTTAGCCAAACATCACCACCCTATACTTAAGCTCGTGCTCGTCCTCGAGCAACCATAAATTAATACTATTCTTGGGCACTTTATATTTACACATTTGAAGCACACTACACCAGTGACCACGGTTGATAGCAACAATTAAACTGCAGCATATGCAATCACTTACACTTCCCTTAACTTATGCCATTCTTCAAAAATATTCACAATAAAGACGACATGATTATAAGAATTCTAGCCTCTAAAATTAACTCAGTGTCATAATGCTCTCATGGCTTGAACACCCAACATCCTAGAGAAGTCTAGTAACGTTACCTATCCCTCGTGAAACCATGTACCCTCACAACAAGAACAAAAGAGTAAGTTGAATCCACACATTCAAAGCAAATGCTCAAATATATTTTAAGGACTCATATATATCAAATAAAATCGCTCACTCTCACAGAAGAAGTCACATGCATGCAATTGGTACCATAGGCTTTCCCTTAATGTAAATCTCTACTAATAGAGGCTCGCTCAATCTAAAATCAATTATGACTTATTCATGATTATAATGTGGGCTAAGGGACGGGTATGATATATTTAGGAATAATGGCTAACCCTCCTAAGCACTTTACCACATCACATAATCATCTGTAAGTGCAAATTCTTCAATCCCAATTTTTATTTCATAATTAAGAACAAATGAAAGGACTTTAATTTTGATTCAGGAGCGACTTCGTACAGCACAGTCCAGACAGAAGAGTTATGCTGATCAAAAGACGCGCGATGTATCATTTATGGTCGGCGAGAAGGTTCTCTTGAAGGTCTCGTCGATGAAGGGTATTATGAGATTCGGAAAGAAGGGAAAGTTGAGCCCAAGGTTTATAGGCCCATATGAGGTGTTGAGGCAAGTTGGGGAGGTTGCTTATGTCCTTGCTTTACCTCCCAGCCTATCACAGGTTCATCCAATTTTTCACGTGTCTATGCTCCGGAGATATCATGCCGACTTGTCACATGTGCTAGATTTCAGCACTATTCAGTTAGATGAGAGCTTAGGTTATGAAGAGGAGCCAATTGCTATTGTTGCTAAACAAGACCGCAAGTTGAGATCCAAGAGGATTTCCGCAGTAAAGGTTAAGTAGAGGGCAAACCAGTCGAGGAGGCGACCCGGGAGTTTGAGGAGGACATACGGAGCAAATATCCACACTTATTCAGCACTTCAGGTATAAATCTAAACCCGTTAGAGGATGGACCTTTGTTTAAGAGGTGGAGAATGTAACGACTCGACCGGTCGTTTTACTTGCTAGAACCCCGTTTTCCTAAATAAGACTTCTCGTACTTGCTTTTACTGATTTATGACTTACAGGGATGGTTGGTTCGGTATTTAGAAGAGTTTGGGTTGAAATCGGAACACTTGGTTCCTTAAGGTTGGCTTGAAAGGCCAAGTTTGACTTTGGTCAATATTTTTAGTACATGACCTCAGAATCGGGATCTGACGGTTCCATTAGGTTCGTATGATGATTTCGGACTTGGGCGTATGTTCGGATCGGGTTTTGGATGACCTGGGAGCGTTTCGACGCCTAATAGTGAAAGTTGGTTCTTGAAGGTTTTAGAAGTTCTTTAAAATTTGGTTTGGAGCGGGTTTTGGTTATATCGAGGTCCAAACGGAATTTCGAGATCGGGAATAGTTCCGTAGTTTCATTTAAGACTTGCACGCAAAAGATGATGTCATTCCGAGTAGTATAAATACATTTCGGTGCATTGGAAGTAAATTGAAGAACTTGAAGTTCTTAAGTTTGATTCAATTGGTTTTAGGGTATGATTCTTAGTTTTGATGTTGTTTCGGGCGTTCCGTGAGTTCGAGCGAGTCTGTTTTATGATTCCAAACTTGTTGCTACATTTGGGCAGAGCCCCGGGAGCCCCGAGTGCCAATCAGACGAGGCTCGGACTAAGTTGAGAATTTGGAACTACAGCTGAGTGCACCAGATCTGTCATAACCGCACCTGCGGTTGGTTAGCCGCAGGTGCGAGCCCGCAGATTCGGGCAAGCCTCGCAGATGCAGGTCAAGCCTCTGCAAAAGCGGCCCCTTCTCCGCAGAAGCGGTAAAATGATCGCAGAAGCGGCCCAGCCGGCCCAAGAACTTCCGCAGAAGCGTACTTTTATCCACATAAGCGAGGGTGCAGATGTGGTCCCTTGACCACAGGTGCGGAAAAGCTAGAGGTAGTGAGATTCATTTAATACGGGACTTAGATCAATTTCATTCACCTCTTGGGCGATTCTTGGAGCTTCTTGAGAAGGGCTTTCACCTATCTTTTGGAGGTAAGTAATTTCTACCAAATATGATTTAAATACTTAGATTAAGGGTAGATAAACATGTGGAAATTAGTGAAAAAACAAGGGTTTAGAGAAAGACCTTGGTTTTTGATAAAAACTATATCTAACCACGAAATATGTTATGAAATTTAGTAAAAATCATATATTTATGTTCCTAAGGTTACGGGTAACAACTTTCTTTGAAGATTATCGGAATCCGAGCATGTGGGCCCGGGGGTGAATTTTAGGAATCTTGCAATTAGTTTGGGTAATCACTTAAATTGTGAAATTATGAATTTTTAGCATAGATTGATTAGTTCATGTAATGTTTGACTAGCTTCGAGTCGTTTGGCGTCAAATTCTGAGGTTTGAGCGCATTCTTGAATTGGGAAGTAGGCTTTGAGGCGAGGTAAGTCTCCTTTCTAACCTTGTAAGAGGGAATTAACCCCATAGGTGAATTAAATAAATGTGTGTACCTATTTGTGGTGGCTACGTACGCACGAAGTAATGAGAGTCCGTACGTAGTTACTACTCTTGTTTATGTCCGGGTAGTTCTAGATTTACACCATATTTTGTGGACACCGTTATTTGATGATATTTGTTAATTGTATCGAATGAAACTAAGTCAAGGATTTCTAAGGATTTAAAAGCTTCAATGTAAAATTGTCTTTATTTTGAAAAGAATCAAGAAAGGGTTATGATATATTGATAACTTATAATGGACCGCGTCGCAAGTATATTCCGCTAGCGGAGTAATTCTTTCTACTACTCTCATGGGAGTGGGCCGTTCGCCTCGGCAGGTTAATGGATGCATCTATGGTTCGAGCCTTTCGATCCTTGGCAGTGCACAGTTTATATTTATGTTGGATCGGGCCGAACGTCCTCGGTGGAATTTTGTACGTGATAATAGGACTGGAAGTCCCTTTTCTAATCGGTGCCAATTTCATTATTCAAAAGATTTATTGTTTTAAATGAAGGAAATGATTTGATCTCTTAAACATGGTGACGAATTGTTCAGTTATTTATTTTTATGAGTTTCATTGTTATATATCATGTTTAATTAGAATTCCATATTATCGTATTGTGGGCCCTATAAGTGTCGCAGTCTACCCCCTCATCACTACTTCTTCGAGGTTAGACTAGATACTTACTGGGTACATATTGTTTATGTATTCACGCTACACTTCTGTACTTAATTGTACAGGATCTGAGGCAGATGCATCTGGTTACCAGTCTGGGGCGCAATTTTGATCCCCATCTCGAGACTTCACGGTGAGCTTCCTTCCGAGCCGTCCTACAGCAACTGGGGTCACTCTTATGCTCTATTTGTTTGTCTATTTCCTTTCAGACAGTAGGCTAGTACTCTTTTGTATATTTTACTAGATTGCCCACATACTTGTGACACCAGGTCTTGGCATGTACTCTAGTAGACTTATGATTTTGGAGTTGTTTACTTGATTTTGATTAGTACTTGTCATTTCTGTTTAATTATGTCCCATTTGCAAATTTCTAAATCCTTTCAACAAATAAGGAAATGTATCCACTTATTAAATTTATTTAAACAGGAAACTACTATTTTGATTAGTTTCGGCTTGCCTGACAATAGTGTTGGGCGCCATCACGGCCTAAATTGGAATTTGGGTCGTGACAATACTACACGTGCTACTATCAAACAAGTCAAGGGCACCTAAGAATCTCATCTTTCTTCCTCCATTATTTTCTAATTTTTTTGTCACGACCCAAAACCTACCTCGTCGTGATGGCGCCTATCGGTGCTACTAGGCAAGTCGACCTTCCCAAAAATACTTCCAAAATAAATATAAAAGTAAAGTAAAGCTTTCCATATCAGGAATTGTTTTCATAAAATCAAAGTTGAACTCAAAATATAGAATCAAAATGCGGAAAACCAGCCCCAAACATCAGGGTGTTACTAGTCATGAGCGTCTAAGTATTTAAAACTATTACAGTTGATGTCTAAATATCATTACAAAATGGAAAGAAATATGGAAGGAGTAACAAGGTCCTGCGGACGCTAGCAACTACCTTGAGGTCTCCGAAACTCAAACATGCTTGGACTCAACAATCTCCGTACTCAGACACACCTAGATCTGCACATGTAGTGCAGGGTGTAGTATGAGTACAACTAACTCATCAAGTAACATAAATAAATAAGGAACTGAGAAGCAGTGACGAGCTATACAGTACAGTTCATTTTAAAAGTTTTCAGTAAAGAGTGAACGTGCTTTCAAATCCTGTGGTATAAGTCAAATCAGTGCGCGCTCATGTAAAATAGATATGAATCTTCCAGAAATTTCACAACAACAACATATAACAACTAAGTGCAACAATAAATAAAAGCAAATACAGCCTTTCAAGGCAACAGTCACTCAACCCATCTCAACAGCTCAGACTCTCGGCTCTCAACCCTCAATACACACTCTCAATAGGTACTTGCGCTCACTTAGGGTGTTTCGACTCATGAGGGGCTCCTACAACCCAAGTGCTATAATTCGCACGGACAACTCACGTGCTGCACGGACAAATCACATGCTATAATATCATATCTGGATCTGCACGGACAACTCACATGCTGCACGGACAACTCACGTGCCATAGTATAAATATAAGGATCCGCGCGGACAACTCACGTGCCATAGAACAATACCTCACAACCAGGCCATCGACATTACTCAGTCATGTACCTCTCTAGTCTCATAGCTCTCAATAAAGAAAGGAAAAACAGCCCAAATCAAAGTGTTACAGTATATCATCAGGGAAAATAGCAGAGACTGAGGTAAACATGTACAAGAAGCACTATGACTGAATATAACTACCAGGAGCAGGAATATAGCCTAAGCATGATTTCTAACATGAAAGGTAGTCAAGTTCTAGTAGACAGGAATGCATGTGAACACAAATAAAGGCTATTAGACTTCACAGTCTCCCGGGATGGACCAAGTCTTGATCCCTCACGACGTACATACATACGCCCGCCACCTAGCATGGGTGCCACCTCCAAACAGTCACATTATACCAAACTCCGGGTTTCATACCCTCAAGACCAGATTTAAAACTGTTACTTACCTCAACATCGTAGAACTCCTACTCCGGAATGCTCTTTTCTCTCGAACCGACCTCCAAATGACCCGAATCTAGCCACAAGCAATACAATACGATCAATATGAGCTAAAGGAATGAATCCCACAAGGAAAATACCAATTTATAGGCCAAATCCCGAAATTCACTAAAAACCCGGCCCCCGGGCGCACGTCTCGAAATCCAACAAAAGTCACAAAACCCGAAAGCCCATTCACTCCCGAGTCTACCCATACTAAATTCATTAAAATCCAACCTCATTTGTCCCTCTAATCCCCAAATTACTCTCTAAAAAATATCAAGCCCTAACCCCTATTTCACTCCAAAAATCCTACTAATTAGGTGAGAAATTAACGGGAAAACACCATAGCTAATGATAATAGAGCTCAAGCAACTTACCTTAGTGAATACCATGAATCCCCTTCAAACATCACTCCAAAAGCTCCAAAAACAGACTTGAAAATGGTGGAAATGAACCAAAATTCGTGAAGTGTTGAATTTATAGTTTCTGCCCAGGTCTTTCGCACCTGTGGCTAAATATGCGCATATGCGGTGCCGCATCTATGCAAAAACCTCCGTGTTACACCCCATATTTTTTTTGTACGTGAAAGTACGCCATAAATAAATTCATGATAGCTCGAAAATGAGATGTTACATCCCGCATTTTTGTACGTTAAAGTTTTGTCGTAAGTTAATCAACGTAAGCTCGGGAATGAGATTATTTTGAGATTATAAGCATTATGATATTTCAAACAAGTGACGAGTAAATTCGTGAAGGTGAGAGGGTAAGCAAATCGAAGAAATGAATTTCGTCGAAGTTTGATATTTTGGGATAAAATACGGCCCGAGCTAAAATTCCCGATATTTATGGACTAGTACCATATAAGGTACCACATAACCATGATAGTAAGGTGTATAAGGTGTGTTAAAAGTGAATAGTATTTTAAGTAATTTGAGATAATTCTTAACTATGTGAATAATTGGTTAATTATTGGATTAGTGGGAAATTAATAAGTTGATTAAGGAGTTGGTGGATGATTAATTAGGGTCTTTGGATAAAGACTAAGGAACCTAACGTGGCAGCAAACCTTGTCCAAATTAATGACACATAATTCTTATGATAAGGTGTCACATTTAGTGGCTTAGTCATTATAAAGTGTGGGGCCCACACCCACTTATATAAAAGGCCTATCAAAATACAAATTGAGATGCTTATATCTAAATGCAAGTAACGAATGGAACTTTCTAATTTAAGAGATCTCTTATCTTATTAAAAGTAGAATGCTAAGGCTTTCTAAGTAAAGAATGGAGCTCGACATTTCGAATGAAACTGCAACAACGTGAAATCGCGACTCTAAGGGAGTACGGTACAATCATTTCCAAGAATATTATACTGATTTTTCCCTACTCGATCCGCCGTTATGTGTTGTCGCAATTGACGTTTGTTAAAGGGATTGTTAAGAGAATCGGATCAGGTATGTTAAGGCTAAACCTTTCTTTCATTTTGGCATAATCTTGTAACTACATCAGTTTTGATAATGAGGCATAAATAGAAGTTCATACTCCCAAATTTATATTCATTATCCTAGTCTCATAAATTACAGTATTCTCCCTTATCGGGACTTCATATTCAATTGAGTATTCTTTTATTCCAGTCAAGGGAGCAGAGAGTTTATATATACAGTATTACAGTATTTCTACCACTATTAAACTATAATCGATAGGCAGGCTCCTTTTTGGCAACCTCTGATCAGATGGTAAGTTATATACCGAGCCTACTGTGGTCGAGCACCTATGAGCGAGCCCAACATGGCCGAGATATAGATCCTAGTACGGTTGAGTGCCTAGGAACGATCCTACTACGTCATAGTAGTTTTATATATATATATATATATATATATATATATATATATATATATATATATATATATTCGATCCGTATAAGGCCGGACGACTATTTTACTTACTATATTGAGAGAGTTGAGTCAGTGTCAGCAGGTGAGCATATCTTCAGATTTTCTTTGACTCGCAGTTACTTTCAGTTATTATATTATCAGTTCAGCTTCAGCTTTCAGTATTTTGCCTTACATACTCGGTACATTATTTCGTTCTGACGTCCCTTTTCTGGGGGCGCTGCATTTCATGCGTGCAGGTTCAGACAGACAGATGGGTAGACCTCCTCATTAGGTGTTGCCCGAGTTCATCTTGATCGGTAAGCTCCATGCCCTTCGGAGTTTCCGGGTCTAGAGCTTTATGTACATCTTGTGTATATATGTATATATGATATGAGTAGGTCGGGCCCTGTTCCGATTACAGTATATCCATCAGTAGAGGCTTGTAGACATATCTTGTCAGTTGGTGCAATATTTTGGGCTTATAGGCCTTTATGTATATTTTGTTAGTTTGCCAGCTGTAGTAGTTATGACGGCCTTGTCGGCCCAGCATTATATTGATGTTTAGTCAGCATTGACAATTATCTTCCAATGTGTCCCATGGCCAAAGTATGACATTATATGTTCAGAGTCCCTTAGTCGCAAGTTGGTATGCAAGGATAGGTGAGGCCGCCCCCCAGGTTCGGGGCATGACAGAAGTGGTATCAGAGTAGTTCTATCCTAGGGAGTCTACAAGCCATGTCTAGTAGAGTCTTGTTTATAGGTGTGTTGTGCACCACACTTAAAAGGAGGAGGCTACAGGGTATTTAGGACTGTCACTCTTTCTTCTTACTTTAGATAGTGTGGTAGAGCTCAGTTGTAAGAACTCAGTTTCCTAACCTCTATATTATTCATAATATGACGATGCCTACATCCAGAATGACAGTTGATAAGAGATTGAATGTGGCTATGAAAGAGTTGAGTTAGAGGAACTCGATCTTTCATGATGCTTATGATGAGTAAAAGTAAGGTCTTCAGTAGATCATTTGTGTATTAGGATGTGTAAGCTTCTTGATAAGGATCCCTAAGGAAAGAATTCCTATCCACTCTTACGGTAAAAAGGAATAAGAGAATCGGAAGGTAGACACAAGTTTCAGCAAGTAAAAGAAGCGAGGTGAAGAAGGGTACGAGGTACCTAGTTAATGAAGATTAACAGTATTTACAATTCAAGCAGAGAAATATAAGCATTTTGAGTTACCTTCAACAGCAACATAGGTATGTACAATTGGCCACACCCATCTCAGTTATGCCCTATGGGGGCTAACAGAAGTAGTATAAGAGAAGGACAAATATTGGGATCTGACTGGGGTTAGAGTAACCCAGAATGGTGAATGGATTGTTTGTGTTAATTGACACTTTCGAAGGATATTGCAAATGTTCTAATAGATCTCCTTGTGAGACACCCAGATGGTGCACTCTAAAATAGTACAGCTAGATATGAGTACTACAAAGATAGGCACCGGAAGCCTTGAAGGGATAAATATTACCTTAGTATGGCTCCCATCCCTAGTAGGGAGAGAATGTTAGGCAATTCGAAGAACCAGTGGATGGAGCAAGGGGAGCTAAAAGCAAAAGAGTGTCTTGTTGAAGTTTTCAGAATAAAGTGATAGAAAGAAATGTTAGCAGGAAAAAACAAAAGAGAGTTAATGAAGGATTATGAGTCAGATGTGATACGTGGATGACAACGGAAGATTAAAAAAAATGAAATGAATGACAGTATTACAGAGTCTATAGTCAAGTGAAGGAAAAGACTAGAGGTGACATGCCTTGAGACAACAAAAGAGTATAGGCCATAAAGTCATATCCTCATTTCGAGAAATAAGCTCGTGACTCCAACGCGACTACCAAAAGGAAAAGTTAGACTCCAGAGTAATAAAAATTAGTATGGGCTGGTGAACAAGATAAACTAAACATGAATTAGGGACTGAGTAATTTGATAATAGTCGGTATCGTGAGAATTTAAGATTTCGTTCCGGCGATAATAGAATGGATAATAGAAGAAGATTCATGAGAAATTTACAGAATTGTCTGTCAGAAAGAGGCTTCCCTAAAGCAAGCAATGTGAGAAAAGTTAAGCTTAAGGGACTGTATGTGCCAGTTATACTAAGTGTCACCCTCGCGAGTAAGGAATTTTGTTATCCTTGGTACAAAAGGATTACCGCAAGGCGAGTAAGCGTTATCGATGATGTGAAAAGACACCAAAGATAAAAAGGTAAAACATCTATAGGTAGATCATCGTAGCTCCAACTCTTAATACTCCCCTAAAGGGGGGGGGAGAATATGGCATTAAGTCAGAATTAAGTGGTTCTAGTAATTATGGAATAGTAAAGACAGAATGCGATAAAAATGAGAAAGGAATGAGATTGCACTTATCTAAATCCTACCGATATTCTACGATTCCAGAACACAATTCAAGCACGACGTCAAGGAAAGGAAGTAAGGGTTCCTGCCCGGGATGTTATGGATAAATAAGGAGCCAGTGCGAGAGGTAAGTTAAGACAAAGGAAATAACCCAGGAAAGATTATGCGGAATATTGATATAAGAATGGGCCAACGAGTAGTTAGTAGTTGATTCAGGAAGAGCTTAGTTATGTCTAGACAATAGGATACAGACAAATCAATAGATCGTGCAAGATAAACATAGTGAACCCCAACGTGGGGAATTCAGTCTCGCAGATCTGACATTGTAATACTTGAGGTATATTCAAATAAGAGTTGGAAAAGTTAAAGGTACCATATGAGTGTTACGGAAATAAAGGAGAATGCCACTGGGAAGACAATCAAAATATTAGTTCAGAAGAAACCCTACAAGCACAAGGGCATGGAGGTAAGTAACTAAGGATAATTATAGGCAAGGAAGGACATCAAAAGGTCTGTCGAGTATACGATGTAATAAGCTCACAGTTTTACAAGAGTCAGAGGGTCTTCCCTAAGTACTACAATGAAAGGCTAGCTGAGGAAATAAGGAAGATGGCTTCAACCTAAACACATTGACCTAAAGAGGAAATGGTCTTGTAAAAACAGTCTCACTACAACATCGTATGCACTCAATAAGAAAGTGGCGCCTATCGTGGCTAATGGATGGGAAGAAGAAAAAAGTCAAAAGATGATATTCAAGATCATATGGGTTGTATGGAATTCCAATATGTGTGGGCACTAAGATAAGCCAAGTATTCATGCAACAAGTGGAAGAATAACCAGGAAAAGTAATTGCTTAAATTTAAAGAAAATTGAGAAGGAACGGAAGGAATTATTCGATCGATGGTCCAGAGTTAGTTACGTTATGAACGCACTTAAGAGTTCGGAGTATTATCCATGCAGCATATATGTTGACATTCATACAGCCGTAAAAGACTTCGGTATAAGTTAAAAGAAATAATTGAACCCAGGGTTTAGACAAAGGATTGAATTATTAGAAGATTGTATCATGGATATTCCATAGCACCCATGAAAGGCTAAAGTAATAACTAATACCAGGAGCCGCAGATCGGAAGATAGCCTAAGCCTACATGACGGCTGATAAGAAGGAAGAGGAAACTAAAGGGTTTAATCAACTAAGTAAATCAGGAGTCTGATTATTGAACCCAGAGAATTATAGAAATCATGATTGAGAACATAGCTGAATCAATCTTAATATCATAGGTGCAAGAGAGATATAACAACAACCATATTCTGTAACGAATCTACGATAAAGCCGATTAGAAAAGTACCAGCATCATAAGAAATCAGTATAAAGCTCCCATCAGATTGCGTATGCGCCAGAGGTGCAAGTATTATAATAGAGTTTCAAGTTGTGGATGTAAATCATACCTATGTGGAAGTGGGGTTATGAAAGAGATAGAAGATACGATGCGAGATTTTAAGGTAAGCAAGGTAAAGGTGAAGAACGTACGAGATACTCAGGTGTAGAAGGTTATGAATAGTCCATACTGCAGATAGAAGGCTAGAAGCACAAGGATTCAGTATCCAGGAATGATAGCGGTGTCGTCAGTGCATATCTTTCAGCCTATGGTTTCTAGTTACTGAGAGGTCTAGTTAAGAGAGTAAAGAAGAGTTAGAGACGATATGATGTATCACTTGATGTTCCAAAACAACATAAGTAAATCTAATGGTGAAAGCAAGTTGAAGGGAGGTTACAAGTAATATAAATAGATTTATGTAAATCGCAAGCTAAAGTATGGTAGAGCAACAAGGTTTTAGAAAGACAGGAGTAAGGATAAGAAAAGGCAAGTAAGAAGGTGACGGCAATGGATAAGTCATCGGGATTAAGCCCATGGAAACAAGAAGAGCTGATGGTTTGTCTAAGTTATAGAAAGTTCCGTATAGCCTGAATGAACTCAAAGGAGTCTAAGACTAGTAGCATTTAGAAGAGATGGAATGCTGCCCTGGTAGTAGAATGAAGGTGCAATTGTCATAGATGAAGGATGACATTTGGACCTTCGATTGAGTAATGATTTCATGAATTGTACAGGATTAAAATACCCACATAAGGTAAATCATGTTGGGATACTATGAAATATGATTATGGATTGTAGATTAATATTGAGGTGAATCAACAATGGATGGACAAAAGTCAAAGTATGAGATGAGATTAGGCCATCATTCTTAAGATGAACAGTAATGAGGAAGCATTAAAGGACTTAGACTTATACATATAGGATAAGCAACAAGAGTAACCTGGAATTTGGAAGAAAACCTCAGTAACGATAAATCGAAGTAAGAGTTATGGTATAATATGCCCTATCTAGATGCAGTAAAGTCATACGGATAAATAACTAGGTCTATGAAATAAGATATAGCTACATTCGTAGGTTCGACAAAGTATCGAGCGAAGAACTTCAGTATACCTATAGATGCCCAGAGAGACATCTTATCAAGCTCTGTATATGTTTACAAAGTGAGGCCTAGAGATTGGATAAAAGTTGGAGGAAAAAGGAGAGAATAGTCGCATAGGCACACTTACAAGGTCAGAGTCGTACATGCTACATGATAGAAGGTAGCAACAGTCACGAGATTGGAAGGATTCTGACCATGAGTCGGGGAGTGAGAAATGCCCTAGCCTTTGGGATTCATTCACAGAACAGTTGCCTAGATGGCAAGAGGAGTACTAAAGTATTCGCAACAGATATGGGTTATGAGAATGAGAAGTGCGTCTCGAATGTTTCAAAGGGGGGAATAATGTTACACCCCATAATTTGTTTTGTACGTGAAAGTACGCCATAAATAAATTGATGAAAGCTCGGAAATGAGATGTTAAATCCCGTATTTTTGTACGTTAAAGTTTCGTCGTAAGTTAATCGATGTAAGCTCGGGAATGAGATTATTTTGAGATTATAAGCATTATGCTATTTCAAACAAGTGATGAGTAAATTCGTGAAGGTGATAGGGTAATCAAATCGAAGAAAATAAATTTCGTTGATGTTTGATATTTAGGATAAAATACGGCCCGAGCTAAAATACCTGATATTTATGGACTAGTACCATACAAGGTACCACATGACCATAATAGTAAGGTGGATAAGGTGTGTTAAAAGTGAGTAGTATTTTAAATAATTTGAGATAATTCTTAACTATGTGGGAAATTGGTTAATTATTGGATTAGTGGGGAATTAATAAGTTGATTAAGGAGTTGGTGGATGATTAATTAGGGTCTTTGGATAAAGACCAAGGAACCTAATGTGGCAGCAAATCTTGTCCAAATGAATGACTCATAATTCTCATGATAATGTGTCACATTTAGTGGCTTAGTCATAACAAAGTGTGGGGTCCACACCCACTTATATAAAAGTCCTATCAAATTACAAATTGAGATGCTTATATCTAGATACAAGTAACGGATGGAACTCTCTAATTTAAGAGATCTCTTATCTTATTAAAAGTAGGATGCTAAGGATTTCTAAGTAAAGAATGGAGCTCGACATTTCGCATGAAACTGCAGCAGTGTGAAATCGCGACTCTAAGGGAGTACGGTACAATCATTTCCAAGAATATCATACTGATTTTTTCCTACTCGATCCGCCGTTATGTGTTGTCGCAATTGACGTGTGTTAAAGTAATTGTCAAGAGAATCGGCTCAGGTATGTTAAGGCTAAACCTTTCTTTCATTTTGGCATGATCCAATAACTACATGTATTTGATAACGAGGCATAAAGAGAAGCTAATACTCCTAAATTTATATTCATTATCCTAGTCTCATAAATTACAGTATTCTCTCTTATCGGGACTTCATATTCAATTGAGTATTGTCTTCTTCTAGTTAAGAGAGCAGAGAGTTTATATATACAGTATTACAGTATTTTTACCACCATCGAGCTATAATCGATGAGCAGGCCCCTATTGGGCAACCTCTGATCAGATGGTAAATTATATACTGAACCTACTGTGGCCGAGCGCCTTTGAGCGAGCCCAGCATGGCTGAGATACAGAGCCTAGTACGGCCGAGCGCCTATGAGCAAGCCTACTACGGCAGAGCAGTTATATATATATATATATATATATATATATATATATATATATATATATATATATATATATACCGAGCCTTATAAGGCCGGACAACTATTTTACTTACTATATTGAGAGAGTTGAGTCAGTATCATCAGGTGAGCATATCTTCAGATTATCTTTGACTCGCAGTTACTTTCAGTTATCATATTATCAGTTCAGCTTCAGCTTTCAGTATTTTGCCTTACATACTCGGTACATTATTTCGTTCTGACGTCCCTTTTCTGGGGGCGCTGCATTTCATGCGTGCAGGTTCAGACAGACAGATGGGTAGACCTCCTCATTAGGTGTTGCCCGAGTTCATCTTGATCGGTAAGCTCCATGCCCTTCGGAGTTTCCGGGTCTAGAGCTTTATGTACATCTTGTGTATATATGTATATATGATCTGAGTAGGTCGGGCCCTATTCCGATTATAGTGTATCCATCAGTAAAGTCTTGTAGACATATCTTGTCAGTTAGTGCAGTATTTTGGGCTTGTAGGCCTTTTATGTATATTTTGTTAGTTTGCCAGCCGTAGTAGTTATGATGGCCTTGTCGGCCCAGCATTATATTGTTGTTTAGTTAGCATTCGCAATTGTCTTGCAATGTGTCCCATGGCTAAAGTATGACATTATATGTTCAAAGTCCCTTAGTCGCAAGTTGGTACGCAAGGATAGGTGAGGCATCCGCCCCAGGTTCAAGGCGTAACACTCCACACCTGCGAAAAATCAATAAAACCCCCAACCTCGCACCTGCGCTCCATATCCGCATCTGCGACCACGCATGTGCGGAATAAACCTCGTACCTGCAGCCACTGCCTGACCTCCTCACTTCCGCTTCTGCGGGCACCATTCGCATCTGCAGACTCGAATATGTGACCTCTCCTATGCACCTGCGGATCCAGCCTACCTCAACACTGTCGGCACCTACGCACTCCCTCGCGCACCTACGACTTCGCACATGCGGCTCCCCTCCTCAGGTGCGGAAATACCAGTAGCAGCAGCTTCAGCTGCATTTTCCAACTTCAAACAATCCGTTAACCACACGGACTCACCCCGAGCCCCTCGGGATCTCGACCAAACATACCAACAAGTCATAAATCAACATACAAACTTAATCGAACGTTTGAAACACTCAAAACAACATCAAAATACCAAATTACCCTCGGATTCAAGCCTAAGAACTTCTAAACTTCCAAATTCGACAACTGATGCCCAAACCAACCAAACCACGACTGAATGACCTCAAATTCTACACACACGTCACAAATGACACCATGAATCTACTCCAACTTCTGAAAAACCATTCCGACCCCGATATCAAATTTTCCACAGCCGACCGAAATCGTCAAATTTCCAACTTTCGCCAATTCAAGCCTAACTCCACTACAGACCTCCAAATCGCATGCCGGATGCACTCCTAAGTCCAAAATCACCTAACGAAGCTAATGGAACCATCTGAATTCAAATCCGAGATTGTTTATATATAAGTCAACATCCGGTTGACTTTTCCAACTTAAGCTTCTACTTTAGAGACTAAGTGTCTCAATCCACTCCGAAACTACTCCGGACCCGAACCAACTAACCCGGTATATCATAATATAGCTGAAAAGCACAAAAGGAAGCAGAAATGGGGGAAACAGGGCTATAACTCTCAAAACGACCGACCGGGTCGTTACAATTTTACATTAGAAATAAAATTACTACCCGGTTGAAACTACATCCCATGGAAAAGAATCGAGGCACAAAGAAAAACCACCGGAGATTATTACTACCTAAAGGAAACTAAAAGACATATTTTTGGATTTTTGTTTATACTTTAATCCCTCAAGAAACCTGTCTAAGAGATCCATCGTCGGAAAAGTCCAATTTTTTTATTTTTGTTTTTCCGATTTTAAATTAATCTACTAAAATACTACACAACTGCGAACAAAAAATAAGAAGCTAAAATCAACATAAGAAGTTAATATTTTTACTAATTATCTAGAGGAATTCTATCACCCCACACATAAAAGACTGCATTGTCCCCAATGCACAAATAAAACAATAATGAGGGTGGACAAGTAACTCCCCGAAAGGCCAAAGGCTGAAGCAATAGCTGCTCACGAGGTACTCAGACTTTCCCCATGTATGGTTCTTTGTGCGGGCACCCCACACGCAGTTCTTACCATCTAGCTTGCTTTTGCACCCTTCTAATGGCTTCACTTCCTATGCTTGTAATACTACAAAATAAAAACAGACACTACAAAAATAATATAATAAAAATAAAAAATAAAAAAAATTAGTAAAGCTGGGTTGCTTTCCAAAAAGTGCCTGATTTAACGTCGCGGCACGACTTGAACCACTTTTTGCCTCCACCACGAACTTATGAATTGAGCCCCCAATTTGGCTTCAAGCTTTTTGCTATGCTCGCGGGGTGGTAGGATAAATGTAATTGGGCCAAGTAACCAATTTCGTATTCTACACTTCTTGGCCTTCAGAGGTATGTAATTCTCTCTCTCTCCAGCACAATAAATTCCAGAATGTAAGCACCTTGTTCCTCGTCTGTTGGCTCCTCCAAAATGTAAGCACCTTGTTCTTGGCCTTCAGAGGTATGTAATTCTCTCTCTCTCCAGCACTAAGTTTGATGAAATAAAGATTGAATCTGATGAATTCCGGCCTCCATGGCGGCTCCGTTCTCTCCCTTGCTCCAAAATATGTTCGATCTCCCCTCAAAAATAGGTTTAGAACCCTTTTTATACATGTTGGGGACGTGTAGGGTGGAAATCTGCAAGTCCCAGAAAAAATCCGCCCTTTGGTGTCTCGCTTGGCACCTGGCGCCAACCTGGACATCAAACTTTTTCCACTTCTGTCAATGCGTTTTGGTTGGTTCCTGGAACCAACATGGGCACCAAACTTATGCTTCCTCCAAATTCTTCAATTTTGATGTCAATTTGCACGCAAAATGTCCAAATCACTTCCAATTGACTCATACACGTATAAATAACATTATTAATCTCCAGTCACAAATATTCACACAACAATTAACAAGATCGAGGTATAATGCAAGGAAGATTACATGCAAAAATATGGATTTTTAGCCAAACATTACCACACCACACTTAAGCTCTTGCTCGTCCTCGAGCAACCAACAATTAATAATATTCTTGGGCACTTTGTATTTACACATTTGAAGCACACTACACCAATGACCACAGTTGATAGCAACAATTAAACTGCAGCTTATGCAATCACTTACACTTTCCTTAACTTATGTCATTCTTCAAAAATATTCACAATAAAGACGACATGCTTATAATAATTCTAGCCTTTAAAACCGATTCAGTGTCACAATGCACTCATGGCTTGAACACTAAACATCCTAGAGAAGTCTAATAATATTACCTATCCCTCGTGAAACAATGTGCCCTCACAACAAGAACAAAAGAGTAAGTTGATTTGACATATTCAAATCAAATGCTCAATATATTTTAAGGACTCATATATATCAAATAAAATCGCTCACTATCACAAAAGAAGTCACATGCATGCAATTGGTACCATATGCTTGCCCTTAATGTAAATCTCTACTAATATAAGCTCGCTCGATCTAAAATCAATTAGGACTTTTTCATGGTTATAATGTGAGCTAATGGATGGGTAAGATATATTTAGGAATAATGGCAAACCCTCATAAGCACTTTACCACATCACATTATCATCTGTAAGCGCAAATTTTTAAATCCCAATTTTAATTTCACAACTAAAATCATCCCTAACAACGTTCCCTCTTTCTTTAGGCACTACTTTAATTCATACCCACTAGTAAGAACAAGATATCAACTTATTCATCTAAATTTTTCCTTCTTTCATTTTTTCAGATTTGTTTTTTCCTTACAATTTTTGGTAGTGGTGTATTATTTTACAAAACAACTGCACCTTTCTTCCTTTCATTGGTTCCACTCAAAAGCCACCCAAATTTCCTCCTTACTTCGTTTAGCGCTCATTTCACAATTAAAGTGCTTTAAGAGGTAAAAGGATAAAAACAATTTCAATTAAGAACAAAAAGGAATATATGCTTGTAATGTGGGTGCCAAATAAAAGTCTATAGGCTCAAAATAGTTAAATAAGGATAGATTCTATTTGTCATAAACATTAAGCTCAAAAAGAACAAAGACAACCTAAAATAATTTTTCAAACCTAGTATCACCTAATATTTCTCTTCGACTTACATATCGGGGAAGTTCTAGACACAAGTATAATGACATGGACTACACAAAAATCTCACTTCACACATGGCACATGACTTACTAAGGATGGTCTAATTCTGACTCTCAAACTAATGCAAGTATTCACAGAGCCACAAGATATTAAGCATTAAGCACAAAGTGAACATAAGTCAAGAAAACGAGACATAGGCGTCACGAGACATGCAATCCAATTTATAAAGGCATCATGATCAATTTCAAAACATACGGAAGATACTACACATGCCAAATCCTAAATATGCTACTATCAAACAAGTCAAGGGCACCTAGGAATCTCATATTTCTTCCTCTATTATTTTATAAATCTTACACTAAAAAACAAAACTACTACCCGGTTCAAACTACATCCCATGGAAAAGAACCGAGGCACAAAGAAAAACCACGGGGGATTATTACTATCTAAAGGAGACTAAAAGACATATTTTTGGATTTTTTTTAAACTTTAATCACTCAATAAAACTGTCTAGGATATCCATCGTCGGAAAAGTCCAATTTTTTGACTTTTTCCTATTTTAAAGTAATCTACTAAAATACTACATAACTACAAAAACAAAAAAATAAGAAGCTAAAATGAAAATAAGAAGTTAACATTTTTAGTAACATACTACTACTAATTATCTAGAGCAATTCTCCCACCCCACACTTAAAAGAGTGCAGTGTCCCTAATGCAAAAATAAAACAATAATGAGGGTGGACAAGAAACTCCCTGAAAGGCCAAAGGTCGAAGCAATAGCGGCTCACGAGGTACTCAGACTTCCCCAGGTATGGTCCTTTGTGCGGGCACCCCACACGTAGTTCTCACCATCTGGCATGCTTTTGCACCCTTCCAATGGCTTCGCTTCCTATGCTTGTAATCGTACAAAATAAAAGCAGACACTACACAAATCATATAATAAAAATAAAAATAAAAAAAGTAGTAAAGTTGGATTTCCTCTCACGAAGTGCTTGATGTAACGTCGCGGCACGACTTGAACCACATTTTGCCTCCACCTCGAACTTATGAATTGAGCCCCCAAATTGGCTTCAAGCTTTTATCTATGCTCATGGCGTGGTGGGATAAATGTAATTGGGCCAAGTAACAAATTTCGCATTCTACACTTGTTGGCCTTCAGAGGTATGTAATTCTCTCTCTATCTGGCACAACAAATTCTAGAATGTAAGCACCTTGTTCCTCGTCTGGTGGCTCCTCCAAAGGCTCGAATGACTCAATTTCCATATCATCATCCAAACACAATGTTGAAAATAGATGGAATGAAGACAAATGCGTTCTAACTCTAGAATTGCATCACTATTTACATCCTCATATGTACACACACTAGAGTCTTCAAATATATCATTATCTACATACTCACATGACTCTAGAACACTTTTGTCAACATTGGCATCCTCACAAAATATATGGTCTAATGCTTGGTATTTTTGTTTTAGATCCTCAATTTGGTCTAGAAGATTTTTTTTAGTTTCACACAACTCATAGTAAAATTGTTGGCGTTGAACGCATCAATCTTTGCACTCAAATCTGCATCCAAGTTGTGCAAAGCCAAGCCAAACTTTTTAATTTCTTGTGCAAAATTAACTTTCTCCTTCGACCAATCATTCACCAACTTTGTTAGAAGATAATTTCGTTCTGCATATTCCTTTAATCATGAATATTTGTCCCAATACCAACCCTTACTCCCATATTCAAACTCAGACCTCCTAGAGTTCATGTCATGACAAGCCCAAAAAGTCGGGCCATAAACGTTTTTTGTCAACCAAGCGTCTTCATCAATAACCTTACCTCCGAATAATTCATCCCCATATGTCATGTTGAGGGAACTATGAACACACTAAGAGAAAAATCTAATTATTATAAAAATAAAAATATTTACAAAAAGAAAAAATAAACAAAACCTGTAAAGATAAAAGTAAAAGTCTAATCTAGAAAAATAACTAAATAGGAAAAATAAAAACTTGAACATAAATCAATTAAAATCGTAACTTAGATAAACAATCAATAACTAAGTCCCCGTCAGCGGTGCTAAAAACTTGTTAGTTCCCCAAGAACACCCAAGTATACGTGGCCGTCAAGTAATGAAGTGACTCGAAGGTCGGATGTCGAACCCACAGAGACTTAGATTAATCGTTAACTAAGCAAACTAAAATCAATTTACTATCCAAGATAATCAAAAGTTTGGTTTGTCTATTACAACTACCATTGTGGAATTTAAACACGTAACCAATGGAGATATAGATTCCAGAATTAGAGAAACAACCAAAGATGATAATTCGAATTAGCGGTAATGTAATTAATAAACCTTAATATTCATGAAAACCACAAGTATCATGACCCAATTTCCTATAGGCTGTGATGACGCCCAACGTCGCCGCTAGGCAAGCCAACGGTGAACTAACCGTGTATCTATTCTTTTACATTTTTGAAATAGTTGATTTTTAATTACTACATAAGAAAGAGATGAGAAATTTATTAAAATAAACGTAACAAATTGTAAGATCAAGTATAGTGAAATAAATACTCAAAAATCATTAAGTGTCTACTAGCAAAATTCCAAGCCCTGGTGTCACAAATGTATGAGCTACTAGTAGAATACACAAAACACTAAACAACTATCTTAAGTAAAGTAGACAAAAAGTAAATACAAAAGAAAGACTTCGGGTGCTACAGAACGGGCTCGGAAGGCAACTCACCGCTAGGTCTCGATGTATCAGGAGTGCGCGCCAGGATGATGTCCAGATGCACCTGCCTCAGATCTTGCACGGTTAGTGCAGAAGTGTAGTGTGAGTACATAAATAACATGTACCCAGTAAGTATCTAGTTTAACCTCTAAGAAGTAGTGACGAGTGGTCGACTTCGGCACTTACTATAGGCTAACAATAAAATACCGAAATTCGAAATAAGCATGAGTTATGTAAACAGCCATAAATCTCCATAACAAGCAGTAAATAAAGATTTATTTCACTAATACTAAATCCCAAGTCAATTTTCATCATAAAATAATTGTAACCCCTCAAGCCAATAAAATAATATCAAGAAACTTAGGCTCCAAGTATTATTACGCACGATTTATGCTGAGGTCCTACGACCCGATCCAAAAATATATGTATATACTGTGTGCACTGCCGAGGGTCGAACAGTACGAACCATAGATACATCTATTAACTTGTCGAGGCGAACGACCTGCTCCCATGAGAGTATAGGAAATTTACCTCGCTCGCGAAAATAATGGCGACGCGAGTGAACATATATTTCTCAAAGTTATTCTTCCATTCATCCCCACACATCAGAAATGTAAACGAGAGACTTTAAATCTTAAAATCCTTAATCTCAGCTCTAGCTAAGACAATTAATATGCATGATCAACATAATAGGGCAAACAAAGCATGGTGTAAGCTTAAGACTACCCGGGCATCACATAGAATATAGCTACACATGGACTCTCGTCACCTAGTGCATACGTGTCTCCCCACACATATAATTCGCAACAAAATACACCTAAGGGGGGTGAGCTCCATCTTAGAAGGTTAGACAACAGACTTACCTCGTTCTCAAGCTCACTTCAGATCCTCAAATTCGTTCTAAAGCCTCAACTTGGTGCCAAATGACTTGAAACTAGTCAAAGGTTATATAATTTAGTCAATGCATGTTCAGAAGTTCATAATTTAACTACTAGAGTAATTTTCCAACCCAAATTGGAAGATTCCTAAAATTCACCCCCGGACCCACGTGCCCGAATTTCGAAAATATTCAAAGATAATTATTACCCTTAACCTCACGAACTCAAATATATAATTTTTACCCCATTTCATAATTATTTTCATGGTAAAATCTTATTTTCATTAAAACCCTAGATTCTTCACATTTTCTACAAGTTTCACAATCTTTCCACATTAAATCTAGCTAAAACCGGCACAATTAACTCAAAAGTGGATGGGAGTTACTTACCTTAGGATATTAATGAAAATCCTCCTCCAATGATATCTCACAATTCCCGAAGACTAAATGAAAAAGTGAGGAAAAAGGCCTAAGTCCCGCAATAAAAGCACCCACTGCCTCTAGCGATTCCGCTTCTATGGACCTTGGGCCGCACCTGCGGAGCCGCTTCTGCGGAAGGCACCAGGCCTAGCACTGGGTGCACCTTCGACGTGGAGCCTCACCTGCACGCCCGCTTTTGCGGCTCGCACATCGCACATGCGACTCGCCCACACTGGCCCCTCTCCGCACCTGCGATCTCCATGTCGCAGAAGTGAGTCCGCTTCTGCGGGAGTAGATCCGCTTCTGCGGACTCTGATCCCCCTTCCTCTTTTAGCTTTTGCGAGCCATGCGCCGCACCTATGGGACCTCTCATGCGGCATTCTCACCGCAGGTGAGAACGCACCAGATGCCAGGCACCAACATCCCTTATCAAAATAGGAAACCAAACTCTACTGACCTTCTGAATCCAATACAGGGGCCCCGGGGCCTCGACCAAATATACCAACAAGTTTGAAAGCATCAAACGGACTTGCTCGCACCCTCGGAACGCGGAAAAAAACATTAAAACTAAGAATCGCAACCCAAAACCAATAGAATCAACTTATGAACTTCAAGTTCTTCCAACTTAATCCGAACGCGCCGATTCATACTTAAACTACTCAGAATGACTCCAAACTATGCGTGCAAGTCCTATATCACCATACGGATCTATTTCCAGGATTGGATTCCCAATTGGACCCCGATAACATCAAATCCTACTTCAAACCAAATTTGAAGAACTTTAAAAATCTTCAATGTTCCAACTTCTAATATTAAGCGATGAAACTCTCCCGGGTCATCCAAAACTCGATCCGTACTTACGCCCAAGTCCAAAATCATCATACAAACCTATTGAAACTTTCAAATCCCTGTTCCGAGATTGTTTGCTCAAAACATTGACTCAAGTCACATTTATCCCTTTTAGCTAACCTTAAGAAACCAAGTGTTCCGATTTCAACTCGAACCCTTCCAAATATCGAACTAACCATCCCCGCAAGTCATAAAACAGTAAAAGCACATTCAGAGAGTCTAATGTTTGGTAACGGGGATCTAGAAAGCCAAATTACTAGTTGGATTGTTACAACAACCCTAAAACGCGAAGTTTAGCTCCACATAGACATGGTAACAAAACAAAAATTCATCCAAAGAAACATAAAGATTACTAATTTTAATAGAAGAAAGATGGAATCTAATGAATTCCGGCCTCCATGGAGGCTCTGTGCTCTCCCTTAATCCAAAGTATGTTCGATCCCCCCTTAAAAATAGGTTTAGAACCCCTTTTATACGTGTAGGGTTGAAATCCCCAAGTCCCAGCCAAATTAGAACAAAATCTTCCCTATGGCGTCTCGCTTGGCGCCTGGCGCCAACATGGACCGCAAACCTTTTCCACTTCTGTCAATGGAGTTTTGGTTGGTGCCTAGCACCAACCTGGGCACCAAACTTATACTTCCTCTAAATTCTTCCATTTTGACGTCAATTGGAATGCAAACTTTTCAAATCACTTCCAATTGACTCCGACACATATAAATAACATTATTAAGCTCGAGTTACAAATATTCACACAAAAATTAACAAGTTCGAGGTATAATGCAAGGTAAATTATATGCAAAAACATGGATTTTTAGCCAAACATCACATTAGAGAATAACATAAGGTCATCAATGAAAAAATGATAAGTAATACGAGGTTTGCCAATAGAAGCTTTAATACCAATCCAATCCTTATCCAAGTTTCTAGCAATGATCATTGTATTGGTGGAAAAATTGACTTGACGCATATATTAATGATGCGTTGACTAGTGGCACAAAAGTTAGAACAATAAAAAAAAAATGGAGGTTGGAAAAAAGTCATGAGGAAAACATCCACAGAGTTGCTTACAAAGAGATCTGTCATGACCCAAAATCCAACTAGTCGTGATGGCACCTAACCCATCTCGTTAGGTAAGCCAATTACCAACTATCCAATTTCAATAATAATAATTAAAGCAATTTAAGTGAATAAAGGCCTAAATCTTGTACAATCTCCAAGAACTTGTAGTACAATCATGAGCTTCTAAGAATAAAGTATACAAAGCGGAAATGAAATAAATACATAGTCTGCTTGAATAATACATAAACAGAGCTTTTACAAATCTAAGGCTACCCTGAACAAGAGGCAGCTACAACATGAATGTAGGTACATCTTCAAGTCCCGTAACCACCGAGAACATCAACAACAACAGCCAACATTTGTACGCAATGTGCATAAGTGTAGTATGAGTACAACCGACCCCATGTACTGAGTAAGTAACAAACCTAGCCGTAGGTTGAAAGTAGTGACGAACTTCTACCAAGGTCGGGTCTATAACCAATAGTCCACAACAATCCATATTAAGCAAATAATACCAGAAGTAACTCAGAGATAAAATACTCAGCCAAATCATGATTTCAAAAATAATAGTTCTTCCTTTCAAATACATCAGTAAAAACCCAAATTGTTTGCCGGAGTTGCCAAACCCACTGGAATTTTCTCGGGAGACACGTGCCCCATTAGCACAACAACACTCAAAGAAGTAACTCTACTCTTATACCCCCAATCAAATTCATACTCCGTGCGCACTACGTCATTCAGCAATAACAACTTACTCATCCCACGAATTTCATATACTCATACGTGCAATATAATCCTTAACCAGGAATTTTCTTATTTGAGTCATCCTCGATCTCGACTTCTGCAAGTCATAGCTAATCCACAAGTATGCCTCCGACCAAAATTAAAATTTAACACCTAACCATGAAATCAAATTGTCAATAGCAAACTCCCCCACTTGGCTCAAAGCCATAAATTTAAACACTAGATAACTCGCAGTATCCATACTCTATTATTGTCATAATACCGCAGTCAGTTCAACGAAAAATATTTATCAAGCTCATACAACGCCAACCATAAAATACCTCAATCATCCACTAAGCTCACATTTATTCTCATGACACTCAAGTCAACTTTATCAGCCAGATTCAAATTATTTGAGCTATGGTAGCACCCATTGCACATGCATACACTTTAGCATATCACTTATACCAGTCCAGGAGTATGAAATTTGACATTCATTGTTCATGTACATGTGATCTTATGTATCTACCTTCTATGTCATATGGCTTGGAATAGTAGCATGTGAGTTATCCGTGCGGTCGAGATTATTGATACGCGAGTTATCTATGTGGTTGTGATTATTGGCATATGAGTTGTACATGCGCTTGTGATATAAAAGCATGTGATTTATCCATGCGAGTCTGAGATATTATTATTATTAGCATGTGAGTTGTCCGTACAACACGTGGGTTATCTGTGTAGCATGTTGATAAGGATCCATCCCATAGGGTCACCCTCTCATGTTTCTCTCTTGATGGTGTGCACGCGCTGTGAGGAAAGTTGGGTGGTGTTTGATTTGGTTATTGCATTTCTTCTCTTTTTGCAATTTCCTTGGTTGCATACATGTTTTATTCACATATCTTCTTTATGTTCTAGATCAGGAATGTATACATGCCTTGTTTTGCATATATTCTCTATATGTTGGGCAGTTAACTAAGTAGAGTAAGTTACGTTATTTGTGCACCGAGGTGGCTTTATCTGTGATTCAAGATTTAATCATATTATTACTGTGTATTTGTGAGATTTATGAATTATACAGGTGATTAACGAGTATCATTAATAATTATTGCCTCTATTATCTCGTCAAGTTTAATTATGATTCTTGCTTAGTACATGGGTTCGGTTGTACTTATACTACATTTTGCAGTTAATTGTGCAAATCTATTTGTTGGACCGAGCCATCAGTAGATGTGACTTGTTGTTTCAAATATCTTCAAGCGACGAGGCGGAGTTGTATCTCGACCGTAGTCTTGGCGTCTTTTTTATTTTAGTACTGCTATTTTATTTAGACAGTATTTTACTTTGTATTTCAGACTTATACTTCTATTTTATAGCTCGTGACTCTGTATTACCAGTTATGTGGGATTATTATGTATCGACGTTGTTATTTATGTTATTGGCTTTAGACTTGTACTGTTTTTATATTTCGGTTATCTTGTTCCACTTTAATTATTTTTGGATTGCCTAGCGACTAAGTTAGGCTCCATCACGACTGATTGGTGATTTTGGTTCGTGACAGATTCATCCAAAGAAGATTGAGGTAGTTCAAGGTTGGCCCAAACCGTGTACCAATATAAAGATTGAGATTTATTTCGGTTTGACTAGCTACTATCGTCACTTTGTAGAAGGGTTTTTATCTATTATGGCTCCATTGATCAAGTTGACTCAGAATGGTGCTCCATTCAGATAGTTTAACGAGTGTGGATTGAACTTTCAGAAGCTTAAGACGGCTTTGACTACAAATTCAGTTTTGGTGTTACCCTCCGGATCAGGGATGTATACTATCTAGTGTGATGCCTCGTGTTTTGGACTAGTTGTGTGGTGATGCAGGACGGTAGGGTGATTGCATATACGTCACGCCGGTAGAGTCGTTACATTTCCTTGCATTAATGATTTGTCTGATTAATTGTAGGGTTTCTGGGTATTCTTGAAGATTAATTTGAGATCGGGTTATCACCATTTGAAGATTTGGACTTCAGACATCCCTAGATGGGTTTTAGGACTCGTTATAGGCATTATGAGTTTTTGGTAATATCTTTTGGTTTGATTAATGCCCCGACATCTTTCATGCATTTGATGAACAATGTATTTCAGTCGTATTTGGATTATTTTGTTATTGTGTTAATTTATGATATCTTGGTATATTTCCATTGTGCTAAGAATTATGAGTAGTATTTGAGGATTGTGGTTCATATTTTGAGAGAAACAAGTTGTATGCTAAGTTTTCTAAGTGCGAGTTTTGGTTGTATTTGGTGGCTTTCTTGGGACATGTGATGTCAAATGATATGATCAAGGTTGTGTAATGACCCGGCCAGTTATTTTGTGTATTTTATCCTCGATCCCCCTACTTGATGCTTTACATATATGTATTTGTGATTATGTGACTTGCGGGGGCGGTTGGTTTGGTTTTGGGAAAGTTTTGGATTAAACTTGGACACTTAGGCCCAAGGTTGGAGGCTTAAGTAGTAAGAGTTAACCAGAGTTTGACTTTTATGTAGACTATCTTGGAATGGTATTTTGATGGTCCCAATAGGTTTGTATGGTAATTTTGGACTTAGGCGTATGTCCGAATTTTTATTTGGAGGTTTCTAGGTTGATTTGGTCCTATTTAGCAAAATTGGAATATTGAATGTTTGGAAGGTTCATAGGTTTAACCGACAATTGAATTTGATGATATCGGGTTCATATTGTGATTTTGGGAGTTAGAATAGGTCTGTTTTATCATTTGGGACTTGCATGCAAAATTTGAGGTCATTACGAGTTGTTTAGGCATGCTCGGCGTAAGTTTTGAATTTGGATTAGTTCCTTAGGATTGAATTGAGGTGAGATTCGTGGTTTTGATATTGGTTTGTGTGATTTAAAGCTAGGTTCGTGTTTTGTTTTGGAATTGGTTAGTGTGATTGGATGGATACCGGGGTCCTTAAGTGGGTTTCGAATGGGTCTCAGACCATTTTCCCTTTTTTTGGTTTTTGAAGTTGTAGTGTACTTCGCGATCGTGGAGAGTATTTTTGTGGCAAGTATGTTTTCTCTTCGCATTCGAAATGGGGGTGGTCGTGTTCACAGAGCATAAGGGGTAGTGGCCTTTATGTTTGTGACTTGGGAGTCACGTTTGCATAGAAGGGGTGGTCGGTTGGGAGCTTCGGGCTTTTAGCCTTCACATTCACGTGTGAAGGACCATGTTTGGGTAGGCACAATAGCGCTAGGCATCACATTAGCACCCAGGTCTTCGCGATTGCGTATGGTCTTCAGAGATAACTTCTGGTTTCTGCTTTGCGATAGCGAAGTAGGTCATGCGATCACGAAAGACATCGCTAGGTAGCCACTTAAATAATCTTATTTTGAGGGTTTGAGTTATTTTATCACATTTTGAGTTTGGGAGCTCGGACTTGGGCAATTTTGGAGTGGAGTTTTACGATTTGGATTGAGGTAAGTATATTTCACTCATATTGGTTTGTTATTCATGATTTTAGCATTTGAATCATGAATCTAAGTGAAGAAATTATTGCTAATGTTTTTGGATTGAGTGCATATTTGTATCAAGATCATAGCTTTATTGTTGGGGTTATTTTCTGTTGCTTCTATTGATATTATTAAGTTATTTTGGCTAGATTCGAGCTCCGGAAGTTGATTAACGCGGAAGGGATTCTTATAGTATTTATTGGTCTTGATTGAGGTAAGTATTTTACCTAAAGTTTGTTGAGACACTAGTTGCCTAAGTTATTTGTGATGGCTATGTGCTATGGGTGACACACATGTGAGGTTTGAGCCCATGTGCGTACACATGGGTATTATTCATGCTTGGGATAATGCATTAGGGTATAAAATGCCTTGAATTGATTGCTAAGCATCACGCTGTTATGTTTCTTATGTTTGTACCTCTTTGTGACCTATTTGAACCATGTTTGAGGTTACATAGACGTTAATCTCCTGATTGAACCTAATAATTGCTATTTTTGTAATGTAATTTCCTGATTTGAGCTATGGTAGCACACATTGCACATGCATACACTTTAACATATCATTTATACCAGTCCAGGAGTATGAAATTTGATATTCATTGTTCATGTACATGTGATCTTGTGTATCTACCTTCTGTGTGATATGGCTTGGACTGGTAGCATGTGAGTTATCCCTGCGGTCGAGATTATTGGTACGTGAGTTATCCATGTGCTTGTGATTATTGGCACGTGAGTTGTCCATGCGCTTGTGATATGATAGCATGTGATTTATCCATGCGGATCTGAGATATTGTTATTATTAGCATGTGAGTTGACCGTGCAACACGTGAGTTATCTGTATAGCGTGTGGATAAGGATCCATCCCATAGGGTCACCCTCTCATGTTTCTCTCTTGATGGTGTACACGCGGTGTGAGGAAAGCTGGGTGGTGTTTGATTTGGTTATTGCATTTCTTCTCGACTTGCAATTTCCTTGGTTTCATACATGTTTTATTCTTATATCTCCTTTATATGCTAGATCAAGAATGTATGCATGCCTTGTTTTGCATATATTTTCTATATGTTGGGCAGTTAACTATGTAGAGTAAGTTACGTTATTTGTGCGCCGAGGTGGCTTTATCTGTGATTCAGGATTTAATCATATTATTACTGTGTACTTGTGATATTTATGAATTGTACAGGTGATTAACGAGTGTCATTAATAATTATTGCCTCTATTACCGCGTCGAGTATAATTATGATACTTGCTTAGTACATGGGTTCGGTTGTACTTATACTATATTTTGCACTTAATTGTGCAAATCTATTTGTTGGACAGAGCCATCACTAGCTGTGACTTGTTGTTTTAATTATCTTCAAGCGACGAGGCAGAGTTGTATCTCGACCGTAGTCTTGGCATCTTTTTTATTTTAGTACTGCTATTTTATTTAGACAGTATTTTACTTTATTTCAGACTTGTACTTCTATTTTATAGCTCATGTATTACCAGTTATGGTGGATTATTATGTATCGACGTTGTTATTTATGTTATTGGCTTTAGACTTGTACTGTTTTTATATTTCGGTTATCTTGTTCCACTTTAATTAGTTTTGGATTGCCTAGCGACTGAGTTAGGCGCCATCACGAATGATTTGTGATTTTGGTTCGTGACAGATTCATCCAAAGAAGATTGAGGCAGTTCAAGGTTGGCCCAAACCATCTACAAATATAGAGATTGAGATTTTCTTGGGTTTGACTAGCTACTATAGTCACTTTGTAGAAGGGTTTTTATCTATTATGGCTCCATTGATCAAGTTGACTCAGAATGGTGCTCTATTCAAATAGTCTGCCGAGTGTGGATAGAACTTTCACAAGCTTAAGACTGCTTTGACTACAAATCTAGTTTTGGTGTTACCCTCAGGATCATGGATGTATACTATCTATTGTGATACCTCGTGTGTTGGACTAGGTGTTTATTGATGCAGGACGGTAGGCTGATTGCATATACGTTGCGCCAGTAAAGTCATTACATTTCCTTGCATTAATGATTTGTTTGATTAATTGCAGGGTGTCTGGGTATTATTGAAGATTAATTTGAGATCGGGTTATCATCATTTGAAGATTAGGACTTCAGATATCCCTAGATAGGTTTTAGGACTCGTTATAGGCATTATGAGTTTTTGGTAATGTATTTTGGTTTGATTAATGCCCCGACATCTTTCATGCATTTGATGAACAATGTATTTCAGTCGTGTTTGGATTATTTTGTTATTGTGTTAATTTATAATATCTTGGTATATTCCTATTGTGCTGAGAATTACGAGTAGTATTTGAGGATTGTGGTTTAGATTTTGAGAGAAACAAGTTGTATGCTAAGTTTTCTAAGTACGAGGTTTGGTTGGATTTGGTGGCATTCTTGGGCCATGTGATGTTAAATGATAGGATCAAGGTTGTGTAATGACCCAGCCAGTTCTTTTATGTATTTTATCCTCGATCCCTCTACTTGATGCTTTACATATATGTATTACTTGCGGGGGCGGTTGGTTTGGTTTTGGGAAAGTTTTGGATTGAACTGGGACACTTAGGCACAAGGTTGGAGGCTTAAGTTGTAAGAGTTAACCAAAGTTTGACTTTTGTGTAGACGATCTTGGAATGGTATTTTGATGGTCCCAATAGGTTTGTATGGTAATTTTGGACTTAGGCGTATGTCCGAATTTTTATTTGGAGGTTTCTAGGTTAATTTGGTCCTATTTAGCGAAAGTTGGAATATTGAAGGTGTGGAAGGTTCATAGGTTTGACCGGCAATTGACTTTGATGATATCGGGTTCAGATATTGATTTTGGGAGTTAAAATAGGTCTGTTTTATCATTTGGGACTTGCATGCAAAATTTGAGTTCATTACGAGTTGTTTAGGCATGCTCGGCGTAAGTTTTGAATTTGGATTAGTTCCTTAGGATTGAATTGAGGTGAGATTCATGGTTTTGATATTGGTTTGTGTTTTTTAAAGCTAGGTTCGTGTTTTGTTTTAGAATTGGTTGGTGTGATTGGATTGATACCGGGGTCCTTAGGTGTGTTTCGAATGGGTCTCGGACCATTTTCCCTTGTTTTGGTTTTTGAAGTTGTAGTGTACTTCGCGATCGTGGAGAGTATTTTAGTGGCAAGTATGTTTTCTCTTCGCATTTGCGATGGGGGTGGTCATGTTCGCAGAGCATAATGGGCAGTGGCCTTCACGTTTGCGACTTGGGAGTCACGTTCGCATAGAAAGGGTGGTCGGTTGGGAGCTTCAGGCTTTTAGCCTTCACATTCACGTGTGAAAGACCGTGTTCGTGTAGGCACAATAGCGCTAGGCATCTCGTTAGCGCCCAGGTCCTCGTGATTGCGTATGGTCTTCAGAGATAGCTTCTGGTTTGTTATTTGCGATAGCGAAGTAGGTCATGTGATCACGAAGGACATCACTAGGTAGCCACTTAAATAATCCTATTTTGAGTGTTTGAGTTATTTTATCACATTTTGAGTTTGGGAGCTCGGACTTGGGCGATTTTTGAGAGGATTTTTACGATTTGGATTGAGGTAAGTATTTTTCAGTCATATTTGTTTATTATTCATGATTTTAGCATTTGAATCATGAATCTAAGTGAAGAAATAATTGCTAACATTTTTGGATTGAGTGCATATTTGTATCAAGATCATAGCTTTATTGTTGAGGTGATTTTCTATTGCTTCTATTGATATTATTAATTTATTTTGGCTAGATTAGAGCTCAGGCAGTTGATTCACGCGGAAGGGATTCTTATAGTATTTATTGGGCTTGATTGAGGTAAGTATTTTACCTAAAGTTTGTTGAGACACTAGTTGCCTAAGTTATTTGTGATGGCTACGTGCTATGGGTGACACACATGTGAGGTTTGAGCCCATGTGCGTACACATGGGTATTATTCATGCTTGGGATAATGCATAGGCTATAAAATGCCTTGAATTGATTGCTAAGCATCACGCTGTTATGTTTCTTATGTTTGTACCCCTTTGTGAGCTATTTGAACCATGTTTGAGGTTATATAGAGGTTAATCTCCTGATTGAACCTAATAATTGTTATTTTTGTAATGTAATTTCCTGATTTGAGCTATGGTAGCACACATTGCACATGCATACACTTTAACATATCATTTATACCAGTCCAGGAGTATGAAATTTGATATTCATTGTTCATGTACATGTGATCTTGTGTATCTACCTTCTGTGTGATATGGCTTGGACTGGTAGCATGTGAGTTATTCGTGCGGTCGAGATTATTAGTACGTGAGTTGTCCATGTGCTTGTGATTATTGGCACGTGAGTTGTCCATGCGCTTGTGATATGATAGCATGTGATTTATCCATGCGGATCTGAGATATTGTTATTATTAGCACGTGAGTTATCTGTGTAGCATGTGGATAAGGATCCATTCCATAGGGTCACCCTCTCATGTTTCTCTCTTGATGGTGTACACGCGGTGTGAGGAAAGTTGGGTGATGTTTGATTTGGTTATTGCATTTCTTCTCTACTTGCAATTTCCCTTGTTGCATACATGTTTTATTCACATATCTTCTTTATATGCTAGATCAGGAATGTATACATGCCTTGTTTTGCATATATTCTCTATATGTTGGGCAGTTAACTAAGTTGAGTAAGTTACGTTATTTGTGCGCCGATGTGGCTTTATCTGTGATTTAGGATTTAATTATATTATTACTGTGTACTTGTGAGATTTATGAATTGTACAGGTGATTAACGAGTATCATTAATAATTATTGCCTCTATTACCTCGTCGAGTTTAATTATGATACTTGCTTAGTACACGGGTTCGGTTGTACTTATACTACATTTTGCAGTTAATTGTGCAAATCTATTTGTTGGACCGAGCCATCAGTAGCTGTGACTTGTTGTTTCAATTATCTTCAAGTGACGAGGCTGAGTTGTATCTTGACCGTAGTCTTGGCGTCTTTTATATTTTAGTACTGCTATTTTATTTAGACAGTATTTTACTTTGTATTTCAGACTTGTACTTTTATTTTATAGCTCGTGGCTCTGTATTACCAATTATGGGGGATTATTATGTATCGACGTTGTCATTTATGTTATTGGCTTTAGACTTGTACTGTTTTTATATTTCGGTTATCTTGTTCCACTTTAATTATTTTTGGATTGCCTAGCGACTAAGTTAGGCTCCATCACGACTGATTGGTGATTTTGGTTCGTGACAGATTCATCCAAAGAAGATTGAGGTAGTTCAAGGTTGGCCCAAACCGTCTACCAATATAGAGATTGAGAATTTCTTGGGTTTGACTAGCTACTATCGTCACTTTGTTGAAGGGTTTTCATATATTATGGTTCCATTGATCAAGTTGACTCATAATGGTTCTCCATTTATATAGTCTGACGAGTGTGGGTAGAACTTTCAGAAGCTTAAGACTGCTTTGACTACAAATCCAGTTTTGGTGTTACCCTCAGGATCATGGATGTATACTATCTATTATGATTCCTCATATGTTGGACTGGGTGTGTGTTGATGCAGGATGGTAGGGTGATTGCATATACGTCGCGCCAGTTTGTGCCCCATGAGATGAACTATTTAGTAATTGATTTGGAGTTGTCGGCTATTGTGCATGCGTGTATGATTTGGAAGCATTACTTGTATGACGTGTCTTGTGAGGTTTACACTAATCATCGAAATCTTTAGCATCTGTTCAAGGAAAAGAATTAGAATTTGAGGTGGCGAAAGTGGTTGGAGGTTTTGAAGGATTATGATATCACTATCTTGTATCATCTAGGGAAGGTGAATATGGTAGCGGATGCTTTTCGTAGGAAGGCAGAGAGTACAGGGAGTTTGGAATTTATTCCAACTGTAGAGATGCCCTTGGCTATAGATGTTTAGGCTTTGGCCAATAGATTAGTGAGATTGGATATTTTCGAGCCTAACAAAGTTCTTGCTTATGTTATTGTGCAATCGTCCTTGTTTGAGTGCATTAAGGTTTATCAATATGATGATCCCCATTTGCTTGTCCTTAAGGAAACGGTGTTGCGAGGTGGTGCTAAGGAGTTGGTCATTGTCGATGATGTTATATTACAACTTTAGGGTAAATTTGTGTTCCTAATGTGGATGTTGTAAAGGAGTTGATTCTTGAGGAGGCTCATAGTTCGCAGTATTCTATTCACCCAGGTACTACGAAGATGTATCATGACATGAAGCAACATTATTGGTGGCGGAAGATGAAGAAAGACATTTTTGGGCATGTTTTGTGGTGTTTGAATCGTCTGCAAGTCAAGTATGAGCATCAGAGACCAAGTGGTTTGCTTCAGAGGTTAGATATACCAGAGTGTAAGTAAGATTGCACTACTATGGACTTTGTGGTAGGTTTGCCATGGACCCTGAGGAAGTTTGATGTTATTTGGGTCATTGTGGACAGGTAGACCAAGTCTGCGCATTTCATTCTAGCCATGAATTCTTATACTTCATAGAAGTTGGCTTAGATCTACACTAGAGAGATTGTCCGTTTGCATGGTGTATTTATTTCTATTATATCGGATTGGGGTATTCAGTTTTCATTGCACTTTTGGAGAGCTGTTTAGCATGACTTGGGCATGCAGGTAGTGCTTATCACAAATTTCACCCACGGACGGATGGGCAGTCCGAGCGGACCTCTCAGATCCTTGAGGACATATTGAGGGCCTATGTTATTGATTCAGAAGCCAATGGGATCAATTTCTATCGCTAGAGGAGTTTTCTTACAAAAACACTACTACCAATCTAGTATTCAAATGACTCCATATGAGGCATTATTTGGAAGATGGTGTCGTTCTCCGGCTGGTTGGTTTGAGTCAGGTGAGGCTAGGTTGTTGGGCATAGATTTGGTTCGTGATATTTAAAAGAAAATGAAGTTGATTCAGGAGTGGCTTCGTACAACGTAATCCAGGCAGAAGAGTTATGCTGATAGGAGGGTTCATGATATGGCTTTCCTGGAGGGTAAGACGGGTTCTCTTAGAGTTTCACATATGAAGGGCGTGATGAGATTTAAGAAGAAGGCAAAGTTGAGCCCTCAGTATATTGCTCCATTTAAGGTTTTGGAGAAAGTTGGTGAGATGGCTTACAAGCTTGCTTTTCCACCCAGCTTGTGGGGAGTTCATCTGGTATTTCATACTTCCATGCTTCAAAAGTATCATGAATATTAGTCATATAAATTGATTTCAGTTCAGTATATTTGGATGAGAATCTCACTTATGAAGAAGAGTTGGTGGCCATCTTGGATAGGGAGGTTCGGAAGTTGAGATTGAAAGAGATTACATCAGCTAGGGTTCAGTAGAGAGGTCAATCGATCAAGGAAGCGACTTGGGAGACTGAGCATGATATGAGAAGCAGATATCCTCATCTATTTGACATTCCAGGTATGATTATATACTCATCCGAGGACAAATATTTGTTTAAGAGGGGGAGCATGTAACTAACCGGCCGGTCATTTTGTGTAATTGAGCAACATTTTCCTATTTGTTGCTTCCTATATGTTTGTTTGTTATTTTGTGAGTTGCAGGAATGGTTGGTTTGTTTTCATGAAGGTTTGGGAGTAAATTGGAACACTTAGTTTAATTTTTGGAGACTTAAGTTGCTAGAGTTTACGAAGTTTGACCTTTCAGTAAACAACCTCGGATTGGTGATTTTATGGTTCCAATAGGTTCGTATTGGGACTATGTTCGAATTTGAATTTGGAGGTTCCTAGAAAGTTTTGGCTATATTTTCCAAAAGTTAGCAATTTGAAGGATATGAGAGTTTATTGGTTTGGCTGAAGTGGACTTTGATGTCATTGGACTACTATTGTTGTTTTGGGACTTTGAATAAGTTCATTTAGTTTATTGGAACTTGTGTGCAAAGTATATTTGAAATTTGGAATGTCTAAGTGTGATTCAGATGTGTTAGGCAAAGTTAGAATGTTTGAAAGTTACGAGAAGGATTTTGTTCTTTGATTCTTGAATTGATGTTATTTGTGGTGTTTCGAGCCCTTGGATAAGTTCGAAGTATGTATATGGACTTTTTTGGTATGATTGGACGGGGTATCAGAGGGCTCGGGTGCATTTCCAGGTGGTGTTAGACTATTTTCCTATTGTTAGAAGTTGCTGGTTTTCTGATGCAAGGTGATGCTTCGTGATCGTGGAGCTGGGTCTCACGACCTTAGAGAAGGGAGATGGCAGGTGAGATTTTGCTATTTGCGAACCCGTGCATGGGCAGGAGCATCACGTTCGCGTGCACGCAATCACATTCGTGATGGTATGGAGTAAGGCCGGAGGTTTGTCTTCGCGTTCCCGTAGGTGTTTCCGGGTTCACGTAGAGGCGGGGCCTAGCTAGGGGGTGTTGAGCTTCACATTTGCGAATGGGAGTATGCATTCACGGAGGGTGGACTGGTTGGCTTTCTCGATCGTGGGACTTCAGACGCGATCCCATAGGATGATTTTGGGCAGCAACATTTTTGCGCTTCGCCATCGCGAAGCTTTGGACTGTGATCACAAAGGGTATGCTTGTGCATACTATTTTAAGTCGAAATTTGAGGATTTTGCCTATTCTCTCATATTTTGAAACCTAGGTTGTGAGAGGAGGCGATTTTGAAGAGAAATTTCATTACTACATTAGAGTTAAGGAATTTTCACTTGGATTTGGTTCTATATCTTAATTCCCCATTGATTTCTACACCTAAAACTTGGAATTTAAAAGTGAAATTTGGATTTTTGTCTACAACATAAGATAGTATAATTTAAATATTTGAGCGATGATTTGTACTCGATTTTGGAATCTAATCACATATTTGGATTCATGGGGTTATGGATTGCCGGAATCTACCCCTTAACTCGAGTTTTGACCATGTGTGCCCGCATTAACTTTTGTTGACTTTTGGGGGTTTGATTAAATATTGAAGCTTTATTATTTGGAATTGATTCCTATAGGTTTATTTGATGTTATTGAGCTGTATTTTACAAGATTCAAGTAGTTTAGAAGTTGATTTGAGAGAAAAAGCTATTTTGGAAGGTTGAAGCGGTTACTTGATAGAGGTAAGTCTCTTGCCTATCCTTGTAAGAGAGAATTTTTTCCATAGGTTATTTATTTGCTTCTTTCCACTTGATTTAGGTGCCTTATATATGATATGTGAAGAGCATATATGCATGTCTAGGTTATGACCACAACCGGTTAGAGTTAGGCTTATATTATGACTTGTTGAGACTATATGAATTTTTATCCATGTTTCATTGATTCTATGACTACGTGATAAATATTAATCATAATTTGAGACTATGCTAGAGTTATAACTTGTTGATTTAAAAATGACAGACTTCTTTCACCGTGTTGGGCTCTCTACTTCGGCCATACTCATGTACCGCACTTGACTTATGGTTTAGTGATTTTTGATTCTTGTTGATCATGTGGATATCATGATCGGACTTAAGAATATTATATGAACAAATTGACCTATTATGGAAAGTTAAATTATATAATTAGCAATAGCCACCTGTTATTCATGTTTATATTCATCCGCATTGTATTATTATGTCCTGGTGCATCTTTATTGAATCATCTCATGTGCACATATATTAGTTAGAGAGTTGGATATTGAGGAAAGTTAAGGATTTTGGAACTAAGGACAAAGAGGATGTTGATTATGGATTTTAGTATTATTAGTGGATCGGGTTGCACGCCACAACAATGCTTGGATATCAATCCGTTCCGGTAGAGTTAAGTGATTACCCATGTTACTTTGGGCTCTGTGAGCGCAGGCACCCAATTGGCGCTAGTTTGGATACTTGACCAGTGTCAGGCATATGAATTTATACTATGAGGTATTGGGATTTGATCATGAGCATGCATACACATTCTAGGTTCATCCAGCATATTGATTGGTTTAAATCATAATTTTGGAAGTAATTGAGATATTTGACTTTGATCTTGTGTTTCCTTTGCTTGAAATTCATGTCTAAATATTAGATATTACTGTGTCATTGCCTTGTATCCATTTGATGATATCATGCCTTCGCTATTGTTGTATTTTATGCTTTTACTTTCTAAATGAACTGCTAGTAAGTGTTAGCATCGACTTCTTGCCACAACATCTTCGAGGATATACTTGATACTTATTGAGTATTGTTGTTTTACACTCATACTACACTTCTGCATATTTTGTGCAGATTCTAAGGCCGGTACCAGTCATACCTGTCCAGCTACATAGAGACTTTCATCGGAGACTTTGTTGTTAGTTGCTTGCATGATTCGATCTGCAGCATATGGAGTCACCTTATCTTGATTATCTAATTTTGTCGTTTGTTTTTTCCAGATAGATATTGTTATTTGATAGATACAATTCACTCTTATTAGATTCTTGTAATGTTGTGACACCAGATTTTGGTCATTGCTAGACAGTATGACGGGCTCAATTCAAGGACACTCAATTCAATCTCAATTTTAGGCTTTCGAAGCTCTGACGCCGGCCCTTCTCCTTTACGGGTCTAAAATTTTCGCGTTCTTTCAGTCATCCTGGTCGACAGGGAAGAAAGATATGGTGGTCGCGTTTAGAACCTGTTTCTGATGTTTTAATTTGATATTGTTTTTCAGATTATATTTGCTTTTGTATTTTTATCATATCCTGTTAAATGACATAAAATTGGCTTCCGTTATTGGTATTGGGTGTTGTCTTGCCTAGCAAGCAAGTTAGATGCCAACACGACCTTTGGAGGGAATTTGGATTGTGAAACATTATTATTATTTTTCATTGCCAACCTTTTTGAGCATGTAAGCGTTTTCTTTGGCACCTGCATTACAAGCCGGTATTATTTTATTTTAATTAACTTTTGGTTGAACCTTTAACTTCGAAACAACTTAAGTCACAAGATTGAGAGCTAAAAATGGTGATAAAAAAATTAAATAGCTTTTTAGTGAAACCGAAGAAAGAAAGAAAAAGTTCACTTGTGTAAATAAAGAACCACTAGCGGTGAATGCAAAAATATGAAGAGAGTGAGATAAAAAATTGAAATAAAAACAAGTTTAGAAAAAAACAGATGATGCATCTACAAATACGCCTTGTCCTTAATAGTAAGTTGTCAATGTGTTAAATGCTTAAAGAAAAAGGGGCCTATCAGAGATATAGTTTGTGGCAGGGCATTAGAAGTTTGATTTTGAGACTTGTACGCTTGAATTGACTGTTGTATTATATTAAAGTGCTTTTGTGGGTTAGTCACTCTTACTCAAATGTATCCTACCTATCTTTTAGTCTATATTACAACCCGTGAAATCCTATTTGATCTTAGATTAGGCAGAGTTAGATTAGTCGAGTCCTACACTATATGCAATCCTATTATACGACCTCAGGAAGCTTTGAATTTATTTGTGAAAGCGAGTGGATTCTTGTCCTTATGTTTGCTTACTTAACTTACATTTGAATTCTTAATTTGAATATTTAGATTATCCCTTTTCTTATTTTATGGTGAAGGAACATGACTTCATGATAGATACGTGATGTTATTAGACTTCTCTTGTTGGTGAGTGCACAAGCCGAGAATATTTAGTGACAACGAGTCTGTCCTTGAGGTGAGGTGGTTATGGCAGGTTGTGAATGCATTGAATTGTTTTACTAAACTTTGGCATGTAAATTGAAAAATGTGCAAAAAATACATATGCAATGGCTTAATTGTTGGTACCAACCATGGTCATAGGTGTAAGTGTACATAATTGATATATGCTTCTTCTTATTATGGTGTTTTATGTGACATCTTTGAGTTAGTGTAGTTTTGTGTTGCTCAAGGACGGGCAAGAATTTAAGTGTAGGGTGCTGATATTCAACCAAAAGTATAGTTTTTTGAGTGCTAATTACCTCAAATCTTGGTGTGTTATTGTCACGGCCCAAAATTCACAAGTCGTGATGGCATCTAATCTAACCCGCTAGGTAAAAAAACAATCACGTAATATCAATAAAAATAAAATAACATGGTCTAATAACTCAACAACGGAAGAATATCATAAAATATTTGAGAATATAGCAAAAATATGCTACTACAACAAACCCTAAAATCTGGTGTCATACAAGCACTACTGAATAACAAGGTAAAAGCAAAATCCTCTAATACAACTGTCTAAATATAATAATAGTAAAGATAAAGATGATAGAAAGATAACTTTAAGGACAACAGGCGATATGACAGTTACCACGTAGTCTCCCAAAAATTGGAAACAACTCAAGCCTGAAAATCACCTCGATCGGATGTACCTGGATCTACATACGAAGTGCAGAGTGTAGTATGAGTATAACCGACCCAATATACTAAATAAGTAACAATGTTAACCTTGGATTAAAAGTAGTGACGAGCTCAGGACAATAGTTAAATGCCAATGCCAATATCCGATAACAGTTCAGAATATAAAGGATAAACCGTAGAGACAGTAGCTCAATGATATCAAGTTCAACTTTTTCACATTTAAGAAATTTAGGCATGCTTTCAAGCATAACAGTTAAAACCCAACACAAATATAGTAGGTCAATTATCAGTTAGCATGAGAAAAGTACATATATATGCCTATATGTCAAGTATACATGTAAATCAACAATATCATAGTGGATCCATGAAGAATATTTATACTTAGCACTATAAGCGTGCTTGGCATAACTACCCATCATCAAGCACGTGTATGAAATATTGTGACTGCGCTCATTGCTGGTATGTTAGACTCTGGAGGGGTGGATCCTGCCCAAGCGCTAATCATAATCATTAAGCCCAATATGGTTCTGGCGTACGCATTACCTCAAAATCAGTACCAAACTGGCTCTAAGGCCCAAACTCAGTCATTTGCCGTCCAAGTCTCAGATAAATACATCTCAAGTACTTTGTTTAACAGAATTACCCTTAAGCAGTATCAACATGGGAGGAATCAAATAGGAAGTACTGAGAAAAAGATATTATTCACGAATATTATCATGACTGAGTACATATGTGCAAATAAGGTATATAACTCAGAAACAACAAGAATAGCCCTATTAAGTATCGAACAGTTAGCACATAGTCTAGACATGATATCTAACATGATTCACATTTCAAATAATCAAAAAAGTAGAGGGAACGCGGGGATAACATGATATGATAGAAAGCCAAGCCTGGTAATAAACTAAAGGCCTCCCCAAACCATGGACACAGTGGTGCACGCACACACGTCTGTCACCTAACGCGTACATCACCTCGATATCTTTTATATAACGTAGTTCTTAGGTTTAAATACCCCCAAATCCAAGTTTCTATGTGTTATTTACCTCAAAGCGCGCAACTCAATGCTCAACCAAACCCTTGCCAAGCGAATCGGCCTCTAAATGACTCGAATCTAGCCAAAGTAACTTAATTCTATCAATAATAGCTATAGGAAACAATTTCAAAAGATAAAGTTAAAGTCTTTAACCAGAATCAAAAAGTCAATCCCGGGACCACACCTTGGAACCCGACAAAATTTACAAAATCTGAACACCCATTCAATTACGCGTCCAACCATACTAAATTCATCCAATTACATCCACAAACCGTCCTCTAAATCCTCAATTTTTATTCTCCAACAACATAGTCTAAAACCCCCAAATTTTACCTCAAACACACATAATATAGGCGTAAAAATCAATGGGTAAACAATAAATATCAATAAAAGTGATGAATCTTCACTTAAATTTTCAATTGTAGGCAAAACCCTCTCAAATATCGCCCCTAACCGAGCTCCACAAGTCCAAAATGAGAGAAAAACTCAAAACCCGTTGTTTATAAGACACTGCCAGGCATTTTGCATCTGCGATCCAAATCTTCGCTTCCGCGGAACTGCTTCTCCGGTCAAATCTACGCATCTGCAAAAATCACTTAGATATATGACCAATCGCACTTGCGGCTCAAAATGCGCAGCTGCGGTCAAGCTTCCCCCCTATGCGTCTGCACCTCCGAAGAGACTCCGCTTCTGCAACTCCAGCCTCTCCTGCTCGAATTCGCTTTTGCGGCCAACTCCTTCGCACCTGTGGGCTCGCAGATACAGAAAGTGCCTCGCATCTACAGCCTCTACCAAGCCTAGCAATCCTCCGCTTAAGCAATAATCCTGTCATTCCTATGACTTCGCACTTGCGGCCCCATTCTCGTAGGTGCGATCACACCAGGCATCAGAAAAATTCAGCTAAGTTCCTAAGTCTAAAGCTAGTCCGAAATCAATCCGAATCTCACCCGAGGCCCCCGAGACCTCAACCAAACATACCAATAAGTCCTAAAACACCACACAAACTTAGTCGAAGCCTCAAATCAGAACAAATAACATCAAAACAACGAATTGCACCCCAATTCAAGCGAACGAACTTAATAAATTTCAAACTTCTAAAACCAATGTCGAATCATATCAACCCAACTCCGATTGACCTCAAATTTTGCACACAAGTCACAAATGACACAACAGACCTTCTCCAACTCTTGGAACAAAATTCGAGCTCGCTATGAATAAAGTCAACTCTCGGTCAAACTTCTCAACCTTTCAAACTTTCAACTTTTCAACTTTTGCCAAAAGCCTCAAACCAACCTAATGACCTCCAAATCAATATTCATACATATTCCTAAGTCCACAATCACTCTACGAAACTGTTGAAACCATTAAAACTTCATTCTGGAGTCAAACTCTGGACAACTTAAGCGCTCAACCTTGGGACTAAGTGTCCCAATTCACTCCAAAATATCCCTGAAACCAAACCAACCACCCCAGCAAGTCACATAACCACAAATGAGTATAGAAGAAGCGCTAAATGGGGGAACGGGGCCACAATATACAAAACGACTGGCCGAGTCGTTACATTCTCCCAATCTTGAATAAACGTGCGTCCTCGAACTGGTCTAGAATCATACCTGGAATCTCATATATGTGTGGATATCTGCTTTGCATCTCCCTCTCAGTCTCCCGAGAAGCCTTCTCGACTGACTGACCTCTCCACTGAACTTTCACCAAAGCTATATTCTTTGATCTCAACTTCTGAACCTATCGATCCAAAATGGCCACCAGCTCCACATCATAAGTCAAATTCCCATCTAGTTGTGCCGCGCTGAAGTCCAAAACATGAGCCGGTTCACCATAATAATTTCATAGCATAGAAACATGAAATACTGGGTGAACAACCGATAGACTATGTGGCAATGTAAGCTTATAGGCCACCTCTCTAATCTTCTTAAGCTCTTCAAAATGGACATTATAGCGAGGGCTCAACTTTACCTTCTTCCTGAACCTCATCACACCCTTCATGGGAGACACTCTTAGCAATACCTTTTCTCCCACCATATATGCAACATCACGAACCTTCCGATCAGCGTAACTCTTCTATCTAGACTATGCTGTACGAAGTTAATCCTGAATCAACTTGACTTTCTCCAAAGCATCTCAAACCAGATCAGTGCCCAACAACCTAGCCTCCCCCGGCTTAAACCAACCAACTGGAGATCGACACCACCTCCCATATAAAGCCTCATAAGGAGCCATCTGAATACTCGATTGGTAGTTGTTATTCTAGGCAAACTCTGCAAGCGGTAGAAACTGATCCCAAAAACCTCCGAAATCCATAACACAGGTGTGTAGCATATCCTCCAAGATCTGATGGTGCGCTCAGACTATCTATGTGTATGGGGGTTGAATGTTGTACTCAACTCATCCTGTGTGCCCAACTCTCGCTACACTACTCTCCAAAACTGCGACATGAACTGCGTGCCTCGATCTGAAATAATGGACACTGGCACACCATGAACACAAACAATCTCACAGATATAGATCTGAGCCAGCCGCTCTGAAGAATAGGTGGTCACAACCGGAATGAAATGTGTGGACTTAAGTCAGTTGGTCCACAATTACCCAAACCGTATCAAATTTCTTCAAAGTCCGTGGGAGCCCAACAACGAAGTCGATGGTGATACGCTCCCATTTTCATTCGGGAATCTCAAGTCTCTAAAGCAAACCGCCTGGCCTCTGATACTCGTACATCACCTGCTGACCGTTCAAACACCGAGCCACATAGTCCACTATATCTTTCTTCATTCTTCTCCACCAATAGTGTTGCCTCAAGTCCAGATATATTTTGGTGGCACCCGGATGAATGGGATACTATGAACTATGGGCCTACTCAAAAATCAACTCACGCAACCCATCCACATTGGGCACACAAATCCAACCCTGCATCCTCAACACCCCCATCATCTCTAATAGAAACCTCCTTAGTATCACTGTGCTGCACCGTGTCCTTAAGGATAAGCAAATAGGAAGTTTTCATACCGACACTCTCTGATGCGCTCATACAAAGAAGACCGACAAACCACACAAGCTAGAACCCGACTAGGATTTGAAGCATCTAACCTCACGAACTGATTGTCCAAGGCCTAAACATATGATTCTAGCGGTCTCTCACTAACTGGAATATATGCAAGGCTACCCATACTCACGACCTTCCTACTCAAGGCATCGGTCACCACATTGGCCTTCCCGGGATGATACAAAATGGTGATATCATAGTCTTTTAACAGCTCTAACCACCTACGCTGCCTCAAATTTATATTCTTTTTCTTAAACAAGTGATGAAGACTTCGAGGATCTATAAATATCTCACAAGATACGCCATAGAGATAATGCCTCAAAATCTTCAATTCATGAACAATGGCTACTAGCTCTAAATCATGAACGAGGTAGTTCTTCTCATGGGACTTCAACAGGCGTGAAGCATAAGCAATTACCCTAACATCCTACGTCAACACACACCCAATACCAATCCGTGAAGCATCACAATAAACCGTATATGAACCCGATGCTGAAGGCAAAACTAGAACTAGAGCCGTGGTCGAGGCAGTCTTAAGCTTCTGAAAGCTCTACTCACACTTATTACACCACCTGAATGGGGCACCCTTCTAGGTTAATCTAGTCAAAGGTGCAGCAATGGACGAGAAACCCTCCACAAAACAACAATAATATCTGGCCAAGCAAAGAAAACTTCGAATCTCAGTAGTTCAAGACGGTCTGGGACAACTCTGAACTACTTCAATCTTCTTCGGATCTACCTGTTGATACCCAATTTTGCCCTCATATGATTAAATTATTCCATATACTTTCAAAGATTATTTTTTTGCATTATTACCCAATTTACAAGATCCATATAAGTGTTTTCTATAATATTCTATGCGTTTTAAAGTTTTAAAAGTAATTTTCTCGCATTTAATTTCATTAAATATTTATCAATTATCTCTTTAAAATATTTTAGGGTGATTTAATCACCCAAGTTATCGTTTTATACCCCCATGCACTTTTAATATATTTCATTTAAGTTTTTATAATTATATGTGCATTTTCTCTATTTTATCTATACTATTTACAATAATAGCCTATATTCCCTACATAATTATATTTATTATGTTATTTATGCTAAAATAGTATTTTTTAAAATATTTTTATAATGTTAAGGCCCAAAACATTTAGCCCAGTATTTGGCCCAACCAAACGACCCCTTTTTAAATCTGGTCGCGGCCCGTTCCATTTAACCCGCCCGCCCCCCTCCCCCCTTCGATCCTGGTCATTGATCTTAAATGATCAACGACCCATAACAACCTTTCTCCTCTCTTTATAATCCCTCGCCCAAACCCTAGAGACCTATTTTCCCACCCAGCCACCTCTGTATTCTCTCTCTCTCTCCACTCTTACACCAAACTCTAGCCGATCATGGATATTCTATCCCATTCCTTCCTTATACGCGTTCATACGCGCGTTCTACTTACCTTTTTTTCTATTATCACTCGGTTATGGAACTCTCGTTACTATTATACTTATGAAGAGTTCGATTCTCACAGATCTGGCTTTGATTCTATGGTTTTGGGTGCGATTGTGGTTCTATACACTTAAGAAGAGAAAACTTCTCTTGTATATGGTATGTCTCCGGTGATTCTATCGTGATTGGGGCTTGTGAACCATTTGTCCTAAATCTGACTCCAACTAGAGTTTGAAATTCTTACTTCCTCTGCTATTTTCAAGTGTGTATGGGATATATTATATCCTTTGTTTTGTTGGTTGATTGCATTTCCTTGTTTATTCATTCAACTTTTCTACTATATAAACCCCCTTTATTGTTCCCCCTCGGAGACTTAACTACTGTTATTCTCTCAACTCTCATCCTTCTATACTTTCTGCACTCTTGGTTGTGGCCGGCTGAAAGCCAAGGCCACCAGAATCTTTTCTAACTACCTCCTTAGTGCGAGCACTGCTCGAGGATCGTTCGAAGATCATGTGAACTCTGACGCAATAGGGGGTTGGAGTCCTGGTGCTGTTCTTATTTTTCTACTGGCATTTGGTGATTCTTCTCTATTTGTTTTTAAATTTCCAAATTGGTAAGTGCTCAAACTCTGGCAATTATGTTTCTTCCGTATTTATGTTAATGCTTCTGAATATCCATATTATATGGGCTTTACAAAGCCAATATGATATTATGCCAACCTTTGCTTTGGATTTCTCTTGTAATTTTTCATCTGGACTTGTATAAGTTAGCATATGTAGAAGATTTTTTGGGCTGTAATACTTGTTCGAAGTTGTTGTGTTCATGAATGCCTAATCTCATTGACTGTTTAATATTGTATCTTTTTATGTCTCAATTTGAATGCTTGCCCTAAAACTCTAAGGAATTACTGTCTTCCTAGAATTTGTTTTAATAAGTCCCTGAATCCTTTATGTAGGCTCTAGTGTTGTCCTTATTTACATGAATCCAATTGTTGTTCCAGTGCTTTAACCAAACATGTGGCTTTAAGAACTGTAATGTGGTGTTTGGCCAATCCTGCACTCTTTAGTATTGTCTAGGTTTCTAGGTGAATCCCAATACACTTATTTTTATGTATTATGCATGGTTGACTGGCTTAATTTCTGAAATTTGTCTGCTCTACTTGACCTTAAGTTGACATGTCTTCCTACTATGATATCATTGAACTTGGGAATTGTTGTGTTATATTCAGCATGATTAAGATTCTTATTGGTTGCTATAGACCATACCTATATGCTTATTTAGTATGTGTAATTGGCATCCTCTAGCTATGACTCTATCAGACCTTCCTGACTTAGATTCATAGTTTTAAAATCCTTTTTGGACTAATTCTGAACCATGCTCTACCCTAGACTCACTTCGGAAAGCTTAACATGTGCATCTTGTATGTGTTTGGTATGCTTACCTTGTTAACTCTAAATGGCATGTCTCTTCAATTCTCCTAATGTTATGTCTATCTTTAGCATGCTATCACCTGCTTAATGATTTAACCTATGTTGTTAGTTTTCCATGTCAAATTTACCATATTGAAATTAAGCCTATTGATTCTCCAAGTCTCGTGTTCTTTGCTTAATCAATCCTATAACACCAGCTTCCGAAATGCCAATGTGTTTATGAATCCTGCTAAATGTCATACAACTCTGTGTCTATGAGGTATTGCTTTAGGGATGTTTAGTTCATTTTCATGTATTACTAGGCAAGGGTCTTGGTCAAAAGCTTCAAGAGATCACAGAACCAATACGACCACAATATCATGGCACAACCTTTGATCTCGGGTACGAATATAACGCACAAGAATATCAAGATTGGATACCGATGTGGCGTGACTTTTACCATCCGTTGGAACAACCCATACCATCGCTGCACCAGGCATTCTGCCAGATTGATGTGATTTGGAGATCCAAGGAAGATGAGATTTTGGCCGGTATGAGAAAGCAGTTTCTGGACGGGGAAGATATGGACTACAATGCAATCTTAGAGAAGGAGGAGGAGGAAGACCTTACCATTCAGATAGTGGGAGAAGGAGTTGTTCCCAAGAACTGGACTGCTGCACCATCTCAGGCTCGCCGAGTACCTGGGTAGCCTTGGCAGAATTAGCATGATTTATTTTAAAATTATTTTTGGGCATTTAAGACATTTTCAATGTTTTGTTTTGCAATAATTACTCGTGATATCGAGTCGTACTTGTTGACAATTTTAAGTTTTATTAATGCATTATTGCTTTTCGTTTATTTATTATTATCTTTCTATATTCTTTTTCAGCATAATTATTACATATCTTGATGAACCTACGACTGTGACATGTAATGAGACAACGAAACATAAGTAAAGTGATTCAGAAGATTTGGAAGATGATATAATACCTGAGGAAATTGTTAAAGAGGTAGAGAATTTTGAGAACAAACCAAAGTCCAATTTGGAAGAAACTGAAACAGTCAAAGAAACTCGCGTTGGCATTCATCTATCGCCATCCGAGAAGTAAGAGTACATCCTATTTCTAATAGAATATAAGGATATTTTCGCATGGTCTTACGGCAACATGACTGGGTTAAGCATGTCCATAGAGGCTCACAAGCTACCTACCAACCCCATGTGTCCGCTGGTAAAACAGAAGCTCAGGAAATTTAAGCCAGATATGAGTCTAAAGATACAGGAAAAGATTACCAAGCAAATCAAAGCCAATGTCCTTCAAGTGGTCGAGTATCCAACATGGCTAGCCAACATTGTGTCGGTCCTAAAGAACGATGGGAAAGTCAAAGTGTGCATTGACTATCGAGATCTGAACAGAGCAAGTCGTAAGGATGATTTCCCGTTGCCCAACATACACATATTGATCGACAACTACGCCAAGCATGAACTCCAATCCTTTGTGGATTGCTTCATAGGATATCACCATATTTTGATAGACGAAGAAGATGCCGAGAAGGCTGCTTTCATCACACCATGGGGGATATATTGTTACAAAATGATGCCATTTGGTTTGAAGAATGCTGGGGTTACCTACATGAGGTCCATGACTACTCTTTTCCACGATATGATACACAAGGAAATAGAGGTGTACGTGGATGATGTTATCATCAAATCTAATAGAAGTTTGGATCACATAGCAGACCTAAGGAAGTTTTTCAACCAACTTCAAAAGTACAATTTGAAGTTGAACCCGGCAAAATGTGCTTTCGGAGTCCCTACTAGAAAATTGATGTCTTTCATCGTCAGCCACCGTGGTATTGAGCTAGACCCATCAAAAATCAAAACTATTCAGTAGAGCTGATCTTCAAAATACTAAGGAAAGCTGATGCGATGAGCTGGACGGAAAAATGTCAAAACGCTTTCGATAAAATCAAGGAGTACTTGTCTAAGTCGCCCATGTTGGTCCCACCCGATCACGAAAGACCTTTACTTCTATACTTCTCCGGGTTGGATAGAGCCTTTGGTTACGTCCTGGGGCAACATAATGAAACCGGGATAAAAGAGCAGGCGATGTACTATCTGAGTAAGAAGTTCACACCTTACGAGGCCCGGTACTCTTTGTTAGAGCGCACCTGTTGTGCTTTGACATGGATAGCCTAGAAATTGAAACACTACTTCTGAGCATATACTACATATCTCATATCAAGGATGGATCCACTAAAATACATCTTTCAGAAACTCATGCCTATGGGTAAGTTAGCAAAGTGGCAGCTATTTCTAAGTGAGTTTGACATCATCTGTGTGACTCAGAAGGTGGTCAAGGGGCAAGCATTGGTCGATCACCTGACAGAGAACCCCGTAGACGGAGAATACAGACCATTAAGATGTATTTTCCCTACGAGGAAGTGTCGTTTGTAGGGGAGGATATTGCTGAAACATATAATGGTTGGAGGATATTTTTCGATGGAGAGGCAAACTTAAAAGAAGTGGGCATCGGATCTATTTTGACATCATAAACCAGTCAACACTACTCGATGTCCGCCAAGCTCAGGTTCCCATGCACTAACAATATGGAAGAATACAAGGCTTGCATATTGAGGCTCAGATTGGCCATCGACATGAATATTCAAGAGTTGCTGGTAATCGGAGAATCAAATCTTCTTGTACATCAAGTACTTGGAGAGTGGGATACCAAGAAAACAAAAATATTGCCATACTTGCATTGTGTACAAGATTTGATCAAGAGGTTCACAAATATAGAATTCAAACACGTTCCTAGGATTCAAAACGAGTTCGTAGATGCGATGGCTACCTTGCCTTCCATGATACAACACCCTGACAAGAATTTCATTGATCCTATCCCGATAGAGATTCATATGCAGCTAGCTTATTGTGCTCATGTTGAAGAAGAGTTCGATGGAAATCCATGGTTTCACGATATAAAAGAGTATTAGGAGAAAGGAAAATACCCAATAAATGCTACACACACTCAAAAGCGCACGCTTCGAAGATTGGCCAACCACTTCTTTCAGAGCAGAGGAATTCTGTATAGAAGGACTCCTGACTTGGGATTGTTGCGATGTGTCGATGCCAAGGAGGCATCTAGATTGCTCGAAGAAATACCCGTCGGAACCTGCGGACTTCACATGAACGAGTTCGTTCTAGCCAAGAAGATATTAAGGGCGGGGTAATTCTGGATGACTATGGGGACATACTACATCAAATATGTACAAAAGTGCCATCAATACCAGGTACATGCTGATATGATACGGGTGCCACCCAACGAACTCAATGCAACGAGTTCACCCTAGCCTTTCTCTGCTTGGGACAAGGACATCATCAGACCAATTGAACCCACTACTTTAATCGGATACAGGTTCATTTTGGTGGCTATAGACTACTTCACAAAATGGGTCAAAGTCACTTCCTATAAAGTTGTGACTAAGAAGGTCATAGCAGACTTCCTTCGGGATCGTATTGTTTGCCGATTTGGACTACCTGAGTTAATCATTACCAACAATGTTGCCAATCACAACAATGATCTGATGAAATCCATGTGTGAAACATTCAGGATCAAGCACCAGAATTCTACAATATATAGGCCGCAAACAAATGGAGCCATGGAAGCCGCCAACAAGAACAACAAAAAGATATTAAGGAAGATGGTGGACAACTATATGTAATGGCATGAGAAGCTACCATTTGCTTTGCTCGATTACCGCACCACAGTTCGTACACCAACTGGGGTAACCCCCCATCTACTAGTCTACAGTACTGAACTTGCTACACCCGCCGAGGTGGAGAGTCCTTCCTAAAGAATCATACAGGAGATCAAACTCAGCGATGTGGAATGCATACAGAGCCGATACAAGCAACTGGCTATCATCAAAGGTAAGAGAATGAACACAGTGTGTCATGGTTAACTCAACCATAATAGAATGGAAAGGGTTTTCAACAAAAAAGTTAGATCGAGGCAATTCACACCGGGGAAATTGGTGTTGATGCAGATCTTCCCGCATCAGGACGAAGCAAAAGGAAAATTCTCACCTAACTGGCATGGCCCTTACATGGTCCACTGAGTACTGACAGGAGGAGCGCTTATACTTGCAGATATGGATGGAGAAATAAGGCAAAAGCCTATCAAGTTGAATGTCGTCAAGATATATTATGTTTAAGATTGTATTTGCACTTTTTTATGTAAATTGAACTACGCTTGACATGATTCCCGTTTAAGAGGGGATACGTAAGCCACCCTATGGGTTTGGTCACATCATAATAAAATCTTCATTCCCCTCTATGGTTAGGAACTGGTACAAGTTTTGAGTTTTCGTTAATCTCATTACTTCAAGGATAGCCAAGAAGCGTATTGCCAAGAATATGCATTTAAGCTGGGACAGAATTTTGAGGAGGGTCCTCAAAATTCCGAGTTAAGAAGGTCGCAATGTCTCAAAGCGTGTCACAGTCTATGGTTCGACGAAATTATTTGCTTTTATCCATCATCACATATTTTGAACAACTACATTTCTCACAAATGATTTTATCACAAATGCATATTTTCGAAAATTTAATTTCTATGATAGACATATGTTACCCAAAGTGACTCGAACAAGACGTCAAGACAATGAGCAAAGTCAAAATGAGGAATCAAAAGTACGGACCAACCTTTCCCCCAAAACTCATGATTTATCTTTGGACGCAGGCATAACGGACATAACAAGCATGTCCACGAATATATAACAAGAATACTATCTTCACAACGACAAAAGTCACTAAGCACAAATGCGTCAAGCCACTTTCCCTCTTACATTTAATCGTTGCTTTCTCTGTATGAGGCTAAGTACTGCCCTCATTCTTCGCATGAGGTTAAGCACTGCCTTTCTCTGCATAAGGCTAAGAACTGCCCCCATTCTTTGCATGAGGCTAGGCACTTCCTTCCTCCACATGAGATGAAGCACTATCTCCATCATATAGCATGAGGCTAAGAACTACCTCCATTATTGCATAAGGCTAAGCAATGACTTCCTCCGCATGAGACTAATCATTGTCTCTATCATATTACATGAGGCTAAGCATTGCCTCCACTATTGCATAAGGCTAAACGATGCCTTTCCTTGCATGAGACTAAGCACTAACTCAATTACATTTCATGAGGCTAAGAATTGCCTCCATTATTACATAAGGCTAAACGCTTCATTTCCTTGCATGAGACTAAGCACTGTCTCCATTACGTTACATGAGGCTAAGCATTGCCTCAGTTATTGAATAAGGCTAAACGTTGCCTTTCTTTGAATGAGACTAAGCACTATCTCCGTTACATTTTCATGAGGCTAAGCACTGCCTCCATTATTGCATAAGGCTAAACGTGGCCTTCCTCTACATAGGGCTAAGCACCACCCTCATCACATACAATGATAAGCGCTGCCTTATTTCGTTCTCGTATATGACTAAGCATCACTTGTTCCCTATATCAAACGATCCATATCGCCACATCTTTGCATTTCATGAGCTGAACATCATAGCCCAAAGACATCATGCCATAGCCTGAGGATCTCTCGAAACTGTATATCATTATTTAAAGGCGCCATTGTCCAGAGGCACCATCCTCATGGCCTGAGGGCACCATTTCATGGCCTGTGAATCCCTTATAGTATGTTTCATGGCCCAGGATGTCATGGTCTAAGGACAGCATCCTCATCATCCAAAGACAACTCTCATGGTCCGAAGGGAATTTGCATTATGTTTGAATTTCCGCAATAACCCTATATATTCGCGTACATTGTGTTTCAAGTTTTGCAGGTAACTCGGGAGGTAACCGTTCTACAAACGGGAGAAATTCTTGCTCTAATTTCCATTCACAATATTCACATCATTTGACTATATCAAACTTAACCAACGACCGAAAATTGATTAATCTTTGTTTCGTAACCGCCCAAACATTTATCTCGAATATCCATAACATACAAATCCGCATTCATAGCTCCACCCGAAATTATTTGTTACTCATGACATTATCCTATCCAAGAGATCCTTTTTCAAAACACACGACCACTCTTATAACAACTTGATCGGCTTCGTTCGCCATAGGATCTAGAACTACACACGACCTGATTCACAAGACGCCAGGGATATGTAGGAAACTCAAGAACCAAGGTTGGACCCCTTTTTTTAAAACACACATCATCCTCGCTCACTTAAGACAAAGTTGGTCATTATTTTCTTTACTCGACAACTATTTAATTATTCCCGGGTAAAGAGAGGTAGTTGTTGATACCCATATTTGCCCTCAGATGTTATAAAGTATTCCATATACTTTCAATTTTTTTTTTGCATTATTACCCAATTTACAAGACTCATATAAGTATTTTCTGTAAATTTCTATGAGTTTTAAAGTTTTAAAATTAATTTTCTCGCATTTAATTTGTTTAAATATTTATCAATTATCTCTTTAAATTATTTTTAGGGTGACTTAATCACTCAAGTTATCATTTTATACCCCCATGCATTTTTAATATATTTCGTTTCATTTTTTATAATTATATGTGCATTTTCTCTATTTTTATTTATATTATTTACAATAATGACTTAGTTTCTTATTTAAGAAAACTGGGGAATACTTGACAAACTACAAAAATCCATGTCTTCTGTCTCACAAGTACTTCCACGAGTGAGATAAATTTCTCCACTCTAATGGGATCCGGTCGTTCGCCTCAGCAGTATGATAATACCACTCTTATGGGATCGGGTCGTTCGCCTCGGCAATATGATGGTAACACTATTCTTATGGGATCGGGTTGTTCGCCTCAGTAGTACTGAGTTCCACTATTCTTATGGGATCGGGTAGTTCGCCTCGGCAGCTTCGTGCTTAATAATCGAAACGGGTTCTAGTTTGGGTATAATTGTGTTAGCACCTTCACGGCCAGTTATCTTATGCTGGTGATTTGATATAGACTCCTGAGTTGATTTACTGTAGTTGTTCTTATTTGTTTCATTGATACTTGTTATACACTCACCATGTCTACTTTATGCATTTATATTGTTATTATTTGACCTCTAGTAAGTGTCAGGTCGACCCTTCGTCACTACTTCTTCAAGGTTAGACTAGATACTTACTGGATACGCGTTGTTTTCCTTACTGACGCTACACTTCTGTACTGATGTACATGTACTGAGACAGGTACTACCAGTGGTCACACGAGCGCGTAGACGGTCATTCACGGAGACTTAGTGGTGAGCTGCTTGCCTTGCTACGATATGCAAAACCGGAGTCTCCCTCTACCTTCTTTACTATTCTGTTTATTACTCTCAGGCAGTAGTTGCAGTAGTTTTGTATATTCCCTAAATTGCTCATGCACTTGTGACGCCGGATTTTGGGAAAATCTTTGGCATTTATGTACTGCTGTATTTATCTTTTCTTTCACCAGTATGGATGTTCTTACTATGATGGTACTTTGTTTCAAATAGATGTTACGGTTGCACGAAATATAGTTCAAACTATTCTTTAAAAAGGAAAACTTCCATTTTATGAATCCTCCTAAATGTCATATAACCCTGTCTCTATGACGTATTGATTCAGGGCTGTTTAGTTGATTTCCATGTGTGGTCCATTATATTTAGAATACCTAGACTAATGACAATATTCCTTACTTGAATTGGAATCTTAAGCAGCTCAATGTTGCATGATTCTACTGTGTTTTTTGCACTTGACTGGGTGGACAGTTGACCGTAAGATAACTTCGATTCGCCCGGCCAGTAGGCGGGCTGGCGGCATCCCCTCTTAGTTTTGAGTAGGCGGAACCATTCTGTTTTGGTTCTTCTCCACGGGTGATCCAGGAATTTTCCTATTATTAATATTTTCATTGTGCGTCGGTAAAGAAAACATGCTTTTTGTGGGAGAGATACTATTTCACCAATCGAGTCACATGTATCTAACATATTCATACCTAACGATTTTTCACAAAGTGGTGACGAAACGTATAACTTGTACAAATCTTTCCATTTTCCAAGTCGATCCGATCCATTCGTTCGTAGAGCTATTTACTTGATCGCAGACATTTCTGGAACACCTCTAACAGAGGGGCAAATAGTCAATTTTGAAAGAACTTATTGTCAACCTCTTTGGTTTAGTGGTAAATCTGTAATTGTTGGGCTTGGTATGAGTTCATGTATGGCCTTGGGCTGTGCAAATGTACATACTCTCCTATTTGAGATGCGTTTGGATCTGGGCCTGCTATTTGTATGAAAGAGAGCTTATTGAAAGCCTAGGCAGTACTGGGTTATTTTCATTTGGGTCTGTTCTTGGGCTTGCTGTTGTTCCTTGTGTAATATTTGTACTTGTACTCATTATTTGGGCATGTAATAATTTTTAAACAAACAATTGGGGAGTTAGTGAAATGGGGGAAGCGAGTATACTTTAATTTCCGCCTAAATGGGTAGAAAACACGTCCATAGGATTTATTTGCTTCGCCTGCTATTTGTTTGACGTGCTTTAATTCTGTACACTAATAGAAATCATGCTTCTAGAAAATCACATACTTCACTTAACTTGTCTAATACCCGTACACTATTTAAAAGCATGTTGGTTTGAGTAAATGTTTTACATGCTTCCATGTCTACTTTTATGCGCTATTAGATGGCTTGCCTTTTGGAATGGAATGTCAATAACTACTTGCTTAGTTGTGTAATTGCAATATGATTAGTAGATAGCATGTCACGCCCCGAACCTAGGAGCGAGACCAGCATTCGGTGCCTCACCTAACCTGGCGTACCAAATTGTGACTAAGGGACTATGAACATATAATGTCATACTTTGGCCATGGGGCCACCTTGCAAGACAATTTGCGAAGCAAAATATAAAATTGAATGGAAACTAGCGCTAACTAAACATCAATATAAAGCTAGGCCGACAAGGCCGTCATAGCTACTACAGTTGACAAACCATCAAATATACATACCAGGCCTACAAACCCAACATACTACACTAACCAACAGGATATGTCTACAAGCCTCTACTGATAGATGTACTAAGATCGGAACAGGGCCCCGACCTACCCATAACATATATACAGATATACATAAGATGTACACAACACTCTAGACCTGGTAACTCCGAACGACGTGGAGCTTACCGATCAGGCTGAACTCGGGAAACACCTACTGAGGAGATTTACTCGTCTGTCTATCTGAACCTGCATGCATGAAATGCAGCCGTCAGTACGAAATAATGTACCGAGTATGTAAGGCAATAACATAACTGAAAATCGAAACTGAACTGATAATATAATAACTGGAAGTAACTGGGAGTCAAAGATGATTTCGAGATATACTTACCTATTAATACTGACTCAACTCCTTCAATATAGTAAGTAAAATAATTGTACGGCCTTATAAGGCTCGGTATATATAACTGCTATGCCATAGTAGGCTCGCTCATAGGCGCTCGGCCATACTAGGCTATGTATCTCGACCATGCTGGGCTCGCTCATAGGCGCTCGTCCACAGTAGGCTCGGTATATAACTTTCCATCTGATCAGAGGTTGCCCAATAGGGACCTGCCCACCGATTATAGCTCGATGGTGGTGAAAATAGTGTAATACTATATATATATATATATAGACCCTATGCTCTCTTGACTGAATAAAGACAAAACTAAACTGAATATGAAGTCCCGATAAGGAATAATATTGTAACTTATGAGACTAGAATAATGTGAATAAATTCATGAATACGAACTTCTCTTTATGTCTCATTATTAACACATGTAGCTATGAGATCATGCCAAAATGAAGGAAGGCTTAGCCTTAATATACCTTATCACAATCTTTCCAATCACCAAGTTAAACTCACCTCTTCGCACCTTAATCTACAAGAATGATAATAATACTATCGTTAAGTTACGAAAGGTACAACTATCGCACAACGAACGACAAACTTATTTTGTATTAAAACGGGCAGCATCTCCCCTATAATCCTTACTTCCTCCAAATTCAAGATAACACCAACAATACAAGAACAGAACAATAACAACATATATACATCATTTTCCAGCCCTATATACACCATCAAATACTACAAAACAGCCCATCACACCCCAATCTCTTCATACACAAAACGACCACCGTAGTAGTGTCAAACGACCCAGAAATGTTATGACGAACGACCAGCCAACCACCCTATATTTATATGGTGTTTATAAACCCCCTTCCTCCTCCAAAACTCCACAAAATAGTAGTAAAACACGCAGCCCAACAGCAACACAAAACAGTCCACAAAACAGTCCGCTATAAGTGAATAACTCGAACTCACGGCTTCCGATCACCGTCCCGTGAGTTCTTACAAGTATAGAACGACTTACCATGAATTTACAGCAGAAAAAATGGATGAAAGAGAGCAGTAAACTCACCTTATTTGTTGGATAACTCAGCTCTTATCTTGGTTCTTCAAACTCTAGGTTTTACCTCCAATTAGAACTTGAAAAGGAGAGAAAATCAATTAGGGTTTGTGGGAAATTTTTGGGAGGATTCTTTGCAGAGCTTATGTATGGTTATTATGATCTATTTTAAGTCTAATATATGAAGAAAATAGGCCCTTAAAAGGCCTCTTTGGACGACCCGAAATGGCCCATTTTTGGGCTTTCATTTAAGCAAGTAGGTGACACACCTACTTGTCACCTAGCAGCTTACGCAGTGTTGCAAAAATGCCCATATCTCTCTACTCCAATGTCGTATTGACAAACGGTTTAATGCGTTGGAAAATAGACTCATATATATTTAATTTGATGGGTGGAAAACCCCATAACTCTAAGTATATTGGGAGAAAATTGCAGTTACATTTGACCCAAAGTTTCAGTAAAACTTATGAATGTAACTTGTGATGACTTTCATCGACTTTTGTTCCACAATTCTCTTGACTTCAAAACATAACAAACGGATGTCATACGACTAATATAAATCATAACATAATCTCCTTATCATGTTAATCACCCTAGTCTCACCCCAAAGGTACATGTTATAACATTCCCAACTTGTCGACTTTCGACGAAACATTGTTTTATTCAATTGCTTTAGCTTCTGAACTATCCAACCCTCTTTGTACTTGTTGTTCATGATCTTCAATATTTGTAACCACAAAGGTAACATTATTAACTTACTTTATATACTTTTAAATATTATCTCATTTTTTGTCCTACATTAGTTTGCTTACGACGCATTTTTATGTACGAAAATATAGGGTGTAACATCATTCCCCCCTCGGAAACATTCGTCCTCGAATGTTTACTCTTAAAGACTTTGGAAACTTTTGCCAGAGTATCCTTCGTACACTAGGTTAAAACCAACCTGCACGTAGCCAGAAACATACTATGCATGCCACACATGGCCAATCTTTATAAATAGCAGCAATTTGCCTCACCGACCGTAAATCATATATATTGAAAGTAAAATATAAAAGCTTACCTGATGACCTGCTAGCCTACATAGAGCTATGTTGTAGCGTCCCATCTCGAACCATATCTTCCGTTTGAAATAGGTGGGGGTATTTAGACTTCATTTCTTCCTCTGATTCCCACGTCATTTCTTCTACATTCTTGCTCCTCCATAAAACCTTTGCGGAAGCTACCTCCTTATTTCGTAGATTGCGGATTTGTCGGTCTAGGATGGCAACTGGAATTTCCTCGTATGACAAGTCCTCTGTAATCTGTACATCATCCGTGGGCACCACTCGGGTAGGATCGCCAATGCACTTCCGTAGCATAGATACGTGAAAAACCGGATGGACAGACTCCAATTCTGAGGGCAACTCTAACTCATAAGCTACTTGGCCCACTCTCCGAATGATCCTATAAGGCCCAATATACCGTGGGATAAGCTTGCCATTCTTGCCAAACCTCATCACGCCCTTCATAGGTGATACCTTTAAGAATACCCAGTCATTAATCCTGAACTCTAAGTCTCGTCGCCGCACGTCAGAATATGACTTCTGACGACTCTGAGCTGTCAACAGTCGCTCCCGGATAACCTTTACTTTCTCTATGGCCTGCTGAACCAGGTCTAGCCCATGTAACCCAGATTCTCCAACATCAAACCACCCTATAAGAGATCTGCACTTACGCCTTTACAAAGCCTCGTACGGAGCCATCTGGATACTGGAGTGGTAACTATTATTATATGCAAACTCGATAAGAGATAGATGTTCATCCCAACTTCTTTTAAAATCCAACACACATACTCGTAACATATCCTCGAGCATCTGAATTGTGCGCTCGGCTTGTCCATCAGTCTGTGGATGAAAAGTTGTGCTGAGATTCACCTGAGTCCCTAGACCTCTCTGAAATGACCTCCAAAAATGTGCTGTAAACTGAGCCCCACGGTTAGATATAATAGAAACTGGTACTCCGTATAGCCGCACTATCTCCTTAATATATAACTTTTCATAATCTTCTGCTGTATATGTAGATCTGACCGGTAGGAAGTGAGCTGATTTCGTGAGCCTATCGACTATCACCCATATGGAATCGAACTTACGATTAGAACGAGGTAAACCCGTGATAAAGTCCATGTTTATCGCCTCCCATTTCCATGTCGGGATCTCTATAGTCTGCATTAGCCCTCCAGGCTTCTGGTGCTCTATCTTCACTTGCTGGCAACTAGTACATTGGGCGACAAACTCAGCAATGTTCTTCTTCATATCATTCCACCAGTACACATCTTTAATGTCATGATACATCTTTGTCGACCCAGGATGGATGGAATACCATGAATAATGTGCCTCTGACATAATCCTGTCTCGTAGCCCTGCTACATCTAGAACACACAAATGACCCCTATATCTGAGAACCCCATCTCCCTTTAGTTCTAACTGTGGCTTCTTCTGCTGCGGAACTCGCTCTCTCAGCTCGACCAACTCTGGGTCCTCGTACTGCCTTTCCTTGACTTTCGCTATGAGGGATGATTTTGTAGTGTTTTGGAGTACAACTCCACCATCCTCAGAATCTACTAACCGAACCCCTAACGAAGACAATTGATGAATCTCTCTAGCTAATTGTCTTTTCTCGGGATCTACATGTGCTAAGCTACCCATAGATCGGCGACTTAATGCATCTGCTACAACATTAGCTTTCCCTGGATGGTAGAGAATGTTAACATCGTAATCTTTCAATAACTCAAGCCATCGCCTCTGTCGCAAATTTATCTCTTTCTGCTTGAAGATATATTGTAGGCTTTTATGATCAGTAAATACATCAACATAAACACCATATAAATAATGCCGCCATATCTTAAGTGCATGGACAACCGCAGCTAACTCGAGATCGTGGGTCGGATAATTCCTCTCGTACTTCCTCAACTACCTTGAAGCATACGCAATTACCTTCCCATGTTGCATCAGGACACATCCTAACCCGACACTTGATGCATCACAATACACGACATAACCCTCTAGGGCCTCTGGAAGTGTTAGAACTGGAGCTGAGGTCAACCTGTTCTTAAGCTCTTGGAAACTCCGCTCACAAGCCTCTGTCCATTGAAACTTAGTTTCTTTCTGTGTCAACTTCGTCAATGGTGCCGAAAGTGAAGAAAAACCCTCTACGAACCTCCGATAGTATCCTGCTAAGCCTAGAAAGCTACGAACCTCTGTTGGAGTGGTAGGTCTAGGACAATATTTCACGGCCTCAATCTTCTGAGTGTCCACCTTTATACCTTTATCTGATACAATATGCCCCAAGAATGCTACAGACTTCAACCAAAATTCACATTTAGAAAACTTAGCATACAACTTACGATCACGAAGGGTTTGGAGTACCGCTCGAAGGTGGTCCGCATGCTCATCCTCTGAATGGGAATAAACCAGAATATCATCAATACATACTATCACGAACAGATCTAAAAATGGTCGGAATAGGCTATTCATCAAGTCCATAAATACAGCGGGTGCATTAGTCAACCCGAAGGACATGACAAGGAACTCGAAGTGGCCATATCGGGTCCTAAATGCTGTCTTCGGAATATCTTTTTCCCGAACTCTGACTTGGTGGTACCCCGACCTCAAATCTATCTTTGAAAAGCATCTAGCCCCTGCAACTGATCAAACAAGTCATCGATCCTTGGAAGTGGATACTTATTCTTAATAGTTACCTTGTTCAGCTGCCTATAATCGATACACATCCTCAGCGAGCCGTCTTTCTTCCGCACAAATAGTACTGGTGCACCCCAAGGTGAGGTACTAGGCCTGATGTAACCTTTCTGCAACAAATATTTTAACTGCTCCTTCAACTCCTTCAATTCGCCTGGTGCCATTCTATACGGAGGGACGAATATTGGTTGAGTTCCTGGAAGCAAATCGATGCTAAAATCAATCTCTCGCTCTATAGGAATACCTGGAGGCTCATCTGGAAACACATCTGCATACTCTTTGACTACGGGAATAGACTGAAGTGTAGGTATCTCAGCATCTGTATCTCTAACTCGCACAATATTATAAATGCACCCTTTTGCGATCATTTTCCTCGCGTTCAGATAGGAAATAAACCTACCTCTGGGTGTTGGTGTATTACCTACCCATTCAAGGACTGGCTCACCCGGAAAATGAAATCTGGCTGCCTTTGCTCGGCAATCAACTGTGGCATAGCAAGCTGCCAACCAGTCCATGCCCATGATAGCATCAAAATCCATCATCTCTAGCTCAACTAGGTCAGTTGAGGTCTGACGACTACAAATTGTCACCGTACAACCTCGGTAAACCCGTCTAGCAATAATCGATTCTCCGACCGGTGTAGATACCGCAAAAGGATCACTTAGTATTTCAGGCACTATACCAAACTTCCTCGCGACAAACGGGGTAATATATGATAAAGTAGATCCTGGGTCTATGAAAGCATAAGCATCGTGAGAGCAAATGGTTAATATACCTGTCACAACGTCTGGTGAAGACTCTTGGTCCTGTCGACCCGCTAAAGCATAGATACGGTTATGATTACCACTTGAACTGGAACCTCTACCTCTGCCCCAACCTCTACCAGCCGAAGATTGAGACTCGCGCCCTGAAGGATGCACGGACATAGATGATCCTGTTGCTGAACTCGCTGGTTGTGCCATTCCCCCCGAATCTCTATTTGGGCAATCTCGCATCATATGCCCCGGACGTCCACATATATAATAAGTATCAGAACCTGCTCGACATTGGCCCAAGTGTCCTCTACCACAGATGTCACACCATGGAGGAAATGACCATGTCTGCGCAGATCCTCGCTGTCGCTGCGAACCCGATGCCCGTGAGCTCTCACCTGGTCCTAACTGAGTATAGCGGTCATACCTGTAACCCTGTAACCGAGGTGGCGGAGGCCTAGGTGGCCGTCCAAAGTACTGGGTCCTATAACTACCCTGAGAGTGCTCCTGAGACCTGGGAAATCTCATCCTCTTACGTTGCCCTTGCTCAGCCCTCTCTGTACCCTGCTGCCGACGCCTACCCCTTTCTATATTCTGGGCGAATGCCTGAATCTGGGAGATATCCATTATATCCTGCAATGCAGCGGTGGCACATGCCTCGGTTAACTCTGGGGCTAACCCTGCTATAAACCTGTGAATCCTGTCCCGCATAGTAGCAACTATTGATGGTGCATATCTAGCCAATGAGTCAAAACGGAGACTATACTCTCGAACACTCATATTACCCTGCTTAAGGGCTAGAAACTGATCGACTCGAGCCTGTCGGATCTCCCGTGGTAAGTACTGGTCAAGGAAGGCATCTGAAAAATTCTCCCAAATAGCTGGAGGTGCATCACGTCCCCTGGACCTCTCCCATCCCTCATACCAAAGGATGGCTATATCACGGAGTCGTAAAGCTGCTAGCTTAACTGCCTCTTTCTCCGTGGCATGCAAAACACGAAAGATCCTGTGAAGCTGATCTATGAAATCTTGCGGGTCCTCCCTCTGATCTGTCCCCGTGAACTCTGGGGGACTCAAAGTAATAAACTCTCGGACCCTTGAACTCCCAGACCCCTCAGAAGTTCCTGCACTAGCTGATGCCCTAGCCTGTTGCTGGGTAGCTACCAACTGTGTCAACAAATGCACCGCACTTCTTAAGTCCTGATCTGATGGAAGTGGAGGGGGAACTGGATGTGCGGTTTCCCTAGGAATCTCCGTAGTTGGTGGAGGAGCCGGTAATGGCTGAGTAGGGGTCTCACCTTGAGCCTCAGATTGGGCCCCATCTACTGGGGGTACCCTGCTGGTCCCCTCACCTACTGCTGTATCTCTCCTTTGGCTAGCCGTAGTCTTCCTAGTCACCGTCATCTGTGCATGAAAACACCAACACATAAGTTTAATTCAAATTTCCTATAACTCAATTCTGTAGCACGATTTAGATTTCAAAGAAGGGTAACCAACTCCTAAATGCCCTGCTTATATAATGTGGTGCACAAAACATCTATAAACAAGACCCTACTAGACACGGCTTGTAGACTCCCTAGGACAGAACTGCTCGGATACCAAGTTTGTCACGCCCCGAGCCTAGGAGCGAGACCAGCATTCGGTGCCTCACCTAACCTGGCATACCAAATTGTGACTAAGGGACTATGAACATATAATGTCATACTTTGGCCATGGGGCCACCTTGCAAGACAATTTGCGAAGCAAAATATAAAACTGAATGGAAACTAGCGCTAACTAAACATCAATATAAAGCTAGGCCGACAAGGCCGTCATGACTACTACACTTGACAAACCATCAAATATACATACCAGGCCTACAAACCCAACATACTGCACTAACCAACAGGATATGTCTACAAGCCTCTACTAATAGATGTACTAAGATCGGAGCAGGGCCCCGACCTACCCATAACATATATACAGATATACATAAGATGTACACAACACTCTAGACCTGGTAACTCCGAACGACGTGGAGCTTACCGATCAGGCTGAACTCGGGAAACACCTACTGAGGAGATTTACTCGTCTGTCTATCTGAACCTGCATGCATGAAATGCAGCGTCCCCGGAAAAGGGAAGTCAGTACAAAATAATGTACCGAGTATGTAAGGCAATAACATAACTGAAAATCGAAACTGAACTGATAATATAATAACTGGAAGTAACTGGGAGTCAAAGATGATTTGGAGATATACTTACCTGCTGATACTGACTCAACTCCTTCAATATACTAAGTAAAATAATTGTACGGCCTTATAAGGCTCGGTATATATAACTGCTCTGCCATAGTACGCTCGCTCATAGGCGCTCGGCCATACTAGGCTATGTATCTCGACCATGCTGGGCTCGCTCATAGGCGCTCGGCCACAGTAGGCTAGGTATATAACTTTCCATCTGATCAGAGGTTGCCCAATAGGGGCCTGCCCACCGATTATAGCTCGATGGTGGTGAAAATAGTGTAATATTGTATATATATATATAGACCCTCTGCTCTCTTGACTGAATAAAGACAAAACTAAACTGAATATGAAGTCCCGATAAGGAATAATATTGTAACTTATGAGACTAGAATAATGTGAATAAATTCATGAATACGAACTTCTCTTTATGTCTCATTATTAACACATGTACCTACGAGATCATGCCAAAATGAAGGAAGGCTTAGCCTTAACATACCTTATCACAATATATCCAATCACCAAGTTGAACTCACCTCTTCGCACCTTAATCTACAAGAATGATAATAATACTATCGTTAAGTTACGAAAGGTACAACTATCGCACATCGAACGACAAACTTATTTTGTATTAAAACGGGCAGCATCTCCCCTATAATCCTTACTTCCTCCAAATTCAAGATAACACCAACAATACAAGAACAGAACAATAACAACATATATACATCATTTTCCAGCCCTATATACACCATCAAATACTACAAAACAGCCCAACACACCCCAATCTCTTCATACACAAAACGACCACCGTAGTAGTGTCAAACGACCCAGAAATGTTATGACGAACGACCAGCCAACCACCATACATTTATATGGTGTTTCTACACCCCCTTCCTCCTCCAAAACTCCACAAAACAGTAGTAATACACACAGCCCAACATCAACACAAAACAGTCCACAAAACAGTCCGCTACAAGTGAATAACTCGAACTCACGGCTTCTGATCACCGTCCCGTGAGTTCTTACAAGTATAGAACGACTTACCATGAATTTACAGCAGAAATAATGGATGAAAGAGAGCAGTAAACTCACCTTATTTGTTGGATAACTCAGCTCTTATCTTGGTTCTTCAAACTCTAGGTTTTACCTCCAATTAGAACTTGAAAAGGAGAGAAAATCAATTAGGGTTTGTGGGAAATTTTTGGGAGGATTCTTTGCAGAGCTTATGTCTGGTTATTATGATCTATTTTAAGACTAATATATGAAGAAAATAGGACCTTAAAAGGCCTCTTTGGACGACCCGAAATGGCCCATTTTTGGGCTTTCATTTAAGCAAGTAGGTGACACACCTACTTGTCACCTAGCAGCTTACGCAGTGTTTGCCAAAATGCCCATATCTCTCTACTCCAATGTCGTATTGACAAACGGTTTAATGCGTTGGAAAATAGACTCATAGATATTTAATGTAATGGGTGGAACACCGCATAAATCTAAGTATATTGGGAGAAAATAGCAGTTATATTTGCCCCAAAGTTTCAGTAAAACTAATGAATGTAACTTGTGATGACTTTCATCGACTTTTGTTCCACAACTCTCTTGACTTCAAAACATTACAAACGGATGTCATACAAATAATATAAATCATAACATAATCTCCTTATCATGTTAAACACCCTAGTCTCACCCTAAAGATACATGTTATAACATTCCCAACTTGTCGACTTTCGACGAAACATTGTTTTTTTCAATTGCTTTATCTTCTGAACTGTCCAGCCCTCTTTGTACGTGTTATTCATGATATTCAATATTTGTAACCTCAGAGGTAATATTATTAACTTACTTTATATACTTTTAAATATTATCTCATTTTTGGTCCTACATTAGTTTGCTTACGACGCATTTTTATGTACGAAAATATAGGGTGTAACATAGCATGCCTATAGGATCACACTTATAAATGTCTTTGCTAATCTAGATACCCTGTATATAGGGCTTTAAATGATTAACTAATCGAGTACTTCTGTTGTTTTATTACACTTCCACCTAGATAACATGAAAAAAGGAATAAGTATGATAAAATTGAGTTCAAATACCAACTATTAGAGAACCTGCTTATAGGGTACTACTACTCGCTTAGAAAGCATGCCTATAAAATAAAATGCTGGTAATTCTGAGTTTTCAAACAGTTTTCTACCCCATTGCGCAAACAACTAAGAGATTATGTCAATAGGTTTTATAATACCTGTAATATGCAAATTCGATAGTTTGAAACAGCAACCCCGCCTGTAGGACGATTGAAATTAGAATCACATAGAAGCCATGTCTATATGACTTAATGACTCTGACATGTCTTAATTCTAAAACTGTCTTTTGCCTAATGTAAAATCTGCCCGCGTGCATTTATTGCTTATGTGTAGAGGCTAACTTGAACCATTTATTGTCTTTATGTGTAGCCCTACATGTTTTGAATGTGCGCCTAATTTTATCATTTTTGAGCATCCTAAGTAACGTCTAGAACCACCCAAATGGTAGGTCCAAAGCCTCCTGGATCATAGGCATTGGACTGGGTAGTGCACGCATAGGACACGGTTTAGAATTGAATTAGAACGATTTAGGTAAACAACTTTAACATAGTAATTGGGTAGTAGGAGATGATAGTTTGTGCCCGCTGAATAATATGAGCAACCCCTACCCTAAGGGAGTTGCGAAGTATTATTTATGTTGCATGGGGTGATCCTTTAGGCTAAAAAAAACTTTGGACCCCCCTCCTTTATATGTTTATTGTTCGCGCTTTGTTTCTTTGAACTTAGAATAATTAAGTTGTATCCTGTAACCTCTACAGACTTGTATTTTATAATTTAATTCCTTCACATGTGCGATTTTCTTTATACTTGTTTACATCGTAGTTGAACTTTTAAATTCCATGTCTTCCTTCACTTACATGATCACATAAGATAGTCCAATAATCCACATAGCATGAATTTTGGCCGGGAACCAGAGTTGTGGACCTCGAAGAGTACCTAACACCTTCTATTCGAGATAATCTTAGCCCTTACCCGATCTTTGGTGACATAGACTAGTCAAATCAGTGTTATTTGCAACCACCTAACGCATCTCAAAATCATTAGGTGACGACACTTCTCTTTTAATACCCATTTAAAATAGTTGTCACATGTCGAAACCCGCTTTCGAAAGAAAAAAGAGCGCGACACTACCTTGATCCCCTCACAAGACACCACATTACCCAAGAATGCCACAGAATCAAGCCAAAACTAACACTTGGAGAATTTAGCATATAGCTTCTTCTCCCTCAACGTTTGGAGCAAAATCTTCAGATGATGCTCATGATCTTCCTGGATGCGCGAGTACACCAGTATCTCATCAATGAATACTATGACAAAAGAATCAAGATATGGTTGGAATATACTATTCATCGGATGCATAAATGCAACTAGGGCATTGGTGCTAAATGTCTTCTTCAGAATATCAAAATCCCGAATCTTTAGTTGATGATACCCAAACCTCAAATCAATCCTCGAAAATACTCTAGCTCCATAAAACTGGTCAAAAAGGTCATCAATGCACGGTAGTGGGTACTTGTTCTTAATTGTAACTTTATTCAACTACCTGCAATCAATGCATATCCATATAGTACTATCCTTCTTTACAAACAGAACTAGTACACTCCAAGGTGACACACTAGGCATAATGAACTCTTTATCAAGTGGCTCCTGAAGTTGTTATTTCAATTCCTTAAACTCTATTGGTTCCATACGATATGGAGGAATAAGGATGGGCTAAGTGCCCGACACCAAGTCAATACCAAAATCAATGTCCATGTCAGGTGGCATGCCCGGCAGGTCTACAGGAAACACATCCGGAAAGTCTCTCACTGTCGGAACAGACTCAATGGTAGGAATATCAGCACTAACATCCCTAACAAAGGCCAAATATTCCAAACATCCCTTCTCAACCATCCATTGAGCTTTCAAGTATGAAAGCACTCTATTAAGAACATAATCCAGGGAACCTCTCCACTTAACCCAAGGCAACCCCAGCATTGCCAATGTCACAGTCTTAGCGTGGCAATCCAGAATAGTGTGACATGGTGACAAGAAATCCATGCCTAAAATCACGTCAAAATCAATCATGATAAGTAGTAAAACATAAACTCTCATCTAAAATCCCCCAATAGTCACCACACACGACTGATATACATGGCCCACAATAATAGAATCACTCACCGGCGTAGATACATGAATAGGCGTAACTAAGGAAGCACGGTGAATATCCAAATTACAAGAAAAGTACAATGATACATATGAATAAATGGAACCAGGGTCAAATAATATTAAAATATCCCTATGGCACACTAAAACAATAGTATCAGAAGCAACTGCCTCTGGCTTGATGGGAAAAACATAGCATCGAGCCTGACCACCACCTGATCTGCCTTCCCCTCTAAGGAGACCTCAAACTGTATAATTCCCACTCTGAGCTGGCTAAGCGAGTGATGAAGCAATTGGTGCAGGGTCATAGACTGGCCTCCTTGTTGCACTGGACCTCTGTAGTGATGGGGACAATACTTCGTCACATGCCCCAACTCTCCACAATCGTAACAACATCGAGCTGGAAATGGCAGTGGGGCCTGAATCGAACCTCAAGAACTAGAATAGCCACTAGAAGAACCCGGTACTGATGAACACTGAGCTGATGGAGCATGGGATGAACTCTGAACTTGGAGGGCACTAAAAGATGACTGAAACGGACAAGCACTATATGAACCATGATTAGCTGATGCACCATGATGAACCAATCGAGCCATCTACGTGGGTGTGTAAGGACGACCTCTACTATGATGTAACAGACCTCCAGATGAGGTACCACTAAAACCACCAAATCCACGGGGCCTCTTCCCCCCCCCCAATCGCACTTAAGCCTACCAACTGACTCTAAGCGCCTAGAAATCTCAACCACCAGGTCAAACCTAGCAACCACCTCGGCCTTTCGGGCCAAATTGTAACGTAGTACATAGTTGAGGCCATCAATGAACCTCCTGATCCCCCCTCTCTCTCTCTCTCTCTCTCTATCTATCTATCTATCTCTATCTATCTATGGGATCCAACCATATAGAATGACGGGCCATATCTGCAAATCTTATGTCATACTGAGGAACAATCATATTTCTCTAGCGTAACTGCTCAAAATCTCTACGTTGCTCCTCCGCGAGTTTGTGGTAAAATCTTCTCTAAAGGGAGAATGGGAGAATGAAGAACTTATGCCATGAAAGTGGCGCTACGCCAACTGGCCTGCTCAACTCATAGAACTGCCACCATCTGTAGGTTTCCCCTATACCCCATGTCGAAGAATCCGCTGACTCTGGTCTAGTAAATCCTGAGCATTCTCTGACTCCTCCTGCTGAACTCTAGAGGCTTAAGCCTCCCGAACCGCTCCAATATCTTCTATTCCTCATCACGTATAGGTGGGACAACCTCGACCCGAGCAGCACCAATCGGCTGGGCTGGTAGTACCCCCGGTGTCTGGAGTCCCTGAGTTGCCTGCTCTGAAGTATGGGCAGCGGGAGTTTGGCCACCTCTATCGGCATGTAAACTGGTTGGTGCAACTGGAATTGAGACTGCCTGAGCCAGGCTCGTGCACACAACTAAAATCTGGGCTAAGGCCTCCTGAAGGTCTGGGATCACAATGGGCATAGCTGGTGGCTGAGTTGGACCCACTGGCTCAACAACACCTGGTATCTTCTCCTCAGCTGGAGAAACTGATGGCTCCACATGTGCTTCTCTAGCTGTAGTACAAGACGAACGTCGGCTTTTACCGTGGCCCCGTGATCTCATGGCCATAGCCAGTGGTACTAGTGGACGTCCACCTGATCTGGTCGCACGTGTCCTCATAATCTGTGAGATAATAAAAGATTCAAGTTGCAAACTTCGGAATTGACAAATTTGCATGATAAGAATGCAAGAAACTGAAATTTCCTAATAATTTGGTAGCCTCTCGAAGATAAGTAAAGGTATCTCTGTACCGATCCACAAGACTACTAACTTGCTCGTGACTCATAAAACCTAAGCAACCTAGTGCTCTGATACTAACTTATCACGACCCAAAATCCACAAGTCGTGATGGAACCTAACCCAACCCGCTAGGTAAGACAACAGTCACATAATTTCATTGAAAATGAAATAACACTGTCTAATAACTCAACAACGGAAGAATATCATAAAATATATGAGAATATAGCAAATAAATACTACTACAACCAACCCCAAAATCTTGTGTCAACGAGTATACGAGCACTACTAAATAACAAGGTACAAGCAAAATCCTTTAGTACAACTGTATAAATATAAGGATGGTAAAGATACAGATGATAGAAAGATAACTTCAAGGACTGCGGGCAATATAGCAACTACCTCGTAGTCTCCCAAAAGTTGGCAACAACTCAAGCCTAAAAATCACCTTGACCGGATGTACCTGGATCTACACATGATGTGCAGATTGTAGTATGAGTACAACCGACCCAATGTGCTCAATAAGTAATAACACTAAACCTTGGGTTGAAAATAGTGAGGATCTCAGGACAATAGTTAAAATGCTAGTGCCAATATCTGATAACAAATTTAGAATATAAAGGATAAACCGTAGAGACGGTAGCTCAATGATATCAAGATCAACTTGTTCACATTTCAGAAATTTAGGCATGCTTTCAAGTATAACAGTTAAAATCCAACATAGATACAACAGGTCAATTATCAGTTAGCATGAGGAAAGTACATCTCTATGCCTACATGTCAATTATACAAGTAAATCAACAGTATCATAGTGGTTCCATCAAGAATATTTACCACTTGGCACATTACGGGTGCCTGACATAACTGCCCATCATCAAGCACGTGTATGAAATACTATGCCTTCGCCCACTGCTAGCATGTCAGACTCTGGAAGGGCGTATCCTTCCCAAGTGCTAATCATAATCATTTAGCCTAATAGTGAGGTCAGGTACACGCGTCGCCCAAAATAATAACACTTAGCCCAATATGGGCCTGGCGTACGCGTCACCTCAAAATCTGTACTAACTGGATCTAAGGCCCAAACTCAGGCATTTGCCATTCTCAAATATACACATCTCAAGTACTCAGTTTAACAGAATTACCCTTAAGAGGTATCAACAACATATGAGGAATCAAATAAGAAGTACCAAGACAAAGATATTACTCATGGATATAGTATCATTACTAAGAACTTGTGTAAAAATAAGTTATATAACTCAAAAACAACAAGAATAGCCCTATGAAGTCTCAAACAGTTAGTACATAGCCTAGACATGATGTCTAACATGATTCAAAGTTCAAATAATCAAACAAGTAGAGAGAACGTGGGGATAACATGACATGATAGCAAAACAAGCACGGTAATAACCTAAAGGCCTCCCCAAACCATAGACACATAGGTGCACGCACACACGCCCGTCACCTAGCGCGTATGTCACCTCAATATCTTTCTTATAACATAGTTCTTAGGGTTAAATACCCTCAAATCTAATTTTAGATGTGTTACTTACCTCAAAGCGTACAACTCAACGCTCCAACAAACCCTTGACATGCGAATCGTCCTCCAAACAACTCGAATCTAGCCAAATCAACTTAATTCCATCAATAATAGCTATAGGAAACAATTATGAGTCCAACCATACTAAATTCATCCAATTCCATCTACAAATTGTCCTCTAAATCCTCAATTTTCATTCTCCTACAACATAGTCTAAAACCCCCAAATTTGACCTCAAACACACATAATCTAGGTGTAAAAATCAATGGGTAAATAATAATTACCAATAAAAGTGATGAATCTTCACTTACCTCTTCAATTGTAGCAAAACCCTATCAAAAGTCGCCCCTAACCGAGATCCACAAGTCCAAAATGAGAGAAAAACGTGAAACCCTTCATTTATAAGACACTGCCAGGCATTTCGCATCTGCGATCCAAATCGTCGATTTTTCGGAATCGCTTCTGCTGTCAAATGTCTGCATCTGCAAAAATCACTTAGATACCCGACCAATCGCACTTGCAGATCGAATTGTGCACCTGCGGGACCAGTTATGCGGTCCAGCTTTCGCTCCTGTGCATTCGCACCTGCAGAGAGACACCGTTTCTGCGACTCCAACCTCTCCTACTCGAATCCGCTTTGAGGAAAACTCCCTCGCACCTGCAGCCTCTACCAAGCACATAAACCCTCTGCTTCTACGATAAGCCTGTCGCTCCTGTGACTTCGCACCTGCGGGCCCATTCTCGCAGGTCCAATCACACCAGGCATCAGAAAAATTTCGCCAAGTTCCTAATTCCAAAACTAGTCTGAAATCAATCGGAATCTCACCCGAGGCCCTTGGGACATCAACCAAATATACCAACAAGTCCTAAAATACCACACGAACTTAGTCGAAGCCTCATATCATATCAACCAACATCAAGATCACCAATCGCTCCCCAATTCAAGCCTAATAAAACTAATAAATTTCCAACTTCTACAACCAATGCTGAAAACATATCAAACCAGCTCCAATTGACCTCAATTTTTTCACACAAGTCACAGATGACAGAACGGACCTACTCCAAATTCCAAAACAAAAATTCGAGCTCGGTATCAACAAAGTCAACTCTAGATCAAACTCATCAACCTTCCAAACTTTTAATTTTCAACCTGTTCTTGAGCTCTTGGAAACTCCGCTCACAAGCCTCTGTCCATTGAAACTTAGTTTCTTTCTGTGTCAACTTCGTCAATGGTGCCGAAAGTGAAGAAAAACCCTCTACGAACCTCCGATAGTATCCTGCTAAGCCTAGAAAGCTACGAACCTCTGTCGGAGTGGTAGGTCTAGGACAAGATTTCACGGCCTCAATCTTCTGAGTGTCCGCCTTTATACCTTCATCTGATACAATATGCCCCAAGAATGCTACAGACTTCAACCAAAATTCACATTTAGAAAACTTAGAATACAACTTACGATCACGGAGGGTTTGGAGTACCGCTCGAAGGTGGTCCGCATGCTCATCCTCTGAATGGGAATAAACTAGAATATCATCAATAAATACTATCACGAACAGATCTAAAAATGGTCGGAATAGGCTATTCATCAAGTCCATAAATACAGCGTGTGCATTAGTCAACCCGAAGGACATGACAAGGAACTCGAAGTGGCCATATCGGGTCCTAAATGCTGTCTTCGGAATATCTTTTTCCCGAACTCTGACTTGGTGGTACCCCGACCTCAAATCTATCTTTGAAAAGCATCTAGCCCCCTGCAACTGATCAAACAAGTCATCGATCCTTGGAAGTGGATACTTATTCTTAATAGTTACCTTGTTCAGCTGCCTATAATCGATACACATCCTCAGCGAGCCGTCTTTCTTCCGCACAAATAGTACTGGTGCACCCCAAGGTGAGGTACTAGGCCTGATGTAACCTTTCTGCAACAAATATTTTAACTGCTCCTTCAACTCCTTCAATTCGCCTGGTGCCATTCTATACGGAGGGACGAATATTGGTTGAGTTCCTGGAAGCAAATCGATGCTAAAATCAATCTCTCGCTCTATAGGAATACCTGGAGGCTCATCTGGAAACACATCTGCATACTCTTTGACTACGGGAATAGACTGAAGTGTAGGTATCTCAGCATCTGCATCTCTAACTCGCACAATATTATAAATGCACCCTTTTGCGATCATTTTCCTCGCGTTCAGATAGGAAATAAACCTACCTCTGGGTGTTGGTGTATTACCTACCCATTCAAGGACTGGCTCACCCGGAAAATGAAATCTGGCTGCCTTTGCTCGGCAATCAACTGTGGCATAGCAAGCTGCCAACCAGTCCATGCCCATGATAGCATCAAAATCCATCATCTCTAGCTCAACTAGGTCAGCTGAGGTCTGACGACTACAAATTGTCACCGTACAACCTCGGTAAACCCGTCTAGCAATAATCGATTCTCCGACCGGTGTAGATACCGCAAAAGGATCACTTAGTATTTCAGGCACTATACCAAACTTCCTCGCGACAAACGGGGTAATATACGATAAAGTAGATCCTGGGTCTATGAAAGCATAAGCATCGTGAGAGCAAATGGTTAATATACCTGTCACAACGTCTGGTGAAGACTCCTTGTCCTGTCGACCCGCTAAAGCATAGATACGGTTCTGATTACCACTTGAACTGGAACCTCTACCTCTGCCCCGACCTCTACCAGCCGAAGATTGAGACTCGCGCCCTGAAGGATGCACGGACATAGATGATCCTGTTGCTGAACTAGTTGGTTGTGCCATTCCCCCCGAATCTCTATTTGGGCAATCTCGCATCATATGCCCCGGACGTCCACATATATAACAAGCATCAGAACCTGCTCGGCATTGGCCCAAGTGTCCTCTACCACAGATGTCACACCGTGGAGGAAATGACCATGTCTGCGCAGATCCTCGCTGTCGCTGCAAACCCGATGCCCGTGAGCTCTCACCTGGTCCTAACTGAGTATAGCGGTCATACCTGTAACCCTGTAATCGAGGTGGCGGAGGCCTAGGTGGCCGTCCAAAGTACTGGGTCCTATAACTACCCTGAGAGTGCTCCTGAGACCTGGGAAATCTCATCCTCTTACGTTGCCCTTGCTCAGCCCTCTCTGTACCCTGCTGCCGACGCCTACCCCTTTCTATATTCTAAGCGAATGCCTGAATCTGGTAGATATCCATACTATCATGCAATGCAGCGGTGGCACATGCCTCGGTTAACTCTGGGGCTAACCCTGCTATAAACCTGTGAATCATGTCCCGCATAGTAGCAACTATGGATGGTGCATATCTGGCCAATGAGTCAAAATGGAGACTATACTCTCGAACACTCATATTACCCTGCTTAAGGGCTAGAAACTGATCGACTCGAGCCTGTCGGATCTCCCGTGGTAAGTACTGGTCAAGGAAGGCATCTGAAAAATTCTCCCAAATAGCTGGAGGTGCATCACGTCCCCTGGACCTCTCCCATCCCTCATACCAAAGGATGGCTATATCTCGGAGTCGTAAAGCTGCTAGCTTAACTGCCTCTTTCTCCGTGGCATGCATAACACGAAAGATCCTGTGAAGCTGATTTATGAAATCTTGCGGGTCCTCCCTCTGATCTGTCCCCGTGAACTCTGGGGGACTCAAAGTAATAAACTCTCGGACCCTTGAACTCCCAGACCCCTCAGAAGTTCCTGCACTAGCTGATGCCCTAGCCTGTTGCTGGGTAGCTACCAACTGTGTCAACAAATGCATCGCACTTCTTAAGTCCTGATCTGATGGAAGTGGAGGGGGAACTGGATGTGCGGTTTCCCTAGGAATCTCCGTAGTTGGTGGAGGAGCCGGTAATGGCTGAGTAGGGGTCTCACCTTGAGCCTCAGACTGGGCCCCATCTACTGGGGGTACCCTGCTGGTCCCCTCACCTACTGCTGTATCTCTCCTTTGGCTAGCCGTAGTCTTCCTAGTCACCGTCATCTGTGCATGAAAACACCAACACATAAGTTTAATTCAAATTTCCTATAACTCAATTTTGTAGCACGATTTAGATTTCAAAGAAGGGTAACCAACTCCTAAATGCCCTGTAGTGCCCTGCTTATATAATGTGGTGCACAAAACATCTATAAACAAGACCCTACTAGACACGGCTTGTAGACTCCCTAGGACAGAACTGCTCTGATACCAAGTTTGTCACGCCCCGAGCCTAGGAGCGAGACCAGCATTCGGTGCCTCACCTAACCTGGCGTACCAAATTGTGACTAAGGGACTATGAACATATAATGTCATACTTTGGCCATGGGGCCACCTTGCAAGACAATTTGCGAAGCAAAATATAAAACTGAATGGAAACTAGCGATAACTAAACATCAATATAAAGCTAGGCCGACAAGGCCGTCATGACTACTACAGTTGACAAACCATCAAATATACATACCAGGCCTACAAACCCAACATACTGCACTAACCAACAGGATATGTCTACAAGCCTATACTAATAGATGTACTAAGATCGGAACAGGGCCCCGACCTACCCATAACATATATACAGATATACATAAGATGTACACAACACTCTAGACCTGGTAACTCTGAACGACGTGGAGCTTACCGATCAGGCTGAACTCGGGAAACACCTACTGAGGAGATTTACTCGTCTGTCTATCTGAACCTGCATGCATGAAATGCAGCGTCCCCGGAAAAGGGACGTCAGTACAAAATAATGTACCGAGTATGTAAGGCAATAACATAACTGAAAATGGAAACTGAACTGATAATATAATAACTGGAAGTAACTGGGAGTCAAAGATGATTTGGAGATATACTTACCTGCTGATACTGACTCAACTCCTTCAATATACTAAGTAAAATAATTGTACGGCCTTATAAGGCTCGGTATATATAACTGCTCTGCCATAGTAGGCTCGCTCATAGGCGCTCGGCCATACTAGGCTATGTATCTCGACCATGCTGGGCTCGCTCATAGGCGCTCGGCCACAGTAGGCTCGGTATATAACTTTCCATCTGATCAGAGGTTGCCCAATAGGGGCCTGCCCACCGATTATAGCTCGATGGTGGTGAAAATAGTGTAATACTGTATATATATATATAGACCCTCTGCTCTCTTGACTGAATAAAGACAAAACTAAACTGAATATGAAGTCCCGATAAGGAATAATATTGTAACTTATGAGACTAGAATAATGTGAATAAATTCATGAATACGAACTTCTCTTTATGTCTCATTATTAACACATGTAGCTACGAGATCATGCCAAAATGAAGGAAGGCTTAGCCTTAACATACCTTATCACAATCTTTCCAATCACCAAGTTGAACTCACCTCTTCGCACCTTAATCTACAAGAATGATAATAATACTATCGTTAAGTTACGAAAGGTACAACTATCGCACATCGAACGACAAACTTATTTTGTATTAAAACGGGCAGCATCTCCCCTATAATCCTTACTTCCTCCAAATTCAAGATAACACCAACAATACAAGAACAAAACAATAACAACATATATACATCATTTTCCAGCCCTATATACACCATCAAATACTACAAAACAGCCCATCACACCCAATCTCTTCATACACAAAACGACCACCGTAGTAGTGTCAAACGACCCAGAAATGTTATGACGAACGACCAGCCAACCACCCTACATTTATATGGTGTTTCTACACCCCCTTCCTCCTCCAAAACTCCACAAAACAGTAGTAAAACATGCAGCCCAACATCAACACAAAACAGTCCACAAAACAGTCCGCTACAAGTGAATAACTCGAACTCACGGCTTCCGATCACCGTCCTGTGAGTTCTTACAAGTATAGAACGACTTACCATGAATTTACAGCAGAAATAATGGATGAAAGAGAGCAGTAAACTCACCTTATTTGTTGGATAACTCAGCTCTTATCTTGGTTCTTCAAACTCTAGGTTTTACCTCCAATTAGAACTTGAAAAGGAGAGAAAATCAATTAGGGTTTGTGGGAAATTTTTGAGAGGATTCTTTGCAGAGCTTATGTCTGGTTATTATGATCTATTTTAAGTCTAATATATGAAGAAAATAGGCCCTTAAAAGGCCTCTTTGGACGACCCGAAATGGCCCATTTTTGGGCTTTCATTTAAGCAAGTAGGTGACACACCTACTTGTCACCTAGCAGCTGACGCAGTGTTTGCCAAAATGCCCATATCTCTCTACTCCAATATTTTATTGACAAACGGTTTAATGCGTTGGAAAATAGACTCATAGATATTTAATTTGATGGGTGGAACACCGCATAAATCTAAGTATATTGGGAGAAAATAGCAGTTACATTTGACCCAAAGTTTCAGTAAAACTAATGAATGTAACTTGTGATGACTTTCATCGACTTTTGTTCCACAACTCTCTTGACTTCAAAACATTACCAACGGATGTCATACGACTAATTTAAATCATAACATAATCTCCTTATCATGTTAAACACCCTAGTCTCACCCTAAAGGTACATGTTATAACATTCCCAACTTGTCGACTTTCGACGAAACATTGTTTTTTCAATTGCTTTATCTTCTGAACTGTCCAGCCCTCTTTGTACTTGTTGTTCATGATCTTTAATATTTGTAACCTCAGAGGTAACATTATTAACTTACTTTATATACTTTTAAATATTATCTCATTTTTGGTCCTACATTAGTTTGCTTACGACGCATTTTTATGTACGAAAATATAGGGTGTAACATAGCATGCCTATAGGATCACACTTATAAATGTCTTTGCTAATCTAGATACCCTGTATATAGGGCTCTAAATGATTAACTAATCGAGTACTTCTGTTGTTTTATTACACTTCCACCTAGATAACATGAAAAAAGGAACAAGTATGATAAAATTGAGTTCAAATACCAACTATCAGAGAACCTGCTTATAGGGTACTGCTACTCGCTTAGAAAGCATGCCTATAAAATAAAATGCTGGTAATTCTGAGTTTTCAAACAGTTTTCTACCCCATTGCGCAAACAACTAAGAGATTATGTCAATAGGTTTTATAATACCTGTAATATGCAAATTCGATAGTTTGAAACAGCAGCCCCGCCTGTAGGACGATTGAAATTAGAATCACATAGAAGCCATGTCTATATGACTTAATGACTCTGACATGTCTTAATTCTAAAACTGTCTTTTGCCCAATGCAAAATCTGCCCGCGTGCATTTATTGCTTATGTGTAGAGGCTAACTTGAACCATTTATTGTCTTTATGTGTAGCCCTACATGTTTTGAATGTGTGCCTAATTTTATCATTTTTGAGCATCCTAAGTAAAGTCTAGAACCACCCAAATGGTAGGTCCAAAGCCTCCTGGATCATAGGCATTGGACTGGGTAGTGCACGCATAGGACACGGTTTAGAATTGAATTAGAACGATTTAGGTAAACAACTTTAACATAGTAATTGGGTAGTAGGAGATGATAGTTTGTGCCCGCTGAATAATATGAGCAACCCCTACCCTAAGGGAGTTGCGAAGTATTATTTATGTTGCATGGGGTGATCCTTTAGGCTAAAAAAAACTTTGGACCCCCCCTCCTTTAAATGTTTATTGTTCGCGCTTTGTTTCTTTGAACTTAGAATAATTAAGTTGTATCCTGTAACCTCTACAGACTTGTATTTTATAATTTAATTCCTTCACATGTGCGATTTTCTTTATACTTGTTTACATCGTAGTTGAACTTTTAAATTCCATGTCTTCCTTCACTTACATGATCACATAAGATAGTCCAATAATCCACATAGCATGAATTTTGGCCGGGACCCAGAGTTGTGGACCTTCTATTCGAGATAATCTTAGCCCTTACCCGATCTTTGGTGACATAGACTAGTCAAATCAGTGTTATTTGCAACCACCTAACGCATCTCAAAATCATTAGGTAACGACACTTCTCTTTTAATACCCATTTAAAATAGTTGTCACATGTCGAAACCCGCTTTCGAAAGAAAAAAGAGCGCGACACTACCTTGATCCCCTCACAAGACACCACATTACCCAAGAATGCCACAGAATCAAGCCAAAACTAACACTTGGAGAATTTAGCATATAGCTTCTTCTCCCTCAACGTTTGGAGCAAAATCTTCAGATGATGCTCATGATCTTCCTGGATGCGCGAGTACACCAGTATCTCATCAATGAATACTATGACAAAAGAATCAAGATATGGTTGGAATATACTATTCATCGGATGCATAAATGCAACTAGGGCATTGGTGCTAAATGTCGTCTTCAGAATATCAAAATCCCGAATCTTTAGTTGATGATACCCAAACCTCAAATCAATCCTCGAAAACACTCTAGCTCCCTAAAACTAGTCAAAAAGGTCATCAATGCATGGTAGTGGGTACTTGTTCTTAATTGTAACTTTATTCAACTACCTGCAATCAATGCATATCCATATAGTACTATCCTTCTTTACAAACAGAACTAGTACACTCCAAGGTGACACACTAGGCATAATGAACTCTTTATCAAGTGGCTCCTGAAGTTGTTATTTCAATTCCTTAAACTCTATTGGTTCCATACGATATGGAGGAATAAGGATGGGCTAAGTGCCCGACACCAAGTCAATACCAAAATCAATGTCCCTGTCAGGTGGCATGCCCGGCAGGTCTACAGGAAACACATCCGGAAAGTCTCTCACTGTCGGAACAGACTCAATGGTAGGAATATCAGCACTAACATCCCTAACAAAGGCCAAATATTCCAAACATCCCTTCTCAACCATCCATTGAGCTTTTAGGTATGAAAGCACTCTATTAAGAACATAATCTAGGGAACCTCTCCACTTAACCCAAGGCAACCCCAGCATTGCCAATGTCACAGTCTTAGCGTGGCAATCCAGAATAGTGTGACATGGTGACAAGAAATCCATGCCTAAAATCACGTCAAAATCAATCATGATAAGTAGTAAAAGATAAACTCTCATCTAAAATCCCCCAATAGTCACCACACACGACTGATATACATGGCCCACAATAATAGAATCACTCACCGGCGTAGATACATGAATAGGCATAACTAAGGAAGCACGGTGAATATCCAAATTACGAGAAAAGTACAATGATACATATGAATAAATGGAACCAGGGTTAAATAATATTGAAATATCCCTATGGCACACTAAAACAATACTTGTGATCACAGCATCAGAAGCAACTGCCTCTGGCCTGATGGGAAAAACATAGCATCGAGCCTGACCACCACCTGATCTGCCTTCCCCTCTAGGGAGACCTCAAACTGTATAATTCCCACTCTGAGCTGGCTAAGCGAGTGATGAAGCAATTGGTGCAGGGTCATAGACTGGCCTCCTTGTTGCACTGGACCTCTGTAGTGATGGGGACAATACTTCGTCACATGCCCCAACTCTCCACAATCGTAACAACATCGAGCTGGAAATGGCAGTGGGGCCTGAATCGAACCTCAAGAACTAGAATAGCCACTAGAAGAACCCGGTACTGATGAACACTGAGCTGATGGAGCATGGGATGAACTCTGAGCTTGGAGGGCACTGAAAGATGACTGAACCGGACAAGCACTATATGAACCATGATTAGCTGATGCGCCATGATGAACCAAACGAGCCATCTACGTGGGTGTGTAAGGACGACCTCTACTATGATGTAACAGACCTCCAGATGAGGTACCACTAAAACCACCAAATCCATGAGGGCCTCTCCCCTCCCCCCCATCGCACTTAAGCCTACCAACTGACTCTAAGCGCCTAGAAATCTCAACCACCTGGTCAAACCTAGCAACCACCTCGGCCTCTAGGGCCAAATTGTAACGTAGTACATAGTTGAGGCCATCAATGAACCTCCTGATCCCCCCCCCCTCTCTCTCTCTCTCTCTATCTATCTATCTCTATCTATCTATGGGATCCAACCATATAGAATGACGGGCCATATCTGTAAATCTTATGTCATACTGAGTAACAATCATATTTCTCTGGCGTAACTGCTCAAAATCTCTATGTTGCTCCTCCGCGAGTTTGTGGTAAACTCTTCTCTAAAGGGAGAATGGGAGAATGAAGAACTTATGCCATGAAAGTGGCGCTACGCCAACTGGCCTGCTCAACTCATAGAACTTCCACCATCTGTAGGTTTCCCCTATACCCCATGTCGAAGAATCCGCTGACTCTGGTCTAGTAAATCCTGAGCATTCTCTGACAACTCCCGCTGAACTCTAGAGGCTTAAGCCTCCCGAACCGCTCTAATCTCTTCTATTCCTCATCACGTATAGGTGGGACAACCTTGACCCGAGCAGCACCAATCGGCTGGGCTGGTAGTACCCCCGGTGTCTGGAGTCCCTGAGTTGCCTACTCTGAAGTATGGGCAGCGGGAGTTTGGCCACCTCCATCGGCATATAAACTGGTTGGTGCAGCTGGAATTGAGACTGCCTGAGCCAGGCTCGTGCACACAACTAAAATCTGGGCTAAGGCCTCCTGAAGGTCTGGGATCACAATGGGCATAGCTGGTGGCTGAGTTGGACCCACCGGCTCAACAACACCTGGTATCTTCTCCTCAGCTGGAGAAACCGATGGCTCCACATGTGCTTCTCTAGCTGTAGTACAAGAGGAACGCCGGCTTTCACCGTGGCCCTGTGATCTTATGGCCATAGCCAGTGGTACTAGTGGACGTCCACCTGATCTGGTCGCACGTGTCCTCATAATCTGTGAGATAATAAAAGATTGAAGTTGCAAACTTCGAAATTAACAAATTTGCATGATAAGAATGCAAGAAACTGAAATTTCCTAATAATTTGGTAGCCTCTCGAAGATAAGTAAAGATATCTCTGTACCGATCCACAAGACTACTAACTTGCTCGTGACTCATAAAACCTAAGCAACCTAGTGCTCTGATACTAACTTATCACGACCCAAAATCCACAAGTCGTGATGGAACCTAACCCAACCCGCTAGGTAAGACAACAGTCACATAATTTCATTGAAAATGAAATAACACTGTCTAATAACTCAACAACGGAAGAATATCATAAAATATCTGAGAATATAGCAAATAAATACTACTAAAACCAACCCCAAAATCTGGTGTCAACCAGTATACGAGCACTACTAAATAACAAGGTACAAGCAAAATCCTTTAGTACAACTGTATAAATATAAGGATGGTAAAGATACAGATGATAGAAAGAGAACTTCAAGGACTGTGGGCAATATAGCAACTACCTCGTAGTCTCCCAAAAGTTGGCAACAACTCAAGCCTAAAAATCACCTCGACCGGATGTACCTGGATCTACACACGATGTGCAGATTGTAGTATGAGTACAACCGACCCAATGTGCTCAATAAGTAATAACACTAAACCTTGGGTTGAAAATAGTGAGGATCTCAGGACTATATTTAAAATGCTAGTGCCAATATCTGATAACAAATTTAGAATATAAAGGATAAACCGTAGAGACGGTAGCTCAATGATATCAAGATCAACTTGTTCACATTTCAGAAATTTAGGCATGCTTTCAAGTATAACAGTTAAAACCCAACATAGATACAACAGGTCAATTATCAGTTAGCATGAGGAAAGTACATCTCTATGCCTACATGTCAATTATACAAGTAAATCAATAGTATCATAGTGGTTCCATCAAGAATATTTACCACTTGGCACATTACGGGTGCCTGACATAACTGCCTATCATCAAGCACGTGTATGAAATACTATGCCTTCGCCCACTGCTAGCATGTCAGACTCTGGAAGGGCGTATCCTTCCCAAGTGCTAATCATAATCATTTAGCCTAATAGTGAGGTCAGGTACACGCGTCGCCCAAAATAATAACACTTAGCCCAATATGGGCCTGGCGTACGCGTCACCTTCTGTACTAACTGGATCTAAGGCCCAAACTCAGGCATTTGCCATTCTCAAATATACACATCTCAAGTACTCAGTTTAACAGAATTACCCTTAAGAGGTATCAACAACATTTGAGGAATCAAATAAGAAATACCAAGACAAAGATATTACTCATGGATATAGTATCATTACTGAGAACTTGTGTAAAAATAAGTTATATAACTCAAAAACAACAAGAATAGCCCTATGAAGTCTCAAACAGTTAGTACATAGCCTAGACATGATGTCTAACATGATTCAAAGTTCAAATAATCAAACAAGTAGAGAGAACGTGGGGATAACATGACATGATAGCAAAACAAGCACGGTAATAACCTAAAGGCCTCCCCAAACCATAGACACATAGGTGCACGCACACACTCCCATCACCTAGCGCGTATGTCACCTCAATTTCTTTCTTATAACATAGTTCTTAGGGTTAAATACCCTCAAATCTAATTTTAGATGTGTTACTTACCTCAAAGCGTACAACACAACGCTCCAACAAACCCTTGACATGCGAATCGTCCTCCAAACAACTCGAATCTAGCCAAATCAACTTAATTCCATCAATAATAGCTATATGAAACAATTATGAGTCCAACCATACTAAATTCATCCAATTCCATCTACAAATTGTCCTCTAAATCCTCAATTTTCATTCTCCTACAACATAGTCTAAAACCCCCAAATTTGACCTCAAACACACATAATCCATGTGTAAAAAACAATGGGTAAACAATAATTACCAATAAAAGTGATGAATCTTCACTTACCTCTTCAATTGTAGCAAAACCCTATCAAAAGTCGCCCCTAACTGAGATCCACAAGTCCAAAATGAGAGAAAAACGTGAAACCCTTCATTTATAAGACACTGCCAGGCATTTCGCATCTGCGATCCAAATCGTCGCTTTTTCGGAATCGCTTCTGCTGTCAAATGTCCGCATCTGCAAAAATCACTTAGATACCCGACCAATCGCACTTGCAGATCAAATTGTGCACCTGCGGGACCAGTTATGCGGTCCAGCTTTCGCTCCTGTGCATTCGCACCTGCAGAGAGACACCGTTTCTGCGACTCCAACCTCTCCTACTCGAATCTGCTTTGCGGAAAACTCCCTTGCACCTGCGGCCTCTACCAAGCACATAAATCCTCTGCTTCTACGATAAGCCTGTCGCTCCTGCGACTTCGCACCTGTGGGCCCATTCTCGCAGGTCCAATCACACCAGGCATCAAAAAAATTCCGCCAAGTTCCTAATTCCAAAACTAGTCTGAAATCACTCTGAATCTCACCCGAGGCCCTTGGGACATCAACCAAATATACCAACAAGTCCTAAAATACCACACGAACTTAGTCGAAGCCTCATATCATATCAACCAACATCAAGATCACCAATCGCTCCCCAATTCAAGCCTAATAAAACTAATAAATTTCCAACTTCTACAACCAATGCTGAAAACATATCAAACCAGCTCCAATTGACCTCAATTTTTTCACACAAGTCACAGATGACAGAACGGACCTACTCCAAATTCCAAAACAAAAATTCGAGCTCGGTATCAACAAAGTCAACTCTAGATCAAACTCCTCAAACTTACAAACTTTTAAATTTTCAACTTTTGCCAAAAAGCTCAAACCAACCTACATACCTCCAAATCAATATCTGGACATACTACTAAGTTCTAAATCACCCTACGAAGCTATTAGAACCATCAAAACTCTATTCCGGAGTTGTCTATACAAAAGTTAAACTCCGGTCAACTATTCCAACTTAAGCCTTCAACCTTGGGACTAAGTGTCCCAATTCACTCCGAAGCATCCCTGAAAAAAACACAACCACCTCGAAAAGTCACATATCCATAAATGAGTATAGAAGAAGCAGTAAATAGGGGAACAGGGCCACAATACACAAAACGACATGCCGAGTCATTACAATTATCGATGATTAAAATGTGTTAAGTGATGAGTTGAGCCAAACATTGATATTTATATATGTAGTAATAGATTGAGATTGAAATAAAATGAACATGCATGAGGCATAGCTAAAATTGAAGAAAAATGGAAGAAGACTAATCCCAGTGCCCAGACCATCGATCCCGGTGCCTGGGGCATTGAAAATAGAGGAAAATATTTAAGGCACAAGGCTAGTGCACAGGCCATCAATTCTCAACATATGTGACGCTGGAGGCAGAAGTTCCCAGAAGCCCACTGATGGGGACACTGAGACGCGGTGCCCAGGGCGCCAAAGTCTAGGAAAGTCTCCTAACGTGAAAAGGACAATTTCTTTTATCCTTACACGTCCCTAACACGTATAAAAGATTCCCAAACCTAAAATTTGAGGGAGTTTAACATATTGGATGTGAAACTGACTACTTGGAGCAATTTTGAAATACGGATCATCAAGTTCTTCTTTCTTTCACCTTTTCTTGGTAAGTTTATCATTCAAAACACTTGTGTAATTATTGTTATTGTTATGCGTGGCTAAGTTCTATATTTCTAGGGTTGTGGCTAGCCATGAATACTGATGTTTAGTAGTTATTTTCTCCTTTAATATGAACCTCCATCATATGATTGTTTCTTTAGCTCTATGCATAATTTCTTGATTATCTAGACAACAGTTAAGTTCTATCAACTTTTAACATTATGATTGGGAAATCGGTTCATAGATTAGAGAAGAGTTAAAGAGAGTGTGATCTTATACCTAGGATTCGGATGCATATTTATGGTTAGGATAGAAATATACCTAGTCACCGCGCTTATTTACATACCATAATTGTAATATATTCTCAGTAGATTAATTTCATAGGAATATAGACGTTAATCTATTTTGAATAGGCGAGTAGTACTTCGGGAGAAGGCTACAAGTAAATCCACTCTAATTGATTAGCAATATTATAAATAACTCTTTTATGATCATAAAAATAACCTAACGCGATTGGTTATGAACGATTACCTTTTAAAAATCGATCGAATTGTGCGTATCGGAAAAATACTATCCGATAGCAAAAACTATCAAAAATTGATTTGTTTTTACCGATTGATTTTGGTCAGTTAATTGAATTTCAAACTTGACCACAACAAAAAAAGGGACAAAAATCGCTCGATATTTTTTAAAATTATGCAATTAAAAAAATACATCTTATGGGTATCGAATCAAGATTTGTACCGTAGATGTAACGACCCGATTGGTCATTTTATGTAATTTTGCCCTGTTACCCCTTTTTATGCTTCACACATGTGTTTTTATGATTTTATGACTTGCGGGGTTGGTTAGTTTTATTCCGGAAAGCTTTTGGGTTGCTTAGGACTCTTTGATTCTTGACTTAGATGTTTGAATTAGTAATGTTGACCAAACTTTGAATTTTGAGAAAATGACCCCGGAACTGTGTTTTTATGGCTCGGATAGATTCGTATCATCATTTCGGATTTGGGCATATGCCTGAAATTGATTTCGGAAGTTCGTAGGTTGATTTGTGTTGATTTGCCGAATCTTGGCAATTTGAAGTTGAAAAGTTTGACCGTATGTTGAATTTTAGTTATCGAGGTCAGAATTTGATTTTGGGACTTGGAATAGGTCTGTTATGGTCTTTAGAGCTTGTACACAAAATTTGGTGTCGTTTGGAGTTGATTTGATAGGATTCGGACGTTTAGTTGTAACTTTAGAAATTCTTGAACTTTACTTTGAAATTCATGCGTTTTATTATTCGATTCATAATTTTAAATGTTATTACTGTGTTTTGATCGCGAGTTTTATTATCCCCAAGGGCTCGGATAAGTTTCGGACATGTTCCGGAGTGGTTTGGACTGAAATTGTAAAAATATAGTATCTAGTGCTCTAGAGTCGCAATTGCGAACACCGGAGTCACATTTGCGAAGGAAACATAAAGGGGGCAGTTGTCGCAAATGCGAAATCCCCTTCTCATTTGTGAAGGCAACAAAATTTGGGCAAAGTTCGCAATTGCGAACATTTGTTCGCTTTTGCGATGTTTTCATCTTCATCATTTAGAAGCCTTTCTTGCAAATACGATAATGCATAAGGCTATCAGGGTTCGCAAATGAGAGACCTTGCCCTCAATTGCGAGGGTTCACAAATGCGAACCATTTGTCACAAATTCGACATTTGCAGCTAGCTAAAGGGAAGGGAGCCGGGATTTTTGAACTCATTCTCTCATTTTTTAATCCTAGACTCGGTAGGAGGCGATTTTGAGAAGGGATTTTCACCTATAAACCTTGGGTAAGTAATTCTAATCTATTTATAATCATATTTCATCAACATATCTTAGATTTTTACATCAAAATCATGTGAATAAAAGTGAAAATTTGTAAAACTTTGTCACGTTTTTGAAAAATAAGAAATTGAGTTTTGAGAGTCGATTTGGACTCGGATTATGAAACTAATCACATATATGAACTAGTGGGGTCATGGGCATATGGAATCTACCACTGGACTCGTGTTTTGACCAGGCGGGCCCCTGGTTGACGTTTGTTGACTTTTTGGAAAAAGTATAAAGAGCTTAGCTTTATCTATTACAATTGAATTCTCTAGCATTGCTGATGATATTAAGTCAATTTTGATTAGATTTGATCCATGTGGAGTTGGATTTTAAGGAAAACTTTATTTTCGAGTGTTGATTTGGCCTAGTTGAGGTAAGTGTCTTACCTTACTTTGTGTGGAAAACTAACCCTTCGGATTGATATTGTTCGATTCAATTATGCTAAGTGAAATCCGTGTACGCAATGTGACCAGTGGGTACACGGGTTGTACGTGGTATTTGACCGATTTAGGCTACTTAGTCTATTTTCATGATTTAATTGAAATGCCGTATTATATCCTAAACTCTCCTAGTCAATCTATTCTTACTTTTGTTAGCCTATCCTTACATGTATTAAGTGATTTCGTTAACACTTGTTCTACCTTCTAATTGATAAAATGTTCTCATGCTTTAGTTTAACTTGTTGCCTATTTTATTATTACATGCTATCTCTTCATTGTTGATTATCACTATTTGAAGTCATTATACATGTTACCTCTTTCATTGTTGATTATCATTATTTGAAGTTATTATATATGTTATCTCTTTCATTGTTGATTATCATTACTTGAAGTCATTGTTCATGTTACCTCTTTCATTGTTAATTACCATTATTTGAAGTTATTATTCAGGTTATCTCTTTCATTGTTGATTTCCATTATTAGAAGTCGTTGCTACACGTTATCTCTTCCATTGTGAGTTATTCTTATTTAACATTATGGTTATACATTGCCTTTCATTTTTGAGTTATTGGTGTTGAAGTTGTGAAAGTCGTTATCACATTGAGGAGAGATTGTTATTGTTGAAACATGTTCCTTTTTGAACATATTACATTCATCGTTGTTGTTGATATTCTTGTGCTCGTTGTGGTGGAGCCATGGGCTACTGTTGTGGAAACATTAATGTTGTGGATTGTTGGCAAATTGTGATATGTGGGCACTTGTGGTGCGAGTTGTTATTGTAATGTGATATTGACATGCATACGGCGGTATTAGGCTTGGGTTGATGTGCATGCGGCGATATAAGGTGGGACTTATATGCGTGGTTCTTGTAGAGGAAGTACGTGAAGCCATACGGCGTCATAAGGTGGGCTAAAGTACGTGTAGCTATTTCGAAAAAATTGTTTTTCAAAATCTATTCAAATATAAGGCTTACGCGGCGGTATAATGAAATATTGTGATTGAAATTGTGTAATGTGAATACGAGGAGATACCTTGATGGTGATTCTTATTGTACACGAAGTCGTACCTCATTGTGTTATTTTGTAGTTTATCCCATGTTTCAAAGAGCTTTTGGCGGGAGTGTTCTTTTTGTTTTGTTCTAGCAATTGTTGTCCGTATATGATCATTTTTGTTCTCTTCAGTTGATTCTTTTATGTATTCCCGTGTTTAATTTCCTATATTAGTTCATCGTATTATCTAGTTTTGAATAAGTTATTTCTTCACTTTCCATTATTTATCCTTATTACATTTCCATACTGCTTATTTATATCCTAGTAGGTGTCTTTGCCTGGCCTCGTCACTACTCTACCGAGGTTAGGCTTTACACTTACTAGGTACCATTGTGGTACACTCATAATACGATTCTGCACAATTTTTGTGCAGATCCAGGTACGTCTGCCCGTGCGGGACGCTATAGTTGATTTGAGTTGCAGCTGTGGAGACTTCAAGGTATACCTGCTCCACATCCGCAAGCCTCGGAGTCACCTTCCCTCTTTTGCTTCCTGTTGTATTTCTTTCAGACAGTGATGTATTAGATATCCTAGTTTTGTTCTATAGAGCTTATGACTCCGTTCCACATTTCCTGGGGATTGTATGGTTCAGATTCTATTTTTCGAAAGTTTATATCAGTTATTCAACTTTGTTTTAGTATATTTATAATTATTTCTGTCAAGTTATTATTATTTGTCAGGATTACCTAGTCGTAGAGACTAGCTGCTATCGCGACATCCTATGGAGGGAAATTGGGGCCGTGACGAGTTGGTATCAGAGCTAGGCTACGGAGTTGTTTGGAAAACTTCACTTCTTTGATTCCTTATCGTGCAAATTGGTTGGCTTCGAAATTAAATCTTTAATTTTCTATTCTCTCACAGGTTGTGAGGACATGCACTGCTGGATCCAATGATCAGACACCCGCGCCCTCTGCTAGAGCCACGAGAGGCCAGGGTCGGGGCAGAGGCCAATGTGGGGCACGTGGTTCAGCTAGTGGACCTGCCCGAGCCGCGACAGAGGAGTCACCAATAGCTCCAGTTGGGGGGCAGGCACCCGAAGCGCCAGGTGGCCCCCCAGCACTTCAGGAGACCCTCGCACCGTTCTTGAGCATGTTCGGTACCTTATATTAGGTGGGGTTGATTCCACTTGCACTAGCCATATCTCACGCTGGGGGAGGAGCACAGACTCTCGCAACCCGTACCCCAAAGTAGCAGGTCCAGGTCGATCAGATCACAAAGTTTATAATGGTACAACCTATTGCTCCAGTTCATCCCATGGTTAGGGCATCAACATCTGAGGAGGAGCAGCTTAGGCTCAATAGGTTCAAGAAGTATGACCCTCCTACTTTCAGTGGTTTGGATTAGAGGATGCACACAATTTTCTTAAGGAGTGCCACTGTAATCTCCGCACTATGGGTATTGTGGAGACGAGCGGGGTCGCTTTCACTACATTCTAGGTATCCGGAGCGGCATATCACTGGTGGCAAGTGTACGAGGAGGGTAGCCCAGTCGAGGTAGATTCACTTACCTGGACTCAATTTTTAGAGTTATTCTTGAGAGTGTTTGTTCCTCAGACCCTTCGGGATGCATGGCACGCAGAGTTTGAGCAGTTGCGCTAGGGTACTATGACAGTATCGGAGTATGCTGTCCGATTCAGTCATTTGTCCAGACATGCACCTGCCTTGGTTTCTAAGGTCAGAGAGTGATTCTGTCGAATTATTGAGGAGCTCAACTATGGTATTAGGTTCAGCATGGCTCGAGAGTTGGAGACAGATACCCTATATCAATAGTTGGTAGAGATTGCACGGAGGTTGGAGGCTATGCGGGGCTGTGAAAGAGATAATAGGGAGGCCAAGAGGCCTCGTGGTATGGGAGGATTTAGTTGTGGTCATGTTGCAGCTACACCCACATGGTAGAGGCTATGTGAGTTGTTCAGTTCACTCAGCACTTCCAGCTTCTAGTGGTGCTCCGGTTTATCCGAGGTCTCAGGTTGCACACTTTGCCTAGCACTTTTCTAGTGCACCTCCTGCATGGGGTGCCTTCAATGGTCAGTCCAGCCGACCAGGCCTGAGCCAGTCCCGACAGCCACACCAACCAAGTGCTTGCTTTGAGTGTGGTGATACCCGCCACATAGTTAGAAACTACCCCAGACTCAGGAGGGGTGCACATCCACAGACTACTCCAGCTCCACGTATTCAGTCAGGTCCACAGACTTCTCAGGCCATGATTGTTTCCCCAGTTGGCGCTCCACCCTCACAGCCGGTTAGAAGTGGGGGACGGGTAGGTAGAGGTTACCCTAGAGGGGGAGGCCAGGCCAGATTCTATGCTTTTTCGGGTAGGATGAATGCAATTGCTTCAGACTCAGTCATTACAGGTATAGTTCCTGTTTTCCATATAGATGAATCAGTCTTATTTGATCTGGGATCCACTTATTCATATGTGTCATCTTACTTTGCTCCATATTTGGATATATCTCGTGATTATTTGAGTTCTCATATTTATGTGTCCACGCCTGTGGGAGATTCTATTGTTGTGGACCGTGTGTATCGGTCGTGTTTAGTTCTTATTGGTGGTTTTGAGACCAGAGCTGACCTATTGTTACTTAGTATGGTAGAATTTGATGTTATCTTGGGTATGGACTAGTTGTCACCCTATCATGCTATTCTAGATTGTCATGCAAAGACTGTGACACTGGCTATGCCTGGTTTACCATGGTTAGAGTGGAGGGGTGCATAAGATTATGTTCCTAGCATGGTTGTGTCATTTCTAAAGGCTTAGCGGATGGTTAAGAAGGGGTGTGATACTTATCTAGCCTTTGTGAGATATCAGTACTAACACTCCTATCGTTGAGTCAGTTTTGGTAGTGAGAGACTTTCTAGATAGTTTTCCAGCGGATCCTACGGGCATGCCGCCCGATAGGGATATCAATTTTTGTATTGACGTGTTGTCGGGCACTCAGTCCATTTCTATTCTACCATATCATATGGCCCTAGTAGATCTAAAGGAGCAGTTGCAAGAGTTTCTTAATAAGGGTTTCATTTGGCCTAGTGTGTCGCCTTAGGGTGCTCCGGTCTTGTTTGTGAAGAAGAAGGATAGTTCTATGCGCATGTGTATTCATTATCGGCAGTTGTACAAGGTTACAGTGAAGAACAGGTATCCATTGCCACGCATTAATGACTTATTTGATCAGCTACAGGGTGCAGAGTGTTCTCAAAGATTGATTTTCAGTCAGGTTATCATCAGCTAAAAATTTGATCTTCGAATATTCCGAAGACTACCTTTAGGACTCGGTATGGTCACTATGAGTTCCTCGTGATGTCATTTGGGCTGAACAATACCACGGCAACATTTATGCACCTAATGAACAGTGTATTCCAGCCTTATCTTGATTCATTCATCATTGTGTTTATTGACGACATCTTGGTATACTCCCGCAGTCGGGAAGATCATGAGCAGTATTTGAGGATCGTCCTTCAAACCTTTGAGAAAAGAAATCTATGCAAGATTTTCAAAGTGCGAATTCTGGCTTGATTCAGTGGCGTTTTTGGGTCATGTGGTGTCGAGTGAGGGGATCAAGGTAGATCTAAAGAAGATTGAAGCAGTGCATAGTTGGCCCAGATCGTCTTTAGCTACTGAGATTCAGAGTTTCCTTAGTTTGGTCGGGTATTATCGTCGTTTCGTAGAGGGCTTCTCATCTATTTATGTACCTATTACTAGATTGACCCAGAAGGGTGCTCCTTTAAGATGGTCTGAGGAGTGTGAGGCAAGCTTTCAGAAGCTCAAGACTGCTTTGACTATAGCCCCAATGTTACTATTACATACGGGCTCGGGGCCCTATACTGTGTATTGTGATGCGTCACCTATTGACCTTGGCACGGTGTTGATCCAAGACGATAGGGTGATTGCCTACACGTCTCGACATCTGAAGACCCATGAGAAGAATTATCCAGTCCACGACTTTGAGTTGGAAGCCGTTGTTCATACATTGAAGATCTGGCGGCATTATTTGTACGGTGTCCCTTGTGAGGTCTTTATCGACGACCGGAGTCAACAACATCTGTTCAAATAGAAAGATCTTAACTTCCAGCAGCGGAGGTGGTTAGAATTGCTTAAGGACTATGATATCACCTTTCTATACCATTCCGGGAAGGCCAATATGGTGGCCGATTGTCACGACCCAAACCGATGGGCCGCGACGGAACCCAGTGCCTTACTCAACCGAGTACCTACGTAATATATCATTATTATCATACTATCATGGGTAAATGAGCGAGAAAGGCCGTCATGAGATCATCAGGATAAAACATAAGGGAATACTCGACATAGGACGACTCAACATGAAATATAAACTTATACATGTGACATACGGGCCTATAAGAATGAAATGATCATTTGTACACTCAAAACATAGGCCGACAAGGCCATACAATCATCCATATACATGACATCTATCTACAATCCTCTAAGAGTATATAAATGCCATAAAGGTCGGGATAGGGCCCCGCCATACCAGTCTATACATGTCCAAAGCATACTGACCAAATAGGCAACTTTCGAGCAAGTGGAGTACACCAACACCTTCTGCTGAGCTAATAGCATACTAGGAGGACTATCAACCTATCTATCGGGACCTGCAGGCATGAAACGCAGCGTCCCCAGGAAAAAGGGACGTCAGTACAAATAAAGTACCGAGTATGTAAAGCGTGAAAGCAGTATATAAAAGACATGAAAGAAACATGGAGTAAAGAACTCAACCCGTAAGTCTGAATAACTCTGTGAATCAAGAAACATTTATAATGCCATACATATGCATATAAATGTCATATCATGCATAGGTACATGCGAACATAACATCATCAAGCCTCTGAGGGCATCCCATCATATCATCTCGGCCTCTGTGAGCGACATCATCAACTTATACCAGCAGATCAGGTAGTGGTGCGTATATAATGCCATAACCTTTCTCCATACCCCATATACATATAATATACACGTACATAACAACATCTGGTCATGTGCCAGTGTACATGTATAAATAATGCAATGCATAAGAAGTAAGTCAATGAGATCTCTCGTGATGACTTAAGATAAATATATCTTTGATTAATATCATGAAATAAACTTTATCAAGTTACGTATCTTCTGAGACCCATGATCAGACGATGTAATAATAGGACACATGGGGAATCAAGAACATAGGCTCCCCTAGTACTTCTAAGAATGGAGTCATTTGTGAAAGTTCTGTGTTTGCTCGTTTCGTTTGTATCATATGGATCATGTCAAAAGGAAAGAAGGGATAGCCTTAACATACCTTATCACAATCTATTCAATGACCAGGTTGAACTCGTCTTGTCGCACTTTAATCTACAACAACGATAATAATACTATCGTTAAGCTACGAATGATGCAACTATCGTACAACAAATGACAAGCTTATTTTATATTAAAATAAGCAGCATCTCCACGGTTTTCCTTGCTTACCCCAAGTCCATAAAAACAACAAGAATACATACTACCTTCAACTATATACCTTCAGCACCAACACACCCAACATCCCAACAACACCAATAATTCTACACAACAACAAGGGAACAAATGTCACCAATGAAACTACTATTTAACACGACGAGCGGCAAGCTTGGATTGGAACCAAACCCCAACTCTTTTTCCCATATCCCATGTACTTACAACACCATCAACATGTCCATCATATAAACATATATATTTACATGATATTCCAACCTTATATCCATCGTAAAAGTAACATCAAACAACCCAACAAGATACAACAACAACATGGACAACTTTTAGGTATTGTGTGGTTGCTTCTTCTCCTATTTACAACATGCTCAACATATTTACAACTATAAAATCAATAATAACATTATAACCAAGCTATTCCCCACGATTTCCAGCCATATGAAGTCATATACATAACTCAAAAATAGTCCAATAAGAGACAACAACGTCTTATAGAACTTCAAGTTCTATCTTGTAATTCTTCATCCAAAAAACTTAACCAACACATAGATAAGCTTAAGGAAAGAAATAGAGTATTATACATACCTTAAATAATCATAAACAACTCGAAACAAAGCTTCCTTTAGCTTACAAGCACCTTTAAATCCATCACAACACCATAGAGACTCTCTTCTTCACTTAGGCTAACTTTTGAAGTTAGGTTTAAGTAAAACCCCCTTGGTTTCGACTTGGAACCTTGGAGAACCATTAGAGAGGTGTTGAGAGAGTTTGTGAATTGTCCTTGGTCGATAATGAAAAACAATGAGCCGTCCATCCCCTTTAAAATTTTCAAGGGTCGTCCACCACCTAAGTGGGCCCCATGGAAGCTTTTTGCGCAGTCTCGTGAAAACACAAATATCTCTCTACTCTGACGTCGTATCGACAAACGGTTTAATGTGTTGGAAACAAGACTCGTAGACCTTCAATTTGATATATGGATCATCCCATAATTCCAAGTATATTGGGATAAAACTTAGTTACACTGGACCTAATTCTAAGCACATTTATGATTGTAACTTGTGATGACCTTTGCCAACTTTTGTTCCACAACTCGCTTGACTTCAAAACGTAATACACGACTAATATACAACTAAAATAAATCATAAAATAAAATCCTTATTATTTTAAGAACCCTAGTATCACCCCAAAGGTACATGTTATAACATTCCCAATTTGTCGACATTTGACAAAACTTATTTTCTTCAATTTGCTTAGCTTTTAAGCCTTTCAACCCTATTGGTATTTGTTATCCATGATATTAAAGATTTGTGGCCTCCAAGGTAACATGATTAACTTACTTTATGTACTTTCAAATATAATCTCATTGCAGAGCTTACATCAATTGACTTATGATGTACTCTCACGTACGAAAATTTTGGGTGTAACATCATTCCCTCCTTTGGATCAGTCGTCCTCGAATGTTGACTGATGTGCCTATCAGTCTCATAACTTAGCTTTTACAAATACTTTAATACTATCATTTCCATCTAGGAAATTGTTCAGTGAATAAATCCAAATGCCAGGGTATCCCCCCCCCCCTTTTAGGCCTCTTTCTCACCCCGCGACTTGTGGTCGGAATTCTTCCAATCTCATAATTGTTACTACTCTATGTCATGCAGCTCGTACGACTCTGTCCTTGTATGCGCGCCTATGCGACTCTTCTCTCCTTTTTCCTCCAGCTTTTAGCCAATCTCTAGGCCTCAATTTGTAAATATTTAAAGAACAATGACATGCTGTCTCTCTGGGCATCTATAGGTGTACTGAAGTACTTTGCTTAGTACTTTGTCGAACTTACGACCATTGCTATATCTTGTTTCATAGCCTCCGTTATATATGCTTATGGCTTTACTACATCTAGGTAGGTTATACTATGCCATAACACTTACTTCAGTTTATTATTATCGAGGTCTGCTACCCAACTCCAGGTTACTCTCTCACTGCTTATCTTATATATATAAATCTAAGTCCTTTAGTTCTTCTTTATTACTGTTCATCTTAAGAATGACGGCCTAATCGCATCTCGCACTTTGTATATTTTTTCCATTCATTGTTGATTCACCTTAGTGTTGATCTACAATCTACAACTAATAACTTGAAACCTCTTCCGTAATACATTGTCACTAGGGCTCACGTCACATCGGGGAACATTTGAAGTGATTTTTCTGATCCACCTAGGGACGATACTATACTTCAATAACCGTATGTCATAGCATCCTAACGTGATTCATCTTAAAGGGGTATTCTAATCGCGTGCAATTCATGAAATAACTTTTCTTTACATCATTACTCAAGCAAAGTCCCAAACGTCATCCTCTTATCTATCACTATTACACCCTTATTTTACTACCAGGGTAGCATTCCATCTCTTCTAAATGCTCCCAGTCTTAGACTCATTTGCATTCATTAAGACTATACTGAGCTTTTTATAATTTACGGAAACCATTAGCTCTCTTGTTTTGATGGGTTTGATCCCGAGGACGTACCTATTCTCGTCACCTTCTCACTCACATTTTCTTATTCTTATTCCTATCGACCTAAAACCTAGTCACTCTTCGATACTTTATCTTGCGACCTACACATATCTATTCATACTACTCACAACCTTCCTTTAACTTGCTAGCACTATAGATTTTCTTTTGTTTCTTCTCAATTGCCTTTAAACATAAGCAATTAATTTTCCTGGTATCTACCACTTGCCCACGAATACTGGAATTCCCAGTAACTCGTATGATCTCAAATATCAGTTTTGACTTTTACTTCCCGTTCATTAGCCACGATAGGTGCCACTTTTTTATGGAGTGCATACAATGTTGTAGTGAGACTGTTGTTACAAGATTATTTCCTCTTTAGATCACTATGCTTAGGTTGAAGCCTTCTTCCTTATTTCCTCAGCTAGTCTTTTATTATTGTACTTAAGGGACACCATGCGACTCCTGTAAAGTTGTGAGCTTATTACATCGTATACCCGAAGGATTTTTGACGTTCTTACTCGCCTATAATTGTCCTTAGTTACTTACCTCCGCGCCCGTGTGCTCATAGGGTTGCTTCTAGAACTGAAATTTAAATTGTCTCCCTAGTGGCACTCTCTTTTATTTTCGTAACACTTATACGCTTCCTTTAACTACCCCAACTCATATCTGAATATTTATCAAGGATCATGATGTCATATTTGCGAGACTAAATTCACTATGTTGGGGTTCATTACATTTATCTTGCATAATCTGTTGATTTGTCTGTATCCTCTTGTCTAGCCATAAATAGGCTCTTCCTGAATCAACTACTAACTACTCATTGGTCCATTCTCATAACTATATCCTGCTTAATCTCTCTTGGGTTATGTCCTTTGTCTTAACTTACCCCTCGCACTGGCTCCTTATGTATCAAGTGTTCATTTGCACTTATTTATCAATAAAATCAACTGCTGGAACCCTTACTGCCTTTCCCTGGCGTCATACTTGCATAATGTTCTGGAGTCGTAACATATCTATAGGATCTGAATAAATGCAATCTCATTCCTTTCGCCCTTCTATCATATTCTTCCTTTACTATTCTATAGTTACCTGAACCACATAACTCCCATTTAATGCCATATCACACCATACTCCCCCTTTAGGGGAGTACTAACGTTTAATGCTATGAATATTTACCTATAAATGTTTTATCTCTTCATCTTTGACATCTTTTCACATCTTCACAGACTCTTACTCGCCTTGCGGTAACCCTTCTGTACTAGGGATAACTGAATTTCTTACACACGAAAGTAACACCTAGTGTAACTGGCACACTTTGTCCCTTAAGTTTAAATCCGCTTACAGTGCTTGCTTTAGGGAAGCATCTTCCTAAATAACCTTTAAAGGTTATTCTTTTGTTGTCCATTCTATTATTGCCGGAACGCGATCTCTGAAATTGTCACGATGTTGACTATTATCAAACCCTCCGGTCCCTAATTCATGTTCGGTTTTATCTTGTTTATTAGACCATACTAATTTCTGTTACTACAGGGGTCTAACTTAGCCTTCTAGCAATCACGTTGAGAGTTACCAACTCATTTCTCGAAATGAGGATATGACCTTTGGCCTATACTCTTTTATTGTCTCAAGGCCTGTCACCTCTTGTCTTTTCCTTCACTTGACTATAGACTTTGTCATTGTGTCATATTTTGATTTACCGTTATCACCTATTTATCACATCTTACTCATAATGCTTTATTTACTCTCTTCTCATTCTCCTGCTAATATTTCTGTATATCACATTATTCTAAAAACATCAACAAAACATTTTTTCACTTTTAGCTCCACATGCTTCATCTCACTAGCTCTTCGGGTCACCTAACATTCTCTTTTTTCATAGGGGCAGGAGTCATACTAAGGTAAATATTTATCCCTTCTATGATTCTACTATTTATCTTCTGAAATTTTTGAATATTCTAGTATTCATATCTGATTGTACTATTCTAGAGTGCACCATATTGGTGTCTCACAAGGAGAATTATTACCACGTTTTTCACTATCCTTCGCAAATGTTAGCTAATGATAACAATTCATACATAATTTTGGGTTACTCTAACCCCAGCTGGATCCTAATATCCCATCCTTCTCTTAAACTATATATGTTAGCTCCCATATGGCATAACTGAGATGGGTGTGGCCAATTATACAGACCTTTGTTACTATTGAAAGTAACTCAAAATGCTTATATTTCTCTTCCTGAATTGCAAATAATGATAATCTTCATTAGCTGGGTACCTCGTACTCTTTTTCAAGTTGCTTCTTTTACTTATTGAAACTTGTATCCACCTCCTGATTCTCTTGTCGCTCTTTACCATATGGGTGGATAGATATTCATGCCTTGGGGCTCCTTATCAAGAAGCTCACACATCTTAGTATACACATGATCTGCTGAAGACCTAACATTTACGCATCATAATCACGATGCAAAATCAAGTTCTTCTGATCAACTCTTCCACAGCCACATTCAATCTCTTACTAACTATCTTTCTGGATGTAGGTATCGTTGTATTACGAATAAAATAGAATTTAGGAGTTTGACTTCATACAACTGAGATCTACCACACGATCTAGAGTTAGAAGTAAAAGTGACAGTCTTAAATGCCCTATAACATCCTGCTTATAAGTGTAGTGCACAACACACCCATAAAAAGACTCTACTAGATACGGATTGTAGACTACCTAGGATAGAACTGCTATGATACCACTTTTCTCATGACCCAAACCGATGGGCCGCGACGGGCACCCAGTGCCTTACTCAACCGAGTACCTAGGTAACGTATCTTACTTATCATACTATCATGGGTAAATGAGTCAGAAAGGTCGTCATGAGATAACCAGGATCAGTTTGAATAGCTCTATGAATCATGAAACATTTATAATGCCATGCATATGGGTATAAATATTATATCATGCATAGGTATAAACGTACATAACATCATCTAGCCTCTGAGGGCATCCTATCATATCAACTGGGCCTATGTGGGTAAAATCATCAACGTATTCTAGTTTATCAGGTGGTGGTACGTATATAATGCCATAACCTTTCCCCATACAGCATATACATATAATATATGCATATATAATGCCATCGGGTCATGGGTCAATGTACATATATAAATGAATGCAATGTATAAGAAGTAAGTCAATAAGATCTCTCGTGATGTCTTAAGATCAATATGCCTTTGATTAATATCATAAAATAAACTTTATCAACTTGCGTATCTTCTGATACCCGTGAACATATGATGTAATAATAGGATACATGGGGAATCAAGAACATAGGCACCCCTAGTACTTCTAAGAATAGAGTCATTTGTGAAAGTTTTGCGTTTGCTTGTTTCGTTTGTATCATATGGATCATTCCAAAAGGAAAGAAGAGATAGCCTTAACATACCTTATCACAATCTGTCCAATGACCACATTGAACTTGTCTCGTCGCACTTTAATCTACAACAACGATAATAATACTATCATTAAGCTACGAATGATGCAACTATTATACAACAAATGACAAGCTTATTTTATATTAAAACAGGCAGCATCTCTCCTGTTTTCCTTGCTTACACCAAGTCCATCAAAACAACAAGAATACATACTACCTTCAACTATATACCTTCCGCACCACAACACACTCAACATCCCAACAACAAAAATAATTCTACACAACAACAAGGGCACAAATGTCACCAGCGAAACTACTATTTAACACGACGAGCGTCAAGCTTAGATTGGAACCAAACCCCAACTCTTTTTCCCATATCCCCTGTACTTACAACACCATCAACATGTACATCATATAAACATATATATATAAACATATATATTTACATGATATTCCAACCTTATATCCATCGTAAAAGTAACATCAAACAACCCAACAAGATATAACAACAACATGGACAACTTCTAGGTATTGTGTGGTTGCTTCTTCTCCTATTTACAATATGCTCAACATATTTACAACCAAAACAGCAATAAGAATATTATAACCAAGATATTTTCCACGATTCTCAGCCATATGAAGTCATATACACGACTCAAAAAGAGTTCAATAGGAGACAACAACTTCTTATACAACTTCAAGTTCTCTTGTAATTCTTCATCCAAATAACTTAACCAACACATAGATAAGCTTAAGCCTAAGAAATAGGATGTTATACATACCTTAAATAATCAGAAAAAACTCGAACCAAAGCTTCCTTTAGCTTACAAGCACCCTTAAATCCATCACAACACCATAGAGACTCTCTTCTTCACTTAGGCTAACCTTTGAGGTTAGGTTTAGGTAAAATCCCCTTGGATTCAACTTGGAACCTTGGAGAACTATTATAGCGGTGTTGAGAGAGTTTGTGATATCCTTGGTCAAAAATGACAAAAAATGAGCCGCCCAACCCCTTTAAAATGTTCAAGGGTCATCCACCGCCTAAGTGGGTCCCATGGGAGCTACTTGCGCAGTCTCGTAAAAACGCGAATATCTATCTACTCTAATGTTATATCGACAAACGGTTTAATGTGTTGTAAACTAGACTCGTATACCTTCAATTAGGTATATGTATCATCCCATAAGTACAATTATATTGGGAGAAAAGCTTAGCTACATTTGACCTAATTTTAAGCACATTTATGATTGTAGCTTGTGATGACCTTTGCTAACTTTTATTCCACAACTCGCTTGACTTCAAAATGTAATACACGACTATTATACAACTAAAATAACTCATAACATAACCTCCTTATCATTTTAAGAACCCTAGTTTCACCCTAAAAGTATATGTTTCAACATTCCCAATTTGTCGACATTCGACAAAACTTATTTTTTTCAATTTGCTTAGCTTTTAAGCCTTTCAACCCTATTGGTACTTGTTATACATGATCTTAAAGATTTGTGACCTCCAAAGTAACATGATTAACTTAATTTATGTACTTTAAAATATAATTTCATTGCTGAGCTTATATCAATTGACTTACGATGTACTCTCAAGTATGAAAATTTGGGGTGTAACACTGATGCCTTGAGTCGAATGACGGAGATTTTGGGTAGTTTAGCCTATCTATCGGCAGCAGAGAGGTTGTTAGCATTGGATGTTCAGGACTTAGCCAACCAGTTTGTCAGATTAGATATTTCGCATCCCAGTCAAGTTCTTGCCTGTGTGGTTTCTCGGTCTTCTCTATATGACTGTATCAGAGAGCATCAGTATGACGACCCCCATTTGCTTGTCCTCAAGGACATGATTCAACACGGCGATGCCAAGGAGTTTACTATTGGGAATGACGGTGTGTTACGGATACATGCCGGTTATGTGTGCCCAATGTGGATGGTTTGCGTGAGTTGATTCTTCAAGAGGCCCATAGTTTGCGGTAATCCATTCAACTGGGTGCCGCTAAGATATATTAGGACTTGAGGCAGCACTATTGATGGAGGATGATGAACAAAGACATAGTGGAGTATGTAGCTTGGTGCCTAAATTGCTAGCAGGTGAAGTATGAGCATCAGCGGCCGATAGGTTTGCTTCAAGGACTTGAGATTCCCGAGTGGAAATGGAAGTGTGTCACCATGGAATTCATTGTTGGGCTCTCACGGACTCAGAAAACATTTGACGCGGTATGGGTGAGTGTGGACAGGGTGACCAAGTCGGCTCATTTCATTTCGGTAGTGACTGCCTATTCTTTAGAGCAGTTGGCTCAGGTTTATATCTGCGAGATTGTCCGACTTCATGGTGTGCCAGTATCCATCATCTCTAATCGGGGTATGCAGTTCACATCACGTTTCTAGAGAGTTGTACAGTATGAGCTAGGCACACGGGTTGAGTTGAGTACAACATTTCACCCTCAAACAGACGGACAGTCTGAGCACACTATTCAGATATTGGAGGATATGCATCATACTTGCGTTATGGATTGCAGGAGTTCTTGGGATCAGTTCTTGCCACTTGCGGTGTTTGCCTACAACAACAGCTCTCGAGTGTTCAGATAGTTCCTTATGAGGCTCTATATGGGATACGGTAGTCGGGAGAGTCTAAGTTATTAGGCACAGATTTGGTGCGAGATGCCTTGATGAAGGTCAAGATGATCCAGGATCGGCTTCGTACAGCCCAGTCTAGATAGATGAGTTATGCGGATCGGAAAGTTTGTGATGTTGCATTCATTGTTGGAGAGCGGGTCTTTCTCCAGCTTTCACCTATGAAGGGTGTGATAAGGTTCGGGAAAAAGAGCAAGTTGAGACCTAGGTATATCGGACCTTTTGAGATCCTTGAGAGGATTGGATAGGTGGCATCAAGCTTGCTTTTCCACCTAATTTATCTGTGGTTCATCCAGTGTTACATGTATCTATGCCCCCGAAAGTATTATGGTGACATGTCTCATGTTCTAGACTTCAGCACAGTCCAATTGGACGAGGATTTGACTTATATTGAGGAGCCTGTGGCTATCTTGGACCGACGGGTCCGAAAGTTGAGATCAAAGAATATTGCATCAGTAAAGGTCCAGTAGAAGGGTCATCCGGTCGAGGAGGCGACCTGGAAGACCGAGCATGACATGCGGAGTCGTTATCCTCATCTATTCACCACTCCAGGTATATCCTTATGCACGTTCGAGGAAGGAACGTTTGTTTTAAGAGGGGGACAATGTAACGACCCGATTGGTTATTTTGTATAATTTCTCCCCGTTACGCCTTTTTATGCTTTACACATATGTGTTTATGATCTTCTAACTTGCGGGGTTGGTTAGTTTTGTTCCAGGAAGTTTTCGGGTTAATTTGGACCATTTGATTCTTGACTTAAAATTTTGAATTAGAAATATTGACCAAACTTTAACTTTTGTGAAAATGACCCAAGAACTGTGTTTTTATGGCTCTAATTGCTTTGTATCGTGATTTCAGACTTGGTTGTATGCCCGAAATTGATTTTGGAAGTCTGTAGGTTGATTTGTGTTGATCTGCCGAAACTTGGCAATTTGAAGTTAAAATGTTTGACCGTAGGTTGACTTTAAGCTATGGAGCTCAGAATTTGATTTTGGGACTTGGAATAGGTCCGTTATGGTCTTTAGAACTTTTCTACAAAATTTGGTGTCGTTTGGAGTTGATTTGATAGGATTCGGACGTTTAGTTGTAACTTTAGAAATTCTTGAACTTTACTTTGAAATTCATGCATTTTAGTGTTTGATTCGTAATTTTAGATGTTATTTTTGTGTTTTGATCGCGCGAGTGAGTTCGTGTGATATTTTTAGACTTGTGAGGAGGTTTGGTTGGGAGCCTCGAGGGCTCGGATAAGTTTTGGACATGTTCCTGAGTGGTTTGGACAAAAATTGCAAAAATCTAGTATCTGGTGTCTGGTGCTCTGGTGTCGCAATTGCGAACACCAGGGTCGCATTTGCGAAGGTTACAGAATTGGGGAAGTTGTCGCAAATGTGACATCCCCATCGCATTCGCGAAGGCAACATAGTTTGGGCAAAATTCGCAATTGCGAAGTCTTTCTCGCAAATGCGATGATGCATAAGGTTGTCAGGGTTTGCATATGCGAGCCCTGGCTCTCAATTGCGAGGGTTCACAAAGGGCTGGGAGATGGGATTTTTGAACTCATTCTCTCATTTTTGAATTCCTAGACTCGGTATGAGGCGATTTAGAGAGGGAATTTTCACCTACAAACCTTAGGTAAGTGTTTCTAATCTATTTCTAACAATATTCTATCAACATATCTTAGATTTTAACATCAAAATCATGTGAATCAAAAGTGAAACTTTGTCAAATTTTTTAAAAATAAGAAATTGAGTTTGAAGAGTCGATTTGGACTCGGATTTTGAAACTAATCACATATATGAACTCGTTGGGTCATGGGTATACGGAATCTACCATTGGACTCGGGTTTTGACCAGGTAGGCCCCTGGTTGACGTTTGTTGATTTTTTGGAAAAAAGTGTAAAGATCTTAGCTTTATCTATTACAATTGAATTCTCTATCATTGTTTGATGATATTAAGTCGATTTTGATTAGATTTGAGCCGTGTGGAGTTTGATTTTAAGGAAAACTTTATTTTCGAGTGTTGATTTGGCCTAGTTAAGGTAAGTGTCTTGCCTTACTTTATGTGGAAAACTGCCCCTTCGGATTGGTATTGTTCGATTCAATTGTGTTAAGTGAAATCCATGTACGCAAGGTGACGAGTGGGTACACGGGTTGTACGTGGTATTTGACCGATTTATGCTACTTAGACTATTTTTATGCTTTAATTGATATGTCGTATCATATCTTAAACTCTCCTATTCAATCTATTCTTACTTTTGTTAGTCTATCCTTACATGTCTTAAGTGATTTCGTTAACACTTGTTCTACCTCCTAATTGATAAATTGATCTCATGCTTTAGTTTAACTTATTGCCTCTTTTATTATTACATGTTATATATTTATTGTTGATTATCATTATTTGAAGTTTTTATACATGTGACCTCTTTCATTATTGATTATCATTATTTGAAGTCATTATACATGTTATCTCTTTCATTGTTGATTATCATTAGTTGAAGTCATTGTTCATGTTACCTCTTTCATTATTGATTATCATTATTTGATGTTATTTTTCATGTTATTTCTTTCATTGTTGATTTCCTTTATTTGAAGTCATTACTACACGTTATCTCTTCCATTGTGAGTTATTCTTATTTAACATTGTGGTTATATATTGTCTCTCATTGTTGAGTTATTGACATTAAAGTTGTGAAAGCCATTATCACGTTGAGACGAGATTGTTATTGTTGAAACATCTTCCTTTTTGAACATTTTACATTCGTCGTTGTTATCGATATTCTTGTACCCGTTGTGGTGGAGCCATGGGCTATTGTTGTAAAAATATTAATATTGTGGATTATTGGCAAATTGTGATATATGGGCACTTGTGGTGCGAGTTGTTATTGTAATGTGATATTGATGCGCATGTGGAGGTATAAGGCTTGGGGTTGATGTGCATGCGGCGGTATAAGATGGGACTTATGTGCGTGTTGCTTGTAGGGAAACTATCTAAAGCCACGCGGCGTCATACGGTGGGCTAAAGTGCGTGTAGCTATTTTGGAAAAACTATTTTTTAAAATCTATTTCAAATGTAAGGCTCAAGCAGCGGTATAAGAAAAGATTGTGATTGAAATTGTGTAATGTGAATACGAGGCGTTACCTCAGTGGTAATTCTTATTGTACACGAGGTGGTACCTCGTTATGTTATTTTGTTGTTTATCTCATGTTGCAAAGAGCTTTTAGCGGGAGTGTTCGTGTTGTTTTGTTCTTCTTTGTTCTAGCAGTTGTTGTCCGTATATGATCATATTGGTTCTCTTCAATTGCTTCTTTTATGTATTCACATGTTTAATTTCCGGTATTAGTTCACGTTATTATCTTGTTTCGCATCAGTTATTTCTCTACTTTTCATTATTTATCCTTACTACATTTCCATACTGCTTATTTACATCCTAGTAGGTGTCTTGACCTGGCCTCGTCACTACTCTACCGAGGTTAGGCTTGACAGTTACTGGGTACCATTGTGGTATAATCATACTACACTTCTGCATATTTTTTTGTGCAGATCCAGGTACGTCTGCTCGTTTCGGACGCTAGAGTTGATTTGAGTTGCAGCTGTGGAGACTTCAAGTTATACCTGCTCCACGTCAGCAGGCTTCGGAGTCACCTTTCCTATTTTGCTTCCTGTTGTATTTCTTTCAGACAGTGATGTATTAGATATCCTAGTTTTGTTCTATAGAGCTTATGACTCCGTTCCACAGTTCTTGGGGATTTTATGGTTGAGATTCTATTTTTCAGAAGTTTATATTAGTTATTCAGCTTTGTTTTAGTATTTTGATGATTATATCTGCCAAGTTATTCTTATTTGTCAGGCTTATCTAATCGTAAAGATTAGGTGCCAGCACGATATCCTACGGAGAAAAATTGGGGTCATAACCGTGGAAGAATACTATTCTACCAGTAGACGATTGATGCTTGTCGGTTTAAGACTTTTATTTTTTATTTATACTCTTTAATCACGTTTTTACGCAAAAATAATCGACTGATGTTGGTCGGTTTTACTAAAAAATAAAATTATCAACCAAAATCGATTGATTTTTTTAAAATGATTTGGCAAAAAACCGATTGAAATAAACCAGTCAATTTCGCTCGGTTTTTTAATATTAATTTTAATTTATTTTAAATAAAGGACCGACCGAAATTAGCCAGTTTCTTGAAGAAGAAAAAATTCGGTACACATTCCTGATTGAATTGGTCGAAAAATAATTTCACATTTTAGCGCAAAAAATATCAATCGAATTCGGGTTTTGGAAAAAACACTTGATAAAAAATGTATTTTCAAAATACCGACCAACTTCGGTCAGTTTTTCAATCGATTCTTTAGTTGAAAAAATGCACTTTTTTTAGTAATGTAGCAAGCATAGTAATTCAAAGTGTAGGAAAATTGCTAGAATTCAATAGGATTGGTGAACCGGTCATAACTCTAGAATACTCATTTCTGCTGAATTAAACTCTCAACAACAATTCTCCACTGTCATAATTTTATTGCTTATTTAATTTCTACTTAGTAGATTAGAATTCAACTTGGGTGAACTTGACTAGATAACGAATTTTAGTTGAATTAATAGATATTTAATGATAAGTCTACGTGGATTAGATATTCGACTCTAAGTTACTATATTATTTGTTTATGACGTACCTTTGAGTTGCATTTGGGAGAAATACCAGAAAATACCAAAGATAAAATCAATTTTTATGGGGATAAGGCAGTGGGAGCCACAGCGGTTTGCGAGAATGTTCAAAAAATATGTACCAACTCAACAAATTATTGTTACAAATTCACCTCTCTTCTAGATGCTTCTAGTGTGGCTCACATATTAGGTAATAAATTGTTTATCTTGTCTCCCAAGTAAATAATATATCAGACAATATTTTATAGTTATGATATGGTAGTTTCTTTTATGGAAGGAAACTATTAATTATGAGTCCTAAGATAACCGTATTTTATGGAAGAAATTTATAGGGCTAAAGTATTTGTCTAAGAGTCCATAGCTTATCTATAAATACGCTTGTGACTCCATCAGTCTGGCATCCAATGATAGGCACATGCTAGAAGGCTCTCCAGGTTTTCTACTAAAGATTCAAAGGCGATTTTGTGCAATGCTTGAACAACGTGGCTGAACGTACGTTCCTATTAATATTCCGCCCTGCAGGCTCTGTGTGTATTCGAATTTCAACATGTGATATAGCCTACCTTTAGCTGTGTGTTCAGTGTCTAGTTTTGCCGACGGTGGTTAAAAATATAATTTACCATCCTATACTGACATTTCTGCAACAACTAATTCGTAACACGGAAGCGAACTTTTGTTGATAGATTAATCTTTAGTTTTGGTTCCGAGTATATTGTTGTTAACTGCCGTATGTATGAACTTTTGATTTCACGTTTTAAGAACAAGGGGTAGAAATCTTTGTTTATTCTGGTGATCCAAGAAAGATCTAGATGATTTATTTGGTGGGTGTTTTCGTCAGTTATGATCGATCTATACATGTTTTAGTTGTTCTCTTTTCTGTAATAGCAGTTACTTGGTTTTTTTTTTTTGGTAAGAGGGAAAACCCGCAGCCGTTATACAATCTCTGCCCTGTGTAATATATTGACAATTAATTGAATTGTCTTATTAGTTCACTATTTTGAATCGCAAAATATTAGATATGTTGTAAGAATATTTCCTACAAGTTTGAATGAACTTTGTGCATTTGTATGACAATTAGAGATCAATTAATGTAATATGAACAGAAGAGGTTGGTAAACCCACGTGATCAGACAATGAAACTATTGATGTTGTCTCTTTAGTTATCATAAGAGCTTTTGATTCTTGTGTATTTGCATATTTGGCTATAAGGAAATAATTTTTACTTTTAAATTATGGAAGCGTTTTGTTTTTGCTTGCCATAAGTTATTGTTTGCATATGCTTGTCATGTGTTTGGTGTTTAGCGAGATCGTGCACTCCATATTATATTAGTGTTAAAGTTTAACAAGTTATAAATTGAAACAGTATGTTTTACTGAAATATGTTGTTAAAGTTTCGCTGCCATTTTTTTACTTGATTCTTATAAATTTTTAATTAATTATAAGAATCATATTCTAGTGTTGGGATTCTGATAAGCATTATGCTTATGTAACGTGTATACCCATAATGATTCTAATCAACATTCGGTTTAGTTGATTATTTTGACAAATCATTGTGAGATGTCATTTTTTGAGTATCCACTGCATCTTGATTACTTGATATAAAAGGAACTAAGTTATTTTATCACATAAAGCTTGGTGACTAAAATTAAAATTATAATGACATCTATTTAGTCCAGTTATCTTATAGAAATGGTAACTCGGCCCTACAGGGAAGTAATCATTTTTGTGAGATTAATTAAAATGTGATAGTAAACTTTTAAGTTAAAAATTATCTTATGCCCATATGTACATACTAATTTCTATGTATTTTGGTTTGCTAGTCTAATAAAGTAAAGTAATAACTTTGCATGGGTTGCAACCTCTGCCTACACGAGGGTCTAGAATTTACTTAGAATCGGTTTTTATGCGATTCACCTTTGATGGATTAAAATTCATAATTTATGTATGTTTTCCTTATTTTGCAGTCTTTACAGCTTTTCTTACCGCTATTTTTAATAAAAATGCTTGAATTCCAATGCTTTCTCGTGACAATTAAGCTGAAGAAGGAGAAAGTACTTCTCACTTTAGGGTGCTCGGATCTGGACCTGGCACTCCGTATGGAAGAACCACTTATTCCCACGGAATTAAGTACGCTAGTTGCTAAGGCTAATTATGAGCGGTGGAAGCGATCTAATCACTTAAATTTAATGCTTATAAAAGCCCACATAAGCCAACGCATTAGGGGTTCTATTCCTAATAGCGATAAGGTCAAAGCTTACATGAAGGCTATTAATGAACATTTCGTAAACTCTGACAAGGCATTGGTCAGCACCCTTACGAAGAGGCCCTCAAGTATGACTTTTGACAGAAGTCGTACAGTGCGTGAGCACATTATGAAGATGAGAGACATTGCTGCTAAACTCAAGTCCTTTGAGGTTGATATATCCGAACCATTTCTTGTACATTTCATTCTCAACTCACTTCTTGCAGAATTCAAGATTTCGTATGACACACATAAGGAAGGATAAATGGTCAATCAATGAACTGTTCACAATGTGTATTCAAGAAGAAGAGGTTGAAGCATGAGACACCGAAAGTGTTAATAAGGTGACTCATAGTACACTACAAGAAAATCACTTATTACATGGGAATTTTGCTAAGGATTATACAGGAAAATTCACAAGAAACTTAGTTTCCTGCGGAATTTCTTTTCGAAAAAATTTCGATGGAAAAACCTTCGTAGGTAATTATTAGCTGCGAACCTTAAAAATTCCCATGTAAATTACTTGGGATTTTAAATTCACATGTAGATTACTTGCGAATTTTTCCATAGGAAATTTCAAATATTCGCATTAAATTTTTGGTAAAAAGTTAATGAAACTTAGGAGTTTTTTTGCGGAGTTTGATAGCAAAATAGTTGCAAGTTAAAATCCCCATGAAAATTTCAAAGTGCATATGTTAAACTTTTAGACAAAAATCTAAAATTACCATCATAGTATTTTTATATACTTTTATTAAATCAACTCTTCACTATTTGAGAACCAACTATATTATTTTTAATCTTTACTAATTACTAATATTTATATGTACGTGTGAACACCGCCCATTGCACCAATTATTATTATTTAGTAGAATATTTACATCCTTAATAATTTCTCAATTATTTAACTTGGTCACATTGGACCACAACACAAGAACTCACAGCTAGCATTGCCCATGTATTGTCACTCCAATATACTCATTATAAAGTACAAAACTTTATAAGTTCTGGCCGATGTGGGACTGTCCCAACTGCCACTTCTATAGTACTATTTACTTTATTCAATAGTGCTTACTACTTATTTATTTTTGTTTTGTAAAAGGAGGCATTAATTAAGGATCTTCATAAATCAAATAAAACACTATTTTCCAAGTAATAGCAAATTACATTTGTATTACTTTTAATTTTAAGACATTCTTAGTTATTTTTCAAATTTTTATTTATATTTCTCGAATAACATATTAATTTCTTTTTCTATATAAAAATAATACTTTAATTAACAAGAATTAAATATATTCTGCATGATAATTAGTAAGAATTATTTTACTAATCGTAATAAAGTATACGTTATTAAGTTATTTTAATAATTATTGGATTTAATTAAGAGATGATGTTAGAAAGTAGAATCATAACATCATTCGATCGATACTGACAATCTCAAATTATATCATTTGACATACTATAATTGAATTTTATATATTTAAATACATGATAAAAAATGGCATACATAAGATAGAAAGTTAATAAAAATAAGTTATATTTTTATAAATATAACATAATTTTTCTCTGCTTAGAAATTAAACTTAAAAACTTTTCAATCATTTAGTTACATTTAGTATATTTTCTGATGATATTAGTAGAAATATGTTAAATGTAATCGAATCTAAGCTTTATTAAGTATGTCCTCTATATCAACCATATTAAATTTTAAATTCTTAAAATAATTAACATTGTGATAAAGAATTTTTTATTATAACGGACTATGTTATGCGTAATGACTTATATGCTCAAGCCAAACATATATACATCATTAAGTTTTATATAGGATCAGCATTTATACATTTACCTACACAAAAATCGACAAAATATAACAGATAAAATCAATTCTTATGGCTATTTTTTACATATCAAATTTTTGCAACTTTAAAAAAATATAATTCTTAAATTAAAAAATAACATCTTAAAATTTTAAATAATATTTTTAAAAGTATTTAAAGAATTTCAAAGTAAAATATGTAGTTATAAAATTCACAAGTAAATTCTCAAGTATTATATATCCAATTAAAATAACAACAATAAATTTTCTACCTAAATCCTAAGAACAAATCCCCAATAAAAGTCGTATCATGAAATACTCAAGTAAATTCTCAAGAAACAATCTTCTCCTAAATAAGTAAATCTAGGTAATTCCCGAGTTATATCAATAAATTTCTAGAATAAATTACAATAATAAAATTCCCATGTAATTCTCCCAAATAAGTAAATCCCAAGAAAAAAACTCTAACTAAATTCACATCAACCAAATCTCTAGATAATTTTCCAAGAAAAAGAATTTCCAGGTAAATCCCTAAAAAGATATCCCTAACGAAAATCGCAGTAATAACATCCCCATGTAATTCCACAGCTAAGAGAATCCCCTGGTAAATCCCCAAGAAATAATCCCCACCTAAATCCGCAACAACAATATCCCTAGGTAATTTTTCAAATAACCAAATGCCCAGGTAAATCCCCAAGAAAATAGCCCCAGCTATATTCACACGTAGAGTTACCTAGGGATTTTCCGTTAGATTAACGTATGATTTTCACCCATTTTCTTTGTTTGTTTACCTGCAAATTTTCTTACGAAAATGTACTTGCTGATTTATTTTCCCAGATAATTTTCCAAGTAATATTTTGGCGCATAATGGCGCCAAAGTTACCCACATATTTTTCTAGGAAAATAGTTTTCGCAGATAAAATATTTTAAATTTAGGAATTTTAATTTTTCCCATGAAAATCCGCAGGTATTATCTGCGAATCAAATCCCCAGGTAATTAACAATTTTCTTGTAGTGGTAAGAGAAATGCAAAGAAAGGAAAAAGTGCTACCACGAAGAAGAAAAGCACATTTGACAAAGATGCTTGCCATTTCTGTAAGAAAAAGGGACACTGGAAGAAGGATTGCGTGAAATACAAGAAATGGCTTGAGAGAAAAAGGTAATTTTACCTTTGTATGTTATGAATCTAATTTTACTGAAGTTTCTGATAATACATGATGGATTGATTCTGGTGCTATAATTCACATTGCCAAAATCTTTCTAACTCATAGGAAGCCGATAGGAAGTGAACAATACGTTTATTCTGGCAATAGAACGCGTTCACGTGTGGAAGGCGTGGGGACTTATAGGCTGATTTTGAAGAATGGTTTTCACTTACATTTAGATTTTTTTTTGTTCCAAAATATTCTAGAAATTTAATTTCTCTTTCAAGACTATCGATTAGTGGATATGATTTGAATTTTCGTTATCCTTCTGTAAAACTTTTGAAAGATAATAAAGTTATTTGTTTTGAAATTTATATAAACTTGATCTAGACCCCACATTTAAATGCAATATTTTAACATTGCATGACAAAGAAATTGGCAGTAAGCGATATATTATCAATGAGAACTCATCAAGTCTTTGGCACAAAAGATTGAGACACACCTCTATTGGTAGAGTCGAAAGGTTGGTTAATAATGGAGTTCTAAAAGCTCTTGATTTTTCTGACTTTGCGACTTATGTGGACTACATAAAGGGTAAGCAGACCAACAAATCAACTAAAGGTGCCAAAAGGAGTTCTTAATTGCTTGAGATCATGCATACAGACATATGTGGACCTTTTTCTACCCCTTGCTTGAATGGCGAGAGATATTTTATCTCATTTATTGATGGCTATTCAAGATAAATGTATCTTTATTTTTTGTTTAACAAACCAGAAGCACTTGATGCTTTTAAAGTCTACAAATTAGAAGTAGAGAAATAAACTGGTACTCAAATCAAAATTGTAAGATCTTATAGGGATGGCGAATATTATAGTAGGTACACAGATAAGGGACAAGTTAAGGGTCCATTTACTGAGTTCCTTGAAAGTGAAGGTATAATTGCCCAATATACTATGCCAGGAACATCGCAACAAAATAGTGTGTCAAAAAGAAGGAATCAGACACTAATGGTCATGGTAAGAAGCATGATTAGAAGATCAAGTTTACCTTTATCCTTATGGAGAGCCTTAAAAGTGTTGTGTATATTTTAAATAGGGTTCCATCCAAGGTTATCCCCAAAACACCTTTTGAACTATGGAAAGGATAGAAATCTAGTTTAAATCATTTACACATTTAGGGGATGTCCAACTGAAGTGAGAGTTTATAACCCACAACTAAAGAAGTTGGATGAAAGAACAATAAGTGATTATTTTATAGGTTATGCGGTTAACTCTAAGGGATTTAGGTTTTATTGTCCTTCTCATTCTCCTAAAATTATTGAGGCTAGAAATGCTAAATTTCTTGAGGAACATGAAGAAAGTAGGAGTGGTTTGACTCAGAAGGTGGAACTTGAAGAAATAAGGAAACCATTTGTCGTACCTTTTATTTATTGTGAACTTGAATGTTGCTCAGAAAAATTCTCATGAATTGTCTGAACAACAACAAGTTCAAGAGCCACCACCACTTGAGAAGCCACATGAAGTTCAATCTATTTTACCCGAACCCACTGATGAAGAGTCTGAACCAGAGGGAGTAAGAAAATCCTCAAGAGTTCGAAAACCAACAATTTCTAGTGACTATGCCATGATAGGTTCCAAATGGGTCTTTAAAACTAAAAGACACTCATCTAGTAATATCGAACGATATAAAGCCAGACTTGTAGCTAAGGGTTTTACTCAAAGGGAAGGTATTGATTATCATGAAACCATCTCTCCAGTATCAAAGAAGGATTCATTAAGAATAATCATGGCATTAGTAGCTCATTTTGATTTAGAGTTACATCAAATGGATGTGAAAACAACATTCCTGAATGGAGATCTTGAACAGGAGGTATAGATGCGTCATCCTGAAGGATTTAGTGATAAGGACAAAAGCCACCTTATTTACAGGTTGAATAAATCCATTTATGGGCTAAAGCAGGATTTTCGCCAATGATATACTTTTCATAATGTTGTTTCTTCATTTGGATTTACGGAGAACATGATTGATCAGTGTATATACCTTAAGATAAGCGGGAGCAAATATATTTTTCTAGTCTTATATGTGGATGATATTTTGCTTGCAAGTAGTGATTTGGGGTTGTTGCACGAGACTAAACAATTTCTTATCCAAATTTTTGAGATGAAGGATATGGGTGAAGCTTCTTATGTCACCGGCATAGAGATTTACAGAGACATATCCCAAAGATTACTTGGACTGTCTCAAAGGGATTACATTGAAAGAATTCTGGAAAGATTCGGGATGAGGAACTGTTCACCTATAGCAACACCCATAATTAAAGGTGACAAATTCTCATTGAATCAATGTCCACAAAATGCATTGGAAAAGGAGCAAATGAAAGGCGTTCCCTATGCTTCGCTTGTTGGGATCCTTATGTATGCCCAAATCTGCACTAGACCTGATATTGCATTTATGGTAGGAATGCTTGGTAAATATCAAAGTAACCCTGGTCTTGATCATTGAAAAGCTGGTAAAAGAGTTTTGAGATATTTGCAAGGAACCAAGGATTTTAAGCTCATATATAGATACTCTGACTCATTGGAGGTGATTGCATATTCAGACTCTAATTTGGGTGGATGCAAAGAAACTGGTAAATCCACTTTAGGATACATTTTTCTTCTTGCTGGAGGTGTTGTGTCTTGGAGAAGTGTCAAGCAAATAATTATTGCAACGTCCACTATGGAAGCTGAATTTATAGCATGCTATGGAGCTACATCATAGACGTTATGGTTGAAGAACTTTATTTCCGGCCTTAGGATTATCGATTCTATTTCAAGGTCATTGATAATCTTCTATGACAATTCAGCTGTAGTGTTCTTTTTTAAGAACAATAAAAGTCACAGCCGAAGCAAGCACATCGACATAAAGTACTTGATGGTTAGAGACTATGTGAAGAAACAATATGTGAGTTTTGAGCATGTTAGTACTACTTTGATGATTGTTGATCCTATGACTAAAGGTCTGCCGGCTAATATTTTCAAGGATCATGTAACCCATATGAGGCTTAGTAGCTCAATTTAGTCTTACTTTGCTCTCTATCAGTTTGTCTAGACATTTTTTATTTTATTTTGATATACATGACAATGCACACTTTTGGGTTTTCATGTATTATTTGTGATAATTGGATTGATATAGTTGGACTCTGAATGACTTATATTAAGTTTATTCATAAAGTTGTTAGACACTTTGTTAGAATATATTGTGCATTGTAATACATGGAAGGAAGTGTTAGTTTAAAAGCATGACCGCCATGATTCATGTAATAATATATTCTAGTTAAAGTGATTGTTGCATAAAGTTTAGTTGAGTGATAAAGTCTATGATCAGATTATTATGTTTATCTCTCATAAAGAATTTTCTTATTTTAATATGTGGGCCAAGTGGGAGAATGCTAGAAATTTACAATCTCTTCTGGAGACTTCTAGTGTGACCTACATATTAGGTAATAAATTATTTACCTTATCTCCCAAGTACATAATATATCAAATAATATTTTATAGTTATGTATATATAGTAGTTTCTTTGATTGAAGGAAACTATTAATTATGAGTCCCTAGAGTAACCGTATTTTATGGAAAAAGTCCCTAGGGTAACCGTATTTTATAGAAAAAGTCCATTGGGCTAAAGTATTTGCCTAAGAGTCCCTAGCCTACTTATAAATATGCTTGTGACTCAATCAGTCTGACATCCTACGATAGGCATAGGCTAGAAGACTCTCTAGATTTTCTGCTAAAGGTTTCAAAGGCCCCTACGATGCTTAAACAACATGGCTAAATGTACGTTCCTATTAATATTCCGCTGTGTAGGCTCTGTGTGTATTCGAATTTTAACAATCTTACCCCGCTCAAACATTTAACCGCCCTACAATTAGATTGTGTGATCCAGACCAAAAGCCCAAAACTGAACGAAGAAGATCAAATGTTTTACTTGTATTTAGTAGAAGAACTCCGATCAAATTCTAGATCTCTTAATTACAGAGATTTACACAGTGCAATACTGCAATCAGGATCTAATTTACAATCTTCATTTCTGAAATCAAGTAATAAATTAATAAAAAATATCGCGAGTGCGTCTGTTATCTACCCCATCTTTCTGATTTTTGTGCCAGTCTAAACAGACTTCTTTTTGCAATGCGCTAGGAAAAATTCCTTCACTTAGTCCCTGTGCAAGATTTTGTTAATTCTATAGACTTGTCGTTCTTTTCTCAAACGAAAATTCTCTTGATCCAGCAATGGTGATCTCATGTTGGTCGCGATCCTCTTGTGGCAGGGGAACCACTTGTGACGAACTAGGCCCAATAACTTCTGGCGAGTCATGTTCCAAGTGACCAAGTTGAATCTGGTGCATGTAGGACGACGATGAGCCATCACCCTCCTGGTAAAACCGGGAGGGTGAAGGGGAGCCGCCCTCATTGTCCCAGTGATCAGCATGATCATAGTTTGATCTACGAGGCGAGTTCTGTAGGCTGCCCATATCGCTCCTGTAATGACTGCGCAACAAATGGACAGGTGACATGCCATGAGAGGGTGTTCCTGGCCTGCTTGACATTGGTGTCACTGTATTTGAATGCTTGCTTTGATCCTTAATGTGTTTCTTTGCTGTGTGGTGCCAGTTCTTCAATGCTGTTGCTACTTTTTCATTGAATATGGTTGGTTTCATGTTTGAACCCATCTGTATTCATAATTATACCACATTTGAGCATTTCGTTCCAAAGAATATAAACAAGAGTTTAAGTGCTATATGACTGACTGTGTGCAAAATATTTTCATAATCAGTTACTTAAAATGATTACATGTAAATCTGTTGATGAGCACTAATTGTTAATTTAGAATAATTGATAAATAACTTATTATAACATGAAAAGCTACACTGATAATGTAACAATTATGGTGTATGTAACTTAAATTCTATGAAATACAACACTCATTTCTTGGTAGGTAGCTATTTATGAGATTGAGCCGGTCAAAACTAATAAAAGATACTCCCTCCGTTTCAATTTATATGAACCCATTTGACTGGGTACGGAGTTTAAGAAAAGAGAGAAGACTTTTGAACTTGTGGTGTAAAATGAAGCACACATATTTTGTGTGGCTATAAATCATTGCATAAAGGTAAATTGTTTCCAAATAAGGAAAGAAGTCATTCTTTTTGACACGGACTAAAAAGGAAATAAGTTCACATAAATTGAAACGGAGGTAGTATATAATATTCAAGATTTATATGACAAGAATTCTGAAATTGTATTCAGTTCATTACCTGTGTCACGAGAGCATAAAGAGGAAGGGTGACATAACTGCAAAGAATCTGAATGAGAACCCTGCTCATAATATCATTGTAAATGTTATGAATTGAAGAGGTGATAAGAAAAAGAAGTAATGAAGAACTGATTATTTATATAAAAATCCAATAAGAAATAGAAGCAAAAGCCAAACAGCAAATGATAAAGAGTCCTTACCCCATAGATATTCTGATGACGATATCCTCAGTATGGTCGTGATAACAAGATTTCAGCCCGAACTCATACTGATATTACTCAAAAGAAAGAAAAGAAAGATTCGGTTATTAGTTTTCTTTTCCTTCTCACTTTTTAAATTTCATTGCTTCTTTTGCAATAATTTGGTTTTAAAAAACACAAAAAGTTTAGCAATACTGGCAATAGGAAAAAGTTGGTGCATAGTACGTGCTTACCCAAGTCCAAGCAAAGAAGGCCAATTGAAAAGCATTCTGCATTCATTCACAAGAAGTAAATAAAAACCATTAAGATGAGCCATAAGAGAGCTAAATGTATAAGTATTTGACTAATATTTAGCATTCACAACCTAAAGAATATTTACTTATTTTACAGGTAATTATTCATAATTGATGAAAATATTAACATGACAACTAAAGCAACTAACCTTCTATAAAAGATGAATTTGAACAAATTGTGTAAAATTTATTTGCATTGTCAATGAATATAACATTAATCTAATTGATAGTTGGATTTTACGTAGGTGCACTGATAATTTAAATAAGTTTTACATTAGTAGTACTCCATATTTTACTGTTTTAATAGGTTAACTACTTTATTTTATACTAGGTAATTAAGTTTCATTTTAAGCAGTTGCATATAATTATCTTATAGCTGATTTGATAGTATAGAATTTTTTGATTAAAAAACAATTAGTTACCTGAAAGAGGACAAAATTAATGAGATAAAGAATGAGACGAGGACGGTTGAACCAAAAAAGGTGATCCCCAGGCTGAACGACAGGGACTCCTTTCACTACTTCTCCTCTTTCATGAATCCTTAGTCCCATCTTTGTTATAATCACTTGTAGCTTGGTCCCTACTAATAATATGACCTGCATTTTATTCGCCACCCTTTAAATTTCCATCATATAATTATAAATAAAGCACATATTTTTGGTATGAGACCAAAGAAAACTAAGTAAAAAATAAATGTGTAAACTTTGAAAACAGATAGATGATGTGAAAAAAAGTTAATTGAAAGATATGTACTTGGGAACTACAACTTACAATCAAGGGGATGAATGGTAGCCAGAGATAAGAGTACCAGCCTGTCCACAAATAGTAATGCCATGTATTAGTCAAATCTAATCGCAATTAAGGAATGATTGACACAGCTTGAGAATTAAAGTAATTGTTTCTACACCTAGATATACACTTGCAATACATCATTACACCTATTTATAAGACTATCAATATTTTTGATATAGTCATGGATCTCGAAGAATATAGGAGTATATATATATACCCCACCGCTTCATTCCATTGCTCTATCATAAAAACTTTGATCAGTCGCCTAAACCTGCCTTTCTTTCTTCGCCCGGAGGGGTGACACAATCACTAATAAATCTCTCAACGGGACCCTCTGTGTGCATGTGTGTGTGATAATTTAGGATATCAACCGCTAGTGAACATGATAATTTTTATTTTTTATTGACAGCTACATATTGTCATGTTTTGCTGGACTATTTGATGAGCTAATAGATAAGTATTGAGATTACTAACTTGAAAAATAAAATAATTTACCCACTATAACATATGAATTAAAATTTATATATCAATAACTTGAACATTCTTTCCATTATCGATATATATATATATATATTAAAAATTTATGTGTAGTAGTTTACCATGAGTATTGAAGAGTAGGAATAGCACAGCGAGAAACCATATTGGGGGACTGAGAAAAGCATAAAAGATAAAAGTAAACTCAAAAGATTAGCATAACATAACATAATAACCTAAATAATGTAAAATATTATTAAGTTAAAACTTAAAATTGAAGGCTAAAATAACCTGATCCCTACGACCACTTTGAAATCTTCTTCGAGTGATCGTTTGATGTACTTCCGGAAATCGAATTTGTGGTCGCTCTGAGGTGCTAAATGCGCCTGATTATATTATAGCAAATTAGTAAAATAAATATAATTAAAAATAAAAGTTTTTGTTAAGAATACTTTGTATGGTGATATTCCACGAAGAATAAACCTAAATAGTCATTCACCCAACTTAAATTAAATATAGTTGGGCAATATATATATATATATATATATTGCCCAACTATAATTTATGTATAATATGTGTTTAACAGTGTAAAATTAGCATATAATTTATGTATATCGGATTTACCGTTTACATTTTATTTTCAAAATTTAATGACGAGAATAACTAAATACATATCTATTCTAGTTTTGTTTTTCATGCGTGAAACTAAAAACAAATGAAGATGAAATTACCGTGATAAATCCATGTCTTAGGGTTAAGTAATCAACTTTTGGGACAGATCTTACGAATTGTCTGAAGAAACAAATCTGCAAAAAAGGCCAAGTGAAAATTAAGAAAAAAAAGAATATCTAGCTTATTATCTTGTTTTAATTAGGCTTGTTGGGGGCAGCCTGAAACAGAGAAGCGAAAGTGATGGAGATGCAGAGGCAGAGCTACAATCTAACTACCGGTTAAATATATAGAAATTTTACTTAGAATCCAATAAACTATTATTTTTTTTAAATATAGAATCCATCAACTCAAATTCTGGATTGTCTCTGTGGAGACGGCCAAGTCGCCTAAGTCTGACTACAATTTTTATAAATTTTGAGAGCAAATGTAATTTGTGTATACAGTGCATCAGATGTGAACATCAACCAAAGGTATTCGGAAACGACTAGTTAAAAGAAATTTCAACCAAAAGATAAAAAGTTACAGGAAACTTGCTTTTACGAGGTATATTTTTCATGTATTTGAAGTCAAAGTCAAACTAAGTTGCTTCTTGAAAAAGTAAGGATAATTGAAAAATATAGCAATTATTCATTGAATAATCCTAGGCTATCTAATACTGTATAATGTTCTCTCTTTCCATGTCTGTAAGTTTCTTAAACAATTAAACCCATAAAGTTTGGGGTAAACGTCTATATTTGTCATTTAATAATTCTTGACCTTTCATTTAACATCAATAAACAAGACCTTTATCATTAAATATTTAGGTAAAAAAGATCTAGGATTATTCCATACAGATGTTTAAAGAAAGTATTTTTTTAATCTGAATAACTGCAAACTCAATCGTTTAAATTAAAATAATCAACAAATATTTAATATACACGTGTAATTCATGTGTAATATAATCGTGTATTGCCCAAAAAGGATATAATTAATATACTCTAATATTATAAAGAATATTTCATTATCTTTACTCATTTGATTTGTTAACCGTTGTTATCTTTTTAGGCATGATTTGACAATGTAAAACTTTTTCTATCCATTGTCAACGTATAATTAAGAAGTTAAACTCAAAAAAAAAACAAAGAAAAAGTAATGGAGATTAAAATATGCTTACAATCCAAAGTAGGACAGGATTTTTGGTCCAAAAACTCAAGTGCCTTCTCCCAAACGATGTCTCTCGTGTAAACCGAAACCTCTCAGGATCTGTCATTCATGTAAGATAACGTCAATGTCAGATTTAACTTTTTCTAGAATCTTTTAATTTTCTAAATGTACGTGAAAAAGACATAAAATATTTTCTATTCACATATGAACGTTAAAAAGAAATTGAGTTTTCTTTTACCGTGAGTAAAATGGTACTCAGCTGTTTTGGTTTCGTTTTCCCATGATTTCCAACTTCTCATCTGAAAATTAAACAAATTCAAAAAGAAAAAAAAAAGTGAAACGAATTTGAGAGAGACTTTTCTTCGATTGGTTTTTTGGCCTTTTACCCGTGAGAGAGCTAAAAACTCATTTTCTTAAGGCTTACGATATTTAAAAAGTGTAAATAATAAAGTACCTTAGCATTTCCCAAAGCCAAAGTGAGAATACAATAGAGAACGTGAAAAACAGCCAGCACAAAGATGAAAATGTGTAGTTGATGAATACCATCGGCAGACACAAATGGTACTTTTCCCTGAAAATAATAAAGTAGAAAGAATTTATGTTCTGTTCAAAGTAAACACGTTGTGCATTTTTTTACAAGTAACTTTTTTATTTATTATAAATATTAATTACTAATCAAAAAAGAATAATAAGTTACTTATTAACTATAACAAGCTGTTAAGCAATATTGATAGTATAATCTCTTTTTCATTCTATTAGTGTACATAACTTAAATTTTTAAAAGAAAAACATCCTGGGAAAATTTTTCTTATAAAAAAAAAGAAGAGATTTTCATTTATATCTTGTACGAATGATTGAATATGCTAATCATTCAAGATTTCTCTCATATGTTTTAAATTGTTCAAAGTTGGTAATAATTACTAGAATGAAAAAACAAAAAGGAAATTGAACAACAAAATAGTCATGCCTTGGCTGCGCATTTGTCCTCTCCACCACCAGCCAAAATTCGCCGAACGCTCCCGCCGGCAGCCGCCATAAGAAGTCTCCGGCGGTGTTGCTCAGACGAATCTTCTGAATTAATGTCTTCACCCTTGATTATGTCTTCTTCTTTCTGCTTACTACATGGATGCCATGAATTTCCAATTTTCTCAGATACACATATGTTGGAAATTGGACTTTGTCCTACTGTTAGCAGCAATGATATGAATCCCAGCAGCATTAGCTCTTCAAAAAAAAAAAAAAGGAATTATGGTTAATTAACTTGAAAATTAGCATAAAATGGTGACCAGCAGTGGCGATCCAACCATGGGTTCGCGAGTTCGGCAAAATCAACGTTTCGAGGTTATAAAACAAGCATATAGAGAGAGCTAGATATGCATTTCAGAAATGATGGTGTTTGAATTTTGAATCTGTCACTGATCACAGTTACTACAAAATAGGCTAAAATTTAAAGGAAAGAACCTGCTTTGATCTTTTCAAGTGCTTCAAACAAGGCTCTTTTCTTTTTAGACTTGAACCACTGCAATAAAAAAGAAATAAAAGGAATGAAGAAAGTACGTAAAGATTTATGGCATTTTATTCTGAAATATTGCATGATAAAGTATACCTTTCCAATTAGATGGATGATGTGTTCTATGACAATGGAAATTGCAACTAACACAAAACAAACTGCGGCAACCGCCCACGTCGGCGTTTGCTCCAACGATCTTCCACCTCCACCACCAGCCATTTTTTCTGTTTCGCCGTCTTTAAAAAAAAAACCTGAAACTTCTTCCTTAAGATTGCCTTATAAAGTACTTATAAGAGAGAAATAATAATAAAACCAAGAAAAAAGACGAGCCAGTTTGTCGAAATTAATAATCGAACACAATAAATGCTGCAGGCAATTTATTGCAGTGACATAAGAGAAAAGTGCACAGAAGAATCCTAGTAAGGAGTACAATATGTAGGAACAATAAGGATTCAATTGCTGGGGATTAATGGCAAATGAAATAAGAGAAAAATTGCAAAGAAGAATATTAGGAATGAGTATACGAGGGAAGAATGGTTCAATCAATTAGTAAATTTTTTATATAAGTGGTCGTGAAGAGAAGAGGCAGCAGGCAGAGAAATGACAGAATGAGGTGGATGGCTTTGACTTCAGTGCCGCGTGAGAGAAACAAAGAACAAAAGGATGACTGACGACTCACTTATGCAAGAGAGAGGAATACTTATATTGACCTTTATCTTTCTTTCTTTTTTAAAATTTATTTTTTTCACTCAGAGTCCCGCATATCATCAGGGTCGATTAAATATAAATTCGCGAGAAAAGTCTTATAGCGGGAACAATGTATTCTCTAACAAATGTCACTTCATATTTAAATTTTAAACCCGAAATTATTGATCAAAGATAAAAGACTTCTTTAACATTCCGCCTCAATTATGTTGAGTTATATTGACTTTATCAAACTATACAATTTTCAGACTATTTTAATGTCCAAACATGATTTCAGTTCATTCACGTTGTTATATATAATTAGGCTAGATAAGTACTGCTCAATATAATTATCTAGTCATCATGCGATTTCTATGACTCTCTCTAATAAGTAACGTGATTTGATGAAAGAGGAAACAGATTTATATATGAGTTAGTTATGGACTATGGTAATGTATGTAATTTTCTAGGAGTTAACTTACATGTATTTACCGTGTAAAAATATTTTATATTATTCTTATACTCTCTCCGTTTTAATTTATGTGAACTTATTTTCTTTTTAGTCTATGTAAAAAAAATGACTTCTTTCTATATTTGAAAATAATTTACCTTTATATAATAATTTATAGTCACTCAATATATGTGCTTCATTTTATACAACAAGTTTAAAAATCTTTTATTTGTTCTTAAACTCCGTGTCCAGTCAAATAGGTCCACATAAATTAAAATGGATGGCGTATATTTTTGGTACATTGAGAAAGACTAAGTAAACTTCTTAAAATCTTTCATAAGCTACATTGCTCCGATCATCCGAGAGAAAAAAAAACTCCATTTTCTTAAGCGTATCTTCCCAAGTTAGCAAATTTTCTTCTTGTCTATGACCTTCTGTTTATCCCAAAAATGAGTAACAATTAAATTTGTACGTAGTTTTAAAGATATGTGATTTAATTCAATACGAATAATTAAGAACAACAGGTATATAGGTTAAAAGTAAAATAAATGATCAACCAATCGCAATGTGATGACCAAGCATGATCTTAGGTTGAACAATGGAATTCGTCCTCGATCGGACCTTCGGTACAAGCTCGGTCGCGAACAAAGAAGAGAACAAATGAAGAACACTTTGACTAATAACTAGAAGACAAAATTAAGATTTATTGCTTTGATTTGCGTGCCACAATATGTCAGAATAAAGAAAACCTTTCCCTTTATATAGTAGGAGACTTTTAGTCCTAGTACAAGTCTAAATAAGGTAAATATCTTTATTTTCCGATAAATGTCGATTCGCAGTTGATATCAAACGGGATTCGCGCCGTAATATCCGGTTGAGGGTGAATATTACGATCCCCTACTCGTCATGCATAATCGTTCTCCGCATTTTTCGAGGTCCAGAAACTATACTAGGTCTGAGTCCGTTATTTCACTGTGCCCGATCCCAAGTACATCGTTCATTCCTCCCAAATTTTGATATGAGGGGTCCTTGGGCCTCGATTATAATCACGTCGAGTCGTGCTTCTCCTTTGTTTCCTCATCGGGAAAAACTCTACCCCCGATTTTACCCGTACATAGATAGTTCCCTCGTTTCTCGGAGAGTAAATTTATCGAAGTGACGGGAAGCGATAAATTAACCTTGGTTCCTTCTTCCGTACGCTTCAACCGAGTTGATGGGTCAGTGAAATGTCTCATCAGTCTCGTCGTTCTGACTCTGGATACGTGTCAACCGCCAGTTGACCGTCCCCGATTGCGAAACGTCACACATTGAATACTTTTTTTCACCTTTTTACTTTTCAATTCCATAGCTCCTTAATTTATCCTCGAACTTTTCACTTATTCCTAACCCCTTCAAACCTTCATACATTGTTTTCCAGATCTTCATATTTTCATCTTCAAATCTTCATACTCCTTCAAATTTTCAAATCTGACCTTCAAATCTTCATCCTCACATTCAAATCTTCATATTTTCCAAAACTCAATGGCGAAGATCTCCAAATTCGTACCTCAACAGACAGTCCCTTCAACTTCCAACCCGGCCAAGAAGAGCTTCATCACCGGGGGTTGCTCTATTGAGAACGACTTCAAAGTTGAGAAAGCCTCCGGCCAATAGGACCGAGGCGAGGGGGCATGAAGGTACATGTGCTCTGTTACTAAGGATACACTCCCTACAGTTCAGGAGGACTGCACTAGGAGGGCAAGGAAGTGGTCATCCCAGTTCTCGATGAGGATATTACCACTCATGTGGAGGGGTATCTAAGTGTTTACACTTATCCCTTGATGCTATCCCCGATGGATCCTATAATCCTCAGTTTTGCAAAAGGTACGAGGTCTGCCTTGGGCATATTCACATGTCCTTTTGTAGGATCATAATCCTCCTCCGCCATTTCGTCAACTACACGGAAGCACCTCGATTTACCATCAATTACCTGCTTCCTCTCTCCAGGCCCCAACATTTTTGAGGGGGAGGGGTTGCTCAAGCTCGTTTGTCGAGTAAGTAAAGCTCCATTCTAGAGCCTCGATGAAGATCGGGATCGAGGTTGGCAGGGGAGATTTGTTCGGGTGTAAACCAGAGACCTTATTCCCCCGGAATGTTTACCATTATGTGAAAAGTGGAACTCAACCAGTAAGTTTCTTTCCTTCTTGAGTACTTGGAATTTCTTTTGTTCTTTTTATAATTCCCTTCTCCTATCATCGTGCAGCGGTCGCCCAAGTTCCTACCGCAGTCCCTCGCTTCAAGGAGTGGAACGAAGGGATATGCAAACAATTGCCATATTTTGAGTGCGAATGGCGCAAACTTTCAAAGGGCAAGTGGGAGGTCGGTTCCCATGGTGAGAGTTCTTCCTGAACAAGTCTACCTTTATACCCATCCTTTATTTCTATTAAGTCCTTATAGGTTTGCTCACGACCACTGAGCTTCGGCCATTGGATAAGGACGAAGCTCTGTCCTTACTTGCTAAACCCTCCGCTTCAGGACAACTCAGAACTACTGCACATGAGGAGAAAAAGAAGAAAAAGAGAAAATCTTTCGACTCCCCGGACGCCGAGGTCAAGAAGTAGAGGATAATTGTGCGAGTCCGGAAAAGCAACAAGAGGAGTACCCAAGCCAGGCTACCAGACCCCAACTTCCTCTACCGACTCAAGGATTACTATGAAGATGATGAACTAGAGTTCGTTGCTCATGGGTAAACCATTGACGAAGAAGAATGGGCGGCAACTGAGTTAGGTGACCGAGAGGCTGATCCCTCTTTAGATCTGGAGCCATAAGGAAAGTCCGAGACTATGGCCTCCCGAGAAACTATCCCTACCACGAAGGAAATAGCCAGTGTCATTGACATCGTGGAGTCGCCGCCTCATACATAGTCCATGTTCGACGAGGCTTAGGCCGATAATAAGAAGTCAAATGATATGGCACGACGTGCAGACGAGGTCCTCAACATGTTTTTTGATGGCATGGACATGGGCGCGCTGGAGGATAATTCTGGGTTTGGCCACCTGGAGATCCCGAAAAAGGACCTGTCATCGGGGGCAGGCAAGCCGAGATTGAGCCAGAAGCATGTGAGGTTGTTCCCTACTCCTAGCGTGGACCTCGACCATAAAAAATGGTTATGTTTACTATCTCGGCGGACACTCGGGTGTTGTCCTCTCCAATGGGAGTGGCCATCTACCTTCACTGCCTGGTGACCGGATGTGACCGGGCAAATATGAGCGAAGTGAGCACTTCGAGTCTCTTCAATGAAGCACAACAGGCACCGAACTAGGTAAGTTTCCCCTTCCTTGTGCCCTTTGTGAATTTTAATTAACTTTAGTATGTCCTTATGATCTTATCATTTTGTTTTTTAGGCTTCGGTGCTCAAGGAGTAAGTTCGGCAAAAGGACATGTATTGGGTCTTAGTGAGCAAAAAGACGAGGCCCTCAAGGATCTCCCTATTCTTTGAGCAGAGCAGAAGAATGCTCAAAATGAGACTTTATCTGTCAAACGGGAGCATGCCGAACTGGTTGATAAGGTAAGAAGTTTTGAGGTTAAACACGAGAGGTTACGCGTAGTGACTAACGACACAACCTCGCAGGTACAAGAGAATATAGACTTGATTTACTAGCTCCGGGCTAAGATGAACGAGCTCAAAGCTTCGGCCAAGATGCTGAGGAGCAGGATGAACCTTCTATCCTTGAAAAATGAGGTTACAAAAGAGGATTTGGTATCGGTCATGGACCAGCTCCAGGTGGCAAGGGATAAGGATGACAAGTGGTCTAGGCTAAATGACGAACTCCAGGCACAATTAGATTCATCCATCTCGGAACTGGATGACCTTGGGCGGGAATATACTGTTTTGAAGTCCAAGTTAGAGGCAACCTCGATTGATTCCTCCGAGGTCGAAGAAATGATGGCCTAGTATAAAACTGATGTGGAAATAGCCGAGACATGTTTAATAATGAAGGCCAAGTATGTAAAGCAGTTGTCCTGGAGGGAGACCCTCAAGGAGATTTATGCTTAGGGATTTGATCTGTCGGTCGAGATTGAAGAGGCTTGAGGCTGAGGCAAAAATGCTTTATGAGCCTGAAGGTCCCAAAGGTTTTGGTGCCGAGTAGAGCTCCAGTGAAGATTAGGCGGAGATCCCTTAGCTCCTTTTTTGTTTCCTTTTTATACAATTTCATTTTTGTTTATTTTGAGGCCTTTTTATCGTGCCTTTGTAAATACCTTTTGAAATATATATAAATACCTTTATATATATATATATATATATATATATATATATATATATAACATTTTGCTACCTAGTACTTGTAAGTACATTTCCCCCTTATTTGCAATTTTTATTTATGGATTGTTCTTAATGCCTTAGCATATAATTAGACGTAATCTGGAGCATCCGTTCTCTAGAAGCCCGAATGAGGCCCGGTTTCAATGGTAACTCCGAACTATTCGTGGCTATGAAATTTCGATAGAGAATTAAGGTCTTTAAGACACTTGAGTGTTTGGCGCCCATTGTGGGTCTCAGACAGTTGCGTAATTGAGTCGATCCTTGCATCTATTACTAACTTGTTTGATTCTTTGTTCCTTAGCAAGAAATCGAAAATGGCAACTAACGATGTCATCATCACATACAACGTTGAGGGACATGAAAATCTGCCTCAACATGAGGCTTTAATCAGTGACACCCACAACAAGAGGGACGAGGCAACTCCGGTCCATAGAGGAAAGTACCCCTGACATGTATGGGAGCCAACTCCCGATGACGTGGAAGAGGAACATGTTGAGGAAACAGTCAGAATCCTAAGTGAGCACCAGAAAGCCATCATGGGCCACCTTTCAAGACAAGATCAGGTGATGGTGACGGAATTGAAGTAAGCACTATCCGACGCTTCTAACAACATAAATGAAATGGCCTGGTTCCTCCCGGTGCTCCTGCAAATCAAACGGCTCAAAACGTTGATAACAACACCCGGGGGGTGAGGTGAGTTTTGATCGTGGTGGGGGGACCGGTAGCGGATCTGGTAATGACAACAGTAATCATACCTTCAAAATTGAGCTCATGAGATTTATGAAGGAAATGAATGAACGGGTGGATCAAAATGCGAAGGAGTTTCACGCCCGAATGGATCAGATTCCCGGTGCACCACTAGTTTTGAAGGGCCCAGATTTGAAGAAGTACACCCAGTTATCATTTAAGCCAAGCACAACACCAAAGTTAATTCTAAAGAGGTTCAAGATGCCAGACATACCAAAGTACAATGGGACTTCGGACCCACAAAAGCACATCATAACCTATACCCCGATTGTCAAAGGGAACGACTTGGCTCAACATGAGATCAAATCGGTTCTATTGAAAATATTTGGAGAAACCCTCACAAAGGGGGGCCCTGACATGGTATTCGCCCTTACCCGAACGTTGAATTGAATCATTTCAGATTCTTGAAGATTCCTTCATAAAGGCCTATGCCGTAGTTAGAAAGGTCCCAGCCAGAAAGGCGGATATATTTAGGATCACTCAAGGTGAGTTAGAATTATTGTGGGAGTTCGTGATCAGGTTCCATAAAGAAACAATGATGCTACCGGTCGTACCAGATAAGTGAGAAATGCAGGCGTTCACAAAGGGTTTGAATCCAAAAAGCTCCGACGCCTCCCTAAAGCTGAAGGAAAGCGTGCTCGAATTCCAAGAAACTACATGGGTGAATGTTCAAAACCGCTATGAGTCAAAAATAAGGATAGAAGATGATCAGCTCAGGTTCCCGACATCAACCAAGGGACGGGACTGAGATAAGAACCAGGATAAGTTCAAAGGTTATTTTGATATGGTCCAAAGATTTTCTAAAGGTAGCTTCTTCCCATACGAGAGAATCGAAGGATGCGGCAGCAAGGGGCTATGGTCCTCGGATAGGTTCGCTCCGGACAGAAGAACTGACCGTGGCCGGAACAACAGATCGTTGCAAGAAAATGAGGTACCGGGGACCCGAGATTCCACATATCTCAAGTTGTCAAATTAAAATTTCAACATCAAAGTAGTGGAATTAGTATTGGCGATGAGGAATATCAAAGAAGCACGATTCCTGAAGCCAATCAGATCGGATCCCAGCTAGAGGAATCCTAACTCATGGTGCGAATATGATGGGACTCACGACCACAGAGCTGGGGATTGCGGTCATCTACGTGAAGAGGTGGCGATGTTGTTGAAAAATGGCCATCTTAGGGAGTTCTTGAGCGACCGGGCTAGGAACAATTATGGCCGCAATCGGGACAATGCAAAGCCCTCGAAGATAGGAGAAGACCCTTCTCGGTTGACTATCAACATTATTTTCGGAGGGAATGAAATCAATGGTGTAAGGTTCTAGGTGGCCAAGAAGACAAAGGTATCATTGACTCAAACCAAGAGACTTCGGGAGGTCACAGAAGATGATATCACCTTCACGGAGGAAGACGATGACATGCTTGTTCTTCCATATAACGATGCCGTGGTAACTCTCTCAATGTCTTAGATTTCAAAATTAAGCGTGTTTTGGTTGACACAGGAAGCTTAGCCAACATCATTCAATGGAGAGTGCTGGAAAAAGCAAAGTTAACCAGAAGCATCATTCTAGCGACAAAACTCCTCACTGGGTACAACATGAAAAGTGTGACAACTCGAGGAGAGATCCTTCTGCCCACGAATGCCGAAGGGGTAACAAAAACCACCATGTTCAAAGTGGTCGACGACAACATGGGTTACAAAATAATCCTCGAAAGGCCGTGGTTACATGAGATGAAGGTCGTACCCTCAACATATCATCAACTGCTCAAATTTTCGACCCTGAAGGAAATCAAACAGATTAGAGGAGATCAACCTATAGCAAGAGAGATGAACACATTTTTTTATTTCTAGTAGCAAAGGGAAGGAACCCAACAAATAGCAATTATTAGAACCGATGCCTTATCCCCTAACCAAAGAAGATAAAGATGAGAAGTCATTGGAATCCCACTAGGTGCCGAGATACTTCTAGGTATCAAAAAATATAGACGTAGCCAAGTCCACTACAGAAGAACTCGAACAAGTGGCTATGTTCGAAGAATTCTTGGAAAGGAAGTTTCACTTGGGAACAAGACTCAATCTCAAGCTCAGGTCAAGATTTATTAATTTCCTCAAAGCTAACGTTGACTGTTTTACATGGTCGCACTCGGATATGATAGGTATCCCATTAGAGATGGTCGTGCACAAGTTAAGCTTGGATCCAAATTTCCCATCCGTGAAGCAAAAGAAACGCCCGATAGCCGAGGTCAGAAATAAATTTGTTAAAGAAGTGGTACCTTGACTACTTGACATCAGTTCGATCCGTGAGGTAAAGTATCCCGAATAGTTAGCTAACGTAGTTGTGGTTCCAAAGAAAAATAATAAGTTTAGAATGTGCGTATATTATAAGTACTTAAATAAGGTGTGCCCTAAAGACTCGTTCCCGCTATTAAATTGATCAAATGATTGATGCAACGAGCGAGCACTAGTTAATGTGTTTCCTTGATGCTTATCCCGGGTATAATCAAATCAAGATGAACCCAGAGGATTAGGAAAAAACTTTGTTCATAACAAACTTTGGCTCATACTGCTATAATGTGGCGCCATTTGGGCTTAAAAATGCTAGAGCCACTTACCAGAGGCTCGTGAACAAGTTGTTCCAAAAGCAAATAGGCGAAATAATGGAAGTATATATTGATGACATGTTAGTCAAGTCTTTTCATGCAGGTGATCATTTGAAACAACCTCCAAGAAACATTTGATATCTTAAGGAAGCATAACATGAAGCTCAACCCGAAAAATGCACGTTCGGGGTTGGCTCCGGTAAGTTCTTGGGATTCTTGGTCTCACAGCGAGGGATCAAGGTGAATCATGGCAAAATTAAATCCATCGAAGACATTCCGTACCAGCTAACGAGTGTAAAAAAAGTATAGAGACTAACCGAAAGATTGGCCGCTTTAAGCAGTTTCATCTCCCGATCCTCAAACAACTGTCACCGCTTTTTCTCACTTATGAAGAAGAAGAACAATTTCGTGTGGACTCTAGAATGCCAAAAGAACTTGAAAGACCTGAAATGCTACCTATAAAGCCCCCTGTTATTATCAAAATCGGGGGAAGGCGAACAATTACTGATATATCTAGCGGTCTTGGAAGTAGCGGTAAGTATCGTTTTAGTCCGGCAGGATTAAGGTAAGCAATTTCCTGTCTATTATGTTAGTAAAATTTTGTCACGGGTAGAGACTCACTATGCATTCCTCAAAAAGCTGGCCTTAGATCTCGTAGTCGCCTCTCCAAAGCTTAAGCCTTATTTTCAGTGCCACCCGATAGTCGTCGTGAAAACTTTCCCTTTGCGTAAGGTTCTTCACAAGCCCGAGTTGTCAGGCCGATTGGCTAAATGGGCAGTCAAGATTAGTAAATTTGACATTGATTATAAACACAGGACTGCAATCAAGTCACCGGTTTTGGCCAACTTTGTAGCTAATGTTAGTCCCGGGTTAATGCCCCTAGCTGCTAAAGAAGCGATGTTGGTGTTAGAAATGACATCGGGAGTTTTGACCTTGTTTATGGATAAAGCTTCCAATGTAAAAAGGTCCGGGCTCGGGGTCGTTCTAATCACACCCTCGGGGGAAACCCTGAGGCAGGCCAGTAAGACCGTTATGTTAACTAACAATGAAGCAGAGTATGAGGCTTTGGTTGCAGGACTTGAACTGGACCAGGCACTTAGCTCCAAGGTCATAAATATCAAATGTGATTCCCAACTGGTTGTAAACCAAGTGTATGGGATTTTCGACTCAAAGGAGGAACGCATGCAATAATACTTGATTACAATTCAGACATTGCTTGCACATTTCAGGGAGTGGTCGATCACACACATTCTGAGAGAAGAGAACGTAGAAGCTGATACATTGGCCAATTTGGGGTCGTCCACGGAGATGAAAGGATCTAACTCTGGTACTTTTGTTCAACTCATGCATTCGATGTTGGATGTGTACGTCTATTGTGGAGTGAATACAACCAACCTAGTCTGAGACTAGAGGAATACGTTTGTCGAATACCTTCGACTTGGCAAGTTGCCCGAAGACCCAAAGGCGTCCCAGGCACTACTCACCAAAGCGGCTCGTTACTGCCTTATGTGCAGACAATTGTATAGGAGATCGTACCAAGGCCCGTTGGCCTGATGTCTAGGAGTCTCCGAGGCGGAATACGTTATGAGAGAAGTCTATGAAGGAATTTGCGGAAACTATTCCAATGTAGATTCATTGGTACTAAAGCTGGTTAGGGAAGGATACTACTGACCCTAGATGGAACAAGACACAAAAGAGTTCATTCAGAAATGTGACAAATGCCAGCGCTATGCACAGTTGGTGCACCAACCGAATGAACTCTTGCATTCGGTATTGTCCCCATGGACGTTCATGAAATGGGGGATAGATATAGTTGGTCCACTACCACCGGACCCCAGAAAGGTAAGATTCCTTTTATTTTAACCGATTATTTCACTAAATGGGTTGAAGCAAGTTTTTACCAAAATATCACTAAATGGGTTGAAGCAAGTCTTTACCAAATGAACCATTCAAGTCTCGTTGCTCCGTCAACCAAGGCCTGAAAACCCATAGTCAGATTGCCTTTCCTCTGCTAGAATTAAATGCCGACCCTCTCAACCAAGAACTAAGAAATCCTCCTTTCGAGTCATTCATTGTCGCGTCACATAAATAAGCACTCTACCCTTTACACCAATACTGCACAATAACAACACATGAACATCATAATACACTGTGCATAGCCTCGAAACCATAGGCAATACTAACACTGAGCTGAAACGACAGAACACCCTTCCACAAGACGACGATAATAACATGCTCGAATACCCAGGGAGAAACATCCTGCTCCACATCTGCAGTACCACTACAACTCGCCGATGCCCAATTGATAACGAGCGCTCAACATCGTATAAGAGTGAGTGGGAAGTAAATGAAGGCATAAGCTTCGATGGAGTCAAATCGCGTGACGAGGAATCAAGAAGGGAAGTGCTCCTAACTGCCCTATAGCCTCTAGAAGATAAGTATAGACGTCTCCATACCGATCCGCAAGACTCAACTAGACTCGCTCATAACCCGCGAGACCCAAGTAAATTTAGAGCTTTGATACCAAGCTGTCACGACCCAAAACTCACTATAGGTCATGATGGCACCCAACGTCACCGTTAGGCAAGCTAACGGTGAACTACCAGCTTAATTATTCATTTTATTATTTTTAAAATCATGAATCTTATTAGATAGAGGAATTTGTGCATTAAAGTCATAAATACATACGTTTTGGATAAATATAAAGTAAAATGTGTCAATGTAAGGAAACCATAAACAAATTTTTGAACTTCCCAAAACTCGTTACCACAAGTTCCTAAGCATTTACTAAGGAGTACAATAATAATACAACATATGTCTAGAATGTAAAATAGACATGATAAAGTAAATAATTAAGATGGGGACTTTGTGGGCTGCGGTGCATAGCATAGAGTACAACTCACCATAAAGTCTCCTTAGCAGTTGCGCCTACGCACCAAGATGACCATCAAAGGAACCTGTCAGGTCCTGCACATTTAGTACAGAAGTGTAACATGAGTACATAAATCAACGCGTACCCAATAAGTATCTAGCCTAACCCCGGAGAAGTAGTATGAGGGAACGACATCGACACTTACTAGTGGTACAATAAATAAAATGTAGGGATCATAAATAGGCATGAAATACAAAATGATCGATAAAATAAGGAACAGTAAATAAGGAAATCCTTTAACAAATATTACCAGTTAAAATGCCCCCAAAGGCCACATGTTATCTCAATAAATAGGAACCATCAATTAAATACCCGATCTCCGGTCATAAAGAGAATATTACATAATTCCCAAGTTTAATTAAGAGGGTAATCTCATGGGTATTCAGACTCTTAGCAATTTCACGCACGAATTATGTCGAGATCGTTCGGCCTGATCCATATAATCACATACATACACTGTTGAGGTCGTACGGCCCAATCCATGGATGCATTTTATATAAATACATATACTGCCGAGGCGTTCGGCCCAATCCACAAGAAAGGAGGAAACCTATCGAACTGTGAGTCGCGTGCTTACAAAATAGGTACATGAGCATAAAGTAAACATGAATTTTACCGTTTATTAAATATCTCTCCAAACAACACAAGGTGATAAAGCCCGACCTAATATATTTCCAAATCATTCAATTATAAATTCACTTAATTAAGCTAGCAAAATGAGTTCAAATAGATCAAATATTACGTGATAAAATCCTAAGTCTACCCGAATATAAACATGCTTTTAGCTACGTACGGACTCTCGTCATATCGTGCGTACGTAGAACCCACAACTAGTAACAAATAACAAATCTTAATACCTGTGGTGTGGTTTCCCCCTCACAAAGTTAGACATGAGACTTACCTCGATCCGAAGTTCCAATAACCGAATCCAACACCTCTCTAACACCTCAAACCGGTGCCCATCGATCTAAAACTATCCAAACAACGTGCAAAATAATCAAAATATACTTCAACACTCATAAATTAATAATTTATAATAATTCCCACCTCTGCTCGAAAGTCCATAAAGTCAACCTCGGGCCCACGTTCCCGAATTTCGAATATTTTCGAAGGTAAACATTACCCATAGCACCAAGAACTCAAATATATTATTTATTCTTAATTCCATGACCAATTTCGTGGTCAAAATCCAAAAATACTTAATGCTAGATTTTTCTTCCAAACCCAACCATTTCCACAAAATTTCGGATTTAAATCCATATATAATCTATGTATTTAACTTACAATAATTGGGAATAACTTACCTCACAATAGATGATGAAAATATCCTCTCCAAGAGCTCCAAGAATCGCCCAACCAAGTGAAAATGTGAGAGGAATGGGCTAAGTCCCGAAATAAAACCCACTTCCTCCCAACGATCATCGCACCTGCGGTCACTTGACTGTGTCTGCGGTCCCTAGGTGCTGTCAAAGGATCGCATCTGCGAACACCCTCCGCCTCCATCACTTTCGATTATGCGGACAAAGATCTGCTACTAGTACTCCGCTTTTGTGGATGTTTTCTCCACTCATGCGCGTCTTCATCCCAGACCCCTTTCCGCTTCTGTGGAAAATACTTCGCACCCGCGGAAGAGCACCTGTACTTGAGCCTCTAAATCTGCTGAAGACTTGCGAATCCATTTAGCCTTAACCCCAACCGCTTCTGCCACCCTTGGGATACTTATGCGGTCTCGCACATGCGCCCCAAACCTCGCAGGTTCCATCACACCAAAAGCCTTAAGCTTCAGCCATTCTTTAAATCCAAAACTCGATTTGACTCTAATCCGATTCACAGCCGGGGCCACCGAGCCCCTATCCAACCATACCCACGCATCTTGAAACATGATACGAACTTAGTCGAAGGCTCAAATCACATAAAACAAATATCAAAACTGTGAATTGACGATAAAAAATCATTCTTTCAACTTTCAAAATTCCGAACTTCATCAAACTCGTCTGAATCCCACTTAGACATTCCAGAATGATGCCAAAATTCACGTATAAGTCAAAAATCAAAATACAAACCTATTACAAGGCTCGAAATCCAAAACATCCATATATAACACCAAAGTCCACTTCAAATCAAACTTAGAAAATTCTAAAACCTTCAAAATGCAAACTTTCCACAATAAGTGTTGAAATGCTACCGGACCACCCGATACTTATCCCGAACATACGCCCAAGTTCGAAATCATCATATGAAACAATTGGAACCTTAAAATCCTGATTCCGAGGTTGTTTACTCAAAGGTCAAACCTTGGTCAACTCTTCCAATTTAAAGCTTTCGAATTGAGAATTATCCATCTAAATGAACTCTGAATTTCCCGAAGTTCAATCTCGACTATGCGTACAAGTCATAAAATATGAAGTGAAGATACTCAAATTCTCAAACCTCCGAATGACACGCTAGATCTCAAAACGATGGGTCAGCTCGTTACAATTCGAATAAGACATGTTTTAATAAAACTCAACATCGAAAATCTCATAAATATTTGATACAAATAACTGAAATACTAATACAACCATCCCAACATATGGTGTCAACGAGTGCATGTGCTCTACTAAGTATCAAACATAAATCAAATCACTAGTAGAACTATCTGAGTGATAGAATAGTACTAAAGGAAAGTAAAAGAAAAGAGAGCCAAGGGTTGCAGACGTCACAAAAGCTACCTTGAAGTCTCAAAACAGGTATTAACACAGATCTAGTAGTCACCACATCCGGATGCACCTGGATCTGCACATGAAGAGAAATGTGCAGTATGAGTACAACCGATCCCATGTACTCAATAAGTAAAAGAAATAACCTTGGGGTGAAAGTAGTGACGAGCGCAGAAGAAGACAACCAGAGTCTAATATAATGACAACACTGGTATAATAATGTCAATAACAATAATTCACTCAGAGGAATTTTCATAATTAGCTCGTTCGTGGTACCGAAATTTAGACATGCTTTCATGTTCAATAATTAAAGGCTAACACTGATAAGAACATGTCAAGTACAACTAGCATGAGGAATGGTACATTTGTATGCCTGCATGTCAAATATGAATGTCAAATGTATTATGTTACAGTGATATCTCCCAAGTACTCACACTCTCAGAATACTCAATCTATTTGTCTCAAATGCCCACTCATCACACATACAATCACTCGGCACTATACGGGTGCCTGACATCAATGACCCTCATGAAAGTACGTTTATATATCACTGTGCCTACGTTCACTGCTGGTATGTTAGACTCTGGAGGGGCGGATCCTGCCCAAGCGCTAATCAAAGCTTATAGGGCCCGCTGTGACATGCAGTCCAATCCACCAAATAATAATAGTAGTAGTAAAGCTAATATGGCATGCTGCAGCGTATAGCCCAATCCACGATATCACTCACAACATGGCTCTTAGACCCACCTCAGTAATCAATCTCTCAAGTCTCAAGGGCTCACAATCTCGTACCACTCAGACCGACAATGATAACATATGTTGTATAGTCAATAATAAACAGATACTGAGATATGATATGAAAATGAAGAACCATGACTCAAAATATAATTACAGTTAAAGAAGATAACTCAAAACAACAGAAATAACCTCATTTGGTCTCAACTGAATAAGCGCATAGCCTACACATGATTTCTAACATGAATCACAACTTAATTACTCTAACATGTAGGGATTACACAGATAAAACAAGACTTGACATCAACACAGTAATCAATCTGGATCATGATTAACATGGTGTACACTCACATGCTCGTCACCTGTCATGTGCGTCACCCCAACACAACAAAAATAACATGTTTCCCAATGATAAATACCCTCAATTCCAAGTTTAGAAATGTTACTTACCTCAAAACATGCAGCTCGATGCTCCAAAGATCCCTTTCCATGTGTATCGGCCTCCGAACGACTCGAATCTAGTCACAAACAACTTAATATAATCAATACAAGCATCAATTCCATATGATAAAGCTAAGGTCTTTAACCAAAATTAAAAAGTCAACCCAAAAGGTCAACCCCACTCTTGCACCTCGGAACATGATAAAATTTGCAAATTCGGAACACTCATTCGATTACGAGTCCAACCATACCAAAATCACCCAATTTCGATCTCAAATCGACCTTAAAATCTCTATTTTTCATTTCAAAAAATTCTAATAAATCCCTAATTTGTCTACTACAAATCACCAAATAAATGATATAAACTAGGATGAAATCATGATAAATGACCGAGTCAAAAACACTTACCCCAATCCAAGACGTGAAAATCCCCTCCAAAATCGCCCAAAACCCAGATGTACACCTCAAAATATGATATAATAACTTTAACCCTCGAAATGGGATTTAACATAGTCTGCCCTAGTTATTCCTCTTCGTGAACGCAGAAGCTTCCTCGCATTCGCGAAGCACTAAACACACTATCTTCCAAAACCTATTACGCGAACGCGATACCCAGGTCATGAACGTGATGCCTCACAGTGCTACACCTATGCGAACGTGTCCCCTTATCCGCGAACGCAGAGGCTTAAGGCCTGGTGCCTATGCCAACCTCCCCCTTCTACACGAATGCATCTCCACTCTCGCTATCTCAATGCACATCCCCTCTAAACCTTCACGAACGCGTCACCTTCTTCGCGAACGCGAAGAACAAAATCACCTACCATAGAATAACACTACGTGAATGCGACCAGTATGTCATGATCGTGAAGAAGGATACACTAAACATTAGATCAGCAGTTCCTCAAGACAAAAATGAAACCGAACTTGATTCGAATCACACCTGAGGCCCCCGAGACCCCATCCAAACATACCAACAAGGTCCTAAAACACGATATGAACTTAGTAGAAACCTCAAATCACGTCAAACAACATTGAAATCAGGAATCGCACCCCAATTCCAGCCTATTGAGACTAATGAACTTCCAACTTTAAAACCAATGTCGAACCATATCAAATCAACTCTGAATGACCTCAAATTTTGCACACTAGTCTCAAATAATACAACGGACCTATTCCAACTCGCGAAAGCAAAATTAGAACTTGGTATCAATAAAGTCAACGCTGGGTCAAACCTCTCAACCTTCCTAACCTTCAACTTTCCAACTTTCGCCAAAAAACATCAAACCAACCTATGGACTGCCCGAATCAATATACAGACATACACCTAAGTCCAAAATCACCATACCAAGCTATCAAAACCATCAAAACTCCATTCCGAAGTTGTCTACACATAAGTCAAACTTCGGTCAACTCTTCCAACTTAAGCTTTCAACCTTGGGACTAAGTGTCCCAGCTCATTCCGAAACCTCTATGAAACAAATCCAACCATCCCAGCAAATCACATAACTATGAATGAATATAAAATAAGTGATAAATAGTGGGACAGGGATACAATACATAAAATGACCGGTCGGGGTTTCGTGGTGCCAAAGTACACTTATGTGTTGATGATTGTAGAGATTCTTCACGTTGGGTTAAACAGTGCGTTAGGGAGTTGAAGAAACTATATGTAAGTTCATGGAGCTTCTGCATCCCATTCTGCGGTCACAGAACTGATCTGCGGACCGCAAATCTGCCGCAGACTAAGGCAGAAATATGAAAAAATGTTTGGACCTTTATGCGTTCCATTATACGGCCGCATAATCATTTTGCGGGCCGCATAAGCCATCACAAACCCAACACAAAATTAATTATGGAGGGCAGTTCTGCGGTGCATTATGCAACTGCAGAATAGGTCTGCGGACTACAGACCGGTCGTAGAGTGAGGCATGGGTGCCTCATTCTAGAGGACCATTATGATGTCCATTTTGTGGACCGCAGAAGCGGTATGCGGTCACATATGCGACCGCAAATCTGCATCGGTACTTCATTTTTTTCTAATTTTTGACCCGACCCTATTTCGATATATTGAGGCAAAGGGTCACTTTTGAAGCAAAAATATGATATTTCTAGAGAGAGTGATTACCATAGAGTGAGAGGGGAAGTTCCTAAGCTTATTATTCATTAATTCTTTCTCAAAGTTGAAGAATTTACAAGAAGAATTCACTAGGTCTTCATCTTCGAGGTAAGATTCTACTCCTTAGCCCTCAATTTTATGATTTTAACTGAAAATAGGTAATAAGCCAAGCAATTCTTGGGTGTGGGAGTTTTTTATTTTACATGCATGTACCATCAAAGGTAGTGGGAATATTGTTTAGCTCATTTGGGTAAACTTTGGGTAGTAGGATGAAAGAATCCACCATAGGAGGACCTTGAAACCTTAATGCACACCTAGTGTTTGATAAAATTCTCAAATGTGCTAGAACTATGAACTCCTTCCTAATTTATGTTCAATTTGGCCATATCTCTAAATAGATCAAAACTGCTACGATTTCCGGAACGGTGTAATGAATTATGGAAAGCTCAAAGCGAGGTATGTAGAATTGAACCCCACAATATCCTTGCAAGTCCCATGATACTCATTATAAATTGATTTTCCCAAATAAGCCTTGTTTCAAAATAAATATGCGTTCAATATGTATTCCAAAGATTCTTGTTATGTTGAGTCATTGTTGAGAATGTGGATTAAGTATGGGCTGTGTGTTATTATGTTATGATTTAAAACGTGATTTTAATGAAAGCTATCATGTCAATTATGTAAGAAATCTCATGTGCCTAAGACCCTAAATTGCTCAAATGTGTGCTTAAAGTCTTGAATAGAAATGTTTATTGTTGACAATCCGTGACAATGTTTGAAAGTGGAATAGTGAGTATGAATTATGAAGTACGGCCAACGTGCCAAGAATGATATTCCGATATGGCCAATGGTGCCAATAATATGAAAAAGATTACGAAATGAATGGTAAATCCTTTTAATAATAAATGTTGTGGGAGTATTATTTAGCCACCGTGGAAGGGTAGGTCAGAATAACCTAACCCTGAAACTACACGTGCCGGTGTAGTAGCGATTGAGTGTTAAATCCTCGTGTTAATGTGATGAGATTGTTTGCCCTTATATGGGATGAGATTGGTGTGTTGATGTGTTTCCCTTTAAATGGGATGAGATTATTGCTAGCAAGATGTGATATGATGTCGACCCACACGACATTATGTTGAGACGGCTTAGCCGATCGGGCTGACATTGGACGCTATGTCGCACACATGGTGGTATTGTGAGTGTATGTATCAGGGTGAGACGGCTTAGCCGGTCGGGCTGAGATCGGACTCCGTGCTAAAATATGGTGGTGTATCGGTGCTAAAGATCTCCCAACTTAAATTACTGAAACATACTTGAAATTTACATTTCCCCTAACTTGACACCTTGGTACTATTTGAGTCTCTTATTGATTTCATGTTTTATTCTCCGTTTACTTTAACTCATTCTATTGAGATGGTGTTTAGTTTTACATACTAGTACTATTCCATATGTACTAACGTCCCTTTTACTGAGGGCGCTGCATCTTTAATGGATGCAGGTGGTTCCACATCAAGTGTTATTGATCAGTGATAGCAGCACACCCTCTCCTCAGCTGACTTGGTAAGCCCCACTTCATTTCGGGATCCTATATCTCTTATCCTTTGTACATATCGTTTGTGTATAGTCGGGGCCTTGTTGTCGGCACTGTCGTAGAACTCTTTTGTTCCTGTTAGAGGCTCCGTAGACATAGTGTGGGTTGTATCTATTTTTGAAAGGTTAAACTAAATATGTTGTAATCATATCATCTGTTCCACTTTAACTATGATTGAACAATGTACTATTTTGGAGACTTGTTAATGACGTAACTGATGTAAATGAACTGGTATTATTCACATGACCTCTTACTATTTAATTAATAAAATGTATTCTTCTGTTTATTCATGGGTGAGTTGGGTAGACGACACTGTGCAAGTTTGGTCGATCGGGTAACTCTGTTGAGCGTTAGTCGCGCTCCCCGAGGTCGGGGCGTGATATTCGCATCAACATATCCCACTAAATCAAAATTACTACATTTTGGATGCCATAGACAAAGATCAATTGTTCCTTTTAAGTATCTCAAGATCTTCTTGACAACCTTCAAGTGAGACTCATTTGGATTTGCCTGAATCTAGCACAAAGGCCAACATTGAAAATAATGTCTGGTCTACAAGTAGTGAGATAAAACAAAGATCCAATCATTCCCCTATACATTTTCTGTTCAATATATGAATCGGGTTCATCTAAATCCAATTTCGTAGTTGTTGCTATAGGAGTGTCAATATCTTTTGAATCTTCCATATTAAACCTTTTGAGCAAATCTTTCACATACATTTGTGTTGATACCCAATTGTTCCCTCATATTTTCCAAATATATATATATATATATAGCACATATGCATCATCATTTGATTTACAAGCATACACAAGTATTTTTCATAATTTTTAAAGACTTTAAATCAATTTATTTCTGTATTTTTATTATATAAATAACCAATAATTACCTTACAAATTATTTTTATGATGATTTAATCATATAAACTTATAATTTATACCAATATGAGGTTTTAAATATTTTTAGTGCATTTATCATAATTACATTTGTATTTTTAGGACCAAATTGCATATTTTACAATAATAGCCCATATGCATATATAATTACATTGTTCATACAGAAAATGACTTTTTATATTTTTACAATGTTAAGTAATTAGTTTTAATCATTTTCATGCATACATGATATTTTTGTTATTTATTAATTATTTTATAAATTATTTATTTGTTAAATAATGGGTATTTAAAATCTAGCCCTAAAATCTCCTATTTTCGGATTTAACCCAACACTCTTACACCTGCCCAATACCCTTAGCCCAAGACCCTTTAGCCCAATCCCCATACCCATTTAAACACCTGACCCAGGACCTCTTTAAATTGTGACTGTTGATCTCTAAGATCTACGGTCCACGTTACACCCTCCTCTTTAAACCAACCTAAACCCCTAACCCTAATCATTCTATACCACCTCGCTGCCCTGGAATTCCCTCGTCTTTTATCTCTCATGAACCCTAGCCGTCGTTCCTATCAAACCCCCCCCCCCCCCAAACCGGCCCAAAACGGAATCCATCATGGATTCCCTTACCTTATTTACCTCTCCTCACCACTTGCCTATGATCTTACTTAGTTTCTTGACTAACATGGCAAGCAAATCTTGCCAAAATCAAACCAAATTGGTTCACACCTCTAATTACTGTGGCTATTCCGTCTATGTTCATCATTGATTCTTTGTGAGTAACGAATATTCTTTATATCTGTTGATGATTCTTACCTACCCCAAATTAGGGGTTTTAAACCCTTTCAATTAGACCAAAATAGGTTAGATTTTCTGATTTTTAATGTTATTCCGCTTCTATTCATCTTATTTTGTGCGATTTTTTACTTTATTTTTCACTGATTTCACACTTTTCCTAAAACTAGGGTTTGAAACTTTCTCCTTTTCTTACCGATTCTGGTGAATCTTTCCTTTATGTGTTATATTACTTTCCTTCCTTATGTTTTCCCTGATTTTTACTTTAGTATTTGTTTAAATATTCTGAATAATCGTTTTTGGGTATTATTTGTGTTTCCTTTAATATTTGCTTAAATATTCTGAATAATATTTTGTTTCAATATTATTTGTGTGTCCTTTAAAGTCTTCCTTAATCAGTCTGAATGATTTGTGTTTTGGTATGTCTATGTATTTACCTTAAGTATTCTGAATAATCTCGGGTGTTTCCCTGATTTGCTAAATCCCTTGATTTGTGCCCTAAATTACCTATAACCGATTCTGAAATATTTTCTTGCATATGACTGATTTGTTTCCATGTTTATGTGCTGATTTCTATCACTATATATACTCTTCCCCCATTCCCTTTTAAAAAGGACCTTCGACTACTTTTTGAACTCACTATAGACTTACTAGACCTAAGGTTATTCTGATTTTGCATTCTATACTCTAACTTTGGCCGGATGGAAGCCAAGGCCAGTCAACTCTGAAATCTTGATATATACTGTGGACTTCCATACTTTGTGCATTGTTTTCGCTTAACTGGTGAGTCACTTAATTTTTGCACTTTCATTCTTACATGTCCCTGATTTGTATAGGTGATTACTACTGAATTTGTTATTCAATATGCTTTGGAAGGGTGTTTGAGTATAGCTCTATCAAATCTGTATGTCTTAGTCCCTTTAACACTTAATTGCTCCTAATGATACATGTGCTGAAGTTATTTGAACTTATTTAAGGTCTATCCAGTTAGTGTATCAATCCTTGAATGCCGATGAACATATTTATCCCTTTACCCTGAACCCCTGCAGTGAAAGGCTCACATATATGACTTTTATTACTAGTTATAATCTACCTCTTTGCTATTGTGTTAACATGATCACTCGATCCCATGCCCCCTCTAGTGTTTGTTTGTAATTTGGAATAGTTGTCTCATCATGTTCGAATTGCTGCTTTATCCTTTGATATAAACTGGATCATCTTTGGTTAGATCATTATAACAAAGTTACCTGCTACTTAACATGATTTTACTGAGTGTGTATGTCTTGACTTAAACATGATGCCCTACCCCCTTCTATGATGTTGTTATGGTTTTCTTGATAATAACACTAGGTAATGCACTTAATATGATTCAACATGCATTAACTCATTCTACACCTATGATTTTGCCAAACTTGCAAACATGTTCTTTGCCAACTTTTAGCATGTGACTGCTACTGTGCTGAGTTTGAAACCTGTTTATCAGTTTCATTAAACTAGTTCTTTTTTAAGTTCTATTTAGGTGTCTTCTTGTTGACTCAATTTGGTCATGTCTGTTTAAATCCTCAATTCATGTCTTCTCAATTTTGGTCTTTCTTTCTCTGTCACCTAAGCTATTTTAAATCCTATTCTTAGCCAATGCTGCCAAAGTTCTGTCCTTTGGCCTCCCTAGTGTGAGCACTACTCAGTGTTCATTAGAGACCCTTATGAACTCTGACACAATAGGATTTGGTCTCTAATCCCTCCTCTAAACTATTCTTGTTAACCACCCTAGTGTGAGCACTTCTCTGGGTTCTTGAAGCCCTTGGAAACTCTGACACACTAGGGCTTTGGTTCTAAATGCTCAACTTTATCTTGTGCTCACTGGGTGAATCATTCAATTCATGGCTGTTGTATATCTATGAGTATGTAACTTGGAGACTGTTGTGATTTATGAGAATAAAGGTTAGGCTCTTCCATGATAAAACCCGTATTTTGGGCCTGTTGTAGGCTCCCTATAGTTATTCTCCTATGTAATTCATGCTAGTCATTCTGGGTTTGTAATAATTATTATAATAACGTTTGGGGTATTAGTGAAATTGGAAAAGGGATTTTTATCTTATATTTATAATAAATGGGGTAGAAATCCTGCCTATAGGTTCAATAATGTGTGTTTAGTTATCGTGTGTTAGAAATCATGCCTATAGGTATCCTATTATGTTCAGTCATTATATGTTAGCAATCCTGCCTATGGTTTCAATACTTGGTTCAATTGTGTTCTATTTATGCTTATTAGAAACCATGCCTATAGGGAATTGTATGATTCAATATGCGTTTACATGCTGCCCTATTCACAAATTATAGAGATCATGTCTATAGGATCTAAAATTGGATTAAATTGTAGAAAGCATGCCTATAGGTCTAAATTAGTTTAATTATCATCTTGCTCATTTATTCAGGAGTTCTCGACACTGTGTCATTATTATCACTAGAAAATATGCCTATAGGACTAAATAAGTAATTCTGAATATCCTTACATGATTACCATTATTTATTATTAAGTAGAATACCTAGATATCATGCCTATAGGTTTAATCCCCTTATGCTTAAAATCAGTAGGCAAATTATGTAGGTTTCTGGAAATCGTATTTAGGATATGGCTTTTGCGTGTAGCTGTCTGCTCATTAATTTGGTATCACATTGAGATCCTGCCTATATGATTCTACAACCTTAACTCATTAAAATTTATCAACGTTAATCAGTTTGGGGTGCATTTGTTGTCTAAATGTGGAGGCTAACTTGAGTCCTTATTTACTTATATGTGAAAGTCCTAAATGATTTGTTTGTCGCCTAGTATTTTCCCTTTTGATCAATCTAAGTTAAGGTCTAGAACCACCCTGAAATAGAGGTCCAAATGCCTCCTTGACCATAGGCGTAGGACGGATAGTGCACGCATAGAGTACGACTTAGAATTGACTAGTGCACTTTAGGTAAACAACTTAAAGGTAGTAATCGGGTAGCAGGAGATGATAGTCTATGCCCGCTAAATAGTGTGAGTAACACCCTATCTTGAGGGAGTTAAGTAGTATTATTTATGTTGCACGGGGTGATCCTTTAGGCTAAAAAACTTAGGACCCCCCCTCCCCCCACCTTTGTTTAAAGTCAATAATTTTATTTGCCCAAATTGCTTCCCTTCTCTTAGACTAATTCATATAATTCGAGTTTGGCCGGGACCCACCGTTGTGGACCTCAAAGAGTACCTAACACCTTCTCCTCAAGGTAATTTGAGCCCTTACCCAATCTTTGGTGACACGAACTGGTTAATCCAGAGTTATTTGCAAAAATATGTGCCCTAACACACCTTAATCCATTAGGTGGCGACTCTCTCTTTTAGTACCTTTCCTTTAAAAGAGTTGTCACGACGTCGAAGCTCGATTTCACGAGAAAGTAGGGGCGTGACAATTTGTTGATGGATCATAGTCCCATTTGAATTTTATTTAATTTTTAAGCCTAAAAATAAATTAAGCTCACTCATCATACTTATTTCAAATTCGCTCCCCATTATCTTAGGAAACTCTTTACTTAACCTAACAATAGTTTCTCCAACGGTTATATCATCAACATATATCTAAACTACCAAGATATATTTACCTTTTTCTTTAAAGAATAAAGTATTATCAATTTTATCTCTCTTGTAGCCATGCTCAAACAAGAATTTTTATAATCTTTCGTACCATGCTCTTGGAGCCTGATTAAGCCCATAAAGTGTCTTGTCAAGCTAGTAGACATGATCAGGGCATTTCATTCTTTCAAGGCTAAATGTTTGCTTGACAAACACTTCTTCCTTTAGATAGCCATTGAGGAAGGCACTCTTGACATACATACGGTGGAGAGTGAATTCTATGTAAGCAACAATGGCTATAAGTTGTCTAATAGCTTCCAATTTTGTAATTGGAGCAAAAGTCTCATCATAGTTTATGCCCTCCTCTTGACTATATCTTTGAACCACCAATCTTGCCTTGTTCATTGTAACTGTTACATCTTCATCAAGTTTGTTTCTGAAGACCCATTTAGTGCCAATCATTATTTTGTCCTTGGGTCTTGGTACCAGATGCAAAACTTGACTTCTCTCAAATTGGTTGAGTTCATCTTGAATTGCATTCACCCAATCTGCATCATGCAAAGCCTCAGAAGCATTGTTAGGTTTAATAAGAGATAAGAAAGCATCAAAAGCACATAGATTCTTTAAAAAAGATCTAGTTTTGATTCCAGAGGTTGGATAAGTGATTATGTTCCCAATGGGATGAGAAATTTGATACTTGTAAGACTTCACAACCAAATGGTTTTCCCTAGATGGTTCTTCAATGTTTTGTTACTAAGGAACAGGTTCATGGACAGGTTCCCTCGAGGTTTGAGGATCAGTTCCTCAGTGATCAGTTCCCCTGTCAGGTTTCCCTGAGTGAAAGGACATGTTCCATTACTTGTTCCTTCATGTGATGCAACTTCAAGCTAGACCGTGGTTTCATTATTTGAGTTCCTTATCAGTCCATTCTCTTCATCATTTTGTTACTTCCTCTCAGAAAGAATGTTAGTTTCATAAAAAATAACATGTACACTTTCTTCCACACACGTAGTTCTTTTGTTGTATACCTTATATGTGTTACTATGTGAAGAATATCCCAAGAATACTCTGTCATCACCTCTGGGATCAAACTTACCTAGGGAGTCTTTTCCATTATTGTGCACAATGAACTTGCATCCAAATGTCCAAAGATGAGATATATTTGGCTTTCTCCCTTTAAGTAACTCATAGGGAGTCTTCTAAACAAGATGTCTAGTCATGCACCTATTTATGATGTAGCATGTAGTGTTCACAGCTTCCGCCTAGAAGCTATGAGACAATTTACTAGCAAGTAACTTAGTCTTAGCCATTTCCACTAAAGTCCTATTCTTCCTCTCAACTACTCCATTTTATTGTGGAGTTCTAGGAGAAAACGAATTATGGTATATGCCATGCTCATCGCAAAATTCAGAAAATTTAGCATTCTCAAACTCAGTACCATGATCATACTTATTGATGCAAGTTGATTACCTAGTTGTTTCTGAATTTTTCTAACAGATGAAGTGAACGTATAAAATGCTTCATCTTTAGTTATTAAAAATAGTGTCCAAGTAAACCTAGAGTAATCATCAACAAGCACCATAACATATCTCTTACCACCTCAACTCGTTATCCTTATTAGTCCACACAGATCTATATGGACCAGTTCCATCGTCCAGGTAGTACTCATTATTTTATTACTTTTGAAAGAGGATCTTAACTGGTTCTCCCTTGTACAAGCCTCACAAATTTTATCTTCCTTGAACTTAATGTTAGGAAGTCCTATCACCAAGTCCTTGGAGACTAGTTTGTTGAGTTGACTCAGACCTGCATGTCCAAGTCTCTTATGCCAAAGGAGGGGATCACTGTCCAACATACTTAAACAAGTGAGTTCATTATCTGAGAGTATGGACAGTTCCACCACATATATTTTGTTCACTCCTTTTCCCTGTAAAACTATATTGTCATTGGTAAGATTTATCACAAAGCATTTTGTAGAGGTGAAAGCTACCATGTTTCCTATATCACACAGTTGTGATAAAGTTATCAAGATGTATTTCAGTTCATATATCATGTATACATTCTTAATTGAGTGAGAATTAGATTTTCCTAGCTTCCCAACTCCAATGATATCACCTTTCTTTCCATTTCCAAAGGAGACATTATCCACTTTAAGGTCCGCAAGTGAATGGAATTGGTTTTTGCTTCCTATCATGTGCTTTGAGCAACCACTATCCATGTGCCATATGTGGTTGCTCTCCTTCACTTGGACCTGCAAAAGGAAATTAGGGGTTAGTCATAGGAACCCAAACTAGTTAGGGTCCCTTTTTATAGGCAAAAGGATAAAACAAATTCTTTTTAGCCCAACTTGGTAACCTATTTTTCCCTAGAATTTATTTCCCTTAGACTTGCCTTTTCTTTTGCAGCACACCTTATAGTGTTCAGTGTTACCACAGTGAGTGCGAATCTTATTCTCCAAGGAGTGTGAGGTACTTGCTTTTGAGATCCCATTTAGGTGCAGAGTTCCTAAAGCTAAGTCCCCTTCTATTGCTACTATAGTGTTCTTGTAGCCACAAAAGTGCATCAGAGGACCTCTTCTATTTACATGTTCTATCTAGCTCATGCTTAACCTTAGTCAAGTCCTCTTTCAAAGCTCTTACCTATTCACCCATTTTATATAACTCATCTTTCACCTTACCTAAATCTTCTTCTAGTGTGAGTTGTGTGTCACTAACTATTTCTTTACATATTAGTAACATCAATTTCAGTGTTCCAGATCTAAGTTCTAAAATAGTTTTATCAAATGCATGAACCTGGTTCTTCAACACATCACTTTCATTTTTAGTTTCACAAGCCCTAAGTTATTCCAGTTTTTTGCACTTTCTTTCAAAATGACATATTCCTTTGACAATTGTTCCTTTTCAAAACTTAATAGCCAAAAACATAGTAATTCAAATAATCTTTCTTTAGACAAAAACTTAATCTTATCTTTTAATTGAAAGACACTTACCTCGGGTTCTTCATCAGATTCTATAATAGCCATTAGAGCTTTTTGATCATCATTATCATCATCACCCTCATCATCTGAGCTCTTCTCTGAGTTATCTTCCCAAGTAACAACCATTTCCTTCGTTGATCCTTTGTTGTTGGTTTTCTTGGGATGAACTTGTTCCTTCTTTCTGTTCCATCGTTCAACTCTTTCCTTTTTCTTTTTTTCATTCAATCTCCCACAAGGGAAAGTTCTAGATCATGTGATTAGGCTTTCCACATTTATAGCATTCATCATTTTCCTGCTTCTCTGGAGCTTTGGACTTGATGTAGCTTCCACTTCTTGAAGAACTCTTTCCTCTCCTTAGGTACTTCTTGAAGTCTTTATTAATCATGGTCATTTCATCATCTTCCAAATCATAACCTTCAATGATTTTGAGTGCTAGATTCATTTCCTTCTAAGGTACATCCATCTTCATGGTTTTCCTTCTAAGTTCATAAGCTTTGAGATTTCCAATCAACTCATCTAAAGAAAGTGTAGCAATATTCTTTGATTCCAAAATGGCAGTGATATTGCTTTCCAATGTGATTGGTAAAATCCTAGTTTGTATCTTCTCAGCCCTTTCTTCTCTTCAGGAGTAGTCCTTCTAAGAGACTTTAGTTCACTTATCAATATAGTGAACCTTGTGTACATATCCTTAATGGTTTCTCTATCTCTCATCGCAAAGTTTTCATATTGGGAAAACAACAAAGTTCCTTTTGATCTTTTTACCTGAGTTGTTTCTTCTTGGGCAACTTGTAGTGTGTCCAATATTTGCTTGGCAGTGGAACAACCTTAGATTCTGCTGTACTCATCAGGACTAGGTCCACAAATAAGCCATTTCTTGGCTCTAGCATTTTTCTCCCACTTCTTCAAGTCCTCAACATTGTGGTTAGTTCTTGTCTTTGGAACATCCTCACCTTCAGCATTTTTCTTCTTTGTTGGTAGTGGACCATCAGTGATAATATCCCATAACTCGTAATCTTCTACCTGCATGTGATCTCTCATCCTAATTTTCTACCATGAGTAGTACTGACCATTGAAGAGTGGTGGCCTACCAGTGGATTGCCTTTCCCAATTTTTAGGTGGTGCACTCATATTGATCTTTTCCTAGGGTGATAGCCTCTTCAAGGATAACCCGATCTGATACCAATTGATGTTTTATACTTCAATACCACACAAGAATGAGAGGGGGTGATTTGTGTGGTGTCTAGTTTTCGCGTGCACCGACCCACATCTTCTATGCGTTCCTTAATATACTTTGTAGAATAAATAATGCAGAAAGTAAATAACACAAGTATTTTTATGTGAAAAACACCCGTCTCAAAATGTGAAAAAATCAAGACCTACTACCCAGTAGGAGTTTTCCCAAAACTTCACTACAACTCTGATCCAAACAACAATGTTTACAAACTCTTGCACACCTAAGGATTAACTCTAATGCTTGTAGCAACAAGTCACATACTGTTGCGCCTGCTTCAAATTAAATCTAACTTGAACAACACAACTCAAGCACCTAATACAAATGCTTCTAACAAAAGCTTAAAGGTACCACTCAAAAGCACCTACTACAATTGATCTATAATAAAAGACAGACACATGGAACTGGTTCTTCTATTTGGTTCATGTAGCTTCAGGTTCACACTCTTGAAACACATAGAATTGCTTGCAAATTGCTTTGCTATTTTGCTCTCAATTCTTGCTTAACTTCACCGTGTGTGTGTCACCTGTAAAAAAGAACAAACTGATATTTATAGAGTTAGTAGAATAAGAGTTAACTAGAAACCTGATGTTTTACTCCTCCTTGGTGGAGGAGTTCTAGTTATCTTCATGTTCTAACTCCTTCCTTATCTTGGATAGAATTCTCTTCAAGTAAAGATCCGTCTCCTTATCAAATATGTAGCCTTTTCGTTTAGAGATTATTTGAAATAGCTATTTATACTTATCCCTTTCACGTGCATGCCTTTTTCTTGATTCTGTCTGTCACCTGTGTATACTGTCCATAGACCTGGTTCATGCATGTGTTCCTTTGTCCATCATCAAAACCAAATCCACTCAGGTCAACAATAACACAAAGCGATAAGGTAATTAACAATCACCATGCCTAAGTCCTCTATTCATTTTAAAGGCAGGTAAAGTCTCACTATTCCAAATAATAGAAGAGCGCCAGTAACACAACTCACAATAAGCTTAATTATTGAAAGAGGAAAATTATAATCAACTAGTGTTCTCAGAAGAAAATCCCAACACACCATAAATTATGTATTATGTAAATCTATTTTGACAATCTAGTAAAGACGAGGAACAATGAGTTATATTTTAAAGACGAAGAATGAGGCATTATATACCCTAGTCCAAATTGGCCAGTAATTAAGTAAGGCCGAAAGTGATGAAATATTAAATTTTAACTCCTGTATTGTCACGACCCCAAAATCCCGTCTTAGGTATCATGATGACACCTAGTCACTAAGACTAGGTAAGCTTGATACATGGAGAGATCTAACAGAAATAATCAATTCAACTATATAAAAATTAAACTGATAAACGAAATAACATAACTAAAACTGAACAATAGGTATATAATTTCCCAGAACCGGTAGTACAGAGTCATAAGCTTTAATGAAATACACTAGAATTTCTAAGTACAATACAACTTGCAATAAAGATAAATAGTAGTAAAGATTATATCATAAGGTGACTCAGATGCTTGCGAGCGTCAACCAGGTATACCTTGAAGTATCCAGCCGCGCAGACACAACTCTCAAGACCAACACGATCTGAAGTACCTGAATCTGCACAAAACCTATTCCGAAACGTAGCATGAGTATACCATAGCAGTACCCAATAATTATTAAGACTAGCCTCGATGTAGTTGTGACGAGGTAAGTCGAGACACTCACTAGATATAAAACATGTGCAATATATTAACATAAATCTGGAAATGGAAAAAACATCAATGTAAGGCTAATAACGGAAATATTATTAATATAAAACTAACAATGGAATAATAGAAACACAAATGTGAACGCAAAGCAAATGGGTAAATAATCAGAATACAAATGCATATGAATAAACTTAATTAAGGAAACAAATGACAATTTAAGTAAGCAAATTGTTCCCAATGTATGTCTTACAACAAGAGTTGCATGAGGCACCACATCTCGTAACCACAAATCATAAGCCACAATTCCGAATCTTACATGTATGGCACCTCGTGCCCACATTATCGATCACCTTCACACAACAAGATTCACGTGCAACCATGTGCATTGTATCCGTGTCAAATGCCAAATAAATATTTGAGAGATTTATTTAAATGCAATAAGGTATAATAACAATCTTGAATAACGTATGGTGTCAAATGAGATAATAAGTTTATTTTAAAAATTAAATAAATTAAAATAAAGTATAATTTATACAAACTAGAGTATCAAATGAGTTTAGTTTAGAAATCAATAAAGTAAAGTAAAATAATATTTTTTAAACAAAGTAAAACATCAGACAAGTTAACGAATTAAATATAGTATTTTGTTAAAGTAAAGCGTGTTAACGATTTAAATATGGTACAACAATAAAATAGGATAATGAGTTTAATTTGAGAAACTAATTAAAGTAAAAATATGATAACCATTTAAAAATAGTAAAACACCAAGTGAGATAACGAGGTGTATCTTAAGAGTCACATAAAATAAAGCAAGTTAATAATTCTTTTATTTAAAACCGTTATGTTACCAACAACTCAACATAATATGAGATAATGGCCTCCAAGTAAATTCATCTTGACAATCAACTCACCAGTAACAACAGAGGCACAAATTTGCACATTAAAGCAACATAACAAATCACGTACAATGCATGACTCACACAAGAAGTCACAATCGTTTCAACTCAAGAATAATAACAAATAACCAAATACAACCAAAATACAAGTGAAATGATGTAAGGAAAACAATAACTGTTCAATCAACAAATCGTTCCAATATAGAATGTACAAGTCACAATCACAACCGAGGTACCATACCTCATAATAATATTTTACAAGTCACAATCACAAACTTTCTTATATCGCCACGTGAGCCTTGCCTTTATATTTCTAAAATATTTTTTTCGAAATAGCTACACGCGTTTTAGCCTCTGTATCTCATTGTGTGGCTTCAAGTAATTCCCTTACTAGCAACATGTGTATAAATCTCACCTTATCTCGCCGTATGCACATCTACCCCTATCCTTATACCGCCGCATGTGCACCAATATCACAATAATAATCAACTCGTACCACGCGTGCCCATATGCCACAACATTGCCAATATCAGCAATACCAATATTACCTCAACACATAACCCACAACTTAACCATAATATGTTCAAGAATCTCAATAACAACAAAATGAATGAGGAACAATTCGACAAGGAAAGACATGTCAATAATCAACAACTTCAACCACAATCTGTTAATAGCTTTCACAACTACAACTTCAATAATTCAACAATGAAGGTATCCCCATGAAATAGCAACTTCCAATTCAAGTACATAACATACGCCTAGCATTGAAAGAAATAGCATGAAATAACATCTACGACTAATTGCACGAGAATAACTCAATAGCATGTAACAACAAATACCAATAAATGCATATAAGAGTAATCTTGACAATGAAAACTAGAACATGTAATAACTGTAATAACGACTTCAAATAAGGCATGTACGACTAAACTTGACAACGAAAGATAGAACAAACAATAATAACTTCAATTAAGTGCCTATAAGTAGCCTAAGAGTCTAAATCAGTCAAAATTTACACACCTCATGTACACGACTTTCACATTGTTCAAATAGCAAAATCAAACCCAATCTTAAAGGGTAGTTCCCTCCCATAAAGTTAGGCAAGATACTTATCTCAAACAAGGTAAATCAGTCAACTAATAAGCCCTTCCCGTGTAAATTTACCTTCGGACGACTTGAATCTAGCCAAAATAATTTAATTTCATAAATAAAATCCATAAAAAATAATTTCGGATAATAAATATGCGATCTTTAACTAAAATAAAAAAAAGTCAACCCAAAAAGTCAATCCTGGACTCGCACCTCGAAACCCGACAAAACCCATAAATTCGGAACATTCATTCCGATATGAGTCCAACCATACCAAAATCATTTAATTTCGACCTCAAATCGCCCTTCAAACTATCTATTTATGTTTTAGAAAAGTTTTCCTAAATTCTCCAATTTCTCCAATTCAAATCATTTATCATACACTAAAATCGAGGTTTGAATCATTAAATAATAAAAAATCCGAGTCAAAACCGAGCTCCAAAGTTTTGTGAAAAAAGGTAACTAAATTTGGAAAAAGAAAAAAATGAAGCAACTATCCCAGCCTGAATAAGTTCTTAGATGATCTCGAAATTAAAGATAGCCTCTAGAATCACCCAATATGGCATTAAAAAGAGAGAGAATCACCCAAGATAGCCTCTAGAATCTTCGTTTTAGCACCCAAAACTCATACGGAACTTCCCAGACACAAACCATATATGCATTTCAATCATAAAACATGCTACGAAGCTGCTTGCATATTCAAAACACCGAAAATAGGTCATTTTTGACCCGATTTGATCATGGTCAAATTTTAAATCCTTAACTTAACTAGTTTTTCAACCAATGATCCAAAACACACCCGAGCCCCTCGGAACCCCATACAATCATACCAACAAAGTACAAATATATTGTTTAAACTTATCCAAAGCCTCAAAATAGCCACAAGAACATCTCAACAAAGAATCGAGGCTCAAACCGAATAAAATTTCTCTTAAGTTGTTAAATCTTCAATCTTTCAAAAAAGTGTCTGAATCACACTTGAACACTTCAGATTACTTCAAACTTTGCACACAAGTTTAATTCAACTATATAGATTTATCCAAAGTCTCAGAATACCAATTGGAGTCCAATAACATCAAAGTCCTCATGGTCAAACTTATGAACTCTTAAGTTATTCAAATTGCCAACCTCTGACAAATAGTCTCGAATTCTTCTAAGAACCTCCGAAACCAAATTCAAACATACACGCAAGTCAAAAATCATCATATGAACCTATCGGAACAATCAAAATCCGATTTCGAGTCCGTTTACCCAAAAGTCAAACATTGGTCAACTCTTCCAACTTAAAGCTTTTTAAACGAGAATCATTATTCCAAATCAATCCCAAACAGTTCGAAAATCGGAACCAACCATACACACAAGTTATAATACATAATACGAAACTACTCAAAGTCTCAAACCACCGAATGGAACGCTAAAGCTCAAAACGACCGGCCGAATTGTTATACACACATATATTATATTTAATATTTTTTGAGTTTTTGATTTTTTATTTCTCAACCCGAAATCAAACTAAAAACCCGAAAAACAATCCAAATTAGAATTTCGTTTGGTTCGTTTTGGTTTTTCGCTTTCATCCGAATAATGGACACCCTTACTTGCTTTGGAAAATGACTTACTTTTGAAATCTAATTTGCATAGCACCTCTAATAAGACTGGGAATACCGTTATATATTTCCCCAAATCAGCCTGTTTTTCCAAGAATAATGATTAGTAACTGTTGTATCTAGCCATTTACCAATCAAAGGCAAAAGAATCTTGTCCTAGGCCAACGTATATTGACTGAAAAAGGTTGATTAAGACATAATATATAGGATAACAGATGGAAGTTAGATTAAACTACTCATATTTTAATAATAAAAGAACGGTTCTTTTCACATACATTTTTCTCTTTTCAGATAATATATAAATAAAAAATGCAGTATACAGCCAAGCGGAGAAAACTGGTTAGACTGCTGACTCCATGAGGACATTTCTTTCATATTTTATGTATTTTAATACTGGTGATGATCTTTTCGTTGATTACGTATCCAGTTGTTGACCGTATTTTATTCTTACAAGGAATCCTGATTCAGCTAATCAAGCAATACTTCTATTTGGCATTTTTTAAAATTGTTTTTTTTTTAATTTAGAATTAATCATTATAGTATTTTGGACATGTGAAAAATACAAAGTTACTTAAATGACAATATAGAATCACCGACTCAATCGATCAAAGAGATCGTGGTATTCCCTCAATTCTTTTTGTTGCTTAAGTAGACTTATACCCCGTTTGGTCAAACTGAAAAAATCAGTTTACTGTGAGAAGTATTTTTTTGGAAAGTACTTTTAGTGAGAAACAGTTTGTGTTTGACTATTTAATTTTAAAAATACTTCTAAACAGCAATTCGTGTTTGACCAAACTTTTAAAAAGTAATTTTAAGAATATTTTTCTCAAAATTGCTTCTCAAAAAAGTGTTTCTGCGAAGAAGTTATTTTTTTCTGCTTCTACTTCTTTTCAAAAATATTTTTTTTCTCCTAAAAACTTTGGCCAAACACTTCAAATTTGAAAGAAACAAAAACACTTTAAAAAAAAAATACTTTTGAACTTGGAGAAACTTGGCCAAACAAGTTATTAACCGATATAAAATTAGCTAAATAAAAGTAACTTTTAAGCGTGCTTAAAGTACTTTTTAAGTGTTTGTGTGAGTTTTATAAGTATTTGGATAGATATAGTAAAACTAAAAATAAACAGTAATATGTTTGGTAAAAAAGCGCCTATGAGCACATTTTTCTATTAAAATTATTATAGTATCCTTAAATATGTTAACATTGAAGATGTCGTTGTGGGAGACTTCTCAAAAAGCTTTAGAAATTATTTGTATTTAGATAAAAATGTTAAGTTGGCTAAATTTAAAAATAAAGGTACTAAAATCTGTACCAAGCTATCTTGAGAAAGGACAGAAACAATGTTATGTACGAATTGAGAAAATAGTGGCAAATAACAGAAACGTTATGCTCCACTAGTAAACCCAAGTCTCAGTAAGTAGTAGGTAATACATCTGAAATGGAAAGGGAAGGCAGTCATCATAGATATTAAGCAGAGAACGGGGCGAGAACTGGAGGGATTCAGTTGAAAGAAGAAATGAAAATAACAGTAGACTAGGGATATCGCAGGAATTATGAAAATTTACAAGGGATACAAATATAAATAGGTCAACCAAAAATAACTTAAAAGCCAACAAGCTATAAGTTGAGGTTGTCCGATTTATGGCTTTGACTTATTTTAAATATTTTTAACTTAGTTTAAGTATTTTTAAAAATTGTTAAGCACAGAAAAAAAAGTTTTAAAAGCTTAAAAGTTAGTTTGATTAACGTAAAACCCAATCCAAACACCCTCTAAAAGAACACACAGACAAAGCTAGGCAGAAAATTGAAAAAAGACATACTTATAGCACTAATATTATTTCAATCATATGCTGCCAAGCTATCTGAGAGGAAATATGAATTCACCTCCGGAGAAAATTAACAACGCAATTCATATAAACAACTAATGCGCAAAATTTTAGGTGTGAAGACCCAAAATACTCCTATCCATGACCGGCACCTAACGATCACCTACTCGTCAGACGGATGTAAGTATCCAACCGATAGTTTAGAGTTATAGCATCCCGTTATGTGATTTAAGGCCTCGAATAAGTTTATGTATACGGTCGAAACTGATTACGGCCTTCGTACGTCTAATCGAGATGAGAACATAATGGACCGAAGAAAGTCTTCATAATATCGAGATGGGATCCGAAGAAGGCACAAACGAGCTTCAAGTTTCAGGGACATGTCAAATACTGAGCTCGAAGTCATTATCGAACTCGGGTCCGAATCGAACTATGATGAGATATGATGGAATCGAGCTTAAGGTCCAGAGGCCAACCAATACCGACCCCAAGTCATTACCGAACCCCGAGTCGGCATCAAGCTCAAACCCGCATCAAGCTCAAACCCGCATCAAGCTCTAAAACTGGAAACTGATCAATACTGAGTCCGATCAAGATTGAGCTCATAGACAAGAGTCGTTGCAGCCGCACTAAGGGAGAGAATCTCGGCGAGAATTAGGGAAAAACTAATTTATCATGGGTTTTCCATTATGTATTTTTAATTATATCTAAAGTAGGATTCCTCCACTATAAAATAGATGGCTATATTTCTGTAAATCATCAAGTTTTGCATACATTATAACTGAGATATCATACACTCCCATATTGAAGAGTTATCCCTTTTTAGCTTCATAGATTGATTCATCTTGCTTAATCCATAAATCATCCTTTTTCAACTTTGCTTATTTTTCATTCTCTACAATCAACACTCCATATTTCTATTTACTCTTACGACTTGTGTCAAGTTATACCACATACCCTTAGAACTACGTATAAATTCAACTATATCCGTTTTTAGGTAAACAGTTTAGCGCCCACCGTGGGGATAAGGATAATAGTGGTTATTTGATACGAATCTGCAAAAACACACCATTTTATGCTTGTTTTCGGAAGTATCTTTGATTTCGGATTAGCAACGACGAGTTCCCAATTAAATGGCCTTACTTATCGACAACGAAGCTGGCCTTCAAGATGAGAACAACAACTCGACACCCAGGGCCGAAGGGCCAATTATCAACGCCGTTGGAGCTCGAGTCGAAGTACCATTAGACGTTAATTCGCATATGGACATTGAGACAAACCAACGTTCTGAACCGAAAAATAGCTTTCATGGTGGTACTCGATCTGCAGCTCGAGAAACCCATAACGTTGAGAAAAATAGAATCAGCTTGGGTATGATTTTCGAAATGTTGCAAGCTCAACAGGTAGAGATAGCTCAGTTGCAGAGTAAAACCCAGGTACTGAGCAGGCCGGAGCCCAGTCCACCCCGAGAAGTCACCCACAGAACGGAACCAGCTATAGTAAGGCCAAATGAGCAAGAGTCAGGGACTAATCCCGAAATTGCTAAGATATTCGAAGAATTTACCAAACGAATAGAATAGGAGAAAGGAGGACCGAGGCAAACGACAAAAATGTGAAAACATATAACTCTGGGTTTGATCAGATCCCGGGGGCACCACCGATACTAAAGGGCTTAGATTCCAAATAATTTACACAAAGGCCTTTCCCCCAAGCACGACTCCTAAACCGATCCCAAATAAGTTTTGCATGCCTGAGATTCCTAAATATAATGGTATCGATCCCAATGAACATATCACCTCTTACACATGTGCCATAAAAGGGAATAATCTAGAGGACGATGAGATCGAATTTGTATTATTGAAAAAATTCAGTGAGCAATGATATGATATCATAATTTACCGTCTAACTCTATCGATTCTTATTCTTTACTTGAAGATTCTTTCGTAAAAGCATATGCTGGGGCCATAAAGGTCGAGACCAGGAAGTCGAACCTATTCAACGTAAGACAAAAGGATAACGAATGCTAAGAGAATTCGTATCTCGTTTCCAAATGGAAAGAATGGATCTACCATCAGTCACAGACGATTGGGATGTTCAAGTTTTCACTCAAGGTCTAAACTAACAAAGCTCGATGGATTCACGGCGGTTGAAGCATAACCTGATCGAGTACCGAGCTATTACTTGGGCCGATGTGCATAATCGATATCAATCCAAAATAAGAGTCGAAGACGACCAGTTGGGTTCTGGGCCCATTATTAAAACTCCTGCCAACTGAGAATAGAGGTCGATCAAAGACCGATACCGGCTGTATAGTGGAAATCCTACAAGCTCGGTATGATAAACGGCTAAAACGATAATACTTCTAAGGTACGACCCCCCATGTTAAATTATATTTCGAAACTAACCCTTGCAGGTGTTCGACCAAAGACGAGGATTAATGAATTCGATCAGGAACAAAGATGGATTATTCAACACGAAGCCTTAGGTCTGAAAGCACGCGTTACACTCTTTTTCCCTTAGACCGGTGTTGTCCCAAATGGTTTTTTCGGCAAGGGTTTTTAATGAGGAAATCATTGATCGTGCTAACTTGGAACAATTCAACAGTATTTGAGGCCTCCTTACAATCAACCTCGAATACTGGGGGGCATACCATTGTCAATGAACATATCAACGATGATTATCAAGTACGGTGCAAAGGAAGTTACTTCGTTATTTCATGGCAACAAGGTCTCGACAGGAAAATTTATAAGGGCCAAATGGTCAAACAAGCCATGCCCATGTACTTGGCCCGAGACTTGACACAAAACATGAACACATGTATAATGACTTACAAAGAAAAATTTCTTCTTTACCGATATCTTATATCGAAGAAAAATTCCTCTATTTCGAGATCCATTAAGAAAACAAGCAAAAGGGCCGACCATTACCCCATAAATTAGGGACTGCCAACCAAACTATCAACGAGTTCGAGCAACACTCACTCGACTATAAAGCCCAAGGGCTACACCGACTCGAGTTTAAGAAACCATTCTCACTCGGGGACTATATACGAACCCCAAGGGCTACCCTTTTTCGAGTTCGTGCAAGCACTTACTCGACCATTAATCCTACATGCTACAATACTTCGAGTTCGAATCACTCACTCGACTAATATGACTACGAGCTATGTCACTTCGAGTTCGAGCAAGAACTCACTTGACTACTAAGCCTACAAGATACTCTTATTTCTAGTTCGAGCAATCACTCACTCGACCATTAAGCCTACGAGCTACATTACTTCGAGTTCGAATCACTCACTCGACTAATAAGCCTACGGGCTACATCACTTTGAGTTCGAATCACTCACTCGACTAATAATACTATGAGCTACATCACTATAAGTTTGAATCACTCACTCGACTAATAAGCATACGGGATACATCACTTTGAGTTCGAGAAAGCACTCACTCGACTACTAAGCCTACGGGCTACTCTTATTTCGAGTTCGAGCAATCAGTCACTCGACCATTAAACCTACGGTCTACATTACTTCGAGTTCGAATCACTCACTCGACTAATAAGCCTACAGGCTACATCACTTCGAGTTCGAGCAAGCACTCACTCGATTACTAAGCCTACGGGCTACTCTGATTTTGAGTTCGAGAAATCACTCACTCGACCATTAAGCCTACGAGCTATCTTACTTCGAGTTCTAATCACTCACTCGACTTTTAAGCCTTTGGGCTACTTTATTTTGAGTTCGAGAAAACACTCACTCGACCATTAAGCCTATGGGATACATTACTTTGAGTTCGAATCACTCACTTGACTATTATGCCTACGGCTATATTATTTTGAGTTCGAATCATTCACTCGACTACTAAGCCTACGGGATACTTTTATTTTGAGTTCGAGCAAGCACTCACTCGACCATTAAACCAACGGGCTACATTACTTAGAGTTCGAATCACTCACTGGGTGACTAAGCCTACGGGCTACTCTTATTTCGAGTTCGAGAAAACACTCACTTGACCATTAAGCCTACGGGCTACATTACTGATGTTTTAACTTCAATACCACACAAGAGGGGGGAGGGTGATTTGTGTGCTATCCAATTTTTCGTGTGCACAAATTATAGAAGGACCTGGTTCTTCTATGTGTTCCTTATACTATTATTGCAGAATAATAAATGCAAAAATTAAAGGACACAAGTATTTTATATGGAAAACACCTAGCTCAAAAGGTGAAAAAACCACGACCTACATCCTAGTAGGATTTTCCCAAACTCTCCACTAAATCACTGAGCCAAAAAATGCATTTACAAAATACTTTTGTAAACCTAGGATTAACTCTAATCCCGTTGTGGCACAGAACTTCTAACTGTTGCGACAACTTAAAGTTAACTCTAAATTGAATACTCTGAGTACCTATTACAATTGCCTCTAGATAAAGCTAAAAGGTACAATATAAAAACACCTACTACAATTGAACTAGAATAAAAGACAGACACTTGAAACTGGTTCTTCTATTTGGTTCATGAGCTTCAGGTTCGCACATTTGAATTACACATGAACAGCTTGCAAAATGCCTTTCTATTTTGCTCTCAATTCACGTTTAACTTCTGATTTTGTGTGTCACTTGTAGAATGAGAACTTCCTGCGATTTATAGAGTTGGTAGAGTAGAAAACAACTAGAGTTCTAATTCTACTCTTCCTTGGTGGAAGAGTTCTAGTTGATATCAACCTCTAACTCCTCCCTTATCTTGGATGGTGTTCTCTTTGATTAAGGAGTCCTTCTCCTTATCAATTATGCAACCCTTTTCGATCAAGAGATATCTATTATTATGTCAGATTTCATTTATCTCCTGCATATGCATCTTACGTGCTTTGAATCTGCCCGTGTCTATTCCTACAAGTGATGGACCTGGTTCATCCCTGAGTTCCTTTGTCAATTTTCAAAACTATCCTTTACTTGGGCCAACAAATTCCCGCTTTTTGATGATGACAAACTCTGTGCTTCCATAAGCATAGGGCATGTTTCAACTTAGCCCAACATCAACACAATGTTAGAATAATTTTCAATTATCATCAATGACCAGGTTCATTAGGTTATAAATATTACTGTTCAGAATACAAAGCACATTTTTCCCCCTTTTGGCATCATCGAAAAGTTGCATAAAAAATATGAGATAACCAGATTTTAAAACTTACTCATGGCCACTGGGGATACTTCAAATGCAATCATGGATTAATCATCATAGATCAAGCTAAGATTTTTAACCGTCAAAGAAATATAAACAAACAGTTAGAGCAAAAGACAATGAATTTCATTGATGATTGATACGCTTCTTCCACAAAGCATAAAAAGAAATAAACATTTTGAAAACATGAGCAAAACCAACAAAAAACAATCTCAAATTGGGTCACTGGTTGATCTACACTAGGCTAGAATGCTTAAGGATGGGAAGAACTAGGTGCTTGGTTTTTGGTTTGGAGGAGTTACAACATATCCTGAAGAATGCCATTATTCTTCTCCTTTTCTCTTGTCAGCTCAGTTCTGAGAGCATCTCTCTCAGTCTCCACCTCAACCAATCTTTTCTTCAGCCTCTCAATCTCAGCATCCTTAGCCCCACTTTATTGAACCACGACTCACACCTTGCTATTCACTGGTACCTTCTTAAATGAACCAGGTTCTTTAGGAGTAGCATGGACTTCTTAGTCACAAGCAAGCAGTGTATTTGCCCAAAAATGATCCTTGCTTGTACCAACCCCCCTTTCTTCTTTGGATTATAATTTTTAGTCACTCTCTTCAGTAGGTCTGCGAGGGTTTCCTGTTCAGATGAAACAGGTTCATCTATATTTTTTCCAAGTTTAACTAGCCCTTCAGCAGCTTCGCCAGACCCACTTCCCCCTGTTTTCTTTACACTCTCCTCTACTCCAGCATTTGTTTCTCCCCAAACAACCATTGCACATGTGTCTTTGGTTAAACTCACAGGAGTGGGTGAAGAATCAACCACTCTTTTACCCTTTCCCCTCACAGCATTTCGAACACCCTTGCTTTCCTTTTCTTTTTATTTTTCCTTTTCATTTTTTACCACCAATTCCTCCAGACTCTGTAGTTTCAACACCTATTATAGACCCTATCAACGCATACCTATTCTCCAAAATTGTATCAACTTCAAAAATTGTCTCAGGAATAACTTTAGAGCTCGTAGATACCTGTTTAGTTTCAAAAGAAACCGTTTCTTCCCCCTCAGTAGCAGATTTAAATGAGTCTTTAGATTTCAGAGGTTCCTGGACCTGGCTATCCTTCAATTGTTTATCTAATTTCTTGATTTGTTCTCTCCCCGCAACAACCTTGCGAGCAAGCATCTTTACTTTTTTATTAGAGGTTGGGGTGGTGGAAGGGATGATAGTGGGTGTGGAAGTCTAATCAAACTGAATTTCAGTTTTGAAAAGACTTTGGAGTGTATCCCTAGAATCTAGGTGCTTCAATTCGGTTGGGACTCATTTGAATGGAACTGGTTCACTTGTAACGGATAAGTCCAAAAGGAGTTTGGAATTAAGTAGGACTCTTCTCATGATCCAAATATTATTATTTCAAATTATGCAGAGTGTCGAAAACATACCGTGTTATCTTGATGAGCCAGATTTTTCACTGATAATTCTCTTGTGTAAGTCTAAATTTTCCAAAATAGAGAAAATATCATTAGAGATTAATGAGTCATTTTAACACATGGCACAAGAGTATATATTGAACGTATGAGACTGAGCAAAAACTAATCTAATTATGTACACAATTTTCAGATTTTCTAACCAAAAATAAATTTGTTTTTTTCATTTTTTTTTTGTAAACTCTGAACTGGTCCTTTTAGGTGATCTTAATCATCCCTGATTCTAACCTATTCCTTTCAAAGTGATCTCTACTTAGGGCTTTTGTGAAGATGTTAGCTATTTTGCTTGTTAGTAGCACAAAATTCCATAGTGATCAATCCCTTTTCATAGTTATCCCTCAAAAGGTGATGCCTCACATCTATGTGCTTAGTTCTCTTATGATGAACGGGTTCTTGGTCATACTAATTGCACTAGTATTATCACAAAAAATGGGGATACAACCAACATCAATTCCAAAGTCCATTAATTGTTGTTTGATCCATAACAATTGAGCACAACATGAGGCAACAACAACATACTCAGCTTCAGATGAACCAGGTTCAACAATGAGCCAATCATTCCCCTATACAACTTCTAATCAACAGATGAACCAGGTTCATCTATATCCAACTTTGTAGCTGTTGCAATAGGAGTGTCAATTTCTTTGGAATCTTCCATTTTAAACCTTTTAAGCAACTCTTTTACATACTTCTGCTGATGGATCATAGTTCCATTTGAATTTTATTTAATTTGTAAGCCTAAAAAGAAATTAAGATCTCCCATCATGCTCATTTCAAATTCACTCCCCATTAGTTTAGCAAATTCTTTACTTAACTTATCAATAGTTGCTCCAAAGATTATATCATCAACATATATCTGAACCAACAAAAGATCTTTACCTTTTTCTTTCAAGAACAAAGTATTGTCAGTTTTTACCTCTCTTGTAGTCATGATCAAGCAAAAACTTCGATAATTTTTCATACTATGCTCTTGGCGCCTGCTTGAGCCCATAAAGTACTTTGTCAAGTTTGTACACATGATCAGGACCATCCTTTCTTTCAAACCCCAAAGGATGCTTGACAAACACTTCTTCCTTTAGATAGCCATTGAGGAAGGCACTCTTGACATCTATCTGGTGGATGGTGAATTCTATGTAAGCAGCAAAGGCTATAAGGAGTCTTATTGCTTCCAACCTTGCAACTGGAGCAAAGGTTTTATCGTAGTCTATGCCCTCCTCTGGGCTATATCATTGAACCACCAATCTTGCCTTATTCCTTGTAACTGTTCTATCTTCATCAAGTTTGTTTCTGAAGACCCATTTTGTGCCAATTACTTATCTGTCCAAGGGTCTTGGTACCAAATGCCAAACTTGACTCCTTTCAAATTGGTTGAGTTCATCTTGCATTGCAGTTACCCAGTCTGCATCCTGCAAAGCCTCAACAACATTTTTAGGTTCAATAAGAGATAAGAAAGCATCAAAAGCACAAAGATTCTTTAATGAAGATCTGGTTTTGATTCCAGAGGTTGGATCAGTAATTATGTTCTCAATGGGATGAGAACTTTGATACTTCTAAGGTTTCACAACCAAATGGTTTCCCCTTGATGTTCCTTCAGTATTTTGTTGCTGTGGAACAAGCTTATGGACAAGTTCCATTGAGGTTTGGGGATCATTTCCTATTTGTTCTGTTCCCATTGTCATGTTGCTCTGGGTTCCATCACCTGTTCCATCACCTGTTCCTTCTTCTAGTGCAACTTCAGTCTGGGCTATGGTTTCATTTAAGTGTCTTACCAGCCCAATTGCTTCATTATCATGTTCCTGTTTCTCAGAAATAATGTTAGTTTCATCAAAAACGACATGAACACTTTCTTCAACATACATAGTTCTTTTGTTATAGACTTTATAAGCTTTGCTATGTGAATAATATTCCAATAATACTCCCTCGCCACTTCTGAGATCAAACTTGCCTAGGGAGTCTTTACCATTGTTGTGCACAAAGTACTTGCATCCGAATGCCCTAAGATGGGATATATTTAGTTTTCTCCCTTTAAGTAACTCATAGGGAGCCTTCTCTACAAGAGGTCTAGTCATGCACCTATCTATGATGTAGCATGCAGTATTTACAGCTTCTGCCCAAAAGCTATGGGGCAGTTTACTAGAAAATAGCATAGTCCTAGCCATATCTTCAAGTGTCCTATTCTTTCTTTCAACTACTTCATTTTGTTGTGGAGTCCTAGGAGTAGAAAGATTATGATCTATACCATGCTTATCACACAATTCAACAAATTTAGCATTTGCAAATTCAGTGCCATGATCAGACCTAATTGATGTAAGTTGATTACCTAATTGTTTATGAGTTTTTCTAACAAAAGAAGTGAACATGTCAAATGCTTCATCTTTAGATGTTAAAATCAATGTCAAAGTAAACCTAGAGTAATCATCAACAAGCACCATCATATATCATTTACCACCTCTGCTTAATGTTGTCATTGGACCACAGAGATCCATATAGACTAGTTCCATCGTTCTGGTGGTACTTACCACTTTATTACATTTAAAAGAGGATCTTACCTGCTTTCCCCTTGCACAAGCCTCACAGATTTTGTCTTCCTTAAACTTGATATTAGGCAGTCCTATCACCAAGTCCTTCGAGACTAATTTGTTGAGTGGACTCAGACTGGCATGTCCAAGTCACTTGTGCTAAAGAAGGGGATCATTGTCCAACACACTTAAGCAAGTGAGTTCATTTTCTGATAATGTGGATAGATCTACAATATTTATATTGTTCACCCTTTCTTCCTGCAAAACGATCTTGTCACTAGTAAGATTAATCACACAACATTTAGTAGAGGTGAATGATACCAAGTTACCTTTATCACACAACTGTGATACACTAATTAGACTGTATTTTAGGTCGTCTATCAAATAGACATTCTTAATCGAGTGAGAGTCAGTCTTACCTACCTTACCAACCCCAATGATATCACCTTTCTTCCCATTTCCAAAGGAGACATTACCTCCTTTGAGGTCCTCAAGTGAAAGGAACTGGTTCTTGCTTCCAGTCATGTGCTTTGAGCAACCACTATCCATGTACCATATTTGGCTGCTCCCCTTCACTTGGACCTGGAAAAGGAAATCAGGGATTATTCTTAGTAACCTAAACTAGTTTGGGTCCCTTTTTATAGGCAAAAGGATGAATCAAATTCTTTTTAGCCCAACCTGGAAGCCTATTTTCCCCTTGAACAAACTTTTTATTCTTTTTACTAGCCTTTTCTTTTTCAGTGCATTCACTTTTATAGTGACTAGTCTTACCACAGTGTGTGCAAATTTTGTTCTCAGGAAGTGTGAGATACTTTTTTTTGGGATCCCATTTAGGTGGCAGATTCCCAAAGCCAAGTCCTCTTCTATTGCTACTATGATGTTCCTGTAGCCATGAGAGTGCATCGAAGGACCTGTTCCATTTATAAGTTCTGTCTAGTTTATGCTTAACTTTTCCTAGATCCTCCTTCAAAATTCTTACATGCTCATCCTTCTTATACAACCCATCTTTTAGTTTACCTACATTTTCTTTTAGAGCGAGCTGTGTGCAATCAGTTGCCTTCTTACTTGTTCCTAATTTCAGTTTTAGGTTTTCAGATCTAAGTTCTAGGACATTTGATTCAAATGCACGAACCTAGTTCTTTAGTGCAGTATTATCACTTACAGTCTCACTAACTCTAAGTTCCAGGTTCTTACACTTTGCTTTTTTAAAATCACACATTCCTTTGACAATTGTTTTTTTTCATTGTTTATATCCTCAGATTCATCAATGAAATCCTTTCTTTAGACAAAAACTTAATCTTGTCTTTTAGATGGATTATATTTACTTCAGATTTCTCATCGGATTCTCCAATTACCATAAGTGCTTTTTCATCTTCATCTTTATCATCTGAGTCCTTATCTGAGCTTTTTCCCCAAGCAGTAACCCTAGCCTTTGTTGATCCTTTGTTCTTCTTGGGATGAACCTGTTCCTTCTTTCTGTTTTTTCGTTCAGCTCTTTCCTTCTTCCATTCAATTTCCCATTGAGGACAGTTTTTGATGTGGTGATCAATCTTCCCACACTTGTAGCAGCCCTCATTGGTCTATTTTCCAGGAACCCTTGGTTTGCTGTAGCCTCCACTTCTTGAAGAACCCTTTCCTCTCATTAGGTACTTCTTGAAGTCCTTTGTGATCATAGCCATTTCATCATATCCTAGATCAGAACCTTCAGTGATTCTGAGTGCCAGGCTCCTTTCCTTCTTGGGTACATCCATCTTCTTGGTTTGCCTTCTAAGTTCATAAGCAGTGAGATTTCCAATTAGCTCATCCAACCTAAGAGTGGCGATGTTCTTTGAATCATGAATAATAGTGATTTTGCTCTCCCATGAGACAGACAGAACCCTTGTCAAAATATTCTCAACTTTGTCTTCTTCAAGAATAACCCTTCCAAGAGACTTAAGTTCATTTGTTAGTGTGGTGAACCTTGTATACATATCTTGGATGGTTTCTCCTTCCTTTATAGTGAATTTCTCATATTGAGAATATAGAACCGTTCCTCTAAACCTCTTCACCTAAGGTGTTATTTCATGAGCCACTTGCAAAGTGTCCAAAATTTCCTTAGCAGTAGTACAAGTTTGAATTCTGATGTACTCGTCTGGACCAAGTCCACACACAAGCCATTTCTTGGCCTTAGCATTCTTCTCCCTTTTCCTCAAGTCGTCAGCAGTGCACTCAGCTCTTGTTTTTGGCACCTTTTCTCCTTCGGCATTTATCTTCATGGTAGCTAGTGGACCATCTGTGACAATATCCCATAGCTCATAGTCTTTTCCTATGATGTGGTCTCTCATTCTGTTTTTCCACCAGGAGTAGTACTGGCCATTGAAGAGTGGTGGCCTAAAAGTGGATTGCCCTTCCCAGTTTCCAGGTGGTGCACTCATCTTGATCTTTTCCTAAGGTGTTAGCCTCTTCAAGGATAACCTGCTCTGATACCAATTGATGTTTTAACTTCAATACCACACAAGAAGGGGGAGGGGTGATTTGTGTAGTGTCCAATATTTTGCGTGCATAGATTATAGAAGGATCTAGTTCTTTTATGTGTTCCTTATACTACTCTTGAGGAATAATAAATACAAAAATTAAAGAACACAAGTATTTTACGTGGGAAACACTTGGCTCAAAAGGTGAAAAAATCACGACCTATTTCCCAGTAGGATTGTTTCCAATCTCTCCACTAAATCACTGAGCCAAAAACTGCATTTACAAAACACTTTTGTAAACCTAGGATTAACTCTAATCCCGTTGTGGCATACAACCTCTAAATGTTGCGACAACTTCAAGTTAACTCTAACTTGAATACTCTAAGTACCTATTACAATTTCCTCTAGATAAAACTGAAAGGTACAATATAAAAACACCTACTACAATTGAACTAGAATAAAAGACAGACACTTGGAACTGGTTCTTCTATCTGGTTCATGTAGATTCAGGTTCGCACACTTGAATCACACACGAACTGCTTGCAAAATGCCTTTCTATTTTGCTCTCAATTCACGTTTAACTTCTGCTTTTGTGCGTCACTTGTAGAATGAGAACTTCCTGCGATTTATAGAGTAAGTAGAGTAGAAAGCAACTAGAGTTCTAATGCTACTCTTCCTTGGTGGAAGAGTTCTAGTTGATCTCAACCTCTAACTCCTCCCTTATCTTGGATAATGTTCTCTTTGATTAAGGAGTCCTTCTCCTTATCAATTATGCAACCCTTTTTGATCAGGAGATATTAATTAGACCAAGTTAAGCTTATCTCCTGCATATGCATCTCACGTGCTTTGAATTTGCCCGTGTCTATGCCTACCAGTGATGGACTTGGTTCATCCCTGAGTTCCTTTGTCAATCTTCAAAACTATCCTTTACTTGGGCCAACAATTACTTCGAGTTTGAATCACTCACTTGACTAATAAGTCTACGGGCTACCTTACTTTGAGTTCGAATCACTCACTGGACTATTAAGTCTACGGGCTACCTTATTTCGAGTTCGAGCAATCACTCACTTGACCATTTAGCCTACGGGTTACATTACTTCGAGTTCAAATCACTAACTCGACATCTAAGCCTACAAGATGTATTACTTCAAGTTCGAGCAATCACTTACTCGACTTCTAAGCCTATGGTCTACCTTATTTTGTGTTTGAGCAAGCACTCACTCGATTATAAAGGCTACAAATGTCTAAATTCGATCAAATTGCCTAAAGCCTTATGAAAACCTTAATAATGCATGAATGAAGCAAAATCTTCACAAGGTAGAGAATAAAATAGAGGCAAGTTGGGAAAAGAAAAGATCTTTATGTATATACAAGAATGCTTAAAATGTCCGAATAGGACCCTACACAAAAAACCAATATGAAAACTAAGGGCTAAGTTTCTTGGTTATCTACGTGGGCAGTCTCTTCTCCATCGGGCTCCTCCCCTCTTTCGGAGCCACTCTTGGTCCCATCATCACCATCATCATCACCATCATCATCATCGAAAGTCAAGGCTTCAACATCGGCGTCGAGCTCTTTAGCCCTTTTTATCTCTTCGGTGAGATCGAAACCTCGAGCCTGGATCTCCTCGAGGATCTCCCTCCGAGATCGGCATTTAGCAAGTTCAGCAATCCAATGTGCTCGAGTGTTGGCGGCCTCGGCTACCTCTCTTGCTTGTACCTGAGAAACTTCAGCATCGGCCCGATAGATGGCCACGAATGCATTCGCATCAGCCTTAGCCCTTTTCTGCGACACATAACTAGGGCCAGTAACATCCTCGACACCTGTAAACAAATCATAGAAAAGGTCCTCCCCTTCATAAGATCGGTTTATCTCGAGGGCCCCCAAAGCTTGGGCTTCCCGAATATCTACTTCGGAAAAAGCAGGGAGAGTGGGCGAGTCTCCGATTACTATTTCCCCAAGCGACTCACTTGGGGCGTTCTCCTCAGTTCGGAGAGCTTCAACACCGGCTCCTTCAGATATACCTACCATTTATTGACTTCAGTGGGAAGTATCCTCGATCTCTAAAACTTCGGGGACTCTACCTGAATCTTTCTCCGATACCACCTTAGTTCGAGGCGGAGACACACAAACCACCATTGATCCAGTTGCTTTCGAAGCATCGATGGTTTCCTTCGCTCGGACCACCAGTACGGACCCGTCGTTTTCTTCTTCTTCCTCGTCTTCATCCCTTAGATGCATAACGGATTCCATGGTTAAAGGGATGGTATTATTCCTCGGCTTACGAGCCGTCCTCGTCTTCAGTTTTGGATCTTCGGAAGCAGAGGCCTTTTTTCTCTTATTATCCTTCACCGATTTTGGAACATAGGTTGAAGCATCTTCCTCGACTGGCGGGGCCCTCAAAACCGCATATTTTCCCATACCTACATACAAGAAAAATGATTTAAGTATATGGAAAGCATATCGTTCGAACTACCAAAGATACGAGAAAGAAGCTTACCATGACTTTTGGCCTCCCATCGGCCCTTTGACAAATCACACCATGAGCGCTCAACATAAGTGGAGGTCGAAGCTATATCCCGTACCCAGTTCTTGATGTCGGGAACTGCACCGGGCATCCAAGGAACCGTTGCATGACAAAAAAGGGATATCAGTGAGAAAATAAATGAAGGGGCAAAATATTAGGAGATAACAGTAGAATTACACTTACGCTTCATGTTCCACTCCTTGGGAAATGGCATCTTTTCAGTCGGAATCAGGTCCAAAGTCTTCACTCGAACGAACCTGCCCATCAAGCCTTGATCCCTATCCTCGTCTATGCTCGAGAACAAAACTTTGGTAGCCCGGCGCTGAAGTTTTATTAACCCGCCTCGAAAGAGGCGAGGGTAGTACAATCGAATGAGATGGTTGAGGGTGAAAGGCATCCCCTCAATTTTGTTCACGAAGTAATGGATCAAAATAACGATCCGCTAAGAAGAAGGATGGATCTAGCCTATGGTTATTTGGTATTGATGGAAGAAATCAATAATAACAGGGTCGAGGGGACCTAACGTGATACACACTTAAAAACCCTTTCACATAAGTGGTGATATCTTCTTCAGAATACGGGATTACTATTTCTTTGTTCTCCCAATTGAAATCTTTCTTTAGCTGTTCGAGGTGCCCCTCAGTTATCAAACACATATACCTCGATACTGGCTCACATTGGTCGGGAACCGACGAGCCTTTGTCGACCTTAAAATCAGAGGTAAGAACACACGGCCCAGGAACGCACTCCTCAGGTCGTGGCTCCACCGGTGTTTTGTCGGCGGCAGGATATGAAGAAGAAGCTTTTTCTTTCCGAGGAATGGTTTTTGATATTTTCGCCATTTTTGGATTTAAAGAGCGAAAATAGGAGGTGACAAAGATTTGATATTTTTGAAGAGATATTTTGCAGTGAAAAATCACAGATTTACAGATTAACTCAGAATATGCAAGAAAGAACTTTATAAGATTTAAATATTGGAGACGCAAAAGTGGTAAATGGTAAATAAAGGGGATATTTATAGATTAAGCAATGTCGGTTCAATATCAACAGTGGCCGACCATCATCTGACACACATTAAATGCCTTGGATAACTAAAACGACGGGACAGTTATCACGTGCGTCATGATTGAGCTCGATGTAAATGTCAGCTTATATCTGATCGAACCAATGGAAAATCATATCCTTTCTCGCCACATCCTTCCAGGGAAACGAGGGGACTATCTGTATATGGTCGAATCTGATTTCGGCCTTCATACGTCTGATCAATATGGGAAGATAATGGACCGAAGAAAGTCTTCATAATATCGAGATGGGATCCGAAGAAGGCACAATCGAGCTTCAAGTTTCAGGGACATGTCAAATACCGAGCTCGAGTCCAAATCAAACTATACTGAGAAGCGACGGAATCGAGCTTAAGAGCCAGAGGCCAACCAATACCGAGCCTAAGTCAATACCGAACCCTGAGTCGGCATCGAGCTCAAACCCGCATCGAGTTCTGGAAACCGACCAATATCGACCAATACCGAGTCCGATCAAGATCGAGCTCATAGACAAGAGTCGTTGCAGCCGCACTAAGGGAGAGAATCTCGGCGAAAATTAGGGAAAAGCTGATTTATTATGGGTTCCCCACTATTTATTTTTAATTATATCTAAAGTAGGATTCCCCCACTATAAAATGAATGGATATAATTTTGTAAAGCATCAAGTTTTGCATACATTGTAACTGAGATATCATACACTCCCATATTGAAGAGTTATCCTTTTTAGCTTCATAGATTGATTCATTTTGCTTAATCCATAAATCATCCTTTTTTCAACTTTGCTTATTTTTCATTCTGTACAATCAACACTCGGTATTTCTATTTACTCTTACAATTTGTGTCAAGTTATACCGCATACCCTTAGAACTACGTACAAATTCAACTTTATCCGTTTTTCGGGTAACCGGTTTATATAATATTTTGGGACTTGCATGCATAGTTGGTTGGAGTCCTGAGAGGTTCGGGTGTGATTTGGAATATTTGGTTGATAACTAGAGGCTTTATGTTAAGAAGAATTGACAAAGTCAATATTACAGGTAAACAAACTCGGCTTCCAGATCTGAAGGTTCCAATAGGTTCATTTGATAATTTTGGACTTGTCGGTGTATTTTGGTTCGGATCATGGGTTGCCCGGGGTTGATTCGACACTTCTACTTGAAAGTTAAAGTTTTGAACTTAAGAGAGTTTGAAATTTTTGGGTTGATATTTGATTCTTAATTTCTATGTTGTTCTTAGTTTTTTTGCCTTTGGACAAGTTTACATAGGGTATACGAACTTGTTAGGATTAGATGGGTCCGGGGGGAGGGGGGAGGGTGAGTTCTGAGGCAGTTTCGAACTATTTTTAGCCAATTAGCAGTTGTAGTGTTTTGACAGCAGATGTGTGCATCGTGATCGTAATGATCAGAGCCGCGATACCAAAGAGTAAAGTAAAATTCGGGGTTTTCATGATTGCGTAGAAGAATTTTTTCATGACGACGGTCTAATTTCGAAAGCTTATATCTTGCAATCTTTAAGGAATTTGTAGATAATCCAAAAATAAAAATTATAGCCCTTTGAGTCTATTTTTAGAAAGTTAAACCGTTTGACATTTAGATATTTATACAAAATGGTATGATCATTTTACTGAAGGGTGTCACTGTATGTAATGACCTAGCTGGTCATTTTTATATTTGAACCCCATTCCCCTATTTGATACTTCCCGTATGCTTATTTCTTGTTTTGTGACTTGCGGAGATGATTGGTTTGGTTTCAAGAAAGTTTTGGAGTGGACTAGAATACTTAGTTCCAAGGTTGGAACCTTAAGTTATAAGAGTTGACCGAGGTTTGACATTTGTATAAATAATCCTGAAATAGTATTTTGATGGTTCCTCTAGATTCATATGGTGATTTGGACTTAGGCGTATGTCTGGATTTGGATTGAGAGGTTCATAGGTTGATTTGGCTCTTTTTGGTGAAAGTTGAAAATTTGAAGGTTTATAAAGTTCATAGGTATGACCAGGAATTGACTATAAGTCTATTGAGGCCGGATTGTGGTTCGAGGCTTAGAAAATATCCATTATGCCAGTTGTGACTTGCGTGAAAAACTTAGGGTTATTCCAAGTTGATTAGATGTGGTTCGACATAAGTTTTCAAAGTTGAAAGTTGGTTAGTTCATTAAGCTTGAATTGAGGTGCTATTTGTTATTTGGATATTATTTTGTGTGATTCGATACCTCGAGTAGGTCCGTGTTATGTTTTGGAACTGGTTGTGTGGTTGGATGGGGTTCTAGGGGCCTTAGTGAGTTTTAGATGGGCTTCAGATCATTGAGGTTGAATTGACTTATTAGGTCTAGCGTTTTCGCACCTTCTAGATTTGGTCTACAGGTACGAGTCCATAGAAGCGGACCTAGGGTCGCAGATTTAAAGTTGGGTGGAATTAGGGATTTTTTCTGTTGCTATGAATCAGGCGTAGGTGCGCATGCGCATGTGCGCTATTTGGAGCACAGAAGTGGCTCCGCAGAAGCGACTTTATGTTCGCATCAGCGAAGGAGTTGAAGCTTAGGTGAAACTGGCAGAAGCGATAAGTTTGGTCGCAAAAGTGATGTCGCAGAAGAGGCAATTTGGTTACAGAATCGAAAGTGTTGGGTAAATTATACTTTATCGACGGTTAGCTTTATTTTATCATATTTTGAGATTGAAAGTTCGGATTGAGGCGGTTTTGAAGCGATTTTCACCACTTGGGTTAGGGAAAGTGTTCTTGACTTAGATTTAATTTCATTTCATGATTCTATCCTTGATTTTTTGCATTTGATTGCTGAATCTAAGAGAAGAATATTGGGGGTTTTGGCATAACTTTTCTAAAGTGAACATTTATATTTGAACCCCGATTTGGAGTATATTTTGGATAAAACTTGTACATTAGGACTCGTATTCAAATGCATAATTAGGATTTGTGATTTTTTTCGGGTTATGAGAAGCGGGCTTGAGTTGACATTTTTGTTGACTTTTTGTTAATTAATAAAGATTGGAGCTTTATTACTTGGAATCGATTCCTATAGCTTTGTTTGATGTTATTGAGTTATTTTTGGATGGATTTGACTCATTTGGAGGCAGATTCGAGAGACAAGGGATTTTTAGAGTATTGATTTGACTTGTTGAGATAAGTATCTTTCCTAACCTTGTGTGGAGTAAATACCTTTTAGGATTTGACATTAATTATTTATTCGTGTTATGTGAAAAGAGATGTGTACATGAGGTGACGAGCGTGTACACGTGTACACGGGTGCTATGTGTGGCTGATGATCAGATTAGACCTTAGGCTATTAATAAGCCTTAATTTGAGGAAGTGTGTTATATGAAACATGCTTAATTACTTTGTAGCTACGTGAGCATGATCACTACAATTGATTTAGCCATGGTAATGCTTTATATGTTAAGAACCCATCCATAATTTTATTATTCTCATGCCTTTGTGCACCTTATTAATAAATTATGAGCTTATATTTTTTATACAAAAATGGCATTATTAGTTTGTGATAATTGTGGCACATGTGGATACGTTGGGCGGATTAATTGGGTATTGGCACGAGGTCTTTGCCATGCGATTATAATTATTATTGTGCACATGGGGGAAAATAAGGGTGGCGGTTTCTCTGGTTGCCTATGTGGCGAAATAAGATAGGTGATATGCGCATGTGGTGATATAAGGATGACATATATTATTATTTGCACATGCAGCAAAATAGATGTGGTATTGTTGATGATATTATGTGATAATTTGAGGGTGTTTCTCTTAATGTTGTTAAACGGGTTGTTATTTTTATCACATGCATGTTTTTTAAAACTCCATGATGTATTTTAAATGATTTGTTAGTTGAATTTGACATGATATAATATGCCCCCACTTCTATTTGATGACTTGTTGTCAAAACTGAACCGTTACTTGCGTTGAGTTGTTATCACCTGTTCTAAAGAGATTGTTGATATTGTGTTCCGTTATACATTATGTTGCCAGTTATTGATATATTGCACATGCTGTTTGACTAGTGAGTATCATATAACTTGAACCTCATCACCACTTTACTGAGGTTAGACTTAATACTTACTAGGTACCGATTGTGGAGTACTCATACTATACTTTTGTATATTGTTTTGCAGATTCATGGGTTGGAGGCAGTGGACCTAAGGAGTAAGAGCATTCATTGACCGCGAGAATTCAAGGTAGAGCTGCATGAGCGTCGCAGTCCCTTGAAGTCCCATCCTTATATTGATACTGTTATTTTCTAATATTCGAACAACATTGTATTTTTAGACATTTTTATGTATTTAGTTTGAGCTCATGTCTTTGTACTACCTAGTTATGGGGAGAAGTATTGAGCATTGTCATTTTGGCTTGTGTTATTTCTATTTTTACTTTTATATTAAATTTTGTCTTATTATATCATGTTTTATTGATTTATGTAGTCCTAGAGATTAGGTACCATTACGACCCCTATAGTGGTGTTTGGTTTGTGACAAGTTGGTATTACTGCTCTAGGTTCATATGTATTACGAGTCATGAGCAAGTTCAGTAGAGTCTTAGAGATCGATACAAAGACGTATGTGCTTCTCTACAAGAGGCTACAGAACTATTAGGTAACATCACCTTCTTTCATTCTTTATCGTGCCGATTTGTTATTCCAAAGATTGAAACTTTACTCTTTTATTCTCTCACAGATGGTGAGGACACGTTCTGCCGGATCAGCTGAGCAGGAAAAAATACCCCTATTAGAGGCACGAGAGGGCGGGTCTAAGGTAGAGGTTGAGGTGGGCACGTGCCGCAGGTAGAGCACTTGCTAGAGCAACAATAATTGATCTACTAGTTGCTCTAATTAAGGAGTAAGAGCCTGATCACGGTGAGCCGGTGAGACCTACTCGGGCACCTGAGGGGCCTATTACTACACCAAAGCTCTAGTAGACTTTGGTACACTTTATGAGTATATTTTGGAGTTTGGCCCAAGCATAGTTGATTCCGGTCGCACCAGCTACTTCACAGGATGGGAAAGGAGCTCAGAATCCTATCGCTTACACACTAGGGTGGTTGGCTCATGCTTATCCAACACCAGGTGTTGGACCAATGGATCTAGTAGATGTAGTTCTACCCGAGGTAGGCCAGTTATGTTGGCTGAGGGGAAGAAGAGATTGGAGAGGTTTCAAAAATTTTGTCCTCCCTAGTTCAGTGGAGGGGTCTCTTTGGAGGCACATGATTTATTGGATTAGTGTTATTGCATTCTACGTACCTTGGGTTTGGTAGAGTCGAGCGACACCGACCTTATTACTTTTCAGTTGAAGGGACCGAAATATAGATGGTGGAAAACTTATGATGTGAGTAAGCCAGGTGGAGAAGCAACACATACAATGTACCAGTTCTTCGATCTTTTCTTGAGGGAGTTTACTCCACAGACTCACAGGGACGAGTTGCGCAGTGAGTTTGAGCGATTATGCTAGGGGGTAAGACGATGTTAGGGTATGCCATGAGGTTTATAGAGTTATCTCATCATGAACATTCCTTGGTTTCAACTAAGAGAGAGAGAGAGCCCGTAGATTTATTGTGGGGATCACCTATAGCTTCAAATTTTGGATGGCACGAGAGCTGGAGACTACATTTCATCAGGTTTTGGAGATTAAAAGGAGGTTAGAGCATAGCCGCAAGTAGGAGAGAAAGGTTAGAGAGGCTAAGAAGCCTCATGGTTTTGGAGGATTTAGTGGCTCCTACTCTAGGGGGAAGGTCCGTCATGGTAGAGGTCATATCAGTCGATCAGTTTAGTCCGCACTTCAGGTTTCCCATGGTGATCCATCTAGTCATGGATTTCAGAGCTCTTTTTCCGGATAACTTTTGTTTTCATGCACCTTTTTGCATGGGGTTCCTACATCGGTTATTCCAATCGTCTAAGGAAGAGTTAGTACCAATATCCATGCCCGCAGAGAGGCTTTTTGAGTGCGGTGACAGTCGACACATGGGGAGAGATTGTCCCTGACTTCAGATATATGGACTTCAGCAGGGTAATCAGGCTATGATTTTGGCTCCAGATGCTACAACACTTGCACAACCAGCTAGAGGTGGGGCCTATGGGGGTAGAGGTCATCCTAGAGGGGGAGGCCAGTCCCGTTGTTATGCTTTCCCTTGTAGGACTAAGGCAGTTACATCAGATGCAGTCATTTCAAGTATTGTTCCGGTCTGTCATAGAGACACATCAAATATGTCATCCTAATTCTTTCCTATTTTCATATGTCTCGTGATTCTCTAGATACTCCTACTTATATGTCAACACCCGTAAGGGATTCTATTAGGGTGGACTATGTCTATCATTCTTGTTTGATCACTATCAGAGGCTACATGACAAGGGTTGATCTTCTATTTCTTAATATAGTAGATTTTGATGTGATTTTGGGTATGGACTGGTTATATCTATATCACACTATTCTTGATTGTTATGCTAAGACCGTGATGTTTGCTATACCGGGGTTGCTGAGGTTAGAACAAAGAGGTTCCTTGGGTAATTTTCCTAATAGGGTGGATTCTTTTCTAAAGGCTCAACAAATTGTTGAGAATGGGTGCTTGTCATACTTAGCTTTTGTTAGAGATGTATGTGCTGATACTCCCACAGTTGATTCAGTCCCCATGGTGAGAATGTTTCTAGATATGTTCCTTGCAGACCTACCGGTCATGCTATGTTACAGGGATAATGATTTTGGTATTGATTTAGCACCGGGTACTCAGCCTATATCTATTTCACCATATCGCATGGCTCCAACAAAATTGAAGGAATTGTTACAGGAGTAGCTATAAAATGGTTCATCAGGCCAAGTGATTCCTTCAAAGATAAAGGTTTGATCAGACCAAGTGTGTTACCTTGGGGTACGTCTATTCTATTTGTGAAGAAGAAAGACCATTCCATAAGAAGTTTCATTGACTATAGGCAATTGGACAAGGTTACCATCAAGAAAAAGTATCCACTGTCGCGTATTGATGATTTATTTGATCATATTCAGGTTGTTAGGGTGTTCTAAAAGATTGACTTGAGATAGGGGTACCATCAGTTGAAGATCAGGCCTACAAATATTCCTAAGATGGCCTTCAGTATCCGTTATGGGCATTATGAGTTTTTTGTGATATATTCTAGGCTGACCAGTGCCCCATCAACTTGCATTCTTTTTATAAACAACATGTTTCAATCTTATCTGGATTCCTTTTTCATTGTGTTTATTGATGATATTTTGGTGTATTCCCATAGTAGGGAGGAGAACAAGCAACATTTGAAGACTGTGCTTCGGACTTTGAGGGAGAAGAAATTGTATGCTAAGTTCTCCATGTGTGAGTTTTGGTTGGATTCAGTCGCATTATTAGACCACGTGGTGTGTAGTTATGGGATAAAGGTGGACCCAATGAAGGTTGAGGCAGTTTAGATTTGGCCCAGACCTTCTATCGCTACTGATATTAGGATTTTCCTGAGGTTGGTTGGTTGGTTACTATCACCATTATGCGGAGGGTTTCTTATTTATTGTAGCTCCATTGACCAAGTTGACTAAGAAGGGTTCTCCATTCAGAAGGTTGAATGAGTGTGAGGAGAGCTTTTAGAAGCTCAAAACAACTTTGACTACAACTCAAGTGTTGGTTTTGCCTTCAGGATCGGTATCGTATACTGTCTACTATGATTCTTTGTGGGTGGGCATTGGTTATGTGTTGTTGAATGATGGTAGGGTCATTTCCTACATGTTGCGCCAGTTGAAGACCCATGATAAGAACTACCCAATGCATGTTTTGGAGTTGGAATCTATTGTTAACACGCTCATGATTTGGAGGCATTACTTATATGGAGTGTCTTGTGAGCTGTATACGGATCATCAGATTCTTCAACATTTATTCACGTAAAAGGATCTGAACTTGAGGCAGCAGAGATGGTTGACGCTATTGAAGGACTATGATATCTCTATTCTTTATTATCTAGGGGAAGGCTAATATAGTTGCAGACGCCTTGAGTAGAAAAGTGGCGAGTATGGGGAGTCTTACTTTTATTCCAGTAAGGGAGAGGGGGAGTCTTACTTTTATTCAAGTTGGGGAGAGGCCTTTGGCTATGTATATTCTCGCCATTGGCTATGGATATTCAGGCCTTTGGCTATGGATGTTCAGGCTTTGGCCAACATGTTCGTGAGATTGGCTATTTCAGAGACTAACAGAGTCTTTGCTTTTGTTATATCACAGTCTTCTTTGTTTCAGCACATAAAGGCTCGTCAATAGGACAATCCATATTTGCTTGACCTTAAGGACACAGTGTAGTGAGGTGGTGCCAAGGAGGTGACTATTTGTGATGATCGTGTATTGCGGCTTCATGGCCAATTTTGTATTCTTAATGTGGATGGGTTGAGAGAATTTATCCTTGATGAGGCTCATAGTTCGCGGTATTCTATTTATTGGGGTGCTGCAAAATATACCTTGATTTGAAACAATACTATTGATGGTGGAGGATGAAGAAAGACATTGTCGGATATGTTACTAAGTTTTTGATTTGTCATCAGTTTAAGTATGAGCATCAAAGGCCTGGTATTTTGGTTCAGAAGATTGAGATACCGAAGTAGAAACAGGAGCACATTACTATGGGTTTTGTGGTTGGTTTACCATGAGCATTGAGGGGATTTGACACATTCTGGGTTATTATGGATAGACTTACCAAGTCTTCACATTTTATTCCAGTCATGACTTCCCACACTTTGGAGCAGTTGGCTATGATCTACATGTGGGAGATTATCCGCCTGCATGGTGTACTTGTTTCTATTATCTTTTATTGCAGCACTCAGTTTACTTTTATATTTTTTGAGAGTTGTTCAGCGGGAGTTGGGCTCTCCGGTTGAGTTGAGCATCACATTTCACCTTTAGATGGACAGGAAGTCCAAGCGGACTGTTCAAATTTTGGAGGATATGTTGAGGGAATGCCCTATTGATTTTGGAGGTCAGTGGGACCAGTTTCTACCTTTAGTAGAGTTTACCTAAAACAACAACTACCCATCGAGCATCTAGATGGATTCATATGAGGCATTATATGGGAGGCGATGTCATTCTCTAGTGGGTTGGTTTGAGCCTGGTGAGGCTAGGATACTAGGCATAAATTTGGTTTGTGATGCTTTGGAGAAGGTGAAATTGATTCAGGAGTGACTTCGTATAACGCAGTCTGGGAAAAAGAGTTATGCTGATAAGAAGGATCGTGATGGGGAATTCATGGTAGGTGAGAAGGTTCTTCTAAGGGTTTCGGCCATGAATGGTGTGATGAGATTTGAAAAGAATGGCAAGTTGAGCCCTCAGTATATTAGTCCATTCGAAGTGTTGGAGAGAGTTGGTAAGGTGGCCTACAGACTTGCTTTTCCACCCAACTTATCGAGAATTCATATAGTGATTCATGTTTTCATACTTTGAAAGTACTATGAGGACCCGTCACATGTTTTGGATTTCAGCTTGATGCAGTTGGACAATGATTTGAGTTATGATAAGGATCCAGAGGCAATTTTGGATAGGAAGATTTGAAAGTTGAGGTTGAAGCATATTGTATCGGTAAAGGTTTAATGGAGTAGTCAACCAGTCAAGGAGGCAACTTGGGAGACCGAGCATGATATGCAAAGCATATATCCTCATCCTTTTGATATCCTAGGTATGATTCTAAACTCGTTCGATAAGGAACATTTGTTCAAGAAGGGGAGAATGTAACGGTCCGGCTGGTCGTTTTGTGTATTTGAGCCCCATTCCCCTATTTGATGCTTCCTGTATGCGTTTTTGCTATTTTGTGACTTGCGGGAATGATTGGGTTTAGAGAAGTTTTGGAACGAATTAGAATACTTAGTTCCAATGGTGGTAGCTTAAGTTATAAGAGTTGACCGAGGTTTGCATTTTGTGTAAGGGACGCCTAAATAGTGTTTTAATGCTTCCAATAGGCTCTTATGGTGATTTTGGACATATGCATATGTACGAATTTAGATTGGGATGTTCCTAGGTTGATTTGGCTCTTTTTGGTAAAAGATAGAAATTTGAAGGTTTTGAAAGTTCACTGGTTTGATCGGTAGTTGACTTAAATGTTATAGCTGTAGGATTGTGGTTCCGAGGCTTTGAAATTGTCTGTTATGTCATTTGTGACTTGTGTGCAAAATTTGGGGGTTATTTAGAGTTGATTAGATGTGGTTAAATGTGAGTTTTGAAACTTGAAAGTTGGTTAGTTCATTAAGATTGATTTGAGGTGTGATTTGTGATTTGGGTGTTGTTTTATGTGAGTTGACACCTCGAGTAGGTCCATGTTATATTTTGGGACTGATTGGTGTGGTTGGACAGGGTTCCGGGAACCTCTCGTGGGTTTCGGACGAGCTTCAGATCATTTGAGGTGGAATTGGTTGATCAGGTTTGGTGTTTTCTCACTTGTGAGATTTGGTTCGCAAGTGAAAGCCCGCAGAAGCGTACCTTAGATCTGAAGTTTACCGGGATCATGGATTTCTGCAGATGCGGCGAATCATGTGCTAGTGCACACACATAGATGTGCTACTTGGAGGGCAGAAGCGGTTTCGCATAAGCAGATTTATGTTCACACAAGCGAATGGGCTAAGGCTTAAGTGAAACTCGTAGAAGAGATTATTAGGTTGCAAAAGAGACGCCGTAGAAGTGGCGGTTTGGTCGCAGAAGCGTGAATATAATATATTTTATCGAGGGTTAGCTTTATTTTATCATATTTTGAGATTGGGAGATCGGATTGGGGAAATATTTTAGGCAATTTTCACCACTTCAATTGGGGCAAGTGTTATTGACTCGGATTTAATATTATTTCATGATTCTATCCTTGATTTATGACTTTTATTGGTGAAACTAAGAGAGGTATATTGGAGGTTTAGACACAAGATATATAAAGTGAAAAAAGGAGATTTTAAGCCTGATTTGGAGTCAATTTTGGATGAAACTTGTATATTTGAACTCGTATTCGAATGCGTAGTCGTGAATTGAAACTTTTATCGGGTTTCGGGAAGCAGGCATGGGTTGAATTTTTGTTAATTGATAAAGATTGGTGCTTTATTACTTAGTTATCAATTCCTATAGATTTGTTTGATGTTATTGAGTTCTTTTTAACTAGATTTGACCCATTTAGAGGCCGATTCGAGAGGCAAGGGATTTTACACTATTGATTTGGCTTGTTGAAGTAATTATTTTGCCTACCCTTGTGTGGGGAAAATACTCCTTAGGATTTGGTCTTTATTGTTGATTCGTGTTATGTAAAAAGCAATGTGTACACGAGGTGACGAGCATGTACACGAGTGATATGTGTGGCTTATGATCATATTAGACTTAGGCTATTAATATGCCTTAATTTGAGGATGTGTTTTTTATGAAACCTTCTTAATTACTCTGTGGCTGCATGAACATGATTACTACAATTTATTTAGCCGTGGTAATGCTTTATATGTCAAACAACCATCCGCATTTTACTATTTTCATGTACTTGTCCACCTTGTTGATAAATTATGAGCTTATATATTTGATGAAAATTTGGCATTATTATTTTGTTATAATTGTGGCACATGTGGACATGTTGGGAAGATTGATTAGGTGTTGGCACGGGGTTTTGCCGTGCGATTGTGATTATTATTGTGAACATGAGGCGAAATAAGGGTGGCATTTTCTTGGATTGCCCATGTGGCAAAATAAGGGTAGTGATATGCATATGTGGTGAAATAACAACGACATTTATTGTTATTTGCATATGCGGCGAAATAAGAGTGGCATTGTTGATGATGATGTGATGATTGTGGGTGTTTCTCTTGATGTTATTTATGTGTCAAAACGGGGTTGATATTGATCATATGAATAACTTGTTAAACTCCGTCATGTACTTTAATTGAGTTATTAGTTGAATTTGACATGCTATCATATGCCCCATCTTCTATTTGATGACTTGTTATCAAAATCGAACCTTTATGTGCGTTGAGTTGTTATCACCTGTTCTGAAGAGATTTTTGATTTTGTTTTCCATTATATATTCTGTTTCCAGTTACTGATATATTGCACAAGTTATTTGACTAGTGAATATCATATGACTTAAACCTTGTCACTGCTTTATCGAGGTTAGTCTTGGTACTTACTAGGTACCGAATGTGGCAGATTCAGATGTTGGAGGTAGTGGACCTAGGGAGTGAGAGGATTCATTGAACACAAGGATTTGATGTAGAGTTGCATGACCGTCACAATCCCTTGAAGTACCATCCTTACATTGAAAGTGTTATTTTCTCATATTCGAATAATATTATATTTGATACATCTTTATGTATTCAGTTAAAGCACTTGACTCTATACTACCTAGTTATGGGGCGAAGTATATGATATAATGTTTACATAAACTCTATCTTATTATATCATATTTTGTTGATTTAATTTTGTCAAGTGATTGACTTACCCAGCCTTAGAGATTTGGTGCCACCATGGCCCCTATGGTGGGATTTGGGTTCTCACTGTAAATTTTCAAGATGCCTAATAGTGCATTGAAATCACGAAGGTAGTGGCGGCGATCGTGAAGAAGAAAGAGAGTTGGGAATTTTGTGCATCATGATCGCAAAGGATTAATTGATGTCAGGGGTATTTTGTGTTCTGAATTTCGATCTTTGCTCATTGTCACTGTTTTTTGAGTTTTGGAGAACAAGAGAACATAATTTTGATAAGTTCAAGAATAAGTAGAAGTGTCATAATCTCACATTCCATTATCAATAACAGCTCCAACTTGAGCGTACTTTACCTTGAAGAAATCTCCCAAAGTAGCCATTAGAAGAAGAACAACATATCTTTGAACACCACAAGGTTTCTAGTGTTTGATTCACTTTGAGCACCTTAGGATTAGCTCTTGAACTATGCGAGAAACTTTGGAGTGAGTTTTAGGGTGTATAGGAACCTATATGGACGAGAAATGAGGTCTCTATGTCGTTCTACCACTTTATACAACTTTATAACTTTCCACCACCTAAGTGGGTCCCAAAGGGGCTGCCTCCATAGTCTCGCAAAAACGCGATTATGTCTCTACTCTTACATTGTATTAACAAATGGTTTAATGTGTTGAAAACTAAACTTGTAGACCTTAAATTTGGCAGGTGGATAACCTAGTAAATCCAAGTATATTGAGTAAAAATCTTAGTGACATTATATCCAAAGTTCAGTAAAATTATAAATGTAACTTGTAATAACTTTTGTCGACTTTTGTTTTACCACGTGTTTGACATCAAAGTGCAACATAAAAAATATTATATGATTCGATTACCTTAAAACACAACCTCATTAGCATATTAAGCACTCCTAGACAAATTATAATATCTGTGATTTATTTAGGTTCCAACCCTCACGATGTTTCCTTAATACCTATTTCAACTAATCAATATCTTTGTAAAGTTCTTTTAAATATCCGGATCATATGGATTCACTTAAGACTCATTCTAACATGAAAGTATGGGGTGTAACATATTCCCCCCCATAGGAACACTCGTCCTCAATGTTAACTCTTAGAAACTTACACAAATCTTTCTAGAGTCTCGTGTGTGCACTCGACTAAAACCAACCTGCACACAGCTAGATAATACAGTATACATACCACACAGGGACACTATCTATAAATAGAAATACTTGGCCTCACACGGGAGTCAATCATAACTACTGCAAGTCAAAAATAAGAGCTCACCTCACGACCTTCTGACTAAAACTAGGTTATGCTATAATATCCCATCTCAAGCCAAATCATCAGTTTGAAATATGTGGTGGTATTTAGATTTCATCTCCTCTGTGGCCTCCCATGTCATTTTTTCGGTGTACCTATCTCTCTATAATACCTTCACAGAGGCTATCATTTTGATCCTCAACCTACGAATCTCTCAATTTAAAATGGCTACTGCAATCTCATCGTAGGATATATCCTCTATAATCCTAACACTAGCTACTTGGACAACCCGAGAAGGGTCTCCAATGCACTTCTGTAGCATATATAATAAACTGACTCTAGCTCTGGAGGAAATTCATGCTCATAAGCTACTCTGCCTATTCGTCGAATGGTTATTTAAAGCCCTATATATTTCGGGTTAAGCTTTCCCTTCTTACTAGATCTCATGACGCCTTTCATAGGCAAAATCTTTAGGAATAGCTAGTTGTCTATGAATTTCCATAGTTCGTACTTCGGGAATTTTTATTATACGACTTTGTCCATCATATAATTTTTATTCTGACGCTCTTAAAATCAAATACAATCCTCTCTTTGGCTCTCATAATTCTCGCTTTCCTTTTCTTATGCTTAGTTATCAGATTGTTACATGTAACATTGCTATTCAACCCTTCTACTGCACCTTGTATATAGATATACATATATCTCCGCTCCTCTTGAGCATCGAGTAATTTAGGAAAGGCTTCAACTTCTTAACCTCATATTCTAGCCTCCTCACTTATTCCGGTCTTGTGAAAATTTATACTTGACTTGTCATCTTAGCTTACTCACATTCTTGATATTTTAAATTATTTTACCTCTATAAAAGCTTGCACATTTCTATTTTAGCATAGCATGTCCTAACAGATACTTTTGAACTCAATGGTCGATCTAGAGTGTCGTTCATCAATATTATACTTTATAGTTCGAGATCATTTTTGAAGTACCGACCATATGTTGTCACTCGCCTCATATTATGTTTTCTTATTTCGGTAGTATTCTTTACTCAAATAGTAAAAATGATGCTCCCTCACCCTGTTAATGTCTCAGAGTTTTGCAATAGTGGGGGCACATATTTTGCCTGTCATCTCCACTCAATCTTTAGTTATCTCTAAGGTTGGTACTCCTCTAACTTGATTTATTGTGGAGCTATTATAAAATATGGCCGCTGTACTATCTGTCTTGTACTTCTGCTATTAAGAGTGATTCTGCAATGTTATGAGTCACGATTTCTATAATCATCTAGGTCTAATAATCGGACTCCTGATTTACTTAGGTGATGTAACTCTTAAGCTTCATCTTCCCTCTCAGCCTGTAAATAGGCTTAAGCTGTCTTCCAATATGTGGCTCATGATATTAGCTATTACATTAACTTTTTATGGATGCTATGGAACATACATGTTTAATCTTCTAACAATTGAAGCCTTTATATGTGACGTGGACTCAGTTCTTCTTTTAACAATATATGAGAGTATCGTAAAACTGCAAGAATGTCAACGTCTATGCGACATGTATAATACTGCAAAATCTTAAGTGTGCACATAACGTAACTAACTTTGGGTCATAGATCGAATAATTCCCTTCCGCGCCTTCGCAACTATTTTTATTCGTAAGCAATTACTTTTTTTGGTCATATTGCCACTTGTTGCATGAATACTTGGCTTATCTTAGTTCCCGTTCATTAGTCACGATAGGTGCCACTTTCCTATGGAGTTCATATAATGTTTTAATGAGACTCTTGTTACCAGATAATTTCTTCTATAATATCAAATTCAAGTTGCTATACTTAGGTCGAAGTTTCTTTATTATATACTCAGCTAGACTTTTATTATAATACATAGGGGAGACCCTCTGGCTATTGTAAAGTTGCAAGCTTATTATATCCTATACCCAATGCAACTTTTGATGTTCTTAGTCGTCGATAATTATCCTCAGTTACTTACCTTTATGCCCTTGTGGTCGTAGGATTACTTCTGAACTCAAATTTTGACTGTCTCCCTAGAGGCACTCTCTTTTATTTCCTTAACACTTATACGGTACCTTTAACTACACTAACTCCTATATGAAATTTCTCAAGGATTACGATCTTGTATTTGTGAGACTGAATTTTCTATGCTGGGGTTCATTATGTTTATCTTGCATGATCTATTGATTTATATGTGACCTCTTGTCTAGCTATAACTAGCCTATTTGATTAACTACTAACTACTCATCAGTCCATTCTCATATCTATACTCTGCGTAACCTCTCGTGGGTTATGTATTTTGTCTTAACATACCTCTCGCACTGGCTCCTTATGTATTAAGTGTCCTTTCACACTTGTTTATCAATTAACATCCTTGCTGGGAACCTTCTGCCGCTTCCCGACATCGTGCTTACATAATATAATTCCCCTTATATCGGTATCCAGCATGTATCAAGCATGACAAGGTTCAAGAAGTTAATACTCACTAAACAAATAAATTGTGCAATGAATATATGAAAGAAAGCTCATAATAAAGATATAGTTGAAATAATTATGTAATACAATATCAACCCCGTCTCAATACAATCACAACAACAACATGGACACCCCAAATATTACATAACATCATCAATATGCCACCCTTATTCCGCCGACTGTGCACATAACAGTGAAATGCCTCCCTTATTTCACCACATGTGCATATACCCACCCTTATTTTATCACGTGGGCAGCTCGGGATAACACAACCTTTATTTCCCCCAACACGCACAACAATAGACAAAATTGTACAGCAAAAATCTCGTGTTGACACCCCTAATCAATCCGCTCAACATGTTCACAAGTGCCACGGTACCACAACATAATAATACCAAGTTGCACAATATCACAACAATGGTACTAGAGTTTCATGAAAGTATAAGCTCACAACTTTCAACAATAGTGCATGTACATAACGAATAATCATAAAAGTGGATGGGTGTTCAATTAATAAAGGATGACTATGGCTAAGACAATGAATGATCATGATCATAGAGTCATAAATTGATCTAAACAAGTTTCATATAACGTTCATTATCACATCAAGGCATATTAATAGTCTATGATCTATTACGGTCATAATCACACATAGTATCCATATACACGCTCATCACCTCATGTTCACGTTACTTTTTACATCATAGAAATCAACAATTAGGGCTAGAACCTAGGGGGATTTCCCCCATACATGGTTAGGAAAGATACCTAAAATAAGCCAAACCAGTACTCTAAAAGTCCCTTCCCGCATGAATCAACCTCTGGACAGCTCGAATCTAGCCAAATTAACTTAATAATATCAACATAAGCCATATACAACAAGACCAAACAATAAAGCTAAGATCTTGGCTCAATAATGCAAAGTTAACACAAAAGGTTAACCACGGGCTCGCACCCCATAACCCTAAAATTCCGAACACCCATTCCAATACGAGTCTAAATATATGTGTTTCATTCAATTCCAACCTCGAATCGTCTCTCAAATCATCAAATCTCACTCTCCAAAATCATAGTGCAAAACCCCCAGTCCCACCATTAATTCTTGTAAATTAGATGTAATAATCTATGGGTAATCAATATCTAACACCAAAATCATGTAAGAATCACTTTCCCCTTCAATTGTGATGAAATCCCCTTAACAATTCCCCTAAAACCGAGCTCCACAACTCCAAATGTTTTCGACTGCCAGTGATTCTGCATCTACGGTCCATATAATCTCACATGCGGTACCGCATTTAAAATCAAAATCTTGCATTTGCATGTTCCAATATAGTATCGTTCTTCTTTTTCTATGGTCAATGCCAACACACCTATGCTCCTGCTTCCGCGTTCACAAATCGCAGGTGCGGCCTGACTTCTGCGCTTGGCCTTTGGCATCCGCGGCTCCCAGCACCCCCAGCTAGATACCGGTTCTACCACTCCTGGTCTACACCTTTGGACTCGCATCTATGACCCGGCTTCCACAAATGCGAAACACTAGTCCCAGCAAACTTCATCAATGCAACAAAGTCTCCAAATGGTCCAAAATCAATCTGGAACTTCTTCAACCAAGGGACTAAGTGTCCCAAATCAATTCAAAATATCCCAAATCACAAACACGCATATGTAAAGCATCAAACATGGAAATTATGGGTAAAAGACTCAAAATGACCGGCCGAATCATTATATTCTCCCCTTTTTAAACAAACGTTCACCCTCGAACAAGTATAGAGACATACATAAAGTAACGAAAACATGAGCATAACGGCTCCGCATATAATTATTGGTATCCCAAGTTGCCTCCTCGAATGGTTGACCTCTCCAGTGAACCTTCACTGATGCAATATTCTTCGACCTTAACTTCCGGACATGCTTGTCTAAAATAGCCATCGATTCCTCAACATAGGTCAAATCCTTGTCCAATTGCACTGAGCGGAAATCTAACACATGTGATGGATCACCATAATACGTATGGTACATGGTAACATAGAACACCGGGTGAACTCCCGATAAGCTGGGTGGCAACGCAAGTCTGTAGGCCACCTCACCATCTCTCTCAAGAATCTCAAAAAGACAAATATACTGAGAGCTCAACTTTCCCTTCCTCCTGAACCTCACCACATCCCTCATTAGCAAAACTCTAAGTAGAAAAATCTCACCCACCATGAATGCCACATCACGAGCCCTCATATCAGCATAACTCTTCTGCCTGGACTACGCTGCACGAAGCCGCTCCTGAATAAACTTGACCTTCTTCAATGCATCCCGAACAAGATTAGTGCCCAATAACCTAGCCTCCCTAGACTCAAACCAACCAACTGAAGATCAACACCGCCTCCCATATAAGGCATCATAAGGATCAATATGGATGCTCAACTGATAGTTGTTGTTGTAGGCAAACTTTGCTATCGGTAGAAACTAATCCCATTGTCACGCCCTGAACTCGAGGAGCGCGGACGACGCTCAATCGAGTGAACCCAGTAAAGCAAGCATGTTAGATAATTTCTACACAAACTCACTTATGAATAAAGAAAATATAAACTTCATTAATTAACACCGAAAGTGTTCATGAACAACACTAATTCCAACACCATCAGTTACTTCATTTATAAAGTCTCAAATTACACACACTTTCATAGTTTGAAGCGGAAGATGTAACACACATACAACATTACCATCTTGAGTTTATTAATACCAATACAACCTACACCATGTCTATGGAGCCTCTAATAGATACAAAAGGGTACTATAATAGTGCCGGCAATAAGACCCCGACTATCACTGACCAATATCTCATGCTGTTGAATCACCTGCCTCCATTAAAGATGCAGCGCCCCTAGAAAAAGGGAGGTTAGTACATATGGAATAGTACTAGTATGAATGACAAAACACCCTCTCAATAGAATGATAAATAATACAAGCAAGAACAATTATAATATCAGTGGAAGCCACAAACAACATCAAACCTCAAATTAGGATCAAGACAATGTTCAAATTAATTTACATATCTTAAATTGGGAGATTTTTAGTACTGATATTCCACCGTTCATGATACCAGTACCACCATAATTTTAGCACGGAGTCCGATCACGATCTGATCGGCTAGGCAGTCTCATTTGAGACAACAACCACAACCACAATTTCAATTACAATTTCCAGCACAGTCACCACCATGTGTGCGGCATGGCATCTGATCACGACTCAATTGGTTAAGCCATCTCATTCGAGACATCATACTTTTATACCAATCACCCCATTTCATACTTCTTTCACATCCTTTCATTTCATTAGCACTAGTGGCCACAATTATAAAATTCATTCTTGGCACGTCAGTCGTATTTAATATTTCATGCTCACCTTTTTTCACTTTCAAACATCATCATCATCATCAATAACAAGTTATTTCAAATCAAGGTTTTAAGTACATATGTAAGCAATTAAAAGACTTAGACACAAAGGGGCTTTTCCCAAAATTTGGCATAACAACCTTAGTTTGAACTTGACTTGAAGTCGAAAACATCTTTAATGTACAACCCATACTTTGAACACATTTTCAGAAGATAACATCATACGATAAAAGCATTTGATACACATATTGAACAAATATATTTCAACACAAACTTATTCGAAATAGCCAATTTTATAATGAACCACTCGGGACTTAAATAAATTACACGAATACCGCGGGATTCAATTCTAGGAGAGGAGTTTAGCCAACATACCTTGATTTGATCTTTCGTTAGATTACTTCAACGTTCCAAAAATCCTAGCAATCACAATCTATTTTGAGACATTACAAAAATTGAACACAAATTAGGAAGATATTCATGGTTTTAGCTCATTTGAGCATTTTATGAAACACTTGGTGTGCAAATTTGGCTACCAGGTTCTTCTACAAGATTTCTTTCATTCCACAACCCAATCTTTACTTATGTGAGATCAACAATATTCCCACAAACCTTATTGGTACATCCATGTATACATATTACTCACACACCCAAGAAACATACCCCCAATCACCCATCATTTACCCCAAACTTGAAATTGAAGAACTAGGAAAAGAAATTCTTACCTCTTTGAAGCCCTAGCAAGATCCTTGTAAAATCTTCAAGACTTGAGCAAGAATTGATGAACAAATAGCCATGTCTTCTATTTCTCTGTCTAAGATACTCTCACATCACTCTAAAAATATTAGATGGAACCCTTAAAAATGACCCCCAAAGGATATTTATCAAAATGGGACCGGGTTACAAAAATCAGAAAAATAAAGCTCTGAAACACAATATGCGATCACAGAATGGGTATGCGGTCCGCAAACTGCCCGCATACTTTGGTGCCCTTAAATTGGAAAATATGGGTTGGGTCTGTGGTGGTTCTCCAGCCCGCAGACCTGTTCTGCGGTCGCATAATGCACCGTAGACCTTCCTTCAAAGTTGGACAATCACTGCTTCACTCTGCGGCCATTTTGTGGTCCGCAGAGTGATTCTGCGTCCGTATAGTGGGCTGCAGAAATGTCTTTTTCTGCCAAAACTTTTCCTTTACCCCTAGTGCATTGTTCAACCCAAAAGGTTTACTTCGGTAGCACAAAACTTAAATTCCTTTGCAAAATTCTAAATGGCCTTACATTCTCCCCCACTTAGGATCATTCGTCGTAGAATGAGGGTCAAAATCCGTCATTAGCATCCAATTTGGCCCAACTGGTAATTCATACAAACTAACAGTTTCAACATTTGGCTAAATCCCTAAGTTTTCAAAATTTTTGCTAGAGTCTCCCCTATAACTGGGCCTATCCACCTGTCAGAGAATCCCAGAAGCCAATCCTAACAATATATACATAATGTGATGACACTATATAACATAAAAGCAACACCAACCATGGCCTCATAAACAATATATTACTATAAATGGAACACCCTTAACATAAGTTGTACAGATGATACATAATTCATATAAGGTAACTCTTAGAATTTTAATAGAACACAACTTTATAAATACATGGATATTCAAACAAATAAGGATACTTCTTCTTCATTTCTTCCTCGGCCTCCCAGGTGGCCTCTTCAACCCGCTGGTTTTGCCATATCACTTTCACAGAGGCAATATCTTTATTTCTCAACTTTCGTACTTGCCGATCAATAATAGAAACTGAAATCTTTTCATAAGTCAATTCCTCATTAACATCAATAGTCTCAACCGGAACAATGAGTGTCTGGTCTCTCATGACTTTCTTCAACATAGACACATAAAACACCGGGAGCACTAAAGACATCTCAGGTGGTAGCTCAATCTTGTACGCCACCGATCATCTAAATGATATTGTACGGTTTGACATACCTTGGACTCAATTTCACTTTCTTACCAAATCATATTACACCCTTCATGGGAGAAACCTTCAAGAATACCCAATCATCTTCTTTGAATTCCAAATCCCTACGATGAACATTTGTATAGGACTTCTGACGACTCTGAGCGGTCTTCAATCACTCCTTAATGATCTTTACTTTTTCCATAGTGTGATGCACGAGGTCTGGCCCTATTAACTCTCCTTCCCCAATCTTGAACCACCCAATGGGATATCTACATCTCCTACCATATAAATCCTCGAATGGTGCTATCTGAATTCTAGAATGATAACTATTGATGCAGGCAAATTGTATGGGTGACAAAGGATCATCCTATCTACCTTTGAAGTCAAGAACAGAAGTGTGCAACATATCCTCAAGAGTCTAAATAGTCCGCTCTGCCTTCCCGCCAGTCTGCGGTTGAAAGGCTGTACTAAGATTCACCTGAATACTCAGACCATGCTCAAATTTCTTCCAACAATTAGTCGTGAACTGTGCCTATTTCTTTGATATACAACTGAGCATATTGTTCTACTGTGTCGGTAGCCTTTACCGGCAAGAAGTGTGTTGATTGCATGAGTCGATCCACAATCACCCAAATTGAGTCAAACTTACGAGGTGTGCAAGGTAGTCCTACCACAAAGTCTATATTAATCATCTCCCATTTCCACATCGAAATTTCTATGTTCTATGCCAACCCACCGGGCCTTTGGTGTTTGGCCTTCACTTGCTGACAATTTGGATATCTTGCCACAAAGTCCGCGACATACCTCTTCATAGCATTCCACTATTAGACTTCCTTAAGATCATGCTAAATGTTTGTAGAGACCGGGTGCACAAAATACCTAGAAGTGTGAGCCTTGGTCATGATTCTCTCCCGGAGACCATCTACATTTGGAACACATAGACACCCTTGGTTCCTTACTGTACCATCACCCATGCCAAAAGAAAAGGCCATGGTCTTATGCTTATGAATCCCCTCTTTCAGTTGTGCCAACAATGAATTGTTGTATTGCTTCTCCTTGACTTCTACAACAAGTGATGGTTCAAACCTATTTTGCACAATCACCCCTCCTTCACTTGAGTCTGCAAGATGAAATCCCAAACTAGCTAGTCGGTGAACTTTCTTGGCCAATGGCCTTTGACATGCCTCCAAGTGTGCTAAAATACCCACGGATTTCCACCTAAGAGCATCCTCCACAACATTAGCCTTCCCCGGATGATTGGATGATATATAATCTCAATGTCATAGTCCTTGAGTAACTCAAACCATCTTCTTTGCCTAAGATTCAATTCCTTCTCTACTTGAAAATATATTGAAGGTTCTTATGGTCCGTGAATATATCCACATGGACCCCATATAAATAATGACGCCAAAGTTTCAATGCAGATACCACCACCGCAAGTTCTAAATCATGCGTGGGATAGTTCTTCTCGTGATTTTTGAGTTGCCTAGAAGCATAGGCTTCCATGTTCCACTAACACAAACCACAATCCAATTCTTGAGGCATCACAGTATACCACAAACCCATATGTACCCTCTGGTAGGGTCAACACTGGTGTTGTAGTCAATCTCAATTTCAACTCCTGAAAGCTCTTTTCACAAGCATCTGATCATTAGAACTTAATTGCCTTCTGCGTTAATTTAGTCAACGGAGAGGCAAGAGTAAAGAACCCCTCCAAAAACTTTCTGTAATACCCAGCTAAGCCTAAGAAACTATGAATCTCTGTTTGAGTTGTAGGCCTCGGCCAATTCTTCATAGCTGTAATTTTCTAAGGAGCAACCTTAATTCCTTCACTAGAGACGACATGACCCAAGAATGTGACAGATTTAAGCCAAAATTCACACTTTGAAAAACTTTACATATAACTTGTACTGATATACAGTTTGTAAAACTACCCTGAGATGATCAGCATGGTCCTCTCGATTTCGTGAATATACAAGGATATCATCGATAAACACTATCACAAAAGAGTCAAGGAACAACTTGAAAACTCAGTTCATAAGATCCATGAAAGCTGCCGGGCCATTTGTTAGCCCAAAAGATATTACCAGAAATTCAAAGTTCCCATACCGGGTCCTGAAAGTTGTTTTCGGAATATCTTGCTCCCTGATCTTCAATTGGTGATACCCGGATTTTAAATCAATCTTGGAGAAGTACTTAGCACCCTGCAACTAGTCAAACAAGTCACATATCCTTGGTAGTGGGTACTTATTCTTGATTGTTAACTTGTTGTGATGCCGATAGTCAATACACATTCTTAGTGACTCATCCTTCTTCCTTACAAAGAGAACAGATGCACCCCAAGGTGACAAAATGGTAAATACACCCTTTTTGATCATCTTCGTGGCCTTAAGGTATGAAACAAACCTACGCTTTTTGCATCACATCACCCCCTTCCACTCAATAAGTGGCTCATTCGGAAATTCGAACCTAACGGTCATAGTTCAGCAATCAGGCTTCGCAAAACATGAATAAGGCCAGTCCGACCCCATTGTTACATCAAAATCAACCATCCCCTATTCAATGAGATCGGCCATGGTGTCCTGACCACGCAATATGACAACACAATCTCTATAAACCCGCGAGGCCAAAATAGACTCAACAATTGAAGTAGATACAAAGAACGGATCATGAAGTTGTTCCGGTTCTATCCCAAATTCCACAGCAACATAAGGAGTGACATATGACAAAGTGGAATTGTGATGAATAAGAGCATACACATCATGATATTTGACAGTCAATATACCTGTGCCAACATCTGGAGGTGCCTATAAATTTTGGAAACCCCTCATAGCATACAAATGGCTGGATCCTCTGGAACTCTATGCTCCACCCCTATCTGCACCACGCCTTGCGGGTGTTGGAGTGCCTCGAGCTGGAGGAGGTGTTGTAGATGTAGTGGCTGCAGAACTTGCTGATTATGTCGTGCACCTGCCCTCACCCACCTGCCCTCACCCCGGTGGGACGAATGACAGTCCCTCTGAATGTGACCCTTCAATCCGCACCCGTAGCATATGGGTAAGTCCATGTAGCATATTCCTGAGTGCATCTTTCCACACCTAGGGCATGGGGCCCTCCGTTGCTACTTGAATCTACCAACATGCCGCCCATATTAGTAGGAGCCCCATTGGACTTTACTGGGCCTAAAATGGCTCCACTGCTACTGACTTGGCCCTAATGGCGGTGCAGTAACAGAAGACTCACCAAAGGACTGAGATGGCCCAAAGGACCCTCCCCTGAATGTTGACCTACCGCCACCAGAAGAACTACCAAAGTTTCCCGCAGACCAGGCCTTATTGCTACCCTCTCGCTCCATTCTATTCTTCAATTAGCGGTTCTTTGTGGCTTGAGAAAATGCCACCATCTTCCCATAGTTCACATCAGAATTCTATGCAAATGCAGTGGCCTCATTAATTACCAAGGGACTAAGTTCGTGCACAAACCGGCGCATTCTAGCCTCCATAGTGGGCAATATGTAAATAGCATACTTGGACAGGTGGGAGAATCTCATATGGTACTCCCACACACTCAGGCGACCTTGCCTTGGGCTCTCAAACTCAGTGGCATGGGCTTCCTTAGTATCGACAGGTAAGACATGATTAATGAAGGCATAAAAAAACTTACCCCACCTCACCGGAGGGTTCCCCTCCTCATGGGATGCCTCCCATAGCTCAAACCAAGAATATGCCACCTCTTTCAGGCGGCAGGAGGCCAACTCCACTACCTTTGTCTCAGTATCACGCATAACTCAGAGAGTCTTGTTCATCTTGTCAATGAAGTCCTAGGGGTCCTCCTCTGGGTTAGTACCCGTGAGCACTAGAAAATCCAACTGGAGAAACCTGTTCATCCTGGAACTAGCAGAATGCCCTAGCTGGCTAGAAGGAGTGGGTGCTACATTTCATTTCTGGGCTTGGGAAGCCACTATCTGAGCCAACATCTGTATGGCATCCCTAAGATCCCCATCAGAAACACCGGAATTGGAAGCTGGAGATGGAGGTGGAACTGGACATCAGTTGGAAGGACCATTGCACCCTCAGCAGGTGTAGGGACAAGTGCGGTCTGATCAGTTGTAGTAGAATCTGACAGTGTAGTATTTGGGGGAATATCCTTACCCCTTGGGTGCTCACCCGCACCTTCAAATATAGAATCAACTGCCACTCCTGGGGTGACATTGACTCTCTGGCTAGTTCTTGCCTTCTTCTTAGGTGCCATATATTGAAAATTAGAGCAACACACGAGTTAAAGGAGGAACAATCTTACAATCAGCTTTACTGCATGATCGAGACATGAAATGAGGGTATTATTCCTAAATTCCCAAGTAGCATCCCCATAATAGATGTGGTCAACAACACACCGATAAGCAGGACTCTACTAGACATGGCTCTGAGATATCCTATGACACTTTAAAACCTTAGGCTCTAATACCAAGTGTGTCACGCCCCAAACTCGGGGATCGCGATCGATGCTCAACCGAGTGAACCCGGTCAAGAAAGCATGTTAGATACTTTCTAGCAAAACTCAGTTATGAATAAAGAGAATATAAACTTCAATAATTAACACCGAGAGTGTTCATGAACAACACTAATTCCAACACCATCAGTTACTTCATTTATAAAGTCTCAAATTACACACACTTTCATAGTTTGAAGCGGAAGATGTAACACCCATATAACATTACTATCTTGAATTTCCCAAAACCAATACAACCTACACCATGTCTACGAAGCCTCTAATAGATACAAAAGAGTACTATGATAGTGCGGGCAACAAGACCCCGGCTATACCTAAAACACAATACACAAGGAACAAAAGATACATGACCCTGAAAGGAAGTGGGGCTCACCAAGTTAGCTAAGAAGAGCGTGTACCGGTATCACTGATCAATGTCTCCTACTGTGGAACCACCTTCATCCATTGAAGAAGAAGCGCCCACGGCAAAAGGGACATTAGAACATATGGAATAGTACCAATATGAATGATAAAACACCCTCTCAATAGAATGATAAATAATACAAGAAAGAACAATTCTAATATCAGTGGAAGCTACAAACAACATCAAATCTCAAATTAGGATCAAGACAGTGTTCAAATTAATTTTCATATCTTAAGTCGGGAGAATTTAGTACCAATATGCCACCGTTCACAAAACCAATACCACCGTACTTTTAGCATGGAATCTGATCTCGATCGGCTAGGCCGTCTCATCCGAGACATCAACCACAATCATAATTTCAATTACAATTCCAGCACAATCACCACCATGTGTGCGGCATGGCGTCCGATCATGACACGATCGGCTAGGCCGACTCATTCGAGACATCATCCCTTTATACCAATCACCTCGTTTCATACTTCTTTCACATCCTTTCATTTCATTTGCACTAGTGACCACAATTATAAAAATTATTCTTGGCATGTCGACCGTATTTAGTATCTCATGCTCACCATTTTCACTTTTAAACATCATCATCATCAACAACAATAAGTCATTTCAAATCAAGTTTTTTTAGTACACATGTGAGCAATTAAAAATCTTAGACACATAGAGACTTTTCACAAAATTTGGCACAATAGCCTTCGTTTGTACTTGACTAGACTTTTCACAAAATTTGGCACAATAGCCTTCGTTTGTACTTGACTTGAAGTCAAAACATCTTTAATCTACAACCCATACTTTGAACACATTTGCAGATGATAACATAATATGATAAAATCATTTGGTACACATATTGAACATATAACTTTCAACACAAACTTATTCAGAATAGCCAATTTTAGAATGAACCACTCGGGACTTACATAAGTTACATGAATACCGTGGGATTCAATTCTAGGAGAGGAGTTTAGCCAACATACCTCGATTTGAGTTTTCCTTAAATTACTACAACGTTCCACAAATCTTAGAAATCCCAATCTATTTTGAGACATAACAAAATTGAACACAAATTAGGAAGATATTCATGGTTTCAACTCATTTTAGCATTTCCTTCATTCCACAACCCAATAGTTACTTATTTGAGATCAACAATATTCCCACAAACCTTATTGGTACATGCATGTATACATAATACTCTCACACCCAAGAATCATACCCCCAATCACCCATCATATACCCCAAACTAGAAATTGAAGAATTGGGGAAAGAAATTCTTACCTCTTTGAAGCCCTAACAAGATTCTTGTTAAATCTTCAAGCCTTGAGCAAGAATTAATGAACAAATACCTAGGTCTTCTCTTTCTCTCTCTAAGATACTCTCACCTCTCTCTAAAACTATCAGATGAAACCCTTAAAAATGATCCCAAAGCTATTTATCAAAATAGGGTCGTGTTACAAAAATCAGAAAAATGAAGTTTTGAAACACAATCGGCGATCACAGAATGATCGCAGAATGGGTATGCAGTCCGCAAACTAGCCGCATAATTTGGTGTCCTTGATTTGGAAAATACGGGTTGGGTCTGAGGCCGTTCTGCGGCCTGCAAACATGTTCTATGGTCGCATAATGCATTGCATACCTTCCTTCAAACTTGCCTAGTCACTGCTTCACTCTACGGTCCGCAAAGTGATTCTGCAGCCGCATAATAGGAAGCACACATGTCTTTTTCTGCCAAAACCTTTCCTTTACTCCCCAATGCATTGTTCAATCCAAAATGTCTGAGCCACAATAAAACTTAAATTCCTATGCAAAATTTTACGGGCCTTACACCCATGATCCTCCGCTATCAATGACACAAGCATGTAACATATCTTTCAAAATCTAAACAGTGTTCTTAGACTGTCTGTCTGTCCGGGGATTAAATGTCGTACTCAACTCGACCTACGTGCCTAACTCATGTTGCAGGGCTCTCCAAAAATACGATGTGAATTGCGGGTCCTATTCGAAGATAATAGACACCGGCACACCTTGAAGGCAACTAATCTTTCAATGATAAATCTGAGCCACTGCTCTAAAGATTAGGTTGTCATGACTGGAATGAAGTGTCCATACTTGGTCAGTCTTTACAATAACCCACACAGCGTTGAATCTCCTCAAGGCCCGTGGATGTCCAACTAAATAATCCATAGTGATACGCTCCTACTTCCACTCCGGAATATCAAGTCTCTAAAGCAAATCACTTGATCTCTGATGCTGGTACATAACCTGGTGACAATTAAACCACCGAGTCAGATACTCCACAATATCTTTCCTCATTATTCTCCTCCAGTAGTGCTACCTCAAATCCTGGTACATCTTTGTGGCACACGGATGAATAGAATACCACAAACTATGGGCCTCATCTAGAATCAACTCACGCAATCCATCCACATTCGGATCACAGATCTAACCCTGTAGCCTCAACACCCCATCACCCCAATAGTAACCTCCTAAGCATCGTCATGTTTCCCCATATCCTGAAGGACAAACAAATGAGGATCATCATACTGATACGCCTCAATGCGATCAAACAAAGAAGAATGTGAAACCATGTAATCAAGAACCCGTCTAGGCTAGAAAATATATAACCTCACAAATTTTTTAGCCGAAGTCTGAACATCAAAAGCTAATTGTCTCTCCCCAACAAGGATAAAAGCAAGAATTCCCATGCTCTCAACCTTCCTCTATCTGCACCGGCCACAACATTGGCATTTCCTATATGATAAAGAAATGTGATATCATAGTCTTTTAGTAGCTCCAACTACCATTGTTGCCTGAAGTTCTAATATTTTTGCTTGAATAAGTGTTGATACTCATGTGATCCGTGAACACCTCACACGACATGCCGTTAAGGTAGTGCCTCCAAATCCACAACGTACACAATGATATGGCTGCTGGACACGAAGATGAAGGAATCAAGATACGATAGAAACACGCTATTCATTAAGTGCACAAAGGTTGCTGGTGCATTGGTTAGCCCAAAAGACATCACCAAGAACTCAAAGTGACAATGGTGAGTTTAGAAAACCATCTTCCGAATATATGCAGTTCGGATATTCAGTTGATTGTACCTCAATCTCAAATTAATCTTCGAGATCATAAAGCTAATCAAATAAATCATCAATACGTGGGAGTGGGTACTTCTTCTTGAGAGTAACCTTGTTCAGCTATCTTTAGTCAATACATATCCTCTTAGAACAATATTTCATCTTCACAAATATAACTAGAACACCTCAAAGGTGAAATACTCGGCCTAATGAAACCCTTATCAAGTAACTCCTGAAATTGTTGCTTCAATTCCTTAAACTCCACTGGTTCATCTGATATGGTGGAATAGAAATGGGTTGAGTGCTCGGCACCAAATCAATAGCGAAATCAATATCTATGTCGGGTGGCGTGCCTCGCAGGTCTGTTAGAAATACATCTCAAAATTCTCTCACTAGTGGAACTGACTCAACGGTAGGAGTATCAATACTAACTTCCCTCACAAAGGATAAATATGCAAAGCACCCCTTCTCAAGAATTTATTGTACCTTCAGGAAACACACCACCCTACTATTAACACGACCCAATGAACCTCTCCACTCTAACCTCAGTAACCCTGGCATAGATAACATCACATTCTTAGCGTGGCAATCAATAATAGCATAGTATGGTGACAACCAATCCATGCCCAACATCATATCAAAAGCCACCATATAGAGTAACAGAAGATCAATCATAGTCTCATAACCCCCAATAGTGACCAAATAAGAATGATAGATACGACCTACCATAATAGAATCCCCAATAGGCATAGACACATAAATAGGAGTACCCAAAAAACCATGAGACATATTCAAATATGAAGCAAAATAGGATGAAATATACGAATAAGTTGAACCCAGATCAAATAAAACTAAAGTATCTTTAAGAGAGACTAGAACAATACCTGTGATGACATCATCTACCACCATGTCGCCCCTATTGGTCTATGTTGCCCCGATTTGGCCTGAAATGCCTCCAATGGTGCTGACTGGGCCCTGAAGGCGGTGCACTAACTGAAGACTGACCAAAGGACTAAGATGGACCTAAGGACCCTCCCATGAATGTTGACCTGCCGCCACCAGAAGAACCACCAAAGTTGCTCGCGGACCGTGCCTTATTGCTACCCTCTCGCTCCATTCTGTTCTTCAATTTGCGGGTCTCTATGGCTTGAGAAAATGCCACCATCTCTTCACATAGTTCACATCAGAATTCAAGGCAGCTGTAGCGGCCTCATTAATTACCAAGGGACTAAGTCCCTGCACAAACCGGCGCACTCTAGCCTCAACAGTGGGCAACATATAAATAACATACTTGGACAAGTGTACGAATCTCATATGGTACTCCCAAACACTCAGGCTACCTTACCTCACACTATAAAACTCAGCGGCATGGGCTTCCTTAGTCTCGGCAGGCAAGACATGATCAATGAAAGCATTGCCAAACACACCCCACCTCGCTGGAGGGCTCCCCTCCTCACGGGACTCCTCCCATAGCTCAATCCAAAAATATGCCACCTCTTTCAGACGCTGGGAGGCCAACTCCACTGCCCCAATCTCAGTAGCACGTATAACTCAAAGAGTCTTGTGAATCTCGTTTATGAAGTCCCTGGGGGTCCTCCTCTGGGTTAGTACCCGTGAACATTGGAGGATCCAACTGGAAAGATCTGTTCACCCTGGAACTAGAAGAATCCCCTAGCTTGCTGGAAGGAGTGGGTGCAACATTTGATATCTGGGCCTGGGAAGCCACTATCTGAGCCAACATATGTATGGCTTCCCTAAGATCCCCATCAGAAACACCAAAATCGGAAGCTGGAGGTGGAGGTGGAACTGGAATATCAGTTGGAGGGACCATTGCACCCTTAGTAGGTGTAATAACCTCCTTATCATCATCATGGTGCACCGTATCCGTAAGGACAAATAAATGAGGATCATCATACTGATACACCTTGATGCGATCAAACAAAGAAGAATGTGAAACCATGCAATCAAGAACCCGTCTAGGCTACAAAACATCTAACCTCACAAATATTTTAGCCTAAGTTTGAACATCCAAAGCTAATTTTCTCTCCCCGACTAGAAAAAGAGCACGACTCCCCATTCTCTCAACCTTCCTCTATCTACACCGGCCACCATATTGGCATTTCCTATATGATAAAGAATGGTGTTGCCTCAAGTTCTAATATTTTTGCTTGAATAAGTGTTGAGACTCATGTGATGCGTGAACACCTCACACGACACGCCGTAAAGGTCGTGCCTCTAAAACCACAATGTACACAATGATATAGCTGGTGGATACGATGATGAAGGAATCAAGATACGACTGAAGCACATTGTTCATTAAGTGCACAAAGGTTGCTGAGGCATTGGTTATCCCAAAAGACATCACCAAGAACTCAAAGTGACAATAGTGAGTCTAGAAAACTATCTTCCGAATATATGTAGTTCAGATCTTCAGTTGATTATACCCCAATCTCAAATTAATCTTCGATAATACCCTACCATCATAAAGCTAATCAAATAAATCATCAATACGTGGGAGTGGGTACTTCTTCTTGAGAGTAACGTTGTTCAGCTATCTTTAGTCAATACATATCCTCTTAGAACAATATTTCATCTTCACAAATATAACTAGAACACCTCAAAGGTGAAATACTCGGCCCGATGAAACCCTTTCCAAGTAACTCCTGAAATTGTTCCTTTAGTTCATTAAACTCCACTGGTTCATATGATATGGTGGAATAGAGATGGGCTGAGTGCATTGCACTAAGTCAATACCGAAATCAATATCTCTATCGGGTGGCATGCCTGGTAGGTCTGTTAGAAATACATCTCAAAATTCTCTCACTAGCGGAACTGACTCAATGGTAGGAGTATCAACACTAACTTCCCCCGCGAAGGATAAATATGCCAAGCACCGCTTCTCAAGAATTTGTTGTACCTTCAGGAAACACACCACCCTACTATTAACATGACCCAATGAACCTCTCCACTCTAACCTCAGTAACTCTGGCATAGCTAACATCACAATCTTAGCGTGGAAATCAATAATAGCATGATATGGTGACAACCAATCCATGCCCAATATCATATCAAACACCACCATATTGAGTAATCGAAGATCAATCATAGTCTCATAATCCCCAATAGAGACCAAACAAGAAGGATAGATACGGCCTACCATAATAGAATCCCCAATAGGAATAGACACATAAATAGGAGTACCCAAAATATCACGAGACATATCCAAATATGAGGCAAAATAGGATGAAACATACGAATAAGTGGAACCTAAATCAAATAAAACTGATGTATCTCTATGACAGAGTGGAACAATACCTGTGATGACATCATATGATGCAACTGCCTTAGTCCTACAAGGGAAATCATAACAACGGGTCTGTCTTTCCCTCCAGGACACCCTCTACCTGCCTATCCTACCCTCAGGACCGTGATAGAAGTTAATATTTCACTTGCTGGGCAAGCCAACTATAACAACCTGATCGGTCATTCTAAGAAATTGCACTTCTCTTGGTGGTTTGAGGGAATGAGTAACTCCATATGATGTATTATGACTTGTGTGAATTATCGGATTTGGCTTTCAGGTTATTCAGATTTGATTTGGAAGAATGAATTTCATGATTGAATCTTTAGAGTTGGAAGAGTGGACCAAATTTGACTTTTTAGTATTTGACATCAGATTGGAGTTTTGAGGGTTCCGTTAAGTTCAGATGGTAATTTTGGACTTGACCATATGCCCAGATTTATATTTGGATATTTCTAGAAGGTTTGGACACTAATTGGCTAAAGATGGAAATTTGATGGTTTGGAAACTACGTAAGTTTGACCAAGAGTTAAGTTTAAGGATATCAGATTTGGATTGTGGTTCCGCGAATTGTAAGAGATTTGTTATATTATTTGGGACTTGTCTGCAATATTTGAGTTCATTCTGATTTGAGTTGATTTGTTTCGGCGCGTGTTTTTGAGGTTGAAAGTTCATTAAGTTTGATTTGAGGTGCAATTCATGGTTTCGATGTTGTTATGTGTGATTTGATGCATCGAGTAGGTCTGTGGTATGTTATGGGACTTGTTGGCATGTTCGGATAGGGTCCCGAGGGGATCGGGCATATTTCAAATTTATTTCTGACCATTGTCCTTCATGTTTTCATTGCTGGTTGTTGCTGGTTTCTGATGCCTCGATTATCCTTCGCAATCGCAAAGAATGATATGCGATTGTGTAGAGGAAATTTGGAGCTGGGCACTTTCTTCATCGTGGTCGTGATTGTATGGCTGTGTTCGCATAGGGTTGGGGCTGGTCTTCATCGCGTTCACATCTGCTTTTACTCGTTCGCGTAGTGTTTGGGGTTGAGCTAGGCTGAGTACTTGCTTCCGCGTTTGAGATGATGTTTGAAGCAATTTTCACCATATGGATTGGGGTATGTGTTCTCTACTCTGTTGTGATTTTATTTCATAAATCTATCTTCGTTTTTGGCATTGGATTGTGAGTTTTGTCAGGTTACGAGGTGCGGTCCCGAGTTTGACGTTTTGGTTGACTTTGGTGCTTTTGATTAAAATTTTGACCTTTATCAATTGGGTTTGTTTCATTATGTATTATTTTATATATTTAAGTTGCTTTTGGCTAGTTTTGAGTCGTTCGGAGGTCGGTACGCACGAGTTAGCATTTTTGGAGCATTGCTTGGCTTACTCGGTATTAGTTTTGGCTTGTTCGAGGTAAGTAATACTTCTAAACTTGGTGCTGATGGTATGAACCCCTAATTATATGTGATATGTGTTTGGTATTGAGGTGACACACATGTTAGGTGACGGGCGTGTGGGCGTGCACCGATTGAATTATGACTCGATTGATTATGTGGTACTGTGTAGCGACTTAATCTTGTTTCTATTCATGAAATTTCTACGTGCTAGAATAATTGAGCTATGATCCATGTTAGAAACCACATTTATGGTATATGCTTATCCTGTTGAGACCCATTGAGGCCATTTATGATGTTGAGTTATTTTCTTACATTGCAATTACATTCTAAATCATACTCATTCATTTGTATATCATATCTCACTCTCTGTTGCCATGTATTGATACATCATATCATCAGTTTGGGCTAATTTTCATGACATTGTGAGCCCAAGATAATAGAGAGATTGATGATTGAGTTGAGTCCTGAGGATCGGATTATGAGTGATATTGATGGGATCGGGCTGCACGCCGCAACATATATTATTGATTCATAATAGGATCGAGCTACACACCGTAATGGGTATTACTGATTTATGATGGGATCGGACTGCATGCCACAACATGTATTATTGATTCATGATGCTGAGAGAATAAGCCTAACACAGCCTGCTTGGGAAAAGAATCTTACCATGGGAACGGGCTTCTCAACGGCCCTTCGAGAGTTTGCACCATGAGCGCTCGGAGTAAGGCGTCTGTGAGACAATACCTTCGACCCACTCCTTGAGTCGAGGGACAACATTGGGAACTCAGGTGACAACTGCACCACCACAGATACCAATGAGAAAAAGATATATGAACATTGAATCAACATTCGAGGGAAGGTTTTTACTATCATGATGCATTCCACTTCTCAAGGAATGGCCTGAATACGGCCGGGATCAAATCCGAGGTCCTCACCCAGAAAAAATGACCCTGCCATCTAGTAGGGGAACTACTCGAAGTCAAGTCGTGTGATAAGGTGGGCTAAAACGTGGGATGCTATTTCCAGAAAATGATTTTCAAAACTAACTTCAAGGCTCCCGCGGTGATATAACAAAAAATTGTGAATAATTCTTGTGATTTGAGACTACGAGGTGATACCTCGCTAGTGACTCTTGTTGGTATTTCTCTGTTGCTGCACTTGTCTTTGGTTGTTTCATTTCCTTAGCATATCATTCCTTGTTTTCACCATGTTGAATTATTTGCTTTAGTTCCATGTAGCTAACCTTGATATGTTAATTGTTGTTTCAATTTCATTGCTATCATTACTACACTGCCATACACTTGTACAATTTTTCTTATTTAATCCAGTAGGGCCTTGACCTGACCTCGTCACTACTCTATAGAGGTTAGGCTTGGCAATTACTAGGTACCGTTGTGGTGTACTCATGCTATGCTTCTGCACATATTTGTTTGCAGATACATGTACCTCTTACCAGCCCAGGTATTAGCGAGAGCTCAGCTGCGGAAACTTCTAGGTATACCTGTCGGCGTCCGCAGGCCTCAGAGTCCCCCTCTACCTAGATTTCATTGTTTCATTGTCATTTTATAGACATTTATGTATATGATTATTCAGTACTGTTATTTATATCTTGTGACTTGTATTCGCCGGGTTTTGAGAGTTGTATATGCTGAGCTGCAGAGTTTCTTTTATATAGTTTCCGAGTTTTGAGACTTTAATTATTATTTCAGTTATTTCTGCATGAATGTTAGGCTTACCTAGTCATATAGACTAGGTGCCATCACAACATCCTACATAGGGAAATTGGGATCGTGACAGTTCATCTATATTTTTTTCCAGATTGTTTTTTAACTATTAATTTTCTTTTACCATTTCCGCTAGTGGTGTATTCTTTTACAAAATAAGTACACCATTTCTCCTTTCATTAGTTCCACTCAAAAGATACCCATGTTCCCTCCTTACTTCTTCTAGCGCTCATTATATACTTAGTGCTTTAAGAGGTAAAAGAATCAAAATAATACAAATTAAGAACAAAAGAGATATAGGCTTGTAATGTGGGTGCCAAATAAAAGTCTATAAGCTCAAAAGAGCTAACTAGGGATACGTTTTATTTGTGGTAAGCATTAAGCTCAAAAAGATCAAAGAAAGCCTGAAATCATTTTTCAAACTAGGCAGGTTCTAGACACAAGTACAATACTTGAACTATACAAAAATCCCACCACTCGTGGCACATAACTCACTAAGGACGATCCCATTCCGAGTCTCAAACTAATGCAAGTATTTACAGAGCTACAAGATATTAAGCATTGACCACAAAGTGAACAATAGTCAAGTAAATATGCTATTATGAAACAAGTCAAAGGCGCCAAGGTTCATCATTCTTTCTCCAATTAATCCCTAAATTCCTAATCTACTCTAAAAGTAAAAAAACTATGGCCTGATTCAAAATACAACCCATTGAAAAGATTCGAGGCACAAAAAAACCACGGGAATTTATTAATACCTAAAACACTAAAAGACATATTTTTTTGTATTTTTCTATTTTTTTATTTTTTGTTAGACTTTAATCCCTCAAGAAAACTGTCTAGCATATCCATCATCGAAAAAAGTCCGAATTGCTTTTTTAAAATTAAGCTACCAAAATACTAAACTACTATACTACACCATTACTTCTACTAACTATGCATTTAAAAATAAAAATCTAGCTAACAATAAAAAGATAAGAAACTAACAATATACTAATATAATATTATACAAACCACATAGAATCTTCAACCCTATACTTAAAAGAGTGCAATGTCCACAATGCACAAATAAAACAAAAATAATAAGGGTGAACAAGAAACTCCCTTAAAGGCCAAAGGCCGAAGCAATGGCAACTCATGTGATACTCAGACTTCTCCCAAGGATGGTCCTTTGTGGGGGTACCTCACATTAGTTTCAACCATATGGCTCACTTTTGCACCTTCCAGTGATTTTTCTTCCTATGCTCATGATCCTAAAAGTAAAACAACACTAAAAAATAATAATAAGAAAATAAAATAAACCAAAAATAAACAAAAATAAAAGAAAGTAGTAAAGTTGGGTTGCTTCCCAACAAGCACCTAATTTAACGTCGTGACATGAGTTGAATCACTTTTTTCCCCTGTCTTGGACTTATGAATCGAACCCCTAATTTGGCTTCAAGATTTCGACTATGCTCCCGGGGTCGAGAGACAATTCTAATTGGGCCAAGTAACCAATATAATATTTTGTATTTCTTGGCCTTCGGATGAGGTACGTAATTCTGTTTTTCTAGCACAATAATATCCATAATATAGGCACTTTGTTCCTCGTACGTTGACACCTCCAAAAGCTGAGCTGACACGACTTCCATGTCATCACCCAAACACAATGTCAAAAAATATTTAGAATGAAGACCAACAAGCCCCAACTCTGGAATTGTATCACTATCTACATCCTCATATTTACATGCACTAGAGTTTTCAAATATAACATTATCTACTTCCTCACATGACTCTTGTATATTTTTCTCAACATGGGCATCATCAACAAAAATATGATCGACTAATTGCATCTCCACTTTTAGCTCCTACATTTGGCGTATAAGCTCATTTTCAGCTTCACAACACTGATAACTATTTTATTGGGCGTTAGACAAATCAACCTTTGCACTCAATTGAGCCTTTATGTCTTGAATAACAATACCAAATTATTCAATTTCTTGTCCCAGTTCAGCTATTCCTTCTACTAAGTGTTTCATCCCATCAGTAATTTTATCACGAAGACCCCCAACATCCTATAATAACTGCAAGTACATATCCATACGAGCATCATGTTTCACATCTTCCACTTTGTTACTTCTATCAAACTCACAAACCTCATTAGAATCATCATAATAAGGGATTGGGGTAGGATAACAACACTAAGGAGAATTATTCCAATAGTCACCGCAAATAATACATGATTGAGATGGTGAACACAACTCGCTCCTAGGAGTATATTTGCACTGTCCCCACAAGCGATGCCCTTTCAATATGGACAATGATCGCAAAAACAAAATTACTTATTATTCCACCACTTTTCATTCAAAGATGCCATATAAAAATAAGTAATATTAAACTAAACTAAAAAAAAACTTGAACAGATAATAAGTAAAAGTCTAATCTAGAAAAATAGGTAATTTTAAGTCCCTGCTAACGGTGCCAAAATCTTGTTGCGGCCAAACGCACACGCAAGTATACGCGGTCATCAAGTAATAAAGTGACTAAAAGTCAAGTGTCGAACCCACGAGGAATTGTTATTAACTATTAACTAAATTAAACTATCCTAATTATCTAAACAAGGATTATCCTAGAAGTGTTTGAATCTAAACTAATTAAAAATAGGAAAATAAATAGTGAAGTGTGAACAAGGGAAAAGCAAATATTTATGATATCGATGTAATGACAACGATCTAGTGTTATAGGCTACCAATAAGTACAAATAAATTATCCAAACTAATCAAAAGGGTCGAAAACATCATAAATAACATCAAACATTCCACACAAGTTTCAATCACCTAAACGAATCTATACAACCTCTCAAAATCACAATAGGAGACCAATAGCACCGAAGTCAGCTCCCAGTCAAACTTACGAACTTTCCAATTCTTCAAATTGCAAACATTCGACAAATAGAGGTAAAACCTTCTAGGAATATCCAAATTCAAATCTGAACACACGTTCAAGTCCAAAATCACCATACAAACCTATAAAACCATAAAATCCCAATTTTGAAGTCATTTAATTAAACGTCAAACCTTAGTTAACTCTTCCAACTAAAAGCTTCCAAATTGAGTATCACTCTATAAATTCAATCCTGAAGACTTGAAAATAAAAAATAACTATGCACGCAAGTCATAATACATCATATGAATCTACCTAAAGTCTCAAACTACCGAACAGAATGCTAATGCTCTAACTAATCGGTCAGGTCATTAGAAATTGAACTTAAGAACTTCAAGAAACCTTCAAGTTTCAACCTTCTCATTATAGTACCGAATCACATCCGAGCCCCTAGGGTGCTATATCTGTAACGACCAGACCATTCATTTTGAGCTCTATTACCATAATAGTTCATATTTTATGACCTCGGGTGGCTTCAGTTCGTATTTTATGACTTGTACGCATGGTCAAAATTGAAGTCTGGGAAGTTCAGAGCGGTTTCAGAAGCTTTTAGTAAGAAGAGTTGATCAAGGGTTTACTTTTGAAAAAATGACCTCGGAATCGGGATTTGAAGGTTCCAATAGGTTCTTATGATGAGTTCGTACCTGGGCACATATTCGGGTTTAGTATCGGGTGGTCCGGGAGTGTTTCAGCGCCTATTATTGATGGTTGGCATTTTGAAAGTGTATGAATTACTTAACTTTGAGTTGAAGTAAATTTTGGTGTGATCGATGTCCGTTCGGGGTTCTGAGCCTTGGGATAGGTTCGTAATGTGATTTATGACTTGTGCGCAAAGTTTGGCATCATTCTGGAATGTTTTGAAATGATTCAGACGCGTTCGTCGAAGTTTAAAAGTTTGAGAGTTTATAAAAAGGTTTCGATTCTTCGATTCACAATTTTGATGTTGTTTGGTGTGATTTGAGACTCCGAGTAGGTTCGTGTTATATTTTGGGACTACTTAGTACATTTGGATGGGGTCCCGTAGGCCTCGAGTTTGAAATGGATTGAAACTTGGAATTTGGAACATGTTGGTTTTGGCCAAGTTCTGGTGCAACCACACCTAAAGAAATTTGGGCAGAGGTCCGAAACCGCTGAAGCGACAGACGAATCACATGAGCGCAATAAGAGATGGGAGCAGAGGATCGCAAGCGCAGAGTTTTTGGTCGCATCTGCACAAGCGCAGAATCGACACTTTGGTCACCGGAGCAAAATTGGACTGGAAAGAGGGGGATCCGTAGGAGCGTAATGCTGGGCACATCTGCAGAAGCGGAATCCTTGACCGCAAAACCAAATGTTTTGGATCGCACTTGTTTTTGCATAGAAGCGGGATTTTTTCGCAGGTACGAGAGATAGCCTCCAGTGCTTCTCCGTAGAAGTGAGGTTTTTTTCACAAAAGCGACGCCGCAGGTGCGGCTAGATGTTCGCTGGTGTGAAAGTCGCTAGGCAGAAGGGTTCATTTAAATCAGACATAGCTCTTATTTATCACTTGGATCGCAGAATTTGGGGAGCTATTTTGAGGGGATTTTCATCAAGCAACTCGAGGTAAGTAATTTAACATGGAAATTCATGGAAATTAGGGAAACTTTAAGAAGAAACATAGAATTGCTAATTTTGGATTTTTACCACATTTTAAACATGGAATTTAGAATAAATTATATATTTGAGTTCGTAATCCAGGCATGTGGGCAAGAGAGTTGAATTTTTTGACTTTTCGAGCGAAATTGGGAATTGTTATAAATTGATTAATTATGAGCTTTGGAGTATATTTTGATTGAATTGCACATTGTTGGACTATTTTCAGATTGTTTGGATTTGAGTCGAGAAGTTAAATAGGCATTGGAGCCGGTTATGGAACTTCAGAGCGACGTAAGTCTCTTGTGGGTGGGGGGGGGGGACTACCTCTTAGGTGATGTAATTGTTAAGTTCTACTAGTTGCGGGTGCTACATATGCACGAGGTGACGAGAGTCCGTATGTAGCTGAAGCATGTTTATGTCAGGGTAGACTTTGGACTTTATCATGCAATATTTGAATTATTTGAACTCTTTCTGCTGGTTTAATTAATTGAATTTATAATTGAAATTGATTTATATATATATATATATATATATATATATATTGGGCCGAGCGTTATCACCTTGAGTTGTTGGCAAGTTATTTGAGAAACGGTAAAGGTTATATTCACTTTATTCTCACGTACTGTATTGTAAGCTTGTGTCTCGTAATTCAGTAAGTTCCTTCCTTTTTTGTGGAGCGGGCCGAATGCCTCGGTAGTATGATAGATGCATCTATGGTTCGAGTCACTCGATCTTCGGCAGAGTACATATTATTCTTGATCGGGTCGAACGATTGAGAAATTCATAGTTTAAAAGAAATGTTTGGAAGATTAGGTAATTTATAGATTTACCCCATGCTTGTTGTGTGCTCCACATTTGTTTATTATTTATTATATTCCTTTGTTGGACCTCTAGTAAGTGTCAATGTCGATCCCTCATCACTACTTATCCTGGGTCAGGCTAGATACTTACTAGGTACGCACTGATTTACGTACTCATGCTATACTTTTGCACTAAATGTATAGGATTTGACAGGTTCAATTGGTGGTCATTTTGGTGCGTAGGCGCAGCTGCTGAAAAGACTTTATCCTGAGCTGCATTCCAGGCTACGTACCGCAGCCCACAAAGTCTCTATTATACCATTTACTTTATTCTGTCCTATTTACATTCCAGACTATGGTTGTGTTATTATTGTACTACTTAGTAAATGCTCATTCAATTGTGATACCGGGTTTAGGGGGTGTTCTAGAATTTAGTATGGATTATTTTACATTTATTCACTTTCACGTATTATTTTAACAAAACTGTATGTAACCACAATTTATTTTAATGCACTAACCTCGCTATCTAAGAAATATTCATGGTTTTGAAAATGATTAAATGAATAATTAAGTGTTGGCTTGCCTAATGTCGATGTTGGGCGCCATCACAGCCTATAGTGGATTTGGGGTCGTGATAGATTGGTATCAGAGTTCTAGGTTCACTTGGGTCTCACAAGTCATGAGCAAGTCTAATAGAGTCTTGTGGATCTGTACGGAGATGTATGTACTTGTATTTGAGAGGCTATAGGTCTGTTAGGAGCACTTCCCTTCTTGATTACTCGTCGTGTGATTTGATTACATTGAGGGTTTTGCCTTCATTCCCCTCCTACTCACTCCTACACGATGTTGAGTGCTTGTTATTAATGGGGCATCGAAAGGTTGTAGTGGTATTACAGATGTAGCGCATGATGTATCTCCCTACGTTGTCGAGCGAGCTATTGTCGTCATCATGTGGATGGGTGTTCATTCGTTTCAGCCCTGTACTAGTATTTCCTATGATTTTGAGGCTATGCATAGATTGTTATGATGTTCATGAGTGGTTATCGCTCAATGTTGATGTAAATGATAGGGTGCTTATTTATGGATCATGGTAGTGCATGACTCGAAAGGAGGATTTCTCAGTTCATGGGTAAGACATTCGACATTTAATTCCAGCGGAGGAAAGGCAATTAGAGTATGGATGTTTAGGATTTGGTTGATAGAGTAACGAGACCTGATGATTTTGAGCGTGATGGAATTTTCATTTGTGATTTGGTGTCGTTGTCCTTGTTTGAACGCATTACGGTTCACCAGTGTTATGTTCTTCTTTGATTTTTGCCTTCGGGGCAGGGTGTGGGGAAATAGTGTCTAAGAAGCGGTTGTCAGAAATGGCGGTATGTAGCAGTTTCAGAATCAAATTATTGTTTTGAATGCTGGTGGCTCGAGAAAGATGATCTTAGAGAAGGCTTAGAGTTGGTAGAAATTTATTAGTTCAGATGCTACAGAGATGGATTTTGATTTGATGCAATATTTGGGTAGCGAAGGATGAGGAAGGACATGGCGGAAGGTGTCTCGTGATGGTTGAATTGCTAGCAGGACAGGTATGAAAAGCAGAGGTCGGGAAGTTTCTTAAAGGAGATGGTTTAACCAAAGTGGTAGTGGCAGAATAACATATGGATTCTATGGTAGGATAGCCATATGCCTTGAGAAACGTTTAGAATGATTTGTGAATCATGGTTGATAGTGACTAAGTCTACGAATTTTATTTGGGGTGGTGGCTACTGTACGGAGAAAGATTAAGAATGGTAGGAGGGGGTTTGCTCGAAATTAAGAGGGATGAAACGTGACTTCTAATTTGGAATATATTGTTGGAATCTCAGTTGATGTATACGGAGAATGAACAAACTCTTACAGCTGGCGGGTGAGTATAGGCTTAAGAGGGTTTACTGATTTCGTGGTAGTTGTACCATGTGTAGCGTCATTGGGAAGATGTCGATATGGAATTCCACCGTTGGGGTATCTCCCAAAGATAGGTTAGCGGTTGCATGATTTTGATGAAGTCTCTATGAAGAGTTCTACTTACTACCTGGTAGAAGGTCGAATATGTGATTTTGGATGATAGTTCGGAATGTTCATGAAGAGTTTAACAAAGGACTATGAGAAATTTGGCAAGATGACAATGCGAGATCATGGTAATTGGTGCAAGATCTTTGTGGGTTCTACATTATTTGATGGTAGATTAAAGCTAAGTAGGGGAGCCCACAATCTACTATTGGATGGCATGGTTGTCTGTTTGTGCATGCTTCTAGTTATTGGTGCGTTGATGCATTATTTTGGGTGATTCGAGCAAATGACTTGATGAGTGTGTGCTATATTCCTCTTTATTGACTCATGCGTAGGTTTTGGGAAGACTAACAATTTATGCTTCTTGTGGACGTGATATACAAGGAAAATAATTCATTCGGTTGCTTCTTTGGGAGTGTTCATGTGCTGACAGCGCACTAGAGTTTGGCTTATATTCAGGACCAAGTCAGAGTGGGTGACTCTCAATAGTGGTTCTAATGGGTTCGTTATATGGCTGAAGACTGGGATTTTGCAGTAGAGTGTGAAGAACACTTAGGAATTTTTCTATGTTATCATCGGGTTTGCAGGGCTATATTAGAAAATTAGGAGAAACAATTTCTAATTCACGGAAGGTCTTTCATAATGGGTGTACCAGTTTGAGATGCTATCGTGCACATGGGGAGGGTATGAGATGGTTCATGGGTATTGAAATGATGTTGTCTCGTGAATTGGGTCACTCAAGAGGAGTGTTGTTGAGCTTCGTTATGTTCTCGAATGGACCTATTATTATTTCTAAGTCAAGTCAAGAGTATATTGAAAGAAGTGGGGTCGATTAGTAATGGTTTGAATCAGCATGATTGTGGCAATGATCAGTTCCTTCGGCATGTTAAGGTATACAGGTGGGTTGTGGTTGTACGTATGTGCTCGATATCCACCATAATTTTACTTGATTTGGGAGGTATATGATTCAAATGGCCTTGTTGTGTAAATGGATTTTCGGAAGGGTAATGGCGGTTTAGGCCACGATTTGAGGTTTGTATTTTCTATGATTATGGGAATTCGGTCGCGTTTTGGAATGGTTCTTCCGAATTGAGTTAAGTGAAAGGTTTTTAGATGATGAAGTGTTTATTATTTTGGTGGATAAGGAAAAATGATGAATTCTTGTACTCTCGTGTAGCGACACAGTAAGTGCAGCAGGCGGTATGGAAATTTTAGAGGTTGAGGACCAAGGTTGCGGTTCAGTTTTGATAAGAATGTCACGATCTCGGAGGAGCGGGGGAAGGTTTAAGATGTTCAGAGTATGCTGGCATTATTTTCGGGCAGTCTGAGGATGGTTTGTTTTGTGGAAGAAGTGTTGGGTATTGAAATGCGGATGCTTGGGCTAGCACTATGGGTATAGCATTGTCGATGGCCACCGATGTTCATATTTTACTACCTGGTGTGGAATATTGTGGGGGTATATCCCACGAGAAGATCATATAAAGGTGATGTGTTAGTCATTCGATTGTTAAAGATTTAAATCAGGTATGGAGATTTTGGCACTGGCGTCAATGAGAGAGGTCATGATATGGAGGCGCTCTATTCCTTTGGTTGTGGACTATGTGAGTTTGTTTCGTATTTGATGGTTGTTCTTATGTGTCATGAATAGGGTTATTGTGGATCCTTGAAAGGGTATTAGCCTATATTAGTATAAGCGGTATCAACATGAGGTCCGCTGGTAGATGTACATCATATCGTATGTGTTCATTCAACATAGTATTGTTATGGAGGAGTCTTCGAGCGTTGGATGTTATTCTCGTCATCAGCTATTCCGTGTAATATTCTATTATGCCAGGTGGGTTTTGAGACAGCTTGATTATTCACATGTGTATTGTGATCCCGTGTAGCTTGTGGTGCTATATGAGCAAGATGGCTCTCGAGATACAGGTCATTTATCGCACCTTAGTCGTGCTTGTTTTTTTGTAACGTATGGCGTTGTCCGTCTCCCTAGAATTGAATTATGCACTTGGCGTGCTTGTGGTCGATATTGGGAATTTCGTAAGTATAAGAATTTCGATTTGATGAGTGTTTCCTTATTGATTGTTATCTGTGTATCGGGTGGCACGCTGCCACGGGTACATTATTTGGATCGGGTGGTACGTTTCCATGGGTATGTTGTGCGGATTGGGTTACGCGCCACAATGATATCATATTCTGATTGGGTTGCATGCTACAATAGTATCATGCTTAGATGGGGTTGCACGTCGCAACAATGTCATAACTGGATCAGATTGAACGCCACAATACTGAGGTGCTAACTATGATTTCTTATACTTTTTTTGTGTACCTTGTTTCCCACCTCTGAGATAAATCCATAACATTGATTTGGCCTTTTTATTCCTTGCGCGGACTGGATGGTTCATCGCAAGAGTTCATTCTTCCTTGTGGGTCATATTCGAGTTGTAGCTTGTTGGCGCTTTGATGGTGTCATATGAAATTTTAGACGATGTTTGAGGTGGCTTATTTCCCGAGCAACTTGTATTGGGTGAGAAGAGATTATTGGACCTTAGATCAATGCGACCAGAGTTATGTAGGGTATGTTAAACAGGAAATATCGTTATTCAGTTCAGAATGCGATAATGGTTCTTGTCGAGAGAAGAGAATCCATGATTTGTTGATTCGGCAGGTGGTTATGCATTTCTACACATCTCTTTCATCGCGGTAGTGTTTCGAGATTTGGAACAGATCTTATATGCATTATAAGGTATGTTGCGGGCATCTGATTTGTGATATCTCAGCTATTGTGGTCGGAAGATGTTATTATGGGCAAACAACTTAGGTGGTGCATGGTGTGCTTTCAGCATAGGTGCATGATCATGATTTGGTACAGTGTGTAACGATTGATACGGTGTTCATATGTTATAATCAGGCCTTGTAAAGAAATTTGGATGTTGGAATTTGGTTATCTTCAATCTGGCTCGAGCTAATGTGCTCAACTGGGTTGTGGTGACACGGGTAGGTGCACAAGGTGTTGAATAGTGATTTTAGGGCAGCGCCAGAGCAGTTCTTACCACGTTCGAGGATGAACGTATGCTTAGGTGGGGGAGAATGTAACGACAGGACCGGTCGTTTTGAGCTCTAGTGCATCATTATGCGGTTGCAGGCCTCGAGTACCTTCCTTTCATGTGCTTATTACCTATACACGTGGTCAGAATTGTATTTCGGGAAGTTCGAAGTGGTTTCAGAAGGATAATTCTCATTTCAGAAGCTTTAAGTTGGAAGAGTTGACCAAGGGTTGACTTTTGAGTAAACTACCTCGGAATCTGGATTTGAAGGTTCCAATAGGTTCGTATGATGAGTTCGGTCCAGCTTGTATGTTCGGGTTGAGTATCGGATGGTCTGGGAGGGTTTCATCGTCTATTGTGAAAGGTTGGCATTTTGAAAGTTTAGGAATTTCGTAAGTTTGACTAGAAGTGAATTTTGGTGTTATCGATGTCCCTTTATGGTTTCGAGCCGTGGTAAAGGTTTGAATTGTTAATTATTACTTGTGTGCAAAGTTTGGCGTCATTCTAGAATGTTTTGATATGATTCGGAAGCGTTCGTCAAAGTTTATAACTTTGAATGTTTAAAGAAAGGTTTCGATCATCGATTCGCAATATTGATGTTTTTTGGTATGATTTGAGTCCCCGAGTAGGTTCGTGTTATGTTTTTGGACTGTTTGGTATGTTTGGTTGGGGTCCCGGTGGCCTTGGATTTGATACGGATTGAAACTTGCAATTTAGGACATGGTGGTTTTGGCCAAGTTCTGGTGCAATCGTACGTGCGGAAATTTGGGCGTATGTGCGTAGTCGCTGAATCAGTAGAAGCAAAAGGTGTCGCAGAAGAGAAAGATTTGTATCGCACATGCGTTTGTGCAGAAGCAGGAATTTTCCGCATGTGCGAGAGATAGCCTCCAGTGCTTCTCCGCAGAAGAGAAAAAAGCAGGTGCGACTGGATGTCCACTGGTGCGAAAGTCACTGGGCAGAAGGGCTCTTTTAAATCGAGACGTAGATTTTGAGGTGTTTTTCATCAAGAAAGTTGAGGTAAGTGATTTTCCCCTATTACAAATTAAATACTTGGATTTTATAAAGGGTTTTAACATGGAAATTAGGGAAAATTTAAGGAGAAACATAAAATTTAGAATTTTATCACTATTTTGGACATGCAATTGGAAATAAATTATATATTTGAGTTCGTAATGTTATGGGTATAGTTTATCTTCAAAATATATAGGAATCCGGGCATATGGGCCCGAGGATTGACTTTATTGACTTTTCGCGCATAGTTGGGAATTGTTATAAATTGATTAATTGTGTGCTTTGAAGTATATTTTGATTGAATTGCACATTGTTTGACAAATTTTGGATCGTTTGGCTTTGAGTCAAGAAGTTAAAGAGGTATTGGAGTCGGTTATGGAATTTCGGAGCGAGGTACGTCTCTTGTCTAACCTTCTGAGGGGGAAACTACCCCCTAGGTGATGTAATTGTTATGTGCTACTAGTTGCAGGTGCTACGTACACACGAGGTGATGAGAGTCCGTACGTAGCTTACGCACGAGGTGATGAGAGTCCGTATGTAGCTAAAGTATGTTTATGTTCGAGTAGACTTAAGACTTTATCATGTAATATTTGGATTATTTGAACTCATTTTTGCTAGCTTAATTAAGTGAATTTATAATTGAAATTGATTTAGGAATATATATTAGGCCGAACCTTATCACCTTGAGTTGTTGGAAAAATATCTGATAAACGGTAAATGGTATATCCACTTTATGCTCATGTACTGTATTATAAGCATGTGTCTCGTAATTCGATAAGTTCCTTCCTTTCTTGTGGAGCGGGCCGAATGCCTCGGCAATAGATTAGATGCATCTATGGTTCGTGCCGCTCAACCCTCAGCAGTGTACACATTATTCTGGATCGGGCCGTACGACCTTGGCATAAATCTTGCGTGATATTGCTGGGAGTCCGAACATTCACGAGATTCTCTTTTCATTGATGCCCGATATTTTATATGGTACTTATTATTCGTTTGTTACTGGTACTTGATATATCTAAGCTGTTGAGGTAGAATACAAGACTGATAAATTCATACTTTAAAAGAAATGTTTGGAAGACTAGGTAATTTATAAATTTACCCCATTATTGTTGAGTGCTCCACATCTGCTTATTATTTATTATATTACTTTGTTAGACTTCTAGTAAGTGTCGATATCAACCTCTCGCCACTACTTCTCCGGGGTTAGGCTAGAAACTTACTGGGTACGCGTTGAGTTAGGTACTCATGCTACACTTCTGCACTAAATGTGTAGGATCTGACATGTTCAATTGGTGGTCATCTTGGTGCGTAGGCGCAACTAATGAGGAGAATTTATGGTGAGCTTCATTCTAGGCTACGTACCGCAGCCCATACAGTCTCCATCGTACCATTTACTTTATCCTATCTTATTTACAATCCGGACAGAGGTTGTGTAATTATTGTACTCCTTAGTAAATGTTCATGCACTTATGACACCAGATTTTGGGGGTGTTCTAGAATTTGTTGTGGATTGTTTTACACCGATTCACTTTCACTTATTATTTTAATGAAACTTTATGTAACCACGATTTATTTTAATGCACTAACCTCGTTATCTAAGAAAGATTCATGATTTTGAAAATGATAAAATGAATAATTAAGTGTTGGCTTGCCTAACGACGTTGTTGGGCACCATCGCAGCCTATGGTGAATTTGGGGACATGACAAATCGAACATAAATAAAAATTTAAAATAATCATACAAACCTATCAGGACCTTCAAATCATGAATCTAAGTCTATTTTGTACAAAATATTGATTTTAACTCTAGGTATTTTAAGCTTCTAGTTCAAGTTCAACTTTTCTGAAATGCCCTCGAATACCTTGGGACACATATCACTCACACCTGCAAGTCATAAATAATCAATTGAACCTACATAAAGTCTCAAATAAGAAAATAGAAAACTCAAAACAGTCGATTGGATTATTGCATTTTCCCCATGAGAAGAATCCTCTTGAAACTGTCAAGTAGTTGTAAAGACTCATCACACATGGTCCCACTGGTGATCTCATGTCACCTTCGTATAGATAATATCTTTAGTACACTTTAACTGATAATTTCTTCATCATCCCTTAGTTTATAAGCTCTTAAAAGTATTTTTAACACTTGGGAAATTTCTCAAATACACGCAATATCTCAATATGAATAACATGTGTTGAGTCATAAATGAACTACCGGAATTCAACTAAATAATATATCCCGAATCTTTTATACCATATTGATACCTCTTGGTCACAATATCTACTTATTGCCAAATCCGATAGTGGCAAAAATGCCCCAACTCATATAGATCATTATTTCAAGTCTTCACAGAACTGCTAATAAAAACAAGAAACCTAAACAAACTCATACCACCCACAATAGTAATAAATAATGGATTTTTCTTATGCTTTAAGAACGATTGCTTGTTTGATCTGCCTAATAGCATTTTCCCCAAATCGACTTTATATAAGTCTGATTATGCTAACTCGGGGTCTCTTAGCATCGTCTAATATAGTACAAGCTACCCGACTAACAAGTCACACCAAATTTCACATAGAACCTCAAGGGACATGGTGTGTATACCATACTAGAAATTGCTTAATTATATCAAATCCGTAGAAAACAAATAGATTACCCAATAATTCCCTGAGTCTATGGTATTTCTTCTCAACAAGTCTCTAAGTATATGTATATCTTGCTCAAAATATCTATAGAGTAGCGGCTAATTAAACCAACTCAATCTCTACCGCGTACCCCAAAACACCTGGTACAATACCATAATCATACTATGGATTGCATCATCAAATCTAATGGGAATTGTATCTTATATGACCTAAACCTTCAGATGATATATTAATAGTCACCCAAACTGATCTCAATTCTTCCAAAACAGGAGTAAACCTTCCATAAACCTGAAGTGACCCATTCTAACTTTTATTTATGGATATCCAATGTAATCTCGAAATGTCTAGTCTCCACTGCGGATATATATGTACCCCATTGTCAACCCAACTAACAAGAAACTATATTTTGTAGCATTTCATTCATGTTCCTCCATCCGTACAAATCATAGATGATCAAATACAACCTCGTGGAACCCAGATACATAAAATACTAAAATCTATAAGTCTTTGATGTCCCTTATTAACCCTGCTACCATTCTGATATCAAAAACCAACGCCTACAACCTTTTGAACCATACGTCTTAACTAAAAGAACCCGTTATATACATTCTACCACACTTAAGCATATGTTGTCCACTTCAAATAATGCATACTATTTCTCTTGTCAATCACTAATCTTCCTCAAGTTATCCATACTAGATTCATAGATCCAACTATATAGCCACTAGCACACTATCACTGCCCGTATCAAAAGAGATAGTTTCACCTCTAGAAATTCGACTCTAAACCCCAAGAGTTTAAGAATCATGTGATCATGATATTTAACTTGTCCACTTAATGCCTATGAAGTCATATATACAATCACCTCGTAACGAATATTTTCATCAACCATTTTGTGTCAGACAACAGAAAATCGAACCTCAACGACTACCTGTCACACAGCTACAATAGTACTTGGTTAAATCGCCTGTAAAATTCATTAACAATGCATCTTCTACAATAACACCCTCCCCGGGTGATGAATTATAGTACTATAATACACTTGAAATATTCAATTATTTTATGATGGCTCCAACTCAAGCTTTTCTATTAGAATGTAACGCCTCGCAAATCCGGGCTAAGTTTGAACTCGTTAAATGCATGTGGTTAGACTTGAATTATGGTAACTGATGTGTATTCACATGTGGAAGTCTAGATCTAAATGTGAGCCAAGTGTGAAAGAAGGTTAGAGTTGAAAAGAATCAAAAAGATATATGATGGAAAATTCAGGCCAACAGACAGCCAGACATGCATACTATATTTGACATGTGAACCGCATGTTGGACCGTATGTGAGTTTGAGAAATCACTGAAGGTTGAAATTTTTTAGGTCTCTAATAGTCAACATGTAATGGCCACACATGTTGGACATGAGGACCACAAGTGTGTTACGATTTAAAATACCATCAAAGATCGTAACGGCGCCTAACCTCCAAGACATGTTAAGCCAATTATACTAGCAACATTCAACCGACAAGACGAGATATAATATGGTTGAATCATCATAAATAATGGAATGGGTAATCAAGATAAGCCAAAACAGTGATACATAATGCCAACTCCCAAAACCAGGTAGTACTGAGTAGTGAGCTATAAATCGAATATTTAAAAATGTCTCAAAACACAATACTGTCTAAATGAAAAGCAACAATATAAATGTACGGGAAAGGGACTCCAAGGGATTATGGCATCTATACAGTGCTATATTGAATCCTCTCAACAAATGCTATGCTCACGCCTGAGATCCGCTTCCTCCACTGCCCGAATCTGCACAAAAATATGCCGAAGTGTAGTATGAGCATGGGACAACGTGTACTCAGTAAATATCAAGATTAACTTCGGTGAATTAGTGATGAGGTTAAAGTCATGTGATACTAACTAGATTGAGAACATAATAACTTGCAACAAGAATGCAACGAGATGGAATACCATCAACTCGACAAAGGAAGAAATATCAACTCAACACATGTAAATTAATCTTGGTAGTCGAATCATCAGATAGTAATAGAGGCATAGAATAGCATGTTAAATTCAACATAAAGTCAGACAAAAATGCATGACAAGGCATACAAGATTCATTTGCATGGCCAAGCTTCTACCCTTACACTCCACTCATCATCATGCACCTCCATATCAAAATCAATCAACATAAGTCAAAGTACTCCAATCTGCGTGTACACCATCGAAAGAGAAATATGAGAGGGCGACCCTAGGGGGATGGATCCATATCCACGCACTGCCCAGTAAAAAGAATATCGTGTCATAATAATAACAATATAATTATAATGGCATGTCAAATACCTCGTGCCACAATAACAACAACATCATGACAATTGCATGACAAAGAGCTCATGCTAAAATATCATCACAATCGCAGGACAAATACCTCGTGCCATAACAATAACATCATAACCACATGGCAATGACCCCGTTCCACAACAACAACAATATCATCATATCCACAAGACAATGACCTGTTCCAACACCAATCAATACGCTCAACATGTCCACATGTGCCAAAATCATAACAATGCAAGATGCCCAATTATCATCAAGAGACATACGCTCATAATTCTTCAACAAAGTGAACAATGACATAAAAATAATAAAGTTCGGATGAGTAATCGAATACATGAAGTATCACTACGGCTAAATAGATTATAAAATCCATTCCACAATGGCTCATCTTGGCTAATTAAGCAATGATAATCCTAAACATAATCTCTAGCACGGAAGGATAAGTTCATGTAGTCATACCAATGATTAAACATGTATCATGTAGGGAATATAATCAAAATAAGGCATATTATAAACCTAAAGTCTAATCCGGTCATAAATAACACATAGCACCCATATACACGATCGTCACATTGCGTATATGTTGCTTTTCACATATCACAATTAGGCAAATAAGGCCATGTCCTAAGGTTTATTCCCTCACATAAGATTAAGCAAAATATTTACCACAACAAGCACAAATCAACCCTCTAAAATAGCCTTTCTCTTAGAAATCACTTCCGACTCGCTCGAATCTAGCAAAAAACAACTCAATAATGTTAAACAATGCGACCAATCGTTGAAAAAGCGAACGTCGCAATTTATAAAACTCACCTAAGCCTCTCGGGCCCTACTCCAAACATTCACACAAATTTATAAACCTGATAGGAACTCGCTTTTAAGCCTAAAACATCAAAATGATATCCACAACCAAGAGTCAAGCACCAAAACGCATGTAGCATGCCTTCAAGTTCAAGAACTTCGAAGATTCACAACCAATCATCTAATTCATGCCTAGCCAACTCGGAACGCGGCCAAAATTTGCACACTAGTCTTAAATGACCAAAAGAACATATTTCAAGTCTCGGAATAACAATCCAAACTCGATAGCATCAGATTCAATTCTCGGTCAAATTTGTGAACTTTTCAAACCATCAAATTGCCAACTTTCGGCAAATAGAGCCAAAACATCCTAGGAACCTCCAAATCCTAATCTGAACGCACGACTAAGCGCAAATCACTATACGAACTTGTTGAAACCATCAAATCACGAATTCGAGGTTATTTACATCAAAGTAAAACCTTAGTCAACTCGTACAACCAAAGATTCCAACAATGGAACTAAGTGTTCCAATTCACTCCAAAGCCTTCCCAAAACAAAACCAACAATACCAGCAAGTCACAAAACGACAATCAAGCATACGGGAAGCATCAAACAGGGAAATAAAGCACAAATACACAACAATCAGTCGGATTGTTACATTCTCCCCCTTTTAAAAAAGTGTTTGTCATCGAATGAGTTTAGAATCATAATTGAAATGTCAAAAAGGCGAGGATATCTAATCTGCATATCATGCTCGGTCTCCCAAATCACCTCCTTGACTATATGGCCTCTCCACTGAACCTTCACTGACCTGATCTCCTTAGACCTGAGTTGTCGAGTCCTCTTGTTCAAAATGGCCATTGGCTCTTCCTCATAAGCCAGATTCTCATCCAACTGCAATGTACTGAATTCCAAAATATGTGACTTATCTTCATGATACTTCTAAAGCATGGAGACATGGAACACTAGATCAACTCTTGAAATACTAGGAGGCGAGGCAAGTCTATAAGCAACCTGATTGACTCTCTCTAGCACCTCAAACTGGTCAATAAACCTCGAGCATAACTTGTCCTTCTTCTCGAACCTAATCACACCCTTCAAGGGCAAAACACTAAGAAGAAATTTCTAACCCTCCATAAATGCCACATCACGAACTCTCTTATCGGCATATCTCTTATGTCTGGATTGAGCCGTGCGAAGCCTCTCTTGAATCAACTTTACTTTCTCCAAAGCATCACAAGCCAAGTCTATGCCAAAAAATATAGCCTCGTCGGGCTTAAACTAACCAACCAAAGAATGACATTGCCTCCCATATAAAGCCTCATATGGAGCCATTTGGATACAAGAGTGGTATATGTTTTTGTAGGAAGACATTGCTAATGGTAGAAATTGGTCCCACTAGCCTCCGAAATCAATAGTTCATGCCATCAATATATCCTAAAAGATCTGATTGATCTGCTCAGATTGCCCATCCGTTTGAGGGTGAAATAAAGTACTCAACTCCACCTTCATGCACAAATCATCCTGAACGTCTCTCCAAAAGTGCAAAGTAAACTAAGTGTCACGGTAAGAGATGACAGAGACACATACACCATGCAAGCTAACAATATCTCTCATGTAGATCTGAGCAATCCTCTCTGAAGTTTAGGAAGTCATAATCAGAATGAATTGCGATGACTTGGTCAACTGATCCACAATAACCCAAATGGCATAAAAGTTCCTCAAAGTTCGTGGCAACCCTACCACAAAGTCCATAGTAATGCTCCCCCACTTATACTCTAGTATATCAATCTTCTAAAGCAAATCACATGATTTCTGATGCTCATACTTTGACCTGATGACAATTCAAACACCTAGAAACATGCCCAATAATGCCATTCTTCATCCTCCTCCACGAATAATACTACTTCAAAATACGATACACCTTCGCAACACCTGGTGAATAGTATATTGTGCACTATGAGCCTCCTCAAGAATTAACTCTCTCAAGACATCGACATTGAGGACACAAAGACTACCATGAAGTTGCAATACACCATCATCACCAATAGTCATTTCCTTTGCACTGCAGTGCTTCACCGTGTCCCTAACAACAAGAAAATAGGGATCATCATACTGACAAGCCTAGATGCTCTCAAAAACAAGTATGACTGTGAAATAACACAAGTAAGGACTTTGCTAGGCTCCGAAATATCCAGTATCACCAATCTATTGGCCAAAGCCAAAGCATCCATAACTAAAGGCCTCTACATAGCTGGAATGAATGCTAAACTCCCTATACTCTCCGCCTTTGTTCTCAAGGCATCAACTACCACATTATCCTTCCCTGGATATGTAAGGCCCCGTAAAATTCGCCTAAGAATTTTAGATTTTGTGGTGCCGAGGTAGACTTACATGTTTGAGGATTGTATTAATTCTTTGTGGCGAGCAAGCTCGCCCCGGTTCAGACTTTTTGGGCTAAAGAATACACTAAGGAGTGGATGGAAGTGTTTAGTAGAAGAAAGAAATTCTGCGGTCTGTTTTGCGACCATAGGACTGTTTCGCGGGCCGCATAATCATCATAAAGTTGAGTAGAAAGTTTGTTGAATTTTGAAGGTCATTTTGCGGTCCATTCTGCGATCGCATATCCATTTCGCGGTTCGTATTTTCCATTGTAGAATTGGCATGAAGAACTTTGTTGGGTCATTTTGTGGTCCATTCTGCGGCCGCATAAGTTGTTTGCAGACCGCAGACCAGTCACAGATCGGTCCAAACAAGACTAGTTCTTGGCACCATTTCCGCGGTCCATTTTGCGGGTCGTATATCTGTTATGCGGTCCATTCTACGATCGCATACCTGAGTTCAGAGGGTCCATTTTCCTATTTTTCTAATCTAACCTCATTTTGATAAATAGCCTTTGGTGCTTATTTTGAAGCGATTGTCTGATGATGTTAGAGAGAGGTAAGAGCATTTTATAGCGAGAAGGAGAAAACCTAGCATTCTAATCATTCAATCTTGCACCAACCTTCAAGAATCAAGGAAGTCAATCACTATATTATCATCTATCCGGTTATGTCCTACCCCTGATTTTTCATGCAAGAGGTTATGAGTTCAAGTATATTGTCGGGTTGGAAATAAGCAATGCATGTGACAATAGGTTTTAGTATGTGTGGTTAATGAACCATTTTGTTTAGTTTCTTGTTGAAATCGGTTGAGGGAGGAAAGGATTATCATTGTTGAGCCTTGTAGTCTACTTTTCATATTAGGTGTTTGACAAAATTTCTAAGAGAGTTATACCATGGGAATCCTTCTAATTATTAACTAATTTTCATTATCTTCCTATAGATTGTTATTGCTAAAAGTGTTAGGGCATTGTAGTAACTTAAGGAAGTCTCAAACAAGGTATGTTGGCTAAACTCCTCTTTTAGAATTGAACCCCATAATGTCTGTGTAAGTCCCGAGTTGCTCATTATAAATTAATTATATGTGTCAAAAGCCCAAAAAAGCCTTGTGTCAAAAGATATATGCGTTCAATATGTATTCTGAATGTTCATGTTATGTTGTGTTACTAATTGAGAATGTGTTCAAAGTATGGGTTATATGTCTAAATGCTATAACTTCAAGTCGTGATTCAAATGAAAGCTATCATGCCAAGTTGTGTAATAAATCTCAATGTGCTTAAGACTCTTACTTGCTCACATGTGTACTCAAGTCTTGAATAGAAATACTTTGTTATTAATAATCTGTGATGATGTTTGAAAGTGAAAGAGGTGAGTAGAGCATGAAACATGAAATACGGCCAACGTGCCAGGAATAATACTACATTTGAGGCCACTAGTGCCAATGAAACTAAGAAATGTGTAAAAGATGTTGAAATGAGTTATGAATCTTTTTAATAACAAATACTTTGGGAGTATCGTTAGTCACTGAGGAAGGGTAGGTTGAAATAGCATAACCCCGAAACTACACATGTCGGTGTAAGAAAGGATTGTAATTATTCCCGTCATTTAGGGATGAGATTGATGTGATAAAATATTCCCCCTTGTTGAAATGAGATGATTGCTAGAAAATGGTGATGTTGATCCACTCGGCATTGTGGTGAGACGGCCTAGCTGGTCAGGTCGTGATCTAATGCCATGCCGCACACATGCTGGTGGTTGTGCTGAAAATTATAATTGAGATAATGATTGAAACTATGATAATGATTGTGATTGTGGTTCATGTCTTCGGGTATGTCGTCCTAGACAATCGGGATATGATTGGACTCTGTGCTAAAATCACGGTGGTATATCGGTGCTAAGATCACGGTGGTAAAATAAAGGAAATTTACTTGATACTTATCTTGCTCCTAATTTGATGTTTTTGTATTGTCCGAGGCTTCCATTGATTTATGATAGTCATTCCTTCGATTATCATTCATTCTAACGAGAGGGTGTTTAGTCTTATATACTAGTAATATTCCATATGTACTAACGTTTCTTTTGCCGGGGGCGTTGCATCTTCAATGGATGCAGGTGGTTAATCATCAAGCAACTTTGGTCCTCGTTAGCAGTCACTCCCTATTTAATGGGTTTTGGTGAGCCCTACTCTCTTCCGGGCTTTATGTCATTTGACATTGTATTTTGCGCTTTGAGGTATAGCTGGGGCCTTATCGCCGAAACTTCCATTCTTCACTTTTGTTGTACTTAGAGGCTCCGTAGAGAGGTTGTGGGTGGTGTTTGATGTTGGATACCTAACTAGAAGTGTTGGTATGTGGAAAACATGTTTTTCATCATATCTATAAACTTGTAATATTATGGAAGCCATACATGAATCTCTTTTGAATAACGGGAAAAGAATTGGGAACACTCGACTCTTCTCATGCCTATCTTTTATACTGAGTTTTATATTGTTAATGGGCAAGGTTGGGTAGAAGACATCTAGTAGGCTTGCTCGGCCGAGTTATCTTGGTTGAGCGCCCGTCGCGCTCCCCGAGGTCGGGGCGTGACAGGATAGTAGATAATAGTGATATCATAATCCTTCAACAACTCCTACCACACTCGGCCTGATGAAACCTTTATCCAACAATTTATGCAATAGTTCCTTCAATTCCTTTAACTCTGTTGGGGCCATACGATACAGTGGAATAAATATAGGCTAAGTTTCTGGTGCCAAATCAATACCAAAATTAATATCCTGCAGGGAACATATTAGAAAACTCTCTCAATATGGAGGCTGAATAAATCATATCAATATTAGCATTGACATTTCTAACAAAGGGTAAGTGCGCCAAAAATCCCTTCTCAACCATCCATTGAGCCTTTAGAAAAGAAATTACTTTACTAAGAATATGACCAAGCGAACCCCTCCATTCCATCCTCGACAACCCCGACATAGTCAATGTCACGGTCTTAGCGTGACAATAAAGAATAGCATGGTATAGAGATAACCAATCCATACCCAAAATCATATCAAGTCCAAATATTAACCAACAAAAGATCAACCCTAGTTTCATAGCCCCCAATAGTAACCAAACAAGAACGGTAGGCATGATCTACCATAATATAGTCTCTTACGGGTGTAGACACATAAACAGTAGTATCCAAAGATTCACGAGACATATCCATATATGATGCAAAGTACGATTACACATACGAATAAGTAGAAACCAGATTGAATAGTACTGAAGCATCTCTATAACAAACCGGAACAATACCTTTAGTGACTGCATATGATGCAACTGCTTCAGTTCTACCAGGGAAAATGTAACAACGGGCTTGACCATCCCCTCTAATACATCCTTTACATGCATGTTCCTCACCTCTAGCTAGCGTGCATGTGGTGCAGTATTTGGCGCGGGAATCATATCCTAGGAACCCTGTTGAGGTACAATCATTCAAAGCCTAGGGAAATATCTCATAATATGCCTCGAATCACCGTACTTATAACATAATCTTTGTGGACATAGTTGCAGGAACTAAGTCTTCCTCAGACGACTAGAATAACCATTATACGAACTCTGCATGGGAGGTGCACTAAAGGATGATTGTCCAGTACGAGTGCTTAGAAATCCATGGCTAGTAGGAGCACTACGTGAAATCTGAAGTGTTGACTGTATTGGACAACTAACATAACTTCTACCGTGACGACACTTGCCATAGAGTAGGCACCACTAAATCATCCCTAAGCACGAGGCTTCTTTGCGTCCATATCATCCCTCTCCTTCCTGCTAATATGCTTTAGCCTACTTGCAATCTCCACAACCTGGTAAGTCCCTCAATAAATCTACAGATTTTCTCTCTATTAGTGTAAACCAAGGAAGGTGCATGATGATAACTTTGTAAACCACATAGCATATTGTGTCACGGTCATACACTCCTGGCGAAAATGCCAAACTCACTAAACAACCCATCCCTGAGGGTTTGTAGAATAAACTCCCCAAGAAAAGAACTAAGAATTGGGACCATATGAGTGGTGCTGAACAAGATGGCCTACTTGACTCATAAGTCTTCCACCATCTGTATGTCAGTCGTGAAACTGAAAGGTAGTAAAGTCGACTCTTTTCGACGCACCAAACCCAAAGTACGCAGAATACATTGTCACTAATCCAAGAAACCCTATGTATCCTTAGTAGGACCTTTACTGAAATGAGGAGGACGGAGTTTTCTTAAACTCTCCATCCTTTTATAATCCTCAGCAGAAAGTAATGGCCCAATCTCGAGCTAAACTTGAATGAGTGGTTGCACTGGCAGAACACTAGGAGTCTGATAAATACGAGCCAACTACTCTGGTGTACTTGAGGTGGGAGTCTGGGCTCCCCCCCCCATCCTGTGAAGTAGCTGGGGCAACCAGAAACAATATTGCCTAAGTCAAGCTCTCAAACACAATCATAATACTAGCCAAATTCTCCTAAAGTCCATGTGTAGCAATAGGTCCCTCATGTACCTGAGTTGGTCCCACCTGTCCAACATGATCGGGCACCCGAACCTCAATTAAAGCTATTGGTAGCTCCACAATTGCTGTTGTAGTAGAACCTCTAGTTGTGGTGTGGGCCCCACCTCAGCCTCTACCTCAACCTTGACCTATTGGGTCTCTGACAATGCGCATTGGTGCATGCTCAGCAGATCTACCAGAACGAGTCCTCACCATTCGTGAGAGAATAGAAGATTTAAAGTTCAAACTTTGGGATAAACAAATCCGCATGATAAAAGGTGAAAGAAAGATAAGTTTTCCTAACATTCTGGTAACCTCTCGAAGATACGTACAAATGTCTCTGTACTGATTCACAAGACTCTTTTAAACTTGGTCATGACTCGTAGAACCTATGAACATGTGGATTGGATACAAACATGTCATGACCCAAAATCCCATCAAAGGTCGTGATGACATTTAACCTCCGAGACTAGGTAAGCTAATGACAACAAAAGAACACAACTAAAGAGATATCATGTTCAACTCGTTGACAAATACAGAAAATTATACATGGTTTTGAAGTATAATAGTAAAAGCCCTAATCTTACTAGCGAAATCACTAAAACATGAATTATTAAAAATTATGGTATATCCATCTTTCAATAACATGTAAGACATTTCATTTACCATCAAGCATGAGGAGAATACTTCTCTATGCCTACATGTTAAATATATATGTCAAGTCAACAACATCATAGTAAAACCATCAAGTATACTCACATTCAGCACGCTCATGGTGCCTATCCCCAATGCCCCTCACCATCACGCACATAACAACACTCAGCACTGTATGGGTACCTGTCACAAATTCCCCTTACCAAAGAACATATATGATCTTGTACCTGTGCTCACTGTGAATACCAGACTACAGAGGGGTGGATACTTTCCTAAGCGCTGATCCAATATAAGGCAACAATCAATATAATTGTTGCGGCGTGCAACTTGATCCAAATGTCAATCTGTTGTAGTGTGCAACCCGATCCAAATATCAATATGTTTCGGTGTGCAACCCAATCCAAATATCAATCCATTGCAGCATGCAACCAAATCCAATTATAAATCACAATAGATCACTATGGCCTACATCAGTCATCAACCGCTCAAGTCTCAATGGCTCACCTCTCATAGAACTCAGCCCAAATAGTATCACATATAGAAGGCATCTAGAGCATGTGTTATGACATACAAATGATGTACAAATACTGAGATATAACATGCAAATGAAATATTATGACTAAGAATACGACAACAATCAAGGAAAACAAATCAAAATTGTAACAACGACCATATCATGTCTCAATAGGTAAGCACGTAGCCTAAACATGATGCCTGTCACACCCCAAACCCGAGGAGCGCGACCGACACTCAACCGAGTAAACCCAGTCGAGCAATCCTAATTTACATTAACCTCTCATCATTACTTATTCATGATTTACCAAAACATCATTTGATCATGACTTTTAAATTTAATACATTTGGCTCAATGGCCTACAATCTTTCTCATGATGGGTGTGTAGCGTCATAAATAAGTGTGAACATAAATACATGACAAAACTCAAATCTTTAATTACATGACCCACGGTGTACATGGAGTTTCTATGACAATAGATACCTAAATACATAAATTGAACTAGACCCAAACACCCACTAGAACTATAGTGGGCTCACCATAAGCTGAGTAGTGAAGAAGATCCCTATCAAAGATCCATATCATCTTGTAGAAGTATACCTGCATCCATTAAAAGATGCAGAGCCCCCGGCAAAAGGGACGTGAGTACATGTGGAATAGTACTCGTATGTAAGGCAGTCAAAAAAACATATGTAATGTGTTCACTCAAATAAGAGGCAAATAAAATACGTTAAGAAACTATGAAACATTCCATAGAATCACATTTCAAATCTTATCATACTTGCATCATTCTAAACTTCTTTTAGGACCAACTGAGCCATATGAACTATACGTGGAATATAGAATATAATGTAATTGTAAAAACATATACAAGAAAGGCCAATGAAAGTGACACCTTCCACCCTTATTTTACATATATACTTCTCATAGAACGTCCTTAGTGTTCATATATCATATTATACACCTATGCGTCTCCTAGAGCGTTCACAATATCAGCTATACAATACACTTGTGCATTTCATAGACTGTTCACAGTGTTCACTTACACAATACAAATACACCTATTCAAGGGCTTGAAAATACAACATGAATATGATGAATCATGGTAATAATAAAAGGTCTTAGATAGTCGTTAACGTTAAGAAAATTTATTTAGAGCTTCCATTCAAATTTATAGATATTAAGTCAGGAATTCTCTATAACCACCTTCACACAAAGCGGCCCTACCGCCTCACCCCAACATATGCGGGTGTAGATGCATCATGATACCACAATCTCTACACAAAGCGGTCATGCCGCCTCACCCCAATATATGCGGGTGGAGGTGTATTCCACAAAACCACAACCCCTACACAAAGCGGTCATGCCGCCTCACCCCAATATATGCGGGTGGAGGTGTATTCCACAATACAACAATCCCTACACAAAGCGGTCATGCCACTTCACCCCAATATATGCGGGTGGAGGTGTATTTTACAATACCACAATCCCTACACAAAGCGGTCATACCACCTCACCCCAATATATGTGGGTGGAGGTGTATTCCACAATACCACAATCCCTACCCAAAGCGGACATGCCGCCTCACCCCAATATATGTGGGTAGAGGTGTATTCCACAATTCCATAATCCCTACACAAAGAGGTCATGCCGCCTCACCCCAATATATGCGGGTGGAGGTTTCTTACACAATACCACAATCCATACACAAAGCGGCCATACCGCCTCACCCCAGTATATGCGGGTGGAGGTGTATTCCACAATACCACAATCCCTACACAAAGCAGACATGCTGCCTCACCCCAATATATGCTGGTAGAGGTGTAATCCCAAGCACAATACCATATATAAACTCAAAGCGACATAGTTTGTCATTCCATTTAAGGTCAGAATATCTCATATAATTAGAATACTTCATGTTCATGCTCATCATGGAGAAATACCACTCATTACATTAGCACATGCATGGTAAATCAATAAGTTGATTTCAATGGCACATGGGCCCAACTCCTTTTCTTAAGGTACATCATCATTTAACAAAGAACAACTCCCTTCCATCTCATTATTCACTCCCTTGACATCTTGAGGTCATTATCTAGGTTCATGACTCTTGGGTACATAACAATCAAAGTCATTTACATACATTATTTCAGAAGCATAAAACTATAGTTGAAACCATTGAGACATACAACACTTCATAATTCTCATTTAGGTAACGACCATATTTCATGTTCATACTATCACTTACTTGTACTTGCCATGGGTGATCATAGAACATTAAGAGCATTTAGAACATTTAGGAACATCATAGTCTTTACTCGAAAGAACGTAGGGGCTTATAACACATTGGAAACAAACGTACAAATACGTACATCTCATAACCTTTCACACCATATATCACTAAATCAATACTTTCAACCACTTACAATATTATTATTTCATTGGCTCTCTAGGCCATACATATGATTCTTCTTTCCTGGAACAATGTCCGTATTTTATATTCCACACTTTCATATCTTTCCTTTCATGGATCATCATCATAAATATCAACATATACAATATTTCGGAAATCACAATTTTAGGTTCATTAGTAATGAAGACTTTAAACACAATAGATTTCTTTCCAAGAAATGGGGTAAAATGATTGACAATCGAAGCACAAGTTAAAATCATAAACAAGTAACACATCATTTATTCTTAAAATACTTTTTCCCAAAAAGTACAATACACAATTTCCACTCATGAATATGTAAGAATGCAAAACACATTGAAAATACTCACTAAACATATGGGCACCACTTGAGTTCATAATCTTTTAGAAAATTCTATTTTCAAAGTTAATTTTAGAATAGTTGAATCAAAGCTCATTTCATAACCTTTCTCACATCATCTCATTTCATTGGTTCCATTCGCTACAAGTATAACTTTCATTCTTGGCACGTCGGCCACATTATATATTCCCAATTCACTTATTTCACTTCCAACCATCTTTATAGGTTATCAACAATAAGACATTTCCTATCAAGACTTTAGGTACATATATGAGCAAGTAAGAGTCTTAAGCATATTGAGTTTTCTCACACAATTTGACATCATAACCTTCATTTGAAACACCACTCAAAGACATAGCATTTTAATACACATATCATTCTTGAACACATCCTCAAAGGATAACATAATGTGATAGGAACTTTCAGAACAAGTTTTGATTACAAAATTCTCATCACTTTGCTTATTCGAAACAATCGAATTTATTGGGAATAACTCAGAACATAGAATAAGGAACTTGAGACAACCATACTTGGAACTTACAGGAACATCATGGAATTCAATTCTAATAGAGAATGTTTAGCCAACATACATCGCTTTGAGCTTTCCTTAATTTACTACAACGATCCACTACACTAAACAACTTCAATCTACAATAACAACATCAAATGGGACAAATATTAGTAACAAATTCCATAATTTAGGCCATTTAGGCATTTTATCAAACACCTAGTAGGTATGAATCTCTACACCTCTTAACCATAGAATTAGTTCATCCAACTACTACTATTTACCAACAATTTATCCCACCATCATTCTAAAATAATTCATAACTTACAACATCACATACATGACCATCCATCCATACCCAACCAACAAATATCCATCAAATAATCACCTTTCAATCTCTACAATTGTTATGTATTTAAATTGGTAACTTATGGCTTCCAAACACCATACCATAAGTTACAATAATTAATTCATACTCATATTCCCATTATATATCCATACATGTAAGTCTAAGGCTGTAGGATTACCTTTTGGAAGAAATCTTGCAAAATCCTCCTTTGAGTTCTTGAAGAAATTTCTTGCAAATCTAGTTATTTTATGTGTAGATTTCATCAATACTACTGTAGAAATGATGGAATTTCACACTAAGATAATGGGGATTGCTTACCTTGAAGAAGAGAGGGGTTGATGGTCTTGAGACAATGGAGAAGAGCTCCAAAATCTGTCCAAGTGAAATGGGGAAAATGAACCCCCAAGGTGAGTAGTTATAAATGCTTCAGGTGGGGGTAGCGTGTTAGTCCTAGTGCCAAATGCCTATACTTCACTGGTTTTCAAAGTTGCTGAGAGGGCTGGCATGCCACAATCCGTGCGTTGCACGGACCCCAGCACGCTCCCAGTTATTTTCTTTTAGATTTCTAGCTTCTCTACTCACCCTCAATTGATACCTTGCTATGATATAGACCTGAATTGACTTCCAAACCTTCATATAAGTATGAAACCATAATTACATAATAACATCCTTTCCATTTCATGTATCCAACATGTTACACACAAATTCTTCCCATTTACATAACTCCTTAAAATGTTTCAACACACCTTAAACATATATTTTCATTTCAAAATGACGTGGTTCTATCCCATAGGTCTCCTTTAATACTCGAATACCTTAATCCCAAATATCGTTGTCGCATTTTAAAATCTTAAGTCATTAGGAAATTTTAACGGGTCCTTACAATGCCTAGCACGATTAACAACTCAAGTACTCATACAAGTAGGGGGAAATACAAAAATAACGAGGCATGATAGGAAACAAGACTTATAGGATCCTAAAGTCTACACGGATTATGATTACCCCGGCGTACGCACACACGCTCGTCACCTAGCATATGTGTCACCCCCAACACATCTCAGGTATCATAGTCCACATGGATAATTACCCTCAAACAAGCCAAATCCATACTCTAAAAACTCATCCCCGCACGAATCAACCACCAAATGGCTCTATACTAGCTACAACCAACTCAAAAACATCAAATAATCTAATAGAAATCAAACACAAACGATAAAGGTCAAATTTTTAATTAAATACTCAAAGTCAAAAAACAAATCAACCCAGGCCCACACTCCTGAACAAGACAAAACTCACATATTTTGATAGCCCATTCGAATACGAGTCCAGCCATACATGTTTTATCCAAAGATGACTCAAAATTGATGTTCAAAACTTAATTATTCTCTTTAAAAAGGTTTTGACAAAAAAAAACCCCACTTTCTCTTTCCGATTCATCAATCAAATGCCAAAATCAAAGATGAAATCATGTATAATAATAGAATCTGAGTAAAAAATAATTACCCCAATCCACGTAGTTAAAATCCCTTAAATAATCACCCAAAATCTGAGTTCCCAATCTCAAAATGCGATAAAATGAGTTCCAAGTTCGAAAATAGATTCTTATACTGCTATTTCAAGAGTGCCATACGCGATTGTGGGACCAAATTCACGATCATGAAGCATAAAACTTCAACTGCCTACTAGAATCCTACAAGAACGCGACGCTAGGTTCACGATCGCGAATCACGACTGCATAGACATACACGAACGTGGAGTCCTCACGCGAACGTGAAGGTCAACCAATATGACCTACCAAGCCTCGCTTAACACTATGTGAACACGAATCCAGTGTCGTGAATGTGAGGAAGGATGCCCAGCCAGCTCCTAAAACACTCCGCGATCGTGATAAACAGTCTCAACACCAGAAAATAAGAGAAACTAGCAGTGTAAACATGAGAAAATATGATCAGAAACCAATCTGAAACACACTCGAGCTCCTTGGAACCCTGTCCGAATATATCAACGAGTCCCAAAACATACCACGAACCTATTCGAGGCCTCAAATCACACATAATAACATCAAAACAACTCAATTAAATCTTAATGAACAATTTCGAATTTCTAAATTCCAAACTCTAGTCGAACAAGTCTAAACAACTTGGAATTGCCTCAAATTTTGCACAGAAGTTCAAACTGACACAACGAACCTATCCCAACTCCCTAAACCAAAATACGAACCCGATAACATCAAACTCAACTCCCAGTCTATTTTATGAACTTTTCAAACTACTAACTTTCAACAATTAGCCTCAAAATCATCTAGGAACACCATGACTCAAATCTGAGCATACTCCCAAGTCCAAAATAACCATTCGGGCCTTGTGGAACCATCAAAACTCCGATCCGAGGTCAAATATACAAAGTCAAACTTGGTCTACTCTTCCAACTTAATGCTTCTAAATTGAGAATCATTCTTCCAAATCAATCCCGAACCACTCGAAAACCATATCCGACCATACATGCAAGTCATAATACATCATATGAAGCTACTCAAGACCTCAAACGACTAAATTAAATGCAAATGCTCAAAATGACCGGTCATGTTGTTACGTTCTCCCCTACTTAAACATACGTTTGTCCTCAAATGTTCCAAGAGTCATTCTGAAGCGATGAGTGATCCCACATAACCTCTAACCACAAAGGCCCATCAATATAACCTAACTGAAGATTCTTTCTTCAGCCTTCATCCATAAACCTAAGAACTCAATCTCCAACATCCGGCATTCATTATAAGACCTGATTATCGCATCTATACATTGTATAAGTTTGAGTAATCTTCATCAATCCATAACTATATCCCAAGATATAATCACTTGATATACCACATAACTCAAATACTCATAGCAATAACTTTCAACCATAATAGTTGTGAAATAACAAACCCGGTACCAGCGATATACCTCATACAAAACAAAAACCTTATTTTGAACCTTTGTACATGGCCAAGGATGACAAAAACACACAGAAGCTCATAACCACTCATCAGATCACTCTCTCGCCCGCCAAGAACCATAGCACAAATTCTATATTGATTAATGACAATATTTTACTAAACATACCTTAACCAAATATAATGGCAAAAATTCCAGCTCCAACAACCTGGTCTCATCCGCTACAAGTTGTTCGACCAACATGCCACACCAATACCACCTATAGTCACATACTACACAATCCATGCACAAAACAAGCAATAATTCGAACATGACCAATGATGGAAGGAGAACTCAATAAGAGAACCATCCCGCAAGCTCAATAGATACCACCACAAAACGCAATACTATGAACCCATCCACAACGAGAAAACACAACACACAAAATAAGCACAAGGAATCATATCCCTAACACCACTTCACTGCGATGTGTAACCCGATCCAAACACACCGGTCCACATGGGATATCCTTTATCCAAATTCTCATACTCACCAAACACGTGTATATCAATATCAAGCACGCGAAGCGCATGACCATAACCATGGAGAAACGGATAGCACAATATACCACAGACTAGAAGACCAAAACCAAGATGCAATAAACCATTTAACACACCAAGATCCATCTTGCTTAAGTTTTGTCACAAGGCCCAAACAGAACTACATCCTGTTTTGTAAATGGTCAACAGTCTCACAACCCATGGTAGCATAAGCGAGAAACACATGGAGCATATATGAATATGAATAAGATCAACTCTAGTAAATGACACACCCCTCAACAATAGCTGTACCGAGTAAATAATCTGATAAGATGTGGAATACACACCCTCATTAAGCCTATCAGTAGGCCCCCAAATCAATTCCAATCATCCAAAAATAGGAAAATAACCTTCCAAAATACCACAATAACCTAACCACAAAACATATAATTCGTTGTCTAACTCTGGCCATATCTTCACAGTCTACCACAGAGAAATAGTCTGCCTCTAAGAACATCCAATCTCCAAATCCCAAGAATACAAGAATCTCCCTAACCGATCCCAACTCCACGTAGAAAAATTTGAACATCAACAGTCAACAACCAGGAAATTCCCGTAATACCACTCAAGCATCCGCAAGTCAAAACATTGTGGGACTTTTTAAAATGTGCACCCTTCTCATGTGATACCAGATAGTTCCTACATTATTCGAAAGGTCTAAAATTGTCAATGTAGTCTAGAACTCATGCCCTTCCATTCGAAGTTGAATTGCAACCTTGTACATGTAAATCTCAACCCCACACGACACACCTCAGCTACCATTCCATCATATGAAAACATGAGAATCACATTATCAACTCTGAATCACAACTAGGATATACACCCTGTCAACCAAGAATATTTACCTTGATCCCATCCAAGAGTAAATAATAGAACGCAACAAACTCTCCATGTATATAGAAAACATATGTTCCTAGTCGTGATCAAAACCATCGAGATTTCTTTGAAACCGATTAGTACAAACCAAGCCATCAGTACTCAATCCTTATAACTCAACTAAGTCACGTAGGTCACCAAACTCAAGAGCATTTCCATCAAACACTTGTTGAATTTCACCACACTAGAGGAACTAGTCACCTTTATTACTATGTTGATCCAAACCAAAAGTTGACTCGTTTCTTCAAGTCTCTCTCGACTTGGCTTCAATTTAACACTTATCCTTTCCAATAACACTATGGTCCTTAATCAAAGCTCAACCCAAGAGATCCTAGCATGAAACCATGTCGTCTTATGGCCTGGAAGCCATTGTATTCCCTCTTGAGCACCCAATATTACTGCAACTAAGATACCCACTATGAAGAGACCTTATGTAAATTTGAAGTTATTTAATTAACATCTCTAGTACTGAAATATAAATCACTAATGATACATAAATACCTTAAGTCTAACCACCATCAAATGCAAATCTCAAACTTTAGCCATATACAAATCCAGGAAATCTTCAAATACCACATAAGGACCTTGAACTCATTAAAACCTTCTGAGAGTCATCCACTCTTCTCAAATCCCCAGTGCACTACCAATAAGAGTCTGACGACCTGTGCTCGATTAGCACACAAACACTTAAATAAGTAACCTCACATTTAAGCACCAAGTGAATCCCTTCTTCTTGCAAACTACATCCACCACGAATAATAAACCTGAATCATTCCAAGATTTCCATATGCCCAAAAAGTATAGTACATCATACACCCAGCAATTTCCTTCCCCTCACAAACCTCGAAGTCACCCCTCTTCATGTCGTAACTGATCCATAATTATGCCTCAAACCAAAACTAATATAACATATGACCATGCACTCTGATCATCGATAGCAGACTCCCCCACTTGTCTTGAAGCCATAAAACATAGCATATGATAAACCACAATGCCCTTAGTCCATAACTATCATGATCTCGCACTGTAATTTAACCAAATCATTTATATGCTCATGCAACTCTAGCCATAAAATACCTCAAATTATCTTCTAACATATTCATCCTTATGACAATCGTGCGAACATCCTTAAGTGATCCACACTCAAATTGCAGCAAATATAACCTCTCTAGTTGAAAGAAAGGTCTCCTTAGTAATATCATAAAGATCACACATCTGCAGACCACCCGATGGAGATAAGCCACATGCTTAGCCTCAAAGTGGCATCTCTGTATGCCCGATCATGGTATCAATCACTAAGCAATCAGTTAATCGTTCCAAGGCTAAACTCATCAACGAGACATATGAATATACTTCATTCCACAAATGTACAACTAAAGGATCCCTCAACACACTCATAACCCGAGACTGTACAACACATCAAAATAGAAATCAAGCATCTATAGTCCTTTACGCCCCATGCAAACCCTTCTCGTCACATCCAACCATCTAAGCACATCCCTCAGTCACATAGTGCTCATTATATAGCTATCCAATCACTCACTGACACATCAATCTCACTCCTAGGGACAGTACCAGATATATGAGCCTAAATCACATACTCACATAACTAAAACCATTGAACCCAAGATGAGGTATGAACTTGGTCTCAAGTCCTCCCGATTGACCTATCTTTACAACATAGAGAACACATCTCACACCACATCCATGACACCAAAAATCGTCGATGCACTGTTGATACTGAGTGCTCAAATTTACATACATGGATGGAAGGAAATCAATGATATATGCTTCAAGCTTAATCAATGCCATATGATAAAGAAAGAAAGATTAGAAGTTTCCTATATACCATGTATCCTTCAAAGATTTGTATGGACGTCATCATACTGATTTACAAGACTCTACTATACATTTACTCATGAATCGTAGAACCTATGAACATAAAGCTCCGATACCTCCAACTAGTCGATATGGAAACTAACCCAACCCGTTAGGTAAGCTAGACAAAAGATAACATATTTATAATAGAGATTTATAAATAATTAATAAAATAAATAACTAAACTTCCATATAATACCTCAAAGATTGGTAGTACAATTCATGAACCACTAAGATTTAAATTTACAAAGCTAGTACAAAATAAATACAACATTTGTTTGAATATACCTAAACAGAGTACGAGTCCAAAACTACCAAGGACAAGTGGTAGCTATATCCAAAAAGCAGGTACATCTTCAATACCAACTCTAGTCATCCATAACACCTCGGCTCTATCTGCACGCAAGGTGCAATAGTATAGTATGAGTACAGCCAACCCCATGTACTTAATAGCAAACCTAACCTTAGGCTAAAAGCAGTGACTAGCTCAAAAGAATGTCAATGTTCAATACCAATAATCAATTACATCACAAGATATAATGATGACAACAAAAAAAAAAACAACTCAAGATATATCATGTTCAACTCATTCATAAATATAAAACATTAGAAATGCTTTTCAAGTATAACAGTCAAAGCCCCAATCTTACCACCGAAATTACTAAAACATGAATTTATCAAGAAAATTGTGATTTCCAATATTCAACAACACGTAAGACATTTCATTTACCATCGAGAATATGGAGAATACATCTCTATGCCTACATGTCAAATATATATGTCAAGTCAATAACATAATAATGAAACCATCAGGTATACTCAAACTCAACACGCTCACGATGCTTGACCCAAATGCCCATCACCATCACGCACACAACAACACTCAGCACTGTATGGGTGCCTGTCACAACTGCCTCTCACCAAAGCACATATATGACCGTGTGCTTGCTCTCACTATGAATACCAGACTCCGAAGGAGCGGATCCATGCCAAAGTGATGATCGAATTATCAATTTGTTATGTGCAACCCGATCCAAATATCAATTCGTTTTGACATGCAACCCGATCCAAATAGTAGTAAAATCTAAACATTAATGGCCACCGACCATGCTATTTTTATAATACTGGCCAAGCATCCGCATTTCAATATCCAACACTCCTACCACAAAATAAACCATCCTCAGGCTACTCGAAAAAGTGCCAGCGTACTCTAAACATCTGAAATCCTCCCCTCGCTCCTCCGAGCTCGTGACATTCTAATCAACACCGAACCGCCACCTTGATCCTCAACATCCAATTTCCAGACGACTCACTGCACTTAGCATGACACTACGTGAGAGTACAAGAATTTCATCATAACCCTTGAACTACTAATAGAATAAATACTTCATTGGCTAGAAACGTTTCACTTAACTCATTTCATAAGAACCATTGCAACACGCAACTGAATTCTCATAAACACAGAAAATACAAACCTCAAGTCGTGGTCCAAACCGCCATAACTCTTCCAGGATCCATTTACACATAACAAGGCAATTAGAATCAAATGCCTCCCAAATCAATCCAATTATGGTGACTGTCAAGCCCGCGCGTACAACCATCAACCACTTGTATAACTTAACACGCCGACGGAACTGATCATTGCCACAATCATGTTGATTCAAACCATTACTAACTGACCCAACTTTTTCCAATTTACTCTTTAACTTGACTTAGAAATAATAATAGCTCTATTGAAAAACATAATGATACTCAATCAACATTCATCCCGAGTAACCCGAATCACGAGACACCATCGTCAATACCCATGAGTTATCTTATGCTCTCCTCAAGCGTAGAATAGCATATCCACATTGTACACTTATTATGCGAGACCTTCCGTGAATCCGAAGAAATTTCTCCCATTTCTCCAATACTACACCGCAGACCCGCTGATAACATAGAAACACTTTAAGTCCCTTTCATAACCCACTGCAAAAAAACTCAATCCTTAGCCACACAATGGATCCGAAATCCTTAAACACTACACTTTAATTCTTGAACCCACTAGAACCATTATTGAAGGTAACCCACTCTAACACAGTCTCGAATATAACCAAACTCCAACGCACTGTTAGCACATGAACACTCTCTCAAAGAAGCAACCTGATTAATTTCTTTCCTTGTATATCTTTTCCACAAGAAGCATAAACTCTGAGTCTTCTCAAAACCTGCACATTCATCAAGTTCTTATCTCAAACTAGCCCTAATAATTTCTTCTCTTAGTCATAATAATCCACCAATGCACCAATAACCAGAAATCGCACAGGCAGACAACAACGTGATCCAATCGTAGATGGTGTTCTCCCCCACTTAACTTTAAGCTACCATCACATAAATGTAGAATCCAACAAGATTCCTCCTACTCAATTACCATGATCTCGCACCGTCAACCCGCCAAATTTATCATAGTCTCTTGTTAAACGTTTCATGAACATTCCGAATTATCAGACACAATCTCATATTCGACCTTCTGTCGGGTAGTAAGTAGAACTCTTCGTAGAAACTTCAACAAAATACGCAACTTCTAACCTGCTCACAGGAGAGAACCCACATGTGGAATTCCATACCGACATCTTCCAATGACGCTGCACTGGGTACAACTACCACGAAATCAACAAACCCTCCTGAGCCCATGATCGTCCACCAATTGTATAGGTTTGTTCATTCCCCATTGACATCAACTGAAAGTCCGACAATACATTCCAAACTCGAAGTCATGTCATATCACATAATGATAATCAAGTTTATACACCCCTAAACACTCCAAGCACACTTCTTTCCATCATATTCAACCTTCCTCAACACAGTAGCCACCATTCTAAATAAAATCCATAGACCTAGTCACTATCCACCATGATCTCCAAATTGCTCTAAACTTTTCTCAAGGCATGTGGCTATCTTACCACAAAATCCATATGTTACTCTGCCACTACCACTTTTGCTAAAGCATCTCCTTTAAGCAACTTCTCGACTTTTTCTTCTCATACTTGACCTGCTAGCAATTCAACCACCGCAAGACACCTCCCACCATGTCCTTCCTCACCCTTCACTTCCCGAATACGACTTCAAATCAAACTCCCTACCTGTATCACCTGAACTAATAAATGGCTACAAACTATAAGCCTCCTCGAAGATCATCTTTCTCAAACCATCAACATTAGAAATACCAACTCGATTCTAAAACCACTACACACTACCATCTCTGACAACCGCTTTTTAGGAAACATTTCACAATACCCTTCCCCTGAAGGCAAATCAAAGAAGACCATAACACCGACGAACATTAATGCATTTAACCAAGGACGACGACACCACATCACAAATGATAATTCCACCACGATAAAAAATATCAAGTCCTGTTACTCCATCAACCAAATCCTGAACATCTATAGTTCGATTGCCTTTCCTCCGCTGGAATTAGATGTCAAACCTCTAATCCATGAACCAAGAAATCCTCCAATCGAGTCATTCACTGTTGCGACCCATAACTGAGCAAGATACCACTCACAACAACACGGCATGATAACTACGCACAGACATCATAATAATATGTGCACAACCTCAAAACCATTGCAATACTGATACAGGGCTAAAATGACAGAACCCCCTTCCACAAGACGAACATAATAATTTGCTCAAATACGCAAGGAGAAACATCCTACACCACATCTGCAGTACCACTACAACTTCTTAATGCCCAATTGATAACAAGCGCTCTACGTCGCATAAGATTGAGTAAGAAGAAAATGAAGGCATAAGCTATAACGGAATCAAATCGCACGATGAGGAATAAAGAAGGGAAGTGCTCCTAAATGCCCTATAGCCTCACGGAGATAAGTACAGACGTCTCTGTACCAATCCGCAAGACTTTACTAGACTTGCTTATGACTCGTGAGACCCAAGTGAACTTAGAGCTCTGATATCAAGCTGTTATGACCCGATTTTCCACTGTAGGTCGTGCTGGTGACCAACGTCGCCGTTAGGTAAGCCAACAGTGAACTATCAATTTAATTATTCATTTTTATTATTTTTGAAATCATGAATCTTGTTAGGCGGAGACACAAATGCGTTAAAGTCGTAAATGAATACAATTTAAATAATATACGAGTAAAGGTGTATCGAGGTTAAGCAAACCATAAACAAATTCTAAAAACATCCCAAAACCCGGTGTCACTAGTACATGAGAATTTATTAAGGAGTAGAATACAAATACAACATCTATCTAGAATGTAAATAAGACATGATAAATTAAATAGTACGATGGAGACTTTGTGGGTTGCGATACGTAGCCTGGAATGCAGCTTACCATAAAGTCTCCTTAGCAGTTGTGCCAACGTGCCAAGATGATCACTAAATAAACCTATCAGATCCTGCATATTTAGTACAGAAGTGTAGCATGAGTACGTAAATCAACGCATATCCAGTAAATATCTAGCCTAACCCCTGAGAAGTAGTGACAAGGGGTCGACATCGACATTTACTAGAGGTCAAATAATGAAATATGATAAATCATAAGAAGATCTGAAGCACAACAACAATAATGGGGTAAAACTGTAAGTTACATAATCTTCCATAAATTTCTTTTAAAGATATAATTTTTCTCAGTCTCGTGTTCTATATCAATAGATCATATGTATCAAGTGCCAGTAGCAAATGGATAAGAAATACCATATAAAATGCCAGGTATCAGTGGAAGGATAATCTCACAAATATTCGAACTGCTAGCGATATAACGCATAATTATGCCGAGCTCGTACGACCCAATCCAAAATAATGTGTACATTGCCGAGGGTCGACCAACACGAACCATAGATGCATATATTATACTACCGAGGCATTCGGCCCGCTATACAAGAAAGAAAGGATCTTAACGAATTACGAGACACGTGCTTACAATACAGTACATGAGCATAAATTAAATATAACGTTTACCATTTCTCAAATAACTTTCCAACAACTCAAAGTTATAAGGCTCAGCCAAGGTGATAAGGCTCGGCCTAATATATATATGTATTTCTAAATCAATTTCAATTATAAATTCAATTAATTAAGCCAGCAGAATGAGTTCAAATAATTCAAATATTACATGATAAAGTCCTAAGTCTACCCGGACATAAACATGCTTTATCTACGTACGGAATCTCATCATCTCGTGCGTACATAGCACCTACAACTAGTAGCACATAATAATTACATCACCTAGAGGGTAGTTTCCCCCTCACAAGGTTAGACATGAGACTTACCTCGCTCTGATGTTCCATAACCAACTCCAACGCCTCTCTAACACCTCAAACCAATGCCCATCGATAATTTAACAATTTATAATTTAGTCATAATCAAACAAGGTGAAAATCAATCAAAATATACTCCAATGCATATAATTTAACAATTTATAATAATTCTCAACTCCGCTCGAAAAGTCAATAAAGTCAACCCTCAATCACACGTGCCCGGATTCCGAAACTTCTTGAAGATAATCATTACCCATATCACCATGAAGTCGAAGATATATTTTATTCCTAATTTCATGTCTAATTCCGTGGTAAAAATTCAAAAATACCAAATTCTATGTTTTCTGCAAAATCTCAAAATTTCCTCCAATTTCCATGTTCAAATCCATGTATAATTCATGTATTTAACTCACAATATGAAGAAATCACTTACCTAGTGGAGGATGATGAACAAGATCCTTCACAAATCGCCCCAAGCTCTGCTCCAATGGAAGATTTGAGATAAAATGAGCCAAAATCCATCTTTTCTAACTTATACACTGCTCAGATGACCTTCATCGCGAACGCTGAAAACCCCTTACGTTCGCGAAACACATCCAGCTTCAGCTCCCAATTCCCCTATGTGAATCCGATAAAGGGCACGCGAATGCGATGCTTTACCAGCCTGCCCATCGCAAACGCGTCTGCCCTTCAACAAATGCGAATTCCAAGCCAGCCACTAGACCAGCTTCTTCATCGCGAACTAGAAGCCTAGCCCCCCAAACCATCGCGAACGCATGACAAAAGTTGCGAACACAAAGCACAAAAATCCAGCTGCCAAAAATCCCACTGTGCGAACATGATAACAACAATGCGTTCGCAATGAACAACACCAGAACCAACAACAGCAACAACAAAACATGGAAGAATGATCTGAAACCATTCCGAAACACACCCGAGGCCCTCAGGACCCCGTCCGATCACACCAACAAGTCCCAAAATATAACACGAACTTATGCGAGGCATCAAATCAATTAAAACAACATCAAAACTATGAATCAACGATTGGAACCTTCTTTTAACTTTCAAACATTCAAACTTTAACGAACGCGTTTGATTCATACTTAAACATTCCAGAATAATGCCAAACTTTACGCACAAGTCACAAATCACGATACGAACCTATTCCAAGGCTCGAAACCTGAAACGGACATTGATAACACCAAAGTCCACTTCAAATCAAACTTAAGTTATTCTTAAACTTTTAATGCCAACATTCCATAATAAGCGCCGAAATGATCCCGGACCACTCGATACACAATCCAGACATACGCCCAAGTCCAGAATTATCATACGAACCTGTTGGAACGTTCAAATCCCGATTCCAAGGTTGTTTACTCAAAAGTCAAACCTTAGTCAACTTTTCCAACTTAAAGCTTCCGATTTTAGAATTTTCTATCCGAATCAACTTTGAAGTGCACGAAATTTGATTCCGACTACACGTACAAATCATAAAACATGAAGTGAAGCTACTCAAGGCCTCAAACAGCCGAATGACGCACTAGATCTCAAAATGACTGGTCGGGTCGTTACATGTTCAAAAATACTTTTTCTTCCTTTATCCTCTAGTTCCAAATATTATCGAGCCAAAATCAATACGCGTTTTGATGTAAAAATATAGTAAAGTTCTTTTACTTTTTCTCCCTCTCTCTCTCTCCTTCTCGAATCATTTAATAGGAATCTTTCCAATATACCATATTACATTTATGACAAACGAAACTAGCACTATTTGTGATCTTTCCTTTGAAGATTTTGTTGGTACATGATGTTGTATTTTAGCTTATGATAAATACAATGAATAAAAATAGTAGTGCTAATTGAAAAGGTTAAGAAATAATGCATTGTACCCATTTCAAATACAATGCATGTACAACACTGGTGAAATGCAAATTACTACAAAATGTACAAAATGCAGATTTTTTCCTTAGAATAATTTTGCTGAAACAGGATTGAAATGTTAAAGAAGTCATAAAAGTCAAACTTTTTACATCTTCAACAGCCGAGCTTGAAGATGGATCTTCCTGTAACAACTTGTTGTTTGCAATTTGTTGAAGGCTTCTAAGGCTTCATCATAACATTGAAAAGATTGGAATTAGATACCCTTGACTCGAACAATCATATTAACACACCCAAACCAACATTTGTATAATTCGACTTCTTACCACAAAATACAACAAAAATCATCGATTTGAGAACTTTTTTTACTTTTAATTGATTTTTCAAATTTGTTGAACGCAGCTATGGCTGTATCATGAGATTTGAAAGACTGAAAGATGGTACACTTAACCCCGATAATCATAGGAGAATATTAACTCCATGAGTAGTATATTCCTCACCTATTACCAGAAAATTCAACATACATTTTTGAATCACTATTCTTCTTCGACTTCACCATTGTTGATTACTCAATTTGTTCACTCACACTTAGAATAATACAGGAGAGCAAGAGATGAATAAACAATCAAGTATTAGGTTTATTTAAGTATTAGGACTTTAAAGAGGGATAAAATATACCTTAGGGTTTCGGCCATCTAGGGTTGTTTAAATATTAGGGTTTTGAAGACCTTATTATACGAAAGATATAAGAAATACACAATCAAGTAGATGTACATAGATGAATAAATTCAAAATATATACGCGTATACAAAAAAAGATGAAAAAATAAGTTTATGGGAAAGAGGGTTTGCAAGATTGATATGTTTCATGTATTGGTAAGGCAAGCATTCAATGGATGAGAGAGAATCAAGGAAAAATTCAAACCCTAATGGGTAGGGCAATTATGGTATAAAATTAGCACAAAAACCCTATTTTGGGTGTGATTTTACATTAATAACTCCATTTAGGGAATTGTGGCCAAAAAGAGTGGCAGAAAGGAATTTTCCATTTAAAAATATGTGCATTGTGGTTTATACATAATCTTTACATTTATAAACTTTATGTTTAATATAATTAATAGATACGTGCAATTCCTTATTGAAAATTTGGATTTAACAAATCCTCAAACAACCTTAACATTGGAGAAAAGTAAAAAGTTGTCAGCATAGTAAATGAAATGGCAAGTACCATGGTTCCCACGTGTAATGATTCGGCCGTTCGTTTTGAGTATTTTAGCCCTGATCTCCTATTTATTGCCTCCTCTATGTTATATTGTAGTTATGTCACTTTCCGGGGTGTTTGATTTTGATTTCGGGTGAGTTTCGGAGTAAAATGAGACACATAGTCCCTAAGTTGAGGTTTAAACTATAAGAGTTGACCGTAGTTTGACTTTTATGTAGAAGACTCCGGAATAGAGTTTTGTCGATTCTAATAACTCTGTATGGTGATTATAGAGTTAGGAGAGTGTTCGGATGTTGGTTTCAGAGGTCTGTATGTTGTTTCAGCGTGAATTGGCTAAAGTTGGAAAGTTGAAGGTTTGGAAGGTTTGAAAGTTTGACCGAGAGTTGACTATATTGATATCGGGGTCGGATTTTGATTACTGATATTCGAATAGGTCTGTCATATCATTTATGACTTTTGTGAAAAATATGAAGTCAATCGGATTTGTTTTGGTTTGAATCGGCATTAGTTTTGAAATTCAGCAGTTCATAAGTTCCTTAGGCTTGAATCGATGCGCGATTTATGGTTCTAGTGTTGTTTGATGTGATTTGACGCTTCGAGCGTGCTTGTATGATATTTTAGGGCTTATTGGTATGTTTGGTTAAGGTCCTGTTGGTGTCGGGTGTAATTCGAACCATGTTCGGTGCATTTCGGAACCTTGAGGATTGCTAAAACGGCTGAATTTTCTGATATTTAGTTTCCTTCATCGCGTTCGTGAGAGAGATCTCACATTCGCGAAGGGTATCTGGGAGGGAGGTGAGGGTTTTTCTTCCGTTCGCAAAGATGGCCACGTGTTCGCGAAGGGGTAAGAAGTTGTTCACCGCGTTCACGTTCGAGAGGTCGCGTTCGCAAAGAGGAATTTGGAAGCTGAGTTTTTTTGTGCTTCGCAAACGCGAGGCATAGTCCGCGTTCGCGAAGAAGGATAAAACATGGGGCAGAATGTAAGTTTCAAAATCGTGGGTTCATCTCATTTTTCATATTTTGAACATAGAGTGCTCGGTGTGAGGTGAGTTTTCGAGGGATGTTTAAGGAAATCATTGGGGTGAGTGATTCAATCCCCGATTGGTCTATATTTCATGAAGCCATTACTCTTTTCATCATTTAATTAGGCATTTGAGTGGGAAATTTGGGGAACAATTGTAAAGACTTCCTAGACTAAATTGTTGAGTTTTGAAAGGCAATGTGAGGTCGGATTTGAGTAATTCTTGTATGGTTGGACGCGTTATCGAATAGGTGTTCGAATTTTATAATTTTGGTCGGGTTCCGAGACGCGGGCCCGGGTTGAAATTTTGGGTTGACTTTTTATTTCTTTGCAAAGATCGTAACTTTATTATTCAAATTATTTTCCTATAGTTTATATTTATAGTATGAAGTTGTTTTGGCTAGATTTGAGCCGTTCTGAGTTGGATAATCGAGGGGAAGGCCTAATCTTAGATTGGGTTAGCATGATTTGAAGTAAGTGTTTTGCCTAACCTTGTGTGGGGGAAATTCCCCGTAGGATTGGTGTTGTTTGTGATAATTGTAATGTGTGGAAGCCGTGTACACAAAGTGTCGAGTGTGTATACGGGCTAAATATGGAAATTTACCAATTTTAGCTATGTGTATTCCTTTCATGCCTTAATTGAGTTATCTTAACATGTTATATTCATCATCATTAATCTATTTTCACATGTTTTACTTGTCTTATCTCTTACTTGCTAATTGCTCTACATGTTTAGTTGAAGTTCTTGTTTCCTTTACTCTGTATTCATTATTTAGTCATTGAACTCTTTACTTAAAGTTGTTAAATCGTGGAATATCTTGTTGTTGAAATTGGTATTGAGTTACAAAGGTTGTTGATTCACACTGAGGCAAAGTTTTAAATTGTAAATTACCATTCTATTGAGTCATTCATTTCCATTTGTTATTGTTGAGACTCTTGTGTACATTGAGGTTGAGTCATGGGCTCTTTATTGCGAAAAACACTGTTATTATTTGGTTTTTTTGCCAAGTTGTGATATTGGGCACTTGAGGTGCGATTTTTGATACGTTGTGAAATTGATACGCATGTGGCGGTATATATGGTTTTGCGGTTGAAACGCATGTGGTGAGATAAGATGTGCTTGATATGCGTGGCTAGTAGGGGAACAACTAGAAGTCATACGGTGTGATAAGGTGGGCCGAAACACAAGATGTTGTTTTGGAAAAATGATTTTCAAAACTAAATGCAAGGCTCCCGTGGTGATACAAGGAAAGATTGTGATTTATTTGTAACGACCCGACCGATAGTTTTGAGAATTGGTGTTCCGGTTGGTGGTTTAAGGTCTCGAGCAATTTCATATTATGTATGATGACTTGCGTGTGTGGCCGGATTTTTTTTTTGAAAAAGAATAAAAAGGGGGGGGGGCTTTTGATTATGAAGCATCATGAATGTGCCAATATGTGATCGGGGTGAGAGGTGGTTAGATTTAGGGGTAGCTTCGCTTCCCTAGGAAATGAGCTGCTATCCAATCAATTGCCACATACTTTTCTTTTATTTCCTCGAATTCGTACTCCTCCGGCCATCCCTTTTGTCAGATTTCAGATGATCCGGGATTGATTTGGAAGAATAATTCCTGTTTTAGAAGCTTATATGAAAAGAATTGACCGAAATTTGACTTTTGTGTAAGACAACTCTGGAATGGTATTTTGATGTTTCCAATAGCTTCGTATGGCAATTTTGGAGTTGGGTGTATGCCCGGACTAGCATTTGGATATTTCTAGAAGGTTTCAGAACTAATTGGCGAAAGTTGGTGTCACAAACCAAAACTCGTCCTGTCGTGATGGTGCCTACCGTAGTACTAGGCAAGCCGACATATCACACATACTAACACTTTTAAAACTCAAATATACTGAAGAATGTTTAAATAATTTAAGAATCTCCCAAAGTATCAGATATGAACCTCGAAACTCAATACAAAATCCTCCCAAAAGATCGGGATGTCACGGAGTACATGATCATTCTACATATATAACAACATAACTTGGTACACTGTCTGCAAAGTAAGACAAAATGCATAAAACCAAAAGATAGGGGAAAGAGGATCAAGGTATGCGGATGCCAAGCAGCTACCTCGATGATCTTCGAACAAGTAGACTCCACGATCATCGGCCGTCATACCCGAAAATACCTGAATCTGCACACGAGGTGCAGGGTGTAGTATGAGTACAACCAACTCATTAAGTATCACAAATATAAAAGGCAAGATAAGAGAAGCTTAATTATTGAAGTCACTAGTTAAATCAATACAATTCCATCCCTTTTAATTAACAAGATGTGAGATTTAAAGCTATCCCATAAGGCTTCGTGATACGAATATCCGTGTGTGCATACGCACTGGTTCTCCGCTGCCCTGCTCAACAGTATTATGGCATATAGGGGAATGAAAACTAGTAAGTCAGATAAATGATCAAGAAAATACAACTTTCACACACAACACGAACAACTCATGTGATGCACGGACAACTCACGTTCTAACAATAGAATCTGCACGGACAACTCACGTGTCAATAATATCAATATATGGATCCGCACTGAAAACTCACATGCTGCACGGACAACTCGCGTGCCAATAATATCAATATATAGACCCGCACGGGCAACTCACGTGCCAATAATATCAATATATAGACCCGCACGGACAACTCACGTGCCAATAATATAATCCGTCCGGCATAGCCGCAAGCCCCAGTCCAAAATATCATGCATAAGCTATAAAGCAAGTGTACAGGTATATCATGAATGAAATAAGATTCCCCTATCCATGGACTGGTGTAATAACATGCTAAAGTGTAGGCATGTGCAAAGTGTGGTATCATAGCTATATCCACAAATTTCATCAATGAAAAATATTTATCAAGTTCGTTCAGGTATCAATCCTCTGAGCAGACTCATCATGGCTTAATTAGATCACATAAACTGTTATCATATACTAGATATCGAAGATAGAAGCTAAACAGTCATTTTTGGGCTTATAGGAGACCGAGCACAACCCAAACATCAATATACAACCCCGGTGCCCTGCACATGGGATCATCCCCAAACATATGCGCACCCAAAAGCACGTGGCTATCACAACAAACCAGGCAATTGTTGCCTTAACCGAGTTTAAATACGATACCTACCTCAAGCAACTTGAATCACTCCGCTAGCAAGCCCTTGCCTCGTGAATCGGCCTCCGACCTTCTCGAATCTATCCATAAGCAATTCGATACAATCATCACGAGCTAAAGGAATCAATTTCATAAGAAAATACCAAGTTCTTAATCAAAAGTCAAAAAGTCACTCTAAAGTCGGCCCTCTGCCCATGTCTCAAAATCCGATATAAGTCACAAAATCCGGAAGCTTATTCAACCACGAGTCCAACCATACCAAATTTAACAAAATCTAACACCAAATTGACACCCAAATTCCCAATTTAAACTCTCCAAATCCCTAGCCTCAAACCCCCAAATTACACCTTAAAACCACACAATCTAGGTGAGAAAATCAATACGGAAACATAATTATTGGGAAAAATAAACCACAAATGACTTACCTAAAGAATTCTTCTCAAAATTGCACAATCTTGAGCTTGAAATGTTTTAAAATGATGAAAAATCTCGGAACCCTCATTTATAAGACACCGCCCAAACTTTTCGCACCTGCAGAACCGCTTTTGCGGTAAAATCCTGTGCTTTTACGGAATTCATTTAATCCTCTGTTGTTCAGATCTACGCTCTAGGTCCCACACCTGCGGAGGTTCTTCTGCGGCCCACCATCCAGTTCTGCGGAAATAGACCTCGCCCGCCCAACTCCACTTCTGCGAAGCTTTGATTGCACCTGCGGGCTCGCAGTTGCGGTCACCCCCTCTCACTTGCACCCTGTCCCAAGTCTGCCCAGCTCCGCACCTCCGCAAATCCAGCCGCATCTACGACATCGCAAGGGCAGAAAATCACCTCGCACCTGCGAACTCTGTCCATTTCTTTCCAATACACTTTTGTGATTCCCTTCTCGGTTTTGGGAGCTCGCACCTGCGGTCAAAACTTCAGCAGTCTTTCAAATTCCAAATCTTGATCGGTTAACCATCTGAACTCCACCCGGGGCCACAGGGACCTCAACTAAATATACCTACGAGTCATAAAACACAATATGAACTTAGTCGAGCCCTCAAATCACATCAAACAACATCAAAAAGATAAATCGCACCCCAATTCAAGCCTATTGAAACAAAGGGATACCAACTTCTACAAATGACATCGAAACCCATCAAATCACGTCTGATTGGCCCCACATTTTGCACTTAAGTCACCAATGAGAGCATGGACCTACCCCAACTCCCGAAATACCATTTCGATCCCGGTAACCACAAAGTCCACTCTTGGTCAAATTTCCAACTTTCGCCATTTCAAGCTTAATTCAAATATAGACCTCCAAATCACAATTCGGATACACTCCTAACTCCAAAATCACCCAGTGGAGCTAATGGAACCATCAAAACTCCATTCCTGAGTCTTCTACACATAAGTCCACATCCGGTCAACCTTTTCAACTTAAGTTTTCATCCTTGAGACTACGTGTCTCAATTCATTCCGAAACCTCACCGGACACGAACCAACTATCCTGGTAAGCTACATAGCAGTTATAAAGTACAAAATGAGAAGTAAATGGGGGAATGGGGCTACAACTCTTTAAACGATCGACCGGGTCGTTACATCCTTCTCTTCTTTAAGAAACGTTCATCCTCGAATGGGTCTAGAAATATACCTGGAGTCTCAAATAGACGTGGATAACTGCTCTGCATCTCTTCTCGGTCTCCCAAGTAGCCTCCTCAACTGGCTGACCTCTCCATTGCACCTTCACCGAAGCTATGTCCTTTAACCTCAACTTTCGAACCTGCCTATCCAAAATAGCCACTGACTCCATATCATAAGTCAAATCACCATCCAACTTAACTGTGCTGAAATCCAAAACATGAGACGGATCATCGACATACTTCCGGAGCATAGAAATATGAAACACTAGTTGCACACCCGACAATCTAGGTGGCAAGGCAAGCTTGTAAGCCACCTCTCCAATCCTTTGAAGTACCTCAAACGACCCAATATATCGAGGGCTCAACTTGCCCTTCTTCCCGAACCTCATAACACCCTTCATGGGTGTAATCTTGAGTAGTACCTTCTCCCCAACCATGAAAGAAATATCCCAAACCTTATTATAAGTGTAAATCTTCTGTCTAGACTGCGTCGTGCGAAGGTGATCCTAAATCAATTTAACCTTGTCCAATGTATCCTGAACCAAGTCAATACCCAATAGCCTAGTCTCCCCCGGTTCAAACCAACCCATCGAATATCAAAACCATCTCCCATACAGAGCCTCATACAAAGCCATCTGAATGCACGACTAGTAGTTGTTGTTATTGTAGGCAAACTCCGCAAGTGGCAGAAACAGATCCCATCAACCCCCGATCAATGACACAAACACGTAGCATGTCCTCCAATATCTAAATAGTGCGCTCAGACTGTCTGTCCGTGTGAGGGTAGAATGCTATAATCAACTCAAACTAGGTGCCCAACTCTCGCTGCATGACTCTCTAAAATTGCGACGTAAGCTACGCGCCCCGATGAAATGATAGACACCGGCACATCATGAAGGCGAACAATCTCGCGGATATAAACCTCGGCTGGAACCGAGCTACAAATCCCACTATATCTTTCTTCATTATCCTCCACCAATAATGTTGTCTCAAGTCCTGATACATCTTTGCGACACCTGGATGAATGGAATATCGTGCACTGTGGCCTCCTCAAGAATCAACTCACGTATCCCATCTACATTAGGCATACATATCCGGCACTGCATCCTCAACACCCCATCAACACCAATAGTCACATCTCTGGCATCATGGTGCTAAACTCTATCCTTAAGGAGAAGCAAATGAGGATCATCATATTGGCGCTCTCTGATGCGATCATATAAGGAAGACTGAGAAACCACACAAGCTAGAACCCGATTGTGCTGTGAAACATCTAATCTAACGAACTTAATGGCCCAGCCCTGAACATCAACTGTAAGAGGTCTCTCACCAATGGGAATGAATGCAAGGCTACCCAGACTCACCGCCTTTCTACTCAAGGCATCGGCCACCATATTGGCCTTCCTGGAATGATATAGAATGGCGATGTCATAATCCTTTAGCCGCTCCAACCATCTCCACTACCTCAAGTTTAGATCCTTCTGTTTGACCAAGTGCTGGAGATTCTGATGATCTGTAAATACCTCATAAGACACACCATAGAGATAGTGCCTCCAAATCATTAATGCATGAATGATGGCTGCCAACTCCAAATCATGGACAAGGTAGTTCTTCTCAAGGGGCTTCAACTGTCGAGAAGCATAAGCAATCACTCTACCATCCTGTATCAAGACACACACAATACTGATCCGCGAAGCATCACAATACATTGTATAAGATTCTGAAGCTGAAGGAAAAACTAGAACTGAAGGTGTGGTCAAGGCAGTCTTGAGCTTCTGAAAGCTCTCCTCACACTCATCCGACCACTTGAAAAGAGCACCATTTTGGGTCAATTTGTTGAAGGGCGATTCCATAGACGAGAAACCCTCCACGAAGCGACAATCATAAACAGACAAGCTGAGAAAGCTCTATATCTCCGTAGCTGATGATGGTCTTGGCCAACTCTGCACCGACTCTATATTCTTCGGATCCACCTAAATCCCCTAAATAGACACCACATGCCCCAAGAACGCCACTAAACTAACTGAAACTCACACTTAGAGTACTTAGCATAAAGCTTCTCCTCCCTTAAATGCTGCAGCATAACTCTCAAATGATGGGCATGCTCCTCCTGGCTACTAGAGTACACCAGGATATCATCAATGAACACTATGACAAACGAGTTGAGATAAGGCTGAAATACATTATTCATCAGATGCGTGAATGCTTCTAGGGCATTGGTCAACCCAAACGGCATCACATGGAACTCATAATGACCATAACGGGTCTTGAATGATATCTTTAGAATATCCGAGTCCTGAATCTTCAACTGGTGATACACAGACCTTACGTCAATCTTAGATAACACTCTCGCTCCCTGAAGCTGGTCAAAAAGATCATCAATGCGCAGCAAAGGATAATTTTTCTTGATTGTAACTTTGTTCAACTATCTATAATCAATGCACATTTGCATAGAACCTTCCTTCTTTTTCTTCACAAACAGGACTGGAGCACCCCAAAACAACACACTAGGTCTAATAAACCCCTTATTAAGAAGTTCCTGAAGTTGCTCTTTCAATTCCTTAAACTCAATTGGTGTCATACGATACGGAGGAATAAATATGGGTTGAGTGTCCGGCACCAGGACAATACCAAATTCAATATCCCTGTAGGGTGGCATACTCGACAGGTCTGCAGAAAACATATCCGAAAAATCTTGCACCACCAGAACAAAATCAATAGAAGGAGTATTAGCACCAACATCCCTCACAAAGGCCAAATAAGATAAACAGCCCTTCCCAACCATCTGGTGGGCCTTCAAATATGAAATCACTATGCTAGGAACATAGTCTAGAGAACCTCTCCACTCAAAGCATGACATGGAAACAACCAATCCATACCCAAGATCATGTCAAAATCAACCATACTAAGCAATAAGAGATCAACGCTAGTCTCCAATCTTCAAATATTCACTACACATGACCGGTACATACTATCCACAACAATAGTATCGCCCACCGACGTAGATACATGAACAAGTGAAACTTAGGACTCACAGGGCATATCCAAATAATGAGTAAATTAGGAGGACACGTAGGAATAAGTAGAACCAGGGTCAAATAATGTGAAAGCATCTTTGTCGAACACTGAGACAATACCTGTGATCATTGCATCTGAAGCAATAGCATCTGGCATGGCAGGAATAGCATAGAATCCAGCCTGACCGCCACTGAATCGTCCTCCCACTCTTAGGAGGCCCGTAGCTACCTGAGCCCCTCCCCGAGCTGGCTGAATGGGTGGTGTAACTATCGGTGCTGGTACTATTGACCGAGAACTCTATTGTGGAGCCCTACTCAACAATATAGGAAAATCTCTCTTGATATGACCCATGTTCCTGCAGTAGAAACAACCCCTCCTCTGACGGAGCTGATGTTCCTGATAACCTGAGGAACTGCCTGTAGAAACCTAAGCAGATGAGGCATGGTGATACCTCTGCGATGTCAGTGTGCTGAATGTAGATAGGCATTAGTGAGCACTGTAACAAATTTGGCTAACTGATGCACCACGATGAGCTGGACGAGTAGTATGAGTGGGCCTATAAGGACAACCCTTGTTGTGGTAAGACTGTCCCCCAGAATGAACACCACTGGGACCACCCGAACCTCGAAGCGTCTTCACCTCCTTCTCCTCATGCTCCAAACTATACACTATGTCTATCTGCCGAGCAATATCAACCATCTCATAAAAAGTAGCACCGGATATCCTCTCTCGAGTCATAAGCAACCGCAATTGATATGTGAGGCCATCAATGAACCTCCTAATCCTCTCCCTATCCGTGGGAACCAACCAAACTGCATGATGAGACAACTCTAAAAACCTCATCCGATATTGGGTCACTTACATGTCATCCTAACGAAGCTTCTCAAACTATCTATGCAGCTCCTCCCTGTGAAACTATGGCACAAACTTCTCCAAGAAGATAACGGAGAATGCATGCCATGTAAGTGGTGGTGCACCAACTGGACCGCGCCTCTCATAATCCTCCCACTATCTGAAGGCAGCCCAAGTAAACTAAAAAGTAGTGAATGAGACCCCACTGGTTTCTAGAATTCTTGTCTTGCGAAGAATCCTCTGACACCTATTCAAAAAGTCTTGGGCATCCTCAGACTCAACCCTACTGAACGATGGAGGCTGGAGCCTCCCAAATCTCTCAAGTCTCCTCTGCTTATAATCAGTCATAACAGGACCTACTTGGGCCTGAGCAGCAGCAACCGATTGGGCTAGTGGTACCCCCGGTATCTGTAGTCCCTGCATCACCGGCTCTAGTGTACAGGTGGTGGGAGTCTAAGTACCTCCCTCGGCCTAAGAAGTGGTTGCCGCGGCCGGAACAGAAACCGCCTGAGTAAGAATGGTGCACACTGTCAATATCTAAGTCAAAGCCTCCTGAAGGCCTAGAATCACAATGCGCACAATTGGTGCCTAAACTAGCCCCACTAGCTCAACCATAGCTGGTACTTGCTCCTGAGCTGGAGCAACTACTGGTTCTGCAGGTGCCGGATATGAACCTCTAAACTCAATACAAAATCCTCCCAAAATCGGGGTGTCATGGAGTACATGAGCATTCTACATATGTAAGAACATAGTCTGGTACATGGTCTAGAATGTAAGACAAAATACATATAACCAAAAGATAGGCAAAAGAGGATCAAGGTCTGCGGATGCCAAGCGGCTACCTCGATGATCTCCAAAAAGTAGACTTCATGATCAATGACCGCCGTGACCAGAAATGCCTAAATCTGCACACGAGGTGTAGGGTGTAGTGTGAGTACAACCAACTCAATAAGTATCGCAAATAAACATGGCAAGGTAAGAGAAGCTTAATTGTTGAAGTCACTAGTTAAATTAGTACAATGCCATCCTTTTTAATTAACAAGATGTGAGATTTAAAGCTTCGTGATATGAATATTCGTGTGTGCATGTGCACTGACACTATTATGGCATATAGAGGAGAGAAAACAAGTAAGTCATTCAAATGATCAAGAAAATACACGTTTCACACACTGCACGGACAACTCACGTGTTGCACGGACAACTCACATGTTAACAATAGAATCTGCACGGAGAACTCACGTGCGACACGAACAACTCATGTGTTAGTACTATTAATATATGATTCCGCACGGACTACTCACATGCTGTACGGACAACTCAAATTCCAATAATATCAATATATAGACCCGCACGGACAACTCACGTGCCAATAACATAATCCGTCAGGCATTGCCGCAAGCCCTAGTCCAAAATATCATATAGAAGCCGTAAAGCAAGTGTACAGGTATATCATGACTGAAATAAGATTTCCATATCCCTGGAGTGGTGTAATAACATGCTAAAGTGTAGACATGTGCAAGGTGTGGTATCGTAGCTAAATCCAAAAATTTCATCAATGAAAAACATTTATCAATTTCATTAAGGGATTAATCCTCTCAGCACACTCATCATGGCTTAATTAGATCATATAAATTGTTATCACATAGTAGATATCGAAGATCGAAGCTTATCAGTCATTTTTGGGCTTATAGGATCCCGAGTACAACCCAAACATGAATATACAACCCCGATGCCCTCCACATGGGATCCTCCCCACATATATGCACACCCAAAAGCATGTTTTATCACAACAAATCAAGCAATTGGTGCCTCAAGCAAGTTTAAATATGATAGTTACCTCAAGCAACTCGAATAACTCTGCTAGCAAGACCTTGCCTTGCGAATTGGTCTCAGAACGTCTCGAATCTAGCCATAAGCAATTCGATACAATCAATACGAGCTAAAGGAATCGATTCCATAAGAAAATACCATGTTCTTAATCAAAAGTCACTAAACCCGGCCCCTGGGCACACATCTTGAAATCCAAAACAAATCACAAAATCCGGAATCCCATTCAACCACGAGTCCAACCATACCAAAATTACCAAAATCTAACACCAAATCGACACCCAAACCCTCAGTTTACACTCTCCAAATGCCTAGCCTCAAACCCCCAAATTACGCCTTAAAACCACCTAATCTAGGTGGGAAAATCAATGCGGAAACATAATTATTGGGTAAAATAAACCACAAGTGACTTACCTTAATAATCTCTTCAAAATCGCTCTCAAAATAAACCACAAGTGCACATGCGGAACCACTTTTGCGGTAAAATCCTCCGCTTCTTCGGAAATCACTTAAACCCCTAGGAACCGCATCTGCGTTACATATCTCGCACTTGCAGAGGCTCTTCATCGGCCCATCATCCGATTATGCGAAAACAGACCTCGTCCCCCACACTCCGCATCTGTGGAGCCTTGATCACACTTGCGGGCTCACATATGCGGTTACCCCCTCGCACATGCGCCCTGCCCCAAGTCATCCCAGCTCCGCACCTACTCAAATCCATGTGCATCTGTGGCATCGAATGTGCGGAAAATCACCTCGCGCCTGCGACCTCTGCCCATTTCTTTCCATACCGCTTCTGCGATTCCCTTTTCACTTCTGCGAGATCACACCTGCAGTTATAAAGTACAAAATTAGAAGCAAAATGGGGGAACAAGGCTACAACTCTCAAAATGACCGGTCGGTTAGTTAAATCCTCCTCCTCTTAAACAAGCGTTCATCCTCGAACGGATCTAGAAACATACCTAGAGTCTCAAATAGGCGTGGATAACTACTCTACATCTCCCGCTCAGTCTCCCAAGTCGCCTCCTCAACTGGTTGACCTCTCCACTGCACCTTCACTGAAGTTATGTCGTTTAACCTCAACTTTCGAGCTTGCCTATCCAAAATGGCCACAGGCTCCATATCATAAGTCAAATCGCCATCCAATTGAACCGTTCTAAAATCAAAAACATGAGACGAATCACTGACATACTTCCGGAGCATAGAAACATGAAACACTGGATGCACACTCGACAAACTAGGTGGCAAGGCAAGCTTGTAAGCCACTTCTGCAATCCTCTGAAGTACCTCAAACGGACCAATATACCGAGGGCTCAACTTTCCCTTCTTCCCAAACCTCATAACACCTTTCATGGGTGACACCTTAAGTAGTACCTTCTCCCTAACCATGAAAGAAATATCCCGAACCTTCCTATTGGCGTAACTCTTCTGTCTAGACTACATTATGCGAAGCCAATCCTGAATCAATTTAACCTTGTCCAAAGCATCCTGAACCAAGTCAGTACCCAATGCCCTAGCCTCCCTCGGCCCGAACCAACCCATCAGAGATCGACACCGTCTCCCACATAGAGCTTCATACGGACCTACGCCAACTCTAGAAACTCCAATCCGAGCCCGGTAACCACAAAGTCCACTCTAGGTTAGACTTCCAAAGTTTCAACTTTCCCCATTTCAAGCCCAATTAAATTATAGACCTCCAAATCACAATCCAGAAATGCTCCTAAGTCCTAAATCACCCAGCAAAGCTAACGGAACCATCAAAACTCCATTTCGAAGTCGTCTAAACATAAGTCCACATCCAGTCAACCTTTTCAACATAAGGTTTCATCCTTGAAACAAAGTGTCTCAATTTATTTCGAAACCTCACCGGACCCGAACCAACTATCCCAGTAAGTGACATAGAACTTATAAATTACAATATGAGAATTAAATGGGGGAATGGGGCAACAACTCTCAAAACGACCGCCCGGGTCGTTATAGTTGGAAATTTAAAGGTTTGAAATATTCAAAAGTTTGACCGAGAGTTTACAGTGATGATATCCAGTTCACATTTTTGTTCTGCAAATTTAAATAGCTTCGTTAGGTCATGTGAGACTTGTATGAAAAATTTGGGTTCATTTTGGGTTGATTAGATATGTTTCAGCACGAGTTTTGGAAGTTGGAAGATTTTACAATTTATAAGTTTGATTTGAGGTGCAATTCTTAGTTTCAACGTTGTTTTGATATGATTTAAGCTCTCCAGTAGGTCTGCGATATGTTATAGGACTTGTTGGTATATTCGGATTGGGTCCCGAATTGCTCGGATAAGTTTTGGACGTGGTTCGGATCGTTTGGATCATTTTTGGTTTAGGTTAGTTAGAAGAGTTCTGGTTAATCGCACCCGCAGACAACTGGGCGCTGATGTGGTAGTCGGAGGTGCAAAGATAAAGGTGCAGAAGCAAGGATTTGCACAGATGCATATTTTAGCATTGCACATGCGGTTGCGTAGAAGCGGAACAGTGTCCGCAGGTGCGAGAGGTTAGCTGGCTTGTGGTGTCCTCAGAAGTTGAGGTTGAGTTACAGAAGTAACGCCACAGAAGCATCTAATTCTGTCACATGTGCGATCCCTTAGGAGAATGTTAAGAGACAATGGTTAGTCATTTTCACCATTTGTTTTGAGTTGGAAGCCTTGGTTTTGGGCGATTCTGGAAGGGTTCTTCACGAGTTTGATTTGGGTAAGTGTTCTTTATCCGAAATTGATTATATTACATGATTCCATACTCATTTATAACATTAAATTAGTGAATTGAATGGAAGAAAATGGGAAATGTTTTAAAATCCTTCAAAATGTAAAATGAGGATTTAGAGGGCGATTCGATATCGGAATTTGATAATTTTTCTATGGTTGTACTCGTATCAGAATGGGTGTTTTGATTTTGTGATTTTATCGGGTTCTTAGGTGTGGGCCCGGGGTTTACTTTTTAGTTTTAATTAAAAGACCGAAGTTTTATTATCCGGAATTAGTTCTTATGAGTTTTATTTATGTTATGAAGTTATTTTGGCTAGTTTTGAGTCGTCCAGAGGTTGTTTCACTCGAGAAGGTCATTTTAGAGTATCGGTTTAGCTTCTTCGATGTAAGTATCTTGCCTAACTTTGTGGGAGGGAATTACCCCTTAGGATTTGAGTCGTTTGTGTTATTTGTGTGATGTGAAAGCCATGTACACGAGGTGACGAGTAGGTACTCTAGCTTGTATGTGATAAGCCTACCGATCTAGACTCTTAGGCATCTATTATGTACTTATTTGGAATTGCTAGCACATGTTATATCCTTTATTTGTCATGTCTACTATCGCATGCCTTACTTGAAGTTGTCGTTACATGTCACATTCTTTACTTGTCGAGTTGCTCTTATATGCTTTATTTTGAGTTGTTTCCACTTTTACCATTACGTGATTTCTTTTATCGTTGAGTTGTTATTTTATAGAGTTACTTTCACTATTGAGTTTATTCTTAATCAATTAATTGGAATTGAAGTTATCGAAAGGATTAATCTATTTTACCTGAAATTGTGTTTAAAGGAGGTGTTGTTCTTTGATGAGTTACTTTTCCGTTAAAGTTTTTGTTTTTGAGATTCTATGCACGTTATGTTTAGTCGTGGGCTATTTGTTGTGAATTTATTGACATCGTGGAATCTTTGGAAAGGTTGTGGCCTATGGGGACTTGTGATATAAGTTGATTATGTTATGTTATTATGATGATAATAGACGTGAATTGTTGTTTGATTGGGTTGTTATTATGCGGATTATATGTGTGGCATTTCACTATTGTTATCATACGTGGCATAAGGGTGGCATCTCATTGTTGTTGAATGTACGGAGCGATACGGGTGGCTATTGTGTTATTGCCCAGGCGGAGTGATAATGGTCGCTATTTCATGGAGTGATAAGGGTGGCTATTATATAGAGTGATACGGGTGGCTATTATACCGAGTGATACGGGTGGCTATAAGAGAGACAAGGATGGCTAATGATATTGTCCAGGTGGAGTGATACGGGTGGCTTTTATATGGAGTGATACGGGTGGCTATCAGAGAAATAAGGGTGGAAAATGTCAGGGATAATGTGTGATGGTTTGGAGACATTGTGTTGGTGAACTTCGTGTGATGGTGCGGTTTGAAGACAATATGTTGGTGAATTTCGTGTGATGGTGTGACTTTCATTGTGATTGTTATACCCTTTACGTGACTTGTTTTGTTATTTCGATGAGCTAGTCGATGTCCTTGTTATTGCTTATTGATTTGGGATGCAGCAATACACTTTCACAAGCATACACTGTAGCATGTCATTTATACTATCTCACAAGTACAAAACTTGACATTTATTGATCATGCCCATGTATTATGGTATTATCCATTTTCATGTTGCTATTGAGTTTGTGATTATGCCGGGCGAAATATGATGGTAAGCATGTGATTATGCCGGGCGAATTGTAGTAATAATTAAACCGGGCAGATTATGATTGTGAGCCTGTGATTATGCTGGGCGGTTTGTGATTGTGAGATTCTGATCATGTCGGGTGGGTTGTCATTGTAAGCCTGTGATCATGCCGATCGGATTGTAACTATGAGCTTGTGACTATTTTCGGGCAGATTGTGATTTTGGCACGTGAGTTGTTCGTGTGGTTGTGATTTTGAGATATATGCACGAGGTTCCATGAGTATCTGATGGCGGGTTTAGACTCGGGACTTGTGAATATAATATGAGGTATCACGGAGTAATTTCGTTGTGAAACTTGTGTTAGACAACTTGCTAAATTGTTTGTCCTTTGTGATTCCTTATTTGGTTTTAAATGATGTTTTCCCGGTATTCTTATTGCTTTACTGCCTATATGCACATGTTGACTTTTTTGCCATTTGATGATTTCTGCTTTCCATTATTAGCTTTATACTACTACATTGCACATGTTACTTTTTCTAGTGAGTGTCTTGACAATACCTCGTCACTACTCCACCAAGGTTAGTATTGATACTTACTAGGTGCCGGTCATGGTGTACTCAAACTACACTTCTGGACATCTTTGTGCAGAGCCAGGTATTGGAGATATCGGACTCGGGAAGACTTAGAATATTGGTCGTGAGGATTCAAGGAAGAGCTGCTTGGTCATCGGAATCCCTTGGATTTCTTTCCTTTTTTTGTACTGTTAGCTTATATTTGAACAATATTATATTTCAATCTTTGAGATCTTTCCATGTATTCAGTTAGAGTTCGTGACTCTGAATTACCAGTCCTAGAAAGTTATTATGATTACTGCCTCATAGTCTTATTCCGCTTTTGTCTCGGCACTTATATTAAACCATTTTTCAAATTATCATTGGATGTTGAGCTGAGCTCGTACGGGGAGACTTCAAGGTACACTTGCCAGTATACGCAGGCCTCGGAGTCCCCCTCCATCTGGATTATTTGTGAGGTGATGAGTGAGACAATGAACCTCCAAAATCTATAACAAAAGCGCATAACATGTCCTCCAAGATCTAAATAGTGTAGTCGAATTGCCCATCCGCCTGAGGATGAAACACTGTGCTCAACTCAACCCCCATGTCCAACTCACGCCGAACGTCTCTCCAGAAATACGATGTGAACTGCGTGCCTCAATCATAAATGATGGAAATGGGTACGTCGTGCAGGTGGATAATCTCCTGAATGTAAACCTGAGCTAACCACTCTAAAGAATAGGAATTCGCCACCAGAATGAAGTGTGTGGATTTAGTCAACCGGTCCACAATAACCTAGATTGCGTCATACTTCTTCAAGGTCCATGGCAAGCCTACCACAAAATTCATAGTGATGCGCTCCCACTTCCACTCTGGTATCTCCAATCTTTGAATCAATCCACCCGATTTCTGATGCCCATACTTCACATGTTGACAATTCAAATACCGAGATACTAAGCATTAATGTCTTTCTTCATTCTGCACCACCAATAGTGTTGTTTCAAGTCATAGTACATCTTCGTCACACCTAGGTAAATAGAATAGCGCGAACTGTGAGCCTACTCAAGGATAAATCCTCCCATCTCATCAATATTTAGAACACAAATCCTGCCTTAAAGCCACATAACACCATCATCTCCAATCACAACCTCCTTGAAACCACCCCGCTACATCGTATCCTTCAATACCAACAAGTGAGGATCATCAAACTGGGGAGCCTTGATACGCTCTAACAATGAATATTGTGCTATAACTCAAGCAAGAACACGTGTGGACTCTGAAACATCCAATCACATAAATCGGTTGGCCAAAACATGAATATCGATGGCTAGTGGTCTCACGGTTACCGGTAAGTATGCCAAACTACCCATACTCTCCGCCTTCCTACTCAATGCATCAGCCACTACATTGACCTTACCTAGATGATATAATATGGTGATATCATAACCTTTCAGCAACTCTAGTCATCTCCACTACTTCAAATTAAGGTCTTTCTGCTTGAACAGGTGTTGGAGACTCCGATGGTTGGTATAGACCTCACAATGAACACCGTAGAGGTAGTGCTTCCAAATATTCAGCGTGTGAACAATGGCTGCAAACTTTAGGTCATGAACAGGGTAGTTTTTCCCATGAACCTTCAATAGACAAAACATCTAGGCAATTACCCTATCATCCTGTATGAATATCGCACCAAGCCGAAAACGCGATGCATGACAATACACTGGGGCAACACCAACACTGGGGTTGTAGTCAATGTAGTCTTGAGCTTCTAAAAGCTCAACTCACACTCATCGGACCATCTGAAAATAGCACCCTTCAGGGTCAACTTGGTCAATGGGACTGAGATAGAAGAAAACCCCTCTACGAATCGGCAATAATAACCCCCCAAACTCAAGGTGCTATAAAATTTTGTAGCTGAACTAAGTTTAGGCAGTTCTAAACTGCCTTAATCTTCTTAGGGTCCACTTTAATGCCATCAGAGGATACAATGTGGCCTAAAAAGGCAACTGAGTCCAACCAGAACTCAAACGTTAAAAACTTGGCTTATAACTATCCCTCAAATGCCGTTACACCCTTCATCCTAATTTTCACATAAATTAGGATGAAGTGTGTAATAAACTATCTTTCTACATATGAGACAAGATGCCAAGTCTAAATCACAATATCTTTTAAGAATCAACTGATTCTCAGTTGGTAGAAGAATTCCATGTCTTACACTTGAGTTCAATACACCTAAAAATTCATCCCGATAGATTTGACTTCCCAACAAGGCAACGATAATTAGAAGTTCTTTGATTCAAGAAAAATGTTATTGCTGTTTAGTCAAATAAAACCCTTTTAGCTTTTCTCTTTCCTGGATCTTGCGAAATTTCAAAAGTGTCGATTTGGTTCAAGAAAAATACTTCCCACTTCCCCTTACATTTTATATACAAAAAATAATTTTTTTAAAAAAAAAGGGGGGGGGGGGGGGGGGGACACACAGAGGAAAGACTGATCAAGTCCTTAATTCTGAAGCATTTGTTGAGGTACACACTTCAGAAAGTGGAATAAGTTAAAAAATGGATTTTAAATTATATATTTGACGGTGTAATTTTTTTATTTTCGGAATGTATAACTAGGGTAAATTTCTCAAATTGTCATATAATTATGACTTTTTTCATCAAAGTTATTTAACTATATTTTTTCATACAAAAAATATAAAACTTTCAGTGACTCACACAAAAATCATAATGACCGGAAAACACAATTTTTGGGTAGTATTTTCTTATTTTATATTTTTTTATTAAGTATTTTTAGTCTAGCAATTAATAACTCAATTGAAATAAATAACTAAATAAATATATTTTAGCCGCTTCTAAAAATAATAACCGATATACATATAATATACATATTTTATTTTTTGGAATGCATGAGATTCTGAACCCAAAAAAAGGTATGGGTAATTAGTTCTTGAAACAATAATACTGATATTTGAATGAGAATTTTGAAAAGGAAAATAAAAGATAAAAGTATTGTATTTTTGGGGATTTACTTTTAATATTATTTTAACTTATATATATTGGTATTGGGTCACGTTGGTCACTTCTATTTTAACTGGATTATTATTTATTAAAATAAAAATAAAAAATAAAAAATAAAAAATAAGAAAATACCAGAGTTGCGTTTTTCGGTCACTATAAGTTTTGTGTGAGCTATTGAAAGTTATATATTTTTGTGTGAGAAAATAT